>NC_058385.1:64335833-67015000 GCF_018350175.1 Felis catus | reverse complement strand
GCTTTCATCTCCTTTAAAATTACTGCACCAAGAATCCTACGAAATACATTCTCACCCAGATTCTGTCCTTTGTTCCAAGGTTTCTGTGGTTCAGATTATTTTGTGCTAATGATGTTCAGGGCCTTCTCCTCTTTGATTCCCAGAGTCCTCCTAGCCTTACTGGGTCTGGGACTGCGATGCTGTGGTCTCTGGCAAACAGTACAGATGGAGCACAGCAGATGGGAGGGCACCATGAGGGCACCGTGCTGCCAGTGGAAAGAGAAGGCTGCCAGTTTGAATGGCTGCTCTGACACCAGACCAGGCTTGTGACTTTGGGCAAGGGTAGCCCCAGAGCCCTGAGAAGGAGATGGTGAACTGCCATGGGATGTCCTGTGCTCTCGTCTCATTCCTGAACTCCAGCCTAATACATAAATTGTAGGTGAATGCATGTGCTTTCTAAAACTGGAAAGCCCAGACCAAGCACAAGGAGTTTAATTTATTTTAATGAAGGCAACACACAAATCAATTGCGTGACCGTGTGCATGTGCAAGCATGTGTGTGTGCACGCACATATGGGTGTGGTGTAGACACAGGGTCTTTCAATTTAGCTACTGCCACCCTGGTTTGCCACTAGGTAGGCAGAGCCTCAATATAGTGACTGAGGAATATTTCTGAGAGACAGAAAGCCCAGGAAACATCAGCATGATTCATTTGGGTCTCCTTGATCCCGCTGGCCAGCACTAATATAAAGTCCATCCAAGGGTGCCTTGAGACTTCTCATCTCCTCCCAAACCATTCTCACATTAGATCTCCTGACATTCTCACCCATAGTCACCAATGGTCTAGTTCAACGAGGTGGGGAGGTTTTTACTGCCTGGTTCCAGTGAAAGGATGCAGAGTGCCTCTGAGTATTTCAGAAACGTTTCCCTGAGTTGCAGATCCAGTTATAGGACCCACTCATTGATCTCCTCAGTTCTGAGAATAGACAGAGAAGCCATCAAAGTCCATCCCAAGTTTGGGATCCTTGTTGGTGTGTGGAAAGGAGGGTTTACAACTAACTATGCCTGCCAGAGAGCAAAAAAACATCCCAAAGAAGGTGGTCCATGGGAGGGACAGGATTTAGAAAATACAGGGCACACTTAAAAATGAGGGGATGAATAATTAAGATTATTTTTACTTTTGTCCCAAATAGTCTCTTTTCACTGCTTAAACCCCTTCTCACCTTTTAGGATGTCACCTTTGCTGTGCCCTTTTTCAACTCCTCACCTCCTCCCCAGGGAAAGTAAGTTACCTGCCTCCTCTCTCTGCCTCCATAGTACCTTGTAGCAAACCCAGGTATAGTAATTGCTTAACTCATTCCAAAACATTTATGAAGATTTACTGTGTTCCAGGCTTTAGAAAGGAGCAGATACACAGGTAAATAAGACACGGTCCCTGCCCTCAGAGTGTCCACAGTCTAATAGGGAGACAGACAAGTAAAAACGTCTTAATGCAATGTGATTGGTGCTTGGTGGAGGGGAGTCTAGAAATCCAAATCAGACTTGGGATTCAGGGAAGGGAATGTGGGCTTCGCCTTGAAGGGTAACAGGAGCCAACAGTTCTGAGGAGAGGCCTTATTGCCTGGCAGCGGGAAGACCATCCTCACAGGCCCAGAAGCAGCAAACAGCAGGACACATGTGGAGAACCATCAGAGACATAGTGTGGCCGGAGGAAAGGCGGAGTTTGGGGCGTGACTGGAGACGGTGGTAGAGAAGTAGATGGGGATTGAGGCAACAAGCTGTGGCCTCTGAAAATAACCCTGAAAGCCACAGGCAGCCGATGAATGATGTCAGTTCAGGGAGTAACTGGCTCTGACAGAGTCTGGTGAATTTCTTAAAGATCCAAGCCAGGTTGGAGATTTATAGGATAATCCGGGTCAAAGATGCCAATGGCCAAAATTAAAGAGATGACAATCGATACGAGAAATCCTTGAGAGCCAAACTTTACCAGACTTCATTGCTGACTAGATGCGGGAAGGAAGGGGAAGAGGACAGCTGATAACTCTCTGATTGGTGGTTCAGAGGACTCAGAGAGCGGGACGACCAGTCCATGAGATGGGAAAGACAGGAAGAGCAGCCAAGTTGTCTGTGAAGGCCATGAGCCTGGTGAACAACTTTGGGACACCCAAGTGGAGGGTGTCTGGATCTGCTGCTCAGGGAAGAGGGCCGTCTGGGGAAACGTGGAGTCCTTGTGATCCTGACAGTGCTCGGAAAGCCGTGTCTAGGTCGGGAAGAGCAGAGAGAGTGATGAGCGCCAGCAATGTTCCAATCTCCTCACGGGCAAAGGGGGGGTACTATGTTCTCTCAGGAGAACCCGATAAGATCCTAAAGCTCTCCCTCACGGCCCAAGGCTCAGAACGCAGAAGATTCTCGCTGTGTGTGACTTCCCCTTCCTCTCACAAATCACTTGGTTGGTGCTCGACACCACTTTCTTCCAACAGAATTCTAGAATTTTACTTCTCTTTGCATGCTGAAAGTTTATGTGGGTTAAAGATCAGTGAGTGTGCATGGAGATGCCCCAGCTGCTTTCTGAAATGGTCTTTTTTTTTTTTTTTGGTGGCTGACAGTTGTTTTTTGAGTTCTTCAGTCTGACTGTGGCAGAAACAAGATAAGAAATGATGTATCCAATAATCCCACTGAGTTGAGTTTACATAATAACACAGAGCTCATGGGGGCACCTGGATGACTCAGTCGGTTGAGCATCTGACTTCAGCTCAGGTCATGATCTCGCGATCTGTGAGTTCAAGCCCCGCGTCCGGCTCTGTGCTGACAGCTCGGAGCCTGGAGCCTGCTTCAGATTCTGTGTCTCCCTCTCTCTCTGACCCTCCCCTGTTCATGCTCTGTCTCTCTCTCTCTGTCAAAAATAAATATACATAATAGCACAGAGTTCAGATGAGTATAGTAACTGTTAACAGGATTTGGATTGAAATGTTAAATTCTGACCTTCCTACCTGGTTATGCTTCACAGTTATAGATATGACAATCATCATCATCGTCCTGCCCTTAGATGAATTACCTGGATGTGGCATTTGGAGAGTTGTCAACATGTCACGAAAGATTCAGTACAGTGACACTGACCATGTTGCCCTTGCCTGTGCCTTGCTCCCATAACTGAGATTTAAAAAAAATAATAATGATGTTTCTGATCTTAGGGAAGAACTGAATCAAACAGTCCCAGAAACAGGTCGGACTCCCACTGTCAGAACCCTGGATGCTCTGCCCTGCTGTGTCCCCTACCTGTTCCCTTCTGTCACAAGTGGCTTCTCTGGGTGAGTGGTGGAGACCATAGGGATGGCACCATTATGGGCTGCACCCCCTTCTCCTTCATGCAGCAATGGGAGGATGTCTTCTTGAGCTGATTCTGCTGACTTCTTCTTACTCCCATGATGGGACCCTCCATCAAGCAGGTTCCCAAAATTACCTATAGAGGCAGCAGCAAGGGGAGAGAGGCCAGGTATCAACAAGCAGAATCAGGCTACTTGGCCTAGGGGATCCACAGTCATATCCTTGCAGGGCAGAGAAGTAAGATCTCAGTATGAAGGTGGGAAGAATGACAGTCAGACCAAACAAATGAGATTGACAATGACGACGAGCCATCACCTTCATCCATCTTATGTTCTCTTTTGCAAAAACTACTCAAGTCACAAGTTACCTGGATTCCATCTCCACTTTCTTCTGCTCCTGTAAAGGAGATGCTCCCAATATGAATCAAGCCATTCTCTCATAGAATGCTCTTTCCTGGAAAGCTTTTCCCAGATGTGCATCAATCCAGGAAGATCTTTGAGAGTTACAATAAAAGCAACTACAATACGCACAGGACTTGGCATGTATTAACTCACTATACTCTTGCAATAGCTCTATGAGGAATTATTATTCCCATTTTATAGATGAAGAAACTGAGACTCAGAGAAATTAAGTGAGCCTAGGCGTAATGGAACCAAGATTAGTAATCCAAGTCTGTCTGAATCCAAACTATACTCTTAGTCCTTTTATTAAAGTATGAAAATAAATCTATCCCTTACATATTGACGCTAAATGAAGAATTATTCATTTCTTTCTGAGATGCAAACTTCCACCAGAATTCTATCATCTCCATGTAAGACACTAGCTCATTTATTCAAGAAATAGGTATAAAGTCAATGCCATGTGCCAAGCACTGCATGTATTTGTACTTACCAATAGAAACTTCAAAGCTAATGGGTTTATCTCCAATCCTCCGGTCAATCATGGTAGCTTCAAAAAATGCTCCAAAGAGTAAAAATTCCTCATATTTTTCTGGTATAATCTATAGAAAGAAAAAAATATTATACAGGCCTGGATCTATTTTTTTTTTATTACCAGTAAGCTGAATTAGTGATGTTAACTGGTCCAGGGTGATTTGTAGGCATTTCAGGCATTTTCTTAATGTCAATGTTAGCCTGAAATGGCACATCATTTCCCTACTAATCAGACAGGCAGGAACCAGGACCTACAAATCACACATCCAAATCCAGCCATTTATCTACAACGATGTAATCTCAGCCTTCTGAGCTCCTACCTTGTGATTAAAATCTTTTTTTTTTTTTATTTTAAAGGCAAAGGTTGGTATGTGCATCTTTCTGTGGTGCTATTGTTAAAACACAGGTCTGAAATCACCTTCAGGCGAACAGCCGTTTAGAAAACAGAGTCACAGGATCAGACCTTCACATTGGAGCATCTTTTTATGGATTATACAGGATGACAACATACATTATGTTTTTTCCTCTTCAGAACCTCGAGAGGTCAAAATCTGGATCATTCCCATTTTATAGGTAAGGAAACTGAGGAAACTAAACTTAAGGTTAGGTTTAGTGACTTTCCCAAGTATTCCGATCACAGACCCAGTGCGCTTGGGGCTCCGACATGTGCTAACCCAACGCCTTGGTGCTGCTCAAAGACAGACCTTACTCCCCAAACAACACAAGCCCAAACGAAAGAGACGGGAGGGCTAGGTACTCGCGCGAGCATCAGCCAATCCAGTGCATCCAGGACGAGCTATCAGCACTGCAATTCCTGGCATGAGGGTGCTCAGTCCCGGGATCACAGCTGCTTTTCCACTGAAAAGGGCTTTAGAGTTCATCTGATCCAACTGCCTTCTATCCAAATAAACTAAAGCTCAGAGAGACTAAGGGGCTTCCCCAGGTCACACAGCAAGTTAAAGCCAGCCAAGATTTGAGGTCTGGTCTCCACCAAGACTGCCCTCAAGGAGCCTACATTGTGGAAGAGAGGACCATGACAGGTCACAAGACAGGAGCCATGCCAAGGTAACCACACGGTCTGGAGAGGACCCCTGTTGATGTGGAACAAGTTGATGGTTCAGGGAGCAGATGTAGCTAAGACACAGCATCACGTTTCTGAGCAAAGAGGCTGAATGTAGTGCTGTACAGTCTGGGCTTCCTGGTTTCGCAGCTGGATTTGTTACATTCCATGGAAAACCAATAAGGTTCGTCCAAGGAAAAGAAGCAGTTGTGGCTTTAGAGCTGAAGAGCCCCATTCAGTCAAGAGCCCTGAACCCTGTCCCACAGAGAGCCAACAGGTCTCAAAGGGTGATCCTTCCTTCACACAGGAGCCTCCTTGCTGTTGGGCTTAGGAGGAAATGTTTCTACTGACCAGAAAATGTTGGACAGGGTGGGGGCCCCATGTTGGATCTTAGTCACAAAGCACACACCCCTCCCACCTGCTGCCATTGTATCCACTGGTTATAATAGAGCCACATATCTCACCTTCCTGGGGCCAAGTTTACCCTCTGGGAGGAGGTTAAAAAGAATTTGGAGACCCGGTGGGAACGTAAGCCATGTAGACTGGAAAAGGGATGGCAGCCTCCTTAGCCAGATAAACCCTTCTTCAAATCCCAACCCTGCTACTTCCTTCCTAGCTGGTTGACTTCAGGCAAGTCATGTCCACTGCCTGGGTGTCATTTTCCCTGTCCGTGAAACCAACTTTGTCATAGGACCTACAGAGGCAGAAATGAGACCATCCACATGGAGCACCTTGTATAAAGCCTATACACGCAAACGTCACAAAAAATGGTACTCATGGTACATCGACAGACAGAATTCATCTCTTAATCCAAGAATTAATCTCTTAATCCATCTCTTAGTCTAACTCAAACGGTCCTTTCTTTTGGAAGCATACCTTGATTCCTGAGCTGGAAAAAATGATGACGGTCATGTTTACTGAGCTCTTAATACGTGTCAAATGTGGTATTAAGACTTTTACCTACTATCTCATATAATTCTCATAACCACCCTAAGAGGGAGATGCTTTTATTCTACTTGCGTAAATAGGAGGACAATGCAGTCTGAAAGGTTAAAATACCTGCTCAAAGTTACCAAATATGCCTAATATTTATTGAGCACTTACTACGTGCCAGGCTGTGTTCTTAGAACTTTGCATATGTTAAATCATTAAATGCTCACTGAGCCTATGAAGTAGAGGTTATTATCGGAAATAAGCAGAAGGAGCTCAAGTCACTTGCCCGAAGATTCAGAGGCAATGTTTCTCCAGAGGCTGCGCCACTCGGCCACATCTAAAATCCCGCTGTCTTGCTTGGGAACCCAGCATTTTAATTATTATACTTCACTCACTCCAGGAAATAACAGCACTTTACCTGTAGCTCATTATTGCACATATCACTTTTTATTTCCTGTACGTTTATTTTGTATATCTTACCTCCCCTTCTGTATCATAATTTCCATGGAGTCGGACTCTACATGTATTCCTACCAATATTGAGGATGACGTTTAAACAAGAAGCTACTCAGTACGTGTTTACACAATTTAAAAAAAGGAGCACATCATCTGTTAGATTAGCTATGCTCTGTGAAAGCTTGGCATAGGGAGATAAGCTTTGATGATAGTGATGAGGATACGTTGGAAAAACCAGAATCATGGGATCTCATTTGTCCAGGTATGCAATGAGAGCGTGGCTGCAGCAAGGGAGAGAAGAGCTCAGGACCCTGGTGAACTAAACAAGAAGATGATATAAGAAGGTGACCTCACCATGTTGGTAAGGTGAGCACTGGGCTCACCCCATCACCTGTCTTCCCCACCCAAAGTGAGTGTCTGGTTGACCTGAGAGATACACCCCCAGAGGTAGATCATCCAAGTTGAGAGCTGGAATCTACTCACTTCTGCTACTAACAAAACACAAGTTCCTTCATTTGCTTAACCAAAAATTACTCTTACTAATCTAAACAGTTGAGGGGATATTCATAGTTAGTATTCATCTTGGTGACCCAGATCTCTTTCGCATCATACAGAAGCAGGCTGGAAAAAATGCTAACATGCTTAATATTGAGTAATACACAGAAATAAGCATTCCTTTGAATTGTGATTCCTGCCCACCACCCCCCCCCCCCCCGCCCAGGCTTGGGCAGGGCAATAGGTTTCTCAAGTTCTTGTATCCCAACTTGTCACCCACTCTTCCTCTTCTTCATTCCCTGTCCCACAATGCCTCACAACCAGAGCATATGCTATTCTAACAAACGAAACAAAATGAGGTCATGTGTGGAGCTCAGTCCATCCCCCCACCACCTACTTCCACCAGGTCTCCTAGAACACTTTTATTTCCCTTTCGTTTGGTTCCCATTGGAATCTGTGTGTTGGGGGGACACTGGAGGAACTTATCACGAGCAGATGACTGGGACGTATCAGGAAGAGGCAGCGGATTGCAGAAGGAGACCTGCACATGCCTTTGGGAGCCCATGGGAACAGTTGGCCGGTGATGCTTCCACTCTGGGCTCCACCTCACAAGGGCAGTGCTCAGACCTACCTCAGGGGGTGCATCGAAAGTTTCCACCTCGACCTCTGTTGAGTTGGTCTTGTCTGAAGCCTGCTGGGATTTTCCACCATCGGTCTTATCATCCTTGTCTTTACTGGAGCCTTTGGAAGACTTGGAGTCTTTGTCCTTAGAAGACGACTTGAGCTCCTTGAATGCCTTGGAAAACTTAGATTCCTGTGCCCCTCCTGAGAGGATCTCCACAGCAATTTCCACCAAGATTCTGCCCCTGAACGACACACCTTCTCCAAAGCCTTCATTCAGTTCCTGGTAGTCATCCATCAGACTGTGGTTCCTGGGTGAGCCATACAGGTTAATCCAGGCAGGTCCAAAGGTCGGTAGAAAGCCTACAAAAACCAAGCTTTAGTTGCCCGGTAAAGCAAGTTGATTATTTCTTGCTTTATGAACATTGTGCATGCCTGTGTAGAATGTAAAATATACAGAAAAGACAAGAGAAAATATTTATAGAATATCCCATCCCCCAAAGAGCCACAATTGCCATTTTGCTATATTTGCTGTATTTCTTTCTAGTCCTTGCATGCACATGTTTAAACGTGTTCACAGCTGTAATGATACTATGAATGCCCACATGCATCGCTGTCGGTTCATTCACTCATCTAATATTTATTGACTCCTAACATGTGCCGGGCACACTGTGTGGGTGCTAAACACAGAGCCCAGCGGAGAACAGAGCAGAAAGGAGTATTAAACGGTAAATATCTGTAAGTGCTAAGAAAGAGATTTACCTTGCGTTTCAAGAACAAATAAAACAGGCTGATGAGGCATGGAGAGGAATCAGGCAGAGAGAGAGAGATTTTATCCCAAAGGAGGGTCAATTTTAAGAAGCAGAGATATTGTGTTAAAAGGGATAAAAAGATTTTATGGCCCCTGATGTCTAATTTTGAAAACACTTTTATACCTGTCTTTGAATACCATCAAGATGTTTCTGGAAAGTTGGAGTAAAACATGTTAACGTCGAGTTGAGAAATTCTGAAGGTGGGCGGGGTGTGTGTTCTGCATAAAACAATCCCGTGGCAAACCCTTCCAGGATATGGAGACTTAAACAATGGGTATTTATTGAGGCTCTTCTATGGTGTCACATTGTGACTGGCAAAAAAAAAACACCATGTAAACCTTGTCTTCTGCTTAAGCTAAGCCTTCCGTATATACGTGCATATATACACATACACAGACATATACGTGCATAAGTATATTTATCAATTAATACAGATATGTAATGCAGAGAAAGATTGCCTTGGGATTATAAGTATGGAGGGGTTTGGGGAGATATTTAGAAAGTTATCACCGGCTCATTTAGGTTTTGCAAATAAAGAGTAGAAGTCCTTTCTCCTGACTGATGGATTAGCTGGGACTCTCTATTCCCTCCCTGGCTTTCTCAATGCACAGTCAGCAGCACCTTCCTGCAATACTCCTGACCATGCGCTCCTATCACTGAGCTGGGGGCACAGTATTTTGGGACCATTTAAACACGTTAAAACCATTCTTAGCTTGTGAGCCACACAAAGATATTTGGCAGGCTGGATGTGGCCCATGGACCATAGCCTGTCAACATCTGATCTAATCTAAACCCTTCATTTTTCATTTAAGATACCTAAGGCCCAAAGAGAGGGAGTGACTCCTCAAGGCCACACAGCAATGTTCGTGGAAGACCTGGGACCAGGACCAAGCCTCCTGGCTCCCACAGCCCAGCTCGACCTACTGCCCTAAACCCACACCACAAACCACACAGAGCTTACAAGTGCCTACCACGCTCCCTGCTCCAATCCTCTTGTTTTAAGGACGAGGGCTTCAAACCAATTATTTTGTGGCCTCATTTCCAAGTCAGACAGATGAGGCTTTACCTCTATCTCCGTCCTGTTCACTGGAGATTTTCTTCAGGTCGATGAAATGGGTGGCCAGTGCGACATCATTCATGCTGCCTTCATCCCACACCTGGAGTTTTACCCTCCGACACAAAGGAGGGAACATTTCCTTGAAGACCACCTGTTCGTGCCACACAGGATCAGCACAGTTCTTCTGCACTGTAGTTCGCCCCTAAAAACAAAGCGAGCAGGACGTGAGCTGTTGAAGGAAATGAAAGATGTCACTGACCTGACCTGACTTCAAGCCAACTGGCAAACCAAGTTGCCAGACATAATGAAACTGCTTCCACCCGATACCCATGGAAATATGTTGTACCCAGGAACATTATAGTAGCCTCCCCTTACCCACAGGGGAATGGATTCCAAGACACCGGTGGATGCCTGAACCCACAGACAGAACCTGAGATGCACTCTTTTTCCTTTATGTACATACCTATGATAAAGTTTAATTTATAAATAAGGCACGGTAAGGGATTACCAACAATAACTGGTAATAAAATAGAACAATTAAAACAATATACCCTAATAAAAGTTTAACATAGATCTTAGCAACTTCAGCATACGATTTCTTTCCTTTTAGTATTAAGTCAAGAACTTTCAACTTTCGCTTAAACACTTTATAGCTTCTCTTTGGTGTATCCGAATTGCCAGGATCACTGTTCCTGCATCCAAGGGCCATTATTAAGTAATATAAGGCTATTTGACCTCAAGTACTGCCATAACACCACAGTGGACCTGATAACGTGGCCAGCTACTAAGTGACCAACAATAGACAGTGTGGATACACCGGACAAAGGGATGATTCACATCTGGGTAGGATGGGGCAGGATAGCGTGAAATTTCAACACGCTATTTGGAATACTGTGCAATTTAAAACTCATTGATCATTTATTTCTGGAATTTTCCATTTAATAATTTCAGGCCATGGTAGACCATGGGTAACTGAAACCACAGAAAGCAAAACCACAGATAAGGGAGGAATACTGTGCTGACATCCTACCCCGCACCAGACACCATGCCAGGCATCAGGGACAAAGGGAGTAATGGTGGGTCCTGGCCTCTGGGAAGTCCTTGTAATCACAAGATTACAAGATCAAGCCAACGTGCATGTTATGAACATAACTTGTTCCCTGCATCTCTAGGAATGCAGCAGATATAGTTAGATCCTGAGTTTGTGTCTTATAAAAAGGCTTTTATAAGGGCTTTGTGCACTTCCCCCATCTGGACCTCAGTTTCCTCGTCATAAAAATGGAGGCGACGTTCTATAGGACTGTCAAGGGGTTCAGGTAAAAAATACTCCAGTGTTCACCCTGCCAAGAGGAGGGTTAGGGTAGCATATATTGTAAGGATAGAGACACCATATGTGCCAGCTGAAGCTTCAACGTCCAGCCAACAAGGATTAAGCTGTGACCATGTGCTTAGGCCCTGGTACTTCCAATGGCTCTTGAGTAGGGAACAACAGAGAACAGAGATGTCCAGGCTTACAGAGGACGAGGACTACTCGGGAAGCCCGGGGGGCAGGTTGGGAGGCAGATGGCAATGCTACAGAGCCTGGGTAACAGCTCGAAGAAGTAGCCAGAGGTGAGGAAGGAGGTCTGTCTGCCTAGGCCCTAAACCATAATACCCCATAGTTCCTCTCTATGATCTCAAATAGAGAGTAAGTGGGTCACCCTCCCACTTACCTGCCACATGATTCAATGCCTTTTGTGACAAGCTTTCTCTCGCAGGGCACTTCCTAATTTTTATTTTAACTTAATTTCATTTGACTAGAAATGTCCTGGGGAAAGAGTGGAGCTCTGGCCTGGGTTTGCCGTTGTTGGTGACGATGTTTCCTTACCATCTGCCCAGCAAAGGAGACCTCCACGAAGGGGTCCACAAGGTCCTTATTGTCACCCACAAATGCTTTGGTGACGTTCGCCATGATGCTGGAGTTCATTTTAGGCAACCCCTCTGCTTTGTAGAGTCTCACATAGAATCTGGCCCAGGGTCTCTCTGATGGAAACCCTTGAGGGATCAAGAGGTTCCTTGAGGGGGAACAAAAACAAAAAATAAAAAGCTCTCTCACTTGAAAGAACAGAAAAAGTGGAAGCAATCTGGATGTAGAAAGAAGGATCCTGATATAGGAGAAAATACTGAAAAGATCAGGATTCGTCGCTAAAATGAGTTTTCTTTGTGGTGTAAGTGTCAGCAAAGGATATGAAAACAGTGAATGCAAACTCATTCCAGTCCTCGAATTATAGAGTAAACACCATCTTCCACACCGCACCTTAAAAGAAGTGCATTAAGTCTTCCCATTTCATAAACCAGTGGTTGAAAGTATAATTCCTTCAAAGAAAAATCAACCAAATCCAGATAAATAGGATAAACTCAAGAACAGTTTATCTCTATGGGGAGACAGGCTGTCCTTGTCCTAGAAGCTGATCTCCCAAAGGCTAGTGACACTGCTGATAAGACACATCTTGGTGCCTCTGAGAGAGTAGAATCCCAGGTGGACAAGGCACGAATTTGGCAATTCTCATGTACCCACCAGGAAAGGGAGGGAGGGAGGGGAAAGACAGATCAACTTCGGGCATATCATTCATTTGTCTTGAGTGGCCCTGGATGGACCCGCCTCACTTTTCTATTTGCTCCTCGGCATCGGAGGTTTTGGGGTTGGTCTTTAAGATGTCGCCTCTCCCAGTCACGCTGATGTCACACTTCAGGTACCCCTTCATGCCCGTCCTGATGTCGCCAGGGTCTGTGAGCAGGGCCCACTTGTCACAGAACTGATGACCTGTAAAAGCGTCCTGACAGCTCAGATACCCTGCACGGCCGGACCCAGCAGGTGCAGCCAGTTCCATCCCACACGCAAGGCCTCCCAAGCTCTGTTCCCTGGAGGGGGCAGCTCATCAGGGTATTCCCCAGCCTCGTGCTGCCTCCTTCCGCTCCTCCCCTCCTTCCTTCCTCTCCTTTTGTTCCCACCTTCTTCTCTGTCTTTCTCTCCAACCTGCCACAGGTATTTGGAAAGCCTCCAACCCAGTGCTAATTGCCTGGACAGGTTCCTAGCTTTGACAGGCTATGAACGGCTATGACAGGACATGAATGGAGTAGAGAAGTCAGTACTATTTCACAGGCTGTAAATGTGACTCATGGATCTTTTTGTTTGGCCTACACTGTCAATCCAAACTTTAAAATCTCTTACAAAATCTAGACTTCTGGCTTATCTGAAAAAAACCGTTAGATCTGCCAATACAGAATGCACATTTCCACATGTCAGCAGGTGGTAAAGAAGCTGAGTAGCCACTGTGGGTTGTGAGCCCTCCTGTTCCTCACAGCCTGAAGCACCCCTTAACATATTAACCCACTGCTCTCCCAAGGCCTGGCCCCCTGGCCTCATGTCAGTTGCAACTACTTTTGAAGAGAAGGGGCCTTGTAAGAAAAGATCTGTATTTGTTGATGGCCCAGTTACTTATCCACTCCCGACCTTGGACAAATTACCTGCCTTCTCTGAGTTTTACTTTCTATAAATCAGGGATAAGGATTATCATAGCAAATCCTTATATGGCATGCAACAACCCCAGAAAGGAGGCACTATTTTTATCTTCATTTTCTCAGTTGAGAAAACTGAGGTGCAGAGAAGTCAAGTCATTTGCCCAAGGTTGCACAACCAGAAACAGCAGGGTGGAATTTGAAGCCAAGCCATCTGGCTCCATAGGGGTGCCAACGTGGCTCAGTCATTTAAGTGTCCGACTTTGGCTCAGATCATGATCTCGCAGTTCGTGGGTTTGAGCCCCGCATCAGGCTCTGTGCTGACAGCTCAGAGCCTGAAGCCTGCTTCAGATTCTGTGTCTCCCTCTCTTTCTCTCTCTCTGTCCCTCCCCTGCTCACGCTCCTTCTCTGTCTCCCAAAAATGAATAAACGTTAAAAAAAAAAGTTGAAGCTATGCCATCTGGCTCCGGAGTCCAAATGTGAAACTCCTGTGTGTCACCTTTCCTGTGTCTGCCGCACAGCAGTAAATGAGATCGAATTTGTTGGCGGGAGAACTCAGAAATATGGACATAAAAGACAATTTTGCAATTAGACTGTGAACTTTGAGGAAAAGGGCCAGGTGTTGCTCCGATTGTGTAATAGGCGTTGATACTGTTGAATGAATGGGTCAGTGTCATACTGTTCAATGAATGGGTCAGTGTCATACTGTTGAATGAATGGGTCAGTGGATGGGCAAATGAATGAGTTGACCTCCAGGTGTGGTAAACTGGAGATGAGTAAGGGAGAGATGGGGAAGCAACGCTTTCTTACCAGGTTGGTTGTACACAGTCCCCAGGTCTACTTTGAAGGAACCGATCAGTATGCTTCCTATCAGCTTGTGGTGAAAGACCTGAGGAGAGATGGAGCAGTGAGTCCGGCCGCACTAGATTTCTCTTTGAGGATAAATCTGTGAAATGGGTTCGTGATACCTCAGCGAGGATTCTAGACCTTGACGCTTGTCTGGCCTTCACTCATCTGGAGCACAATGACATTTGGTCATCAAGTGAAAAGGGCAGCCAGAAGTTATCTCACCTGTACCTGTTCCTCCTGGTAGGTTTTCAGCTAGCAAAGGTCATCTAACAAATCTCACTGTCTTGGAAAGTATTTTTTAAGCCAAAGTAAGCTCTAATACAACCCATCTCTGCCTATTGAAACTCTACCCATCCTTCAATGTCTAGAGCAAATATTACCTCCTCCAAGCAGCCCTCCCTGATCCCCCTCAGCTGAAAGTCCTCTTTCTCCCCTAAACTTCCATAACACTCTGCTCACAGCTTGCTCGGAGAACTCATCACATATTGCTTTGAGAAGTACAATCGTGAGAACAAGGGAAGTGGTCATCCTGAATATTTTATCTGATCAGAAGTCAGCAGGGTACCTGGCTGGTTACAGCAACACACTGTAATGCGGTGCTATCAAGATGCAGAAGTTCTAAAGGAAAGCAGCAGAGCTGGTACCGGGTCCAGGAGGCACACTGAATGGGAAACTACTGAAGAAGCAGGAGCAATTGAACCTTCAACTCAGAAAAGAGAAAACTGGGGGTGTGGAGAAGGGGTAATGGTAACTTAAATGTTTTCCAATCTTGGAAATCCTGCCATCTATAATAGGGAGTAAGTTCCCCATGTGGTTTCCAAGTCACAGAAGGAGAGACTCAGCTCACTATAAGGACGGCTTCTATAACAGAACTTTCTGGCAATGAATAGGTTTTTCTGGAGATAGTGACCTCCCATCACTGGCTATAACCACGCGGTGCACCAAAACCCCATGTCATGGAGGTGGTGAGAGGGACTCCTACTAGTTAGACTAGATGGCCTCTGGGCTTCCTTCTATGACATTCTGAGTTCCTTAAATCAAAGACAGTTTCCTACTTTCTCCTACCCACCACATGCATGGCCTTGTTCATCATACGTGTTCAATAAACATTCGGTGAATTAATGAATGATTCACTGACTGAATGATGTATATGAATAAGAGACTTTTGTGGTTTCTAAGCTCCCCTTTGGCAGAGGCAATAAGAATAAATCAATTCAATGGACTTCAGGAAATGAAGAAATGATAGCCCTTCCCATCTCCCTTTCCACCCTTGCTCCCTTGCCCAAACTTTACAAGCGAGTTAAGAAAACTGAGGGGAAGCGAAGACAGCTTGGCTCTAGGGGAGGAGTTATTTAAGGCCACGCATACAAAGCTCACTCCAAACCTCCTATGCTTACAGTTGCTAATGTGGCTTCCCAAAGGCCCAAGCAAGAACACAAGCCTGACTCAGGCTCTCTTCTCAGGTCAAAGGCATCTGGGTCCCTGTGGGCTTGATGGGATGATGGGAAGCAAGAGCCTGTTTAAAGGGTCTTTAAATAACACAGGAGGCCTCTTCAAATCATCCATCCACCCAGGCTTAGGGCCAGGGAAGCCTGGTGTGGTCAAGCATTAGATTACCAGGACTTCAGGGAGTGGCACACACAGACTGCTGGGGCCTTGCATGCCAGGGGCCGCTTGTCAAGGGAAGATGGTCTTTAGCACCACCAAGGTCTGTCACAGCCTGGCCATCCCAATAGCCCCTGCTTACTGCACTCCCTCCTCCGTCCCCCGTGTCCAATGTTGTTGGGGCACATTGACTTTTAGTTCATGGACTAGCCAAAAACTTGTATTAAACACTCCCCTCCAAGGGAGTTTTCCCTGTAAAATCTTTGGTGTCTGTCCCTAAGGGTCATCCAGGGAGCCCAAAGTATTCTCTTCTTCCAAGCTAGAGGAACAAAGATAGGCAATACTAGCTTTGGTCCTCGGTCTAAAAATCCACTGTCTTACAGACAGTCATGACCCTTATCTATGCTACGGTATAAAAATCTAGCTAGTCACTGTTTGTCTGAAATGTAGACAGTTCCTTAGGACCCACCTACACTGCCCATCTCACAAACAGATGGTCGCCTGAGCTATGCAATGTAACAAAGTCTTAGGCCGTGCCCCAGGTCCTGAAATATCTTCTGCAACACTTGTCCTCATGCCTGAAATTCACATTAAGAATGTTTGGCTCTTGACAACTTTTCATTCTTCAAGAGTCACATTCTTCAAGTGCCCCTGAGAAAGAGAATATAATAATTCCACTATTACCTAAGACTTAATGCAGTATTTACATATGTTATACATATAATACTGTGCATATATATAATATCAAATATATGATGTGATATGAATAGAATAGAATAGAATAGAATAGAATAGAATAGAATAGAATAGAATAGAATATGTGGGTGACAAGGACAGGCAAGGAAGTCTCTGAGACAATTTTTGCCATCTTAAAATTCTGATTGGAGTTGGTGTCACTGTGCAGGAAAACATCTCCCCATTCTCCACGCTTCTTGCATTGTCACAAAGTACGGGGTCTGTCCTTTCAGACCCATTAGGAGGAGAGCACTAACCTTTGTCCCACCCACCCCGCCTCTCTCAGGGATGCATAACCATGCTACCCTCTTCTTGGGAGAAGTAGTGATTTCTCAGAGGGGGGAGATAGATGCAGTCTGTCACCCGCTGGTCTCTCTGTCTCTTCAGTGAGTGGCATGAGGTTGGCGTGAGTTCCGTCTGGCCCCCAAGCTCTCTCATTTGGGCGAGTACGGCTTCAGCACGGGCACCTTCCTTTCCCATTCATGCCCTCCGTGTGGTGGACCCCCTTCGTAAGGCATCGTTGGCTAGACCAAGAATCTTCTCTATCTCTGCTGTGTTTAGACATGATCTGTGGAGGCAGATCATTCTGCCTCAGGGCTTCACTCCGCAGGGCTGAGGAAGGGTCTATGCAGCAGACACGACCCCACATGAGCAGGTCCTAAAGTCTACTCTCAGGCAGCTATGAAGCCTAATGGCAACCACTTGCTCCAAATCACATTCTCTGATCCAGCATCACTGATATATGTGGTTCCTTCCTGATGCTTTTTCCTACTTCTCTATTTATTACCAACTACAAGTGGGGAGTGCTGTGATTAATTATCATTAGTGTGGATATCATCCCAGGAGAGAGACACTCACATTTCATTTCATAAAAAGAAAGAAATCAACTCAAAATGGCAATCGTAAAGATGGCCGTTGAAGCATGTATTTCACATTCCCACGTTAGTAAACTCCACAATTCAATTCATGATGGCTTGAGCGTAGCTTATAGCTTGTTTCCAGGAAGCACGGATTTCCTTGAAGAGGTTTTCCTTCCCAAATTCCTCCACACTAGTTATTTCATGTTCTATCCTGTTGGTTTTGAACTCACCAACCCACACTCACCCCTCCCAAACCTATTCACCCCTACACAGGCTGAGCTGTTCTAGAGAGTTCCCAATGCCTACAATCTTTTCCATCACCCCGCCCCTCCATCACCAATGATACACTTACTGAGATTTTGATGATCTTGTCAAAAAGATGCACTTGGGGTCCAATGAAGTCGAAGACAAAGTACTATAAAACATAAAATTCATTTTGACCATAAATTCCAGACTTGCATCTAAAAACCTTATTACTGGAGTAGTTGTAGATTTCTATCATTCTAACCAATTGCTGCATGGTCCTCAGTGGCATGAATATACCATCAGTTGATTGGTCATCTCCTATTTAAGGTCACCTAAATTCTTTTTAATTTGTTTTCAAATGCAAAAAAAAAATGCTCTTACCCCACACTTGCCCAGGATATAGGTGATTTTTCCTCTAAAATGGACATGAAAAGTGGAATTGTTGGGTTATAGCTTATGTGCATGTGAATTTCTAATAGATAGTGTGAAATTTCTTTCCAAAGGGGCCAAGCCATTTTATATTCTCACTGCCAGCATACAAAAATACCATTTCTCCAAAACCCTGCAAACCCTTTATATCATCAATTCTCTTAAATTTTTTGCCTATTAATAATGATGGATAAAAAATCATATCTCAATGTGGTTTTAATTTGGAGTGAACTTGATTAAAATCTAATTTCCTCAGGATTTTGCAGTTTCAAACATTGCTGTGATATTCCCAAGATTGACCAGGAAGAGTATGAAAAGAAATTATGGACAAGGAAGACTTCTAATTTTAAGAAAGTGTTTGAATTTTATTTTTTCTAATGTTTATTTATTTGAGAGAGAGGGAGAGAGCAGGAGAGGGGCAGAAAGAGAGGGAGACAGACATATCAGTGCAGAGCTCGACGCAGGGCTTGAACTCACGAACTGTGAGACCATGACCTAAGCCAAAATTGAGAGTCAGACGCTTAACCGACTGAGCCACCCAGGCGTCCCAAAAAAGTGCTTAATTTCAGAGTCGAAGAAATTAGACCAGTCTCTATATTCTACAGACAAAGGAAGACTGAAGCCCAAAGGATTTAAAAGACATGCCTAGGGGCGCCTGGGTGGCGCAGTCGGTTAAGCGTCCGACTTCAGCCAGGTCACGATCTCGCGGTCCGTGAGTTCGAGCCCCGCGTCGGGCTCTGGGCTGATGGCTCGGAGCCTGGAGCCTGTTTCCGACTCTGTGTCTCCCTCTCTCTCTGCCCCTCCCCCGTTCATGCTCTGTCTCTCTCTGTCCCAAAAATAAATAAACGTTTGAAAATAAATAAATAAATAAATAAATAAATAAATAAATAAATAAATAAAATAAAAGACATGCCTAGATTCAGACAGCTGGTTATTGATGGACCTGAGAGCTTGGCTTATTTCTCCAGAAGTTATCACACAAGGGGTTCAAGTACTAGATATTTCACTGTTTGAACTTTACTGAGCACCTCCCAAATGTGAAGTTGTATTCTCCTAAGATTTAGAACACTGGGATGGTGTCTCATTGTGGGTTGTGTCTTTTGGGGGACTAGTTGGGGTGAGGGAGGCAGGGCCAGAAAGTTGCTTTTTATATGTTTTTGAGCTTCGCTGTGGAGAAATAACACAAGGACCTTAGAGATGAACAGGAGAGTAGTAGGAATGGGAGAGCTCTCTGCTCACAGCCTGCTCTTACAGGGCAAAACAAAAAACCAAAATGTGGAAAATGAAAAATGCCATCACACGCCATAATAAGAGACCTTCAAAATGGCGGTCCTTAGATATCAATGACAGGTCACATTACATTCCATGTCTTCTGTTTAAGAAAATGGGGAAATACATATGACATTTCAGGAAGTTTTTCATATATATATATATATATATATATATATATATATATATATATCTCAAACTTTTAAAGAGTTTTATTGTTCAGAATTTCTTTTATGTGGAAAACCCAGATGAAATTTCTTATTTTGATGTATGAGATGCTGTGGGTTCCTTGGACCAATAAATTAGTTCCAATGTTTATTGCTTTCTGTTGCATTTCACATTTCAAACTCAATTGCCTCACACAGGTTCCCTAGACCTTTGAGCCACACACATTTTTATAGCTGGAAAATATTCCCTAGCCACTATTAACTGGTTCCTTCAACATCTGATGGCCTTTTGCTTGAAAATTAGAGGCAAAAGCTGTAACAAAGGTTTTTAGTTCAACTGTACCAAAAGTTTTTACTTCAACTTCTATATTTTTACTTGAGTGTCTACTGATTGCACTTGGTCCCAACTTAATGTAATTTAGATCCAGGACTTGTATGCATAAAGAAAATACTAATTACAGCATTTAACAAACCTGTAGAGCTTTGCAGTTTTAAAGCATTTTCATACACATTATTTCATGTCCCATCCATGCTAAAAGTTGTTCTGGAGTTGGGGGTAGAACAGGAAGGAAACAACTCATGGTAAAAGGCTTAGAGACAGGAGTGATGGATGACAAGGAAAGCAGTTAACAGCTCAAATCCGATTTGCCCATTTTCTGTTGATTTCATTACCAATGGTCTCCCTTTTCAATTACTATTCCCATTAGGGAAATAATTAAGAGTTCGCTGCATTTTTCTCGTAATTGGTGGTATCAAAGTGACTATGGGGAAATAGGCACTCTTGTGCACTGTTAGTTGGAGTATAAATTATTACCTCTTTGAGGGCATTTTGTGATATCAAAAATTTTTTTTTAACGTTTATTTTTGAGACAGAGAGAGACAGAGCATGAATAGGGGAGGGGCAGAGAGAGAGGGAGATACAGAATCTGAAACAGGCTCCAGGCTCTGAGCTGTCAGCACAGAGCCCGACACAGGGCTCGAACTCACAGACCATGAGATCATGACCTGAGCCGAAGTCGGACGCTTAACCGACTGAGCCACCCAGGTGCCCCTCAAAATTCTTAATACACATATTCTTTGCCCCAGTTATGCCATATTAATGTGAGTATAAGTAGTAGCCGAAAGATGAAAAAAATTAATATCCATCAATGAGAGATTGACTGGTTTGGAAAATTATGGTGTATCCATGCAATGGGAAACTACACCAATGAGGGGAAAATGAGACTGAACTATATGTCTTGATATTACCTCTAATATCATCTAAAATACATTGCTTTGTGAAAAGATCAAGGTCCAGGACAGTGTGGACAGAATGCTACCATTTGGTTATAATATTTATTTGTACTCGCATCCATGCCTGGGATATCTCTGGAAGGGTACACAAATGCCTGGTGAGGATGGCTGCCTCTAGGGCAAGAGGAAGGGGGTTAAGGGATAAAGATCAGAGGGATGCATATTCTTCACCATATATCATTTTATACTCTGTATATTTTACCACTTTTTTTACTGTGTAATCTTTTTATTAAAAAAAAATAATTCAGTGTGTAGAATACTTAGAAGCCTCCTGTCTCTCTTTGATGCTTTCCGCTCTTTGATGTCCACAATTTCTGCACTGCTTGGAAAAATATGACTATTTTACTTTCCGATGCAACATGTCTATTTCACAATTAATAATGAAAGTTCTAGGGTCTCTTTCATGAAAAAGAATGTTTATCTTCTTTACAACCAACACTCAATACATTTATTGAATATAAAACCAGACCTTATAGTGAATGAAGGTCATCATATAAGATATAAGAATAAATTTTAAAAAAAGAGACAAGAAAATGGGGTATTTCGAAAACACAGCAATGAATTTAAAATCAGTGGGAATTCCTCATCTCTCCTTTCCATGATCTTTTTGTGAAACTCTATGGGGCTGTCTGCAAGGAGCTCAAAGAATTTTCCAGGGCTTAGATGAGTGGTGGGAAGCAGTGAGGAGGGACACAGTTTTTCTATTTGGCTAAAGAATACCCCAGATGGCAGTGCAGGGAGTGCTGGTGGAGAGGATACTGGTGACCTCCGTGACTTACTTCATTGTAAAATGGGCTGTTGGTTCCTTCCTTCACGGTGCTCTGCTTCTTCTCATCCCCAACCTCAATGATCACAACTGGATCAATGTTCTCACCCACCAGCTGGCGGGCCTCAATGATGGTGATGGCAATCTACAACACAAAGTAGCAGATATGCACTCTGGACCTTGCTGTTCATTCACACGAGAAGACACAGGACAGACTGTCACTTACTTGATAGTTTTGGGATCTGAGCTCCCCATCATGGATCTTAGTCGACAGTTTTGATCTATTAAAAGAAAGTTTAACGTATTGGTTTCATTAAATAAGAACATACTTGGGATCCATAAGCCTTGATAATATTTCCCCAGGTACTTCTAAGTGCTTTTATTTATACTGTATCACATATTCTCTCTCCATCTCTGGAAGAGATAAAATGTAAATGAACAAGTGACTCAACCTCTCTATGACTCAGTTACTCCATCTTAAAAATGAAGCTAATAATAGCACTTACCGCATGAGATAATGGCTACAATTAAATGATATAATGCATGTAAAGGTTTAACCCAGTGCTTGGTGAGAATAAGCCAACTCTTATTGTGCGTATGATCATCAGTATCATTTATTTTTGGTTTTACAAAATGAGAAACTCAGATGCCTCAGCAAGTCAGTAGCACAGCTGGGTCTGCATAAAGATCTCCCTTATTTCCTGTCCGATCCTATCCACAGGACCCCTTTGCCATTTATAGTAGGTAAAAGAATCCTGAGTTTTGTGATTGCTTTTGAAGGAATTGGTAAAAGAGAAAATCGGAAGGAGCAACCCAGATGCCAAGCCAGTGAGATTTCACATTCCAGGGGATTTCATTTATCTGGACTGTCTGAAGGAATCAGAAACAGATGCGCAACACCTGGGCATTTAGAAATCGGATAACAGTAGAAAGAGGTGACGGATCCCTGTTGTCACCAAGGCAGCAACGGGTGGGAAATGAACTGAGCTTGAGTTCCTATTGGATTTTATTCTCCTGCTTTCCAACAATACCATCTTGCATTTGACTTCATTCCATTTCTGCCGATTACAACTGAGTCCAGTAGAGAACAAAGAAGGCTAGTAAAAATCCCAAAGCTTTAGACTCAGACTGATCTGAATTAAAATATTTATTTTTCCCAACTTTGTGACGTTACCCTTAATTTCCTCATCTGAAAATGGACATAATAATTCCTACCATGTAGTGTTGTTCTGAGGCTGAAAGGAGATAATGTATGTAGGGAAGAGTATATAGCAAAAGGTATATATGTTCATTAATAAAATGGCAAATTCGCATTGATCATTTACTGTGGGAAAGCTCTGTGCTGGTCTCAGAGAAAAAAACAGATGAATGAGCCATCATCCTGGCCGTTACAGAGCTAGCAATCTATCCAAGGGAGAGAGGACCAAAGCATGGCAAGAAAAAACTCTTAAGTGTAAAATGTGTTGTAGAAAAAAAAAAAAAAGTGATAGGAGTTCAGAGAAGAGAGAAGTTCCCGAGAGCCCAGGTAAGCAACGAAGAATTCACTGCAGAGATTGGATGTCAATGAGCACTATCTGGTGGGTAGAATTTCAACTGATGGAGAATGCACTGACCAGGGAAAAAGGAAAAGTCTACTCCCTATTTCTTTTTCTCCTGCCCTCCTCCATGCGGTGCTGTTATTCTGGTGAAATAAATGGCAAGGGATCCCTTCAAGGATATTTCAAAGTAATTGAAATCCTGAGTCAGGGAGCTTAGGGGGCCATGGTCGTCATGGTGCAGTAAAGGGGGAAGGAGATACTGCAGTGAGTATGTGCATACAAACTTCATGTCTCCTTTAAAGAGTCATCCTCTCAGCTATCACCATCTCTGATTTCCAGCTGTTTCCCAGCCCCCTCTACCCACATATCTACTGTGTGCCATCCTGTAGGGCCCAGTAATAACAACTCAGTCTGCCATACAGGGAAGCACTAATTTGCTTTATTGACAATAAGAATTCTGAGTGGACAAAGAAGGGATGGCATGAGGAATTACCATGAGTAAGAAATAGACATAAACAAATATGGTAGACTGAAGGCATTGATAGCCCCAGGTATTAGCTTCCTTGGAACAATGCTCTTTGCCTTATGACTTGTCCCTCATTCTGACATGGGCTGGACTCGAGACTTGCACTGGCTAATAGAATGCAGCAGAAATGACTCATGCTGATTCCAAGCCCGGGCTCAAAAGACCTTATGTACTCATACTCCTTCTCCCGGAACTCTGCCATCACCACCATTAGAACAAGATCAGACTAGCCTGCTGGAGGATCTAATGCCATATCGAGGGGAGCTCGGTGGTCCCAGGTGAAGCAATCTTAGACCAGCCTATTACCAGCCAACACTCAAACTAAAATCAGCAGAGCTACCAAATGACCACACGCACACACATGAGTGTGGATGTGTATCAGTCTAGAACCAGTAAAACTAACCAAGAAGCCCACAGACTCCTAAGGAGCAACACATTTTTTACTAAGCCTCTGAGTTTGGGAGTGTTACACATCAATTGCTAACTGATAGAGCAAATCACAGGCATGAAGGCCAGTTTGTCCTGACTTTTTGTCGGGTAGTACAAACATTTGGGACAAACACAGAGCTAAGACACCTGGCACCTTGATGAATTAAAGAGCAGGTGAGGGACAGCTCCTGAGTCTGCCTCCTGTTGTTGCTGTCATTGCTGAATTATGAGACCTTAACTCAGGGGATTTAAGAGCAGAAGTTGGTCAAGGTGGGACCCTGGCTTGCTGAAGGCTGACCAGTATCAGGACGCCAGCACTGCCATGGAGGAAACTGAATACATACAGACCTCTTGTCTTCCTGCCTTAGACCTTTGGCGCCCTGTGACCAGAGATCAGTTATTATTCTCTGTTTCCCAGAGCCTGCAGGGGTTCCTGCACATGGAGGTGTCCAGTAAATGTGTGCTGACTGCCTGCACCAGCACTGTACCTTCTCTTTGGAGGAGCTGCAGGGACAGGGGTCACAGACGCATGACCATAAATTAAATCTCCTCCCAGTCCTTCCTGGTGTGAAGGCCCCTCCTGTGACGCTTTTGCTTCATCCTGGCCATCTAGAGAAGCAAACAAGGAAGAAAACTCTGTCAAATATGATCCACAGTGGTGATCTGAGCCTCAACCGTCCAGCGCTATGCTAATCACCATAAGGGGTACGTGAAGACATTCAGACAGTCCCTGCCAGCGTGCAACTTAACATTTTATTGGCAGAAAAGACAGGCACATACCTTAACTTTTCTAAACAGTAAATTCGTCTTCTATTCCCAAAAAAGAGTAGATTTATATGCATGGTATTATGGAAAGAAAACTGGTATGAATTCAAAGACATGCTTTCAAGTCATGACCCTGCCACAGTGGAATTTCAGACAAGTAATTTATTCCCTCTGAACCTCATCAGTAAAATTTAATGTGCATAAGAATCACCTGGGAAGCTGTTAAAATGCTGATTCTGATTCAGCAGGTCTGGGGTGGAGCCCAAGATTCTGCATTTCCAATAGCAATGTCCCATGTAGATCTGTTCCTGCTGTCTGAGGGCCAATTTTGAGTAGAAAGGTGCCCTAGGTTGAATCATAGTCCCCAAAGATATCGAGTCCTAGTCTCCAGAACCTGTAAATGTTACTTGGAAAAAGGGTCTTTGCAGATGTGATTAAATGAAGGATTTTGAGATGAGGAGATTATCCTAGATTATACAGGTGGGTCCTAATTGCAATAATATATATCCTTATAAGAGGGAGGCAGGGAACAGAAGAATGCGATGTAATCACAGGCAGAGGTGGGATAGATGCCCATCATAACCATCAGAAGAACACTAGAGGCAGGAATCAGATACTCCCCAGGGGATGGGGCCCTGCCAATATTTTTATTTCCACCCAGTGATACTGATTTCCGGCCTCCATTACTATGAGAAAATTAATGTGGGTTATTTTAACCCACCCAGTTTGTGGTAATTTGTTATAGCAGCCACAGGAAAGGAATGCACAAGTGTCTAGAAAATTTAAATGAATAGATAGTAAACATATTCTTTAGATCTCTTCCCCCACTGTGGGATTCTGATTTAATTTATCTGGGATATCACCTGGATGTCAAGATGTTTTAAATCCCCAGGTGATTCCTTTTCTTTTTAAAGTTTGTTTATTTATTTTGAGAGAGAGAGAGACAGAGAATCCCAAGCAGGCTCCACACTGCCACTTCGGAGCCTGCAGCAGGGCTCAAACTCACAAACGAGATCATGACCTGAGCTGAGCCACCCAGGTGCACCGCCCCACACGGACCCCAGGTGATTCTAAGGTGTAGCAAAGCTGAGGAACCACCTCTCAGCCAGGTTTTTGGTAAAAAACAGACAGTGTGGAATACTCTCATGCACTAAGAGACTCTGCATGGTGTAGTTCAAAACCCTGGCCCCAAAGGTTGGGTGGAAATCCCAGCCCTGCCACACCCTAACTTGAGGATCTTCTCTCAGCCCTGCTGTCCTCATCTATAAAGCAAGGCAAGGCCAATGTTACCCACCCCACAGAGACGCTTTTTTTTCTATGTTCTTTATAGCACTTTTCTCAACTTGTAATTCAGGTACCTCCTCAGGTCCCAATAGATAACAGAGGGTGCCCCCAGAACAGAATGATCTGAGGACTTGGTAATTTACATGGGTGTGGGTACAGGAAAATCACAAAGGGTTGTGCAGCTACCTGAGGCTCAGAGCAGCCACACTGTATCTGTTTGGAAGACCCCAAAATGAGGAGAGCAGTTACCAGAACCTGGAAGGAGAGGAAGTCAGGTCCAGCTGGCTTCCCTATAAAGAGCAGCCACCATCCCCTTCGTTGAGGGGCACATCCAACCATGAATCCTGAGCTCACACTCCTCCGTCCTTCAAACTTCCTGCTGGGGCGCCCCATCGGGAAAGGGACCTGGGCTGTGCATCAATACAGGTCAGCCTCCTGGGGCTGAGGACAGGTGGAGAATTGATTTGGAAAGACAAACGGAAGAGTCCTACACAGGGCTAGCCCCTCTCTAATCTATCCGATGTTCACCATCATATAGAATAGAATCTAGCACAGGACCCAGCACTCAGTGGAACTTCCATTAGTCTTTCTTGAGTAAATGCATGAATGGAAGATCATGGGAGGTACTCAAAAACTCTGTTGGATAACTAGTTAAAGGATGGGTTAGGATCACTGGAATTTTATGAAATTAAGATATAGCCACTATGCCTCAAATACACAGACCTGAGACCCACTGACTCGGAGAATCTCCAAATGCTACATCCGGAAGAGCCTAACTTTCCAGGATAGGCCCAAAAGGAAAGACCAAAGTGTACTCAGTTCTATGGACTTTGTTTTGTCAGTCTCCCACAGGGCAAGCCCCTAGTCAGCAGGATGAATGCTATTTACTTTCTAGGAAGGGTCTGATTCCTCTCTGCCCTGTTTGCTTTCTGGGCTGACAACTCTAATTAGAATGAGCCATAGGAGCCAGCTTCTCTGAAATGCCTGAGGTTGACTGCCCTAAATCTCCACCACCTTGTTCTTTCCTTCCCTATGTGGTCATTATAGGCTCCTAACTGGAGGCTGACCCATGGAATAGGAAAACCCAGGCCCGTGTATAAGATTGACCTAGGCTCAGGAGCTGGCTTCTCCACTTATTGGCTGTGTGACTTTGGGCAAGCACTCACCCTCTCTGAACCTCTATTGTAAAATAGGGGCAAAAGAACCTACATTTCAGAGTCATGAATGATGCATGTCAAATAAAAAGCAGCAGGGACTTGTTAAATGTGTCATAAATATTATTTTTCGTAACATCGTGAAAGTAAGGGACTGTCTCATTCAACCTTGTGCCCCAGGACCTACTGTAGGGTCACAATTTCAAAGACACCAGGAAAGACCTAAAAGCCTTTTCTACCTACTCCCTGATACCTTCAATTTGACTGAACAGACAAGTATTTCGTTAAGCTTTAAGTCCTGTCCCCACTTAAAATGCCTCTCCCATCCCATCCCAATGGGTCCCTCCAAGGAGACGAGAGGGGTGAAGACACAGCAGACCCACTGCACCATTTGGGCTCGTAAATGTTCCAGAAAGCTAGCCTCACGCTGGTTGTTGTCAGGGCCACTCAGCAGAAGTCTCCGGAAGACCACCGCAGACCTGTCCATCGGAAGCAGCTAATCCTATTTGACTCAACAAACGTGGGTCTACCTGATGCCAGGCCTGGCCCCATCGGTACGTACGGTTCACACTGTAACTTGGGGATTTATTTGTTCTTTCGAAGAAGCAAGCCGCCCATTCTGAGGGCGAAAAGTCCGACAGCCAGGACGTGCATCCCAACGCCACTGCTTCCTGGTTCTGGGCTCCCAGCCTGAGAGGCTTGCGGGGTCTGTGCCTCCACACAGGGTCCTGTGATCCGAAGGACCTTGTCACACTGAGCTCAGCACTCTGCTATTGCCATCCACAAACTCTTAATAATTTCTTAGCAAGGGCTTTGCGTTCTTATTTTCCACGAGGCCCTGCAAATTCTGCCGCTGTCCTTCCCATACTTTACTCACTCTCTCTGCATCTCTGCAACCTCATTTGTAAACCTGGGGTAACAACACCCACTGGTAAGATGATGGCAGGGTCAAATGAGACAATAAATGCAGAGCCTCCCCCGTAGCAGCTGCTGTCCTCACTCTTATTTTTAAAATCTCTCTGGATCCTCCCCATGGTGTGTGAGGTCAGCCCAGCAACCCGCATCGTGCCCGCTTGACAAAGGAAGAAACAGAATCAGAGCTGTGCAGTGGCTTATCCTGGGCTACAGAGCAAATGAGAAGAGAAACAGGAGCTTGGACCTTGTCACTGCGTCTCCTTGGGGTCCCCTTCCATGGCCCAGCAGGTGTCCGCCCCACCCCTGTTGGGCCCAATGACCAGGTGACCAGCAGCACTGGGGTGGATTGCACCTGTGACCAGCAGGGCCTGAAGACCCAGCAGGTAGCACACCCCCCACCTGGCTTCCACGCTTCCACGGAGGGACAGCTCCATTCTCAGCCAAGGAGGTGTCAACTCTATGAGACCTGTAGGCTCCCAATGCCAGGGTAGTGCATTTCCCCCCACCCCCAAAAGCCTCACCTTGAGCAGCCTTGTTGGCTAGTGTTAACCCCTTCTCTGCTTTCTTCTTCTTCTTCTTCAGCTTGAGCCCAAACATCCCCTTTCTGAAAAGAAGAAGAAAAACTAAACAACATTGTAACAGTAACTTCAAGTCATTCAGACATATTAGGAGAAAACACACACACACACACACACACACACACACAGGGTTTTCATGGAAGCTGACCAGCCTCCTCTTTCACCCTGGTGGATGAGGATCAAAAGACAAGTCAGGAAGAACCAACAAGCTCTTCAGACAGCTCTACATTTGCAGAAACCATGAAACCTCACCAGAAATCATGAGGTCCACCTAGAACTTAAATGACGCAGAATATGAATACTAACACCACCGGCTGGTATTTCACCATTTCTCCGCACTTCCCTGTACCAGGCACTCAAAAATGAATGACATCACTTAGCCAACACAGCAACCCCCCTCTCACCCATCTTACAGATGAAGAGCCAAGGCCCAGAGAGGGTAGGTAGTATTTCTAAGGTCACACAGCTCTGAGCATCAAAGCTACCCAGAACCCAGGTCTGTCTGATTTCAGAACCCAGGCTAGAGCCAGTGGGCGGCCTGAACAGGTTTCCCTGAGCAGAGTGAACACATTCTCGAGAGCCACGCTCCCATACTATTTCCAAGGTCGAAACCCTGTGAGGTCCCACCACAAGTGCACAGCTCAGCTGACACTGATGGTGTGTGCCTGGAATATTAGCTTCTATTATTACTGTCATTATTAGCTATGAGCGGAAGCTACTTGGGGCCTCCCTCTATCCCAGGAAAGAGCCCTGCTTCTCCATCTTAACAGACAATAGAAGCATTCTGGACACTCCTCCTGAGAGAGCCCTTTCTGGAGTTGAGGGGGACCGAACACAGGACAGTACAATGATGGACCGAGTTCAGAGGGAAGTCCTGGCCCTGAGTCAGGCAGGCTGGTGAGCTGGCCCCCCAGAGGACGGAGAAGGAAGAAAAAGGGCAGAAAGGAGAAGGGAGGGGAGAGCAGCAAAGCCTCCCAGGGAACATCCTGCAAGTCCTGCATGTGAAGAGAGTGGAGGGCCATCAATGACGTCCAGTGTGCTGCTCGTGTGGGTAGGACTCGCGAGGAGCTCAGAGCAGGGATTCCACATCAGACTGTCTGGGTTCTAGTCCCGGTGCTATCTGTGCAGGCTGACCCTCTCTGCACTTTAGGGCCCTCACGTGTGAGACAAGATAAGAAAAGCAAAGCATTTAGCACAGTACATGGAACATACAGGTTGCTCAATAAATGTTAGTATTCTTGTTCTTCTCATAAAGGATAGGATTAAGACCAATGAATGGAAGCTACTAGGTGACAGATGTTCATTCTATTTATTTATTAATTTACTTATTTATTTATTCTTTTTATGTTCTGCCTTAATTCAACTGAGAAATTAAGGAGCCCCCCACATTGGTGTTGTCTGAACAGTGAAATGGACTGCATTGGGTAGCTGTGAGTTCTCTGTTCCTGGAGGTGGGCAAGCAAAGGCCTGGTGACCACCAGAAAAGGATGTTGTAGAGAGAACAAACATCAGAAGAGGGGGACTGGTCTATGGGATCTTGGGGGTCCTTTAAGACCCTGAGATACAGTAGAATGGAAAGAACAAGCTCTGGAACCCTGCAAGACATCGATGGATTGGGCAAGTCACGATACTTCTCTTTGCCTCAGTTTCCCCATGGGTACAAATTTATGGAAAGGAATAATAACGTACCTGCTTCACAGACCTGTGAGACTAAAAATGAGGTGAAGTCATCAAAGCACTGAAGGCAGTGCCCGGTATATAGAAAGTGCTAGAATGTGCCCTTTTTGCAGGTAGCATTTCCCTCTCTTTGGTTTGCCATCATCTGTGATGCAAATCATTCTAAGTATCCCAAGAATCTCAGACGAACATACACAAGGAGGATTTCCCTCTTCTGAAATTTCTTAAAGGCAACTTCCAATAACTTTCCTGTTTTCAAAAGAGAGTTACCAAACGGAGGGCCCAGGCCAGCACCTCCCAAACCCTGACTTGCCATTGTGGTCCCCAGCGGCTTAATGCCATGGTCATTTCATGGAGGCATATTTGAAAAGGCTGAATTTCTTCCATCAGCAAACAGGAAGTCACTACTCATAAATGACAGTATCTACCACAGGGAGACTTGACATCCTCATCACAGATGGCCTTGGCATTCTGCATCTCCCATCAGGCAGCTTGTGACGGAGGCACTGAAGCATGCCCGAGGTTGCTAGCGAGGGCAGAAAAAGAGAGAAAGACAGATACCTCTGCCCCCTCTGAAACCAAGATCTCTTGGCCCAGCTGACCATTAGGGGCACCTCAGGAAGTTTAAAACATACCAATGTCTGGAGCCACTTTCAGAAATTCGTAATTGCTTCGTAGAAGACCCAAAGAGCCTTTCAGTAATGCCCAATGGATTTACAATCAGCTCAGCTCCCCTGGATGGCTTGATGTTTGTTTCACAAACGCACAAGGTTGTTTGCCTGAAACCCTGAGTCAGTCATCAAGGGCACTCCCAGCATGACTCCCAGCATGAAAGGCTTCTTGATGAAAATTGATTTTTCCTCCTCAGCCCCGTGACATCTGCAGTAGAGAGAAGGCATGGCTCAGCAGCCCAGAATAATCGGCCACGGGCAGATTGGGCAGCAGAGAGTGAACTGGCGACAGAAGACGGCCCACGGGCCTGCTCGAATCGCCTGTTACCTCTTGAATTTAGGACCAGCCACTTAACCCAGATGAGCATGGTTCATTCCCATATGACCCAAGGACATTTCTTACCCAATTCATAGGGTGGCGTTAAAATAGGAAACAAGGCTTGGAAAGTGTAAAACCCACTGCAAAATGCTGCATTACAACATTGATGACACGGAAATGTGCTGCACTATTCCCCTGAGTTCAATATTTTTTTTAAATTTTTTTTCAACGTTTATTTATTTTTGGGACAGAGAGAGACAGAGCATGAACGGGGGAGGGGCAGAGAGAGAGGGAGACACAGAATCCGAAACAGGCTCCAGGCTCTGAGCCATCAGCCCAGAGCCTGACGCGGGGCTCAAACTCATGGACCGCGAGACCGTGACCTGGCTGAAGTCCGACGCTTAACCAACTGCGCCACCCAGACGCCCCAATATTTTTTAAACATGTATTAACACCATGTGCCAGGAGCACCATTGTACACACACCATCTCCTAGGGTTCTCACAACAGACCGCGAGACGGATGCTATTATTATCCATCTTTACAAACAAGAGGTTGTCAGGGGTTTCTAGCCAGTATGTTGGGATCGGCCAGTAAATGAGGAAATAAGTCCCCAGGGCAACGGCCATCAAACCGCCCTTCTCCTTCTCAGCTTGCTGAGGACTCTAGCAAGGGAACCCTCCCACTTTACAAAAGCGATGCGGCTCTCTGGTATCAGAACTATTGAATCTCCTCCCGGGGCCACGCCAAGGTAAGTCAAGACACCCAGAAACCCCCGTACCAACCTGGTCTCCTCGGGGTGAAAGCTACCATGACTCCAATATCTGTATCCAAACAATAAGAGCGTTAAACAGTGCACGTGTTAGACTTTGGCTTCAGCACATCTGTTCCAGGTGGGCATCACTCCATGTTGAACCACAGGGCCGGCACCATGGGGAGGCAGCCGGCCTGGCACACAGAAAGAGGGGCTGGACAACTAGAGTTTGGGTCTCACGTCTACCATTTTCTAACTACGCCAGTGGGGCCGGCCATGGGACTTCTCTGAGCTTCAGGCTCTTCTTCTGCAGGAAGTGGCAATAAAGTTATTAACTCTGCTTTTCTTGTAGGATGTTATGTATCATGACCCCATTCAGTGCTCATGCTGAACGGTTAGGAGCTCTACAAATAACTAATTTAATCTCATGTCCGTGGCTCACTGGACACAGATTAGGAAATGGCTCACAATGAGGGTCTCCATGTGGTTTTCCACTTGCATCACAAAATTCCCCTTCCGGAGTCACCTTTTGTACCTTCAGTGTGGAACAGAAGCAGCTCAGGCCCAGCAACCAAACACGAAGCTGAGTCAACCGATGTGTCCGTTACTAGCCCCTCCTGCTCTCCTCCCACCTACGGTCACCTGTAGATCATCTGTGCGCCTCACCCTCCAAACACAGAGCCATAACATCCAGCGTGGAAAAAACAACTTTGATTTATGAATTGATTTATATGGCAAACTCTTATAAACTTTAAAATTCCTTATTAAAAGAATGGCTTTGTATGGAATCAGGACTACCTGAAAAATAAAGCAAAATCAAGCCTTACCACCATTCTGAGGTCATCCAGAGAGCCTTGGATAAATTCCCAGTTGCCTACGGAGAAATACCTTCTTGGGAATATCTGATCTGTGTACTCATCTTACTTTTAAGCCTGGGATATATTCATTAAAGGCGAATCACCAAATATAGAAATAGCCACTATGTTGGCTTTTGACTGAAGATTGTTAAAATATAAATCCATGTGTCTTCCTGCCTTGCCAAGACCGAAATGTTTCTTCCTCTCTCCCCATAATCTTCCTATAGCAACTTGCCTGCTCTATATCTTATTTCTTTAGGCAATGATGGTTAACTTTGGCTGTATATCGGACTCCTATGGGGCGCTTTCTAAAACTGTCTCCCACACTGCGGCCAGATCCCATCCCGGAGAATCTGATTTCCCTGGTCAGCAGCGAGGCCAATGGCTTGGTAGTTTTTATGTTCCCAAGGTCATTCTAATGTGAAATAGGGTTGCAAATCCCTGTACTTAAGTAATTAGTGCCAGTGAACTCTCCTCACAAAGAGAAAGTGCACGTTTTTTAAAGGAAGTTCAAAGGCAAATTTTTAATCAAAGGGGGGCAGTGAAACTTAGGAAGTTCAGAGCACTTGGTGGATCTGTTTGATGGGCTGGACTTTATCATCCTACCCCAGCTCATCTTCCACTCAACCCCCATCCTGGCAACTGGCCCACAATTTTGTTGCCTTCTCTACTCTGCACAGGATCAACCCATCCTTGGAGGAACTGAGTCCTTCAGTTTAAGACAGAGAAGGATCAGTCCTCTATTTGGGTCCAACGTGTCCCAGACAATGGCCTAAAGAGATTGGGCCCTGACTCCCAATCTCATGGGAACCAGTTTTCTCTACTGTGATTCGCAATCTCCTACCTCATTGCGGTAAATGAATGTTTCTCTGTTAGGCCCCCATTTTGTACATTCCAGCCTCAGAGGCCATCATAAGGAGATTCAAATGTCACCAACTCCACAGACAATCACCGAGAACCTTGATATGTCACCTGCAAGAGTCAGCTGAGTCTAGGAAATGCACCTCCAAGGATGCTACTGAATCCCTCCTCCTGTGGTTTCTCTGAACCAAGGATGACTCAGGAATAATTCAGAGCCACCTTGGGTAGAGCCAGCCTGGTTAAGCCAGCCTCTGACAGCCCTTCAGAGAACTTTGCCAAATGTTCAAGGGCAAGGTAGAAGGGTGCTGCTGTGGGACTGCCTCAGGGAAATGGGGAGTTTTCCCTCGCATGCATCTTGCCCATCCCGCAGGATGCCAACAGGGCCCACTATTGATGCCATCTTCCAAGGGTTGGGGGAGCCTTTTCAACCTGTGGCCACTGATGTCCTATTCCTTCTCCTCTATAGCTAAGACTGGCACATGACCGGGTTGGTCAGAACGCAAGGAAACCACAGAAATAAATATTGGCAGGCAGTATAAATAGGGCTGCTGAATTCTTTCCAGCCCCAAACTTTCTCTTGCTTAGGCCCCTATGAAAATGTTCATTTTTCTTATTCCATCCTCTTTATATCCAGGCTAATTAGAGCCCTGATCTCTGTTGTCTTAAAGACAAAAGAATCAACCTCTAATTCAAAAATAGACTACAGGCAGCTTCCCAACACTTGAAACAAGCAGTTCTCTCTCCCTGTGTCTCCGCATAAAGGAGTCTTCGAACTCCCTCCCTTTCCAGGCTTTCTCCTTTCCTTTACTTCCAGAACCTTCCTCTTCTCATCATATATTCTTTGATTTCATCTTGGCAGAATGGCAAGAAGATGGCATCCATCATGTGATTTTCCTCTCTTGGGTTGTGTTAAGGTCCAAGGTTCCTATTCCCGTGTGGTTTTCCCTTCTGTGGGTCCACCTTGTCGCATCTGTATTCTACTTTCTGCCCCTAACGTCAAGTGGAAGTAAGTCCCTGAGGCAGGGCTTCTTCCCTCTGCACCTGGGCGGACCACTTCATCTGATTCTCAGTAACCTATTTGAAAACTAACCTGGACTCCAATCCATACACCTTCCTCCAATCTCCAATCTAGCTTTACCATCAATAGACATGATATTTTGATCCCTATCTGATGTGTAGGCCTATGTCTCAATAGGTTTTGAACATAACAGTGAGAGAGAAGGGCTTGGTTATAACCTCGGGGATGCCAATACACTGACGTACAAGTGAGAGTCATTAACTCCATGATGGGTAAGGAAAGGACACAGGAAATGCCTTCTGAACCTCATTTTTTGGTGCCATGGACATTGAAGACAGAAGGATGGTGCTATATTAAATTAAATAACTACCTTAAATTTTTTTTTTTAAAAAGGAGGCACCTGGGTGGCTCAGTCAGTTAAGTGTCCGACTTCAGCTCAGGTCATGATCTCACCATTCCCAAGTTCAAGCCCCACGTTGAGCTTTGTGCTGACAGCTCAGAGCCTGGAGCCTGTTTCAGATTCGGTGTCTCCCTCTCTCTCTGCCCCTCCCCTGCTTGTACTTTCTCATTCACTCTCTCTCTTGTACTCACTCTCTCTCTCTTTCTCTCAAAAATAAATATACATTAAAAACTTTTTTCTTAACTAAGTAACTACCTTTGCCGTAGGGTCTCAAGCCCTTTAATAATGCTGATGTTTGTGGTGACTCTCCAAGGGGATGACACAGCATTCAGATTTTTCTTCATTAACGTGACCACACCTTTATCATAAAACATCTGATAATATCTTAAAGAACACTACGTGGAATGCCCAGAGAAAGAGAGCCCTGGCAATCTTTAGTGCTCTTTTCTCTTTTGAAACCTTTATGAGGTGAGCAGTGATTAAGTAAGAACCACAGAGGGGTGATGAGCATTAAGGGGGGCACATGTTGGGATGAGCACTGTGTGTTGTATGTAAGTGATGAGTCACTAAATTCTACTCCTGAAACCAATATTACACTGTATGTTAACTAGAATTTAAACAAAAATTAGAAAAACTGACAACCACTGAGGAAATAGCCCAGGACATCCCTTCTCTGCATCTACACTGCTCCTATTCTAGAGCAACACCTAACTGGCTTTCCTGCTTCCATTCTCTCTCCTTCCTGCAAACTAGTCTCCATTCCATAGCCACCTTCACAAAACAGAAGAGCAGAGAGCTTTCCTAAGATGACAAAGGATATCTACAAAAACCCTTAGAGTTCATATCATATCAATAGTAACATTGAGGGGGGCCTGGGTGGCTCAGTGGTTGAGTGTCCAACTCTTGATTTTGGCTCTGGTCATGATCTCACAGTTTGTGAGACTGAGCCCTGCATCAGGCTCCGTGCTGACAACGTGGAGCCTGCTTGGGATTCTCTCTCTCTCCCTCTCTCTCTCTGCCCCTCCCCTGTGCTCGCTCGCTCTCTCTCTCTCTCTCTCTCTCTGTCTCTCCAAATAAGTAAATGAACTTAAAAAAAAAAAAAAAGCATTGATGCGGGGATCCCAAACCCTGGCTTTGAATATCAACTCAGTCACTTACTAATTATGTGATCTTGAGCAAATCCTTAACCTTTCTGCCCTCACTTCCTTCATCTGTAAAATGTCTCTTATAAATAAAGTAAGTTGTGTCTGTCTTACAGCTGCCGTGATCAAATGAGGTAAAAGATGCAACACTCTGTTGGTAAACACTAATGTGCTGTACCCTACACATGCTAATTAAATTTAATTTAATGCAACATTCTATGAATGTCCCTCAGCTCACCAATTCAGCACTTGACACCCCCCAAAGTCTGCGATTAGCCCAAATGGCAGCTCTTCCTGAATTCATCACACTCCTGCCCATGAAACTTTTCTCCCTCCAGGCCCCCCATTGAAGGTTACTTCTCCCACGTCTACCTGCCAACACCATTTTTCCAGGCCCAGCTTAGCTACCTCCTCTTATACAATGGGCTCTCCAGTTTGGCAAGGAGGAACAAGTCACTCGGCCTTCTGAATTCCTAGCACTTTGCTCTTATCCTTATTAGAGCATTAATCACGTGGCTCATAATAATTACTTGAAAAAGATCCTTCTCTTTTACCACATGCCGAGCTTTCGAAGCCAGTCACCATGTATGGACAGATGGACAGATAGAGCACACATACAGAAAGCTCCACGAGAATTCCCTGGAAGTCCTTTGGCTGCCTTCAAAAACGTATCATACTGGAAGAAAGGAGTTCAGGCCATTCCAAGACTGTGTCCTCACAGCTAGCTGAATGCTTTTCTTCCCAGACCACACTGGGATTGAGCCAATATTTAGGTATCCATTGTACGATGTACAATTTATTCAATTCATTTTATTATCGTTATTCCGAGTGTTCTGGAACAGTCATAATAGCTACCGTCCCTTAGGCATGTAGGGTAAGCCAGGCATTGGGTTAAGGTTCTACAGACGTTTTTTTCACTTAGGCATCCCAACAACCGTCTGATAGAAGTGTTCAATCCCCCTTACGGATGTGGAAATCGAAGCCTGGAAGGTCAAAGAACCTGCCTAAGATGCCACAGCCATAAGCTGCAACCGCACTCTGGCCTGGCAGACTCCACTCTTTGCTACCTCCCAAACGGCAGCTTTGCAAGCACCTAACTAGAGCCAAGTATTGTGCAATCCTCACATCCCAGATGCCGCACGCCACAGCTCAGAGAGGTCTGCTAACTTGCCTACAGACACACAGCCATCTGTCACCGAAGCCCAGGCTCTGCACTCTGGAGCCTCACCGTGGTGGCTCGGCTCTCTAGGAACAAGCAGAGGAGCAGCAGCGGATCCCTGTGGGCTTCCAGCGGCCCAGACTGCAGCACAGGGTGCGGGTGAGGCTCAGCAACTAGAACCCGAAGCTCACCTTGACCAGCGAGGGCTCCTAACAGTGCCCAGAAGCACTCGCGCTCACTAACTTCTTGGACCCGCGTCAGGTCAGCAGGGCAGGAGGTACAGCGTCCAGCCAGTCTTGGGAAGAGAGAAGCTTCTCTCTGGAACGCAGCGGCCCAGGGGAATGGGTATCAGGCACAAGGCTGCCCCATTGCAAGGGGCAGGTGCCTCCCAGGAAATGCCTTTCCACCTGTGTGTGTGGCTGCCCGCAGTTCCCTATCTCTGAACTTCTCCACGTGGCGTAGTGCCAGATCCCAAGATTTCGATCAGCAAACACAGCAGCTCAGAGCAGGTCTGGAGAGGAGGGGCTACCGATGTGTTTCATTCCAAGTCAGGTAGCCCCATGTAGATCAGGGCTCAGAAGAACCCTAGCTCCAGATGATATCAAACCCCTGGAAGCTTTCTAGCCACCATCCAGCCATCCAGCCTGCCCTTCTAATCCTTCACACCATCCCCTGCTCACTTATAATACATCCCATTGTTCATTTAATAATAATTAACATTTATTAAGCACTTAACTTAGGGCTTTCAGCTATTCAAGTCCCAGGACAGCTCTCAGAGGTAGAAACCGTTATTGTGCTCAATGTGTGGAGGGCAAAACTCAGCCACAGAGTTGGGGGTTGAACTGAAGCCACCTGACTTCAGAGCCTGTGTCCTCGGGCCCTCTGGCCTGCGGTCTCTGCTCTGTGGCATTTCATTGGGACTTGTGTCCTGATCCTATTTCAAAGAGGGCAAGTTTATAAAAATGAAGAAAACAAAAAGAAGAAATTTTCATGTCAAACGCCGCAGAAACTCTGCCTATAGTGTGTTGAATGGTGGCACCCCAAAAGATATATCCATGTTCTAGAAAATGTGAATATGCCCTTACTTGGAAAAAAAAAAAAAAGAATCTTTACAGATGCAAATTAAGTTAAAGATCTCAAGAGGAGATCATTTTGGATTATCTGAGTGGTCCCTAAATTCATTGAGTGCCCTTAGGAGAAGCAGAAAAGAAGACAGCCGGAGGAGGCCATGTGGAAACAGAGGCAGAGATTGGAACGATATGGACACAGGTCAAGGAACACTGGAGCCACCAGAAGCTGGGAGAAGCAAGGAGGGATCCTTCCCTAGAGCCTTCAGACGGAGCACGGTCCTGTCAGCACCTTGATTTTATTTATTTTTTTTTAATTTTTTAAAATGTTTATTCTTTGAGAGAGGGAGAGAGAGCATGAGCAGGGGAGGGGAAAAGGGAGGGAGAGAGAATCTGAAGCAGGCTCCAGGCTCAGAGCTGTCAGCATAGAGCCCGATGCAGGGGCTCGAACTCAGGAACCGCAAGGTCATGACCCGAGCTGAAGTCCGAGGCTTAACCGACTGGGCCACCCAGGTGCCCCCCACCCACCCCCCCCGGCCCCGCTTGATTTTAGACCTCTGGCCTCCAGAACCGTAAGAGGGTAAATTTCTGGGGTTTTCAGCCCCCAAGTCTGTGGAAATTTGTTATGGCAGCCCTAGGAAACTGGTACCCTGCTGTCTTGCACTTCTCGGCACCACGGAAAAGGAGAGAACGTCGGCTTCGCTGCACTGAGCGCCTCACGCAGAAGGCCGCGAGGTCAGCTCCTGTGGGCCAGGCAGTGACATAAGAGCCTCCAAGGTGCAGACACCAAGGGAGGCAGGCGGTCCCCAGCGTGGGCCAGGAGGCTGGGAAGCAGGTTCTGCAGGTGAGGACTGAGCAGGTTGAACAGTCATCCACAAGGAGGCCTCATTCAAAATCCCCAGCCGACTTCTCATTGTCCCCAAAGAAATGGGCCTTGGCCCAGGGGTTCACACACAAGAGAGCGGGTCTCCTGTGCAACCCTCCTCCCGTTTTTGGATCATGGTAGAGTTGATCCCAGTCAGAAGTAAAGGTCATCGGAAGTCAGGGAGTCCCAGCCTCACGTGTCCCAGACGGGGAAAGCAATGACCACAAAGCTCAAGTGGCACAGCAGAATCACGCACGGTCAGAAGGGAACCTGTCTCCAGACCCCCAGTTCTTGCAAAGGAACCAAACCTCCTCCCCTCATCGGATCTGTGCTTCGCAAAGGAAGAGTGTCGTGGCGACCCTTAGAGCTCGGCAGCCCTGAGCCCAAAACATCCTCCTGCTAAAGTTCACTTCCCTCCTGCTAAAATTTGGACTTAGCGCTTTGCGGAGTGATACCCTGCCCCGCCGACGTGGCCGATGTGGCTGCTGCGTCCCATTCAGATACCAGCCCGCATCGTAACGGCGGACACACCATCTGGCTGTACAGCAGTCCCCCTACAGCAAATGTTTGTTGACTGCTCACTGAAGGGAAATGCCGGATGAACAAACCTGCTGGCTCGCTCGAAGGCTCCTTTCTCTGCCGCATCTCCCGCTGCCTGCAGGGTCCGCCCCGGCCACACCCACTTCCTTCGGCGACGTAACCAGAATCTGCCCCGCCCTCCGGGTCTCTGCGCATGCTCCTCTCTGTGCCTGGAAGCCACACAGCTTCGCACACCTCTTTGCCAGTTTCACGCGGTCCCAGCCTCCAGGGGTCACGACATCCTTTGTCAGAGGCCTTTTCCCCAGGTCCAGCAGGTGCTGTTTCTTTTCATTGCTTATCCTAATTCGAAGTTTTATTTTTGTATGACTCCTTTTCACTTGTGTTCACCACGATCAGACAAAAAGTTCCATTAGGGCAGGAACTCTGTCTAGCTGATTCACCATTGTCTCCCCAGCACCCAGCACATAGTACGCACATGTAATTCATTCATTGGTTTATTCCACAAATATTTATTGAACAAAATGCTGAGCTGCTGAAGGAATAGACAAAGCTACCACCCCTCGGGACAGCAGAGTCAAATAGATGAGCTACGAAATGACCGGGTCAGAAGTCACCTCTGCTGCCTCACTTACCCTCTTTCCTGTGCTTGCCTCTTAACCATTTGGCTCTGACTCATCCCCAAAGGAGGACTTGAAAAAACTCAAAGCAGTCAATAATGTAACTGGTAAACAACTCTGGAAAATGAACTTCAGGGGAGCGATGCCATACAATTATCTAGAATGAAGTTTGGGAATTGTCTTTGCAATTCAATTAGCTTCAAAATTATGTTAGAAAAGCAAAAGAGAGAATATGTTGCCAAGTAAGAAGGCTGAGCAACGCTCCTCCAGCCCTCCCCGCTCTGGGAAGAATAGCACCCTTCCCGTGAAGCTGCTATATTGGTTACAGATACAAGTATAGATCGAATCGACGGGCATCACCCCCCACCCTCCCGCATGCTTTGCCTTCACCATGTGGTCTCCTGCCAGAGGACATACATTGCAATGTCTGCAATCATTATCCCACGTACAGCCATAGTCATGGACTGTTTCCTTGGAGAACTCACAACACTTATTATCATGATTCAACAAACATTTACTCAGTACCTACTGGATGCCCAGCACTGTAGAAGGCTTGGGAGATTCAGCACTGTGATGGCATTACAATGGGATTCTAGCAACTAATGCACTTGAAAAAGGCTATCACCTCCCCATAATACCATAATAACAATCTTCTCCATTTCTAGAATGCTTCATAGAATACAAACAGCTTTCGTACGTGGCTATGTGTCACAGCAGCTATGTGAGACAGGAAGGACAGACCCCCACCCCTGCCCCCATTTAGTAGATTGACTGTTTAGGTTCCAGAAGCCTCGACTGACTTACTCAAGGTTGCAGGGCTAACAAGGGGCACAACTGGAAAATATGGCAGTCATGAAAAAGCGCCACACAGATCTCCAGCTGCAGGAAACTCAGTTAACTGACAGCCCCAGCTGCCACACCTTTTAATCCACTACTATGCCACACTGAGGCCGTGCTGCCCGTGGACTACTCCCAGCTAATGACTAAGCACAGTGAGTGAACTAATTCAGGCCCTTCCTGCAAGACTAGAACTCCTCCAGTGGGTGACTTGGGCCACCAGAATCCCTATCAACCTGGAGGACACTTTCTTAGAAGATTCTCCCTCCCCAAATTCCCCTTCCTTTCTGCCCTCTGTCACAGATGTCAGACCTGTATCACGGTCTAAAGACTCTCCTCACCTCCTCCTGCTCCTACCTTTTGATCCTTCCCAGCTGTTTCTCCAATAAATCTTGAGCAGGCCAATGCCATCTTGGAATCTGGTTTCTGGAGGACTCACCCTAAAGAACTCTAATCCAGACCTTGTCATTCACAAACGGATTCCACCAATAAAGAGACTCCATTTCAAAATACATTTGGAAAATTCTGGGGTAAACCCAGTTTCATAGGACTTCCTAGGTTCAACAAGATGCTAATGTGTAATTGACGCCTCCAAAGCACAAAAGTACCACAGAATCTAGTTCCCAGATTGATTTGACAACAACAACTTTTATTCAGTTCTTCCAAATTGGAGACTGAAACATCGGTTTTTCACCGACCACAATTTGGGAAATGCTGTTAAGCCCCACTCTCCAACAAAGAAACACCTATTCTTTCCTTGGCATTGCTCAAAGGGCCTCAAAATGATGATTTGATATTTTCTTCTTCTGCTGTGCTCAAATGTATGTGCCATACTATGGTGAAAAAACGGGCAGAAAAAGCAAGTGACCCAAGCAACGCTCCAACAATGTGATCTTCCCTAGAAGAACCGGAACTTAATTATCCTTTACCTTAAAGCTTTATTCCTATTTTTAGACAATGGTTTGATTTTGATGATTTAGAACAGGCTCATCTTCAAGAGATGGGTAAACCGAAAAGCTTTCAACCGTAAGCCATGAATTCTAAATTGTCTGCAGGTTTGCATATTGAACCCTATTATTATTGTAGGCATTTCTCAGCGAATTAACATTAAAATGGTCCCACTCAGTGTCAAAAGCCAGTGATTGGACCTCAACTCCTCTTCATGATTCAACACGTGAATGAAAAGGAAACAATCCGTGACACAAATTATTCTACAGCTTTTCTGTAAAATTCCTGGCCGTGCAAAAGCTCAGCATGTTCGAAGCTCGGTGGGAAAATCAAATGCCTTTCTGTGTACCAAGGAGGCGTTCCTTGTGTAAACAGTTAGGGGAGATGCGCCTGAAAGAGGAATCTAGGGTCATTTCAGGGGCAAGAGGCCTAAAAATGAGTCTATGTGGGGTTCAGTCTTCTTACACTTCACAGGTTTTCCTTTTTCTCCTTCCTTGAGAAGCCCAGTCATGAAAAGATGTTCTTGGTAAGACAGAATGGGGGAACCGATCGCTCTTTTTGTCGCCCATTAGGTAATAGGCAAATACCATAGCAGGCACCTTACAAATGTGTCAGTCAGTCCTCATAATCTAGGAGGTAAGTAGGACCATGAGCCCCATTTCTTTTTAGATGAAGAAACAGAGGATTCGAGAAGGAAAGCTACTGGCTCAAGATGGTAGAGATTGCAAGTGACCTTTCTTAACACCCCTTAGAATTATGTCTGATTCTGTCATCTGTAATCTCTTGGTTCTTTTCCTCTCTCCCGTACTTCTCTGTGTATCGCAACTTTTCAACGAGATCCTTAAATTACTTTGATAGTAGAAAAACATTTTCTAAAAAGGAAAAGTGAAGCAAATTTACTAAACATTTGTTGAAAGGGCAGATAAGGGCGCCTGGGTGGCTCAGTCACTAAGCATCCAACTTCGGCTCAGGATCTCACGGTTCATGAGTTCAAGTCCCACCTCAGGTGAGCTCAAGCCTCCCTTCAGGTGAGCCCATGCCTGGCTTCAGGTAAAAAAAAAAACAAAAACAAAACATGAGCTCTGCTTTGGGTTAGCTCCACTTCTCTCTCCCCCCACCCTCTGCCCCTTGCTCACTTGTGCTCTCTCTCAAAAAAAAAAATAATAATAATAAATAAAGGGCAAATATATTAGCCTTGTATTACTGACCAGTTGTCCGTATTAGGCCACAATCATACACAAAAGACCAGAAATAATTCCTTTCCTAAAGTTGCTAATACTCTAGAAGGGAAAATGAAAGGCATTAACAAAGCTACGTTATATATATGTACATAATACTATATATGTAATATTATAATTATTATACTAGATTGTAACTCCTTCCTATCCTTTTCCCAACTTGGGTGTGAAGGACACTGTGAGCTTAGGTGGTCTCTGTTCACCCTCGTGTCCACAGGATTGGAAAGACTGGGCTGAGCTTGCCTGTGACCCGCATAGGCCCCATCTCAGGGGCCAGGCCATTCCGGAACCACGTGACGTCAATCACTGGTCACTCAGCAGTCTGGGAGGTGACCTGTCATAAAAGTGATGGCTGAAAAGATTTAAATTCAAGTCAGACAGAGCTGAGATGCTGGGAGCAGGGCCAGAAGGCAGAAGCCCAAACTCACACGGGGAAAGACAGCCTGCTGAGGCCACTAGGAAGGAGGAGCAACAGGGCTTCAAAAGCTATGAGTCAACAGAAGTCACAATTTAGGGAAGGGGTAGAAAGAAATTGATTGGTGGTGGTAACAGCAGTCAAAACAGAGACAGAGTCGCGAAATCTACATGTGATCAGGCAAGAAAGAATCAAAGGAAGGCTGGTGCCCGGGGGCGGGGCGGGGGGGGGGAGACTTCGGGATAATCAGACCTCCCCAGCCAATGTGAGCCCTGAATGGCCTGCCGGTTCCTGAGCGGTGCTCCCATCCCTAAGAGGGGGCCTGTACCAAGCTTTCCGCTCCTCCACGAGGCTGCCTGCTGGAATCCATTCTGCTTGTAACAATAAATAATCATAATCATGATGGCAATTATGTTAATACTCAAGTTAATACTTGAGCGTGAATGGCATGCCAGGAGCTGTAGCACTTGTATGTTCTTGTTTCATTTCATCCTCAGAACAACTCTGTAAGGTCGCTACTATTATCCCTATTTTACAGACAAGGAAACAGATACAGAGAAGTCAAGTGATTTGCCCGGAATCCCCCACCCTACGGGTGGTGGAGCCAAGACGTGCCTCTGACGCCTTTGCCCTTAACTTCTACACTTCCTTGTTTTATTCGCCCGTATTCAATGTATCCGTAGAACAAGCTTCCCCTACTGGGGGTAACCTGCATGTTATTTTGTTCTGTGCAGTCTCAGAGAGCCCAAATCATACTTACCACCAAAACGCACAGGGGAATCATCACCAAAAGTGGCTAAGGGAAAGGTTTCTTTCTGGAAAGTACTATCATCTTCTGAAAGATCCAGGAGAAACAGGGCATCTTCATGCCACTATTGCTGCACACAGTAAGAAGTGGGTGATTTCGATTCCACCTGGATAGACTGAGGGAGGACCCCCCAAGCAATTATCATCACGACCAAGTGACAGAAAGCGCCTGGAGATGGAGACAGGATACAGTTCACTTTTCTTGCCCTCAGCATCCTGTCCAGTGTGTGTATCCAATTAATAATATACAGCGCACATGCACTCACAAAAATTTTAAATGCAGAATGTACACGGGAGAAAACTTAACGATTCAGCCCAACACCTTCCCTCTGCAGGAAAGCTGAGGGCCAGATCAGCCCCCCGGCACACAGGTCAAACATGGGTCAAACTCAGAGTGGAACCCAAGTTCTCTGCCTGTCAGTCATCTAGCACTCCTTCTGCCTTAGCATGTGGCCTTTCTCCTTGAATGAAACAGTGGTGTTGTTTTGGGGTTTTTTTTTTAAATGACATTTGGACTAGATTATTTCTTGGTTCAGTCAATTAGGATAGAGTGAACATTATCGAATGTTCTTTGGTAGTTAGGAATCTTGCACCGGGGCCATTATTTCAACCAGCAACAGGCAGATATAAGAAAAGGTAAGAGAGTGAGTTGGAGCTAACTTGACCTGGGTTGCAATAAACATAAGCCCCCATCAGTTGTCAATGGCTCCCTGCAGAAGTGGTCCAGAAGGTTTTAAAGCTGTGGCAGATTACCCATGTCTATAACGGGCAAGGTAGAGAAGAGTGTTGTGTGTTTAATGGCTCAACTCCTGAACATCCTCCGGAAGTTGACTTTTTAAAGCTTGAATTCTACATATCTGTTTTATTAATGGTCACCCTCTTCTCTTAACAAACAGAAGACCAGAAAATGCTGGGTGGTTGGGTCCAAGTGAATGAGAGGTCCCAGTACTCTTATTTTGCCTTAGAAAATTCACTGCTGTTTATTTAAAAGGTCAGCCTGCAACCATCTTTTATCTAAAAATATCAATGCACTTTCCAAACGGGGAGGGCAAACATCTTAATTAACTCAGTAAATAATACTGAAGGACCTGGAAAATCTCTGGTAAAAAAAGTAGGGCAATGCACTGTGGGATAGAAATCAGTTGCTCTTCATATCTTCCCCAGGATCTGGCCTTCTCATTGAACTTGCCCTGTAAGAAGTGTGGGCTATTTTCTGGGGTTCTGTGCTTACAACAACTGGGCAGGTGCAGAGCAATTTTAAAGCATGTGGACAGTTTATTGGGGACATCCCATAATAGCACTTTTCCTATTGCGATATCAGGTTTCTGGTGACATGGCCAATGGCCACCTCTGACCAAGAGGTTACTTTCTTTCCCCTCCTAAATCACAGGTATATTTATTTCTTTTCACATACTCATCTGGCATCGCACAGTTGTTTGAGAGACATCTGCCAAGTGAAATGCAAACTATCTAGAAGTCCCTGACCCTAAGTGTCTCTGCTTTGGAGGATCATTTTCACATTTGACTTTTTTTTTTCCTTGCATCAACCAGTTTGGGAGATTTTTAACCTCATCATCTTCTCCATTTTCCTTGTATCAGCCCCTTTTCTGAGCATCCTCGTCTCTACGGATGAGAGGGCAGATGAAATTTAAATGGATGCAAAGCAAACATAATTTCATAACTGGTTTGATGCTCTCATATTGTTCATGAAGTAAGACTGAAAACTACTTGTGGTTTTAATTACCATGTGCTTTGGGTCATCCATTACCATGGAAACACTTGAGCAGTGCTGACCAGGCATTCATGAGATTACATTCCGCTGATCCCATGGGCCTGCCCATCACCAGCAGGGTCTGTACCCAGCAGCCTCTCACAGACAAGTGACTTTGCCACAACCCATTTCTGGGGCTTCAATGATTAGGAAGACCACTCTAGAACCTGCTGTGTTTTGTCAAAGCTCAGGGCTGTATTTGCCAGTGAGGAAGCTGAGCATTGATTTTCACCTTCCTGTTTTTTCTAACATTTTAATCATAAGAGGTTAAATAGGCAGTTCAGTTGCTCTCTTTTTTTATTATTTTATTATTTTTTTAATGTTTATTTATTTTTTACAGAGAGAGAGAGAGAGACAGAGCATGAGTGGGGGAGGGGCAGAGAGAGAGGGAGACACAGAATCTGAAACAGGTTCCAGGCCCTGAGCTGTCAGCACAGAGCCCTATGCGGGGCTCAAACCCACCGACAGTGAGATCATGACCTGAGCTGAAGTCGGACGCTCAACCGACTGAGCCACCCAGGAGCCCCTCAGTTTCTCTCTTATGATAAAGCTGGAACAAATTACTATGCCAGAAAGGAAGAAAGTGCTCAAAAGCTCATGGGGACGTGTAAAAAGGACACAGGAACTGACGTGAAGGGGCTCCCTCTGGCAAAATATGGGGCAATTTGAATATCAAAATAAATAACACAGGAATGGATTATGATTCATTAAATAAATAACCCATAAACTCATACTGATGCTAAAGAGGGGGAGGGGGTTAGAAGAGAAAAGCAGGTGAGAAATCTCTTTTTATACATAAAGGTAATAATAGAAAAAAAAAGATCGTAAATCACCGTTTTGCAATCCCTACAGCAATCATTAATTAGGTAAGAATCTCCATGGAGCTAAAACCATTGGATGAAAGGCTGTTGGGAAGAATCTGGTGGGCACCACTTAACCCAATAATCGCGCTTACCAACAATAATGAGTCAGTGGATATCACGTGCCTTCCCTAGTAATGCACTGAGGGCACGTTATCTGTTTGCTCCTCTGAAAAAAGAAAGTTCAGCCTGCATCTGATCATGAAGAAGTAATCAAACAAGTATAAGTTGAGAAAAGTATGCAAAATAATGGGTCTTTAGGAACATCAATTTCATAAGACAAAACCAAAAGGTCAGGAAAGAAACCACCCTGTATTAAAGGAGCCTGGAAACATGACTAAGTACAATGTGTGAGACTCCCCGTCCGGATTCTGGGTCCCCCAACCAATGCTTTCAAGGGTTTTAAAGGGCACTTTTGGGACAACTGGAGAAATCTGAACTGGTACCATGTTGGACAATAGTATTATAGCCATAATATCAGTAGTACTGTATCAATTTCCTGAGTGTAGTGGTTGTATGGTAGTTAAGAGAATACCTTTGATCTTGGGACATGATGATGATCAAATACTTGATGGTTATGTATCATGATGTCTATGACTCACTCCCAAATGTTTCCAGGGGAAAAAAGGCAAAAACAACAACAATCAAAAAACAAAGATATGGAGAAAGATATGCCAAAGGTGGCAAAGTGTTAATTACCCTCTCAAGGTAAAAGCGTCCGTGTTTGTTACATTGTTGTTGAAACTCATCTGTAGATTTGAAGTTTTTCCAAATAAAAATTCACAGGAAAAAAAAACTAGAAGAAAGATGAGTGAAGAAAGCAGTTACACTTGGACAAGATTGAGAGAAAGGAAGGCCGGCAGAGCACACAATGTTCTAGCTCTAGATCTGAGGGGTATTTACATGACTTCACTTTGTGATCATTTATTGAGTTGTTATTTTGGTTTTGTGTACTTGTCCTTAAGCTGTTCTATAAAAAGTTGATTTAAAAAACCTTCTTTATTCAACTATCTTCCAAATTTTATGACTGTTTTTTACCACCAACACATTCATGCACATGCACACACACACACACACACACACACACACACACACATGCACACATGTGCACACATTCACGTAAGAGCTGGGTATTGCCTACTATGTGCCAGATACTGAGTTATGTGCTAGAGAGACAGAAAGAGTGCAGACCTGGTCCCTGTGTTCTGGAAGTTCATAGGCCAGGGTGAGGCTTTACACACACACACACACACACACACACACACACACACACGATGCAATATGTTGTAATACAGCATAACATGTCACAAGGGAGTGATCCAGTAGTCAGAATACGACACAGAGGAGAAAGCATGCTTCTCTGAGGTCCCAGAAATTCACATTGTTTTAAAGGACTAAAGGATTTCGACAAAAGGAAAAGGTACCTTCTGCTCCAGTTTGGAATACTGCATTTACAGGATCCATCAATGGCTCTGGGGACAACCTTTGGTGATCGGCTTCAGAGGTGTCCAGAGACCTCCAAGCCAACAGGTTGGGGCAGCCAGACCTACACCTTTTGATGAAAGATGCTCCTCCTCCCCAGGGAAAAGTAAACCTCTGACAGAGCAGGGGTAGGAGGGCCATTGGTTTAAAAACGAAGAACCTGGGTCCAGTGAAGAAATGGGCTAAAGACATGAATAGACACTTCTCCAAGGAAGACATCCAGATGGCCAACCGACACATGAAAAAAAGCTCAACATCACTCATCATCAGGGAAATACAAATCAAAACCACAATGAGATACCACCTCACGCCTGTCAGAATGGCTAACGTTAACAACTCAGGCAACAACAGATGTTGGCGAGGATGTGGAGAAAGAGGATCTCTTCTGCATTGTTGGTGGCAATGCAAGCTGGTGCAGCCTCAAAAAACTAAAAATAGAACTACCCTACGGCCCAGCAATTGCACTATTAGGCATTTATCCACAGGATACAGGTGTGCTGTTTCGAAGGGACACATGCACCCGCATGTTTATAGCAGCACTATCAACAATAGCCAAAGTATGAAAAGAGCCCAAATGTCCATCAATGGATGAATGGAGAAAGAAAATGTGGTGTGTGTGTGTGTGTGTGTGTGTGTGTGTGTGTGTGTGTAATGGAGTATTACTTGGCAATCAAAAAGAATGAATGAAATCTTGCCATTTGCAACTACGTGCATGGAACTGGAGGGTATTATGCTAAGTGAAATTAGTCAGTCAGAGAAAGACAAAAACCATAGGACTTCACTCATATGAGGCCTTTAAGAGACAAAACAGATGAACATAAGGGAAGGGAAACAAAAATAATATAAAAACAGGGAGGGGGACAAAACAGAAGAGACTCATAAATATGGAGAGCAAACTGAGGGTTACTGGAGGGGTTGTGGGAAGGGGGATGGGCTAAACGGGGAAGGGGCATTAAGAAATCTACTCCTGAAATCATTGTTTCACTCTATGCTAACTTATTTGGATGTAACTTTTAAAAAATAAAAAATAAAATTAAAAAAAAAAAGAAGACTTCAGCTAATGGAGGTAAAAAAGAACAAAAGCAAAAAAAACGAAAACAAACAAACAGAATGAAGAACCTGGGGCTCAGAGAAGTTGAATGACTGGTGAAAACCAGGTCATAACTGGCAGAGCCAGAGCCAGAACTCAGCCATACTCTGCTCTCCTTGGTAGCTGGCTATCTGCCTCCTCCTCTAACACATCAAACTTGGGCTGTGTTCTGTTTTGGTCTGTAAACTTCCCGAGAGAAGGATTCACCCCATGGTCATCACTGTAGCATCACACTCATAAGTACAACATTTTGCAGACGATGGGTGTTTGAGGAATAGGTTTCATAGGTGCAAACCCACTGAAATTTCAGATAAAGGAACAGAAGCCCAGTGAAGCTGTAAGTTGCTCAGGGTCCTATTATACTTGCTGCAGAATCTAATTCTAAAAGTCAGTGCTCCGGGTCCCTGGGTGGCTCAGTTGGTTGAGTGTCTGACTCTTGATTTCGGCTCAGGTCATGATCTCAATGTTTGTGAGATTGAGCCCTGTGTCAGGTTCTACACTGAGAACGCAGAGCCTGGTTGGGACTTTCTCTCTGCTTCTCTCCCACTCACACACACACTCTCTCTCATAATAAGTAAATAAACATTTAAAAAAAAAGCCAGGGGCGCCTGGGTGGCGCAGTCGGTTAAGCGTCCGACTTCAGCCAGGTCACGATCTCGCGCTCCGTGAGTTCGAGCCCCGCGTCGGGCTCTGGGCTGATGGCTCAGAGCCTGGAGCCTGTTTCCGATTCTGTGTCTCCCTCTCTCTCTCTGCCCCTCCCCCGTTCATGCTCTGTCTCTCTCTGTCCCAAAAATAAATAAACGTTGAAAAAAAAATTAAAAAAAAAAAAAGCCAGTTCTCCTCTCACCTAGTCCAAACTTCCTTCCATTACACCAATGCTTTCCCACTTCAGCTATTTGAAAGGCCACCTTCAGGAAATGCCAAAACCACATCTCTCCTTAATCATTAACCCTAATTTTTAAAAGTAGCTCCCCAGGGGGTGCCTGGGTGGCTCAGTCAGTTAGGCGACTGACTTCAGCTCGGGTCATGATCTCGTGGTCTGTGGGTTCCAGCCCCACGTCGGGCTCTGTGCTGGCAGCTCAGAACCTGGAGCCTGCTTCCGATTCTGTGTCTCCCTCTCTCTCTGGCCCCCTGCTTGCTCTCCGTCTCTTTCTCAAATAATAAACACTTAAAAAAATAAAAATAAAAAAATTAAATTAGCTCACCATTTATTAGCCAAATAAATTTATAATGAAATAATACTGGGTGTTTTGTTTTAAATGCTAAACTAGTAACACATGCCTTCACAGAAAGTGACTTTAAAAATAAATTGGGTGGGGGAAACACTGTTGCTACACCATAGCTGTAACTGATTCTGAGTATGAGGCTTGTTCTCATTCAAAAAAGAACTGGCAAATTTTAGAGAGCTGTTAAAGATGTTTTCTCTGACAAAAGCAGAAACGGAAGATAATTTTAAAGAGAACAGCTTTCTTTGTGATCCAATATTGTTTAGTGTCAATGTCCCCATGCCCCGTAAAACTATGGCTTGTGCAAACAGCAGTGTAAGTCTTGTGTCTGTTAATTGGGAAACAGTTCATTATCCACCCTACCCTTAAGTGTGCACTGTGCATACTTAATGTGTTAAATCCCTGACCTGATGAGTTCATAAAAAGCTCCAAAGAAAGATGGAGATAGTAATATCGGATAGCAAGCAATAAATTTTGTTGATGACACCACTTAAAAAGAAATTTGTGGATGGAAAGAACTTTCCCAGGCTCTGTTCGATCCCAATCTTGAAAAAGAAAAGAATATGGTCTCTGCAGCAACCCAGACAGGACTTTGCTGTGGTGGCCTATCGCAGTGGGCTTGATAGTTGGCAGGGGGATTTGTAAGGGTTTCTTAACTTGGATTGTGCTCTAACCTTGTAACCCACAGGGATTTATTTTCTCACAACAGCTATGTACACAGTGAGGGAATTTCAGTGGAACCAAGAGAGGTCCAGACACAAGGCATATCAGATCCAGAGTAAACACCCCTCCCCAATCTCACAAAGAGGAAGTTGCCAGAAGGGGAGCTGATTCTTGTAAATTATTGTGTACACCCTTCTTAGGAAGAAGTCAAGGCTGGGGTAAAACTCATCTACTGACCGTGCAAAGTTTTGGTGGGGCCTTTGGTACACAAGACTCTGGTTATTCAGGAGAGCAACTTCCCAGAACCTTCATTAATCCCCAGATTCACAACTGCCCATTGGCATGTCATTTCCCCCATAGAAAGTTCTAGAAGATGTGAAAAATGCAAACAGTGTCTCCAGAGCCTCAATGGGAGTGGCCACAGGGGCAAGGATGACCGAACCACAGAGGGGTGGTGGCTGGGTATCAGCCATGCTCAGCCACCAGCTGAGTGCCCCCTCCCCCATAGCAGCCTTGAGGAGAAGATTCAGTCCACACCTCCTCACAAAGGCAGATTTAGACAGGATCTCCATTCTAAGTCATTGGAGACTCCTCTCAAACAACGAGAACCAAGACTATTCAGAGCAGCATCTGTTTGTTGAGGTAAGTCTCACCATGTAGCAAGCCCTGGCTGGAGTAGTACACATGCCATTGCCTTTGTCCCAAGGCAACCTCTGACGTGGGCACTAGTGTCATCCCTATTTTAAAGATAAGAGAACTGAGGAGAACTAGGTGGGACAGTAAGTGATAGAGAGGGACTTCCAACCCAGGAAGTTCCTCTCGAGATTATTCATTGTGCTGTCCAGCCCAAGTCCTAAATGCCCACTCACTATTATGTTCTGCCTGTCCTCTTTCTCTGTCTTCATGGCTCCCTGCCCTCCAGAAGACATTATTTACATATGTTAATCTCTTATGGCACTGTTCAGTTGATTTAGTCATATAATAGGAATTTATTAAGTAACTTTATAGATACCAAGGACACATGAGACAAAAATAAATAAAACCAGGGAGAGAAGAGGTGTGGTTAAAAATATATAAAAGGACAACACATGAGATCCTTGTGATGGTGGAACTATTCTGTGTCTTGACAATGGTGTTGGGTTCACCAACCAACATTGGTGATAAGACTGTAGAGGGGCGCCTGGGTGGTTCAGTCGGTTAAGCATCTGACTTCAGCTCAGGTCACGATCTCACGGTTTGTGGGTTCGAGCCCCGCATCAGGCTCTGTGCTGACAGCTCGGAGCCTGGAGGCTGCTTCTGATTCTGTGTCTCCCTCTCTCTCTGCCCCTCCCCTGCTCATGCTGTCTCTCTCTGTCTCTCAAAAATAAATAAATGTAAAAAAAAAAAAATTTTTTTTAAAGACTGTAGAGAACTAAATACACACACATACATATACACATTCGCACAAGTAATACACACACATACATATACACATTCGCACAAATACAAGGAGTACAAGTAATATTTGGGAAATTTGAATAAGATCAGTGGACTGTATCAATGTCCATATCCTGGTTGTGATATTGTACTATAGTTTTGTAAACTATTACCATTGGGGGAAATTGGGTAAAAGGTACCGGAGATCTTTGTATTATTTCTTACAGCTGTGTGTTATCTACATGTCTCCATAACCTACAATGATCTCAACAAAATGTTCAATTAAAAAAGAAAGAAACCCATGTCCTCTAATAGGATAAATGTAACACAAGAGGCACAGACCTAATAATAGGGATGACTCAGCTGTGTGCATACTGATCTTGCCCACTAGATTCTGGCGTTAAGTAGGGGTGGGGACCTTGTCTTTTGTAACACCACAACCCTAGGAAACAAATGCTCAAGTAGGTGGAGTTCCTTTTCTCGCACCCTTGCCCCCCCAGTTCTCACACTTGACTATATCCTATGGCACCTGACCCTCATCTCAAGATGTACTATTGATGTGGATATTTTCCCTTCACATCATCCAACAAGGACAGCCCTCAATACCATGTTCCCAATCAACATATAAATGACAGAGGCAGCCTGGGGTAGCAGAAATGAAGGATAGTAAAGGGACTACAAGCCATAGAAAGGGGAGACCCACCTTTTTATTGACCAGTTTAACCCCTTCTTGGCTCAGGCTTCCTTTCTAGAAATGGGAAGAAATTTGAGAAATGGCAAGATTTTGATACCTGACTCTCAGAGTTGATATGAGAGTTGATATGGCAGGTAAGAAGTGGCTCGTATCCTGGAAAAATTACAGGATTCTGGAACCAGAAGAATTGAGTTCAATTCTTAGTTCTACTACTTACTGAACAGGATTGTGGATAAATCATGTAAGGTCTCTACTGTTCAGTATCTTCAGTTACGAAAAATAATTAAAAAAAAAAACCTGTTATCTTTCCTCATGTCTGTATGGAAATACTTGGAACCCCCAGAGCACCAAACAAAGTTCTGCCTGGCCCTGGCTGATTCACTGTTTCCCCAATACTTTGCATGTGCATTGTGCAGAGAAGGCACTTAATAAATATGTACTGAATAAGTGGATGGAAGAATTAAATCACGGGCCTCTAGTGAAATGTATTCTTTGTTCCAACCAACATCTCAAACTAAGACCCTGGAACCCTCCAGATCTCTATCCAGGACCTCTTCATGACTCATCTTTTAACTAAGGCCACTGGTAAATTCCAGACTCATAGCCAGTCATTGCACGAGCATGAAGTCATCTTCCATTTTCCTTAGAAACAGTCTGCCTGCATATGCATCACTCTTTACAGCTTGCTGTTCTCAACAGCGAATCAGTTTAAGTAAATGATGACGACAGTAAGAATGACCTGGCAAAGAGTCTTGTTCTACCCATATCTTTCAACAGCTGGAAAAAGATACACACAAAAGAATCCTATTTCCTTGTCATTATTCTCATATCTCAGCTGTATCAATGAAATTTAATTGCAAATTACAGAAACCCTCCCTGACTAGATTAAACAGAAAAGGAATGACAGTTTCCAGATTTGGGGAGAGGCCCAGAGAATCAAATTTGGATATGAAAAAGGAGCTATGCCCATCTCGCATCACAGACGGCCCCTAGATAGACCCCATTCCGGACACAGACACTTCAGCTCAGCTTATCTGCCACATCGGAAACAAGAGGGCATTGCCAGAACTTCTACAACTGCCCCCTCTGAGAAAACAGGTCTATTTGCCCTCTTCCTCATCAGGATGGCTCTATGTCTCACCTGCTTATTTGTATCACTGGCTTTCAAACCAGAACCTCAAATGCAAGCATCTGAGTGATGCAGCCTGGTCACATGCCGGCATCCTGGCTACAAGAGAAGCTGGGAAGGCAAGTTTATATCTTTTACTTGGAAAGAATTTACAAATGGGACAGGATGTTTAAAGATGCAGAGCAGTCAGAAAGAAAAGCAAAGTTCCAGGGGGCCCTGGGTGGCTCAGTCGGTTAAGCATCCAACTTCGGCTCAGATCATGATCTCATCGATCTTGAGTTGGAGCCCTGCATCAGGCTCTCTGCTATCAGTCCAGAGCCTCCCTGGATCATCCAGCAACCTCTCTCTCTGCCCCTCTCCCACTAGCAAGCTCTCTCTCTTTCTCTCTCTCTCTCTCTCTCTCAAAAAGAAAAAGAAAAAAGAAAAAGAAAAATTCCATTCTACCAGTAATAAAAAACTTCAATGAATCACCACCAGGCTGCTGTGATAAGAGTTCATCTAAGTATCATTTTTGCACCAAAAAACTAAATACGCTTTTATTCGTGTTGGAATATTCATGCTTTTGTATGCAAAAGTAAGCATGCATTAAGAATCTATCGAGGGGCGCCTGGGTGGCGCAGTCGGTTAAGCGTCCGACTTCAGCCAGGTCATGATCTCGCGGTCTGTGAGTTCGAGCCCCGCATCAGGCTCTGGGCTGATGGCTCGGAGCCTGGAGCCTGCTTCCGATTCTGTGTCTCCCTCTCTCTCTGCCCCTCCCCCGTTCATGCTCTCTCTCTCTCTGTCCCAAAAATAAATTTAAAAAGTTGAAAAAAAAAAATTTAAGAATCTATCGAGAAACTATGATGAGAAAAGTTTTTTTCCAAATTTCATTACAAGGTAATTTACAAATGAACAAAATTCTTGATTCATATTCAAGTGTTGATGGAGAAATTAATACTCCTGTCTAACCCCTATCATCATTTGTAGCAATTATAGAAATAAAACCATCCATTATTCATGATACACACATTGCATCCATTTCCAAAAAGAAAAAAAAATCAGTGGAAAGAAATTATCAGACAAAAACTGTGTGGGTAGAAACACAGTGATATACAGAGGTATAAGATAGTCACTAAAGTTTCACAAAGAACAAATCCTGTCAAACTAATCTAATTCATCTCTCTTACCAAGACAAGTGTGGAACATCTAGAAGAAGCAATAGATGTCATCTATTTTTATTTTCTCAGGGATTGGGAATCTGCCTTGAATAATGTGGGCTTCAATAAAGCAAGATACTATCAGTCAACCCACCCAGCTATTATCCAGAAGTACAATTTTTGAGAGAAGCATTAAAGTAAGATTTCTACTAAGACAAATGGTGCTTTCACAAAAGCTAATGTAAAGATTTTTTTAATGTAGTATGTCTGTTACAATCAAAGCCAAAAATCCAATTTAACACATAAAAATTGGGTTGCCCTTTGGATATTTAAATAAAGAAGTGTGACTTTTTTTTTAAATAAGGAAGTTTTGTTTATTTTTTAAGGGTTTATTTATTTTTGAGAGAGAGCAAGCACAAGCAGGGGAGGGGTAGAGAGACAGAGGGAGACACAGAATCAGAAGCAGGCTCCAGGCTCTGAGCCGTCTGCACAGAGCCCGACGCGGGGCTCGAACTCACGAACTGCGAGTTCATGACCTGAGCTGAAGTTGGATGCTTAACTGACTGAGCCACCCAGGTGCTCCCAGAAGTATGACTTCTATCAATGAATCCTTAGCACCCAAAGGTCACTTGATTCTCCCAAAGGATTAGTACAGTTTTAACTGTTCCTGAATAGTTTCACTACAGAAATAGTAGAAAGAACACTTTTTCATTAAGCCTCATATCTCACCCAACAAATAGATTCACTATTATGACTAATTTTCCCAGTCATTTCAGCCAAGCCTTTTTGCCCCAAAATGAGATTGGCGTTGATGCCTCTTGAGATGACTCACCTCCATGATATAAAAGTAGGCCCCCAAGACATCATTCACCTTTGTCGCTGTCTGTCATTTACTGATTATCCATGACTATAGGCAAATTACAAAACTTCTCAGCTCCAGATTTCTTACCAGTCACGTGGGGAAAATATTGGTATCTATCTCATAGCGTACCATGAGTATTAAAGAAATTAAGACATGTAAAGTGCTCCGAATAATGTCTGTCACATAATGTATGTTCAATAAATGCTATATATTATAAGCCCCAAATCTTTGGATCCCAGTGTATTACAAATTCAAAATGTTTCTGATTTTAGAAAACGAGAGAGTGTTAAATAATTTCCCATTAGAGTCTGGCCCAGCATTGCATAATCAAATGTATTAATACTTCTATAGCAAAACAGATAACCGTTCATATTAACTGGGATAAAGATAATAAGTAGCCTCATGTCAGGTTCTACAACAAAAGAGTCTGTACCAAACCTAGAGAAAACTCTCAAATTTCAGAGCTGTATGGATTTAAGAATTGTGAGTACAGGATTGTGAGCCAGGTTGTCACTATTTACAGCTTATACTCTGTCTGTTCTGTTACCCGCAATCTCCTAGAACTCGAATTTCTGATCCATGTTTATATTGCCTTCTTAAAACCTTGACCTAATAGTTGGCAAGACTCCCCTCCTCAACCATAACCTGAACTGACATCCCACCAGTCTAGCCCTGCTTGTGATGACCTCCCAGAGCTGGCCCCAGCTCAACATTCCCACAGTGTGCACTCTGGTCACTGTGCACCGAAGCAGGCAAAGTGAATGGACGGACTATTTCCAAAGCATATGGGCATAGCCTTTGTCCCAGAACCCAGAGAAAAGTAGGTCATCCAGATTACTAAACATAGTACTAACCTACCTTCAGGGGAAGTCATGCAAAGAACATTTAATGAAGTCACAAGACAGATTGTCTCTAACTTGCAGAAATGTATGACTGGCATCCCAAGTCTGAGAATATTCCCAAAGCCTCCACCAGTGGTCACCCCAACACTCTACCACTTAGCTGTTGCGGTCCACTCTGGGTGTTGATTTACACCGCACTGTGTTATAAGCGTGGACTGCCATAACTCATGTGACAACGGTAAGAAGTCAGTGGGAGCTTTAACACCTTTTCTGCCACTCCCCAGTGACACCTGAGCTGGGCCAGCTTCATCATGAATATGTGACCTATGTCATTGCACTGGGTGCCATGCTCTTAGACAAGCTGCATGCTGACTTTTTTTTTTTCTGGTTTTTCCATCTTGAAAGTCTTAATCATTTTTGAACGAGGGATCCTGTATTTTCATTACAAATAATGTACCTGGTCCTGGAGCTTATGTTTCTAAGGATAGCATTCTATTATTTTCAGAGACCTCCTTCCAGTGTGTTGGAAAATGAGAAAACCCTGTAGGGCAATGGTTTCCAAGGAAGAGTCGATGCGTTCTGGGGTCTGGACAAGACCATCCACTGAAGTGCAGAAAAGAAATATTAAAACTTCTATTTATATATTTTTATCTCATTGCTGTTCAGCTTTATTTTTGAATACTGTCCCCTGCTATCCTTTTCTCCTTCTATTTCATAGTAGTAGAATTACTAATTTTTAGCTAGGCTTACAGCCACAGAAGTTACAAAATTATATTTCCCAGCATCCCTTGCAGCCTGGTGCCTTGAAGCTGAATCAGCCAGTAGGAGGGTCGTGAATGTGACGTTGTAACCCAGCTCCATCCTTAAAGACAGGGGTCATGCTGTACCCTTTCTTTTCCCCCATTCTGCCACTTGGAACATGAGTAGTTCAGCAGACTGTGCAGATGAATGAAACACTGTCAGCATGTCAGAACCACAAGGGAGACAGAAACAGGATCCCTGGGCACCCTCATGGATCAGAGCTGCCATTTCAACCCTGGACCGCCTCCCTCCTGACTATTCCATGAAAGAGAAGTCCATTTCTATCAATTTAAGCCACTGTTTTTAGTGTCTATCACATGCAGCCAAACCAACATCCTAGCTAATGTATTAATACCTTAAAACAAGGATAGAATTTATGAATAACAAATAACAGTAACGGAGTATATAACGAAAACAACCTAAAGATTTCACTTGTAGAGAACTGAACTTTAGACATCCCACTGACTTTTAGATCAAAGTCAAAAGCTTACCTTCTATGAACAAAGAGGCATACAAAACAAAACAAAATGAAACAAAACAAAACAAAAAAAACAACCTAAAAAGCACCACATCACACAGCCCATTCAGTTTTGACAGGGGCTGTGAGACACTAGTCAGGAGAATGAAACACAGAACTGAGAGGAAAGAACAGGTGCCTGCACTACCTAGCAGCCTTCCTTGTCCAATGCTGTTCATCAGAACCAGGAGGCACAGAAAATGGTCTGTGCTTCTTTCTCAGTTCTCCCAGGGGTACCATTCTAGATGCAGGGCAGAGAAAATAGTCTACACGTGATGGTGGTTTCTGAGCACCAGGACTTCACCTTCTCGTGGTAGTCTGGTTGAGGGTCGTGATTAATTGGATATTCTGATTAACTGAGTGTTTTCACTTTCTTATTCTTAAATTTAAGTTTCCTCGTCTGTAACATGAGGATGACACTAGTTCGTGCCTTATAGTTGGGAGGATTAAATGAAATAATGCATGGGCAGTGCTTAGCACAGGACCCGGCATGGGTTAAGTGCTCCATACGTTATTGGCTATCATTACCGTCATCATCACCACCACCACCATCATCACCACCGCCATCATTATTATGCCTAGATAACTGACTTTATTTTTTTAAGGTTTTATTCATTTTGGAGAGACAGAGTGTGAGCAGAGGAGGGGCAGAGAGAAAGGGAGACACAGAATCCAAAGCAGGCTCCAGGCTCTGAGCTGTCAGCACAGAGCCTGATGCGGGGCTCAAGCTCACGAACCACGAGCTCCTGACCTGAGCCGAAGTCAGACACTTAACCAACTGAGCCACCCAGGCGCCCCAATAACTGACTTTAAAAAGAATATAAGGGATGCCTGGGTGACTCAGTCGGTTAAGCATCCAACTTGAGCTCAGGTCATGATCTCATAGTTCTTGGGTTCAAGCCCCACGTCAGGCTCTGTGCTGACAGCTTGGAACCTGGAGCCTGCTTAAGATTCTGTGTCTCCTTCTCTCTCTGCTCCTCCCCTGCTCACGCTCTGTCTCTCTCTCTCTCTCTCTCTCTCTCTCTCAAAGATAAACGTTAAAAAAATTTTTTTAAAGAATCTCTCTAAAAGAGATACCCTCATGGATGAGGGTCCAAGCTATTTTCAGGGACTCAAAAGCAAGGTCACTTCACATTCAGTGACCCCTTCAGTCAACAGCGTTCATTCTTCAGCTCTCTGCTAAACACTTTCTGCTCTGTTCTCAGGGTGTGCTGTGAGTTTTAAGTCCCACCACCCCAGCTGAATCTCCAGCTTCCACAACATACACCCCTCATGTCCCCGAATAGCCCCTTAATTAAAGCCTAGAAACCTTTGACCTCAGCCTTCTCATTTCCAGGAGTTTATCCTGAAGGTGGGATGGCAAAAGTTTGCAACTGGGCAAAGTTGAATATAGAAGGATGCTTGTTACAAAATTATTGCATTAGCTGAAAATGGGAAATAACTCAAAACCCGTCCCCAGGGGACTAATTAAATAAATTTTGTGCATACCACAGAATTCCGTGTGCTCATTGACAAGGGTGGTGCAGCTATGTATTTACTGAATTGAGAAAGTACCTCCGTACAAGACCCAGACATAAACTTTGGTAGTTCAGGGGAAAAAAACTGCAAGAAAAGGATTCGACCCAGAGAACTCTAGAGTGCTGTGATGAAGGGAGTCACAGGGATCACAGCACTTTTTAACGCTAAACACTTCTTTTTCAATCGTCTACCTGGTAATAGAACCTCCGGTGTGTGCTGACACTGTTCAGAGCGAAGTAGGCTGCGGAACGCTACGTATGATATGATTTATGTTTATGTAAAGAAAAGGGGGGGGGGGGCATGGGAAGATTCCTGAGGCATTTTTCATCAAAAAGATTGGCAGGTGGGATTTGGCATTCATTTTACTTTCACTTATATCCTTTTCTGTATTGTTTCACATTTTTATAAGGGCCGTGCAGTATTTTTCATTCAGCCAAAAGTGTGAAGCTCTTTTTGATTTGGAAAAAAAAAATAGCAGCGGGAACAAGGAAGCTTTCATCAAATACTAGTTAAATGGAAACTGACTCACAGTCCTTTTGCAATTGTATGCAGGATTTATACAAATGTCATGAATAAGTGCCAAAGGGCCTTACTAAATGTTATACTGTAGGGGCGCCTGGGTGGCTCAGTCGGTTGGGCGTCCGACTTCGGCTCAGGTCATGATCTGGCAGTCCCTGAGTTCGAGCCCCGCATCGGGCTCTGGGCTGACAGCTCAGAGCCTGGAGCTTGTTTCGGATTCTGTGTCTCCCTCTCTCTCTGACCCTCCCCTGCTCATGCTCTGTCTCTCTCTGTCTCAAAAATAAATGTTAAAAGAAAATTTAAGGGGCGCCTGGGTGGCGCAGTCGGTTAAGCGTCCGACTTCAGCCAGGTCACGATCTCGCGGTCCGTGAGTTCCAGCCCCGCGTCAGGCTCTGGGCTGATGGCTCAGAGCCTGGAGCCTGTTTCCGATTCTGTGTCTCCCTCTCTCTCTGCCCCTCCCCCGTTCATGCTCTGTCTCTCTCTGTCCCAAAAATAAATAAACGTTGAAAAAAAAAAAAAAGAAAACTTAAAATAAATAAATAAATAAATAAATAAATGTTGTACTGCACACAAAAAAAGGCCGTAGACTGTTCTCTAAGTAAGTACCAAGGAATTAATGCTGCTATTAATGTGACAACGCCCATGTCAATGAAGTCCTGTACAGATTCTAAAGGCTTTCACTTTTAAAATTTCATCTGACCTAGGGGCACCTGGGTGGCTCAGTCGGTTAAGCATCCAACTAGCTCAGGTCATGATCTCACAGCTCATGAGTTCAAGCCCCACGTCAGGTTCTGTGCTAAAGCTCAAAGCCAAGAGCCTGCTTCAGATTCTGTGTCTCCCTCTCTCTCTGCCTCCTGCCCCCATTTATGCACTCTCTCTCTCTCTCTCTCTCTCTCAAAAATAAATAAACATTAAAAACGAAATTTTAAATCTTGTCTGACCTTCAAAACTAGATGTGTGACTGGTCCCCCAAAGAGAATTCCCTAAATCTCTGTCTGGTCACTGTCAGGCAACATTTCCAGCTTAGGGTTGGCACAGTTGTTTGTTGGGTGGATAAATGAGTGGATGGATGGATGAATGGATGGGTGGGTGGATAAAAGAATGCATTCTTTTCCCTCTTTTACAGACCAGAAAACAGAAGCAGAGGGGAAGTGACATGCCTAAAGTAATATAGTTAGTAAATGATAGAGTCAATGGTTGGAATCATTGCTGTTAATGGTTTCCTAATCAGCTCTCTTTTATCCAAAATGCACCCAAAACCTGTTTTATTCAGGAGGAAGTACTTCAAAATCACTGGCAGACATAGCTTGATCATCAGGAGTTATAGTCAAAATGTCAAGGGCATGGGAATTGACCTACCAAAATGCCACCAATCGTGTCACTAGTGCACGATCCTGGAGACCTCCCACTATGCCAGGCATTAACCCATTCATTGCTGGATATAAGTGGGTACTGGGTGTCAGAAGGGCACTCAGTGGGCTTAAGAGAAGAAGTACTCAACTGCTGGTATGAAACCATTTCATTATTTTAACAACGAAGGCAGCCATGCAAGTACATAATGGTTGCCTATAAGCCTTGCTAAAAACCCTCCACAACACTTAGAACGGTGGCTACCCACGTGAGAAATTCTGCTCTCTGTCCTCTCACAGCAGAACCCTTATTCCAGGCACTATTCGTAATGCCACTTAAAACCTTCATCCCAATGAATTCACTCTTCATGAATAAATGAAATCAAATGCCATTATTTTCTTCTGAAAATTATCCTGAGCCTAACTATGGTAGGGTATCAGGGAAGGCGCCTGGAAAAATAATAATAATAATTTCAGTGAGAGAGAGAATGTGCTAAAATCTCAAAAAAAAAAAAAAAAACCACAAAAAAAAAAACCAAACATGAGACACAGCACAAAAGACCAGCTCTAGTCAGGAGCCCAGAATTCTCTGACTACACACATGTTATTTAAGTGCATTTTTGCTCCGGCACCAGATAAGATTCTGGAAGGCAAGGAGACCTTCCCTGACCCCGATCTGTTCATAGTTAAGGTAGAAGGAGAGGCATCTGTAAGTAACTGTTTTATAAAGTGTTTTATAAACTGTTTAATAAAGGTCAGAAAGGACAAGAGCTCTGTGGGAATTCAGAGGAGGCAGAGTTTATTTCCACTAGAGGAAATCGAGGAAGACTTCCTGAGGAAGGTGCCCTTGACCTGGGTCTTCTTCAGAATACCAGTGGTATTTACACTTGTGCAGGAAGGGAAATGTGTCATCAGATACCAGCATAGGCCAGTCTTGAAGCAAACATTATTGTTCAAGACATTTGCCAGCAAAATATACAAAATGAACATCGTACACACTTTCCTGAACATGTCATTTCCAAATGCATCATGCTTTCTCATGTCCCAGTCTTTACTGGTGCTGTCTCTTCTGTCTGGAACATTCTTCCTCACCTTCATTTCTATTTCTACATCCTTCACTTCTGAGCTTAGGTGTACTTTTTCTAATGAGCCTTCCTTGAGCCCCCCAAATGGAGTTCTCCTCACCTGGACTTTCACAGTACCAAGAGCATACCCCCATCATAACACCTATAACACCCAAATCATAATCACCCATGTTGTTATTGATCAATACTTATCCATAAGCACTCTAGGAGAATAATCTGTTTAGATGAATTTTTGTGAGCCCAGGGCCTAGTAAAGCGCTATCTTCATAAGAGAAATATTTATCAAATGATTAAAGTTTTTAATGATTCAGCAGACATTCTATACCACAAACCCAAAGCTACTCCCAGTCTGAGCTGACGACATACCCGTGTAATTCTACCAAATTACTTTGCAGATGAAAAATACAAATGTGCCCAGACCCCTTTTATCCAGCCCCAAAGCAAATAAAAGCCAAGGCCTGCTGTAAGTCACATGACTAACTCCCCCAAGGTCACTATGGTCATAAGGGGACAGTTTGAGCCCAGAGGAGCTCCCTCAGCAAGTCTATGAGTGAGACCAGTGGACATCATTCTTGCAAAATGACCTGAAAAACCTCACCTGTCACTTACAAATGGAGAAAAGAGACCCTTTCAGCAGAAGAAGATGGCCAGAGAGAGAAAAGAAACCAGGTTTAAGTCGGCTTATAGGTCAGCGCATTTAAATAAGGAAAGGCCCTGGTTTCAGAAAATGAAAGCTTTTAATATAAACCCTTTATAGTCCAGCTCAATGAATTAAGGAAATCGCCTTAAATGTTAACAATGGCTATTTCCAGCTGTATTATGAGGGATTTTTTAAATCCTCATAGCTTCTGTATCTGCTAAATTTTCTACAATGAATAGTATATATGTATTTTCTCGTCAGAAGGGGAAATGTGTCTCTTAAGCACATCATGCCTCCTGGCCCCTGGCCTTTGCCTACTAAGTGTTAAGTCTTTTTTTTTTTTTTCAACGTTTTTTATTTATTTTTGGGACAGAGAGAGACAGAGCATGAATGGGGGAGGGGCAGAGAGAGAGGGAGACACAGAATCAGAAGCAGGCTCCAGGCCCCGAGCCATCAGCCCAGAGCCTGATGCAGGGCTCGAACTCACGGACCATGAGATCGTGACCTGGCTGAAGTCGGACGCTTAACCGACTGCGCCACCCAGGCGCCCCGAGTGTTAAGTCTTAGTTAACAACCCTTGAGGATTTTTTTTTTAGAGAGAGAGAGAGAGAGAAAAAACAGGGGAGGGGCAGAGAGAGAGAGAGAGAGAGAATCCCAAGCAGAGTCTGCACAGACAGTACGAAGCCAGACTCGGGGCTCTAACTCACGAACCACGAGATCATGACCTGAGCCAAAACCAAGAGTTGGACTCTTAACAGACTGAGCCACCCAGGTGCCCCAACCCTTGAGAATTTTTGAAGGGAGACCCTTGCCCCCAGCTCCCAGCCCTTTGGCTCCAGTCACACCCAGAAGCCTTCCTGTTAGGAGAAGAAAATATGTTACTTGGCTTTGGATGGCTTCTCCATTCTTCCTCTTCTTAGTGGCTCCTCTGGGCTAGGAACCAGCAAAATCCTGGTGGCTGGCTATATCCAGATCCTGGATACAAGCTTCTGAGTTTCAGAATAATCTGGTGGGTGAGACTATTTGGGGGTGTGGCTGAATCAACACTTGGTGTGCACGGCTCTTCTGAGCATCATGTTACCTATTACACTCAAAGGTTCAAAGGCAAACTGGCCCAGGAAGAGTGGATCAATCTGTCAGGTTTCATAACCATGCCCCTCTCCCACTCCCTTCAGTGACAGGACTAAAGGCTGAACGACTTCAAGCTTCAAACTCATATTCTTCTGAGAATTGTATGTTAAGACTCTCTCACCTCAAGGAAAACACAGTAGTAAAATCATTTAGTTCATCTGGCTGTCTAATAGAACTTTCCATGATGATGAAACTGTTCCATTATCTACACTGATCAATAATGGTAGGCACTAACCCATGTGACTACTGAGCATTTGAAATGTGGCTAGTGCAACTGAATAGATTTTTTAAACCACACGTCTACTGTTTTAGACACTTTAGTTTAGAATCCCAAAATGTCAGACCTAGAAAGAACCCAAGAAATCATCTGGACCTGTGATTCTCAACCTGTGCAATTTGTAAGGCCCACTCTTACTATCAAAGATACATTCAGATCTTCCTCATACTAACAGAATATTTAGTATCTGTTGATTAAGAACATCATAATGACCAAAATTAGCAAAACTTCACTAACATTTGAAATTTCATTTCAATTAAGAAAATCACGATGATCAAAATTAGTGATTCAATAACAGTTTTAATTGCATTTTAATTACAAAAAGCATAATGACAAAAAGTATAGCCCTTTAAATTGCATTTTATTACTTAGAAGAGCATCTCCATATACATATAGAATGGATGTGTGTGAGGTATGATTTTATCTAGCCTTCAGACTTTTTCAACATATGGATTCTTAGATCCTGTCCAATAATCCACAGCCCCTGACTGTCTTTTGCAAGAGAGCACAACTCAGTGTGAAAACCAATGGCTTAGTTCAAGCGTTTGATTTGAGAGAGAGAGAGAAAACGGAGCCCAGGAAAGGAGAAGACCTGTCCAAATCTCACAGCTAAGAAACAGTGGAGTTGGCCTGACAGATCAACCTTCTTTTCACTCTGCCACAAAGTTCAAAGAGAAGAAACAGAGCTGGAAAATCCCAAGGGAGCCACAGCTGGCTGAATTGAAAAGACCTCTCTGCTTTTCCTTCTATTGGGAACTTCAAAGAATAGAAGGAAGGGATTTTTGCAATGTAAAAAGTACATTTACTGATGAAAATTGCATAATTATGCCTGTGAAGGAGCTATGAGGAAACTAGAACTAGCCCTTTTCGGGCTTCGGTGAAACTCAATAACTTCGAGACTTTTCTGAATCTTTTGTAGGTTCCCCAGTCTTCACTAACATCTGAGGGCATCCTTCCAGAGACAAGCAATAAAACAAAAATCGCCTCTTAAAAATAAACCAGGTTTGAGAGTTCCTATCAGTGACAGGAAGCAGGACACAGAAGAAGGAGCCAAGGCGTTTTCTTTGGTTACAATGGCCTCCAAGTTCACCTTGAGGAAGAGATGGTCTTAAACCCAGAGCTCGGACTCCCATTCTGTATTGTGTATGTGTGTGTGTGTGCGTGTGTGTGCCTTTATTTATTTACTCATTTATTTTTGAGAGGTGGGGGGAGGGGCAGAGAGAGAGGGACAGAGAATCCTAAGCAGGACCTGTGCTGTCAGCTTGGAGCCCAAGGTAGGGCTCCAACCCACAAACTGTGAGACCATGACCTCAGCTGTAGTCAAGAGTCAGATGCTCAACCAACTGAGCCACCCATGCACCCCTCTTTCTATCTTATTTTTTTAAGTTTATTTATTGATTTTGAGAGAGAGAGAGCACGAGAGCAGGGGGGTAGGACAGAGAGAGAGGAGAGGGAGAGAATCCCAAGCAGGCTCTACATGTCAGCTCAGAGCCCGATATGTGGCTCGAACCCACAAACCACAAAATCATGACCTGAGTCGAAATCCAAAGTGGGACACTCAACCGACTGAGCCACCCAGGCACCCCTCCCTCTTTCTATTTTCATTGAACCATGCTGCATCCAATATCATGCACTGCCCTACTTTTCTAGATCACTGGGGCTGGCAGGAAAATTTACTTAAGTCGGTTCTACGGATTTAGTGTAATTAGCCTTCAACTTTACGGGCTTCTCGCTTTGGATTCTCATAGAATTTTATGTATTTATTTCTTGTAAACTAGACCACGGTGACTATGACCCTGGACTGAATCCAGACTCTAATACTTATTAACTACAGAAAGCGTGGTATTTGCTTCACCTCTGTCAGCCTCAGTTTTCTTACCTGTAAAATGGGGATAAAAATTCATTACATAGCCATGCTGAGAAAGTAAAGATGATTCTCATCAATCCCTTAGAAGAATGCCTTAGAGTAAGTTAATGCTCTCTCTGAGACAGGGTATTATAATTAGTCTTGCTCATGTCCCATGTTAGACTATAAACTTTGTGAAGGCAAAGTCTGCCTTTATTTCCCAACCACCCCCGTTCCGTATAGTTGCAAAGCTTTATAGGTGCAGTGCAGGTACATGTGTTGATTACAGATGTCATCTTTGGTGTCAGACATGCCCGGGGTTGAAGGCTCTAACCTGGCTCCAGGACTTACTAGGTTTTGGGTTTTTTTTTTAACATTCTTGATATTTCTGGGTCTCGATTTTCTCATCTGTTAAATGGGTTTAATCCATTAACTTGGAGCTTAACCATGAGCATCAGAGGACCTTGGGAGGTAATGAACACTCATAAAGGCTGCCTATTTTAAGTATATTAATGTGTCATCCTCGCTCCCACCTTAGTAAGGCACCACGTAACATTTATGCTAGAGGTGGCTAATAAACAAGAATCTAGGGATTGATTTTCCGTGAACTCCCTTATTTGCTCACTCCATGACAGATAGCTTCCCTAAAGCCAACAGAAGCCAGAGGCAAGCCACCATAAATCCAGGGTGTGCTGTGATAAGACACCACAGCATGCATGCCAGCTGTTCCCTCAGGAAGGATACATTTGCCCTGTAATTCTCTGGAATAAAGCAAACAGACTGTTTGCAAGGGTGCACGGTATTCGAAATAGCTGCACATCAGAGATGCAGCCCAGGGTAGACATCAGCCTACTGCTCTGAGAGTCAGATGCCCTGAGTCTGAGAATTTGATCTCACCAGTAACTGGCTGTGTGCCCTTGGACAGGCCATTTCACTTCTCTGGGCCTCTTCCTGTTCTCTCAGAAGAAGGGCCTACACTAGGCATTCTCCAAGGATCACTGCAGCCCCTCTGTTACAGCGTTCTAGAATGAGCTAATTAGGCCAACAGTACGATGGGCACAGGATGCAGAGTCAGAAAGACCCAGGTTCGAATCCTTGGCTGGTTGACCCTGATCAAGCTTCTTAATCTCTCTGAGATTTGGTTTTCTCATGGGTAGAATGGGGATAATAACATGGCTATTGGAGGGTTGGAGACAGTGACTATCAAGAACCGGGCCACTGGAAATGTTAGTAGGTGGTGCCTGCTGTGATTATTATTAGCATCATTATCACAGTCATCATTATTAATATTACCTTTTTTAGTCAGTTAATGAGTTTTGAGAGAGAGAGAGTGTGTGTGAACAGGGGTGGGGCAGAGAAAGAGAGAAAGAGAATGAGAATTCCAAGAGGGCTCTTTACTCATGTGGGAGCCCAACTCAGGACTCGAACTTGCTAACCGTGAGATCACGACCTGAGCCAAAATCAAGAGCCGACTGATCCCCCAGGTGCCCAAATATTACCTTTCTTTTAAAAGGTGAAGGCCCAAAAACATCCTACTATATCACAGTCATGTGGGGTCAGATAAGAATATCAACTCTTCACTGGTAACTTGTCTGAAATTAGTCAATTTCCTTCTCCCATGTATAATTGCTTTTGCTTTTCAATGTGGTCACTGTTTCATTGCCAACACTGTAGATCCTTAATGATAGCAAACCATATAGCTTAGTTCATGAGGAATTGCACATGTGTTATCTCATGGGTTCCTTCACTGCCATCATCATCATCATTACCACCATGACCATCATGCCTCCATTCATCAACACCTGGGGTCCTACAGGAATGAGCAACTTACCTGAGATCTCAGTGTCCATCCATCCAACCAGGAAGTCACAGGTTTTGGACTTCTGGTTAAGGCTTCTGACTCTGAAGCTCACGATTATTCCACTCCATCAACTTCATGAATTAATTTGACTTTTTCCCCCCAGTCATTGCCTGGACTAGTTATAAAACATCTTTCTTTCTTTCTTTTTTTTTTTTTTTTTTTAAAGCAACCGTCTTTCTGTATATGTGGAATTTGAAGTGCAGCATTTCTTAAGTGTTTAACATTAACTCTGGAGTCTACCCAGTCACATGCCATCTAATTCAACCACTTTTCCCACTAGAAGACGTCAGATCAAATTTTAGATGACCTCTGTTTTTAAAGTCAAACACCTAAGAAAAGGTTATTCTAATTTCCAAGGAATAGGGACAGTATTTTAGGAGAGTGTTTTGGTTGCAAAAAAGAACTAAGTCAAGTGAAGGGTGAGGATTATTTTAAGGATTCCCACTGAATGGGATTTTATTGAACAAAATTATAAAAGTTGACATGGCGTCATGGAAACTGGGAATAAATGGTGGTTCTTGACTCAAAGCAGAGTCAGCAGTACAAAACGCACTGGATCTTTAGTGGTCCTTCCATCTTGCCATCTTCCATCAACTGTCTTACCATGGAGTCGTCTGCCGTATTACTCATCTTTCCCTTTGTCCTTATGCCATAGACTGGGTGCCTTATTCTTTAGTTCCCCACTGAAATTCCCTGCAAAAACGACTTTCCTGGCTCAGCTAATTACAATTACTCCCCTTTGGAAGAGGTTTTTTGATACAGGGCACATCTTGGACCACCGATCAGCAGATGAATCTTCTGCTGCTGGGTCAGGCGTAGCTTGAGGTGTCAAACATGGCTGCCTTGGGTTGGGCCCTCAGTTAAGGTAGTGGGTAGATCCATTTTACTTAGAAGGGGCTGTAAGCCACAGCATGTGCCATGATTATCACTGCTAATATCAAGAGAGTAAAATTTTCCTCTCCAGATGCTTTCATTTCATATAAATCTTTTTTAAAAAATTGTCACTTCTGGATAACGTTTCATGCCTCCATATGTTTACAAAGTCCTAACTGATGTGGAATCCCAGAGCTGACTATAACAACACCAATAAAAGTCACTTCCACGGATACAGTCTTTTATAGAGGTGGCTGCTCTTTCGGGTATTCCGCTTGTCTCGATTGCCACAGCATCCCGTGTTGACAAGACGGTTATTATTGTCACCATTTGATGGAGGAAAAGCTAAAGTTTAAGAACAATGAGTGGCCTTAAGCCACAAAACTAGTTAGTGGTCTGTCTGGGACTTAGACTTCAGTTTCCTAAATCAACGTCTGAAGAAAGAGAAAGCAACCTTTATTTTTCTATCCAATCGGGAATAGTTTTTGGCAGTTACTATATCTCACCAGTCTCCTTCAGTCCAGATTCAGACTCTCATCAATTCTCACCCTGGATTGCCTCAGCATCCTCTTACCCCATCTCCCTGCTCTCGTCAACCTTTTCAATTCCTTCCTCCAGAGGCAGCCAGAGAAGTCTTTCTAAACAGAGTTTTCAACAAATCACCTCCAGGATCACAGGCTTCTTGCTGCCCACAGAAGAAGATCTGAACTCCTACAAAGTGAATTCAGTGTCTTGGGAGATCTGGTTCTTACACCTCTTTGCCTTATTGCCGCTGCTCATGACCACTCGTGTTCGCACACATTCAGCCGCGCCAGCTCCCAAGGATGGCTTGAAAATGTCTCCCTCTGCGTCTTTATGTAAATTACCGTCTGCACTGGATTTAGATGGATTTGGATCACATGATGTTATAGCGGTTTTCGTTTTATCTGATCCATTGGCAACATTAGGAAAATTTCCAGCTTCTCTTGATCTTCCAGTAAGAGATCAAGGTTAACAATCAACTGAACCTGACAAGTGGCTAATCCCTTTAAATGGGGCACGCCCTCTCCAATTGGCCACAATCCCCACTACTCCCTATTGTGTTACATCCAACTGGCTTTACTCATGATTGTGCTATGCTTGACCCCTTAGACATTTGAGTTTGCAACCTTTGCTTTATGTGCTCACCACCAGAAATGTACTTCCCCATATACTTCTTTCAAAATATTAGTCGTCTCTCAAATAATTCTTCCATGAAGCTTATATTGATTCTCTGAATGCAAATTAATCTCTTCTTCCTTAAACGTGTTAATCGGTGCTTGACCACATAAAGGACTTCACTAGATTACAACGGATTTGAGGGCAAAAACTCTTATTTATCGTGTACCCTCCTACTGCCTAATACCATGTCTTATTCTTTGGACATGTTCAAAAAATATCTGTTGGCATGAACTTAGTTTAATTTAGTCCAGTCGGCATTTAAACTTTCCAACAGAAGCCAACTCTTCTGTAATCATATTTTCCCATTCCTCAACCAGACTTGAGCTTTTATTAGTCCCAATACCACCTGCTTCTCACCCCTGCTTATCTACTGAGGAAACAAACTATTTTTCCAAGTCCTGTTGATTGGAAAGTTTAAGCTCTTAAATAAATCATCCTCCGAGGAAAAGCAAAAGCAGGAAATTTGCTTTGGCCCTGAGCCAGTACTACTCCCCACAGGCAGAGTATTTTGCAAGGTCTTCACAAGAGAAGAAAGAGAAGAAAGAGATTGGGGAATCTCCACCCTCAGGTGAGGACTGCAATCACCCCGCATCATGGTCTACTCTCGAACTACGGTTTCCTCAAATAGTACGTGTTTCTTACATACGGTATTTGTCCATGAAAAACTGTTGTCCTCTTATTTCATGCAAGTTACATTTTTACGAGCTACTGCCTCATATTTCTGGACGTTAACATTTTAAATAATATTACTCTTTCATGTAACATTTATTTTTCAAACATCTAACGGTTTATCAGGCACTGTGCTTGGTTGTGGGCAAAACAGATATTCTTTGTTCTGGCAAAAATAAGTATGTGCTATTGTTCTCATGTCCTGGGAGGATCACAGCCTAATGGGGAAACAAATCATTTAGGGACATTTTGTCAACGCCACCCATAAACAGAGCAGACTCTCACCACCCCATCCATCGTGAATGACATGCATGTGGGAGGCAGTCTTTGCAAATGTACTGCCACTCTGACATCCAGCTTATGTAGTGAGCACTTATAACCTACTTCTCAGCCCGTAGTCGTGTTAGAGGAGGCAACTAGTTAGGTCCTAACAGGATACCTGGAGGCCAGCAACCGGGACATTCCAGCTATCGGGAAGGTCTGAGTCCCGTCCTGGAAGCACTTCACCACCAGAAGCCGGGTCTAGCCAGACAGACCCAGCGGCTGGACGCCAGGCCAGGAAACCCCCTGACTTGGGAAGAAAAAGCGAGAAAACCTGCTTTCCACCTTAAGTAATAAACATCCCACCCCCTAGTTAACAGCTGTTCACAACGGATAGAGAGCCAACCCCCAGGGCGCACAGCTCTGCTCTCCAGCTCTCCCACTCTCGTATCTCAAGAGTGTACTTTCCGCTTTAATAAGGTTTCCCGCTCATGTCACTCATCTGCCGTGCTGCATGCCTGTCCTGGAATTTACTCTCGCGACAAGACCGAGAACCTTCAGTCACTCCTCCGGGTCTGGCTAGGTGGAGACCCCAGGACCCAGGGTCTCCCCAGTTCACCCCGCGACCATTTGAACTTCTTTCCTAAGCTTTGAGTGTCAAGGAGGAACAGAGACTGCCACTCCCAGAGTGCGAAGAATATGGTTGAAACGCAGGAACTCCCCTGGTTGCCTCTCACACAATCATGCCCTGCGAGAAAGTCATTGGCTGACCACTCCAACCCCACCCAGGCCGAATTAACGAAAGTTCGGACACGATACAGAGACTTGGGCCACTCTGTAAGATAATGAGCCACAAGTGGTTGAGTTGCTGACTGACAAGGGGACACAGCAAGGGCCCTAAGGGGAGGAAAGGATGTCAGCAGCTATGGCTTTGTGGTCTCTCGGTGAATTGAGGCCTATAGCCCTCCCCTGTGCCTCTACCTCCTTCCTTCCCTCATTTCACCCTAGGTGTGTGTTTGTGTATACAATAATAGATAACAGCCCCCTCTCCCTTTATGTTGCCTGATTACTACACCCAGAGTGTGCTGGCGATAGCAAACTTTATAATCTAGCCCAGGGACTGGTAAACGACGGACTGCAGGCCAAATCTAGCCTACAGCAAGTTTTCATGAATGAACTTGTATTAGAACACAGCCACACCCATTCATTTACAGATCGGCTATGGCCGCTTTCCTGCTGCACAGATTCCCACAATTCTGACACCAGTTCCTTTGCATCTGTTTTTCCTACCCCACTGAGCCATTTTCAGACAGCAGCTAGGTGTCCTACGATTCAACTCAATTCTGACACTATCTGCTTGGAAATAGCATCTGATTCCACAGGTTAAGAGCTTAGTCCTGTAAGACTGACCCCTGTCCCCCACTTGAGATGCCGACAGCGGGTCCAGGTTGTCCCTTGTCTTTCCGACGAACCGGATGTAAATCAGAGGTGCCCATTATGATAGGGAAAGATAGGATTCAGTAGGCAGAGAGGGAAAGGATAGGACCTGAGGTCCTTGGGTGGGGGAAAAACACATATTTGGGGACAATGCTGGGAGTGTCTGACCACAGCAAACCCCTTTGGGGGTTAACGTTCCTCTTAAGAAAGTAACGGACACCACCTACTCCCCCATAGGTTTCCCTCAGGAATTTGACAAAAGACCTAACTAAAATAAGTAGTGGGCCATAAAACGTATGACCCACGAGGAACGGTATGACCATAGATGACCCCTCACATAGTGGAAACAAGCCAATCACAAAGGAAAGACTAGGCATTTAGAGTTACCTAGTATTAGAAATAAGCCCATAGACCCAATCAAAGGAGGGATGCGGACACTCGGAGCACACTGAAGGGAGGCTTTAATCAAGATTCTTGCAGGAGAGGGTGTCTGATGGACAGGCACACTCAGGCAGTTACAGCAGACAATTTATCTCCTAGCGTGCAAGTCCCTCCCCTGGTTCCTCATTGGCTGAGCACCACAGAAGTTACAGCCTCACCGGAACATCATCTATGCCCATGTAAGGCAAAAAGTAGTCTGATTGGAAGAAATGTACATTTCCTGAGGAGACACAGAAACTTTCAGTCCCTCCTTGGTTCTTCGGCACATCCTCATTGCAAAGCCCACGAAAATAAGCCTGCAAAAATGGAGAGTGGGTAGAAGAACCAGGAAGTGAAGTGTCTAAGGGGTTTAGACTCCATTGTGTGTGTGGAAGGGGGGGACGGTTCGTACATATTTCCAATAGGTTGTAAACCTATTGTTGATTAGATGGCACAGCTTTTATTTGGCATTTCTGAAAATGAATCATCTCCCTTCTCACACTAGCCAATAAGCTTACCCCCTGAGAAGGAACAAGGGGGAAGGGAGGGGACCCACCAAAACCCTAAAAAACAAAGTCCCTTGACCATCGTCCGTGGGTATTCACTTTCGAATGCCCCCTCTACGTAAAGAGAGTTTTCACACTATTCTTACTTTCTGATCTTACGCTGGAATAAACTTTTGCCTGCTGCTCATTTTATTCTTTGCCTATCTCTTCATTCTTTGAAGTGGTGAGACAATGAACCTGGACAATGAGGTAAAAAGATCCTGCAACACTAATCTCCTTGAATCTCTACTTGTTTACCAGTCTGGAGGCTCTCTGAACCCCATCCTTTTGGGTTTCTATGGAGGCTTCATTACTTAGACACAATTGATTAAATCATTGGCTATTCCAACCTTCTATTCATATGGTTGGTTCCCATGGCAACCAGGGCTTCCTCAAAGTCACCTTGTTAACATAACAAAAGATACCTTTTTCCCTCTCATCACTTAGGAGACTCCAAGGATTTTAGAGACTCTGTGTCCGGGTCAGGGACAAAGACCAAATATATATTTATTGTAAATCACAATATCACAATTGCGAAGTCTAAAAAATATATCTTAAGGTCCTTTACAGAAAAGTTTGCCAACCCCTGATCTACTTGGTTGGGAGCCCCAAAAACTAAAGGAAGAATTTGCCTGAATCAGACCTCTAGGACTTGGAACCGGACATTAACTCAGGAGACTCGTTGGTCTCTCTTTAGAGAAGGGGTTAAAGTGTTTTCAGATGTGCAAGGAATACACACTTGGTCAATTACACTAAATGGAAGAATGTTTTTATATTTGTGTTCAGTCTGGTGTTATTTTTTAACACTATGGGAGGAAGACTGTAGGGTACCTAAATGGATACAACCATATTGGACATGTGTCACTTGCCCAGATTTTTCCTATGTTTGGAAATGAGCCACGATGTGAGTTTTGGTGGGAGATAGAGCCCACCTTCTAGAACAGATCCTGAAAACATCAGATGCTTACTTTTATTCAATACCTCTGGAAATTAAGGTGCTGATGATATGGGACCATAAGGCAAGCTGAGGACAAAGCACAAGCTAGCACCATCACACTCTGCCCCTCCCCACGGTGGGATATGTGTAATATTCCTCAGGCACTCTTGGCTGCCCAAGGACAAGGGAGAAGAAAGAAAACAAATGGTTAACTAATAGAGATCACAGTGACACAGGAGTCTCCATCAGCTTACAAATATCTCAATAAATTACAAGAAAAGGCAGTTTTATCAATAGCCTAATCTCCGGAAACCTATAGACTCCGTTTCCTAAAGCCCCAACATCACCCCTCCATAGTGATATGGGGAACAAAGGCAAGAAGGAAATGGCAGGTAAAATTAAAATTATAACCTTATAACCTGCAGCCCATTGGCAAATACCTGACACAAATACAGAGTACAACATTTCTCCAGGAACCCCCTCCTTTCATAATGTTAATACTTACTGGAGGGAAAACAACCTTAGCGTGACACTAGCAAGGCCTCAGGTATCTTAGGAGTCCTCTTTAGCACATCAAAGTCCCTCTGGAGGCCTCCCTTTTGTCTTTACCTCCTCCAATCCCATAGTATATAACCAGTCATTCTTCAGGACCCCAGCTCAGCTCTTCCTGCCCACAGCGTCCTGTCCCCCTAACTTGAGTAAAATCACCTTTTTACACCAAAGACGTCTCAAGACCCCACGAACCCCACCATCACCCCAAAACTTATAATCACTGGTACCAGATTAGGACTGATCAATTGGACAAATCTGCCCATGACCTTGAATCTGATACTTAATGATGAGGTTTTTGGGGCTTGGTCCAGCTTGGTCTGGAGCCAATGACCAAGAAAGAATTCTTGAAGACGATTTTGGTGCAAAAAGGTGATTTTATTAAAGCACAGGGACAGGACCTGTGGGCAGGAAGAGCTGCCCCAGGACCAAGAGGAGAGACTGGTTATATACTATGGGAGTAGGTAAACTCCAGGGGAAGTTGCCAGTGAGATTTTCCTATGTTAAAGAAGACTCCCAGGATACTGGAGGCCCAGCTATTGTCAAGGTAGGGTTGTTCTTCTCTCTAGCAAAGTATTAACGTTAAGATGGTAGGGAGTTCCTAGAGAAACACTTCAATCTGTCAGCCTCAAGTGTTTGTCAATGGCTGCAGGTTATAAGGAAATCTAGTTCTATCTGTTTCCTTCTGCCTTTGTTTCCCACATCACTGTGGACGGGTGATGGAGACTTAGGTCCTGCAGGACTACGATCTCTATCAGTTCACCATTTGTTTTTCCCCTTTCCTTTGTTCCTGGGCAGCCAGGGGTGCCGGAGGAATATCACACACATCCCACCTGGGGGGGGGGGGGGGGGTAGGATGTGTTTACGGCCCGTCAGCTTGTCCTATGCTCCCTTATCACTGAACACTGCAAAGAAACAGGGACAGATGCTGCATTCCTACAGTTGGTCCTGGGAGAGGCAGAAACAGTGGTAGCCACGGGGCCAAGAGCAAGGCCAATCACCCAGGCCCGTCCCTGCGGCACCATTCTGCCTGAATTTCCAGCCCCCTTGCTTCTCTTGATTCCTGCTTATTATCTGACCCTCCCTCTTCTGCGTTTCCATCAGGCCTATCAGCCGCCATATCCTCTCAATCAACTGTTGCTTCATGTGAACAGGAATAGTTTGCGCCATTTAAACCCAAGACTCTGAAGCTTTTACCAATGGATAGCTTAGAAGAATAATCATAACAGCTACTTATTAATCTGTTAAGAGATATCATGTGACAGGAACCATGTTAATCATTATTCATGAATTATCACAGGTCGTTCTCACAACAATCCTATTAAATGCCATTATTATCCCCCTTTTATAGATGAAAAAATTAAGGCTTAGAGAGGCCAAGTAATCCAAGGCCACGCGGCTGGTTAGTACTAGGTCTGTCTGTGCCCCAAACCAGGGGGCTTGACGCTTTACTCTTCTTCCAAGTTCCTGTATTCTTATGCTAGAGGAAGTGTTACTAAGTTTTGTAGATCCTAGCTAAAATAAAATTGAATAGCTGGACCAACTATGTATTTTTTTTAAGCTTATTTATTTAGTTATTTTGAGAGGGGTTAGGGAGAGAAGGACAGAGAGATAGGAAGAGAGAGAGAATCCCAAGCAGGCTGCACCCTGTCAACGCAGAGCCTGATGCAGGGCTCGAACTTATGAACCGTGAGATCATGACCTGAGCCTAAATCAAGAGTAGGACGCTTAACTGACTGAGCCACCCAGGCACCCCTGGACATTAAGAGGTAAGCCAGCTCTCCAGAGAAAAAGGAAGTCCTGAACCATAGTGTCTGCCAGTTTCCATGGTGCACATACTCCCACCATGGCTGATTTCAAGCTACCGGTGGTTTATCCATCTCCTCAAATTTCCTGAATAAATAGTTGACTCTTGCAAGGCAGGATGAGCTGCCTCCAGCACCCCAGGACACCCATGTCCTGTTTGTTTCTTGCTTCTCTGTGTTGTTTGCTGCAGCAAACACTTTATCTTATATTCTTGGAATCCTAGACTGGGGTGAGATCTCAGAGGATGTTTAGACTTCACCACCTACTCACAAGAAGACCCCTCCAGGCCATCCCTATGGTCTTCTGCTCAACGCTCTGGTCTCCGGGAGCTCACCACCTTCCAAGGTTCCTCATTCTGTGTTGAAATAGTCACTATTGTTCCAAATAACAACCCTAGTTTTACAAAGCATGCTGCCCTCCAGGTGGCCTTTCCCTCTCAACCTACGAGTGCTCCGTCCACACCTCCTGTGGAATATGGCTCTTGGAAGCAGTTGCTTGCCCCGGTTCCACTCTCCCGCACCATACTGGAAGGGGCTTCGGGCATGGGAGCTCACGGGTATGCAGTGTAGGCTGGATCTACTCCATTATATTTTCACACAGGTGCCAAGTGTTTTCCAACCTTGCCTGTAGACTCAAGCAAGAAAGGACATGACTTAGCCCACATGTCCCCCTCCCGCCCCCAAAACACACACGCGCACACACATGTGCACACACACACATGTGCACACACACACATGTGCACACACACGTGTACACACACACACAGAGTTTATTAAAGATTACACGGATGCCTCTGTCGTTCAAGAGCAGCACCCAGGGGCACCTGGGTGGCGCAGTCGGTTAAGCGTCTGACTTCAGCCAGGTCATGATCTCGCGGTCCGTGAGTTCAAGCCCTGCGTCGGGCTCTGGGCTGATGGCTCGGAGCCTGGAGCCTGTTTCCGATTCTGTGTCTCCCTCTCTCTCTGCCCCTCCCCCGTTCATGCTCTGTCTCTCTCTGTCCCAAAAATAAATAAAAAACGTTGAAAAAAAAATTAAAAAAAAAAAAAAAAAGAGCAGCACCCAGTGCTGACACAGCAAGAATCATATTCTCAAATGCCGTATCCTTTCTCATGCCACTCACATCACTTCAGGCCTCAGGGCAACACTTCCACACATCTACTGCCCTACGTTCTTCAAACCAAAAGTGACCGCAACTGCTGCTTTGGAGCGTGGGGAGCATTCGAGTGGCAGCAGTGCTTAGGTAGGAGAAAAGGTAAGTTAATTAAGTTGTCAAATCTCTCCTCCTGGGGAACGTGAGATTCTTGCGTCCTTTTCCAGTGGTGCCCAGCATCCCTTGTCTGGCTTCTATCTGCACTCTAATTTGCCCGTCCAGGAGTACTTGCTGATTCAGTGCAATATTACCAACAGCAGCACACGGATCCTAGAGAACATTCTGCAATGTGAAACAATCCAAATGCCTTAAGCTTGCACATATCTAAGTGTAGACTCCAGACACCTGACACACTATGCTAACTCTTCACATTGGCAGCTAACTGGGCTTTGAATACTAAACTCGCCAACAGTGTCCTTTTCGTACATTTAATAATAAGAAATCATTACGTTCTCAAAACACTAAATTAAAATCTTCTGCCCTATTTAAATAGTTTTGACTTACAATTTGGATAGTCATTAATTGTACTTGTATTCTGCTTTGTAATTTTAATAGTTGTGAATATTTTAGAAGAAAATTCCTGTTAAGTGGTGTCAGAGTGACTCTTGATTTTGGCTCAGGTCATGATCTGATGATTGGTGAGTTTCAAGCCCCGTGGGTCTCTGTGCTGACAGTGCAGAGCCTGCTTGGGATTCTCTCTCTCTCTCTCTCTCTCTCTCTCTCTCTCTCCATCTCTCTCTGCCCCTCCCCCTGCTGTGCTCTTTCTCTGTCAAAACAAAAGTAAGTAGACTTTTAAAAAAAGAAAATTACTATTAAAACATGTAGAAAACACAGGGTTTTTTTTAATTTTTTACACTTACTTTAAGCTACATTTTGATTAAAATATATTCAAATTTTTATATTTTGAGTAAATTGCATTTTATTCTTTTAGTCTTTTAGAACAGGCAAAACTCCAGCCCACTGCCTGTTTTTGTAAATAAGGTGTCACTAGATCAGAGTCAACCCATTCATTTACGTTTTGTCCATGGTCTTTTCCTGCTCCAACAGCAGAGTTGAGTAAGTGGGACAGGGACAAATAACCCGTATCACCTAAAATATTTCTCGTTTGATCTTTTACAGAAAGTTTGCCAATTCTTGCTTTACTGTCAACAGAACACAAATTATGTGAAACTCTTGATCATAACAATAAAGCGAGTGAGTTTGCTGATACCAGGTTAAGAAAACCCACTGTTGCTGAATAAATAAGTAGCTTGCTGTGAGTTATCTACTCTTCCATAGATCGCTCACCCTCTGTCAACAGACCATTTGGACATGCAAAATCGTCCATTAAATGCAGCTGTCCTTGATATTGTGCCAATTTCAGTCCTATAAAAACAGTCATCTTACCTACATATTTTGCTGTGATCAGGATGAAGGCAAATGTGTCAAGATATAAACATTGAACATATTTCACTAAAGCCAGGTTTTGGCTTGACTTACAACTCTTAAATCTTGAGACATGTGAGATGGGGATGTCCACTCGTCAACTGATCCCAAACCCTGCATGTATTACTGGCAGGTCTAGCACTTTCCAAAGTGCCTCCCTTCTGCCTCCGCCAGACCCATGAGGCGGACAAGGTTCACCCCATTTTACAGATGGGAAAACTTCAACAGTCTGAACCGAGAAGAAATACTGGAGCTTTAGAATATCAGGAGACGGCGTGATTGAACTCACATTTTGAAAGGAACATTCTGATTGGTATTTGAAGAGGATAAGGGTAGAATATAAGCCCGGGAGGGAGGCTACTGGGTTGTTCCAGGGAAGAGAAAACAGGCGGCAGCGAAGGTGGCGGGAAGGTGGGGGATACACCAGGATGGAGGAGACTTTGCAATTTGTTAATGGATCATCTCGAGACGTATGACACAGAGTTCGGTCGAGGATGCTCAGGTGTATTTTCAGTCTGAGTAATGGACTGACTGGAGATGCCAATCTCCAAGATGGTGGACACCTTGGTAGAGCAGCCAGTTGGATATATGAGCATGGAGTTCAGGGAGAGGCTGCGACTGGGTCATCAGCATAAGCAGGTGTTTAAAACCACTGTTTTCTACCTAGTTCAGACAGTACTTTTATACAGTGAGAACTACGGACATGGTTTCTGAGTCTTTAAGAAGGAAAAACAAATCAGGGCAATACTCAAAAGGCAAAGTAGAGGCAGTGGCAGGGGGACGTCAAGATGAAAGAGAAAATGAGAGACTCGTGACCTTTCAGGCAAAAAGAAAAGCAACACATCACTGCCAAGACACATCCTTTCCCCAAAATCTTTCTAGATTCAAAGCAGAAGGGCAGAGCCCTTGCAAAGGAGTCGAGTCAGGACGGTTTCGGGTTTCTCCTGACAACACATAATGAAACACCATAATGAGAATAAATTCCACGTGTCCCACCTGATTTTGCCGAGCAGCCCAGCAGAAGCGAGGAAGAAGCCAGGCTTCCTCTGATGTACAAACCAGTCACAAATATGACGCCCAGGTGCCCTTTCTCTGGGAAGGACTCACAGTTCGACTTGGAATGAATAACACATAAAGGCGAGTGTGTTGTTAGCACTGAAATAGGGAAGGCTTTGAGCTGAGTTCGCTCTCCTCCGTCACCCACAGCCCGCATGGCCCTTTGCCATTCCTCTGCTGGGTTTCATTGTCTGTCACCTCCTGCGGGACCACCCTGCCCCTCCTCCTCCTCCCAGGACAGCACTCACTCATCCATCTTAGAGCTGCTGCCTCCAGATTGAGCCCTCTATTGGGCCCCAGGAAGCCCTGTCCCCACAGGCAGCCTGGGCTGCGTGCACCATAACCTCCCCCGCCTTCACTTGGAACCAGGCAACGAGAAGGCTAAGAAGCCATCCTTATTCTCCATCCTGTTTGTCCCGATCTTCTCATTTCTATTTCCCAGCACTGAGCATCAATATATCCTTTGTAACTTGATTCTCAGTATCTTATTACACTGAACGCAGCAGTGGCTCATACATCAGAGCTAATACATCCTGTAATTTTGCTAAGCTTGACTTGATGAGCAGATGAATGGTTTTCCAAGGCTCCTCCCTCAGCCCCTTCGGGTCTCTGCTCTAGCACTCTCTTGCTTAGTGAGGTCTACCCCTGAACACCTTGCTTCAGTCAAAAGCCAGCCCTCACACTCCCTGCTTTAATCTTCTCCGTTAGCATCAGTCACCCTCTGCATCTTGGTATGTTTAGCTTATTTGTGTGTTTATTGTTTGTTCCTGTACTGAGTGGCAGTTTAGTGCGGTGATAAGATCCCAGACTCCGTCTGGGCAATCCCAACTCCATTACCCCCTAGCTTGTGTGACCTTGGGCAAGTTACTTAACCTCTCTGGGCCTCATCTGTCTCATCTTCATGGGGTGAAATCAATACTTCATGGGGTGAATGTGAAGATTAAAGGAGTAAATGTGCGTAAGACATACCGAAAGGGAATCACCATGACCTCGCCCTTAGACCCCCCAAGTCTCACTGACAATACCACTGTTGCCCTTGGTAGCGGAAGGACCCAGGCCACCATCACATTCTGCATTTTGTTGTTAAGTCTCTCAGCTCTCCTTCAGTCAGAACAGTTCCTCGATTTTTCCTTGGCTGTCAGTATTTCAATAGATTCTCGAAGACGGCAGGTCACCTGTGTTGTAGAATGTCCCTCAGTTTTGGTTTGTCTGACGTCTCCTCTGATTCAATTTGCACGCGTCTTTGGCAGAAATATCACAGAAGTGATAACGCAATCTTCTCGTTTACCTTATCAGGTGGCATACAATTTCAGTTTGTCCCATTGCTGCCTCCTGCTTGCTGTGTGGCCTTGGACAAGCTCCTTACCCACTCTGTGCCTTAGTTCCCTCGTCTGTAAAAGGGTGTAATAGTAGGACTTACTTCATTGAGTTGTTGTGAGAATCACAATGAGTTAACCCACATATGGAGGAATTATAACAGGGTCTAGCACTAGATCCAAACTATATACATGTTGCCTATTACTGGGGAAGAAACAGTATCAAGAGGACAGCGAAAGGAGAAAACCTCACTACCTGTGTTTGTTTCCTGGGGCTGCCCTATCAACTTATAGCAAAATGTATGGTTTAAAACCACAGACATGTATTCTCTCACAGTTCTGGAGGCTGGAAGCCTAAAATCAGAGTGTCAGCAAGGCCCTGCTCTCTCCAAAGTGCTCAAGGGCAGAATCCTTCCTTGCCTCTTCTTAGCTTCCGGTGGTTCTGGCAATCCTTGGTGATCCTTGGCTTTGAGATGCATCACTCCGATCTCTTTCTCCGTTTGCACCTAGCCTTCTCCTCTGGGTCTCTCTGTTCTTTTCTGTCTCTTATACGCAGATTCTCAGAGGATTTGGGGACCACCCTAGCCTTACCCAATTACATCTGCAAAGACTATTTTCAAATAAGGTCACATCTTGAGCTTCCAGGTGGACATCAGGTTTTAGAGGGTGCTATTCAATCCACTGCAGTTTTGAAACTTGGGACTCAGGGGAAGTGGGCATAGCATTTGGGGCAGTGGAACAGAAGATGTGGGGAGAAGGAGAGAAAGGCCAGGCCAGCTGCCTCCCCGTGAGGTCAGCAGAGGCTGCCCTATCTTTGTCCAAGGGCCACAGCTCCTGTCAGGAGACCCTCACTGTCTCCCCGGATCCTTCTAGAGCCCTCACTAGCACCAGAGGGTATGTCTAACCCTTGGGTTTTTCCTAGATCCTGCCTGTGTCTTTACAAATAGTCCCCTTACTAAACTTCTCTTCATTCTGAGCATGCCATCTGTTCAGAATGGGACCCTGACTGATAGTTGCAACATCAAGGATCCCCTGGTCAAGAAAAACTGAAGCAAACTGCTCTGGAGGAATTCCAGAACACTCTGCAGAGACCACGCTGTGGATGACAGCTGATCGATCGCCTCTGCCCTTCCCTTCTCTCTATCCATCCCCGGCCACCACCCAGCCACACTGTGTGGCCCAGGGTAGAGCTCTGGCCTTGGGGCAGAGGGCCTGGGTGTGGATCCTGGATCTGTCCCTGACTATCTCCGTGGTCAGGAGCAGGCCACTTGCTGCCTCAGTTTCCTAATCTGCAGTGGATAATCATACCTCCATCCCAAGATTGGAGGACCATTTACAGGGATATTATGTCCTGCCTTCCCTGAGACACCCACCCAGGGGCACAGCACTGCTCACCTCCAGGACAGCGCACACACGTGTTCTCTGTGAATGACGTGGGAGCACCGAGGCGGGGACATCGGAGCATCAAACAGTGCTGTTGTGATTGGCAGCTCGAGTAACTCACCATGTGCTCCAAGGGCGCGCACCGGTCTTGCCCAGGGCACGCTTCTCATAGGGGATGGATAAGGGTGCGTTCAAAACGCTCCTTAATGTGTAAGAGGACCTGGAAAGACATTAGCCTGAATCTGAACCACCATTATTTTGTGTCACCAGGTGTTAACAAATACCATGGAGTGTTTATATGTCTCCTCCTAAATGCCTCAGAGGCCACTTAAAAGTCACGATTTGCTCTCCAGGAGGCCCTGTCGGACCCGCATGACCGTGCCTGTTCGCCCCGATTCCTTCCTCAGAGGCATCCTCCAAAGCTGGACATAGTCCAGCATTCACAGAGCAGCTCCTGAGAGCGAGGGCCCTGAGTAGACCCCAGGAATACAAGTGTCGTTGGCGGCTCCCACCTCCTTCCTCCTGGGCGTGCCCATCCTCTGCCAGGAAAGCACTTGCCCTGGGTTCCCCCCTCACCCCTCTCTGTTCCTGTCCCAGCTTCAAAGTCTTTTCAGAGAGGCCTTCTTTGATCACCTTATCTACGATAGCCCTCTTCTCCCCTCGTCACTCTTGACTATTTTATTTCCTCTGTAACACTTAGCACCATCAGAAATTGTATTATTTATGTAGTTATTGTTTGACACCCTCACCACCCCCACCTTACTAGCTCTGTGAAGACACTTTGTCTACCCAGTTTAATGACTGTGCTCACCTAGCACATCGTCAGTGCTCCATAAATATTTGAGTGAACGAATGAACGAACGAGTCGAGCAGACATGGGCCCTGTTCTCAAGGAGAGATCAGAACCTCTGCTCCCAGCCATGTAAGCATATCTTCACCTGGTCCCCACCCTAATTACTCTTCACCAACTGCACTAACTTGTCCTTTTAAGGGCTTGGAAGGGAGACATCAGGGAGACAGGCAGCCGAGGGGTTTTCACGCAGGTGGGGGTCTCGCCTCATTCCTTTGCTCTAAACGGGACGACACAAATCTACACTAGAATCTATTTCAAAATGCCCTTGGCAAAGCACAGAGGATTTTTAGGGAGGTGAAACTACCCTGTATGATACTGTGATGTGAGATCCATGTCTTTATACGTTTGCCCAAACCCTCTGAACACACAACCCTTGCACTTCGGATGATAATGACGTGTCTCTGTAGGTTCATCAGTTGTAACAACTGTACCGGGGGCGTGGGGATGTTGATAATGGGGAAGGCTGTGCGAGTGTGGGGGCCAGAGGCCTATGGGAAGTCTCTGTACCTTCCGCTCAATTTTGCTGTGAACCTAAAAGCCTAGAACTGCTCTAAAAAAGCAAAACAAAAAAAAGTCTTAAAAAAACTCTTGGTCATTAGAGGCTTTGAAAACAAAATGCAGTATGTGGCTATATTGGGTGGGGTTTTAAGGTAATCCCCTTAGGAATCCAATGCCTTTTAATTTTTTTTTAAGGTGTATTCATTTTTCAGAGACAGACAGAGCGCGAGTGGGGGAGGGGCAGAGAGAGAGGGAGACAGAATCTGAAACAGGCTCCACGCTCAGAGCTGTCAGCACAGAGCCTGACGCGGGGCCCGAACCCACGGACGGCGAGATCATGACCTGAGCTGAATTCAGACACTCAACTTACTAAGCCACCCAGCGCCCCAGGAATCCAATGCCCTTGAAGTAAACATCACATTCACATGAGATTTTCTTACTTTCATCCCCAAAGGACTGCCTCAATTAGTTGTAATCTGTAGGCCATAAAAATACAAGAAGGACGATGCAATTTGGTTATAATGGAGCCTTTGAATTTTGATACGAAAGCAGTGATCGAAAAGGTGTGGAACATGATTGGCTTTTAGCGATGATGTGAGGCAGATGGCAGGCTAGTGACACTTAAAGCCCCTAAGTGCCAGGCAGCGCAGATGACATCCAGCAATGTGCCCAACAGGCCAACAAAGAAGGAGACCTATGGCGACTCTCTTTCTGACACAATAGTGACACCCAGTCCATGTCATTGCTGGCAAGTAGGCCGGGCCCTTGGGGGGAATTGTACCTTTTCCCAGAAGGAGGCTGAGCCAGCTCCTCGGGGACCCTCACAGTCCGGGGTGAAGGCCCAGCATCAAGGAGGACCATGCTGGGTCTGTCTGGGAGGCTGACAGCTGTAACCCTTTACTCGGGCCTCGCGGCCCCGGCGGTGACTGGGAGGTGGCCCTAAAGCTCACTTTCCTTTTAGGCACCTCTCGCAAGTGTGTGTTCTCTGGATGAAAGACCACTCTTCAGAGGGAAAGATTCTTCTCTTGGTTTCATCTTCGGAAATAGGAACTTACTCTTTACACGGACATCATGTAAATCTATACTCAGAATCTTAAAGGAAAATCACACTAATTGATTTGTAATATCAAAATACAGAGAACACATTCCCGTTTGGGGCCCTAAGTGAATCAGGCTGATTCTGCATTCCTGCCTTTTATCCCCAACTCCCCAGTCTTACCTCTACCTTCCCCTCAACACCCCCTACCTCCCCTCACTGCTCCCCCTTCCCACCACCTCCCTCCTGCCTCCCCCCTACCTCTCACAGAGATTCAGCTAGAAGACAGTGGAAGAGTAGAAATCTCTACAGGTGGTGGTCTTTTGTTTTCTTCTTTCTCTTATTCCCAGTTTTCTTTTTAATTTTAATGCATTTTTGTGAGAAAACATTAATATCCTAATGGTAAAGAAAGATTTTATTTGTATTTCTTTTTTTTAATCTTTATTTATTTTTGAGAGAGAGAGAGAGTGTGAGCAGAGGAAGGAACAGAGAGAGAGGGAGACACAGAATCCGAAGCAGGCTCCAGGCTCTGAGCTATTAGCACAGAGCCTGATGCGGGGCTCAAACTCACGAACCGTGGGATCATGACCTGAGCCGAAGTTGGACACTTAACTGACTGAGCCACCCAGACACCCCTGGTATTTGTATTTCTTAAAAGTGGACACTAATACAATCATCTAGAAAGTAAATAAGCAAAGGATAACTGTCTGAAATGACTCCGGAGATGAACATTCCCCATTTCCCGTGACTTGTCACTGCTACTTAGATGTGATTACTTCACAAGAGATCTTCCATCAGCGTGGGAAGTTGAACTATGGGAAGGGTTTTAGAGTCAAACTGCAGATGACAGGCAATGGAGCCCAGCTTCCATGCACGGAGTAGGAGCTCAGAGCATTCTAATCCCTTGACTTGGTCCTCTTATGCATTAGGCAAAACTCCCGGAACTGTATCATACTTAATCCTCGGACTTGTCAGGCAGGGAATCTAGGTTTTCCTATTTCAACGGCAGGAGCAGAACCATCTCCTGCTTTTAAACAAACCAGCGCAAGGAAAGAGACAGTGCTGTGTGTTTGCCTTTCCATTTCCTCTTTCTGGGCACCAACGTGTGTGTGTGTGTGTGTGTGTGTGTGTGTGTATTTGAATGTTTCCCGTAGTAGTGGACACATGGCCACAGGATACTGATGTTCCTGAGATTATTTAAGGTGAGATGTAGGGCGCCCAGGTGGCTCAGTTGATTAAGCGTCTGACTTTGGCTTAGGTCATGATCTCACAGTTCGTGAGTTGGAGCCTCACATCAGGCTCTGTGCTAATAGCTCAGAGCGTAGAGCCTGCTTTGGATTCTGTGTCTCCCTCTCTCTCTCCCCCTCGGTCCCTCTCTCTCTCTTTCAAAAATAAATAAATGTCTAAAATATATATTTTTTAGGTGATATGAAATATTATTAAACCTTACAATCAAATTATCATAACTGTCTCCCTCGATCCTTGTGATTACACCAAAGGGAAAGTTTCATTTTGGTGCTCCTGTATCTTTAATGCCCAAGCATAGCTAATCTCACAAAGAGAAGGAGGCCTCAGGCTCAGAGCCTGAAGCGGGGCACAGAATATGGCTATAATTTAATAACATTGTTTTTATTTGTAAGTACTTTCTTTTTATAGCAGGGCTGTCCATTTTTAAGAATGACAAAGTTTCCCTTTAAGATAAATAAAGTGAAATGGAAAAGTTTATGGAAAAGCAATAGAAAAAATAGTATTTGGACAAGGCAAAAAACCCCCAAAACAAGCTTTTTATTTAAGGTACACATAGCTCTTGCCGTGTGCCAAGCACTATACCAAATGCTTCACAGACATTAACTTGTCTATCTTGGGGATAAGCCTGATGGATGACCAAACTCAGACAAGGTCACGGAGCTGGTGCCAGGCAGTAGGAGGCCAGTGGCTCTCTGGCAGTGGAGAAGAGGTGGGTCGAGGTTATCATGAAGAGATCCAGGTCTCCGTCATGACCCCCCCTTTTAACTTAGGACTTTGACTCTATGAGTTCCAGCTTCTCCTGGGCCATTCAAGGGTCAAGAAGCACATTTGGGTGCAAAATGCATCCAGTGAGCCCCCCAGATTCCCTGCAGTAATTCTCAGGGCCCTTCCCGCCTCTCCTCTTTCCTGGGCTGGTGTGTGGCTGTGACCCCAGCCCGCAAGCTGTTTTTGATCGTCGCAAAGACTTTTGCTCCCTCTGGGACAGTGACACAAGATGGCTCAACAGTATTAAGCCTGACTTCTTAAAGGACTCCCTCCATTTTCCCAAAAATCACAATAATAAAATAGATTCTAATAAGCATTAGATTCTTCACAATACAAAGATTTCTGTAGAGCTCCCTCTCTCTTACTTGCTCCCTTCCTGTCCCCCAACTAGAATGAACGTAAGATACAACCACAAAAGAAAAAAAAAAAGGCAAAAACTGTCTTTGCCTAGATAAATCTGCTGATGCAAAGAACCAAAATAACTTGTCAACCTCCACGATGCCTGGTAACCCTTCCTAATGGTAAAAGCTTTGTGAGGAAAGATCTATGGGAGGTGTGTCCAATGGTCTGCAAGGTCCTGCTCAGTCTGGCCCCCGTCAGCTCTCTGACTCCATGTCCAATCTAATGGGAGATGATGATTTCATTTTCTTTGCAGCGTCAGGTAAACAAAATTAAAGGGGGCTTATTTCACATGTGTATTCTAGAGGATGATTTGCATAACATGTGATCGAGTTTCCTATCATTGGAGAAATCTTATGAAAACGCTAATTCAAATCCCGAGAGAGGGAAATTCAAACGAGACGAGGCTGCCAGCAAGGTACTCACAGAACAGGTCCGGAAACTGCCGTTCAGAGCAGCAGAGGGACAGTGGTCCTTACCATGTCTGTCCTTCCAAAGTGTTCTACCGCTCCCCACACTTCCTCTGATGCCAAGCACATTCATCTGCGGGCCGCTGAGTTCCCAAGTGTCCTTCCGAACCCCGCCTGAGCCCAGAGAACTCAGGTGTGTGAACCCAGAACTTCGCTGTTTTGTACAGTGAAACAGCATCAATCGGAGAAAATTATACTGCTATTTTGGGAGCAGAGAGGAAATTGGATGTGGAAAAGTCTGCTAAATAGACAAGGGTTGGATAAAACCATGGCCATGAACCAAAAAGAGGCTAGTAGTACCAGACAGGCCCGATGAAACATTACCAAATAAATTATGAAAAATAAATAAAACAATGACACCACTGGATGTTTGTCAAATGTTCTCACATAGAGTATATAATTTTTCTTTAAAGATTTTTCTATTTTTAAGTAACCTATACAGCCAATGTGGGGCTCGAACTCACAACCCTGAGATCAAGAGTCACATGCTCCACTGACTGAGCCAGCCAGCTGACCCTATCAGTAACCATTTCTAGGTGCCAAGTGCTTTGGGTGCCAGGGTATGAGGAGGAGAAGGAAGACCTGGTCTAAGAAAGTCTTACAGACCAGCAGGGGCTGAGGATGGGACAGAGGGACCCACATGCCATTACAAAGCTCTAAGTGCAGGGTACGGGGAACAGAGAGGGAATGGCCAACTTATTTGGGGGGAGGGGGCTAAGGGACCTAGGATCAGGTAAGGCTTTCCTTAAGAAGTGACATGTAATCTGAGCCTTGAAGGGTAAAGAACTTTTATCCATACAAATACTGACAAGGACTCTTCTAGATTCTAAGGCTTTTTTAAAGTGAAACATAACAAAACAAAACAAAGTCTCTGCCCTCATGCAGCCTGTATTCTAGTTGGGGGAAGATATCAAAAATATATACCTATATCCTATGTCAGATGCTGATAAGGATATGAAAAAAAAAAGAAAACAGGGTAAAGGGAATAGAAAATGATGGAGTGACAATGTAGAAGAGGTCACTATTTTCTGTAAGGTGGTTGAGGAAAGACTATCTAAAAGAGTGATATTTGGGGGCGCCTGGGTGGCTCAGTCGGTTAAGCAGCCGGCTTCGGCTCAAGTCATGATTTCACGGTCCGTGAGTTCGAGCCCCGCGTCGGGCTCTGTGCTGACAGCTCAGAGCCTGGAGCCTGTTTCAGATTCTGTGTCTCCCTCTCTCTGACCCTCCCCTGTTCATGCTCTGTCTCTCTCTGTCTCAAAAATAAATAAACGTTCAAAAAAAATAAAAATAAAATAAAAATAAAAGAGTGATATTTGAATAAACCTGAAGAAGGGAAGAAGCAAACCATACAGCTATCCAGGAAATATCCCAGGAAGAGGAACCAGCAAGTGCAAAGGCCCTGAGGTAGGAGCTCATTCGGTGTGTTCAATAAAGAGCAAGGGAGGAATATGACTAGGCTCTTGAGGGACACAGAGAGTCACCGGAGGGTTTTGAGCAGAGTGACATGATTTGACTTACATTTTTCAAAGATCACTCTAGATTCTGAGTGGAGAATAGACTGCAGAGGAGAAAGTATGGGGACAGCCATGAAATCTATTAACACAGACAAAAGACAAGAGTGGCTTAGACAAGAAGGGTAGCGACAGAGGTGGTGAACATGGTTAGCTCCTGGATATATTTGGGACTGCAAGCTTTGCTCATAGACTGGATATGGTATGCAAGAAAGATGGAAAGTTGTAATTAACCGTGGCTGGAACTTGGCCATGTGAACTCAATAAAAAGGAAATCAGAGCAAAGCACCAAGGCCGTGTGCAAGGTAGCAAGTGTAAGATGGTCACTACAGAACTGAAACTGACAGGAGGGAAAGTGATGACATGAGGGGCAAAGGGAGCAGGGAAAATATGATCAGGTCAAGGTATTGTGGATGCCAGCGGCTTGAATAATTGTTGGATTCGGGGTATTTGAGGACAGAAATATAAAGATCAGAGACTGTGGTCTGAGTGGAACGAGACACAGAGGGGATGCAAGTACAGATATTGATGAGTTCAGGGCATGGCCTTGGGAATGGGAAGCTGAGGGCGAGCAGGGAACAAGGTCACTGGACGAGAGCAGGGCAAGAGGCTGAGAGCTCAGGATGCTGCAGAAACCATCCATGCAGACGTTGAAATCCCCAGGCATTATGAGAAGCAGGGTCGGAGAGAATGGTGCTGAGCCCGGATCTAAATCTTCAAGGAATGAAGAGGAGTGTCCTGGGGTTAGGGATATGATCTGTAAATGATTTCAGTGACAAGTGTAGCAGGTACTTTAAATCTGATGGCATAAGTTTCAAGCTGGAAGATTTCAGGAAGGAGAAGGGAACAGTGATGTGGAACATCGGTGAGAAGAAAGGAGAATATCCCGTTTCAAAGCCCAGTGATATGGAAGAAACTAAGGGTAATAAAATGCTGTGACTTGAATGGTGAAATACGTTTCTGGCAGGGAATGACCCTACCAGATATGTTTTGTGAAATGGAATTTTCTTTTAAATTTTAGAACAGTTTTAGACTTACAGAAAAATTAGCAAAGGAAGTACAGAGAGTTCCTATATTTCCCATACCCCAAATCTCTTATTATTAACATCTTATTATACTATGTTATGCTTGTCACAATTACCGAGCCAATACTGATCGTTATTATCAACTAAAGTCTATACACTTCATTCTGACTTCCTTAGGTTTTTCCTAGTGTCTTTCTTCCGTTCCAGGTTCCCATTCAGGATACATTACATTTAGTTGTCATGTCTCCTTAGGTTCCTCTTGGCTGTGATAGTTGCTCATGTGATGATGGACTAAAGCTGGACACATCAGAATGGGCTCATGTTTAGCTTAAAGCAGATACAGATGGATCCATACAGAAATATTTTAAAATATGTGCATATACGTGGGGTAGTGTACATAAATATACTCTGTCAGCAGAAAGGACATAGAAACAATCACACCCTGGTAGTAACAAGCACATCTCCACCAATAAGAGGAGGCAGAGGAACACTTTGGGGGAAATGGCAGATTTTAGGACGGATGCAGAAACTGTACAAGATGATCCTGGAACACTTTGTAGTGCAAAAAAGTTACGAAGTGCACCCCCTGCCCCAAATGCCCACAAGGATATGCCAATAGGAAAAAAAGATCTAAGTGAAAGAGGTCCCAATGGCCAAGGTTTACTCCCTAAGTGAGAATATGGCTCCCACCATCAACCGTTCATTGACTTAATTGCTAAACTCTCATATACATTTATAGGGGTTTTAGAAGCACTAACGCATACCTGATGGGAACCAACATTCTCACCTAAAGTACACTGTGTATGTAGCTTCTTTTCACTTGAGTCTTATAGACTCCACTCATGTCCAAAGTTACTTAGGCCAACATCTTTACCCCCACCCCTTCAGTGAGGTTGTTCTGCACATGTTAATACAGTTAGATTATTTTGTCAAGTTCTGCATTCCAACCTGGGATCCTCTAACCTCTTAAGTAATTTTTTTAATATTTGCATATATGAAGGTCCACTCTTTCTGCTGTGAAGTTTCATGGGTTTTGACAAACATGTGGTATCATGTATTCACCACTGAAGTAGGATACAGAATAGTCTCAGCACCCTAAAACAATCCCTGTGTTTCATCTAGTTAATGCTACCCCGCCCAAACCCTGATTGGCTTATCACTCCTATGGTTTTGCTTTTCCCCTTCACACCAATGGAATAATACAGTATGTAGTTTTTTTCAGACTGTCATCTTCTACTTAGAAAAATGCATTTGAGGGGCGCCTGAGTGACTCGGTTAAGCGTCTGACTCTGGATTTTGGCTCAGGTCATGATCTCACAGTTTGTGAGTTCGAGCCCCACATCTGGCTCTGCACTGACAGCAGGGAGCTTGCTTGGGATTCCCTCTCTCTGCCCTTCCCCCACTTGCTCTCTATCTCTCTGTCAAAATAAATAAACTTTAAAAAATAAAATGGCTGTCATTCCTCAGAGATCATAAAAATATTTATTAAGAAAGAAAGAAAGAAGAAAGAAAGAAAGAAAGAAAGAAAGAAAGAAAGAAAGAAAGAAAAATGTATTTGAGATTTATCCATGTTTGCATGGCTTAATAGCCCATTCTTTTTTATTGCTGAATAAAATTCCATTATACGGATATAGCACACCTTTGTTTAGCCATTCACCCATTTAAGGACACATTAAATGCTTGCGGTTTTTGATAATTTAATAAAACTGCTGTAAACATTCAGGTGCTGGTTTTTGTGTGCACCTCAGTTTTCACATCTGTTGAGTAAATACCTAGAAGCACGATCGTTGGATTATCTATGAAGACTATGTTTAGCTTTGTGAGAAATGGCCCAAGTGTCTTCCAAAACGACTATACCATCTTGCATTCCCACCAGAAATGAATGAGAGTTCCTGTTGCCCCACATCTTTGTTAGCAACTGGTTTTGTTAGTTTTTCAGATTTTAGCCATTCTAATAGATAACTACTAGAATCTCATTTTTCTTTTATTTTGCATTTCATTAATGAAAAATGACTTTGAGCATCTTTTCATATGCTCACTTGCAATCCATGTATCTCCTTCTACGAGATGCTGTGCAGATCTTTTGCTCAGTTTTAAAACTGGGTGGTTTGTTTTCTTATTGTTGAGTTTTAAAAGTTCTTTGTATAATTTGGATGCAAGGCTTTTATCGGGCATGTGCTTTGCAAATATTTTTTCCCAGTCTGTCACTTGTATTTTTATTCTCTTCACTGTATCTTTCCCAAGGCAGAGGTTTTTAATTTTAATCAAATTCAACCTACTAATTTTTCTTTCATAGATCACACTTCTGTGGTATTGAAAAGCTCATCACCAAAGCCAAAGTCACATAGATTTTCTTCTATATTTTCTTCTAGAAGTTTTGCAATATTATATGAAGTAAAGTTTTCCAAACTGTATACTATTATTTCTTTTTCTTGTATTCCACTAACTATGAGTTCCATTGGGATGTTGAATAAGAGTGGGGAGAGAGGACATTCCTTGCATCGCTGCTGATCTTAGAGGGAAGCATCTAGTCTCTCATCATTAAGTATGATGTTAGCTGTAGAGTTTTTGTAGATGTCCTGTATCAAGTTAAAGATGTCACTCTCTATTCTTAGTTTTTGTCATGACTGGGTGTTGAATTTTGTCAAATTCCTTTTCTGCATCAATTTGGTATAATCATGTGATTTTTCTTTAAAAATTTTTTTTAATTTTTTTTTTTTTTTTTTGAGAGAGAGACAGAGCATGAGCAGGGAGAGAGGGAGACACAGAATCCAAAGCAGGCTCCAGGCTCTGAGCGGTCAGCACCGAGCCTGATGTGCACTGGAACCCACAAACCATGAGATCATGACCTGAGCCAAAGCCAGACGCTTAACCAACTGAGCCACCCAGATGCCCCTGATTTTTCTTCTTTTAGCTTGTTGATATGGTAGATTATATTGACTGATGTTTGATTCCCAAACCAGTTTTGCATATCTGGAATAAATGCCACTTGGTTGTTGTGTATAGTTTTTTGTATACATTGTTAGACTCAGATACGCTTTCAATATTGATCATTATGGCATCAGTGTTCAAGGTAGACTGATGAGACTCATCTGGTCAGAGTGGAGACCAGATGATCCATTGGAAGACTATTAGAACAATTTGATTAAGAAGTAGAAAGGAATCAAATTCCCTAGAGGTGATGAGAATTTGAAAGAACGAACAGTTGGACTCAAGCAGTATTTAGAAGGTAGAATTGGCAAGATTCAGAAATAACGGAATATGTGAAAAGAAATAGAGAGAGGAGAGTAAGTTGACTTCCAGTTCTATTCCTTGAGCTTGAACAAGTGGGTAGTGCCATTTACCAAGTCGGATAACACCATATGGAATGGATTTGACAGCAAAGGAGTAGAAATGCTGGACTTACTTCTTTCGGCATATGGAGATGATGACAGGACATCCAGATGGAGATGCCCAGCCAGCATTTGGTTCTGTAGATTCAGAGCACAGGAGATGGGATGTGCTCAAGGTTCAGATTTGGAGGGGGTGCCTGGGTGGTTCAGTCGGTTGAGCATCTGACTTCAGCTCGGTCATGATCTCACAGTTTGTGGGTTTGAGCCCTGCATGGGGCTCTGTGCAGACAGCTCAGAGCCTGGAGCCTGCTTCAGACTCTGTGTCTCCCTTTCTCTCTGCCCCTCCCCTGCTCGTGCTCTCTCTCCCTCTCAAAAATAAATAAACATTAAAACAAATTAAAAATTAGAAAAAAAAAGATTTGAATTTGGGAGTCACCTGTGCAAGGTAATGGTTGAAGCCATGGGCGTGTACAAGGAAACAGGGAGATCATATATGGGCAATTATTAAGAACTCACAAAACGGCCAACTCTACAATGACATGTGACAGTAAAGTTAACTCTTGTGAAGATGAAAAGAAACTAGTCCAGTCCGTTGTCTTTTCTACCCTCAGATTTTACCTACTTCACTTCCCTATCCAACAGCAACCTCCTTCACTGTTTCCTTAGGAAAAATGTTCCTGCCTATTACTCTAAATCACCTCGAACAACCATTCTATCTCACCTGGCAGCAATCCCGAATTCAGCCACAAATTGGATGCAGTTGTAGCTATAAGTCACAACCCTCAACTCTCCCTCCCTGGTTGAATTGTTGATTAAGTTACTCATGAATTCCTCTATGGAGTTAGACTCTTTATTTTCTTTATATTATACCCCTCTTGAAATGTCTGCCGACTCTTTGGTGACTTCCTGCCTTATTGATGCATTAGCTCAGAATTGGTTTTGCAGCTACGGCAAAAGAGAGACAAATTATTACATCTGTGTCCTGAAATAGAGCCGACAATGACTCCTACTGGAGTATAAAAGTAAAGATGAATATCCATTCAAGTCAAGAGACTTTTATTTATTGTTCACACAACCGTACCCACTGGCCTGCAGGGACCTGGTCTTGGGAAAAAAGCAGTGGGGTCACTTAGGGCCAACTCACAAAGTGTGCACAGGCAGCAGGGATCATTTTTCCGGGAATGGAAAACATGCTGTACTTAGAATGTGTTTTCATTACATAAAGGAATGAACCTCGGTTAGGATGCATAAGATTATCAGGAAAAAATTGTAGAGGAGATGAAACAACTCTGTTAAACTGGCATCTCATCCAGCAACAGCCTAGAGAAGATGCTAAGTATTTTTTTTTCCTTACTCTCATCCTTTGTGTCCTTCCTCAAAACCCAAATCACTAATTCCAAACTTACCACACTTGGGATTCTTAAGTGTCAGATTTTAAATAAGACAGCAAAGCTCACCACATCCTCCTCTCTTTTTTTTTTTTTGTTTATTTATTTATTTTGTGTGTGTGTGTGTGTGTGAGAGAGAGAGAGAGAGAGAGAGAGAGAGAGAGAGCATGACACGCACATGCAGGGGAGGGGCAGAGAGAGGGAGAGAGAGAATCCCAAGCAAGTTCTGCACTGTCAGTGCAGAGCCTGACTCAGGCTTCAAACTCACAAAACCATGAGATAATGACCTGAGCTGAAATCAAGAGTCAGATGCTTAACTGCCTGCACCACCCAGGCACCCCAGCCAAATCTTAATCTAAGTAGAATATTTTCCTTTTAAAAATTCCTGTTAAGTTACCACCCACGTATTTTCCCTCTGTACCAGCACCTTATTCCCTCCCCACATACAAGGAGAGGGGGAGAAGGGAGGAGAGGAGAGGTATAGAACTCATAAATATGATGTCAAATGAAATAAGCCAGACACACAAAAAGTGCGTGCTATATGATTCCATGTATACACAGTACAAAAGCAAGCATTAAAGAGTCTATGCTGTTAGAATTTAGAATAATGGTTTACCCTTTGTGAGGGAATGTGATTGGTAGAGGGCAAAGGGGGACTCTAGGGGTCCTGGGGATGTTCCGGATATTGATCTGGATGTTGATGATGAAGGTCAGTTCCAGTTGGCAGAATTTGTTCATCTGCACACTTATGGCATGCAAACTTTTCTATAAATACATTGTACCTTGTTAAAATTCTTTTTTAAAAGGGAAATAGCATGCGTCTTTATGAAAACAACTACATGCAAATATCGTGGGAAGTATTAGCTTTAAGGAGCAGTCCCCACATATCGGGCACTGTTCTGAGCTCTTTGCTCAGTGAAAAACTAACTCATTTTTATTCCCAAAAAACTACTCTATGAGGCAAGTACTAAAGTTGTCCCCAGTTTGCAGATGAAGAAAACGAAGCTTAGATAAGTCATTTGCCCAGTGTCACACAGATAGAATATACTGGAGTCAGGATCTGAACCCAGGTTGTCTGACTCCTGAGTCTACACTTTTTTCTTAAGTTTACTTATTTATTTTGAGAGAGAGAGAGAGAGAGAGAGAGAGCATCAGTGGAGGAGGGGCAGAAAGAGAGGGAAAGAGAGAGAATCCCAAGCAGGCTCCACATTGTCAGTACATAGCCCGTTGAGGTGCTTGAACTCACAAACCATGAGATCGTGACCTGAGCTGAAACCAAGAATTGGACGCTCAATCGACTGAGCCACCTGGGTGCCCCCAGAGCCTACACTTTTAACCATTGCATCTCGTGTTAGAGAAGTGCAGACGCTGACTCTTAGTGGGGCACCTGAATCGTCCCAAGTCACACTGTGACCACAGACAGGCATCTTTCCACCTTTGGCTTTAACTCCCCTGTAAAATGAACAGGTTTGAGCTAGCTGTTCCCTGCACGGGACCACAGGGCACATTGCAGGAAGTTTACCATCCCCGGCTCCTAGCCACGTCCAACAGTGATTGTCACTGATTGTCACAATTTAGATAGCACCACGCGTTTCCGATCGTGTGGTCCCTAAGAGGGTGGCACAGCCCTGGTTGAAAACCAGCGGGCTTCATGACCTCTTCAATCCCTTCCGGAGCTAGCATTCTGCTGTCCAAACTCTGAAGGTCTATTGTGGAAATCTCCTGTGACAGAGACAAATCTTCTGTTTCTCAGCCTACCTCCCCCTCTCCCTGGATATGCACCGGGTTGTATTTCTTGGGTTGTATTGTAACAGAGTTGTGGCCAAAGCACATGAAGACAAGTGATCTACATCAGCTCCTGTGCTCACACAATTCACTCTGGTTCCTGTCCTTTCTCTCTCTCTTCCCTCATCTGCCAACAGGTGTTGAAGATGGCACAGTGGCCCATCAGTCTGGGGCCCAACTGTAAGTCTGCAAGAAAGAAGCATCTGGCCTGTTGGCACTGAGATTCCAGGGTGGGTCTGTTCTGTTACAGGAGGTGGCAGTGCCCTAACGAACACAACAAATGAAGTGCAGGCTGTGGACCCATGATTATGGAATTCACGGGTCTCACCATCACCCTGAAGCAGCCAGCTATACAGAACGGTGGAGGACTAGATCACAGTGCCAGCTAGCTGGCAATCCCTTGCAGGGCTGGGGCAAGTTTCTTCAGGGGGCTGTATGTGCTCTGAGTCAGCATCCAACGTACGGTACTCTTTCTCCCCTAGTGAAGATCCATGGGAACAGGAATCAAGGAACAGAAATGGGAGTAGCACCCGTCATTATTAGCCACTAGCAAAACTTTTGCTTCCTGTTCCAAGCAGCAAGCAGTCTAATAGACATATCGATGAGCAAAAGAAGCCCAGATTCAAAAGAATGTAAACTGTATGATTCCATGTACATGAAGTTCAAAAGTAAGGTGACAGAGGTCAGACAGCAGTTCTCTCTGGAGGGGGCATGAGTTACGAAGGAAGAGTTTCCTGGGGTGTTGGGAATGTTCATTTCAGATATTTGTGAGCGCGCGCGCACACACACACACACACACAGTGTTTGAATCTTAAAATATCATGCCAAGGTCAGAGAAAGGGAAGGGTTGAGAGGCATATACGAGTGTCCATAAACATAGTCCCGTGGGAACAGTGACTTAAAGGTGGACAATATAGACAGAGTGACCAACCTGCCTCCTTCTAGTCTATCTCCTCTAACTTCTCATGAGAAACACATTTTATTTTGATCCCAAGAAAAGATTAATTTCATCTTTTTTCTTAACCTTTGGGATGGATCGAGTGATGTCACTTGGCATGAGTTAACTTACAGGGCAGCATCAGAGGGAATGGAACTATCTGCCCAAATTTCAAGTTACACAGACCCCAGCACGGGCCTTCCAAGAGCCCTACAGGCTGTCCTGCTTATATCCAAACTGAAGATGCTGGCTGGGTGCCAGTAACCCGCTGGGGGTTCTGATGGAGCTGTGAACAATTCATGCCCCTGCAGGACCACAAGTTCTGGAAATCTGAGTACTGCTCAACTGCTAAAGAGAAATGATGTGTGACTGAAAGCCTGAAACCCTTCTTCATGTATTTTTTTTCCATAAAAGGGAACATCTTGGCAGGTGACTCTGCCACTGTGGGGGTGATATTAACAGGATGTTGAGCTGAGCATATTTGTCTGGATTTATGGAAGGTGAGGATGTTCTGTTCACCCTCCACCCATCAGGAGGCCTTACTTCACCTTATTTAATGCTTGTGTCAGTCTGTGAAGTAAGTCTTATTGTTCCCACTTTCCTGCTAAGGAAAGTGAAGTTCAGAATGATAATGCAGCCTGTCCAAGGTCACTTAGCCAGTATCCTCAAAACGGAGGTCTCTGCCTTGTTTTTGTTTTTTTTAATGTTTATTTATTGCTGAGACAGAGAGAGACAGAGCATGAGTGGGGGAGGGGCAGAGAGAGAGGGAGACACAGAATCTGAGGCAGAGTCCAGGCTCCAAGCTGTCAGCACAGAGCCCGACACTGGGCTCGAACGCACAAACCGTGAGATCATGACCTGAGCCGAAGTCAGTCGCTCAACCCACTGAGCCACCCAGGCACCCCGGTCTCTGCCTTGTTTTTAGAGAGCATGGATCTGAGAACCATCATACCTAGGTTGCTGGTGCAGGCAGTTCCCCTCCATGATGGTCATGCACAGTGTGAAAACCAGAAATAGGGGATGGCCAACCTGGAGAACGGTCACAAGACTGAAGAAAATGCTCCAGCACAAAGACATAGCTGTGAGTGACCTCCACAGTCTACAGAACTGATGAACTTCATTAAGTCAGACAAACAGTGGGACACCCATAAGTCTGAGTAATTCCATAGAACAGGAAACTTTGTTATCTTTTTTAAGTCTTTATATTATGTCAACTCTTTGTAAAAGGAGAGGACTATTCATCTCCTCTCACAGTAAGGAGTGAATGAATATTCCTAAGAATAAAAGCACAAAGTGGGCAAGAAAGGAAGAGCTTATGAGGCATCTTCATGCTGACGTTTCTATTCATACTGTTTCTTTAAATGTTTAATACATCATGGTGAAGAAAGAGTATATCCCCACCTTACAAGATAAGGAAGTCAAAGTTCAGAGAAGGGCAGAATTTGTCCAAGGCCACACTGTAAGGAAATGGTTGAATTGATATAACAGAGAGAGCATTGAAGCCAGACAGCCTTGAGTGCAAATTCAACCCCATAATCCCTCATTTGGTGACCTTCAATAACTTATCTGACCTATTTGAACTTTGGTTTGGAGACCTAATAAATAATTTATCAGTTAGGATGCTTTGGGTTACATGTAATAGAAAACTCAAATCAAAATGCCTCAGATGATAAAACAATTTTACTATCTCACCAGGTAAGAAGTTCCATGGTCAGGTGTCTTCAGGTCTAATTACTTCAGTGAATTAATGACATTGTTAGAGATCCAAGTTCTTCACAATTCTCTGCTCCATCATCCTCAAAATGTCAGCTTTGTCCCACAGTCTAGTGGCCCTCATGATCCCAAGATGGCTACCACTGTTCCAGATACCACATTTCAGACAGGACGATATCCAGAGAAACGAGAGAAGTAGGCTAGAAAGAAGGGGCAGGATATATTCAAGATGTTGAATTGGAAAAATATGCAGCCAAGAATTCTTTACCCAGCAAGGCTGTCATTCAAAATAGAAGGAGAGATTAAAAGTTTCCCAGACAAACAAAAACTACAGGAGTTCATGGCCACTAAACCAGCCCTGTAAGAAATTTTGAGGGAGACTCTCTGAAGGGAGGGAAGACAAAAAAAAGCAAAAAGACCAAAAGCAACAAAGACTAGAAAGGACCAGTGAACACCACCAGAAACTCCAACTCTATAGGCAACATAATGGCAATAAACTCACATCTGTCAGTACTCACTCTAAACATCAATGGACTAAATGCTCCAATCAAAAGACGTAGGGTAACAGAATGGATAAGAAAACAAGGTCCATCCATATGCTGTTTACAAGAGACCCATTTTAGACCTAAAGTCACCTTCAGATTGAAAGTAAGGGGATGGAGAACCATCTATCATGCTAACAGTCAACAAAAGAAAGCCGGAGTAGCCATACTTACATCAGACAATCTAGATTTTAAAATAAAGACTATAACAAGAGATGAAGAAGGACATTATATCATAATTAAGGGGTCTATCCACCAAGAAGATCCAACAATTGTAAACATTTATGCTCCAAATATATGCACCCAAATATGTAAATCAGTTCATCATAAACATAAAAAAGCTCATTGATAATAATATCATAATAGTAGGGGACTTCAATACCACACTACCACACTTACAACAATGGACAGATCATCTAAACAGAAAATCAAGAAGGAAACAATGGCTTTGAATGACACGCTGGACCAGATGGACTTAACAGATATATACAGAACATTTCATCCTCAAGCAGCAGAATACACAGTCTTCTCCAGTGTACATGGAACATTTTCCAGAATAGATCACATACTGGGACACAAATCAGCCCTCAAGAAGTACAAAAAGATTGAGATCATACCATGCATATTTTCAGACCACAATGCTATGAAACTCGAAATCAACCACAAGAAAAAATTTGGAAAGATAACCAAAGAACATCCTACTAAAGAATGAATAGGCTAACCAAGAAGTTAAAGAGGAAATTAAAAAGTACATGGAAGCTGGGGCGCTCTGGGTGGCTTAGTCGGTTAAGCATCTGACTTCAGATCAGGTCATGATATCACACTCCATGAGTTTGAGCCCTACATCAGGCTCTGTGCTGACAGCTCAGAGCCTGGAGCCTGCTTCAGATTCTGTGTCTCCCTCTCTCTCTGCCCCTCCCCTGCTCATGCTCTGTCTCTCTCTGTCTCAAAAATAAATAAAAACATTAAAAAAAAAAAGTACATGGAAACCAATGAAAATGATAACACCACTGCCCAAAACCTCTGCGACACAGCAAAGGCAGTCATAAGCAGGAAGTATATAGCAATTCAGGCTTTCCTAAAGAAGGAAGAAAGGTCTCAAATACACAACCTAACCTTACACCTTAAAGAATTGGAAAAAGAACCACAAATAAAACCCCAAACCAGCAGAAGATAAGAAATAATAAAGATTACAGCAGAAATCAATGCTATTAAAACCAAAAACAAACTAAACAAACAAACCAGTAGAACAGATCAATGAAACCAGAAGCTGTTTCTTTGAAAGAATTAACAAAATTGATAAACCCCTAGCCAGTTTGATCAAAAAGAAAAAGGAAAGGACCAAATAAAAAAATATCAAGAATGAAAGAGAGATCACAACCAACACAGAATACAAACAACAGTAAGAGAATATTATGAACAATTACACGCCAATAAAATGGGCAATCTGGAAGAAATGGACAAATTCCTAGAAACATATCAACTACCAAAAATGAAACAGGAAGAAACAGAAAATTTGAACAGACCCATAACCAGTAAAGAAATATAATTAGTAATCAAAAATCCCCCCCAAAACAAGAGCCCAGGGCCAGATGGCTTTCCAGGGGAATTCTACCAAACATTTAAGGAAGATTTAACACCTATTCTCTTGAAACTGTTCCAAAAAATAAGGAAAACTTCCAAACTCTTTCTATGAAGCCAGAATTACTTTGATTCCAAAACCAGACAAAGACCCCACTAAAAAGGAGAACCACAGACCAATTCCCCTAATGAACATGGATGCAAAAATCCTCAACAAGATACTAGCCAACCAGATCCAACAATACATTAAAAGAATTATTCACCACGACCAAGTGGGGTTTATACCTGAGACGCTGGGCTGGTTCAATATCCACAAAACAATCAATGTGATACATCATGTCAATAAAAGAAAGGACAAAAACCACATGATCTTCTCAATAGATCCAGAGAAAGCATTTAACAAAATACAGCATCCTTTCTTGATTAAAAAAAAAAAAAAAAACAAAACTCGAGAGTAGGGATAGAAGGATCATACCTCAAGATCATAAAAGCCATATATGAAAGACCCACCAATGATATCATCCTAAATGAGGAAAAACTGAGAGCTTTCCCCCTAAGGCCAGGAACACGACAGGGATGTCCATTCTCACCACTGTTAATCAACATAGTATTGGAAGTCTTAGCCTCAGCAATCATACAGCACAAAGGAATAAAAGGCATCCAAATCGGCCATCAGGAAGTCAAACTTTCACTCTTCGCAGATGACATGTTACTCTATATGGAAAACCCAAAAGATTCCACCAAAAACTGCTAGAACTGATCCATGAATTCAGCAAAGTCACAGGATATAAAATCAATGCACAAAATCAGTTGTATTCCTATACATCAATAATGAAGCAACAGAAAGAGAAATCAAGGAATCTATCCCTTTTACAATTGCACCAAAAACCACAAAATACCTAGAAATAAATCTAACCAAAGAGGTGAAAATTCTATACACTGAAAAATATAGAAAGCTTATGAAACAGATTGAAGAAGACACACACAAAAAAGGAAAAAAAGTCCATGCTCCTGGATAGGAAGAACAAATATTGTTAAAATGTCAATACTACCTCAAACAATCTACACATTCAATGCAATACCTATCAAAATCATACCAGGATTCTTCACAGAGCTAGAACAAACAATCCTAAAATTTGTATGGAACCAGAAAAGACCCCAAACAGTCAAAGCAATCTTGAAAAAAGAAAACCAAAGCAGGAGGTATCACAATCCCGGACTTCGAGCTATACTACAAAGCTGTAATCATCAAGACAATATGGTACTGGCACAAAAACAGACACTCAGATCAATGGAACAGAATAGAGAACCCAGAAAGGGACCCACAAACACATGGCCAACTAATCTTTGACAAAGTAGGAAAGAATATCCAAAGGAATAAAGACAGTCTCTTCAGCAAGTGGTTCTGGGAAAACTGGACAGCGGCATGCAGAAGAATGAACCTGGACCACTTTCTTACACCATACATAAAAACAAACTCAAAATGGTTGAAAGACCTAAACATAAGACAGGAAGCCATCAAAATCCTCAAGGAGAAAGCAGGCAAAAACCTCTTTGACCTTGGCCACAGAAACTTCTTACTCAATACGTCTCTGGAGGCATGGGAAACCAAAGCAAAATTGAACTACTGGGACCTCATCAAAATAAAAAGCTTCTGCACAGTGAAGGAAACTATCAGCAAAATTAAAAGGCAACCGATGGAATGGGAGAAGATACTTGCAGACGACATATCAAATGAAGGGTTAGTATCCAAAATCTATAAAGAACTTGTCAAACTCGGGGCACCTGGGTGGCTCAGTCGGTTGAGCGTCCGACTTCAGCTCAGGTCACGATCTCGCGGTCCGTGAGTTCGAGCCCCGCATCGGGCTCTGGGCTGATGGCTCAGAGCCTGGAGCCTGCTTCCATTCTGTGTCTCCCCCTCTCTCTGCCCCTCCCCCGTTCATGCTCTGTCTCTCTCTGTCTCAAAAATAAATAAAACGTTAAAAAAATTAAAAAAAAAAACTTGTCAAACTCAACACCCCAAAAACAAATAATCCAGTGAAGAAATGGGCAAAAGATATGAATAGACACTTCTCCAAAAAAGACATCCAAATGGCCAAAATGACACATGAAAAAATGCTCAACATCACTCATCATCAGGGAAATACAAATCAAAACCACAATGAGATGCCACCTAACACCTGTCAGAATGGCTAACATTGACTCAGGCAACAACAGTTGTTGGCGAGGATGTGGAGAAAGAGGATCTCTTCTGCATTGTTGGTGGCGATGCAAGCTGGTGCAGCCACTCTGGAAACAGGATGGAGGTTCCTCAAAAAACTAAAAATAGAACTACCCTACGACCCAGCAATTGCACTAGTAGGTATTCATCCAAGGGATACAGGTGTGCTGTTTCGAAGGGACATATGCACCCCATGTTTATAGCAGCACTATCCACAATAGCCAAAGTAGCCAAAGTATGGAAAGAGCCCAAATGTCCATCGACGGATGAATGGATAAAGAAGATGTGGTATATATATACATTGGAGTATTACTCGGCAATCAGAAAGAATGAAATCTTGCCATTCGCAACTACGTGGATGGAACCGGAGGGTATTATGCTAAGTGAAATTAGTTGGAGAAAGACAAAAATCATAGGACTTCTCTCATATGAGGCCTTTAAGAGACAAAACAGATGAACATAAGGGAAGGGAAAAACAATATAAAAACAAGGAGGGGGACAAAACGTAAGAGACTCTTAAATATAGAGAACAAGCAGAGGGTTGCTGGAGGGATTGTGGGAGGGGGGATGGGCTAAATGGGGAAGGGGCATTAAGGAATCTACTCCTGAAATCATTGTTGCACCATGTGCTAACTAACTTGGATTAAATAAATAAATAAATAAATAAATAAATAAGGAAAAAAAGCCTATGCCAAAAATGGGTCTCCCTAGAAGGCTGCTAGGATATCTCAGAGAATGAAAAAAGGGCTGCAAGGACTAGGAAGTCAAGTCCAGTGAACATCCGCGACAGGAGCCTGTAGCCAGTATCACTGTTGATATGTCAGCACACACCATCTCCCTCTCTCCTCTGCTTTCCTCCCTGGATTTCTGTCACTTTTGCTGAAAGTTGCCAGTTCCCCAGGGCTAGGCTACGGGGATGGGGGTCAGCTGACCCCTCCAAGGGCAGGCCAAGGAGAGAGCCAGCTTGCAGCCATAGCCCAGTATACCCCCATCTCGTGAAGCTCTTGGCCAAAGGCGCTCCAGACCACAGCACACATTTCCCCAGCTACCTACCCAGGGTTGTGAGCCCCGCTGTGACTCAAAGGTCACCTGCATCTTCAGCTCCTATGTGTTGCTGCCTTCCTGCCCCACGTACAGGTGTCTCTCTGCCTTAAAGCATCACACTGACCCGGGACGTATACTCAGCCCCCTGGCAGGGCAGGTCAAAGGCGCCAGGAAGTTAACCCCCACAGGAGCGGCCCTTGACCAGTGAGAGATGGGGTCAGAGCCCCAGAGCGGTCAGAGAAGCCATCCCCAGGCTCCTCGCCCCACAGGGGACATTGCTCAGATGTGTCTTACCTGATCTCCCAGAGGGTCCCCTTTGGAATGGAGCCCTGATTGTCCACAGCCTTAACCCTCTCATCGACTGACCCCTTAATGACTTTTCTCCCTTCCCACCCACCCCCAATGTGACTCCAGGGATCAGCTCTCAGATAAGCTATTTGCACCAAAATCTGTCTCATTTTCACGTAACTCCTGCCCAAAACACACCTTTAATTTATACCAAAAAAAACCCAAGACATCAAATAGAGATGTCACTACGGCTTCACTTCACACAAATACACAAGTTCAAATACAAGAGGAAGGGCAGCCTTCAGTGCCTGACACTGAGCCCAGGGTCACTGTGTGCCACAGGGGGAGCCCGGGGGTGGGGTGAGCCCAGGGTGCAGGGGTGCGGAATGCAGGTTCAAGTCTCTTTTCCCCAGGGTTTTCATACATTGCCCCTGACTTGCTCAGATCCTTTTAAACTCCTCTAAGGCTGTCTTTGGGGTGGGGGTGGGGGAGGTACTATGAACTGTCCAACCAGCGAGCATCACGCGCAACACTTACTGATTTCTGGGCGAGCACACTCTCATGGCTCTCGGGCTCTCTGGTCCCGTGGAACCGGAGGGTCTTACTTGCCTTAAGGGCCTTCGGGAAACCCTCTGCTTCTTCCTCCACGAGACCAACTGGCCTCACCTGCAGGACCAGCCCTCCGTTATGTATAGACCAGAGCTGAGCCGGTAGAAACGGGGACTCACCTGGGTCTGCCTGAGGAGGCTTCCCTGCCCACCTGCACAGACCTACCAAGAAAATGAGTCACCCACCTGCCACCTTGATCTCCCTTTCTATTCCTCAGAATCCCGCCTTTGCATTTACTGTTCCATCCACCTGGAAGACTTTTCCTCCAGCTTTGTGTTGCTGGTTCAACTCATCGCTTTGTATCTCAGCTCAGCACCACCTCTCCCGGAGAGGCCTTGGCTAAAGAGCGCTTGTAAAGTGGTTCCCAGCACCTCCTGGTTAACTTCCTTCATGAGCACTTATCGCCACCGGAAGGGATCTTGTCACTGCCTTTCTTCCTTTGTTGTGTGTCCCCAGCCCAGCATCCTCCTTGGAGCTGCGAGCAGGGAGCTTGCATAGCTTCTTTCTAACACCTGAACCGTTACCTGCTGTGATGGGCAGAATTCAAACACGGCCCCCAAGATTCCCATCCCTGGTGTCACATATATTCTCTCAGTTCTGCAATCAAACACTTACATGTAGGTGCCACCATGAAGGGACTTTGCAGATTTAATTAAGGCAAATAAGGGGAGTATATGAGGGTGGCCTGACCTAAGCACATGAGCCCTTAACTCTGACTCTAGAGACCAGATACAGAGAAGTCAGGGAGAGTCACACTGCGGATTCAACACAAGGAAGATTCTCCACGACTTTGGAGATAGAGGGGACACATGTCAGGGAATGCAGACAGCCTTTAGGACTGAAAAGAGCTCCCGGCAAGACTGTCAGCAAGGAAACCAGGACCGTAAGGGTCTGGATTCTGCCACAAATATACGCGCCCAGAAGATGCTCAGCTCTGGATGACAAGCAGCTGTCAGGACACCTTGATGTTAGCCTTAGACGACTCTGCGAAGAGAACCCAGTTATGCCGCGCACGGACTTCAGATCCACGGAACTGGATGTTGTTTTAAGCCACAAAGTCTGTGGTAATTATTACATAGCAATAGACATCCAACACGCATGGAACATTTTATTAGATGCATAAAAACCGATCAAGTGTCAGTTTTTCAGACTCAGTAACATTCCTCCACCACAGACACCAGGCTGACTATTGAACTATTGTCCCTGGGGGCGCCTGGGTGGCTCAGTCTGTTAAGCATCCGACTCTTGATTTCGGCTCAGGTCATGATCTCACGGTTTGTGAGTTCGAGCCCTGCATTGGGCTCTGCGCTCACAATGCAGAGCCTGCTTGGGATTCTCTCTCTGCCCCTCCCCAGCTCTCTCTTTCTCTCAGAATAAATAAATAAACTATTGTCTCTGAGTTCCAAACCCACCCTTCTCTGCCCCATCTGTGATGGTGAGCTGGATTAGATGCCCCTGCATGGCTGTGTTGGGGAGGGGTGATTCCTAGAACAAAGGAAGGAAGAAGGGGCCATGACCACCCACCTCAATCATTATCACTCAAACACATTCAAGTGGCTTTTTGAAATGTTTCTGTGTCATCCTACACACAGGTACTCCAGCAGAAGATGCTTTCCCTCGGAAATATACTCATAATCAACCTAGGACAGTAAGTCCTGACGTTCTCAGAACATTTCCCCAGGTGAACAACAGTTAACAGGACTGGGGGGCGGGGAGGGGGCCAACAATAGGCTCCTGTTTACTCTTGTGAAAAGAAAATACGTGCCTTCCTCTTTCAAGTTGAGAATTCCCTAAGAGCAAGGAGGAATAAATAGTGAAACACTGCCACCCACTGGATAGAAAAAGCCTGCAGAGGAGATTCAAAGTACTCCAGCCGTTCAAGGCCCCAGCATCCTACCGGACTTTAAACCGAAACATCAGCACTCTGCCGGGGTCCTAATGCCAGCACTCCAGGGGCATGGACGGTGACTTTTCAAACACCAGCAAGAAAATCACTGAGAGATCAAGTTGAAAGAAAAGTTTAATCGGGCAACTGTGCCCCCTTTGGCATTCTGGATTTACAATAGTGTCCAAAAAACGGCAACAATGGTCTGAAGACAAACTTCTACTGCACAATCCTGCTTAAGAAGTAAGTAGATGCCTGCTTGGAGAGTGGAAAGCATTTGTTGTTTTCTCTCTTGGGCGAAACATACGAAGCAACAAAACATCTTAAAGCAGACTTGGCATTTTACAAAGTTCTGTCCTTTTTCTCCTGCACCAAGCGAAAAATCACGGTCCTGATGATTTGGGCCCAAGAACGGGCCTCTTAAGATTTACTAAAGACAGAAGTTCACCATACTTTCATTGGGAGATTTTTGAATCGAGAAAACAAGCTAATTGTTCATGGGCTTTATTTTAAATAAGTGTCACTTTTATTTAGTTGGTCTTAAGGGACCACTTAAGTTTTTGATCTTCGTGGGTTTTTTTTTTTTTTGACAAATGACTGAAGTTGCCGTGTATCGATGAGGGAAGTTGAGCATTAATAAGGTTTTGGAGGGTGACAGCGGGGTTCATGAGGTCCAGAGACAAGGACCAAGAAAGAATTCCTGAAGATGTCTTTGGTGCAAAAAGGTGATTTTATTGAAGCAGGGGACAGGACCCGTGGGCAGGAAGAGCTGCCCCAGCAGAGAGACTGGTTTTATACTGTGGAGATGGGGGAGGTAAAGTCCAGGGGAAGTTTCCAGTAAGACTTGCATATGCTAAAGAAGACTCCCAGAATAAGAGGCCTCGCTATTGTCAGGTTAAGGGTTGTTTTTCCCTCTAGCAAAGCATTAGCATTAATACAGTAGGGAGTTCCTAGAGAAACATTTTACTCGGCCAGCCTCAAGTATTTGCCAATGGGCTGCAGGTTATAAGGAAATCCAGTTCTATTTCCTTCTGCCTTTGTTTCCCACATCACTGTGGACGGGTGATGGAGACTTAGGTCCTGCAGGACTATGAGCTCTATCAGTTCACCATTTGTTCTTCCCCTTTCCTTTGTTCTTGGGCAGCCAGGAGTGCCTGAGGAATATCACATATGCCACCTGGGGGTGGAGTGGGGGGTGGGGGTGGTGTTTGTGACCTGTCAGCTTGTCTTAGGCTCCCTCATCAGGCATGAAAAGTATACATTTGAGATGAGAACATTTAAGATGAAAAAATCCTAACCGCGTAATGTGAAATGGAAAAAACAAGGGACCAAGCTTAATGGAGAGGATGGTTCCAGATAGTTCCAGGTGTCTACCTATGTCTATGTCTGTGTATCCGTGTGGGGGGGGGGGAAGTCCTGCAAAGAAACACGCCAAAATCTCCCAGTGTTCAACTCTGAGCAGTGAGATTATGGTTGACATTGTCTTCTTCATTCTTTCCTGCATTTTCCAATTTACCACAGTGAAAGCGAATTGTGTCCTAATTAGAAAAAAAACCTGTGACTTAAAAAGCTTTCTAGGGGCGCCTGGGTGGCGCAGTCGGTTAAGCGTCCGACTTCAGCCAGGTCACAATCTCGCGGTCCAGCAGTTCGAGCCCCGCGTCAGGCTCTGGGCTGATGGCTCGGAGCCTGGAGCCTATTTCCGATTCTGTGTCTCCCTCTCTCTCTGCCCCTCCCCCGTTCATGCTCTGTCTCTCTCTGTCCCAAAAATGAATAAATGTTGAAAAAAAAATTAAAAAAAAAAAAGCTTTCTAAAAATAATATAGGGGCGCCTGGGTGGCCCAGTCGGTTAAGCCTCTGACTTTGGCTCAGATCATGATCTCGCAGTTCGTGAGTTCCAGCCCCACTTCAGGCTCTGTGCTGACAGCTCAGAGCCTGGAGCCTGCTTCGGATTCTGTGACTCCCTCTCTCTCTGCTCCTCCACCACTCACACTCTGTTTCTCTCTCTCTCTCAAAAAGAAACATTAAAAACAATTTTTTTTAATAAAAATAGTATAAAAGTTTAAGCGATTGTATAGGCCATGGCTGATGGCGATTTTAAAATACGTGTATACCCCTAATTGCTGCCACAGTTGGAATAGTCTAGGTCAGCAGCTGTAATCATTTTGGTCTCAGGGCTCCTTTATAATATTAAAACTTATTGAGGTCTGCAAAGAGCTTTTGCTTGAATGGATTATATTTGTATCTATTGCTATTCAATAGAAATTAAAACCGAAAAAGTCTGAGCATTTTTTAAATTCAGCTAAAAATAAAATAATAAATCCATTGCATGTTTACATAAGCAACATATTGAATGAAAAATAACTGTGTTTTCCAAAGGAAAAGTACTTTAGTGAGAAAATTAGCATTGCTGTATGTCCTTGCAAATCTCTTTAATGTCTGGTTACTAAGGGCAACTGGATTCTCATGTGCTTGTGATTTCACCTGTCATGAGACATTATTTTGGTTAAAGTATATGAGGAACATCTTGCCTCACAACAAATACGTATTTGGCAAAGAGAGGAAGGAATTTAACAATCTTTTCAGATAATGGCAGATATTCCCTTTTTTAAAAAATTTTAAGGTTTTTTTTTTTTCTTTGAGAGAGAGGAGCAGGGAGGGGCAGAGAGAGAGAGGAAGAAAGAGAATCCCAAGCAGGCTTCTCAATGGCAGCGCAGAACCCGACCCGGGGCTCAAACTCACAAACGGTGAGACTATGACCTGAGCGGAAGTCAGACACTTAACCCACCTAGCCACCCGCCATTTTTTTTAGTTAATTTTTTTTTTTTTTTGCTACTATAACCAAAACCGCAGTGCATATCCTCCTACACATATGTCCAAGTATGTCTAAAAATAATATGTCCAGGGGTCATAATGTATCAAAAAGCATAGTGTATTTTGATATATTCAAATTTCCCTCCAAAGAAAGTTACAATAATTTACCTTCCAGCTAATACTACGCGTGCTGCCTTAGACCTTCACGAACACTGGGGATTACCATCTTTTTCATTTTTGCCCGTGTGTTGGTTGGGTGCAAAATGCTACCTCACAGTAGTATTAGTTTGTGTTTAATTAGGAATTGATGTGTTTTAATTTTTGTGAGCTATTCTGTTTCTTTTCCTATGAACTGCCTATTCATATATTTTGCCCATTTTTCTTCTCTAGCTTGCCTTTTTTTTTTCTTAAAAGAGGTTTTTGTATAGCAAATGCAGCAGGCACAGAGATGCAGCCCTCCAATCTCCCTTCGTAGAGCTGTCCAGCTGCAAAGAAGGTGGTCTCCGGAGTCAAGGAGGGGAGACAGGCATGGCTTCCTTCGCTACTATGCTAATAAGCCATTTGCAGATTTTAGGCTCCCCAAGGAGGAATGCTTCCTCCAGGGAGCACCACAAAGCCTCCACTAAACTGGTAGTGGAGGCTGCCACCTGGCCACATTGGATTTCTCATGTCATTGAAAGAACAGGTAACCAAACGTTGGGGTGGGGGTGGGGGGGTTGGTCACTGAACTGGCCAAGTAACTCTGGTTAACCACCGAGGGTAAACTGAATCACTACCACACAACAGGCAACATAAGTTCCAGTTTCCAGCTTCTCTCCCTCGGCCAGGCTGTGCCCGGTCCTAAGAGTCTGAGTCTTAGTATCACCAGGGACCTCCTCCCAGCTCCTGGGGGTGGCGCCTTCTCCTTAGTGGTCAGCTTCCTGACTCCGGAGGGCTCCTCCTCCATGCGTCTAGGTTCTGGTAACGCTAACCTCTTTCCAGGTTTACTTCAGACCTGGGGGTGCTAGAGTTCCTGCAGTTATTAACTGTGTTATCTCAGTTTTCCTTTTTTCCCCCAAAACTTTTCCACTGATTCCTTCTATCTTACTTATCTCTATTAAAATAATTAGTGCGGCTTCTTGAGGCACCTGGGTGGCTCAGTCAGTTAAGTGTCTGACTTTGGCTCAGGTCATGATTTCACAGTTTGTGGGTTGGGAGCCCCGCCATGGGCTCAGTGCTGACAGCATGGAGCCTAGCACCTGCTTCGGATTCTGTCTCCATCTCTCTCTGCCCTTCCCCCCACCCCAAATAAGTAAACATTAAAAAAAAATTTTTTAATGAAAATAAAATAATTAATGTGGCTTCTATTTTCTAAATAAACTCTCATAGACAAATGAAATTCTCCACAGAAGTGCTGCATAAATTCTTACAACCTCGTTGCTAGGAACTTTTATGCCTTTGCTATATAGTATCTTTTAAGATATTTAATTTTTGTTTATTCCTGGTGAATAGAGATGCAATTAATTTTGATCTGTGATTATACATCTACCCATGTTGTACTTATTATTTCTAATAATCCACCAGGTTAATTTGTTTCCTATATAAAATTATATTATCTCTGGATAATGGCTTTTTCTTTCATTCTTTCCAAATCTTTTTTTTTTTTCTTCACTGCTAGAACCTCCCATATATGATTTAATAAAGGTAGGAATTATGGGTATCCTAGTTGCTAGATTCAAAGGCAATGCTTCTAACACTTCACCATTAAAATGCTGTTTGTTGTAGGTTTCTAGTAGTACATCAGATTGAGGAAGTTCCTTTCTCCTAATTTGCTAAAAATATCATTGTCTTTTTTTCTTCAATTGGGTGTTGCATTTTATCAAAATCATTTTCCGCATCTATTAATATGATCATATAGATATATTTTAACTTTAGTGACATGAATTGTATTAATGGATTTGTTAAATGAGCCCTACATTCCTGGAATATGTTCAACTTGCTATATTTTGTAAATTTCACAGGGGTACAATTTGCTAAATATTTTGCTTACAATTTTGCAACTACATTCATGGGTGAGATTAGACTGTAGTTGGCCTTTCTTGGCCCACGCTTCTCTGAATTTCCCCTGAAAGTTATACTAGCTTCATAGAATGAGTCTTCTCTCCTTTTTACTTAACAGAAGAATTTGCCTAAGTTGAAATTATCTATTCTTTGAAAGTTTGGTAGAACATATCTATAAAATTATTTAGATTAGGTGTTTTCTTCGTAAGATTTTAAATTACCGATTTAACAGTTACAGGACTATTCAGACTTTTGGTTTCTTCCTGAATCACAATTTTACTAAGTTATACTTTTTATAATTTTGTCAATGCTTTCAAATTTACCAGCATAAACTGTCATACATTTTTTTTTAAGTTTTATTTATTTTGAGAGAGACAGAGAGAGCAAGATGGGGGGGTGGGGAGGGAGAGGGTAGGGAAGAGAAAAAATCCCAAGCAAGCTCCATGCTGTCAGAGTGGAGTCCAACACGGGCTCAAACCCATGAACCTGAGATCATGATCTGAACCAAAATCAAGAGTCACTTAACCAACTGAGCCACCCAGGCACCCCAATTGTCATATATTCTTGTACTTTTTTAAACTCTACCAGATCTATGGTGATGACCCCTTTTTAATTCCTAATGCTACTTTGGTTTCTTCTTTCTTATGATTAATCTAATTTATCTTTTGGCAGTGGGCTTCCTGTTTGTATTTTTTATTTTCTAACTCGTTAATATCAGCAGTTAACCCTTTTATAAAAGAATTCTCCTTAAATGGTCCTGATTTTAATGTGTCATCTGCCTTCATTTGGGGCCCTGACTGATAAGCTGTCCATCCCCAATAATGCTTTTTAGCTTAAGGTCTACTTTGTCTTATGTAAATATCAGGTTTCTTTTGGTACCTAGTTTCCTTGTCTATCTTTTCCATTATTTCACTTTTAACCCTTTCGTGTTTTTAGGGTGTCTCCTGTAAACATCAAGTTGACAGGTTTGGGGGATATGGGATAGAATTCAACCTAACAATTTGGTTGTTCTTTTTTTTTTTAAGTTTGCAAATTTAGTCAATTTATGTGCACTGTGATTCCATGAATTTGGGCTGTTTCACCATATTTCTGCTTTTTATTTGACCTGCTTTTCCTTCTCTATCCCACTCCCCCCCCCCCACAACCTTTTTCCTTATTTCCCTGTTCCATATTTCCCTTCTACCAATTTCAAAGTTATAGACTCTATTCCCTTAGTGTTACTCATATTTTATCATGCAGAATCCAAAGCATTTCTAGCTACTTCCATGAACCATCTTCACAGAAGCAATCAATACATCACACATACATTGTTGCATATACTCAAATTTCATACTTGCCCCTTTTATTCTCAACTAGCCAGAGTTAACAATAAAAGGCCAAATTGTGTGCCTTTCTGCTCAAAACCTAATGATTTCACACTTTAGTCCAAGTGCTTACAATGGCCAATAAGATACCAAACCTTCTGGTCTTTTCTGCTACCAGATTTATCCGACAACCACCCTAGTTTCCTTACCCAGTCTTATCACATTTCCTCAAGTTCCTTGGACATGATACGCATGCTCTTACCTGAGAGCCTTTGCACCGGTAGTTTCCTCTCCCTCAAGACTCTCTCCCAGATGGCCACATGGCTCACATTCTCATTAAGTCTGCATTTAAATGTCTCCCTCTCATTGAGGTCTTCTCTGACCAGTTACTGATGAAAAACATTCCCATTCCTTGGTGTTTCCCATCCTTCTCACCATGACTTTTTTCCTATAGCAATTACCACCTTCTAATGTGCTGTCCTATTTTGTTTAGTGTGTATCCCCACTAACTAGAATGTAAGCTCTATGATATCCGGAATTAATGCACTGATCCATCCCTAAAAACTAGTATTTTGCCACTTAGTAAGTGTACAGTGTTGGGCGTGCAAGTGAGAGTATTATTTACTATTTGAAAAGTATAGTGAGCATAGAGTGAACTCTACGTAAAACTTCTCCTGACTCACACGTTATTATCTTTGGGGATTATTGTCCTGTTTCCTTTCCCAAATTAAACACTTTTATATTTATTCAGAAAAAATTGAGATTAATCAACATTTTAATCACCATCTTGCACAGAGAAGCCTTCCTCACATTGCAAGAATTCCTTCTAGAATAATTCTCCTTTGATTTTTTTTTTTTTTTGAGCTGAGTCCAGTAATAAACTCAGTAATACATATTTTAAAACATAGGTCTTTTTCACCCTTGTTGTTGAAAGATAATTTTTGCTGGACAATTGTAGGCTAACATTTTTTCTAAGTATTTTTGTGATTGAATTGTTTCCTAAATTCATTATTGATATGCATTGGATTCCTGTATCTCCAGATTCCTATCTTTCATCTGCTCTGGACAATTCTCAAACATTTTCTCTTTGGAATCTACCTCACTTCATCTTTTCATTTTCTTATCTGATCCCACAGACTAAAAGGACAATAGGAATGCAGGGACACTTCAGAGATACTGCGGGTTTGCTTCCAGACCACTGCAACAAAGAGAATGCAATAAAGTCAAATGAACTTTTGGTTTCTTAGTGCATGTAAGTTATGTTTACGTTATACTGTATGTCATTATACATAATTGTGTAATAGCATTGTCTAAAAAAAATGTACATCTTTAATTAAAAAATGCTTTATTGCTAAAAACTGCTAACCATCATCTGAGCTTTCAGTGACTTGTAACCACTGATCACAGATCACTATTACAAACATAATAATAATAAAAAGGTTGAAATACTGAGGCAATTACCAGAATATGACACAGGGACACAAAGCGAGCAAATGCCACTGGAAAAATAGTGCCGATACTTTCCTAACACAGTTGCCACAAACCTTCCTTCTGTAAAAAATGCAATTATCTGTGAAGCACAATCAAGTGGAGAGCAATAAAACAAGGTATGCCTCTACTATGTATAATAAATGCCCATAAGTTCAATAATTTAGATGAAATAGACCAATTCCTTGAAAGACACAAACTTCCAAAACTCAAGAAAGAAAGAAATAGCTAACCTGAATATATCTATTAAAGAAATTTAACTTATAGTTCAAAATCTTCCAAAGAAGAGAACTTTAGGCCCAGGTAGTTTCACTAGCAAATTCTACCAAAATCAGACTAATACAAAACCACAAAACAACATCCTTCAGGAATATGGATATAAAAATAATATTAGCCAATCAAATCCAGCAATAGATAGAAAGGGTAATCCATTGTGACCAAGTTGAATTCATACCAAGGATGTAAGGCTGATTAAAGATTCAAAAATTAATCTGTGGAATTCACCATAGAGAGTCTAAATAAAAACAAACCATATGATAGTGAAAACATATAAAATCCAACATCTATTCATGATTTAAAAAAAAAAAAAAAAAAAAAAAACACCTAAGTAGAACTAGAAAGGAACTTCTTTAACCTAATGGTCATCTATTTAAAAATCTATAGCTAAGGGGAGCCTGAGAGGCTCAGTGGGTTAAGCATTTGGCTTTGGCTCAGGTCATGATCTCACAGTTTGTGAGTTCTGAGCCCTTTATCGGGCCCTCTACTGCCCACAGAGCCCACTTTGGATCCTGTCCCCCACTCTGTCTGCCCCTCCCAAGCTCATTTTCTCTCTCTAAAATAAATACACATTAAAAAAACTTTTTAAAATAAAAAAATCTGTAGCTAACATCATACTTAATAGCTAGAGATGGAATGCTTTCCCCTAAGATGGGGGAGCAAGGGAAGGATGTCTGTTCTCACAATTCCTATTCAGTATCACACTGGTAGTCTTAAGCCAGTGAAATAATGCAAGAAAAAGAAATAAAAGGCATACATATTAGAAAGAATAAAATGTCTTTATTCATAGACAACATAATCATCTATGTAGAAAATCTTCAAGAATCTATTAAAAAATTCGCTAAGTGACCTTGGCAAGCCCAAAATGTACGTCAGTCATATTCCTATACATGAGTAATGAACGATTTCAAATTGAAATATTAAAAAACTTCCAACAGCACAAAAAAATGAAGTACTTATGAAGAAATCTAACAGAAGATGTAGTTCATGTCTGCCGAAACCTATAAAACAGTGACCAAAAAAGAAGTTCTAAATAAGTGGACAGATATTGATTAGGGTGTCCGTTCTCCACAGCTTGATTTATAGATTCAATAACACTTTGAATAAACCCCTGCAAGTTTGTGTGTAGACACTCACAAGCCGAGTTTAAAATTTATATGGAAAGGCAAAGAACTAAAAGAGCCAAAATCAATTTAAAAAAAAAAAAAAAGAACAAAGTTGGGGAAGACTCCTACTATCCAATTTCAGTGTGGCATTGGAAGGACAGACATTGATCAGTGCAGCAGAACAGAGAGCCCAGAAGCACACCCACACAAATGTCAACTGGTTTTTTAAAAACAGCTTTATTGAAGTATGACTTACATATAGTATAATTCACTTGTTTCAAGTGTACAATGCAATTATTTTTTGGTAACATTTCCAGCACTCCAGGAAGATGCTGTCTGCCCATTTGCACTCACTCCCCATTTCTACCTGTGGCAACGACCAATCTAGAGACCTATCAACTTACTTTTGATAAAGGTGTAATGGCAAGTCAATGAGGGAAGAAGTCTTCTCAAGAAATGGTGTTCTATGAACTGGATGTTCATGTGCAAAAACAAACCTTGACATACACCTCACCCCATATATTAAAATGAGCTCAACAGGGGTCAAAGACCTACACATAAGACTATAAAACTTTCAAAAGAAAACAGGAAACATCTGCATGACTTAGCATTCATGAGGAGTTTTTAGGTAACAGCACAGAAAGCACAAGCCCTTAAAAAAAAAAAAAAAAAAGTGGGGCGCCTGGGTGGCTTAGTCGGTTAAGCGGCCGACTTCGGCTCAGGTCATGATCTCGCGATCCATGAGTTCGAGCCCCGCGTCGGGCTCTGTGCTGACAGCTCAGAGCCTGGAGCCTGTTTCAGATTCTGTGTCTCCCTCTCTCTGACCCTCCCCTGTTCATGCTCTGTCTCTCCTTGTCTCAAAAATAAATAAAACGTTAAAAAAAAATTAAAAAAAAAAAAAGCTAGACCATGAAAATTAAAAACTTTTATTCTTGAACAGATACTATTAAGAGAATGAAAAGACAAGTCAGATTGGAAGAAAATATTTGCAAAACACATCTGACAAAGGAATTGTACTCAAAATAATATACTGAACTCTTAAAACTCAGCAAAACCCAATTTTTAAAATACGGACAACTGATCTGCACAGACCCTTCAGCAAAGAAGGCATATGGGTGGCAAGTAAGCATATGGAGACGGAGATGCTCAACATCATTTTTCCTCAGGGAAATGAGTATTTCAGCCACAAAGAGCTACCACTGCAACGGAAACTCTTATTCACCGCTGGCGGGGTGCAAAACTGCAATCATTTTGGAAGACAGGGTGGCAGTGTCTTTCTTATAAGATTAAACGTACACTTACCAAATGAGTTAGTTAACAAACCGACTCCCGGCAAACCAAATTATGTTTATTATGAAGAACCTGCACATGACCGTTAAATGATAAACACATCTTGATTCATCCACCCAGCAAAGTTCTCAGCAACAGAAGGGACGAGCTACTTATTGATTCACACGACACCATGAATTTAAAATGCATTCTGCATTGCTCTTACAAGAGGCCAGATTTAAAAAGCTATGAATTGCACAACCTATTTACTTGACATTCCAGGAAAAGCAAAATTATAGGAATGGAAAACAGATAAGTGGTTGTGAGGGGTGAGGTGGGGTGGGGTGGGGGCTGAGTACAAAGAGGAATTTTTAGGGTGATGGGACTGCTCTGGGTAGTACGGAGATGGTGGGTACATAATCACAAACTTGTCAAAGCTCATGCAGAGTGGACTTTATGGTGTGAAAAACCCAACAGGGATGTCAAGAGACCTCAAGTGGGGTGCACAGTGTGACAAGTAATCTGCTTCACGAACGTATGACATAACCTCAACGAAGAAAGTGGGAAATAAAGGGAGCTGAACTAAGTTACTATGGAAAGTAGTACTTTGAGCAGATACCGTAAAGCTAAGGACAAGACAAGGACTTGAGCCCCGAATTCCATTTGTTGGTCCATTTTTCTCACAGGGGTACAACTTAACTATTCTGAAACTACTTTTTAAGTATTCTAAGGTTCAACAAGCAAATAAATTGTAGATAAAGAAGTCAGGGTTCTCACTCTCAGGAAAAAAAGTTACAAATAAACATGGAGGCAAAACCTTATAGTGCTGGCTGAGTCAGTATAATTGAATGTTTAATATATATACAGACAGATCTAGAAATAATTACAGAGACGTGTACTGTACATTGGTCAGTATGCATATTTGTCATCTCTTAGCACATTTCACTGAAAAACCACAGCAGCAGTAGCAGTGAGCACATCCAACATCCAGATCTTTGTCTCTAAATACCATTCTCTAGAGATGCCTGGGTGCCTCAGTTGGTTAAGCGACCGACTTCAGCTCAGTTCAAAATCTCACAGTTTGTGGGTTCGAGCCCTGCGTCGGGGTCTGTGCTGACAGCTCAGAGCCTGGAGCCTGCTTCTGATTCTATGTCTTTCTCTCTCTCTCTGCTCCTCCTCAGCTCGCACTCTGTCTCTCTCTCAAAGATAAATAAACATTAAAAAAAAAAAAAAAATACTGTTCTCCAATGAAAGAAACGAGGGCTTCTTGGAGAAATAGCTAATTCTAGGAATGACACTCAGATAATACTTGGCAGTGCTAAAAGGTAAAAATATGGTCTTAGAAAAATAAGGGCATGTCAAAAGAATTTAGGAGCCAACCTCAAAGAGTCCCAAAGCTGAAATAATTCACCCAGTAAATTACAACGGTATTAGATTTTAATCTAAAGCAGAAAATAAACTGCCACAATCACATATTAATACAAAGTATCAAATGAATAGGAAAGAGGAACAAATTTTCTTTAAGAAAAATGCTAAATAATATATATACTGTCCCCTCCTCTTGACTGTGGGCTAGATTTAGTAATGCACTTCCAAAGGAAAAAAAAGTACGGAAAGTGAAAAAATACAGTGGAAAGACCCAGTGGGCACCAACCTAGCCAATGAAGGAATATCACCGGTAATACCCACTAACATCATGTACTTGATATTATACAGTGTAGAAGGGCACATCAACTCTGTGCTCTCCTTCCTGATAAAGCATAACCTCAAATCTACTCACAAGAAAACATCCGACAAACCCACATTAAGGATCATTGTACAAAATGACTCATCAGTACCGTTCACAGTGTCAAGGTCTTGAAAGACTAACTGTCACAGACTGGAAGAGACAAAGGAGGCATTAACGACTAAATAAATGAATGCAGTGTGGTGTCCTGGGCTGCTCCTAGAACAGCAGAAAGACATTAGTGGAAAACAGAAACCAAATAAAGTCCGTAGTAGACATAGTTAACAGAACTGTCCCAAGGTTAATTTCTGAATTTTGACAAATAAATGCCAAAGTTTACACAAGGTGTTAACTCTAAGGGAAGCGTGGGGAAGGGTAGAAGAAACATCTCTGGACTCTCTGCAACTTTCCTATAAATCTGAAATTATTCTAAAGTGAAAAGGTCATTAAAAAAACATGTAGGAAAGCCACAGCACTGAAAGCGTTTAGTATTGAGGTGCTGTATTTAATACTGAGAAAGGGACTTACAGATTATATACACATGTCCACAGTAATTTGATCAACACCACAGTTTATTGTAAACATATTATACGGTGTCAATAATCAAATTGACAACACTTTATACATTTTGTTGTATAATATTAACATCATACCAGAAAACAGTCCACTGTACTCACTTACAGTTTTGGTACTTTAAGAAATTTAAATACAAACTGTATTTGAAACACTGAACATAAAATAGAAACATGAATGGCAGAGAGTATTGAATACATCAAGTAAAAGAAAAGTGATACTCCCCCCCAAGAAACAAATACAAAATCATCTGATTACATACTTAAAATGAAAGAAAGAAAGGAATCAAGAAAACCTGGTATGTTTGTAAATGACATAAAGTTGTATTTCTTTAGACCCACCTGAGAGGTTAATCTGGACCATGCTAAATTCTATGTCCTCTGTGACTTCGTTTTCTCTTGGTTTCTAAAGAACGTTTCCCATGGTTTAAGCTACATTAAGGGGGGAATCGAATGGGGAGGTAGCACAAAGCCAAATGAAATTACTTTAGAATTCTTTCATAAGTCTTCTTTGGCAAATAATAAAGTCTGTATTTAAAATTTAACATGTTGCTGAACTGGATCAAAACTTGTAAGATTTAGGAGACACATCTTTACGTGAGTTAACATGTGAATGAAACAAAGCCAAGTTCATAAAGCAAAGCACAAAAGCAGCTTTCACATTTTACTAACAGCTCTACAAAGCAGATTCTCCCTCCTTAAACATATGAGAGGTTTCCAGCTGGGAATCAGAACTTTCTCCATTCACCGGAGACACCAGAGTTGTCCACATGTTTTCCAGTATTTTCCCTAAAATTCATGATCACTGTTAGGTTCTATTTCTTCCTCTATTATCTCTCAAAGGTAATATAGCAGCAAATCACTCCCATATTTTAAGTTTTCAATTAACCACCAACTGGGTTCACTGCCAACAACTACAAATTATTCGATTCTTTATTAGTGTACATGTCATTACAGTAGGCTTAGATTGTTAATACAGGAATAAATAAAATAACTACAGTTAATATAAACAAAGCAAATGAAAATGAGATTAAAGAGCCCTGATCAAATGAAATACTTACAACTTTCAGTTGAAAAACTGTAAGTTACATACATACCTAATAGCACTAGGAATGTACAATATCAATTATTGGAAAAATAAATGAGTGATTCACAGTCATAAGAAATTATTTTAATATTAGTATGTATTTTTCCTTTTCTGGACAAACATTTATTAACATACACTTGATTTCTACCTCATATAAGACAAAGTAGAAAACTAAACGTTACTGCACTTACCCCAAACACAGCACTGACCGTGTGCCACAGGTAACCGGCTCCAAGATATTCGATTCTATAGGTAGGCCATGGTACTGAATGCATGGTTATGTTAACAGTTTTAAGAAAGGCATATATTTCCAGAAGTATGTTAAATACACAAATATCAGTTCTATAAATGACAAAAAATTATCAGCAAAAATGTTTAGGTTATAACATTCCCAAATTTTCTAATGCTTTAAGTGTTTTTAGATATATGTTGTTTGACCAGTTAGTTTGGTTACAGTTTTAAACAAGCAAACCGTTATCCTATGAGAAGAGCTACACTAAACTAGAACACTGCACAAACTTCCCAAGGAAGGTAACTTAAAAAATCTAGAAAGTGATTCCAATTATTCTAATTAACATTTGAGATCTAAAAGAATTAATGATTCGAGAAACATTTTGAAATTGCTCAATTTTTCTTTATCAGTCCCTCCAAAACTATTCACATAAATTTAAGGTCCAGATTGCCTAAGAATGTCTTCAAAGTAGGTTTATCACCAAATGTTTTGATCAGAAGACATATAGCCTTAATGCCTCTAAATATGTAATTCTAACCTAAAATCACAATCCTTGGTTTTTAAACACCAAATTCGATTTCATAACAATTCATTGGTAAAGCTACTAAACAAAAAATAAATGAGGGTAAAAACGTGCAGCAGCCACAGTTACAACAGTGGAAAACAAATTCTATTTTTCCATAAAGACTCTATGAAAATATAAAGCCCAAAGTGAGTGACGACAGAAGTCCACATATAAATGTTGTTTAAAAATAGAATGTTTTCCAAAGCTTCTCATGAGATGTCAATGTATAGTCAGAGTCTGAGTTAAGACCTTATAAATCAAGGTTAAGTTATACATAACTATGCTGATTTACATACCTTCAACAATGTTCAACTCATATACATAATTTACAGACATCCACAGAAATTCTTAATGCCCCATCATATCATCTCTCAAAACTGGATGTTTATTGTTTTATAGTTTTGCTACTTTTAAGTACCAAGAAGCCTTTTCAGGGGAAGAGTTCCACCTCTTCCTGTGATCCCCTAAAGAGTAGGTAACAAAATATAAAATTAAACAAGATTTATGTTTGATAAACTAACATATAAAATTACCACTGCAATATTCATAGTGACTGCTTATAAACGTAACAGTCATCATAAAGCCTATAAAGTATATCCTCAGTTTTATAAAAGAAATGCAGATTGTCTCAAGGTAAAAAATACAGTGCAGGCTGCTAAAAAGCTCTTTGTTGCATTAGGAGGTGCAATAATGAGGAAAACTTGAGAAAACATGAACATGTTCCCCAATCTCTTCACATCAGTTAAGCATGAAGTGCACTGTAGCAGCAGGGTGCTTCTTAGTGGCGGGCACTATAAAGCTACGTTAAGAAAAAAAAAAAGGCAGGAAGTGTGAGCAATGCATGGTGGAACGAAATTATTGCAAATGGAGATTAGCAACAAGAAGTGAGGAAGGTGACCGTCCACTCCACTCTGATAAGACACCATCTTTAAATATTAAGTTCTTTGCAGGAAGCGGAACTCCCGTGTCGGCACAGGAGGACTGTGAAGGCACACTGGAAAAGCTGGCCTCTGTGTGAACATCCAGTGTGGAAGCACCTTCCTAGAAGACCAAGGAAGAGAAAAAATCCCATATTCGACACTTTACCAAACCACTGAACATAGCTAGTTACAAATACAGACTTTGCCCAAGAAATGTTTCTGGGATGCAAAGCACTGTGGGAGATGCCAAGATCTACGTCACAATCCCCAATAATCAATCAGGGGAATTACTGTACGCGGTAATGACTGACACAAGTCACACCACGATAAGCGCTTAGAAATAAACAAAAATAGGCTAGGAGGCCAGAGGACAAGAAAAAAGTTAATTCTTCAACAATCTCTAAAAACCCCTCACGTGACATTAAGCACCCAGAACACTCCATGCTCCCAAGGCTCTCAGACTCCCGTACACTTAGCACAGACCTCTCCCCAGGACTCCAGGCTCAAACATGCACCGAGCTGACATCTGCTCCTGGATGTTTCGCCACACGTTCCACACTTACCATGTCCATGACCTTAATTCTCCAATTCCTCGCCAGCCTTCCCTACTCCACACACGAAGCTAGTCCAGAAACAGGAGACTCGTTCTTGAGTCTTCCCTTCCTCACCACACCCTCAATCTTTTCCTCACATTGAGTTAATCAGGTCAATCCGTCTACATCCAACGTGTATCCCAAACTGCTTGATACAGTCAACAGAGCCCGCCACCCAGTCTGGGCCAGTGGTTTCCAAAGTGGGGTACTCACTCCAAAGCAGGGCACGGGACTGTAAAAATCTTACAAATGCTCTATCGACTACTACATCCTTACAAAATTTCTATTTTTGTGTATGTTTTATAATATCATTTGTTGATATAACAGTATATATGTGCAATCAACCTTTATTATGGATACATGCAAACTTTGGGGCTATTTTTAATGAAAAGGGGAGCTCAGCTACCAAAAATTCTCACCTGGGCTATTATAACATTCTCTGAACTAGTCTTGCTTTTATGCTTGTCCCTTTTTCATCTGCTTTCTGAACAGTAACTAATTTTTTAAACAGGCAATCAGAAATAATGTCATTCCTATTTAAAAGTCTTTAACAACTGGGGCGCCTGGGTGGCCCAGTTGGTTGAGCATCTGACTTTGGCTCAGGTCATGATCTCACAGTTCATGAGTTCAAGCCCCGCATCCAGCTGCTGCTGTCAGCACAGAGCCTGCTTTGGATCCTCTGTCCACCCCCCACCCTCTTCTGCCCCTCCCCCGCTCGCACGCCCCATCAGTTAAAAGTCTTTAAATAACATCACTTTGCACTCTTTGCGCTTGAGCATGACATGGAACTGCTCTGCATCCTATAAAGCTCTATGCAAATACCATTTGGATTTTTTGGGTTTTGTTACCTGGAATGAGTGAACAAAGTTAAGGACTTGTAGAGAGAGTTTTCTACTGGAATGTAAGAGGTTCTGAAGGCTGAAAAAAAGGGAAATTTTAAGACAAATATAATTTTAATGGCAAGAACTAATATCTCACAATAATTTCAGCAATTTAAATGCATTTATATGTGTAAATACATTCTGATTAATCACATAAAAAATTAAAACATTTTTCAGTAGTTCTCATCCGTGAAATTTCTGCCAGTTTTAAGACTAAGGAGTTTAACAGTGCATAAAAAGACCATTCTGAAATAAAAAACCATGTATAAAACGAAAACTGAGAAGTTATTGTCAGGAAGAGTTTAAACTATTAGCAAATATAAATGTTAAATGAAAGAAAATTTTTTAAACGAAAATTCAGGCAGGAATGACAATTATGATACAAACTTCAAATACCCAATGTAATTTTAAAATACATCCTGATTGGGGCGCCTGGGTGGTGCAGTCGGTTAAGCGTCCGACTTCAGCCAGGTCACGATCTCGCAGTCCGTGAGTTCGAGCCCCGCGTCAGGCTCTGGGCTGATGGCTCAGAGCCTGGAGCCTGTTTCCGATTCTGTCTCCCTCTCTCTGCCCCTCCCCCGTTCATGCTCTGTCTCTCTCTGTCCCAAAAAAAATAAATAAATGTTGAAAAAAAAAAAATTTTTTTTAAATACATCCTGATAAAAAGCCTGACAGATTTAATACACATCAACCCACCTAAATCAAATATTTTTCAAATATGTAAACTGGTAACAATCATGGTGGCCATCTTTAAAGCTGTTATTAGTGTTTCTACTTTTTTACTCATGTATGTTACTTTCAGAGAACTGCTGAAATTATTTGTTGACTGAGCACTTTTAATCTTCTGATAAACTATATTAAGCCAATTAAATGAATTACTTCTACAACTTTGTTTTCTAAAAGAAGTCAAGGAGACCTGTGGACATCAGCTCTCTCAGCCACCCTACCAAGACAATGAGATTGAGGAATATTCCCATATGCTCCAAAGTCGCAGAACTTTCACAACACTGCCTCTTAGCAATTGCTCCCAACAGATCAGAGTAGGCATGGGAAACAAAACCTACATACCATCTCTGAGAAGTAATACGTGCTCATTTTAGAAAACATGGAAATCTGAACAAAATTTAGAAATTCAGCTATAATTCCACCATAATAGATAACCACTATTTACATGACATAATTTGAACGTGTGTTTGCTAAGAGTGACAGAAGTGCACAAGGGAAATGTTCTAGACACATACATATTACAAACACTAGGTTTATCATCTCATAGACCTCGCCAGACCTGGTAATTAAGTTAACATAACTAAAATTAACCAAAACATGTGTCCCAAATGTTTGCATAAGTCAGATTTTTGAGGTGCTGAAGTTTAATTTTGAAAAATATAGCAAAATCCTTAATTAGCAATCTCTATTCAATCAACAAATATATTCAAGGCAATTACCATGCTCCTGTGTGAAATAAAAGAAAATAAGATGTAACAACTGAGAGCCTAGAAGTCTCACAAATGAAAAGATGACAATGAATATAAACCCTCACCTCTCTTTTCTGCAAAGGCCATGTGTCGCAATTTTTCTACAAACTTTCCGGTTTAATTCAGAACTAAACAATGGAATTCCAAAGCACAGCTCAAGAGGAACCCAATCCGCTTCTGTTGTGGCAGCTACAAAGGGCACACAGCTGTTAGTCACATAGGTAGTCACATATATTATGACTGGCCAGGGTTTAACTGAGGCTCATAAATTTTCAGATTCCTCCTACCCCCGCGGTATCCAGCAATGGGCTTAACAGGGGAGAGGATTCAGAGAGGTCAGTGAATCTCTGAAACAGGAAAGAATCTTTCTTGAGTATGTACGTGCTTCTGGGGAGAAGGTACAAAGCTTTCATCAGATGTTCAAAATGGTCTTTTCCCCCCAAAAAAGATATCATAAGACAACTACAGGATGAAAGAATTTAACATAGGAAAAACGCAACTGAAGTCATTCTCAGATCATGTTTTTATAATACTTTAATTGTTACTCTAAACATAAAAAAATGTTTCCTGGTAAATGCTTACTAAAAGGCCCACTGTGGATAAATAGAGCAGACAAATGCCATCCAAATGATGTAACAGAAGAGTTAAACCAGAAACTAGTCTAAAGCTACAAATTAATTCTTAAGCCTTACCAGAGTTGTGTTTTGTTGCCGAGTCTAGAGGTGCTTCCTCAATGACCATTTCAAATGACTCTGTGCTCCCATTTACATCTGAGCCAGAAGCCAAATCAGGGTCTCCTTGTAATTAAAGGACATACACAATGTTAGGGTTTAGTAGTCGGCACAAGTCGTCAGTAAATCGGTTCTAACGGAAGAGAAGACTCCAGCAACAGGAATGACAATGGAGAATAATGAACAGTCTTCAGCCTAAAGCAGTTCCCAAGGAGGGGGCAATTTTGTCCCCCAAGAGACCTCTGACGATGTCTGGAGACCTATGCGGTTGTCGTGAATGGGGACAGGGATGCTACTGATATCTAGGGATGCTAAACATCCTACAACGCACAGGACAGCCCTCCAAAACAAACAATTATCCCGCTCAAAATATAAATGGTGCTGAGGTTGTAAAACCCTGGCCAAAGGAAACAAGGACTCAAAAGGCAGAACATGAGTTTATTAGACTTTCACTTAGATCTTTCCCAAAGTCGCTTCTATCCCCATGGAAATATGCAATCTGATTATGTTATTCCTCTTCAAAATTCTTTGACTCTTCGTATCTTCCAGCACTGAAGATCCTCCAAGATCTCCTGATCTTACCAACTTCTTTACTCTCGTTTTCTACTACTTTCCAACAAATTCTTTCTTTTTGCCAAGATGAGCTTACTCTACTGCTTGATTCCCTCTGCCTGAAAGGCTGCTACCCTCCAAATACACAGCAACCATCTTTTACGTATCCAAATCCTCACTTTTCAAGACTTACTTCAAGCTTTACCTGCTCTAAGAGGCCTTTTCTGATAGCTCAGTTGGCCTGAGATATGCCTTCTCGGCCCTACATCAGCACATGGAGCTGATGCCAAGCTTTGGCACAGATTTTAACACTATGTGGCAGGCTGACTCACTTGCTTGTCTCCCTTTCTAGGGTTTCATTCCTTAGGTCTTACTAATTTCTATCTTTCTAGCACCTCAGCAGGTACTCCATAAATGCTGGTGGAATGAAAAAATAAAACATGGAAATGCCCCTGTGATACGTGACAGTCAACTGTTAAAATTTACTCCTATCTTCTGGCCAAAGGTAAAGGATATTTGGGGTGGATATTTAACACAGAGGGAGCCAATCCGATCCACTGGATGGCTAGCACATCAATCATATCTACTCAGGATTGCACACTAAGAGGCTCAGGGAATATAGTCAATCAACGACAGACGTTTGAATTGAAAGGTTTTCTAGAATCATGGACCAGAGCTGGCACTATGGCCACCAAAGCCACATACAAGCCAAAACTAGGCCAGAGTGGAAACAATCAGTGAGCATGAGAAGGTGACATGCAAATAAATTCTTTAATTAAAAAAGTAAAGGAAAACTAACTGTTGTCAATATGCAAGATGGGCTGGAGACAGAGGAGAATGAGGCCAGGAAGGCTAGGCAGGAAATGGCTGCAGTGATTCAGGATTACAGTATTGAGACGCAGGTTAGAAGGACAGTTACAGAGAATTTCAAAAGAAATGAGAAGAGAAGAAAGGATATGAGAGACACTTCTAAAGACTAATTCCCCAGAACGTGGAAACAAAGTGGACAGCGTGAAAAAAGAAGGAAGAGGCAAAGACAAGATTTTAGGCCTGGGTCATTGAGACAGTGGTGCCTTTGACAGAAAAAGAAAGGCTGAATGGGAAAAAAAACCCTGTTAATTCTACTTTGGAAACCTCTTTACAAAGAGACTCAAGTTCTGAAGCCATCACTTCACAGAGGAACTTAATTTAAAGCCTATTACTGCAGAGCCAACAGTAAAGAAAGGGCTAAAACCTAAAAACCACTCCGTACTCTAACCCCAGGTCAGTACTTCTGTATTTTCTCCATCTGAACAACTGATATTAGTCCAAATGATGTCACAGAATATCTTCTCACCTTAGTGAAAAAACACTAAGTATTACATAATTCAACATCCCCACAAGAGTCCCTGCTTCTTAAAATACTAAGATTGCAATAAACTCAGTACAACCACCTTAATTCAGAGAACCCAACCACTGGCTGACCTCTCTCATCAGAAGCGTCACTGAGTTTTCTGTGTGCAAGGCGGCTCGAAGCATTCAACACGGTGACATATCCACAAAAATGCTGCAGATCCACTTTGTTCCTTAATATCTGCAAGGCTTTATGAACACTCATGTTGACGCGAGTGAACTCTAAGAACAAAGAGGTGACATTACACTGTAAGTACAGTTTTGTAACATAAAACAACATCAAAAATGTAAATATACCTTTATTGAACAATTCTTAGAACTCCTTTTATACTTGAATCTATCAACACTGATTCCAACAAAAACCTACTTGTGAATGGAAAAACCTGGCATACACAGATTTATTTATAGCCTCCAGGAGGCATTTACGGTATCAGAACAAACTAGTGCTAAGCAAGCAAACAGGGCCCGGTCAGGGGCGCCTGGGTGGCTCAGTTGGTTGAGTGTCCAACTTCAGCTCAGGTCATGATCTCACAGTTCGTGGGTTCAAGTCTCACATCAGGCTCTGTGCTGATAGCACAGAGCCTGGAACCTGCTTCAGATTCTGTGTCTCCCTCCCACTCATGCTCTGCCTCTCTCTCTCAAAAACAAATAAACATTAAAAAAAATATATTTTTTTAATAAAAAAATAAAATAAAAAATTGGGCTGGTCAGTGGCAAATTCTCTAGACTTCTCTTCGTGGTTCTATTCTGCCTCAAATGCTTCCTTGTTGGGCTTCTATGTACTACATACACATTACATTTTTGAAATGTATTAAATACACATTATGTTTTTGAAAACCTTTTTAAAGTAAAATTATTCCTATTTAGACAAAAGCCAAAAAGGACTTGAAATTATATCCTTAATAAATTATTCAAATACCAGTGCAAGTTTTATAAATACATGAACTTCTATAACAGAAATATGCTCTATACTCAGATATGAAGATTCTTTTATAATTCACACAATCTCTCAAGGCAAGAGAGCTATTAATCAGTTTTTGAGATTTTGTATAAATTTTAAGATCCTGTTGTCACTAGCCTGTATCTTCAGGTGAACTAATATTTTTCCACAGAATTTATTTTTGTAAAATATTTTTGAGAGAGACAGAGAGAGAGAGAGAGAGAGAGAGAGAGAGAATGGGAATGTGTGCAAACAAGGGAGGAGCAGAGAGAGAGAGGGAGACGGAGGGTCGGAAGCAGGCTTTGAACTCTCAGTGCAGCCTGATGTGGGGCTCGAACTCACGAACCATGAGATCATGACCTAAGCCGAGGTCGGATGCTTAATCGACTGAACCACCTAGGCGCCCCTCCACAGAATTTATAAAGTATCAGAGGATTAAATAGCAAAGTTTAATTGCAGAGAAGTACTTATTGAAAAGGGGCTATTTTTTTGGAAGAGAAACTCTTCTCTAAACTTTGTACACATTTATTCACAACAGGCAAGAGAGAGAACTTAATTTCAAACATGAGGCTTCCGCAGTCTGGCTATGTGAAAAGGAAAAAGATATTTTAAAAATCTTCCTTTCCCTCACTCTATTATTTTGGGAGAACATTAAGTTCTTATATAAACTAACAAAAATTAGATTACTTGAACCATTCACTGCTCTCTAAAAATTCAAGCAAGATGGCTCTAAGAACCAGAAAAATAAGATTATACAACAGCAATTTTACATGGAGTAGTGCTATATAGATATATGTTAAGTTTTAATCGTATTATTTTTCTTTTGAACATATATACCTTCCTAATATTTGACAGAGAAAGGGTCATCTCCTATATTAAACAAAAGGAAGAATAAATTTGCTTTTAACAGATATTCTCTGAACATCTTATACCAAATGTACTTAGTTCACATCCAATTCTAGAAAGAGAACACTTTAAACGGGTTTTCCCCCTGCCCTTGATTCTAACTAGCTTTATTTAGTTCAAACTCTATAATCCACTCAAATCCTAATTGCAAAAAGTAATATTTAACAACAAAATCAAATGCTGAAAGAGGAAATACATGCAGGTACTCTGTAAACCGTAAAGTATTATACACCCATATTCAATGGCATGTATTTCTAAATCACCTAAAAAAGCTCCTGGGTTGGAAGAGGGAGGCAAATAGTATGTAACACTGGGAAAGAAAAAATTGGCTTTCTAAGGTAAAAAAATTCCCTATGAATTCTTCTCCCCCAGCCTCCAAATAAACAAAAGAAAAGTAAAAGGCTAAACAGAGAGGAAAATCTAGTCTTTCACCTAAACAGAGACCTACTGATTCTCTTCATCTCCAAGGCAAACTAGTATTCCTTCAAAGATCCTAAATAAGTTTTATTCTACTAGTTCTTTATGGGAAAAGGCACATGACAGAAAACTACCTTTGCTGTTGGGATGAGCACTGGGTGTTGTATGTAAGCGATAAACCACAGGAATCTACCCCAAAAACCAAGAGCACACTTTATACATTGTATGTTAGCCAATTTGCCAATAAACTATAATAAAAAGAAAGAAAGAAAGAAAGAAAGAAAGAAAGAAAGAAAGAAAGAAAGAAAGAAAGAAAGAAAGAAAAGAAAGAAAGAAAGAAAAGAAAAGAAAAGAAAAGAAAAGAAAAGAAAAGAAAAGAAAAGAAAAGAAAAGAAAGAAAACTACCTTTGCCAATACTCTTTAAAAGTGGCAATGATAAAACTACGGTGTCTAGGTGGCCCAGTAAGTTGAGTGTCTGACTTCGGTTCGGGTCATGATCTCATGGTTCATGGGTTCCAGCCCCACCGTCAGGCTCTGTGCTGACAACTCAGAGCCTGAGACCTTTCGATTCTGTGTCTCCCTCTCTCTCTGCCCCTCCCCAACTTATGGGCCTGAGCTTTCTCTCTCTCTCTCAAAAATTAATGAACATTAAAAAAAAATTTTTTTTAAAGACCCTTGAACTCAAAGTTTTAAGAATTCACTTCCTGCTATGTTTTCTACCAAACTGTTGACAAAGATTAATGATAAAGAACTCAGATATAATTTAAAAGCAAGATACCTCCTTGTAGTTCTGTTTCATCAAATGGAAAAGGTATGTGGACAGTTTCTCCTATCCCATGCAAACCATGTCCCTAAACATGAAGAAACACAGTTGAAAGTTATACAAGAAATCTGTATTTCCAGTAACAGATAGTCAAACAATAAATAAGACTGTGCCATGTGATGGCATATTCTACACTAACATACCATCAAAAATCTTTCAACAATTTTTAATTTTTCTCAGCAAGCAAAGACCTTAAGTGTGTATTAACTTATAGGACAATGTGTCTCTACATGAGTGTACGGCTAACGATAAAGAGAGGCCGACTGAACAGGTACATCAGGTGTGAGACAACTGAAGACTGAAATCAGGCACACTCATACAAGGGTTAGCTGCAGGTCCGAGAGAGGAAAAGTGGTGAAGGAATCCCATCATCAGTCACCTGGCATATCATGAACTAGGAATGCAAAACTCAAACACCTGTACTCAGTGACATATTCAAAATTATATGATTATGAATGCCCCCAACTGGGGTTAAACAAATCAACGTATGTATTTTCAATGCAGCTACCAGAAAAAAAAAAAAAAAGGAAGCTCCCTATGAACGGAAATGGAAAGGTCTCCAGTTGCTAAGTGAAAAAAGCATGGGGATATAGCACTGTGTGTTGGCTTGCATCTGCATAAAGAAATTCTAAAAGAGTACCGCAGAAACTAAAAATGTATCTGATTAGGAAAAGAAATGGGGAGAACTGTGAAGATAGTGTTGGAAGGGTGGTGATACTTTCCTCCAAGCATCTTTTAACAGTGTTTTATTTCTGAATCATGCGAAGGTTCTATCAACTCAAAAACTGAATTAAAAAAATCTGAGTCTAACCACCCCACTCCCATGCTACAAATAATAATTTAGTTTTATCTATTACTTTCAATTAATGTTCATTTGAATTTTGTTAGTTTTAAAGCGTTCTTTTTTTTTTTTTAATTTAAATCCCCAGGTTTATTTTGGTTTTATAACTGTTTAAGAATAAGAATAAAGAACTTAATTTTATGTTTATGTGTATTTAGTATCGCTACAAGAGAAAATTTAACACTGGGGATCTATACATTTTTCCACTGAAAAAACCCTTTGCATTATTTAAACTCAAAGTACTCTGATACAAAAGAAAAAAAATTATTTCAGAGAAAAACTGCACTCATTTCAATGGTGCGTATGACAACCCGAATGTATTTCTTCTGGCGGCCCACTTTTACCTCATCAGTACCATTATGATTTATACCCCAATCAAGGCTGTTATAATGAAAGCGTGGTTTTAATCAAAATTGTGTTTTAAGTTCCAGCAAGATGAATTTCTCCCATAAAACTTAAAATAAAAGAGGCATTCTTTTTTAGCAAAAACAAAACTCCTCATAAACACGTTAAAACTGGGCCACATCTGCTACCACTACCGCCACACGGCTAACGCCTTCTGGGACCGTCCCATGTGCTGGGCACAGGTACAGGCATTTTATGTAGATGGTGCAATTCGCTCATTCATTTCAACGACCTTAGGAACCATTATCTTTAGTTTGCAGGTGAAGGAATTCAAGATTATTTAATTTGCCCAAGATTCCTAATAAATGATGGAATCAAGATTTTAACTTAGGCAGACTGACTCGAGCCCACGTCTCACCCATCCTATGAGGTCATCTGCCACCACTACCCCTGCTAGGTGTCCCCCCTGCTGGCGAACGCATCCTGTTCTTCGTGCTTTCAACTACCTCCACGTGCTGATGCGGACACTCAGGTCAATGCTTCCTGTTCAACTCTCGTCTGGATTTCAAAATGTTTTCCATTACCGACTAGATAGCCCTACCACCCAAATGTCCCACAGGCACCTTAGACTCAGCCTGCCCCAAACACAACACACATCATCTGACCCCCATCAACCGGCTCTTCCTCCTCTGTTTGCTCAAGCAGGGATATCACCATTCTTCCACCTTCACAAGCCAACCCCCCAGGAATCCTACCCTTCCTCTTCTCACAGCCTTCTCAGACATCTGATCAATTCTATTAATTTTAATTTGTAAGAATTATTGAATCCAGTTTCTCCTTTCAGTACTTATTCTTCTAATCTAGGCTGACTTCCCCTCTTATCGGGACTCCTACACCAAACGCTAATTGGTCCTCTTGCTTCAAGTATCTTACCTTACCCAACCCTTCTCAGCATACTCTCCAAGCTGATCTTCCCAAGACACACTGACCACATAAATCCCCTGCTCAGCACCTTTCGCTCTCTTTCATCAATCTATAGGGTACAGTCAAAGCTCGGTAGCAAAAGGGTCAAGGCACACTACTCTCCAGAGCCTGCCTACATCAAAACACTCGTAAGTAGCTACTCTGAGCCAGGTGCTGTTCTAGGCACTAGGGAAATAGCAGTGGAGGAAAAGAAAAACATCTCTGCCCACAGGTTTATTCATGCTAACCCCCGTGCCTGACCTGGCTCTCTTCTGTTTATCATCCTTCTGTATGCAGCCTGAGTCTCATTTTCTCTGAGTGTCCCCTCAGCCTTTCTCCTTGCCTCAAGGCTGAACTAGGTACTTCTCTCTAATGCTTGCAGCGTAGATAATTCTATTCAGCACTCAGCAAAAAACTGAAACTGGCTGCTTATGCAACTTTTCCCACCAGACTTAAATCCCTTGAACACAGGGACCGTGACTTATTTGTATATCCACGTTAATTAGCACAGAATATGGCACATAACGATTGATAGTTGAATAAACCAATGAAATCTTTATCGAGAACCTATTATGAAACAGAAAGTGTGCCGCACACTTCAGCACATTCTTATTTCTCTCAACAATCCTAGGACTATAAATTGCTTATCTCACCATTAGCTGCTACATTATTTTTTGTTGCTATACAGTAAATGTCACCATCTCCGTTTCATGGGTGGGAAACTAACAGAAGTATCTTCAAAATGTCACACAGCTCATTAGCATGTGAAAAGAGGGCCCCATCACCAGGCATCAAGAAAACACAAATCAAAACTACTATGAGATACCATTCACACCCACCAGGTGGGTTCTAACTTAAAAAGTCAGATAATACCAAGTGCTGGTGGGAATGGAAAGTGGTGCAGCCACTCTGGAAAACAGCCTGGAAGTTCCTTAAACAGTTACACACAGAATCGCCATATGACCCAGCATTTCCACTCTTAACCACATACCTAAGAGAAATGACAATACGGCCACACAAAAACCTATAAATGAACAGTTACAACAGTGATTACTATGATTCTTAATAGCCAAAAGGTGGAAACAACCCAAGTGTCCATCAACAATGAATGGGAAAAACAGATCGTGGTATATTCGTACAAGGGACTTCTTATTTGGCCATAAAAAGGAACGCAGTAATGATTCATGACGGACTGATAACACACTACAACATGATGAAGCTCAAAAACATTCTGCCAAGTAAAAGAGACCGGTGACAAAAGACCACACATTACATGACTTTGTGTGTGTGAAATGCCCAGAAGAAGCATTCTAGAGAAAGAGCGAGTAGATTAGTGTTGTTTGGGGCTGGGGACTAGGGGACTGAGAACGAAAGGTTCGGGAGTTCTTTTTGAGGTAATGAAAATGTTCTAAAATTGAGCTTGATGATGGCTGTGGATACCTGCAACTACACTAAAAAACACTGAAGTGTGCAATTTAAATTGGTGAACTGCACGCTACGTGAATTATACCTCGATAGAGCGATTACATGTATCAAACAATTACGGCCACACAGGTAGCAAATGTGAAGCTGGAATTCAAGTCTGGGTCTCACTACAAAACCCATGTTGTTTCTGGGATTCCCACACTGCCAGACAAAGGCCAGGGCAAAAATCCGTATCTCACCTCTTATGTTTCAGCTTTACAAATTTCAAATCACCGACATCTGACTGTGACTTAACAAATTAGAATCTTTAAAAATAGAAATCCAAAACTGGTTGTTTCAAACAAAGCAACTGTACCTGAATCAAAACTGCCGAATGTGTTAAAGCATCATTCAGCATCGTGAGCACGTTGGACGTAGGGACTACCCCAGGGTCATGACCCCAAGATGTTATTAGTAATCGATCATAACCCTACAGAAAAGAAATGAATGAAGATAAAATGGCATTTAGAAATTTTAAAAAACAAACAAAAACTAAGAAGATCTCAGTTTATATCCAATGCTAAAATGCTGCTTACCAATCTCTACCCTCCTCAAAAACAACTAAAGAAACAAACCTCACACAACATACCTGGAATATATCTGGCAGTTTTCGAAGTCTTGTACCTTTGGACAGTAAAAGAGATGGTGGTCCTTGCCCGGTGATGTAATAAATGTATAGTTTAAACCAGACAGAACTGACTTCTGGGATAGCTGGTCCAATGTGCTGTAATCGTGAAACGAATAAGATAAAGTTGTAATACTTCTCAAAAGCAGCCAAATTTCACAAGGGACCAAGGATGGTCTTACAAACAGCTAATGCCTCACATAAATGCTCACTGCTATTATTCTTGTGAAAATAAATTTTAAATGCTCCATCCAAGCGGTTTCCATGTTATTCCAGAATTGAGAAAGCACGTCTTATCACCGTAATTGGGAGATGGACCCTGGAGGAAAACACCAAGGTCTGAATCTTGGCCTCACCCCCTCGGCTGTATCACCTTAAGAAGGTTACTTCTTTGCTTTTCTGTAATGTGGTGACAAAATATCTACCCTGTAAAGACATTGTACGCTTGCTCAAAAGCGTTTAAAACAGTGCCTGTCAAATAATAAGCTCTATTTCAAAGTCAGTCATTGTCATTAGTCACATGCAATTCCTCACAAAGGGACTATCTAACCTTCCATCCATCATACCATTCCTTCAGTTTATGGATTCCTACTGTGCCTAGAAATCATGTTACAGAACAGGAGGAAATGTGTATACGGGACAGGGTTGGGGGGACACACAAAGAATTATGAAAAAAAAAAAAAAAAAAGTTGGTCAATGTAAAATCTGTAACCACTCCTACCGAACAGAGGATGAATTTGGAGGTGAGGGAGGTGTGCTCACGAGGGCAGCTAGAACAGCAGAGCAACGAAATCAACCTTATTCAAGGATCCCTGCCTTTCTTCTACACCATTAACCTTGCATATCTAGGAAACCAGGCAGGATGCAGCCCTGAAGAACAGCTATGTGATCCCCCCTCTTTGAAATGGCATCCTTGCAAAGTACACAAATACACAACGGATTACGCTGAAAAAGTAAAAGAGCAGCAGTAATTTTCACAAGTCAGTTTTAGAGACAACTAAAGTTCTAGCTTTCAAGCGCAATCTTTCCCGTTTATTTACCATCGTAGCCCCACTTCTAAAACATTTCATTTTTCCTAATTGACTTGATCCCTCAAGGCGATCCAGGCTTCCTTCCGAGAGCACCCAAAACATTCTCTTTAAAATACTGCATTCATCAAGAAAACTTCAACGTGGCACCAATCACGAGATGATACATGAATAAAATGCACCAACTCTACCCAACGAACTGAACTTCTTACAACAGCATAAAATACAAAGCTGCTTACTGATCCCCGATCTTCATATTTGGTATCAGCAAATTGAGATAACACAATCAAACCGGAAAGCCTCTTCTTCAAGTCACCACGAGCAAGTCTGAAATGCCACGGCTAGTGACACTCCAGGTGGCTCTTTACCTGAGGGGTGCAGCTGCTCACAGGCCGGATTTCGTTGGTGAGAGGAGCCATGGAGACGAGTAGTGTGTAATTTTTGTTCAGAACTCTGCTACAAGTTGCAGGGTCCAAACCAAGAAGGCTTTCACAGCGTAAGAGATCCAGAGGAAAACCTGAATTATGATCAAGCATACACATGGAGTGAAAGACTGACAACGTGAAGCAAAAATGTCCAAGACAAAATATTGGTGAAATATTTAAATATTGTAAATGTCTAAAATAAAATATTGCCTTGATATTTAAGCATTGTTTTCACAGAGTTATCTCTATTAAAAATGCCCAATTTCCTTGGAGACCACTAAGACACTTTAAGACTTAAAACTAAGGGTCTTTATTCCCTGGTCTAGCAAGATTAATGGTCTACTGGTGTTCTGTGAGGCCACCTCTTCCGTTAAAAGTATGTGCTTGCTCCACCTTGCCTCCTCTCCATCCCCAGCCACGCCAGGGCAATGGCATATTACGAAGACCTAAGCGCCACAAAAAAAGCTGTCACCTTGCCTCCCCCAATTTCTGATTTCTACAAAGAGCTTCAAGACCAAGTTCTGAGTATGGCATAGGAACGAGTTCCTCAGCTAACAATATGTACCCAAGACTGCCGGTCCGTAAAGCATGAACTCACTCAGCACGCAACAGATTTTAAGTGTTCCCATTCTTGATCCTTTCGGAAAATACCAATTCTGTTTGCCCTCTAAAAAGAGATATTTAAGGCGGAAAGAAACTTTGGAAGGTCAAGTTGGCCCATCTCTCACTCAAGCCAAGAATGAATCAAAAAACACATGGCCTGCTGGAAGGGCACAGAAGCACTGAGCACAACTAGCACCAGGACCTTGGTCTTTAATATCACACCCTAGTATGAGAAACCAGGCTCCTAAGAGAAAAGGCTGATTCCAGGAATGGGACAGAAGTACAAGAGAAGATAACACTGTTTTGCCAGAGAGAAAAGAACTGCGACAAAAGTAAAAAAAAAAAAAAAAAAAAAAAAAAAAAATTTGAAGGATGGAGGCATGGCACAAGAAAACAGGAGCCGGCTTGAAGGGAAACCCAACTGGCAAAATCTGAGACAACTGCAGCATACGAATTAAGAGAGCAATGACTGATTATAAGCCACTGAAAAAAATAGGAATTCATCAATCCATACTGAGAATATAAAAGTATGCCTAGTCCCAGCTGTTACTGGAAGAAATACTGGAATTGGAAAAAAGTGATCAATCTGCAGCCATCCCAGTAAAGAATGGTTCAGACAGGACCATCACTGGATGCTCCATCTGAGAGGAAATACTGATGAGGAGTAGGATACGTGCATGGTCTTCAAGTATCTGCCCACAGATTACTTAGTAGTTGAGGGTGGGGAGAATAATTAACTGTACAGTGGAAATATCAGAAAACACATTAACTGGGTGATCAAAATTCCCATCACAATGGGGGACAGATGGAAATCACATGCATCCAGATGTCATACCCTTAGAACATGACATTACTTACATGATACTCTAGACTTGAGCGCACAACCTGAATTTACTAATCACAATGAAACATCACCTACACCCCAGGTGAGAAACTTTCTGGTAAAACCAACAAAAAGGGACTATATTCTTGAAAAAGAATGTTCTAAAGGACTAAAAAGGTTACAGATTTGTTCCAGAATAAAGGAGATAGAGGAGACACAACAATTTCATGCAGATCTGATCTTAAACCAGATCCTGCACTTCAAGGGCGAAAATGCTATGAAGGACATGATTAGGTCAACTGATAAACTGGAATACAAACGGTAGATTACTGTATCAACATTACATCTTCTGAAGTTGATGTGAGGGCATAGCCCTATTCTTAGGAAACATACCCTGAGAGGAGGCGCCTGGGTGGCTGTCAGTTAACTGTCTGACTTTGGCTCAGATCACGATCTCACGGTTCGTGAGTTCGAGCCCCTCGACAGGCTCTGTGCTGACAGCTCAGCCTGAAGCCTGTTTCTGATTCTGTCTCCCTCTCCCTCGGCCCCTCCCCCGCTTGCACTGTCTCAAAAATAAACACTAAAAAAAATAGAAAAGAAACATACCCTGAAAAATTTAGTGGAGTTAACACCATGATACTTCACTTACTCCCAAATTCTGGGCTGAAAGTAATTATACTACTTTTATTCGTTTTAGTAAATTTAAAATATTTCCAAATAGGATGTTTAAAAAAATAAAAACCGCAGGGAGTCTGTGATTTAATGTTAATGGAGGAGAGAGAGTCCTACAGACGTCAGGAAGAACATCGGGTCCACACCTCTGGCAAACAAAGGAAAGACAGAACCGAAAGCAGCTATAAGACAAGACTGGCTGGACCCAGATGTGATGTTCATTTTGAAGTACAATGAGAGGTGAGCAGTTGGCTTAGGAAGAGGAGAGAAGGGGAAAAGTTCTATAAAGAGTAGAGAAACTTATGTTTAAGTACAACAATTCAAGAGCAAATTTAATAAAATGGAGAAATCACAGCCACGAGTGAAAAAATGATAAAAAAAATCTGAGAGAGGAGAGACTAAACAACAAAAGCTTTAACTGGTACCCAAAACCCGTCAAGTATCAAGCCCACCTCCGAGGTTAGAAAAATAAACTTAACTACTTTCACATAGATGAGGTTTAGGTTTTCCCTTTAACATACATTTTGGTACATAAATGATTAATGGTGAAAAGTTTAGTCCAGATTACTAAGTGAGAGGTCGTTCATGAATAAATCAATGCAAAGCTTAGTGCCTGGGGTACCTGGGTGGCTCATTTGGTTGAGCATCCGATTTCAGCTCGGGTCACGATCTTGCGGTTTGTGGGTTTGAGCCCCGTGTTGAGGTCTGTGCTTACAGCTCAGAGCCTGGAGCCTGCTTTGGATTATCTCTCTCTCTCTCTCTCTCTCTCTGCCCCTCCCCCCCACTCATGTTCTGTCTCTCTCTCTCACTCTCTCTCAAAAATAAATAACATTAAAAAAATTAAAAAAAAAAAAAGCTTAGTGCTCAAGAGAGGTTAATAAAAGGGACAGAGCAAAAAAAAAAAAAAAAAAATTCAAGAGACATGGATTTAAGTCCCATTTCTTCCACTGACTGATCATACAGACCATAATTTATATGGGCGGGAAATCTGACGGAGACAACCTTCAATTTCTTTATCTATAAAATGAGTTAAACTTGCCTGGCCACTAGCACCAACATCCCTGCATTCTATCGTGAGCACGGAAGGATGATATATTTTAAGATGGTTACAGCAGAGTATTTCAAATACTCTAACCTGTTATCTCCATAAGTCACTAAAAAGTCCCGGTAACTTTTGCCTACAAAGACATCTTCAAGATTGTGCTGCTCATTGCTCAGGTCACATGATCTAACATTTGGTAGCCAAAAAATGGTTACTATTAACAAACACTTACGAGTAAGTGCTTTGGCCGCTTGGCATTTGATTTAATATTCTCAGTTTTAACTATTTACGAACAATCTCAAAAAGAGCCCCAGCATGGGACCGTTCCTCTTTCTGCTCACGTCTGTCTCTGCACCCGACACGCAAAGGTTGCAGAGCCCAGTCACAGGAAACTGAGCGTGTCCAGCCTCACTCAGCTCAACCACCTGGCAGCTTCGCGGTCACCTCCACAACCACTTTTGTGGAGTGACAACTGATTCCATCCTTAAATTTTTAAATGGAGTTGAAAAGAAAGCCAGATGCTAGTGAAAGAAGTAGAATGAGAATGGATGTCACTAAGAAACTCGACAGTTCTTGGCCAGAAAACAGAACTTTCAAGTGAATGAAAGAATGAGTGAGAGTAAATATTATCGTGGTGCCAAGATTTCACAGACTTCCGAGATGCAGCTCCTGCGAATGTCTGAGGACCTGAGCCAAATGCTCTTCACTGGTGCCCGGGCCACGTCATCTTTTCAAAACATATATTCCTGGATGGCGCTGCACAACGCACGACCTACCATCCACTGACCCCCAGTTTGGGAACCCTCGTCTATCCCAACACTGACAGCGCATGCCAGGTGATCGCCACAGCAGGGCTCATCACAGATTACAAGTGTCACTACTTCTTTTACTCTTTAAAAAGGTTCTCCGTCTCTTTTTTATTTGTTAAAGTAAAATACTTTAGTAAATATTACAGCAGCATTTCAATAGGAAGCTCCTGTTTAGTATTTTTATACAATGAATCTTTCACTCGTGAAATTTTATGCTTAAAACAACTACATTTTGGCACTTGTTCACCCCTCAAACTGAGGCCTGTTCTAAATTCTGTCCAGCCACTTAAACAAATTAAACACTCCAACCCTTCTTATAGGTACTGAACAGATTTAAATGCTACAAATACTACAGTGGCACATAAGAAAGGAGAAAGAGTAAAATAAGGTAAGAAAGAGTTCACGAGCAAAGAAATTCACAAAACAAGCCTTTAGTTGCAAACTCGACATGCCATCTACACAAAATGTATTAAATAAGTGAGCGTGACCTGTTTAATTTCTTAAAGAAGTTCCATAGGATCATGTCTTCAAAATCAAGTACGTTTATCATACCATAATTGGGCTGGTCTGGCTGTGCAGTTTGTGCAACTAGATCTTTATTATGACGCAGAAACAATATTGTGTTTCTCAGAGTAAGTGCATGATCAAAATATCTCTGTGCTTCTCCTTCACCAGTGCTCTGAACCTAAACCAAGAGAAAATAAGTTTTGCAATACCACTCTCAAACCATTCATCCTACTATGTAACCATACAGTAGAGATATTAAGACATTAAGAATCAATAAACCACAAATTTGCCCAGGCAATACTGAAACATTAGCTTAAATCTCAGTTGAGTTTCTATTTGAATACATCCTTGAAGATGATAGAAATTATCCCAGCAAGTAAAACTAACAAACCAAATAATGTTAAATTACACCATTATATAAGTTGTATGTCTCACGTATGATTCAAATGGAGTGCTTAAAAAAACTCTAAGATCTACATTCTACATTCTGCTTCTTCCAGAAGAGTACTCCAATCCATGGTCACCAATTACGCCCCTAATTCTCATCACCGTGTCCACAGTTCTGTATCACTGGCTGCAAAGCTCAGTGGAGTATGTGATTCAACACGGCTGTTTCAACGCTACTAAATATACAGCTTAAATTCATTCAACGAGGATTCACTGAGTCATTACTCTGTGCTATGGATGACCTGTCTAGGATGTATGGATTGAATAGTGGACAAAACCGCTGTGCTCACTGGACTTCATTTTAAAGCATGTTCTTCTGACACTGAGTCAGGTACTTGTTCCATACGTAAAAACACACATATCCCAGAAACAACACACGAAATGGAAAGACAGGTCTATAGGGGAAAATGATTAAATTAGATCTGCATTAAAAAATAAGATAACCACTTAAGCCTCATCAAGATGAAGCTTCTTAAAAAATAGCTAAGATGGGGCGCCTGGGTGGCGCAGTCGGTTAAGCGTCCGACTTCAGCCAGGTCACGATCTCGCAGTCCGGGAGTTCGAGCCCCGCGTCAGGCTCTGGGCTGATGGCTCAGAGCCTGGAGCCTGTTTCCGATTCTGTGTCTCCCTCTCTCTCTGCCCCTCCCCCGTTCATGCTCTGTCTCTCTCTGTCCCAAAAATAAATAAACGTTGAAAAAAAAAATTAAAAAAAAAAATAGCTAAGAAACTATTTTTAAAAACTAGACTTCAGACTAAAAGGCCTTCCCAAAAATAACTATGTGATATAAGAGAATATAGATATATAAAAAATAAAGCAATCTTCCAATTTGCTAAACGTGGTAAAAGACTAGTGGAGGTGAGAAAAATAAAAGTCAGAAAAACAGAACTTAGAATGTGCTAGAAAATAAAAAATTTATTGGCAAATTTTCCAAGATAATACACAACAAGAAATGGGGTTAACAAGGTGTTAAAAGTATTGAGGGAATAATGGATGTATAAAGGTAACAATAAGAGACCAATTAATAGCAAGGATTATCTCAAATACATTTCTGCCCTAAAAAAAGGAAAAATTTATGGAGAAGGAAGAGTGAAAAATGTCATGGTCTTTTTCTTAAGATATAAAAGATAATGGAATCATAAAATCCTCTAAGTAGCACATTTAATACACAGAGTTCACCACTAAAACACAAAAGGTACCAAAATTATTAGTCAAGTAACAGATTCAGCATATAAACTATTTGTAGAGAGGAAAACAGAGGACAAAAACAAAAACGAAAACAAACACACACAACACACACACACACACACACACACACACACACACACACACACACCCCTCTACCACACCACAACTACCACCACCAAAAACCCAAAAAACCTAGGAAATGGAAACCCCCAAAAGGGCAATCCAGATTTAGAGCTAAGGCCAAGTAGGGCTGTCCTCATGGGGAAGAAGGAGGCTAAGAGCATTGGCTGAAGTCTTCCAGATAATAAAGGGGATGGTGAGAGTGGACATAAACATGATACCCAGGGACACTGTTTCAGATTTAAGATAAGGGGAACAAAAACTTCAAATAAAACAGCTGAAAGGAGATCTTGGAAAATCATACTAAAGAAAATTAAAAGCTATTTTAGAAAAACGTAATTCAAAAAATTACATAGACTATTTCTGTACCCCATTTCATTAAACCAAATCACACTAAGTGATAGATAAGGTCCACAAATCACTTTTTAAATCACAAAATCTGTTCATCCACTTGATATTCTAAAGTCTAAATGACTGTTGCAGTATTAAGGTGAGGAATTAGGCAGGAATGAGCAAGAATATATGAAAACCTATACAATCAATAACTGATGTTGTATCAAGAAATGGTTCCAAATGCCCTGACATCCCATACTGACCAGTCCAGATTTACCTTTTCTAGTTCTATAAGAAAGCTGTCCAGAGACTCATCTGACAGTTTGCCAACTTCGAACATTGTGACAGCATGGCTTTTCAAGTTCTGTAATACAGAAACAAAACAAAAAAACTTAAAATGGACCTTAAACACCTTACATGAGTCTACTGTTCATAAGCCCTAGTTTTCTCTTCTTATATGAAGCATTAACATCTCACATTTATACTATGCTGTCTAATATAATTACACTTAAAAGTGAGTGACATGGGAAGCTGAGTCTTCTGATTACAGAAGTAACCCTCACTAAAGAGTTACTATGCTCCTCTAAGGAATATAAAACAAAGACAGTTGCATTTTGCATTTTTAGGAATTAATCTAATTCTTAAAAAGGGACCTAAAAGCATGAACTATTTTAATTCTAATCTTTAAACACTGTCATATTTAAACAAGAATTTGACTTACTGGTGAAAGATTTCCCATCATTAAAAAGGCAGTGAGAGTTGAGTCAAAGAGAAAAGCAATACGCTTTGTATATCCTGTGGACAAACTCAAACTGCTTACACTGGCTGTGTCAGCTAGAAAAAAAAAAAATCATAATGTAAAATCGAGTAAATGAAAATTATTCTTTGCTTATCATTTAGAATGAGAAAGTATTTCTTTTCAACTTTGACGATTAAAAAAATTACATAACTAAACGTAAGCCAATATTGCAGTCCCAAAAGGTCCCAGTCCCACCTATCTCGAACTAAAAAAGGTTAAAAAAAATTTTTTTAAAGGTACTTGGTAGTAAATTTCTTTTGTTGTTGTTTGTTTGAGAGCAAGCACGCGTGCGAGCAGGGGAGGGCCAGAGGGAGAGAGAATCGCAAGCAGTCTTCACACTCAGTACAGAGCCCAAAAGCAGGGTTCAATCTCACGACCATGAGATCATGACCTGAGCCAAAATCAAGAGTCGGGACACTTGACTGACTGAGCCACCTAGGCACCCCTATAATAAATTTCTTTCCTTCTTTTTTCTTTTATGTTTTTTATAATTTATTCATTTTGAGAGAGAGCGAGCAGGGGAGGGACAGAGAGAGAGGGAGAGAGAATCCCAAGCAGGCTCTGTGCTGCCAATGCAGAGACCGATGTGGGGCTAGAACTCACAAAACTGCGAGATCACAACCTAAGCCAAAGTCCAAAGTCGGATGTTTAACCAGCTAAGCCATCCAGACACCCCTATAATAAACTTCTTAAAAGCCAATAATAAACCAAGACTTGATAACTGACAGAACATTAAGACTAGCTAGCCTAAACTCTCCAGATGAGTCACCTGGCTCAGGTAAGAGACTGGGGTTAGAATGAGAGCCTATGCTGTGCTCCCCTCCCCCCACCCAAACATAAACCACATGCAGCCCCCTCGTCCATTAGCTTTGCCTCCCCTTGTGCTTGGCCCATACTGAGGCCTTCCCTCACTCACCAGCTGGCAAGCTATTATTCATTTTTAGCCCAACTATCCTCCTCTCCAAGAAAGCTTCCTGAACCTCTCTAGGCAACAAGGGAGCACTTCCCCTCTGCTCCCACAAGCACCAAAACACTTCTCACGTTGCTGTGGGTTTTGTGGTTATCCTGTCTTCTCTCTCCCTAGACTTAATTCTCAGAAGGAAGGTACCATATTCTTGTCAATTTTATACCCTTAAGACCTAGCACAGTACCCAGCATATGGGTAAGTACTCAACGACTATGTACCAAACGAATGATACCGAGAACAAAGCTAGGAGAGTTAACTCTGTGAGTGTATGTATAGACACAGGCCATCATCTATAAACACTCTAAATTAAAGTGAGTAAGTGCTAACCTGGATCTTCTTGACTGTTAGTATCTGTGTCAGTAGCCGATGAAGCTTCTTGTACAGGACTCCTACTTTCCCCACCATCCCATGATAGCAGCATCTTTTGTGGATCTAAAGTACTCCTATTAACGAAGAATACATCCACATTTTAAAAGTCATATAAATTATCTTCTATAAAAATAGCTACTAAAGTCAGTACTCAAATTATGAATATCCATCCCAATCCAGTCTTATGTTCAAGCCTGAAATTGAGACGTAGCCCCCAAATGCTCTGCCCACATACAGCAATGGTTCTTAACTAAGACCCATGGACAGGCTTCAGGGAATTTGAGAACTCTTTAAAACTATATGTAAAATACTAAAACGAACAAAAACAAAAACAAAAAAACTGTATGTAAAATACTGTATTTACTTTTCTCTGGGGAAAGGGTTCTTGTTTTCATCATCCTAAAAAAGATTCATCACACAAAAAAAGTTTAAAAACCATTAATATATAGGGTTCACCTCAACTGACAGGTTGGTAAGTAAAATTTTTGTACATAAAACAATATTTTTTCCTAAGAGGAAACTCTAATATCTCATACTAAATAAATGAATTACTTTAATCTGTTTACGGATGGAACATTCTTCCACGATGAATGAAGCTGGTCCAAATTTATTACTTGTCCCTTCTTATGGGCAAAGCCCAATCGGCAATACATTGAAACAGCATTCTGGAAGGAACAGAAAGGAAATTAGCATTTACAATGAACCAGACATCAGAATGTTTGTAGAGAGAAAATATAACCATGGACTATGCTTACAGTGATCCTCACACATTTTCATCCCATAACTAGAAAAAGCCATTTTTCAGTAGGCCTGTTCATCTGCTACGGTCTTCACATCCGTAGAAGAGCGAATGCTCCCAACCCTCAGGCCTGCCGCTGTCTACGAAGCAAGAGGCTGAAGTGGTGCAGTTTAGCAGAAGTTGTTGCTTTAACTGACCTCCTTACTCCTTACTAGACACTGATCACTCTGCTTCCTGCGTGCACAGGAATGTGAGTGCCGGCTTTCACTGCGTGGGGTGAAATTCCACTTCAGGATCCTTATTTCTTTCTATCTTTGCAAGGACCCCTTTACTGTCCCCACTCCCTTGGAGAGCGATAAGAATCTCACTGTCTCTATCTCTCAGTAGCTTATCAATGGCTTATAATAAAAGCCATTCAGTATTTATAAGTAAAAAGAGTATAAAAATTACATACCTTAACCAAAGATAAGTCTATTTCAAGGACATTTGCAAGCTGGAAGATAAAAAAAAATTATTTACATTCCTAGAATTATCAATATTACACAGCTTGTAATAAACAACTGAACCATAAAGAGCAAAATTTTAAGTTAAGAATAACTGAAAGACTGAATAAATTTTGAAATCAGAACTTTCTCCTTTCCTTATGTCTAAGATGTTTAGAGTAGTAGGAGTCTAGATAGTGACCATAACAATGGAAGATTCTTTTCTCTTTGAGTTTCATTTAAAATAAGAAAATGCCTATATCGATCAACAGCCTACAATCCTTTTACCAAGAAGTCATATAAAAAGTTATTTACCAAATTATGTTATTACTAAAAAAAACCTCAGTATGTCTATACAAGAAGTAACATAAGAACAGTGACGTAAGTATATTAATGGTCTATGATCTACCATGTACAGATTCCAAAAACACTTTAACCATCATTAAATAACTTTATTTCACACAAAGATTATTTTATAACCTCGAGGCCAAGTCATTCATAAAACACTGTTCATGCTTACCTCTGCAACATTAGTATGCTCATCTATTGAGACAAATATCTTGTAAAGTAGAGTTTCAAAATAATCACCTTGCACCCGATTCATTACAAAACCTTCAAGAGGAGGAACTAAAACAAAATAGACTTAGTTTAGTGATACAATTTTATAAAATAAGAAAGCATAATTCAAATATCTACTCAAAAAGAAAAACCTCTACCTTAGAGATTGAATTCAGTTTTTGATTTTATCCACTCCACAGCAAGTTCTCTAAAACCCCCAAAGTTAAGGACATTTACAACCCAGTCTACACAGAGGACTCTGACAGTAGAGCACAAATCCTACAAAGAGTTAATTTAATTTAATCCCATGGAACTCTCAGATTACTGAGGCAAAGGAAGTGCTGGAGGACACGAACTTGGTAGAAAGGCAGGGGCACTGGGGCTGCTCCCGCCTGGGGAAGGCTGCAATGGGTGTGTTGTAATGCCTGAGAGACAGCAGGGGTGACTAGGCTAAGGCAGAAAAGCAAAAGACTGAGAGACTATACAAAGACTGCACTGGCTGCCTTTCTCCCACCATCCCCGCTCCATGCTGAGAAGAGAAGAAATTCACCTGCACGACGGCCACTTTTACCAGCAATCACTAATTCATTCTTTGGGGCTTTCTTTCTATACCCTCTTCAGTGGCCTCAGTATTAAGAAGGGCAAGACCTTCTTCATCACAGGAGGCAGCCTAGCAGGTGCTGTTCACCTGAAAGTGGATTCATACTCATTTCTCTCCATCTCTTTGGTCCAGAAACTCTAATCCAATTTACTAGAGCACTCTGCCCAGCTGATAATAAAGAGGCACTATGCTTTCCTTTACCCTTCTCCACTGTGCACGTTTCCCTTGAAAACATCCTGGGAAGGAAGAGTATTTAGGCCATCAAAGGACTTGGGGGTCCTGTGTCTCCTGGACCTAATAGCATCTATTGCACCCAAAACCTAAATTATTCCTAACAAAGAGAAGACAAAACTTAAGTGGTCAAAACGAAGACGTTGCAAAAAATCACAATGACAGATTATTCACTTTCTAGATCTGGCTCATGTCACTTTTTTTTTTTTTTTTTTTTAATGTTTATTTTTGAGAGAGACAGAGGCAGAGCTTGATGAGCAGGGGAGGGGCAGAGAGAGAGGGGGACACAGAATCCAAAGTAGGCCCCAGGCCCCTGAGCTGTCAGCACAGAGCCCAACGCGGGGCTTGAACTCACCGACCGTGAGATCATGACCCGAGCCGAAGTCGGATGCCCGACCGACTAAGCCACCCAGGCGCCCGTCAGGTCATTTTCTAATTTAGTGTTACCTATAGTTCTAGTCATCCAAGTACTAACTCTTTTCCTACACTATCAGCTGTGTGGATAATAGCAAACGTTTACTGAGCACATACTAAGTGCCAGACGACTTCCAGGTACTTGACACACACAATTTCATCTTATCCTCTTAACCTCATGAGTTGTCTAATACTATACCTCTGTATTTCAGAGACGAAGAAACCAAGACACTTAAGAGGTTACAAACACAATTTACATCTAGGTAAAGAGATACTGAATAGTCTCCAATACAAAGTTAAAAAAAAGTATGAATTACAACACACCATCTGCGTAAAACAAAAACCATACAAAAAAGGATATATGCATACATGCCTATGTGCTTAGCATACTTTTGGAAAGATAAACAAGAAATTTAGGAGAGCCACTGAGAGAGTGGCCACTGAGAGAGAAACTGTGTAGCCAGGCACAGGGGTCAGAAGCAGATGTTTTTATAATCTTTTATAAATTTAAAATATTATATCATAATATTGCCTACTCAAAAATATATTGAAAAAAATCAAGCTAACATACACAGAGAACAAACTGGTGGCTGCCAGAAATGAGAGGTGGAGGATGGGCAAAATGGGTAAAAGGAATAAGAAGGTTCAAAGTTCCAATTATAAAATAAGTAAGTCATGGAGATGTAACGTACAGTACAGCAACTATAGTTAACAATGCCACACTGCATATCTCAAAGTTGCTAAAAGCGTAGATCTTAAAAGTTCTCACCACAAGAAAAAAGATTTCTGCTTTTATGTGTGGTGATCACCACACATCATGACTCATGTCATCACCAGACTCATGATGATCATTTCACAATATATATAGCTATCAACATTACAATTTACATCTGAAACTAACAGTATGTCAATTATATCTCAGTAAAGAAATAACAAAATAAAAATTTTAAACATGTTAATAAAAATTAATAAGTATAAAGAAAAATACCTGAGAATAGCCTAGAAAGTTTAAAAATAAAAAAACTCACAAGGAAGGCCTGGCCGTAACTAATATATTTAAAAAAAAATTTTTTTAAGTGTATTATTTTTGAGAGAGATAGAGACCGTGCAAGTAGGTGAGGGGCGGAGACAGAGGGAGAGAAAGAGAATCCCAAGCAGGCTCCACATTGTCAGCGCAGAGTCTGATGCAGGGATTGAACTCATGAACCGTAAGATCATGACCTGAGCCGAAACGAAGAGTCAGATGTTTAACCGACCAAGCCACTCAGGTGCCCCTGGCAATAACTAACATTAAAGATTATTTTGAGTCACTGTAATCAAAACAATATGGTATAAAAATAAAAACAAATCCGTGAAGACAAAAGACTATCTGAACTAGCTCCAGTGGAGAGGGGAATTCAATGTATGACAAAAGTTACATTTCCACCCCGTGGTAATGGGTTACTGAAAAAACAGTCCTGGAATCCCAAATGCTATTGGTTTTCCAAAGAGAAAAAAACCAAGTTGGACCCTTATTTCACATCAAATACAAAAATAAGCTCCAACTATAGGTCTGAATTTGTATGACAAAAGTTTTTAAGAATTTTTAGACTATTTACATATATATGTGCATATATGTGTACATATATACACATACACACACACATATACATACACATATATCTTAAAAGTACTCTATTCAAGCATAACAGAAATCTAGAATCTATAAGCAAAAGGGAAGACATAAGTCGAACAAGTATACAGTTTGATGAATGATGGACTAAACATATTTTAACAATAGACCCTTTAGGGGCCCCTGAGTGGCTCAGTCAGTTAAGCAACCAACTTTGGCTCAGGTCATGACCTCGTGGTTTGTGAGTTGAAGCCCTGCATTGGGCTCTGTGCTGAGAGCTCAGAGCGTGGAGTCAGCTTCAGATTCTGTGTCTCCCCCTCTCTCTGTCCCCCCACCCGCCCTCTTTTTCAAAAATAAACATTAAAAAATTTTAAAAAACAATAGACCCTTTAGTGACTATTCAAAGTATTTGTCTCCCCCAATTTATTTGTTCCACCAACCACAGTGCTTGTTTTGTTCAAACACAGCTGAAATGCTTTCTCTGAAATCAACTGCAGGCGTCATTTGTGCTGAATCTGATGGCTTCCACGTTGTCAAACTGCTTTTCATAGGTTATTACAATTTGGTGAACACTGCATATTCCAGGTGATAAGGAAGGTAAATTCAGCAGTAATAAGAGCCTGAGTCTGTCCGCACCAGCAAACATTGCTAGACAGTAGGTAAAGCATGGCAGAACCCATCACTGTAATGGAGTAGCCATCCACTTGGCCCTTCTCTGACTACATCTTTTAAATGCACTTAGTGCTAACGTGAGTCAATATTCAAACTATAAGTCAACAGGGACTGAAATGAACTAACCAAAAACCTATCTTTTCAGGGGATTCTCAAATGAGTCAATATCAGTTGATCGATGACAGTAAAGACTAGAGTAATGCCTTCATATTTTCCCATAGTGACAGGAAACCACTACCAGCCCTGTCCTCCAGAAATCTCTTCCTTGTCAAAACCTTTCAAATTGTAAAACTAGTATTTTATTTGCTATAGCATCAATTATATAAACAAGAATTAGTATCTCATTACTTTCTGATTTTCTTTCCAAATTTAAAGAATTCATGTATGTACATGGTTCAAAATCATTTATTAAAGAATCGCAAACACATGGTAACACAGATAAAGGTCAGGATACAATACAGCATGATAACCTGTAAAGATTCAACACTGACATGAGGGAGTATTTCTGCAATAAGCCCCTACCATCACTCAAAGTCATTCCCTGGAAATTCTTGACATTTATATTTGATTACACAAATATTAAGTATCTTAGTATGGTAAAAGATACCAACAAATAAGAACGATAGCTCAGGGGCGCCTAGGTGGCTCAGTCGGTTAAGCCTCCAACTCTGGATTTCGGCTCAGGTCACGATCTCACAGGTTTGTGAGTTCTGGCCCCACATCAGGCTCTGTGCTGACAGTGAGGAGCCTGCTTGGGATTCTCTCTCTCTGCCCCTCCTGTGTTCCCTGTCTCTCAAAATAGATAAATAAACTTAAAAAAAAAAACACCATAGCTCAAAGATATGCTGGGAAACATAAAAACATACCTGTAACACACAACCTAAATTTGTTAAAAAATCTAACCTATAGGAAAAAAGCTTCACTGTGTTCAAGGATGTTAAGCACATCACTACTACAGGAAAAAAAAAAAAAAAAAAGAAAGAAAGAAAAAGAAAAATTATAAGCAACCTAAATAACCAGCAATAGGAGAATGTTCTAATAAACTGATACATCCATAAGGAAATACACAAGAGCCTTAATATTGGTTTAACTTAGGGAATGGATGAAGGATGAAGGGAGGAGTAGATAAGGACAAAAAAGATGACTTCAACATGACAAAATAAGACAGGTATGTGGAGTTAAAATAATAGCTATGATAGGACTGAACATCTGTAAAAACAGTTATGCACTGAACAAAGACTAAAAGGACATAAATTTGCGAAAACATTAACCTGATTTAGGATGTGAGAAATTTATTTCAGACTTCCATTATTTTAACATAGCATGTATAATAACGTGAAGATAAAAAATAAGGAATTTAAATAAAACCACCACAATGTGTTACAACGTAACAAAAGAGAAATGTCTTTCTTTGAAAGATTCTAACATCATAGATCCTAGATTATGTGTCTAATTTATTAGGGTGATACATGCAATGTGCAGCACCTAGTAACCATTCAAAAAACCCTGGAAAGTGTTAGCATATACTTACCTGCTATACAACTGTCATCAGATATTGGTACATCCAGATAAATAAATCCTTTGTTATATAAGCCTACAGAAGCAAAAGTAGCTGTTTTAGATGGAATACTAAACAACAGTAAATTTAAAAAGAAACCAAAACTGGGGCGCCTGGGTGGCGCAGTCGGTTAAGCGTCCGACTTCAGCCAGGTCACGATCTCACGGTCCGTGAGTTCAAGCCCCGCGTCAGGCTCTGGGCTGATGGCTCGGAGCCTGGAGCCTGTTTCCGATTCTGTGTCTCCCTCTCTCTCTGCCCCTCCCCCGTTCATGCTCTGTCTCTCTCTGTCCCAAAAATAAATAAACGTTGAAAAAAAAAAAAAAAAAAAAAAAGAAACCAAAATTGATTCCTGATTTTCTGCAAAGATTCTTACAACTGAATACTAGGTAAAGGAGAAAAAAAATAAACAGAAGAGGAAAAGAATTAAAGTTTTCAAATCTGTTTCCTTCATATGCTCAGAACTACAAAATTAAAAACATTTTTTTATTTATGATTCATTTGTATAAATTTGCAGTGTATGTGAATAAAAGACTGATAAAAATTGCTATTAATTGTTGATGGTTTAAAATTAGTCTTTATGTTGACAAAAGACCACTTCTACTAACCACTTACTATGTACTACATTGTAATCTAGTGATCCAGACAGCTGAGGGCCTGCATCGATGATCTTATCAATAGCACATTTCTCAGGCAAAGTGCATATCTAAGAAAAACAAAATAATTTCAATTAAATTCTGTCCAAATTAATTTATGAGTCTCTTGAAATCTCTTCATGTTTAAGTCAAGGATTATCATGATGACTATTATATATGATTATATATTATCTATTATGTATGCTTATAAATATTAGGTGCCATTAGCTAAATGTACTACATATTTTTTTTCTCTTATTGCTCTGGAATTCAGAAGAAAAACCTATGCACACAGCTGTCGATTAAGGTGCCAGAATATGCCACCAACAGAATCGAGGACAAATTATAAGTACCAATATTTGCTGATAAGTAGTGTTACCTAATAAATACCAATATTTAATCATCTTCTTTGAATGGGAATCAGATCCATTTGCTGATTCTGAATCTCTCAGGTCACAAGTTTATTCAAATTCCACACGGCTATTATCAGCACAGGAAGTACATCACTATAGCTCTGTTCTCACACTGCAGCAACGTTTCTAAGCCTTCTGCTCATTGGATTTAATCTGTCCTCTGAAGTAAAATAAAATGTAAACTGAAAAAAAAGTCCACCTGCTCACTTCCATTTCTTCAACCACAGAGAGACATGACCTAGTCTCTAGGCCCTCTGGTCCACGGCCCTGCCCCTTTACCTCTAACTTAGCATCTCTTCTACCATGCGTAAGGCTTACCTCCAATGCGGTCTGACCACCGGGAATATCACTTCCCTTGATCTTGACACTATCCCTCATCAAAGCACCTACCTCGTCAGCACAGCACTTCAGCAGAGTGATTAAGAGCACAACTTCCATAGCAAACTGCCTGAGTTAAAATCCTGGACGTTCGCTACCACTGTGACTTGAGCCGTTACCTTACTTCTCTGTGCTCACTTTCCTCCTATGTGAAATGGAGTACGAATAATATACCACTCTGGGGTGTTGTAGGAATCACATGAGACGCTATAAAAGTGCTTGCAGGAGAGCCTGGTGGAGCCGGCACACAGCAAGTGCTCAAGAAGTGTTGGCCGGTGTCATGGCAGCATCACATCACTTCACATGAAACTTCTAGTTAAAGTCCCCAGATTACTGTACATGGACCAAGTCAAGTCTTCCTCATTATTAAAGAGTGTCTTTCAAACCCGTCCATATGCTACCCTACTACAGTCATTTAACTTTGAACTTAAGTTTAATTTTCTCAGGAAAACCAAACGGTGTTACTTCTCAGAAAAATTACAGAACTATGATGAAGAATTACAATTTAAAAAATAAAAGTCATGTTTAACTTCTACAGGGACCTACCTTTATGTCATCTTCTGTGATATACCCAGCCTGCACCACCCACCAAGCCTCTATGGCAATTTCCACCGGCTTCACTGGCAAAAGATCACGAGCTGTTTTCCTTCTGAAAAATTTCTGCAACGGTACAAACATTTAAGAATTTGCAGTCAGCCTGAAATCACTACTTTCTTTTTTATTGATCACAGTGTAAGACTGTTTCCAACAGGCTAAATATCTTTTTAAATTCCCATGTTTCAAAATCTGAAGTACTCTAGATGTACTCAATAGAAAAAGTTTCAAAGTAAATTACTTCAAAACACAAATCATTAAGTCTCGATCTAAATCCAGAAATTCAAAGGAAATCTAGGAGGTGAAAACAAATTTGAAAAATGTGTACTCATTTCAACCATTAAGTGAACCCTGGGAGTGGAATCAGCAGGTAAAAAGACCAGCAGAGCAAAATTGATTTTTAAGAATAAATGTTTTATTCCTTAAATGTTTTAAAATTCAGTAATCGCATAAGCATAACCTAGAGAATACCGAAGGGGTGTTTTTGGTATTATTTCTGTATTATGCATATTTTACTTGATCGAAGAAATTCAATTCATTATTTTTACCACTTAAAACAATTAATGAGACTGTATGATAAGGAGGAAGAAACGAGAAAGGAAGGAAAACAAGAAACTCACTTTTGATGACCGACACTGATTCATCAGATCAATGTACTGGTTTCTTCCTATGCCAAGGAGCCTTAGACCTGAAAGAAAGCCTTTCCTTTAAAAACACGTAATGCATCTTAAAATGCCAGGACACTCAGGTCTTCTAGGAAAAAAACCCTTGGCTTTTGTTCACCTTTTGGTCACTGATTGATAATCAATATCAAATTAAAAGGAATTCTCAAACGAAATATAAAAGAAAACCCAAACTGGGAAAGATGAACTCAAGCTGACACTTGTGACAATGTCACATGGGCCAATTTTTACAGAGCAGAAGCCCTCCCGACTTCAGGAAGTCAGGACATCCTTCTCAGCAAAAGTTTCTTCCTACACAACAGAACTGTGTCACATGTCAGATACACACTTCCTCAAAATGAGCATAACACAGCAGGTTGTATTAGTAACAACCGTGTGTCAATGCTGCAAAACCACTGTGCACAAATCTTCTTCCCTCATTCGGCACACAACACTGCCCAAGCATCAGAAAGAATTTCACTTTCTAGAAATACTGAGATTAGTCTCATTTTTCTCCTTCTACCACTCCAAAATATTCCTCATAGACATTTAGACTGCATCTTACACTTGACTGGTATAAAACTGATAAAACTCCTATCAACAGTGTTGCCTGCTGTTCCCATGTTTCGAGTGTTTTAGGTTAAAAACACACATGATGATACGGACTATAGCATGCACGCAGAAAGACAGACTCTAATCATTACCTTCAGCATAATTAAATACTTACAGTCAGCAGCAGTAAAATTGGGCAACGAATCATAACTTTTCTCACTGTTCATAATGTCCTTTCAAAAAAAAAAAACAATTAAAAATCCTAAATGCAAAATATCCTTGGATAAAAATTTGTAGAAACATGTATTACTACAGCCAAACAGAATAATAATTAATTATTGGCACGAAGCCCTGAGATTAGAGTTTGCAACCTAAAACACGCATGCCACACTGTGGTACTCACTATGTGGTTCGAACCTAGTAACTGAAGATTAGACTTTCAGGTCTGGATTCTCACAGCACTCTCTATGAACCCCAAACATTCGCCCTGTAACCTCTGCCCTCTGGAAGCTGTGCCAGGAATACCGCATTTAGAGCTCTGGGCTCCAGCCTCTCCACACCTCACACCCAACCCTAGAGGCGTACCCCGAAACAAGGGGCATGATGGTTCACAGCTCCATCAATATGCATCTGAGACATGCGCTACCAACCAAGATTTTAACCACTTAGTCATCTCTGCTCCTACGAGACCCAACCAGCAGCAGAGTTAAACGCAGTATCCGGCTTTTTTCAACTCCCATCTGTTTCTCCAATAACAAACCAACTGTTTACTGTGGAGATAGGGCCCATTTTCAGCCCAGCAGCTATACCCCATGGTGTCAGAACAGAAACCAGAGAGCAACAAGCACGTGGATGTAACCGAAAGCGGGTAACTGAGGAAAAACCTCCCTCCATTTTCTCTCCTAAACCTTGTGGTCAATACCAGCAAAATAATAAAGAGACAGCCATAACGATGCTACTTACTGATTAGCTACCGCCTTCATTATGCTGCCTTGGTTCTAGTGAAAAGGAACTGACAGAAACCTGGGCTGTCAGGCCTCAATATTCCTCTAATATTTCCTTCCGAACGGGGACGCGGGAGACGCAGGACAGCATAAGTGCCCGTGAAGAAGGGGCTCAGGGAGAAAAGCAAAGGGAGATCTTGCAAAGGAAGCCACATTGGAAAGGAACCTCACTGTTACTCGTAGGTTCCCAACTCCTTTAGTTCTAGGCTTCTCTCTGCTCTGGAAGCGGTGAGTGGGCCCAAAACAGCAGCACTCAAATAAAATTAAGTAGCAAATGAATACTACATAAACATTGCCAATCTTTACATGCAGCTCACTTAAAAACAGTATATAACTGGTATTTAAAAAACTGCTTTTGGAGAAAGGCTAACATCTAAAAGTTAATAATAAAGGAAAGAAATTAGAGGCCGGGACTAGAAACATATTTCTGTTTCTGACACACGTATTGCATCATTAATTCTTTCTGTAGTCAGTGAAGAGTTAAACACATTGTTTTTCTGAGCCCGGTGGTCAGTTCCATCACCTGCATTTTCCACCTTCATCATGTGTTAAAAGCAGTCTGTTTTATAGAGACGCTGCTAACATAAATCATTAATGCTACAATAGCACAAAGGGTCAACAAATGCCTTCGAGAACCCAGAAGAGAAACAGATACTCTTCCGCCGTGAACACCTGGAACTTCCAGCAGCTGCTTAGATGAGTGTGGCGCAAGCGGTTAACTTGTTACGAACACTCCCCTCTCTGCTGTAAACTCAAGAATGATGGCCACCGTGGCCGAGATGTGCAGAGCCGGTCACTGTCGGCAGAGTCCCTGACAAGTAGCCCGGGATGGCCCATGTACACTGCCAACTCACCTCCATGATCCCAGTATAATATGAAAAGGGTGTTATCCTCAGGCCCTTCACCATAATATCTGACAGATGGTAAGGGTACAGCATGAGATGATCGCGACTGTACTTGAGGAGCTCCTCATAGTATTTGCGCTCATCTTTCTTGACATGTTTAACTGGGGAAAGAGAAATTATCCGGTTTTTGTCAGGTGTCTTACACTTACATATAATTACAAATGCAATAGGAACTACTTCATAAACCAACCTTAATAAAAAATAAAAGCACAGTAGTTGGAAGAGAGCAAACGAAACACTCCAAGTTGGAACAAAGAAACAACTAGGCCACAAGAAGCCCCCTTCAGAGTACACAAGCAAAGTCTGTAACAGGACAGAGAAGCAGAGAACTAATTCTTACCAGAGCAGAAAGCACAGAAAGTAATCATGGAATGTCCCCTCTGAAAGATGTAAAACGCAGCCTGTAATTCATCAAATCCCTTACTCTGTGACTTTACAAGAGAACCAAATTGAATGGTAATTTTCAAGGAAGTCTATTTCAAAAAGTTACTGGATAGTTTGTTTCTAAAACGTAAAAAACACCTCCCGCTTTCACAAAATGCATTTAAATAAAAAGATTCTCTCGGAAATACTGTGTTTAATATGAGAGTAACACATGGAGGGGAAGACCAGCAGGGAAATAGACCAGACTAATCAAAGTCATCTGACAAATAAAAAGCAAACAGTTAAAAAGAAAGTTAAAGAAAACAAAACAAAAACAAAAACATGGAACCAACTCTGCTTAAAATTTGTTTCAATAATTACAGAAAGAGTTTTCATTAAACTCGTGTGGAAAATTTATGGGAAAAAACCCACAATACTCAAAATCAAAATCTATTAAGAACTAATGTACTTCCCTTCTGGCTTATATTCTCACCTAAAGTGAAAAAACTACCATCTGAGTTGAAATTAATGTTGTAAAGGTAAAATGAATCTATAAATTATACTCTAAAAAATAATTTTAATCAGAACTCGAAAGAAAAATCTACTTGCTACTACAAATTATTGGTGAGATGGGACAGTACAGAGCTTCTTAATTTTTTTTTTAATGTTTGTTTATTTTTGAGAAAGAGAGAGAGAGAGAGGGAAAGAGAGACAGAGACAGAGAGAGAGACAGAGACAGAGACAGAGTGCGAGCAGGGGAGGGGCAGAGAGAGAAGGAGACACAGAATCTGAAGCAGGCTCCAGGCTCTGAGCTGTCAGCACACAGCCCCATGTGGGGCTCGAACCCACAAACCGCAAAATCGTGACCTGAGCCGAAGATGGACACTCAACCAACTGAGCCACCCAGGCACCCCAGTACAGAGCTTCTTAGAGTGTGTACATGGAATACTTTCAGTACTGTGAAACATGTACTGAAAAGACAGGATGGGGCACCTGGGTGGCTCAGTTGGTTGAGCGCCCAACTTGGGCTCAGGTCATGATCTCCCAGTTCATGAGTTTGAGCCCCGCATATGGCTGTCAGGGCGGAGCCCACTTCGGGTTCTCTGTCCCCCCCATTTCTGTCCCTCCCCCATTCATGTGTGCTTTCTCCCTCTCTCTTTCAAAAATAAGTAAACATTAAAAAAAATTTTTTTTAAAAGATAGGATTAATGAAAATGGTAAATCAGCAATAGTCGTTTCCACCTCAATATAAAAATGTCTCTACTTACCTAAGTTATTTCTGTATCGTAACTGATTGCGGATACTATACAGAACAACCTGCTTTTCATATTCTCTCTGTGAATTTCCAAGACTCTAAAAAAAAATAAAATAAAAAATTCAAATAGTTTTAAAAATAGCCTCTAAACTAAACAACAGTACTTTTTCCTCATACAATTTCAAAACCACTCCCTCTAATTTTATCCTCATACTTCTAATTTCCAGAACTGAATACAGAATATTTTCTTACATGTTATTATACTAATTTTCATGCTATGACATTAGAGCAAAAATTCAATGTGTTTATTATTTTTAGCCTGCCTTCCTTAAAGGACTTACTGAAATTACCTAAAGTGCTTATCAAATAAAAGAGCAGTCTGAGAGCATACAACTTCATTAACAAAAAACTAAGTTCTATTTACAAAGACTTTGTTCCTGATTGTTTCTAATTCGTGTGTTGAATAGACAGATGGATAAATGGACGGATGGCTTCATGCACCTACATTTTTCTAAAATGTAAGACTGTCAACAAAAGACCTTGTCTGCTAATTGTTTATAGCTGATGGCTATAATTATCAAAAATTAACATTTCTGGAGAATGTACATTTCAAATGTACCTCTAAATGATAAGATAACTTCTTAAAAACATCATCTCCTTATGGCCTCATTGAAAAATATTTAGGGGCGCCTGGGTGGCTCAGTCTGTTGAATGTCCAACTCAACTTCAGCTTGGGTCATGTGTTGGGGTTTGTGAGACTGAGCCCCATGTTGGGCTCTATGCTGACAGCGTGGAACCTGCTTGGGATTTTCTCTCTTTCTCTCTTTCTGCCTCTACCTACCCCCACTCGCATGCACGTGTGTGTGTGTGTGTGTGTGTGTGTGTGTGTGTGTCTGAAAATAAACATTAGAAAAACTCCAATTTCAGAATTTTGATGTTTTTTAAAGAGCAAAAAACTTTCCCACTGTGCTTTAGTGTTTTAAGCTCAAAGATAGATTCTCATGAAAGCAAAGCATAAGTGTGTCTGATTACAGTCAACATTATATTCAATGTGCGACCATAAACTTAATTTAATATATGACTGCTATCCCCCTTCTAATTACTGGGTATGATCTTCCCAACACGCTGTAAAATAAAATTAGACATCACAGGAGACTAATGGCAAAAAGATCAGAAGATTCAGTTATTATACTTCCTACTCACAGGTTTGAAAGCTGAGGTAAATGTCCACACACACACACACACACACACACACACACACACACACACACACGCACACACACGCGCTTTCACCAAAGGCCATCTTACAAGACAGATAAAACTCATATTTAAATAAACCAGCACCTAACTAGACCCACTGGTGGGATGTATTTTAAGAAAAAGGTGATGTGAGAAAACTAACATCTCTCTTCCTTCATCTAAATTAATTAGTTTATCACAGGCTAAACCGTGACTCATTTTACTGCCTGAATATATGTGCTTAAATTGTTTCATTCTTCTTTAAAGTTACAAGTGGTTAGTAACAAAGTTTATTATGGAGAAACCGCTCCACATCCTCCACCCAGCACCAAAGCCAGGATCAGTAATTAAGACATTGAGGGGAGTTAAACACTGGGCTTGCTGTGAAATTTGTCAAGGGTCTCCTCCAGCTTCGCTGCCACATAAGTCTCCTTCTCAAGGAACACAAAACACACACACAGAGCACCACTTTGCTAGAATCTCAGCAACCTCAACATGAGGTTTTGCGCTTCTGTTTTAAAATAAATCTCTTCATTTATCATGACTTACAAGCATTTTCTCCCTTTCTAACTTCATCCCTGGTAACTCGAGAACAAAGAGTGTAATCACGTCGCTCAAAATGGAAGGGTCTGTTATTTCTAAGCTAGTTAGAGAATACAGTGTTTAAATGCCTAAGCCTCTGTGCCAGGCATTCAAAGTAATGACTGGTCCTGATCAATCAATACATATGTGTACCCACAGATATCTAAAAACTACATTAAAAGTTGATTTTATTCTTCACTACCCATATACATAAAATATAATTGCTTTGTTCACAAAGATTCTTTGGCTTCCCTCCCACTCCTACCCCAAATTTCCCACCATTCGCATACTAAAACACTGTTACCACTACAGGAGGCAAACTAAAAGAAAGGTCATTTTACTCTGAGATGCGCTGACCCTGCAGAAATACTGACCAGATCTGACAAATGAAGCTGAGCTGCATATAATGGGAACTATAACAGATGAAAGAGTGACACAGGTACTGGTTATAAAATACCCACTGTGCACCAGATTGTGCTAAAAGCATAAGGAATTTTTTTCTACGGACTTTTCTCCTACAAACCCCAATCACACACACACCCACCCAAAAATACACCAAATCTTTAACTGACCTTTCTCACATGACACAGAACCTCATCATAAGACTTCCCTTAAAACACCTATAAATTGTTTTTGAATCATGAATACAAAATACTGATAAACTACAGAAATATCCTGAAATAATGGCCTTATCTATAACTTTTTAATGTACTTTTTAAGTTTTTGTATAGCCATATCACATAAAAACATTTCATCCCACCCATATAAAAACTAATGGCTTTACACACATTTTTTAAAAATCTGAAATCACCTTCTGGGTTGACATACCTTTTTTAAAAAAAATCTGAAATCACCTTCCCCCAGTTTTCAGAAGTGGGAAATGAGTCATTTCCAAATTAAACTCATCAAAGCTTACTGGAAATGCTATCAAACTACTTAGTATTATAATGGCAAAAAACAAATTCTTTCCATACAAGGACTACTTCCCACTTTGAAAGTGACTGAGCTTTAGCTCCTTGAAAAGAAATCTCAGACTGATACCATCACTCATTCACTCCAAAAATGTTTACTAAAAGCCAACCACATGATAGGTGCTCAAAATGCAAAAGCAAAAAACAAGTAATGTATGCAGCAAATGCAACACAGTGGGGTCAGTGCTGTGGGTGAGAAACACAGCGCTGTGGAGGATCAACTGCTCCACATGTAGAAAGTCAGGGAAACCTCCCTGGAGAGTTCTGACATTCAAGAAGCTACAAGTAATCTCTAGGAGGAGACAGGTAGCGCAGGACTGAGTTGGCATTTAGAAATCTCGCTCCGGTGTAATGTGAGGAATGAATGGGAGAGAGTCCCATCCTGCGGACAAGAGACCAAGTAGAAAGGTGATGTAGTAATCAAAGGCCGAGCTTGACCTAGGCCAACAGTGGCATGGCTACATGAAGTCCAAGGAAGCAACTTGTACAGATGGGTTTTCCAACACCTTCTATAAGCGGAAGCTCCTTCTAAGCTAAAATGGCTACTCTTTTTTAAGTGATCTTACCAAAACTAATTTTAATTTAATGTCACATCTGTACCTAATTATAACTGATCTGTGATTATTTTTAATAGTCATGACTAAGTATTAGATATGCTTTTGCCAATACGAATTTAGATCAATTATTCATGCTGAACATAATCGAATCATCCATCTTTCTTCCATTATGCTACATTTATTTCTGTGAAAAGAAAGAGTAGAGAAAAGATGGAAACAAAGAAAAAGATTGTTGGTTCCTCCAGTTGTCTTTGGATACACCACAAAACCCTAAAGAACAAAAGTACCAAAGCCCTCATTCAAGCTTAACAAGAGAAATTTACTCAAGTTTAGAGCTTTGTTCTTTCAAGTCAAGATAAATGCCACATGGGCAGCCACTGACAACCAAGAATGCCTTCTCTGTCTCTCTACCTTCTAGTTTTTTTGGGGTATCTCACAGTGAAAGCACTTTCCCTGCCACATGACGCATCACCAGAACCTTAAACTATTCATTTCTTAGAACTGAGCCCCCAAGCCGAGGGAAAAAGCAAATAATCCTTATACCATCACCACCACCACCCGAAACTCCGATTATAACTCCCCAGCACCAATGGAAACCAGAATTTCACCCTCAACCAAGTGGAAAGGGAGGAAACCTGAAGGTCAATCTATGGTCTGTGGTCTGAGAAACAGCGCTTTATAGGCAGCATGTATCACTACCTTCCTAAGATTCAACACCACCTGCTGTATTAGGCTCTTGTTCGTTTATTTGTTTACTGTCTTTCTTTGCTAAAATGTAAGATCCATGAAAACAGGGTCTCCGTCTTGTTGACTGGTGCAAATTAACCACCAGCACCTACAAGAAGGCACAGTGTGCAGGTGTTCAATTACTATCTGTTGAGCACTGAACAGAAATGACACTCAAGCAGTTGAGAATTAACCCTCAGAAGAAAACCTCCCGTCAGTCTCCTGTTGCAACATCTCGAATAAACCTATCTTGCCTAGAGGATAAAGTCCCACAAAACCAAGTACAAAAGCCCCTTCAAAATCTGGCCCTGCCTGCTTTTCCAGACTCATCTGCTACAACCTCCACGCACTCACAAAATCCCACCTCCAAACACCAATATACCCACAACTCCACCTCCCGTGATACTGAGTTGCTAGCTACTCTCAGAACACGCTCTTTCACTCGTGCGAGCCTCGTAAAACAACTTTCCCACTTCCCGGAAAATCTTATTTCCTCTTATCTCTCATTCGTCCTCTAAGGCCCAATTTCAATGCCTCCACCACACAGCCTCCAGACACTCCCTGGACAATTTCTTACTCCCTCCTCTGTGTGCCCACATATACTATAATACAAGTACGTATGAGCTATCATTCTGTAATGTATTTATTTATTTAACGTTCGTCTATTCCCCACCATCCTAAAGTTCTGGAGGTCAAGAACCGTATTAAGCAGATTTCGCAAGCGCCTAGCCCAGTGCCTAGTTTAAAGGAGGCTGCGGGCAAAGGTGCCAGGCGAGTCCATCCCTTTTAGCAACGGCCCCATCCTGCCCCTGTGGCCCCAGAGGCGTCCCTCCCTAACCCTTGACCTGCAGGTCGATTTCCCCGAGACCGTGGCGGGGGAAGGGCGGGATTCGGCCTCGAGGAGCAGCGCCGGCCCCGCGGGCACGGCAAGCAGGTGACGGCAGGGCGGGGCCCAGGTCCCAGGTTCCGGCCGTACCTGCCTCACGTTGGCCGGCAACTTGCTCCAGGGGTAGTTGTGCCGGATGTGAAACTCCACGTCTATATTCATGATGCCGGGAGCCCGGGCCGGCAACGGCGACCGCAGCTGGAACGACACCTCCCGCCTGCCCGCCCTCGGCCTGTCGGGGAGCCCGCGGGAGGCCTCGCGCCTCACACTGCGGAGAGCCGGGGCTGCCCCATGGCCAGGGCTCCCGACAGCTCCGCGCTGCCGGGCCACGGGGCACAGGAGCAGCGGTGACCCGCGCCAGGAGCGCCTCTGCAGCTCCAAGTTTCTTCCTAGTTTCGGCCCGCCGGAAATGGCTTTGGACTTGCGTCACTTCCGCCCACTGGCGCGAGGCCGGAGGGGCGGGGCGCCGAGAGGCCTCCTGCCCCGCCCCCTGCCCTCTGTGGGGCGGGGCAAGAAGGTGGTAGGGAAAAAGTAAGGGGTAACCGCCCCCTACCCACGTGCTTGGCTCAGGCTGTCAGTCTCCGGATGAATTGAGATACATTCCTGGGTCTGCATTGCCATCGGATGTCTTAATTTCCCCAGTGTGTGAACCCCGGTAGCTCCCGTTTCAGGCACAGGGGTAAGCTGTCTGAGAATGATGGGCTTGGGGAGGGAGTCATGGCTGGCTTCAAATAATGAAAGAGCGGTGAGCTCCTCCCCACCCCATTGCCAGCCCTGAGGAATCTCTTCAATCAATGAATGGTGTTGGGAAAACTGGACAGCCGCATGCAAAAGAATGAAACTGGACCACTAGTTTACATCATACACAAAAACAGATTCAACGTTGATTAAAGACTGCTAGACGCGAAACCATAAGACATGGGCAGTAAGGTTTTTGACATCAGTCTTAGCAGTATTTTTTTTTGGACCAGTCTCTTCAGGCAAGGGCAGGAGAAGCTAAAATAAACTAATGGGATTACATCAAACTAAAAGCTTCTGCACAGCAAAGGAAACCATCAACAAAACTAAAAGGCAGCCTACTGAATGGGAGGAGATATTTGCAAATCATACATCCGATAAAGGGTTAATGTCCAAAATATATAAAGAACTTATACAACTTTGTATTTCTTTAAAAATCTGATTAAAAAATGGGCAGAGGACTTGAATAGACGTTTTTCCAAAGAAGACATACACATGGCCAACAGGCACATGAAAAAAGGCCCGGTACCACTAATCATCAGGGAAATGCAAATCAAAACCACAATGAGATATCAATGCACATCTATCCGATTGGCTTTTATCAAAAAGACAATAACAAGTGTTAGTGAGGATGTCGAGGAAAAGGAGCCCTAGCTTGTGGGAATGTAAATTGTTGCGGCCACAGTGGAAAACAATATGGAGGTTCCTCAAAGAATTAAAAACGGAACTACCGTGCAATCCAGCAATTTTGGGGTATTTATCTGAAGAAAATAACAGCACTAATTCAAAGAGATACATACATCCCAATGTTCACTGCAGCATTATTTACAACAGCCCACATATGGAATATTACTCAGCCATAAAAAGAAGGAAATCTTACCATTTGTGACAACATGGATGGAGTTAGAGGGTACTATAATTACCTAATAATAAGTTAGAGAAAGACAAATGCCATATGATTTCACTTGTATGCGAAATCTAAAAACAAAACAAATGAACAAATAAGACAAAACAGAATCAGACTCATAGGTCCAGGTAACTGTTGGTTACCAGAAGGAGGAAGTTGGTGGGGGCAGGCAAATTAGATGAAGGAGATTAAGAGTTAGAAACTTACAGTCAGAAAATAAGTAAATCAGGGATATAATGTACAGCATATGGAATACTGTCAACAATGTCGTAATAACTTTGTATTGTGACAATGGTAACTAGATTTATTATCATTTTGTAATGTATAAAAATATTGAATCACTATGTTGTAGCCCTGAAACTCATAAGCTATTGTATGTCAATTATGCTTCAATAGAAAACATTTAATCTAATTACAATTGCATTAAAACTTCTTAACTTTCTATTCTTACAGCCCACAACCATTGTTAGAAACATGCAAAATAAAGAGAGAGAGAGAGAGAGAGAGAGAGAGAGAGAGAATTACCTATTCTTAAATTACCTATTCTTAAAATGTCCAGATTTCTTCATGTGCACATTATTGGGAACTCCTCATGGGTACGACAAGTAATGCTAAACATAAATCCCCATATTCTTTAATTATGAAAATTAAATTATAACATAGCACATGTAATCAATATATTTAAATGCTATAAAGTTTAGTTAAGTCTTCTGAGAAATTTGATCTCTTGCAATCAGTGGGAAAATATTTTAAGAAAGCAAGAGTTCAGAAATACAACATTTATTTTGAAACAAACCCAGATCTCTTCCCTATTTTAAAATACAAATGTGAAAAATCCCACAGCATCAGACCCCCTTCTCCCACCAGTCAGTGAAGCTGAGGACAGGTAATCTGGCTCAGAGGGAACATGGACTCTCCCATGGACCACACTCCTGACTCTTTCCTACCACCTCTGTCATGGAGACTATCAGTTGTGAAAATATCCCACTTGCACTGTATTTATTTTGGAGTGGAGAAATATTTCTGTATTATTATGTGTTGAAAGTTGCAAAGACAAGAAAAACACTGAAAGACTCAGCTGTCCATCCTCTCTTGCATTTTACACTTTAGAAACATGAAGACGTTTGCCATTGCCTAAATATGCCAAATACGATAACCCCTCTCTTGTGTGCTTCCCCCTACTTTACTTACATTGAAAACTTCTCATCCTGACACTGTGAACAGAGTACTAAAGAATCAAGAAGCAAGCTTGGAGAAGCAGGAAGGGGCAAGAAAAATGTGGGACCATTTTTCTCTACGTTAGGGAGTTTCTAGGATTTTCCTCTGCAAATGTTGGACAGCAACTGAGAGTTACAAGTCTGTTTTAGAGAGAGGCAGAGTCATAGAGCCTGTGAACGATTTATATTCTATATTTATCTATAATATCGGAAATGACACATTTCTGCCATCTGAAGTCAGTCTGCGTTTAGAACATGTCTGGTGTGGAAATGAACATTCCACACAATTAAAACGCTGAACTATTGTAATAGTTAAAGTGCCCACTAGGGGCTGATCTCACACAACATTTCTATACCTAAAACCTGCAAATTCTTCACTTCCTTTTTTATTGACTTTTACCCAAACCAATCTCTCAGGCCTGAAAGTCCTTTAAGTTTTTCATTTACTGGAGCTTTTCTCCCATATCTGATAGCACCAAATGTTGTCAGCTCTTCCTTGGAAATTGATGCAGTGAGGACTGTGGGGCAGTGGTCCAGCTGAGGTTTGCACAATCTCAAGGGCACCCCTGAGCCTCAAGTTTTCTGCTTCTTGGTAGGCCAGCGAGACAAGAAAATCCATCAGCTACAAAGCATGGTTTGTCCTTAATTGAAAGTATATTTTCATGGTATCCATGATGAGGAGTAAAATTACATTTTGAGTGAATAGGATTTGTGAATTCTACCATTGGTATTAAATTATTTATTTATTTATTTATTTATTTATTTATTTATCATCTATCTATTTTTTTTAATAGTTTTTTTTTCCCAACATTTATTTATTTTTGGGACAGAGACAGAGCATGAATGGGGGAGGGGCAGAGAGAGAGGGAGACACAGAATCGGAAACAGGCTCCAGGCTCTGAGCCATCAGCCCAGAGCCTGACGCGGGGCTTGAACTCACGGACCACGAGATCGTGACCTGGCTGAAGTCAGACGCTTAACCGACTGCGCCACCCAGGCACCCCTCATCTATCTATTTTTGAGAGAAAGCACAAGCGCTTGTAAGCTTGGGGAGGAGGGGGGGCGGTCAGAGAAAGAGGGAGAGAGAGAATCCCAAGCAGGCTCCACGCTGTCAGTGCAGAGCCCAATGCAGGCACAGACTCACAAACTGTGAGATCATGAGCCGAAATCAAGAGTCTGAGGCTTAACTGACTGAGCCACCCAGATGCCCCTCAACTGTATCTTTTTAAAAAGGTGGCACTCGCTGGAAAAATAAAGAGGTCAAAGGGAGGAAGTTATGAAAACCTATGAAAGTGAGAAGCCATCTGGAGAGCTCTTCTCATTTTTTGTCCCCTTTACTTCATCAAATAAGTTCATTTACGTATGTGGGTAAGATACGGAATGAAAGTTTTTAATGCCAGATTTTGTGTTTTTTCAATGAAGGGAAGGGAGTAGTCTTAGGAGCATGAGAATGACCTGAGAAGTGTTTAAAATGACCAATGTCCGGGCCTCACACCAGATCAATCCTATCAGAATTCCTCAGTTGGAGCCCAAATGATTCAACGTACAGCAAAGGTTGGTAGCCACTTATCAGGGCTTTTCGGGCTTCGGGTAATCAATAAGCAATTTGTTGAATTTATAAAATGAAGAGATGAACAAAGATGACATCTAACGCGCATTCTAACTCTACAACACAATAATTCCATGACCAGCCAAAATAATTTACTTTGCATATGCAAAAAAATTCTCCCAGTCTGCCCCAGGCTTTTTTGTAAACAAATACACACAAGCATCTGTTCCACATTCATATAGACTAAGGACATAATTTCTCTTGATAATGTTGGGAGAGCCCTGAGAGAAATAAAGAATTACACACTCTTGGACTAATGGAACTTATCTGAGTTTGTGTTACACCTGGGTCCATCTCAGATAGTTTTAGTTTATTTGGGTGTATTGTCACAGTGGCTTAGAACTTGGCTGAAATGAAGTATTTTTTGTTTCCTTTTACATTATGTCATCCAAATTTTATACCTTTAGCAACACGTAATCTCTTGACTGTCTAACAAGAAATAAGAGTTTATGTACTGGTGTAAACTGTGATCAGGGATTAAATTCACATATAGCGGAACTGCTTCATGACCCCTATTAGTGAGATTTGAGTGAGAGATAGATACCTTCTTGGGTACATCTACAACTGATCCCAGAACAATGTAAATCATCTATTTCTTGGCCCAGGTCTTTGTAAACATTTGTTCTCTCACTTTGCAGAAATGTGGAATTCTCTTTCTTTTAGAATTTGTGAAGATATAGTTAAATGTGGTTAGTGACATGTCTTCTTAGACTTGGTATAGATTTAATGCATAGTGATTTTCTTTTTCTTTCTTTCTCTCTCTTTTTTTTTAATAGGAAGCCAACTGAACCATGTACCCAGTAAAAGGTAAAAGGTAGGCCCAAGAAAGCAAACGTCAGGGAAAAAAATCAATTAAAAGGCCAACATCATCCATTTGCCTTTGAGAAGATAAGGATTACTACAAAGAAAGGGAAAGAGAGAGTCAAGGTTCACCATTGGAAATAAAAAGTAGGATTTTGGAGTGAGCAAGACAGTAGTAGTCTTGGAAGCTAGGCTTGGTTGAGAAAGGTTTTTTAAATTATTTGAGTTCCCACTGGCATAGCTTGAGGAAAAACAGAAGGGGAAGATGAAATCTTCAAGGTAGAGTATTTCCGGAATAGTCACCCCACCCCCTCCCCCTCCCACCCCAGGGAGATGACTGGACTTCAACAGAAAGAGGTTGATTTAAGAGCATCTTAATTAGTAGATTTAAGGCCCCACTCCCCACCCCTAACACTACCCAGTGGGGTGAGGATGTGAAGATAATAAAATCCATCTTCAAAAATAAAACAGCTACATTTTCGTTGTCTGTCAAGTCACATGTGAACATTTTCACCTCCCAAACACCTGCCAGCTTTAATCTGAGCCGTGATTTCCTTTCTGCACATGGAGGATAAGAAGGAGCAAGGCTGAGCTGGAGGGACTGTCCCTCACTATCTGCCTTCCAAGATAGTATCAGTAGCCACATATTAGGATCCCAGGTAGTAAACAACAGCAGGGTTTGTCAAGAGGGGAAGCATGGCAGGTTCCATGGGCCACCGAGAAAGTGGGATGGCTAAGAAGGCCCAAACTGTGACTTTACCAAGGGCCTGTATCTAAGGGAACTATAAGAGTCCTTTGAGGGATTAAGTTCCTGTGGCAGACAGGTTGTCTAGGCAGACAACCCTGACCGGGGCTAAAAGAGTATAGAGGGCAAGATTGCTTCATGGATTCGATCAACGAAATTAACATGAAAGACTGCAATTAATTCCCGAGTGTGAAAGAAACACAGAGCAAACAACAATTGGGACTAAAGAAAATCCCAGAGGAAAATCTCTGACTCTGTACATCAGGGAGAAAGATGGGAAGATTCTCCGCCTGGATCTCACCACCCTCCTGATTCTTGCAGCCCAACAACAGAAATAGAGTTAGTAATTGATTTTTGTCCCACTGCCAAATATTGATTTCCGATTCTGGAGAAATATTAATTTAACAAAAGGATACATTCTTTCAAGAAAAATTTGCCAAGTGCTTTCTAGGTGCGAAGAACTATGGTAACTATTTGGGAATAGAGATGAATAAAGCATGATCCTCTCCCGTAAGTGATTTACAGTTTTATAAGGTTGAGAATCCAGGTTCTTAATTTGGTGAAACCAAAGTAGAATACAATGATGAGTATAAGACAATAAAGGGTCTAGTGGAAGAAAGTGGCTCTTCTGATTAAGGATTCTGGAGGCAATCACAGAGGAGGTAGTGTTTTTGCCTGAAGAGATCCTAAGGGATTGGAGGGGAAGGTGTTTGGGCTGGCAAGAAATGGAAGATGCCATGGAGGCCAGAACACGCTAAAATAAAAAGGATTGAGTGATGCTCTTGTTAGACCCTGGTGACCAGAAAACCTCACTTGAGGTAAGAGCTGTCTTTCTTTAGCTCTTCAATGTTTTATGCTATATTAATATATCACGATCGTAATATTGATCTTTCTATTGAAAATACTAATAAACAAAAAAAACCACAAAAACTCAATAAATAAATAAGTAAAATACTAATAAATAAATGGACCTAGTTTATAATCTGTCCTATTTTTACAGAGAACCCCCCCCCAAAGAATTTCTAACACCAGTCAAAGAAAGAAATGTGTAAAGAGATTGAGATCACTTGTAGTTTCCTGCCAAGGATAATGCCACTGGATTCTAGAAAAATAAGAAGCTGGCTGTTCATTTTGTAAGTAAAACACATAGGTTTATCACATACGGCATTAAAAGGATGATAACTGGTACAAGCTGGTACTGCATATTTCTGATATGAGAAGGTAGACACACCTGCAAATAGCAAATAATGACATGATATCGTGCAACAACACCCAGGAGAACATACCAGAACTGCTTAGTCACCTCATTTCATCCTATAGGTATTATCTCCTCACTGGGATACTTCAGAATTCTCAAGACCAGAAGTTCTCAACCAGGGGGCAATTTTTGCCCCCAGGGAAGATCTGGCAATTTCTGGTTGTCACAACTGGAGAAGATGCTACTGACATTTGGTGGGTAGAATGCTGGAATGCTTTCCTAAAATCCATAGGTGAGCCCCTCCCCCATACACACACAGAAAGAATTATCTGGCCCCAAATGTCAATAATGTCAACATTGAGAACTGTCCCCTAGACTACAAACCACTTGGAACAAAAACGAGTACTCTAGGGGCACCTGGGTGGCAACGTTTTTTTGTGTTCCACATAAGATCATCTCGTGTGCTCCACTGGGAGACGTTCCATTCTTCGAGAGCCAACCTCTCTCTAGCAGACTTTTATCATTCATTTGACTGTTGAATGTCTAAACATTACGGATCTTACTTGGAGGCAGAGCCCGCCTCCCATCAGAGGAACTATAAATGCCAAATATTCTCCTTCTCAGCTGCCTTTGCAGCTAAGGTGTGAGCATGAGCCTTCAGCTTCAACATTCAGACGTGCTCCTGTCTGGGCCTGAATCAGCAGCTGGTGACCAAAAGAAGAAGGCATGGGGTCCATGGGCTCAGTCTCAACAACATGAGCTCTCATGGCTCCAGGTGCATCCAGCCCTGGGAGGTTAAGGTGGCAGAAATGTTCTCACTACTTCAAGTGACCCAGTAGCAAGTGAATGCCCAGAATTGCAGACTTAAATGCTAGAAGAACTTCAAGACGAATGTGGAAGAGAAACGTGAGCCCAGTCAGGGGGTAGTGAGGACCCTGTCAGCCTGAACATCTGCACTTCACCTAACGAAGGCACCTGCTGATCAGATCCATGTGGGGATACAAACCCTGGGCTATCTGGTCTGATTTTTCAAGGGAAACAGGAATTTAGAGTTTTGTGTGAATCTGATGGGCAACCCATTCAAATTAGACAATAACCCATGGTGTGGGCAATACTGATGGGGACATGCCTATCAGTCAGCTTCATTTGTCAGGCCACCGTATGCAAACTCCAGGGTATTCCTAAATGCTCTCACCTCTTACTGTGTCCTCAGTGGAAGATTTAACTGAGAGAGCAGTTAAAGCAGCCTGTCTCTACTCCTGCAAAATTAGTAATAATACTATTAATTATAAACATTATTAAGTAGCAGTAACAATAATAAATAATCAATATTAGTAAGGCTTCAGAACTTCCAGATTTTTTTGCTAGCCTTCCAAGAAGAAACTTTAGTCCCTGAATATAACACAATTCCATGTCTCTGTACTTTTGCTCGTGTTGTTTCATCCTCCTTTATTAACCCCACTTTGCCCGATGATACCCTACTTTTCCTTCTAAACTCTGTTCAAGGGTTACCTCCTTCTGGAGGCCTTCCCTGATTTCCTCTCCCTTTCCTTCCTCCCCTACTCATTCACCTTAGGTTAGGTCCCCTCATAGCACCAAGGGATAGGATAATATTCCAGACCTTTAAAAGACAATGTCTTAGCCCCAATTCTATAGCAAACAGGTGAATACAGTGCATGCTAACACTTTATTGGGAGTACAATCCCAGGGCACTGAGAGTACAAGAGAAACAACATAAGGCAGGAAAGGCCAGAAAGCAAATATAAGGAACTGTGTTCCTTCAACAGGCCCACAGCTTCTCGAGGAAACACAGTGAGTTGCTTAGTCCTGTGTGATGCCTCTCAAGAAGCAATATGAAACGACTGTACCTCAAAACAGTTACTGTGGGGCAAAGCGGTGAAGAATCTGTTGGCTCCTTCCTGTCTTCAGCCTCCCATTGGTCAAAAGCGGAACCAGGAAATAGTGACTCTCCCAAGCCAGGAGTGTTGGAGCTTGCTGGAGCTGGGGCTGGGGCTGGGGCTGGGCAGGGCTGGGTCGGGGCCCGCCCAAGGGCACTGGGGCTGCAGTGAATGCCTTGCATGCTGTCCACTTCCTAGCAGGTTGCAGGCACCATGGGCCAGCACAACATCACCTCCTCCAAGACCATGCTGGTGTTTCTTAACCTCATCTTCTGGGGCGGGGGGGGGGGGGGGGGGGGGGGGGCAGCTGGCATTTTATGCTACACGGGAGGCTATGTCTTTATCACCTCCAAGGACTATAACCGGACTGTTTCTTTGAAGATGTGAACTCTCTCATCCCTGCCGTAGTGATCATAGCTGTAGGAGCCCTGCTCGTCATTATTGGGTTCATCGGCTCACGGGTCACGATCTGAGAAAGCCATGCGGACTCGCCACGTTTGTTATCAACCTACTCTTGGTTTTGTCACAGAAGTTGTTGTAGTGGTTTGGGGTTACGTTTACAGAGCAAAGGTGAAAAATGAGGTTGACTGCAGCATTCAGAAAGTGTATATAAGGCCTACAGTGGAACCAACCCCAGTGACACTAGCCCGGCTGCTCATCACGTACAGAGATAGCTGCACTCTTGTGGAATTCACAACTATTCAGACTGGGACAATCCAGACCGGTTCAAGGAAACCAAAAACCAGAGTGTCCCTCTTAGCTGTGCAGAGAGACCACCAGCAGCTCCAACGGTCTGGCCCACCGCTCCGACCTCCACGCTGAGGGATGTGAGGCTCTGGTTGTGAAGGAGCTACGAGAAATCATGATGCGTATCATCTGGGTCGTGCGGGCATTTGCAGCTATTCAGCTGCTGGGCGTGCTGTGTGCATGCATCAGATTGTGCAGGACGAGTAGAGATCCTGCTTCTGAGCCCTCCATCACCGGCGAAACCTCTGCCTGGTGCAAAGTGCAAGCCTGAGCTTTTAAGTCTTGTTGTTCTGATTTGGAAGGTGAATTGAGCAGGTCTACTGCTGTTGGCCTCCTGAGTTCATTTAGTTAAAGCTCACGCACACAGGTGTTGGACAGATCAGCATGGCTCTACATGTGCCCACCTACCCCACCCACCACCACCTATGATTTTCTTTCCCCCTATTATAGCTGACTCTCCATGTCCCTAAGTTTTTTGTTTGTTTGTTTTGTTTTTTTAACCTGAATTTTTTTTATTATATGAAATTTATTGTCAAATTAGTTTCCATACAACACCCAGTGCTCATCCCAAAAGATGCCCTCTTCAATGCCCATCACCTCCCCTCCCCTCCCTCCCACCCCCCATCAACCCTCAGTTTTTTCTCAGTTTTTAAGAGTCTCTTATGGTTTGGCTCTCTCCCACTCTAACCTCTTTTTTTTCCTTCCCCTCCCCCATGGGTTTCTGTTAAGTTTCTCAGGATCCACATAAGAGTGAAAACATATGGTATCTGTCTTTCTCTGTATGGCTTATTTCGCTTAGCATCACACTCTCCAGTTCCATCCACGTTGCTACAAAAGGCCATATTTCATTCTTTCTCATTGCCACGTAGTACTCCATTGTGTATATAAACCACAATTTCTTTATGCATTCATCAGTTGATGGTCCATGTCCCAAAGTTTTTAAGTATGGCGGTATATGTTCCAATTTCAGAACCATGTGCAGGTTGCACGGTGTGGGAGAATCAAAGGAGGGCCTGGGTCTGCTTCTGTTACCACCATGCTACCAGAGTATCACTGGGCCCTTTCAGTCTTCACGACGACGGAGAACTCTCGGCTGAAGATTTTTGTGGAGAGGGGGCCCAAGCTGTGGTTGAAGTTAACACTGGATGGTGCCCCTAGTCTGTGTCCTTTTAAAAAAACATATACTGTAGTCCAAAAAGATAGCAACTGGACAAAATGGCTGAAATAGATTTTAGAATCATACAATGTGTATCTTGGTTCATCTTCAAAACCAGACTAATCTTTGAAACTAGAGGTTTTTCATCAAAGCTGGCCTTACAGGAGTATGTAATCTATGTACTACTGTTTTAAGATAATTAGTGAGTGAGTGTTTTTGTATGATTGAGCCCATTCATAGTAAGTTTAAACTCATTAGGATTAACGTACCCATGTAGACAAGCATGTAGATATTAGCTCAGTTGTGAATAGAAAATTCTAATTTGGGGCACCTGGGTGGCTCAGTCGGTTGAACGTCCGTCCGGACAACTTTTGATTTCAGATCAGGTCGTGATCCTAGGTTGCAGGATTGAGCCCCATGTCTGTCTCTGTGCTGAGCGTGGAGCCTCCTTCTGCCCCTCTCTCCCACTCGTGCTCTCTCTCTCTCTCTCAAATAAAAAAAAAGATTAAAACAAAGAAAAATCTAATTCAATAAATTAGGTGTCATCCCTCAAAAACAAAACAAAACAAAACAAGAATAATGTCCAGATGTACACAGTCCTCACAGCAGGACAGCCTCCACGTAGCACTTTCCACATCGTGTAAAATGATGCTTACGTGTCTCTTCAGCAATTGTGCAGTGACACCAGTAACGTCTTTATCACTTATATCTTTAGCATTTGCACAGTGCTCAGCATATAGTAGGGTGAGAGTTGGGTTTGGCAGACATTTATAAAACATCTTGTGTTGTCAAGTTGAATGAAGCCTAGGGGTGGGTGATAATACCTCTAATTACCAAAACCATGAGTCAACTCAGTACTGTGTGCTTTAACAAAACTCTCTGTAAGAGTTCTCCAGAAACCAAAACAAAACTTTTATTGAGAGTTCTCCAGAAAAACAGAATCAATAAAAAATATACATATCACTGACCTATACACACATACACACTATTATATTATATTATATTATATTATATTATATTATATTATATTAATTATATTAATTGGCTCACACAGTTATGGAGCCCAACATGTCCCACAAGTTGCCCTCTGCAAGCGAAGACTTAGGAAGCCAGTGGTGTAATTCAGGGCAAATCCAAAGGCCTGAGAACGGGGAGCACCACTGTCCAAGGGTGGAAGATGGACATCCCAGCTCAAGAAAAAAGAGCAGAAATCAGCGCTTCCTTTGCCTTTTCTATGTGGTTGGGGGGGAGGAGGGGGAGCACTCAACTGATGGGATGATGCTGGTACTCACCTCAATGAGGGCAGATCTTTACTCAAGTGTACTGAGTCAAATGCTAATCTCTTTGGGAAACACCCTTCCAGACTCACCCAGAAATAATGTTTTGCTAGCCATCTGGGCTTCCCTTAGCCCAGTCAAGTTAAAACATAAATTTAAGCAGCATACTTTCCAACCCAAAGTACACTGACTTCTGGCCTTCCTCTCCATTCCAGTCCTCTCTGGCCTCGCAGGCACCTAGATTCTCTTCAGCTACCACAGTATAATCTTACCTGGGGTGGTTGCTGTGGACAAAATTCTACCAAATTAAAAAAAAAAATCTGCAACATATACAATATCTATAATTAGCCACCTGGGGTTTCACTATTGTTGACCTTGAGTGATGTCCACATGTCTATACAACGCGGTTGATTTTTCTACAAGGTTTTTGTGTATCTTTTCAGCCAAATAAAAATGTTCCTTTTAATAGTCTTTATTGTGGTAATTAGTTTTAAGCACTTGCCTCAGTAGGGCTCCCTCCAACCACCAGAATTCTCCTGATGACACTGAATCAACAACAAATGAATATTATTACATAGAAAAGGATTAGAAAAAAATCCGTATGGGATTTTTATATTTGCTAGCAGGGCGGGGGGCAGGGGGGGCGGGTGCGGGGAGTGTCTTTTTCAATTCTTACCACCATTCATCTTGTGCATCTACTTAGCACATAATCACTTTGTGCATGTGTTGGTTTTCTCAGCTAGCTCTTAAACATCCCTGGGTGACTAGCATCTGGCTAGGTATCTTCCCTCACTGCTAATTTAAAAGGTTTCGTGTTTTCTAGCCACTTACCATGCACCCCAGAAATGAAACACAAAATTTCAACTTGCTCTTCTCGGGGCCGGGCGGAGTCAGGGGTGGGGTGGCTGATAAATGTGAGTGGAATGAAAAGGGGGAATTTTAAAAATGAAATTGTGGAAAATAAAATACATCGTTGTACCTAATTACTAACTAAATTCCCCGTTAACACTTGATTCCATTGTTACTCTGAGAATTCCATCTCTGTAAGTAGTCTTGACTCTCAGGAAAGGTTAGAAAGACTTAGTTATCCATTAAAAAGTGATGTGTAACCTTTATCACTTCACCCTTGGCAACTATGTTTTCTATGGCATATTGGTCGGCAGGTGATTTATTAGCTTCCTGTTCTATTAATTATTTATCCGCTATTACTATGCATAACTAATATCACAATGTTCTACAGGCTTTATTTAAAGAGAGACCTGGAATATTCGAGAGATCTGAAATGCAGGCTGAAAACAATTTTTGTGGTACTGCAGTAGTCTACCTTTTGCCGTGTGTACATCATCAAATACAGTTTATAAAGCTCCTGAGGGGAGCCCACACACGTTGTGGTCCTTGAAAGAGCAAAGGGCCTCGGAACAAATAACTTTCAATATGTACCTTCTTTATAAAAAGTTCAGGTCTTGAAGTCAGCCAGGAAAACAGAGCCAAAATGTGGGTGGGTGGGGGGAGCAAAGACATCTGATCTCAGGTATCTTAGTCACCGTGTACCTTATAAAGCAAAATTTGATTTCTAACATGGAACAGGCTTTAACAGATGGCATGAAAGTAATAGGAGTCTGCTCCTAATCGGCCACTGCTTGGCCCAGAATCACGAAATGAAAAGTCAGAAATAAAAATATTCTTTTGCACATTAACGCAGGCAATGCTAACAGATTAGCGAATCTTTGGAACAACACCAACAAAAGTTTTTTCACTGATGCTAGTACATTTCAGTAAGAAAGGACTAAATAAATTGTCCTACCTGAAATCTTATAATCAAAGTAGTCTTTGATTATAAGATAGAAGGAACCTTACAAGGTACTGGTCTAACCCCCTTGCTTTACAGTTATAAACACAAAAGGCCATAAAGACAAAAGCTGATTCCAGAGAAGCGACGTGGTGCAGAGTGCCTTGAGGGTGAGGTGGCCGGGGACAACTGTATGTCCTTCCATGATCTTGTGAGACATTATCTGCTCTACTTGAACCCAGTTAGACCGACTCTGACTGTAATCAAATCTCTTTACACAAATTAAAATAAATTTACTAATCTTTAAAACTTAAATTAATTCAATAAGAATCTATTTATTATTAATTAGTCATTAAAAACTAAAACTGAGGAAAGATGGCTTCCAGTCAGGTGACAGGCATATTCCTGAAAACCTGTAAGGTGAATTTGTACAATTAAAACGTATTTTAGACACTTTGTTTGCTTCATATTTCTCTCAGGTGCGTTTAGCATCGTTAACTACTTTCCCTCTTGAGACATTCTTGCCTTTTGAGACATCACAGTCTTCCAGCTTTGCTCTGCTCTTAGTCTCTGCTCCTTCTGTCTCTGTTCCTCTGATGAACCTTCTGACGTCTTCTCACCACCCTCCAAATGTGCTTCCCCAGTCCTGACCTCAGCTTTCTATTCTCTTTCTGCTTCCTTTGCCCACACACATCTCAAGACACTACCATCCCTCTGCGTGGATGGATCAAACGGCTCCATCCCTGACTTCTCAGCCAAATCCAGCGCTCTTCCTCCTCCTGCCCTCGAAACTCTTGTCTCTGCAGGCTGTCTGGTACCTGGGTGCCCACATTGCCTCCTAGAGCAGCTCCATCCTACACAGTTCCATAACTAAAGATGGCAGCACTGAACACCCGCGACTCGCACTTGAAATCTTGGATTTTCTTCCATAGCTTCCCCTTTGCAGGGAATTCAAGGTCAGGCATTCCCATCTAGATGAACTTCCCAAGCTCCTCAGCTTGCCCTTGCCCCTCAACACGGCCTTCTCTGGCCACCTCCTGCTCATTCCCTACTCATTCACCACTTCCAATGCCATCCCCTCCATGCCCCTCCCCTCGAGGCCCTTCCAGCCCTGGCCACTCCACATTCCCCGAGTGAGGCCCATGACCCCATGAAAGCCTCCCTCATTCCTTTGGGTTGCCATTTCTTCTTCCCCAACTCCTGTAACCTACTAGTTACAGAATAGCCTGTATTAGTCTGTATTCGTCTATAAGAGTCTATAATATAGTCTGTAGTAGTCATTTCGTACATCAATGACATCCTGGTCTCCTACTATTTTTTTATATCTTATTCCCTACAGAAAGGTAATGTTAAGTTTTTGGAGGGAAAGCACCTTGTTTTCTACCTTCCTTTCTTCTGCCCCATGGAGCTTAGCACAGCGTTATAATTCTCCCAATGTAGCAAATGATACATGTGCTAATGAATGAAAGTGGAGTTCTGAAATTCTGCAGTGTAGGCCAAACGTGGTGGCTCATCTTCACGGAATGACGGACAGTGGAGCCCTGTCTATCAGCCAGCACTGAAGCAAAGCTCACAGGACAAAATCCACAGGAAGGATGGAGCCATTAGAGAGGGGGCATTGCAAGGGTGCATGGGCAGCTGTTGAGCATGTCCCTAGCAGTGGCCAACCACAGGCAGGCTGCCCAAGAGGATGCATAAAAAGTTGTACCAGAAGTGACAGCTCCAAGGGAAGGGCACTTTGTTCCTCTTTTGGAGGCTCCGGTGTCGCATCTCAGCCTCTCACTGGGTTCAAAATACTCTGGGCTACTGTTTCCACCTCTCTTCCCATCCTCAGGATCTCTCCTGTTTCCCTTTCATTGTCTCCTCTTACTTCCCTGATGCTGCTCTGTTGGCCCTCTGCAATGGACATCTCTTGCTTTGAGCAGTCTACCATCCATTCACCCTTCTTTCATTAAGAGCACACAAGTTTTCTCTGGGTGCCCACCCCTTCTTCCAGTCTCAGACCACAAGGTTTGGGTGGGGTTGACTCCTCTCTCAGCTCTAGAGGTGACGTGAAATCCAGTCCTCATTACGCCCCCCCCCCCCCCCCCCAGCTACGGTGGCCAGCTCAGAGAGAGTATGAGTACTAATTGGCACCAGGAATTCAGATCAGGGTGTGTATTTGAATTTGGAGGAAAGGAAAGTTCTCATTTTCTTTTCACTGGATTTGGAATTGTGAGGAAGAAAATGTGGACCCACCGATGGCCCTCTTGCCCTTGAGAAGGGGGATCCCTCTGAGAGGGAAGCAAGCAGAATTGAGAAGTGAAGAGAGACCATAGATCCTGGGGATATATATTGAGTAGCTGGATCCTGCTACACCTGAACTAACTAACTTTTCCAGTTGTGCGAGCCAATAAATTCCTTGTTTGTTAAGTTATGAGCCAAGTTTTGAGTCACTTGTAACCCAAAGAGTCCCAATAGGTCTTCCAAAATCCAAATCGTTCGTAGTATTTTAGGTCTGGAAGTAAATGTAGAGATGAGTTCAATCCTTACATTTATATAACAGTAACCGAAGAACCGGAGAGAGCGTGACTCTAATATGAGCACACTCCTAAGTTGTAACAGAGACCACCCTAGACCCAGGTCTTTGCTCTCCCAGTGCCATGGTGCTTCTGCCACAAAATGCTCTATCAAATCGAGGCATTTTTTTCTTCCATGGATGTTTTATTTCCCCTACTAGAACATAAGACCTATGTCCTACATTGTCCACATGTCCTTAGCTTAGCACGGTATCCTGCCCGTGGCAAATGCGCAAGTACAGGTTAGCCAGTCACTGAGTTAAGAAGGCTTTTTATACCTTGAGATGTTTGTTTTTATGCTTGCCGGACAATGTGTTACTTTCAGGGTCTTTTTTTTAGGTTTTTTTTTTTAACATTTATTTATTTTTTGAGAGACAGAGAGCATGAGTAGGGGAGGGACAGAGAGAGAGAGAGGGAGGCACAGAATCCCAAGCAGGCTCCAGGCTCTGAGCTGTCAGCACAGAGCCCCATGCGGGGTTCAAACTCACCAACTGTGAGATCATGACCTGAGCCCAAGTCAGATGCTTAACCGATGGAGCCACCCAGGCGCCCTGCAGGGTCTTTAATACTAGAAAAGTAGAAGAGTGTGGAAATACAGCTGTTGTCAGCAGCTGTAATCACTGCCTGCAGATGCCAGTGTTTTTGTCTCAGCCAAGTAGCCATTCTACACAGACAATGCAAAGACTCGCCAAGCAACAGGCCTGTCTCTGCACTTGAAAATGTATGAACTAATGTGGAGGGGAAAACAACGACAGACAAACACGCCAAAAAGACAAACATTTTTTGGCTTTTTTACGTAGAGGAAAATATCAGTCCAAAGATCAACAATAATGTTTGGGTTCTAAGTGACGTCCATAAAATACAGACGTCCATAAAATACTGCTAATTATCCCTGTAGAAATGGGCGACTTGACTGCTATCTTTAGAAAAGTAGCATCTATGTGCTTTTGTTATTTTAATGAGCACGGTAAGCCTACAAAATAATCTGAAATACTTATGGTCTTTTGATTACATAATATGAAATTCTCCCAAAGTCTTTCTAAACGGAAATTTTATCAAATACAAATTCTAGGGGCGCCTGGGTGGCGCAGTCGGTTAAGCGTCCGACTTCAGCCAGGTCACGATCTCGCGGTCCGTGAGTTCGAGCCCCACGTCGGGCTCTGGGCTGATGGCTCGGAGCCTGGAGCCTGTTTCCGATTCTGTGTCTCCCTCTCTCTCTGCCCCTCCCCCGTTCATGCTCTGTCTCTCTCTGTCCCAAAAATAAATAAACGTTGAAAAAAAAAATTAAAAAAAAAAAAAAAAAGAGACAGAGTGTGAGCAGGGGAGGGGCAGAGAGAGAGGGAGCACAGAATTGGAAGCAGGCTCCAGGCTCTGAGCTGTCAGCACAGAGCCCCACACAGGGCTCGAACCCACAAACCACGAGATCATGATGTGAGCCGAAGTCAGATGCTTAAACGACAGAGCCACCCAGGTGCCCCTATAAATGACCTTTTTTAAAAAAATGTTCATTTATTTATTTTGAGGGGGGAGGGCAGAGAGAGAGGGAGAGACAGAGAATCCCAAGCAGGCTCCGTCCATGCTGTCAGCATGGAGCCTCACGCGGGGCTCGATCTCATGAACTGTGAGATCATGACCTGAGCTGAAATCACGAGTCAGACACTCAACCGACTGAACCAGCCAGGTGTCCCATAAATGACATGGTTAAGAAGTGTTAGAAGCTTAACCTTGGTGGGTGATACAGAAAGAGAGACTTTCTTTGACAAGACTGATCTATGACTTGCTATGGAGACCCATAAGGTTAGAAGGAGATTAGAACTTTGGCTGACATCACCACTTTGAAAACCACCAAAGTTCGGGGCGCCTGGGTGGCTCAGTGGGTTAAGCGTCCAACTTCGGCTCAGGTCATGATCTCACAGTTGGTGAGTTCAAGCCCTGCGTCGGGCTCTGTGCTGACAGCTCAGAGCCTGGAGCCTGCTTCACATTCTGTGTCTCCCTCTCTCTCTCTGCCCCTTCCCTGCTCATGCTGTGTCTCTCTCTGTCTCAAAAATAAATAAACATTAAAAAAAAAAAAAAGAAAACCACCAAAGTTCAAGAGATGTAAATGAACAGACCTAGTAGAGGTCTAGTAGAGAAAAATATGAGGCACCTGTAATAATTTGGAATCACTAAATCTGTAAGATGATAGTAAAACAAACAAACAAACAAAAACCCTTCCCTCACTGTTCTGTGCCCTCTCTCCTAAAATGTCTGCTTCGTCTTCTTTCCCAGGCCGATTCTCTCCTTTCCCACTGGGCCCCCAACCATGACGACCTCCCAGAAATGACCTGGGGTCACAGGGAATTCCCTTTCCTTCCTCCTGCTGCTCTTGCTGGGAATTATTCCAGCCACCTTCCTGTGGGCCCATCCAGCCGGGGAAGCAGAAAGAAGATGACACTAGAACAGCTCTGTTCCAGTCAGATCCAAACTTGAGCATGGGCAAAGTGAAATTATCAAGAGGTGGCTATAGTGGTGGCATTCTAGAAAAATAAAAGGGTCTGTCAACTTCTCACTTGGCTTCTAAGCTTTCTATCTCACCTCCCTGGGGCCATAAACTATATCTCTACTGTACCAGTTCCTGTGAGCCCTAAACAGAACTTATCTCCACTTCGATCATTGCACATGAAATTGCCCTGTTCCTCCTGAACTTTGAGCTTTGACAGCCTGGGGTAAGGGAGGAAGGGAGGGAGTGAGACTTCACTGATCAAGCACTCTAGGAAGGGTTAGTGACGCAGAGGGTGTTTCCAAACCAGCAGAGAGACATGGAGCTAGACAACTTGTCCCTGAAAAGTCTGGGGCTGGGAGTCCCAATTTGGGCTACAGAGCCCAAATTAGACACTTCAAGGCCAAAATCATAGAGAATGGTCAAAGTCTAAGTTGCTAATTCATGTCTTCTTGTCATTCCCCTCCCCCCACATTCACTGCAAATTCCTGGAGGAGGGTTTTGTCTTGTTTGCCTCCTGCACCTGTCCCCCCACCTGGCGCATTGTAGAATCCAGCCTCACTCACCATCTTTCTTTTCCTGCAATTAGCAAAGCTCTTTCTTATTTCTGATCCTCAGCGTAAACTATGAGCATCTGATTTAGAACACTCTCTTTTCAAATGATGGGTTCCTTCTCATCCTTTTGTTCACAGCTTAAATGTTATCTCCTTGAAGAGCCTTACCTCTTTTTAAAGTAAATTACACACACACACACACACACACACACACACACACACACACTGTCCTCTATCATAGCATCCTGTTGATTTTCTTCACAAGCTGTACAATATGTTGTAATGGTTTTTTTTTTTAATAGCTCCTCCATTGGACTATATTCTAGGAAGAGAAAATTCAAATCTATCTTGATCCCCGTTATAGTCCTACCAATTAGCACATCCAAGGCACTCAATAGATAAAGGTGAAAGAACAAAAGTATAAATATATACAATCAGAATTTAATAAACCTACCAGAATTTTTAACACTATATTATATGGGAATTTAGCATAAAAAAATGGAATCTTGAAAAAAATAAATAAAGATGGAATCTTGGGCTAGATGAGGAACGATGAATTATTTAATAACTATCTAGGCTTTATTGAATAACCAAAACTAAATCTGAATCCATTCTTTCCTTATTCTACATCAAGTCAATTACAATGGATCAAAGATGTAAGCCTTTAAAAAAGAAGCCATTAAAAAACTTGAAGAAAATGTACAAGAAGTTTTGATCATCTCAATGTAGAGATGTTTTTCTAAGCAAGTCAATACATCCATAAAAACTAACGCTTTTTGCACTCACACATATATGCACAAAACACACTCAAACGGAAACAAAAGATGAACAACAAATTGGGGGGAAATAATTGTTACATTTGACAAAGGCCTAGATCTTATTATAAAATGTTGTTATAAATAAATAACGAAAAGACTTATAACTCAAAATAAAAATAAAGGACATAAGCAGACCACAGAAAAATTCATGCAAATGACTTTTAAGGGAAGTGATATATAATATCAAGAATATCAAAAGAATGTAAGTGAGGGGTGCCTGGGTGGCTCAGTCGGTTAAGCGTCCGACTTCAGCTCAGGTCATGATCTCGCTGTCCGTGAGTTCGAGCCCTGCGTCGGGCTCTGGGCTGATGGCTCGGAGCCTGGAGCCTGCTTCCAATTCTGTGTCTCCCTCTCTCTCTGCCCCTCCCCTGTTCATGCTCCGTCTCTCTCTCAAAAATAAATAAACATTAAAAAAAATTTTTAAATATATTAAAAAAAAAAGAATGTAAGTGATCAATGACTAAATTCTGCTCCTGAGAACAGTATTACACTACATGCTAGCTAACTAGAATTTAAGTAAAAATTTACAGAAAAAAAAAATTAAAATGATGCTATATAGAAACAAAAAGAATATCAAAAGAAAGGAATGTACATTAAACACTGAGATAACCATTTTTCATCTTTGAAATTGGAAGAAATGAAAAACTCTCATAATATTTAGTGTGGCCAGTATGTAGAAAAATATGGACACTGGCATATTATTTTAGGGGGATATACATTTTGTCTTTAGAAAGTCAGTCTCTGGGGTGCCTGGGTGGCTCAGTCTGTTGAACGTCTGACTTCGGTTCAGGTCATGATCTCACAGCTGGTGAGTTCGAGCCCCGCGTTGGGCTCTGTGCTGACAGCTCGGAGCCTGGAGCCTGCTTCGGGTTCTGTGTCTCCCTCTCTCTCTGCCCCTAACCCATTCACATTCTGTGTCTGTCTCTCTCAAAAATAAATAGCCATTTAAAAAAAATAAAAATAAGAAAGTCAGTCTCACAAAATAATTAAATTAATTAATTTTAAAAAATGAAGTCAGGCTCATGGGTTAGCTGGACTTTGAGAGTAGTTCAATGTTTCAATACCTGTGCAGAGGACAGCTGGGCAAGATCCGTCAGAATTGTAAATGCATTTACTCTTTGTCCAGCAATTACATCTTTAGATTTTATTCTATAGATAAACACGCACACACAGGCAAAGATGTATAAATGAAAATACTCACACAAAAAACCCAAAATGACCTTGAAGAGTGGACTGATGATGTAAGGTTTGGTTCATATTCATAGTAAACTACTATGTGGTCACTGAAAAAGAAATGTGTCCGTGTCATATTATGTCTTTAGTATATGAAGCATACAAGGCATGGAAAAGAATGCATTGTATAAACCCACGTGTTGACAACAAAGCAAAACAAAACCAAACAAAAAAACACAGTCCAGAGAAAGAAAGAAAGAAAGAAAGAAAGAAAGAAAGAAAGAAAGAAAGAAAGAAAGAAAGAAAGAAAGAAAGGTAAATAGACAGGCAGACATGGCTGTGTATGCAAACAATTTCTGGAAGGACTCACAAGAAGCCACCGAGGAGGAGGGCCTGGGAAGTCAGTAGGTTTACTTTTCACAGTACCTTTTCACACTATTAGAAAAAAAACTACCATCTGCACATGTTACTTTTTAATTCAAAAACCAGCTAGATTATAAAGATGATGTTAACATAACTCAATGTTACCCTCAAAAAGATTCTGTGTAATAATAATGGTGATATTAGTAAAACGGTAAGATTTTTCAGTCTTGTTCGGTTAATGCTTTTATTATTACAAGCTATAAAATTTTAAATAAACACCCAAAATAAACAAATTATGACCCTTTCAATAATCCAGAAGTGAGACAGGTTTAGCCCTTTAGTTGAAAAGCAGCTCTCTATTCAACTTAAAAAGCCCATACTTGGGGCGCCTGGGTGGCGCAGTCGGTTAAGCGTCCGACTTCAGCCAGGTCACGATCTCGCGCTCCGTGAGTTCAAGCCCCGCGTCAGGCTCTGGGCTGATGGCTCAGAGCCTGGAGCCTGTTTCCGATTCTGTGTCTCCCTCTCTCTCTGCCCCTCCCCCGTTCATGCTCTGTCTCTCTCTGTCCCAAAAATAAATAAACGTTGAAAAAAAATTTAAAAAAAAAAAAAGCCCATACTTGATGTATTAATAAATATTTTATTTTAAAAAGATGGTCTACAAAGTAGCTTGGGAAGCTTAAGCTCATTTGTAGCTCTCACCACTCCCTACCCATCCCCAATAATGTATTCAAATTCAATGCCAAGAGTTACTTATTAAACACAAGAGATATTACGCCCTGGGAAAACTATTATAAACTTGGCCTGAAGGAGACCTGATCTCTTAATGAAATACAGAACAACTATCTTAGAAAAACGAAAATGGGCAATCGTCATGTAAGTATTTATTGCCTTTGGGAATCAAACAAAGTTTTCATTTTAGTTAGCATGTGGAGAAATTTAAACTATGAAATCATGATTAATAATTTTGCACTATACCATTGTGATTACTCCTTACCGTTGGTTTTCGCAACAGCATACCATGCTTTTAAAATGCATTTGGAATATATTTTTTTCTCCATTGGTCAAAAATCTCTTAGGAGAGGCTAAAGAGAAGTATTTAAAACAAGATAGTAAACAGTGCCCCACAGAGAGCAAATGGTTAATACGTGTTTGTGGAATGTATGATTAAAGCTGTTAGTTGTAGCAAAGTTGCATAAAATCTGGTAGGCTCTGCCCATAAGGGTTTTGTGGGGAAGACAGGTTCATGTTACAAATATCCGTAAACCAAGGCAAAAGTACTCCTATGAGGCCAAGGCCATATAACTTGGACTGAAAAGTGAAAATATTATTTCTAAGCAGTATTAGTTCTAAGCAGCATCAAATAATCAGATATTTGCAGATATCCAAGGAATGGACTTAACATTTAGGTTTTTATTCTGAAATGTCTACGCTCATGTGAATACTGTGTCCATAAACTATTAATGACTAAAAATTGACTAAAATACTACCATTTGAAACCAACGACACACAAGGCAGGTCTGAGTTAAATTGTGATTTTTTTTTTTACATTGAAAAATGTATATCTAAAACTGTTGCAATAAAAATTTTAACACGGTTTTACTGCACCAACTGTAGCTTCCCCTGGCAAGAAATGACTTATTGTATGTAAACTAGAAGCAAAGACAAAAAAAAATTCAAAAATGTTCTGTAAACTATCGCTTTGTTTATGAAGGTTTTTTTCCCTTTGCTATAAACTGAATTTGCACTCAATGGTTGCAAGCCTACAAATATCTTCTTTGGGGAGGTGTTATATTTAAAATCTTCTGTAGATAACATTTTCTTGCCAGTCAAGATTATGAGCCTTACATTCAGTATATCTTTCAGAGAAACTGAAGCCTACTTTTTTTTTAAGTTTATTTATTTATTTTGAGAGAGGCAAAGACAGCGTGAGTGGGAGAGAGGCAGAGAGAGGGAGACAGAATCCCAAGCAGGCTCTGCACTCTCAGCAGGAGCCCAATGCAGGGCTCGAACTCATGAAACCGTGAGATCGTGACCTAAGCTGAAACTGAGAGTCGGGCGCTTAACCAACTGAGCTACCCAGCTGCCCCCGAAGCCTACTTTTAAGATATTGCTGATAGCCACAGAGGGCCTCAGGAATAAGTAGTCCCTGCCATAGCAGTTCAGGAAGACATTTTCATCTTTTGAATGTCAACCCCATGGGGCCTCCGGCTTGTGTGAGTGGTCTAGCATTTTTATGTATCTCTTTTTTGAATCTTCAGAGCCAGTCTTACTCCCTCTCAGAAGGTAGTCAACATTTGCCCAAAGGGGACATCCAACCCTCGGCAGCCGTGAAGCCTCTCAGCCACGCACCAGGGAATGGAGAGCCAGAGGCCCAACAGCCTGTAAGCACTGATTTTCCCTCCAAATCATAGGTATGACTGGGCTCTCTCGTGGGCCCAGTATTATTCACCAATGACTTGTCACAGTGGGTCCTCCACAATCCTCTGGCCTGAAAATGTCATCATCAGGCATTACTTCCAAGCAAAGAAATCTTTCCCCACACAAACAAATGTCTGTTTCAATGTTTGTAGCTAATGTAAAAATGTAATCTAGGAGCTCAGTTTCCATTCCCATCGGTGTCCCCTTAACAGTGCCTTACAATGGAGAGCATGGCCAGTAGGACATTTTAGAAAATACTAATGGAATTTAACATTGCACAAGGAATGAATATGTTCTAAGACTGTGTTTCAAAATAAGTAAATGCAAAACCTTTTTGGACAGAAAACTGTCCTGGTAATGACTTGAATTACTCGTATTAGAAAGTTACTTGAACATGTACAAGCTTCAAACTACAATGCTGGTAGTTTTGAAGCAGTTACATAACCAAAACAAATATATAAAATTAAATACTAGTAAAATACAAGTTGCTAATGTGCAAATAAATGCATGTTATTGATTTAGCATAATAGACCATGTTATTTTGCCGGGATTAAATGACTACACTCAATGTTAAAATGGTCCTGATGGCTATAATGTGGTTTCTTCTGTGTTGCAGCATGTCTAAAATATGATGTGGTGCACGATTTCTTAGTTCTACTATTATGTTTCTCTATCCAAAACTGAGCAACTTTTGTTTGTAAGACTCCGTATAAAACAATCGGGACTTCTCTTGGCTAAAATGTGTGATTTTTGTATTAAACCTCCCTCTGTTCTCTGTTCTTTTATCATTCGCTTGCAACAATTAAAATATGGCTATTCGGCATATACACATTCATAAATAGAAACACAAATGCAGGCGTTGAAATCATGTGCTAGCCTTGGTCATCCTAATGACTCAATATGCTTTATATTTAGTTTTTAAGTTATTACCAGCAGTAAATACATATTTTAAAAGCCTACTAGGAAAGTTACAAAGTCCCAAGGATATGTCCACAGACCAGGATGCACAGACAGATGCTTGACAAACAATACTCCAAAGCCAGTAGGATATTGGCCAGGAAATTACATTTTCCAAGGTGCTGTGATACAGAGGGTTTCCTAGCCAATTCTGAGAATTGAAAATTTACTTTTTTGTTTTGCGCTTCCCCCCAATCCCTTTGCCATCATTAATGAGTCTTTTCAACTGAAGACATCGTGTTTGTGACTAACCTATTTGGAGCAGTAATAATCGTGATTACTATCATTTGCTAATCAAGCAATATTCAAAGAGTTTGCTTAGCCTAGAGGGCATGACCTTGTGCTCAGTGAGCTTTGTGCATAGACAGAAAAATAAGATCCACAGGAAAATCTGCTCAGATTTAGCTAGATGACTCTTCTCTTGTGTGGGTTGTTTTCAGAAGAATCGTTATCTGGAGGAAAATAGAAAATTGAAATCAACAGTGAAATCCCTTCGCCATTGGAGTGTGGCTGTGGCGTATGGGCAGAGCAATAGGGAGGGAGCCATGGACAAACTCAAGAGGACAAATGATTTCTGGAAAATTATTTTCAAGGCACTAGGCACGACTTGCCTTGCTACTCCAAGTGTGGTCTCTGGACTAGTAGTAGCATCTACATGGCCTGGGTGCTTGTTAGAAATGCAGAACCCAAAGTTCCTGAAGACCTACCGAATCAGATCTGCGTTTTAGCAAGATCGTCAAGTGATTCTTACGCACAGTACAGTCTGAGAAGCACTAAACTGGGGAATGAGTGCTCACAGTTGGCCGCACATTGGAATCACCGGGGGAGTTTTAAAAAACACTGAATCCTGAGTTCTACCCCCAGAGAGTCTGAATTACTTGGTCTGGTGGTTGGTCTGGGCACTGGGATTTGCAAATGCTCCCCAGGTGGTTCCAAATGTGCAGCTGTGTTTGAGAAACGCGGAACTGGAGCATAACACTATTCTTACAAGAACAGATCAGCATACCGCCAATGAAAGCAGGTGTCATTATAAATGTCCATAAGTGAAAACCGACTTGTAAATGTTAGAACATCTGCTCAGCGATCTGCCACGGTGTTTGTGAGCATGCCACATTTTATGACTTGCTTGTGCCAATATTTAGCCAATGTAAATATTGTCTAAAATGGAAAACAGTTTGGGACTTGGAGCAGATGAACAGGCAAGCTCCGAGGCAGGTGGATTAGGAACACCCAGGAGCCACACATGAGGTGGGAATAGGTCCAGATGCCTGGGAAAAGAAGGTAGGCTCTGGAGGGAAGTGAAAATGTGACTGGGAGTTTGGGATAAAGTAAGTATGGCTTTAACCAAGAGTGTGCATTGAAGTGTGAGTCTCAAACCCTAAAGAAAAACCACGAAAGAAACTAAGACCACATAGTCCTACCTCTCCTATCAGGAAATCATTTATCCCCCCAAATTAGTCCTGAACACCACCGTGGGTATAGAAGGAAACAAAAAGGGCCCCTGATGTCAAAACAGGACATGCACTAAAGCATACCTTCTTCCTTTAAAAACAAGCCTCCTACTCAAAGTTGGCTGCATTTGAGACACAATCACACACAATGTTGGCTTTAGGGGTTTCTTGTCTCTGGAAGATAAAAAGCAGTCATTTGAAAGTCATTTAAATTTTTTTTAACGTTTATTTATTTTTGAGACAGAGAGAGACAGAGCATGAATGGGGGAAGGGCAGAGAGAGGGGGAGACACCGAATCTGAAACAGGCTCCAAGCTCTGAGCTGTCAGCACAGAGCCCGATGCGGGGCTCGAACTCATGAACTGTGAGATCATGACCTGAGCGGAAGTCGGCTGCTTAACCGACTGAGCCACCCAGGCGCCCCCATTCTAAAGTCTTTTAAAGGTGGGGGGAAAGTTTGCCAAGGACAAATATACCAATGGAAGGAAGAACTTGCAAACTGAAAAACTGACACAAGAGCTTTAATGCTGTAGGAGCCTGGGCGGGGCGGTTGGCCACTTGGTGTAGGGGATGGAATCTGGCAGATGCTTGCCCTGCTGTACAGCACCCAGAATTCAAATTCCCAGTGATGATGGGCATAACTGGAGGCTTCAAGGGGGCCTTCTGGAAGGATGATGAGGATAACTGACATTTCTCAAGTGCTTGCTAGACTGTGAGCTGCTCTGGGGGCCCGGGCTGTGTGCGTGAACTCTGAGCCCTTCACTCTACCAAGTCCCCCATGTACACGTGTCCTTTTGGTCCTTTGGTCCACACAACTCTGTGAGGGAGACAGGATCATTATCCCCTTTGCAATCTGGGGAAAGTGAAGCACGGAGAGATGAGGTAATTTGACCAAGGAGAGGTGAAGCATGCATTTGGATTTAGGTAGAAATTCTTCACGTTATACCAACTAGATGCTAACCTACTGGGATTTCTAAATCTGTTGAAGTGGACCATTATCTCCTCTTTACCCCCGATCCTGAGCTTCCTCCTCTTCCCCTAGATCTGATGCTCCTCTTTAGTGTTTCCATGCTACTCTGTGTACAATGTCATCACTCCCCTCCCACAGGATTTTAGAACTAGCTGTTCACACATCTTCCCCAGACTGGACTGATGGCTCACTGGGGCTAGGACGGTGTCTTGTTCATCTCTGTATCCCCATTACTGACACAAACCCTGGCACATAGCAAATGCTCAATAAACGTGTGATCAGCTCATCAGTTCATTATGTTTTACGGGAAAGGCTTACGCAAACCAATGTTTTACTCATTTGGAGTCCAAATCCCTATGACCAGTTACACCCCCCGCCCCGGCCAATGTGTGAGTAAGGTTCTCCTGTATCTGTACTTTTTAAAAACTCCACAACTAATTTCTAATGTACCCAAAGTTGAGAACCATGGGTCTTATGTCACGTGTTCCTCTAGTGCAGGGATGTGCCCAAATGTGGCCCCCAGGCCATCACTGGAATAACCTAGGATCCGTTAGGAATGCAAATTATTGGGCCCCACTCCAGATCTATGGAATCAGAACCTCTGGGGCGAAGGCCCAGCAACTGCACCTGAACAAACCTTCCGGGTGATTCTGATGTACACTCAAGTTTGAAAATCAGTGTTGAGGGGCACCTGGGTGGCTCAATCAGTTAAGCATCTGACTCTTGATTTTGGCTCAGGTCATATCTCACAGCTCATGAGATCGAGCCCCACATTGGGCTCTGTGCTGATAGTGTGGGGCCTGCTTGGGAATCAATCTCTCTCTCTCTCTCTCTCTCTCTCTCTCTCTCTCTCTCTCTCTCTCCCCTCCCCCGCTCCTCGCTCCTTCTCAAAATAAATACATAAACTTTGGGGAAAAAAAGAAAGAAAGAAAATCAACTTTGAAGCAAAAGCCTCTCACAGGCATAGGCTGGAGCTGTGCCCCAGCTTTGACTGAACCATTCCCATCACTCAGCCTGCAGAGATGCCCGGATGATGGCTTTTAAAGCCTACTTAGTCCCACACCCTCCTCCAGGGCCTTTGACACCAAAAGCAGTCCAGGGAACTGCCCCATTCTGCCCCTTCCACTGACCCCAGGCTGCAGTCTCTCCCACAACTCATCCTAGCACTGCATGGAGAAAAGTAAGCTTGAGTCCCTCTGCCAACAGGGGAAGGAAACCACTCTTCATCCTCGTTATCAGTTCAACACATTTTTTTTAAAGAAACTCCCATGAGCCAGGTGCTGTTTGAGGCACCACTGATAAAAAGAGGAATAAAAGAGCACAGTCCATGCCCTCTGAATGGCTCACAGTCTAGCAAGGGAGGCAAACAAGTAAACAATTACAACGATGTGCAACGAATGCACTAATAGAAACACGTCCAAAACTTAGGGGAGAGAGTGATTCTGTGTGGGAGGAAGGAGTGGGAGAGGCTTCCTAAGGTGCAGAAGGGCAGTCTTTACGGTGCCAGAATACGTGCAGAGAGGTACAAGAAGGCTCTTGCCCTGCAGAGCACTGAATCCGTCAAACATCACCTGCCTGTGCAGCTGCTAGCCCCTCCCCCTGGCCGGGAGCTTCTGCAGGGCCCGCACTGCCACCGCTCATCACGGCTCCATCACTGGGGCTTGACACATAACAGGCGCACCACGCATATTTTTGATAGATCACTGATCAGGGAGCAGCAATCCAGATGCACAGGGGTGTCCTAAAGGCCCTTGTTTGCTATGCAAAGTGTATTGGTATCCTAGGGCTAATATGCAAAGGACCACAAACTGGGTGGCTGAAAGCAATGGAAATGTATTCTTTCAATGTTCTGGTGTCTAGGGATTTAAAATCAAGGTGTTAGCAGGGCCACCGTTTCCTCTGAAGACTGTAGGGAAGAATTCTTTCTTGCCTCTTTCAGCCTCTGGTGGCCCCAGGCATTGCAGTCCTTGGCTCAGGGCAGGAGAGTCCCAATCTCATGTTCCCATGTTCCCATGGCCCACCCCTCTATTTCTCTTCTTCTAAGGACCCCAGTCACTGGATTTAGGACCCATTCTAAATCCAGGATGATCTCACCCATGATTCTTAACTAATTACCTCAGCAAAAACTCTATTTCCAAGTAAGGTCACGTTCTGAGGTTCCAAGTAGACATGCATTCAGGGAGCATACTATTCAACCTACTACACCAAGGAAATTGGGTTTTTTTGCTTTAGGCCAGTAGTGTTTTCTAAACGACGTACATCAGATTCCTTTGGAAGGTTTGTTTAAACAGAGAGCTGGGCCCTATCTGCAGAGTGTCTGATTCAGTAGAGCAGGGCCCCAAATTTTACATTTCTCACAAGTTTCCTGATGATGCTAATGCTGCTGGTCCAGGGGCTACACTTTGAGAACTAGTATCTTAGGCAATAGAGGAGCCATAACTAACCTCAGACAAGGGAATGACAAGGTCAGAGATGCACTTTGGATGGACCATGCTAGAAGCTAGTAGAGAAAGTTTCGGAGAGATTCCTGACCAAAGGCAAATAAAACACTTAGGAGGCAGTGGCCCTGGAGAAAGATGATGAGCCTGTGTTCCCAACTTAAACAGTGGCAGTGGGATCAGAGATAAGAGGACTGATGGGAAGGTCAAATAGATGTAACTGGCTAAGTGGACAGGTAGGTGAGGGACAAGGAGGACTACTGAGTGATTCAGGTACCTGGCTTATGTACCCAGGTGAATGGGGTGCATCCTGGGGATAGAACAAACTGGAAGTTTGCTCAATGCGAGGATGAATTTGGCTTTGGGATCTGCTGAGTTTGAGATATCCGTGGGACACCTGGGTTTAACACCTAGCAGGTAGCTGGATCTGAAACTCAAGAGAGAAGGCTGCGCTTGAGGTAATTTGAGGAGTACAAATTCATAGTTGTTTTGTTTTCAAGTCAGTATGTGAGTACAAGTAGTAGACTACAAGACTAAGAGTGGCGTAAGTAACAAAGACATTTAATTATTAGCCTTCACACGAAGTCTGAAAGGAGGGGATTCCAGTGTTGGTTGAGTGGCTCAGTCACATCATTAAGGACCCATGCCATGTCTACCTTTCCATTCTGCCACCCTTGATGTGTTCACAGCAGCTCCCCTCATGGGTACAAGATAGTGGTCTGTGTTTAAGTTCATGATCACACGCGATAGGATCACAACTAAGAGGGAAGGGGACAGAGAAAAAAGTATGTTTCTTCTTACCACTCCCCTATCACTGAGAATAATCTTTTTGGAAAGCCCCCAAGCAGGCATCACATCCCATCTCATTAGTCAGAGTTGGTCAAAAGCCTGTCCCTAGACCAATCACTGGCCGAGGGGAAGAGGACAGCCATGAATCGTGATTCATCCCTGGGGCTGGAGATATCATCTTGTCAACTAGCACATTCTTCCTCAATCTCACTCTCTCGCTCTCTCTCCTTCTTTCTACATGTTGGGCTCATTCTCTCCCACTGAAAATGAACCTTTTCTTTTTCCCCAGTGGTGTGGGAGGCAAAAGTTGTTGGTGAGAGGGAGGCATGGCCACAGATAGTTTGGGCACCACAGAGAGGGCCATGGCCTCACGTAGCTCCACGTTAACAACATCAAGGAAAAGAGGGGTTTTTTTCCCCCTAAGTTTCTATCACATGTCAGGGAAAAATTCTGATTGACTTGGGTCATGTACCTAATCCTTGAACTGTCACTGTGGCAGAGGTTGGCTTTACCAATCCTTGGGGCTTGGGGATATTGCCTTATCGTATTGCTTTCTTATAACTATGATTTTTATTAATATTACTACTGCTGTGTCTGCTGCCATATTGGATGGACTGAAATAGGGAATGATGACTCAAAGATAAGATAGAAAGGCAGTCAAATAATTCACCCTTCCTGTAATGGGGGTTTGGATGGTTGTGGTGGAAATGAAAAGGAAGATTAAAATGTTTAAAAGAATTTTAAAGAAGTAATTAATAGGATTGGATCCAATGCATATTTAAACTCTTACCAGGGGAAAGAATAACATTCATTGTTTTGATTCTGATGGAGACAGAAATTTGCTCAAAGCAAATTTAGCTATTTTACCTTGTTTCCTTTTTAGCAAATCAAAACTTGTCCACATACTGTTGGCTATGCCTTTTACACAGCACCATTCAATGCTGTAATGACCCAGCTCAGCCCCCAGTATTTTCTCTTTCCAATTCCGTCTACCCACTTATCATTGACTCTTGAGGACCCCAGAGTACACTTGCTTCTTTTTTTCCTGCAAGCAATGAATCCCAAGTTTATACTCTCATTGAATTGGCAGAAAAACGGCCTTTGGCAATAGAAGAAGGAAATGGATAGTTCTTTTCTAATGAGAAAAGTGCTTCATTTTTCATAACTCTTGAAGGCATGGTTCCTTTCATGGTTGAGGAATGACCATCATCTCCCCACAATCACCTTATCCTCCAAGTTCATTTTCATGGATGCAATACAGCAGTAATTGGATATCTGGAGTTTTAACACTCTTTAGAGGTCTCTGACTCCCAAAACAATCTGTGGACAACCTCAAAGCAGTCACTTTCCCCCAGGATGCGATCTTGTTTCCATACAGGGCATGTAATTCCACCTCTAGTAGAAACTCTGAGCTGTCCAGCCCACCATAATACTAAAGGGCCCCTAAGAATGAGTCAGCTGAGGCTGCCTGATGAGGCCCCTGCCAGCTGAGGCTGTGAAGCCTACAACTGTGATGCAGACAAAGAACAGAGGATGATGACAGGATGACGACCAACTTTAAGCCAGATTCTTCCTCCTAGTTACCCAGTTACCTTTCAGATTTGTCATCTAGTTTCTTTGAAATAAAATTAAAGGAAGAAAGACATCATGGTCCACTTCTGATCCTCCCTTTTATGTAACCACAGCAATTCGCTCTTTGTCACTGGGGACCTTGCCTTTGTCAGTACCTATGTGCCATTTGCACCAGAAGCCCAGCCTTCTCAAGACCTTTTAAAGAAACGTGTTTATAGCATTGTTGCAGTCATTAGGCCAGGGTGGTAGACACGCATCATGTTAGATCTTGGCACTATTGATATTGGAACCAGAAAGTTCTTCTGTGAGGGGATGTTCTGTGCCTTATATGATGGTTTAGAGGAATCGCTGATCTGTAGGATTAGAGATAAGTAGCACTCCCTTACTTATGACTACAAAAAATGTCTCTAGATACTGCCAAATGTCCCCAGAGAGACAAAATTGCTTCTGAGACACAGACCTTAGGGAAAGCAAGGCAATAGGGCAGGAGATGACCCCATAATGTCTTTATCTGACTGAACTTCTACCAGCAACCATGTATTCCTGCCCCTCTGGCCTAGATATTCCCTCACACTGATTGCCTTTCTTATCACAGGGTAGAGCCAATCCATCTTCAAGATTGACCCTTGTCCTCCTGATAGTGACAACAGCAGGCGAGAGGCAGCGGTTTCCCCCCAAAAGACTGTTAACCCATAAGTAACTCTGATGGCCAGAGTGAGAGAGGCTTCTCTACAGAAATATCCAGCACTGAGGCCGTTGAGCTAAGTTTTCCTGCCCAGATGAGCAGTGCTCAATGGAAAGTCACTGATTAAAACAATCATGAGTCCATTTGTTCACCTCTCCTCTGAGTGTAGCCCCTGAAAGGACTGCCCCATATAGTCTCCCTATATCAGAGCTCAGTGCATGGTGGGCCAGTCACATTGTTTGTACTTCTGAATATACTGTCAGTACCTTCAGAAATGATTGGGGCGCCTGGGTGGCGCAGTCGGTTGAGCATCCGACCTCAGCCAGGTCACGATCTCGCGGTCCGCGAGTTCGAGCCCCGCGTCAAGCTCTGGGCTGATGGCTCAGAGCCTGGAGCCTGTTTCCGATTCTGTGTCTCCCTCTCTCTCTGACCCTCCCCCGTTCATGCTCTGTCTCTCTCTGTCCCAAAAATAAATAAACGTTGAAAAAAATTAAAAAAAAAAAAAAAAGAAATGATGGTGCCCACCACCTTAGGGCGCTAGATGTTGGAGAGTCTTAAGGTCAGATCTCCTTAAGGTCAGATTCCCACCTTCTAGTCACCTTTTGATAGGTGACCAACTCAATGTATCACACCAACTCAATGCATAATGCCAACTCAACTCACACCAACTCAATGTATAACGCAGAAAGCATAGCCTGAGAAAGTTTGTCTTTCTGGAAAATGATCTAACAATATCAATCTTCATTAAAAGTGGTCTCAAAATGCCAACATATAGATAATCCCACGTTTAGAAGACAGGTCATTTACTTTAACTGAAAAGTTTCACTCATTTTTCAAGAATACACAGTCAGCCTACATATGTAAATCATATCAAGATCTGATTCAAGTGGATGTTTTTTCTATTTTCAGACTTATTTGCCAAATGATGCAAATATTCCTATCCATTTAGAATGATGGCCAAACACATATTTCATACATGTCACTTTTTAAAAATTTTTTTAAATGTTTATTTATTTTGAGAGAAAGACAGTGTGAACAGAGGAGGGATAGAGAGACACACAAAATCCAAAGCAGGCTCCAGGCGCTGAGCTGTCAACACAGCCCTGATGTGGGGCTTGAACCCACAAACTATGAGATTATGACCTGAGTTGAAGTCAGACGCTTAACCGACTGAGCCACCAAGGTGCCCCTCGTATGTGTCACTTTAAAATTGCATCTCTGAAAAGATAGATCAATAGTGTAACAGTTCTATGTGTTCTTATCACCTTTTAAGGTTAGCTAGAACTCTCGGGCTTCCTACACACTGACTGGCTATCCTGTCGACCTCCTTGATTAACAGATCTCTGAAAGGGTCCAAATGGGCAGACGATCTAAGAATGGAGGAATCAACTTTGCTATGACCATGGAGAATGCTAATAGAACAATAAGTACATGGTGAAATACCAAATACTCTTATACGATTGAAACTGTGTTTTTTTTTTTTTAATTTTTTTTTCAACGTTTTTTATTTATTTTTGGGACAGAGAGAGACAGAGCATGAACGGGGGAGGGGCAGAGAGAGAGGGAGACACAGAATCGGAAACAGGCTCCAGGCTCCGAGCCATCAGCCCAGAGCCTGATGCGGGGCTCGAACTCATGGACCGCGAGATCGTGACCTGGCTGAAGTTGGATGCTTAACCGACTGCGCCACCCAGGCGCCCCTGAAACTGTGTTTAAATAGACCCCACAGAGTACAATGCAATATATATATTTTTTCTAATTAGTAGTCTCCTTTTTGCTCTATAAGCATTTAAGTAGATTTTGATTTAAAACAACAAAAAAAAAAGCAAGACTTAAAAAAAAAAGTCAAATGTATTGTTCCAAGGAAACCATGCCTAAGAAACAATCAACTTAATGAAACAATATGCCACTATCACCCAAGATTCATGTTTAAAGATGTGAATGGCCCCTCTGTTGTGTTTCAAATTGCCCATCAATGTCTACTAAACATGCCCGTGGAAACGTTGCCAGAATCTTTCTGTTTCTGAATTCATGAATAGTACAATACTTTGCATTCATGCTAATTAGTTTCAAAGTACAAATGAGTAACCAGTGAGAGGTAAAAGAACATTGTCCTGAGCGGGAGGGCTCCAGATTTTTCCATAAGCAAGTAAGTGACCCTGTGCAGACGACTCAACAATTAGGCCTCAGTTTACCTGTAAAATGAGGGGACTGGATATACATTCAATGTTTCCCAAACTTCAGATTTGAATACGACTTTCATGAATGTTGCCAAACACATATGCTGTCTATGCTGCTAATAGCTCTATTATCTCTTTTCTTTAAGTTCACTCATTTTTTGACATAAAAAATTAATCTTAAAAAGAAACTTTATGTTAGTATCATAAATGGAAAATCAATTATCAGTTGATATAAATGTGGATAACTAAATGAAGGCAAAAAGACTATATTAAATTCTAGCTAAATACTACTGCCAGCTGAAGGCTCAGATTCTGTCATCTGTTTTCTGATTAAAAAAATCTATTTGCATAAAGAAGAGAAGGGGTTGGGAAAATAATTATCTCAGCCTTTGTGTGCCACACAACCTCTGTTACAACTATTCAACTCTGCCACTGAAGTGTGAAAGCAGCCTTTGACTAAATGTATATGAGTAGGTTGGCTATGTTCCAGTAAAACTTTATTTATAAAAACAGATGATGGGCCAGAATTTGACCATAGCCCATAGTTTGCCAATCTCTGGGTTGAAAGAGTGTGAAAGACATACTATCACGAGGCAAAGAATGACTCAATATGATGCACTGAGAGAGAATTTTAAAAAGAATTCCTTTTTCAGTTGAAAGTCCAACAGGCTTTAATACATTCAGTGTTCCATGTCACCCATTTTGAAAACCCTGGGTTGAATTTCTACCCTCAGAATCTGTGATAAACCTCTTCCCTTTATCTTTTGCTCCTTTAATACAGTCTAGGATTTCTTATTTGTGTAAAGCCTCCGCACATTTTTAAGTTGTCTTTCTGATTCATTGGGATGTCAATGGGAAAGTTTCTAATTTCTGTCAGACCAGTGGGTCTTAACCCTGGCTTCACGTTGGAATTATCTGGTAAGTTTTGCAAATACTTATATCAGAGATTCTGATTTAATAGGATCAGGTTGGGACTCAGTCATTTGTCTATTTTAAAACATCTCAGGGCGCCTGGGTAGCTCAGTCTGTTGAGTGTCTGACTCTTGATTTCAGCTCAGGTTATGATCCTAGGGTCATGGAATTGAACCCCACATCAGGTTCCACACTGAACATGGAACCTGCTTAAGATTCTCTCTCTCTCTCTCTCTCTCTCTCTCTCTCTCTCTCTCTCTCTGCCCCCTCCCCTGCTTTCTCTCTCTCTCTCAAATAATTAAAAAAAAAACTATCTCAAATGATTCTGATGTGTATCCAGGGTTGAAAAGTTATCCATCTGTGTTCAGGGCATCTTCCTCAGAGTCCACTATTTCCTCCATAGGTCTTAAGTCTAAGAGCATCAAATTCTATTTAGCTCAAACTATTCCAGACCTAAAAGCGTTAGGCATTCACTTTCATTTGTGTTTCTTGTTAAGCCTCCAAGTGAGGTCCAGTTGAGCTCTCCCAGGTGTCCTGATTAAGTTTACTGTTCCTTTTATCATTCTCTCTGCTTCATTACCCTAGGAGGCTTGACATCATTATCAGTTCAAGATGTCTAACTGGATAACTCCACTCTCCCCCTCTTCTGTCTCCACTCTTGCCACTGACCCCTGACATTGATACAAACTAGAGTAAGGCCAGGATGCAAAGGAAAAGAGATGTGGCATATTCTGTAACATGCAAAGGAAGAAGATTCTTCCGCCTCTAGAAGGGAAGAGAAATACCCTATAGCTGCAGAGAATTCAAATGAGCTTCCATCAATATGTAAACATTTACCAAGTGCCTATAATGTGCCAGGCATTATGATAGGTGCTGGATATGACAAGGAATATGACATGGTTCTTGGTTCCAAGAGGTTTACAATCTAGGGAGGGAGATAAATTAGTGAATAAATATAATAATGTATCTTAAGAAGATCTGATAGAAGTCTCTAGAATGGAGTATAAGCACAAAAAAGAAACTGGTGTGCCAGAAAATGTTTCACAACCAGCTCTTGGGGTGGGGGAGGACAAGAACCAAATTTGTGCCATGAGCCAATTTCCATAGTATAAATATGAAATCACAGCTGATTTCAAGTTACCAACATGGCCTCACTGAACACAGAGTTGGGAAGAGATGCACACAATTGTCTCTTGAAAGCTTGCAAAGTCAGCTCCAGCTTGGGTGACCAACCATCCTGATTAGCCTGGAAACATCACAGTCTTAGCACTGAAAATCTCACATCCTAGGAAACCCTGAGTCTTGGGCAATCAGTTGGCCACCTTAGGCCCAACTGGCAGAAAGTCCTCAATCCTTCCCAAGAGGGTCATAAGTGGTTTCAGAGAGGAGATACAGGTTCAGCAAATTCCCTTAAGTAGATACATTCTCCACTGTTGCCAGTGGACTCAACAGTGGGCAACCAGGTGTTTAAGAAATGGAGGAGCATGAGGCCCGTGCTGTCAACCCCCAAACCCCTTGGCCCTCTGAGGACTTGGGAAGTTACAGTGAGGAGCCTGCTTGCAGTACCCCTCCTCTTCCTCCCCCACTGAACATTCATGGACCCTTCCTAATAAGGTAAATCTGCAGTCAGTTTGCCCAGATTCCGGCAGGTAGGGAGAAATGAAATTTTACCTATGAAAACATGTGACAGTTTATCAGGCTGGAAAGCAGTCACCCCTAAGAATAAACATGCTGGAAACCTTGATCATCCTTCTGGCCTCATGCTTTTCTGTCTTCAGACTGCCTCTGCTAAATTTCAACCCCTTGGCACACCACAGTCCCTTAGCTATGATCTCTCCACTACTCAAAGGGCAAGATGTTTTAGTAAACAGGGAACAGGAAGGTTTGAGGTAAGATGGGGAAGGAGGAGGAAAAGGAGGAGGTGTCCTGACAGCCTGCTAGAGAAGGGCAGAAAAGCCAATTTCTCCCCTGCCAGCTCTGGATCATCATAATGAAATCTCCCTGCCCAGAACCCTCACAATATCTTTCCATATGGCTTTGTTGAGATATAATTGACATACAACATCACATAAATATAAGGTAAACAGTGTGTTGATGTGAGACACTTATATATTGCAAAATGATTACCACTATAACCTTAGCTAACACCTGCATTATGCATAACTACCATTTCTTTTTGTGGTAAGAACATTTAAGATCTACTCTCTTAGTAATTTTCAAGTATATAGTACAGTATTATTACTATAATCACTATGCTGTACATTAGGCTCCCAGAATGTATTCATTTTATAACTGGAAATTTGTACACTTTGATCAACATCTCCCCTCTCCCCCACCCCCATTCTAGTCTCTGTTTCTGTAAGTTGGCTTGATATTCATTTTGTGTGTAAGTGTAAGTGTGTGTGTGTGTGTGTGTGTGTGTGCACCACGTCTTCTTTATCCATTCATCTGTTGATGGACACTTAGGTTATTTCCCTGTATTGGCTATTGTGAATAATGCTGTAGTGAATCACATTGTCTTATTTCATCTTCCCAAGATTTTGCTACATAGGTATTAGTCTTAGTTCACAGATGAAAAGCAGAACACATGATTCCATTTGACTCAAAAAGATACTGGGAGCGGAATTTGACAACAGTGCCTTTCCTGCACATATGCTCTGCTCACAGGGAGAGGCTATCCATTTTGCCTTGCAAATAGTGGTAGCTGGCCTTCATTTTCCCCTTCACTTCCTATTGTCTCATCAAGAACATTTCCTGATCCCACAGCTATGCAAGGGGTCCTTGGCTTCCCTGATCAGTGGACAAATCACAGGTCTTAGCTGGTGTATCTATAAAATACTAGCATTCTGAGGGTTGGACTGAGATTTTCTACCATTAAATTTAAAAATAATAATTTTGAAAGAGACAAAAAAATTAGTTAATGAGAAGCCAATGGTGGAATTTCTGGATCCAGATTGTGTAGGTTTGAATTCCATCAGTTAGTAACTGTGTGATTCAGATAACTTATTAACCTTTCTGTTTCTTGTTTTTCTCAACTGCAAAATAGGAGGTAATAATACTTACCTCATAGGGTTTTTGTGAGGATTAAGTTGTTTGGGCCAGTGCCTGGCACATAGTAAGTGCTTTGTATTTTGCTGTCATTCTCAATTTTAAGTGTTAATCCCTTAAATTTCTCTTCAACGCTTGGCCCAGCTTACTACTTATCTGTTAAGTACAAAATGGTTTCTGATTTAGGACAAAATTATGTAATCAGTTATTTTAAAGGTGCCACACAAAGCAACATGTCAGGGGCTCATTCAACACTCCATAGGAATCAGGTCAAGATGGAAGGAAGTAATAAAAATAACACTGAACACTCACCATGTGCCCAGCTTCCTGCCAAGTATGTTTGATGCATATCCTTGTAACAACCCCCAAGACCTTGTTATCTTTCAGATGGAAAAGAGACGCTTAGAAAGGGTAAGGAGAGAAAAATAGCATCATGCCAGGTTCAAGGGTAGACATCTTTGCGGGGATGGATACCAACGTGACCACGAAGAAGTCTCTTTCCCGAACTGGACCTCAGTTTCCCTAACTCTCTAACGACTAAAATCTATGCAGATTTAGCCCAAATCACCAGCACTGGCTCAAGGTACCATTAACTAGCAGGGGCAACGGTCACTGCTTATGTTGGGGAGAATTCAGGCATGTCTGAGGCTCTCCCGGGCACAACCCTTGCCTGCCTCCACCTTGCTCCTGTTTAAAATGCCCAGGCCACCACCTGGTTCTAATCCTGGCTCTCATTTTTAATCTCCTCAGCCTCCTCCTGATTTCATGTTGGCTCCAGAAGCAACACCATTGAGATCAGTGTAACAATGAGCCCTCTGCTCCCCAGCGCTTCCTGAGAGTCCTCCTGTCTCAGAGCCTGGATACCAAGCAACCACTTTCAAATATTTACCGAGCAAATTGCAGCAAGCCAGGGCTTCTGGGGAACTGCACTGGAAAGAGCAAACAAAATGCCACTCCCGTTACATTTTGATAATACTTCAGGGCTTACAAATGACCCCTACATCCTTATGTCACTGAGCACCTCCTACGTGCCACCAACCAAGTGCTCACTGTAACCTGGCACTACATCCCCAACACGACTGCATCCAAACCTCACGCTGCCCATGCACAGGTGCACCTCGACTTTAAACCTGAGACAACAAAGGCTCAGAGAGATGGGTCAGCTTGCCTGGGGCGGGGGTCGTACAACCAGTAAGGAGCAAAGCATAACTGAACGCTGTAGGTCCCACTCCCAAGTCCACATTACATCGTTGTGTATTGTTTAGATCAATCATGTCCGTTCTGCAGTAGTTCAGTGGCAGGTCACCCCTCCTTATTTGTGTACATATGTATGTATGTACGTATATATGTGTGTATGTACATACGTATGTATTATGCTTGCCTAACTCATATTTCATGAACGAGCACAGATGTCAACTTCTCCCTAAAAATTCCCCTTCTTCCTCTCAGCGATTTGCACCCAACATCCATGCCCCATTATAAACGGAATTGTCATTGATCTTCTTGCATGTTTACTTCCCTGGGGACAAGACCTGCGCTTCATTGATCAAGTCCCCCTCACCAGGGCAGTGCTGGCCCCACAGCAGACCCTCACTACTTGTCTGTTGAAGGAAGGGGAGGGAGGAAAAAAAGAGGAGGAAAGAAGAAGGAAGCGGGCAGAGAAGAGGAACCATTCAGAGGAGATTCTAATTTGCCTGTGGCGTATTGCTTTTTAATTAATTCCCATGTCTCTCGTGAGAAGTATATCCTTATTTCCCAGTCTTGATGCTCTCCAAATACATCAGGTCACCAGGACTGATGAGTGGGAGTGGCCTTAAATAGGAGTGCACTTAAGGCTGGGTCCTGGAACATCCTGGTTACCACATAATACATAGCAACAGTCTGCCAATCATATCCCTCAGCTAAATTTTCACAAACTCCATCTCCAGAGTTTGCTGCAAGCTGGAGGAAGATTTTCTTAAAATGTTCCCTTTGATCCCAAGAGTTAAGCTTTCCTTGACCTGGACCAGGAGAGAAGCCTTTGGTCAGCTGTCTGTGTCACCACTCGGGCCCTTGTGGCTGGTGGGGCAGGGTAGGGGATGTAGTATCTGAATTGGTACAACAGCCAACCTCCCTCCTAGGCACTCGACGTGCTGAAGTTGGCCTGTCTCTGAGTCATTTCACAGAGTGGGTGTTTTCGGCATTCATTCTGCATCCAGGCTCATAGCATCTCAGTTCATTTTGTATAACTCCTCCTTCCAGAAAAATGGATCATTCGTTTCCTTGTTTAAGATGCAGGAACATGGAGACACAGAGAAGTGACGTGTAGACATGCTGGAAGGAAGGAAGGAAGCAAAAACAAGACTGAAAGTTCCCAGCTCATTTTGTACCAGGCGGTGCCTCTTGTGAGTTCGTGGTATTCGCTCCCATTGTGAGCCTGACTGGTACGTTGGCAAGTGACCCACCCGGGCTGTATCTCAGTGAGATCCTCACACTCCATGAGGTGCCAATTATCACACTAATCAAATGAGGCAGTTAACAAAATGTGGTGTTGGGTGTCATCCCACGTCACTTGACTCCGTGCAGCCTGAATCGTGAACCACTTCACTGCCTGGTGTGAAATATGTGTCTGGAGCTTTAGATCCAAACTGCAGGTGATCAATGAAAAACCGATCCTTAGAGTGCCATTTAGAAGGTAGAAACCCTGTGAGCAGGAGACGGTTTCAAATATTCTAGAAGGTTCTTTGCTGATCTGCCTTCCATTATTAATCCTTTACATTTTTTTAAGCACATGCTCTCTGCTAGGCTTCACTTAGATGTTTGGTATGAATGACTTCATTTAAATTCTCGTAAGAGACCTATGAGTGGACGCTATTGTTGGCTACATTTTGCCATGACAAAACCACAGCACAGAGGGGCTCCCAAACTTGCCGAAGGTCACATGAGTAATAGCAATTATTCTGGGATTCAAATACAGTTTGGAGCACTGGAGATAGATTTACATCTTACAATTTCAAGTTTGGAAGACATCTCTCAGATATAGATAGATAGATAGATAGATAGATAGATAGATAGATAGATAGATGTAAATCTTTCAAACTTGTCAAGTGGAAATATGCAGAATTGAAAACCTAACCTCACTGTAAGGCAAAAAAAAAACAAGAGGTGGCCCAAAGAAGCAGAGGGAAAAATTAGCAGTTCTGTGGCTCCTTATCTATCTGGCCTTTGAAATGTTATCTCGCATAAGCCTCAAATCTTACAAGGCAGACATTGCCCCCATTTCACAGGTGAGGAAATGATCACTTAGAGGTTATTGGCTCAAGTTCACATGGCTGCTAAGGGATAGAACCACATTCAAACTTGGATTCATGTGGGCTCAAAGCCCAGACTTCTATAATCATTTTTATTAACATCTGACATCTTGTCTTTTTAATGTGTCCCTTGAGTGTCAGTGTAAATGCTGTTAAACAACAAATCAAAAGAAAACAAAAAAGGAATGTTGTTCTGCCTCTATTTTGCTTAAAGTTGAAAGCAAGTGGAACATTGTGTATTTGCTCAAATCATCACAGTCCTATCTGTCCTCATACTGGAGTCCCCTGTACCCCCACTTTGTGCCTGACTCATATTCCTGCAGACCTGCTTTATGTGGAAGTTCTGCTCCATGGCCTCAGGTTTCAAAACTGAAATCTGATGGGCAAATGGGCCTGAGGTCCCAAAGTCAGCTGCCTGGATCGCTAACAATGAACAATGAACGGTGGAATGTCCGCTCCGTATACATTCCAGAGAAGATGGTTACCCAGCTCATTAGAACAAGCCAAGGACACCCCTTGCATCAACACTGGGTGGCACTGATGAATAATATGTCCTTTGTGGAGGCAGTCCCAGCCACGTAGAGGGGGAAATTCCTAACAGCCTATTTTCTCGCCTCCCTCCCTGCCTTTAAATAAGTCCCATCATGTGATCTCTTTATTCTGACATCAAATAGCCTGCTGTTATGAGGAACAAGACTCTTTGGATTAGGAAAGATAACCAACATGGCTAAGAGTGGTCCTTAGAAGGAACCTGGGAACTCCTAACTTCCACCTGCCTTGATGGCAGATTGAAGTGTGTCGGATGCAGACTTGCACACTGAATTTTTTAAAGATGGTCTCACTAGCTCAATGCTGCATGTTCAGTTAAGCAAAAAAGAAAAAGTTGTCTCCACGTCATCTTTGCTCCTAACGTGTAGTTCAACATTCTCCCACTGCCCTCCCCACCCCCACCCCCCCCGATATCACTGTTATTTGGGGACTAAATGACACTTCATCTTTTGGCCTTGGATAAACTAGATATGTTCAGAAGGTCCCCCCCCCCTTTATTTTTGGCTCCTTTAACTCTATTTTTGTATCAAGGACCCACCTCACTAAAATAGTAAGGGGACGAAGGATGGAAGTGTCTCTTCATACTTGACAGAACGAGTCTACCCCTGGCTCCCCCGCAGCCATCACCTGGCCAGGGGATCTTAAGCAAGTCTCCACAGGGCTTCTGCAAGTCCTGGCTGCATCTCTGTGCAACTGAGGGAAAAATGTGTCTCTCTGAGAGAGAAGCAGCCCTGCTGGCTTAGCAAATGTAATCCCAGCTGGACTCCAGCCCCCCTGCCCCTCAGCCAGGGCACAACCTCCCTAGCTATTCACAGAGCCCTGTGCCTCTGTTTCAATTTACGTGAGGTGGGGCAAATATAAGTGTCCCACCAGATTCTTTGCCCTGATGAGGCTCAAATGACATCAGAACGGTTTATGAACAGCTTATTAAGAGGAGACGTGTGCTGCTCTGGTCCAATGGCACCTCACTCCCCGAACCTTCCACAAAATCCTTCTAATGAAAAGCAAAGACACCATTCACTCGTCTGAGATTGCCATTTGCCACTCTCCCACACTCAGAGAACTTGATCAACAGGCAGGACGGGCTCCATAGTGTCAGCCTGTGCAGGTGCACAGACCCAGCACTCAGAAAGGCCTCGAGCTTGCTTTAACGCTCTGATGTCACCATCTTGAAGTTCTACATCCATTTGGAACAAGGCCCCTACATTTTTATTTTGCATTGAGCCCTGAAAATTCTGTCGATGGTCCTGCCAGCAAGCCTTCAGCGGCACCAGATAGCTTTCTCACACCACACAAGAGATCTGGAAAGAAAAAAATGCTGAACATAAAGGCCCCCATCCTACTTAGAGCACGAGGCAGGATGGTGCATGGGACTGAGAGCATGGGCTTTAGGAGGCAAACCACGCTGGGCTTGCCTATATCCGCAAGTGTTCAGACACCTGCCTTACTTAACCTGCCTGATGTCCTTCTCTGTAAGTTTAGACTCCTAATGGCTACTCTTCTGGGTTAATAATGAAGAAAGGTCTGTAAATGAAGAAATTGTCTGGCATGTGGCAGGTGCTCAAGAGATGTAAGTCCCCTTCCCAGCATGCTTCAGAAAGAGATACTTCAAGATGGGCTGTGTAATGGAGGGATCCCATAAGGCAGAGAGATGACTGGCGGCCCTAGAAGATCCCTTTGGCTCTAGGATTACATGAATCTCTATTAAGAAAGGCCGAGAAGTCAGCCCTCCTCTATTCTGTGGATATTACTCAAAACACTTTTGGTTGCAAGGGCAGAAACCCAACTTACTAACTTCGAGAAAGTCGTAGTTTATTAATGAAAATGGGAAGAGCTAGGAAACAGGCATTGCTGCGTCCGAGGATTTATACAGTGGTATTCAGTCTCTCTTTCTCTCTCCATATTTCCACTCTTTTTGTCTCTGCCTTGCTTCACTCTGAACGCATGTCCCTTCATCAGAGAATAAAATGGCAACCAGCAGGCCTAGACTCACTCTTTCAGCTGAACAAGCCCAGTCAGAAGACATCTCTTTCTCTATCTCAATATCAACCAAAGAAAAGACTCTGATACTGCTTGGATTATACTCCTACTCCTGAACCAGTCACAGTTGCCAGAGTGGCAGGGTTTGTGCCCACCCAAGGGCGGGACAAGGAGGCTCAAGCTTCATGACTGACAGCCCCCATGAAAACACATAAAATGGGGGAAAGGGAAGCCCCCCACCAAAGGAATAGCAATGCCAGACATTGTGCATAAGTGCAATATGTCTACTGTGCTTTATGTGGTTTATTATGCCTTCCCAATGGGGGCCAAGGAAAACGAAAGGCGGGAGAGGGGAATTGGGTAGGTGGTGTAGACAGCAGCATGATCACTCCTTCATTGAAGGGTGGGAAATAAGTGACACGTGTCATCAAAGATAATCTCTGTGAGGAAAGGCAAAGAATTGCAAAAACACAGGGTAGGTTCAAAGCTAATAGTTGTGTCACTGCAATTAACCTCACATCTTTAAATTTTTAATAGTGATGCATTTATTTTTATGTTGCTTTTGTTTAGGCAACCAATATTGTTTTTCCATTTTAGTCCTAATAGAAAATTTCCTTTTAAAAATAACTTTAAGTAAAACCCAGCTAAGTCAGCTGAAAGAAAAATTGTAAGCAGATAATAATAACATAGACTTAGGTAACTGTGGACAAATTAGTGCATCTATTATACCAATGACTGAAGTAAAAGGAGAAACCCTAACTTAGTATACGAACAGAACTTTCTCTCCCCGAGGAACAGTAAAAACCAGTAACTCTGCTATTTCTGGTCGGTAGGTGTCTCTGGCAAACTAAATGTTATGTCTCTCGTTGTGTGGATGGCAAAGCTTTAGCCCAGGTCACCAAATGGATGGATCTGTCATAAAATCTTAGAACCCTCAGCTTCTGCCTGGCAACACTTACTCCCTAGACACACTTGTGTCTCATGACAAGAGGGTAGAACCAGCATTCCAGGACATTGGCCCACTGTATTATTCTCTGTTTCAGAGGCAGTCACACAAAGGTAGGCTTGATGTCAAAATGGCTCAACCCAGAGATGGCCAGGCTGATTGTCCTTATGAACAGAGAGGCCCATTCTCAGTGGTCATCCAAGGCCAGCTGGCTCCAAGGAGTACCAGTCGTCTCTCTGGGGCCAGAGTTTCCCAAGCTGATTTCCGCATGTACCTATGTATAAAGTGGCAGATGGTCCCTCATTTGGATGACTTCTTCATCTTCTAAATAGCTGCCAACATCAGCCAGAGATAATTCAAGAATGCCCATATTGTCCACTCACCTTTTCAATTATTTTCTCCAGGCCAAAGCAAGAAGTCATCAAGGTTTTGATGTGGATCAGGATGCCAAAATGCTGAACGAAGCCTGCAAAGGAATGGGTATGGAATCTATTTTGTTTTTAAATTTACTTTTGAAGTTGATTATATTTGATCTCTTGTCCAACTTTCCCATGATCTTAGGAAGATGACCTCCCACTGATCTTGTACATTCCGAACTAACCCAAGTTAATTACCTCTAGGGTTCTCTTTGTAAAAGATACCCAAACTATAATCAGATCCTAATGCTTTTCAAGGTCCAATAGGATAGTTAAAAACTGGATACTATGACATTGCATCTGACCTTAAGGTGGAAGAAACTTCATGAGAAGTGTAGTTATGCAATCCTAATGTCATCCAAGTCTCTCTGGTCCCTCTCATGAGAGGTGGTAGGGAATTAGGTCTGATGAAAGCTGGATTAGGGATCTGGAATGGCATCTAGAAGTAGATCGAGTAAACATAAAACAGTGGCCGAGGTCAAGAATCAAGGGTCAAGGCCAGGGAAACTATTTACATCAATGCCTCAGGTAAGTGCATAGCCAAGAATAGGAGACTGAGAAAGAGATCAGGAATAAGGTAACCCCAGTAACAAGGCAAGATGAAGGGAAGAGCATCTAGGAATAAGACCATGAAGAGAGGCTCTGAGACCCAAGGAGATCACTGATGAAAAATTTCCTAGTCCCAGAAATCTGGGCTTTTAGTATATTCACAGGATCGATAACAATCATTATTAATTCCAGAACATTTTCACTGCCCCCAAACGAAACCCTATTTCTATTAGCATCCACTCCCCACTCCCCCCTCCCTTCAGGCCCAGGCAATCATAATCTACTTTCTGTCTCTATGGATTTGCCTATTCTGGACATTTCATCTAAAGGGAATCATGCAGTATGTGACCTTTTGTGTCTGGCTTCTTTCACTTGGCATATTGTTTTGCAAAAACAAGCGCTAGATTTTTACTTAGAAGTAAATCAGTGAAGATTTACTTTCCTAGGAATGGGTACTTGTGGTAGAACAAATATGACCATAAATTCTTTGAGACTCCACAGAAAGAACTAAGTTCTAAGAAGACATATTTCGCTTCAACATAAGGAACTGTCTGAATATAGAATAGTCTGTCTTGCCCAAGAAATGTTGGAGAAGTCCCAAGGGAGCTGGGGCTGGAGAAGACCCTGTAGGAGAGTGGTAAAAGGGATTTCTATATAGTAAGTGTTTTGGAATAAATCAGAGGGAGAGGGAGCTGGAAATGAAGGGTGACAACTAGCTTGCTTGGTTTGGGGGGGCATCAGAGAAAAGCTCAGCAGAGAGAAGCTGCTTCTTGCTCATATCCTGACCTGGCTCATGTTGTATTTGGACAACAGCTGCCGGGAGCCATGTTTGCCTGGAAGTGGCAGGATGTTTATAGTTCTGAGTTTTGCTGAGGGGCTGAGCCAGCCTCACAGGTGCTTCCCTGCTGCCTCTCAAGTGAGGTCCTGACACCTGGATGTGGGTTGGAGACAGGAGCAAAGTGGGTGTGGGAATAACTCAGCTGCAGTTAATGATACATCCCTGTGCTTTCAGCCACTCAATGCATTCAACACAGAGTACCTACTGAGTGCCCAAGCCACCCAGTGTTTTCTTCTCCCTTTTGGATGTGGCTTGAAGGTGGGACCACTGTTGTGCTGATTATTGCTGTAGAGCACCCTCTATGTGCCAAGTGCTAAGCTGGGCACTGCATACACATCACCTCGTGTAACCCTTTCAACAACCCTATAAAGTTGTATTATAACAACTTAACAGAGAGAATGCTGAAGCTCAGAGGTTATTCTCTGAAGAGAATGCCTTAAACCTGACAGCGTATGGACCCAACACCCATTATCCTTTCTGAAATGTAAAAGGATGCTTGTCATTCTCCCTCAACGAAACACAGAAACAGTCTCTCTGAAGGAAAAGTTGCCATGAAGAAGATTACCTTAGTTCTAGTTCATGACTTCCTAAAATGTAACGTGCTTTTGAGTCGCCAGGATGTTAACACGCAGATTCCGACTGGTAGCTCCGAGTAGTTTCTGAGATCCTACATTTCCAGTAAGCTCCCAGGTGATGCTGATGCTGTAGATCCTGAGACCATGCTTTGGGAGCAAGGTCTAGTCCATCTGAGAGCACAGAGGTTAATGCTTCTCAAGCCACACCAGAGTGGAACCAGACCTAGAACTGGGATCTGGTAACCCTGAGCCCAGTTCCCTTTCCCCTCACCAGGCATGGGAATGAACTTCGGACCTGGGTTTGAGCCCCTGCTCTGCTACCTACTGGTGCCCCATTTCAACTGCAGAATGGGCTAATAATGCCTCCTTGCAGACAGGTGCTGAGGCAGAAGGCAGCACAGTCTCAGCACGACTCTGGCCCTCATTACATGCTAATCTCCTTTTAAAGGATAAGCTCAGATCCAAAATCCCCACAAAGCCAATTAGATCAGTATGGGCAGCAAAGAGCACCCCCACCCCCAGAGTGGCCTTTGCTCTTTATTACTGAGAGTGTACCAGTGTGAATGGTGCTCCCCCCCAAAGATATATCCACCCAGAACCTGTGAATGTGACCTTAACTGAGAAAAGGATCTTGGCAGATGTAATTAAGTTAAGGACTTGAGAAAGGATGAAGCTGGATTACCTGGGTGGACCCTAAATCCATTGACTAATGTCCTTAAAGGAGACAGGAGAGGGGCCCCTGGCTGGCTCAGTCAGTGGAGCCCGAGACTCTTGATCTCGGGGTTCTGAGTTCAAGCCCCACACAGGGTACAGAGATTACTTAAATAAATAAATAAAAATTTTAAAAGGAGAGAGAGCAAGAGAGGCAGAAGCAAACACTCAGGAAGAGGCCGCGTGAAGCAGAAGCAGAGAGTGGAGCGATGTTCCAGATGCCGAGCAAAGGACTGTCTGCAGCCTCCGGATGTTAGAACAGGCAAGGCACAGATTTGACCCCGGAGCCTCTGGTGGGAGTGTGGCCGACATGATTTCACACGTTTGGCCTCCGAATTGTGAGGGAATATATTGCTGTTTTAAGTCACAGGGTTTGCGGTAATTATTATAGGAGCCTCAGGAAACTAACACAGTAGACAAGTACCCTCCCTGTCATGCAAGATCCTCCCCCACTCGTTGCTTCCCCTGCCTTCCCTGCACTCCCATTTTCAAAGGAGACACTGAGGGACTGGGAAGCCCACAGCCCGCCCCCCTCCGCAGCTCAGCCAGGCCCCTGGGGCTGGCATGAGGGGCCTGTGGGGAAAGCGGAGACCCCACCGCCGCCCGCACACCACTCAGATCACTCACGTGGCACATGGGCCCCCGGTGTGAAGCGGAGGGCATTTCACACCCAGCGGCCTCCATCCTGCTGAAACTCAGCTCTGTCTCCTCCCAGAAAATTGCTGGGAGAGCAAAAGCGAGGAGGCCCTCTGGCACCCCCAAGGCTAATTATCACCCTGGGCCTGACCTCTACTGTATAATTACTCTGCAGTGTCCAATGTACAGTTGGGGCAGAGGTTCCTTCTTGTTTTCTAAAAAGTCTTTCCCAGAACTACTGGGGACTGGCCCCAGTGCCTCAAACCATTGTAAATGTTTACAGGAAACCGTTCAGCAGCACAGACTGCTTATATGACACACATATTGTGAAATGTAAAATGAGGTCATTGTTCAGTAAATCACTTCTTGGTCGAGTAGTGGGAAAGGCTCCCAGCATAAACCTGAGACCAGATTCAAAGAGCTTGAGGGAAATCTAGTCATTTCCAGGCTCTCCCCCCAACCTCCAGGGTGACGCTAAGCCATCCCAGGACGGCCTTGGTCTCCGGTCTCACTTTCTAATGCATTCCAGGAAGGAAAATCTAAAAACCATTATTTTTAAAATTTTAATTCAATTTTCCTGAATTATCCTGCTATGGGTTGACTCTGGCATCAGAGTAGATTTCCTATTGGTCCGAGCAGCAAGCGCAGCTTACACGAATGCAGAGACAAGGTTCCATCATGATGCTATGCAAACGTCTCCACTCATTCAATCATTCACATTTATATGCATGAATTTAAATATCCATTCATTCAACAAGTCATCTGATGAATTTTGAGAGGCTTCTATGTGGATACAGCAGTGAGCAAATCCCCTCTCTGTCCCATGGGACTTGCAGTGTGGCATGGCAGAAATGGGACGGAGAACAGACCATGTGAGGGACATAGAAGGTGGAGTGACTTCTCCGTTCCAGAAAAGTCCAGTGAGTTGAGTCCTGAACGAGGAATGGAGTGAAGGTGAGGATCAAAGATAAAGGTGTTCCAGGTAGAAGGAAGAGCCAGAGGTGAGAAAGAAAAGTGTTGCCTGTTCTAGGAGCTGCACGTGCTTTATGGAGAACCCAAAAGAGCATGAGTGGGAGGGACATGACTTTGAGAGGCAAGTAGGAGCTACTCTAAAAGGCCTCATACGCCCCACTGAAGAGTTGAGACTCTATTCTGGATTTGTAGGGCCCTTTATTACAAGCTTTGATACAGGTGAGCTGCCCATAAGCAAGCACATTCTAGGGACAGTGCATGCCGTCTGGAAAGGTGTGTATAATGCAGGAACCCCATTTGGATATCAGTAGTTCTGCTGAGCAATGTGACAGAGGTGAGGGTGGAGAGAAAAGGGTGGATCTGAGAGATATCAAGGAAGTAGAATAGTGAGGTCTTAGTGGTAACTAATTGGAGTGGGGTGGGGGGAAAGAGCGAGCCAGGGATGAGCCCCAGATTCTGGCTGGCACAATATAGCGAATGAGCCATCTGGGAAGCAGGAAGGCTCCTTTTAGGGATGACACCTCTAAGAATCTAGACCTGAGATGCAGAGGCCCTGGACCTGGGCAGGAGCAGCCCTCACAGAAAGAAAGGGACCGATTCAAGAGATTTTTACCAGAAAAAGAAACCCCTTCTGAGGTGAGATTTCTGGCACTCAAAAGTTAAAAAAAAAAAAATGTCACAGAGGAAGTAATTGGATACCCCTTGTAAAGCTGAAACAGCAGGAAAAAATTAAGAGGAACAACATAAATAACAGTGCTGGAAATGAACCAGAACGAGGCAGGCAATTAATCGCTGCTGTTCTTATAGGTGAGCTCATCCTAGAATTTTCTATTTCTCCATTTGGAATCAAACAGCTAGGTCTTCCCAGAATTATAAAGGTGGAACTAATCCCTGAGACTAAATGAATAGTCTGAGGACACAAAGTTCATGGCTGTGCCAGGACAAGCACACAGCTCTCTTATCCCTGTCTCCCCAAATACTGCCTTGAGGACTGATACCAGGGTCGAGGCAGGGGTAGAACACCTCAAGCCTTCACCAGCAAAGAAATAAGGGGAGTCTCTTTGTTCCCGTCCCTCTGTCTGTAGTTATGTCCCCCTTCCACAGTTTCCCCACACCCATGACCCAGATTTTTCTTCCTCCCAACTCTTCTATGAAATGCATCTACCATCTCTTGTTTCTTGGGGATTCTGAGCTCTCAGCTGGGTAGGAGCGATCACGCAAGTTCAACTAAGTCAGTTCCAATCAAAAATGACCGAGCACATGCTAGTTAGTCACAGGGAGCGGCCATTAGGAGTAGGGCTGGGAAAAGGCCAATGCAGGATTCTCCAGACTCTGGCTGTGAAGACCTTCTTGAAGTCTTGAGACACTGCTGAGGATAATGGGTACATTAGTTTCCTAGGGCTGCCATAATGAAGTACCACATACCAGGTGGCTAAAAACAGCAGAAATTTATTGTCTCCCAGTTCGGAAAGCCAGAGCCTCAAGTCAAGAAGTCAGTAGGCTATACTCCCCCCTGAAGGCACTAGGAAGGACCTGTTCCAGGCTTCTACCCTGCTTCTGGTGGCCTCAGGAGTTCCTTGGTTTATGGATGCATCTCTCCAGTCCTCCGTCCTCACATGGCACTCTCCCTGTGCCTTTGTTGCCAAAGGTCTACATTCTGTAGCAGGCTTTCAAACCCCAATCATTCAGCTACCACCTTCCATGATTTTTGTCAGCCTGAGCACTACTGAGTTAATCTACTCATTCAACCCCTGTCCTTTACAAAATATCAGCAAAATCATGGGTTTAATGACTCAGTGATATCTATATATAGTTGACCTTTGAACAAAACAGGTTTGACCCTTGAACAACACAGGTCCACTTATATGCAGAATTTTACAGTACAGTACTGTAAATGTATTTTCCTTATGATTTTCTCAGTAACATTTGCTTTTCTCTAGTTTACTATAATAATATATGATACACGAAACATACAAAGAGGTGTTAATTGACTTTATGTTATCACTAAGGCTTCTGGTTAATAGTAGACTATTACTTGAGTACTAAAGTTCTGGGGGACTCAAAAGTTATACATGAATATTGTACTTCAATGAGACTTGGCACCCCAATCCTTGTATTATTCAAGGGTCAATGGTATATACAGTCAATGCCATATAGTCCATAAGGGTAGAAGAATTACTTGAATCCAGCCTGAAGAACCTAATTCAGGGTTTGCTGGCTAAATAGACTTTCTCATTCCCACACCTGCAATCCCTGGATCAGCTTTCCAATCCTGTCTCCATGTTCTTAAAAAGGATATTCTCCCCTTATTTCTTATTCATTATAGTTTTTGATACTGATCAAATTGCCTACAATGAGCATGTGGTACTTTTGGAACATCAGAGGAAAAAACTTTTTAGAAAGAGTGTAATCTAAAAATGTAAGAGTCAGGGAGCACCTGGGTGGCTCAGTTGGTTGAGTGTCTGACTTCGGCTCAGGTCATGATCTTGTGGTTCATGGGTTCGAGTCTTACATGGGGCTCTGTGCTGATGACGTGGAATCTGCTTCAGATTCTCTCTCTGTCTCTCTCTCTCTCTCTCTCTCTCTCTCTCCCCCTCTCTCTCCCCACCCCTGTTCATGCTCTCTCTCTCTCAAAAATAAATAAATATAAAAAAATTTTAATGTAACAGTCAGGAGCTTAAAGAGACAATTACCCATCATGGTCCCAATTTGGACTTCTCTCTTGACATTGACAAGTTTAAGGGTGGGCTTCATATTGTAGCAATGTGGGCCTATATTTTATTCTCTTCTACTCAGCTTTAAGTACCTGGAGGCCAAGGAACAGACCATACTTTTTTTTTTTTTCAGATTTTTCAGTTTTATTGAGGTGTAAATTCACATCCCATACAATTCACCCATTTAAAATGTACAATTCAATGGTTTTTAATATACTCACAGATATGCAAAATCATCATTGCAGTCAACTTTGAACATTTTCATCACCTCAAAAAAGAAACCTCCTACTCTTTAGCTGTCACCTCCCTACCCAGCCCATCCCCAAACACTAATCTCCTTTCTATCTTTATAGATTTCCCTATTCTTGACTTTCATATGAATGGAATAATATATATATGTGTTCTTCTGTGACTGGATTCTTTCACTTAGCATAATGTTTCAAGGTTCATTCAAACTGTAGCATGTATCAGGACTTCATTCATTTTTCTGGCCAAGTAATATTCCATTGTATGGATATACCACATTTGTTTATCTGTTTGTTCACTGATGGACATTCAGGTTGTTAGAAACCTTTTAGCTATTATGAATTATGAAGCAACAAACATTTGTGTGCAAGTTTTGTGTGGCCATTGTTTTCATTTCTCTTGAATACTGGGAGTGAAATTAAGGCCATACTCGTTTCTCTTTCCACTGCAATGTCTAGCACTGTGCTTCATGCCATGTGAGGCCTCCATGGATATTTGTCAAGTGAGTGAAAAGAACACACTTCTCCATGAGATATTAAAGCTAAGGGATGCATCTAGGCTCCACTGAAGCCTCTAACCAATGCCCCAGCTTCTTTGGAATTGAGTAAAATCAACCTCCATCTTCTTTCTTGTTCACTCTTGGCCTTGTCTCTTTCTCCTGCACTTTAGGAACTGATGAAGCAGCCATCATTGAAATCTTATCAAGCAGGACATCGGATGAGAGGCAACAAATAAAGCAAAAGTACAAGGCAACGTATGGCAAGGTGATTCCAAGCGTCCCTGAAAACGGGCACACAGCCTTGGCCTTGGAGGTCTCTGCTTTCTCTACCTTCCCAAGGCAGCAGAGAATATCTTTAAAGCTTTAATCAGTTAACTCAAGAGCAAACAAAAGTAAACTACTCTTTACAATTTTAATTGATTTCAGAAAAACTGAAATTGCCTTGTTAACTTCATAGCCTATATAATCAATATTCTTTAACTCCTTTTGAAAACTGACTTCCTTTTCCTAGTAATCCCTCTGTCATTTTCCCATTGATAATTCTACATACTAACTTACAGATAGGCCAATAACTTGAAAATCAGTTTTCACAGGTGGGTCTTTATATAAGAATTCTTCATTTATCCATCTGTCTTCAAGAATGATATGTTCTTCATAAGTGATTGTTATAGAACACTGAAAAAAACCGCCATTTCGTTAAGCATGACCACTTTTTTCTTTATGTGTCTTTTCTTTCATTTGTTTTGTTGTTGTTGATGTTGTTATGTATCGATTTAAGTATGCAGTAGGCTTTCTATTTTCTTTATTAATATAAGATGAACACAATTTAACCTTTTCTTTTTTTTTTAGGTTTTTTTTTTTTTTTGAGACACAGAGAGAGGGAGAGAGAGCAGGGGAGGGGCAGAAAGAGAGGGAGAGAGAGATCCCAAGCAGGCTCTGCACTGTCAGCACAGAGCCTGATGGGAGGCTTGAACTCATGAACCGTGAGATCATGACCTGAGCTGAAATCAAGAGTCGGATGCTTAACCGACTGAGCCACCCAGGTGCCCCTACAATTTAACCACTTTTTACTGTCATTAGAATTATCAGCACGCAAAATGAATATTAATTATCATGCTGTATTTTAATACATGTTTATAAAACCTTTACAGTTTCAATCCCTCCATGTATAAATAGATATAGAGATGGGTTTTCTTACTTATTTGACGTTGGGCAGACAATAATCTCTTTAGGCTTGGTGTCCTCACATACAGAATGAAATGTAATTCTCAGGTTGCTGAGAGAATCGAACAGGCTAACGGCAGAATGTATCAGTAAAGGGAAGCTATCCTAGGTACGATTGTTTCCATTTTATAGAGAAGAAACCTGGAGCTCCTCTGTTTCCATGACTCAAGCAAAATCACACACTTAGTAAGAAAAAGAACCGACACTCCCATCCCAGTCTTCTGACTCCAGGGCCAATGTCCACTCCTGAAGAACTCATTGCCACGAGAGGAGCTATTTATTTCTACACTAAATGGCCCACATGGCTGCACTTTTATAGTTTTTCTGCTTCTCTCTTCAGAATCAGGCTTGTCAGTGTCATTCCTTGATGACATTGATGAAAGGCTGAATCTTTAGCTCAGCTGCATGGAATTGAATTGAATGACGTTGAACTTTTATGCTTGTCGGCACGCCTAACTGTAGCAGCCTCTCAAGTGCTATGTGTACCCCCACCCTACTGACATGGAAAGTCAGATACAGCCTTCTTAAACTTGAGTGTAAAGCAGAGTAAATGAGTTCGAGGTGAGGACTTAGGCGCTCTGCTAAAGATAAAGTAGGCATGCTCTAGCACCAAACTTTGCAATACCAACACGTGCCAATCTTTGCTTACTTTCCAGTTCGTGGCTGTTTCAGACAGTTGAGACTGCCAAGGAGGTGGTCTAGAATCACATCTGAAGCTCAAAGATGTTAGAAACAGACAAATCAAAGTCCCCATGGCAACCGAGCTCCAAAGAGAACTCTCATCCCAAGGTGACACCGCTAGTGAGCCGGAAAACCGGGATTAGAGCTGAGATATCCTGAGCCGGCTTCTGTGTCCAAACAGAATGTAAACACACAAGGATCTGTTTTCATGCTTGTGGCTTGTAAGAGTAGGCAGCTGGGGTTTCTCTTCTCCGAAGTTCTACGCAATGCCCATCTGACCTGAAAAAAAAACATTTCCAGTCTTTGGATGGATCCACACTGTAGAGTACTGACCAAAGGCCTGCCTTTAGAGGATGTAGCGTTAGATGAAGCAGCTGCCTGAAGACAGAGGCAGTGATACCACGGCCCCCACATAAGACTGCAAAACCCACTCATTAGGCAAAATCTTCCGGGTTTTTTTCCCAGGCTCAGAGCTCAGAGGTTCATAAAAGAAACAATTGATTAGCCTTCTCTTAGAAAGTTCCTTTCAGGGTGGAATAATAATAATACCCACTTACTGAACATTTAAAGTGTTCCAGACTTGGGCTTTACATGGATTGTCTCAGTTAATTCTCCCAACAACCCTGAGTTGAGTCTATTGGGGTGCCTGGGTGGCTCAGTCGGTTGAGCGTTGGACTTCCCCTCAGGTCATGATCTCACGGTTTGTCAGTTGAAGCCCAGAGTTGGGCTCTGTGCTGACAGCTCAGAGCCTGGAGCCTGCTTTGGATTCTGTGTCTCCGTCCCTCTTTGTCCCTCCCCTGCTCGTGCTCTGTCTTTCTCTCTCTCTCTCAAAAAAAAAATAAACATTAAAAAAAAAGAGGTGAGTCTCATCAGACCCCCATTTTTCAGAGAAGGAAACTGACAATTGGTTAAAGTACATTTCCAAGGTCACACGGCTGCTGTGATCGTGTCATTAGCCATCATGCCACATTGCTGAGTGGCCACACCTACTCCGTGATGTAATTTGAGTTCCTAAGCTGCTAACTGCTCCGTGAGTCCCCAGTCTGACCCACATCTGGACACGAGGTTCCCTCTTCAAGGTCCTTCACTGAAGTTGGGACATTGGTGACACTAGTTAGACTGAACACCAATTTTTGTCCCTTTTGTCACTAACCCATCATGTCAGAGATACACAGGTAGGAGCAGGCAGTTCACCTATAAGACCGCACCTCCCAAAAAACATCCTTGAAGATGGACACTTGCTAAAAACAGACGCCAGTGGGCATTTCATATACTTCATTTCTTCCTTAATGTATTTCATTTCTTCTCCCTACCTGAGTGCTTTCCCACGTGTGTCCCTGTCCAGATTTAACAAGTTAACCAAAGTGACTACACATCTGGTTTGCCCAGGGTGGCCCTCGTTTATTCGTGTTATGCCGCTGTAATTACTGCTAGTTTATTATTTCCCCCATTCACTCTCAAAACCAACTCAGGGGGGCCTGGGTGGCTCAGTCAGTTGAGCGTCTCACTCTTGATTTTGGCTCAGGTCATGATCCCAGGGTGTGGGATCAAGCCCTACGTTGGGCTCCATGCTGAGCGTGGAGCCTGCTTGAGATTCTCCTTCTGCCCCTCTCCTCCACTCACTCTCTCTCTAAAACAAAACAAGAACCATTTAAATTTGGATGACAAATGATCTGATCCCCCAGAGACAACCAACTCATGTTTCAGGCCTTTCTAGTCGCGCAAGTGTTTGGGGGGGAGTCCTTCATTTTTTTGAGGTCAGTAAATAGAAATGATGCCAATACCTCTCCCCTCTCCTGCCAGGGCTATTCTGGAGTTCAGCGAGAAGGCTCTCTGAACCCTAAACTATCCAGCAAATGCTGTTTGTTATTGTGATTCATCTTTGGGGTCTCCAGCCCTGAGCAAGGGATCTTCTCTGCCTCTCTGCCAGTCCCAGAGGAAGTCACAGTGACGACTGTCCTCCAGAGCAGGTCACTCATGTCACTAGAGCTCTGCCCAGCTCACTCCCCTTCCCCATATGTCCTTGGCAATCTTCCTGTTGACCCTGAGGCCATGCAGTGGGAAGCCTGTCCTCTGCTTTGGGCCATTCCCCAGTCAGGGCTCCCGCTATCTTCCTCCAGGACCTGGAGGAGGTGTTCAAGAGCGAACTGAGTGGAAGCTTTGAGAAGACAGCCTTGGCCCTCCTGGACCGCCCCAGTGAGTACGATGCCCGCCAGCTGCAAAAGGCCATGAAGGGTCTGGGCACAGATGAGGCAGTGATCATCGAGGTCCTGTGCACAAGAACCAATAAGGTGAGTGCCAGCCAAGCCCTCAGCCCCAGCCCCTGAAGGAGCATCCAGATGCCCATCAGAGAGGGTTGCAGCAGCCAGAAGGAAAACTAGACCTCACATTCCATCCGTGAGGTGAGCAAGTGTCTGGACAGAAACATGTCTGTTTGGCACGTGCAGGAGAGATCCCTCTTCCAATCTTCCGGCTGTCAGTCTTCGTGTTTCCGCCTTTGGCTTGACAGAATAGATCCTTCCAGAACAGCTGTGTCAATGCAGATTTTGTATTTCTGAAAGGAATGCATAGTTTTATATGCAGGAGGCAAGATTCTGCTTTCCTCCACCCAGCCTGACTTTGCAGGTCTTCGGCACAAATAATGCAATAAATGGGCTAAGCGTGTTTGTGCAGCTGCCTTGTCCATGGCTGTCATCTAGCATAGAGTACAAAAAGGACCATAAAGAGGCAGGGAAGCAGTTGGCGCAGAGGGGATCCCTGTGAACACCTCTCGTGGCTGCCAGCACCTTCCTGGAGGTTTCCATCTACTTCTATCAGCAGACCTCTCCCCCTGTCCCTGGGCACATGCTGCCATTTCAGGAGCTGAAAAGAGCCTTTGTTAAGGCTTTAGTCAAAGCTCATTCATCTTTGGTTCCAGAAGCCATGAGGGCCAAGGAATTCATCACGAGTAGAGAGGGTCCACAAATCATTATTTGGAGACCCCCACTCTCTGCTGCAACCACTCATCATGTAGAATGGGGGAAGTCCAGCAAGGAAAAAGCCAGAAAGTCCCCAACATCCTTGACGCCTCCAGGTAGGAAACAGAAGCAGTGTTTGGAGCCAACAGCAAGGAAAAACTTCAACAGATCTCTGATGCTAAAACAATACTTTAAAAGCCTTGCATGTAGATGACCTTGGGTTGGTTCCTTCCGCTCAGTCTGTGGGGTCCAGCACATTTCTCCAAACCCCTGAACCCCTTTCCTCAGCATCCCTGGACTTCTTTTCTTTCCACAAGATAATAAAAACCCTCCATTTCAAGGAGTTTTGTTCAGGAAGGGTCAGCGAAGGAGGATGGTATCAGTCCGGTCCTGCAGTTATACGGTGTTCCCGGTCGAGGTCCCCCACCTTCCAGAAGCTCCACAGTCCCAGCCAGGAGGCGTCCAATATTAGGGTAATCGGCAGGCTGCCTTGGCAAGAAGGTTCTGATCATTATTTTTCTAATCTCACTTGACCACATGTGGTTCCCCCTCAGCCTAGTTTCTTTCAAGCCCTGCTCTCAAACAACAAACAAGCTCTCTTTCTCCCCCACAATCAAATTGATCTGACAATAAAAAGAAAAGTGAGAGAGAGCAGGTCTTGGGTTCAGGCACATCCTGGAAGTGGGTTAGAAGGAGAAGAAAAGAAAGAGCTTCATGGCCACAAGTGATCAGCTCCCACCAACTCCCACATCCTCCGGCCCCCCAGGCTCCCCCCGGCCCACTGTCCCCACTGCCTTTTCCCTGGCCTGCTGCTAACTCTTAAACAGTTTGCCAGTGAACATCTGGGGAACGCCTGCTCCTAGACACTGCTGGCCTAAATGTAAACTGAGGCAGCTCCTGACGGGGCCACTTAGCCTGAGTCATTGAAACACAAAGCACATCTTCCCAGTACACACCCCAGAGAGAAACTTGCAGCCCTGCACGCAGCACATTGTTTACTGCATGAAGCCTTGTGTCCAGTAGGGAAAAAATTGGAAGCAACCTGAATGTACATCCATCCGAGGCTCGCTAAATAAACCGTGGCTTGCTGTAGGCCGGGACGTTTTGTATCCACCTAAAAAACACTAGGTGACTACGGATAAGCGTAGCTGGATCCCCAAGACACATTACTGAGTGAAAAAATAAGTCCAAGAACAACACATACAGTATTCCACTTTGGAAACACATACACAAAACAATTCTATATGTTTTCAGTAGCACACCTATCTGTATATAAACGCAAGGACAAATGCTTGGGAAGATACCCACTGTGTGACACTAGCCACCTGAGTAGAGATGGGAGCGTGAGACGGAGTGAGGAGGCAGCAAAGTAAGACATTAGCTGAGCTGGGGTAGTTTTGCTTTTAACTAAGGAGAATGTATGCGTGTGTTTGGTGTGTGGTTTGAGATGTTTGCACCTGGGGGCTTCTTCACACCTCCAGGGACCCGCCCCAGGCCTAGGCCCTGAGCCATAGGATGGCTCTCTTTGGAGGAAGTCACGGAGGCATCCTGTGTCCGGAGACAGGTTCTGGCCACTTCCCTGTGTATCTCTGTGTCTCCTACTGATCAACCCCACCTTGGAGTATTGATTTTTGTTTTATTACCCTTCCTAGGAGATCATGGCCATTAAAGAAGCCTACCAAAGGTGTAAGTGACCTTCTGTTCTGACTTTGGATAAAGAATGTTCCTTTCAAAATACTTCTGGGAAATGAAATCATCTGCTTTCTCTCCTCCCTTTTTCTTCTTCGAAAGTGTTTGACAGGAGCCTTGAATCAGATGTCAAAGCTGATACAAGTGGAACCCTAAAGAAAATTCTGGTGTCCCTGCTACAGGTAAGATCAGGCCCACCAAGGGGAGTATCTCCTTTGATCAACGCAACTAATTACAGACCTTAATTGCACCTGTAAAATCTCCTTTTTATATTAACATAACATCGTGGGAGTGACAGCTTACATTCACAGGTCTTAGCCGCACTCAAGGGAAGGGGGTCATATAAGGGTTGGACCACTCAGGATTCCACTGGCCACACAGGGCTCAGGTTAGAATTCAGAACTTTCCATAACCAAGTTTCAGGGTTCTTCAGCACTGGGAACCCCCAAGAGGTGAAATAAGATATTTTGAAAGGATCACTATTAGCTTTCCAATGGAGTCACTCTAGGGAACATCACGAGGTTGCTTTCAGCCTGCTTAGAGGTCAATGGGGTTTGTGAGCCACCCTGGTTTCTACGAGAAAAACTCAAGTGTTGTTTCAGAAGCTACCCTGCTTATCAGTTGTGCCTAAAGATGGCAGCAAAGAGCAACACTGCCACTTTGCCAGGTTCCATCTCCTCCAGACCACCCTTCTGCAATCACCCCCAGCTTTCCAGGACTTTCTCTTTTTGTTTTCTGTGGTCAAGTGGGAACTCAAGTTAATAACAATGTGTCAATTTTTCTAGGCTAATCGTGATGAAGGAGATGAGGTGGACAGAGATCTAGCTGGTCGGGATGCCAAGGATCTGTATGATGTAAGTGTGCAGATGCATCAGTCCCCGCCAATTCTTTGTCCTTTTTAAAGTTTCTTAGCACTATTTTCAACAAATATTCCTCTGTTTCATGCAAATGGGAGTTTCTTGAGAAATAAGTATGATCTTTAAAATATTTTCAATATATACAGTCTTTGTGAACCTGTAAGAATTGTTCCTATTCTTGGGGCGCCTGGGTGGCTCAGTCGGTTAAGTGTCCGACTTCAGCTCAGGTCATGATCTCACGGTTTGTGGGTTCGAGCCCCGCGTCAGGCTCTGTGCTGACAGCTCAGAGCCTGGAGCCTGCTCCGGGTTCTGTCTCCCTCTCTCTCTGCTCCTCCCTGGCTCACAGTCTGTCTCTCTCTCTCCCTCTCTCTCTCTCAAAAATAAATAAAAATTAAAGAAAAAAAAAGAATTGTTCCTATTCTTGCGTTTCAGAGTTTACTGCTTCAGGTCCATTTTGGAACAAGGAAGGTATACATATTATAAATAGATGTGTGAAGTAAACTCTCAGGTATAGTGCTTAGTTGATCAATTTGACTTCTATTCAGTGCATATTTTCTAACTGCCTGTAAGCAAGGCCTGGTCATAGAACAGTATATTCAGTCTTTTATGCAAAAGGCTTTTCCAAAATGTTTGCATTTGTCCTGCAGGCAGGGGAGGACCGCTGGGGCACTGATGAGCTTGCCTTCAATGAAGTCTTGGCCAAGAGGAGCCACAAGCAATTACGGGCCACCTTTCAAGCCTACCAGATTGTAAGTAAACAAGCACCAGGGCAATGGAGTTCACACCAAAACTACTATTTCCAAAAGAAGTCCAGATCAGGGATAAGGAACTGTGGGGGTGTTTTACAACAGCAGCTCTTAATCAGAGATGAGTTTGCTTCTTCCCCACCTCAAGGAATAATTGGTAATGCCTGGAAACATTTGGGTTGTCACCTTGGGTGTTGGGGAGGCAACGCTAAGAGCATCTAGTAGGTCAAGGCTATTATACATCCTACAATGCACAGGACAGCCCCACAACAAAGGCTTATCCAGCTCCAAATGTAGTGCCAAGGTTGGGAACCCCTGCTTAACAGCAGAGGCTAGGAAAACAGAGGAGTGTCAAGGTGAAGAGCAAAGCCCTAGAGTCAACATCCAGGTTCAAATCCATGTCCTATCACTGGCAGACTCTGTCCTCATTTGTAAAATGGGACAATAATCTTCATCGTCACACCCTCTTGGGCTTCTTTCAAGAGTTAAATAATATAAAGGAGCCCCAATGGCTCAGTCGGTTAAGCGTCTGACTTGAGCTCAGGTCATGATTTCACTGTTCATGATGAGTTCGGGGCCCCGCGTCGGGCTCCGTGCTGACAGCTCGGAGACTGGAGCCTGCTTAGGATTCTGTGTCTCCCTCTCTCTCCGCCCCTCCCCTACTCATGCTCTGTCTCTCTCTGTCTTTCTCTCAAAAATAAACATTAAAAAAAAAGTTAAATAATAAATGTAAAAGGCTCAGAATAGTACCTGGCGTGTGGTAAGCACACAAATGTTCTCTCTTACTATTATTCCAGTTTATAGTTGGGTTAACAGAGTGCCTACCACTCCCAAGACAGATGAGATATACCTCAGAGATACTCCTGAAAAGATGTGTATAAATTGCTGTTTACAATTATTTTTTATCTGATGATAATCTTAAGCCAACAAGATGAGTTAGTTACTTCAAAGCATTTAGTGGTGAGTCCTTCCTTGAAAATCAGTCTTTCATTGCAAGAAGCCTTTTGTGGAGTATCGGATTTTTTTGGTCTCCTATTTTATATTTGTAGAGTGCTTTTAACTATTCAAAGCACTTCTGTGCCCTGTATCTCATTCCAATTTCACAACAATCCTGTAACGGTAATGTCGGCTAAGCAGCCATTGTTACCTACAACTGCTGGACAAGGAAAGTCTGTTATGAGTAAGGCGCCATCTGTAACTTATCAGGACCACACAGCAAGCCGGTAGCAGAAAGTGGATGAGAACAGCAAGATTCCCCAGCCCGAGCTTCTACCTCGGCGGGAGCTGGCCACTCCTCACTCGAAATAGCATTTCCTATGTGTTGCCAGCAGATGAAAAGACAATAAAGCTTGGGAATTTTATCATTACTGTATATAAGCCTGGAGGGCCTTTTGCTTTCAAATCATGCCCAGAGTCATGATCAAAGCCAGCTGACCCTGCGTTCCTCTGGCCTCTGCTCCTGGAACGGGGTAGACTCTGAGCTGGAAGACTTCTCCATGACCTACACCCTCTTTCCACGTGGCTGGGGCCATGGATGGAGTTTCTGGGGATGGCTGCCATTGGTGATCACTGTGGAAACACACATACATGTTAGCGTGCATGTGTGCATGTGTGCGTGTGTGTGTGTGTGTGTATACATGAACTGCTAACGACCTACAAGGATATTCTCCAGGCCGATTGTTCTCAAAATTAATCCCCAAATAGCAGCATCAGTATCACTTGCGAATATGTTAAAAATGAGAATTCTCTTATTTAAAGAGAGAGAGAGAGTGAGAGAGAGAGAGGCACCTGGGTGTTTCAGTTGGTTAAGAGTCCAACTCTTGATTTCAGCTCAGGTCATGATATCACGGTTGGTAGGTTCGACCCCCGCATTAGGCTCCATGCTAACAGTGCAGAGTCTGTTTGGGATTCTCTCTTTCAGCCTCTCACTCTGCCCCTCCCCTGCTGTCTCTCCCTCAAAATAAATAAACTTAAAAAAAAAGAGAGAGGGAATGCTCAGCCCCCCACCCTGGACCTACTGAATCAGAGGGAGTCCTAGAGTGTATGTTTCAGCAAGTCTTTCCGGTGATTCTGGTGCCTGTTAAAATTGCAAAGGTCTGCTCTAGACCGCTAGCTCTATGAGCCAGAGCAAGTCATTAAGGATTCCGGACCTTGGTTTCCCCAACTGTCAAACAGGGATAACGATGGTACTGACTTCATAGGGTTAGTAAAGATTAATGAATTAATAGAAATAAAGTGCTAAAAATAAAGTGCTGGCATGCCATAGGCGTTCAGTAAACACCAGCAACTGTTAGTTGTCTCCTTATGTGAACCAACAAAGCCCAAATGGACAATAAAATAATTTACTGATTTAGTGATTCTTTACATGAAACTAGCTCTAAAATGCTACCTGTTCCTCTATTCCCAAAACTTCCCCAGAACACCATCTGTTTTGATTCTTATCACTGATTTTTGTGAGTTCACCCTGATCTCATGACCCTAGTTCATAAGTTTTCACAAGGGTCTCTGGCTAAAAGCAATAAACCGCTAGCATGAGATCATGGGAGTCTATTACGTTGCGTAGCTTGCCCTGGCATAGAGATGAATTTTTATTTTTGGCATGAAAACGTTAGGGTTTTGCCCTCTAAGCTTGAGTCTTAACTACTGACGCTCCCAGAAATCCTCACCAAGAAACTTCGTTTGTGGCCCTGCTACACCAGGCAGGAATATCACCGTCCCGAAGGTGACCAAACATGAAAGGCTTGTGCAGCTATAAAGCTGAAGGAAGTTCCCTACGCAGGCCTTAGTATGAGTTGTAGGTACACATACCCACAGCGTGGGCACACTGCGTCCCCACCGCATCAGTCACCACTTCTCTCCTGTCCTCTATGTGTTCCTGAGCTTGTTCCAGAGCCTCCAGTCCTGTACCTTCTGTGGCCAAACCCAGAGGGCATAGGATTCTGCTATGAGAATGCTGTCACTATGGGCGAATAGGTTTTGAAAGAAAGAAATGTCTCCCCTATTCTTCTAGTAATCTCCCTATGGTCAACGCTACCTGGTAACGAGAGGCCTTTGAGGCTTGTGTGGAATCTACCCCAGTGATGTTTTTTGTACTAAGATCAGAAAACCTGATCTGTCTAAAGAGCCCCCTAAGAATTAAGTGTTCCGGGAACTGAAGTGAAAAGCCTGCCATTTGCAAAGGAGATTCACTTGGGCCAGTCGATTGTTTTCCATTTGTGTTCTCTGGAGCCCCTGGAGGTGCCTTGGTAGCTACCAGGAGGGGAATGTGGGCAGGAGGTTGATAGAGAAGAGGGAGCAATGTGAACAGTGCCCCCTGGAGTTGTGTGGCAAAAAGACTGAGAAAGCGGAAACCTGGCAATGCTGTCCCAGCACTAACAATAGAAACAGAAAGCGGTTTAAAGTGAGGACTATTTTTTTAGTAAACGCAGACCCGTGTGAACAAGATGTCCTCTTGAAATGCAATCTCAGCCTACAGAACAAGAACGCTGTTCATGGGAAAGTGGTACCAGTCCCTTTCGAAACACCAGCTCCCACATCAAACCCAAGAGAGGCCAGGAGCAACTAAGGAAGGGACAGAACTGAAAGCCCCCAGCCAATCCCCACCGTCTACGTCCCTTACCCACACCAGACCTCTAGGTGTCAAACCACGACAAGGAGACCGAGAAACCTCATTACATCTCGACCTCTCCCCCCCCCCACATCAATTGTGCGTGCATCACAAAGGCTATTTTGTTTACTAGTGTTTTCAGAATAAACTACATACACTCTGACTGGTGTGTCCTCAAAGGCCCCAACTATTTATGGAACCACCGTTGTGTCATAGCCTCAAAAAATAACTTCTAAGAAAGAAGTTTCTGTATTCTTAATGTTTAACTGCACTTCCCCAAACCCAACAAAGAGTTCTCCTTTCTTTTATTTGCCTGCCCTGAGTTTGGCCCAGGTGGTACTTGCATTAAGCATTGTCACAATACACTCTGAACTTCAGCTTCTGTAAATATTTGGAAAGAAACCCAGCGTGTAATGCTGTGCAGAGTGATATGTGAGCCGGTGGTGAATATAGGATCATTTAGAATCACCCCCAGAGTGAAGGAAAGTGACGTTTTGACATGGTCAGCCCCCTGGCTTCCAGCCCACGCAGCCCCATTCTATCAAAAACGTTGGACCAAGTCCTTACCGTGAACTTCACAGCCTGTACTACTTATGTCACCCAAACTGTGGGTGGCTGAGTCCCCAGTCCCAGGCATGGGAGATGAGAAAAGTGTGGGTAAGATGATTAATAACCACAACCTTCTAGAGAATTGGAAATGAAAAGAATTTTAAGAACATATTGGAAACTACACTATTATAGAGATGTAAAGAATTATTTTACAATATATATTCATTGTTCTTCCACTCCCAATTTTACAGGTGAGGAAACTGAGGCCAAGGGAATTGTCCTGATCCAAGGAAGGGATCAAATCCATTAGGGGTCAAAGGTCATCAGCCATAAGAGCCCCCACTCAAATGTAAGGCACGGAGCAGGATAGGTTCCTTAAAGTCACGTGACCAAATCTGGAAGAGTTTAGTGCTTTTTGTAGAGAAGTGACCCCAGGAATGCCAAAGCCAAGAGCAAGACCTGTGATAATGGCTGGCCTTTGATTGTCCTTCCAGCTCATCAACAAAGACATTGAAGAGGCCATTGAAGCAGAAACGTCGGGAGATGTGCAGAAGGCCTACTTAACTCTTGGTAAAGTAAACCTAACAGAGTCCCTGACTTAGGGTGGGCTCCCTGGAATCAGGCTCGGAGTCAGAGGTTTGCATGTGGGAAGACTTTAGGGAATAGTTCGGGAACAACACACCTCAGCAGCATTGGGTAAGGGAGAGAGTAAGCATGACGCAGCTGTAATGGGGGGCGGGGGCTTTGCTGGTCCCCCATGGAGCCCTGGAGCCAGGAGGCAAGGGGGCAAGGTGTTTAAACCACACACCAAGCAACCGGTGGATGCTGGCCGCAACCCCGGAGCATTTGCAATGGTGGGTAAGGAAGGGCCTTGGAGGGCCATTCCTGGGGAGGGACTCAGCTGTGAGCAGCCAGTAGGCCGCAGATGGAATGAGTGCATTGGTCCCAAAGAGGGCCTCTGGGCGATGCATCATGGCATCCACTACAGTCTCATTAAGATCGTGGGTCGACGAGAAGAGCATCTGTCAACAGGCTGCAGCATTGTCTAGTCTCAGGGAGCCATATGTGGTTCAGCCAGGTTTCCAACCTATGAACAAGTTTTTGCATATGCCTGATGGCTCGAGGGTGTTCTTTTCCACTTGATTCCCTTCAACATTTAGAATGAATGAGGTCTCTTGAGAAAGAGTGGGGAGGGAGACCAGATCTTTATTGTGCCAAGCGAGCACACCAGCACCTTCTCTCCAGGTGTTGCCCATAGGCAGGAAAGAGCGGAGAGACGGGCATGGGGCTGTGTCTGGCAGGCTCCTTTCTTCCTTTCTGCAAGCCCCGGAATGAAGCCATTGTCCATTGTCCATACTCTCCTGTGGCGAGGAGTCGAGGGCACCATCTCAAATAGCACAAGAAACGGAAAGACGGGTCCCCGGAAGAGTAAGAATTGAAAAAGTAGTCCTGGAAGTTAAAAAATGTGCTCTATCTGCCAAACTTTCTGTTTTGCTTTTTGTGGGGGCTTTAAAAAAATTTTTTAAACAATGTCAGCAATTGATTTTTTTTAGTCCGTCCTCATTTTGCATCAAATTAGCAGGGCCTCTACTAATTTGACCTCTACCATGATGTAGAGAGGCCTAAACATCCCTAGTGTCACTCCTGACCCCAACTGGACATACATGGACAACTGTCCTTGGGGCTTAAAAGATGAGTCTCTTAAGTAAATGGAGAGATCCACTAACAGCCTGACTCAAAGGCTCCAAATTCTTCCTTTCTGTGCTGGCAGTGCAAAGAATCAGGAAAATACCAGAGTTCAGTCAGAAGATTATACCAATGATGATAAACCACTATCAATATTATTAACAGTAACAAAACCATTCAATTGTTTAACATTTAGTTAGCACCTACCCGGGCTGGGGGTTGCGCTTGGTGAGGGGATCAGAGGTAAATAGGTCCAGTTCTTGCTCTTAGGAAGTTTCAAGTCCATGGTGGAAACAAACAAATCAGCAGATTAGGTTACAGTAAAGATAAAAACAAAAACAACCAGAGTGAGGAGGGTACAGAGGAAGGAAAGGCCACATCCCTGGAGACGGGGAACATAAAATGCAGGACTTAGGTATGCTCCGGTGGTAGGAAACTTCAAAGTGATTAGAAACAACCTTAAGTATAAACCACACAAGCTGTAGAGCATGACTTTACGGTTGTATTTTCGAGACACTTCCCACCCCCACTCATACCTGACTCATAAAGATGCCGGTTTACGGTTAAATTTGAGACCAAATGACTCCTACCACTTGCATGCTCTGGGGCAGCACTTTTCCAGTGGGCTCCAGGGCCCACCTGCACCAGAACCACCTATAGAGAGGTGTGTGAAAATACAGATTCCTGGGCCCCATCTCAGGTTCCCTATTAGAATCTCCAAGAATGGAGCCCAGAAGCCGCACTTTTACAAGCTCCCCAAGGGATTGTCTTCTCCTCATGATGGCTGGCTATCCTGCCTTCCAGATACCACAGGGTATATGCCCACATTTTCCCTGGCTAGCCCCATCCAGACTCTTGAGGGATTCCTTCGGCAGCTAACAACAGACCTTATTCACCAGGCATAGATTGCATACAATAGAAAAGCTGAGAAATCTCTCCCCAGAACATCAGGAAGAAGGAATGTCAGGGGAGAAGACACCTATGAAGGGTTGGAACACACGGACATTAGGCATTTCAGCATCAACGTGTCCTGCCTGGGAGGGGGTCTTAAGTGAGTCTCAAGTATGCCACTCCCCAAATTGACAGGCTCCCCCCACCAACCACCACCAATCCAGCAGCTTTTTGGATTGTTCTCAAGATAAAGAGGTCAGACACCTGGGGCTGGGCTTTTCTGTTCTCCTGAAACTCTGGTGGCTTCCACATGGCCTATAAAAGAGACATACCCCCCACCTAGATGCTACTTCCCTAATCCTGTTCCCTTCCAATTCTCGGAAGCATCAATCATATAGGCAATTACATAGAAAACAAGAGTTCCCATCCCAGGAACTCAAGGATGCACATCCCACACTTACGCTCAATGTATTACTTGCTATCAATCACTAACATCAAAAATGTTAAGTGTTCTAGGTAAATGCCAACACCTAAAGAGTAAATGGTTCGTTTCCCCAAAGTGTTTGTCCTGATGGGCCCCCCTAAGCATGGGAGGAGGGGAGAGGAACAATGATTTCTCCCCAGGAGTAGAGAGGCACTGTGCTTCACTAATCTGTGGATGAGATCAAAGCTGGCAGGCAAGGGGAGGACCAGAAAAGAGCAGCTAGCAAGAACACAGGAAGGTGGCCTGTAGACAGCATCAAACATTTCATGAGGCCGCATCCCAGATGGAGAGCTCAGACTGTGGGGCACTTGGAAAAGATTCCAAGATGAAACTCACCGAGCAAACCCAGTGAGGAAAAACAAGGGGCGGGAAAGATGTTTAGCACATCCTGGCGGCAGTCCAGCTGAGTGAGTCTTCGAGATTCTGAAGTTTTATTACAGCAGAGTCCCCAGCCAATCTGTATTTCCCCTCTGAACCCAACGCCAGCATCAGAGATTTCATTCAGATAAGAAAAGTTACTCCTGTTGGTAAGAACCATGAACTTGGCAGGGAAAGCCTGAGGGTGGCCACAGCGTTCCTCCTCCCCTGAAGGGTCTTCAGGGACCAGCAGAGGGTTTTGACTCAGTTCTTGGTTGAAGAGCCCAGGTGCCCTGACCTGGGGGAATCTTCCAGATCCCACTAGAGTGTGAAGTCTGCTCCTTTCAAACACCTGTCTCACAACTGAGTCAGCTCCAAGGACAGCCAGGTGATACTGGGGGGCCAGCTCTGTTCCTTCAGAGGGTCTCCATGTTCTTCAACAACATGTAAAAGCCTCACCTTCTCTTGTCCCTCGTCCTGCCCAGTGAGGTGTGCCCGAGACCAGGAGGGCTATTTTGCTGACCGTCTATACAAGTCCATGAAGGGTGCAGGCACCGATGAGGAGACACTAATTCACATCATCGTGACCAGGGCTGAGGTAAGACACACTCCACTCCCAGCACGTGGGCCACCACTTCTCTTTTGGCACCGCTGATGTCATCAACAAAGTTTTTCTTAAGAGTTTATTTACAGAAAAAGTGAAACAGAGACAGCCCTCGCCTTCCCAGACTTTGTGGAAGACCTTGTGCCATGCTTCAATCTGTTTCTTTTTATAAAAATACAATAATGATAGTTGCTTCTATTTTTGCCATGTGTGGCTCCAGAGAGCTCGGGGCCTGTGCAGGGGGACCTGGGGGAGTGCAGCCCACGCTCGGCTCCACTGTAAGGAAGATGAACCAGAGACACTGAAAGGATGGGGACGGACGAGGTCACCCAGCAGCAGAGACAATGAGCAAATGACTGCCTCGCTCCCCAGCCAGGCCTTTAATTAAACACACCACAGAAGCACAGCTTTGCACAAAAGACACATCAGTACAAGACAGTATTTCTCAACCTTTTTAAAAAAAATTTTTAATGTTTATTTACTTTTGAGAGAGAGAGACAAAGCACGAGCAGGGGAGGGGCAGAGAGAGAGAGAGAGAAAGAGAGAGAAAGAGAGAGAGACAGATCCTGAAACAGGCCTCAGGTTCCAAGCTGTCAGCACAGAGCCCGATGCGGGGCTCAAACTCACGAATCGCAACATCACGACCTGAGCGGAAGTCTGACGCTTAACCGACTGAGCCACCCAGGCGTCCCTCAACCTTTTTTAAAATTATTAGTAGTAATCGTCCCACTAAGGAGCCTTTTGGGGCCCAGTTTTTTCCTAATTGCCACTCCCCCAAAACATGAACACCACAGAGGGACTTCGTATCTGTTTATGTTCCGTTTACACATATTCTGTCATATTCTGTATGTACATATTGTGTTCTGTAAACACATCTATAGATTCTGTTCTGTATGTATGTGCGCGCGCGTGCGCGTGTGTGTGCACACGCGCGCTTTGACATAAAAAGATTAAGGTTCTTTTCACCCTCTAAGAATGCAGTTTTGCCCTGTTGGGAGCGATATCGCCCATCTTTGGGAATGCATGACTGTAAGAAAGAGGGAGATGAGCACCCACGGCCTGTGAGCAGCTGTCGAGATTCAGCACCCATGCTCTGGCACACGGGTCACAGAGGGAAGGAGGGACAAGTGAAGGGGAAATGGCATCTCGACCGCAGTGGGAGAAGCCTTGGAGAATGAAGTGTAACTGAGCACTTGAAAAACCACAGACATCTTCCCTCAAAAAAAAAAAAAAATTGTTAAATGAAGGGGGACAGATCCCAACCCAAATCCTGGCCCATGGCTTTGACAAATAATACTTAACATCTGACACCATTTTTAAATATAACTTAGCAACAAGACCGTTCTTTCGTTTTTATTTCTATTCCAGGAATTTCTCCTCCCCCTCCACTGCTCATAGTTTTCTTCTGGCTTACTGTCTGTTTCTCTTGCTCTCCCTTCCTTCCCTTCCCCATCTCTCTGCCATTCTCCTGAGTTCTCTCCTCCACTGTCTCTCCAGATCTCCATGGTCTCTGTCTCTCTGTCTCTTAGCAAGCCATCCCCATCCCCCCATGCTCCTGCCAAAGTCTCAAGAGATTCTGAGGCTCACAGAAGCATGTGCAACACGGAGCAGGGTGGGGATTCTGAAAGACCCCAGAGGGTTGGAACATTCTGGAGGGCCCACCAGAGCTCTGTCCCATCTTAGTATTGGCCACGTGTCCTGGGATAGTTTAGGAGACTCTAAGCATCTCCTTGGAATGCTTCAGGCCCAGCCAGATATATTGGCCATACCCTAATCTCCCCAAAGCCCCATAATACTAGAACAGAACCCCGGTGTGCCCCATCCCACCCCCGCACTGACCCACACCGTCCTGCCCCCTCCCCCAGCCAAGTAGCGGACAAGTCGGGGACGGGGAGGGGGCACAGGCAACATCCTGCAGGAGTCTCCCTCCTGCTCAGCATCCGCTTGGCACAATCCTTCATTCCCCTGCCTTCTGCTCTCATCTTCTTTCTTAGTTCATCCCTCCAACTGGGGCAGGAGGAAAAAGAACCAGAAGGCTGAATGATGGGTTGTGGATCTGTCTGGAATGCGCGATAGAGTCTAAAGTTTTAAAAATTATAAAAAGAACACAACTCCTGGTTAAAGAGAGCTCTCTGCTTCTTTTACGAGACACACTGTGTTCTCTCTGTACTTACATCTTTTCTGTTGCCAGTATTGTCTCCCTCACTAGGTTCTAAGAATATCTGGAGCGGAACAATCTTCTTATTTGTTTTTTCTTCTGAGTCCTCTGCCCATTTCCAGCACCCAGGTTTTTCAAGCTTTCAATGAATTAGGTCAAAAATAAGTCCTACAAATTGGTATCGATTTGAATTGTATTGATTGGCATTAATGGTCTTGCTGATCAGGGTACAAGAAGGAAACAAAAGCGTCATTTCAAATCTCTGTGTTGATAATTTTCTTAACCCTATACCAAGAGTCAGCAAATTGTGACCTGCAGGTGGGCCTGTTTTTATATAGGCTTGCTACCTAAGAATGATTCGTTTTTAAATGAAACTCAAGGGAAAAATATTTTGTAATACATAAAAATCATCTGAAACTCAAGTTTTTGTGTCCATAAATAAATTTATACTGGTATATATATATATATATATATATATATATATATATATATATATATATTCACCTCTGTAACCGGAGCTGGACTCGGCTTTCCTTTTCCCATCCATAAAATAATAGTAATAATAGTGATAGCCCCTACCTCCAAGGGTTGTGTTGAGGCATACACGAGCAAATGAGTGTAATGTATTCAGAACAGTGCCCACCTGCATTCATAGTGAACACCCTATAGATGTCCTTGTCCTCACTGCTGTCGTCATTTCTCCTACAGGTGGACCTTCAGGGGATAAAGGCAAAGTTCCAAGAGAAGTATCAGAAGTCTCTGTCTGACATGGTTTGCTCAGACACGTCTGGGGACTTCCAGAAACTGCTGGTGGCCCTCTTGCACTGAAGCAAGCCAGAGCAGTGGAAGGACAGGGAGGAGCCACCTTTGTCAAGAGCCCATTTCAAACCAGATTTGCAAATGTGACTCCAGCACGAAAAGCACTGAAGAGTTCTGGCTGATTTTCTTGCCAGCTTGAATACTGTAGCCAGGCCAAGCTGTTTAGGTGAAGGGCAGCAGCCTCAAGACACTTGTGCAGGTCACCCTGAATGCTGGCTTAGCAAGTATCTGAGCTGCCTTTCAGCTTTCCTTTAGCGTGGCAACCTGAACGCTTTCTGAGCACAAATGAAATTCGCAGTTGATGCAAACGCTATACTTGTAATAAAACATTCAGAAGAGTATGTATCAAATAGAGGCGGGTAAAGACTGAGTGGTTAAGGTACAGGGAAGACAAAATTAACCAATTCATCAGTGTTCCTTCTGTGCGTTCAATCTCAAATGCTCAATGTTAATTAAAGTGGATTATGCCCCCATCAGCTGCTTTTCCAAAGACTGGGTTGATTCGTTTTGGCTCTTGTCCTGGAAGTATATGACTTGTGAAATTCAAACATATGTGGGAAATGCATATAACAACTTTAATTAATAACCACCAAAGATAACAATCAAGGCTAGCAGTAAGGAAACAATTGAGGTGCCCGTGTGGAATGTAACTAGGGGTAAGATTCATGGCTACCTTGTATAAATGGTTCTTCTTATTTCTCTAGACATTTGACCCACTTGAGCCTTACCTCTGATCTTCAAATACAATTAGGCTGGGCATGGTGCCAACAGGATCAAGGTCAATGGTCTGACTCTCAAATGGATTGGTTCCACACCAATAGAATCTCTGTTCAAGATGTTTGTCTCACAGCCATGAGTTACTAGACGTAGAGGGGTCTGTCAAGAGAACATGGACACTTTGATCCAATAATTACAGTTATCATTCATTGGGCGATTATTTGTGTCTGGCACTGCTCAGTAGCACACTTTCATGTCTAATCCTCTCAACAGCCCTATAAGGTTACTATTACTCCCATGTATCAGTTGAAGAAACTGGAGAGTTCATTCCCAGGCCAGTAATGTAGACCGATGCCTCCGTAGTCACCAGAATGCTGTAAGTAAGTTAATATAGGCAGGTAAAGCTCTCTTCCCATTAGCAAAAAGACGGTACACACAGGTCTGCCTGAAGGAATTGGGGAATAATTCACAGAGATGTATTAATGCTGGATGTTGAAGAATGTGGAAGAATGTTCTCCAGAGAAACAAAATAAGAAGGGTAAAAGCAGAGGCTCAGAAGCATGAGGGAGCAGGATATGTTCAGGAAGTGGTGAAATCCATTCTCCTGGGCATAGATGCGGTGAAAGGAGGGAGAGGGTTGGGGAGGCAGGCCATGAAGCTGCTGAAAAGTTTGTTTGGATCACATTAGCAATGGTTTTGCCTGCCAAGCGTGGGCCCGGTCCTTTGGGCAATGGGGGGGTCACTGGAGATGTTCAAGGAGTGAGAAACATGATCAGTTTGGGGCCTTAGCCATTGACTTGGTGGTGCAATCAACATATAGCAAATAGCCCAAACTCTCAGTATAAAAGTATATATCATGGTGTGCCTTTCTAGTGGCTATAAAATGGGGACTGACACATTAAAAAGTTACGATGACATCTGTGTCCTCCACAGGCTGCTTTATCAGTCTAGCAGCCATTGTTGTCATTATGAGCTTTAACACATAAAAAGGTTTTCTAGAGCCAAGCTCAGTGATAGAACATACTCATGTTTACTTATTTGTTGCCAAAGCTGCTTTTAAAAACAGAAACAAGACAACCAGTTCTTGGGTTCTGAACTCACGGTAAGGATAGAAAAACAAACCAACAGAGTGAAAGGAGATCTATTAAAAACAGCCACTGTTGGAGATTGTTGAAGGCCATCACTCACACACAGAGGAGAGGAAGGTATTTCACAGGCTAGGAAACAGGCTGAGCAAGGCTGAGGGGAAATGTCATTTACTTGCTTAAGTTCTCGCACGGGAAATGCCGGAATTCAAACCTGCGTTCTTCTGACTCTAATGCCTGAGCCCTTTGCCACACTAGCTCAGGTCCACAAGTGCTCTCTCCAAAATTTTGCTGAGCAAGGCACTGGGTACCTCTTTCTGTAGCTGCTGAAAGCTGCTCACTGTTCACAGCAGACCATTTCTGTGTGTTTGCTGGGGGCTGCCTCAGGAGAAGTCTGAGCTGGTCTGTCCCAGGAATGCCCCACCCCATGGCAGACCAGGAATTTCCTGCTTCTCTCCACACACCCTTGCCCTGCGCAAGTCCCACCTCACCATTACCCAAGACCCCTGTTCCCAGAGCTGTCAAAAGGCAGGGCTTGCCTGTGGAGGGGGTTCAGGGGAGAAAGAAAGGACAAAGTTAGAAGAGAGAGAGGGTGAGAGCAACATTACCTTGTCACCCTCCCACTGAGTGACACTGTCCCCCACCCCTCACCCTTCTCCTGAGCCACAGCTCCTCCCCAGATATTTGGATAGATGGGGAGGAGTCTGAACACCACCTGTGGAGCTGCATCAGAAGGGAGCAGGTCCCATGGGTTCATGTGGTAACCTGCCATACTTTTCCCCATGAAATTCTGTTCCAGTCCCCATTGGGCTCCATAACACTGCTCACCCAGCCTGAGTCACCCGGACATGGAAACATAGACCTTGGGGGCGCTTGCTTGAGTGAACCACTGCAGAAGCTAATGTTCCTTTGAGGAGCAAAGGAAGTCCCCGACCAACCAACATGGGAGATCCAGCCTCCCAGTTCCTCTCAGGATCTCTGGGAGTCCCAAGTGGTTCTCGTCCTGTAGGCCCACCCCTAACATTTGTGGGTCCCAGCCCATCTCCCTGCTTTTCCCTTTTCTGGGGGAGTGGAAGCTGATTTATAGCATTTGCTTATTTCTGTGGCCACCACGGTCAATTTCAAGCTATCGACATGATGTCACTGAACAGAGTCAGGAGATGAGCGGTAGCACACCAGTATGTACTATCTCCACCATACAGATACGATAGATGTAAATAACTTCAAGAGCATAGATGATAGTAAAATATAGCAAATAATTAGGAAGTAATAAATTTTGGGTTTTCACTACATTTGTATCAATATAATTTAATTGTAAGTTTGTATACTTTAATTTTTAATAATCACTAGGCTTAATAACTAACTCATAAAACTCCTGTAAAGTTAATAATTAAACCTCATGAACCAATAGGAGCCAAGTCCAGCACTCCACTTGGCATGGGTCTTAACCCCTTTCTTCCAGAGGACTCCCAAGACAATTTGAACCCTGATTCCAGGTACTCACATAAGAAGTGGTTATCCTGAACACTCTTCCCTGCAATGGATTATTACCTGCCATACATTCAGGGTCATAATGAATAGTTGTTTATGTTGTCTACTGCACAAGGCTGACTGGCTGAGGAGACGTTTGGGACCTGAAATCCAGTCCTAATTTCCCCATCAGATTTTGCCTGCAGAGCTGAAACTAGAGAGGTAGCTAGCTGCTGCCTAGAGAGGGTACTTCCTGCTAATTTGCACAGAGCTACCATATGGAGTGGTCCTGGAACGGTAAGTAACCCCTTTTACCTAAGAGGGGACATTCAAGAGATCTTCCCTAGACAGAATGCCTTGTTATCAGCTTCTAATTCTAAACACTTTAAGTTCTGCCCCTCTTGGTACCTTATACAGCCATATAATCAATCCTCGCAAATCTATTCTTTTTTTAAAATATTTTTTAAACATTTTTTTATGTTTATTTTTGAGAGAGAGGGAGACAGAGTGTGAGCAGGCGAGGGGCAGAGAGAGAGGGAGACACAGAATCGAAGCAGGCTCCAGGCTCTGAGCTGTCAGCACACAGCCCGACGCGGGGCTCGAACCCACAAACTGTGAGATCACGACCTGAGTCGGACACCCAACCAACTGAGTCACCCAGGCGCCCCGTCGCAAATCTATTCTTAGGAGAATACTTGAAAGCAAAGATTAAGAGGAAAAAGGAGATGGGAATAATGCTCCAGAAGATGAAACAGAGGTTTTATCACATTCAAGGAGATAGATGGTGAAGAAGCACAAGGAAGCAGAAGGGGGCTACCCAGGCTGCCTTCAGGAAGATGTCAGCGTCATCAGAATTAGATGTGACAGCCCCGGAAGATTCTGCCATCCTCACGTGGAGGGCAACGTGTCCCTGACCTAGGAATGCAGTCTGTCTCCTCCAGCAGCAAGAGACAATGCACAAGTCTCCACTAAGCTGCAAACAAAGTATTTCTCAGACATCTTACAGCCAATAAAAATGCCTCAGATAAGCCCCGAGAAACTAGATAAGCCAAGAAACAAGGGTGCTGGAAAACCAGAACTCTTCATGCCAACAAGCAAGAGCTACCACATTGAATTCAGAGAGATGTGAAGGCTGCCTGTTAGTGTCACTGCAATTTATTGCATGACCAGGGCACAGGATGCAGACCAATATGTTGGGAAACATAGGGTCAGGAGAAAGAAAAGAAGTGGCAACAGGGGTTGGGGCGATTTCTCAAAATAAACTTTTTATTTTATTTTTATTTCTGTACACTTTAGACTTACAGAAAAAGGTGTGAGTATATTACAGAGTTCCCATATACCCCACTCCCAGTGTCTCATAGTGCTAACATTAATATGGAACATTTGTCATGACTGATGAACTAACATGGATACATTATAATTGAATGAAGCTTTATTCACATTTCTGTAGTTTTTACCTAATGTCATTTTTCTGTACTAGATTGCCATGAAACTATCACATTGCATTTAGTCTTCATGCCCCTTAAGCTCCTCTAGACTGCAACAGTTCCCCAGACTTCTCTTGTTTTTGTTGAGCTTGACAGTTTAGGGGGAGTACTGGGCAGGCAGAATGTTCCTCAGTTTCGGTTTGTCTGATTTTTTTTTCTCATGAATAGACTGGGAATTTGGGGAGGAAGAGACAGAGGGAAAGTGCCATTCCTACCACATCATACCAAAGGTACATGCTATCAACATGACTTATCACTGTTGACGTTGACGTTGACCATCTGGCTCAGGCAGTTTGTCAGGTATCTCCACTGTGCTCATTAAAAGAAAGTCACTGTGATGGCCCACACTTAAGGGGTAGGAAATTATGCTCCACCTCTTTGAGTGAGAAGTATCTACATAAATTATTTGGGATTCTTCTGTTCAGGAGGTTTGTCTGTTCTCTCCCTTTATTTATTTATTCAATAATTTATTTATATCAGTATAGGCTTAGGAATATTTATTTTGTACTTTGGGTACAAATCCAATACTATATTATTTATTTTTTTACTCAAAATGTTCCAGCTTTTTCTATTGGGAGTTCTTTCAGTTGGTTCCTGTGTCCCTTTGACATACCCCCTCACTTTGTTTTTTTAGTACTTCTTGAACTTTTGGCACTGCTAGGTGCTCCACATTCATCTTGCATATTCCCTTTCCCAGCCCTAGAATCTGCTATTTCTCCAAGGAGCTCTGGTTCTGTTTATGGGAGAATGGTTTTAGAAACCAAGATCTGAGCACTAGGTGTGCTCATTGCTACTGGGGTGTCATTACTTCTAAGCCCGCTCAGTGGACAGAGCTAGGAAATATAAATGTGTATACACACATATCTATATTTGTACCATATATATAGACATATGACATAGATATAGATTTAGACACAGACATAGATCCATCCGTATCTATACTAAATTACATACAAGTTCATACTATGTCAATTTTCATCCAGGACCATATAGTTCACACTAAAAAAGGGGATTTTGACACCTTAAAAACAGCACAAGGAGGCAAGATAGTGGGAGGGAAGCTCCTAGAGAAAGGATCCATGGGGAGAATCAAAGCAAAGCATACAGTGCCCCTGCATGTGCCGCTGTTTGTATTTCCATTCTGAATGGCCAAGTTTGGCCCAGGTCTGGGAAGAAAGGGTAGACCATGGCTGAGTGGTCCTCTGACCTCCTCCGCTACCAGGCACCCATGGAATTGTCCTTAGGTTTTGAAGAGAATGCTCCGTGACTCTTTTGTGACTAAGTCAGAAATACCGATGTGTTCTGTTCCTAAGGTAACAAACTTTCAATGAATCCAAAATGTGTTCAACCAATACTGATACCATGAAGGGGAAATGGAGAGCAAGAAAACCACCTTCAATGTCAAAATCAAGAAATAGCGGGTTCTTATGCCATTCGCTTCCTGTTAATGATTTTTGGTCCCCAATAAGTGTCACTTCAGGATTGCTTAGAACAAGGATGTCTTATGACAAAAAAGGCCTGAGGCATTTTTAGACTCTTAGCTAGAAGACAAAAAGCACTGAATCTGAATCATTCCTCACTGTAATGTGGGCCAGGATAATATGACTCACAAACCAAAATGGACACACGAATTGACTGAACTCTGAACCCAACCCAAGTATTGATTTTTTTTTTTTATTGAACTGAAAACAAAATCAAAGCTATTGTTTTTGAAATCCGACCGGACCAGTTGAAACTGGAACCAGTCTTTGCAAAAGGTTGAGCCAGAAGATAAAAGAAAAGCATAATCACTTCCATGAAAGTATTTCATTCACATTCACATGTCTGCACAAAAAAATATGTACTGTATATGTATTTCTACCAGTAGCAGCTCTTTTAACTGAATCTCATTTAACCTATTTGCCAGATTAACCAACATGCCCCATGCTCTCTAGGGAATTTATTTTGTGGATGTCCTGGAGACTCTGAAGGCTGGTAGCTGGCACAGGATTGAGTAGGAAGTCCTTTGTCTTATGGTAGATCATGCATTTGGCAAGAGTGCCCTGTATTTGTTCCCAAATTTGTTCATATCTATTGTTCTCACTATGGTAATTACATAATTTAATTAGATAGAAAAAAAAGGACTTCTTGTTTCTATAAACATTAAATTGAAAGCTTTGGAAAGACTAAATAAAGGTGTGTTGCGATTAAAATAAAAAGAATCAATGACAATTCTGAAGGTCCATCTTGCAAAAGGTGCACACATCTTTTCCTCCTTCTGAAACACTGATTTGTCTATGATAATCACACAGGCTTTTTTTTAGGTCAAAGACCTCTAAGTCACTGTCATCACCTCCCACATATCCCAATACCTAACCCTCCACACAGTGATTAATAGGAGAAGGAAAGACCAGGGAGAGGCTTCAGGCAGCTCCACTCATAGGCCATGTCACTTTGGAAAACCACTTTGCTCTCCTGAGACCCAGCTTCTTCATCTTTAAATGGGCATGGTGATAGTTCAGAAGCTCCCACACTTAAGGACCAAAAGCAAAAAAGCCTTCATACATGAGAACAATACCACCTCCAGGACAAACAGGGAAGCTCTCCCTGCTAACAAGAGATGTTTTTAGAGGTCACTTATTCCGTCATTTTGAGCTTATGAAAAACAACAGCATGATAACTACATTTACAAATAAGTGGAGGAGCCATACCTACCTTATAGGATCTTGGTGCACATTAAATGAAATAAAGTATCAGAAGCCCTTAGCACAGACATGAACCCATGCCAAGAGCTCCCTACACTCCTGCTGTTTGGTTGTCTAACCAAGTCACCCCATCTGTGCTGGGGTAGCCAACCCTGAAATGGAATCACGAAGCAGTCTCTTGCACGATGAGGCAAATCCAAGGTGTGGATGCCAAATAGATTCATGCCTCCCACCCTTTCCCACCTGGACTAACATGACAGACACCCCCCACTACCTCCCATCACATCCTCCTCCAGGCTATTTCCCACCCCACAGCTGGCACTGCTTTCCCTAACGATAGCTCTCTCCCACACTGTCCCCAGTGAAGGTTTGGCCACTCAGACCACAAGCCTTTATCAGGGCTGCTTCTCCTCCACTGGGATGTCCAATTAGCACCTAAGACTAAATGCATCCAAAGAAAAATCTTCATTTCCCCCACAAAACCAGTTCCTTTCTTGCATTTCCCTCAGTAACCACCCCCAGCCAGTCAGCTGGTCAAACCACAGTCATCTTTGATTCCTTCTATTCCTCAATCCTCAAGGACCATTTATCAGAAGTTCTGCTACCTCTCTGTCTCCAAACGTCTTAAAGTTTCCATGACTCACCACCTCTATAGATGTCAATCCAGGTCAAGCCTCCATCCTCTCCAGCCTAGACCCCTACAATATAGCTTCATCACTGGTCTCCTACTACCCCAGTTGCTTCACCTCTGAGTCCTTCAGGCATACACCTCCCTCCCCACTTACCAGTCACTGACTGTGCTGGGCTTTTTCTGTTCCTCAAACTTGTCACCCTTATTCCAGACTCAAGACTTCTGCACCATAGTTCCCTCTGCCTAGAACTCCCCTTCTCCCAGACCACTCCATGATCCAACATCATCACACATGTCACTCCCTCAAGAGGCTTACACTGGCCAACCTATCAAGCCCCATCTCCACCACACCCCTCAGAACATGCCCCAAATTTCCCTTTAACTTTATCCTGTATTATCTTCATAGCAATCGTCACCATCTGAAAGTATCTTATCTCTTTACTTACTCATTGTCTACCCCCACTGCCCCCACCATCAGAAAATAAATTCTAGGGCGTCAGGGACTGTCTCTCTGTTGTTTACCATGTAATCCCAGCACCTAGAACAATGCCTGACACATAGTAGATGCTCAGTAAAAGTGGTTGAATTGGTGAACTGCCAACACAATTTCCTTCCTCCCTTTCTCCAGTCTATTTTCTCTTTCAGCTGTGGCTCAAGCATAACCCCTTGCCCTGATTGCCCCTCTCCCCATGCAGTTAGCTGCTCTCTCCAAGCTCTCCCTTTCACACAGTTCCATCAGAGCACATACTGCATTATTCTTTATCCTTCTCTTTACCCATATCTCCAGCTGAGACCAAGGGCCACATCTTACCTAGTTTTCCAGTCCAACACACATAGTAATTCTCTATACCTCTAACCACCTTGCCTGCCCTGACCACTAAATATGAAATAGTCTTTCCCTTCTCAGTCATGTTGCCACCTTTATAGCACTTATCATTATCTCAAATCATCTCATCTCTATTGATTTATTTGTTCTGCATCATCTATTGTCTGCCTTCTGCCTATAGCCTTAGCGACTAGAACAGTGGTTGACACATAGTAGGTGCTTAATAAAGATTTGTTTACAAATGACTCATTTGACATGTTTATTAAATGAAGGCCTAATTAATGTATTAGCCACCACAAGCACTATAAATCTCAGGGTACTCAAATGTAGGGAGATGCAATGCTATGTTTACAGCAGTTACTCATAGTTTCCAAAACAAGACACATGGATGTGATTCATGAAAATTATATCACACTAGGAAGCAAATGTTGAAGAGGAGAGGGGAAAGAGGGCAACAGAGATTTGGCTAATGAGGAAAATGGGTCTTGAACTGCCCGAGGCATCCACCATCTGAATTACTACTTGGTTGCTTCTTTTGTTTGGCATTTAGAGGTCCAGACAGGAGCAGCAGGTCTCTCTGCAGCTCTAGTAATTCTATTCCAATTAGTCCAATTAGAAACACGTCCAGAGATAATTGCCCAGATGTTTGATTTCATCAGAGGTTGCATTGCATATGGAGCCCAAGAAGATTATCGTAGATACTGGCATACAGAGATGGGGGAAGAGATGACACCCAGCAAAACAGGTCTCAAATGCAAGTTCCAAAAGTAAACGAGTTTCACAAGTCCCTTTCCAAGAGGAAGACCTTCTACAGGCCCTTGACCTGGGCCAGCTGGGGAGCAGGAGCATGAGACTTGCTGGTGACGTCAGCTTGGCATCTCCGTGTGACATGTAAATAATACCAACCACGTTAAGTCACTGTAGGTCCACAGGATTGCTGAGGACATGGGTGATGTGACAACCATAAGGGCAGCGAAAGTGGATGCTGGGAATGAGCCTGCTGATGGGGCCAGCAGAACAGAGGCCAGCTCGGGCCTGCCAACAACCAACCCCGAAATAAGGTTTCATCAGGATGGCATGGAGATCTGCCCAGAACTGGTCCACCCCAGTGCAGGGAAATGTCTGGCTAATTCCAAACAGGTCATCAAATATAGAAATGCACCCAAGAACTCAGCTGGCTGCACTTTACCATGAGGCAGGGTGCCTCTGAGGAAGAAAAGTTATTGATTCCTACTTTATTTTCACTATGAATAAGATACGCCAGTTAATCATGTCTGAAGTCCATAAGAGATGTGAGCATTGTCTGGCATAGTGGTTCCCACCCTTGGCTGTGCAGTGGAATCTGGCAAGCTTACAGAATCCTGATGCCTGGACTCCACCCCTGAAGATTTGGATTTTATTGGACTTAGGCTGGGGTGCAGCCTGGGAATTGGGCACTTAAAAATTTTCCCAGGGACTCTAATGTGAAGCCAAGTGAGCACCACTGCCTAACACAGGTTGAGGAAGCTCTGAAACCCAGCCTCCATTTTCATCCATGGACACTCCTAGACACGCCCATCACCCTCTGGACTCCTTTTAAGCAAAGAGGAAAGAGAAGAACCATTCACTGATTCTTGTCACAAAAGGGTCCTTCCGGGACATACAGAATACTGCTATAGGTTTTATTGAACCTCATCATTTTCTATGAAATTCTAATTCCTAAGGTTAGCACTCTGAGGTCTCCATCTACCTGCTCATATATTCCTCCAACAAATACTTATTGGGCACCTTCTACAGGCCCAATGTTCTTGTTGTCATGACGCTTTCATTCTGTTAAGGGAGACAGAGAATAAACAATGAAACATTACAAATAGAATAACTCCATAAAGCAAAAAGTGTAATAAAACAAATAAAACAGGGTGATGTGACCTAGAGAGACAGGTAAGGAAATGCAGGCTACTTCAGGTGGTCAGAGAAGGGTCTGGAATAATATCCAAGCCGGATCCTGGACGTTGAGCAGCCAGCACAATACTTGAGGGAAAAATATTCCAGCAGAGGGAACAGCAAGTACAAAGGCCCCAGCCCCAGTCTCCTGGTAGCTCCAATTCAGCTCCACTGCTGTCCTGCTGGGTGTCACCATCTCCCCTGCCTCTGCCCTTTGGATTTGTGCCATCAGAGATGCCATCTTTCCACCCAAACCTATTACTTCTTCAAGAAGCTCCTCCTCCTAGAAGGTTCCTGCACCCATCCCCTCCTCATTCTGGCCAGTCTTCAGCTCACCTCAAATGTCTGTAAATGCCCTTGATAAACTGAAGTCAGTATAAAAGCACAAGACATTACTGGTGCTATTCATGCCTCCTTAGCATCTAGCCTGAATCTGCACTGAATCATCACACCCTTGATTTTATTGTCTTGTTGTTTCACCTGGGCACAACTGGTCTCCTCCTATGGGATCACTGGCTCTTCGGGGCATCAATCCGGTTTTCTGCAACTATCCTTCATGGCTCCTAGAACAGAGCTAGGCATTCATTCATAGCCCTTAATCAGAATTGTTGATACGAGGAGTTGACTAGGTGGTCAATTAAGTGTTTGTGTGAATGAAAGAATTGATCAGTAAGCCTTGCCTCAAAACCACACAGCCTTAATTCTGTTTTGCACTAGCATTATCTCCAATTTATAGATGAGGAAACCAAGGCACACAGAGATCTAGCTGCTTACCCCAGGTCACACAGCTAGTAAGTGGCAGAGCTGGGATTTAAACCCAGGCCTATCTGGTATCAGATGCTGTATGACACGTCCTGAAGAATGACGGTCGGCAGTCCCAACCTCAATTTTCAATAAGGAAACTAAAACTCACAAAAGAATTAACAGAGGTGGTCTGGTTCGTAAGCTGAGTCTGTGCCAAAGCCAGGGCAGGTATTCACAGCCTTGGATGCCAAGGCCTCTGGGCTCTCTGCTCTGCCCTGCCCCTTTCACAAAGGTCAAATTTCTGGTCAGGATTCAGCCAAAGTATCAGATCATCACTGTGCCCTCTACTGAATTTAGTGCTGCCGGGGAGCTTCTGACAAGAGCTGAAAATGTCTAATGGAATGGCAAATGGGCAGAAAGCCGGAGTATATTCATTCACTTTAAATAATATTTTCTTTCTTTCCTCTTCCTCTTTCAACTGCTCGAATAGTGGAGATAGGAAAGGACAGGAGCAAGAAGTTAACACTTATCAAAGCACCCTGAGCAGGTCACATAACCTTACCTGTAGTGTGTAATGGAGGGTTGCCAGCTTTAGCAAATAAAAAATACAGGATCCAGGGGCGCCTGGGTGGCTCAGTCGGTTAAGAGTCCGACTTCAACTCAGGTCATGATCTCACGGTTCACGGGTTCAAGCCCTGCACTGGGCTCTGTGCTGACAGCTCAGAACCTGGAGCCTGCTTCAGATTCTGTGTCTCCCTCTCTCTCTGCCCTTCCCCAACTTATTCTCTCTCTCTCCCTCTCTCAAAAATAAATAAACATTAAAAAATTGTAATAAAAATACAGGATGCATTAAAAACAGAAACAAAAATAAGAAGCAACAAAAAGATAAATAGAAATATAGGATACATACTTAAATTTGAATTTCATAGAACAAGAAAATATTTTAGCACAAGTATGTCTTGTGAATATTTGGGCCATACCTGTGCTGAAAACTTGGCTTGATGAAACCCGCCTCACAGGATTATCCTGAGGGTTAATAACACACCAAATGAAAAGTGCTCATAGGTCCCTAACTCGCGAGTTGGCAGCACTTGGTTGAAGGGGTAGTGCTAGGTCTGTTCAAAGACTGCTTTTCTCCCTTTATCTAACAGCCAAAAAGAAATAATTCTGCCCCCTTACACAGGTTAGAAAAATGGCCATGGTGGATTACTGACTCAGTTCCATAAGAAAATGGGCCCAGAAAAACCATACCCCCCGCGCAGCATATGGGGCTCTCTGCTCTCTCCTTGTCCCCAAAGAAAGAAAGGAGACAGGCTGGAATCTGGTGGCTAAACCAGTGAAGTCCAGATACATTTCTCATGAGCTATGACAACAGAAGAGATAACAAGATAGTGGTTTTGCAAACAAAAATGACTCCGCTGAACAATAGGAGAAAATGAGATGTGGAGATAGTGAGGGGGAAAGTTGAGGGAAATAGGGCCTTTGGAAACCACATGAAGAAAGCTTGTGGGAAAACGCCAAGTGGGAAAGGTCTGTTCCTCCTAAATCAGGACATCTGAGCACCTTGCATGATGCACGGGCAGGAGGACCTTTTCAAAGTTTCTCGAATAACCTCAGGCACAGCCGGGAAGCAAACAAGTTCCCTCTGTCCTTTCAGTGTTTAACCCCAAGTCTGAGTAGTTCTCTGTCAAGAAATCCCCCAACATCTCAGAAACATCATTCCAAGGAAAGCAGCACCTTAATACATCACCATATCCCATGTCTGTCACTGCTCTATTTACCTGTTCAAGGTGCCCCTTCTCAGACCCCAACCCGCTTATCTGACAAACTAATCACAGGACTGGAACATTCTTTCTAGGGATAATTCAAATTTCGATAACACCTTTCAGAACAACCTTTTTTTCTTCTCCCCTTCATTTTCCTTCTTATTGTTGTCTCATGAGAGGGAATGTTTTTCAAGCAGAAGAGAGGGCTAGTGTATGGTCTGATAAAAATGAGATCTTTGTGTGTCTCTCCAAATGCATTCCATGAGCAGGGAATACAGTAGGTGTGTAGTAGGTGTGCAATAGTTTTGTGTTGGAATGAAAGAATCAATTAGCATGCCCTGGTAGCTCTCCTGATATCAGAAAAGGTCATCCTTAGTGCTGTTCTTACACAAGCATTTCTGGAGGAACATCCATAACAATTGGGAATCTCAGTCACGTCACCAGTTACCGTCCCCCACATCCATTGTATGATCTACTTTGGGAGCCACAAGGAGAGAAAGTTCCCCTTCCGGCATTTGTGTTGAAGAGAATTCTGGAGAGGACAATAGGAATAATGTGCACATCTCCCAAGTGGAATGGCAGGTTTCTGATTGCTATTATTACTACCAATATTGTGCAATGTTTTTGGACAACTGACAATGCACTAGGTGTTATAAGGAGTTTAAATAGCCGACTCCCCAACCTCCAACTCATGTCTGAGACTCCATGGCCTGTGCTGGCCTGCCCATTGGAATGGAAAACACAAGATACTCTCTACTTCCTTACTCAAAGCCTTGGGGACATGGGCAAGCTTTCCTAGGAATGGGGGTTGCCAAATCAACCATGTTTGTCTTTGCCTACACTTTTTTTCTACCATTTGATTATTCAGGTGTAGAAGAAAGTAAAGAGGTGACAGGGAAGCCTCTACCTCAGGGGCTCCCGAACCTCTGGTAGGCTCTGAGGACTGAAACCTCAAGAACAATGTATAAAGTTAATAGAAAACGGTATCTCTCCTATAGCCTCTATTTCCCATCAAAAATGATTTACAAGGTATGGTGAACATTTACCACATCCTGGAAGACTAGGATTGCTTACAACCCAGTATTAGAACCAACCTGATATCAGAAGCAGATGCACTTGACTTGAGAGAAATAGTGATTGATCTATTCATGCTTTATCCTGTGGAAGAGAAGAAACCTAATTCTCTGAAAGTCAGCAAGAAGATATTTCTTCCACATTCCTGCTCCTTGACTCATAGACACTGAGACACACATTGATCTAAAACTCTCTTCTAGTTTTAAAACTAGCTGGTTATCCTCTACTGTTGGGGTGATATTTTTTTTACAACAGCCAGACTACAGTTTTATACACACATGTGCATTTGTTTGTGCGCACACACACACACACACACACACACACCACACAAAATCTTTCCATATCTGTACACAGATGGCAACTCTCAAACAAGCAACAGGGTAAGAGGTGGAAAATGGTGGGAAGTGTCCTTGCCAGAAGTCCCTTTGGATCCTGAAGGTGGAATGGAGTCAGTATAAATAAAGTTTTAAAAGCTGTGGGGATGACTGGAAGAGCCTACTGCAGATATTTGTTAGACAGTTGAGGGTTACAGTTTCTCATACAGTAGAGATATAAAATCACACCCCAATCCAGCAGTGCCAAACTACATGGATGCCACTAGATTCTTCAGAATGGAGTGAGGGAGTGGGAAGAACAATCAGCCATCCCTCCAACTGGTAGTATAAGAAGGATATTTTGGTAGCACCCAAAGGGATGGATAGTGGTTCCAGGAGCAAGCTACAGATAGCCTGTTGGTTGGCCATCACTGAGTCTGGATAAATCTTCTCGTTCAAAGATGAATTAATAGGTAAAACTCCTTACTTCTAAACACCCAGTAATTGAAACCTATTTGTATTTTCTCATAGTACATGAAAATAATATTAACACTTACTTTTTGAAGTAAAACTTAATCTTTGGGAATATACAATGTAAATAGGATTTAAGAGTAATAGTTCCATTAATTTCCAGGTCTGTTTAATGTATGATTAAGTAAAACAAGGCACAATAGCCATCATTTCCATTGTATTACCACATTGATCATGTGCCTTGATAAAATGGCTGACTAGACAAGATGTTGATTTGCCTATAAAATATGGCCATTGGTTTGTATACTTTGGCCATTACTCAGCCCAGGAAATTTTTCTTCAATTGTTCTTCAAGCTGCATTCTTCAATTCCCCTTTATAGTCTTCCATTTCTGTAATGTTAATTTCTTTTATTGCAATATAAAATAAAAGAATTATATCTTTTTAACTAAAAAAAATGAATAAATAAAGAAAAGAGGCAAACTATGGAAAAACACTGCAGAACAAAGGAAAACAACACCATTCTGAAGACCCAAGTATATATCCAGAAGAAATGTTTTCAAAAATTTCAGCATCAATAGAAAGAAAAATGACATTCTTCTGTAAAATAGGCAGAAATCCATAAAGATCAAAGCTAACCACAAAGAAAGCTAGAAGAGCCATGAGATTATTTTGGAGCAATAAAAATGCAATAACATATTTCAAATCTGCATTAGGACAAGTAAAGAGAAAAAGTAACCCTGTGAAAAGCACACCAACAGTACAAAGGGTAAATCTGGGATGTGTTCTAGAATGTAAGGGAAAAGAACAAGCAAGTAAATATTTAAAGAGATACAAATTTACATGAGGAAGCCACGTTTAAAAATATATAGGTGTTGTACATGAAGAAACCAAAATGCAATTGAAGTAATAATCAATGATATAATTAAAGAAAATTTTCCTATGCTGAGTGAAGGCCAAAGTATACAAATCAATGCCTATGATTTATAGGCAAATCAACAGCTATATTTTATATGCTTTAAAAAGGACATATACCTGGGCACATCCCGGCAACATTTTTTAACTAAAAGGATGAAGAAAAGAGTTTAAAAAACAAAAAAAGATATAAATTAGTCAATTATCAAGTTTCTACTCCCTAGCTCTGTAGCCTTCCCAGAATAAAACGGGTGGTTTTCAGAAATTTTTGAAGAAAAAAAATATTTGATCCTAAACTATGATATACCTAGCCAAGTTGTTGCTTGTAGATGATAGGAAATGAAAAGAGAATCTTTGATAAGGAAGGATTTGGAAAAATGCACCTCTCTCATATTCTCTCTAAAAAACTATTGCAAGTTAATGAACTCAAGTTGATCAAAATATGAGTCAGAATGAAACATTTAAAAATGGGGAAACTGGCAGTGAAAATGTAAACCAGCCAAACACAGAGCTAAGTCTAAATAATTGTTATAAATAGGATGCAAAAGCAAATAGTAAAGCCATTCATAAAAGATAAGATATAGAATATAAAGTAATTTGGTGATAATAATCAGGGCCTTAAATTCCGGGTCATCTTTACAAAAGCCAGGAAGAAAGAAGTAAATGGGTTTCAGATTCTTTTTCCTACCTAGCAGGGAGTCAACAAGCATCATTTTGTTTTTACTTATGATCACCAGAAAAACATACGTTAAAAAATGTTTTTGGAAAAAATTAAAAGAAAGCCACTAGTAAAAATATAAATAGTCTGAAAAAGTCAAAAGTAAGCAAAAAGTCTCCAGCGTCAGTCTCTGTCAACCAATTCCATTATACTTCTCTACCTTTCCTAAAAAGCAGGCAGGGAGTTAAGACTGATCCTTGCCCCCAAGGAAGTACAGGAGAGAGATGGAAACCCATTTTGCCTGATATGAGAGCTTTTCAAAGATATATGTTTAATTTCTCCATTTATGGGGTCTTAGAATTCATGGTGGGTGGTGCGTGAGGTGGGAAGGAGGAAGGCTGGGTAAGGCTTTCCTTCAGAACACTTAGAACATTTAAATTACTTATTCATCTGTCTTCTATACTGACTCAAGCTCCACAAAGGCAGGGACTTGTTTGTCTCCCTAGTGTCTTACTAGATAGATTGTTGGATGGATGGATGTTGGATGGATGGATGGATTTTGGATGGATGGATGGATGGATGGATGGATGGATGGATGGATGGATAAATGGACAGACAGATGGATGGATAAATGGACAGACAGATAGATGAATGGACCTTCAGTTAATTAGACCCTTACCTTGCTCAATTTACATTTCCCTTAGGGATCCTAATCAATCCTACCTCTAAGGGAATAAAGTTCACCCTCCCTCTGCAGGTCACCCACCTTCTTCTATACCACAGCAGCAAATCAAAACCGTGGCTGAGGAGCCTGGAGGGAGTAATGTTCCTGCCTCTCTCACCATCAGGGGGCACCTGCCCTGGGGAGCAGAGAGGCCAAGGCAGTGTATTATTCTTTGTGACTCACAGTGCTAAAATGGGAGAGTAAGAATGCATCCTTGATCACATTTCTTTCTTCCCAATTTGACTTAGAGCCCAGAAAGCTGATCTGTGGCATAAATGTTGTGTGAGGTCAGACTTTAGTTTGTGGGGAAAAGGCAGGGTAGACAGCTGGGTTATATACCAATAAGCCACCAACAGCCCTGACTTCGTCTCTGCCCTCCCAGGGGGAAAAAAGATATTTTCTGGTGGTACAGCAGGGTGGAGGAAGAGTTGTGGATGCAGTCATTTGCACTGCTGGCCTAGTAAAAGTAGTGTTGCACTTGTAGCTCTCAAAGGGCAGTCGTCATGGCAACCTTGGGATCAGGGAGCAGATCCTCTTCTGGCCATTGTCTGGAGTACAAAGTCCCTGTTCAGCTTTCCACAAGCTGGTTTAAAAAAACACATCCAGCCAGATAGATACAGACACTGATAGACAGGCACTCACATTCACAGAAAAGTTTTTAATAATATAGCAAGAGTCAAGTTCCTTCCTACAGCTTTTAATGATCCAGTTCACCGAAACCTCATTTTGCTCTCCATCTGCAGACTGTGGCAACAGGAAATATTCTGGTGCCAGCAGAGACAGCCTTCCAGTCACCAAGAAGCTGTCACAAAGCCTTTAAATGCACGTTTGTGCATTCTTGCAGCCCAGCTCCCGGGCACTGCCACAGCGAGGGTTTGCTGGTAAAAGTGATGCCTGACCCCAGAGGGTGTTAGGAGGCCTGGGCATGATGGAGCACATTTTGTGGCCTCCTAGACTGTAGTTGTCAGATCTGTGGCTGACTCGAATCAGCCTGCCTCTCCACAGGAATCCGGGCCCAGGGCACCCAGACAGGAGAGAGGCCTCCTGAGGCGAAGTGCCCTGTATTGTCAATGCAAAACTCTATGAGGAAACTGAAGGCTTTATGAATTTACTTAAAAAGGCAAAATAATAAAGAATACCAGCTGGCAGCCCGACTGGCGTTGAGGCCAGAGCTTCTGGCTTCAAGCCAGAGATGTACGGAAGCTCAGAGGAGGTCCCTTTGCTGAGGCACAGCCTCTAACAGTTTCTTCTCTGGCCACATCAGGACACAAACCACAGGGTGAACTGGAAAAGGCAGGGTTCGGATGTCACCTGGCCCATACCGTCACAGCCAGGTGAGAAAGTAAGTACAGAGAGGTTAAGTGACTTGTCCAAAGACACACAGTCAGTTCATGCCAGAACCTGGACTGGAACAAATCCAGGATTCCTGAAGGCTGAGTAGATAATGAGGAGCATAGCAAACTGTTCAAGGCAAAGGAAAGAGGTAGAGTGAAAGGAGATCAAATTAGATGTTGAAAACTAGGCACCAAGACCTATAGGAATCTAATGAGATTATTTTCCGAGTAACAATATAATACTAAGCATAATTTACTGTGAACCTACACCCTATGCCAGCCACTTTACTGGATGCTTCCCATACATTATTTCTTTGTGACAAGGTTGGTTATCCCCATTTAACAGATGATAAACTAAGGCTGGAAGACTATAAATCACTTGCCCAAGACCATACGGATGCTGAGAAGAAATGTTGATTCTCCTGAGTCTTTCTGCCCCCGAAGCCTGCATCTTGACTCGTTATGGTACTGACTTCCATCAAAAGGAGGGGCAAGGAGCTGAATGTCCTCATTTATTTTAGGTTTCCATATGTTCAGACCCTAAACTAAGATGTGTTCCAGAGAAAGTCAAGACACAAAGTTAAGACAAAAAGTATAGAACTCTCAGAGACAAATAGATTCATGAATTGAAAGTGGGTTGGTTGGGGTTACATGCGGGTGGTAGATACGCTTTTTGGATTGGACTTGGGTTATTTGTGTGTGTTTGCTATGAGGTTAATACCAAGACTCAATCTGACTTTTCCAGACGTTTAATGCAGAGTCAGAACTCTCTTAGTAGGCCAGGCCAATGGAATGGGCCTATTTTTTTCTAAACCTTAGGATCCAAAGGATTTATTAAAGTTGGTCAGACCTTGATACGGCACACCAGGGCTCATTTGAACTCTTGACAGGGCTGGATTCCAGAAATTCTAATTAATTAGGGAACACAGAGGAAGCTCCAAGATGCTTGCCATGGGTGGCGCCGTATTTGTTCACTCCCAGAAATCCCTACCTATTGCCCTCACAACAAACCCTTGGCTTGATCACTAGCTGGAAGAGAAATAATGCAGGTATTTCAGAGCAATAAAAAGTTATTTTTCCCTTGTGCTGACTCTGAGGCCAAGGACTAAAGCACTAGCACGGGGTTGGGAAGATCAGCTCCCAACCTTGAGCTTCATAATTCTTGCTCTGTGGTATAAAGCAGTTATTTTACTATTCTCTTTATCATGCTATTGGACTTTATTGAAATGAGGGACATCCAGATGGCTCCAGAGCGCTGTTTACATTGCAGTCTAATGGACATGTGCCAAGCTGCACGTGGAAGGCCCTGCTACACCTGTATGGTGAGGGGGGAGGGGTATGAAGCCCACCTAACAGTGCTCCCCCTCTTTCCCTAGTCTCCATTCTGCTATGCTCAATTCAAGAACTATACATAAGTTACCCACTATGTGTCAGCCACCGTGCTAGGCACTAGGGATAGAGAGACGACTGAGACAAGGTTCTTGCTGTCCAGACACTGCCACTCTAAGACGGGGGGCGCAGTCAGGTAAACGTGACTGCACTGAGGGAATGAGGCATGTAATGTTAGAAGTGTGCAATAGGAATGGAAATAACACAGAAGACTGGGGAATTAATGATGTGGGAGGGTCAAGGAAGACTTTCAGAGAGGCTGATCCACAAATCAAATTTTGAAGGATGACTAGGAGTTCAGAGGTGAAAGTGGAAGAGATGGCAAAGGGAAGAGCGAGCAAAGGCACAGAAGCTCAAAACAGAGGGGACTCGGACCTTTTAAGGAATTTGGCTACTCGCCTGTCATATCGCCAGCTTGGCTCAGAAGTGCAGAAATAATCACCAGCTCTGGTGGCTATTAAACCGCTCTTCTCTCCAGCTCCCTGCATGTACCCCGATGGGTCTCTGACCCCCTTGGCTCAGGTGTTCTGCTCCTAGTTCTGGCCTCTGGGCGTCTGGCCCTAATGACATGTGATGGTTTTACTTGCCTGACCTTGATCTTCTAGACTCTTTGGGGGTAGGATCCACTCTGTGATCTGCAACTAACAAGGAGAGATACCCCTCCTTCCACCATGCTCTGTGGTACCCTAAAGGCCAGGCCCGCCCAGCCTCCCCAACAGAGACCGGGCACATATAAAGATCTGCACTTCGTCTACTAGAGCTAGAATAAAAAATGTACGTGGGAGAGAGACGCAGCAGGAGATGGTTCTCCAGGGAGGCAGGAGACCAATCTGATTCCTGCTAAAGTCTGGGCTTCATCCTGCCAACACGGGGAGCCACTGAAAGGCATGATGCAGGGGACTGGCAGATTCCAGTTTGCCTTCCTCGGGGTTACTCTGCTGGTTATTCAAGGTGATTCAAGAGAGACTGGGAGCAAAGGAAAAAGTCAATATGGAGAGGCTGTTGCCACAGTGTGAGCAAGACTGAGAAAACCAGGCTCCCCTGCCACTCACTGCTGGTGCAGTCAAATCAGCATCTCCCTGGGGGCAGAGGCAGGACAGAGCTGGCATCAACCTTGTGGTTCCTTAGCTGTCCATTGTGGCTCTGATTCTTACATTTGGGGGCTGCCTCCTCCTCTCTTTCTTTTTTCTTCTCCCTCCCTCCCTTTCTCCCCCTTCTCTGCCTCCTTCCTTCTCTTCTTGCTTATTCCTTTTCCTCCCTCCTCCCTTCCCCTCCCTCTCTGGCACACCCTGGAGAGATGTGCCTTGCCTCCTGCGTCCAGCTCAAGACTCCCTGATGGGAGAAAACAGAAAACCAACAAAGTTTTGTGTTTTCCAGAGTCTGGAGACTCCGGGGTGCCCCACAAATATTAAAAACAACTTTTGTCACAGATTCCATCACCTCGGAGCCTGCAGGAGGAAATCATAGCCCTCTCCAACAATCCTGCTAACAGACAATGGGAAATAAGAAACCCACCGACCAGTACTCTTGGGCCCATGTTCCAGCTTCCTTAAGGCCATCCACCACCTTCAGCTTGCCCCAAACTATCTCCAGTGACTCTCCCCAGGTCACAGCAACCTGTTTACAAACATCTAGAATTCCCAGGCACTTTTAGGACAAGGGACTCAGGATGTGTCCAAGTGGGCAGCAAAGTCTTCTCTAAGAGAAGCTGTTCCTCCAGATCTATTTATGACGACGTAAACACTTGCCAAGGAAACAAGGCATGTGGGCATGCGCCGGCCCCACAGTCCCTCGGGTTGCTGCAAAAGGCAACTGAAAAGTCACATGTCATAACAGTGGAAAGTACATATGCAACTATTCTTAGCCCTGGAATGTATACACTGTCTCCCTGCCCAGTGCTTCTTTCCCGAAGTTCTAGAAAACTGTGAAAGTACCGTTAGCATAAACAAATCCAGAACTCTCCCAGGACAAATCATCTGCCAACTGAAGGAAAGGCTTGGGTTTATGGTCTCACTTGGATCCAGAGGTGGAAGCTCTCCGGAGGGACCAGCCGGACCAGGCATCATCAGTGGATGTCACTGCAGCAAATGAAGGTAAATATCTCTAATGTTTAATTCTTCTGTGGGTAGACTGCCAGATGTCATCCAGTAAACCCTGCCCAGGGTACTGTTTGGTCTCTGCTTTCTGTTTATCACATGTTTAAAACAAAACCCCAAAGACTGTGTGAAATCATGTTTTAAAAAATAAGTTGCAAAGGCCCATTTTCATCCTTTAGTACTGTCTAGTTACCCGAGGGCCACGCCCCCAGGATGACATCCTTGGGGAATGACGAACACCCAGAAAGATGCTTAGATGGGTTTACTAAATAACACATATGCTGAGAAGCTCACAGAATTCGGCTGGTCAAATGCATGGACTGTCACTTTGCTTCAGGCTCACATTTAATTAAGCCCCTGACAATCAAGTAACTTCCAACAACATTGGTGGTTCTTTTTCATTTTTCTCAGATTATCTGAAGATGCTATTTGCCTATTACCTTTGAGAGTAATCACAACCAAAAAGAGAGGTGTTGGCTGTGAGGTCTTGGGTGTAGGTGACCTCTCTTTCCAATCTTCACTAAGCAACATTCTTGGCGTTATCCACAAGCATCTTGGTGAATAGACATAGATGCTGTAAGTCTTGGAGCCAACACAGTTAAACACTTCAGCACATGCTTCCCCTTGGGACCTCTTCCCCACCTTGTAGAATGGATGAGGAGTTGCCAGATGAGTTGCTCTTCAAAGACCATGACTTCTCCTCTGACTTACTGAGGCAGCTCAATGGCTTAAGGCAAAACAGGATGCTGACTGATGTGAGCATCTGTACCGGGACCTGGGAGGTCCCCTGCCACCGAAGTGTGCTGGCCTCCAGCAGCCCCTACTTCAGGGCCATGTTCTGCAGCAACTTCCGGGAGAGAAGCGAGCCCAAAGTCCAGCTGAGGGGCATCGACCCCCCAACTCTGGACCAGATCATCTCGTATGTGTACACTGGGGAGGTGCACATCACGGCTGAGAACGTCCTGCCCTTGATGGAGGCAGCCTCCATGCTACAGTATCCCAAGCTTCTGGAGGCCTGCTCCTCCTACCTCCAGAGCCAGCTGACCCCCGGCAACTGCCTGGGCATGATCAGACTCTCTGAAATCTTAAGTTGTGAGAGCCTCAAGAAGAAAGCCAGGGAGGTGGCCCTGACGTGTTTTCCAGAGGTGGCTGCATCGGCAGACCTGAAGGAGCTCTGCGTCTTGGAATTGAGAGACTATCTGGGGGACGACGGGCTCTGTGCGGAGGAGGAAAAGGTGTTTGAGGCCCTCATGGTTTGGGTCAAGCACGACCTCCAGGCCCGGAAACGACACATGCAGGAGCTGTTCAAGCAAGTCAGGCTTCAGTACATCCACCCGGCCTTCTTCCACCATTTCATCGCCAACAATGCCCTCCTTCAGTCCTCGCCCTCATGCCAGACCATCCTGGAGACAGCCAAGAGGCAGATGTTTGCTTTGCACAGTGCCACCAGTGCCCCAGACCTCCAACCTCCATGGCATGTCCCCCCAAGAACCTCTTACCAAGATTTCCTCGTCCTCTTGGGTGGAAGGAAGGACAGCCAGCAGACCACCAGGGACGTTCTGCTGTACAACAGACAGACCGGCGAGTGGCAGAACCTTGCCAAACTCCCGACCCGGCTGTACAAGGCCTCAGCTGTCACTTTGCACCGCAGCATCTATGTGCTGGGAGGCATGGCTGTCGGCACAGGGAAGAACATGCCCAGCCACAACATCTACATCTACTCCCTGAAGCTCAATCAGTGGAGGCTGGGGCAGCCCATGCTGGTCGCCCGCTACTCGCATAAAAGCACTACCCATAAGAACTTCATCTTTTCCATTGGGGGGATTGGAGAAGGGCAGGAGGTCATGGGCTCCATGGAGAGATACAACAGCATCTTGAACATCTGGGAGAGTATGGCCAGCATGCCAGTGGGGGTTCTCCACCCTGCAGTCGCTGTGAAAGACCAAAGACTCTACCTTTTTGGGGGAGAGGACATCATGCAGAATCCTGTGCGCCTTATCCAGGTAAATGACTGGTCCTTCCCATCATGTAAGTGCATGAGTGTATACCCACACATACACACAAGTGCATGCACACACATACTTATACACATATGCATATATACGCATACACACACATGTATATACATGCATGCATATACACGTGTGTATACATGCATGCATGAGTACATGCATGCACGCATATAATACATATATACACACTATCATTTGCAGGGGAAGCGTAAAGGAGGGAGGAAAGGAAGGATGGAAGGGAGGAAGGAAAGAAGAAAGTTTAAATTCAGCAAGATTTCATCCATTTATGAATTCTTGTTGTATAAGATTAACACATACAAAGGAACATCAAATATAATCTCTGTACACAAAGAGTTTATCTTCATTGGAGGAAAAGTCCAAGCTAGAACACACTGAATGTCTGATAGTGAAATTCTATAGGAATTTTGCAGATGCTTCTAACAATTCAGCAAGGCCCTGTAAGATTCCCAAGCATTGGTCCACAGTCCATTACCAAATCCCTGGGAACCCAACCTCAAATCAGCGGAATCAAAATCTCTTTGTGTGGGGTCCTGACATTTACACATCAGAGACATCTCCAGGAGATTCTCAGTTGCAGCCACGTTGGGGAACGTTGCCTTAAATGATAAGTAGATGCTAATATCACTAGCAAGCTCTCTTAGAAGTATTATTAACAGAGGCCAAAATGTCAGAATATGAAGTGTTTCATGCAAGTTCTAATCTCTGCAGTTTACCTAATGATATGAAAAACTTGAATAATGAGCCTATCTTTAAAGATACGGAAATTCCTAGTATTTATTTTATTCAAGAGCTATATTGAGCCCCAGCCATGGTAAGAGCCCTGGGGATGTGGGCATGAGGAAGAAAGTGCACTTACACTCCAGGAGCTTGCTGGACAATTGCAATTCAGGTGCAAAATGGAGGGGTGCTTTAAGAGCATGGGGAGTGCCTTAAACCGGTCTAGAAGGAATCGGGGATGGTGTGACTTTCGAGGTTGGTCTGCTGACTTGAACAGAGAGGCAAGAGAGAAGGGGAGTAAATGAAGAGGGAGAACCACTGGGTGGATAGAAGGATCTGACGTGGAGGGAGACGGGAAGCTTCTCTAAGCAGAGGCAGAGTCCTCTGTTGAGGGCAAGGTGGTGAAGCTGGGCAAGGGAGCAGCTGCTCAAAGGCCCTGAAGCAGAAAGGAGCACAGCCCATGGCTTGGAGACACTGAAAGCCTGAGAATGTAGCTGCAACACAGAGCAGGAGGAGAAAGGTGGTATGCCAGGCAGGGCTGGGGGGTTAGTCCCCATGTGCTCTCCACCCAGACTGCTGCCCCTGAGCCCCTACTATAGAAATTCTGGAACATTCTTAGGGGATGGGTGTTTGTGCAGATGAGGCTGACCTGACCAGCTTTCTGGACCTTGTCAAGGAATTGGGGTTGTAGCCTGAGAGTAACAGTGTGGCTGAAGTAATCAAATTTACATTTTTAGAAGTTCCCTTTAGATGGCTTGGGGAGACAGGACTGGTCTAAGTGGACAACAGCAGGAGAGCTGGGGACTGTTCTAGAGGTCCAGGCCAGGGTGACTGGTGGCTTGGGCTAAGTTGGTGCCAGTGGAGATGGAGAAAAGTGAAAAGCTCCAATTTAATTTCTGTTTTTTCTTGCCTTCACTTCTCCAGCCCATATTTTCAGCTCCTCCCTGACCATCTAGGCAGATTCTGAGTCTGTTCCAAATCCCAATGATTTATTTGAGCCAGGAGAGACATGTTTTGCTCTCCACCAAGCTCTGGCCACACAATTCAGATGTAACAAAGTGCTTCTATGTAAAGCTAGAGCCCCTCCCTCTTTTAAAAAATATTTTTCAAAATAAAGTCAACAACTATGCTAAGTATTTCACATTGCAAAATTGTTATTGATTTCCTAAGAATAAATACAAGGCTCAGAAAAGCTTTTAAGCTGGCACGTCAAAAAATGCATAGTACCATCAAGCAAGACTCTTGCAAAGGCAGAAAAAAAATCCACTAACAAATGAGTGATCCTTTTATACTGCAGTAGTGAGAAGGGGGAAAGGGGAAAAGTATTCATGGAAACCTTTATTTATTGTCTACCTAGCATTAACTTTGATACGAAATTTTTATTCATTCAAATAGAATGTAAAATCAATGCTGGGGGTTGCTTGATGGAATAGGTTGGATTTTCTGGCACAGGTTCAGAGTTTTCTTTAATGGATGGTTCTTCTGCGGGCATGCATTCTTTGAGGAACTATACCGCAATGGGGTTACTGTGCACTTTGTGTGTGTATGTGTACCTTTCTCCCTGGCCTTCTTTCTACCTCTGTTTCTGAAGGGCATTAAGCAAATCCTTCACCATAACATCACTTCCTCTACAGGTCAAAGACCATCTTTTGTTATCCTTGCCCCAGCCTCTCTAGGGGTATTATGAGGATTATGAGCAACTGTTTAATCTATCTTTGAAACCATACCCCAAGCTGACAGAGAACAGAAAGTCAGGAGGCAATTACTCATTCAGTGTTTGCTTTTGCTCCAAAGATCCTACTTTCCAAAGTGTCACCTACGTATTTTCAGATGAAACCATGAGGCTTAACAGCCATCAAGACTGCCTCTGTCTTTAGCACATGGCCTCCTCTATGCTTCACCAACTTCAAGAACCGACAGAGACCTTAAGAGGTCTCCAGTCTCAAAGGCTCCATCAAGAAAGGCAACACTTACATGGCCCCAGGCAGAGCCATGAGTGTGGTGGTTAAGAACATGGACTCCGGGTGGGGTCAACCAGACCAGCTGTTCCACTCACTCTAGCTGTGTGACTTTGGACATGTCACTTAACCCCTCTAAGCCTCAATCTAATCTGAAAAAAATGGAGGCAAGTAATGGTACCTACTTCACAGGATGATTGTGAAGACCAAATTTGGTAAACTAACAAAACATAGAGTCTTTCATATGGTGGCAATTATATTTTATATAGAAAGAATTGCCAGCAAAGAATTATACTTCATATAGAAAGAATTGCCATTTTCTTCTGTAGGTAAATGTTTTGCTTCTTTTCTTATATGAGTCCATCCTAAATCTCTTGTGTTAAATTTTGCTAACATTGAATTAATTTATATTTGATATTTGAACTTTATTTAAACTGAGGGGAACATGTTCTGGAAATCATGATTTGTGACTCTATTTCAGAGCATGGCCAAGGAGTCCTGCCCCACCTCTATGCTCTTTTTTTCTTTTCTCATACTTCCTCTCTGATTCTAATGACTTTCAGGCACAAACTGTTCGAAAGCCTTCCTCTCCTAGCCCCAAATGTATTCTTGGCTCTAAGGCCCTCTCTGATACACTGGAACATTTAGAAACCTAAACATGAGCCGGAAATAGAAATGATTGAAAAATCATTGGTTTTATGAATACCCAAGTTGCTTCATTTCCCATTAAAAGAAAAAAAATGTTCCAAGCAAGGTAAGAAAACACATACTACAATGCCTAACTCTTGGTCCATTCTATAGACACATAGCCAAGGATCTCATGGGCTCACATAAAGACCAATTTCTAGTAATATATTCTTTCTGTTATTTAATTATATCTTATTGATAGCAATATATCAGTATTGCTTAGTATATACCAATATATCAATATTGCTTGGTATAATAGGTATTATACCTACTTACATTTCAAAAACTAGGAAAAAGTGAAAAAAATCACTCCTATTTCACTCTCTTAACTACTACTTCTATCTTTTTAAAAATACATATCCCTTTACAATGCAGCACCATGATTATATTTCTCCCTCAGGTTTACCACATTTCCAGAAACACATGGTTCAAAATGGAGACCAGAATGATCAAGAATGTGTGCGCCCCTGCAGTGGTGCTGGGGGAGCGTATTGTCATCGTGGGAGGTGAGTTTGAACAGAGGATCGTGAGGCTGAACACAAACTTGGCATCTCCCGTGGAAAACGGGTCACTAATAGACAGACGTTGTTCTACAAAACAGTGCTGTTAAAAACATATCCATCCAACTAAGGGAGTGTGGACGACTTGGCAAAGTTTTTTTCTCATCCAGAAGTTTTTCCCTGTCTTTATCTATAAACAGGGAATGAAATAATACCTATTTCACAGAATTGTTGTGATAATAAAATGTGTTCATATATCTAAAGCACTTAGCACTCTCCCGGGTACATGGCAAATACTAAAATAATGTTTGCTACTGTTCATAATATCAGCCATTAAGAGATAATTTCTCTGCAATTGCAGTATAGTGTCTTGGTTAAGAGGACTGGTTTTAGGGTCAGACCTGGGTTCAAATCCTGACTCTGCCACTGGCTGTATACTCTCTGGCAATTTATTAATCTTTTTTTTTTCTGTACCTCCATTTGCACATCTGTAAAGTGGGGATCTTAAAAGTCATGGAAATCATTCCTGAATTCCCAAAGGCTCCTTCTCTGGATTGTTAAGGCTCTTGGGGAAGGTGGGGAGTGTGTAAAAGAAACGAAAATGACATTGAGGCTGAGAAAGCCACTGGAATCAGGAGGCTGCTCCTAATATAATGCTGCCTTAACTTGAGGCTAAGGATTCAGGGGCCAGAATCAGACAGATTGGAGTCCAAACCCCAGCTGTGCCCACACCGTGGGCAGGTTACCAAAGCATACTACACCTTAGTTCAGAGTGCAGCCTTGATACTGGGCAATGGCAGAGATCAGCCATGTTTCCCGACTGCAGCCTTCCATTCCCAACTGAGCAACACTGAGCTTGCCGATATGCCATTTGGTTTTCAGGTTACACGAGGAGGATTCTTGCTTATGACCCTCAATCCAACAAATTTGTCAAGTGTGCGGACATGAAAGACCGCAGGATGCACCATGGGGCCACGGTGATGGGGAACAAGATCTATGTAACGGGTGGGCGGCGGCTGACCACAGATTGCAACATCGAGGACTTGGCCTCCTTTGACTGCTACGACCCTGAGACAGATACCTGGACATCCCAGGGACAGCTTCCTCACAAACTCTTTGATCACGCCTGCCTCACTCTCCAGTGCATACCTCACACTCCCACCTTCTCATGAAGTCGGCGAGAAACTATTGGTCTTAGTCAAGATGCTTTCTGTTGCAAGGGACAGAAACCCAATTCCAAGGAGCTTAACCCTAAAAGGATGCAGGAAGTGCCCACAGGACTGAAAGTTCCAGAGCCCGGAGACCTGAAACCAGACATATTGTTGCCAGAACTCTCTGTCCACACCACAACTCTCTCTCTCTCTCTCCCCCTTTCTCTTTCTCCTCACTTTCCCTCCTTCTCTACCTCATCTCTACTAGATTTCATTCTACAAACAAGTTTCTTGATCCACAAATTATGAAGACACTGGCAACTGATAAACTCAGACTCACATTTTCTAACTTTGCATCTTCAAGACAGAACTTGACCATCATCCATATATTAATCCTGAAAATAATCCTAATTGGACGTTTTTTAATTCCATGGCTTCCTCTTGAGTCAATCACTGTTTCCAGGGCTTGTGCTACTGTGTAATCCCAGATCATGTCCCTACAGGCTGAGGTCATGTTAACTGTTATCACTGACAGTCTATCCACTGCACATGATGAGATAGAGGCAGTTTCCCCAAAGGAAGAACTGCTGGGCTGACCAAAACCACATCTGCCCAGATCATCATGGGAATCCAGAACTAAAGGGCTGAGAGACCCGGAAGAGTCCCTAGAAGCAGGTGGTCCAGGTGGCAGTGTGAGACATTGACCGTGACCCTGTTTCTTCGCATTCTATGGATGTAGTACATTGGGATTCCAGGGAAATATGTCAATTCAGTTTCTAGGGTTTGCAAAATTATCTATGCTGCCAGAATAAAGTTTGTTTCTAGTGCCAAAGGATGTTTTCCTCCAGCCTCTGGGGAGCTATAAACCTGCAGAATTAATCAGGATTTTCATTTTGGTAAATGTTATGAGAATTGCTCTTCCGAGGCAAGCCAACAAATTCCTTCACAGATTCCAGCAATTATTGCCCTCTCCATGCCAGGGCTGAATATCCCCTAGCCCTTTTTATCTCAAAGTTCTTCCCAAGCTGGCTCAATCCCAAGCTCAAGAATAAACTGAAGATGGTGACACATTATAATCACCTGGGAAGCTGTTTGAAAATGGGGCTGAGCCGCATTCCGGAGGGACAGACAGGGATTCTCAGGTGGAGCCTAGATCATTGAAATGTGCGGTCAGGATTAAGAACCACCATCCTGGGCACTTGGGTGGCTTAGTCCATGAAGTGACCAACTCTTGGTTTTGGCTCAGGTCATGATCTCACAGTTTGTGGGATCGAGCCCCTTGTCAGGCTCTGTGCTGACAGTGTGGAGCCTGCTTGGGATTCTCTCTCTCTGCCCCTCTCCTGCTCTCTCTCGCTTTCTCTCTCTTATAAATAAATAAATAAATAAATAAATAAATAAATAAATAAATAAATAAATAAATAAATAAATAAGCTTTTTAAAAATTAAACAAATAAAAAAACAAGAACCACTGTCCTGCTCGGCTGCAGGTACTGAAACATTCGTGTGCTGACCCGCTTCCCAGCATGTTCTGGCCAGCCCTGTCGCCACCCAATAGCATAGGTAAAGTCTTCTCTCTAGCAATGGAAGCATCTGGAATGGGTCTCACTGCCCTGAACCTGGCACCAGAGTGACCCCAAGCTGGAGCCTTCCTCCTACCCTGCTCTTCAGGCTCATGTTCTGGACTTACCCTTTCTTCATAATTTGTATTTTTTGCCCTTCAGTTTCTCCTGCTGGGGTCTGAAGCTCTGCTCTGCTCCCCAGACCACTTGGCTGTGGTCCAGACACCTGGCCCAGATTATCAGCCCCTACTCTTGATCATGATCACTGTCACCTTAGCAGTTGGCTGGCCTCTTACTATAACCTATTCTCTTTGAACCTCTCTATTCAGGCTCTCAATCCCACCTCTTCCAGTGATGCCTCCAGTGCCTAAATGGAGGTCCATTTTGATTTCTCATCTGACTTGACCGTTCAACACAGATGACTCTCTCTCCATCTAGAAATGTCTTCCTCACTCCACCTCTGGGACACCATTCACTGTCTCTTCCTACCGTGTGCAGTTCATTCTTCTCTCTTTCTTTCCCAACTAATAAATGGAGGTGCACTCCAGTGCTCAGCCCTTACACCTTTTGTGCATCTACCCTCACTCCCAAGGTAAGAGACACCCCCCCACCCCAGTGTAGGGCTTATCATTCCATCTATGTGCTGCTGACTTCCCAGTGTTCTCCAGTTCCAGACTCTACAGCTTGCTCCATGTTTCCACTTCGATGTTAAATACCTCAATGTAAACATGTTCAAGAACACTTTTTCCTCCCGTGATAGGCTTCCCCATCCTGGGAGAGGGAAACACCTGTGTCCCAGTTTCTCAGGCCCAAAGCCTTGGATGCTACTCTTGGCTCTTGGTTCTCACACCCAACTCCATCTGTTTCAGGTGTGACAGAGCCCAGTTGCCTCACCAGCCACAGCTCTTACTATGGTCCAAGCTGCCATCTTCTCTCATCTGAACTCATCACTGGTGTCTCTGCTTCCACCTTTGCCCCCAAATCTCCCTCAACCCATCAGCTTGGAGCATCTTTCACAAATTTATAAGTGAGAATAGATCCTTCCCTTGTTTAAAATTCTGCAAAGCTTATACTGGAATTAAAGTAGAAAAGTTGGGGCACCTGGGTGGCTCAGTTGGTTAAGCATCCGACTTTGGCTCAGGTCATGATCTCATGGCTCGTGAGTTCAATCCCTTATGCTATTGGGTGGCATCGGGTCCCACATCAGGCTCTGTGCTGACAGCTCAGAGCTTGGAGCCTGCTTTGGGTTCTGGGTCTCCCTCTCTCTCTGCTCCTCCCCCACTAGCACTCTGTCTCTCTCTGTCTCTCAACAATAAATAAAAGTTAGAAAAAAATTTTAAGTAGAAAACTTAATTTAAAAAATGTCTTTAATTTAAAAAAAAAACCAACCTCTCCAAAGCCGTCCTAGCTTTCTCAGACAACTTTCAGACACCTGCAAGATTGCTCTGCGACCCCACACTGCTGCCCCCTACTCCGCACCATGTCCCCCAACTCAGCATCAGCCACACTGGCCTCCAGGCTCACACATCGTTTCCACTGTCTGTGTTCACACTTGCTGTGCTCTCCACCCAAACACGCTTGGCCCAGATACCACACCCACAGGGTCCCCTCCAAACAACAGCCAGATTAATCTTTTAAAAACACAAACTGTTCATGTTCCTCTCCTGCTTAAATGACTTTACAGCTTCTCAGAGACCTTTGAACAGAGCCCCCCATCCTTTATCTAGCTTCTAGGGCTTTCTGCTGCCCAGCACCCATCCATGTCTCTCATCTTGCCTTTTGCTGCTCTCCACAGTGCCCACCACTGCCTCTGCCTTTATTATTTCCCCTCCTCTCTCTTGCCTCTGGGTCTTTGCTCTGGTCTAATACACACCTCTCTCACCTCTTCACCTGACATAATTTCAAGTCATACCTTACCGGGCAGATTAAAAATCACTGCATCAGAGGACTTCCGTGCACCCCACTCTTGCCTGGGTCAGCTCTCTCTCCTATTAAATGTCTCCATTGTCCCTATACATCCTCTTTGAGACCCTCATCCTACTTGTAATTACTTGATCACTATCTTCCCCTCCAGGCTCATATCTGTCCAATCTCTTCCGCATTCCCAGGGCTGGGCTTGGCATTGCCTACATGTATTGTAGGTCCTCAACAAATATAGCATGAATGGATAAAAGAATGAGGCTGCTGATTCTACACTGTCTCTAAAATCCATCTCAAACTCAGAGGTCAGTGTGGATAGGCCCCAGTTCAAGCATCTCAGATCCTCTGCTAAGGGATCACTGTGTCCTTCCTTTATCCTCTTTCTCTCTCCCACCCTGGGGAAGATGTAGCATGGCCTACCTATGTCAGGCCTAGAGGATGAGAGCTTCTCCTAGAGGGTCCTGTTTGTCTGGAGTTGGAAGTGAGAGTCTTGTCATCTGTAAACTCCTGCAGCCTCCAAAATTCCTTCTGTCAGAGACTTGCTAATGCCTCAGCTTTCTCTCCCTTCATCTTAATCCAAAATTTAATAAGCTGCTGGCATCTGTGGCTACTTGGAGCTTGTATGAGTCTCACTGGGGCACAGAAGCACTAAGTAAGTTGTCCCCTGGAATGTATAAAGAAAGATGGCACCAGGGCCGAACACATTGGGACACACACGGCAGGCCAGCTTTGTACGTCCAGTAAGAGGTCTCTGTGGCAGGTGCATTTACATACCTGGGCGTCCGCCTGGCCAAACCCCATATCCGAGCTGAGTTAGGAAATGCCCTTCTGCCATAAGGGACCCTTTGCAATCTGCTAAGGAAATCACAGTCCAAAAAGAAAGAGGTTTTAGCATGAGGCTTGTGCATCTCACTGGCTAAGGAGAGAGTCACAATCCAGAGCTGAAGTCAAAATATATTTAGCCAGCAGCAGTTAAACTAAAACATTGTAAGTAAAAAATGTCAGATAGCCTGACTAATCACTGCAACAGGCAACAAGGGAGGGGGATGGAAATGAAGTGGACAGAACAAGGGCTATGCAAGAAAACGCTAACAAAAATATCAAACACCCTGTCCCAACATAAATCAGTGAGCAGCTGGAGAGGAGCCAGCAGAAAAAACAGTGTTGGCAGGAAGAAAGTGGCTGAATTTTCCTTCGCCACCTATAACAAAAATCTGCGATGTCCCGGAGGACAAGGACTATGACTGGTTTTACTCCCTTTATCCTTCTCAGGATGTCTGACACAACGCTGCCCCCCTCCAACATGCCATGCTTGTCCATATCTCTGTGCCTCTGCACACGTCACTCCCTCTGCCATGACGCCTTCCCCTGCCCTGCCTCGTGAACTCTTACTCAGCCTTCACCTCCTCTGTGGAGCCTTCTCCAGCCTTTCTACCCACCTCTGCACTCCCCCTCCCTTTATTCCAGCTCCTTCTACATCATAGCACCGTAGAGACTTGTTAAAGGAACTGGAAGGAAAGCTCTTCATAGGAGCAGACAGAGTCTTGGTCCCTATGAACCTCTAGGTTCAGGCAGTACTTGGCACACAAACAGTGATGACATGCCTGCAGAATGAATGAGCAGGTGCACAGGTGAAAGGGCCCTAAACATCACTGGAGTATATGGGCTGCTCTGGGTGGAAAGAAGGAGTTAATTATCAGGCAAACTGCCATTCCCTAGTTTTTAGCTGCATTTCACCCCAGTCTCTGCTTCCAGCATCACATGGCTTCCTTCTGTGCAAGTCCTCCTCTGTCTCTTATTGGATTTAGGGCGCACTCTAAACTAGTTCGATCTCATCTTGATCCCTTCCTTCATTACATCTTGAAAGACCCTATTTCCAAATAAGGTCACGTTCTGGGTTCCAGGTGGTCATGCATTTGTGGGGAGACACAATTCAGCCTGTTTCAGATACCATCTCCCACAAGAAGGCATCCTTGATGAGCCCTCACCACCACCACCCCCTCACCCCAGGTGGAGCCATGTGGCACGGACTCCTCCTCTCCCCATCTCATCAGGAGCACCTCCTGGGAAGGGACTGTGTCTTTCATCTCTGTATCCCCCACTCCAGCCCCACAGGGCCTGGCACTGCAAAGACACTCAGTGAACATGCATAAGCTAAATCCAACCATTTCACAGGGACTAGCAAACATTGTATGGACTCTGAGACTAATGTGCACAAGGCACAGCTTCTGAGCAGCTTCCCAAGAGTACAGGGTGAACAATACCTGCCAAATGCCAATCAAGAAGGAATTGGTTGATTGGGCGGGGGGGGGGGGGGTTGCAGGGGAGCTCAGTCAGCTAAGCATCCAATTCTTGATTTTGGCACAGGTCCTGATCTCACGATTCATGAGTTCAAGCCCCACATCAAGTTCCACACTGACAGCACAGAGCCTGTTTGGGATTCTCCAGCCTTTCTACCCCTTTCTGCTCCTCTTCTGCTCTCCCTCTCAAAATAAATAAATAAACAGTAAAAGAAAAAAGAAGGAATTAGGGTCGGGCATAAGAAGTTATCTGAGAGAACTAATCTGTTAGCACAGTGTCACCCATAATGTCCTATTTTTGATCTTGCCAACATAAGCCTTTGGGGTGATGTCATGAGAGTGAATCCGATGCTAAGGATGCTGGGGAGAAGGAAGTCTGTTTTCTGAAATGTCAGCTTTCACGCAATCTTATAGGAATTCTAGGCTCCTGTTCAAATGCCACGTTCTTCTCTTCATGTGGGGAATTTGGTTTTTTGCTTTCCCTAAAGACATCCATGAGTCTCTCTTCCTCCTGATTTCACTTATTTGATTTAATTAGAATTCCAGGGCATGCAATCCAGAATTCCCCAGTAATGCTCCCATAACAAGCCAGCTGTCCAGGAAAATGGTGCTTTGAGGACACAGACAGGGATTCAATAATGTGAGGTGTTTCTAAGTTAGAAAGATACAGACAGGAAATTCTGTCCTATTCAGAATGAGAGGCTGTCTTTGTAGTTTCCCCAACAGTCCCATCAGCACTGCGCACATTCAGAGACAAGAGGGCCACCTCAGGACAACTGCAAAATCAGAACCTTCCAAAAGGGGTTGGGAGGGAAGCAATGCAGAGACATCTATGCTCAAGATAAGACCAAGGAGAAAAATAGCAGAATTCATTAGCAGAGTCTCTGAGACATTTATCTTTTGTCGAGTATTTGAGAAAAAAAGAAAAAACAGAATTAATCCCCACTTGGAGTATAGATTGATTTGGCTTACTTATCTGAAGAGTAAACTAAAGCTGTTAATGGATTTGCCCATTTACTAAGCACTGAACCTGCATTACCCAGCTCAGTGAACACAAGAAGCTTCTCGCACTCCTCAGCACCCTTCCTGACCACCCTAACCTAGCCCCCATCCCACCCACTGCATTGTCCTTATTTCTTCCCTTCATACCTTTTAATCATAATTATTTATTGTCTTACTTGCTTTCCTGAGTTTATTTAGTTGACATCCCCATCCAAATGGAAGATCCCTGAGAATGGAGAATGGCTGCCCTGTTCACGTCTGTTTCCCTGGTACCTGACACAGAGAAGGCAATCAACAAAGATTTGTTGAATGAATGAATGAATGAATGAATGAATGAATTGAATGAATGGCAATCCAGGCATTTAGGATGAGCGTAAAAGAGAGAGAAGGTAAGTTTGGGGAATGACACAGGAGAAGGGGAGAAATATGGGGAAGTGGTTGACTGGCATGGGAGGGCACAGTGGTCTTTATCCAGGTGAGTGTTGTAAGAAGATCACTCTGCTGGCAACCAGTGGAAGCATGGAGAAGCCCAGAAAGTTTAGATGGCAGGCTATTCCCATCCCCAGGAAGGATGATGAGGTATGGCCACTAATGTAACAGTTTACAAGTCTTCACATGTCTGTGCCCGTCACAGAGGACAGTGGGCATTTGCCTGTAACCCATCTCCTCCCTGGACATAATGATGAGACACAAAATCCTAAGCGGTCACCCTCTAAATCCTCCCACGTGAAAGAAGACCCCAGGCAAACCACTTACCCCAGTAGGACATAGTTGCCAAATTATATTCTAGGCATTATGATATTTTCCTCATTCTCAGGGCTTGATGAGGGGGAAGCACCTGAGATGACCTTATAAATGTCTAAAGCAACAGTAGCCACTATGAACGCTGGGGATAATAACTGATGTAGAAGTAAAGTGTACAGTGACATTTTGAATGTCAGTGACACTTAAAATTTAAATTTACAATGACATTGTAAATAACAATGGTAGCAGAAAGGATGGAGGGGGAGGAGGTGGCAAAGCTTCATGGGTATATTGCATAGGGATGCAATGATCTCTCACCAGACTATACAACAGGCCCCCTAACCACTCTTCCTGGCTCCAAAGTCTCCTCTTCTAGCTCCCCGTCCCCTGCTAGGGGCAATCCTAGCGGGCTTGGGGAAAATCAATAGATCCATTTATCTTTCTGAAAGATAAACCTGGCCAGATCTCTTCTTTGCTTAAACCCCTTCAATGGTCTCCCACCTCAAAAAATTCAAGCTTCACTTCCATACCTATGAGGTCCTTGTATGTGGAAGAATAAATAGCCTCCACCAGAATAGGTAACAAATAAAATGGTAGTGGAGGACCCACCCAATAGGCACTCAGTAAGTGCTATTCTCCTTGCTGCCCCACAGTCCCAGTTCAACTGGCCAAAAAGAAAACTCTTACTTGCCTATTAACAAAGAATGTTTACCTATTAGCTATAGCTGTAGATACATAGAAAAAGAGACTAAATAGATCTCAGATACTGGCCACCAGCTCCTCATCCGATGGGGACACCGTGACCTGCTCTTCCATGCCAAAGGCACAGTACACTTATCCCAGCAGGGCTCAGTCCTGATGAATGTGGTCAAGGCCTTAGTTTCTCAAAATGTCTTCAGGGAAATATTTTTTTGCCCTCAAAATTGCCTCCTTTTCATCTAGAATGATGATTCATTTCATTATTCAGTGACTGAAAATTCATGAAATTTTGTGGTTAAAGCAAAAATGTGTCACACACAATTCCATATGTCCGTGCAGTGGGGCTGAGAAAATCTAATGATGAAAACCATCATTTCTTCCCCCAAAGTTTAACAGATCTCTCCACCTCTTTTTTTTAACTTACAATATTTTTATCTCCTTAATTAAAAACATTGCTTTGAAAAATAATTAGATATAAGACTCCATAAATAAACATAATGGTCGAAGCACTGTACTTTCTTAGATTAGTTTCAAGATTCAAATTCTCAAATGCAAATGTAACATTTCTGAGTCAGAGAGTTGGAAGGAGGCCTGGGTGACCAGTTGGTCCAATCCAGAGAGACAACATGGAGAAACAGAAACAGCAGTGGGCTTCATGAAAAAACATCTGAGGACCTGGATTTGAGGTTTGGCTCTCCCTGAAGAGAGATGGATTCCTCAGGCAGGTCACTAAGCTACAATGTCCTTGCCTGTAAAATGAATGAATCTCATCTGCCAAACACTCTTGAGAAAATCACAACTGTTGGGGCATCGGGGTGGCTCCGTCAATTAAGCATCTGACTCTTGATTTCAGCTCAGTCATGATCTGTGAGATTGAGCCTCGTGTTGGATTCTACACTGACAGCCCAGAAGGTGCTTGGGATTCTCTCTTCCTCTCCCCCTACTTGATTGATCGCACACTAGCACTCTCTCTCTCAAAATAAATAAATAAACATTTTTTAAAAAGAAGAAAATCATATCGGGGCACCTGGGTGTCCGACTTCCACTGAGGTCATGATCTCACAGTTTGTGGGTTCAAGCCCCACATCAGGCTCTGTGCTGACAGCTCAGAGCATGGAGCCTGCTTTGGATTCTGTGTGTGTCTCTCTCTCTGCCCCTCCCCACCCCCCCTCTCGTGTGCACACTCTCTCTCAAAAATAAATAAACATTAAAAAATTAATAAAAAAAATCGCAGGGCACCTGGGTGGCTCAGTCGGTTGAGTGTCCAACTTCAGCTCAGGTCATGATCTCACAGCTGATGAGTTCGAGCCCCGCATTGGGCTCTATGCTGACAGCTCAGAGCCTGGAGCCTGCTTCAGATTCTGTGTTTCCCTCTCTCTCTGCCCCTCCCCTGCTCGCACTCTGTCTCTGTCTCTCAAAAATAAACATTTAAAAAAAATAAGAAGAAAATCGCAACTGTAAAGGGAAAAGAAGACATTGCTCTATGATGGCCAGCAAAAAATACCCACCCACATTCTTCACTCCACCCCTCTAGGCTCAACATCCTTTTAGTCTAGGGAAGCAAGAATAAAGGGATGACTAGAGAAAGCCACCAAACACACTCATATAACCAGCTTCCAGGTCAGGAAACAGGACATTACAGCACCCCAAAAGGCCCCTTCACAACTCTACCAGTCATTAGACTCTCCAAAAAGAAGTACTATTTGGACTTCTAACACAGATTAATTGTGCCTGTTTAAGAAGTTTATATAAATGGGAATAGATAGTTTGAACTCTTCAGTACAGCTTCTTTTGCTCAACATTAACTTTGTGAAATTCATCCATGTGGTTATGTGTAGTATAGTTTGTTCATTCTTGTTGCTTATAATACTGGACCATACAACGATAATACAATTCACGTTTCTGTTTTACTCTTGATGGGCATTTATGTAGTGTCCCATTTGAAGCTATTATAAACTTTCTTGTACATACCTTTTGGTGAACATATGTTTACCTATCTGTTGAGTATGTAACTAGGAATGAAATTGCTGGGTCATGGGGTGTACATATGTTCAGCTTTATAGATATGGCCAGTTTCCAAACTTGTCATACCAGTCTCTGCTTCCATCAGCAGTGTATGAGAATTCCAGCTGCTACACATCTTTAACAATACTTGATATTGTGTTTCTTTTTCATGTTAGCCATTCTGGTGGGTGGGAACTTGTATCACATTGCAGAATGATATTTTTAAAGTGTAAATCAGATTATGTCACTCTGCCAATGGTTCCCTTAGCATTCAGAATAAAACCTTCAAGACCCTGGTTACCTTGGCTTTCTTGCTGACTTCATAGTGATACTCTACTCACTATGTTTCAGCCCCACCTCTTTCTTTCTAGTCTTCAAATATGCCAAGGTCATTCTCAACTCAGGATCTTTACCATTGACTGTTTCCTCTGCCTGGAACGTTCTTCCTCCAAATATTCCCATGACTATCTCCTTCTTGTTCATTCATACATTCAACAAATACTATCAAGTGATAATCAGGTTCCTTCTCAAATCTCAGCTCCCTCTAAGAATCCTTCCCTGACCACTGCCTAGTGTAGTCATGGGTACTCCCTCACACCACACCACATTCACTCTCTAGTCTCTTGCTTTATTTTACTTGTAGCACTTATCACAACCTCTACTTTTTCTTTTAAGATTTATGTGTTTTCTGCCTTATCATAGTAGGATATAAATTAGCAGCCAAGACAGTATATCTTCAATGCCTAGAATAAAACATACCATAAGAATTTAACAAATATTTGTGGGATGAATGGAGAGTTCACATAAGGGATTCACACATAGATTCCCAAAGATAATTGTAGAATATTAAAGTTAATAGAGTCCCTTCCTTTTCCCCCCTACTTGATTGATAAAAATGAAGCTCAGGGGGGCGCCTGGGTGGCTCAGTCGGTTAAGCGTCCGACTTCGGCTCAGGTCACGATCTCGCGGTCCGTGAGTTCGAGCCCCGCGTTGGGCTCTGGGCTGATGGCTCAGAGCCTGGAGCCTGTTTCCGATTCTGTGTCTCCCTCTCTCTCTGCCCCTCCCCCGTTCATGCTCTGTCTCTCTCTGTCTCAAAAATAAATAAACGTTAAAAAAAAATAAAAAAAAAAATGAAGCTCAGGAAGATAAAATGACTTGGCCAAGTTCATGGTCAGCAGCAGAAATGGGGTTTGAACCCAAGCTCATGACTTCTAGTTCTAGTACATTATTCTACCTATGAGAACTAGGGAATAAGTCTTAATTGAATGAGTCTCTAATTATTGAATGTTGGACATTAGGAATTGATTCAGCACAGTGAAGTCCTCCTCCAATACCACTCATAGACGTGTTTTGAAGACAACGCTTCAAGAAGATATGACAAGGGAATTGTTTCTGGTTCCCCAAAATCACCCCTGGCCTTGCCTCAGAGAAAGAGGACGATGTTGAGAGGGTTAAAATGGACAGGGCTGACTCTCAGTCCATCTTCCATTCTCTACAGAGAGGAAAGAGAACTATCTTGGCAGGAACAATCTCCCTGGACTCCCAGGGCCTGGGATCTACCAGGAAATCATGCCCTACCAGGTGAGGGCCCTGTCTCATGCTTAGTTTGGGTGAGAATCAGGTTGTACCACAATGTGAGCCTCAGGACTAGTTACATAATTGGATGTGTAATCAGTACCTTCCAGATCTTCAGCCAAAAGCACTCCTGATACCACTTCAATCTTGCTGAATCATCTCTAAACCCCATGACTGGATGATTCACTGATCTCCTCTGGGGTCATGACTAGCAGGTGTTCACCCAGAAATGAGAACTAAATTCATAAGGGGAGAGATGCTCTTGTTGGAACTCTGGTTTTTCCAGTGCTTCAACCTACCACCCCTTGGATTTCCAAAGAGTGATGGAAGCCACCTTGGTCTCTTCCTCATTAATCTAAATAAATGGGTGAAAAATAACCAGAGACCAACTATGTAAGATAGAGAGCTAGTGTTTGGAAAGAAATCAACCTAGATGATAAAAAACATAGAAATCCACAGTCTCCTACCACATTTCTGAAATCCAAAAAGCTCTGAAAACCAATTCTGCTTCTTTGTTCCTTTTTGTATATTGGCAGTGAATTCATTTGGCAGCAAATCCTGACAGGAAAAACTGACATGAGACTATTTTTAGTCTTTATTTCTCCATTTCAGGTGCATACTCATACATTTTCATGCCAGAATATCACTGTTGGATTATGAGGTGCTGAATCAGACCCCGATGGGTTGTTTCAGAATATAGTATATAATGCATCTTGGGGTGCCTGGGTAGCTCAGTCGGTTGAGTGACTGACTTTGGCTCAGGTCATGACCTTGCAGTTTGTGGGTTCGAGCCCCGTGTGGGGCTCTGTGCTGACAGCTCAGAGCCTGGAGCCTGCTTCAGATTCTGTGTCTCCTTCTCTCTCTGCCCCTCCCCCACACATGTGTGGGTGTGCTCTCTCTCTGTCTCAGAAATAAACATTAAAAAAAATTTTTAAATAATGCATCTTATCACTTTAATAAAAGCTGAAAAATTCTTAAAACCCAAACATATCTTGTTCCTAAGATTTCAGATAATAATGGTAGACCTGTAATTCTTCACTAATCATATTTGTTCTGCACAAAAAGCCAGGGCAGGCAGTATTGTCCCCATTTATCAAACGAATTAACTGAGGCTCGGGGAAGTTAAATGACCTGTTGTTTATTGCTGTATAACAAATTGCTCCAAAACTTAGTAGCTTGGAACAACAATAAACGTTTGTTACTTCACAGCCAGGGATTTGAGAGTAGCTCAGTTGAGTGGTTCTGGCTAGAGGTCTCTTGTGAAATTGCCATCAAGATGTCAACCAGTTATCCGGCATGTTTTATCTGAAGGTTTCATCAAGACTGAAGGATCCACTTCCAAGATGGCTCACTCACATGGCTTTTGGCAGGAGGCCTCAGTTCCTTGTCACACGGACCTTTCCAGAGGTCTGCTTAAGTGCCCTCCCAACATGGCAACTCAATTTCCCCAGAGCAAGTAATCCAAAACAGAGCAAGATGGAAGCCACATGTCTTTTATGGCCTGGACTCAGAAACCATAGTCTGTCATTTTCACAATACCTTACTGGTTACACAGGTCAGCCTCTCCAATGTGAGAAGGAACTACGGAAGGACATGAATACCAGGAAGCAGTTATCAACGGGGACCATCCTGGAAGGCTGGCAACCACAATTAGATAAAATCATTTGTTTACATTTTACAGATGAAAATCTAAGCAATTGGTCTAAGGTTGCACAGCTGGTCAGATGCAGAAGAGGACTTAAATCCAGGTTGACCAACTCCAGAGTCCATACTTTTTAAATTATTACATAATATCACCTCCTTCATTTACTTAACCATCCTCCTAATATATTGAATTTAAGTAAATTCCTATTTCTTGTTACTATAAACAACACTGAACACTTTCTACATAAATCTGTACCTCCATATCTTGTTCTTTTATTGGCACAAGTGCCTAGAGGCAGAATTGCCAGGTCAAAAGACATGAACTTTTTCAATTCTCTTGACACATATTATAAAAAAATAATTGCCAGAAAGGAAACACCAATTAACAATCTCAGAGAAAGTTTGCATGAACATGTATCTCACTACATCCTTGATACAATTGTTTTGAATCTCTGTTAATTTTATAGGCTATAAAGACTTATTTCGATTTGCATTTATTGGAACATTTCTTTTTCTCATATGATTTTTATTATTTGTCTATTTGTATCATTTAGGGTCTTTGGTTGTAAGAAACAGAATTTGACTAATTTTAATTAGACAGGGAAGTGTTGAAAGAATACAGGTGGTTCACAGAATTAAAGGAAAGCTTGGTAAATCTGGCAGGGACCAGAGCATCCCCAGGACCCTAGGCAACAGAAAGAGAAGGATGTCTTGTAGGCCACCATTACTAGGATGTATCAATTTCAACATTCTGTTCATCTTTGGGTCAAAGAGCCCTAGCTTGAGTCATATATCTAACTTTGGGTAGGGTAAGGTGAGGTACTTTGATTCAACCAAGACAGCACTTAGTGGAAAGAGATAATTACCCAGAAGTCAATAAGTTGCTATTGGGGTGCCTGGGTGGCTCAGTTGGTTAAGCATCCAACTTCAGCCTAGGTCATGATCTCGCCATTCCTGAGGTCAAACCCTGCGTCAGGCTCTGCGCTGACAGCTCAGAGCCTGAAGCCTGCTTTGGATTCTGTGTCTCCCTCTCTCTCTCTGCCCCTCCCTCTCTCTCTTCTTCTCTCTCAAAAATAAATAAACTCTAAAAAAAATAAAAATAAAAAAAATAAGTTGCTATTACCCAAAGAAAGGAGAAATGCAACCTGGACAACCAAAGAACAATAAATGTCTATTACAGGGTTTAATTGGATGGGTCCCAAACCCATTCTCTTAAGTTAAAAGTCTTCTGCTCCTTATGCTGGTTCATGATCTACCCTTATTAATTGTCCAAGTAAAGCAATTTTTTAAAATCCCATTACTTTGTTTCTACCTAAAAGTTCAGCATTACTAGAGACCCCACCATGGACAAGCTGGAGAAGAGTTCTTTTGGGCTGGGAAAAAAAAAGTCTGGAAATGTGAAATGTGGAGATAAGACTCCTTCAAAGTTGCCAAGTAAAATAACCAAAATCAAAGGGTCATGAAGAGCCCTAGAATGGTCTGAATGTTTGTCCCCACCCCCACCTGCAAAATTTACATGTTGAAATCCTAATGCCCAATATGATAATATTAGAAGGTGACGCATTTAGGAGGTAATCAGGTCCTAAGTGTGGAGCCCTTATGAATGGGATTTTCTTATAAAAGAGACCCCATATCACTGCCTAGCCCAGTTTTCATCTTATGTGGATACAGTAAGAATCTACGACCTGGAAGACAGCCCTAAACCAACTACACTGTCCCCCTAATCTCAGACTTCCAGCCTCCAGAAAGTGAAAAATAAATGTTTGTTGCTTATTAGTCACCCAGTTTATGGCATTTTTCTCATGACACCAAATGGAGTAAAACAAGCCCTTTATCAGAGGTTAGCAAACTTTTTCTGTGAAAGGCCAGATAGTAAATATTTTAGGCTTTGAGAGAATACATAGTTTGCCACAACTACTCAACTCTTCTGTTGAAGCACAAAAGTAGTCATAGACAATAAGGAAACAAATGGGCATGGCTGTATTTCAATAAAACTTTACTTACAAAAGCAAGTGGCAAGCAGGATTTGGCCCAGGGTGGGTGGGGGGTACAGTTTGCTGACTTTCCTTTAAATTAAACAACAAAGCACATAATGCTTTTGTTTATGGCTGTTTCAAACCTGGCTCCAAAATGATAAATTTTTCCCTATGATTTTAAAGAATTTAGCTTCAGTTGCCAATATTTAGGACAGTGTTCACTTGATTTATCACCTACATTTTAACCATAAATTACCTCAGATGATTTTTGCTTAAAAAAAAACATGGGAGCAATAACGAACTATTAGGTAGGAACTCAATATCCACATCAAACTCAAACTCAACTCTCTCTATGTAGATGGGGAAAGTAAATGTTTTTATTCATTCAAGAACATTCAACATGCATTTACTTAGCACTTACTGTATGCCAGGGACTGAGGCTGGATACATAAAATACACAGGCCCAGGCCTTAAAGAGTTTAAGCCTGATGGAGAAACTTGCAGTCTAAAAAAACAATCCATAGTTGAGTGTTATTCTAATGGATAATAGATGGGTATTACAGAGAACCAGAATCAGGTTTAAATAGCTATAACTGTCTGAAAATGGAACAGGGTGCCTTATGGAAAGGATAGCCAATGCCTAAGGGCAGTTCCTAATTTGAGTAAATGCTCAAGCTAGATAATCTATAAGATTCTATAATCATCAGACATCCCTTAGAGTGCCTGTTTTAATGGGTGCCCTCCTCAGTATGCCAGGTTGAGCCCCCAGTGACTAAATCTGTATCATGTCCCCATCCCTGTGTCCATGATTGATTGGTGCAGGAGCCAACAACTGAGCCACGCAAGGTATAGTAGAAAAGTCTTCAAAGATGAGCACCCTTGATTTCTTTCCTCTCTCTATGCACATGCTATTCTTCACATCATCGTGGGGGAGGTGTGTTTCATTCTATGCTTGAATCTGGGCTGGGAGTAATTTCTTGACTTACAGTATATGGTAGAGTGACGCTGTCTGACATCTATCACTATGTCAGAAGAAGCTGGCAGCTTCCATCTTAGTCCCTCAAAGCATTTGCTCTTAGAACCCAGCGACTGTATTGTGGGGAAGCCAAACAGCCCCATGGAGAGACCCATATGAAAGAGACAGAGGTCTCTCCATTGGTGATCTGGCTGAACTCCCAGCTAACAACCAGGAACAACCTGCTGGTCATGGGAATGCACTGTCTGGAAGTGGATCCTTCAGCCTGCTATCAGCCCCACCAGCTGAGCCCTGCCTAAATTCCTTACCCACACATCATGAGATAGAATTGTTTTTTAAACAATTTGGGGGTAATTTGTTGTTCAGCAAAAGATCATTGGAACATGAAACCAATCATGGTTTTTCTCTCCCAAGAATTTGAAATTTAGGTTGTAAACAGGTATTAAAATTTTTAGGAGTTGAATCTTATAAAAGCAACCCTTGATGTGCGTTAGATTCACATGGAGAAATTATATAAAATGTAAAGTTCCAGGCTGTCACCTTTCCCCCAAATTTCTGAACCAGTCAGATTGGGTACAGCCTGGTAATATTTTAAGCAAACATTTTAAGCAAGCATCCAGGTGATTCTGATATCATGGACTAAAACGATGATTTGGATACACAACTCAGAGAGCTAACAGACATATATACTTAGACTTTCCCTCACCCTGTGTCCCCAAACTGGCCTTGACTTGAGCCCCTGACAATCCAGTGTTAGCTATTTGTAGCCTGAAGTCTGGTTGGACCCCAAGGTTAAGAAAAGCCCACATCAATAAAAAAAACCCAGTAGAGGAGATGGTACTTGAATCCTCACTAACCCCCAGTTCACTTCTAAATTGAGCTTGAAGACAATCACCTGCCTAATTTTAGAAACCTGAAATATCTAGGGCTGCAAGACTAAAGACGTCTTTAAACTACAATGTTAAATGCAATATAGTCCTTGTTATATTTTTTCCTCCAAAAGGCAAATCTCATCAGCCACCTTGGGGATTCTTCTGGATTATATCGCAGCCAACACGATTCTCTCAGTAAGACAGGCCGGCTGTAACTGCCATTATCTGCAGACAGAATTTCAAAGGGCTGGTCAGTGTGTGTGAAGTCTGGCATGAGGCGACTGCCTTGGGGAAGATTTTCTTTGAGGAGTTCAGAGAGGGAAGCTGATTTATAGGCACTGGACTCCCACAGTCCGGCTTTGGTGAGACATGAATCGGGTCAAGGTCTGTGTGTTCTTTCTTGCTTGAAGGTTTATTTGGGAACAAGGAAAAGAGGGAAAAAGATCTCTGCAAGTTAAGTTGGTGTACTATTCATCTCTTCCCACAGCCGGCCCCAAAAACAAATACTATGGAAGGGGGCATTTGACGGGTCTCAGAGGGAGGAGCCTGGAGCTTTCAACCATGGAGGCAATGCCAGCAAACTCCGGAAGTGGGTGAAATTCACTTTGGCTGCCTTCTCTCAACTTTGTTCTTAGTAAGACCTCTCTCTTCCTTGGCCTTTGTTCTTCATGCTGCCCTTCCATTCCTCGCTTGTTCCCCAAACTAAGGTTCCCCACCCACAAGTGGCTTATTCAGGAAATAACTTAAGTTCTAGAAGTGTTTTCTCCTTTCCCTTCTTTCTTTTTTTAACCAACCCATCCCTTCCATCAAAACCTACCCTTCCCGTCTCCCATGCCCTAGGGACCCTTCCCACTGCCTCACCACTGCACTAATAGGTGATGATTTTATTATTAGCCTTCAGCAAAGATGCAATCCCTCGGGGCACCAAGTGATTGAAGCTTTAGGCTCACTGGCAGTGAGCTGAGAGGGTTTAAAGCAATGCATGGCCCCCTCTCGGTGCCAGGCACACATAGAGGCTCAGAGGAGTCACAGGTACCATAGTGGAGCCCCTGAGAAGAACTTAGTTACTGGGGAGGGGAGATTTCATTCTTAATGAGGGTGTAATTGAATATGTCTAGATTTTGGAATAAAAATGACCTTTCCGGTAACTTAGAATCTATTTATTTTTCCCTGTGCAAATGAATAAAAGTTGTTTTCTTTTTTAATCCAGAAAATAAAACCACCTCAAAAATTAAATTAAAAAATGGAAGTCTGACACTCATCCCTCCAAGCTGTTACTGGATGATTCTTGGCAAAGTTTTGGTGGGTGGTTCAAGTTCAAGGCACATCACAGCCCTTGGCCCTCGCTCATCAAGAAGGAGGTACTACATCAGCCCAGCTGACCAAAGTTCTTTTCCCAGCTCACCTACCTTGGAACCAAAGATTCCCATAGTGACTCTGTTCTCGCAGGAAGAAATCTGGACTAGAAATCAGAAAACCTGACTTCTGACCCACATTCTGCTGTTAACGGTGGGGTCTTGACCTTCACAGGAAAATGAGGAGTACAAACCTGGAAAAGTCTCTAATCCTAAAATAACTAGGAACCTAAGATTAAAGGCCTCTGTTTAAAATACAAGTAAATACCCTGAAAACAAAACCAACATATTAATCAACAATTACCCACTACCGTTTAGCTCAAACGAGCCTCGTGGCTTAGCTTACCCATTTTCTCATAGGTCCTAGAGGATACTGCAAAAGACCAGTAATTTGAGTAGGGTGATAAGAAGGGAATGATCTAGGAGATGGTTTTTTTTTTTAATTTTTTTAACGTTTATTTAATTTTGAGACAGAGAGAGACAGAGCATGAACGGGGGAGGGTCAGAGAGAGGGAGACACAGAATCGGAAACAGGCTCCAGGCTCTGAGCTGTCAGCACAGAGCCCAACGCGGGGCTCGAACTCACGGACCGTGAGATCATGACCTGAGCTGAAGTCGGCCGCTTAACCAACTGAGCCACCCAGGCGCCCCCGGAGATGGGGGTTTCTTAAGGAAGGAGAGGAATCTGGTGGGAGGCCCCTGCTGGACCAAAGGAAAGCATAAGACTCCGGACCCCCAGGCTGGAGGCACCACAAGGAAAGAAAGTCAGGAACAAGGCACAAAAAAACTAATTTTCCCCATTTCCCGTTATTTCCCTTGGCTGGGCCTAAAGAAAAACTGCAAGACGTTGGTCCTGGTGAGAGCCTTTTAGACCCCCCGTAGACGCTTATTAAGTGGTAAATAACTCCAATAATGATGAACCTAAGGAATTCTAGCCCGATCGCTACCCTGACACAAGTCAAAATAGCTGTTCTCCTTCCTGTTTGAGAAATGAGACTCAGCCGATGTGGGGGCAGTGGGGAGAGGAAGGAAGAAAATAACAAGCAGTTACCTTTATTAAGCATCCACTCTGCACCAAGCACTGCGCTGGGTTCTCTTGTTCGATATGACCTATTTGCAAGGAAGACATTATTCCTATTCCATACGGGAGACACTGAGATTCAGAGAAGTGTCACTTGCCCAAGGTCATCTAGCCAGTGATGGGCACAGCCAGGATTTAAATCCATACCTCAGTGACAGCAAAACATTCTTTCCACAATGGCCATGGAAAATAAGTTTTAGCAAATGGGTTTTAACTTTCCACTTAAGTGATAAGCAAAGTAATGATAACAATTAACGTTTGACGAGGGCCTGCTATTGGCCAACCGCTGTGCTAAATGCCATCGTTTATCATGACATTTAATCCTTACTGTGACACTGTGAAAGAACTAATATCACCCAATTTCACTTCTAAGGAACCTGAAGTTAAGCAATTTGTTCAGGGACACATGGTGAGATGTCAAAGAAAAGAGTTAAGCCAGACAATCAAACACCAAAGACCATAATCTTACGGCTACACAGAGCACACTTATTTTAGTCCAATTCCCTATAAATAAAAGCTTGTTATTGCTCAATGTATTAGCAGGGATGAAGATAGAGGGAATTTTAACTACCATCCAGGCTGTTGACAGATCCAGAAATCACTCTTTGACAGCAGCTGGGAGTGACTGAGGGGTGAATGTTTTCAGAGTGGCAGGCCTGCCCTCAAAGCTATTCAGGCCCTAAACAAGACCTTCTCTGTGTCCCTGATGTTCTTCAAACACACACACACACACACACACACACACACACACACACACACACAAACGCACGCGCGTGCGCACCAATTTCAACTGTCCTGGGACAAATGGCTGCCACTGTACCCCATCCTGCAGGAACAGCACCCTGACCTTCTCCCCTCAGGGCCTGGAAAATGTTTCTGGCATCTTTGCAGAGATGGGAAACCGGAGCGAGGAGGAGACGGAGGGGAGAGGTTAGAAGAGGGGGAAAACCCAGTGTCTATGTAGGCAAAGTGGAGAGGGAGGCTGAGCTAGTGAAAGAACATATTTCCGCAAACGGAACCAAAACATATTTCACAAACGCTGTTGGCCTTGCAAAGGATTAGCTGCTAAAGGACATGACCGTGGGTACCAATCTCTGTTTACAAGCTTCTCCTCTGCCCTGCCTGGAGACGTGACTTTCCATGTCCTCGATAAAGGGCTCATTAGCTGGTTACCTCAGCTGCAGAAACCCAAGCAATTCCTGGAGTCTCCAGGACAGGACTAAGGAGCAAGACCTGGAGGGCCTCTGGCCGTGGACACATTTTCACCGTCAGCAGGGACACGTGTGTCTTCAAGGGTCTCCCCACCACAAACAACTGCCTGTATACTTCTAAAAAGTCAGTGTTGTGAAAGATAAAAAAAGAGCTGAGGAGCTCTTCCAGATTAGAGAGGATTAAAGAGGCATGACCACTAAATGCAACGCATCATCTTCTGTTGCATTTTGGACTAGGAGGGGAAATCGCCAGTAAGGATATGACTAGGGCAACTGAGAAAATTTGAATACGGACTGTATCCTACTTTTCATCTCTTGGTAGTATTTTTCTTGAACTTTATGTTAAAGGATAACATATATACAGAAAACATGGCAACGCATACATACTGATCATCAATGTACAACTTAATGAAATTTCATCAAGTGAATGATACTTTTGTTAATCAGCATGCTGATTAAGAAATAGAACATCGAGGGGCGCCTGGGTGGCGCAGTCGGTTGAGCGTCCGACTTCAGCCAGGTCCCGATCTCGCGGTCCGTGAGTTCGAGCCCCGCTTCAGGCTCTGGGCTGATGGCTCGGAGCCTGGAGCCTGTTTCCGATTCCGTGTCTCCCTCTCTCTCTGCCCCTCCCCCGTTCATGCTCTGTCTCTCTCTGTCCCCAAAATAAATAAAAAAACGTTGAAAAAAAAATAAAAAAAAAAATAGAACATCGAGATTTCCCATGAAAACTCCATAATTGTCCCTTCTTGTCACCATTTCCTTCCAATTCCACTCTTGCCATCCAAGATAACAATCACCCTGAATTTTAGCATTCAATGTTCACATTGAACTTTAGATTCAATTTGCCTGGTTATGCCTGTACATGTACATGTGCCTGTGTGATTCTTACTTTGATATGATTTTAAACTTACAAAAAGTTGTAAAAAAAGTAGAAAGAACTCCCGTGCACTCTTTATCCAGATTCACTTTTGATTACATTTTGATGTATTATCAGCTTTCTCTCATGCTGTCCTATCTGAACCATTCATGACTTAATTGAGATGTCAGGCCCCTCTACCTGTAAACACTTCATTGTGTACACCCAAAATGTCCAAAAAACAGGACATTCCCTTATGGAATTACTTTCTATTATAGAATTACACTACAGTTATCAGAATGAAGAAATTCTACAGTATCTTGTAGATTTTGCTTTATTTTAAAATATGCTAGGTATCAATTATTTGTTAATGGATTAAACACAGATTTACAACTAAATGGCCATAATTAGGACCACCCTTTCTTTGTGGAACTTATTGGCATGTTGGAGTGTATTCTAGATAACAGTGTTTTACCCAAAGTTAAATCTGAAGCTAATCATTATATTGTGAGACTGAATGTACAAATGGACAGTGGCCAGACTGTATGTAAAAATAGAACTCCGAGGGGCGCCTGGGTGGCTCAGTTGGTTAAGTGTCTGACTTCAGCTCAGGTCATGATCTCACAGTTCGTGAGTTCAAGCCCCGCGTCGGGCTCTGTGCTGACAGCTCAGAGCCTGGAGCCTGTTTCAGATTCTGTGTCTCCCTCTCTCTCTCTGACCCTCCCCCGTTCATGCTCTGTCTCTCTCTGTCTCAAAAATAAATAAATGTTAAAAAATAAAAAAAAATAATAAAAATAGAACTCCGATTGACAGCCTGCAGCCACCTGCCTGGGAAACCAGCCCCTTATCTTCAGCAAACAGCCCTAGAAGCCAGACTTGCAGGAAGCCAGATTGCCATCTCCAGTGACAATCCAGAAAACCCAACAATAACTTCTGTAACCATTGGCCCCCAAAGGGTGAGGACTTGGTTCATACCTGACAGCTTCCCTGATTTTTGTCCCTGCTTCCAACGTAGGACCAAGCAGGGAAAGTCAAACATGCTCCGCTGACCAACCACACGGATCCTCCACGTCTCGTTAGCCCATCTCCACCTTCCTCGTGCCCACAGCCTCCAGTCGGGGCACACCTGAAGCCTTCTGCTGTGTCTCCGATAAAGCTTTCCCATTCCTCTGCCTGCCTTTGAGTCTCTGCCAGAATTCAAGTGATGGTGGCCAACTCCCTTGCTATAGCCAGAATAAAGAGCCTTTGCTTTTCTCATTTGGTGGGTCTTCCTTTATTTCCACAGTTCTGTGGTTATAATGAGAAAATGTCCTTGTTCGTAGGAAACATGTGCTGAAGTGTTTAGGGGCAAAGGTTCAGAAAAATATGTGTGCATCTAGACAGAGAGGGGGAGTGATAAAGTAAATGTGGTTATAAGTTAACAAGCAGTGAATCTGAGCTGAAGGTCGGGGGTGGGGGGTGGTTCTTTAGAGGAGAATCTTGCAAGTCTTTTGTACCTTTGAAATTATGTCAAAATAAAACATCTTTTAAAAGTGTCCCTGGGTGATTGCTTACATCCTGACCAAACGGACTATACCTGTTCACTAGGGCCTTGGATGATGGACTTGTGCCTTGTCTGTGTCCCTTGATCCGTCTGCCAGTGCTCTCTCAGCCATACCCTCCCCACCCCACAGCACTTTCCCAACCCTCTGACAGTTATCCATTTGGGTGACTGGCTGCATAAAGAATCAGAATGATCTTGAAGTCCCCTCGCCCCTCTCCCCGGGGCCAAGGGGCACAGAAGAAGTGAGGTGTTGCTCTCATCATCAGCCGTCACATGTACCCCAGGCCTCGTGATGCAAATGACTCGTGACCTGGGGGTTGCAAGGATGGTTGGAGATGGGCCATCAGTTTCTTAAGACTAAGCTGAGTTCTTGGAGCTGGCTGGACTTAACTATTACATTCCAAAGCTGCAGTATGTGACTGTTCTCTAACCTTGACTTCTTACTCTTCTTTCTTCCTTGCAACTCACAGGGGCACCCTCTTATTCGTTAAACCTCTCTTATCCCTTCACACAGTGCTTCTTAACCCTGGCTGTACATTCAAATCATCTGAGGCTTTAAAAAATATTGATGTCAGCTCCTATGTCCCAGAAACCCTTATTCAATTATTCCAGGGTACAGCCTGGGGTTTGGGCTTTTTGTTGTCTTTGTTTTTGCTTTTAAACCCCCTGGAAGATTCTGACATACGGCCAAGATTGAGGACAACTGCCTTCATGCATTGTCAAAGACATTGACAAAGCTCTTCTCTCCCAGATCTTCCATCTTTCTCATTGCTCTGGGAGGATTTCTGACCATTCCCTCAGACCTCACCGAAGCTGCCACATAGGGAATTTTCTCTAAAGTAGTTAGAATTTACTTGGCCTTTGCAAAAGTGATTTATTTGAAAGTCTTGTCCCAACAACAAATTAAGGACAGATGAGATACATGAAAACCTTCTCTGGCCAATAACAATCAAAGGTAATCTTCGTAATTTCCTATAAATAAACTCACCCAGTCTATATTTACAGGGCAAAAGCCCCAGCACACATCCCCTTGTGACTGCACAAGCTGCTACAAGGCAGAAAACAACAGATTATCCATCCAGATGTAGTTATGAGATACTGAAAATACATGGGGCAAAGAGATGATGAAATTGCACCAGATTTACAGCAACAGGTGGTGGCCTCTCCTTGCAGGCACACACGTGGTCATCTGACCTCGCAGTCACACGAAAGGGAGAACAAGGAGGCCCAGCACCAAGAAGTCTGTTGAAAGATCTGTGGCTTGGATTCAAAGCAGGGAGAGCCCAGGAGATGCTAGGAAGCATGCATTTGCCCACTTCTCAGTCCAGATATTCATTAGAATCTCAAAGGAGACGTCTAGAAACTACTTGTCTATCTCCAATCCCCCACTTGGCCCAATTAAATCAGTCTCTTCAGTCAGGGCCCAGGCATTGGTATGTTTAAAAGTTCCCAAGATATTCTAGTGTGCTGCCACTTGACTTTGAACATCACCATCGCTCATAGAGTCCTCTTATCTCACCATCCAGGCAGGACACTGAGTTCCCTGTGCCCTCTGAACCAGGTGCTAGAGCCACATCACTTCCCCTCCCCCATAGTGTTGCCTTCTCTTCCCGCACCCTTTCTCCCATTACACACACATGTACACACTCACACATAGCCTCACACACATGGGCCCACAGAACAAAACTCCCAGCAATCCCATGTGAGTTATTACAGTTTCTTGCAAATGAGTTATTTCCTTAATTACCCTGTATCTGAGAGAAAGTAATTCTTCGTACCCTGTGGGGGCCCCACAGCACGTAGCAGAGCCTCAGGATCAATTAAATGTAAGTGTCAAATGGCTGAAAGTTCAGTTGATCCATTCAGCCAGAACTATCAGGAGGGAGTTGACCTCGCTGAGCCCAAGACTTGGTATCCTGCAGGAGAGTCAAACAGCTACTAAACATTATGTACCATTGGCTGGATTTAAATTCTCACTCCAATATCTATGAGCTGTGTGACCTTAAACAAGTGACTCAATGTTTTCTCCAAACCTCAGTTCCTATATCAACCAAATGAGAAAATATCAATATCCAGCTCCTAGCATTGTTAGGTAACACATGTGAAGCACTTTCCAACTGCATAGTGGCCGACAGACAGTAAACAATAAATGGTCATAGCTAATTTCAATAGCCACATTCTTCTGGGCTCCATACCACCTGGTGTTTATCTATTATAGTTTTTTATAACCATATATGTAATAGGCACAGACTTTTTTTTTATTCAGATAGTAACTTCTTTCTTTCACACTGCTGTGCCCCAGCTAACCCTACACATTTACCTTCTCCTGAGAATGGGTTTGTGTCCCAACCCCTTGCTGCTCCCAAAGACAAACCCACAGCTTCACTAAGCAACAGACAACAATACAGATAATCTTCTAAAATATACAAAATTTCACCCAATTTTGACTCCTCCCTGGGATAGTCCCTGAAAGTCCCTGGAAACTCTGGATCTCTGTTTTCATTCCTGAGGGTGGTGTTCACCAAACCTCCCCATCTCCTGAGCTCCTCCTTTGGGTGGGCCTGGTGTTCCCTTCCCACATGAAAGCCCCTCTTCTCAGTCAGAGAGCATTGGGGTCAGACCATTGGTGTCTATTACTGGCCTCCAGTTGGTGCCCAACTGTCTCAAGTGAGTGACTTATATCTTTGAGGAGCACCGGCTAAGGAAACACTCACCTCTTTGGGCCCTGGCCTCTGGGGACTTTCCCTTACGTGAAAGGGTAATGGGCAGTGAGTCAACAATATTACCAAACATCCAGACTCCAACATGCATGTCACTCATATTTGCCCAGCCAATCTGCCTTGAGAGTGCAACAGGGTTCCAATGACAACAACAGTAACACAAAATTTGGGGGGAAATTTGTGACTCCTTGAAACTGCCACCTCCACCCAGCTCTTTCCCAGACTGCCCTCAAGAAAGTGCTCATGTGAGCTAGAGAACATTGTCTTCTGGGCTCTCCTATGGGGTCTGTCTCCTAACAAAGTAATGGCCCTGAAACTCCTTCTCCATCCAGATGCAGGCTGGTCTGGCCCTCTGTTCAGGCCACTCTCCTCCTGTTGATTCTCAGATGCATAGCGTCCTCTCACCCACATCACTTCCGTGCCCCACTGAGTTCTGCTTCACAGTCTTTGTGCTCACTGCTTTTCACGGGGTCAGATTATGACTCTGTCATATAACAATCTCCCTCCCCCTGATCAAAGAGCCAGGAGAGAGAGAAAGCTCTTGAACCACATACTTCCTGCTGAGCTCAGAAGCCTCCTTCCTTCCAACACCAACCCGTGGCCTTTGAGTCAACTGTTTGGCCACCTCCACCTCCCTCTCTCTCATTCCCAAAGGGCCCCTCAATCCCTCCTATTCACCGACCCATGGAAGATGGGCCTTACTGGCCTCCGGACAAGCCTAGACATGTCTGCAGTCAACAGAAGACATGCTTAACCTTCAAGTTAGGACCACCAACAGCCACAGTTTTCTGAGAGACACAGGGAAATAATAGATCTTGCAAGATATAGTCCTTGGTGGGTTTAAAACCTAAAACCTAAAGAAGTACCACAGAATTGTAAGATGACAACATTAGGGGAAATTGAAACTGGGTAAGAGGTACATGGGGATTCTCTGTACTATCTTTGCAACTTTCCTATAAATCTAAAATTATCCCAAAATAAAAGGTCTGTTTGAAATAAATAATTGAAGGAAGGAAGAAAAGAAGGGAGAGAAGAAAGTAAGAAAGGAGGGAGGGAGGGAAAGCTGAAAATATTGTGTAAGTTCAGATGAGGAAAGGCCATGATGAGGAAATTGAAGTCAGGTGTATTGCTTAGCATTGGTACAAAAATATAACATAGTAAGAAACTGTAAAATCTTTAAAAAGTAAAAATTAAAAAAGGAGACAAGCCTCCCTTTCCCCTCACATACACTTGCGCACTGTATCTTCTCAACACACACAAACCTTCCACCATTACCACCCCACCAACAGAGAAGGAATTTCGGGCCCATGACCCTACCCTCTTGTAATCCAGGGTAAACATTAGTGCTGCTTACTGGATATTTTTGTCTCTCCACCTTCTGGGTTCATGAGGAATGTACTTCCTGGCCCCCTTGTGGGCAGTAGAGTCATTTGACCAGCTCCAGACAAGCAGTTGCAACCTGAAGTGACATATTCCAGGAGACATTACCAGATGATACTCTCCAAAGTTCACTTTCCTTCTGCCTCATTGATTACCTACACCCAAATTGGTGACTTCTCTGGCATCCTGAGTTGGATGCCAAGCCTCCAAGTGATCCACAGTAGATATACATATAATATGGGTGAGAAATAAACCTTTGTTATTATAAGCCACTAAGATTTGGGGTTGTTTGTTACTACAGCATAACTTAGCCTATCTTGACTGATACACCCTCTTTTCCTGACAGATGTTCCAGTCTTTCTCCCAACTGTTCTATTAGTTATCTGGTTATAGCATTCTGCCACCTGCCTTTCATTCTTCCTAGATACACTTTAAATACCTCTGAATAATAATATCTTCACGTCTTTGCTTGGCCATTTTCTTGCCTGAAATGCCTTTCCTCACCACATGTTGAAATTAGGTTCATCCTATAATGCCCTATTCAAAATAACCCTGGAGGCTTCCATAAGTCCCAGGTGGAAATAAATTGCCCCTGTTGTATTCCATAATCTTCACGTCTTTGCTTGGCCATTTTCTTGCCTGAAATGCCTTTCCTCACCACATGTTGAAATTAGGTTCATCCTATAATGCCCTATTCAAAATAACCCTGGAGGCTTCCATAAGTCCCAGGTGGAAATAAATTGCCCCTGTTGTATTCCATAATATTTAATTTGATTTATTACTATAGATCTTATCATACTTTAGTAGGGAGAGTCTGTGTCAAGAAGAACTAAAGCTGGTTCACCTCTCTATTCTCCGTAGGACCTACAAGCACCCGGCACGCAGGTGGCACACTCCTGTTATTCTCCCCAGCCTTAAAATGCATTGGCTTTAAATCTGCAAAAATCAAGCTAACATTTATTAATTACTCTTAGTCCTACAAACATTTATTTAGTGCCTACTGAGGGGCAAGAACCATACTGGGTGCTGGGATTCAGAGATGTAAATGACATGATTCCTGCCTTCCCAAAGTCTTAGCCTAGTGGAGGAAGAAGACACCGATGCAGGTAATTATAAATATGTACATCTCTATTCAGTACAACTTGCTTCATCAACTTAGGGTTGTGAAATGCTCGCATGTACTTTTGTTTTCCCAGTTAGTAACTCAGCCCCCACATGCCAATATTGGCAGAAAATGTGGTATCTCCTTCAGGACATGACTTAGTCTAAAGAGGTTGGGGGGAAGAGGCAGAATCTTGCAGGCAGAATCCATCCTTTTCCATATCAAGCAGAGAAGAACTGAAGCCATCCCTCCACTTCCCACTCCTTCCGGTGTTGCTGTGGACCACGGAGCCCACACAGCTGAACAGATGGTGCTTGTCTGCTGTCACAGTACTGCACTCATGGATCCTGCCCACCCCACAGGGCTGCCCTCTGAGCAGGTGCCTCTCTATGGTTTCCATACCTCTGCTAAGCCACTATTCTCCAAAGCCTAGGCCCAGGGCTAGCCCAGGTTGCTCAGTCTAGAGAACCTGCCAGCATCAGCTGGAAGACAGTGCTGGTCCATCTCTCCCACACCAACCCTCAGATCCTGCATGTAGCTGGAGGCCCAGCCTAGATGCCCCCTTGCTTGAGGTAATTTTATTTCAAGAGCCACATTGCCCCTTCCGTTTTCTGTTGCAAGCTTTGATCAGAGCAATCCCAGTCTATTCTGTGAGAGCTCCCTAACTTCCAGTCTCAAGACTTCAGAAGTTGAGATATCAGCCCCTTCCCTCCCTGAAGGTCCCACTCATTACTCAAGTAGGTGTCTCACCTCTTCCCCCAGAACTTTGTGTCTTAGGAAAAAGACGGCTTTTGCTAAAGCGTCCTCCTACACTCTGCTCTTTGGACCCAGGGTGTCCACTAGCTTTACATTCACATAAATAAGAGGACAACTTTCATGATTCTTCATGAAACAAAAAAGGGGGCAGTCATTCCAAATTAAAAAAATAAATCAGTCATGGAGATGTAACATAAAGCATGGCGACTATCGTTAACAATACTGTGTCGCATATTTGAAAGTTGCTAACAGAGTGGAGCTTAGAAGTTCTCATCACAAGGGGAAAAAAAACTGTGTAACTATTATGTAAGGTGATAGATGTTAACTACATTTATTGTGGTGATCATTTCACAATGTATACAAATATCCAATCATTATGCTGTACACCTAAACTAATACAATGTTATGTATCAGTTACTATCTGAATTTTGTCTGTGCCTATTACACATATGGTTATAAAACACGATAATAGATAAGCACCAGGTGCTATGGAGCCCAGAAAAAAAAAATATCTGATCCAGACTGGCTTCATGGAAAAACAAAGAAGGAAGTCAGGGAAGGCTTCCTGTATCATGTATCTGCATTATGATGTCCCAGGTCATGTTCATCCTATATCCTGAGTGTCTGCAGCCAAAGGGGGCTTGTCTGTATGAACTCAAGTCCTCAGGTTAATGGCAGCTCAAGAACAGAGTCTCCACAGAAGTGAAGCATATATACCAGAGTAGAGGAGGAGATGGGGGGTCACAGTCAGGCCAAGATATGACCGGACAGGATTTTAGGGAGTCAGGCATCTGAGTCCCAGCATCAGCAATCAGAGATACGCACACAAAGGTTTCAAATATGGAACAAACTCTTACTGTCCAGGCCACATTTTAGGAGCTGGAAATGTCACGATGAATAAGACAGACACAGGAGTACAGGCCAAATCATTCAACTTCCTAAAGACTCCAATCCAGGAATGAGCAAGAAGAGAAGTATCCTCTGCCTGACAGTCAGGGAAGGCTCAGTGAAGGGGGACAATGTCGGAGGTCAATCTATAGGGCCTCAGCTGGTCTGAACAAATTTGGGAAAGGGAGACAAATTAGAAAAGAGGCTCCTACTTATGGGTTGACACAGAGTCAACTCTTGGTGAGAGGAACATGGGCCAGATTTCAGGCGCCACTCACCCTCTGGGCCAGGTGCCTTGGCAGAGTGTGCAAAAAGCAAATGCATTTGGCCTTAAAGGATGAATAGGAGAGCACCTCCAAATAAGGGGAAAGACACTCTAGGCAGAGGAACAACATGGTCAAAGGCCAAGGGCTACATTAAGGCTTGAGCCTAGAGAATCTTTTAAACCTCCTGTTGAGGCAGGAAGTGGTCCCAGAATACAGGTGACCTGAGATGCAAAATACAGATAATCTGGGGTTCAGGGTACAGCTGACCTGGGATTAAGAGTACAGGCAACCTGGGGTTCAGGGTGCAGGTGATCTGGGATTCATAGGTGTGAATTTTAAAACAAACACCCCCAATCAGAGAGCAAAGAAAAAATCATTGCTACTGGAGATGAGTTCCAAATCTAAGGAAGGTAAGGAAGCCTCTAAACTAAAATGACAGGGTAGCTCTGTCAGCAGCAGAGAAATTATTTAGTGAGTTTCAAAAATGTGGAAAACACCTGGGACCAATTCAGTGTTTAAAAATAAATAAATAAGGGATTTCTCTTCCTTGTGAACTAGGATTCAGAGACTGGTTCTCCTGAAATAATTGTCCCTAGCTTTTCATTTCCCTTTGTGAGTTTGGAAAGGAACAAATACATCTGACTTGGCTGGATTTGACCTTCCCCATGGTAGACATATCTTTCTCCCCAATCCCCACCCCCCCACCAACCAAGACTGAATCACTAGGAAGAACATTTCGATCAGACCACCACCATCCACAGACAATTCAAGGGGATAAAACACATGTGAGTATGGACTTTAAAAGCCAATTTTTAAATAAAATAAAATGGGCTACTTGCTTATGCTAAGTTCTCCCAGAATTAGCCTGATGAAAAGGTGGGGGAGGCCATCCTACCATAACAAATGGTATGAGCTGAAGGAGACAAAACGTATTCCGACTTCAAAATAGCTATTCCCCAAGTTCAGCAAGTGCTATGAAAATCATTCCCTTGGAATATGGCACTGCCTCCTGAAAGTCCTCTGAGGACCTTAAGAGGACTCATCTACACAGTAGCCATGTTCCCCTTCCCTGAACACAGTAGCTGATTTCCAGGTATCTGCCCCCAGATGGCCAGGGGCGGGGGGCAGGCCCAAGCTAGGAGTCAAGATTGGTCCAAGCATGTCAGGGGGATCTTACTGCCCTTGCCAGTCTTGGTTTAGCCATGGGCATATGCCATAATTCTGACCAATGAGATATAGGGAGAAGTAACTTATGGAAAAAAATACCTTAGCTCCTAGAAAGACACACTGGAAGGAAGAGAAGAGGAAGAGACACTGGATTTCTGATTCTGACTATTGGTGTATATGGATGTGTTTTCTGAAAGTGGTGTCCATCTTGTAACGTGGATGTCAGTTGGATTGAGTGATATGACTAAGGGTAGCAAAGCCAAAAGGCAGGCAAAATCTGGGTCGACAATAATAATATGGAGCCATAGAATTAACCAATCCAGAAATGGCCCCTTTTTTAGGACTTTTGTTATAGGAATTAATAAGTATCCCTAATTTTTAAAGGCACTTTACGTAAGGTTCTCTATTGTTTATAGCTGAAAACATCCTGATACACACATTTTGATGTCTTCCTTACCTTGATACCCATTTACCCCTAAACACACAGCAGTTTGGATTGTGCATGCCACCAAATGCCACTGAATCCATTCTTTCTTCAATCCCCAGTGTCCCCCTAAAAAAGAGATCCACTGGTAAATCTTTAGACCTTAGCTGACTCAACTTCCCTCTCATATTTGACTCGTGCTCATAGCCTCCTCCTAGAAACTCTCCATTCCCTTGATTTTAATGACACTAAAATCTCCTGGTTCTCCTCCTACCTGTCTGACCACTTCTTCTCTGTCTCCTTCTTCCAATCACTTCAAAGAGGTCCTTGGCCAACAGATACATTTTGTTTAACCTGGGTAGTGTTTTTAAAATTTTGTAAATTCATTTCCAACATTAAAAATTGAGAAATTTCACTCAAATATAAGGCTTCTAGCTTCCTGGAATAATTGCAAGACTGGACAATACTAGCCTGGTATTCCCACGTGAGACTTTACAGGTTAGGAGCAGGACATTAGTCCAGCAAATAGGCAAAAGAATCATCCAGAGTCCAGGTGAAGGATGTGTTTGTGTCAAAAGCTGCTAATAGGTCAAGATGAAGACTCAGAATAGATTTGGCAATGTGGAGGCAGCTGGTGACCCTGAAGAGAGTGTTTTAAGATTGAAAATACTCTAGGGGCACTTGGGTGGCTCAGTTGGTTAAGCTGCCAATTCTTGATTTCAGCTCAGGTCACGATCTCGTGGTTGTGAGATGGAGCCCGGCATGGTACTCCATGCTTGGGATTCTGTCTCTCTCTCTCTCTCTCTCTCTCTCTCTCTCTCTCTCACCCTCCCCCACTCATGCTCGCTCTCTCTCTCAAAATAAATAAATAAACATTTTTAAAAAGATAGAAAATACTCTTAAAAGAGTAGTTTCAAGACAGAAAGAATGGGGGAAAGTTGGCACTACTAGCTAAGCTGTAGATTCTCATAACACATAATCCAGCAATTTCATTTCTAAGATCTGCCACAGAGGAAATGTAGTACACATGTACCACAAAACATATATAAGAATGTTCATAATGGCCCCAAACTGAAAACAACCCAGTGTTCATCAATAGTAGAATAGATAACAGACTGGAGTATATTGATACAATGGGATAATGGGCAGCAATGAAAATGAATAGACTATCAGAGACAACACGGAAAAACACCATGATTATAATGCTAAACATTTAAAATAAATAAGATACAGGGGTGCCTGAGTGACTCAGTTGGTTAAGTGTCTGACTTCGGCTCAGGTCATGATCTCATGGCTTTTGAGTTTGAGCCCCACATTGGGCTCTGTGCTGATAGCTCAGAGCCTGGAGCCTGCTTGGGATTCTGTGTCTCCCTCTCTCTCTGCCCATCCCCTGTTCATGCTCTGTCTCTCTCTCTTTCAAAAAAAAAAACATTAAAAAAATAAAATAAAATAAAAATAAATGAGATAAAAAGAATGCAACTCAACTCATAGAAAGTTTTAAAACAGGAAAAACCAAACTGTATTGTTTAAAGTGTTCATGACTAAGTGATATAACTCAGAAAGAAAACCAAGGAAGTTATTATATATATTTAAAAAAAAACAGATAGCTATCAGCCCTAGAAGGGAAGGAGTCTATTGCAAGTGTATGGGGTGACTCAGAGATGCTGGCAATGTCTTATTTTTTTACCTGGCCTTTGGTTACATAAAGGATGGCTTTATATTATTATTATTTGAATTGTGTGTGTGTGTGTGTGTGCATGTGTGTGTATGTCGTATATAGATTTTAAGGACTCATGCATGCTATTCTTACCATTTAAAAAAGAAATGAGGGGGGCGCCTGGGTGGCGCAGTCGGTTAAGCGTCCGACTTCAGCCAGGTCACGATCTCGCGCTCCGTGAGTTCGAGCCCCGCATCAGGCTCTGGGCTGATGGCTCGGAGCCTGGAGCCTGTTTCCGATTCTGTGTCTCCCTCTCTCTCTGCCCCTCCCCCGTTCATGCTCTGTCTCTCTCTGTCCCAAAAATAAATAAAAACGCTGAAAAAAAAATTTTTTTTAAATAAATAAAAAAGAAATGAGGAAGAGCAATTAAAAACCTTTCTTAAGCATGGTTATGACTGGCCACACATCCTATGCCATCACTGGCTGGGACACAGTCAGAAGTCACTGCCTCATGAGACCTCTGGAACCACTCAGGCTAAACTAGCCCAAGTTCATCACTTCTATTCCTCTGTAGTTTTTCTCACTATATTAAAGCATCATGATCATTCACCTTTTACTTGGCAATAGCCTGTCTTCCCCATGGAAGAAAAAGGAGAATGGGAAGAGCAGAAATGGAGCCAGTGGAGGTAAACACCTATTCCCATGATTTTTGTTCAGGGAAGAATAGAAACGTAGCAGGAGACAGATGACGAGTCAAGGGAGATAGTTTTTTTCTTTTTTAAGATGGTATATGTTATGGTGTATATATATATGGTGAAGGAAATCATCTGGAAGGGAGAGGGAAATGTGGTGATCTAGCAGGAAGAGAAAATGATTGGAAAGGCTACATTCTGGAGAAGGTGACGGGAGCAGGCGTCAATGCATGACTGCAAGGCTGCACCTGGGCCAAGAAGCAAGGACCATAGGGAGCAAAGGCAGAGCACATGGGGACAATGGCCAGGAGGTCATAGGTTTGGTAACGGAAGGAAGAGGAAGTTCTCTTGCAATTGTTTCTATTTTCTCAGAGAGTGAGAAATGGGGTATTTGAGATTGGAGGGGGAAGTGGCAAAATAGTCCTCTGGGTGAATGGGATGGAAAGTGACCAGAGAAATACAGTAGAATGGCTATGGATGCCTGAGGGCCCCCTTAAAAGTTAGGGTCCCCAATTTAAGTTGAGGTTGGTCAACATACTGAGTGCTTTCCTCCAGTCTTGTTCAGCTATTTGATGCAGGTAAAGAACCAGAGGAGAGCTGGAGCTTAATCAGCTGAATTTAACAGGGGGTGAAGGTGCAAGGGGGTGGCCGCCACAGCAGACCATGGGCTCTGAGCTGTGCAAGGAGGGGAGCACAGAGAGTAGCAACCTTCACATTCACTGTTATCACCATTTTCAACTACCAATGCAATTATTCTTCTCATTTGTGTTTTAAAGCATAGTAATAGAGTTTGCCTCAATAAGGCATAGTATTTTATCTTCTTTCGAATATATTTTCTAATGTCTATAAAGATATGAAAGTCCTTGGGGAAACTGGACTTTTTGGATCTGTCATGATAGGCTCCTGGTGTTTGACAGAATAACTGATAAGACATAGGAACGCCTGGGAACCACTATCTTATGCGATCCTTATCCATGTAAGGGTCCATTTCAGAGAACCACGTGTGCTGCTGATTAACAATACAGCCATGACAAGAAATCTGGCGTCAAACTCCATCTCCATCACCAACTGACTTTGGCTAGTTTTCTTGGCCTCTTTTAACCTCCGTCTTCTCATCTATAAAATATCTATAACAATAGTATCTACTTCTTGGAATCCTGTACAGAATCAAGTGAGAAAGTTCATGCATAGCACGGTGCCCAGCACAAAATAAATATTCAGTAAAAGACAGAGTTGCTTAGAATAAGTACTCAATAACTGTTGGCTGATTTGGTTGGTGTTGGTGGTTGCTGAATAATGGGTTAAATGTTTAAGTGCTTGGGTAATAAGGAGATCTCAATCTCATTGACATTCTATTCTATACTTGGACAACCTTAATTTGATCCAGATCTTTCTGCTGCCAACATCTATGCTTTTTGCCCGATAAACTACTCTTCTTCTTGAAAAGTTGGTTCTCATTCTGATTTATTCTAATTCTCTTCTTAGGAAGGACCCAGAGGAAGTCAACTCCTCTACTGCAGGACAGTTTCCCTCAAATGAAACAGAGACTCTCCAGAGTTGTGGATCACACCAGGAAATTGTACCCCTCACACCATGGGGACCATTGGGGAAGTCAGCAGCAGCAAATACAGAATGGCCTCAGGATCTAAGATCCTCTCTCAGAGCCTCTGTGTATGGTCAGAAACCCCTTCCCAAGGAAGGTCCTTATCTAGTTATTTCTCTGAAGCCCAGGGGAACTTCCTCAAGGGAAGCAACTTCTCTCTCCAGTGAAACAAAAGTCTGATGATCCCATATTCCCAGTATATGATCCTAATGCATGACCCTCTAATTTAAGTGGATGTGCCATCATTCCATTATTCAACCAGCAAGCTTTGAGTGAGTGCTTGCCAAGCTACATAGGCACTAAGAGGAGTGCAGAGGAAGTATAGAGGCTGGCCCTGAAGGACATGAAGACACCCCATAAGGACATCCTGACATCCTGTGGGACCTCAGACAAATCATCACCTTCTAACTCAGCTTCCTTGTGGTGAAATGGGGATAGCAGTAATCACCAATACAAAGATTATTGTGAGGATTTAATGAAATGATTCTAACTATTATTATGGAAGATATCTCCACACAGACACTCCCCTTCCTTGTGGGGAACAAAACCCCAGTTTTGTTCAAGAAAGCACTGTGCTTGCCCCAGGCTATGAATTAAAATTGATCTGATATGGTCATGATGATCCTAATCCTCTCTTCCAGAATCACCTTCCCAGACCCTCTTGTGCCTGGGAATGTTCATCTGACCAATGGCCAAATTCTGGCCAATGAGAAATTAAAAGACATCATCTGGGAGCTTCCGGAAAATTTTTTGCTTTCCTATAAGGGGACAGCAATGAGATAATACACATAAGTGCTCCCACCCCACACATGTAAACACATACTCTATCTCTCATCCTTCTTCCTTGAATTCAGATGTCATGCCTAGAGCTGTGGTAGCCATCCTGTGACCATGAAGTGGCAAGCACGAAGGCAATGTTCAAAAGCTAAAGATAGAGAAGCAAAATGTTAAATGACCCTAGATTCTTGATGAGACCCTAGAGCTGATAAACCAACCTCAGAATGCCTTCCTCCAGAGTTCTTAAGTGAGATAATAAATGCTTGAGTATTTCATCCACTGTTGATCAAATACCACTCACAACCCAAAGCATCCCTAATTGAGTCAACAATATTAATTATTGTTACATTTACTCCAAGCTCCTGTGATTGTTCTTTCCATGACTTGGAGCAGGGAGCCACATCTCTGGGTACTTTATGTGTGTATTACTTTGGATTAGGACATACACGGTAAAGTTGAGTCCCTCTACTATTTTCCAGAAAGTCTCTTCTACAAAGGATGCCAACACAATTCACAAATGAAGGGCCTTTAGCCCAGCATGGCTCAGAAAATGCTTCTCATAGATTCCTCCAGTTCAACACCATATTTACAGCCCCCCTTGGCCAATCCATGATTCATATCTCTAATATGTTGTATTAACACCATTTTGGGTTGTGTCCTGGGCATTCTGCTCTGCTTCAGTGAAAAAACTTCTCCTGATTCTGAGAACCCATTTTCACAATTGCCCATAAAGGCAAAGGAGAGATTGGAACCTGTGAACATATAAATAGAAAGTACTTAGCACAGTGGCTGATACCCATTAGTTCCTCAATGAAAGGTGGCTATTATTATCATTATATGGCACAGTTGTTGTTGCTTCTAAGTTCAGCTCTTCCACAAGGGCATAGACAGACCCTGTACTTCTCAGTCCACTCACCTTCAATGACTTAGGGACTACACTCCTTCTGGCTTGGTATGCTCCCAGAGTGGGAGGGGAATGGCAGGTTCTAGTAAAGAAGCAGGTGTCTGGTAGGTTACATGGAGAAAGAGGCAGAACTTAGATTCACCATTCAGAAGATGAGTCAGGACTGTGGTAGAGAATCACACCCTGTCTTCCCAACTTGGGCTGAAAGTCAAGACTGATTTTACATTATTCACCACCCAACAGGTATGTATCAAGGTATATGGCTCAAAACTGTACTGTAAAATTCCCCTTGAAAATAAGGGAGACAATGGGATATACACTGCAGCGGCGATTTATGGCTTGACTAAAAGCATTCATTTCAGAAAAATACTCTCAGGTTTCAGTTACTTAATTTCCTGGAATTTGGACTGAGGTACCAAGGTGACGGATCCCAAAAGACACACACTGAGCTTTCCAAAGAGCTCTCCTGTAAAACACACGCTGCAACTCTATAAACAAGCCAGTCTAACACGTTTGAATAACGATGTGGTGAGACTTCCTTTATTTGGTGCCGAAGCAACAAGCAATCTCCTTGTTATTTCCCCCCAGCCCCAGTGGGGAGATGTCCCAGTGAATGGTGCTGTACGGGCGTGCAAGACTGCAGCCAGGGGGCCTGCATTTCCGTGCTGCCCCCTCCACTGAATGGCTGCATGACTCCGAGCACATCACTGGACCTCCCTGATCCCTGTTTCCCCATCCATTAGGCGAGGGGGCTGGACTCAATGACTCCTATGATGGATAATTTCATGTGTCAACTTGGCTGGTCACACTGCCCAGGTATGTGGTGAAACATTCTTCTGGATGTTTCTGTGAGGGGATTTTGGACATTTAATCTGTGGGCTTTAAATAGGACAGATTGCCCTCCACCATGTAGATGGGCCTCATCCAATCCACTGAAGGCCTGAATAGACAAAGATTGACTTACCCTGGGCAAGAGGGAATTCTGCCAACAGACAACCTTTGGACTTGAACTGCACCTCATCTCTGGGTCTCCTGCCTGCAGCCGAACCTACCCTGCAGATTCATTTTGGACTTACCAGGCCTCCACAATTGCAGGAGACAATTGCTTTAAAAAAAAAAAAAAGTGTGTGTGTGTGTGTGTGTGCACATCTTATTGGTTCTATTTCTCTGGAGAGCCTTGACTAATACAACCCCCAAACACCTTTCCAATTTTAAGATGCCAGAAGTCTGAATGGTAGCAGAGGGGAAGGTTAGGTCCGTTTTCAGTCTGCAGCTCCCCAGGGCAGGGATGTCAAAGTGATCAGGACAATGTCCTCTTTCAGGAGAACTTATGCAATGGGACTCCTCAGCACAGCAATAAATACCAGTAGTTCCAGAACTGGTACACCAAGTACTCTGGGGGTATGGAGAGAGATAAGTTGATATGAATGCAGCCAAGAGGAAATCCAAAATGGGAGGTTATAAAGACAGCTTCACATTCCACGAGTTTTGCCATCTTCTGTTGGGACCTCCCCAGCTACTTGCCACATTATAAAACTGTGATCCCTGAGGCAGGAAGTGGGTTTTTGCTCATGATTGATGAGGTGTTGCTAAAGATCAGAGCATCTGCTGCTGAAGAGACGAGGAGACTGTCTCTGCAAAACACAGTTTGGGGAAAAGGAGGAGGGAGGGAGAACGGGAACAGGCTGATATTGAAATCCACGCAAGGACCACAGCAACTCACAAGAGTCTGCCCCACACCATCTATTGTCCAGAAGCACCAGGACCCTTGCACGTCTCTCCTTTAAGATATTTCAAGCAGATCCCAGCCACAGCTTTCAGAACTAGAGAGGCCACAGATGGAAGATGGTGGCTCCTTCTCATACTCCTTTGTTGTTTCTTCATCCTCCCTAAGTCCTACATGTCCCATGTTCTGTCCAAGGCCCTCTTCTCTTCCGTTCTACATCCTACATTCTACATTATACATGGATGGTTGTCCCATTCATGCCCATCCATTACCACCCCTGTGTGGATGAACCCCAAATCTAGACATCCAGCTCTTCTGTTCTCCTGTGCTGCTGACCTGAGCTCCCCCAAAATGTAAGCTCCGTGGAGCAAGAATGGTTACCTCTTGTTCTCTGCTGCATTTCCAGTACCTGAAATAGTGACTGGAACGTAACGGTGATTAATAAATATCTGTTGAATTAATAAAGAAACCTGCCTCCAGCGGCCTTTAGACATTTTCACTTGGGCTTTCTTGGACTCAGAAAGTATAAAACCCAGCACTCAATCTTCCCCTCAAAACCTGTGTTCTCCAGTTTGCTCATTCACTCCACCGTCCATTGCCTTACTTAGTCCCAAAATCTGGGTGTCATATCTATTTTCCTTTGCTCTCCATTGCTTCCCACTTTCAATGAATCTCCAAGTCCTATCTCCTTATTATCTCTTACCTGTTCAGTTTTCTCTTTCCCCACCTGGATTGAGGAATGTGACACCCGTCATTCCTGTTGTATTACAGTCATCGATTTACTTTTCTGCTTCTCCAACTAAACAACAAGTCATATGATGGCAAAGACCTGAGATACTGACACTTATCTGTGTGTGTGTGTGGAGGGAGAAGAAGGAGGTAATTTCCAGAATCTGAATACTCCCTTGTTATTTTGGGAAGATCCTCCATTGAGTGAGAATTGGTGAAAGGCAGGGCCTTTGACTCCCGCTGCAAAAGCCAAGAGAGCCAGACAGACCCTCCCTTGAAGTTATAACCACATGACCCGGCCTTACCCAATCAGAGGGAGGAAAACAAAGGCGCAGGCTCACTCAGAGTTTATTCACGCTCCAGACATTGGTGTCAGCTGCCCAGCAGAGTGGTGCTGGCAGTGAGTCTTAACCAGCAGACTGTCCCTGGTGAGCCCTTGGCTATGTTCTTAGCAGCCTGGCTTCCTTGGTCCCTGCCTGGTGCCTAACCCTGCTCTCCAGCTCCCCATCAACTCTGAGAAGTGACCAGTATCCTTCTGACACATCCCTTTTATAAATAAGTTTAGCTCAAGTCAGATTCTGGGCTATAACTAGGAACTCTGAGCGACATCTGTTCTCATCTGTCTCTTAACCTCAGCATCCAGCAGGGTACGCAGCATCTAATAGATAATCAGTGTGTGAATGAATAAATGAAAAAAGGAAGGAAAAGAAGGAAGGAGGGAGGGAAAGAAGTATGGAAGGGAGGAAAGACGGCATTCTCATCCTTTTGTGACCTTTGACTACTTCTCAGATGAACTTGAAAGTAAGGAGAGAAAGTTTGCAAAATTAGGACAACTATATGTATACAAGCTTCAGGGTTTTGTGAACTTGTTGTTACTGTTGTTTTAGCATGAGAACCCTCCCTCCTTCTTCACTGGCTGCATCTGGAGGTCCTTAGGGAATGTGAGAAAATATACCATAATCCCAAGCTTTAAGAAATCAGTAGGAGCCAAGCTTTATGTTGTAGGAGGACAATGACTCCGAAATGTCTCCCAGGCAGGGCAGGGAAAGCAAGGGAAGAAAGGAGCAGGGTTTGAGTGATTTTGGAAGGAGAGATGCAGTTGGGAGCTGAGAATCTGAGGAGACACATAAATAGAGCCTGTAAAATTCCCATGCTTTATAAAAACCAGCTGAGAGCACAAATTGGTATAAGTTTTCTGAAAATTACTCTGGATTCCCTTTGACCCAGTAATTCCACTCTAAGCATCTTTTAAGCAAGCAATGGGAAATAGAGACAACAATTTATGTATAAAAATATCCATGTTAATGTTATTTATAACCAGGAAAAAAATTGGAAGCAACTTGAGGTTCAACACTAAGGAAATAACTGAGTAAAACATGTCTCATTGATACGATGGAATATTAGGCAGCCATTAAAAATAATGTTCACAAAGAGATCATAAAGCTATAGGAAAATGTAGTGACATAACGTTATGCAAAAAAAGTGATCACAAACAGATAAAAAATATTTATATTAGAACAGAAGCTGGAAACAAACTATCAGAGAGTTTGCAAGGCTTGTCTACATGGTAAGGTTATAAATTTTTTCCTTTTAGTAACTTTTCTATAGTTTTCTATAATGAGTCAACTTTAATTTGATGATCAATAAAAAGGAAAAACAACAGTAAAATGTAAGAGCAGAAATTTAAATTATCTGATGCCAACTTGTATAGGAACTGTCATATCTTAGTTCTGAGTTCACAGGTTTTCTGGCTACTTCTGAGTCTAAAGAAACCTTACTTTCTGCTCCAATCATTTTACATTCCACCCGCCTCCTTCCTCCTCAGATGAGATTAAAAATAAAGGTCCCAGGAATGCTATCTCCTTCTTCTCTCCCACCCCTCCCCAGTTCTAGTTCCTTTCTCTTACTCCAACTCCCCCCACCCACCTCTGCCAACCTCTCCACAGAGTCCTAGGCTGGATCCATCACACCTGACCCATGGGTGATGCTTCTACAGAGCTACTCTCTCAGGTGGGTATGTATCTGAAAGAATGTGACAAAGTAATTCATGTTCAATGAATAGGATATATGGGACGTGTTTGGGTCATCCACCACTTGAAAAGTTTGGGATGACAACCCATGACTTTCCAAGACTCATTAATTCCACTTAGACTCTCTGAGTTCTGAGTAGTCACTATAGGTGCATTTGTTAATACATCCAGCATCTTGACACCTCTAACACTGAGAAATAGGGATGTGCATCCTATCTCTGAATTAATACACTTTCTAACCAAATATAGAGCTGCTGTCCATTCATGGAATAATGCATCCTTTTTATTAATCTCAGCTTCTTCTTGCAACAGTATAATAAATGTTAGAACAAAGCTCAGAGAAGTGACTTAAATACCCTATCACTATACTACTATACAGCCAAGTTCAACTAATTCTCGGGTCTAGTCCAGCCTGTTCTGAATCTTACATAAAATAGACTGTTGGTGTTAATTGCCTCAAAGGTAATAAGAACAATAACAATATTAATAAACATAGCAGCTTATTTTGTGCCAAGCACTGTTGTTAAACTCACTATTTCCTTTATATTTACAAGGACGCACACGGAACCAAGGCACAGAAAGGCTGAATAACCTGCCCCAAATCACTCAGCTAATAATGGTAGAGCTTGCTCAGAGCACCCAGCATACGCCCTTTGCTATACCTATGGCTCTGTCTCATAGCTCTGGCTGTGTTGTCAAAGGAGAAATGATTCTTAATAACCCCTAACAAATAACCACTTTGGAGCATCTTTAAATTCTGTCTTGTGATCCAAAATTAACCGCTCTAAAACTTTATGTCTTCATGTCTCCGACCGTGGTGCTTTTATCTATTCAACTTGAGTATCTGTAGAATCTACTTTTTAAAAAATTTTTAATATTTATTTCATCTTTGAGAGAGAGAGAGAGAGAGAGAGAGCGCGGAGGAGGGTCAGAGAGAGAGGGAGACACAGAACCCGAAGCAGGCTCCAGGCTCTGAGTTGTCAGTGCAGAGCCCGACGTGGGGCTCGAACTCACGAACCATGAGATCATGTCCTGTGCCGAAGTCGGACCCTTAACTGACTGAGGCACCCAGCTGTCCCTCTAATGTGATTCTTGATCAGTACTTTTAGGTTGCTTTTTTTTTTAAGAAACTTTTTAAAGTGCCAAACCTCCCTCTCTTAAAATATTTTTATATTTTAGAAAAACTATGGAGGGGAAGCAGAGTATATCATTAGTAGGAGCTGGTTACATGGGCAAATGAATGATAGTATATAAATAAAGGAAAATTATTTCAATGAAGCTGAGAGCTTGCACGCCTAAGGGTGGAATTTGATTTGTTGTCAACAGTCCGATGAAGAAGACATTTTGGGTTAGATCATCTTCCACCAGAAGTACAACATATCAAGCAAAAACTACTCTTCTTGGGAAGAGGGAAATGGGAACCCAGTAAAATTTCTACCTAATGATCTGGCCTGCCAGGAATTTGCCTGCTTTCAGAGAGTTGTCTTCCTGAGTCTGGCTGTGGTGTGGATGGCAACCATCAAGAAGTGTCTCTGAAAAAAAAAAAAATTGTGGCAGGGAAAGGAGAAAAAAATAGAAGTAGTAGGAAGTATGGGGCGTCTGGGTGGCTCAGTCAGTTATGCATCCGACTCTTGATTTTGGCTCAGGTAATGATCTCACGATTCGTGAGTTCGAGCCCCACATGAGGCTCTGCACGCTGAAGGCATGTAGCCTATTTGGGATTCTGTGTCTCCCTCTCTATCTGCCCCTCCCCTGCTCATGCTCTCTTTGTCTCGAAAGAAAGAAAAGAAGGAAGGAAGGAAGGAAGGAAGGAAGGAAGGAAGGAAGGAAAGAAGGAAGGGAGAAGAAAGAAAGAGAGAGAGAGAGAGAGAGAGAGAAAGAAGTAGGTCATATAACTGTGCTAAATTTCAGCTACAATTGTTAAGATGCCACAAGATATTGCCCAGTTGATAAAATAATATTGACAGATCAAAGAATAAAGGTATAGGGGTGCCTGGGTGGCTCAGTTGGTTAAGTGTCTGACTCTTGGTTTTGGCTCAGGTCATGATCTCACACTTTGTGAGATGGAGCCCCACATCAGGCTCTACACAGGCAGGAGGAGTCTGCTTTGGCTTCTCTCTCTCTCCCTCTCTGCTCCTTCCCCACTCACATTGTCTCTGTCTCTCTCAAAATAAAGAAAGAAAACTTAAAAAAAATAAGAGTATAATAACATATAGGTTTATGGTTGTAGCCATAACATTAATTTGTAAAAATTCGTATCAGGAGGTGGGGTAATGTGCCCCTCTAGGAAATGGAGTGGTGGGTTGGGAGAACAGAAAGCTTTTTAATTTTCCATACACCCTACTATACTACTTGAATTCTTAAATCAGAGAATATGTACTATTACTATAATAGAAATATTAAAAGGCCAAAACTTAATGTATTTATACATAAATCTATCTATCTATCCACGTGTGCAAATGTCCATACACATGTGTACATGGATACATGCATACGCATGAATATGCACACACACACACACACACACACACACAACCATCCTTTCCGATATATTTTTTTCTCTGAGGGTGTTTGTAAAACCCCTATAGATGTCTATTTTCAGACAGCTAATGCTGTCTTTTTAATCAAGATCTGTATGCTTTCAAAAAACAAAACAAAACCAGTGACCCTGAGAACCTCTAGTCAAAGAGGTTGTAGGTGGAGAGAGAAAAACACCCATCCCACTAACAGCTATGGAGCAGCTACAAGTACCACAAGACACGGTGCGAGGCCTTGAGACAGAGAGATGAATAACTCCAAGGGCTTCTGATCAAGATCAGGGACAAAAATGTCGATGGCTGGCTACAACACAACACAAATGCAGTGAGTGGAGAAGGAGGTAAAGGGCAATCACCCAAGACCGCAGAAAGTAGAACCAATCACAGGTGTGAGCTCCTCCTCGATGGGGAGGGATGTTCTGGAAGGCAGGGAATTTGAAGCTGCTTCCACTTGTCCAGAGGTTTGGGACCCTAAAGTCTCCCCTCAATTCTTCCCATGTGTCATCCTACTCCATCCAGCCAGATCAAGGCTGAGGCAGAGCCCAGGGTCCAGACACAGACAGAAATCCTTTCCCTGCCCCTGCTTCCCTAGAGCCAGGCTATTTTAGGAGTCAGACAACTAACGGACATTTTTAGTCTTCCTAACACCTAGATCCCTGGCAGTCTAACCGGACAAGTGAGTCCTATTCTTTCTCATGAACTGAGGGCTTCTGAATACAAGAGGCATGCAAATGGTCCTATGCGTAGGAAAGCTCCCTGGTTACCATTGAAATAGCAACCTCATGCTTCCATTTTTCACTCGTCAGATTGGCAAAATTCCTGAAGGCGGAGAAAATCCAGTGAGGCTGAGGATGTGAGGACAGAGACGCGCTCCTTCACCACTGGTTGGAGTATGACCCAGCTTAAACTCCTGTAGGGGGCAGCTGGAAGGAATTCAAAGCCTCAACGTGCGACTCCACAAGGATACATGCGTAAATGCGTCCTGGCACAGAAACGTATGGACAAAATGCTCACACAGATGTGTACAGTAGCAGAAAACTGTAAACAACCAAAATGCCCATCCATCAAGAAATGGTGAGATCAGCCGAATGTATCCGTACTACAGAATACCACCATGTGCAAAGTTAGAAAGAAGGCGGCGAATCTCTTCATCTAGTCATAGACACAAGGATAAATGAAGGATGCAAGTTTCATAATAGAACAGAGTGTGATCTTACGAATGTTTTAAAATTGTTGCTGCATTGTGGGAATGCAAATGTATAAGAGACAGTGGTTGCCTATCTGTTGTCTGGAAGTTTGCAACGTGTGTTCATATTTCACTCACTAAATTTTTTGGAAGTGACAGAAAAATAAAAGTGCTTTAAAACAGGCAGTTGAAAGACCTTTTGGGTCAAGGGAGACAAGGGAGAGGCCCAGAGCTCTAACTGGTGAGTCGTGGCAGAGTCCAGGTGTCGGTCTCCAGCCTGACAGGCGAAGAGACATGCTTCTATCACACCGAGAGTTGTTTAGTGTCTCAGCAGCGAATTCAAGCTAACTTGAATTCAATTCCAGCCAAGCTTGCAAGAGATGGAGGGAGAGATAACCATTGATCATTTACAGCAGGGTTTCTCAACCTCTGCGCTATCAACCTATTGACATTTGGGCCGGCCTGTGATGGGGGTATTGTGAGGTGGTTCGCAGCCTCCCTGGCCTCGACTCACCAGATGCCAGGATCACGTCCCTCCCCCGCCACCGTGACAACCAAAAATGTCTCCAGCTATTGCCAAATGTTGCCAGAAATGTCCCTGGTTGAAACCACTGATTTACAGTGAGAAATGCAACTGCCAAGAAACCAGACGCCGTCACTGCTCGCCCTGCAGGAAAATGACACGGACGACCAAATTACAACAGGAGGGTGCTGGGAGAGCAAGAAGTCAGAACAAAGGCAGTTTTTTGAAGAAAAAAAATAAATATATATGTAGTTTAAATATTTGATGGCTGTAGCCCGGGAAAGCCTGGGGCGCCACCCTCACACCAGGAAAATCCCTGGTTGGATGCTGCCAGCCCCTTCCCCTTTGGCCCACGCCGATTAACGGTTCCCATTCTGACAGACACTTTTTTTCCCCAGGGACACCAATGTCGTCCGTTGTGTTAACGCTTCTCAAACACGCCAGTGGCCTCAAGCGGCAGAAGAGCATAAAGCCATGGAAGCTGGTGACCCCTGGGAGAGGCAAAGCCCCAGTGCCTGTTTTTGAAGACGTCTCTTACCTTAAAAGTCCACGTGATTTTGCCTTCTGCTCTACACTATACATTTATATTTATTTTAACAAAAAGCAGGTAAATTTCCCAAATCCTAAAGAGCAAACTTTGGGAGGATGTGCCAGTTTATCCTCTGGCTCCCTGTCCTCCCAGGCATGTTCCACGATACAAAGAACAGTTTCCTGCAATTCCTTCATCTTGTCCGTGGAGAGTATTTCCCTGAGCTTGAAAAATGTTCCAAGAAGTTCTTTGGAGAATCATCTTTCTCTAGGGTGCCTCCTGTGTCTACCCAATCTCCTCCAGTGCACGGTTTACATTCCCAGGGTCTAAAAGACACCCTTTGCCAGCCACGGGCACTGAGGAGCTCACAGCCTGTGCCCAAGCTGAGTTCGGGCAGCAACACCGAAGAGTGAGTGATGGGCCAGGCCTCCACTGTCTCCGGCAGACTTTCAGTTAAAACAATCCCATGGCTCATTTTGCTTTCAAACCATATAGCTTCTTGAGATTTTATTTTTTAAAGAAATTTGTCTCAGCAAAAGAGAAATTGGGGTAAAAACGCGCGGGAGTACCCATTTCTAAATCAGACTTCCCTTGGATTTTATTTGCTCTTATTTAAGGGATTTCATGTTTCAGTGGGGATGGGATTTTTAAATAAAGAAGCCTGTTTCAATCATGGCTCATGTAAAGCACGTATCAGGCCTGAATGTGTCGGGGACAGAGGACTCATAAGTAGAAGACATGGTGGGAGGTGCCCAAGAAACACGGAGCTTCCTTCCCACGTCGGTTCTGAGGTCCCAGCGATGGATCCCGCTGCACTGGGATAGGTCTAGGATTTTCTGAGGCACAAACACTTCTGGGATTGCAGTCAGGATTTCATAAATCTCATTTCAGTATCTTTTGGGAGCCTGCATTCTTTCCTTATTCCCAACTCTTCCCTTCTAACCCCCTCTTTATTTATATGCCAGAAATACCAAACGTGAGAAAGGACAGAACTACACACAGCCCTTTCCTCTGATTCTTCCCAGAACTGGGACGGGCTTCCATGTTCTGTGGTTGCCTCCCTTACCCAATTCTATACGTGATCCTGTTGTACTTTTGTCCTTAAATAGCTCTTTAGCAGAACAAGTTTTTCTATTTTTACATTTTCCTCTAAAAACGACCAAGAGAAATGGGCTCTGGATGTTCACTCTTTTCTTCTCTATTTTTCAAGGACTCAAATGCCTATCTTTTCCTATTCATCTTCAGCACCACCGTATCTAAGGAGGGAAGACCCAACGTGATGGCAAATTTGAAGCCCTCTTGAAAGGTTTCTGGAGAGATAGACATGGTGTGTGTTCCTGCCCTTTCCAGGCCCATGGCAAAACCGCTCGGCCTTGCCAGGGACTATTTACACAGAGGGGGGCAGGGAGAGATGAGAGGCACAGCTCAGGGAGATAGTGTTCCACGTTAAGAAAAATAAGGCCCAGCACCAATTAGGTAGCATGCCGAGCAGAAAAGTAATCTGGCTCATTTTAGTCCGGAAGAAGAAATCTGACAGGGAAAGGTCACAGCACTCTGAGGCCAGTAATGCATCAGGATTAGGGTGTCTGTTTGGGAGACAGGCAGCTTGGGTTTGAACCCCAGCTCTGCTATTGTATTAACTGCAAGTTACTCAGCCTCTCTCTGCTTCAATTTTCTCATATTTGAAATGGTGATGATGGCATTGAGTCATTGAACAAATGTTGACGAATGCCTAGTATATGCCAGGTGCTCTTCTAGATGCTGGGGGTGGGGGTGGTGAGCAAAACATTCGTGGTCACTGCTCTTGGGGGGTTTACATCCTAGGGAAGAGTGATAAGCAATAAAGAAATGTGTAGGATAAATTCCATAAGAAATGCTACAAAGAAAATAAAACAGGATAGTATAAGGGAAATTGATGGGGGAAGGGGGGTGGTGAAACATTAGAAGAAACAAATGAGCTGATAGCCGATGATGGAAACCAACCAGCCACGCAAAGATGGGGAGAGGGTATTTCATAAGGACCCCATGAAATAAAGTACGGAAAATCTTAGTGCAGTACCAGACAAAACAGATGTAAGTTGCTCAACAAGTGTAGGTAGCCATTATGATTCAGAGGGCTTGGAAAAGTTCCCGGAGTCAGACCATGAGGAAGCTGGGAGAGGGAATGGCAAGCACATCAGGGAGGAAATTGGAGCCAGAGAATCAACTGTATAGCCTCAACCATGGAGGCCAGATGGAACAAAGGAGGCATGGCGGGGAGGGGGTGTCTGGGGAGGGGGGAACCTGTGGAGGAGACCATGGAAAACTGGAGAGCTCATGTTCCATCTAGAAGGAGCAGCTGGGGCTCACTCTGCTTCCCTCAACTACTCTGATTCTTGTGACTTGAGGACCATCCTGGCCTACACATAGCCTTCCTGTCAGCCCACCCTACCCATGTGCCTCCCTTCCCTGTGCCCAGGCTGCCTCCTGGACTCTTGAGCAGGAGGTCAGGAAACAAGTCAAAGGGCATCTATCTAATCTCCCTGTTTTATAGATAAGGAAACTGGAGCCCGGGGAGATGATGAGATTCCAGCAAAGAACACAATTACTTCCTCAGCCTTGACAAAGAGTGCACTTCCCAGAGCAGAGAAGGTTGTCTTCTTCCATCTTGGCCCTCTCTACGTCTGTCCTGCAGCTCCAGGGGTGGTATGCCCAGAGCAGCAGGAGAGAGGGGAGACCCACCCTGCCAACCAACCCTGCTGATCCACAGTCACCAGTGACAGAATGGACTACCCCCCATACCCAGAGAAGTGAAGCTCCGTGCACCTAGATTTTCAGAACCACCGGAAGTAGTTTTGGGCAGGTTGTGGGGACAGAAAGAAGGCCATGGCATTAGCACCACCAGGGGCACTGATGAGCAGGTGAGGTACACACCAGGGCAGGACGTGAGAATAGCTCTAAAAAACAGATCTGGTCAAATGAACAACTCAACCATCCAAAGTGTGTTGACAGTGCAGCCTCCAGCACAGCACTCAGAGGAGCCCAAGAGAAGCAGTGATACTCCTTGCCATTTGAAAATGGAAAACTGCCTTTGTCGAGGCAGTTTACAGAGGAGGTGACTGAGATGTGACTCCCTCATGCTCCGTGCTCATAGAAACCAAAGTCCATGATATTTGGGATGCCTTCCATTTGTAGGTTCCCATCCATGACAAAATGAGAGAATAGCACAACACACATAGCACCACGGCAGGAAGGCCCGTGCTCCGGACTTCTGCCGTGCCCAAGGCAGAAGTCAGTGCTCCGGACTTCTGAACAACTTGTAATTTCTGCATGACACCATGCTCCTTTCATCTGTAGGCTTTTGTAAATACTATTTCCTCAGCCTGAAATCCCATTCCTCACTCCTCTCCCCACCATGACCCACATTCACCTGGAAAAATCCAACGCATTTTGTTCCAACTTAAATATCACCTCTTCCAGGGAGCCTTCTCCCCCATCCCTGTGCCTCTTCAGCACCTGATGCCTCTCAGATCAGTCACCAACCACACTGTCCTATAACAACTTGATTTTGTCTCTCTCTCCCCCATTAGACTATGTCCCATGATGGCAGAGGTCGTGTCGTGTCTGCTGTTATATCTCCTGGCCTCATAAGTTGTCATTTATAGAATCAGGAACAGGGACAGATCCCTGCTCTCTCAGAGCTCACAGAGTAGTAGGGACGCCCATGGCGCAGGAGGTTCATTCCACGGCAGACTCTCATCCTGAGAGCTCCATGCCTCTTCGGGCTCCCTGTCTCTCTCTTTTAGGAATTTCTACCCTCCCTCATTGTCAACAACTCCATGTTAGTCAGAGGAGATCTGGATAATGCCAACCCATACCGGAGCCAGCCAGCTCCTCTCTGCAGACTGGGCACTGGTCCATCTGATTTTCTCCCCTCCACTGGCATGAGACATCCAAAGCCAGCCAGGAAATCAGTCTTGGGAATGTTTGGCCTTTTCAGGCCCTTGGGATTAGAGTCTAAAAATCTGATCCAGGGAGACAAGCTAACAACCCAGTCCCCTATTGCTTGGTGAGGATTCTTTGCTTTCACTGAGCTACCTGGCCCCACCTGTCTCTTCTCTCTTTTTAGCACATTTTGCAGGTTAATTTTTATTTTTGACAGTGACTCTATGTATAGGCTATGGGGGACATATTTTGGGGTAGCTGCCCAGTTTATGTGACTCCTTAGGCATACCACTTACCAGCATACCTCATACTCCAGCCCCTCACCAGTACTGACTGGACCAGGATTGGACCCCTGAACCAACTGCAGCTAACACATTCTTTCACCTGGGAACTGGGACTAACAGGGTCTAACTCAGTCTGAGTTGGTCTCTTAAATGGAAGTGATGTAAATTAAGCAGCTGTCTGGTGGCCTCCTCTTACCTACTAAGTAGACAGGGAAGCATAGAGGTCTGGTCTTCAGAGAAAGGAGAAGCAACCAAAGACATTGGGTTGAGACATCTGGATTGGCCTTTCTGTTCCTTGTTGCAGCCCCTTCCTAAGGCCCAGTCTTTTTCTCTCCCACACATACCTCTTTGACATTCAACAATTATCCACTGAGCACCTACTGTGTGTCAAGCATGAGGGTCTAAGCACTTGGCCTAAGTGTTGGGAAAAAAGAAACATAATCTCTGCCCACATAGAGGGTACAGTCTAATCAATCAAATAATGCAAAACTAAATATTGAATCACAAACTGATTTAACTGCTATGAAGGAAAAGTACAGAGTGATATATATAGTGCAGAAAAGTGAAAAGTGCAGAGTGAGATATATAGATATAGATAGATAGATGTATATATATATACACATATACATATATATCATATATATCATACATTTATTTATGATATATATATCATCTATATGATATATATGATATATATGATATATATCATATATATGATATAGATGATATATGATATATATGTATATAATATATATATTATTATATATATGTATATATATGTGTGTGTGTATATATATATATAATGTATATATATATATATATACATAATATATATACACATTATATATATATATATGTAGATATGTAACAAAAAGACCTGACTTGGTCTGGAGAATTAAGGAAGGCTTCCCTGAGAGAGTGGTATTCAGACGTACTTTTGAAGCAGAGAAGATCCTGTAGGCTGGTAAGATGATTCCTAAACCAAACCAACACAGCAGAGGCAGCACTTCAGGAACAGAAGTGGCCATCAGAATATAAAATTAATAGTAAGAGGGAGGAGCCTGGGCCCTCAATCTCATCTAGATCTGAAGAGGCACAGTGACACGTGGGTCCATCTGATTTAATTGGCTGGGACTATACTTGAGCACTGGGAGTTTTTAACTCTTCAGGTGGCTCTGATGTGTATCTACAGTGGAGAACCACTGAATCATGGCCTGCAGTGAGAGCCCAGCAGACAGCAAAATCATGACTTCCTAGAAGCCCAAATCTTTGCACTCATGACTGTTCTCTGGACTCACCAACCCACCCCTTCCTGTGATCAAATCTTGCACCCTCTATGTCATAACTGATAAGACTCCTGACATGTAGCATGCCAGCAACTTAGACAAAAAAAGAAAGAGAGAGAGAGAGAGAGAGACCCTGAACCAGCCTGAGGTGTGGTCTAGACTCATTTACCAGGAAACAAGAAGAGCTCAGATTCCAGGGAAAACAAGTAGAGATAAAGCCAAGAAAGAGAAGGAGGGAAGACGACCAGATGACGTAGAGCACACAGAACTGAAAACAAGTCTCCTTAGCCCTCTAGACTCCCTGCCTATTACAGAATACCAGGAACTCGGAGGCAGAAAGCCAAGCCAGGGCTCCCCTGAGGTCTTGTGTGAGAGCCAGAGAAAGGTGTAGCGTCAGTGGCTGCAGTAGTGGTGTGCTGATAAATGTTTACCAACCCATTCTCAGCAGAAAGCCCTGGTTTATAGCATTCGCCCATTTCCATGGTGTAAATACTCCCACCAAGGCCAATCTCAAGTTACCTGTGTAAACATCTCTGCAAGCAGAGCTGGGAAGAGATGCTCACAGTTGGCATTCTGAGCTGATGTGAACTGGCTCCAGCATACCACTGACCTTAGTAGGTAACCCGAATGAGTTCTATAGGTCAGGATCACCCAGGAACTCTGGGCATCTAGCATTCACACTTAGTCTGACATAGGTAATAAATAGCATTTTCTGTTAAGTAACATTCTAGACATGAGAAGGGAAAAGATTATTTGTCTTCCAAGAAGGGCGAGTCCTAAAGAGGATGTGTCCAGATAGCAGGACAAGCTACCAGAAGAGGTGGGAAAATTTTTTTGAGGGGTCGGGGGGGGGAGCGAGGGGAGAAATGGGGTTGCTAGTGTTGAGAGAGGAACTTTCAGGAAAGAACAGGAACGTTTAAAAAGAATTTTTTTTGCAAGTTTTGCTGGTTATATACAGTATTATGATCCAGATTTCCCCAAGTGATTCTTCAGTAAAATCTGTGTTTCTCGCCAAAACTTCTATAGTTCAATTTGATTTGAAGGAGGGAATCCAGTAAGGTGCTACATTTGGTCTCAAGGTGGGTAAAAAGTGAGAGAAGGGGCTGCCCAGAGGAACACAGTCACATTCAGATTAGAGGGAAAATAACAATAATACCAGCACAACAATAACAACCTCACTGGCTGAGCACCAACCGTGTGTCAGCACTGCTCTACTCAGCTTTACAAACTCAACCATTAACCCTTTTAATATGACAACATCCTATGTGGTAGGAACTATACAGATTAGTAATTTACTTGAACCCAGAGGGACTGGTCCCAGAAATGAACTTGACTGATTGATACACTATACAACCTCTCGGCATAGCATATGGAATACAGTGTATATTTTTAGATAAACAGTATATGTTTGTTTTTCATGTTTACTTATTTTGGGGAGAGAGAGACAGAAACAAAGTGAGTGGGGGAGGGGCAGAGAGAGAGGGAGACACAGATTCTGAAGCAGGCTCCAGGCCCTGAGCTGTCAGCACGAGCCCAACACAGGGCTCGAACCCACAGACTATGAGTTTATGATTTAAGCCGAAGTCAGACGCTTAACCAACTGAGCCACCCAGGTGCCCCGATGAACAGTATATGTTTCAGTATAGAACACCTCAGACCTCTGTGATTAAGACGTTTATCTATAATTCAGATCTTCCAGGAGAGCTGAAAAACCTGCTAGCCCTTTTCGTAAGTAAACATTGCTTGAAGTGAAATGAAAGCCTTACATGAGTTGTAAGGGGGATTTCAGTCATCAGATAGGGAGTGGGATGCTTTCCATCTGGAGCTTCTGAAACCACTATCGAAATTCATTGTGCACCAGCTGCCTACCATCAACTCAACAGACATCACAAAGCACCCTTTGAGGCCCTACAAGATGAGGATGACAGTCTCTTATGCACCTCACCCCGCCAGAGGGATGGGGCAGGGAGTCGAGTGGAAAAGGAAGTACACCACTCTCACCTCTGACAGAGAGAGTAAAATGGGTGCATGAGAGGCAAATTCATAAGCACAGCTCAGAGCCTGGCACAGAAATCATGAGAAACTTCATGGGCTGAGAAAGTCTGGGTTTGGCTTTGAGGGATTCCAACAGGTACTGGTGGAGAGAGAATGAGGCAGTTCCAGGGAGACAGAAAAGACCAGGAGAAGGTGTAGAGGTGAGCTAGACCAGGACAGGGAGCAGGACCATGGGCACAAAGACAGAATATAAGGCACAGAAGCCAGATGCAATTCTCAGGGAGCTCTCACTCTTCTCTGTATTGTTTCATGATAATGAACCTATGATATAATGATAATGAGATATTGTGAAGATCCAAAACATCAATAGGACTGTTTTCATTTTGACGAAATAAAGAGTACCTTGAAATTTAAGCAAAAAAAAAAAAAGCCCAAAAGACAAAAAACAAAAAACAAACCCACACTTCCACTAACCTTAGTTAATAATAATTGGCAATAATGAGCCAGCTCACTGAGGCTTAAAATTTTAAAGGGAGAGTGGAATTACTCTGCACAGATCCATGACACAACCAGATCTCCACCCCTTTCTCCCTATAGCCCATCTCCATTTTTCCATCCTCCTCCAACTTAGTTCATGAGGCTTCATATTCCCTCAGCTACTCTGGGCTCTTGTCCACGTTTTCCTTTCAAGGTTTCCTTTTCTGATTGTGCCTTTTTGGTCTTCTGCGTCCCAGGCCTTTAGAGTCTGACATAACCCTAATTGGAGCTCAAGTGACAACAGTTAATGATGATCTTCAATGAAAATATATTGGCTTCAAAACCAAAAGTGCAGGTAATGGGAGAATCCCATGCCAGTAAGAGAGATTGGGGCTGGATCTCCGACTTCCCCTCAAATCACACCGAGCAGGAGACTCATTCCACCTGCAGGGCTGGCATTGATTGGGGAAATTTCTTTAGGAGACCACAAGCCAAATTTCACAAGAGAAAAAGTAGAACATGGTTAGAGTATCCTCTATGCCCTCTTTTGCCCTGGTCCCTGTTTTCCTTTCTCCCCTGAGGAAGTGCAGAGATGTTTTTGGAATGTAATTCTAGATAACTCAGGCTATCGAGTTACATTTCATCTGGCAATCCAGACAGGCTGGATGAGCCAGCATAAAGGGAGACTGGAGGTGGGGGAAGGAGGAAAAGGCCACAGGGGAGAGCAGGGTAGAAGGGAAGGTGATGACAAGAGAAGCTTAGGGAGGTAGGGAACTGGAAATCTGGACCCAGCAGGTTCAGCTTCTGAGGCCACTGTCTGTCTGAAGGCCAAGGACACTGCCAAGAGCCCTATGGGAATCTCCAGCATTTCCTAATCGCCTTGGCCAGAGTCCACACAACTCATATCTCTAGGCATTTCACTGTTTACAGAACCTTTCCCAGACAAAATGTCTCACAAGAGCCCTGGGACGAGGACTACTGGTGTTAACAATCCTGTTATACAGATGAGTAAACTGAGGCTGAAACACCCTGTGATACACCCAAGGTCACTCAGTGAATGAGAAGGGAACTTGATTCCATGGTAGGTCCATCCATTTTAAAGCCAGTCCTCTCCCACCTGTCCTTCCTTCTCTTCTCTACCACGGTCAAATAACTAAGCAGAAACTCTTTGATTCCATTTAGCCAATGTCCTCTGAGCACCTACCATGAACAAGTATGTGGTACTAGGCAATGTCATAAGAAATAAAGGGATAGAAAAAAAATGTCCTCTCTCCTCAAGTTACTTACAAGCTTTAGAGATTTTGTTCTTGGGGGTTTTGTTTTTGTTTTTGTTTTTTTAATATATGAAATTTATTGTCAAATTGGTTTCCATATAACACCCAGTGCTCATCCCAAAAGATGCCCTCTTCAATACCCATCACCTACCCTCCCCTCCCTCCCAGCCCCCATCAACCCTCAGTTTGTTCTCAGTTTTTAAGAGTCTCCTCCTATGCTTTGGCTCTCTCCCACTCTAACCTCTTTTTTTTTTTTCCTTCCCCTCCCCCATGGGTTTCTGTTAAGTTTCTCAGGATCCACATAAGAGTGAAACCATATGGTATCTGTCTTTCTCTGTATGGCTTATTTCACTTAGCATCACACTCTCCTGTTCCATCCACATTGCTACAAAAGGCCATATTTCATTTTTTCTCATTGCCACGTAGTATTCCATTGTGTATATAAACCACAATTTTTTTTTATCCATTCATCAGTTGATGGACATTTAGGCTCTTTCCATAATTTGGCTATTGTTGAGACTGCTGCTATAAACATTGGGGTACAAGTGGCCCTATGCATCAGTACTCCTGTATCCCTTGGGTTAATTCCTAGCAGTGCTACTGCTGGGTCATAGGGTAGGTCTAGAGATTTTGAAAACACAACGTTTATTGCATGCCTGTTCTGTGTCAGGCCCTGTCCTAGGTGCTGAGGTTTTAATAGAGACCAAACGGTTAAGGCCCTTGCCCTCATGAAGCTTATATTCTAATGATGAGAGACAAGTAAGAAACTATAAAGAAAAATAACCAAGTGTGTGTTGAAACTAAAACAGATGCAAACAGAGCTTCTCTTGGACAAAAAGAAAATCATATCATATGAATGTCAGGCTTGGCTTCACAAATCAGCCTACAGTCTTCTAAATTAATAACAAAAGTTGGTTCTCCATTTACCAGATTATATTAAAACAAGTCCTTTATTACAAAACCACAACAAATACCAGGTGTAGAGCCCAGTCAAAAGTCAGACTGGAAGAAACTGTTGCAAGACCTAAGGAAAGATGTTCCTGCTAATAAATCACAGCTCTATCTCCAAGGCTATAAAGAAGGCAGAGCCTGAGAAAAGGGCAGGTTCATTCATGTCGAAATGATCTAGGAAGATGACATTATCATTATGACTTCAGGGTTGAATTGGAGACTCTTGTAAATTGAAATTAACAGTATCACAAGCAAGAATTGCAGCTTCCAGGATGTCAGTATGTTTGTTCACATGTGGCTTTTATATTCCAAAGGATAATACTGTCTGAAGCCAGCCCAGCCCACCCCATGGAGAGTGTTCTCTCTTTGAACTTGATGCATTTGACATCCACTACACTTGTTTGGCAGTTAACCACGCACTGCCTGTGAACTCATGTTATTGTTTTGCATTGTTCCTTTTCTCTTGCAATGTTGAACTGGTAGATGATTCATCTACCAACTGGTCTATAGGGATCACCTCTCACCCTTGTGCTCTTTTAAACTCGCATTATAAGATAGACTTCATTGAGTCCACAACTTGTTGACTATCTACCGCATGCTGGGCACTGCATTAAATACTAGGGAGTAAGCCTTCTTGGAGATTTTAGTCTATAGGGAGAGACAGACATTACCCATCATTCAAAGGAGCCTATCATGGGGCCCCTGGGTGGCGCAGTCGGTTAAGCGTCCGACTTCAGCCAGGTCACGATCTCGCGGTCCGTGAGTTCGAGCCCCGCGTCGGGCTCTGGGCTGATGGCTCAGAGCCTGGAGCCTGCTTCCGATTCTGTGTCTCCCTCTCTCTCTGCCCCTCCCCCGTTCATGCTCTGTCTCTCTCTGTCCCAAAAATAAATAAACATTGAAAAAAAAATTAAAAAAAAAAAAAAAAAAACCAAAGGAGCCTATCATTACATAGAGTCTATATGGTTATATAATGAGCCTATAGTTATTTATTACAGACAGAAACAAGTGCAGGAAGATAATTTAATTCCATGAGAATGGATCACCTTCAGGAAAGTCAGCCTGGGCTGGAAGGAAGGAAAGGATTCCCAAAGAAAGTAGAACTGGAGCTGAGAAGGGAATCAGAGGAAAAATGTGTAAAGGCCCCGGGCAAAAGGATACATGGCTCAGTATGCGCACTGTACAAAGTCCACACCGTAAACTGGTCCTGACGCCAGAGTAGAGAGAGTGAAGGAGGGTGGGAGGGGAGTGAGGCAAGAGATTTAGGTGGATCCTTGTAGAGCTTTCCTTAAAAACAATGAGAAGCCATTAAGGGGTGTGCAGCACATAGCAGCATAATCATATCTGCTCATCGAAAAGATCTGACTGCATCGGGGAGCAGCCTTCTCTCAACATTTGATTACACGAGTCCTCATGAGTGAAAATGTTTTGAGTACACACTTTTGTGTAAATTTATATACTATATATTTGTATACACTGTAGAGCTCATGTACGTTATAAAACATACAAACGCAGAAATTTTTAAAAGGGAGTTAATGATGAAAATGGTTTTTTAAAAAAAAATTTAATGTTTACTTAATTTTGAGAGAGAGACAGAAAGTGAGCGGGGGAGGGGCAGAGAGAGAGGGAGACACAGAATCAGAGGCAGGCTCCAGGCTCTGAGCTGTCAGCACAGAGCCTGACGCGGGGCTCGAACCCACGAACCATGAGATCATGACCTGAGCTGAAGTCAGACATTTAACCGACTGAGCCACCCAGACAGCCCTGAAAATGTTTTGTTGTTGTTTTTTTTAATTTTTTTTTTCAACGTTTATTTATTTTTGGGACAGAGACAGAGCATGAACGGGGGAGGGGCAGAGAGAGAGGGAGACACAGAATCGGAAACAGGCTCCAGGCTCTGAGCCATCAGCCCAGAGCCCGGCGTGGGGCTCGAACTCACGGACCGCGAGATCGTGACCTGGCTGAAGTCGGACGCTTAACCGACTGCGCCACCCAGGCGCCCCTGAAAATGTTTTTTTAAAGTTTTGTCTTGACGAAATGCTGATAATCATTGAGGCTGAGCAATAGGTACATGGAGTTTCAATATTATATTTTCTTTTTTGCATATGTTTGAAGAGGTCCACAAAGAAAAGATTTTCTTTACATCTCAAAAATTATTATGATGACTACATCCTATCATTAGTTAATATCTCAAAGCATAATATACACTTAGGGTGATGTTTGTGATCAACAATCATAGATGTTTGTCTATACTTCATTTGATATTTTTGATCACTCTGAATTTGGGGGAGCCAAATGTCTTATGCAGTCAGACATAATTAGTTCATCACTGTGCTTACGGATTCTAGGATCTATAACAGCTCAGCCTCTAGCTTTTCGTTCCCTCTTGCTTGCCCTTAGTGTTATCTTCAATCTACAAATGTGATGCAGGAATCCTTCTAAGTTGTTTGTCCATTTTTTGAAAGTTCATTTAATGAAAACTACTTAATGTAATCCAGAAGTGGGTTTCCCCTGGAGAAGATATAAGCCACAGTACATTGCAACACGTTGAGAGAAAATGGGCAGAGGATCTGAATTTTTCCAAAGACATTTCTCCAAAGAAGACCTACAAATGGCCAACAGTTATGAAAAGGTACTCAACCCCACTAATCATTAGGGGAATGCTAATCCAAATCACAATGAGATATCCCTTCATACCTGTTAGGCTGGCTATTATCACAAAGACCAAAGATAACAAGTGTTGGCAAGGATGTGGCAAAAAAAAAAAAAAACCATCTCTTGCACTCCATTTGCAGGAATGTAAATTGGTATAGCCACTATGGAAAATAGTATAGAGGTTCCTCAAAAAATTGATCCGTATGATCCAGCAGTCCCATTTTGGGGTATACTTTGGGGTATACATCCAAAGGAAATGAAAACAGAATATTGAAGAGATTGAAGACGTATCTGCACTCCCATATTCATTGCTCCATTATTCACAACAGTCGCGATATGGAAACAACCCAAAAGTCCATTGATGAATGAATGGATGGATAAAGAAAATGTAATATACATATTACATAATATGATTCAGCCTTATAAAAGAAGGAAATCCTGCCATTTGCAACAACATGGATGTACCTAGGAGACATTATGCTAGCTGAAATGAGCCAGATGCAGAAAGGCAAATATTTCATGATCTCACTTACATGTGGAATCTAAAATAGTTAATCTCATAGAAATAGAGTAGAATGGTGATTGCCAGGGGCTGGAGAAAATGAGATGTTGGTCAAGGTGTACAATGTTTGGTTATGCAAGATGAGCAAGTTCTAAAGATCTCATGTACAATAATGTATATATATTTTACTATAGTTAACAATATTCTATTGTGTACTTGGAATTTGTTAAGAGGGCAAATCTTCAGTGTTCTTACCATAGGGAAAAAAGTAACTATCTGAGGTGATGGATACCTTAATTACCTTGATTGTTCTGAATCTTTCATAACGTATATGTATAAAAACATCAAGTTGCATATCTTAAGTATATACAATTCTAAAAAAATTTTTATTGTTTATTTATTTTTGACAGAGAGAGAGACAGACAGAGTGTGAGCAGGGGAGGGGCAGAGAGAGACACACACAGAAACTGAAGCAGGCTCTAGACTCTGAGCTGTCAGCACAGAGCCTGATGCAGGGCTCGAACCCACAAACCCTGAGATCATGACCCGAGCTGAAGTTGGTCGCTTAACTGACTGAGCCACCCAGCATCCCAAATATATACAATTTTTAATCATCACCTATACCTCAGTACAACTGGGAAAAAACAAACAAACCAAAGAGCAGAAACCATGAGGACACCCCCTGAACCCCACCATGAGCTGGAGCCTCCAGGATACCTCTTGAACCAAACGTGACATGTGACTATCTGACACTAGGACTGGGTGAGAGGTCAAGGTGAATCCATTTGTTGAATATCAATAAAGCTTTATTCGTAAAGCTTTATTCCTTCTTTTTTTAAAAATAAATCAAAAATCAAAATTCTCATGTTTTCCGCAGACACTTCAATGGATCATATTGTGTGCAAAGTTTTAGAGACGCTTCAATGAAGACTGGCTAGGAGGGGCCCAACAAAGATACACGGGAGGCCCCTGCAGCATGGACCGGAGCGATGGTGGGGTGACAATGATGAGGGAGGAAGCAGATGGGTTCAGGATAGTCAGAAATGCATCATGGACTGTGCGCTGGACTGGACACAGGGGTGGAGAAGAAGAAGGACACAAGACCACTCCTGGGTTTCTGCTTGTGCAGGGCTGTGCCTTATACAAAGGACATGTATTTATTCAAACTTTGAATAAAATTAGCCCACTGACATAAAACTGAAACCTATGTGTGCTATTTAAGTGGATCGTTCATACTACCAGTGCTTATGGTGATCTGTTCCCTGCTTTGGTCTCCTAATAGCTCCACTGAGAGAAATTGTACCAGGTTTTCATTTAGCTAGTGTCACTGGGGGGAAACTTCCAGTTTTGAACCCTGAGCCTAGGCTATGCACAGACAGACTGGGGCAGAGGCCTAGGAGACAGGATATCTTGTAGTATCCAAGCTGCACATTCAACCCTCTGCACTGCAGCCCACATCCCAGGGGCTTTGTCTCGGGTGAGTGGTCAGTCCTTCCCCTCCCACCACCAAAAACCAGCTTCCCAGATGGAAAGTCCTCAATGTGGAGCCTATCACGTATCGGGAGGGTGGGGAGAGAGGAGTGAGATGAGCCCTGGATATGGACCAAGCAGATGACCAGTCCTGTTGTTTGACTGTAGGGGCTCCAGGAAGACCAAGCCCCAAGGTCCAAATTCTTTTTCCCATCCATTGGGCACTGTCATCTGAGATTCTCCCCCTTGGAAATGAGTTACTTTGCATTAAATCGCCTTCCAGGCATTCTGAGAGGAGTAATACATCACTGTCACCTTCATGCGAGTGGGTTTTTCTGAGTGACAGGAAATGCCCAGGGCTTCGCAAGAAATATACAATGTTTGTCTGGCAAAGCATGAAAACTGACATGCAGGAAAGACCCAAATACAAACATCATTGATGTGCCCTTGCAGCACCCCCAAGCTGTAAGGATCAGTCGGACACAGATGTCCCTTCCTTCCCATAAGACCATTCTCTAGGGAAATTGTGCTGTTCTAAATTACAGAAGGATACTAATAATCTCCTTAGGAATTTTTTTAAATCTTGAATTTACTGATTAATAAATCTCATGTTATGTGTGCCAGGCACTTGGGAAAGTACTTTTCAGGCAAAGTCTCATTTATTCCTTACCATAAGTCCATGAGGTAGGCAACTACAACTGCCTGTATTTTACAAATGAGCAAAGAAGAGAGGTTAAATACTTGTGTTAGATCGCAAAGCATGAATGATGGAGCCAAGCTTGTATTCGAGACAGCAGGATGTTGTCGATTAGAGAAAACTGCACCAAAAATCAAGAGATTTGAGTCTGAAGACCAGCTTCACCGGTCAATAACTATGTGGGCTTGTGTGACCTCAGAGCCTCAGGTTCCTCCTCTGTAAAATAAAGGACCAGATAGTCTCCTCCCAGCTCTGATGCCCTATGAATCTGCTGGGACATAATCTTCCATCCACCAGTCTTCCCATCCAACTAGACACTTTCCCTGAAATGCAGTTTAATGAGCCACTCTGTGCTCTAGACAACATTTTCAGAGGGTAACCATGTGTTACAATGGTTTTCTTTGATTCTTAAATTAATTTGAAAAAAGCTCAGGCTAACAAGACCAATGCCCAAGCATTCAGAGGGTTGAATGGAAGGAAAAATATCAACCTGCTGAGTGGACAGGGCATCGCTCGTTGCAGTGTAATGGCTCTGTGCTGCTGTAACCAAGGCCTGGGCAGGCTTAGTGCCTCGGCTGTTCAATCAGCTGAGACCTAGTCATGTTTCTCAATTCTCAGACTTACTCTGCCTTTGGCAGGATTGTTTTCCACACAGAGACATGACAGGTGGCCCAGGGTCCCTCCTTAGCACCCACAACAGCCTTAATGAGCAGTCCTTGCTGCAGACAACTTTTCAGAAGAGGAAGTGCCTTCCTTTATAACTGGGAGGAATCTTCATCTGGGGCTGCCTCTTCTCGATTCACCTCATGTATACCTAATCACCAGAGGCCAGTGTCGTTAATGAGCTCTGCCTGGCTCCGGCCATGGGGTCATAAATCTTGGCTTTGCCACTTTAGAATACGACCTTAGCCAAGTTACCTAACACCTCCAAGCCTCAGCCTCCTCACCTGAAAAATGGAGATGATCATACTTTACAGGATCATTGAAAGTTTAAATAAGAGTTTCTTTATATGGGAACACGTGTGGGACAGGGTTCACATACATTCAGTACTCAACAAGCATAAATTAAAAACTTTTTTCATCTGAATAATAAGTTGTAAGTCAAAGCCCGGAAGGGCGAAGGTTAAAAATGTTTATGTCAAACAGAGGAAATCTTCAGCCCTCAAAAGTAATTGGAAATTTATTTTGCAAGTCTTTATTGAGTGCCTACTGTGTACCAGGCACTATTCTAGGCACTAAGGATACAGACATGAAGAAGACACACAAGAACTTGCTTCAATGGAACTTATTTAGTATAAGGTATTTGAGATTTTCAGAAGTTTAAATCCATCTGGGGACAACAGTGTCATATGAAGCTATTAGGCCATTAAGGAGAACCCAGTCTCTGGCCTCCAAGCTTGGGCTCAGCAGAGGGCAGCCACATGTTCTTGCAACACTTTCCTTGGTGGCCCTATCACAGAGTACATTCTTGGCCTCGAAGGACTATGGCTCTGACCCAGTGTGACATTGCTCATGTCCTCAGGTATCCTTTCTGGCCTAAGTGAACAGGCAGTATAGTGTACCACAGCCTCTCTCTCCCCAGGGATGTTCCTTAGGGTGTGACTAGCTCAGGAACCACTGAACTGAGCCAATTCCAATAGGTTTCTTTGCTGCAGGCCTTTTCAGAGCCTTAATGAAGCTAAGGTACTTGTGAATGTGAGTGGGTGACAGTGTCCAGCCTTTGACCAAAATGCTGCTTTAAGCATGTAACATGTATTTATTCCAGAATATATGGTAAGTCTGGCCTTCCCCAGCATGCATTTGGGACATGTTGGATGCTTAGAAGGAAGTCTGGAGCCTCAAGTTCTGATCCCAGTATATCAGTGACTTGTTCCATGACCTCAAAAAGGTCAAGTTACCTCCCTAGGTCTTAGTTTGCTCAATTAGAAAATGTGTTTGTGCTGTCAAAGGGGGGCAGTGGGCAGGAGAGTGACGAAGACAAAGGAGGAGGCTGGACCACATCAACTCAAAGGTCTGTTTCAGGAGGACCAATCTATCACCTGCAAGGTCCCCAAGTTCCCAGGTGTACAAGCAGGCTCATGGCTCTGTGTGCTGGCCCTCAACACTCAAGATCCCTGGGTTTGACTGTGATGCATTCTCTATCCTGAGAATCACCCCCACTCCTCCCCTTCAATCCTATTAGTTTTGAAAAGGATCACTCAATAGCTTGTGTTAGTAGCAAAGTGGAGCCTTAAAGATGCTCCAGGACAAGCCAGAGTCAGCCCAGTCTTATCTGAACCATTCTAGAAGACTGAGTGAAAATGATACAAATAGTATTAGCTAATATCTTAACATGATCAACCATGTACAAATATGTCATTCTTTCTCTCTCTCTCCCCCCCCCTTCTCTCTCGCGATTACATATATATCATCCATCAAGAACCAGAAAGGACAGTCTGGAGAAAATATAAGAAAATATTAGCAGTGGTTTTCTTTAGGTCATGGACAATGGATGGTTACTATTTTGTTATTTAAACTTTTCTATATTTTCCAAATGTCCATCAATAAACATGTATTGATTTTATGACAACAACAAAACTAACTCCTCCCCCCTTTTTAAAGAGTCATCTGGTGCAGGTCTGGGTGTGAAAGAAACCATCCAGCGGATTTTGTCAGACTGCCCCAGCAAGAGTCCTCTGCGTTCCTGTCTCCCATTACCTTGGCTTGTGTCCCTGATTCCTAATCTTCAACACTAACACCCAAGCACAGTTTTTTATAGCTCCCCAACTGAGTTGCTGGAGTTTCCATGTGACCTTCTGCTGTTGGCTTATGTAAGCCCCAAGGCCTCAGAGTGGCCACAATTGTAGGTTGTCCACTGCACAATTCCAGGGGTTACAGTTAACATCGATGACAATGTGAATGGCACCTCCTAAGTTGTGCAGTGCACAGTCCACACAACCATACCAGGTGACCCTACCTGGTTTCCTGAACCATTATCATGATCCTCTAAACATTTTGCTAAGTGCTACTCAGAAAACAAAAGTAGCTGGGCTTGGAAGGCAGTACACCTAATGTATCACAGCATGGGCTCCAAAATCAGACTGCCTGGGTTGAATGACCTCAGACAAATTATTTCACTTCTCTGTTAACACAACTTCAGTTTCTTTACATGTAAATTGAGATAACACTAGTATCTTCCCCTAGGGTTGTTCTGAGGATTAAATGCAGTTAAAATATAAAGCACTTAATCAATTTTCTCTCTCATGGTAAGTGCTCAGTAAATGTTAACTGTTATCACTGTAATCTCCTCTGAAGTCATACACAGAGACCTGGAGACAGGGTCTTCAATGCAAATTAAATCTTTCATTCTTAGGATGTTGGGGGGAGGGAGTCAGCCAGGGTAGGAGTGAGTTTCCTAGGGCCAGAACTGGGTCATAGATGCTCACCAAAACAGACTGGGGTTCGGAGAGCCAGAGGGTCAAGCTGGATCAGAATTGGTTAGGGTTGCTGCTGAAGAACAGACATCTACAGCAAAGGCAGGAGACAGGATGGATTTGGGGGCTGCAAAGCCAAGATGGCAGCACCTGATGGAAAAGGCCCTGGGGGGCACTGGGGAAAGAGTCAGCGATCAGGGAGGAGCCCCCGAATCATCACTGGAACACCCTTGGGATGCTCTCACCTTGTAGAGACTGGATCTGTTGGACTTCCTGAAAGGTCAGTGTCAATGTCCTTTTTTTCCCAAAATAATTAGGTTTGGCTCCAGCTGTGAGTTTTGAACCCGCCCATAATAACAGTGACTTGAACAACATAAAAATTTATGTCTCATTCAAGTCAAAGTATAAAGGTAGACATTTCAAGGCTGCCCTGTGACTGCTGCTTCCAGCTCATACCTCCCCCCCTTCTCTAGGGTATGGCCTCATCCTGGTGGCCCAGTTAGCAACCAGGTCTAAGGGAGCAGGATGGAAGAGATGAAGGAGGAAGAGAGAGGGCACTTTCTGCTGCCTGAGATTCCCAGGCACTGCCACACAGCCCCTCCCCCTGCACCCAGGACTCAGTCCTAGCCACCCCTGGGTGCAAGAAGCTTAAGCAATGTCCTTTTAATTCTGGCCAATGTGTTCATATCCTACGGCAACTGTAACAAATTACCACAAATGCAATGGTTTAAAACAACACGAATTCATTATCTTACAGTTCGAGAGGTCAGAAGTCTAAAACGGGTCTCACTGGACTAAAATCAAGGTATCGGCAGGACTGGGTTCCCTTCTGGAGACTCTAGGGGAGAATCCATGTCTCGTCTTTTCCAGCTTCAAAAGGTCACCCACATTCCTTAGGTCATGGTCCCTTCCACCTTCAAAGCCAGTGCTGGCCAGGAAAGTCTTTCTCCCAATGCCATCTCTCAGATTCTGACTTTTTTGTCACCTTCTCCCTGCCCCCAGCCCCATATAAGGACTCCTAGGATTATATTAGTCCCACCTGCATCATCCAGAATAATCTCCTTATTTTAAGGTCATCTGACTAGAATCCTTAATTTAATCTGTAACCTGAATTCCCCCCGTTCCATGTAACATCACATATTCATAGTTTCTGGGAAGTAGGGTATAGATATCTTGGGGGGAGCATTATTCTGCTTACCACAGGTGACCAATTCTATCTCTATACGAGAAAGATGAGGCAATGATCTCAGAGAGCAGGTATCATGGACCTTCAGTTCTGCCATGCTGATGGCACAGAGGTACTCATTGTGAAGGAGCATTCTTGTCTTCCCAGGATCTCTGAGGGATTCCCCTCCCCCCTGCACAGTTCAGGTGGGGCAGCCCTATCCTCCCAAGCTTCTGATGGTGTCAGTCAGAATTCTCCTAGGTAGAGTAATTGCTTCAGGAGATGTGCATGTGAGCCAAGCCAGGTCAATCATGCCATTCCTGGCATGTGGGCTGGAATTTTGGAAATGATGTTCTCCCTTATTTCTAGGATCACCAGCTCTAAGGATAACTAAAGCTGAGAGGTGCCACTGACTACCTTTGTCACCATGGAGAAAAGCCTGCCTGAGGTTGAAGCCAGCACAGAGGTGAGCAAGGATGTGAAGTGGAGATATAGACAGAGGCACAGAGGATCTGTAGCCATGCCCATAGTCCAAGAGCTACCCCTGGGCTTTTCATGGACATGGGCCAATAAATCCCCTCTGCTTTTTTATTATCTGTTAAATAATTTCAAGTTTCTTTCACTTGCAGCCAAGTGCCTTGACTAATAAATTCAGGAGACACCTATCAGGTCAAGTCACAGCTTCCCAGAGCCCTGGAGTGTCTCCTGAATCCCAGCTCTCAAATGCTCTGACTCTAAGTCACTGGTTAGGACCCATGAGACCCTTCCAGATTTTATATGCCCTAGCAGGTACTCATACATGCTGGCCTCATTTGACCTAGCTCAGCCCAGGGGCATATACAATTTCCCCAAGTCACTTATTCTGCATCGGAAATGTCCGTGTAACCAGAGGCTCTTTCTGGCAACCCTACTTCTTATGTATCATCTGTTGGAAACACTAACAAATACTCCAGGGTAACTAGAGACCTCCATGGCTCTTCTAAGGACATCCATATGGAGGGAGAGGAGGTAAGAGAGAAAGAACAGCTTTCCTTCTTTGAGTGACAGCTGCAAGAGCCTGTGGTTATTTCCTTTCTCCTGCAGCTCCATCCCTAGCACAGCTTTCCTGGCCTGAGTCCCTCTCTGCAGTCCAACTCATGGCTCTGTTTCAGGGGAAAGACATTCTCTAAAGTGTCACCTGAAGCAGGAATACTACCTTTAGGGAATCCAGCCAGTGAGAAAGAAATTTAGGAGAAATAACCATTCCCTAACCATCCCCTGCCTAGGATGACGTCAGAATCAGAGCCTTCTGACTTGTCATAAGGAGCGATGAAACTAAAGAATTTTACAAAGCACCTGGGAAGTTGGAATATAAATGTCCCATTTCAAAATCCCCCGCCGGTAGTATGCCTGGCTGGCTCATGGGAGCAGCTGTGCACATCTCTTCCCAGACCTAACATTCACCAGTTCCCTTTATGTTTTCCCAGCTGGGTGGAACCTTCTCTGCTATGCTGGAGAGCCTCTAAGACCCACCTGGATTCTGATGTCTGTAAAGAAAGCAACACCTCTTAGGTCATTCAACAAATGAGAAATCAGGGTCCATATAGTCTTGGAATTTTGACTAAAATCAACTATGAAGTCATAGTAACAATTGCCATTTACAGACTGTCTCCCACATACCATCACCTTACACTGTTTCCTACTCTAAACCTAACCGCAACGTATGGAGGCCTTATCATTCCCATTTTACAAACACAGAGAGGGCAAGTTAGTTGCTGACAATCAGAATTCAAAGAATTCTTTTGTTTCAAAGAATCAAAAATTCAATCCCACTGAATTAATTAATAAATAAAAGTTGCCTTGGAAGTGAACACAAAACAAAAGGCCGTCAGCATATGATGAGTGCCCATCCCTGTGCTCCATGGAACAGCACCACCTCCAGCCATTTGTCTTCTGTATGATGTATTTTTTCTGAGAAAAGTCCCGTGGTACCCCCCTCTTAGAGAGAGGGAGGGTCTGGGATTAAATTCTGGCTCTGCTACCAACTAGTCGTGAAACTTTGGACAAGTCAAGCAACCAAGTAACCTTTAGTTTCCTCATATGAAAAATGGAGCTAGGAATACCCATCTCTATTTCAGATAATTATTTCAGATAATAATTTGCAAAGGACCTAACAATGAGCGCACAGTAAGCGCACAGTGTGTGGTATTGGTAGTAGTTAGGCACTAAAATTGATTGATCTGGGACGGAGCGATGGGCTCCATGAGTGGGAGGATGATGAGGGCAGAGAAAGCACAGAAGGGAGGCCTAGGGGAGGGTGCTCTTAGGAGACTGGATGGCCTGAGACTGAGGTGGGCAAGGAGGTTACAGAGTGGACCATGGGCAATGGAAGGAGAACTGAGAGCCACAGAAGACAGATGCGTCTATCACCAATGTGCCAAGGACTCCATGGCCTGGAACCCAAGAGCTACCTGGATCAGGACTCACTGTAAGACCTCTCTTCCAGAAGGAATGTTTGCCCAGATGCTGACCTAAGACCCTTGAGTTGAGTTTCTATGCAGAGCAGCTGGGACTCGAGCAAGGTCACTTGTTCACTTGCTTTCCCATCACCAGATAAACCACCTTTCTGCCTCCTCCCTGCTCTTTCCCCCCATCACCCTCCAGGAGGCAAAGGAGAAGATTTACCTAGAGCTGCCTCTTCTTGCAAAGCCATGGGAAGGAATCTCTCTAAAAGGCAAATGTTCCGCCTCATAAACATGTCATAAATCCATAACCAGTTCTCCATGTTCTTTGTGTTTTTATGTGATGCATCTAATAATCATTCTACCCTTGACTTTGAACCCACATCTTCTGGGTCCAGGTTGCCAAGAAGTGGCTGTTCACAGGAGATTTCAAAACTATTTATAACTTTTGTATGGATGGCACAGTGGCTTCTTTTTTATTAATCTCCAAGAAAAATACATTCTCTGAAGCACTCAGACTAAATGTGATAGAAGATATATTTTTCTTTTTCTGAAGAAGTTGCTTCCACTTCTGGTAAGATATTATCCAACCTGAATCTCCCAGAGGCCGACTTGTCTTAATGATTTCAGAGTGGTGGCCATTGTGTGGGAACCTACATCGATTTCCTTCCCTCAGAATGAATGTACTCAAGACAAGTGCCATCTGATGCCCAGCAGCCCCCTTGCAAATTCTATCCATAAATATGCACGGGCCGTATTAACGGGAGAGGAGCCAACTCTTGATTAACCAGCCTTCAACGCACCAGAACCTCAGTTACTCAAAACTTTGTACTTGAGTTCAAAGGAAAAGACTAAGACCACAGAGGGGAGAAGGTAAGACCGGTTTAGCTTTAGAAACAAATACCTTCCAGTGGCTGTTATTATAGCTAATCCTTACTAGGAGCTCACGGGGCACCAGATGCCATGAAAAGTAGCATAAATGCACTATCTAACTTAATCCTCACAACAACCCTTGAAAGAAGTACTGTCATAATCCCCATTTTACAGATCAGAAAACTGAGGCTTAGAGTCTCAGTTGCCCAGTCATGCAGAGTGTCCTTGCTCTCAAGACTCTGGCTTAAGGATCCATAAGCTTAACTTACATCATCCTGTTCCAGGAAATCAATAAAATCAGATCCAACGTCTATACCTTTGACAGAGACATCTAGAATTGAGAAGAGCTTATTCACCTCCTCTTGTTACAGTTGAGGAAATGGATACCCAAAGAAAGGAGAGGGTCAGCCTATATGCACCTAGCTAGCAACTGAGAGAGCCAGGATTTGAAACAAGTTCACCACTCAGGACAGTACCCAGAGGTTGCATGATCAGAAAGACTGCACAGCCAAGTTCCTCAACTTCCATGTCAGCCTTTTCTACTGCTCCTGGCTCTCATTAAAATAAAACAGTGAGGGGCGCCTGAGTGGCTCAGTCGGTTAAGTGTCCGACTTCAGCGCAGGTCACAATCTCGCGGTCCGTGAGTTCGAGCCCCGCGTCGGGCTCTGGGCTGATGGCTCAGAGCCTGGAGCCTGCTTCTGATTCTGTGTCTCTCTCTCTGTCCCACCCCCGTTCATGCTCTGTCTCTCTCTGTCTCAAAAATAAATAAACGTTAAAAAAAAAAAATTAAAATAGAACAGGGAGACCTTAGCTTTTGGATAGATCTCCACAAGAAAATTTGGAGGGGAGTAATTGGCCACTTAATTAACTTTTTAATTGACTAGTCAAGTAGCAGGACCTAACTGAAGGTTCCTTTGGGTGACAGATTCAATAAACCAACATAATAACTAGCATTCATTTAGCACACACAATGTGCCAAGTCATATCCTGAGCAACTTACACATTTGAACTTAGTTCGTCCTCACACAACTGGATGACACAGGAATGATAAGATTATTCCCATTGCACAGGTGATAAGATTGAGGCACAGATAGATTAAGCATTTGTTTTGAGTCTGCTAAATTTACCTAGTATTTGTATAACACTGCTTCCATATATATTTTCTTCTTTGTTGCTATAACAAGCTTGTGATTCACAAACGAGTATTTTATTATTTTTACACCTCAATTTTGGAGATGGAGAACCAAAGCTTTGCCTGGGCCCTGTCACTTTTGAGCTATGTAAGCTTGAGCATGTGCTTTACCTCTCCAGGCCCCAGTTTCTGTAAAATAGTCAAGGAGGAACTAGATTCTAAGATTCCCCAAGCTGGAATACCCAAGATAATAAAGAGAGACAGCCTTGTTTTCTGGAATGTCCTTCCCCTGTGTTCTGACAAACCTGAGGTCTCTTGGCTTAAACACAGGGAGGCTGGCATCTCCTCAGGGGTTGTGAATAATTAGGTGGCTTAATTATCCATGCACTCAGGGGCAAAGGAGAGTGGGTGCATTTTTACACAAATCTAATCAAAGACTGCTTGATTCAGAATGAGGGCTCTCAGAATGGGCAGCAAATGTTTCCGTGGGCACCAGATGGATGGTCTGGGGCTGGCTTCCCTTGAAGTATTGTTGAGGAAATGGCACTGAAAAGTCCTGGGGATATTAACCAAAGAAAAAGCCATGTATTTCTCAATATATTCCCCTTTGGTGCAGAGGGTGGCAGATAGGTACAGCCATCAGACTACTCCTCTCAAGGTCTAAGGCAACTGGGAAACTCCCCAATTATATGGGCAAGGCCAGATCAGAGGCTGAGGTCCTCATGTTCTTCTAGGTATTTGGGGGTTTTCTTTCTTTCTTTCTTTCTTTCTTTCTTTCTTTCTTTCTTTCTTTCTTTCTTTCTTTTCCAGGCGCTCAATTCTGTTTACATTTAAAAGGGCACTGTGCTCTGGCAGGATTTGCCTTTAAAATAAAACGTGGGGGAATAGACAAGAAACTAATAGGCCTCCCTCAGTACATGACGACCTGTCATAGTTTTGACACCTGACATGTGGAGAGTGGGGAGTAGATGAAAAATAACACAGTAAGGCTTTCACTGACTCAAAACGTTCAGTGAACTGAGCGTCTTGTCAGAAGCTATCAAACAACTATAATGTATTCAGTTTGGAGAGACTTGGCTTTCTACCTATTACCAGAATAAAGTTATTTTTTGCTACCCAATGCTAAATCTTCCTGTTCTAAAGAGTTCCCTACTAAGAGCAAGGGAGACCCCACCTCCACTATAAAAGCCTAAAAGACCATACATTTATTTTCCCAGCTTCCCTTGCAGCTAAACCACAATCAGACAAACTTTCAATCAGATGCTGGTAATGCAAAGAAGTAGGGCCGATGGAAAAAGCCTTCTGGGGAGACCAGCAGCAATGTCTGCTATCCAGAGACAGTGATGCTAACAGTGCTGTGCTGGCAATGTCCTCTGTTCAGGGGGAAGGTGGGGATGTCACCCATGTCCTCACTAGGCTGCTTCTCAGGCACCATTTGGGCCTTGGTCCCTGCCGCCATCTTGTCTCCCTTGTTCCGGCTCATTTTTTTAAGCCTGGGTCTTCCTGGTGATTCTGTGAGCTCCCCAATAGGCTTCGAGTAAGTTCTTTTTCTTCTTAAATCAGCCAGAATTGGCTTCTGTTGTTTATAATTACGAATTGTGATGGATACACTAGTCGTATGCCTTGGACAAGTTAATCTCCCTGACTAAACTTCCCTGTCTATAAAATGGAGAGCATACTCCTATGTCTTCCATTTATTCACTCAGCAAATATATAATCATCGAACGCTACTAGCTGTTAAGCATTGTGTAAGCTTTCCTGCACTCATAGATTCATAGTCTAATGGGAAAGGGAGACATTAACAAAGTATCATGGAAATAATTTATTACACTTATGTAAGATGCTATGAAAACTTCATAGCAGCATAATTCATAATAGCTCCAAACAAGCCAAACGTATACCAACTGGTGACTGCAGAAACAAGATGTGGTATGTGCATACAATGGAATATTATTCGGCTATAAAGAGAAATGAAGTACAGATACATGCTACAGTATGGATGGACCTTGAAAACATCATAGGAAATGAAAGAAGGCAGGCACAAAAGACCACATACTGTACGATTCTATGTGGATGAAATGTCCAGAAGAGGCAAATCTACAGAGACAGAAAGTAGATGAGTGGTGTTCAGGGCTAAGAGGAGGGGGTATTTGGGAGTGACTGCCAATGATGACGGAGTTTCCTTCTGGGGTGATGGAGATGTTCTGGAATCAGAGAGCAGCGACGGCTGCACTAACCTGTGACCACACTAAGAACCACTGAACTGTAGGCTTGGAAAGGGCCCATTTGTGGATATATGTGGAGTATGTCTCTAAAGAGGGCTCTCATTCTTATTCCACTCCTCACCACTGTTCGCTTTGTGCCCTATCTTCTTTCTCCCTTTATGCTGATCTTTTTCCCAATGCTACTGAGAAAGAGAGCATCTGGTATCCCTAGATGCACACACTTCTGCTTTAGCAGATGCATCACTGGACGCTCCCTCTCTCCAGAGCTCTCTCAATCAATTCCAGAGAAGACCTGACTGGCTCCACTTAGGTCGCATGCCCACTGGACTAATAGCTGTGAGGGACAAGGGGTGAGGGCTAGGGACTACGACTGGCCCAGCTTGGTTACTTGGTAACACCTGTAGGGAGGTAAATGGGCACAGAGATTAACAGCCCCACTGGAACCACGTAGAAAGGGGGGAGTTTTCCTCCAAAGGAAGGGAGGAGGAGTTACTAAAAGGGAGGAGGGATGAGATGGTGAGCTTGACAACCAATATCTATCCTGTTTCACCATGATCACTATGGAAACCAAGCCGTTCTATACGCACGCCGGTAAAATCTCCCTAAGAGCATTTAATAAAAGACCTAGAGAATAAGTGGAAATTAGCAAAACAAAAGCCAGTACCTGAAAAAGAATGCTAAGGATGGAGGGAATACATATGTTAACATATGTTAAGATGTATCATCAACTCTAAACCAATAAGTAATGAAGTAATTACTCTAGGACCCAGGAATCCTGCCCCCCCCACCCCCCACATAGGTCTCTGTGTGTCCTGAAGAGCTGTGGCTTAGAACGCACTCGGCCCCAGGTTGCCTGCCGAAGCCCCACCCTGAGACCCATCACTGCGGATGAGCCACATACCTGATCCATGAAGATTCTCCGGCTGTTTCCTATCACAAGCAAAATAAATACCATTTCATGCCTAGTGTTCCAGCCCTCTTCCCACATAAAAGTTGCAAGGAGATATTTTAATAGTCCTCACTTTCATCTAGGTAAAACTGTGCCAAGGGATGATAACATCAGCTCAAGCACATTGCTTGCATCTTGGAACACTCTGCACAGCGGGTTTGTTTTGTTGTGTTTTGATGTTAAGAGGTGGGGGAGGTAGGGTTGCAAGACTGGGCTGACACACATGCATAAACTTTATGGGGGTAGAAGAAAACATAAAAGTCATCCAGCCACTCATCTGAAAGATGGAGAAACCAAGGAGTACTGGAAGACTTTAGTGACTTGGTCAAAACCACACAGTTGCCCCTGGTCCCCTAAGCTGCCCATTTCTGGCTCAGTCAGGACCCATTTGGCTGCAAAAGACAGAAGGCAATGAAAGTTCACAGGCAGGGCTGGGACTTGGGGCTCAGGTGACATGATCAGGACATACTCCCATTCTGTCCCTGAGGTAGAGACTGTCCCAGTCTGCCCAGGACTGAGGGGGTTCCTAGGATGTGCGACTTTGAGTTTTAAAATCAGGACAGTCTGGGATCAGTTGATCACTCTAGTCTGTATCTTAGCCAGGCCATCCTCTGTGTTAACTCCATTCCTCCAGCTTCTCTCACGTCCCTCCTTCTCCGCAACTCAGGCAGAAAAGAGACTTTTCAATACCACCAGCACAAGTCCTGCAATTCACTCTATTTGGGTCACATGCCCTGAACACCTCACTATATGCAAGAGATGATTGTGTTCAGCCCCTCCTGGACCTTCTAGAGAAATAGCTACAGAAGTCCACACACTGTTCATCATCTCACGGCTGTAATTTGATGCCCATGTGTGATGCCTGGAACCATATAACAAGTTATATTTATATAAGATGATTGAGAGATATATAACTGTATAACAAGATGGTGCTGGTGACCCATAAGAAATGGTTCACAGAACCTACATGTCAGATCTCCATGACATTTCTTGACAAAGGCACTCTTTGCAATCATATAAAATGACACTGCGGGAGTTTCAGATAAGACCTCGCCCTGGACAGGCAGAATCCCATCACCTCAAACCCAAATGTATCTCCTAAGAAGAAACGGGGTGCCTACAGACACAGTTCTCCCAGCACATCCTCCAGCCTGAAACCTCCTGGTTCCCTTTGCTGAGCATGAACCTTCTGGGCTCATCACAGAAAATTGTGACATTTTTAACATTCAGGGTCAGTTTCGCCGACTGCTTCACTTGGGCCACATGGCCACCCTGTCACCTGCACGTGCATATGGGTTTAGAATCAAGGAAGGGTGCCGTTGACAAAAGAAGGGAGACAAAGGATGTCAGAAACAACAGAAATCCATCCCACCTTTCTGTGCTGTTTACTCCTGCTGACAGTCATCCTCCAGGTAATTGTGAAGGTGGGCCATGTAGATGTGAGAGAGCTACTGCTTTAACATGGTGAGTAGAAGTCATGAAGTCAGAAAAAGCAGGGAGTTAAACCTCCTCTTACCAGTTGTGCTGGCTATCTCCCAACCGCCTTTCCAGACTCAACATTCTGCCCTTCTCTGCCTTCGCTGTGCCCCAGCAGACTGCATCAGTGGGCATTTTTGCTCTCCAGCTTCCAGTTGGGTTTCTCAATGGCAGGGACAGGTAGGAGACTGAAGGAAAGGAAGAGAGTGCAGTCAGGGTATTTATTGCTCTTGGTACCTTTCTCCCAAGTCACTGGGACTTGGCTATATCCTTTACCAAAGGCCACAGCTCCTATCTGGTGGCCCTCTGCTACAACCATGGCTCCTTTCTCCAGGTTCCCATAACTGCTCCCTCCATTTGCCCCAGGGGCCTTGCAGTAGGAATAGTCCTCTCCACTGCCATCCCCACGGTGCCCCACCATCCCTTGTTGGTTTTCCTTACCTGCTGATGCCATTGTAAGCCGTCCCTTTACTAGACTGTCCTCCCTTACCCCATCCGAGTGTGTCATCTGTTCCCTGCAGAGATATCTGAGTGATAACCCAGCTATGGGACCTCAGGCAAATAACTCAGCTTCCAGGAAATTTAGTTCTCACAACTGAGAATGAAGATAACTATACTTGCCTCTCATGGTCATCATGGGATAACATATGGAGCCTAACACCTTGCCTGACACACGGCAGGCACTCAGTCTAAAGACAACTATCTCCTTCACTAGTCTGTGAACTCCCAGGCCAGGGATGTAATTTTACTCATCTTTGAGTCAACAGCAGCTAGTATGTGCTCAATAAATGTTATTTTATGGATTGTCAATCTATTGTTTGGCCTTTGTTCCTTCCCTTTGGTTCTGGAAGATAGATAAGAAAAATATGGTACCACTTGGCATTAAACTTCAACCAAACCCAGAAGCTTATAGTGCTGTTCTTTATGTTGTATCTTGTATTTTTTATAGGTCACAAAAAGAAACTGATTTTATCATACATCATCTACGTGCTTTCTTTAGAAGAGTCCTGCTAAAGAGGGGTGCCATTTAAACACGTGATCCCAGGGGCGCCTGAGTGGCTCAGTGGGTTGAACGTCAGACTTCAGCTCAGGTCATGATCTCACGGTTTGTGAGTTCAAGGCCCACATGAGGCTAGCTGCTGTCAGTGCAGAGACCACTTTGGATCCTCTGGTCCCCTTTCTCTGCCTCTCCCCTCCTTGCACTCTCTCCAAACTAAATAAACATTTTAAAGAATAAATAAAAAACAAACATGTGATCCTGAATTCCTGGTTAGCTCAGCCAGTTGAGTGTCTGACTCTTGATTTCAGCTCAGGTCATGATCCCAGGGTCATGGGATCGAGCCCCACATCAGACTCCACACTTAGTGGATTCCCTCTCTCTCCCTCTGCCCCTCTCCCCCCACTCCCTAAAGTCAAAAAAATCAATCAATCAATAAACAAAGAAACATGTGATCTTGCACCAATATTTGGAGACTCAACTCTGTAACAGCACTCTGGACCCACTGGTCTCCCCAGGTTTAGGGGCTCCTAATGCTGCTTCAGCCTTTAAAACCTTTAAAACTCTTATGGTTTGGCTCCCTCCCTCTCTATCTTTTTTTTTTTTCTTCCCCTTCCCCATGGTCTTCTCTTAAGTTTCTCAGGACCCACATAATAGTGAAAACATAAGAGACTCTTAAAAACTGAGAACAATCTGAGGGTTGATGGGGGGAAAGAGGGAGAGGAGGGTTGGTGATGGGTATTGAGGAGGGCACCTGTTGGGATGAGCACTGGGTGTTGTATGGAAACCAATTTGACAATAAATTTCATATTAAAAAAATAAATACATAAAAATAAAAAATAAAAATAAATAAAACCTTTAAAACTCTTGAAAGCACAAGAACATGGAGAGCTCCACCCACCAGGATAGGCACGCTGGCTCAAACATGTCTCCAGTGCTATAGGATCAAACACTATGGAAGATGCTCACCTCACCTCCCAAAGGCTCTCTGCCCTCCATATGGCAGAGGAGGGTCTTCAAATTCAGGCTTTAACTTGCCTTCCAGATTCATTTCCTGTCTCCTTTCATGCAACCTCTGCTCCAGCAACACTGAGTCAGCACCGTTTCCCAAACACCCTGGGCTCTCTTATTCCCACATGGCTTTGCCCTCTGCCTGAATGTCTTCCTCCTTGTCCTTTCTCCAGTGAAGTGAGGCTTGTCCTTCAGCTGTACCTCTCCTGTGGAACCTTCCATGACCTCCCCATAACAGAATAAGTGCCTATCTCCCCTATGCACCAGATATACTACACGTTACATTTTAGTGCAATGAGTCTGTCTCCCCAGTAGATGCTCATAATCTCTAGCATTCATTAAGCATCTATTATGTGCCTGTGGCTCCATGAACATCTCATTTAATTCTCACACCAGCTCTTCATTAGGTCCTAAACTGTAAATGCCATGATTACAGAGACCACCTGAGTATGTGTTTTGGGTGCTGGTTTTGGGGAATGGTTTTGTTTGTTGGGTTTTTTCTTTTTTTTTTTAGTTTATTTATTTATTTTTGGAGAGAGAGCAAGAGCAAAGGAAGTGCAAAGAGAGGAGGAGAGAGAGAGAGAATCCCAAGTAGGCTCCACACTCTCAGCACAGAGCCTAACACAGGGCTCAAACCCATGAACTGTAAGATCATGACTTGAGCCGAAATCAAGAGTCAGATGCTTAACCGACTGAGCCACACAGGCACCCCTGTTGTTGTTTTTTCCCCCTTTTTTTGCTTTGTTTTTGCCTTTATTTTTCTTTTGTTTTGTGTATTTGGACAGTTTGTTTTATGCATTTTTCCTTTTAGTCTTATACTTCTGATACATAGCACTGTCACATTTCAAGTGTTCAACAAATACTTGCTGAATGAATGAAAGTTGGCTTTTTTTTTAATTTTTTTAACTTATGGAGACACTCAAAAGCAGAGACTGGAATGAGTTTACCCATGGCTCTCTCACTGTGCTCAACCTGTGTCTGGTGGGCGAGGGCCACACCCCATTCATCTTTGTTTTACCAATGGCAGGACTTTATGTGGCATCCAGTAAGTACAAAATAAAAGCTTGGAGAAGGAATAAATGAATGTTTGGGGAATGCATATCCCAAAGGATTATAACTTGATGACAGGAAAGTGAAAAAAAGGTAGAGTCACAGCGAAATTCTACCACATGTCTGTAGAAATCAACTTTCTCATTTAAAGTATAAAAATGATGTTACTTGTCATAAGTAATGCTAGGAGGAAAGTCTATTTGCCCAACTTTCTAAGGTAAATGAGACTTTTAAAATAGCCCTGCTCTTATTTTGCATTATTTCTGGCATGCCTTCTTCCTGGAAGTCTCCATGTAAATCAAACATTTGTAGATCGAATTGATTTAAATATTGTAGGAACCCTTGATTTCTCAAGAAACACTACTGCATAGCCTTTGGGAAAATCAAGACTGCTCCAGTAAAATGATAATTTTATGCTTCAATAAAATGAAGTCATCTCCCAATTTGTATCACACAGGGGCCCAGCAGGTTACAAAACTCTGTTCAAATGGTTTAACTTAAGAGGTTTTAATAAAGGGATCTGTTACAGAGGTGTGGATAGAGTTAAGGGAGCCCTCAAGAGGTGAGGGCAGCAGGAAGCTGTTACTACCTCTGGGTCTTAGGGGCAAGAGGAAGAATGTGATTTTGCAGAGCCCAATGAGAGTTGAAATCAGGGCAGAGCAGCTGCCTGGCAGGAACTAAAATTGTGGAAGGGCTAAGCATATGATGCTAAAGCAAAAAGGGAGAGAGGAAGAAATCAATCTCTCTCTCTCTCTCTCTCTCTCTCTCTCTCTCTCTCTCTCTCTCTCTCATCCTTTGCCAGTAACTTTCATTGACCAAACCCAACCAGAAACCAGAGCACGAGGAAGCCCAGGTGAGATGGTCTGGATGGACTGGAGGGAAGAGAAGGGGAGGGATGCTGGGGAAAACCTGAATGGTTCCCCCCTTTTGCATTTACTCAGCATCCATCTTGCACCTCATCCAGATGAAGAAACTCATCCCCAACATCCCAGAGGACCAAAGTCCCATAAGCTGCTGTCATGGTAAGGAGAGATCAATACAGTCACACTTTCACTTGGAACCTATATTGTAACATGCCCTTCACATGAGGCAGAAAGTCAAGCCCATAAAGAAGACCATAATCAATTAGAGAAGACATGCCTACCAACAACAATCCCAACGTCATCTTCTGGTCATGGGACAAAAATCAGCAATCTCTCCACCACCACTATTCTACGTTCTCCCTCAGCACTTCAGCTAGTTGGGGTTTGTTAGCCGATAGGATGAGCCAACTCTTCATTTCCTGAGGATCAGAGCCCTCAGTGGCCCTGTACTGGCCATATTATCACGGTTTTTCATTAACCATTATTATTGTGGTGCTAAGAAGTGACCTGGTGAGCCTTCTGGGCTCTGGATATGGTCTCTCTTGCCTTCACTGGGTAGCAATAACCTATTTCCATTAATAATTAGGATCAGTCACTCCAATCAATACAGTTACCTCCTGCCTACTTGTTGATTCAGTGGCAGGAGGAGCTTCAAAGGGCTAAGGACAGTTTTAGCTTCAACTTCAATGGAACCATGCCTGCGCTTTCTGGTGGAAGCCAGAATATCTAAACCCATCAACCCAAGATTTCAGGGATGGGAAGCCAAAGCTCTCTAGGTGGCTTGTTAGGTATAATAGCCTAAAAATGAGATGGGGGCTACGTTCACCTCCCCACTTCTGGACATGGTGGAAACACTGTGTTTACTGCATTCTGTAAGACAGGAGCCCCAAGCTTTTAGAACATTATTCCCCAGCAGTCTTTAGAAGGTCATTCTACAGTTCTGTGAAGCTTCTGAGTGATGGGTCACGTAGTCAGATCAGCTGACTTTGCCAGCAAGCACCCAGTGCTATACTTCTTTTATCATAAAATGAGTCCCTTGGTTATTGACAGGTAGAATACCAATCCAATACGTGGTCTTTCCAGACTACACACTGGCCGCTACGACACAAACCGTTAGCCATGTCTGTGGTCCTGAGTCTCACACGCATGAAAGAAGAATTTTCTTCCCAAGGTCAAGAAGTGTGCTTTCTCTGCCCTTCTGCTCCCTATTGCCCTCACATAACCTTCAGGAGGCAGGATTGTTTCATAGAAAGAGCACAGGCTTTGGAGTTAAAAGTCCTGGATTGAAATCCCTGCTCTGCCATGCATAAGCTGTGTGAGTCTAACTATGAGTCTGACTATTTATTCTTTGTGAATAAATAGGGATATGATACCTTACGCTGTTTGCGGGGGGAGGGGTTAAATAAACCAATGTAGATAAAAGTCAGACAACAACAGGTATTCAATAAATATCACTTCCTTCCTCCTGCCTTCAAGCTAAATTCCACATCTGAAGCATCAATTTAGGAAATGGTTTGTAACAAAAAGTGTACCTTAGGGAAATTTATAAGATATTCTCTGGGTTCAGCCATGCTGCCCTGATGAAGTTCATGCCATGGATTTATAAGAAAAATCTACAGCTCTGAGCTTTTGAATTCCTCTTGTTTCACTTTCACACATGGGCAGTTCAGCAGTCTTCCCGGTCTCCATATTTCTAAATCCGCCGGCTTTGTGCGAGCCAAAATCCCCTGTCTGGGCTTGAGTCCAGTTTTCTCAGTGGATGATTTCTTTAGGTAAGTCCTAATACTTACAAATCATCCTCTCTGGTCTAATTCAACTGTTGGCCCAAGTGCACACATAAGCACATGAGATCACAGGTGCTTGGAGGGGTGATGGGCAGAGGAGACAGTGTGTTCATATGTGAGCCAGGCCCCAAATGCCTCCTACGTGGAGCTTCCATACTGTCGCAGTCACTGTTTGCAAGGAACAGAAATCGACCCCAACTCTTCTAAGCACAAAGATTTTACTGGAAGACTATCGGTTCATAAAGGCTGAAGAAACAGGCATGGAAAACTGAGGCAAGAACTGAGAGGGCCCCCAGAGGACCAGATAGCAAGGATCATAGCAAAGCTGCTACAGCAGGGGCCAGCCAGGGTCAGCATCCCTCCAATGAGGAAATGCCAACCTCCTTCCAGCACTTCTCCAGGAGAGTGTATGTGATTGGTGCAGCCCAAGTCACATCCTGCCCCTGACTGAACCACAGCAGGGAGAGAAGTCCCTCTGGATCCCGGATTTAGAAGTCGGCACAACCTCCCACCATACTTGAGGCATCCCCTGTCCCCCACATCAGGGCACTCACAGGCGGTACAAATTGGACGGTAAAAATATTTACCTAAAACAAATTTTCAGCACCCGCCCATTCACTTGTTGGTTTTAGGCAATTTCATTCTTATTTGTAGTGAGAATGGCACTATATATTCATAACATTTTTAAAGACAGGTGAAAAAGGAACATTTCATTTCATGGGACAGGACTGTGTACTATCACCACTGGTAGAAAAAACAATCTTATTCAAGATGGATCAGATAATGGAGGACAAAAAAGAAGATTCCTTTTGAATGTTGTTCCAAATGGAGCTCCTTCCTCTTCCCTGGGCAGGCCTTGGCAATTAGAAATAAGTCCCTTCCACAACACAGGCAACGTCCCCAGGGAAGAGAAAATGCAGAGTTTGTCCTGTTCGCGGCCCTAAAATGAGTGAAAGTGAGGACTCACTCAGAACAGTGAGACAGTCCTCAGACCCTCACCCAACCGTTGGTTTATTCGTTCACCTAATGTAGAATCTGTCTTGATACTGAAGTTGTGAATTCAAACCCCATGTTGAGCATAATAGAGCTTACTTAAAAAGAAGGAAGGGGGGTTCCTGGGTGGCTCAGTCAGTTGAGCATCTGACTTCAACTCAGGTCATGATCTCACAGTTCATGGGTTCCAGGTCGCATCAGGCTCTGTGCTGACAGCTCGAAGCCTGGAGCCTGCTTCAGATTCTGTGTCTCCCTCTCTCTGCCCTCCCCCGCTTGCATTCCGTCTCTCTCAAAGAAAAAAGCAAAAAATTTTTAAAAATTTAAAAAGAAGGAAAGAAGGGAGGGAGAAAGAAAGAGAGAGAGAGAAAGAAAAGAAAGAGAAGGAAGGGAGGGAGGGAGGGAAGGAGGGAGGGAGGGAGGGAGGAAGGAAGGAAGGAAGGAAGGAAGGAAGGAAGAAGAATCTGGAAAGCCTTCCTTCTTCCTTGGTGCTGTCCTTTCTTCATCCCTGATCAATCACCAAGTCCTGGGTGTTTGCCTCCTACAGGAGTCTCAAGTTCATCTCCTCCTCACCGCCCCAGCTACTACCCTCCTGGCTCTGATGCTCATCAGCTGCTGCCTGCAAACAGTGACATCCTCCTGACTCCTGTCCGTTCTGTGTGCTTCTTCCGTCCTTCCCTCTGCCCTCCCCCACCAAGAGATATCTATTACAGCACAGCCTACCTGCGTCATTCCCTGTTTACAGCTCTCTGAGGCTCCTACTGCTTCAGATAAAGCCCAAGCTTTCTACCAGACCTCACAGAACCCTCTGCAATCTGCCTCCACCCCCTCCATCCCAGCCTTTCTCACTATCTGCTCACACTGTGTCCTTCGAGGCACCCCAGGCTCTTCCGCCCCTGTTGTCACTGTTCCTGCCGTCTCCTCTACCTGGATGCTTTATCTCCATTCGCTTCATCAGTTCCTACTCATCCTTTAAGAGCCAACTCCTGGCAGCCTTGCCTGACCAGGCCGGGTTCAGTCACGTGATTTAGCCTTGTGGGTGTCCCAACAAACCCTGTGCAAATCCCAATCACTATACATGGCACACAGTTTTAGGAATACGTATGTGTATATGTCTCTCTCCCTACGGCCTATACACCCCCTGAGAGTAAATGCTCATTTTTGTGTTCCCAAAGTTGCTTCAGAAGAGCACCAAGCAGAGGCATGATATACCCCTGTTGAGACAGTGAATGAATGATATTCGACAACAGATTTTACAGCCTGTAAAATGATCAAAATCAGAACTGAAGATAACCACTCCTTTCGCTTAGTTGACAGAGGAGAGAAAAATCTAATTTATGCCCCATCTCTTCAACAGATACACAATTTGAAGACATTTAGCAAAAGCTTTTATGCAATACCATTTTTAGCAAAGCAGATGTTTAAAAGACTAAATTATTTCTTAAATTACTATCAACAGTAAACCCTGGTTGAAAATATTATGTCCCTTAAGGGACTGGATTTCTCAGGCTGTAGTCAGAACGGGAAAGAAGATGAACATTCTGTACTTATTTTTAAATTACATTCTTCTTCCTGAAATGAATGTACTGCTGTTTAAAAAAAAAAAAAAATCACAGGCTCATTTTATTTTTATTTTTATTGAATCATCTGAGACAAACAGTAAAATGGTTTTCAGTTCATGGACCACAATTTCTAGGTGATGACTTAGAAATTCAGTCCCACCTACACTGAGACCTCCTTGGCACTTTGATCTTTGATATGCACCAGGCCTCAGGCGTACAACAGTGAGCAGAACACTTCTAGAGACTTTTGCTTTCTTTTTTTTTTTTTAATTTTTTTTTTATTGTTTACTCCTTTTTTGACAGAGAGAGAGAGAGAAAGAGAAAGAGAGCATGAGCAGGGGAGGGGCAGAGAGAGAAGGAGACAGAATCGGAAGCAGGCTCCAGGCTCTGAGCTGCCTGCACAGAGTCTGACGCGGGGCTCAAACTCACAAACTGTGAGATCATGACCTGAGCCAAAGTCGGATGCTCAACTGACTGAGCCACCCAGGGGCCCCTAGACTTTTCCTTTCTAATGGAGGTGACAGGCAGCCACCCAACAAGAAAGACAGGAGAGAGTTGTATTTTTCTATTTCCCAAAGAAAATTTGTAATCATGTTAATGATCACCCTTCAATCAAGGATGCCATAGAATCATACAACCATCTTTATAACGTGTGTATACAAATGTGAAAACTGAACACCAAACAGGTTAAGTGACTTCTCCAGGATTTGACAAGTCAGTAGTTAACTCACGTGAGGAAACACACTGCATGACTCACCAACCATTCTAATCCCCAGGGCTGACCAGTCAAAACCTGCAGTGATTACCACAATCTGTCAAAAGGTAACAAGCAGTAAATCCACATTCAATCTGGTGGCCAGGTAAATGCTGATTTTTCAATTCTGTCGTTTCTCTAGGATCCTGGTTGACTTTGAAGAGTAGCATCTTTAGGGGATCAAATTGTTTTTCTTGTACCTTCTGGAACAAACTCACTGATGAGAAGCCCTAATAAGATCTGCTCACTGGATCAAATCACAGAGGATTTGAATTTTACTTCAAAGTGTATATTTCTCAGGGACATTGATCAGCAAGATTACTGGAACATCCAAACACTGTGGGTTTGGTCTCATGGTGCCCAAAGAAGAGAGTTTCTCTTCTTTGAGACTTTGCTTTTTCAAGGGTAAAAGGAGGGAATTGGATTAGGTAAACTCTCTAAATTTTGTTCTGATTTTTAAGCAGACCTTTGAGTAAATGTTTAACATATCTAAGCCTTAGTCTCTTCATCTATTAAATGGGGATAAAAATACTTACCTTGCAAAATTATATGAACATTAGTGATAATAACAAGTAGCCATGAGATACGATGTCTAGATGAATTTCAGTCCAAGCTATTTTTGTATATGAGAAATCTCAGAACTAAAATTTATTACTCAACTATTCAAGATACCATCTGAAAGGTTATAGGTAGGATGATTTTAACCAATTTCAGGCACTAATCGTGTATTTAAAACTTGACATCCGTAACAAATTTAAGAGCCTCATTTTAAAATGTGTTTTTAGGGGCACCTGGGTGGCTCAGTCAGTTAAGCATCTGACTCTTCATTTCGGCTCAGGCCAAGATCTCTCAGTTCACAGGTTCAAGCCCTGTGTGGGGGTCTGTGCTGACAGTGCAGAACCTACCTGGGATTCTGTCTTCCTCTCTCTCTCTCTCTCTGACCCTCCCCCACTCATTCTCTGTCTCTCTGTCTCTCTGTCTCTCTCTCTCTCTCTCTCTCTCTCTCTCTCTCAAAAGTGAATAAACATTTGGGGCACCTGGGTGGCTCAGTTGGTTGAGAGTCCGGCTTCGGCTCAGGTCATGATCTCACAGTCTGTGAGTTCGAGCCCCACGTCGGGCTCTGTGCTGACAGCTCAGAGCCTGGAGTCTGCTTCAGATTCTGTGTCTCCCTCTCTCTCTGCCCCTCCCCTGCTCATGCTCTGTCTCTCTCAGTCTCAAAAATAAACAAGAACATTAAAAATATAAATAAACATTTAAAAATAATAATGATAAATAAAAATAAAATGTGTTTTTATAAAAAGACACTAGAAGTCTGGACTATTCGTAAGTGCCGTTTCATTCATTTCTCTATATTGTACAAAAGTTAGCAGCCTTGCCTCCAAATCCTATTTACTACTTATTAAAAGAAAAAAAAAAGAATTTTCATTAAAATTGAACAACTGGGCTACGAAAGAAGGAGGATTAGAGCAAAATGCCCTTGACCCTCTCTCAAAAACAGAACCAGGCCCACATTTGAGGAATGCCAAATGATTCTCATTAAAGTAATGAGAATATTTTCAGTGACATGTGTCTGACCGACTTTAATTTAGTTGGCAGGACTCACGGCATCCAGAGACCCAAAAATACCACACAGCCAGCAGTGCCTGCTCACACACACCTAACAGACGTATTTCACGCTGTTTCAAGGATGCCCCACCCTAGACAGACAGGGTGTAGGGTCATACACAGATTGTTGTGGCATTAAACACACGGTCCTGCGACAGCACTGACAGGTTGAATTTAATATCCTGAGTTCCTCTAGCTCCCCCTTTACAAAACGCACTCTAACTTGGACAGAGCGAGCCAACAGATTTGGTTGCTCCCAGCCCCCGCCCCACCCAACAAGCTATTTTTAACTTACAACTACTGCTGATAAGTATTTAAAACAAAAAAAACAAAAAACAAAAAACACAACCTTTCAGAAAGAGAAACTATGAAAAAACAAAACAGCATTGCATTTTAGTGAGAAGCAGTCAGTCCCTCAGCCAAAACCATAAACAAATGTCATTTGGGGCTGGAAACAACAGAGCACTTCGTATTTATCAATCCTTTCCACAAGCAATTTCTATAAACAGCCTTATGAGGCAGTGGGCAGGCTAAAATTATGCTGGGTTTGCCTTTGGAAATGTTGTCTTCTGAGCAGAATAAGACCCATTTCCATAGTTTAAGTGCAAGAAATTGCAGCTAGTAATAGGCAAGCTATCATTTCATTGTACAATTTGCTCCAGTATAGACGGTTTTTCCCGCATCTGGAAATTAGCTGGGTGAGCTATGCTCCATGCCCTCGAAAGTTAAAATTCGGTGGGTAGACCTGGCCTTAAGCAAATAAAAGATGGAGGTGCAAATTTTGCATAAAGATAATAATACTCTTTACCATTGGTGCTGGCACCTTTATGGATATTGTATGCACATTAACTCAATAAATCCTCAGTACACCCTTTGAGGTGGGTACTATCATGATTCCCATTTTGCAAATGAGGAAACTGAGAGGATAAGTAACTTGTCCAAGGCCACACAGCTATTTAAGTGGGGAACTATGATTCGAACCCAATCTGGCTCCCGTCGGGGTTGGAGACAGACCCGGGGACGAGCTTGGGTTTCACCCTACTGGCTGGCTGATCTTCAAGACAGGCTACCTAACTTTTCAGAGCCTCGGCTTCCTCAGCTGTAAAACAGGGAACGATCACACCCATTTCACAGGCTTTTGTGAGGAGTATTAAACCGGATCACGTTTGCAAAGTGCTTGACACAGTGTCTTCAGCATGGCTAGCCTCTGCCATGGGGGAACAAGTGTTTAAACACTTAAAACGTTTTTTTCTAAGATGTCACCTTTTGACCTCCTTTCCTGTTTGCCTCACCAACTGGAAAGGCCCGACTCGTGGAGGATTCAGCTATGCGGGCTAGGATTCGGGGCTGCCCACCCTCCCTCCTCTCTACCCTGCTGTGTCCTTCGGAGGAATTAGGGGTCAACAGGAGAAGACAGGGGAATAATAGCATCCTGAGTAGTTCAACACTTATTGAGTCATTTACTGATTGCGAGAGTCACATACTAAACACCATGACAAGCACTGTGGTGACTAAAACACGAAGACACGGCCCTACCAACAAGGAGTTCACAGCCCCATAGAGGAGAAGCACACATTTTTTTAAAAAAATCAAATACCCAGGGGTGCCTGGGTGGCTCAGTTGGTTAAGCATTCTGACTTCCACTCAGGTCATGATCTCACGGTTTGTGAGTTCGAGCCCCGTGTCAGGCTCACTGCTGTCAGTGCAGATCCTGCTTCAGATCCTCTGTTCCCTTCTCTCTCTGCCTCTCCCCCACTCTCACACGCCCTCTCTCTCTCAAAAATAAATATTTTTTTAAAAAGTCAAATACCCAGCATGTCACATGGGCAATCTGTGGTAGGAAGCTGGTCAGGAGAGGCAGTGGCCCAGTGTCCATGCAAACGTACTCGCATTGTGTGCCCTGCTCAAACCAGGCCATGCGGGTCCTCCCCGGCCTGTGCCTTGTGAAATTCTCAGAGCATCCGTCTGCCTCTGCATCTTCAGTCGGAAGCTAAGACACCTTAGCTGATACCTTGTCTTTGTGGTTCTCAAATGCTCAGTCTCGATATGGCCTCCAATCGCAAGACTTTGCAAAGTCCAGCCAGTATCTGATATGAAGCTAACTGTTCTAAAGATAGTCTAGCACTTTCTTTATCCTGAGGGGCTCAGCATTGAAAGGCTTCCTAGCAGAAACCATATGTTTGAAGAAGTGTCGAGTTAGATGTTTAATGGTGTGGGAAATCTAAAGCAGTCACTGACACTTCAGAAGAAGGCTGGGTTAGATAGGATAACCACAACTTTTTTTCTTTTCTTTTCTTTATTTTTTCTTTCTTTTTTTTTTTTTTTTTAGAAGGAAGATAGAGCTGAAGTACAAGAAACAAACACTGAGGCTCTCTGAGATTAATTCTTAGCAAAAAAAAAAAAAAGTGATTTCCTACATATGCTTGAATTTTAGAAGTGAAAAAAACTTTGACAAACTTTCAGCCACTCAATCCTTTGTCGCTACTGGCTGTGTAACAAAGACCACAATAATGTCAGTGGCATTCAAGAATAAAAGTTTATTTCTTGCTGATGTATCTGTAGGGTAACTGAGGTGTCTGCTCCCTGTGTGCCATGCTGGGACCAAGGCTCTAGCCGTGGCCACCCAGGGTATACCCTTGCCACGGAAACACAAGAACACACAATCAACTAGACAAGCACGCACCCCATATCTCCTCATGTCATATCCGCCAGCATCCCACTGACCAAAGCAAGTCACCTAGCCAAGCCCAACATCAAGAATCAGAGAAGTACACATCACTAGGAGGCCATGGGCCCCGTGGATGTGTAACGTCACCAAAGAGGATGGAAGAACTAGTACGAATAATCCCATTTACAATATTTCAATCCATAGAGGGAGGCATTAGAGGCTCTATTTTTTTCTTCATTGTTCAAAAAACTGAGCCTCCAGAATTTAAGTCATTCATCCACATCAGACAGCAGTGTGTTGCCCTAGCAGAATTAGAATTCAAATCTTCTGCCTTCTTCGGTTTCTATAGTGATGTAGCTTAGGGACATGTAACTAGCAGGCATCTTTAATAATCACATCCCTCAATTACGCTCCCTTGCAGATATCAGTTCTGTCCAGCAAAGGCCAGACTCAACATTGTCTCATTTGTTAGCATGATCACTGTGTTTATCATTTGTTTAGGATCTTCTGCGCTGTTTTTACAAGCTATTTTTACTATTACCACACTAATAAATTATTTATGGTGGGAAACCTGAATCAGAAAACTCTGGCTACTTGAAAACAGACTTTATTAAAAACATCTCCTTCCCCCTCCACCATGCACCCCTCCCAAGGCTCACACGATCATTTTGCCTACTTTAAGCCTTAAAGATTGCACAGTCTGTGGAACAGAAAACACTTGTAGATGACTGCAGAGGAAGGAATATTGAGGGGTCAAGTTTGAAACTAATTCTTGAGTGTGGAATTTTTACTTGCTACAACTGCTATGTGCCTTCTCATTGCCAAACAGATCAGACTGTGAAGCATCGTAACTAGAAGTCACGAAGGGTTTCCTGAGCTACCCCGAGCCAGCAGCCTCCCACATCCGATCGCCTATTCCTACAACAAATAGTTACTGAAAGTCTTCTCTTGGCCTGGCAAGGTGCTGGGATATCCCTCCAACAAGACCTAGGAGCTCTCAAGGAGTTTATGTTCGGCAGAGGGATGGAGAGGAATGGATTATTACAAACAAACTAAAACTAAAACTGAACAGGGTGATTTCAGATGGTACTAAGGCTTGTGAAGAAGTTAGCCTTGCCATCCTGGGTAAGTCACCGGCTTAACTTTCCTCTGGGGCCCTTAGTGCCCTCATCTGGAAAACCTGTGTTGCTCCCACACTGGCTGCTTGCCCGAGGTTATGAAACCGGGTTAACAAGCTAGTCCCTGAGGGTCTCGGCACCTGCACTGGGGCACCGCCAGCTCACCGCACTTCCTTTAACCCCCATCGGTCGGGTGGATGGGCTTCTGCGTCCCTCGCCCCCAACGCACACCAAAACTAAAACATAACTCCTGGCCTAGCATTTCCCGGAGAGAAATTAACAGCCCTGAGGATGTTGAACAGCTGGAAGGAGAGGCGGGCACAGCCTTTAACGTGCGGCCTGGTGCCCCAGAGGTCGGCGCTGCTCGCTTAGCGTGCTGAGAGAGAGAGTAGGGTGGGGGACTGTCCCTGCTCTCCACTCCCACCCCGCAGGCACCAGAAGCGCCCGGCCTCCCTGTCCTTGTCCTCTCTTTGGCACCCTCGGAGACAGGCCTGGCAGAGGACACGTTGACGGCGGCTCGGGGGCAGGGTGGGGTGGGGGCTGCCCCTCCTCCCCACCGCCGCCCCGCAGGGTTTGCCCTCTTCCGTCCAAGAGCCGGGGCTGGGGCTGCGAGAGAGGCTCGGAGGCTGTGGTCTCCTCCCCCGCCCTGCTCCTGGCCGCGCTGTGCTCCCCCAGTTCCGGAAGAGCTGCTCTGATCGCGGGGCGCAGTGACAGCTCGGGGATGGGAGGGGAGCTCTCCCTCCTCCCCACCCCCGCCCAGCAGTGACCCAGACGCCGCTCGGGCCTCCTTTCTGCGCCGCGCCAGCCCGGGAGCCGCGGGAGGACGGGGCGCGGCTTCCCGAGCGCCGGGCCCCGCTCTCCCGGCGGCGGCGGCGGCAGCTGCGCCCTGGGGGGCGGGGAGCGGGCGCCGGGGGGCCAGGGGCGGAGGGGCGGCGGGAGCCCCGGCCTGGCAGCGCGGCTTCAAGTTTCCACCGGCGCGCGGTTGTGCAACAGCCTCGGGAGCGGGAGCCGCGGGCGCCTCGGAAAACAAGCCGAGCCCATAAACAAAGCCACGTGGGCTCCGGCGGGGGGGCCGGGCTAAGAGCAGGCGGCTCTTCCGGCAACAAAGGGCCGGGGCCGGCGGCCCGCGATAAATACTGCGGCCGGGACGGCGGCGCGGCACACTGGCCAGCCCCGCGCGCCCTGCGGCCCTCCCCGGCGCCGCGCCCTCTCCGAGCCCAGGCGCTCGGCTCCGCGGCCCCCGAACCCGCAGCCCTCCACGCCGCCTCCCTGCAACCGCCCCCGCGTCGGCCCCAGCACCCCTGAGCGTCCGCCCAGGGCAGCGCGTCCCCGAGGCCGCCCGGCCGGTCCTGTCCGTCAGTCCGCCGAGTCCGACCGTCGCGTCGCCCCCGGAGCCATGCCATTCCTCGGGCAGGACTGGCGGTCCCCCGGGCAGAGCTGGGTGAAGACGGCCGATGGCTGGAAGCGCTTCCTGGATGAGAAGAGCGGCAGCTTCGTGAGCGACCTCAGCAGGTGAGTGGATCCGCCACCAACGTGCAGCCCCGCGAAACAGACCTGGGCTGGTTTCGGGGGCGCAGGGGCGGGAGAGTGGGGGGCACGCAGGGCTGGAACAGGGTGAGGAGGAAGCCCCTGGACCAGGGCGGGGGCGGGGGGGGCGGCGGAGTGCAGGGGAGGAGAGAGAAGTTGACGGGGTTTCTGCAGAGGTCGCTAGAGCACGGGATTCGGGGAATTTGGTTTCTCTTATTGTTCAGGGTCTGCGTCTCCAAGTGGGCACAACTCTTTACAGAGCCCCGGGTCCCTCTGGGAATCTGACGACAGACGCAGACCTTGTCCGCAAACGTTCAAACTCAAGCATACAACTTCAGGGGACCCCCGCCTTAAGGACACTGGAGTCGCGCCGTCCGCCTGGGCGGGGGCGCGGGCGAGTGGGCTTCGCACCTTTAAACCGCTGGGGGTGGCGGGGCTCGGAGCACCCTAGCGCCGTGGGCACAAGTCGGGTGACGCGATCGGACATGGGTGCAGCACCTCCAGGCTCTTCCCACGCACGGGCGACCGCAGAGTGGGCAGGGAGGATGAGTAACCAGGAAGGGGCGGCCAGATGGTCCCTGGGGCACCGGCGCTTGCGGGGCGGACTGGCGGAACCAGGGTGAAGACTCGCGACTGCGGAGCTGCGGAGGAGGGAAGGGAGGCGGGAAGGCCACCCACAAGCCTTCTGCTTCTGAAAGGACGAAGCGCTTGCACCTGTTTCTTCAGTGGCCCTTTCGGTCAGTTTTCTGAGCGAAATAATGTCAAGTGATGCCCGTCAGTTGCAGAAAGTACCCCACCCCCCACCCCCCGAGCCCCGTCAGTCTGGTTGAAAACCCGAGGTCCGCTCCGTTTGGTTATAACACAGAAGCGCTGTCTAGTAAGTGAAGTGGTCTGGAATCTGTCAGTCCCGGATCGCAACAGTTGACTTCCAGATCGCTGACATTTGGAACAGATGGGAAGGGCAATGAAAGCGGGTCCAGAGGCGATCAGTGCAGCCCAGTCACCCTTGGATGCCTGTTCGTGCAGCCTTTGGTTGAAACCACTGGCACCAGAACCCTTAAATTGATTCCGGTGATGAGTTCTGTAACCGGACCAGGTTCCCACTTACTAGGATTTACCAGTGGTTTTTTTGGCTGAGCCCCCTGGCACTCAATTTTAAGAAAACTGTCAAGAAAGTGTGGTTATTTTGACAGCTTGACCTCCAGAGCGACCCCCCCCCCCATCTGATTGTTATTTGTAAAACATCAAACTCCTTTAGTCTTCCAATGGAAAAAGAAACAAAAGCATTTAATCCTGGGGGTCTGTCAGGAGAGACAAAAGCATATATAACCCTTACGTTAAAGATATTTTGAGGCAAACTGTAGAGTTTGGAGAGCAAATAAGAAGTCTTATTGCAAATCAGATAATTTACTTAATAGAAAAATAGACCAATTGCTGTCACTAGACTCTTAACCTTTTAGGGAGGCGAGTTACCAATTATGCCTAAATTATTCTCCCTTGACTAGAAGCTTGCTTCTAGTAGAATAGAAGCTTCCTTCCTGCCTCCTCATTCCTAAGGAATGATGATCTTGATAGTTTGTTACTTTTATTTCTGTACAACAGTCCAGATTCTTTCTGGGGAAATACAGCAAGGATCTGCTGAATGATGTCCCAGCGGCTCACCCAAATATGATTATAGGTTGCTCGTCAGTAGGATGCAGTCGTTCAGCAGAAGAGAATTCAAGATACTGAGCCTCTGGTTCACGTAAATATTCACACTGTATCTGCTCCAAGAGATAAGCTGGTATCACTCCCCTTTAGAAGCAGATAGTGGTGCTCTCGCCACAGAGTGGGAGACCTTGAAGATGGTTTTAACTTACCACAAAAGTTTAACCTAGGCTGGGATCAGGTAGCTTCACACCCCTCAGACCCCTTCATGAGCCTCCTCCTTTCCTCCCATTTCGTGCCTTCTGAGCCAGTGCTGTAGCACCGCCATAGTTACCACAAGTGGCGATCAATATAGTGGCCACCTGTGGCTCTTGGAGGAGTCAGAGTTTAGGAATCGTTTGGTAGCTCCTGGCAAAGCAGCTGGCTGTTTGTTTGCAGAGTATTTTTTTCCTCCACCAATTGTAAACAATCCCTTCCCTACTTAGCATGAGAAGTCTGCCAACTTCTTAAAAGCAGTTGGCCTTCTTGGACCTAGGTCTGGAGTCTCAAATATCCCCACTGTTTTTAGTCTTGGTCATGTTTCTCTGTGATGTAAGGTTTGGGCTGACCGCCTGCCTACACAGGTGAATGCCTCTCCTGTTAGGAGAAAACAAAAGGCCGACGGCCCTTTCCAAAGGGGGAGGGGAGGTAATAAAACAGGACAACAGAGGCCTGCTACACTTCTCTAATTCCACATCCAATTCTGTGAGCTGCCTGAACAAGAGTTGGGAATGAAGGGTACATTTGGTGTGTTCCGACCTGGGGAGAGTGTTTACAGTTGACCACAGCCCGTCTGGACAGCACGCCTTCTCTGGACTCTGCTGGCCATTCTATGTTCTGGGCCCTGTCCCCTTCCAACAGCAGAACCTTACAAAGCCCATCCCAGCCATGAACAGAGATCATGGCAGGCTTTAGGATAAGTTTAAAGCAGTACCCCTCATTTAAAAGGGGTACTTGCATAAGACAGCAGAGGAATGACCAGTTTAAATGTGGGTGGGCAGATGAAAAGTTCAGGGAAAGCGCTTGGCATGAATTGGGGGTGGTCCAAGAATGCTTCAAGGAAGTGGTAGTTGAGGTACCTCCAAGCCTCACCAACAACCCTCCAGCTTCCCCCACCCCCAGAATGAGTCATCTCAGCGATTGGAGCCTCAGGCCACTCTTCTCCAAGTCTACAGGCCTGCAGCTGAAAACTCCAATGTTGCTCTGCACATAGCTGAGGCTGAACCAGGAAGCAGGAAGCTTGGTGCCCTGGACGAGTAGTGCAGAAGACAAAAATAATAGGTCAAATTTTTATGAGTGCTTACTGTGTGCAAGGCACTGTTCTACAAGCTTCATATAGTAGGCTGTTTGTTTCACCAGCACAATCTGGGTAGGGAGTCTGACGATTTGCGTCTGTATTGGAGCAAATTAGCATAGAAATCTCACCAGCTTTAATCCACCACCAAACCCTTTAGGCCCTCCATAGCTTTCTTAAATGGCCTGTGATTGAGGAACAAAATGAGAAATAGGCCTTTCCCCCCACCGGTGCCCTTATCTCCTCTGCCCAAATGGTCTTATTTTGAAATCTTTCCATCATTTCTAAAGTTGTCTTTAAATATCTAGGTACGTGTATATTGATAGTATAAGGCTGGGAGAGGTCTTTTTTCTTATTCTGTGCCTGTGCCTATGAAAATCAAGATTAGTAAAAACTAACCACCAAATGGCAACTTCAGTGGCTATTCTTGAATTTAATGAGGTAATTAGCATCCTTAAATAGTTCTACTTAAAAAAAAAAAAAGTTAAATGTCATGGTTCCTAAATGGTGGTGGCTTTTCTTGTTAAAAATTTCAGTTGTAATTTTCTCTTGGCTTTGCATTTCCTTGAAATGGATGGACATAATTGAACTCTCAGAATAACCTCTAACTGAGTATGTTATTGCTTGAAAGAAAAGCTACAAGCAGACAACACAAATAAACCTCCTAGCCCTTCCTTCCAGGCCCCACCTCTGAAGTCCAAAACCTAATAATCAAGAGAAAAATGCAGGGTTTGTCTTTGGTTGAAGCGTTTCTACATTCTACAGTGGAAGAACATCATCAATGATGTCAAATTCTTCTTCAACTAACTTTGGAAATGAGTCGCTCGGGCTTAAAGCAGATTATTGTCATTTCTATGAGGAAAGCAGGTGCTCAAATTCCTTTGAGTAATGTTCTCAATTAGAAGAGAGTAAGGTGAACTGTAAATATTTAAAATCTCTGGGGAATGGCCACAATCTAAGGTCCAGGCTCTGGAAACTTTCTGCCAAACCTCAAAAGTGTGACTGAGAATAAGACCGCTTCATTTTATGGTTGTCTACAGGTGGAATTTAAGCTCTAGGTTTTCGTTCATGGTGTAGGAGTGTGTTTTCTTTAAAAATAAGCCTTCGTGTGGTGTTTTTACATGAAACACGTTCTTAACTTTGCTTTCTAAAGGCTGTTCTCAGCTTTGGTACACCATGGACCAGTCAAGTAACCTTCCATGTTTTTCCCTTCTCAACTTTGATTGAAATTCTTAAGTTGGCTTTAAGGACTCAGAGTCCAGCGCTCCCTTGTTCTCTCTTTTCTTGCTGACCTTGGAGCAGATCACTGACCAGTTGGTGGTTTTGTACACTACTGTCATTGCAAGTAGACAAACACACACTCATGCGTGACACAGAGCCTGGCCCCAAACACTCACCCTTGGCTCGTTTAAGAAACTGTCTCTAAGAGAAGACATTTCTGCAGTAATCTCTATGAAACCTAAAAATATCCAGTTTCCCCAAATGAAAAGAAGGCTAGAGATGTTGGAAATCTCAATAAGTGGTATTAAACATGGCCTTACAAGGGCAGATTAACAAATGATAGATTATCCATCAAGCTTATTCCTCTGGGTCCAGAAACACTGAGCACGTTGTCGGTGATATCATGTGTAAGCATTTATGTAGCAAGATACTTATTGTACTTATCGAAGTGCTACTTGAGACGACTGTAGCAACAGGATACTGGAAATTGTTTCAAACCCTCTTTTCTCTTGTACCATTTACATAATGTCTGTGGAATAGAGAAGTGCAGGTGTGCCTCATTTTAGCCAACAGATGTATGTCCAAAGAAGATGTAAAGCAAACCACATTTTAAATTCAGCAAAGGAACTCAGAAAATTAAAGAGCTCTGATATATCGGTGATACAAGAAAAAGCCCCTGATTTATGTTTTACTAGTGGGAATTCTAAATCCTGCCTTGTACATACATCCCCATGGGGCTTGGGGTATCTACTCACTATACTTCAATATTTCTCCAGCATCCTTTCAATGAAAACTCTTCAGAGATTTACTGTGAAGTTATGTGGTATCACAGAATAGAACTCAGCTCCCCAAAATAACAGCTCAGCCTACTGGCAGAAATATGCACCTGACCCAAGTTGAATCTGTGCGTCCTTCAGGGACCTGTGAATTGGGCAGTTCTGTTTTTTCAACCCTTATAAATTTATGAATTGTGAAATCAGCTGGTTTCATTTAGGACCCAAGGTCTTCACCTCGCAGCATGATGCTGAGTGTTAGTCACGGAATTCCATGAAATCTAAACAATTAGCACTGTATGCTCAACGTCTCCTAGAAATGGGAGTGTGTAAGTCAGATTTTTGTTAATGTGATCATGTTTCAAAGGCATGATGGAAGCATGCTAGTTAAAAGAAGCTTGGGTACACTTTAAATGGGTGGATTGTATGGTATGTGAATTATATCTCCATAAAGACTTTTTTTTTTTTCTTAGAAAGCAGCTTAGGGTGGATACTTTTGCAAAATGAAGGCATTGTGTACCACAGTGATAGCAGTAATCATCCCTCTCCCTCCCCCCTGAAGTCGTCATTTTTGCTTAAAGTAATATTGTAGTGCCCGGCATTGCCTTTAGTTAAAGGGTAAAGGGCTGTGTGTCAAACACAATGGCAGGCACTGTTGGGAATTCAAAAGCAGTAGAAGCCCCCATCCCTGCCTTCCACAGAGATGTGACAATATTTCATCCCCAAAGAGGGAGGTCTGTGCCTGAACAGACTTCTTTTGAGGGGGTTATTGTTTTGTTTGAGAAGATGTATGTTTGTGTTTTATAACCCGGTAAGTTATTTATAGAAACAGCTCTTATTAAAGTATAGCTGCTATAGCTCATCCCCTCTCCTGTTATTCCTAGTTATTGCAACAAGGAAGTATACGATAAGGAGAATCTTTTCAACAGCCTGAACTATGATGTTGCAGCCAAGAAGAGAAAGAAGGACATGCTGAATAGCAAAACCAAAACCCAGTGTAAGCCATTTGTTTTGAACTTAAAAGAAAGCTGTTTGAAGATCGCTAGGATTGGTTCTTTGCGGGGGGAGGGGAGAAAATCAGACCTCGAGTGTTAGACATCTGCTTTAATGTTTACTGTGTCATTGACAGAGGTCATTGGGAACTTTGCACTCAGAAACCCCGCCGTGCATTTTACAAGCAAGATCAATGTGTTCTTTATAGTCTTGTTTATAAGTCAGTTGCTAGTCAGAGTGGGTTTTTTCCCCCCACTTGTCACTAATATTTGACGTAGTTAATTTAGTTATTATACAGTGATATGGTCAGCTGAATCAGTTCCAGCATGTGCTTTTATTTGGCACTGTGTTGTGAGGCTTTGCAAATAGATTTGTTTCTCTCTCTTTCCTTGTCTAAATACTACTACATTTCTAGATGTTGGGTGTAAGAGTATAAAGTTCTAGAAATAAGCCAGAATCACAGATCTTTAGTTTAATCCACCCATACTACATGATCTCTTCATGTTATCTGCTTTATTTCTACTTTTTATGGCCTTGTATAAGTTGTAGGTTTGACATTTAAAACAAACTTGTACTTGGGTATTTGATTTTTTTTCAATTTGGAGCTTTGGTATATACTAAATCTGATGATCAAAGATTTGGAGAGCTTCAGACCCGGTAAGCATAACTCCGATATGTATACACTGCAGAAATTAGGCATTTGCATTTCTTAGATTGTCAGTAGAGTCTCTATCTTTTTTTGTTAAAACTTTTTTAACACTTTGGAGTATATGAAAAAGAAACAAGTTTAAAATTGGGGGCATGATGCAAATTTTAAAGCTGTGGGGTTTTTTGTTTTTAATTTTTTTTTTTTTTGCCTCTGTAGATTTCCACCAAGAAAAATGGATTTATGTTCACAAAGGAAGTACTAAAGAGGTGAGCATCCATCTGTTCCTTAAAGCGTATGCTTAGCTTTATGCCTCTCCCAACAGGAAAGGGAGGGAAAGTGGGCAAGAATATGACTTCAAATCATGGCTGGGTGTGGGGGGTAGTGGCTAGCAGCTCACCACCTACCCAACCATCAGAGAGAGTGAGAAGCCAAAGTCACTAGGTGGACTCCCCAGTCATTCAGTGAGATCACGTATGTAAAAGTGCTTTATAAAGATTAGTATACCCATCTCAAATGTGTTGTTATAAAGCCTTGGCCTTGCCCCGAGAACAGTGCCTCTTTCTTGTTCTGAGATCTCTTCAGACTCCAACTTTGTTAAGTTTTAGCCCTGGAGGGGCTAATCACTAAACACAGCAGAAGTCTTCATGTCTGCTCAGTATGAGACACTGAGCTAGACCTAGAAGGGGACAAGGCACTGTAACAACTACATTTGCGTGGTACTTTATAAAACCCTTTTATGTACATCTTCTCCCTGCACAGGCATCTGCTCAGATATCTAGGTTATCAAGCAGTGTGGTAGAACGATGGAATTTCTACCACTGTCAGAGACCTTGGTGAATACATAAGTCCCTCTGCGGTTTGGGGCCCCACGGAGGTCAAGGGGGCACACCCGCCATTATCCAGATACTCAGAGCAGAGCTGAGACTGTGAGTCAGGGCTCTCTGCTCCCAGTGCTTGTGCGTTCATAGGTAAAAAATCAAAAGTTCTTTTTGCCTCCTCATGAAGCCTTAATTAAAAAAAAAAAAAATGTTTCTGATGATCCCAATGAGAAGAGCAGTAAAGATGCGAGGCAAGGTAGCAGGCAGGGTTGACACAAGGAAGTCTAATTCTCCTCCCAGGAGATGCTACAGTGACCAGCTATCTTCGTCTCCCATCCTATGTCCAACTCCTGACCTTTCCCAGATAAGCAACTACTTAGGATTTTCCCATTCAAGTTCATGCAGAGAACAAGGGTCCAAATGGTGCAAGTCATGAAGAGGGGTGTTTAACATGTGAGTCACAGACTAAAGCAGCTGCTAGCTGCACTGTCCGTCTTTGTGGCTCGCAGGGGGCTCCCAGAAAGAGCTTATCATGGCCCAGGAAAACAGCATATGGCCACAGGTTACCTAAGACAGGCATCCAGCTTGCCAGTAGAGTCCAGGTGGACCGTTCTGGAGAATGACCTCTGTGCCCCCCGTTTTCACATTCAGCGCCATGGATATTGCACTCTGGGGGAAGCTTTCAACAGGCTGGACTTCTCAACTGCCATTCTGGACTCCAGAAGATTTAACTACGTCGTACGGGTAAGTCTCTATAGGTTCCCAGGGTCTCAGTTGAATTATCTTTTTCAGGTTCTCTTGAGATAGTTCCCCCCCCTCAAAGAATAACTCTGTAGGACACTGGGAATTTTGAGGAAACCAGAAAACAGACTTCTCAACTCCCTTCTGTCCAGATGTACTTCGAGTCCTTACGTGGATCCCGTGAAGATGTCCCTGAGATTGGCCGTGACAGACAGGAACGGCCATAGTCCTCATGTGAGCCACTTCCCGCCCCCCACCATAAATGGGAACACACTGCAGGCAGGCAGCAAGGGCTCTGGCAGCCACATTAGCAAGAGAGAATTCAGTAGTAAGAAAGCCAAAAAACACCATGGCTTATTTTAAAACCTTCTGTACCTCTGATTGTTCTCACTGTCCTCCTCCTTGTCCTGTTTTAGCAGACTCTAGGTGACCCCACGGCATTCTTGGTTTAGGCTACAACACCAGACAAGTTCAAAGCACCTCAGTGCATCTTTCCCTCCCCACCCCACGTTCAGTCTCTTGTTCACCTAAAGCGTGAAACTAACTACCTGTTCAGGAAACCTCATGTCGGGGAAAAAAAAATTTTAAGGAGCTTTGGCAAGATATTAATGATGAAGGTAGTAAAGCAAATAAGTCTAAACATGCCCTCCAAATCAGTGATTCTTTTTAATTGGTTTATTGTTGTTGTTTCCCCCCCACCCTTAGCTCTGTTGTGCATTTCTGTCAGTGGTTCAACCTGAGAGGTAGCAGCTGTTTGGGTTTTAGTCTCAGAAGTAGGAGGGACTAGGGGCTCCTGGGTGGTTCAGTCAGTTAAGCGGCTGACTTCAGCTCAGGTCATGATCTTACATTCACAGGTTCAGGCCCTGCATCAGGCTCCGTGCAGACAGCTCAGAGCCTGGAGCCTGCTTCAGATTCTGTGTCTCCCCCTCTCTCTGCCCCTCCCCTGCTTTCACTCTGTCTCTCTTTGTCTCTCAAAAACCAAAATAAAACATTAAAAACAAATTTTTAAAAAACGTAGGAGGGGGGCGCCTGGGTGGCTCAGTCGGTTAAGCGGCCAACTTCGGCTCAGGTCATGATCTCGCGGTCCGTGAGTTCGAGCCCTGCGTCGGGCTCTGGGCTGATGGCTCAGAGCCTGGAGCCTGTTTCAGATTCTGTGTCTCCCTCTCTCTGACCCTCCCCCGTTCATGCTCTGTCTCTGTCTCAAAAATAAATAAACATTAAAAAAAAAATTTTTTAAAAAAAAAAGTAGGAGGGAATTTACCCCTTGTGGGTGTTGGGTGGCTGGGTTTTTATCTTCTTTTTCCTGGGTTGTTGTGCTTCTCAGTGCCCCGTCACTGAGTCACATGATTGCCACGGCTCAGCCAGAGCAATGACATTCAAGGCCCCTTGAGGCCTGGATCATTCACCTGTCATCAGGGCAGATGCTGGCCTGGCCGTCCCAGCTGACCTGATAAAAACCCAAGCCTCCTTGTAGGTTAGAAGCACTGAGCTGAGCCTGTGACCACATGAGTAAATCTGTCAGCTTTCAGCTGAGCCCTTATTCCAATCCAAAAGGGATGAAAATAAGAGACCTTCTTGATGAAATGTTCACGTCATTCAGTGTGACTCTGCCATTTCAGGGAGGTCACTGTGGCCTGCAACCCAGCCCAGGCTGGTTGGAGACAGGCCCAGCAAGAGCTGGAAACTCTGTTGCTAAGAATATGAATACTTTCCATCTTCTAGGTGTCAGAGGAGGACACCCAGTTCTGATGTCTTAATTACAAACTGATCAGCAAAACAGTCAGTTTGTAGGTGGGTCTTCCTACTTGTTTCCCCTTTCACAAGAAATACAGCAAAGGAACAAGGTCATAATAGCAAAACTCTATCTTCGTGCAATTATGTGCCTTCACTTTTATTCGTCCATTAACCCTATGAAGTGTGGGTACTTTTATTATCTGTTTCAATAAACAGAAATACAGCAAAGTAAAATGGCTTGTCCAAGGTCACAAAGCTACATAAGTGACAAAATCGGGATCTGAAACCTGGTCAGTCTTAGAGTCCACACTCTTCACTGCTACAGTAAGTTCTCTGCAAGCAGAGGACTGAAGGTACAATGGTCTGAGGTCAGGCCCTAGCCCCACAACTTTCATACTATTACAGCCTAAGGCTCAGCCGCCCCTTCCGTAAGAAGGATTTAGAACAACCTCAACTTCACAGGGTAGCTGTGAACTCAGTAATGTTATATATGAAGATACCCTGCAAATCGGAATCAATTATTCAGAGTCAGCTACTAATATTTATTATTGCCTACTCACCTAAATTATCATTGATTCTCCCTAATATGCCTTTTCAATTCAGTTGATAAATGTTTTTCTACTTCCAAAAAAAAAAGATTAATGGGAAATCTGCCACTTGATTAAGACTCGGCATAGAGGACTTGTATCTGATAGTATCTAATTATAAAATGTGAGCACTTTCCCTCAAATAATCTTGAAGTTAGAGAAACTGCTGAATGCTCTCAGAGCTGTCAGGTTCAGCAATCGTGGAAAAGTGTTTCTATTTTGGAAAGAACAATCTTTTTTTTTTTTTCCCCTTTCACTGTTAAGAGTCCTCTATAATTTGAGAAATAATGTTATTTTTATAAAGAGCTTAAAACATTTTAATGATAGGCACTGCGCTTTGAGGGTTTTCTTCTAAGGAAGTCAATGCACATCTCATATATTCTTACCCTTAAGCCAACTTTGCAAAGTAGCTTGCCAATATGTCCATATGGACACAATGGTCTAATATAGGACATAATGGTCTAATAAAGTACCATAGTGATTCCTTAGTTCCAGTGAACAACTGAACCAACTTTGAAGGCCTTTAAAAAATGTTCTTTAATCTCTTTAAAGCCAAGTACATTAAAAAAAAATTTTTTTTTATGTTTATTTTTGAGAGAGAGAGACAAAGTGCAAATGCAGAGGGGCAGAGAGAGAGAGGGAGACACAGAATCTGAAGCAGGCTCCAGGGTCTGCTCTGAGACATCAGCACAGAGCCCGATGTAGGGCTCGAATTCACGAACCACAAGATCATGACTTGGGCTAAAGTTGGACGCTTAACCAACTGAGCCACCCAGGCGCCCCTAAAGCCAAGTACATTTTTTACAAAATGTGTTCATGCTGGCTTCCCTCTTCAGAAACAGACAACGCAGAGGGAATAAAAGAGGTGGCCAACACCGCTATCTCAAAATTTTTAATTTTTATCTGTAAGTACAAAAGTTCTGTGGAATTTATGGAGTCAAAAGTTTTTAATATAACCTGGGAAGGAAAGGTTTTCATATAGTATCTGTACCTTATTTTAATAGGCTTCAGATTATACTCGCTGCCTTCATCCCCTTCTCTACACACACACACCCAATGGCTTAAATACAATTTTACCTGTGGTTTTTAAGGATGACCTAAAACCTTTAGAAGCAACAACTTACCCATTTATGAAAGGTCATTTTAAAAATTGGTTTACACCATGCCTGAAGACCAACACATTTTGGAAACTCCCTTGGGAAGTCGGTGAGCATTCCAGGGGCTGGGCTGGTGGTAGGGCTGGAATTTGGTCCCCATGAGGAGGTGAGTGCTGACTAACTCAGCTAAGGCAAAGAAAGGCCAATGGAGAAAGTGGGTCTCCAGTAAGCTGGGAGAGGGTTTTGGAGACCACACATCAACTCACAGCTGTCTGAACTAAGCCTGCTGTGGTTCTCATTTGAACTGGCTGCACATTAGAATCACCTGCAAAGCTGGTTTCTCTACAGAAGGCCACCTCTCAGGCATATGATTTAATTAACTGAAGGTGGTGTCCATGCATTGCTACTTAAATCTGCCCTTTGGTGACCCCTGTGTTTTTAAGTTTGGGAACCAGCTCAAAAAACTATTGGAAGCCCAAATGCTGGATTTTACACATTGCGTTTTTAAACAAGACACAGTAAGGCACACATGCAGGAAAGGGTTTTCATGCTTTAATGCCAGGATGCCCTTTGACCGGGTCTTCCAGCTCTCTTTGTGGGATGCAGATGCCACCTCTAGACCAGAAAGGTTCTGGAGAACCTTGAGGACCACCTCCTGACTGGAGAGAACTGGCCCATCTGTGCTAGCAGATCAGAAAGGACAAGCAAAATCTTGCAACCCCACTCTCTATCCCTCTGCAGCCCAAAAGAAAATCACAACCTAAACCAATGCACGTTATTTTTTTCTGCGTTACCACCCTAAGTCCATTTGAATGTTTCCAGCAAGTTACTGCATTCCTACAACCCCTAAAAGTCTTTTCCAAAAACATGTTTTAGTTTAAGTTGACTGGCGGCTTGGCAAACAAAAGACTGAAATATGGCACTATGACTCAAATTCAAACCCAATGCCTTCAATTAAGGGCATGCTGTTGGTGGGTCGTGATGTGCAGGAGAAGCCTGGCTCCTTTGCTAGGTTCCTCTGCCGCAGTGACCTTGGATTAATTTAGCACTGCACATACTTGGCGCCTTCCTCTGATGGAGGGTGGCCCCTGCCACCTGGGTCTTAAAACCCGTGGTATCTTTTTCTGTTGGGAGAGAGAAGCTGGGTTGGAGGGAGGAAGGCCAGCCACCCCAGTGGCCACAGAGTCAAAAGAACAGAGCCGTGAGCCTATTTGAAAATGACTCACAGAAATGGTTGGAATTGTGAGAATCTACTGTGGGGCATTCACATTTGAGGGCACAGGGTGGGTCCTTCAGTGAGTGCTGATTAGGCTGCCAGGGATCTTACAGGAGAAAGTCTGTGCCGCTTAGAATTCCTGGTTTTCAGTCCTAACAAGCATTGAGGCAAGCAGATACTGTAATGTCTGAGTACCCACAGAAGAGGGAACACTCACAAACAGAAGCAGGGGAGCACACACAGAGGTGGGGACCTACCTGAAGAAATAGGGGTGCCTACATAACCCACAGAAGTAATGGGATACACTCAAAAGTAGAAAGGTACCCATTGAAGGGCGGGAGGGGGGGCACCTGAAAAAATGAGGAATGGCCAAGAGAGCAAAACAGTGGTGTTTTTGACCATGGACTCCTAAACAAATAACATAAGCACGTACTCTCAATTTACGTATATTCATAAATTCATCTGTGAATCACATCCCTATAAAAGGTGCTAATAATGGTATCTGTCCCATCATGTTGCTCAGGGAATTAAAGCTAAATTTAAGTGCTTTCCAACAGGACCTGGTATGTGGTAAGCACTCGATGAGAATCAGTTGTTGCCATTAATATCCTCATCTTTAGCGTCCTAATTACAGGCATTAGAAAACACACAGATAGATTATAGAAATAGACAATAGAGATTAAAGATGAAATAAAATGGAGAGATTGATGTTTTATGCTTTTTCTGCCAGATTTCCTTTCCTATCCCACTTTGAAGACCTCAAGATCAAATTTGTTTTGAGAACTCAGAATCTAAGCCTATCCCACCATGGGCCAGAAATATACAAAAATATACAAAAATTCTGTCTAGTTTCTACATTATCACGTGCTTATTATGCAGAGGGATATGCTAAAATGGACAGGTGAGCTGAGTTTTAAATGCCAGTTCAGCAGACTTTTCTCCCATACAAGGAGGTAAGCTCCTGAGAGCATTGGACACTGTACTCCCACTGTGCTCTGGTTGAGGGTAAGGTTTGTTTTCAGGAACTGTGAGCTAGGATCCGAAGGCCCCTCCCGTCCACAGACAGAGGAGCTCCAAAGGCAAGGAGGTGACAGCATCCCCCTGCTAGGTCCCCATAGATCAAAGACTGCTTCCGGTGAATGCTTTCAAATTCCTAAATAGGTATTTCTGAATGAAATCCATAACATTTACCTAGTGTTGCCATAACCACTCGAGAACCAACGAAGACCTGGTCCCTGCTTATCAGGATCTTCTGGGCTACTTGGGGGACAAGGTACAACTACTGAAGTGGCAGACGGGGTTTTGGTCTTGTCTAGGAGACTGGAGGAGGGGCGGGCACCAAAGACAACCTATTGGAAGAGGTAGAATCTCTGAAGAAGGACTGAAGAACCAGTCCTTCCAGGAGCTGGCTAGGTGCTGAGGCAGGAAGAAGGCTTTGCAGGGACAAATGCTGTGAGCAGAAACCGGGAGATGAGAAAGAATGGGAGGGAGTGCTGGTCAACCAGGGGCCCAGGCAATGTGACATCCAGCCTCATGAAATCAGAGGGTAGAGGTTAGGAGTGCTAGGGTAGACGAGAAGCCCAATCTAAAAGCAGGATGACTGAAGCAAACAGAGCTGCTCAAATTGATGCAAACAGGGAGCGGGGCACCATTACAAGTTCAAAAATATCTGGGATGGATAGAAGACAGGCAAGTTTCTCTCAGATGAGAATACAATTAATTTGTGTAAACTTGGCCCTCCTTCTTAGGATTTTAACACTCCGTTAGAGAGAGATGTTTCACTTGCAAATAATATTTACCCAATCTTGACACGCCTGAAGATTATTAATGTAGCTGCAATGTTCTCTCTTCCAACCTGTCAGTGTTCAAGCTCAAAGTCAGGACAAAACTTTCCAGGTTTTTAATCTGTGTTATCCACTGAATAAATAAGGGTCTTGAAAGTACATGGCACTCGGTACAAACAGAGGCACTGCCTGATGTAACCAAAGGTTTCTTGCAAAAGACATAATGTTCCTATAGGTACCCAGCTTGGGTATTGAACACGTGAGAAATGGCAGGGGCTTCTTGAAGCTTCTTTCCTGCCTTTGATAACCCTGAGGCATGTTTTCAATCGCACCTATAATTCAAACTTCAGAGCCCATAGTCACAGGAGATGGAAGAATTTAGAGATCAGTTATGTTCTTAACAATATCCTATGAAAGACAGAGTATGCTCCAGCAGCAGCCTTATTGTTAACCCCTGTGTGGTTTGGTCTGAAACAAACACACGGGGAAGCTACTGCTTTCTGTTGATGCTTCCGAAGCCCAATTTATTTACCGTTCCTCTAGATGTCAGCTGCTTGCCTTCCTGGAAAGGGTGATCTGTTTGCACTATAAGTAATTTACTCCTGAAGCATTCGTCTGGGACCAGACCCCATACGAGTTCCAGCCTAACAGTCGAGACGATCTAGCATTGACCGTGACTGTGTCATTTGACCATCATGAGCCTCCTGATCTAAAGAGGAGGAATTTGGGCATACTCTTTCCCAGGTCCCTTGCAGCTACAATGCTCATTGATTCTAAAAGACAAATGTGTTAGAAAATAAATGTTGGTTGACTGCCTACAACGTGCCAGGCTGGGGGTAGAGCGATTGGTAAACAAAACAACCCCTGCAGTCTTGAGGTTCATATCCCAATTAGACAGTCAACAAATAAGGAAATTTATTAGACCGTCAACAAATAAGATCATTTCAGAGATGTGTAAATGGAACAATGAAACCACAGTAAGATAAAAATGGCGACTGGGAGGTTTCCATAGAGGATGGTCACAGAAGGCCTCCCTGAGCAGGTGATATTTGAATGAGACCTGAGGGGTGGGTCAGAGCCAGCATGTGAAGCCGTGACAAGGGCAAAGGCTGGGAGGTGGGACTGAGCTGAGCCTGTTCAGGAAACCAAAGACGGCCTTGTGGCTAGAACAGAATGAAGTTGGAGGAGGGGCACAGGCCACATCAGGGAGGACCTTGCCAGTCACGGAAAGGAGGTTAGATCCTCTTCTAAGGGAAGCTGTTTGAGGGTTTCAAGCAGAGAAGTGACACAAGCTGATTTTTTTAAGTATGAATGCTATGACGAACCGAAGGTGAGAGAAGATAAGAAACCTGTCCTTTCTTCAGTTAAGTGAGATAGGAGGGGAATATCTCTTCTGCCCAGTCATGTTCCACACGCCACTTCAAACTGCGGTTGTAACCGCTCCAAGATTTGCTATACGATATTGCTTGCAACTAGATTTTTCCCCTACTTGACGTCTCCAAAATGAGCACGAGCCAAAGTTGAAGGGCAGGATGTGGTTTCGGCATGCGGTGACCACCATCCCTTCCTCTGGTAGCCCAGACCCATTCCTGTCACTGCACAACCAGTCACTGCAAATCACTCCGGATACCCAGACTGCCCACGCGGCAATGATACCATGGAGTTCAGGAGGGGCCTGAGAGCCGTCTTGCTCCTCCTTTTCCTCCTCCTCCTCCTCCTTACCCTCCTGCCTCTCCTTAAACACAGCACAGATTACTGGCACCTGGGCTAAAATTTGCCCAGCCGAAAAGAAAGAGCCATTTCCAAACAGAACATTTTCCTTTGCTCTCTTGTGGCTGGGGGCAAAGAATCCAGCCAGCTAAGTCATCTTGGTAAAGAAATTGCTAGATGTAGTCCTGCTCCCCTCGGCACACAGCTCTCTTAACACAGAAGTAAAATTAATCAGTTTAAGTCCTCTTACCACTAGCTCCACACCATACTACCTACTGGTTTGGGGCCTGCAGTGTTATGCTGACGTGGAAAGTAGACCTAAGTGGTTTACCCAAAGCAATGGCCCCATCCCAGTCATGTCGTTAACACTTTCTGCGGATTATTTCTCCCTTAGTAGTAAAAGCTGATTACCTGTCACAGTGTAATATTGATACAGCGTTTCCAGACCCCGTCTCCCAGAATATAGCAATACGTGATAATGCTACTAGTTTTAAAGCTTGGCCGTAGAGGCAAATTCGATCGACCCTGAAAAGCTGAAGTCCTTAACATGTTTTCTGTGAAGACACATCTGGTCAGAGTCCACCACTTAACTACTGCTGGTGTGACTTTAGGTATTTGACTTAACTTCTCTGAGCCAGTGTCCTCTTTTTCAAATGGAGAGCCTAACTCCTCAGGTTACCATTGAGGACTAAGCGAGATCATACATGTGAGGTGCTTAGTGCAGTCACTGATGTGTAGTAAACCCCCATTTATCGTTAGCAAAATGAGACCTCACGGTAGATGCAACTATGTAAGTCGTAAAACGTATAATCGTTAACATTCATCAACAGATAGGGAGCTATTAAAATGTATCACAAACATAATAAAAATGACAGAAAGTGATATTAAAATTTGAAACCATTTAAGCATTTGGTTGACAATACATAAAATTGAAATACAGGGATTCTAAAGATCTTTAAACCATCTGTACTTTACTAATTCACTATGCCCACCCTGGCATTAATTTTACCTAGTGATATTCTCTGCATTATGATAAAAACTAATAACAAGTTGAGTATATTCCTTGTATCAGACACTATTCTGAATGCTTTATGAACACAATCTTCATTGCAACTCCGAGGTTGGTACTATTATTATGCATGGTTTACAGACGGGGAAACTGAGGCACGAAGTAAAGTTGGTAAACTATGGCCCAAGGACCAAATCCGGTCCCCCACCTGTTTTGGTAAATAAAGTTTTATTGGAACACAGCCACATCTGTTCATTTACACGTTGCCTAAGGCTGCTTTTGCACTATAACTGCTAAACGGAGTAGTCGTGACAAGGAGCCTATAGCCCACAAAGCCCAAAATATTTACTCTCTGGCCCCTTACCGAAAGTTTGCTAAACCCTGATATCAGCTGTAAACTTCACTAAAAGATTGGGGTCTGGAATAGGAAGAAATAATATTTTATAATAGTAATAATGCCTTGAATTTGATATTTAGAATGGGTTTTTACACATTTATCTCTTTAACTCTTATAACAACCCTGTAAAGTAGGTAGTCTTTTCATTTCCATTTTAGAAATGAAGAAAATGGGGCTCTGAGAGGTTAAATGACCTATGCCACAGGCTAGACAGTAAACTCCATGCGTCTAGCTATCATGTGACCCTACTGTCATATCCACGTCACCTGCCACAATGCTAGGACAGAGTGGGCACTCAGAAAATATTTGCTAACGACAGACAGTTGTAGAGGTCACCCAGCTAGAGAAGCTGGGTGTGTTCCTATTGCAGGGTTTTTTCTCCTGACCCCACAACTGCCTGGCAGTGAAAAGAGGGACTTTTTCTTGAGATCAGGTTAAACATAGCGTAGCTGACATGTCATCCTGAGGTCGATGGAGAAATTTTCGCTGCCGTATTACTCTTCTTCCTTAGTCAAACATCATCTCAATCCGACCAAAGGGCTTTTTGTTTTCCCTCAGATGCATAGTCATAGCCTTGCGAGTTGCCTTCTCCATGTGATTGGTGTGTTTTTAGACAAGATTAAAACTGACACCCTCAAGAGATGGTAGTCACGTGGAATCTGGGTTTTGGATGGATTTCAGGCAGAGCTCCGCCCGCCCTCCCCCATTCCACCACACGATGAGTCACAGTGCACAGCCAACTGCCGTTCTGAGAGCCACTCAAGGCTTTTGTTTTCTTTCATCTTGCTTTATGCTGGTCATGTGAGGCACAGTGTATTAATAGACCATCGGGCTGGCCTTCTCAATCTGGTTGTTGTTGGTCAGGGAGATAAATGCAAGGTCTGGCCGGTCCCTTGGTGCCATTTGTCACTCCTCTCTTGACTATCACGTGCTGGTTGGTGACAGAGCTGAACCAGACAAGCAGAGGTCATGGGGTGTGGTCACCGCCCATGGATGTGGCCTCTACGGATGTACTGACTTCTCGCCTCTCTCAGTGGGCACTGGATCAGCTCCTACTTCCATCTTTGGATCAGCAGCACTAATCTTAACAAACCAGCCTCCGCCTTGCCTCACCTCCTTCTCCCTGCATGTGTGAGAGATACAGAAGCCGGGCAGGAAAAGGTTTTGGGGTGGTTTTTTTGTTTTGCTTTGTTTTACTTAAAAGTAAAATTATGTTCAGGAAATTAAAAGTCTGTATGTGGTTTGACAGGCTCCAAAAGGGCTCCGGGAGGACAGAAGTTTTAAACAAATGTCTTGGAAGCAGAGGTTCTTTCAATTGCCTAGGGCTTTGATCCAGAAGTTTCGGTTCTCCTCTGCAGCCTACTTCTTAGAATGTCACTTTGCTAGTTCCCTCAGCCTTGATTCCAACGCTTCCAACAGTGTCACACTCGATGTTTATTGACCCAAAGTGAAGTTGGGCTGGGGCCTAGCCAGGAGATGAAACGCTCTTGAAAAGTTTCCTAGGAGCAGAAATTCAAGCTTTAATGTCAAAGAGGGGTCTTGGTTCTAAGTCTAAGGTGAGTGCGTTGGGGGCCTGCTGGGCTCTGGGGAGATTATTTTCATTTTACATCAACTTCTTTTGTTCGATAACTCTGTGAAAGCATCAAGTGTGTTGAGGTCTCTGCTGAGTCCTCTCCTTGCTCTCAGTAAATTGATAGTCTCTTGAGCCTCACTTTGTTCATCTGTTAAGTTGGTTGAACTACATGATCTCTAAGATGCCCTTCCAGTCTTAAGTTTCATTTTTTAACAATAGAATTTTTAATAGATTTTTTAAAAATATTGCCACATCTGTAAAGAATTTTGCTACCAAAGAAAGACCAGACTAGGGATGCACCAACTTAAATTATTACCTTCATTTCTTTGTGTTTGGCAATAATGGGGGTCGTGGGATTGGGACACAGTCTTTCAATAAACACCAACCTTGGGGCGCCTGGGTGGCGCAGTCGGTTAAGCGTCCGACTTCAGCCAGGTCACGATCTCGCGGTCCGTGAGTTCGAGCCCCGCGTCGGGCTCTGGGCTGATGGCTCAGAGCCTGGAGCCTGTTTCCGATTCTGTGTCTCCCTCTCTCTCTGCCCCTCCCCCATTCATGCTCTGTCTCTCTCTGTCCCAAAAATAAATAAACGTTGGAAAAAAAAATAAATAAAATTAAAAATAAATAAATAAATAAACACCAACCTCTATTTTCCACCTAATTTGTGCCAGGCACTGTGCTTTATGGGCATTCCCTCATTCAAAGCTCTCAACAATCTTGACAACTCTGAGTATGATTAGTACAGATGATGAAACCAGGGCACCAAGGAATTTAGTAACTTGCCCATAGCCACAGGGCTAATAGGTGGTCAAATCAAAAATTGAACCCAAGGTTAGGAGCTATAAGGATCCTAGCCTCTAAGCAGAAATATGTAGATATACGATACAACCCTGAATTCCTCTCTTTTCCTGTGATTGGCCTCTTTCCACAGGAGTTTAAGTGCAATGGAAGATTCTAATTAACAGACATTTTTACTGAATGCTGCAGGAGCAGGAGACTTCTGGATAAGAATTTCCCCTTCCTTGGAAAGTGTGCATCTTACTGACCATGAGGTTTAATGTGCCTTGAGAGTAGTTGGTGCCGGTGGGGAAGAAGTTCAAGTAGGGGTAGAAAAATTCTTGCTGGGAGTGATTGTGTACGACTCCAACATTTGCAGGTCATTGGAAGTTTTGTTCCCTTTAGAGTTCCTCAGCTTCACTTGCTGAAGTAGGACAGGCAGAATGAATTCACCCTGGCTGAAGCAAGACTCTTTATATTGAAAAGAAAACAAAAGCAATTAAATATTCAGCCTGATTCCTGGGTTTTGAATTACCCCCCATTTGTCTTTCACTTTGAGCATCTGCTTTTTATTGCACTGTGGGCCCGCCTGCCATCCATCCTCTCCCTGTCGATCTGTCTCTACGTGTCATGTGACCCGAAAGCAAAGATTAGAGGAGAAAAATGTCTCTGTGTTCTAAGCCTGGCAACTTCTATTTTTATCCACAGCTGTTGGAACTGATAGCAAAGTCACAGCTCACATCCTTGAGTGGCATCGCCCAAAAGAACTTCATGAACATTTTGGAAAAAGTGGTACTGAAAGGTGAGCTCTCTCTCTCTCTCTCTCTCTCTCTCTCACCCTCTTACCCTCTCACCCTCACCCCTTTTTATAGAGATGGGGATGGGCAGATGGGTTTTCTGATAGAGTGGACCTGTCACTAGATTTAAGGAAGAGTGAGTGGATGGAAGTGAATGACTCCAGATGCACTTCTGCCAAATTCCAGTTCAGAAAGGAGGGTCACTTGTGAAAAGGGGAGACACCATCACCCTCCCATCCTTTTAGTAGGAGTATCCATTTGCCTTGCTATAAGCCTCTCAAACTTCTCAATGTGGGCACACATGCCAACCTTGGCTAACCAAGCCCTCTGGATTCTAAATTCCTAGAAAATTGAGCTATATACGAAGCAGAATAGACTCATAGACTATTTGATCTAAAAGAAACTTTAGATCTTTGGCTCATCTGAGTTGTTGTACACAGAAGGAAACTGAGGCCCATAAGAAAGAGTAATTTATCCATAATCACACAAAGACTCAGCCAGACAGGATCGGAACTCACATTCCTGACGAGTGACCACTTGCTGGGCAGGATGTCACTGCTGGGCAAAAGAAACTGCCTTCAAATCAGGTGAGCCATTGGTGCTGGCAAAACTGTGAAGGGAGAAAGAGTCTTTGTCGAAAACTAGGGAGAAGAGAACAAAGAGGGACCTAGATAATGGAAACTCTACCCAGTAACCTCAAGTGTAGAAGCTTGGCCAAGTGTAGAATAAATAACAGTGAGAAAGAAAACCACATCCCCGGAGGCAGTACCCACGTAACATGAGCAGAATCGAGAAGAAAGGCCCACTTATAAAATATACAGTGTTTCCAGTATCACGACTGTTAATACTTTTTTCTACCCGCCCCCCCCCCCCGCCCCCACTCCAGTCCTCGAAGACCAGCAAAACATCAGGCTAATAAGGGAACTACTCCAGACCCTCTACACGTCCTTATGTACGCTGGTCCAGAGAGTCGGCAAGTCTGTGCTGGTCGGGAACATCAACATGTGGGTGTACCGGATGGAGACCATTCTCCACTGGCAGCAGCAGCTGAACAATATCCAAATCACCAGGGTAAGCAGCAGCGCCCCGGCTTCCTTCTGGCAGTAAAGACGTTAGTCAGGTCCTCCACGGCGAGGCAGGACTTTCAATCCACGGTGGTGGTGGAAGAGTCTCAACTATTCTGATCTGATGCTTTCTACTTGGGTGCTGGGAGCGGGCTAGAACTTCCCAGGAGAGGGAAGCGGAAGAACTCGGCAAAACAGGATCAAAGTGTGGGAACTGAAACATGGCAGGAAAACTGGAGACTTCGATCTGGGGTGGGGGGGCGAGGGGAATCTCTCCTCTTTGCCCATTTCCTCCTAAAGAACCTGTCCCTTATAGCTCTAGGAATGCTGCCTTGGATATGATAGAGCTACGATGGCAGTGGCTTGGCAAACTGGTGCCAACCTTTGAAAATTCTAGTTCCAGTGAATAATTATGACAAGGAAGCCTTTGGTTAAAGACTGTGAACATACATGTAGGAAAGAGAAGAGTAATTCTCACTCAAAGCAAAAAAAAAAAAAAAAAAGCCCTATATTACAGTGAAACTACTATAACTATAAGTAGTGTCTTTTGACTTTCACAACATAATTTGGTCCCCAGCTCTTGTCTTCTTAATAGTGAGCAGCAGGACGAAGGCACACAAAAATGTGAGAAAGACACTGCTGTAATCTCTAAGGCTCGCTAATGGACAGGCATACTTAGACCGCTCACATAGCGCTCGACTCCCGTATCTAATCACCCACCGCACTGTTCTAAGTGGTTCCGGGACCCAAGCTGATAAAGTTTGGGTCCGCCCCATCTCTCGAGACAGTAGCATGAAAAAAACCTGTTTGACCTCTTTTAAATAATTACTTTACTGACAAAGTTTTCAAAATGTAGCATCCTTGACTTTGCTGTTAACACCCTCTCTAAGACTTAGTTTCTCAAACCCTGAAACAAGGGGAATAATTAGAAGCCTCAGAATTATGTGACTTCCTTAGTCACGTAGGCTACAACTCCCACACTTCACACACACACACACACACACACACACACACACACACACACACAGCAGAGCTCAAGCCCAGATAATCTTTCAAAAGCTATCTCAATGATTTGACTATTTTAAGAGAGTACATTCTGAACCCTTACCTAGTTTATTCCAATAATTTACCCCAATCCCTTCTCTCAGGTATGGGCATAGTTTGACAACGTGAACTTGTGACCCAGATTCCCAGCTTATCTCTCCCAGAAAATTCACTTACACCTTCTACCTGATTTCTGGTATTCTGTGTAACCTGGACTTAATACTTTTTTTTTTTTTTTTTTTGGTCTAAGCCCAGGAGAGAATTACCCAGCCAGTGATCTAAATGAGCAAGTCCCATTTGTCTTAAGGGCATCTTCTCCCAGGGGAATTTGGGACACTGTTTAGACGATCACACTTGCCTAGAGCTTGCCTCTGTTCCCTCTGTCCACACCACAGGAGCCCCATGGGCTTACTTACCTAGAACCACCCCCTTAATTGACCCATGGACACCGGAAGATAGCCATTGTAGTTACTCTAACCCTTCATGGAGTGAGAGGGGAGTGGGGACCAGAGAAGCCCAGTGACTTAGGCCAAAACCGGGACTCTCTATTCCTCACACGGCAAAGCTTTCTTAACGTCAGAGATTTCCAAACTTCTTTTCAATCCAGCTTTCTTCCAACTATTTATTCCACGATCCAGCTTTTCGCAACCTTTTAAATCGAGCGCAATCCTGTGCAGGACAGATCAGACACGGAAGTTCATCTCACTCGCCCCTCTGCTCCTGGCACTACAGCCAGGCCAGGCTATTCCCTGCCCCTTCCAAGCTTGGTCCCGCCTCCCCAGACCATCCGATCCATGGAAACCACTCTCCCCTCACCCTCTTCAGAGTGGTTATTGCTATGTGAAATTATCTCCTGCCTGGTTCCACTTCCCTGCCTCCATCCACTGGCTTCTGAGCACCGCAGGGAAAGACCCCACCATCTTGCTCCCTCTCTGTTCCCTCTTCCTTGCTCAGAGCAGAAGGCAGTCAGTAAATCTGAGACAAATGGATGAACAATTGAAGGGAAGTCCCCCACCATCTGCCTGAAATAACTCGTGCAGTGTTTGGGGGAATATAGATGGAAAATACTGCCCTGGGTTAGGGATGATGATAAACATTTACCAATTGCAGAATTGGGGTGAGTTAGCATCTCCGGGCCCCGTTTGGAAAATAAAGGCAGTAATACTGATCTCCTAGCCCTAGTGTAGGATTTAATAACCTATAGAAAGTACTTGGAACAGTGCCTGACATGTAGTAAGTCTTTAAATGTGTCAGCTCTTATTATTACTAACGGCTCACTCTGCGGCCGGCTTTCTTCCAAGTCTTTCATATTGTATTAATTAATAATTGTAAGTAGGGGTCTTTATGATAGCTCATTTTCACTGGGCACTGGGCTAAGTACTTCTGTGCATTATCTCTTCCACCCTGCCCGGCAATACTATAAGATATACGTTTCCTCATTTTATAAATGAGAAAAATTAGACTGCGTAGTTAAGAATAGCTGGCTGGTGCCTTGATACAGATCAGATGTAGCAGTATGGGGACTGAACCTCAGGCCTGGCTACAGAGACCGCGCCTCTACCCATACTCTCTGCTCCCCTCTGCCCTCCTTCCCAGCCCTCCTTGCTCTGAGCCAGTGATTTTGAGAGCAGTGATGGGAACCCATGGAGCCCTAAAGAGCTTGTCACACAAATGCCCAACTCTCTGGAGGAAAGAAAGAGAGAAGGGACTTTGTTACTTCAGTGTGGACTATATTTTAAAGCCAACTTTTTAACAGTTTGGACCAAAGAGAAGTATGTTATCACACAAAAACGTTAAGGTGACATTCACACTAATTGCTTTCTATTTGCCAAAGTCCTAGCACTATCTTCCCGGCATATAATCTCGTTTCCCTTCAAAATTTCATCTCTAATTACATGGAGCCAATGATGTTTGGCAAAAATAATTAATAGGATAAAGGATGAAGGGGAAAAAAAAAGAGAACTGGTTTGGAGGGGAGAAAAATCAAATAGAGCCACAGAGTGCTGTGGGCAAGGCAGGGTTTGGGAGCATGTAGAGGATATAGAGAATCCATAAAAGGATTTTTTTTTCCCAATGTTTGTTTATTTTTCAGAGAGAGAGAGAGAGTGTGCATGAGCAAGCATGGGTGGGGGAGGGGCAGAGAGAGAGGGAGACAGAATCTGAAGCAGGCTCCAGGCTCTGAGCTGTCAGCACAGAACCCTATGTGGGGCTCAAACCCACCAACCGTGAGATCATGACCTGAGCCGAAGTCAAATGCTTAACCGACTGAACCACCCAGGCACCCCTAAAAGGATTTTCGCCAAATGCTTGACTGGAAGAACAAGAGTGACTTATTTTTCTTATATATTTACATTCAAAAAGAAGAAGGCATATAAGCAGTTAACCATTTATCAGGAGTAAGGGCTCAGCATGGGGTCTGGGCAAATATTTTGGAAAAGTTCAGGTTTGAAAATTTGAGAGTGAACTCTGCCAAGTGGACTTTAATAGGAGTTCATGTAATAATTGGCCTGGGAGTTTTAACCAAAAAAGTAGATGCTTTGAAGTGCTGGAAACAAAAAGAAAATTTCATGGCAGTTTTATTAGCTCACATGATCACCAGCAGATGATAAACGACAAATAGGTCTAGAGCCTTCAGCAGCCCGGCAAAGTCCTGAATTTTGCAAACAATTGAAAGTTCAGCCCAGCAGCCTGAACAATTTAAATTGTCAAGTCACAGACTTTCTGATGAGTTAAGAGGCTGAAGCCGATCCACATCCGAGATTGTCGGAGCTAGAAGGGATGTTCAGAGTCTTCTAAGCTCATTCATTTCGGACATGGGGAAACTGAGACCCAGAGTTCCCAAGGACACCTGGGATCCAGATCTGCTTGTCCATTCGGTGTATCTCCCATGTCACCTGCCATTCTTCTCCACAGTCCAACTTCCCAAGGCCCCCTGCCACTTCCCACCTTCCCTCTACACACCTCTCCTGCTTGGCAAGGGACACAGGTGGGAGTCAATAAGACTGCATACCCCCTGGAATCCTGGGCGGTGGCGGGGGGGCTTTGATGTCCCTCGAACAGAGTAGTTCCCTAAAAATTTGAGGAGGGGACTCAATACCCTTTGACAAGATAGTTTTCCCTGAGCTAAGGAAGGGCTTCTTCATCCTCTATTTTTTTCCCTTGAACGCGCCCCCCCCCACCACCAGATGTGACAGAGCACTGAGCTAAAAATGTCCATAGTCCAAAATCAAGAGCACACCCAGGTCTAGCGTGAGAAGGACAAAGAACCACAATTTTGGATGATTTGTGCTGACTTTATATCCAAATGGCAGCATCCAGATGCTGTTCAAGACATATCAGCAAATACTACTGAGGACCTCCTCCATACGGACAGACTGTTGCCAGAGCGCTCTGTGCTTACTTCCTGGTCAGCACTTAACATACTGCTCTATAATTATTTGCTTATGTTTCTGAGTATCTTGCCAGCCTAAGGAACCCATTCCAACTCCAGTACCAGGCCACAGCAGGCCCTCAAAAGAGGTGGTTTGTGCTGGGCTAGGCTGCAAGGGATATGAAATTAGACCCCGCCACCCCGCCCCTTCAAGGTTCAAAGTGTAGATGGGATAACATAAGCCCATCAAAATTTAAACAATAAATGTAAAATTAAACAGTAAATACAAAATTAAATGTCAGGCTTATAGTAGAGGTTTCTGATTAATAGCCTGTGTATTATTATCCACAAAGAGTTTTTTAAATGTCCCATGGAGCCCTAGGTTTGAAGAGAGATGCTCTAATGGATGGAATGGATGGTGTCACTTAGGTCAGAAGGTTCTGGACGAGTTAGTCCCAAAGCGCACATGCATGTGCACATACACCCAGGCACAGGGTCTTTTTGTTGCTGTTTTTTTTTACCTCCTTAATTATTAAGGTTTTGTTCATCCCTCAGGTACTTATTGGGTGCCACTCTATGCTAGGCACAAAGGAGACAGCAATGACAAAAGACAAAAAGTCCGGCCCCCGTGGAGCTTACCTTCAGCAGGAACGTTCCATTAAGCTTTCTTTGGGAAAATGCCTCACATAACAAAAAGGCGCTGGTTCCAAAAGTACCCAAGAGAGATCATGGGAGTTCCAGGAAGATGCAGTGAAAGAGGGCTGGGGTAGTCACAAACGCAGAAAAGGCCTTTCGGAGGAAACAAGTAGACGCTGGATCTGAGGGAAAGTAATTGGGATGGGCAGAGAGGCCTGGGGAGAGCAGGGGCCCACGGGCAGCATGTTTGGGCACAGGTGAGAAAGCCCGCTTAGAGATGGGTTGTCAGGAGGGGCAGTGACAGAGCCAACTCAGGCGGCAGGGGCGGGTGGCGCCCTGTCCCAGGCACCCCGCCCTTTAAGAAGGTAGCGAATCTCGTCGCGGAGTGAACTGAGTGGAGCACCAGAATCAAACATGTGCTGTGCTGTTCAGAGGATCGTTAAAAGTATAAAACTTTGTCAATCTCAGGAAAATCCCTCTGGCACCATTCAGCTCGAGCTGTTCAGGACTGTTCCTGTGGGTCTCGGCCACGGGTCCTGCATTTAGGGCATTTCTGCATTTAAAGCGGGGAGAATTGCTGCTTCTAATCTCTGATCAAAAAACCAACTTGAGGGTAGAGGACGAGGGGACAGCTGCATCCCTGGAGGGTGTCACCTGGTGATCCGCTGCCCTCCCGCCCTGCAACCCACAACTTAACATCATCCTTCTCCCCACAGCCTGCCTTCAAGGGCCTCACCTTCACCGACCTGCCTTTATGCTTACAACTGAACATCATGCAGAGGCTGAGTGACGGGCGGGACCTGGTCAGCCTGGGCCAGGTGGCTCCTGACCTGCACGTGCTCAGTGAGGACCGTCTGCTGTGGAAAAAGCTCTGCCAATACCACTTCTCTGAGCGGCAGGTCAGGGGGCCCAGCGGGCAGTCCTTCCTTCTCTCCCTTCTCTGTCCCCCACCCTCAGACGTCCTTGGCATTCTTCTCGCACTTTAGGCATGGGTGCCCACCCTCCAGGGCTTCCTGGCCAACTGGAAAGCAACAGTACAGGGAGTTTCTAAATAACATATGTGAGGGTTTCCCTTAAGGTGATTTTGATGAGAAAAAAAAAAAAACTTACATTTTTTTTTTTAATGTTTATTTTTGAGATGGAGACAACATGTGAGCAGAGGAGGGGCAGAGAGAGAGAGAGAGAGAGAGAGACAGAATCTGAAGCAGGCTCTAGGCTCTGAGCTGTCAGCACAGAGCCCAATGCAGGGCTCGAACCCACGAACCGCGAGATCATGACCTGAACCGAAGTCGGATGCTGAACCGACTGAGCCACTCAGGCTCCCCCACCAACTTACATTTTTAACCTATGTGCACACTTTGCAATTTGCTTTAAAAAGTTCATAAAGGGGGCGCCTGGGTGGCTCAGTCAGTTAAGCATCTGACTCTTGATTTGGGCTCATGTCCTGATGTCACAGTTCGTGGGATAGAGCCCGGCTTCAGGCTCTGCACTGCTTAGGATTCTCTCTCTCCCTCTCTCTCTCTGCCCCTCCCCTGCATTCATTCTCTCTCTCTCTCTCAAAAAGAAACATTTTTTAAAAGTTCCTGAAGTGGCATCAATCCTCCTTTTCTATAACAAAGTAACTTACAAAAGTCACTTATTTTCATGATATTTTACAGCTGATGTACTTTTACAGGTATTATTTCATTTTAGTCTAATGACCCAGGGTGGAGTAGGTATCATTATGCTCACTTTAAACAGATGAGGGGGCTCAGACCACAGGTGGCTAAGTGACTGTCCAAACTAGGGGAATGGCTCTCGAGGTGAAGAAACCGGCCTTGAATCTGAATTGGAACTGGGGCCTTCTGACACCCGAGGAGTCCTGTTTCCCCTCCTCGTGCTGCCTCAGATTTTTTTGCCCCCAGCTTCTTTATATAGACGTGTGAGTTCAACAAGTTCTGTTCATGAAGCCACTAATATTTAGATCTAGATTAGAGGCACTATGCCAAGGAGTCACCGCATTTCCCGGGAAATAATCACTCAAGTCTACAGCTAAGAAAAGATTGAAGGTGTTTATGGAGATTACCTAAACTTTAAAGGACCATCCAAATATAATTTAGTAGAGGTCACTAGTAAGATGTCACCATCCACCTGTTTCTTTTAAAGACTGGTAAAAGCTACCGTTTAACTGGGTAGAGCTTAGAAGTTCCCTCTTTATATCTTGGCTATTTTTTCCCTGGAAATTGCAGGACACAGATGAAAAAGGGGGAAGGAGGGTGGGAACAGAACTTTTCAGAACCAGAAAACCACAAGCCATGTTCTTGATGAACTCTTCTGCAACTATCTGTATTTGTTTGCAATTTAGATCCGCAAGCGATTAATTTTGTCAGACAAAGGACAGCTGGATTGGAAGAAGATGTATTTTAAACTTGTGCGATGTTACCCACGGAAAGAGCAGTATGGAGACACCCTTCAGCTTTGCAGACACTGTCACATTCTCTCCTGGAAGGTATGTGTCTCCAGTGGTTGCCACAGACCCCCAGCCCATCCCCTAGGAGCCAGCAGCACTGCCAAAGCCTTTCCTACTCCTTTCCTGCTCTTCCCCTCTGCAGCCCCCAGCTGAAGGTGTAGGGAAACTGAGTCAGTGCCTGGGGAAAAAAACCTTCAAAGACATTCATTTCCTCCACCCCCTTACATATATATTTTTTTATATTTATGTATGTATATTTTATGTGTGTATATATATATATATTTTTTATGCATCCCACCCACCTGCAAATTCTCTCATCTCTTTGGGCATAGGCATACACACACACACAGCTCTCTAGTTTTGCATAACTCACGGCATTCTTGACAGAGGAATGTTGCTGTGAGGTTGGGAAATGACTCACGGTGCTAACAAGCCAGCAGGATGCTTCTGAGAACCTAAACCTACCCATGATGTTCCTTTCCAGGGCACTGACCACCCGTGCACAGCCAATAACCCAGAGAGCTGCTCCGTGTCCCTTTCACCCCAGGACTTTATCAACTTGTTCAAGTTCTGAATCCCAGCACATGACGACACTTCAGACGGGTTCCCCGGCTGATTGGATTCTTGGGAATACAGAGTTTGGACACTTCATTTGTAAATAGTGTACATTTGAAATGCTGGCTCAAAACTTCTGAGATAAGTCACTGAGAGGATGTTGGAAGGGGAGAGATGCAGTTGCTGGCTGGGAATTTAAGACTATGGACTTCTCATTAGAATTGGTATGGAAAATCAGAAATACTGTAAATAAATTTTTTCCCTAACTATTTGCCGGCAAGACTATAAGGGCAGGAATTCAGTTTCATCGGTGAAAATGGAATTTCCTTGACGTTCACTGAAACGCCTTTGTAGTTCCCTAGGGATGTGGAAGAAAAGGGCAGAACTCGAAGACAAGATAGAACACTCTCTGTTTACAATGTGAAAATTTGCTTAAAGAAAGGAAGAGAAGAAGAAAACTTCATTATATATGAGAAGTCCCCGCGCTTTGGTTTCGATTTTGGGGGGTTTGTTTTAAAAAGGCAAAGGAAGCACCACCCATCTTAACCCGTGTGGGCACAAGGCCTTATCTTGCAAATATATCACACAATAGTCTACCTCGGAAAGTATGCAATGCCCTCTCTGACAAAGCGCATTGTCCAGTAGGCAGTGTCTGTTTTTCTTGGTTTTTCATCACCTGAAAGTGGTTTCAATAGGAAAGGGATACTGGAGGCAATCCTCATCATGCTTGAGACTTCCTTTTTAGGCGAATAAGCACTTCTTCAGAGTTGCCTCTTTTCTAGAACAGCCCCACAGCGCGTATGCCTCTTTCCCTTTCGTGCTGTAGCTCATTCAGGGCAACATAAGGCCAATTAAAAACAGTCCCAGAGGAAGTCCTACCGCAGAAAAGATAGAATTAGTCACCCAATAGCTGTGAAGACTTTCTATTCCTGTTTAACTTCTTGGTTTGTCTGGGCTTCCTGGAATATCTTCACAGATAAGCATATCTGTGGACTGGTCGGAGCCGGAGTGCTGATAAAAGCTTGTAAAACAGGTTTTACATATCAGTTAAACGTGTTTCCAGCTGCTGTTCCTCATGACAGGGGGTGAGTTGAGGGGCTTTGTTTTCTTTTTGCCCAACATCAAAATTCAGTCAACCTAAGCTAGCACTTCTTGCAAGGATGACAAGAGAAAGCCTGGAGTTCCAATCACAGGGAACAGAAGTACTGTGAGTTCATCCTACACTTGCTACATACCCCTGGGGATCTTGCGAGGCAAATATCAGCAGGTAGCTGTGTAGAGGAAAGGGAATCTCAGGACTTAATGAGTTCATTGTCAAATATTCCTGGGATGGGGTAGGGGATGTTTGGTTTTTTTTACTTTTTATAGAACTTTGCTTTTCTACAACAATGTACATATCTTGGCAGTTGTATTTGCTTCATGCTTTTTTTTTTTTTCTCTCACGCAAATAAAGTTGCCACTCTGCATGGCCTTGGCACATAGGTGAAGCAGAGATAGGAAACCTGCTCACATTCACATTGAAGAACAGGGTATCCTTAGGGGTTGAACCTTGGGGTGACCAGATGAGGGGAGAGATGGTTAAGCACGTACAGAAACGAGGCAAGGGACCGGCCGGTGACGCGAAGTCCCTTCATGCCCATCCGTCCGTGCACAGTCCACGACTCAGCATCCCAAAGAGAAGTCAACCATTAGTCCCCTCACTTTGCAATGCCTGTGTCTACACCCCAGGGTGTCTCCACATTTCTTTTCCTCATCACCCCTGACAGAAGAAAAAATTAAATTGAATTTAAATTCTCCCCACTCTGACAAATATTAAAGAATAAGATTTTGTTGGGTAAGGTTGAGCTTTAGGAACCCCTGTATTACCTGATGGGATTTTTGCTTCCCCTTCCCCCCTGAGTCAGAGTCACATTGAGGATGCAGGGCCTAAGTGGGGAATAAAAAGCTGGCACTTCTATAATTCAGAGACGTGCCCTCAAATGTCTCAGCTTCCTTAAAGATGTGGGGCAGAGTTGGGTTAATTGTTGCTCTAGAGGCTGGAACCTTTAGCTCTGACATTTTTAGGTTTAGGCATCCATGGCCTTCCACATCTGCCCATCAACTCATGACCTCTGCCCCTTCCTGCTAATCAGGGTGGTGGAAACTCCTGGGTACCCTCAGGTTTACAGTCCCAGAAATGTTGCCTGCTTTCGACTGTCAGCACAAAACTGCCAAACCGGTCTCATCTGGACTTTGTGCAATGCCCACGATTGCACATCATCTGCCAGGCAGCCATCCTGCACATCTGTGCAGGATGACTCCTACTGCCAAGCGGTGGGGTTATGGTTTTCTGAGATGTTTACCTTGATGGTGTCTCTGGGCTCTCCCCATCTCTGTTGGCATTTTTGGAGGTGGTGTGAAACAGAGTCAAGGAAAAATTTTAAGGAAGAAAAGAGAAGAAACCAACGCTCTTGGTTCTCTTTCATTGGGAGAGGAGAATAAGAAAGGAAATGGCAGGTGGAGAGGGACGGGGGAAGGAATAGAAATGGCCTATCTTTGATGCTGTGGTTTGTATGAAGGCATTGGAGAAGAACATAGTGGGTTCAGGGCATCTGTGTTGGCACCACATGGCAGCTGTTAAGCATGGTCAGAGCCTCCCATGTAAGTAAAGTGAGTGAAAAAGAAAATACTTGTTCCCTGGGTACCAATCATCTAGAGAATTTCCATTGGCAAACCCTCTCGGGACAACCTAACCTCAAAACAAAACAAAACACACAAAGAATCCCTGTCTTCCAAACTACTGGTCTAAAAGCCAGAGGGACAGGACGATGGAAATTGCTGGAAGAAATAGAAAGCTCTCCTCTCTTTGCTGTACCTACCTACTACCCCCGACCCCAACCCTGTGATGTAGAATTTGAAATTGATGTCGACTATGAAGTAATGCGGACTTCCAGAGAAAGGAGGAGTGTGTCCAGGGCAGTGTGAGGAAGTCCACAGGGATGTTCTGTATGATGAGCTGGTCCAACATAAAGGTGTATGAGCAGTGAGCCTAGAGTCTCTTAAGAGTAAGGCACAACGTTTGGGGAAAGAATATGTGAGTGCTCACTTCATAGCAAGATCCGGAAGAAGGTCCAATGACATCTTAAGCCAGGTTGCATTATTAATGCTATTACTCTGAGGAGACAGAGATCAGTGGCGTGGGAGGGTAAGTGGCATAAAATACAAAGTGAAAAACATCCCCAGGGCATTGGGTATGAGATGACATTTGTTCAGTAATGATCAATTTTATATTGAAGTGGCTGGGAGGAGATACTTAGATGCGCTGGGTTGACATTGCAGAACACTCAGCAACAGTGGGCCTTCCTTGGGGACATGACTTGGTAAGTTGTGTACTGTGTTACCACCATGATTCTCCGTGGATTCAAAAACTTTGCTCATAATGAGCCTACGATTAACAGAGGCTCTGTTTTTCTGTTGTTTTCTATGCGGGAGAAGGGAGGGGGCTTAGAGTATCATTTGTCTAAGCAAGTGGAGTGATTCACAAGGTCAATCATTTCAAGACATGTTCAACAATGTATCATTTGTAGCACTCAATACAATGTTTATCATAAAATATGCACCTGAGTTTATATTTTTCTGCCAGGCTATAGGGCAATAATGTTTTGCTATGCACTCTATTTTGTGTGAATTTTTTTAAACTGTAATTTTATGTGTGAATTTTTTTTAACTAAACTATATCAAACATATTCTATGTGGACATCTGGGGTTTTTTTTTGTTTTTTGTTTTTATCTGTTTCCAACTATCTGAGTCTGTGAACCATCCTTCTGACTGGATGCTGGCCTAAAATCCTATTAGTGTTTAAACAGACCTCAGAAACACCCTGAACCTCTAGACAAATGCAAAGCCGTGGCTCTTTGATATATCTTGGGCTCTTGATGTCTTCAGTAAACAAGATCGTAACTCCTTTAAACTCCACGTTTTCTCTAGAGGCTTTCTTCTCTTTTTTTTTTTATTTATTTTTTTATTTTTTTTTATTTTTAAGAAGAGTAAACCCTCTGTGGTTTTCCAAAGGAAGGAAACTCCTATCCCAGACTTTAATGCTAGAAGGGAAATGAAAGATGGTGGAGTCTGGCATTCCTTCTGCCTTTCAGCATGAGGTAGTGGGTGCACAATATTCAGGGGACAAGTCTGAGCCCATCTGGTACTCAGTGATAGACCTGAGTATAAACCTGGGACTTTCTGAGGTTTTTACTTTGTGCCCCCTACCCAGCATCTTTTGCTGTGTCTGGAGACACGTGATACCTGACCCGAATCTTCTCAACACCTTCGCCGTGGAAGGCAAGCATGAGAGTCCGGTGTTAGGCATGTGGCCATTATCTCTTCCAAATATTTTAAGCCCCTGGTTCTCTATGGGGAAATTCACATTTCTCCCTGGAGCCACTTAACATTTTTACAAACCTCTGACTCTATTGTGAGGACAGCATTCTAGTGAGTACAACCTGCTCGCCATAAAGGAAGCAGCATGTTTTGACAAATTTACTTTTCCCTGGGTACTTGCATTTTAATTCCAAAAGTGGCCCTTAAGACAGAAAACGGCTGAGCGGCCAGCTTGCTTTCTAGAAACTGAGGTTCTGAAACCAAGCTTGGGAACCAAGCAGATATTTCCTCTCTTAGACTAAGAGGAACATTAAATCCATACCCTCATCTCCCCATCTTCCGGCACCTGGCATGAGATCCAGTGAGCTTCTGTCCCAGTGCAGACCCTCCCACTCTCTGCTAAACCTCATCTTCACTAAGCAAAGAGGGATTATTCCAAGAGGCAGCAAAGAGCGAGGGACCACAGATACTTCTGACTTTGTCTGCTGGACATTTTTCAAAGTGTCTCTGAACTCAGCAAACAAAGCCTCCTGAGAAATCTCTCAAAACTCAGGTCCTGCTCCATTTGTCCAAAAATGGATAGCTGCTCCAAATCTCTGAACTTCTTAAAACTCCATCTGCTACAACATTACTTCTGGAGTCTGAACATGACTTTTTCTGTCTTTGAGTATAGCAATGTTTGTTTAATTAACGATGTACAAGTCTGTTAAACAGAAGGCTCCAAGTACTAGTCTATGCTTGCGAACTCCTGGCACTATCTTTATTCTACCAAGTGCCAATAACCCTGGCTAAAGGGGGTGTATATTCAAGTCCACGTCCTAAGTCGAGAAGCTTTACTCCTTTCAATAAAAAAATGCTATAAGGGGTTGAACATTGTAACTAAAAGTATGAGGTTAGACTAATTACATACAAAAAATGTTTATTTAATATTGTGTGAGCTAAGCCCTCCTGTATAAATTATTTGCACACTTTTCTTGCATGATGAATTGATTTTTTTATAGTTGTTTGTACCAGACGGTGGCATATTTTTGTAAAGATTTTTTTGACACTGAATTGCAATAAATGTTTTTCCAACAACACGCTGGTGCATTTTGGTGCGTGCCAATTCAAGTTGGCTTTCTGAGCACACGGACTACATTTATCTTTTGCCTCGTAAGGCTTATATGCCTTGTCCCAGGAACTTGTTACCGTTGTTGTAAAATTTCTAGGGATATGTAGAAAAATGACCTCGCTGCTGAGTACCAGCCTCAGTCAATAAGACAGAACTGTGCTTAAATGGGATATCTCCACTTACTTGGGTATAATAGAATGATTGGGGACTAGTGAGATGTGAAATCAGTATCAGTTTTTTCATCAACATTTATTGAACAGCTACAATATGCTGGACCCTGTGCGAGGCACTGGGAATAGCATGGTGAACAAGACAGATACAGTCCCTGCCTTCATGGAATTTAGATTCTAACAGGAAAAACAAAGACAGACACACACAAAGCAAGTGGGAAAATATTTAATTCATAGTAAGTGCTACAAAGAGAATAAACAAGGGGCACCTGGATGGCTCAGTAGGTTGAGCGTCCGACTTTGGCTCAGGTCATGATCTCATGGTCCGTGAGTTCGAGCCCCGCATCGGGCTCTGTGCTGACAGCTCAGAGCCTGGAGCCTGTTTCAGATTCTGTGTCTCCCTCTCTCTGACCCTCCCCCGTTCATGCTCTGTCTCTCTCTGTCTCAAAAGTAAATAAACATTAGAAAAAAAAATTAAAAAAAAAAAAAGAATAAACAAGGGGCTGAGATGCAGAATGTCAAGGGGACCTGCTTTGGACCAGCTGTGCGGGGGGGGGGGGGGGGGGGGGGGGGGGGGGGGGGTCTCTCCAACAAGAGATACTGCACTTGATCTTAGCCAAAAGGCCGAGAAGCGATCAACAAGAGATACTGAAGCTGAGGCCCAGAATGTGAGAAAGAGCCTCCTCCAGAAAAGTGAGGTCATGAGCACTTCAGAAAGAGGGAATGGCTTGTGAAGGGTTCAGATCACAGTCCTGCCACTTACCTGCAGTGTGACCTTGGCCCCCTTGACTCCTCTAGGTCCCAATGTCCTAGACTCCAAAATGGTGAAAATAAATCTATGACAGGGGTTGGGAGGGTTGTGAACTACCACAAGTAAAATGTGTGGAGCCACACACACATTCAATAAATGCTCATTAAATGTTAACGGTTAACAGTCCCTGAGCGACAAGGGTCTGAGAATTAGGTTGGGAATTGCTCTGCATCTCTCTCTAGTTAGGTGTGATATGCTCGGGTGACCGACATGGTGACTGACTTAATAACACATTTACTCTGGAACACACACTGATCCTGCCTGCCACTAACTCTCCATCAGAAAACGACGTAAAAGGCGCATGAGAGTAATCAGAGATTTTTTTTTTAATGTTTATTTGTTTTTAAGAGAGAGCGAGTAGGGGAGGGGCAGAGACACAGGGAGACAGAGGATCCAAAGCGGGCTCCACGCTGACAGCAGAGAGCCGGATGTGGGGCTCAAACTCATGAACCAACCGGGAGATCGTGACCTGAGCCCAAGTCGGAAGCTCAACAGACTGAGCCACCCAGGCGCGCCCCAAGAGATTTTTTTTTTCCTAATTTCCACCAGGATCACAAAAGCTCACCATTTGCAAAATATCCCATGCACTCTTTGCTCAGACTACTCCATCCACCTAGAATACTCTTCCCCTGCCTCTGACAGATAAACATCTATTACCCCTTAGGGCCACCTCCTCCCTAAAGCCTCCCCAACTGAGTAAATCTCACCTCCCATAAAACCTTCCCTGCATCTAGACTTTGCTACACTGTAGTCTAACGTGGGGGCTATATCCTAGTCCCCAGCACAGTGCAGGGGCTGAATGAATTAACACACACATACATTCACAAAATGCTTTTGGAAGTCTCACTGGCCACATACTTACCCTCCACTCGAATAAGAATCAGTGTGAGTTGATGGACATAGAACTATTTACAGCTTCTCAGTTACAAATAATGGTAGTTGAAAAAATAACAAATGTTGAGACCTAGTTTTCATTAAGGTTTTTTTTTAAGTTCAACTAAATCTTTACAAGTCTAGTAAATTTTCATACAAAAGAAGAGGGGCTTTTATTACTGTTTGATAAACTCAAGTTGAATGGACCAAAGTCATTTTACAAAACAAGTCCCAGGGTGCCTGGGTGGCTCAGTTGGCTGAGTGGCTGACTTCAGCTCAGGTCATGATTTCGCGGTTCATGAGTTCAAGCCCTGCATCGGGCTCTGTGCTGAGCTCTCAGAGCCTGGAGCCTGCTTCAGATTCTGTGTCTCCCTCTCTCTCTGCCCCTCCCCAACTCATGTTCTGTCTCTCTCTGTCTCTCAAAAAATAAACATTAAAAAAGAAATTTTAAAAAAACAAGTTCCTTTCATACACTTAATGAAAATCCCTTTAAACATGTTAAAGCTACAATTATAAATCTAGCACATGTGATGTGCGTGTATATATATATATATACACGCACATCACATTTTTGCTCAGGTAGGCATCAGCCCTAATAAGTAAAACACTCCCAAGTAAATTAATAAGTTATTACATTTAATAAATTAAGCATAAATATATCTCAAAAACCCTAGCATTGTTAAAACTAGTGAAATCATTATACCTTTCCATTTAAAATCATATCTTATACTAATTACTTATTTTAAATGGAAATCATAGGACTACTAAGGTAGGCAGAATAATGGATCCCCAAAGATGTCCACATCCTAATCCCAGAACCTGTGACTATGTTACATGGCAAGGGAGAATTTGCAGGTGTGATTAAGGTAAGTGCTTTGAGATGGAGATTCTCCAGGATTACCTGGGTGGGCCCAGTCACAAGGGTCCTTCAAAGTGGAAAAAAGAGAAGAGCACTAGAGGACAGAGCGATGTGATGTACAAAGGGCCCTCCCACCATTGCTGGCTTTGAAGATGGAGAATGGGGGCCATGAGCCAAGGAATGAGAGCACTGTATATCATCAAGGAAAGGCAAGGAAATTATTCTCCCCCAGAGCTTGCAGAAAGGAACACAGCCCTACCAACACCTTGAACTTAGCCCAGTGAGATCTGTGTCACACTTCTAAAATTCTGATGGATCTGCATTGTTTTAACCACTCAGTTTGTGGTGATTTGTGACAGCACTAACAGGAACTAACATAGTTAATCTGACAGATTTGCCAGCACGTCCAGCAGCCCGCCCTACAAAGCTATCGGTTACAGGGCGCCTGGGAGGCTCAGTCGGTTAAGCGCCCAACTTCGGCTCAGGTCACGATTTCATGGTTTGTGGGTTTGAGCCACCCCTCCCCCCCCCCCCCCCCCCCCCCCCCGTCGGGCTTTGCATTGACAGCGTGGACCTTGCTTCTGATTCTCTGTCTCCCTCTCTCTGCCCATCCTCTGTGCTCTCTCTCTCTCTCTCTCTCAAAAATAAACATTAAAAAAATTTTTTTAACTCTATAAAATAAAAAAAGCTATCAGTTCTGACCTTTCTGTGGCATGTCCCCCACCCCAAGCTGAGTGAAGGTCTTTCTGCAAATGAAAGGCACAGCTGTCTTTATAGCCTAATTCAGCAGCAAGAGTTATGTTGACTGCCCAGGTATATGACCTTCAAAGCCAAACAGGAGAGTTCTGGCGTAAAGTTGTCTCCTGCCCGTCTTACACAGGCTTAATTGAGGTTAACACCAATCACATTCCTGCCCAAGAAACAACACAGACGATCAGCCTTTCAAAGTCTCTCCAATAAGCAATATTTATGAAGCAGCAGCGTCCCCGGCACTAGAGCAGTCATTCAGAAGTATGAGCCCCACCCTTGCCTTCAAGAACTTTTACAGATCTGGCCGGGGGCCTAGGTGGGGCAAGAGAATGTACATCGACTACAACGCAAGATCCAAAGTTGCAGGTGCCCCGAGTGAGGTACAAAGCACCAGAGGAATTCAGAGGGGAGGAAGGGAGTTCATGCTTCTGAAAAGGAACAATGTGGGAGAAGACAAAAGCCCAGAACATACTTCTCCTGAATCTGGAAGCCAGGGGCTGTGGCTTAAAAGCCAGAGACCAAGACTTACCACCCCAGTCTGTTTGGTGGTGCCAATCTGTTCTTTGAAGAAAACACTGAAGGGGGGGGCAGATTTCCCTTTTGAGGGGAACTGAAGAAGCTCTTGGTGTTCCCCGGGGTTCCAGCGCCTGAGCCTTGTTGTTCTCAGAAATTAACAAAAGCGCAGTGAACTCCAGGTTGCTTCAAAGAACTCAGTGATGATCAATTCTGAGTCCACTTGACTAACCCATGGCACTCACTTGTTAGGTCAAACACCAATGTAGACGTTGCTGTGAAGGGAGTTTCTAGGTACGATTAACATTTAAATCAGCAGACCTTGAATAAAACAGATTAACCTCCTTGATGTAGGTGGGCCTTAGCCAGTTGAAGGTCGTGAGAGAAAAAGGCTCATGTCCCCCATCCCCGAAAGAAGGAATTCTCTCTCCAGACTGCCTTCAGACACAAGACTGCAACGTAGGCTCTTCTCTTCTCTGAAAGTCTGTCTGTCGGCTTTCCTCACCAATCACAACCTTGTCCGCTCCACAATTGTGTGAGCCAATTCCTTTAAGTAAAGATAGCTAGCTAGCTAGCTAAATGATAGATAGATAGATAGATAGATAGATAGATAGATAGATAGATAGAAGATAGATTTTAAAGAATAAAATATATAGAATAAAAGAATAAAATATATGTATATCTATATAGAGCTAGAGAGACAGAGAGAGACAGAGAGAGACAGAGATGCATCCTATTGGTTCTGTTTCTCTGGAGAGCCCTGACTAATACAAGCTCCTAGAAAGAGAACAAGGGTGAGGAAAGTCTTACAGGAAGGCTTCAGAGGGCAGGAGGGAAAGGGAGAAAAACCAGAGATCGGAATCCAGTGGCTGAAGAGGCTGTCAGCCAATTACCACATCCTGAGAAATCCTATCTGGCAGATGCCAAAGAGGGCAGCAAAATAGTCCCTCTTACCCTACATAAAAGTGATGGCTCCCCTTTCTTTGTACTTTTTAAACGTTCAATTGTTTCAATTATATTTTCTTTTTTTTTTTTATGAAAGAAATGTGACCCTTTCCATATCAGCTAGCACCCAGTTGACCTGTCAGCTAACTTTATTTTTTTCAAGGTTTAATTTAAATCCCAGTTGGTTAATATATAGTGTAAGATTCATTTCAGATGTACAATATAGTGATTCAACACTTCGATACATCACCCGGTGCTCATCACAAGTGCACTCCTTAATCCCCATCGCCTATTTAATACCCCCACCCACCCCTCTCTGGTAACCATCAGTTTGTTCTCTATCGTTAAGAGTGTGTTTCTTGGTTTGCCTCCCCTATTTCTTTTTTTCCCCTTTGCTTGTTTGTTTTTGTTTCTTAAATTCCACATGAGCGAAGTCATATGGTATTTGTCTTTCTCTGACTTTTTTCACTTAGCATAAAATGCTCTCTATGTCGTGGCAAATGGCAAGATTTCATCTTTTTCGTGGATGGGTAATATTCCAACCACACACACAAGCGCGTGCACGCACACGCACACACACATCTTCTTTATCTGTTCATCAATTGATGGAGACACTTGGGCTGTTTCCATAATTTGGCTATTGTAGATAATGCTACTATAAACATTGGGGTGCATATATCCCTCTGAACTAGTGTTTTTCTGTTCTTTAGGTAAATACTTAATAGTACAGTTGCTAGGTCATAGGGTAGTTCTATTTTTAACATTTTGAGAAAGCTTCATACTGTTTTCCACAGTAGCTGCACCAACTACATTCCCACCAACAGTGCATAAGGGTTCCCCTTTCTCCACACCCTCACCAGCACCTATTGTTTCTTGTGTTGTTGATTTTTGCCATTCCTGTGACAGGTGTGAAGTGACAGGGTTTTTTTTTTTTAATTAAGTAATTAATTAATTTTGAGAGAGAGAGAGAGAAAGAGAGTGCGTGAGAGTGCAAGCAGGGGAGAGGCAGAGAGGGGGAGAGAAGATCCTAAGCAGGCTCCATGCTTTCTGCACAGAGCCCAACACAGGGCTCAATCTCACGAACCATAAGATCATGACTCGAGCGAAAGTCGGACGCTCCGACGTTACTGACTGAGCCACTCAAGCAGCAACCATCAGTAAGCATTTTTTTTTTTAATTTTTTTTTTCAACGTTTATTTATTTTTGGGACAGAGAGAGACAGAGCATGAACGGGGAAGGGGCAGAGAGAGAGGGAGACATAGAATCGGAAACAGGCTCCAGGCTCTGAGCCATCAGCCCAGAGCCCGACGCGGGGCTCGAACTCACAGACCGCGAGATCGTGACCTGGCTGAAGTCGGACGCTTAACCGACTGCGCCACCCAGGCACCCCAGCATTTTTAAAACAAACCCAATATATGTGTACTTATTAAGTACAGGCAGACATTGTTATCATTAACATTTCAAGCATAATAAACTCTTAGGAGGACAGTCATCATTAGTAATGATGGATATAAATCCACATTTCAAATAGTTGTGACCACTTCGAACGTTCTAGTCAATTTTTGGTCAGATTTCGTTCGATTATCATTGTTTACACCTGATACTGCAGCCAGTGAAGAGGCCCTCCTAGGAAGGGCCATGTTAATGCTGACATTTTCTTGTTCCTTTGTGTATGCAATCACAGTATCTTCACTCTGCTGTTTCTTTGCAAGAACCACCTTAAAGCATGTGTCCATTTTGTGAGGTTTGATTTAAAACTAGATACTATAATCCACGAATCCAGTTAGCCAGGCAGTCAGAAGTTGCAGTATGTCACAATACACCGAAAACAAAGCACTGACTGGCCTCCACTTTGCACTGGGGCCAAGGCACCTTGGGTACGGACATGACACCTGATGTCTGATCGGTGGGCAGAGAGAACCAGTATCAATCTGGATATTAAATATTTGTAAAGCTTTTGTGCTGGTTGCTCTGTGTGTCCCCAGAGATCCATGCCCAGCTCTGTGCCCAGGGGGGCTGAACGAAAAGGGTTGCATCCGCGTGCCTGGGTGGCTCAGTCAGTTGAGCGTCTGACTTCGACTCAGGTCATGATCTCGTGGTCTGTGAGTTTAAGCCCCGTGTCAGGCTCTGTGCTGACAGCTCAGAGCCTGGAGCCTGTTTCAGATTCTGTGTCTCCCTCTGTCTCTCTCTGCCCCTCCCCTGCTCATTCTCTCTCTCTCTCTCTCTCTCTCTCTCTCTCTCTCTCTCTCTCTCTCTGTCAAAAATAAACATTAAAACATTTTTTTAAACAAAAGGGCTGCACCCCCCAGATTCTACTGCCTGGTTGGATTGCCCAATGAGAGCTGCTGACGGAGGCCAGAGAACAGAGAGAGGGAGAGTTTGGGGTCTTTCTTACCATCTCCCTCCTGGCTGGCCCACTAGTCTCTCACAAGGGCGATATCCTTCCTCCACATAAAGCCTCCCCATGGCTCTGGCTCTCAAGGGCCTCCTCTCCAAGCCTGGGAGAAGTAATTCTTGTTGCTCACCTCTGGGGGCCTCAGCACCTTCGTGCTCCCTTAACCCTGCCCACACCTCTCCAAGCAGTCCCTTCGCTAATGTCCCTTCATTGGAACTACATAAGGAGATCATTTCCCATCCAAAACCACTGATCACTGCTTTATTTCTTCCTCTTTAATAAAGAAATCAACAGAACTTTTCATTTTTTCCTTCCAGCACCTCACTTCAGAGACCACCAGTTTAAACAGCTTATTCTGAAGATTAAGCCAAATAATTTCCCTGACCAGTGTGAGTATAAACCTTAGATTTCCCATTTCTCCCATTGCTCTTTGGGGAAAAGTTCTTGCTCGAGCCACTGAAGGCCTAGCCAAAAAGGGCTGGGCTCACAGACTGACCCCTGGATAGACAGCCACCCTGCAGACCTTGCTGGCTTCTACTCAGGGTGCTGTCCTACCAGGCTGAAACTGCGGGCAGCCATTCCAGCTCTCTGACTCAGTCTCTTCATCTGTAACAGGAAGGTATGTTGGATCAGCCACTCTCTAGGTCCTTTTTAGCTCAAATGTCCTTTTGTGATTTTTGGAAGTCATATAGACGTTCAGATGAAACTATGTTATTTGGTATTTTTGTTTTCTTTTCTGTTTTTCTTCTTCAACACCATCCCCACAGCACACATACACCCTCCTTTGGTTAAAGTGTTTCTTGGGTGAAAATCCTTTAAATTTTATAAACTCCTAAGTGACAAGAAATAAGAAAGCCCAGACGTATTATCAATAATAAATTAAATCCAGGGTGCCTGGGTGGCTCAGTCAGTCAAGCATCTCACTTCAGCCCAGGTCACGATCTCACAGTTTGTGAGTTCGAGCCCTACCTCGGGCTCTATGCTGACAGTGCAGAGCCTAGAGCCTGCTTCGGATTCTGTGTCTCCCTCTCACTCTGTCCCTTCCCCATTCACGCACTGTCTGTCTCTCTCAAAAATAAGTAAACATGAAGAAAAAATTTTTAGGTGGCTCGTCGGTTAAGTGTCGGACTTTGGCTCAGGTCATGATCTCACAGTTCATGGATTCGAGCCCTGCATCGGACTCTGTGCTGACAGCTTGGAGCCTGGAACCTGGAGCCTGCTTCGGATTCTGTGTCTCCCTCTCTCTCTGCCCCGCCCCTGCTCACACTCTGTCTCTTACTCTCAAAGATAGATAAAACATTAAAAATTTTTTTTAAATTTTTCTAATAATAATAAATTGAATCCTATGTTTTCAAATACATTATTCTTTTTTAATTGTCATGGCACCCCTGTAAGGTATGTGCTAGTATCATCCCACTTCATAAATGTGGAAACTGAGGAGGCTCGGACAAATTAAATGATCTGTCCAAGATCACACGGTGTGGTGTGCTAGAGCTGGCTCATGAGAGCTGAGCTGCATGTGTTTGTCTCTTTCCAACTCCACATTCATTGGCATGTTAGTAACTTAAAATCGGCCTAGTGACACCACAGAAATCAGGAAGAGCTACGAATCAGAGCTGCTGCTGCTGCTTCCTCTCCCCTCCTCCTCCTCGACCTCCCCCTCCTCCTTCTACAGAGCTGATTCTTAAACATTTACCATCATACTATGGTACTGTGTGACCATAGTATGATGGTAAATGCTTAAGAAACCACAGAGCTACAGTTTAAACTCAAATCTGTCTCATCCTAAACCCAGGGTGCTTTTTACGACACTACAGCTGTCTTCCCTGAGCAGCACCTAATACAGTGACTTGGGAAAAGTCATTAAGAAACAGATGTTTCCTGTACCAGATTACCCAGAGGTCTCCAGAATAAATTTTCATTAGCCTTGCCACTCAAATGGGCTTTCTATTAGATGAAGACTTGCCGACAAATAACTCTGAAAGAATTTTTGGCTTGTGCTAATAGCCCTGACTCCGGTAGATGGGAGTAGATTATACACAGAGCACGGCTTTGTTTCCATTCCCTCATATGTGTGAGCACAATACTCTCTTCTCTCCTAGTTAGGACGGTCCCCCTTTCTAGGTCGGGCTTCACAACCAGGAAATGCATTGACATGACTGAGATTTTAACTTGAGTCAAAACAAAGGACAGAGAGGAGAAACCTTGAATTCAGGCAAGCTAAAGCCATGAACTTCACAGATTTAAAGACATTAACCCTGACAGAGACCTCAAGAGGTGATCTGATCCAGCTTCTATCAATTTTCCTATAAGCACTCCCCATTTCACTGAGACAACTGAGACCTAGGAACGTTCAGTATCTGCCCCCAGAACAACAATTTGTAATTTGATAATTACTATAACAGGATATTGAGTGGGATTTCCCTTGCCCCAGAATGTTGCTTTTGTTTTTTCCCATTATGTGTTGATTTTAACTAGTTCCACTAACAGAGATCACCTCATTTTCTAGTTCTGGGGACATCTGTGTCTTTGAAATACTTTTAACGTGCCACATTCCTAAGCTCAGAAATTGCCTGCGTATATAATTTGAAAGAACTTCCAATTACTCTTTCATTTCTGAAGACATATAACTCACAAAGTCATAGCTTCAGGCATGAAGAGAAAAGAGAATGACATACATTGACTTTATGGTCTGTTTCATAGAACCACTTACGAAATAAAGTGTTACGTCTCTTAAGTTATCTCTGGAAGATTTTTTAAGTTTGGAAATGCCCCTAGTTTTGTTTTCGGTTTTGTTCCAGCTTTATTGAAATGTAATGGGACATATAACGTGTAAGTTTAAGGTATACAACTTGATGACTGGATATACACATATACTGTAAAATAATTACCACAATGTTAAGGCTACTTAACACTTCTATCAACTCACATAATTACTGTGTATGTGTGTGTGTTGAGAATATTTAGGATCTCTAAGATTCTCTAAGATTCTAAGATACTCTTTAGGATTCTCTTAGCAATTTTCAAATATATAATATACTATTGTTAACTACAGTCAGCATGCTATACATACATACGTCTCATACATACGTATTCATCTTATAACTGGACATTTGTACCCTTTGACTAATAGCTCCCCATTTCCCTTGCCCCACGGCTCTGGCAACCAGCATTCTAGCCTCTGTTTATATGAGTTCAGCTTTTTCAGATTCCACATCTAGGTGAAATCAAACAGTATTTGCCTTTCTCTGCCTGACGTATTTCATTCGGCATAATGCCCCCAAGTTTCAACCGTGTTGTCACCAATGACAGGACCTCCTTTTTCATGTCTGAATAACATTCAATCACATGTATATATACACCACATTATATATATGTACATACATACACACACATACACATACATACACACACACACACACACACACACACACACACACATCTACTGTATCCATTCATCCACCAGTGCATGTTCAGTTTGCTTCCACGTCTTGACTACTGTGAACAATGCTGCAATGACTGCAATGACGTCCCAGAACTTTGGATAAAACCCAATGCAGAGGAGAAGTGGCACTGAGTATCCTGACATTCTAAGTCCAACAGTGGGAGCCAGCTACCTCCCTGCAGGGCTTATGGAAAGGCCACAATCTACCCTCCATCCCCTGAATCAATATAAAACAAGGAGTAAGAGGGAGGAGTTCAGGCAGGAAGGGAGGACTGTTCATGGAAAGAGCCTGTCTCCTCCTGGGAGTCACAGCAGGGACTCTAAGAGAATCACTCATAAAGCCCAGGAGTTCCAGCCATGTGGAATACTGGCATTTCATTCCCTATGGATGGCTGCTTGGGCAACAGGCTTGCAAATGTTGCCTGGGGCTAAGGAAAGGGGCCCAGGAGAGGACACTGGTCGGTGAGACAGAGGGGCATCAAGGCAGCTTGCACTATGCCCAGGGGCATGCCAGGGTGTGCAAGTTTTCCTTGGGTGGACTGGACACGAAGAAGGTAACTAGGCTCGAGCCACTTTTCCTGCATCTCATTAAGAGCGTGCCCCTCAGGTAAGTGGCCCCAGCAGCCACCGAAGGGGGTGAGGACCAAAGCAAAGTCGGGGGAAGAGGTTCTGCTGCAGCCAGGTCTCCACGCAGGGAAGTGTGTGGGGAGAGTCTCCAAGGGGGCCTTGGAAAGACTTGCTCCCACAGCCCACAGGAGAGCTGGCTTGAGAACCTGTCCCCGAGGGAACTGACCACAAACTGGTTAGCTGGAAAAGCAGCAACCCATGGGGAGAGGGTGGATACCTCTTCTAGGACTCTGTAAGCAAGAGCCTCTGCCCCCTCCCCATTCCCACTCTCCCACGCCCACCTCCCCCCCACCACACACACCTAAGCTCCAGGAAGAGGGACAGCCACGAGGAAACCAGCGGCCACGGCAGCCACCACCTCCTTCTGCCCTAGCAGGGCAGACAAGAGAACTCACATCTGGGAGAGACACTATCCAGTTAACCAGACTGAGGCTCACACACTGGCATGAGACTGCTAATAACCAGCAGGAGCTGGAAAGCTGCAGGACTTGGCTTGAAGGTCACCAAGGGAGACATTTCCACGAAGCCTCAGGAAGAGGTTGGGAGCCAATATTGAAAATAAAAAATCTTTTCATGGTGATACCCTCAAATGAGACCTCCGTGAGGCCAGTTCCAATTTACTCAATATTATTTACCTACTGTGTGCCTGGTCCTAGGTCTATCGAGTCAGAAAAGACAGCTGGAGTCATCCTGTTTCAGGAGCCCACATGTTTATGGGGGAGACTGAGATGTATGAACCAATAATTTTAGTATTCTACGATCAGGTATACATGGGGTTCAGCAGACACACAATAATACTTATATCAAATAGACTTTTCTATGTCTCAATGTCCTCATCCATAAAATGGGAATAACAATAGCAGCTACCTCAAAGGATGGTTGGTTGGATTGTGGATTAAATGAGCTATTGTAGGTAGAACAGCAGCTGGCACAGTAAACCGAACACATGTTAGTGTCCAATGTCGTAGTTATTACTGTTATTTTATGTTGAAAGGCGAGGCACGGTTCCAAGCCCCCTAAAGGCTTAATCCCAACAATTCTTATGAACTAGGTACTATTTATTATTCCCATTTTACAGAAGACAGAACTGAGGTACAGGAAGGATAAGCAGGTTGCCCGCAGACACACAGTAGAGCTGGGATTCAAACTTAGGCTGTCCACATCCAGGGCCCGCGCTCACCATGTAGCTCAGGGGTTTAGGGTGGCCAGTTTTGTTGGGTACTTCCGGGAACAGAAAGGCTAAAGTAGTTTTTCCAAAACAGTGACCGATAAAACACAGTCCTAAAATAACTTGCAACAAAGAAGTCTGTGGCTCTGCCTGAACTTAAAAAAAAAAAACAAAACAAAACACCATTTGCATGGATTCTTCAATCCTGTTTCAAGTTACAAAAGGCAATAATTCATTCTGGGGTCCCGGGCATGCAGGTACAAGCTCCCCAGCCAGTATGACTGGGCCCACCCTGGCATGTTGATCCTTCAACCCTGCAGAAAGCTACATCCTGCCCCTCTGCCGGGTGCCCTGATTGATGTGGATGCCAGGCCCTCCAAAGGGGAATTTCAGGCCCTCGAAGTATAGCCTGGGCAAGCAATGCCTGCTCTTTGTGTTTATCTAACCATCCCAGCTCCAAAACAAGGGATGCTGATACTCTATAATTACAGGCGGGTAGCCTGTCGCTGGGGAGAGAAAAACAGGGATAATAGCTCCATCTGCCTGTGGAATCTAAATTCTCTCTAGAAGCCCAAGAAAGCTCCTGGAAAGGACACAGGAGGCCAGATCCCCTAGCACCGCCGTTCAAAACATCCATTTTTATTAAATAAACAGAATCTGGCTGCTTCTAAACTGAGCGTGACTGTGGCCTTGCAAATGACATCATCACACCTGGGTAGTATTTTGTTAAATTGAAAGCTCCTTTAAGCTCCCAATCCCATAAATTCCCCCTAAACATGCTCCTTAATCGAGAACAGCAAGAGTTCAACTTGAGAAGCATAAGACATGCTCATTAATCCATACCATGTATCAAGATTCCAGATATCAAAATCTTGCTTCTCTTTTACACACTAATAAATTGTGAGCTGGTGTTCGGTGTTCCCGTGCGGAGTTGGTGGTCTCAGCTTTTAATTCTACGGCATTTCATCAAGTCTAAGATGAACGCCCTTTTCATTCTTAGTATCTTTGAATTCAAGCTACATCATATAACCCATGGCATCTTAGAGTCAATGAAGCACAGACTCATGATTGGACCTCAACGTACCCCATCAATTCTACTCTTCAATCTCTCCCTGATGGCCCCCCTCCTTCTCCACTGCCTCCCCTAACTAGAGCTGTCAGCATCGCTTGCCTGGAAGTCTGCAAGAGGTACTTAACCTGTCTCCCCATCTCCAGCCTGAACCCCTTCAACACATTTATCTTGCTGCTTCTAGAACGCATATCTAATCCTACTTAATTGTTGGATCTGGGTGATAGATAAATGAAGACCCTTTTCACTATTTCTTCTATTTTGGGCAGGTGTCTTAGTCTCAGGCTGCCATAACACGATACCCTAGACTGAGACCTTAAACAATAGAAATTCGTTTTTCCACAGGTCTGGCGGCTGGAAAGTCCAAGATCAAGGTCTGGCAGTGTCTGGTTTCTGGTGAGAGCTCTCTTCCGGACTTGCAGACAGCGGTCTTCTCACCACGGCCTCACGTGGCAGACACCTGACCTCATTTAATCTGAATTTCCTCCTGTCTCCAAATACGGTTGCACTGGAGGGGTTAAGGCTTCGACATACGAACTGCAGGGGGACACAATTCAGTCCACAGCAGTAGGTTTGAAAATATACATAATAAAACTTGTAACAGGACAGTGAGGATGCCCCAAGCTATTAACAAAAGCAAACTCTGTGTTGGGGGCATGGGGAGGCTGATTTGGATGGACATAGAAGAGAGCCATGAAAGGGGACTTTCATCCATTTTGTTTGTCTGGTTTTGGTTTCTTTCATTCATTAGTTAAAATTTTATTTTTGAAAATAAATTCTATTTTTTATTTTTATTTATTTATTTTTTTATTTTTATTTAAATCCAAATCAGTTAACATATAGTGTAATAATGGTTTCAGGACTAGAATTTAGTGATTCATCCCTTACATGTAACACCCAGTGCTCATCCCAACAAGTGCCCTCCTTAATGCCCATCCCCCATTTAGCCCATCCCCCCCCACCTCCCCTCCAGCAACCCTCAGTTTGTTCTCTGTATTTAAGAGTCTCTTATGGTTTGCCTCTCTCTCTGCTTTGATCTTATCTTTCTTTCCCTTCCCTTATGCTCATCTGTTTTGTTTCTTAAATTCCACATATGAGTAAAATCATAGGATAGTTGTCTTTCTCTGGGGACTTTCACCCTTCAACTGTAAAATAATCTGGGTTGTTTGTAAGTTTGGCAAGAGTTACTTTTGTCATTTTTATAACAATTTTTCAAATCACTTCAAGGCATCTCTTTTTTTTTAAGTTTATTTATTTTGAGAGAGAGAGAGAGAGAGAGAGAGAGAAAGAGAGAGAGAGAGAGAGAATGAGCAGGGAAGGGGCAGAGACAGACGGAGATAAAGAGAATCCCAAGGAGGCTCCACGCTGTCAGTGCAGAGCCTGATGAAGGGCTCAAACTCATGAATTGTGAGATCATGACGTGAGCCAAAACGAAGAGTCGGATGCTTAACTGATGGAGCCACGCAGGTGCCCCAAGGCATCTCTTTAATACTGGCCTAACACTCAAGCTCACTGTCATGGCCAGCACAAAGCCTCCCCAAAGCCTCATCAAAAGCCTTAGGCAAACATCCTTTGCTCCAGTTCCTCCAAACCCCATGCGGTTCCTGGAACTAGCCACCAGCCTCATGCCTCTGTTGCATGCACTGTTCCTGCTCTCTAGAATGCCATTCCCTGCCTTGTAAACTCCTACTCTCCCTACAAAGCCCAGCTCAAATGCTACCTCTTCTGTAAAGATTTCTTTGAGCATCACCACCCCCCCCATACACACAATTCCTGAGACACTATGCTTATGATTCCATCATAACACTGATCTTGCTGTATTATAATTATTTGTCCGCAGAGCTATCCCTCCAAACAGATTAAAGCCTTGAAAATCCATATTATAATTCATTTGTTTTTGTATCCATAGTGTCTAATTCAGTGGCTGCCACATCTTGGTGCTTCATTTTATATACATACAGTGTGACTAATATTAATGAAACAGACTTCCTGTTCACAAAACTGCTTGGTGAATTTAATTCCAGTCACATTCCAGATGACTGGAAGTAGAACTGAGGAAGCTTTGAAGAAGGTAATTTGAAACTAAAAAAAGTTTAGAAGAGACTCATAAATATGGAGAACAAACTGAGGGTCACGGGAAGGATCGTGGGAGGGGGGATGGGCTAAATGGGTAAGGGGCACTAAGGAATCTACTCCTGAATTCATTGTTGCACTATATGCTAACTAATTTGGATGTAAATTTTTAAAATTAAAAATGAAACAAGTTAAACTAAAAAAGTTTGCTTTTACACAATTTATAACTAAGTCTGTAGTCTTCTTGCCCTAAAAAATAATCTAACTCGAAGGTACTTTGTGCTCCTGATAATCTCTGGGAGCACATTTTAAAAAGAAAACAGATGGGGCACCTGGGTGGCTCAGCTAGTTAAGCGGCCAACTTCGGATCAGGTCATGATCTTGTGGTTTGTGAGTTCCACCCCACGTCAGGCTCTGTGCTGACAGCTCAGAGCCTGGAGTCTGCTTCAGATTCTGTGTCTCCCCCTCTCTCTGTCACTCCCATGCTCATGCTCTGTCTCTGTCTCTCAATAATAGATAAACGTTAAAAAAATTTTTCTAAAGAAAACAGATCAGTGTTCTCACCCAGGCATACTAAATGAGAATTTCCAAGGATAGAATCCCCAAATCCGTAAAATCTTAAAACATCCCTGGGAATGCTGATGTAATCAGTCCCAGGAGAGAAGTTGGGGACCTCTATTTTAGGGAAAAATACAAAAAAAGCTTAGGTCAATTCATTCATGATACTGTGATATCAGTACTGTGTTTTGGTCTTGTATTTACAGTAAATGATGGACTAACTTTAATGTATAATTTACTTTGAGAACTTGCTGCATCACACTGAGGGGTGAATTAGATTATTAGAAACAGGTGCACTGGCATCATTTATCTGCACTATAAATATATGAGGAAAACCCATAGAAGTTAGAAGGCTCTGTTAGAGAGAACTCGTGAAAGCGGAGGCCCAGGTAAGCGAGGGAACCACTCCAAACTTCCCACTTTGTTATAAGCTCCAGATAAGGGGCAAACCACTCAAACCACACCAGTCTGGGTATTTTCCATTTGCTGCTCCAGATCTACCCTTCTCCATCCTCTTTGTCACCTGAGAGGCTGACCCATGTGAACTGCATCTGTGGGTCCCCTGCCTGCAGCTCTGGTTAGATAAGCCCAGTGAAAGAAAGACAGAAAGATCTGGGGGGTGGGGCAGGGTGAAAGCAGAGTACTTATTCTCTCTGGCCCCTCCCCGCCAGGCCATGGGCTAGCTGCCTACCCCTCCTGAAGGCCACAGGGCTGTCAGGTGACCCTCTCCAGTAGCTTTCTCCCTGCATCTGGTCATGCCTCCCCCCCCCCCCCCTCCTTATTCCTTTAGGCTTAGGAATAAAGTTTTCCTATTGCTGCTTTAACTAACTACCACCAACCTAGTGGCTTAAAGCAACAAATTTATTACAGTATAGTTTTGCAGGTCAGGAGTTAAAAATGGGTTGGCAGGGGTACATTCCTTCTGGAGGCCTTAGGTGGGAATCCATTTCTTTGCCTTTTCCAGTGTCTAGAGGTTGCCTGTGTTCCTTGGCTCTTGACCCCACACTGCTCTGACTTCTGCTTCCATCACCCTATCTCCTTTTCTGTCTCTGACCATCCGCCCTCCCTCTTAATAGGGCTGCTTGGTCTCAGCCGCCACGGCCTTTGGTCCAGCCCACCCCAGCAGAATTTTGATCCTGTCTAGTCCACAGCAGCAAATCCGATCACGTCACTCATCTATTTAGGACCTGTTGGTGGGTTTCCATTATACTTCAAATAAAACCCAATTTCTTACTGAGAATGGATGAGGCCATCAGAGTCTGCTCCTGCCCATCCTTCTGGTCCCATCTCACCCCACTATACCCCATCCTCTTTGAGCCCCTTTACCTTTTCAAGCTCTTTCCTACCTCAAAGCCTTTGTCTGGATTGTTCCCCCTTCCTAGGCTCTTCGTATCATTGGGTCTTAAATGCCACCCACTCAAGGAAGCCTTTCTTTCCTACCCCATGCAAAGTCAGATCTGACCTCCCCTACCTTGCCCCAATTCCATTCTCCTCTGTCTCAATCCTTTGATTATTTTCTTGGTGGCACTTATTATTACAATTTGTAATGATTTCATTTGTTTCTTTGGGTTTTAATATATTCCCTACTAGATTACAAATTCCCTGAGCACAAGGATTATGTCTTGTCAAATATCGTATCCCTAGAGCTGTTGAGTCTCACAAAGCAGGCTCTTAATACCATATCTGTTGTATGTGGTACACGGTCATTTTTTAGACTCTCTAAGAGGCAATGGCTAATCAGGCCAAGATTGCAGACTTTGCTGCAGAGTTCCCTTTACTTGATTACAAACCCTCTCACTACAACACCACTCGCATTATATACATTGAGTAGAAATCCTTGCCACCACTATTCATTTCAATTCAATAGCTACCTACAACACTAGGCATGGTGGGTCTTACATAGCAGAGATAAGTATATCACCTGCCTAATACAGCATCATGTTACTTATACATGTAAATACTATCAGGAATTCATTATGATGCTTATTTGGGGCCAGGAATTGTGATAAGTCTGTTACACACATCATCTCATTAATCCTCACAACAGCCCCACAATGGTATAGCATACCAACAAAGAACATAGGTTCTAGAATCACATTGATGTGGGTTCAAATGACAGTTCTGCTACCTTGCAAATTTCCTTAACATCTCTGCTTCCATTTCTTCATGGGTGAAATGGGGATAATAGCAGTCACCACATCTTAGGGTTGTTGAGAGGATTAAATGAGATACAGTGTGTGTGATGTGCTTAGCTCAGTGCCTGGCACATTGAAAGCGTTCCATAAATGCCAGATGCTTCTTCTTAACTTGCTCTTCTGCAGGACATGTTATGGCTGGCAGCATCTAACTATGCAGCATGCACAGTGGGAGAATGAGTGATCCAGGCTGAGCTCCTGCCCTTCGGGAGCACACAGTCGGGGACAGCTGTGAGCACATACTTAGAATTCAAAAGCAGACAGTAAGCGTGTTCCTCTAAATGGCTGTATTCGTTTTACGGTGTGAGCACAGTAAACCCATGTTCTCATTTCCTTTTCCACCAAAATAGCTACCTCTGCTCCCTGAAGAGGCCCTGGATGATTACAGTCTCTTGAATGGCCTGAAATTCTCAGGAGAGAAGGAATGTTTTTTTAAAGCAGGGACAGCTTGGAGCTAGAAGACAAAAGGTTAAATTCTCTTAAGCTACGACAATGTAACTCATTTCCTGTTTTTCTCAACTGTCTAGACACAGATCGCATAAGCATTAGCCATGAATCCCACCATCATGTTAAAAATAGAAGGTTTAAATATGAAATCCTGTGGTGGAGGAAAGATTGTAGGTTTTACCTTCATCCACAAAATGACTACTTTGGAACAGGACTCTGTCTTTGTTGTTAGCTTTTCCCTAAATTCTGTAAAGCTGCATTTCAATGGCAGGAGTAGAGAACACCTTTTTTTCCCTAAAGAATATACTTGCCCCTCAGTAAAGTGAATGCAATTTTTCCCTGTAGGTTTTAAAAGCCATTTGAAGGCTAACTTATGGCAGTTTCTCTTAATGAGGAATGTGGTCACACTTACTTAAAAGTTTTCAGGTTAGGGGCGCTGGGTGGCTCAGTTAAGTATCTGACTTCAGCTCAGGTCAAGATTTCACAGTTTGTGAGTTTGAGCCTCACATCGGGCTCTATGCTGACAGCTCGGAGCCTGGAGCCTGCTTCAGATTCTGTGTCTCCCTCTCTCTCTGACCCTCCCCCGTTCGTGATCTGTCTCTCTCTGTCTCAAAAATAAATAAACATTAAAAAAATTTTTTTAATAAAAAATAATAAATAAACATTAAAGAAAAAAAATGTTTTAAAAACCAATACTCTGATAAAAGTAACATACTTTTTGGAAAAAGTTTGATACCAGGGTTGGGACAAGGAAAATACAAGGTGAGCCTATAAAGAACAAAAAGGAAGTGCCAAAAAGTAATAAGGTACTAACAAATGATGGAGCATGTTGAAAGGATACAGGCCCAAACTAATTAAGCTCCTAATGGCAAAGCTGGGACAACTTGAGCAACAAAATAAATAATAATAATATGAGACTGTAACCTATAAAATAAAATAAATATGCATAAGCCTATCCTAATATAAAATATAAATGAGTGAGGAGGAACAACTCTTCCTTACAGAGAAATTATAATAAATGCAGAAGGCATTATGGATAGAGAAAATCCCCAATAAGCAAACCTCACAGTAATGTCTTCCCATCCCCCACGCCCAGCAGCTAACAATCCCAATCATTTTTTCCACTAAAATACCAGGGGTGCCTGGGTGGCTCAGTCAGTTGAGCATCCGACTCTTGATTTCGGGTCAGGTCACGATCTCACAGTTTGTGAGATCGAGCCCCACATCAGGCTCTGCGCTGAGTGTGGAGCCTGCTTAAGATTCTCTCTCTCCCTCTCTCCCCCTCTCTCTCTGCCCCTCCCCAGCCACTTGCACACGAGTTGCACTCTCTCTCTCTCTCAAAAATAAAGAAATAAACTTAAAAAAAAAAAGATAAACCAATATCCAAAGTATCCCTGAATGAGCAAATAAGTAATGAAAACACAAATAAGTAATGAAAGTAACGGTGACAGGAAGGGGGCAGGCAGATGGGAAGGAAGACATTTGGCTAATTAATAATTAAGAATATGCACGTACCCTCAGCTCTGCACATTTCTAACTCAGCTGGGCGGCTTATTTTCTCTGACTTGTTCTCCTCAACTGAAAAAAATGAGTTTAAATAAGTGTAGTGGAAATGAATAGTGTACCCCCAAAGTCATGTCCACCCACAACTTCAGAATGTAACCTTTTTTGGAAATAGGGTTTTTGCAGATGTAAATAAATTATGATAAGGTCAGACTGGATTATACTGGGCCCTAACTCCTATGACTGGTGTCCTTATAAGAAGAGAGGACAGGGGCGCCTGGGTGACACGGTCGGTTAAGGCTCCAATTCTTCATCTCAGGTCATGATCTCACAGTTGCTGAGTTCAAGCCCCACATTGGGCTCTCTGCTGATGGTGCAGATCCTGCTTGGGATTCTGTCTCTCCTTTTCTCTGACCCTCTCTGAGCTTGTGCTCCCTCTCTCAAAATAAATAAATAAACTTAAAATAAGAAAAAGGAGGAGGAGGAGGAGGAGAGGGGGAGGAGAGGACAGACAGACAGACAGCACCACCAGAAGTCACCAAAAGCTAGGAAGAGGCAAAGAAGGATTTTTCCCTAGAGGCTTCAGAGGAAGTATGGCCTTGCTGACACCTTGATTTCAGACTTGTAGCTTCCCGAACTGTGAGAGAATAACTTTCTGTTGTTTTAAGCCACCGAGTTTGTGATCATTTATTTTGGCAGCTCTAGGAAACTCACAGAGTAAACAATACAGGAGACAATGTATGTAAAGGGACTAGCAGAGGCCAATTAATCATCTTTCAGCCACATCATGGCTCTGCTTTAGTCAGAGGAAGGAGAAGGAAGGTCAGGCTTGATTACACTGTTTCTTAGCTTTGGATATTTTAGCCCTAGTTGGCACACTCCCTGCCTTGTCCCTACCCACAAGTGCTCTGAGTCACTGCCCAACTACCAGGAACTCTAAAATTCTGGAAAACAGCCTCTGTTATCCATTTCAGGAGTGAGAGTGGGAAAAGACCCCTATCAAATAATAACACTACTGAGTAGTAAATACAGATTTGAATTGATCCTTCTATCATCAGCTAAAAAATGTTCTCTGGGCATGAGTCCCTTAAAGATAGGCTGAAGCCCTAATAGGTTGAAGGTACTTCAGAATGTGACCTTATTTGGAAATAGGGTCACTGCAGATATGGTTAATTTAAGACGGGATCATGCTGGAGTAGGGTGGGCCCTTAACCCAATGGCAGGTGTCCTTATACGAAGAAGAGGCAGAACACAAGGCGACGACAATGACATGACCGTGGAGACAGAGACTGGAGTGATATATCTAGAAGCCAAGGAATGTAACCACCAGAAGCTAGAAAAGACAGGAAAAGATTCTCTCCCACCAGTACCAGAGGGAGCATGGCCCTGATGAGACCTTGATTTCAGACTTACAGCTTCCATAACCATGAGAATACATTTTGTTGTTTTGACCCAGTTTGTGGTACTTTGTTGTGCAGCCCAAGGAAATATATATAATTGCTTTAGTAAGGCTAAGTTTTAAGAGGTGGTGTCCCTGTCATCCAAAAGTTTGCATTACGATATAAGTGGATACAGTCAGCGTAAGTAGACCTGTAAGTGTCCCCCACGGCTATTCTCTATTTACACATACCCTCCTCCATTTTCTACCTTCTCTGTGGCCTGCAGGGCTGATTCCCAAGGACTGCAGTATCCAGGCTCCCTTGTCCTTAGCTTCTGGTTGGGTTTGGCCAGTGAGAGACAACAACTGGGAATTTGAGTATAGAAGGCATAAAGTTGGAGATTTCTTGCTCTCTCCCTGTCTCGATGTTCTGGCAATGTCTCCATCTCTCTACGACTACAGCTCCCATTGGACACCCCTGCCCACCGTCACCTCATATCTTTAGCTCTCTCTGAGCTCCATGACACAACTTCTTCCCCTTGTTCCTTCATTCCTTGGAGTAAAAGAATTTCCCTCTGCTGCCAGTCCCTGAGAGCCTCAACATCCCTTTTGGTTCCCTCTATCCCTGCGTACTATGGAATACATGTTTTTATCACCCCAAAATTCATATTTTGAAGCTCTAACTCACAATGTGACGGTATTTGGAGGTGGAGCACTTGGGAGGTAAACAGGTGTAGATAAGGTCATGAGGGTGAGGTCCTCATGATGGAATGAGTGCCCATTTAAGAAAAAGAGAGACTAGGAGCACCTGGGTGACTCAGTCGTTTGCTCATCCAACTTCAACTCACATCATGATCTCGTGGTCCATGAGTTCAAGCCCCGCATCGGGCTATGCTGACAGCTTGGAGCCTAGAGCCTGCTTCTGATTCTGTGTCTCCCCTCTCTCTTTGTTCCTCTCCCACTTGTGCTCGCTCTCTCTCTCTCTCTCTCTCTCTCTCTCAAAAATAAATAAACATTTTTTTTAATCGTTAAAAAAAGAAGAAGAGAGACTAGAGTTATCTCTCTCCATTTGAGGACAAAGAGAGAAGACAGCCATCTACAAGCCAGGAAGAAAGCCCTCATCAAGAACCAGTTGGCCAACACCTTGATCTTGGACTTACCAGCCTCCAGAACTGTGAGAAATAAATGTCTATTGTTTACACCACTGAATCTGTGGTATTTTTTCATTTAAAAAAATTTTTTTAATCTTTAAGTTTATTTATTTTGAGAAAGAGAGAGAGCACAAGCAGGGGAGGAACAGAGAGGGGGGGGGAAGAGAAAGAGAGAGAGAGAGAGAGAATGAGCAAGCAGGCTCCATACTGTCAGCACAGAGCTCAATGCAGGGCTCGAACCCACAACCCTGGGATCATGATCTGAGCTGAAATCAAGGGTCGGCCGCTTAACCAACTGAGCCACCCAGACCACCATCTGTGGTATTTTTTTAGAGTAGCTCAATCTAAAACACTGTCCCACCTGGATATATAGGCCCTTCATTAAAATCCTCTTCAGGGGCACCTAGTTAATGGTAATGTACCAATGTTGGTTTCTTGGTTTTGACAAAAGTCCTGTGATGATATACGATGTTAACGGCAAGGGAAATTGAAAGTGGGTAAGAGATATATGGGAACTCTACAACTATTCTGCAAATCCAAAATATCACAAAAGGAAAAAGTGTATTTTAAAAAATGATTAGACCTACATCACGAAGTGAGAACTATAGGCAGGTCAAGGAACAGTTGAGTAAGCATAAATAATTTGTTTACAACAATAAATATTACAAGCTGGGATTCTTATATAAATTCGATAAGCCTCGCCAATGATAATTAAAAAGCCTTCAAACAGAGCTGGGAAAGTACTGAGAGAACAGTCAATGCAAAAGATACTCCAGTCACATATGTGTGCCCACTCCATCAGGCAGAAGCAAAACACCCAGGCAAGTCATAGCAAAACAAAGCATTACCTGCACTCCTACACAACTGCCATTGTTCAGCCCAAATGAAGGTGCTATTGAATATCTCAGTGGCTTGCAAAAACAGTATCTCTTTATACCCTATTTTCTGTGCTTCTTGAATGGAGCACTCAGGTTACTGAAAGGACAAAACCTTTGGTTTCAACCAAAGTGGAATGCCCTTGGGGAGGCACTGAGGGACAGTCCTACAGAGAGCAGCTTCAGAGGGAACACTGACTCCTTCAGGCACCAGACATAACCCTCAGTCTTTAAGGCCTCATCCCTTTCATTCTCTAAGCTATGAAGTGTCCATCTCATCAGGTATTAGCCCTTAGCAAAGAACAGAGAACACAAAGGGTCTCTGGGGCCATGGTAAGAAATAGCACACATGGGTCCTTGAGGACATGGAAAGCGTCTCACAGTCCCTTATGCCTCTCCAAACTCCTAGCAGAGGAAGGGCAGAAATACATATTTTTGTTGATGCTGCTAACAGAAAATAGGATTCTACACAGAAACACACATAGCAGGAACCTGTCTCTGTCTTTTTTTTTTAAGTTTACTTATTTATGTTGAGAGAGACAGAGACAGCATGACTGGGGGAGGGGCAGAAAGAGAGGGAGAGAGAATCCCAATCAAGCTCTGTGCTGTCAGTGCAGGGCCTGATGCGGGGCTTGAATCCATGATGCCATGAGATCATGACCTGAGCCGAAACCAAGAGTTGGATGCTCAACCGACTGAGTCACCCAAGTACCCCAGTCAGGACTTGTCTCTTATACACACCTGTATTCTTTTGGCCTGGTTAGTGCCTCTACAGTAGACACTTAATAATCACTTATGTGGTGAACTAATTAGTCAATCAACGCCTACCCCTTGGCATTGATGACATCTTAAGAAAAAGTGTTACTAAGTCCCCATCCAATAGTTTCATGGTTTTATTCACATTTTTGTATTTTTATTTTGGCCTTTCTACCTCACTCAAAAACTCATTATATATCCCCAAATCTGCCTTACAAAGAATAAGTCTGTGACTTTATCATGTTTCCATCAATAAAAAATTATATTTGATGATCTTTGACAAGGTTGTCAATACCACTTAATGGGAAAAGAACCATCTCTTTAAAAATGGTGTTAGTTTGGGGCGCCTGGGTAGCTCAGTCGGTTGAGCGCCCGACTTAGGCTCGGGTCATGATCTCGTGGTTCGTGAGTTCAAGCCCCACGTCGGGCACTGTGCTGACAGCTCAGAGCCTGCAGCCTGCTTCGGATTCTGTGTCTCCCTCACTCTACCCCTCCCTCACTCACACTTTGTCTGTCTGTCTCTCTCTCTCTCAAAAATAAATAAACATTAAAATTTTTTTTAAAAAAATGGTGTTATTTTGGGGCGCCTGGGTGGCTCAGTCGGTTGAGTGTCTTAGGCTCGGGTCATGATCTCGTGGTTCGTGAGTTCGAGCCCCGTGTTGGGCTCTGTGCTGGCAGCTTGGAGCCTGGAGCCTGCTTCAGATTCTGTGGCCCCCTCTCTCTCTGCCCTACCCCTGCTTGTGCTCTGTCTCTGTCTTTCAAAAATGAATAAACATTAAAAAAATTTTTTTTAAATGGTGTTAGTGTTGATGCCAGATATCTATAAGGAAAAGAATGAAATTGGGCCCTTATCCTACACCATGTACAAAAAATAACTTGAAGTAGAATAAAGACCTAAACATAAGACCTAATACTGTAAAACTCCTAGAAGAAAACACAGGAGAAAAACTTTATGGCATTGGACTTAGCAATGATTTCTTAGATACAAGAATAAAAGCACAGGCCACAAAAGCAAAAACAGACAAATGGGACTACATCAAACTTAAAAATTCGTGTGCATCAAAAGACACAATCGACAGAGTAAAATTCAACCTGTGGAACAGAAGAAAATATATATCTGATAAGGAGTTAATATCCAGAATATATAAAGAACTCTAACAACTCAACAACAAAAAAAATCAAATAAACTGATTTTAAAATGGACAAGGACTTAAATAGATATTTCTTCAAAGGTGATATACAAATAGCAATGAGCATATGAAAAGGTGCTCAGCATCATGAATCATCAGGGAAATGCAAGTGAAAACCACAATTAGATATCACCTCACATCCATTAGGATGGCTAATATTCAAAAACAAAACAAAAAAACAGAAAATAACAATAAAAATTAGAGCTCTTGTGCACTGTTGGTGGGACTGTAAAATGGCTTAACCACTGTGAAAAACGGTATGAAGTTTCCTGAAAAATTTAAAATAGAAATACCTTGTAACCAGAAATCCCACTTCTGGATATATACACAAAAGAATTAAAATTAGGGTCTCAAAGAGTTATTTGCACACCCATATTCATAGCAGCACTATTCACAATAGCCAAGAAATGGAAGCAACCCAAATATCCATCAATAGATGAATGGATAATCAAAATGTGGTATATACACAATGGAATGTTATTCGGCCTTAAAAACAGAAAGAAATTATGGCAAGTGCTACACCACCTGGATGAACTCAAAGACATTATGCGACATGAAATAAACCAGTTACCAAAAGACAAACACTACACACTTCCACTTATATCAGGTTATCTAAAGTAGTTCAGACTCAGAAACAATTAGTAAAATGGTGTCCACGAGAGCCCAGGGGAGGGAGGTAAATGGTATTGTTCTTCAACAGGTAAAGAATTTCCCATGGCAAGATAAAATGGTTCTGCATATCTGTTTCAAATCAATGTGAATATACTTAACACCATGGAACTGCACACGTAAAACTCGTTAAGATAATAAATTTTGTGATATATAAAACACACGCATACATGAATTTTTAATCCATTGATACTTGGCGGGGGAAAGGCATATTCCCTACCCTACTACCTTACTTGGAGGCTATTCCACAATCTTTGTCTCCCAAGCTCCTTTCTCAACTCATTTCCTGACCTCATGGCCACCTCCTTGGTTCTTGGTTCCTTGATTTCATTTATAACCTCTCGCTTACAGCTCTTAAACCTGTCTCTTGTTTTCATTCACTGATCCTCTGGCCTTCACCTCTCCCTTTCTTCCTTGCTCACAAATCCTACAGAATTTGCTGGTTTTCTTTTTTTTTTAATTTTTTTTTTCAACGTTTATTTATTTTTGGGACAGAGACAGACAGAGCATGAACAGGGAAGGGGCAGAGAGAGAGGGAGACACAGAATCAGAAACAGGCTCCAGGCTCTGAGCCATCAGCCCAGAGCCTGACGCGGGGCTCGAACTCACGGACCGCGAGATCGTGACCTGAGCTGAAGTCGGACGCTTAACCGACTGCGCCACCCAGGCGCCCCAAGAATTTGCTGTTTTTCTAAGTGCTCCAGGAAAGCCCCTCGACAAAGCTGCATATGAATATCCAGTGATTAATTTATAAAATCAGACCTTTAGCAATATTCTATACTCAAGATATTAATGCCAAGTTTAAAGAGATTGATAAAACATCTAATGCAAAAAAATTTCATATTACAAAAAGCATTTTAAAAATTATTCCAAACATCAAATAGCATTTAAAAAAATTTTAATATTTATTGATGAGAGAGAGAGCTCACACAAGGAGGGGAGGGGCAGAGAGAGAGGGGAAGACACAGAATCTGAAGCAGGCTCCAGGCTCTGAGCTGTCAGCACAGAGCCCAATGCGGGGCTTGAACTCATGAACTGCGAGATCATGATCTGAGCCAAAGTCAGACCGAGGTGCCCTCGGATAGCATTTTTATTTAAGTTTACTTACTTTGAGAGAGCAAATGTGCAGGGGAGGGGCAGAGAGAGGGAGAGAGAGAACCCCAAGCAGGCTCCACCTAATGGAGCCTGACAGCCCCAGTGTGGGGCTCAATCCCACCAGCTGTGAGATCATGACCTGAGCCAAAATCAAGAGTCTGATGCTTAACCGACTGAGCCACCCAGGTGCCCCAAACATCAAATAGTGTTTAGAACTCATTACATTAACAAACAATCTTATGATACTATCCTATACCACTGAATATGTGATGAAACTTTCATACAGTATCTGGTGGGAATATAAATTGGTAGAAATCTTTAGAAAAGCAATTTAGCAATTTGTTTTGAAAACCATAAAAATATCCATGCCCTTGGACCTATTAACCCCATTCCCAGGAATTTGCTCTAAGGAAATTACAATATGAAAGAAAAAAAAAGGCTTATGTATAGACATTTATTTCCAAGTTATTTCTGTACTGCTGCGTGGACATTCTCAAAGCACACTTTGTCATTTTTCTCCCACCATCCCATTAAAATGTATTCAGTTTTGGGGGGACACTAGGAAGAAGAAAGGAGGTTGTCCTTGATTCTAGATGCCAACTGTCACAGGACCCTGCCTGCTCTGGTCACTTTCAAGTAATGACAGTCTGATGGTCACATCAAGTCACAGACTTGGTCTTAATAGAGTAGTAATTCAATGCATTGTGACATTCATTATATTAGCCAACAATTCAGGTTTCATTCCAAAGATTTCTCCCACTTCTGAGCTACAGCCAGCAGTTCAGCGAGAGCCACAGGGGAAAGGGGCGGGGACTCATATGCAGTCAACTTCTCTCTCTCACCCCCCTTCACATTCCCTCTGTCACTCACTGGCTGCTGTCTTGAAGACCACGCCAAAATGGATGGAAGGCAAAGAGGTAAGTGGTTACGTCCGGAAATACTCTCACTGGCTTGTGATGGGTAGTGTTGCAAGCTGACTTCATGCTCACTGGGCTTTCCAACTCTAGAACATTACCTCTCGTTTGGGGCATTCCACATGGGATCTTGGGAGATCACCATCTCTGGGGACCTCTCTAGTTTGAGTTCTCAGGATAAGTGAGAAGCAGTCTATCCCAGCTGCCACTGCTCCTGTGCCCTGGTCCCTAGTACTCCTCTCCACTCAGACTTCATCCCTGATCCGACTTCATCCCTGACGTTCCTCTCACCTTCCCAGAGGGTCCTCTTGGCCCTCTTGGGAATGGATAAACAGTGTGTGGGTATACAATTGCATGCTACTAAGTTATACAACTTGATACATGCAACAACATGGATGGAACTCAAGGATGTCATGCCAAGTGGAAAAAGCCCATCTCAAAAAGTTACATATTGCTTGATGTCATTACATAGCACTCTTGAGATGATAAGATTACAGTGATGGAGAACAATAGACCACTAGGTTATATTGACCACTAGGTTAACAGATACTAAGTTACAGGGGTTGCAGGGGTAGGTGTAGTATTCAGGAGTTTCTTCATAGTAACGGAGCAATTACATACCCTGATTGTGGTGATGACTACATATATCCACAAATCTGTACATGTGATAAAATTGCATAGTAACACACACACAAGTACACGTAAACACTGATGAAACCCAAGTAAAGTCTATAACTTAGTTCATAGTATGATGCCAATGTCAATGTCAATTCCCTAGTTTAGAAAATGTACTATGGTTAAATAAGATGCTATCACTGGAGAAAGCTATCACTGGCAAAGGGCACACGGGAACTCCCTATTTTTGCAACTTGTTTTGAGTCTTAGACAATTTTTTTAAGTTTTTTAAAATGGCTCTGGCGCAGGGGGCCCACCTTTGAGCCCCAGGAAACATTCTCTCATCCTTTGCCCCAACAGAGCCTGGGAGGGCAGGACCAAACCCCACCCTGCTGCCACAGGCCACTTCAGCCAGTTCTCTTTGCCCCCAACTGTAGAAAATATATTTCAAATGCATATGTGGCTCTAAGGAAACCCCCATCATACACTTTCCAAGAAGGCCTTTCCCCTGGGCGGGGGAAAGGGAAGAGTCACAGCATGCGATGCACTGACTGCTTGTGTATTCAGTCTGGCTGCAGAGGTCAAGGACTTAGCCAACAGGCCCGTGAGCATTCCCCTGGTGTAGTGGATGCTCTGGTGTCTGGTCAGACCTCCCCTCAGGACTACAGCCTTCACTCCCACTCACATCTCTCTGAAAACTGCTCTCAGTTGAAGAAAGTTCCAAGGACACATCCCCTTCCCAGGGGCAATCTGCACCCAATGACTGGTCCACATAGAGGCATAAAGACCTGGCCTCCTTGCCTCAATAGGGGACCCTCTGCAAGACCATCTCAGCTTCAGAGCTGGTGGAGGGGCTGAGACGTTTGCAGTGACTGCATCAAAGTGTGACTATTCCCTCTGACCAGCCTCTTCCTTTATTCCCCCACAGGTGTTGATCCTCGAGCACTTCCCAGTGAACCCGTACACAGATCTCCATCACAGAGCCTCCTGGGGAACCTGACCTTTGACTCTCGGTGAAATCCTACTTTGTCCACTTACTAGCTGTGTGACCTCTTTGAGCATCAGCTTCAGAAGAAGGGATGACCACAGCACTTATTATCAAAGGGTAACTTGGTGAATTCAGCCTCACCCTCACTTTGGAATCTGATATCTATTGAATTGGTGCCTGAGTCAAACGTGAAGGAGGAAAAGCCCCACTTAACATCATGTTACACTTGTAATAGGAATAGCCAAAGAGAAATTTATTAATAAATCATGGCAAATCCACTCCATGGAATATTAAATAGCCAGTAAAAGTTATAAACATTTTGCAGCAAAATATCTTGGGAAAATGACCATGATATGATGAGAATAAATGTTGATTCTGGACTGGGGGGTGGGGGGAAAGCACTAAAGGGCATCTTGGGAATATTTGGAGAAATTTGAACATTGAATGTGTATTAAATAATATCACTGCATCAATGTTAAATTTCCTGCACATGAAAATAATATCTTTATTATGTAGCAAAGTGACTTTGTTCTTAGGAAATCCTGCTGTAGTATTTATAGCTGAAGTCTCCTGATGTCTACAACTTGCTTTCAAGTGGTTCATCAAACAATTGTGATCAACAGAGAGGGAGAACTCTTTTCCTGCAAAGAGCAAGAATACTCACTTCCTGCAGTGATCTTATTCCCATTTCTGTGCTAAATGCTCCCCCTTGTGTACAACAAGAGAGCAGAAGGCATTCATCAAAATGCACTTAAACCTCCTCTGCCCAGTGGGAAAGCAAGACTCCAAGACTTTTACAGAAGGCAATCAAAGGGTGGCACATTTTGATGTGCTTTCTCCCAATATGCAACCAATAGTGTAGTTCCCGTCCCCCAGTTCGCTCTCCATGGTGTCAAAATCGGACTTTCAGGTCTGGTGGTGGGAAGGCATTGTCTGGACATAGGTGGGGAGGAGGGTAACTGTAGTCTTGCCTGTGTAGGGCATGGGCTCTAGAGTCAAATAGCCCTGAGAATGAATCCCACTTTGTCCACTTACTAGCTGTGTGACCTCTTTGAGCATCAGCTTCAGAAGAAGGGATAATAACAGCACTTATTATCAAAGAGTAACTGGGAGAATTAAATGAGATAATGCAGAGCAAGAATAGCCTGGGGCATGGCCCACCCCTTAAGAATGAGAGTCCAGTAAGTATTAATCAATTACTATGACCTATTAACCTCTTCTTGAGGAGGCTTCTAAGAGAGAGTTTCTTGGAAGTCCTACTGCCTTGTAGAGCATAGTTTGAAAAATACTGCCCTGACCTGTAGACTTTAATCTTTGGTAAGAAACCATCTGACGTTTTTCTTACAAAACTATGCTTACTAACTGGAAAGTTGAAAGCAAAAAATAAATAAGAAAAAAAAACTCCTTGGCACAAAAACAGACACTCAGGTCAATGGAACAGAATACAGAACCCAGAAAGGGGCCCACAAACATATGGCCAACTAATCGTTGACAAAGCAGGAAAGAATATCCAGTGAAATAAAGACAGTCTCTTCAGCAAATGGTGCTGAGAAAACTGGACAGCAACACGCAGAAAAATGAACCTGGACCACTTCTTACACCATACTCAAAAATACACTCAAAATGGATGAAAGACCTAAATGTACAGGAAGCCATCAAAATCCTAGAGAAGAGAGCAGGCAAAAACCTCTTTGACCTCGGCCACAGCAACTTCGTACTTAACACATCTCTGGAGGCAAGGGAAACAAAAGCAAAAATGAACTATTGGGACCTCATCAAAATAAAAAGCTCTGCACAGCAAAGGAAACAATTAGCAAAACTAAAAAGCAACTGACGGAATGGGAGAAGGTATTTGCAACGACATATCAGATAAAGGGTTAGTATCCAAAATCTATAGAGAACTTCTCAAACTCAACACCCAAAAAACAAAGATTCCAGTGAAGAAATGGGCAAAAGACATGAATAGACACTTCTCCAAAGAAGACATCCAGATGACCAACCAACACATGGAAAACATGCTCAACATCTCTCATCATCAGGGAAATACAAATCAAAACCACAATGAGATACCACCTCACACCTGTCAGAATGGCTAACGTTAACAACTCAGGCAACAACAGATGTCGGCGAGGATGCGGAGAAAGAGGATCTCTTTTGCACTGCTGGTGGGAATGCAAACTGGTGCAGCCACTCTGGAAAACAGTATGGAGGTTCCTCAAAAATTAAAAATAGAACTGCCCTACGACCCAGCAATTGCACTAGTAGGTATTTATCCAAGGGATACAGGTATGCTGTTTCAAAGGGACACATGCACCCCAATGTTTTTATCAGCACTATCAACAATAGCCAAAGTATGGAAAGAGCCCAAACGGCCATCGATGGATGAATGGATAAAGAAGATGTGGTATAGATATATACAATGGAGTATTTCTTGGCAATCAAAAAGAATGAAATCTTGCCATTTGCAACTACATGGATGGAACTAGAGGGTGTTATGCTAAGTGAAATTAGTCAGTCAGAAAAAGACAAATATGACTTCACTCATATGAGGACTTTAAGATACAAAACAGATGAACATAAGAGAAGGGAAGCAAAAATAATATAAAAACAGGGAGGGGGACAAAACATAAGAGATTCTTAAATATGAAGAACAAACTGAGGGTTGCTGGAGGGGTTATGGGAGGAGGGGTGGGCAAAATGGATAAGGGGCTTCAGGAATCTACTCCCGAAATCATTGTTGCACCATGTGTTAACTAACTTGGATGTAAATTATGAAAAATAAAGTATTAGATTTTTAAAAATAATAAAAAAGTTCTAAAAACTTAAAAAACTCCTTTTCAGGGATACATGCACTGAAAAGAACTATTTCACCAGTTACATTTCCTCCTAAGTGATATTTAAGAAAACGGACATGTTGAGTTCTCCACGAATTTTTCTGCCCACCATTATGCCTCCTCTCCATCTTCTGCTTCTGACAATCCAATCAGGGTCTCCTCCAAGGTAAGATACTCTCATGTCCCATGTCAAGATGCCAGGAGAATCTCTTTTTTGTTCCCCAAGGCCATGCACTCAACTGCCTACTCTTCTTTCTTCTGCCCTCTACCTCTTGCTCTATCTCTTCAACAAATCCTCATGGAGCATCTAGTCTCTGAAAGACACAGTTCTGGCTGGTCTTGGGTACAAAATTACCAAGACCATAGCTCCTGCCTTTTATGAGTGTATACTAGAGTCTACTAGGCCAGACTCTAGTAGCAAAGCCAGCTATGTTAAAAACAGAACAAAGCAAAAACAGGAAGGCATTATAGCAAATACTAAACATGGTCTAGCAGACAATAAGATCAGGAACCCGCTGGGCTCAGGAGACCTGGATTAAAACCCTAGATTTGCTACAGATTTGATGTGTGAACTTGAACAAGTGAAATCACTTCTCTGGGCCTAGATAGTATCATCTTTAAACTGCCTTAGGTTGGGTTCCCCCAAAGTAGACCTTGAGACAGGGATTAGGGTGTAAGTGGTTTATCTGAGAGGGGATCCTGGGAAGCACCAGCAAGGAGTGGGGAGGTGGGTCAGGAGAGGCAAGGAAGCAGGTTTCTGAGCAGGTGCCAAGCAGGCATGCCATGTGGGCAGCTGGAGACCAACTCTGCTCGGGACCCCAGGAGACCGCAGCACCTCACGCAAGAATGGTAGCCTCTGAGGAACGAGAAAGTCGAAGCATTCCTCCACCAACTCCCGCACATCAGCTGCTACAGCCTACTCTGGGGCATATTAACTCTTCCACACTTCCGGCCAAGCCTGTTAGCACCAGGGAAAGCCTCTTGTGGAGGCTTACGTGCCTCCCTTAGCAAAGAAGACTAAGGGGGAGCTGGGTACTATAGGCAAGGTGGGGATTGGCAACATCTGCTGTGCCTTCCAGAAGAACTGTTCAGGCAGACAAGTGATAGACCACGAAAGCCCTGAGCAGAGTTCCTGGCAGAAGCATCGAATGAACCAGAATGTAAAAATAGGGATAAAGGACCTCCTCGATGACCCATCCCTGCATGAGAACATGCTAACCGTGTTATTCTCTCCTTGCTTCCTTTTCAACCTTCCACTAGTACAAACCCTACCAAATCCTCAGAAAGAAACTGCCCACATCCATCTCCCACGTCCACAGCACCGTCCCTAGTCCTGACGCCATTAGTTTGTCTGCAGAAGTCTCTCCCCCCCGGGCTCCCCTCTCCCTCCTCTGCCAACCCCAACCTGCCAACTACAGTCAAAGGACACTTGCGCAAAATGCTGGTTTTCCCACAGCCTTTTCCTGCTCAAGAGCTTGCCACCACAGCCTCTTTTCTTCAACAGGATTAAACCCTAAAAGCTCATCTTGTGGTTCGAGGCTCTCTAGTAGTCAAGGCACCCCACGTGCCCAAGATAGGCCACCCCATTACTTCCTCAGGTTCTCAATTCTAGAATTCACCCCACTTCTCCAAGAACAGTGCCCTAATTTTGCCTTTGGGTTTCTTCTAATGTACCTGCATTCATTTTATGAGGTATAATTCTGGAGTCAGACCCTGAGTCCGATCACATTCCTCCACGTATTAACTGTGCTACTTTGGGCAGGTTTCCCATGTCTGTTGCCTCATCCGAAAAATGGGGATAATAACAATTCCTACTTCATAGGCATGTTGTAAAGATAATAACTTTATGCACTACAGGTAGCTTTGAGCAATGCCGGGTACAAAATGAGTGCCCAGTAAATGTTAGCTATCATTATGGCTTTCCTCTAGGTGTCAAGATTCTTAAAACGAGAAAACTACTGAGATTTTTTTCTCTTTGCGTGAGCTCATGGGCCTCCTGAGCCTTTCTGTACCCAAAGTGCAGCTCAAAGCCACATACGGCCCAGAAACACATGCCTTACCAGCATGCAAACGGCTCCTTAGCTGCTTAGCGGCCTCACCTGCACTTGAGGCGGCAAAATCAAAGGTTAGAGCTGTAGACCAGAAGGCTAAGAGCTGTATAACGGAAGAACACTCGGGGCTTGTTTCCTCATTCCTCAGGCTCTCCTCGTGCAAACACTACCTTCGAGCTCTGAAAGTATGCACCACACATCCTGATTTTTCCAGCTATTGGTTAAAGCAACTTTCACTACAGAGAGTACCTGAAGCTGCTACCTGTTAAAAGTTATGTTTGTTCAACAAGACAAAACAAAAGTTACATGGGTAAACGTGTGAGGGGAAAGTTGTGTGGGATTTTTAATGTTTATTTATTTTTGAGAGACAGAGAGAAACAGAGCATGAGCGGGAGGAGGGGCAGAGAGAGAGGGAGACACAGAATCAGAAGCAGGCTCCAGGCTCTGAGCTGTCAGCACAGAGCCCGACGCAGGGCTTGAACCCATAAACCACGAGATCATGACCAGAGCCAAAGTCGACGCTTAACCAACTGAGCCACCCAGGCACCACCTTTTTTTTTTTTTTTTAATTTTAAATCTATTTCTAACAAGCAATATATTCAGAGAGATAACAACTCTTAAAAACAGAAAAGGGTACACAATGAAGTTTCCCTCACTGCCTGACCCAGCCACCTGGTTGTCCTCTCCACAGGCAACCAATATTATCAGTTTCTTTTGGACACTGGATATTCTTGTAGATAATCTGTACAAATACTAGCAAATACATATGTATTTTTCTCTCTTAATACACATCGTTTCCTTTGCTTTTTAAACTTGACTTTACTAAATAAGTACTGCAAAGAATATAAGTTCATATAAAATAATATGGGGCACCCGAGTGGCTTAGTTGGTTGAGCGTGCAACTTCGGCACAGGGGCATGATCTCACAGTTCGTGGGTTCAAGCCCCATATCGGGCTATGCACTGACAGTGCAGAGCCTACCTGGGATTCTCGCTCTCTCCCTCTCTCTCTGTTCCTCCCCCACTTGTGCTCTCTCTCTCTCTCAAAATAAATAAACAAAAAATAAATAAATAAAAACATCACCACTCAGCTTAAAGAACAAGTTCCTCATTGATTCTCCCAGCTTCATAATATTTTCCTCTGCAGCGGCATTATAATTCATTCCATCAGTCCCCAGCAAATGAACAAGCCTACAGGTGGTTTCCAATCTTGCATTGTTATCCACATGCCACAATGAATAACTTTGTTTATCCGTCTCTTACATAAGTGCAGTATACCTGGAAGATAAATTCCCACCTGAGAATTTCCTAAGTCAAAGAGTATATTCATGAGTCATTTTTAAAGATAAATATCCGGGGGCACCTGGGTGGCTCAGTTGGTTGAGCATCCTGCACTTGATATCAGCTCAGGTCATGATCTCACATTTTGTGAGATCGAGTCCCGCATCAGGCTCTGCGCTGACAGTATGGAGCCTGCTTGGGATTCTCGGTCTCCCTCTCTCTGTGCCCCTCCCTCCCCCACACACTCTTTCTCTCTCAAACTAAATAAACATTAAAATATATATATATATCCAAAGATGGCAGAACAGCATGGAAGGTTTTTTTGCAACTCGCATCCATGAAATACAGCCAGATCAACACTAAACCACCCTGCACACCTAGAAAACTGATTTTAGGATTAACACAACAATCTGCACAACCTGAACCACAGAACTCAGCAGGTACTCAGCGCAGAGAGGTGAACTGGGGAGAGAGAAGCCGCGGAGGGCAGGGAGCTGTTTTTGCCTGCGGAGAGAGGATGAAGATGGCGGGGGGACCACCTCCCCCAAAAGCAGCTGGAGAGAAAGTGGAAAAGTGGAAACAACCACACGGACTGAACTAAAAAGGGAGAAAAGAGAAAGGAGAAAGGAGAGGGTGTAAATTCCATTAAGACTCTATAAACAGGGAGAAGGCAGAATTTGAAACTCTGCAGCTCGATACCTCGTGGTGGTCTGATGGGAAGGGTGAATCCCCAGGAGCAGAGTGGGGTCCAGGAGGTCCTTGGGCCACATGGGGACAAGCAGTTCCACTGCTGCAAAGACATTTAGTAGAGGCTGTGCAGCCACCCGGTACCAGCAGACCCGAGAACCACATTCGCTGGTGCTGGAACAAAGTCATTAAGGGTGAAGCCCGGCGCCGGATGCGTGTTGTGATTTTCCATAATCCCTGAAATGCTGCCGCTACACGATCACGGGAACTTTTTCTGGGGCGGGCTGGCACCCGGCCGCAGTCTCTGGGCATCGGCAGCGGCACAGTCCCGCGAACATTCCTGGCTGTGGCCGGCATCCGGCCAGTGCTGGTGAGACCCTCCCCCAGAGGATCTGAGCGGGTCAAAGCCGCGGTCCCTCAGAAGTGAGGGGTCGGGAAACACAGCCGCGTCTGACATAAAACTCAGGAGGGAGGTGCTGCCTGGCAACCTGACGGCTTGGTCACAGACGGTGTAAAAGCGGGGAATGATGGATGGAAGCCAGAGAAGAAGGATGGGTGTGCGATTGCTGGTCAGGGAGAGTTCCAATACTAGAGACTGTCGCCATTTTCACTCCTCCCACGCATGTGCATACACACCTACAAGCGCCAGAACAATCTACCCCAGTAAGCTAAGCAGAGCCATCTAGTGGAGAACAGAGCCGTTACGCTAAGCCCTGCCCAACTGGGCCAATCTCGCTTTTCAGGAACACCACAAATCTCCCCTGGTTAGTTTATGGACTATAACGCGCTTCATAGACTTCCAGGGGAAAATGATGTAATTTCTATCATATTTCAGTCTGTTTGCCATCTATTCAATATTCCTTCATTTTTCCTTTTTCATTTCTTTTTCTTGAATACAGAAATAGAAAAAATTTATTTTTATTTTCAATTTTTATTAAAAATATTTTTATTTTTTTCTACTATATTTTTAATTTTTTTGTAAATTTTTCAAAATTTATTTCACTTCCATCATTTCATTCTATTTCATTGTATTAATTTTCAATGTATTCATTCAAATTTTCAAAGGTTTTCCTTTTTTTTCTTTTTCTAGTTTTTCTTTATTTTTCCTCCCCCCCGCCTTTTTTCTTTCATCTATAAAGCTCCTTTCAATAACGAGACCAAAACACACATAGGATCTAGGATCGTGTAACTGATTTCTGTGTGTGTGTGTTGTTTTTAATTTTCAAATTTTAATTTTTTTATCTGTATTTTTATCTTATTAATTCCTTTTCTTCCTTCTAATTGATGAAATGAAGGAATTCACCCCAAAAGAAAGAGCAGGAAGAAACAACAGCAAGGGACTTAATCAACACAGATACAAGCAAGGTGTCTGAACTAGAATTTAGAACCACGATAATAAGAACACTAGCTTGGGTCAAAAATAGATTAGAATCCTTTATGTGGAGATAAAAGAAGTAAAACCTAGTGGGGATGAAATAAAAAATGCTATAACTGAGCTGCAATCTTGAATGGATGCCATGGTGGCAAGGATGGATAAGGCAGAACAGTAAATCAGCAATATAGAGGAGAAATTTAAGGAGACTAATGAAGCACAAAAAAATGAGGGAGACTAAGGCAAAAGAGCACAATTTAAGAATTAGAGAAATGAGTGACTCGTTAAAAAGGAACATCAGAATCATTGCGGTCCTAGAAGATGAAGAGAGAGAAAAAGGGGTAGAAGGGTTATAAGAGCAAATCATAGCTGAAAACTTTCCTAACCTGGGGAAAGACACAGATATCAAAATCCAGGAAGCACAGAGGACTCCAATAAGATTCAACAAGAACCAACCATCAACAAGGCATTATCATAGTCAAATTCACAAAATACTCAAGCAAGGAAAGAATCATGAAAGCAGCAAGGGAAAAAAAGTCCTTAACCTACAAGGGAAGACAGATCAGGTTTGCAGCAGACCTATCCCCAGACACTTGGCAAGCCAGAAAGGAGTGGCAGGATATATTCAATGTGCCGAATGAGAAAAATATGCAGCCAAGAATTCTTTATCCAGCAAGGTTATCATTCAAAATAGAAGGAGAGATCAAAAGTTTCCCAGACAAACAAATTAAAGGAGTTCGTGACCACAAAACCAGCCCTGCAAGAAATTTTAAGGGGGACTCTCTGATGAGAGAAAAGACAAAAAAACAAACAAACAAACAAAAACCCAAAAGCAACAAAGACTAGAAAGGACCAGAGAACACCACCAGAAACTCCAACTCTACAAGAAACATAATGGCAATAAACTCATATCTTTCAGTACTCATGCTACACGTCAATGGACTAAATGCTCCAATCAAAAGACATAGGGTAACAGAATGGATTAAAAAAAACAAGATCCATCAGAGACCCGCTTTAGACCTAAAGACACCTTCAGATTGAAAGTAAGGGGATGGAGAACCATCTATCATGCTAATGGTCAACAAAGAAAGCCAGAGTAGCCATACTTATACCAGACAATCCAGACTTTAAAATAAAGACTGTAACAAGAGATGAAGAAGGGAATTATATCATAATTAAGGGGTCTATCCACCAAGACCTAACAATGGTAAACATTTATGCTCCAAATGTGTGAGCACCCAAATATATAAATCAATTAAGCACAAACATAAAGAAATTCATTAATAATAATACCATAATAGTAGGGGACTTCAACACCCCACTTACAACAATGGACAGATCATCGAAACAGAAAACCAACAAGGAAACAATGGCTTTGAATGACACACTGGACCAGGTGGACTTAACAGATATACACAGAACATTTCATCCTAAAGGAGCGGAATACACATTCTTCTCCAGTACACATGGAACATTCTCCAGAATAGACCACATACTGGGACACAAATCAGCCCTCAACAAGTACAAAAAGATTGAGATCATACCATTCATGTTTTCAGACCACAATGCTATGAAACTTGAAATCAACCACAAGAAAAAATTTGGAAAGATAACAAATACTTGGAGACTAAAGAACATCCTACTAAAGAATGAATGGGCCAACCAAGAAGTTAAAGAGGAAATTAAAAAGTACATGGAAGCCAATGAAAATGATAACAGCACAGCCCAAAACCTCTGGGACGCAGCAAAGGTGGTCATAAGAGGGAAGTATATAACAATCCAGGCCTTCCTAAAGAAGGAATAAAGGTCTCAGATACAAAACCTAACCTTACACCTTAAAAGGCTGGAAAAAGAACAACAAATAAAACCCAAAACCATCAGAAGACAGGAAATAATAAAGAATAGAGCAGAAATCAATGCTATCAAAACCAGAAAAACAAAAACAAAACCAAAAAACAATAGAGCAGATCAATAAAACCAGAATCTGGTTCTTTGAAAGAATTAACAAATTCATAAACCACTAGTCAGTTTGATCAAAAAGAAAAAGGAAAGGACCCAAATAAATAAAATCAAGAATGAAAGAGGAGAGATCACAACCAACAGAGCAGAAATAAAAACAATAATAGAATATTATGAGCAATTATACACCAATAAAATGGGCAATCTGGAAGAAATGAACAAATTCCTAGAAACATATAAACTACCAAAACTGAAACAGGAAGAAATAGAAAATTTGAACAGACCCATAACTGGTCAAGAAATCAAATTAGTAATCAAAAATCTCCCAAAACACAAGAGTCCAGGGACAGAATTCCAGGGGAATTCTACCAAACATTTAAGGAAGAGTTAATACGTATTCTCTTGAAGCTGTCCCAAAAATAGAAATGGAAGGAAAATTTCCAAACTCTTTCTATGAAGACAGCATTACCTTGATTCCAAAACCAGACAAAGACCCCACTAAAAAGGAGAACTATAGACCAATTTCCCTGATGAACATGGAGGCAAAAATCCTCAACAAAATATTAGCCAACCAGATCCAACAATATGTTAAAAAAAATTATTCACCACAACCAAGTGGGATTTATACCTGGGATGCAAGGCTGGTTCAATATCCACAAAATAATCATTCTGATACATCAAATCAGTAAAAGAAATGATAAGAACCACAAGATCTTCTCAATAGATGCAGAGAAAGCATTTGACAAAATACAGCATCCTTTCTTGATAAAAACCCTTAAGAAAGTAGGGATAGAAGGATCATACCTCAAGATCATAAAATCCCTATATGAAAGACCCAACGCTAATATCATCCTCAATGGGGAAAAACTCACAGCTTTCCTCCTAAGGTCAGGAACAAGACAGGGATGTCCACTCTCGCCACTGTTATTCAACACAGTATTGGAAGTCTTAGCCTCTGCACTCAGACAACACAGAGAAATAAAAGGCATCCAAATCGGGCAGGAGGAGGTCATACTTTCACTCTTCGCAGATGACATGATACTCTATGGAAAACCCAAAAGATTCCACAAAAAAACTGCTAGAATTGATTCATGAATTCAGCAAAGTTGCAGGATATAAAATCAATGCACAGAAATCGACTGCATTCCTATACACCAATAATGAAGCGACAGAAAGGGAAATCAAGGAATCGATCCCATTTACAATTGCACCAAAACCCATAAAATACCTAGAAATAAATCTAACCAAAGAGGTGAAAAATCTATACACTGAAAAATATAGAAAGCTTATGAAAGAAACTGAAGAAGACAAAAAAAAGGAAAAATATTCCATGCTCCTGGATAGGAAGAACAAATATCATTAAAATGTCCATACTACCCAAAACAATCCACATATTCAATGCAATCCCTATCAAAATAACACCAGCATTCTTCACAGAGCAGGAACAAACAATCCTAAAATTTGTATGGACTCAGAAAAGACCCTGAATAGCCAAAGCAATCTTGAAAACGAAAACCAAACAGAAGGCATCACAATCCCAGACTTCAAGCTGTATTACAAAGCTGTAATCATCAAGACAGTATGGTACTGGCACAAGAACAGACACTCAGATAAAAGGAACAAAACAGAGAACCCAGTAAGGGACCCACAAACATATGGACAACTAACCTTTAACAAAGCAGGAAAGAATATTCAATGGAATAAAGACAGTCTCTTCAGCAAGTGGTGCTGAGAAACTGGACAGCAACATGCAGAAAAATGAACCTGAACCATTTTCTTACACCATACACAAAAATACACTCAAAACAGATGAAAGACCTAAATGTACAGGAAGCCATCAAAATCCTAGAGGTGAAAGTAGGCAAAAACCTCTCTGACCTTGGCCACAGCAACTTCTTACTCAACACATCTCTGGAGGCAAGGGAAACAATAGCAAAAATGAACTATTGGGACCTCATCAAAATAAAAAGCTTCTGCACAGCAAAGGAAACAATCAGCAAAACTAAAAGGCAACCAACGGAATGGGAGAAGATATTTGCAACGACATATCAGATAAAGGGTTAGTATCCAAAATCTATAGAGAACTTCTCAAACTCAACACCCAAAAAACAAAGATTCCAGTGAAGAAATGGGCAAAAGACATGAATAGACACTTCTCCAAAGACATCCAGATGACCAACGGACACCTGAAAAAATTCTCAACATCTCTCATCATCAGGGAAATACAAATCAAAACCACAATGAGATACCACCTCACACCTGTCAGGATGGCCAAAATGAACAACTCGGGCAACAACAGATGTTGGAGAGGATGCACTTTTGCATGGCTGGTGGGTGTGCAAACGTGTGCAGCCACTCTGGGAAACAGTGTGGAGGTTCCTCAAAAAATTAAAAATAGTTGGGGCGCCTGGGTGGCGCAGTCAGTTAAGCGTCCGACTTCAGCCAGGTCACGATCTCGCGGTCCGTGAGTTCGAGCCCCGCGTCAGGCTCTGGGCTGATGGCTCAGAGCTGATGGCTCTGGGCTGATGGCTGATGGCTGTTTCCGATTCTGTGTCTCCCTCTCTCTCTGCCCCTCCCCCATTCATGCTCTGTCTCTCTCTGTCCCAAAAATAAATAAAAACGCTGAAAAAAAAATTAAAAAAAAAAAAAATTAAAAATAGAACTACCCTACGACCCAGCAATTGCACTACTAGGTATTTATCCAAGGGATAGAGGTGTGCTGTTTCGAAGGGACACATGCACCCCAATGTTTATAGCAGCACTATCAACAATAGCCAAAGTATGGAAAGAGCCCAAATGGCCATCGATGGATGAATGGATAAAGAAGATGTGGTATAGATATATACAATGGAGTATTACTTGGCAATCAAAAAGAATGAAATCTTGCCATTTGCAACTACATGGATGGAACTAGAGGTTATTATGCTAAGTGAAATTAGTCAATCAGAGAAAAGACAAATATCATATGACTTCACTCATATGAGGACTTTAAGATACAAAACAGATGAACATAAGGGAAGGGAAACAAACATAATATAAAAACAGGGAGGGGGACAAAACATGAGACTCTTAAATATGGAGAACAAACAGAGAGTTACTGGAGGGGTTGTGGGAGGGGGGATGGGCTAAATGGGGAAGGGGCATTAAAAAATCTACTCCTGAAATCATTGTTGCACTACATGTGAACTAACTTGGATGTAAATTTAAAAAATAAATTAAATAAATAAATATATATCCATCCAGATTACCCTCCATAGAGGTCGAACCAAATTGATTTAAGCTTCCATGACGCACAGAAGTCCAATAGATGGCAAAGTCATTTAAGTGACAGAGCTAAGAGAATGGGAAAGTAAAAGAATCACTTTAAAATGACATTAAGAAAAAATATGTACTGCACATACTAGCCATGCAACGTGTTAGTTAACAATTTAAAACACTATACCTTTCAGAGTATGAAAGATTCTTTGTATCTCTGTCTCTGTCACACACACACATAATCTCAGAAAGTAACCTTCTTTTTTTTTTTTTTTTTAATTTTTTTTTCAACGTTTTTATTTATTTTTGGGACAGAGAGAGACAGAGCGTGAACGGGGGAGGGGCAGAGAGAGAGGGAGACACAGAATCGGAAACAGGCTCCAGGCTCCGAGCCATCAGCCCAGAGCCTGATGTGGGGCTCGAACTCACGGACCACGAGATCGTGACCTGGCTGAAGCCGGATGCTTAACTGACTGCGCCACCCAGGTGCCCCGAAAGTAACCTTCTTAAGCGTAGCATCCAAGTCCCAGAGATGTTAAGTGGCTTCCCCAAGGTGACACAGCAAGTGAGGAACAAAAAGCACAGCTGTACTGGGGACTACGAACTGAAACCTGATTTTTCTTATACTCTGAGTGCAAGAACTACGCATCCTCTACACCTGGCCTTAAAGAGACCACACACAGCTGTGCACCCTGTGGGCCTTGAGTGGGAAGTGACTTCTCTATCGCCCATGGTTCAGAAACAGTGTGTGCCAGAACAGTGTGAGTGTACTAACATTTTGTCCCTCAATTTTTTTCCAATGTTCTTCCCAGAAATTGCTCTAAAACACCAGGTCCCCATGGAAACCTCAGGAAAGACTGCCTGTTGACTCTAAGTGAAATTCAGCTACAACTGCTCCCTTGATAACAAATGGATGTTATTAAAAGCCTGGCCCAAACAGACGCCTGCTATAGCTCACAGCCAAAGTCCCATTCTTCTTGGCTGAGAGGGTGAATGAGATGGTCCATTCTGGTGTCAGGCTGTGTGGTCAGCTCGGAAGAAAGGGGAACAACATCACCTGAACCCCACTGTCACGGTCAGACACAAGACAAGGTGTTTTCCACGTACATTTGTAATAGGAGGCTGGAGTGACAAGCCGACTGAGAATGTGGCTGACGCTAATAAATCACCTCACAACGGTCCTGGCCACCTGCAGAACTCATTGGTGATGCGCCGTCCAGACCAAGAAGTGAAAGAGGAAAGCCAGGGCTGAGAGTCTGGGAAAGAAAGCCACGTGGAAAAGGACAGCGTCATCTAAAAAGGGAACAGAACGTAGTCAGAGCGAGGAATCCAAACAGCCAGAATTTAGCAGCATTTTTCTGGCATTATCTAGAGACCCGGTGGTTGGGGGGCTTGACGTTCCTGACTCCATTGATAACAGGAATTGCTCCTTCTTGAAACAGTTGAAGAATACTTGCTGAGTACCTACAGGGTCAGACGTGGGAGCGTGAATAAGGCAGAACTAGAGCTCATAGTCTGGTGGAAGGAGATAGGAAACTGGCTTTTAAATAAATATATACACATGGTCATTTGCATTAGTGACAACTGCTATGAAGGAAAGAAGTAATGAAGCAACGTGACCTTGATGGGTCGAGCAACTTGAATTAGCAGACTTGGAGCTAGGACCTAGATGACAGGGAGCAGTCAGCCCAGAGAAGGTACTGGAAAGAAGGGGCAAGTCTGGGCAAACAGAACGTAAGGACCTTCTGGAAGGAATGAGCTCAGCACACTCTGCAACAGAAACCTCTTGGGGCAGCAGGATGGGGAATGGACCAGGGAGTCATGGAGCTGGAATCACAGAGGCAGCCACAGTCCAGACCACACACGGCCTTGAGGGCCTCAGAAAGGGCAGTGGAGTTTATCTTAAGTTCATGTTGAAGCCATTGGAGAGTAGTGGTGGTGGTTGCTTGTTGTTTTAAAGCCTGGGAATTGGGGCGCCTAGGTGGCGCAGTTGGTTAAGCATCTGACTTCAGCCAGGTCACGATCTCGAGGTCCGGGAGTTCGAGCCCCGCATCAGGCTCTGGGCTGATGGCTCAGAGCCTGGAGCCTGTTTCCGATTCTGTGTCTCCCTCTCTCTCTGCCCCTCCCCCATTCATGCTCTGTCTCTCTCTGTCCCAAAAAAATAAACATTGAAAAAAATATATATATAAAGCCTGGGAGTGAGATGCTGTGGTTTATATTCTTCTTCTTCTTTTTTTTTTTTTTTTTAATATTTATTTATTTCTTCAGAGACAGAGCGTGAGTCGAAGAGGGGCAGAGAGAAAGCGAGTCACAGATTCCAAAGCAGGTTCCAGGCCCAGAGCCCGATGTGGGACTTGAACGCACAAACTGTGAGATCATGACCTGAGCCAAAGTTGGATGCTTAACTGACTGAGCCACCCAGGCGCCCCCTCTGGTTTATATTCTTAAAACACCACTCTGGCTGCTTTGTGGAGGATGTATTACAAGGTGGGAGGGAGACAAGATAAAAAAGCAGGGGGTCTTATTAGGGCTAGTGCCCAAGTTTCTCCCTGGCCTGGATGAAATACCCCCACCGGCCCTCCAGCATTCTTTCCTCCATGCCAATGCTCAAGAAAGATTGTATGAGCCAAGGGACAGATCTAGTCAAAGGGAATAACCCCCAGATCGAAAGCTGAGTCGTGTTAGCCCTGCGGGAGAGGAAGCAGACCTGAAGCACAGGTCTCTGACGTCAGCAGAGCTCTCTTTGGAGGGGTAGAAATGTTTCCTCTGTTCATAAAAGAAGAATTGCACAAGGGCCAGGGACACAGCAGTCTCTCCCTTGACCCCCATCCCAGCTCAGCACTGCCCCATTTCTCTGCTCCCTTTCCCACAGCACTCTGCCTCCTTCCTCCTGTTCTCTCCTGATTCCATTCAATTCCTTCCAGCCCCATCATGCCACTGAAATTGCTCTGAAGACCTCCATGTTGCCAAAGTCAATGGTCCCCTCAGTCCTCAGCTTACTCGACTGATTGGTAACATCCAATGTCACTGATTCTTCTCTTCCTCTGGAATCACATCTCCTCTGGATTTTCCTTGCTTTCTCCTCCTCCCCCAACCCATCCTTTCTGTCCCCTTTCTGGTGCCTCCTTGTCTCCTGATGTCTAAATGTAAAAGCCCCCAGGGCTAAGTCCCCAGACCTCTTCCCCATCTATACTCAGTGACTCCATGATCTCATAGAGCCCTGTGCCTTTAAATGCCATCTGATGTCTCCCAATTGTATATTCTCAGCCTGAACCTCTCCCCTGAACCCCAGGCTCCTTTATCCAACTCCTATTTGACCTCTCCTTAGACATCCAACTGGCATCTCAAATTTAACATGTCCACAATGAAACCCCTGATCTCCCTCCCCCAAACTGCTCCCAAACTCAATAAATAGCATCCATCCTTCCACACATAGTATATGTTCTCTGTCTGTCTTTTCCACCAGAATGTCAGCTCTGTGAGCACAGGAGCTTTGTGTTCTTCACTGCTGAATCACAGGGGCAGGAACAGTGCCTGGCACAGAGTAGGAGCTATCTGTTGAACGGATGAAGCATTTCCTCCAGGAAGGCTCCTCACCCCCTTTTAACCGGCTATTTCTCCCATTATATGTCCACACGGAACTAATGCCTCTCCTTGACATCACGTTGCACGTTCTAACTGGTCATTTACATGATTCTTTGATTAACGTCAGTCTCCACCATCAGCCAGTAGCCTACAGGAAGGTAGGTGCTATTCTGGTTTTGGTTACCAGCATCTAACCTGGAGCCTGGCAGAGAGTGACCTCTCAGTAAGTAAAAATACTAATGAATATTTTTTTTTTTTAAATTTTTTTTCAACGTTTACTTATTTTTTGGGACAGAGAGAGACACAGCATGAACGGGGGAGGGGCAGAGAGAGAGGGAGACACAGAATCGGAAACAGGCTCCAGACTCTGAGCCATCAGCCCAGAGCCTGACGCGGGGCTCGAACTCACGGACCGCGAGATCATGACCTGACTGAAGTCGGACGCTTAACCGACTGCGCCACCCAGGCGCCCCACTAATGAATATTTTTAAATGAATAAATAGGCAATAGAAGCTATTGGTCCTCTCTCCAGAAAAATGTGTTCATATAACCACACACAACATGTACTGGGACTCCAGGTTAGGAATTATTGGTCTTAATCATTTCAGGCTTAATCGTTTCAGGAACAAAATACTAGACTGAGCAGCTTAAAAATAACAAGGACTTACTGCTCACAGTTCTAGATACTAGAAGTCCAATCAGGGTGCCTAGATGGCCAGGTAGAGGTTATAGGTTGCACACTTATCGTATCCTCATATGAGAAGGGGCCAGGGACACTTATGGGATCTCTTTCATAGAAGTGCTAATAACTGAGATCATGAGAGCTCCACCCTCATGAACTAATCATCTCCCAAAGGCCCCCACCTCCTAATACCATCACCTTTGTGGGTAAGGATTTTAACATATAGGCAGAAGACATGAACAGACACTTTTCCACAGAAGACATCCAGATGGCTAACAGACACATGAAAAGATACTCAATATCACTCACCATCAGTGGTGACCAAATCAAATCCACAATACAAATCAAATCAAAATCACAATGAGATACCACCTTTACACATGTCAGAATAGCTAAAATTAACAACTCAGGAAACAGCAGATGTTGGTGAGGATTCGGAGAAAGGAGAACCCTTTGCCCTGATGCTGGGAATCCAAAGTGGTGCAGCCAGTTTCAATACTCTGGAAAATAGTACGGAGGTTCCTCAAAAATTAAAAGTAGAACTACCCTAGGACCCAGCAATTGCACAAGTAGGTATTTACCAAATATATTTATATTTTTATATATATTTATATACACACACACACAATGGAGTATTGGAGAGCAAAAAGAATGAAATCTTGCCATTTGTAACAACATGGATGGAACTACAGTGTGTTATGCTAAGTGAAATAAGTCAGTCAGAGAAAGACAAATGTATGATTTCACTCCTATGTGGAATTTAAGAAACAAAACAGATGAACATAGGGGAATAGAAGGAAAAATAAAATGAAAACAGAGAGGGAGACAAACCATACAAGACCCTTAAATACAGAAAACTGAGGTGCAGGGGTGGGATGGGCTAAATGGACGATGGGCATTAAGGAGGACACTTGTTGGGATGAGCACTAGGTGTTACATGTTAAGTGATAAATCACTAAATTCTATTACTGAAGTAAAAAAATAAATAGAAATAAATAAAATTCATGAACATGGGGGGGGATATGGATTTGGGGGGAGGGAGAGGGACACAGACATTCAGACTACAGCACCCTTGCTATATTACAACAGGCTAAATTTACCCTGTGGTTTCAACCAGTATGAAATACAGGAATATCATCCCTTCTCTCTAAGTTCTTCGGCAGTGGCACACAGGGAAAGAGATCTCTTGACAGAATATTCTAATTAGTTGGGAATACTTCTGAATGCTCTCAGAAATGGCATAGACAATGTGTAAACAAGACTGGTGGGGGAGCACAGAGGGACAAAGGGCAAAAGAATACCCACGGAGCATTCTTGTCATTTTTTCATCAAGAGAAAATGACTCAGGTGATAAAGTTGTGTGTCCCACACCAAATTCAATCTAATCAACTGGCTACAATGTTTTGGGTACACAACTACATACCATTTCATTGACTTTATAATGAACACTGCTAACAGAAACACATGTAGAGAGCCTCAGAAACATTCATTTGTTCCTTCAGGAAATGTTTATTGAGCATCCACCACGTGCCTCACACGGCAAGAGAATTTCATACGGGGGACTACTTAGCCCGCCTTGTCCCCTGTGAGCATGGGACACTGGACTGTAATAGCTCTAGTACTCAACCAGGATACTCACTGCAGTTACAACTGGAGAGCTTCTTTATCTCAAGTGTTCTATGGTGACAGGACTTGCTTGCAAAGACCGTCGTTAACTTCCAGAATGAGTACTATATACTCAACACGTACACCTACATCCAACCACACGGAAGAAGCAGCAGGTGCTAATATGAGTCTTCAGCAAGTCCTCGCTAGAGAACTGACGATAACCCCTAACCAGGGGTTACTAAGTGAATAATTGTGGTCCAGGCTCAACGTTTCTTTCTGATCCTAGGGTCTTTATATATTTCCAAATTTTCTGGTTCTATATCATCTGTACTACAATAGACACTTCCTTCCTTAAGGCCCTTTTAAGTAATTACAGGACAGTTCTTCAGTTTGGCTTACATATTTGTTCAAGTGCAATCTTCTAAGTGCCAAGTCTTTACCAAAAGATTTCTGTGGAACAGGCTCCACAAAGGCTGGCTCTCCGCTTACTTGCTAATGAGAGGGGTGTGGCAGCCCTCTGTCCCTTAACATGAGCACTCTGCATCTGTCTTCTTTTAGACAGTTCTGTCTCGTTTGTCACGGCCCAAGTTTGCAAGTGGTAGGCATGCAATAGACCTGGAGTAAATGGACGGACAGATGGATGGAGGGAGGGAGGGAGGGAAGATGGAGAGAAGGAGGCAGGGACAGAGGAAGGGAAACTACCTCCTTGTAACTTCTAACTCTGTTCTCCAAAACTTATTGAAGGCAAATGAGTATGACTTCTTCCCTTAATGGGATATGTTGGTACGTCCCAGGCTTCCAACCACAAGTACAAACCCATTACATTTATAGTAATCCCAAACCTTGACGAATTAAACACATCTTCACTAAGTCCAGCTTTTTAGAAAACATTCTCCACTAGGAATTTCTGCGACCCATCAGGGGTGCTCACCATTACAAGTGGTGTGTACTCAAGCCCCCACTAGCTTGTGAGTCCCATGTAAGGTCATTTTCTACTTCAAAGTCATGGTGAAACAGGGGTTCAGAGAAGCAGAGCCACAGCCTCAGGCTACATCACGCTGCTGCTCCGATGCTCTGAGCCAACCATTCAACCACCAAAACTCCAACCTTTGTCAGACTGCTGATCTCCTTCTGCCCAAGGCCAGCTCCCTCCAAGGTTCCCATGGAGCCATGCTGGGCCCCGATGGACAGTTCCTTCCTTTCATTCCCAAAAGACAGGGCTTTCAAGAGGATGGCGGAGGGAGGGCCAGAGTGCACGGCGAAGGGGGAGCAATGGGGAGGCATGCCTCACATTTTCAACTGCCACCTGAGATCCCTCCAACCTCCAGTCCTCATCATCCAGTCGGAGCCACTTGGCCACGTCTCCCCCATTCAGGTGTTATTCTCAGGAACCTGTTTGTCTCTCATCTAGCAAGGATTGCTTTCAGAGCTCCTAGGCTATCAGACGGTCCCGAACATGTCTGAACCATATATGAGAACAGGGCTCATTTGGCTTCTTTCCCACAAGGCTCCGAACCACACGCAAAACAAGAGGTACTAATGGACATCTGTTTTCGGTGTTCCTGAACCTTCTATGAAGGGCAATAATTCCACACACATTGTAGGACACTTAGAGGGTGGCTTGCACAAGCACACAGAAGATCTGACTCCACACAGAATATCACAATTTCTGACCCAGTCAAAAAATACCCTGTCACAAATGCCTAAATGGGCACTGTATTATTTAGGGAGAGCTAAACTGCTAAGTCAAGACTCGCCAATAATTCTGTGACTTAAAGAAACACCCAAGTTTGTCTCTGTGGATCAGTTCCACAATATACTTTTCAAGTAGGCATGAGGCTCAGCTTCATAGGGCATTCAGGAATCCAGTCTGTTGGTGCTCTGCTATCCTCAATGGACAGCTTCTGAGATCATTCTAGTCCTCAACCATTCATCAGTAGGGGGGAAAGGTGTGACGGACTGGGTAGGCAGTGTTTCACAAGGCAGCCCCTTACGATCCAATGGTGAGAACCTGATCACGTGGCCACAGCCAGCTGCAAAGGAGACTGGGAACTGCAGTCCCTGGCAAAGCAGCCACACACCACCTACAACGCTTACTCTAGAACAAGGGACAGCAAATTATAGCCCAACGGTCAAATCCTTGAGTCCCCTGGCTTTATAAACAGAGTTTTACTGAAGCACAGCCAAACATATCCATTCATTTACATACTGTCTATGGCTGCTTTCCAGTTATAAAGGCAGAGTTGAGCAGTTATGGCAAAGACTTTATGGCATGCAAAATCTAAAGTATTTACTATTTGGCCCTTCATAGATAGTATTTACTATTCCCTTCTTTAGGAAAAAAAAAAAAGGAGCATGCATACTATGGGACAACTAGCAGTCTACACTTTCAAAATTTATCTCGACAACTGTTAGAAAGACACATAGACAAAAAAATATTCTGTCAAGCAGTTTTGTCATACCAAAAGACTAAAAACAACTTTAAAAGGACTGGGAAATTATGGGCCGTGCATACCACACAATACAATGCAACCTTTAAAAAGAATGAGGAAGTTCAACATGTACTGATTAGAAAATATCCAAGTGTATTAACTTTAAAAAGTAAAATGCAGAAAAATGTTTAGACTGGTGCCACTTGTGGGGAGGAAAAAAACCAGAACTTAATATATAATACCTACATGCATACATGGGCATAAAAATTCCTGAAAGAATACAAAAGAAACTGAAAATGAGCTGTTTCTGGATAGAGAAATCAGAAGATTGAAGCACAGAGGACTTTTTACTATGCACTTTTATATATTTTGAATTTGTACAATGTGCATGTACCACCTATTTTTTTAAATAAAAATTAAACTGAGAAAACCACATACACAAAACAGGTTTTTACTTCCATTGCAAACCAACCCCTCTTCTGAAAGATACAGTCTTGCTTAAAAGTCTATCTCCAATCAGACAGTCAGTTCTACTGACCTAGGAGCCATTTTCTATGGTGCTTCCCTGCTCCATCCCATGTCAGATTCTCAGAGATGCCTTATTTCTCTTATTTTCATAGTCAACTTACAAATTCTACAAATTCTTACAAATTCCCCTGTTCTTGAAAGTTCCTCTTTCCAAACAGACAGGATTTATCAGTATTTTATTTAGTTCTCTCTCACATGTTGAGTGTAAAGAAAAGCTAATCTGACCTCAGAGAACCATTAAGTATAGAAAGACAAAAATACAGTTCCTGACAGTTTTCAAGAAAAGTCTTGAAAGGGAACTCACCTTTCAGTTAAAACTAATGGCCATCCAACTCACACCAGCTGAAGAGAAAAAGGAATCCACTAGTTTATGTAACTGGGAAGTTCAAAAGTTGTGTCCGACTTGAAGCACAGAAAGATCCAGGCGCTCCAAAATGCCCTCAGGGCTCCTGCTCTGCCCTCAACTTTGCTGGGCTGCATTCTGCAGTTGGGCCCTTCGGAGGCAGTCAGGATGCCCTAAGCTCCCAGGCCCCTAGTTTACCACTCCTCAGGGAGAGATTTTTTTCTCTCTCTGGACATCAATACAGCAAATCCAGAGAACACTGTGACAGGTCATTAGACGTGTCCAGAGTGGGCTCCAAGCCTGGCCCAGCTTAAGCTATATACCTGCATTTATAGGCCACAAGGACATGAAATGTACAAAGATGAATTCCCCAAAGGGAGCTGTAGAAGTGAGGAGTGGTAAGTAGAAAAGACAACAAATGTTCTCTATTCCTTCTAACAACTCAAAATTATGACCACTGGACATTTTAACAGGCTTAAAACTGTAAGCCTTGCTCCCAACACTGGCTAGAAGGGGTTTTCAATTTCAAGACAAAGGTGGCTGGGAAGTTTAAACTTACACACACACATTGTCTGATTGGTCTGTACTAGACACAACTATGAATACCAGATTGGAAACCTGCTCATAAATTGGCAAACAAAACAAAACAAAACAAAACCCTCCAAAAATGCAATTTGTTAATCTGATTACAATCTTTGGTCCCTCTGAAATTCTCTGCTCAAGACAAAGTAGTTCCATCATTTTAGCCACATGCTTTTTAAGTGACCATCGAAAAGTCAAACAAAGATATGTAAGTGCGAGGTCTATAATTGGTTCTAAATTATAAAATAACTTAAGAGGTTGTGTTTGCATTCCTCTTACCAAAGGTTCATTCACTGTCTCCCAGAATCCTCCTGGTCAGCTGTACCAAATGGATACATGACATTTCCTCTGACTGATTCGTGACAACTGAGCTGTCCCTCCACAGCACAAGGCAGAAGATCTACATTAAATGAAAGTTTCTCAATAAGCAGCAAACTCGTCTAAGACCAAAAACCTAGACATCCTTGCTTTAAGAAATCACTCATTGTAGGGGCGCCTGGGTGGCGCAGTCGGTTGAGCGTCCGACTTCAGCCAGGTCACGATCTCGCGGTCTGTGAGTTCGAGCCCCGTGTCAGGCTCTGGGCTGATGGCTCAGAGCCTGGAGCCTGTTTCCGATTCTGTGTCTCCCTCTCTCTCTGCCCCTCCCCCATTCATGCTCTGTCTCTCTCTGTCCCAAAAATAAATAAACGTTGAAAAAAAAAATTTTTTTTAAATAAAAAAAAAAAAAAAAAAGAAATCGCTCATTGTTATAGTAGAATCATAAAGACACGGATGCAAGTTGGTGCTATATGCCATGCCAGTTTAATGCCAAACATCTTTTATGTGGAATTATACGATGAAAGCCAAATTTCCAAAACATCTTCAAGAAGGGAGATTGATGCATGTATTTTTTTTTTAATTTTTTTTTTCAACGTTTATTTATTTTTGGGACAGAGAGAGACAGAGCATGAACGGGGGAGGGGCAGAGAGAGAGGGAGACACAGAATTGGAAACAGGCTTCAGGCTCTGAGCCATCGGCCCAGAGCCTGACGCGGGGCTCGAACTCACGGACCGCGAGATCGTGACCTGGCTGAAGTCGGACGCTTAACCGACTGCGCCACCCAGGCGCCCCTGATGCATGTATTTTAAAGCAATGGTCCCCATCTACAAGTGAGACACTCTTGGTTATCTCAGATCATCAACACAAAATCTTCAAAACAAAATTACTTTTAAATCAATTTTATTTAAAAACATGTATAAATAGGCCAAGTAACACTCAAGCCTGAGAGGGCTGCAGTCTTTTCTGAAGAACATCATAGTCCAAAAAGACTAATACTTATTGCTGATTCAGCTCACAGTATCAGCCCTCTTCAAGCAGTAGCACAATCACCAGCAAACATTTTATGGGCACCTGCTAGGGGCATTAGAGGTTCATACAGCAATGAGCCACCGCCCTGCCCTCAAGGAGCTGACAGGGCAATGGGAGAGAAACGAAACATCCAAAACAGACACGAAATACACGCATCTATATCATAACAGAAGGAATGACTGGCATGAGTCGTCACATGTTTTAACAAATGAGCATTGGAATTTCTTAGCAAATAGACATTGCATCAAGTTTCAATCTGAAATATCAAAAAAATTATTATTTTTAAAAGTTTTTTTAATGTTTATTTATTTTTGAGAGAGAGAAAGAGAGAGAGAGAAAAAGCATGAGTGGGGAGGGGAGGCAGAGAGAGAGAGGGGGAGACACAGAATCCAAAGCAAGCTCCAGGGTCTGAGCTGTCAGCACAGAGCCCGATGCGGGGCTCAAACTCACGAACCATGAGATCACGACCTAAGCCAAAGTCGGAAGCTTAACCAACTGAGCCACCCAGGCGCCCCTCAAAAAAATTATTTTTATTAATTTTTTTGTTCATTCATGTTTCAACTCAACTGAATTAAAAGAAGAAAATATAATTCCAAGCCAAATGTACCATAGTGTTTGCTGTCCCAAATGAAGAGATGGACTGTTCATGTCCTAGAATTTCTCCATAGTTTACATCCAGATGTCCCTTTCAGTAGTTCTGACTGCCAAACCGATGTACAAATTCAGACAGGGAGTAGACAGCTCCCCATCCTACCTCAGGATCCATGCTGATAAAATCATTCAGGTTCATTTTGGAATCTAAAAAATACATGAAAGAAATGTTCACTGAAAACACAATTGGTTTATTGGCTTAACAGCAATACAACAACCCAGAAGACCAAAAGAAGGGAAAATTATCCAGATGGAGAAGGGTTCAACATCACTTCTGTCGTATTCTTGTCTCAAATGCATAACCTCAATCTAATTATGACAAAACATCACAGAAACCCAAAGTGAGGGACAGTCTACAAATAACTGACTCTTCAAAAGTGTAAAAGTTGTAAAAGGAAAGAAAACAAAACAAAACAAAACAAAGAAATTGCCAGGGATTGAAGGGGACTGAGGAGATGGGACAACTAAATGTAATATCCTGGGTTATGTTCAAAGGGCTGGAGAAAAACAGGAGCATAATGAAGAGAGAGAGAAATGAAAGGTATTAAATCGGTCCAAAATGGAATGTCTAGACATAAAAAAAATAAAATATGTAAAATGAGAAGAATGTGCTGGATGAAGTTTACAACAAAGTAGTTAATGCAGAAGATAAGAGCAGGATGCCTGGATGGCTCAGTCGGTTAAGCATCTGACTCTCGGTTTTGGCTTGGGTCACGATCTCATGGTTTCATGAGTTCAAGCCCTGTATCAGGCTCTGTGTTGATGGTGCGGAGCCTGTTTGGGATTCTCTCTCCCTCTCCCTCTCTCCCACCCATGCTGTCTCTCACTAAATAAACAAACTTAAAAATTTAAAAAAAAAAGAACAATGAATTTGCAACAAAATAAAAGAATTATTCCAAATGAAGCACATACATAAAATGTATGAAAAAAACAACCAGACCTACTGACCTCTGAGAATAATACCAAGCCATCTAACCAATGTGCAGCTGAAGGACACGAACTTAAAAGGGGGTCAGAAAAAATGTGAGGAAATAATGGCCAAATGTTCTCAAATTTGATGAAAACTATAAATCCATCAATTTAAAGATCTTAAAAAAAAAAAACAAAAAACTCAAGTGGAATAAGCCTAAAGGAGACTACACTAGTCCATCATAATCAAATTGCTAAAAACCAGTGATAAAGAGAAAAACCTTAAAAAATATTCAGAGAAAAAAAGACACACTACATTCAGAGTAATGAATAAGAGATCAGAGCCTGTGCATGCAGAAAACAAGAGAGACGTCTTAAAAGAACTGAAAGAAGAAAAACATGTAAATCTAGTATACGTTACCCAACACTGTATCTTTAAAAATGAAAGCAAGCACTTAGGATATAGAAAACTAGAAACAGATTCACTAACACCCTTATAATAAAAAAGCTAAATAAACAACTTTTGTTGAAGTCCTCAGACAGCTAGGAACGCAACTGGAAATAAAGGTAAGACAGGCATCTGTCAGGTGAGATGGGGCGGAAGTTCTTGCTGACCTGGGTAGGTGTCAAACTCCATTAGAGCCCAGTAAGTCTGCGAACTTTTTTAACAAACTACTTTTAAAAAAATCTGTATTTGTTTTCTAAGAGTTTTTCCCCTCCCTCCCTCTTTTTGTTTTGTTTTCTAAGACTTTTTAATGTCATCAGAGAAAAAATGACTACTATCTGCAACCATTCATTATGTACAAGATCAATGTATAAAAACAAAATAAAAAAAATTTTTTTTTAACTTTTTTAACGTTTATTTATTTTTGAGACAGAGAGAGACAAAGCATGAACGGGGGAGGGTCAGAGAGAGGGAGACACAGAATCTGAAACAGGCTCCAGGCTCTGAGCTGTCAGCCCAGAGCCTGATGCGGGGCTCAAACTCATAGACCTGAGCCAAAGTCGGCCGCTTAACCGACTGAGCCACCCAGGCGCCCCAAAAATAAAAATTTTTTAAAGATCAAGGCAAAACAAATAAACATCTGCCTCTAATCTCCCCACGAGGCACTACAACATTTCTGTTTGTTTACTTAACACCGGTCCTCCAGCTTGGCTCAAAGTAGCCAGTGTTACCATACATTTGGAAGCGGGAGGATGAGAAGTGTATGTGGACCAGAGGCAGGAAAGGACTTAGAAAGAGAGGAGGAAATTTGGTGTACTCTATAGTTCAGCCTAAGAAAATGTCTTTTAAAACTGAGACATCAGTGGCTAGTGCTGGAACTGACTCTTCAGGGCAAGGCTATATGACCGTGAATTTCAGTTTCCTTCTCATCAGAAAAAAAAAAAAAGAGATCTTTTCTTTAAAATACATTAAACGCGGAGTTGAAAATAGCAGTCTTGGGGTGTGTGGGTGGCTCAGTCAGTTAACCACTCAACTCTTGATTTCAGCTCAGGTCATCTCACAGTTCCTGGGTTCGAGCCCTCCACTCTGCACTGACAGTGCAAAGCCTACTTGGGATTTTCTCTCTCCTCCTTTCTCTGCCCCTCCCCCCATGTACTCTGTCTCAAAATAAATAAACTTAAAAAAACAAAAAAAGATGGGGCATCTGGTGGTTCAGTTGGTTAAGCATCCAACTTCAGCTCAGGTCATGATCCCATGGCTCGTGAGTTCGAGCCCCACATTGGGCTGGATTCTATGCTGACAGTTCAGAGCCTGGAGCCTGCTTTGGATTCTGTGTCTCCCTCTCTCTCTGCCCCCTCCCCTGCTCACGCTCTCTCTCTCTCTCTCTCTCAAAAATAAACAAACATTAAAAAAAATTTTTTTTAAAGAAAACAGCGATCTTGCAGACACATGGCCACCGAAATTATTAAACATATTATCCCAATATTCTACATATCAAATGTACTAAACTTTAAGTCATAAGAGTTAATTCCACAACTAAACTCAGGGTTCTGAGTGAAGCTGATATATATTAAAGTACCTAAAACATGCATTAAAACTTGGCACTTTCTTTAAAAAAAAATTTTTTTAACGTTAATTTTTTTCTGAGAGAGAGAGAGAGAGAGAGAGAGAGCGAGAGAGAGAGCACACATGAGAGAGGGAGACACAGAATCTGAAGTGGGCTCCAGGCTCCGAGCTGTCACCAGAGCCCAATGTGGGGCTCGAACCCACAAACCGAGAGATCATGACCTGAGCCGCAGTCAGATGCTTAACTGAGCCACATAAACACTCCAAAGTTGGATATTTTCTTGAAACATTTTTTATCCTGATTTTTTATAAAACACTACCAATTAGCTACACGTAAATCTCACTTATCCTAACTTCAAATACATTCCTTTGATAAACACAGGATTTGAAGTAATTAATTTACCACCTGACAGAACATCACGGTGTGGTTAAATTATGACATGAAGAACCCGTCAGTTTACCCCACACTTCAGAGCAGATTCTTTTGTTTCCACCCCAAGTTCAGGAGGTCCCTGATGAACTAACTACACACAAGGCAGAAAGAGACACCACCATCCCTCTCCTCATCCTCCCTAGCTGTGCATCGGAGGCAAAGGGCTCACTTAACCTTAATGCACTTAAACGCATGCATCTATCAAGTGAGGAAATTAAAGTTGGCCTGCGTTGTGGTAAAAACTAAGCTAATACGTAAAGCGGCCAGCACAAAATAGCATCTACTGGGCAGCAGTCATCGAAACCGAAAGGAATGACCGGAAGGGGCTCGGGCTGGCGGGCTGGTGTTTACTGAGTGCCTGCCATGGGCTGGCTCTGCATCGGTGCTCACGTCTAGAAGAGAAACGGGGGGTGGCTGAAGGCACACTGTCCCAGACCACAGCCTATATGACAGGCTGTCCGAGACTAGAAGGAAGACCTGTGATGCCCTCTCCCAACCCAGAAGCGATCCCATTTCTGACGCCCAGACTAGGAAGCAGGCTGGCGGACCGAAAAGCAGCTCTGAGATAAATTTTTAAAATCCTAACAGCCTTTCACAGAGGGCCTCAAACATCAGTCGAATCCTCTTTTGGTGTTCAGATACACCAACTATATTTACTTTCTTCCGTGCTGAGCTCCGAATGCTACTGCCCTATTTTTCTGGCACGCTGCACAGCTGACAGAGCATTTCACACAGAAGGCTCATCCACGGGATGGGATGGCCTCCGCAAGAAATGGCGCCAGTGCGAATTACTTACAATGTTTCAAGCTCGTGCCAACGCCAAACAACAGGAACAGGGTGAAGAACTCTTTATCTCCTTAAATCTCAGAAAATTATTAACTGGACTGATGCCTAAAAGCACATAAAGGAGATGAGTGGTACAAGAAAATCTGCTGGCTCTCCCTTCCTTCTACTGCAGGTCTTATCAGAGAGCCAGGGAAATGACATCTCACATACCGCAAGGATGCCCTAGGGGCTGCTGTCACCTTAACAGAAAACCCCACCAAGGCAAGGTGCTACTAGCTCCAGTGTTGAAGGACAAGCCCACAGACCTCCTGAAGCCCAGCGTCCTGGCAGCAGACCAACCAGCACCCTGGCGGTGTGCAAGTATCATGGTTCTGCTCTGCACACCTCCCCTCTGCCGTGAGGTCTTGTGCCTTCCAGTCCCGTTCTCTGGGCTTCGATTCCTGAATCTAACAGATACGCACATCTATGCTCCCTCTCATCTTCTTACGACTCAGGGAGTTTCATACAAATACCAACACACAATTTTTGTCCTTGGTTAAGGGGCGATGCTGATGTGCATGGTGACCGGAAACCTCTCTGAGGAGGCACCTTTGGCTCACCTCCAGTTTCGATGCAGGGATATGATGGAGGAGGTTCTCTCCAGTTCCCACTGGAATCTTTCATGTGAGATCGGTCAGAAGCAAAGTTCTTCAAATACGAATCTGCACGGATCACTCGAAATTTCCTGCAAATAAAGCAACATTCATTTACATTAGCAAGGTTTCCCAGTGAAATTCTAACTCAATTTTTTTGTATTTTTTTTTATTTTCAATGTTTATTTATTTTTGAGACAGAGTCAGAGCATGAACGGGGGAGGGGCAGAGAGAGAGGGAGACACAGAATTGGAAGCAGGCTCCAAGCTCTGAGCCATCAGCCGAGAGCCCAACGCGGGTCTCGAACTCACGGACCGCGAGATCGCGAGATCCCACGAGATCGCGAGATCGTGACCTGAGCTGAAGTCGGACGCTTAACTGGCTGAGCCACCCAGGCGCCCCTCTAACTCAATTTTTATACAGACTCATTTTCAATGACATACACGAAAATACCCAGGCATTTTTGTACTACCAGTAATACACAAATATAGATGCAGCTTTATAACCTGTTAAAGAAGCCACAAGAAAGGATCAGCTGAAATAAAAAAAACCACACAGGCACAGAAATACATCCAGTTGTCTTTATTTACTCGATTGTATGCCAGGGACAAAGGGCATAACCTTTAGGCACCACCATCACAGACCTCTCAATTGTGTCATCATTAAGGCCACACCCCACACACCCACACATACCCACAAACACACACACACGAGAGAAATCCCCAAACTGGCTTTCAGAAGACACCTGGGATCTCATCACACACATTTTCAAAAGATGTCAACCTTTATATGTTGGACAACCTTTAAAACTTCAAAACACTGAATCTTCTGAGTAGCACATCATTTTCAAGTATCAACTCAATAGTGATGCCAAAACAAGTGATCTTTGCAAAACAAATGCCAAAAAAAACCCCACAAAATCTCACACACACACTCCATACAACTGTCAAGGTTTAACTTCAGAAAGTAGGTAAATCCATCCTAAATCTCCTCACCTTCTAAACTGTGGATGGATGTCCTCATCAGACTTAAATGCATCTTCCACGTAAGTGTCAAAAGGACAGGGAAATGGCAGGACAGTGTCAAGATCATAAATGAAGCTCTGTCCACCACTTGAGACATGAAGCAGGACAACATGGTAATCCTAGAAATAAAAGTTGCTGAAGTTAACCAAGTTACTTCACCATCGTGAATACAGTGTTATAGGTTACAGTAATGATGGATTTTATGTTTTATATGTAATATATTTATATATATTTTATATGTACCATTTAATGGTTTCATATATATACATATATTTTTATATATATACATATATATAAAACCATTAAATGGTACATATAAAATATATATATAAGATATATACAAATATATATAAAACATAAAATGCATTTTATATATATGTATATATATATATATATATAACCATTAAAAATAAATACAAAACTAACACAGTTCTTCTTATAATAGCAAAATAAAGCAAATGCTACTCCCTAAAAAAAGACTAAACATCCGGTGATAGGCAACACTTAAAAAAGCACTGAAAATGTTCATATATATTAAATGTATACCCTTTGACCTAGCAAGTTTACCTCTAGGAATCCATCCAACAGATAAAATGGCCATATGCATGTAAAGGTATAATTGCAAAGAAAATCTCTGCAGCACTGTTTATAATAGCGAAAATTCAGAAACAGTCAAAAGTCCACTAGAGAGAAATAAACCACAACGCAGCTACTAAAAAGATTTAGGTAAATTTATGTAGAAAATGGAAAAAAAGTGGGGGCGCCTGGGTGGCTCAGTCAGTTGAGTGTCCGACTTCAGCTTGGGTCATGATCTCACAGTTTGTGACTTCAAGCCCCATGTCAGGCTCTGTGCTGACAGCTCAGAGCCTGAAGCCTGCTTTGGATTCTGTGTCTCCTTCTCTCTCTGCCCCTCCCCTACTCATGCTCTCTTGTCTCTCAAAAATAAAATAAAAATAATTTTGAAAAAGGTGGGGGGGGGGCGCCTGGGTGGCTCAGTCGGTTGAGCGTCCGGCTTTGGCTCAGGTCATGATCTCGCAATCCATGAGTTCGAGCCCCACGTCGGGCTCTGTGCTGACGGCTCAGAGCCTGGAGCCTGTTTCAGATTCTGTGTATCCCTCTCTCTCTGACCCTCCCCCATTCATGCTCTGTCTCTCTCTATCTCAAAAATAAATAAACGTTAAAAAAAATTAAAAATTAAAAAAAAATGGAAAAAAGGGTATGTTACATAGTTGGATAGGAAAAATAAACTGCAAATATGTACTACATATTATTTTTTAAAAGCTATGTGTATACAAAAATAAATTCAAAATGGATGAAAGACCTAAATATAAGACAGGAAACCATCAAAATCCTAGAGGAGAAAAAAAACAGGCAACAACCTTTTGACCTCAGATGAGCAAGGTTCTTCTTCTTACTAGACATGTCTCTGGGGGCAAGGCCGACAAAAGCAAAAATGAACTATTGGGACCTCATCAAAATAAAAAGCTTCTGCACAGTGAAGGAAACAATCAATAAAACTAAAAGGCAACCAGTGGAATGGGAGAAGATATTTGTAAATGACATATCGGATGAAGCGTTAGTATCCAAAATCTATAAAGAACTTATCCAGCTCAACACCCAAAAAACAAATAATCCACTGAAGAAATGGGAAAAAGACATGAATAGACACTTTTCCAAAGAACACATCCAGATGGCTAACAGATACATGAAAGAATGCAGATGCTCAACATCACTCACCATCAGGGAAACAGAAATCAAAACCATAATGAGATACCACCTCACACCTGTCAGAATGGCTAAAATTAACAACTCAGGAAACAGCGGATGGTGGCAAGGATGCAGAGAAAGGGGAACCCTTTTGCACTGCTGGTGGCAATCCAAACTGGTACAGCCACTCTGGAAAACAGAATGGATGTTCCTCAAAATATTAAAAATAGGGTTACTCTATGACCCAGCAATTGTACTACTAGGAATTTACCCAAAGGATACAGAAAATGCTGATTTGAAGAGGCACATGTACTCCCATGTTTATAGCAGCACTATCAACAACAGCCAAAGTATGGAAAGAACCCAAATGTCCATCGACTGAGGAATGCATAAAGAAGATATGGTATACATATACAATGGAGTATTACTTGGTGATCAAAAAGAACGAAATCTTGCCATCTGCAACAATGTAGACAGAACTAGAGGGTATTATGCTAAGGGAAATAAGTTAGAGAAAGATAAATACATGATCTCATTCTTATGTAGAACTTAAGAAACAAAACAGATGAACATAGGGGAAGGGAAAGAAAAATAAGATAAAAACAGAGAGGGAGGCAAACCATAAGAGACTCTTAAGTACAGAGAACAGGGTTTCTGGAAGGGAGGTTGGTGGGGGGATGGGCATTAAGGAGGACACTTGGGATGAGCAGCGGGTGTTACATGTAAGAGATGAATCACTAAATTCTACTTCTGAAATCATTATTATACTATATGTTAACTTGGATTTTAATAAAATAAAAAGTTCTGTGTATATATACACATGTACATTCTGAAGGACACATGCATGTATACACATTGAGGAAAAAGTATGCCAGGATATCCTCCAAACTTAACAAAGGGGATGGCTTGGGCTAGCCTAGAATGGGAAAGAAGGACTATACGATGTTGTTAAATCAGCCAAGCCCTAATCTGTAGCCATTTAGGGGAAAGATGAAGACAGCTTCTCCTTTGTGGCCTCACTCCCAGACGGTGGGCACTGTCCAACACCAGTTAATAGCTAGAAGGGATGTCAGGGAAGTTATCGAGGGGCAGGAGGGCCGTCTGATGCTCTGAGTCCCTTGAAAGAAAAGCGCTCTCACAGAGAACAGCACTGGGAGATAAAAAGCTCAATCACATTAGTACCACATAAGTAACACCACCTTATATTTCTAGTACTTCAGAGCTTAAAGAGCACTTTCTCAAACGTTGTTTTATCGACCCTATGGAGGGGAGGGGGGGATTAATTAACACTGGAGATGCTGTGCCATCAAAGCCTAAGAGCTTCCTTTGGCTCCAATGCCATCTTCATAAAGCAGAAATAGCATCAGAAATGGACGCGTCTGCCCTGCACTCCCCTTAATGCATCCTGCCCTCCAGAGAAATAAAGTAGGAGCGACCCACCTTCCAGCCCACACCTGGCTGTGTATGTGTTATTCCCATCCTTCTGCAGCAACCTTTTCACCTCTCTCCCCACACCCATCCCTCGAGTGCCCGCTCACATGCTCACTTCCCATGAGTCTCCTACTTCCTGCCAGAAGCCGTCTCTGGCCTTGTCCCAAATCTGTTTCTCTCTTGACATCTTCTACCTCGTATCACAGGGGTTTTGAAGTGCATACTCCCTTTTACTTGTAGTTAACAGTGCTACTAAAATATCAAAGATGCAAAGATGAGAAAGATAAGTCCTGACCCTGAGGAGTCCCCGCAGCAGAGTGTGAAACAGCCAAGTGCTACCGGAGGGACAGAGTGATGATGGCAGACAGCAGGGAGCCTTGCAGGCGAAAACATTCTGGTCAAACTTTGGCCCCTCCCCTTCCTCTTTTATAAAATGGAGCTAAGTGCAGTGTCCACCTCAGTGTTGCTGAGACAATTAAGGAGATTATGTAAGTAAAAACTTTTTAAAAGCTAACCAAGAGGGGGCATCTGGGTGGCTCAGTCGGTTGAGCGTCTGACTCTTGGTTTTGGCTCAGGTCATGATCCCACGGTCATGGGACTGAGCCCCATGTCAGGCTCTATGCTGAGCATGGAGCCTGCTTAAGATTCTCTCTCTCTCTCTCTCTCTCTCTCTCTCTCTCTCTCTCTCTCTCCCCCCCCCTCTGCCCCCCTCCCCAGCTCTCTCTAATTAAAAAAAGAAAAAAAAATTTATAGAAGCCAACCAAGAAACAGAGGGGAGGGGGACCCAACAGCCAAGGAAGAGTTTCACTGAGGAAAGGCTGCCACTGTTGAGTCCTGCCTGAGGGGACAGTGTTCCAGCAACAAAGTACAGCTTGTGGAAACGTATAAGCAATGAATACCCACAATCTATCACTTAGTTTGGGTCCCCATTCCTACATCCCAGATGGCTGATGAACTTGAAAAGGAAAGTAGGCCTCAACTCCAAGTCGCCTTTATAAGCACAGACGTGGAGTCAAGGAATACAGATCAAGCGGGAGCAGCCTCACTCTCTGAGTTGGGTTCAGCGCTTGCCCAGATGCCCGGAAAAGACCAAGCTGGGCTCGGGGAGGGAAACCCACATAGAAGGTGATCCGCTTCTTGGGACTGGGTGTCTCCACCCACTCAGGGCCGCCTACCCACTTCCTACAACAAGACAGCCTTGCGGCAAAGATACATCTGCCAGAGGATGGGGGGGGAGGGGGACTTCTTGCAAGAGGAGTCCCCACCCTGGGCTGCCGTGAGATGCTGGGTTAGGGGGACATGACCAGAGGCCCTTTCTCTTCAAGTTTGTCTAAAAGGAGAAGACCGTGACTCAAAATCAGCTGAGTGGTTCAGCGATGGAGACGACCTCTAGGGCCGATGGACAGTGCACAACAGGGGTCCTGTAGCCATCGTTGCTAACGAGGGAAGCTAACACTTCTCGAGCACCAGAACCAGACACCATACCCCGTGCCAGCATAATGCTTCACACGCATTATCTCATTTAAAAGACTTACTACCCCACTAACCAGAGGAGGACGCTGCACAAGGAAGGCAAGTAACATGTCCAGCTCACACAGCCACCAGTGGCAGTACTGGGAGTCAACCCCAGTTGGGCCTTAACTGGATTAACTGGGCCAAAACTGGATTTTGGCTTTAATGTTAGAGCAGCAAACCACCCGCTGGTGAAGGAGGCAAGAATGTGAGCTCTGTGAGGCCAGGGATTTTGGCCTATCTTGTGCCTGGCATATAACAGGCACTCAGTAAATACAAGTTAAATAAAGGAAAATGATGCCAGTTCGAACGATATCTTATTTTATTTTATTTTTTTAATTTTTTTTGTTCAACGTTTTTTATTTATTTTTGGGACAGAGAGAGACAGAGCATGAATGGGGGAGGGGCAGAGAGAGAGGGAGACACAGAATCGGAAGCAGGCTCCAGGCTCCGAGCCATCAGCCCAGAGCCTGACGCGGGGCTCGAATTCACGGACCGTGAGATCGTGACCTGGCTGAAGTCAGACGCTTAACCGACTGCGCCACCCAGGCGCCCCTCGAACGATATCTTATTTTAGGTAAGTATCAGAAACAAGCTTTTCTTTTATTTTATCTTCATGTTACTAGCCCCATCAATTCTTCAGGGGATAGGTTAATGTAACACATAGATGTGTACTATAAAGGGCCTGGGCCTAAGACCTAGTCCTGCCACTGATCAGCTAGATAACCTTGAGCTTCTCACTTTGGCCTCTGGGCTCATTTCTTCACCTGAAAAATGAAACGGTTGGAGTAGATCTGGGTTTTTCAAATGCTAGTCATGCATGGTCACTCAGGAGTCTGCTAAGAACACTAACTCCTGAACCCTTCTCTATCTAGATCAACTAAATCAGAAACGTACATTTTTAAAAATTTTGTTTATTTATATTTGAGAGAGACAGAGAGACAGAGCACAAGCAGGGGAGGGGCAGAGAGAGAAAGAGACAGAATATGAAGCCCTCCAGGATGAGCTGTCAGCACAGAGCCCGATGTGGGGCTCGAACCCATGAGCCAAGAGATCATGACCTGAGCTGAAGTTGGACACTTAACCGACTGAGCCACCCAGGCGCCCCCAGAAACCTACAGTTTTAACACAATATCCAGATAATTCTAAAGTGCAGCTGAACTAGATATTGCTAAAGTTCCTTCCAGTATAATGAATAAGAGTCTAGGAGACCACAAATATATCTGCCTATAGGGGCGCCTGGGTGGCTCAGTTGATTAAGCATCTGGCTCTGGATTTCAGCTGAGGTCATGATCACATGGTTCATAAGTTCAAGCGATACACAGAGCTCCTGCTGAAAGTGTGGAGCCTGCCTGGGATTCTCTCTTTACCCTCTCTTTGCCCCTTCCTCCCTCCCTCCCTCTCCCTCTCTCTCTCTCTCTCAAAATAAATAAATAAACTTAAAAAAATACATAAATAAAATCTTTCCTATAATAAAATTAAATGAAAACATGTCTGTAAGTACTACCTTAGACAAAATAATATCTATTCCCAAAAGGTCAATTATTAATAATTATCAGAGCCAGTCTCTACCGCCCTGTCACTTCTGCTTTACTAAACCACACAGGGATTACAAGTACTAATGCACCAGAGGCTTCTGTATTGACCATCTTACCCAGATCACAGGTCCATCTCCAGGTCTTGCTTGTTGTTTCCAGATAGGTATCTATAAAATACAATCAATTTCATAAGCCACAACTGCAGTTAAACCACTACTGAATTCTTTAAAGCAATACATAAATTAAAAATATTTCCAAGCAACAAACAATCAAGGTAAAAGAATGAATGAAGAAGAAATCTAAATCCTTCCAAGTGTCTTTAACAATGAAAACGCAAAAAATTAATTATCTGATGTTCTTTGGAAAGCAGAAAGAGGCCTCAACCGGGAATCAGAAGGCCGGCAGATTCAAGTCTTGCTTTCCCCTCATTATTCATGGGACCTCCATGAGTCTCTATTTCCTCATCTATAAAATGGAGCCAACTATCTGAACCCTGCCTACTTCACCATGTTTCCATTAGCATCAAATGAAATGATGCTTACAGAAGTGCTTTATGGAGCTCCTGGCTGGCTCAAATGGTAGTATGTGTGACTCTTGATCTCAGGGTTGTGAGTTCGAGCCCCACACTGGGTACAGGGATTACTTAAAAAATCAGATCTTAAAAAAAAAAAAAATACTTCACAAAATATTAAGGGCTTCCTTTATTTTTTTAAAGGCTTGCTTTTTTAATACCTCATGTAAGTTTACCATTAGTTTATTTAAACTCCAGAGACAAACCTGACAGTATGTGGCTCTAGTCTCAGCAATTTTAAAAGCTCTAACCTAATACCTAAAGGGATTTAATCTATGTAAATATACCATCATCTATTTCTTGACCTACAAATAAGTGATTAAACTTTTCTAATTCAACTGTGCTCTGAAAGGAAAAAATATCTCATTCAAAAATAAATGTTAGGGGCAGATGGGTGGCTGAGCTGGTTAAGGTTCCAACTCTTTATTTCAGCTCAGTCATGATCTCATGCTCATGAGATCAAAGCCCATGCTCAGCACAGAACCTGCTTAAGATTCTGTCTCCCTCTCCTGCTCCTCTCCCCAGCTAGCACTGTCTCTTTCTCTCTAAAAACAAACTTTAAAATGTTGCTGTATTTTACAGAGCAGATTTTAGGATGGTGATAACCCCATACTATATTGAGTTTCTATTGTCATTCTAAATCTCTTGTTCTCTTTCTGCAATCACTCACCAACTTACCATCTTCCTCTCATTAGATATGAAGACAGCGTAGCACTCTTCTAAAGGATACTGGTCATGGTTTTTGATGTATTCACAAAGCTTCCAAATATTTTCTTCACTGAAACAAAATAATAGTTTGATCAATATAATTAAATAATAACAACTCTGTGTCATTCAAATTTGAACAGAAGACTGACGAGGACATAAAACAGTTGGAAGAGATTTTAAACACGATTTCATCCAGCAAAGGGCTGATGTTTGAGCCTCCTCTGAAACACCCTCAACAAGGTGTTACCTAACCGTGTGCTGACCTCTCTGCTAACACAGTGCTCATTACCTGCCCCAGCACTGCTCTGGACATGGAGGCATTTTACAACTGATAAAATGCTGCATCGATACTCCACAAGTTTTGGGTCCAGGGACTTGAGATACAAGTGGATTCCACTTATGAAATTTTCTGCCACTTACGAGGTAAGAAACTTTAGACATCTTCACCTGAGTATCTGCTTTTCTCATCTGTAAAATGGGGATAATCACATCACATTATAAACACTTGACAAATCTTAGTTAACACTGGTTCACTGCTCCCCTTAGGAATGGGGCAGGATGAGTGTTCTGGGTAGGTGGGCTTCCGGCTAGAAAAGACCAGGGGCAGCTATGTGATATGCTTAGGAATTCTTTCGGAGGGAGACTCTGTGAGTGGCATTCCCTGCAGCCCTCTGGTACAAGTCAGACCCTGACTTTTACAAAGTTCTTTCTCATACTGTGCTGAACCCCATCTTCTTATACTTCTGCCCCAGGTGAATCTCTTTTCTACGTGACAGGTCTTCAGATATTTAAAGCAGTAGTCAGAACCACCTAAGTAAATCAATGCCCAGGGCATGAAACCAAGCCATCCTGATGGCCACAGGCACACGCCCACACGGACAAAAACAGTCATTGTTGTCGGTATTCATAGCTCAGCCTCAGGATTGCTATCTTTTCCTAATGAGCCACACAGCACTTTTGTTCAAAATGAGCTACATCAGTACTCAGCTCATACTTGTGACTCAATCTGTCAAAGCCTAATTTCCAAACACCTACACCACGCTACCTGAAAATGAAGGCAGGCATGAATGGCACTGATGAATACCACCATTTTATGGCAATACAAACTTTCAATTCAGTTTTGACCTTGTCTACCTGTCTCAACGCTCCATACAACTACATGTAAAGTACTAAAGCTGAGTGGTTTTTTTCCTATGATTTTGTTTTTCTCTAAAATACCTAAGAAATCTCACAGAAAAAGTAGTGATAGAGGTAAAAACAGGAGATTGCCACTCACTACTTCCAAAGGATATGTAGTATGGAATAACAAAAATGTACTGTTTCGATATGACATAAACCATGTATTAACTAAATTTTCTTAAACCTGGATGTTCTAAGACCAAGTTTTCAGAAGACATTTGTTTGTCCAGCCTGCAGAAATTCTGGAGTTGCTCACAAACATCTTCAAGAGCCTGTGATGTAAAAAGCACTGTGCTAAGTGCTTGGAGGATATAATGATAAATTAGAGCTCACAGACAGTGAGAGGAGACATACAGATCCATAAATAAGCAAGCATCATAGATGGCCATAAAAGATGCATAGAAGAGGGAGTCATTAATTTTGAGGCACACAGGAAGATTGGGGAGGTATAGGTCAGTGGTTTCTCCTTGTTTGTTCCCCCACTCCCAGTCCCAAGGATGGGCAAAGAATTAACACAAAGACTTTGAGAATCCATGTATACCCCAAGAACTGTTGGCAGTCTTAATATGTATACGGCTGGACATACTTTGTCTTTTATTTTTCAAATATGTGTAAATGTTACACGGAGGAAAAAAATTAAATGTTAAGAGTTATTGAACCTATAGTCCTTTTTTATCATCAATTTTTTTTTCAAAAGTACAATTAATATCATGTAGGAGGATCTCAAGAAACATCTGACGTTTAAAAAAGGAGGGCCTTGGGGCGCCTGGGTGGGTCGGTCGGTTGAGTGTCCGACTTCAGCTCAGGTCATGATCTCTCAGTTCGTGGGTTCAAGCTCCGCATCAGGCTCTGTGCTGACAGCTCAGAGCCTGGAGCCTGCTTCAGATTCTGTGTCTCCCTCTCTTTCTCTCTCTCTCTCTCTGCTCCTCCCCTGCTCGCATTCTCTCTCTCTTTCAAAAATAAACAGTAAAAAAAAATTTTTTTAATTAAATAAATGAAAATTAAAAAGGAGGGCCTTGGGGCGCCTGGGTGGCTCAGTTGGTTAAGCAGCCGACTTCGGCTCAGGTCATGATCTCGCGGTCCGTGAGTTCGAGCCCCGCGTCAGGCTCTGTGCTGACAGCTCAGAGCCTGGAGCCTGTTTCGGATTCTGTGTCTCCCTCTCTCTGACCCTCCCCCGTTCGTGCTCTGTCTCTCTCTGTCTCAAAAATAAATAAATGTTAAAAAAAAAAAAAAAAAGAGGGCCTTATACTTGGAAATGCTGGGAGTTGCTGTTGGAACAGGAAGAGCACAGACTGGGTGTGAGCCCTAGCATCCATTTAACTGGTTTTAAAAACGAGCAGAGGGGGGATGGTGATAATAATGTTCCAACCTACTGGATGATTATTTTGGTAGCAGAAAGTCTAACAGAGCAGCATTAAAATAAGATTCTGCAAGGGTTACCGGTGATGGGCTGAGATCAGAGAAGCAGGCAGAAGGAAAGGACCCCTGGGGCACAGCAGGCACTCAGCCAACATCTGAAGAATACAAAACAATCACAACAGAATCAGACGCGCTCTGTAAAGAACCTAGTGCCGTACTAATATTGGTTACCACTATCAGCATTAAGCTGAGTCGTAACAGATAAGTAACAATTGACAGAAGCTAACTGAAGCAGAGAAGAGGCATTTATTTCAAGGTTTCACGGCAGAACCTACCTGAAAGGTTCTGACAGGGTAGAACACCGCTTCTCAACCAGCGGCAGTTTTGCTCCCCAGGGAACATCTGGCACTATCTGGAGACATTTTTGGTTGTCACAAATTGCGGGAGGGTGCTACAGGCATTTAGTGGGCGGAGGCCAGGGATGCTGCTATACACTCTCCAATACACAGGACAGCCCCCTCACGACATTAGCAAGCTCAAAATGTCGACAAAGCCCTGGCTGAGAAACCCTGGGGTAGAGCCCAGTAGGCAGGTTCGAAATGGGTTTGGAGAAACACATGGTGACCAGATCTTAAAGGACATGCAATGCTCAGGAGACAAAATCGTCTATGCCTGTATTCCTCGAAATGGGATCAATGAACCAGCGTTAAGACTCCTCCACTGTAGAGTTCACACATCCAGACTCTCTAGAGTGGAGCCCTATGATGTGCATGCTTTACAAGCTCCTAGGCAATCTAGGGCTCATCTGAATTTAGAAAGGCTTTCAGCAGTGTGAAGCCCGCTAAGGTTCAGGACCTGAGGGGATAGGAGAGATCTGGGCAGAGGCCTGTAAGGAAGGACCTGAACAGGCCCCTGACAGCCAAGGAGGGCCCGGGGCCAATGGCTAAAGGAACTTAAAGGAGAAATCTACTGAAGAGAAGCCCACCCCCTCCATTCTTCCACCAGATGGCTCCACTCCAATTGTGCCAAACATCTTGTTCCTAGAATACTCCTGCACACTTTCTTCCCAGAGCCTTTGCACCAACTGCTCCCCCGCCTGCCATGATTTTCTTCCAAATGCACAAAACCCCCACCCTTTTTTCCTTCAGATCTCTGCTCAAATACCTCCTTATCAACAATGCTTTCCTTAAATATCCATTATGAAATAGTGAATCACTGTCTCTTACCTAGCTTTATTTTTCTAGTAACACTTAACACCACCCAAATATGGTTTACTTGGCTTTGCTTGCTTTCCCTGAACCAAAACAGAAGAACCATGAGATCTTACCAGGGAATTTGTCTACTCTGTTCATTGCTGTATTCCAAGGGCCTAAAATGGTGCATCACACGATCCAATTGCCTAAAAAACATTTACTGACTGAATGCATAAAACAATGAGTGGGCATTAGGGACAAGAACAGGATTTAGGTGAGGTAAGACAGAAACAAAGTGCAGGAACTAAGAAGCATGGACTCCTGGGGGTTCCTGAGTGGCTCAGTTGGATAAGTGTCTGACTTTAGCTCAGGTCATGAGATCACTGTTCGTGGGTTCAGGCCCTGCATTGGGTTCTGTGCTGACAGCTTCAAGCCTGCTTCGGATTCTCTGTCTCCCTCTCTCTCTGCCCCTACCCCGCTTGCATGTGCATTTTCTCAAAAATAAACATATATATATATATATATATGTATATATATATATATGGAAGAAGCATGGACTCCTCTATTACAGAAGTTCCAGTTTCAGCACTGTCTCTTGCTAGATGTATGATCTTGGACACAGCCTCTCTGTGGCTCAGTCTTTTCATTAGTAAAATGAGGTAAATGATAAAACCTATCTCCTAGCCATGGAGGGAAACATTTAGCATTGGCCCTGACATGCAGTCAGAGCTGAATGAACGCTAAACTCTTGGTGATGGCGGTCTGATGACCAGCTAAAGGAGGGAAAGGTAATTTTAGATGGCCCTAAGGTTTCTTTTGCAGAGACTGGAAGTTGGGGAAGAAGTCATTACTCAGGGAAGGTAAGGATAGGTGTGGGAGTGGAAAAGACAAAGGTAGGAGTGGTGATTCAGCCACACAGGTGGCCTAGAATAGGGGTATAGTGTGTGGGCTCCAGAGCCAAACCCTGCAGGTAAACCCCATTCCTTCACTCACAAGATATGTGGCCTTAGGCAAATTAGTTGCGCCCCTCTGTGCCTGGGTGTTCTCATCTTTAAAATGGGGTAACAATAGTAGCTACCTCCTAGGATAATTGTGGGACTCAAATGAATTAGTTTACATAAACAAAACAATGTTTTGGCATGTAGCAAATGCTATGTAAATGTAACGGGTGTGATAACGACAACGTGGTGGTTAAGCTCATGGTTTCTGGTTACAAGAAGGCCTGAATTGGATTCCTGGATGCTATTAGCTAATGACCTTGGGAAAGTTATTGCAAAATCTCCGTTCTTCCACTCTCTTCCAAAATTAAAATGACTTTCCCATCAGTGTGAAACCACAAAGGCTTGAGCGGAGTAATTTGCAAAGATTCTCTACGCTCCACCCTCCGCCTCCACCTCCCCTTCCAGGCCCCCAAACCCTGAGATCTGCTGAGAAACAGCCAAGCGAAAAGCGCCGGCATTAGTAATGCACCACCGACCCTACCATTCCTGGGAATTCCGCCCACCCCACCCCCACCATCCAAAGTCTACACTCCATTCAAGAGACGAGGGCTGCCATTCCCTCTCCCTTCATCCCCCAAGCCAGAAAACCCGCCAGTCGAGGCCCAGAGCCCCCGGGGAGGAGCCGGGAGGAGGCGGGGCCTGGCTGCAACGCCAAGACCCAGAGAGCCAGGGAGACGCTGGGGGCTGCACCCGCGCCTCCTCACCAGTAGCAGCTGTTGTAGACACAGGCGTCCCGCGGGGGGCTGGCCGGCTGGTAGCAGGCGGCTGCAGCGGCGGGGACATCCCCCTCCATGGCAGGCTGGATTCGGCCAGGGGACAGGCCACAGGCGGGCCCACTGGACCAGCCCCGTGTGCAGGATTCGGGGGAGGAGCCGGCGCACGCCAGGCCGCGAGGGTTTTCGGGGCGGAGCCCGGGGCAGCTGGTGCAGTTCCCGGGTGGTGGAGCCAAGGTTGGGTAGGCGGAGTCTGGGCGGAGCGAGCGACGCAGGTTCCGGGCGCGCAGTGCTGAGGAGGGAGGTGCAAGTTCCGGGTGGATGGAGCCCGCGGCTACGCGGGTTTTGCAGATACCGGTAGGCGGAGCCCGGGCGGGAAACGCCGAGCTCTTCCGCGGGGGTGGAGCTAGAGCGAAGTGGGAGGATCCCGGGGGCGGGGGGCTAGTGAAAGGCGTGGATATCCAGTGGGCGGATCCCGGGACCCGGAGGATTGTGTAATTCCGGGTAGGCGGGGCCAGAGCAGGTGGGTGGAGCAAGGGCGAGTGGCCTTGGGGGAGCTCGGGTCCATAGGGGCGGAGCCGGGCGAGCTCTGGGGGCCGGTAACCCTGAGGATCCGGTCAGCTGGGGAGGACAGAGGTCGCCTGCGGGTGTCTTGCTGGGGTCTGGGGAGGGCGTGGAGTTTGCAAATCGCCCTATCCTGAACTCGGCTTCAACAGTGCCCCGGAGGCGTGTGAAACTCTCTTCCAACCCAGGGTTGAGGTTGCCGGCTGTGGAGGAACCAGAGGAGATGCAGAAAAGCAAGTGAAATAAGAGAACCGTGTATGTGAAAAACGAACCTTTAGCAGTTTTATCCTAGAAGCCGCGAAAGCCCGGGAAGGAGGGGGAGTTAATTCCAAATATGTCCGCATCGGGCGGTTTTAGAGAGGAATAGCACCCCCAAATCTCACCGTGTTGTAACATTTGATTTTAATAGGAGAACTCTGTGTATTGACTCAGAAGATATGTTGATCCCTTGATAAAGTTTAAAAAAATTTAAAAAGAGTTCCTGTGGCATTCATTTTGTGTTAATCATGTTTGCTGGCAATCTGGAAGGAAAGGCACCACATTATTAAAACAGTGTTTATGATGAGTTTATCACTTTATACTTAATAGGCTTCTGCATGGTCTTATATTTGTAATGAACATATGTAACTGATCAGGGTACTTCCCATTATGAAAACTGAAATTCTTAGTTGGTTTATAGGCCATGTCCAGTCAGGTTTTTCCAGTCTCATGAGTTCAAAAGCCCATACATAAATCCTAAAGACTTTGAGCATAAGTCCTTGGTAAGTCATCAATTTATTGCCTCTCTGCTCTGAATACACCCTTCATTATAGGCTCTATGATAAATAACAGAATTCCTTTAAGCATTTCTCCTTTAAAGTGGGCACCAAGGTAAGCCTTCTCAGTAAAGTGTGCTGGAGGAAGAAGCTTTCTGCAGTTTCTGGGAGGGTAGAAGAGTTTGTCGAGTGTGGTCCTGAGAACATCCAGTGGAGTCTGCCCCAGCCTTGGGCTCAGGCCTCTGTGACCTTACAGCTTTAGTTTGGCAATAACCTTCCTGCAGCCCTCTTGACACAGAAACCAGACCCCTCCCCTGTGAGGCCTGCAGGCAGCCACTTGCCCATACTTCTTAGAGAAGCGCTGTCCTATGCACGGTTACCTGTGGCTAGTACGGTCGGTCACATGCTGAGCAATCAGTCCTTCACCAAGCCTCTCTTTTTATGAAACTCAAGACGACAACCCTTCCATTCCCCCTACGCACTCTGAGAGCCTTCTACCCCAGCTGGCTCCCAGAGTCCTAAGGTATCCCTACACCACTGGTTGGTGATTGCTCCCTCTACCCTCTTCTCTACTTAAGGTAAGTTGAATTTCAAGAATTAACTATGATAAAAGTGAAACCAAAAGACATAAGGAAACTATGGTACCTAGGGCTGAGGACAAGTACTCAAGAAAGATAAATTTGAAAGGGGTATGCACCCGGTTGGAGAAGGCTTGGGTTGCCTACCAGATAGCAGAGAAGTCTGAGTTGCTGGGCCAACAATAGAGAAGGGGGTAAAGAAGAGCCAGGAGTCTCTGCTACAATGTGCTTTCTTTATGCTTCTATATGCTTCAAACTTTCTCTTATAAGTAAGAACTTTTTGATTAAAAATATAGATCATTTTTAAAATTCATGTGATTTCATAGTAGAGACTATAAAAAAGCAATATGGTTTCAGAGGAATAAGGTTCTAATGCTTAGAACTAGATTCTGACCTGTAAACTCCAATGATCTAGATGAGGAAGAAATAAGAGTGCACTCAAAGAACCCAAAACCCAATGAAATAAGGATACCAAAGGGCTGCGTTTTACAGAAAAGGACACAGAACAAAGGAAAGCATAAGAGGGCCACAGATGTGAAAGAGGAGATCGAGAAGCAGGCAGCACATGATACATTGAGGTTTAACCACAAAAGGAGTTTTTTAAATTGGGGGAGGAGGTATTTTTAATCCTCAATATTAAGAGCTAGAAGAAAAGAAAAAGAAAGATAATACTATCACCTGGGACCTTGTGATAAGGGACCATGTAAGTGAAAGAAAACCAACAGTCTATTTTGATTGTGTTTTCTCTCTTCTTTGTCAAAGAAAATGACCCTCAGGCTGTAAAGAATAAGGGAAACAGTGGTGAGAGGAAATTAAAGATAGGTGCAGTGGCAGAAAGCACCAATTTGCCTTACAAGGGTTACAACTCTTCAGGGTTACAAATCTTTGGACCCAGATGAGATACATCCCAGCATACTGAAAGCACTCTAGATTATGACCCCAAAGCCTTTATTATGGATCTTGGAGAAAATATGTTGGAGGAGATGACATAAGACTAAATATGAATACTTGCTGTCTTGAGTTTCGTAAAAAGGAAAAATATGTATTCCAGATGCTATACTCTGTGAACTTGATGCCTATTCCCAGGATGAATTGTGACCATGAAGAAGAGGTGATAATTTAGGGGCCTTTAGTGGTTTACCAAGCCCATTTCATGCCAAATGGACCTCATCTCATGCTGTTGAAAGAATTAATTGATCATTAGACTAGAATTATAGCATAAACCATATAATTTGATTCTAACAAAGCAGCTGGCCCAGTATCAGTCATGACTCATTCAGATAGGAGTCAAGGCAGAAAGGCTGTTTATTAGCTTGTTTAATGGGAAGGACACTGAAGTGGCTCTCAGAGTCAAAAGATGAGCTGCAAAAACCAGGGTCTCAAGGGACCGGAAGCAGAATCCACTTCCCCAGGTCTTCTTTCCTCACAGTGTGCTTCTCAGTGCTCGGCTCCATCCTGAGGTGACTTCACTTCCTGCTGTGGGGAGGACGGCCACTGGCAGCCCCATATTCATATTTTCCAGGCTTGGCAACCCCAGTGGAAAGAGAAAACTCCCTTTTCCTCATAGCAATCACACAGATCAACTTGTACCTTTATTTTTTACATTTCTGTGCTGCTTCAACGTTTTTACATGTGCAGTTGACCCTTGAACAACATAAGTTTGAACTGCGTGGGTCCACTTATACGCTGTTTTTACAGTACCGCAAATGTATTTTCTCTTACGGTTTTCTTAATTAACATTTTCTTTTCTCTTACTTTATCATAAGAATACAGTATATAGTACTATAATAAACAAAATAAGTGTTAACTGACTTTATATTATCAGTAAGTCTTCTGGTCAACAGAAGACAATTAGTAGTTATGTTTTGTAGGAGTCAAAAGTTATATGCAGATTTTTTACTGCACTGGGGCTGGTGCCCCTAAGCCCCATGTTGTCCAACTGTATTACTTTGTAATAACAATTTTTTTTAAAGTCTTGGGGTGCCTGGGTGGCTCAGTCAGTTGAGCAACCGACTCTTGATTTCAGCTCAGTTCGTGATCCCAGCATCATGGGATCGAGGCCCATGTTGGGCTCCACACTTAGCATGGAGCCTGCTTAAGAGTCTCTTCCTCGCCCCCCCTTCCATTTTTTTCTCTCTAAAAAATTTAAGTCAATAAATAAAGTCTTAAAAGTCAAATTTTTCAACACAAAGAGCTGCATGGACAGACTATGGTTCATTTAACTTTTCCCCTACTTTTGTATATTTAGTTTTCAGATCCTATTGTAAATAAAGCTGCACTTACATTTTTGTACATAAATCTTGGTATATGCCTCGGATAACATTAGGATGGAGTCTTAGAAGTGGTATTCCTGGGCCAATGGCTTTAAATATTTTCCAGGTCTCTTGATGCATGTCACTATATTGCTTTTATTTTTTTCAATGTTTGTTTATTTAGAGAGAGAGAAAGAATGCACACCCAACCCACAAAGTGGGGAGAGGCAAAATGAGAGGGAGAGAGAAAATCCTAAGAAGGCTCCCTGCTGACAGCGCAGAGGCTGATGGAAGACTCAATCTCACGAACTGTAAGATCATCACCTGAGCCCAAATCAAGAGAGGGAGCACCTGGGTGGCTCAGTTGGCTAAGCCAAGTCATGATCTCAGGGTTCATGGGTTCAAGCCCCATGTCAGGCTCTGTGCTGGCAGTCTGCTTGGGATTCTCTCCCGCTGCCCTTACCCCGCTTGTGCTCTCTCTCAAAATAAGTAAATAAACTTAAAAAAAAAAAAAGACACTTAACTGACTGAGCCACCCAGGTGCCCCTATGTTGCTGTTTTGCTTTTAAGAAATAGGCCTAGGGGCACCTGGGTGGCTTAGGCAGTTGAGCATCTGACTTTGGCTCAGGTCATAACTTGCAGTTCCTGAGCTGGAGCCCTGTGTAGGGCTCTCTGCTGACAGCTTGGAGCCTGGAGCCTGCTTCAGTTTCTGGGTCTCCCTCTCTCTCTGCCCCTCCCTGCTCATGCTCTCTCTTTCTCTCAAAAATAAACATTAAAAATTTTTTTTAGTAAGAGAAAGAAATACACTTAAATATCACATTTTTTTACATTGAGTATTATTTTTTTGAAAAGGCCCCTGAAAAAAATAAAATAAAATAAAATAAAATAAAATAAAATAAAATAAAATAAAATAAAATAAAAAAAAAAGCCCTGGGTGGCACAATCGATTAAGCGTCTGACTCCTGATCTTGGCCCAGGTCATGATCTCACGGTTCATGAGTTTGAGCCCGCATCAGGCTATGCGCTGATGGCGCGGAGCCTGCTTAGGATTCTGTCTCTCCTTCTCTCTGCTCCTCCCCTGCTTGCGCTGTCTCTCAAAGTAAATAAATAAACTTAAAAAAGAAATAGGCAGAAAAACCCACCCCTGGAGTTCCCATTGTTATTTTTTCTGATTACTACTTTCCTGTGTTAAAGGGACCATTTCAATATAAAGTGCTAACTAAGGTGGCAATATACAGGGGGAGCTGGAAAGGGGGGGCACCTCGCCATTAGGGGTGAGGAGCTGGGCTGGGTTGGAATGCAATACTACTATTTACTCACTCATCTTACTTAGAATGGGGTGGGAAGGAGGCAGTAATCCCAGGGCCCTCTGCAAGGCCCAGCCCGTGCCTGTGATGTTAGACTCAGGGCTGTGTACCACACCTTAGGTGGGAAAACTGAGAAGTTGAAGTATATTCAGGGGACGCTGATATAAAGAGAAAAAGTCTGAAAACCACATCACAAAATTATGAGATCTCTTCCCAGCTCACTTCCTGTGCCTGCATACCCGCTCTCCCAACCCTCTATCCCCCAGATCTGAAAGGGGTGTCTCACATGGCCTCCCAATATTCTTTTCATCAGTGTCCATTGTAGGAAACCACAGGTAAAATTTTACCTTCTGACTCAAAGCCTCTATACCAGACGGAGTTCTTGTTTGCAAATGACAGAAATCATCTCTAGCTAACTGAAACAAGAAATCAAATTTACTGGAAGGATAGGAAAGAGGGAGGTTGGGCAGGGCTTGGAGGAGAGGAAGCACAGCCAGGTCACGCTGATCTAATTCTCCAAAATTCCAAGAATCGGCTGGTTAGGATGCCACCATTAATGCCACTGTCTGTACCATCTGCTGCTGCATGAATAATCTCTGCCCTTGCGTCTTTGGGTCACTCCTTCAAGAGGCAATGAAGGTTTGAGGTGGGAGCTGTCCATTGACTGAGCCGAGGTCACATGCCTGAGTCCTAGTTGCCAGGTTAACAGGGAAATGAGGTATCTGTTCCCGTAGGATTTCCATAAAAGGAGGTGGGACCCTAACTAACCCAGACCCACTCAAAATCTCTGAAATAGATGTGGATGTGTCGGTTTAAATTCAGAGTAGTTAAAAAATGGCAAATGGCAACTATGACCCCCCCACACGCTTCTAGGCGATTAATGTTTTTTTCTTTTAATAGAAATCTATGAGATTAGCTATTGAATTAGGTAAGGTCACATTTACAACATTCCTGAAAGAAATCCCTGTCCAAGTTGGTGTTTACTTTGTAACTTTGTTACCAAAGAACAGAAAGGGACCCACCTATAACCTCATTTGAAAATGAGGTAATGGAATTGTGCTTAGCTCTTACCTCAGCCCTCTTTTCTTTCACATGTGAGGTAAAAACACTTGATCCTCTGTAAGCAGTCTGGGGCTGTGGGAAAGAACATGTTTCCACTGCCCCTTTTTTCCTAAATCAAGTAATTCCTTTCTACAATAGCTAAAATTAAAAGGAAAGAAATATCACCTGCCAAAGACCAATTCCAGACCGACCCATAAGTTTTCTAAGGCTGCTGTAACAAATTACTACAAACTAAGTGGCTTTAAAAAGAAAAAGGAAAGAGGGGCACCATGGGTGGCTCAGTCAGTTAAGTGTCTGACTTCAGCTCAGGGCATGACCTTGCAGTTCATGAGTTCGAGGCCCGCATTGGGCTCTGTTTTGACAGCTCAGAGCCTAGAGCTCTGCTTCGGATTCTGTACCTCCCTCTCTCTGCCCCTCCCCAACTCATACTCTGTCTCTCTCTCTCTCTCTCTCTCTCTCTCTCTCTCAAAAATAAGTAAAACATTTAAAAAAAGAAAAAAAAAAAAAAAGAAAACCCAGAAATTAATTCTCAGGAGGCCAGAAGCCTGCTATCAAGGTGTCAGAAAGGTTGGTTCCTTCTGGAGGCTCTGGGGGAGAATCCGTTCTGTATCACTCTCCTAGCTTCTGGTGGTTGCTGGAAATCTTTAGCATTCATTTGCTTAGAGATGCATCATTCCAATTTCTATCTCTATCTTCACATTCTCTTCTTCTATGTGTGTGTTTATGTGTCAAACACCCCTCTCCTTTCTCTCACAATGGATACCAGTCACTGTGTTTAGGGTCTACCATAAACCAGGATGATCTCATTTCAAAGTCCTTAATTACATCTGCAAAGACCTTCCATATAAGGTCACATTTACAGGTGTTGGAGTTTAGGGCTTGGACATATCCTTTTGGGGTACACAGTTCAACTGACCACACCAGCCAAAGGCTGAAGCAAGTGTGGTTATTCTTAATATTGTTGGAGAGAGAATAAAGGAACAGAGAAAACCCTTTAGCTGTCTCTATCTCTTGGTGTTCTAAATTTCTATGCCTTATTTTATTATAAATCTTTTAAATGTTTATTTATTTTTGAGAGAGAGCAGGGGAGGGGCAGAGAAAGAGGGAAACAGAATCTCAAGCAGGCTTTGCACTGTCAGCACAGAGAGCCCAATGAGAGGCTCAAACTCACAAACTGTGTGATCATGTCCTGAGTTGAAATCAAGAGTCAGACACTTAATGGACTGACCCACCCAAGTGCCCCTTTACTTATTTTAAAAGAACTAAAATGACGGCTATAATTTCTGTGGAGGTCAATCTGATGATATCTAACACAATCGCAAATGCATATATGCCTCTTGGGTGGAAGTTCTTTTTATAAATTTTTATTGAGGTATAACATGCATAAAGAAAAGTGCACATAAGGATAGACTATGCTACTCTAAATATTCTTTTCCATTTATATTGGGTAAACAATGACTTTAAAACGTTTTTTCTATTATAAAAGTGACACATATTTACTGCAAAATCAGAAAAATTGAGAAAAGTGCAAACTATACAACAACCATAGTATTACCATCCAGAAATTAACCATTAACATTTTGTTATAGTTTATTCTGGTTTTTATTCCAATGCGAATACACACACACATTTTAAGATTTTATTTTTAAGTAATCTCCATACTCAACATGGGGCCCGAAGGTCAAGAGTTGCATGTTCCAGGTGGCTCAGTCGGTTGAGCATCTGGCTTTGGCTCAGGTCATGATCTCGCGGTTTGTGAGTTCAAGCCTTGAGTCAGGCTCTGTGCTGACAGCGCAGTCTGGAGCCTGTTTCGGATTCTGTGTCTCCCTCTCTCTCTGCTCCTCCCCCGCTCATGCTCTGTCTCTTTCTCTCTCTCTCAAAAATAAATAAACATTAAAAAATTTAAAAAAAAATAAAGAGTTGCATGTTCCGACTGAACCAGCCAGGCACCCCCACCCAACACGCACATACTTTCTTAAAGATGGAACTGTATGATGCTTCTTTGTAGTTTCTTAGCAAGCTATAATGCACTGTGCCCAACTTTTTATAGAATTAAATTAACAGAGTTACATAATTTTAATGACTGCATAGCATTTTTTTTTTAGTGTTTACTTATTTTTCAGACAGATAGAGACAGCACAAGCAGGAGACGGGCAGAGAGAGAGGGAGAGAGAGAATCCCAAGCAGGCTCCTTGCTGTCAGCACAGCGCCCTATGTGGGGTTCCATCTCATGAACTGTGAGATCATGACCTGAGCCAAAACCACGAGTCAGCCGGAGGCTTAACCAACTGAGCCACCCACATGCCCCTGTATAGCATCCTTCTTAAGTGAGGCTTCACTGAAGGACCTTTCCGTTTTCAGTTTTTCGACCTTACAAATAATGCTGTGCTAAACATAATGCATATGTGTGAAAACTTTTTCAAAGGCCAAATTTTAAGTACAGAACATAGATAACATATAATAACTTGTCTATCTTAAGCGTGCATCAAAAGGAATTCCTGACATTCCCTCCAAATTTGCTTCCCCATCCCACTTAAGTGCAGCGTCCTCTTTCCATTAGGTCAAGCAAAAAATAAAAACAGTCATCCTTGATGCCTCGCTTTCTCTCACACCTAAATCCAATTAATCAGCAAGTTCACTTCTCTCTTGACTTCAAACACACCCAGAATTCAACTAATTACCTCCACTGCTCTAACACTGGTCTGTGTCACCATCATCTCTTGCCTGAACAACTGCAGTGGTCTCCTAAGGAGGGCTGCCCAATATAGCAAAGAAAAACACAGGACACCCGTTGAAATCGGAAGTTCAGATAAACATTTTTTTTTTTTTAGTTTAAATAAACCCAAAGATTGCATTTTCCATGTAGCAGCCAGAGGGATTCTTTGAAGAAGTCAGAAAAGGTCACCCCTCTATTCAAAATGCTGTAATGTCTTTACGTGTCACTTGTAATAAAAAGGAGAAAATCTTAAAGCTGAGGCCCACAGCCCTTCAGGATCTACTCATAAAGGCTCTTTCTTCTTTGGTGTCTAACTCCCTCTCCTTTTCTTTAGGTCTTTGCTTGCATTTATCCATGACACCCTCCTTAATCATCCTGTTTAAAATTGTACGCTTCCCTCTCCCCTTGCCCTTCCCTACTTTGTTTCTTTTCAACACTTACAATAACAAACATTTACTTAGTTTCTTGTCTTTTTCCTTCCACCAGAATTTAAGTTCCACGAGGGCATTTTTGTTCTTTTTATACACTGCTGCATCCCCGGTGTTTAGAATACTGCCTGGCACAAAATAGATTGTCAATAAATATTTAATAAGTGTCGAATTAAGGAAACGTAGTTATCCAAATCAATAAAGCTTTTTTCAGTTTCACCAGAACTCCTCTCTCACATTCTGATCATTCAGCATGTTATCTATTTCAAAGTAGTCAAGTAACTGCTGTATCTTAGAGAAGCCATTTTCTGTAATTGTTTAATAGTAGCAAACATTTATTGAGCTCTTCCTATGTGCAAACACGGTTCTAAAGTAGAATATCTTAAATCCACAGGTATTATTATTCTTATTACTATTATTACTATTACAGTTAATTTACAGATGAGAAAATTAAGACCCACAAAGGAATCATTTACTCAAGAGCGTATAGCTGGAATGCGGCAGCACTGGGTAGAGAATCTGCGGCCTCAACTACAGCACTCTGCAGGCTAGCTTTTAGGTCCCTTTCTGTTTTCTTTTGCTAGGTAAATAGTTTTGGTTAAGCTATCTGTAAAAAGCTCTTAAGGATCAAAGTCAAAACCTGTTTAAGCCAAGGGCTTTATCCCGCTCCAGTCACGGACTCAGCATTTTGCATTTGAATCCTGCGTGGCGGGAAGCTGAAGGCAGGTGACCGGCGGGGCTGGGAGGAGCCGCCAGACCCCTGCCAGCCAATCAGAACCGGAGGAGCCTCCCTACCCCCCCTCCCTCGACATCCACGCGCCAAAATTCCAAACGGGACCTCGTGCCGCTACCGGCCGTCTCCCTCCGCTGAGTTCAGGGAGCCGGAACTATATAAAAAAAGAAGTCAGCATTCTCCCGCCACCGTCCGCTCATGTCCAGGTCACTGTCGGTGCAGGTCCTCCTCAACTTCGGCCCGAAGTCTTTCGCCCAGCGGATCGGCGGAAAGTTTCGAGTCCGCCGTTTTAGTGAAGGGGCGTGGGCGGGACAGGAGGCGGAGGGATTCCGGGTGCGCGCGCTGCGGCCGCTGGCGCGGAGCTTGTGGCGCCAGAATTCGTAGCGCGGAAGAGCCTGTGCGGCTGCCGGACCGACTGGACCCCGTCTCCCGCCGCGAACGTCCGCCGAGGAGAGAGGGAAGATGGTGGTCCTCCGCAGCAGCCTAGAGCTGCACAGCCACTCCGCCTCCTCGGCCACCGACCCCTTGGACCTGTCCAACGGGTTCCTCAGCCTGGAGCAGATCGGCCGGAGGCGGCTCCGCTCGGCCCGCGCCGCTGAGCAGTCCGCCGTCACCGCTACCGCGGCGGGCGTGAGTAGCGGCCGGGGCGGGCCCCTGGGGCCGGGCCTGCGGGACTGCCCGCGGCCGGTTGTCCGGGTGGGGCTTGGGGGTGGGCGGCGCGGTCCTGGTGACAGTTGGTGGGGGGTGGGGGGGGTGGGAGGAATGTTGCGGAGGACGAGTAAAATGGAAGGCTTCCTAAGATCGGAGCCCCGGTGGGTGTGGGTCGGGGCAGGAGATTGGGCTGTGTGGAAGAGGGCTGAGCAGTTCGACACTAGCTCATTTCGCGAACGAGGAAACCGAAGCCCTCTGGAAGCTTGATTTGTCGGGCTGCCCCCACCCCCATCTCACCCATCTCCCTAACCTATCGCCCAGGCGCCTGCCCTAGGTTCGCCTCTGTGGAGGGCAGCACGCGTTTACGGACGCCCTGCTGGATGCACAATAGATGTTTTAGGGGCCACAGGAGTAGAAGGATGGTCATTCAGGTTCCCTGACCTTCATTTGCGATCCAGAGAGGTTCGGTAATAGCACAGCGAATAGCACCAGGTTGCATAACGTGGAGGGACGGAGACCAACGTTTCACGTACACCTTCTTCACTTAAGCCTCGTAACAGCTCCATGAAAATGGGTAGTTAGTTATGCCTGTCTATCCTGCAGACGAAAAAATGGACTTTAGAAGGTAGCCAGTAAGTGTAGATCTAAAATTGGAACTTGGACCCTCTGCCTCCAAAACCTTTCTTTCCCTTTCTGTTATATCATGCTGCAGTTATAAACGATGTCTCTAGGGGAAGTTTCCAAGGGGGCGGAGCAATAAAGTCTTCTTGAAAGAATTGCTTCTCCTTCGAGATCTGAAGTACGATAGGATTTCCGATGTGTAGATTTAAGGCCAGGAGAGAGGGTCCCTCCACCCGCCTACAGCAGCCTCTGGAGGAGGCGCAGGTGGAGGAGACCGCGTTAACAGGAGGGTGGAGAAGTTGAGGAAGCAACGCTAGAAAACTTAAGGCAGCAGGAAGTAGTCTAGCTCTGTTTGAGGGAGGGTAGACATAGGGCCGAGAAAAATAGCCCCAGAGAGAGGGTTAGAAACTGGAAAGTCAGAGGCCAAGGGGGAGAGAGTGACAAAACATAGTTAAGGGAGCGATCACGGTATGAAATTGGTTCTCCGTATCTTTTGTAGGCACCCTGTACTGGTTGTTCCTCTACTGAGGGGAGTGAAAAAGTCTGTTTAATCTCTGAAGTTGTGATTCTGAATTGAAAAAAAAAAAAAATTTTTTTTTTTTTCCTGACTTTCAGGATCTGTTTCTCAATCACAGACAGAGCTTGGGATCTGAGGAGGCCAGACACTTCTGCGCTGAACTTGGGTCACTTGACTTATTAACCTGTGTTCAGAAAATCTAATTATTTCAATAAATACTTACTGAATATTTATTGTCTTCTGAAAGTGCTAGATCCTGTGATTGTAATCATCTATTGAACATAAGTAATACAGGTGCTTAAGACAACTGTTAGTTTTGAATCTCAGCTTAGTAATAATCAGGTTTATAAACTTGTTAAGAGGTGATACTCACCACATGGGTAGTGAGGACTAAATGTGATCATGCATGTAAGGAGATTACTTGAACACTTGGCAGATAGTTAGGACTCAGTCACTGTCAGCAATTAAGACCACAGTCCATTTTAATGCTCACTCCATCTTTCCAGTTCTTCAGGCCAAAAACCTGAGACTCCTGACTCCTCATTTCAAATTGGTAAATTCTGTTGGCTCTGCTTTCAAAATACAATCAGAATCCAACCACTTCTCAGCTCTTCCATTGTCACCATAATAGCCCCAAGCCATTATCTCTTCCCTGGGTTGTTAAGATAGATTCTTGACTGGCCTCCTGGTTTTCCACCCTAGTTAGTATATAATGATCCTCTTCCACAACCATCAGTTCTCAATATAGCTTCCAGAGTGATCTTTGTAAAAGTCAGAAGCAGTTGATCACTTCTGTGCTCAAAAATCTCTAAAAGTTTTACAAGTTTGGGTGCCCCTTTCTCTTTATGATGACGTCTTCTCCCATTTTCCTTTTTGCAAAACCTAATAATGTATTCCAGTTACACTGCTCTACCTGCTCCTTGAATACCAGGGCCTTTATACTTTCTCTACCGTCTGTTGGGCGTACTGTTCCCCTGAATATCTGCATGACCCATTGCTTTACCTTTTACATTTTTTTTAATAAAAAGAATCTCAGAAATTGTAGTACTTAATGTGTTCCAAGAATTTCACAACTGTTAACTCAATCCTCTTATGAGGTTGATATGATAATCTTTGTTTTTCAGATGAGAGGACTGAGGCAGAGAGACTAAAATAACTTGCTCAAATTCACCTTTATGATAAGCGATGGCACTCCAGGTTCTACACAGGAGAACCTGTCTCTTTCAAGTCTTTGCTAAAATTTCACCTTTTCAATGATGCTTACTCTAACCACCTTATTAAAATTACAAGCCACTCTTGGGGTACTTGGCTGGCTCTGTCAGTGGAACATATAACTCTTGATCTCAGGGTCTTGCTTTCAAGTTCCACATTGGGCATGGAGCCTACTTAAAAACACACACACAAAATAATAAAATCACAGATCACTCTCATCTCTCTCTTTACTCTGCTTTATGTTTCCTTATCACTTTCTGACACATTCTATTAATTTTCTACTTTTAAAACATTTTGTGTCTTGCTAAATCAGAATGTAACTCTGTACAGTTCAGGGTTTTGACCTTTTGTTCAGCATTGTTTTCCCAGGACCTAGAACAGAACCTAGAGTGTATTAGATACATAATAAATATTTATTGTTGACTGTCCTTGCTTTGAAGGAACTTAGTCTAGCAGAGGACACCTAACACATCAATGTACAGAGACTATATGCCATAATTGCCATATCAGTGGTATGTGGTGGTTGAGCGGTTAGCACTCAGATGGATTTGGTAGAATAAAAAGGACTTTTTTCCCCAGGCCAGGATTTCTAGTAGGGATTATGCCTTTTTGAGACATAGTATTCCTGTCTTCTATAAATTCTCCATAGACCAAATTATATTCTGAGGGTTACTTAGCATGGGATTGGCTCAAAAAAAAAAAAAAGGGTAGTCCTAAAGGCTAATGTATTCATCCTCACAAAGCCTACCAATACCAAAAATGAAACATACCTTTGTGATTGGAATATATTCTAATTTGGGAGCTTACATTCAATATATTTGGTTCTATTACAGGTTGCTTTTGACATCAATCGTGTATTTCAGAAACTTAACTTCTTGATCACTCTGAGTATTTAGGTATTCTTGTCTTTTCAGCTACATATTTATTGACAGATCATTTCTTAGGGTAAGTTACTTTTAAAGATGATTAAATTTATTCATATTAATTTGTTAACTTGTATTTTCATCTCATCTCAGAAGCTGACCTTATTTTCAGTTTCTGAAGATACTTAATAGTCACCTATTTAAAACCACATTCTATATTCACATTTTGAATATTATCTCACTCAGCTGGGTTTTTTTTTTTCTCCTGACTTGTATGTGTTCTCTGAAGTTTTGTTTAAATTTTTTTTTGTTTTTTAAGCTTTTATTTTCATCGTATTTGGATCACAAGATCTAGCATTTTCACCCATTCAGATGCCCTTTTTGTGGTTTCGTTTTCCTCCAGAGTCAGACTAGCCATTGCCTATTTCTGTGCTTTCACAGTTCCGAGGTTCTTTGATTCACTAAATTTAGGGTTGTTTCTTGCTAATAGTAGGGGATAGTATCTCATAGATAGTAGCAGGTAGATGATTATACATTACTTTTAGTTTGTGTTTACATTTTTGTTCTATATGTTAGGTAAAATAAAACGTGCTGTGGTATGTAGAAGGTACTTTTAAAGTCTGTTTATTTAAAAGTTTGAAAAGTACTGCAAATGACACTGATGTACAACATATGGAAGAGTTTTTAAAACTTGAAGTATAACACAACACAGAAAAATGGAAAGTGTACAGCTTAGTGAAGTATCACAAAGCATGAATAGGGATATTTTGACATGTTGCAATGAATGTTGCACCCTGAAGTTGAATGACATGGCTGCTCTGAATTCAAGAGAGTATACTTGTTTTGAAGCAACAGTAGGTAGTCCATTTTTGTTAGTTCTATTAAAGACTGGCCCTTGATTTTATGCTTAGAAGTTGCAACTTTTGGAACAGGAATCTGATAAAATAGTGTTTAAGGTGGATTGTAATTGGGGTGCCTAGGTAGCTCAGTGGTTAAGCATCTGACCCTTGATTTCAGCTCAAGTCATGATCGCACAGTTTGTGAGTTCAAGTCTTGCACGGTCAGTGTGGAGCCTACCTGGGATTCTCTTTCTCCTCTCTCTGTCCCTCCCCTGCTCATGGTCTGTCTGTCTCAAAATATATAAATAAACTTTAAAAAAAAAAGATGGATTATAGTCAACAAATCTGGAGTTTGGAAGACCAGTTAAAATATTATAATATTAATAGCTACCAGTTACATACAGCACTTGCTACATGCCAGACATGGTACGTAATATACACACATACATTTGCCTTATCAAGTAACTATTATTATCCTCGTTGCAGATATGGAAACCAAGGCACAAAGACCTTATATAACTTGGACAAGATTGTACAGCTCTAAGTGACATGCCAAGAATCAATCCTAGACAGTCTGTCTTTAAGAGTTTGGGCTCTTGGGGCGCCTGGGTGGCTCAGTTGGTTAAGCATCTGACTCTTGATCTCAGCTCAGGTCTTGATCTCAGAGTCATGTGTTCAAGGCCTGCACTGGGCTCTCTGCTGGGCGTGAAGCCTACTTAAAAAAAGAGTTTGGGCTCCTAATTGGTACACTATTAACACAATAAACCAAAGCAGAGAAAACTAGAGGCTAAGTTAAAGTGATACTAGAAGGAACAGAGAGAAAAATGCCAAATTATACTGCAAGAAATCTGAGAGTTATTCAGATAGAGAGGGAAGGCAGTGTTTCCAGCGAAAGAGGTGTGCAGTAGACCCTTGGGAGTATGCTAGAGTTTGGGGAGAAGTTAGAACTATATATCTTTGGTAGTCAACCTGTATAGAAGTGATAGTTAAATTCTTGAATTTAAATTCTTGAAGCTGAATAGAAGACATAGCAAAACACAAATATATTTAAGAAAATCCGCAGTAATGGCTATATTTTAAGGATGAGAAGGGAATGAATTATGGTGTTTTGGTTTTTTTTAAGTATCATGTGAACCAAAGGATCCAAGCACTTAAAGAAGGGAGTGAGTGATCAACTCCATAGAAGTCAGTGGAGTAGAGCGGAGTCCATTGGATTTAGCTATTGGGAGATAGTTTTAGGTCTATTTTAAGAGCTGAAGAGGTAGAAATCAAATTGCTGGAGCCTGTGGAATAGATTCATGTTGAAGACTGGAACCCACACACCTTTATTTAAAGATAAAGCTAAGGAGAGGCACAGTTCGTTGAGCGTCCAACTTTTCCCTGGGTCATGATCTCACGGTTCTTGGGTTTAAGTCCCACATTGGGTTCTGTGCTGATGGTGCACAGAGCCTGCTTTGGGTTCTCTGTCTCCCACTCTCGGTGCCCATTTCCTGCTAGTGTGCACATATACATTCTCTCTCCCCCTCCCTCTCCCCCTCCCTCTTCCTCTCCCTCTCCCCCTCCCTCTTCCTCTCCCTCTCCCCCTCCACCTCCCTCCCTCCCCCTCTCTCCCCCTCTCCCCCTCTCTCCTTCCTTCCCTCTTTCTCTCAAAAATAAACATTAAAACGGGGCGCCTGGGTGGCTCAGTCGGTTAAGCGGCCGACTTCAGCTCAGGTCATGATCTCGCGGTCCGTGAGTTCGAGCCCCACGTCGGGCTCTGTGCTGACAAGCTCAGAGCCTGGAGCCTGTTTCGGATTCTGTGTCTCCCTCTCTCTGACCCTCCCCCGTTCATGCTCTGTCTCTCTCTGTCTCAAAAATAAATAAACGTTAAAAAAAAAATTAAAAAAAAAATAAACATTAAAAAAAAGATGAAGCTTAGGAGGGATATCACTGCTATACTAGGTATAACATGTATACCATTGTGTATTAGAATATGCTGATCAAGCTTTCAAGGGGTCCTATGTCTAGATGAATACATTTTACGTCAGTATTTTAACTGTGATTTTAAAAATCCTGTTTACACTTCAGTGGTTGGATTGAGACTTGAATTGACTCAACCAACTGACCCACATACATATTTTTTGTTAGGAATTTAAAGGTTGGATGAGCTTGGTCTTTTGTGGGAAAACATATTAGAATATTTCTATTACGCAGTTGTATCTACTTTAGGGAAAAGCTTTTGTTCTGTTGTTGCTTCTTCCCTGAACTAACTTACTGATTCTGCAAGATTATAAGAGACTGAAAAATCTTAACAAAATATTTTTTTCCTCTTTTAAAACTCCACTTTAAAGAACTATCAGTGCTCTCATTATTTAAGTAGATTTAAAAAAAAATAATAAATGAGGACACTACATCTCCAGGTTTAGTTTTCAGATTCAGCACGTTTTCTCTTGGCTTTTTACTTCTTAGAAAATTTTTTTCTAGTAATACATGTTGTAAAAATGTAAAAAATAGAAAGTGAAAGTACTCATTTCTATCATCAAATGTTAATGCACAGTTGGCATTTAACTTACCCCTTGAGAATTATTTTGATAAGCTATATTAAACTGTGACTTTGGTTTAATAACTGTGCTAGTTTCCTTAGGAAATCAGATGTTTATAAGATAATCCATCTGGATGTATTTATAACACGAAAAATTGCAGATAATTTAAATATAATTCATTAAGCAGTTTATTAAATTGATTCAGGTAATGGCTGGAATACTAGTCATTCATTTTAGAAGATTTTTAGAATAGTATTTCAGGGCATGGGAAATGTTTTGTGTTACTAGAAAAAAAGTTACAAAACATAAATAATAGTCCAATTTAAATATCGTGTGAATATGTTTGCATAGGAAAAGAATAGTTAATACACCAGAAGGTTGACATTTATCCTGGGTAGCTGGAATTAAGGGTGATGTTTTCATCTTTGTGCATTTCTTCATTTTCCAATTATAATGAGCATGTATTGCTTTTATTTTCATATTGCTTTTGTAAGAAACATTTTTGAAAACTGGTATTTTAAAACTCCCCATTATGTACCTCTATGTAGGTGATTCCCCAAGAATCTGTTTTGTTTTGTTTTTTCTCCAAACAATTAAGGAAAGCTTTTCTTGATGCCTAGCACTTATTTAGGGAGTATGAACGAAGCTACTCACTATGCAAATCAAAGATTGACTTATACCACTTACAAAATTAAGTCTTCCAAGTTTTTCAGGGAATCTTTTTTTCCCAGTAGTTAGCACCTCCCTCCCTTTTTCCTATGGAAACAGACCTTTTTTATTACCTTCAGGAGTATGATGATACTACTTTTTTTTTATTGTAATAAAACATTGATAACATAATATTTACTATTTTGACCATTTTTAAGTGTACAGTTTTGTAGCCTTAAAGTACATTTTGTTCTGCAACCATCATCACCGTCCATTTGTAGAATCTTTTATCTTCTAAAACTGAGACTCTGTACCCATTAAACAGTAACTCCCCATTCTTCCCTCCTCCCAGCACCTACGAACTACCATTCTTTTCTGTCCCTATGAATTTACCCTAGGAGCCTCACATAAGAGGAAACATACAATATTTGTCCTTTTGTGACTTACTTATCTTACTTAGCCTAATGTCTTCAGGTTCATCCACATTATAGCAGTGTATTGAAATTTACTTCCTTTTTAAAGGCTAGATGATATTCTACTGTAAGTACCACAGTTTTTTAATCCATTCATCATTGAACAGTTGGATTGCATCTACTTTTGGCTATTGTAAATAATGCTGCTGTGAATATGAGAATACAAATGGCTGCTTTCACTTCTTTTTTTTTTTTTTCAACTTTTATTTATTTTTGGGACAGAGAGAGAGAGAGCATGAACGGGGGAGGGGCAGAGAGAGAGGGGGACACAGAACCGGAAGCAGGCTCCAGGCTCCGAGCCATCAGCCCAGAGCCTGACGCGGGGCTCGAACTCACAGACCGCGAGATCGTGACCTGGCTGAAGTCGGACGCTTAACCGACTGCGCCACCCAGGCGCCCCATCACTTCTTTTGAGTAAATACCCAGAAGCAGGATTGCTAGATCATATGGTAATTCTGTGTTTAATTTTTTGAGGAATTGCCATATCATTTTCCACAGTGGCTGAACCATTTTGCATCCCTACCACCAATGTACAGGGGTTCCAATTTCTCCACATACTTACCAATACTTATTTTCTCTTTTTTATAATAGCCATCCTAGCAAGTGTGAAGTGACATCTCATTTGTAGGTTGGCTTTGTGTTTCTCTGTGACTAGTTTGGTATCTTTTTGTGTTTATTGGCCGTTTGTATATATTCTTTAGAGAAATATCTATTCAAGTCTTCTTCCCATTTCTTTTATTGTTTTTTGTCGTTAAAATATAGGAGTTCTTTATATATTATGGATATCAATCCTTTGTCAGTTAATTGGATTTGTAAATATGTTCCCCTGTTCCATGGGTTTCCATTCACTCTGTGGATAGTATCCTTGGCACAAAAGTTTGTAATTTTGATTAATTCCAGATCTTTTTCTTTAGTTATCTGTACTTTCAGTGTCATATCTAAGAAATCATTGTCAAATCCAGTGTTATGAAAGTTTTTGCCCATGTTTTATTCTAAGAGTTTCTCTGTATTCTCTTGTACTTTTAAAGGTTTCCCTTAAAATGGTTTTGCTATCTAAGGTTTCTCCCATCCTGATTGGTTTAAGTAGTTAGGAAGGGGATCATTTCTGTCATCCTATAGTGCTGACATTAAAAAAATAAAACTACTACATCGGTCTTTTTATCCACTGGAATCTAAAAATCGTAGTTATTTAATATTTGTCTTGGATGTTAAAAAAATACATAAACACATTCTTTAACAGCCAGAAATTTTATCTTAATTCTTTTTTTTCCTCGCTTTTAATTTGTATTCTCAATTCACTTAACCCACAGCATTTTATCTTGATATACTTTTGTACTTAAAAGTAATTTAAGTGTCCTTTTGTACTTGTAAAAATTCGAAGTGTTTTACGCTTTTTTGTGATCACAAGGCTATAAGAAATATAATCTATTAATATTCAATTGATTCAAACAGCAAAAACATACCTATTTTGATTAAAAATGATTAAACATAGAAAGTAAGTTTCATTAGGATTTCATGTGGTTGAAGTCCCCCCACCCATATATCTGTGGAAGAATCTTACTGCTGAAGATCATGTTTGTCATTAGTTTCATTGTTTTTATAAATGCAAGCACTGAGAAATGAGAAACATTGTTCATATAAGTAAGTAGACAGTAATGAAAGGAGTTTAGCAGTGCCACTTTCTGGCTTGTATGCCGAAAAACACTAGCCCAGAAATTTTTTTCATGGTCTCTTAGCTTGATTAGGTCTCCTTTCAGTTTTGTTGAAAGCAGAAAATTAGAAACTACCTTACCTAACAAAGGATTTGTTGCCTTGCTTTGTCATTCACTTTCTTAACACCTGCACTAGTGTTTTTCTTTGGCTTTAGGAAAGTTTTTAAGGCCTTGAGGCAGTCCACAATGGTAAGATGGAGAATGCGTGAGAGACATGACTTTCTTTTGTAAAATGAGAGAAAGGTAAATGGAAGAGGATGCCTTCACGCAAATCAGTTTTGTTTTTTTTTTTAAGTACATATGGAAGTTGAGAATCTGGAAATAGATTCCCATAAAATTTTTCTTAGAAAGTCTTGTTATACTATACCCATCTAAGATGTAGCTGTTCATTTTAAAAATAGTACACCTACTTAAAAGTGTAAGGTATTCCTTTTTCAACCATCCTTACATGTAGGTACACTGATAAAAGTGGTATCAAACCATTCATATCACTTAATGTTTTATGAAGTACCCGTCTAATTCTTAACACAAATCCTTGTGGTTTACATACCCTTATTTTGCTTGTGAACCAGTGCTCAAAGCAAAATTAAATGATAAAATGTCTTGATAAAACAAAATGAAATGACTGGGTAAAGCCAGCCTAAGGGGTTGGGGGTACACTAATGTTGCAGGTTTTTAAAAATACTGCCTGTTTTTCTAGAATTACCAATCTTCAGAGTAGTATGGCATGTAATTAGAGACTTGTTAGGTACTTTGGCCTTTTATTTTTATGTGAAAGTAGCCTTTATATGATTTCAGAGAGATATGTATGAACTTTTGAATACTTCATGACAAGCTCTGTAGCTCATAAAGCAGCTCACTAAGAGAAACTCTAGTCTATTGAGCAATAATAAAGTTACGTAGAGCACTATGGTTTTTATAACAGATTAACATAAACAATTTTTTAATTCAAGTGTTGCATCATCTGGGTGAAACTGTGAAAGAGATGGTAATAACTCCTTTTGTCATCCAAGCCCAAATTATAGTTCTGATGGTCCAGTTATCTTAAAGTTGCTGCCAGTGGTTCCATGACAGGCAATGGTTTGTGTGTGGGTCTTTCTTATTTCTATAGCCTAAAAGGAGCATTTGTTATAAACTATATACTTTATTCCCTGGAGTACTTGCTATGAAATAGAGCCACAAACCATCAATAAAATTTATATTAGCTATTTCATAGATATTGCTGGTATTTGTTTATCATGAAATGATTGTTTAGATACTATTGTAGTTTCTTGGGGAGATGCAGAATGATTCTGCACAAAAAGCAGTTGTTAAAAACTTGTAATCAAAGAAAACTCTTAAGAGTTTAACTAGAGAGTTTGAAGAAAAACTTAGATGGCTTTCTTAATTTTTCTTAAAGGATGGGTCTTCAGTTAAGGAAGTTGAAACCTACCACCGGACGCGTGCCTTAAGGTCTTTGAGAAAAAATGCACAGAATTCTTCAGATTCTAGTTTTGATAAGAATATGGAAATAACAGAGAAACGTGCTAATGGAAGGCATTTTACAAGGTAATACAAGATGGTTGAATTCCAATTCAAAATAGTTTTAAAGTAACTTAGGATTTGCATTTAATTTTTAAGTGTATTCTTGACCAATCATCAAGATGAAATGAAATTACCACAAATGAATATCATTGAATTAAAATTTTAATATGTACCAGGTTTGTTTTTATTTTCTTGTTCACAGAGAGTATTTGTGATATGTGTGAGTGCAGCTGACAAAGTTGCTTGAGACTATTTGAGTATATTTGTGACTTTTTCATTTTAACTTGTTTATGATATGTGGTTTTGTTCATAATTATACAAAGCCTTTATTCAAAATAGGAATTATATTTCTGTTTGCTTGCTATCAAGCAAATCAATTCTGAGTTATTTATGAATTTGTGTTAGTATGCTTCTAGAGCAGTCACATAGGAGACAGAACATGATTTTTTTTTTTTTTTTTTTACTTGTCTAAGGGGACTAAATGCTTTATACATACTTAAATTTCATTTCTCAAGAACCCTGAGGTAGGTGGCATGAATTCCATTTTAATACTCAAGGAATTAGTTTTAGTGAATTTAGATAGGTGATTCAGGGAACTTGGATTTGTTTGGTTAGGGGCAGATTTAAATTTAATTAGCTAAAAACCTTTACTTTTCCTCCCACTTTGGTGGGCCTAACATAAATGAGCAGGAAAGTGCTAATTAGAATAAATTTCTTTTGATGAAATAATTGTTTTATATATTAATTCTTCTCATAAATTTCTCATAATGACTTACAGGACTAGAACCCTCCTCTTAAGTTTATTTTGATTATTTTATGTAGCAAATTTTCCAGATAAATGACATCATGCCCTTTTAAATTTGTTTTTGTTACTATTTTTTTGCTACTATTGTTTAAATAGTCTTTCATTACACATTTTAAAATTTGCATCCATTTTTTCATCCATTATTTATGGCATGTTTACTACTGTATTTCATGGGATCCAAGATAGCAGCAATTTAAACACTCATTATTTCATGAGACAGTAAAAGAGAAAAAAAACACCGAAAGTTAAACTATGACATTCTATCACTTTTAAGACACATCCCTAATTTCAGAGATGCTAAAGTGGGGGGGAGAAATGTATAACTTACAGGATTGAAATACAATTTAAACTACCCCAGTATTTCTGAAACTTCAAGTCTTCTTGGGGTGTGGGGAGTGGCCCATGGATTCTGTGTGAGAATTTTAAAATTTATTTCATGATCTGAAGTAAAAGTTGACATTCTGGATCATCTAAATTGCTATCTTGCAGAGAATAGTCATAAAATTTCAGGCCCTACATTTGTGTTTACAACTAGTTGGCAGTAACTAGTACTGCTTGAATTATCTCAGGCTCATGAGATAAAAACTGAGTCTGACCTTAATACATAAATGATGCTTTGAAGAGAAAGCCATGGATGTGATGTCATGACATGCTGTTGAAATGAAGGTTTGGAGTACTTCAAAAAGAGAAGTGGATGAATTGAGTCATGGCATAAACAAACCAAATTTAAGAGAAACTGATAGCAGTCTGTACCATATTCACACAGCAAATGGCTATTTTATTTCAGCAAAACCTCATATTAATATTTTTGTTAGTGGTCAGTTTCATAGTTTTATTTGTATAAAATGTAAATAAATCTGTGTCTCGTTTGGCTTGTACATAGTCAAAAAAATTTAATGTTGGAAGTCCTTAAAGTCTTTATCTTTTAAAAAAATCTGTACCTTATTCAAGTTGTGCTGGACCTTATGTTCAAAATGTATAAAGGAATGTTTTAAAATAGGTACTTTTTTAATCTAGAATTAAAGATGAGTGACTTGGTATTTTTAAATTTGATTCCTTCTAAAATATATTGAATTTCTGTCTTTTCAGATTGTTTTTAAATAATAACTTTATGGAGATATAATTCACATACCATAAAATTCACAATTTTAAAATATATAGTTCAGTGGTTTTAGAATATTCACAATATTGTGTCACCATCGCTTACTGTCCAATTTCAGAACTTTTTCGCCACCCCAGAAAGAAATCCTGTTATATTATCTCCCACCTCCTTCTCCCTCCCCAGTGGCCCCTTAGGAACCATTAATCTACTTTCCATCTCCATGGATTTGCCTATTCTGGACATTTTATGTAAATGGAATCGTATTTATGGCCTTATGTGTCTGGCTTCTTTCACTTGGTATGTTTTGAAGGTTCATTTTATTGTAGTACCCATCAGCACTCCATTCTTTTTATTCCTGAATAAGATTCCATTGCACGATGGACATTTGGATTGTTTCTACTTTGTGGCTGTTATGAATGATACTGTGAACATTCGTGTTCAGTTTGTGTGGACATAGGGTTTTGATTATTTGGGGTATATACCTAGGAGTGAATTGCTGGGACATTGGGGAACTGCTGAACAGTTGGCTAAAGCAGCTGTACCGTTTTACATTCCCACCAACAGTGTATCAGGGTTCCAGTTTTTCCACATCCTTGTCAACACTTGTCATAGTCCATCTTTTTTTGGTTTTAGCCGTTTTAGTGGGTGTGAAAGTATCTCATTGTGGTTCTGATTTACATTTCCTTGATGGTTAATAACATTGAATATCTTTTCATGTGCTTATTGGCCATTTATATGCCTTCTGAGGGGAAGAATTTCTATCTTAAATAATCTCTGAATTAAGATCATTATTACAAAGACTTATTTTACATAGTGATAACATCAGGATCTGTTTGTATAAGACTTAGATAAAGTGGCCTACAGTATTGTTGAATTTTGTTTCATGTAGTTTCCTGTTTCTTACCAGGGTGACCCTTTTTGTGTTGCTAGTTTGCCTGAGTGTAGTAATCTCTTTACTTCTTTCTATGTCCCTCCGTCTCTTTTGTTTTCTCTCTGAGGCTCAAAGACCAGAGGACTAAGACTGTTAGACTAATATAGAAAGATTTGAGTAACTGTACCTTGAGGGCAGGATCTATATTTCTTTGGTCCTGTAGTTCTTAATTATGGTCCAATAATCATAGTTTTCAGGGGGCATATGAAACCTCTGAAAGAAGATATAAACTTGTATGTGTATATGCAGTTTTCTAGGTAGAAAAGATCTGTAGCTTTTATCAGATTCGCAGGAGTTGAGAAAAGTCCAGACACCTGTTTTTGTAAATAGTTTCATTGGAACACAGCCATGCCCATTCATTCTATGGCTGCTTTCCTGCTTCGTTGTTAGAATTGTTTTTGTGAGTAGTTGTGACAGAGACTATGAATCACAAGCCTAAAATATTTACTATCTAACTGTTTAAGAAAAAGTTTATCAACCCCTGCAAGGGGAGAGGTGCTCCCGTTCCCCAACAGGCAGAGAAAAAAGAGAGGGAGGGAGGAAGGGAGGTGAGAAAGGGAGAAAGAGGAGGGAGAGGAGAGGAGGGGGACAGAACATTGTTTTATCATTGTGTTCTAGCATTTAATAGGGACTAATAGGAAGTGTAGACCTGCATGGTATGGAGGGAGGGGTTCTTTTATGAGAAATGTCTATGAGCCTGTGAACAAGCTAGCCCTGACCTATTGATGGATTGCTCAAATGTTTTTATTTTGTTCTTGGTTCTTACCAAAAGAGATAATGAGTTAATGATGACTTACATTGTTGTGAGGACACATGATTTAACTTTTGGATAAGATGGTTCCACTTTATTTTAAAATGTCACATTTGAAATCCCATGTGTATAACCAGCCCACTTGCAAATAGCTTGACATATAGGTTGATTGATAGATGTAGCTATCTAGGTATGGAAAATTGTGTCCCTAAAAATAAGTTAATGAGATAAACTGTTTTGTTCAGTGGATTTTGGAAAAAATGTTAGGGGAGGGTACTTGTTTTTTTTTAAGCCTTTGAAAGTGTTTAATTTCCAACTCAGTAGATTCTGTCTGCCAGTTTGTAAGTGGCATATCTGATTCATAAATGGGACTGTTTCTGCAGGTGAATGATAATGCAGGTCATAAAGTTAGTAGCCAGCAAATGTTTTTAGAAGGAAATTAACATATCACTAAGGGACATTAGTTCTGTTTATAGTTACAAATATTTCAAGGATGTGCAATAACTATATTCCTATGATATAAAACACATTGTCTTGTTTTTGCTCAATACTTACAGTTCAGTTATACCCAAATACTTAGGTTAATGATATAATTTCTTGTTTTAACTAAGATACTTTGATTAATTCTGTTTAAGAGTTCATGCATGTATCATTGCATTTCACAACAGGCTTCTCAGAGTTTGTTTAGCTGTAACTAAACATACATGAGCATAGATATTCTAAAGATTTTTATTTTTCAGTGTTTTTTAGCCTTTTACGTATCTTAGTATTCTCTAAGCTGATTTAACTTTTTACGCTATTTTTTAGTTATCATAAAATATGGGATTTAAGATTATGTCAATTATTTTAAAATTTTTAATGTTTTTTTTATATAGGCAATTGGCCAGACAGCAGGCTGATAAGAAAAAAGAAGAGTGCAAAGAAGGTAAATAATGTTAAAGTCATTTCAGATTTAAAACCTGTAGTTCTTATTTTGTGTACAAATGTATTGAGATACATACAGTAAACTGTACATATTTAAAGTATACAGTTTGGTTTGACACAAATGTATGCTGTGAAACCATACCACAATTAGATGGTAAAGATAACTATCACTGCCAAAAACTTCCTCAGGCCTCTTTATAATCAACCCCCAGCTCCTCTCCAGGCTTTCCACACCCCAAGATTCCTGATCAATCACCAGTCTGCTTCCTATCACTATAGTTTAGTTTGCATCTTCTAGAGTTTTATGTAAATGAAATTATGCAGTATGCACTCTTTTTTGTCTGGCTTTCTTTTAGTATAATTACTTTTGAATATCATCCATGTTGTTGCATTTTCTTGCTGAGTATTCTGTTATATGAATATACCACAATTTGTGTATTTCCCCCAGCTTTATTGTGATATAATTGACATATAACATTGTGTACGTTTAAAGTGTACAACAAATGTTAATTTGGTACATTTATATATTGCACAATGATTACTGTCATAGTTTCACCTAACACCAACATCATGTCATATAATTACTATTTCTTTTTTGTGGTGAGAACATTTAAGATCTACTCTCTTAGCAACTTTGAAGTATATAATACAATATATATTAATTAAATGTCTATACTGTACATTAAATCCTCAGAGCTTATTTATTTTATAGCTGGAAATTTATATTCTGACCAACATTGCCTCTTTTCTCTCACCTCCCAGGCCTTGGCAACCAACATCCTAATCTGTTTCTACGATTTTGGCTTTTTTTAGATTCCACATTTAAGTGATATTACACAGTATTTGTCTTTCACTGATTTCTTTCACTTAGCATAACGCCCTCAAGGTCCATCCATGGACCTTGGGTATTTGGAAGAATATCCAAACAACAGGATATTCTTCTTTCTCATGGCTGAATAGTATTCTTTTATGTGTGTATATTTTTACAATCTTCTTTATCCATTTATCCATTGATGGACACTTAGGTTATTTCCCACAATGTGTTTATTCATCTTTTGGTGGACATTAGGGTTGTTTCCAGTTTGGGGCTATCAGAAACCTGCCTTGAACACAAATCTTTGTACTATATATCTTTCCTTTTCTCTGGGGAGTGGAATGGCTGGATCGTATGGTAGGTGTATGCTGTAACTTTTTTTTTGTTTCCTAATATTTTTAAGATAGGTAAGTTCAAGATATTATGATCTTGTTACACGAAAGTGTAGCTATTCAATTGTTCATTTTAGAACTGTTTTATAAATGCCATTATTTAAAATCTTTCCATTTATTTTCATTTACACATCTTGAAGACAAAGTGGTTCCGGTTACTCGGTCATTGAGGACTAGAAACATTGTTCAAACTAAAGAACGCTTGCATGAAGAGAATGGTGATGTTGAAGTTCGCCGAAGTTGTAGGATTCGAAGTCGTTACAGTAGTGTGAACCAGTCTGTGCTGTTTGACAAACTTATAACAAAGTAAGTAAAAATTATTTAAATCAAGATGATTTAGGTGGCATAATTTGTTGTTGGGGAAGGATCATAAATTTCAACTAGCCTGAGTGTTTAATGCATTCAGCTGTGTAAAGCAAAAGGGAGAAAGATTATTAGAGGACTTTGAATAATTCTATATAGATCTTTAAATTCTTGGAAAAAAATTATAGAATACTTTTACACAGGTAAATCAGTGCCTTGTATAGAGATATTTAAAATCCCAGCAATTAAAAAATATAATGGGAGAAAAATCAAGCTTTTAAAACTGTACCACTCTTTTACAGTTTTAGCTTATATTTATGTCAATTTTCTTAAAGCACTGCTGAAGCTGTACTTCAAAAAATGGATGACATGAAGAAGATGCGTAGACAGCGAATGAGGGAACTTGAAGACTTGGGAGTGTTTAATGAAACAGAAGAAGTAAATATATCCTTCCTCACTCTGGAAACTAATGCAACATTGTGTGTCAGCTACACTTCAGTAAAAAAGAATATCTCCTGTTTCACGGCTGATTTAGTGATCTCCAATTTAACCTTTTTTCTATAGTACCTATCCATTTTTGGTAAATTATTCATTGTTTTCAACATCTTTAAACTGTTCAGCATTTGTTTGATCAGTTACTAGATATTGCTGGAGTTTTAACAGTTTATAGCTATAAATATCTTCATTTTATTAAGCAAGATAGGAAGGTCCTACTGAATTTTTTAAATAAATATGCTAAATGTTAATGGCTTCTGTTTAAACATTTTTAGGAGAATCTTAATATGTACACAAGAGGAAAACAAAAAGGTATTCAAAGAACTGATGAGGAAACAACTGACAATCAAGAAGGCAGTGTGGGTTAGTCTTTTGTTTTACTTCTGGGTTTGAATTTCAGCACTTTTTATGTAGTAGAATATAGCTCAGCTCTTCTATTCAGAAGCTGTGACATTATTGGTATTTTGTGAGAGATCAAAGGATTGGTCATAATTTAAAAGTGAGAACAGGGGAGGGGCGCTTGGGTGTCTCAGTTGGTTGAGCGTCTTTTTTCTTTTTTAATTTTTTTTTTTTTAACGTTTATTTATTTTTGAGACAGAGAGAGACAGAGCATGAATGGGGGAGGGTCAGAGAGAGAGGGAGACACAGAATCTGAAACAGGCTCCAGGCTCTGAGCTGTCAGCACAGAGCCCAACGCGGGGCTCGAACTCACGGACCGCGAGATCGTGACCTGGCTGAAGTCGGACGCTTAACCGACTGCGCCACCCAGGCGCCCCAAGGTTGGTGTTTATTGAAAGACAGGCTCCAGGCTCTGAGCTGTCAGCACAGAGCCCAACGCGGGGCTCGAACTCACGGACCGCGAGATCGTGACCTGAGCCGAAGTCGGACGATTAACTGACTGAGCCACCCAGGCGCCCCGAGCGTCTAACTCTTAATTTCGGTTCAGGTCACGTGCTGAGCATGGCACCTGCTTAAGATTCTCTCTCGCTCTCGCTCTCGCTCTCGCTCGCTCTCAAATTTTAAAAAAAAATGAAAAAAAATGAAATAAAAGTGAGGGCAGGGGAAAGCTTAAAAGGATAGTGTGTTTTGTTTGGGAAAGTACTTGAAATCTACAAATCTAAAGCAGATAAACCTGATTTGCTTATATAATGCATTATAGCCAACACATCTCTACCAATTTTAGTTGAAAGGTGATTAAAATTAAGTTTTGCTCTTCTGTTAGGAATTACAACTGTAATTTATTAGAACTTTTCTTTAGCGAAAACCGGTTTTCTGAAATGCATTTTAAATATTTGGTGAGGGTGTTTTACATTTTTGTAAGTAGATATTTGAGTTATGCTCTGTGTAGCTCAGTGACAGCCAGAAGGGCTGGATCGAATTTAAAACTTAAGTTTAAAAGGCAAAAGTTGGGGTGCCTGGGTAGCTCAGTCAGTTGGGCATCCAACTCTTGATCTCAGCTTAGGTCTTGACCTCAGGGTCATGAGTTTGAGCCCTTGTGTTGGGCTCTGCACTGGGCGTGAAGCCTACTTAAAAAATTAAAATTAAAAATAAGTAAAAATGAAAAAATTAAAGGAAAAAGCTAAGTGAGGAGATACTTTAATTTGTCAACATGTTAAATTAACTTGGAAACTTAAGCACAGTCACTTATATTAATGAAATCAGCAGCAATACCATAAACTTTAGTTTGGTACTACTGACAGTAGCCTTTAAACATCTTTGCCTATTTCCTTTTTTCCTTCCTCTAGTTATTTTTAATTCTATAATTTACTTCATTTTTTAAAATCTTCATTTAATGCTGCGAAAGAATCATTTCTATGAGCAATCTAGAAGTAAATTTTTAAAGGAGGGTCTCTTTCTTTCTCTTTCAATTCCCCTTTATTAAAAATTGTTAACATTTTAGTGAGTATTCTGAAAGTAAATGTTTCTTAACTGTAGAATCATCTGAAGAGGGTGAAGACCAAGAAGATGAAGATGATGGTGAAGATGATGACGAAGATGATGAAGATGATGACGATGAAGATGAAGAAGATGGGGAAGAAGATAATCAGAAACGATATTATCTTAGACAGAGAAAAGCTACTGTTTATTACCAGGCTCCATTGGAAAGTAAGTGTTACATATATTTGTCCTAGGAGAAGATGTAATTATATTACTTTTATCTTTACTGCTTTTCCTCTGTTATTCTTATCTTTCATGTTTTCATTTTGTAGAATATCCATGGCTGTTGTCTTTCTTAAATTATCCTAAATGTGCAAGAAGTCATTACTTCAAGAAAGTTAAATGTTAGCCTTGACCAAAGCAAATAATTGGGCCATTTTGAAATTTCATGTCTGTCTTTACTTACTTTAGATTTTATAGCTTTCAACTTAGTTTATTTTTTCACTTTGTGTAAATAAGACTGCTTTTGACTTATGTTACAGTTGTGTTTCAGTCCTAATGAGCATATATATGCAGGGCTGATAACCAGCTGTTATGCATCAGTATAATCATAATGGTTGTTTACGGCCAGTGTATGTTTTGGTTGGGTGGGTGTCTGTGCTTTATATAATTTTCAATAGCAACCCTTCAGACATAAGTGACTTTAAACATGAACAGTAAAATAGTCTGGTAGATATGTACTAGTATTTTCATGGAAGGCAGCACCTTTGTAAGTATTTAGATGAAAAACAAAATTATCTTCATAACTACTTAATATGTCACATACCTATAATTCTTCTTTTTAGAACCTCGTCACCAGAGAAAGCCCAACATATTTTACACTGGCCCAGCTTCTCCTGCAAGACCAAGATATAGATTATCTTCTGCGGGACCAAGAAGTCCTTATTGTAAACGAATGAACAGGTTTGGTTCTGAAGTACTGATTGATTTATAACAACTTAATTGTGGCTGTGATAGGTAGGATTCTAGAGTTTTAGGACTGGATGTATCCAGATAGAATTCTAGAATCCTGTATCTTGGAGAGTTCTCTCTATGCCTATAGTGCTCTTATCCCTGCTACCACTGACTAGATTTTTGCTTTTGCTTCCATTACTAGGTAGTTAGTAACTACCATGGTAAGGTAGTTTATTCCGTTGTTCCACACTTTACTAATAGAGAGCTACCTTTGTTTCAGTGTTTACTGTATTCCTGGCTTGGTGTTAATAAGCATCTCACATAGACTGTTTCATTTAATCTTCACATTAAGTTAGAGTGTAGGTTAAGTCTACTATTTCACATAGTATCACAGACATATTTTCTTACTGTGACAAACATTCTAGGTTACATAGCTTTCTAGACTTTTCACGATGCTAACCATCCTCTTCTGGATCTGTTTTTTTCCCTGAGGTTTTATTTCCACTTAAAAATTTTTTTTTTCTCATATAGTAAGAAACATTAATTTTCTTTGACTATTAAAATTATTTGTGGGTTTCTTTTCCTTCTACATCATAACACTTGTTGGCTGTCTGTCATATTTAAGTCCAAAGAGGTAGTTCTTGTTATTTCCTCATTTTCCCAAGTTAAAAAAGGCTTTGTGATTCATTAAAACTTTCTGGGTAATAATAACATTATAGTAGTTCATGAATGAGAGAGCTCGTGGTGAAGATTAAAGAGACAGGGGAAAAAATGACATTTGTGTGGAAATGGTACTTTTTTCTAATATTAATTTCCTCAGACGTGAGACTGAAATCCTATGAGACTTCAACTATTTGAACAGCTCTTGGAAGTCTCCTCATAGAAGCAGACTAATAACTGAAAGCAACACTTTTGTAAATACTGACATTCTTCTAGGAAAAATATGAAATACTGCTTGTGTCCCTAGGTCTTTTAATTTCATTTTCAGAGTGTCAAAATCACAAGCGTACATCCTAGATTTCCTGTTTCATCATCCCTTTCCATAAAACCAGAGCCCAGAAGGATGGAGGGTCAGGAGGGCAACCTGTCAGAGCTGCCCAAGATAAATTGCACCTGAAAGGAGGCCACACTATCATTACTTTTGATAGGCCCCTTTGGAATATTGTTAAAGACCAGTATTTTGATAGTGAAATCTAATGATCTACAGAAAAGGGGGGTAAAGTGTAACATTCCCTGGAATCCCCTCCAAGCATAAGGCCCAGGGCAGCTGTCTTGGTTGCCTGACTTAAAGGATAAACCTCTACTAGATCCAACAGAAGTGAAAAAGGCTGGCAGTTACTTTGAGATTAAATTTCTTCTTCCATTTTTAATGGGTATATGTTTCTGGAAGTAATGTATTTAATGACTGCCTCTGTAGTCACCACCTATAATGGATCTTGCAGCAGGTAGGAATTTTTTTTTTTGCTCCTTTGGTGCTCAGGTTCCCATATTTGGTTCACAGAGTCTACCATTTATTTATGTAAAGTGTCTCATACTTCTTTGGGTGCAGGACTTTTTTTTTCTCCAATTAACAAATGTTTGAGTACTACCATGTACTAAGCACTATGGATATAAAAATGACTTAAGTCAGGATTCCTGCCCTCAGATCTCATAAACTAGTGGAAGATTTGACACATTTGTTATTTTATTATGTATTTATGTATTTATTTATTTTTTATTTGCATGTAGTTGACACATGATGTTACATTAGTTTCAATTTTACAACATAGTTATTCAGCAACTGTATCTGTTATGCTTTGGTCACCACAAGTGTAGCTACCATCTGTCACCGTAACAGCGGTATTAAAATAGTAGTGACGATATATTCCCTATGCTGTACCTTTGCTCTTGTGACTTACTCATTCCATTACTGGAAGCCTTGTATGTTCCACTCCTGGTCACCCATTTTGCCCATCCCCCCCTTACCACCCCCGCCCCCCCACCACCCGTCTGACAACCATCAAGCTTATTCTCTGTACTTATTGGTCTGATTCTGCTTTTTGTTTGTTTATTCATTCTGACACATTTAAATTAAAGTATGAACTAAGATATTTAAATTGTACCCTGAGTCACATTATTTGACTTAATGACTGATTTTGGTTTGGATAGCTTTGTAAAAATTTTTTTCTTTTTGATAACAGATTTATTGAGATGCAATTCACATGCCATATAGTTTACCTGTTTAAAATGTACAGTTCAAGGGGTTTTCACAGTTGTGCAGCTATAACCACAAACGATTTTAGAACATTTTTCTTACCTCAGAAAGAAGCCCTGTACTCTTTAGTTATCTCCAGTCCCTCCATCTCCCACAGCCCTGAGCAGCCACTAATCTTTTATCTGTCTCTCTAGATTTGCCTATTCTGAGTATTTCATATACGCGGACTCTTTTGTGAGTGACTTCTTTCACTTGGTACATTTTTAAGGTTCATCCACGTTTAGCATGTACCAGTACTTCATTCTTTTTTATTGCCAAATAAGATTCCATTGTATAAATATACCATATTTTGGTTATCCATTTATCAGCTGATGGATATTTGGGTTGTTTCTACTTTTTGTGAATAATGCTACCATGACCATTTGTGAACAACTTTTTGTATGGACTTATGTGTTCACTTCTCTTAGGTATGTACCTAAAAATGGAATTGCTAGATCAAATGCTAACTATATTTACTGTTTCAGGGAATTGCTAAATTATTTTCCAGAATGGCTGCTTTATTTTACTTTCCCGCAAGCGATGTATGCATGTTCCAATTTCTCCACATCTCAACTGTTAATATTATCTGACCTTTTGATGTAGCCCTTTAAACCTTTTTTTCTCCCCCCTAACACTCTTACAACAAGGTGATATGAACATCTCTTCCCCTTTAACACCGTAATGGTCATTTTGCTCAGCCTTTTTACTTTTTCTTAAAGAGACCAGCTTATGTTTATATTCATGTCCTACTTCACCTACTTAGGCATGGGACCAGAGCACACATCCAAAGAATCATTTGGGCATTGTTCTCGGTACCCATGGCAAATGGTCGAAAAACCTTGCAGCCGCAGTGCAGGATCTTCCAAGGGTTTTTTGGCGTGCTTACCATAACAGAGGTTCAGGAACGCTGACTTTAAGCAGGATTTTCTTTCTTATGATTACTCACCTCTACTCATCTAAGGTTTATTCTTTAGTTTCAGTCTGCAGTTTCTGGAACAAGCCCAATCCCTTTGAACCTGAAGGTAACCTAGTACCGTTGCTTCACCAGTATTCCAGAGTGCCCCTTACCTGGTGTCAAGATGCTAGAACTGGCAACTCTAAACACTGATTAAGTTCACAGTGCTGGTCCAGCACTTGTCTATGCCAGAATTTCAAACATTTTTAGTAAAATGAAAAATAAAGAGTGAGTGTGGGTGTGGGTGTTTAGAATCTCTTTAAAACTGAAAAAATGGCCTTTCTACAGTATAGAGTAATTGTGAAAACCCTGGACCCATGACTAGGACTGCTAGGTTTCAGGCCCAGCCCTACCACTTTATTAATGACCTTTAGCAAGTTACTTAACCTCTCATTTCAGTTTTTTGACCCATAGAATGAGAATGATATTAGCTGTCTCACAGTAATGTGAGAATTAGATGAGTTAATACACGAAAAGCATTTAAACTACTATTTGGCATGTATTGAGTGCTCTATGTCTTTGTTATAACTACAATGCTTAAAAACCCTACTTTTCAGGGGCGCCTGGGTGGCTCAGTCGGTTGGGCGTCCGACTTCAGCTCAGGTCATGATCTCGCAGCTCATGAGTTCAGGCCCCGTGTCGGGCTCTGTGCTGACAGCTCAGGGCCTAGAGCCTGCTTCGGATTCTGTGTTTCCATCTCTCTCTGCGCCGCCCCCCCCCATCCCCCACTCCTGCTCACACTCTGTCTGTCTCAAAAATAAACATTAAAAAAATTTTCTTTTAATTCCTTTTCAAATCAAACATTGGAAAATTTATTTCAGTCCACAGGTTTTGTTGTTTGCTTATAATTCTTTTGGTTTGTGAAATAAACAACTGGAAATTACCAGTGTATATAGAAAGTGGGTTTTTTGAATAGACAAAGGTTTGAGTTCTGACACCATCGTTGCCTAATTCTACTATTTTAAGCAAGTTATTTAAACTACGAGCCAGTCACATTGGCTGCAACTCTAAAGTGAGCCTGCTGATATGTACTTGTCCAGAGCTTTAATTAAGATTCAGTGGGATAATATATCTACTATCTGGTACAAGAAGCATTTAATAAATGTTAGTCCTTTTTATTGTGAAGTTAGTCTTCATTATGTGAATACATACGGAATTCACTTACTGTTATGTGAATTATGTGCCTCCAGGTTAGAGTTGTTTTGTAATATTAATGGTAATATTAAATAAATTAGTCTTTCATATAAAATTACACACTTGTACTAGATAGTTTTAGTTTCAAGCCAGTCATAAGAATAGTCTTGGGCATGTTTGGGGAGGTGGACATTGGAGGATTATTTTCTCATTTAAATATCTGTGAGAAACCCCTTATCCAAAACCTGTGGAGCCATTTGTGTTTCATAATTCAGACTGGGGTGAAGGGGGAATTACAAAGGTAATGTATAACATTAACATCTCTAGGAGTGTCTGGGCCAGCACTGCCTAGTCAAATGTGTAATAGCAGAACATATGAATAATCATAGTAAGTGGGACAAATAGAGACTGAATTTCCTTTACAACATTTCATTTTTTTAAATGAATATAATTTATTGTCAAATTGGCTTACATACAACACCCAGTGCTCATCCCAACAAGTGCCCTCCTCAATGCCCATCACCCATTCCCTCCCCCCCCCCCATTTTTATGACATTTCAGATCCTGGTAAGTGAATAGTGGAAAAACTTATTCTCAGAGTATAAGATTCTGCACCTATGTTATGGAAATAATAGACTGTGAACCTTTAATATTTTTGGAAATATCTACTTACTGTGATTGCACTCTGACTCAGGAAAAGCTCTAGACCCTGAGCCAATGATTAAAGGTTTTCCCAGCTAGATTCTTTGTTTTTCCTATGGGTGTTTTGCAACAAATGCAAAGGTAGAAGTGATTGAAATTTTTTTCAGTATTTGTAGCACTTGGTGTCTTATTTAGTACTACCAACCAGCCTAAGAATTTGATTATATCCTTACCTCCTTTTTGTGAGAAAATTAAGGCTTATATGGGTTAAGTAATACATCCATATTGACACAGCAGTAAATGACAGTTGTAAATTTACAGGTGATGATACTGTAGATAAAAGGTCATCTTATTTCTCACTGTATTCCTAGTATTTTTTAAACTCTTCTTGATCCTTTTTGGTTTGCATAAAAATTCTCCTGTTCTCCTTTTAAGATTGACATTTCAAAAGGTGAAATTATGTATAGTATAATATTACAAATGTGAAACTATATGTGGTATAATATTGAAAATGCTTTCTGAAGTTATAGTCCCAAAGAGTTTAATATCCTCTTTTTCCCACCTTTCTCTTTGAGGATAACTGATTTACATCAAGACTAAGAAGTCATTCTGCTTGGACCATATTCTATCATAATGAACATTTGATTGTCAGCTCTATCACAGCCACCTATCTCTTTCCCTTCCTCTCAGTTATCCATGTATTTTATTCCCTCCAAAAGATTGAACCATCAAAGCCTACTTCATTGCTTCAGCAAATGTATTAATTTTTTGATAAATCTTTTTGGATCCTTAGGTAATTCTGATGTTTGCATCTTATGCCTCTGTTTTTCCTGCCCTCCTTCGTCATGATTTCAGTTTTCCTCTTTACTTTAGGCGAAGGCATGCAATCCACAGTAGTGACTCTACTTCATCTTCCTCTTCTGAAGATGAACAGCACTTTGAGAGACGGAGAAAAAGGAGCCGCAATAGAGCTATCAACAGGTAAGTCTTCTACTGATGCTTTTTAATACTATAAGCTATTTTTTTTTTTAAGTGGTGAGAAGGCTGAATAATTTGGGAGCAGATACAGCTTGACTAAATTTAAAATTTTGGGATACCTGGGTGGCTCAGTCAGTTAAGCATCCAGCTCTTGATTTCGGCTCAGGTCATGATCTCACAGTTCATGGGATTGAGCCCCACATCAGGTCGACACTGACAGCACAGAGCCTGCTTGGGAGGCTCTCTCTCCCTCTCTCTCTGCCCTCACCCCCAATAAATAAACATGTAAAAATTTATACAAAAAGTTAATGTATAAATTAGAATGCCATCTTGTTTGAAACATCTATATTTGAAACTTAAAATACATTAGAACTTTTTCTTTTACAGCCATTGTATAGCTCAAATGGTGCTTGACAAACATGGACTTGAGGAAACTTGAAATTTTTTCACTTCAAATACATTTTTTTCTGTTTATAATAATTATAATAATACATCCTTATAGAACTCGTTAGGAAAATGGGTTTACTTATTTCATAACTTTTTGTAATATAAGTTCGTGTAAGTTCATATATAAGTTTATAGCAAGGATCATACCCATTTTACAGATGTGGTCAGGGGAGTGAAAAAATGCAGGGCTTGTATCCTAATAAAGTAATATTCTCATAGAGTAAAAACTGCATGGTGAAGCAATTAGAAACATAATAATTGAAGGGACGTGCAAACCAACCATTCTTTGTATCCTAAGCTCTATTCTTTTACCACGTTAGCTCTGCCCTAGTATGGTAGCCACTAGTTACATGTGGCTATTAAGCACTTGAAATGTACCTAATCTGAATTGAGAAATATTGTAAAATTTTGTAAAAAAAAAAAAAAAAAAACATTCTTGGATTTCAAAGACTTAGTATAAGAAAGAATGTAAAATATCTCAGTTTTTTAAATATTTATTTTGCATATTGAGATGGTATGTTTTAGATATGTTGGGGTAAGTGAAATATATTATTACTTTTTCTTTGTTTAGTGTATCTAATAGAAAATTTTAAATTACATCTTTTACTTACATTTCATTTCTGTTGGCAGCAGTGAGTTAGATCATCGAAAACCTGTATTACTTAGACTGATGTTTCTTTGCCTTCATTCATAGAAATGTACATCTAATCCTGTAGTTTCTGTATCATGCAGTTATATTTCTATTAAGAATTATAACTTAGTCAGTTAGCGTCCAACTTCAGCTCATGTCATGATCTCACGGTTTGTGGGTTCAAGCCCTGTACCAGGCTCTGCACTGACAGCTCAGAGCCTGGAGCCTCCTTCACATTCTTTGTCTCCCTCTCTCTGCCCCTCCCCCACTCATGCTCTGTCGAAAATAAATAAATAAATAAATAAATAAATAAATAAATAAATAAATAAATAAATAAGTTATTTGAGAAATACCTTTTAAAAAGCCACAATTGAAAACGTGTTCATCTTAGATTTCACAGTATAAATTCCTTGTGGAGTCTGGAGATACCAAGACTTGTCACTTGGGGTGAGTTTGGTGTGCTTTTACTTGTGTTTAGTTGTATTTCTTTTCTTAGGCATTCCAACGTGTCTTAACCTCTAACATAAGCAGTTTCCACTCTCCATCTATAAAACAAGCAGGTACTTCTAGGTGTATTTTTTATAATCTACTATAACTGTTTTTGAAAGTAGTTAGGAAAGTAGTGATTCATTCTTGCTTGAGATGGTTGATGTGGATCCAAGGTGCTTGGTGGACTATGAATATTTTGCTGAGAGGTACTGTAGCAGAGTTATTGCAGGTCTGGAGACACTGCTTTGGTTTGAGTCCAGGAACTGACACTTAACCAGTTGTGACTTTGTGCATTTCAGTTTATCTTTTTGTGCCTCAGGTTTTTTTTTAAGGTTTATTTATTCATTTTGAGAGAGAGAGCATAAGCAGAGGAGGGGCAAAGAGAGAATCCCAAGCAGGCTCCATGCTGTCAGCATGCAGGGCTCAAACTCATGAACTGCGAGATGATGCCCTGAGCCAAAACCAAGAGTCAGAGCCACCCAGGCACCCCATCAGTTTTCTTTTAAAATACGAGAAATAATAGCTACTCAATAAATGACTTTTTTGAGGATTTCATGGACTATTACATATAAAGCACCTAAAACAGCCTGACAAGTGGTAAATACTCTGTATATGTTAAGCACAATCATTGTAAAGTATATTGATACAGTCTGAATTGCTAACCATGAATTACTTTATGATGCTGTGGCATCTTGAACACTGGCACTTCGTTTGACTGTATATCTCTGATAATAAAACTTCAGGTATAAATATTTCTAACATTAAAGTTCCCAACCTATAAAGAAAATGAAGTTGAAATACATAATTTCACAGTTGCTGATTGAAATTTAACTTTTTAAATTTTTTAAATTATTTTTTATAATGTTCATTGATTTATTTTGAGAGAGAGAGAAAACAGGGAAGAGGCAGAGAGAGGGAGAGAGAATCCCAAGCAGGCCCCACGTTGCCAACATGGAGCCTGATGTGGGGGCTGAAACTCACAAACCACAAGTTCATGACCTGAGCTGAAACCAAGAGTCAGATGCTTAGCTGACTGTGCCACCCAAGTACCCCAACTTGTTTTTAAATTTTTAGGAAAAATGTCCATATTCTGACATAGAATTTGGGGGAGAAAGTGAACTGATAGGTGTTTTATTTTTATTTTATTTTTATTTATTTGTCTTTTTTTTTTTTTTTTTTTAAGAGAGAAAGAGAGCATGAGTGGTAGAGGGAGATAGAATCTTAAGTGGGCTCCATACCCAGAATGGAGCCCAAAGTGGGCTTGATCCCACAACCTTGAGGTCATGACCTGAGCCAAAATCAAGAGTTGGATGCTTGGGGTGCCTGGGTGGCTCAGTCGTTTAAGCGCCAGACTTCAGCTTAGGTCATGATCTTACAGTTCGTGGGTTCAAGCCCCACATCAGCCTGGAGCCTGTTTTGGTTTCTGTGTCTCCCTCCCTCCCTCTCTCTCTCTCTGTCCCTCCCCTGTTCACCCTCTGTCTCTCTCTCTTTCTCTCAAAAATAAACAAACAAAAAAAGTTGAATGCTCAACCGAGCTACCCAACACCCTAATGGGTGTTTCTTTTTAATTTTTTAAAAATAGGTGCCTCCCACTAAATTTTCGGAAAGATGAATTAAAAGGAATTTATAAAGATAGAATGAAGATTGGAGCAAGTCTTGCAGATGTTGATCCAATGCAACTAGATTCTTCAGTGAGTACGATCTTGTATGCTTGAACTTAAATACTGTTTTAATTTAGTTTTAAAGTTTAACCAATTTTTCTTTAAATCCGAAACTTTACAGACTTTTTCAGGCTACAACTAAAATGCTGTTACTTAGTTGGCTGTGTATAGGTTGAGCCTAGTATAGAAATGGAGTGATATTTTAATTTTGATTCCAAATCTGAGAATGTCCATGTTTCCCTTCCATTATCAGGTACGATTTGATAGCATTGGTGGCCTGTCTAATCATATTGCAGCTCTAAAAGAGATGGTGGTGTTTCCATTACTTTATCCAGAAGTCTTTGAAAAATTCAAAATTCAACCTCCAAGGTAATTTAATAATTTTATTTTAGCCAAAATGTGGGCTGTGCTACTGTTGTCCAGAAAGATAACATTTCTCCATTGAAATTTTTTAGGTCTACAGTAATTTATTGTGCTTTTCTGGGTACTTTGAATATTTTTACTTTTCTAATATTTAACTTGAAAAATGGTTTCAAAATTGATCCTCACGAAAAGAAAAATAATTTCCAATGCTTTTCATATATTTACTGAAATTTCTCCTATACTTTTTAGTTTTTTCTTTCACTTTTACAATTTTGTTTCAGGTCTGTATCAAAGTAATATATGTACATTTAATACTTTTTAAAGTTTTGTTTATTTTAAGAGAGAGTGCACAATCGGGGGAGGGATGGAGAGAGAGAACCCCAAGCAGGATCTGTGCTGGCGGCATAGAGCCCAATCTCATGAACCATGAGATCATGACCAGAACCCAGATCAAGAGTCGGATACTTAACCGACTGAGCCACCCAGGCGCCCCGTACATAATTTTAAGTCACATAAGTACTGTAAGTCTTACAAAGGAAAAAATGGTAGTGGGAGTAGTCCTCCCTCTACTCTTCCTCCTCCAGTTCAATTCCCACTTTCCAGAGCCAACTGTTTTCAACTCCTTTAGCTATTAGGTATTTACCTATATAGATTTAAATAATATGCTTATACTGTAATTTTTGTTTTTTTCTGTTTTAGAATTCTGTAGGCTTCTAACATGAATAGTGACTATTTGTTCTTTTGCTTTCCCCACTCTCCATATATACACATTTTTTTCCTGTCCTCATATGCTCCCAGTAGCTACTTTATGCACAAATATAAGTGTTGAATCAATTTTCAGTGTGTGCTTTATGATTATGTAAATGTAAATGTTTTTTTACAGCTGAGCCATATATAGTATATCATGACTATTCTCTTTTTACAATCCTGCTCTTTCCCCTCAGCGTTAATACTCTTTGCCTGTGGGTGAGGGGTTTTTTTTTTGCTCTTTATATAGAGTTTTTAAAATAATTTTATATGTGCTTATCAGTTCATCCACAGAGTTTGCTAGAGAGAAAACTCTTCAGTATAGTTAAACATATCAAATAATTTATTGACTCCTCATTTTTCTAGACACATCTTGTTGGAGCTTTTGTTCTCTTGCTTCCATCCATACGGGTTATTCTTAGTCTTGTAGCACAACTAAACTTTGGGACTTCTCATCACCATCAGTGAGATTTCCTTTATGTATCTTTTAGTGCTGGATTCCCTGCTTCCTGGATTCAACTAAGACCCCTTTTTTAGTATTAGTATTATTTTTAAGATTTTTAAAAAATTATTTTTAATTTACATACCCAACATGGGGTTCAAAACCACAAACTCAAGATCAAGAGTTTCATGCTCCACCAACTGAGACAACCAGGTGCCCTACGACCTTTTTTTACAGCTGTGTTTTGATGGAGTACAATCTGGGAATATCTTAAGAAAAAAGTGCACAAGAGGTTATTTTTATTTTCTTTTTGAGGATGCTCATGTAACCACACTCTGCTGATGCATCTTTTTCCCCTCCTGCTTTCATTGTGCTATTATATACCTTTACGGTCTGGAAAAATGTCTGGTTTGTGGGAAGGTTTTTTTGTATCACTTCTTCAATAATTTTCTGCTCCATTTTTCCTTTTCCCTCAATTCATGTCAGTTGATTGTTGGACTCTCTAGATTAATGTACTTTTCTTTTTCTTTCTTGTTTTCATCCCTCTTGATCTTAGGGGCTTTCTGTGTCTAGTGATCCTTGGCTTTCTGTTAATATTTAATTTATTTTTAAAAGCTCACTAGTAGGGCTTGTTAATTTGTAGGCCTCACCTTAGGGTGATTGGTGGATGGTGATTTTTTTTTTAACTTTTTATTTATTTTTGAGAGTGTGAGCGGGGGAGAGGGAGACAAAAGCAGGCTTCAGGCTTTGAGCTGTCAGCACAGCTGGAACCCATGAGCCATGATATCATGACCTGAGTTGAAGTTGGAGGCTTAACCCACTGAGCCATCCAGGCGCCCCCATGGATGCTGATTCTTTTACTAGAAGTCCTCAAAGTCAGTATCTAGTCGGGCCTTTTTTCCCCTCCAGAGACAAATCCTCCAGTTTTCTCTTGGAAGCTTATGAGCTTGGCTGCCAGAATTTTAGCAGTAGGCCTGAGCAAAGGTTAGTAGTCTCCTCTTCAGTATGGAGTTTTTAACTTAATTTCTGCAGCATCTCATCTTGTGCAATACCAGAAAGTAAACTATCCAAGCAAGTTGCCTGTGTGGAGTAGTAAAAGGGATCAGGGTGGTCTCAGTGATTTTTTGTTTGTTTGTTTTTAGTTTATTTGTTTTGAGGGAGCGCGTGAGGGAGGGGCAGAGAGAGAGGGAGACCGTGAATCCCAAACAGGCACCACGCTGTTAGTGTGGAGCCCAACTTGGGGCTTGATCTCATGAACCATGATATCATGACCTGAGCCAAAATCAAGAGTCAGATGCTTAACGGACTGAGGCACCCAGGGCCCCAATTTTGGTCCTTTTCTTTCTAGTGTTTATATCTCACTTATTAACCCATTTTTTAAAATTTAAAGTTAGTGAACATACAGTGTAGTCTTGGCTTCAGGAGTAGAACCCAGTGATTCGTCTCTTACATAAGACACCCAGTGTTCGTCTCAAAAAGTGCCCTTCTTAATGCCCATCACCTGTCTACCCACATTCCCCCACCCTTTTATAAACCCTAGTCCTTGATTCCTTTTTCCTTGTGCAACTTTTCCTGAATCACCTGTATAGAAATGTTAATTTAAGTACACTTTTTTAGATTGGTAAGCTTTGTTGCTTTTCCATTATAAAAGTTATGTAGCATACATCAATCACAGTTACACATTGGTGAATTAAAAACAATTTTTTTAACTAGAAAGATACTGATATTAAATAATGGCATTTGCTTTCTAGAAGAAGCATTGGAAGCACCTAGAGTAATTCAGTAAGTGGGAAGAGGGGTGCCATTGTGACTTAGCTTGTTCCTCAGTTTTCCCTCTTTAACCCCTTCTGCAGCTTCCTTGTTGGTGCTTGGACAGGAGACTCACCATTGAGGTGGCCAAGCTGTCAGGAGGGGCCTGAGTGGTCATTTCAGGGACCCAAGATTGTCTGAAGTCACAGTGGAAATGGTGGAAAATTCATCATTGCCATTGCCACAGAGAGTGATTTATGGCTTTTTTCTTTTCTTAAGCTCCCAATTTGGCTTCATACTATATTTTGTGTGGGCTTTTATTCCTGAATATCGAGTAAACTCCTTAGGTTTAACCTGTTGGCCTCAAAAATACAGGGCAGTCGCATTGCCTGTCTGCCTCCTCATTACTATAGTTATATACTCTTATTTAGAGTACCTCATGATATCATGAGTACCTCTCTCCACTCCATTCATACAATTATAAATAACTGTGCTAAAAATCAACAGCAGAACAAATACCAAGAAGAAGCTATCCCAGCATTAAATGCGGATATTCCTATTAGAGAAGTAAACCAAATGTTCTCCTTGCAGCCAAAGAACTTTATGCCAAAAACTGAATTGTATTCAGACTAACATCAATCATTTATTGTAAGTTTTTGACATAGTAATTTTGACCATATTTTTCCTCTTACTGATACCTGATATTGAAATGTGAAAAAAAAGTAAGTCAAGGGGTGCCTGGGTTGCTCAGTTTGTTGAGCATCTGACTCTTGATTTCAGCTTAGGTCATAATCTCACAGTTACATGTGTTTCAGCCCTACATCAGGCTTTGTGCTGGCAGCATGGAGCCTGCCTGGGATTCTCTCTCTCCCTCTCTTTCTGCTCCTCCCCTGCTTTCTCTCCCTCCCTCTCAAAATAAATAAATAAGCCTTAAAAAGTAAGTCCATAGGTCATGATCCCTCACTTCGGGGGTTCAGATCCCACATCATGTGCTGATATCGCAGAGTCTGCTTGGGATTTTCTCTCTCTCTCCCTGTCTCTCTGCCCCTTCCATTCTCTTTCTCTGTCTCTCAAAATAAATAAACTTTAAAAAAAAAAGTAAGTTGAAATTTTCTTAGATTAAGTTCCATTAATATTATAAATGCTCTCAAATATTAGTTATTAATGGAATAAAATACTGCATTACTGTAAAAAAAAATAATTTAGTAAATTTGAAAAAAACAACTCTCCCGATGTTTTCTCATTTCTCCTTCCTTACAACAAACATTTCCCCTTATAATAAATTTATAATTGTATTAACCTGCTGTTTTCATGTGGTTCTTTCTGTTTTAATAGCTGAATAATATACCATAATGTGGATGTATCTTTTTTTTAAATCAATTCTGCTATTGCTGACTATGTAGATTTTTTTTTATTATTGTCACAAATGTTGATATGAATATCTCATTGCTTCCTCTTTGTATGAATCCTCAATTACCTCTTAAGATACAACCTCACAAATAACATTGTTAGCTCAGTACACACATTCTTAAATTCTTTTCCTGCCTTCGTTTTTGTATGTTGAAATTTTCATTTATTTATTCCATTTGTTTGGTGTTTAAACAGTTGCTTTGTTTTTTTCTCTCTGCATTTGATCATGTCAATTTCTTACTATTTTTTATATTTTATTCTTTTTTACTGTTTATTTTTGAGACAGAGTGCATGTGTGCACATGCTCACAAGGGGTAGAGAGGCAGAAAGAGAGGTAGAGAGAATCTCAGGCAGGCTCCACGCTCAGCTCGAAGCCCAGTGGGAGATTTGATCTCACGACCGCAAGTTCACAACCTGAGCCAATGTCAATAGATGCTGAAACAACTGAGCCACCCAGGCACCCCTCTTTTATATTTTATTCTTAACTTCTAATAGATTTCATCCATCACGTGAAATTTTTCCCACCATTTCTGCTTTTCTGGAATCTTAATGTTTCTTTTCTTTCTTTTTTTATGTATTTATTTTTTTTAACTTGTTTTGTTTTTTATTTTTTTTAATTTACATCCAAATTAGCATATAGTGCAACGATGATTTCAGGAGTAGATTCCTTAGTGCCCTTTACCCATTTAGCCCATCCCCCCTCCCACAACCCCTCCCATAACCCTCAGTTTGTTCTCCATATTTATGAGTCTCTTCTGTTTTGTCCCCCTCCCTGTTTTTATATTATTTTTCCCTTCCCTTATGTTCTTCTGTTTTGTTCCTTAAGGTCCTCATGTGAGTGAAGTTCTATGATTTTTGTCTTTCTCTGACTAATTTCTCTTAGCATAATACCCTCCAATTCCATCCACGTAGTTGCAAATGGCAAGATTTCATTGTTTTTGATTGCCGATTAATACTCCATTATATATATATATATGTACACTACATCTTTATCCATTCATCCATCGATGGGCATTTGGGCTCTTTCCATACTTTGGCTATCGTTGATAGTGCTGCTATAATCATGGGGGTGCATGTGTCCTTCGAAACAGCACACCTATATCCCTTGGATAAATACCTACTAGTGCAATTGCTGGGTTGTAGGGTAGTTCTATTTTTAATTTTTTGAGGAACCTCCATCTTGTTTTCCAGAGTGGCTGTACCAGCTTGCATTGCCACCAACAATGCAAAAGAGATTCTCTTTCTCCACATCCTCGCCAACATATGTTGTCTGAGTTGTTAATGTTAGCCATTCTGACAGGTGTAAGGTGGTATCTCATTGTGGTTTTGATTTGTATTTCCCTGATGATGAGTGATGGTGAGTATTTTTTCATGTGTCGGTTGGTCATCTGGATATCTTCTTTGGAGACGTGTCTATTCATGTCTTTTGCCCATTTCTTCACTGGAATCTTTGTTTTTTGGGTGTTGAGTTTGATCAGTTCTCTATAGATTTTGGATACTAACCCTTTATTTGATATGTCATTTGCAAATATCTTCTCTCATTTTGTCGGTTGCCTTTTAGTTTTGCTGATTGTTTCCTTTGCTGTGCAGAAGCTTTTTATTTTGATGAGGTCCCAGTAGTTCATTTTTGCTTTTGTTTCCCTTGCCTCTGGAGACGTTCGATAAGAAGTTGCTGCAGTCAAGATCAAAGAGATTTTTGCCTGCTTTCTCTGCGAGGATTTTGATGGCTTCTTGTCTTACATTGAGGTCTTTCATCCATTTTGAGTTTATTTTTGTGTGTGGTATAAGAAAGTGGTCCAGGTTCATTCTTCTGCATGTCGCTGTCCAGTTTTCCCAGCACCATTTGCTAAAGAGACTGTGTTTATTCCATTGGATATTCTTTCCTGCTTTATCAAAGATTAGTTGGCCTTATGTTTGTGGGTCCGTTTCTGGATTCTCTTTCTGTTCCATTGATCTGAGTGTCTGTTCTTGTGCCAGTACCATACTGTCTTGATGATTACAGTTTTGTAGTATAGCTTGAAGTCTGGAATTGTGATGCCTCCTGCTTTGGTTTTCTTTTTTAAGATTCCTTTGGCTATTCGGGGTCTTTTCTGATTCCATACAAATTTTAGGATTATTCTAGCTCTGTGAAGAATGCTGGTGTTATTTTGATAGGGATTGCATTGAATATGTAGATTGCTTTGGGTAGTATTGACATTTTAACAATATTTGTTCTTCCTATCCAGGAGTATGGAAATCTTTTTTCATTTTTTTGTGTCTTCAATTTCTTTCATAAGCTTTCTGTAGTTTTCAGTGTATAGATTTTTCACCTCTTTGGTTAGATTTATTTCTAGGTATTTTATGGGTTTTGGTGTAATTGCAAATGGGATCGATTCCTTGATTTCTCTTTCTGTCGCTTCATTGTTGGTGTATTAGGAATGCAACCGATTTCTGTGCGTTGATTTTATATCCTGCAGCTTTGCTGAATTCATGAATCAATTCTAGCAGTTTTTTTGTGGAATCTTTTGGGTTTTCCATATAGAGTATCATGTCATCTGCAAAGAGTGAAAGTTTGACCTCCTCCTGGCTGATTTGGATGCCTTTTATTTCTCTGGGTTGTCTGAGTGCAGAGGCTAAGACTTCCAATACTATGTTGAATAACAGTGGCGAAAGCGGACATCCCTGTCTTGTTCCTGACCTTAGGGGGAAAACTGTCAGTTTTTCCCCATTGAGGATGATATTAGCGTTGGGTCCTTCATATACGGCTTTTATCCTTAGTGTTTCTTTTCAAGAGCAGTTATATGGTGATCTGAAATTGATTATTTCATGTTACTTTGGTAGCACTTAATCCATGACATGTTCTATTTCTATATACTTTTTACATTTCTAACAAGAATTATGAGTATAGGGGAGCCTGGGTGGCTCATTTAAGCGTCCAACTTCAGCTGAGATCATGATCTCTCAGTTCACAAGTTTGGGCCCCATATCAGGCTCTGTGCTGACAGCTCAGAGCCTGGAGCCTGCTTCAGATTATTTGTCTCCCTCTCTTTCTGCCCCTCCCCCACTACACTCTGTCTCTTTCTCTCAAAAATAAGTACTAAAAATAAATCTTGAAAAAAGAGTTACGGATATAGCCCATTTTTTTTAAGAATTCTATTCTAAGAGCAATGAATAACTTTAGAAATAAATGAAAAATTATAGATTACCCCATGACTGATGTCACCAAGAATGATGTCAAATTATTTACATTGTCCTAATCTCTACCACCTAAACACCACAGTTATTTCTTAAAGCTCTCTCTTTTTTACTTTACTTTCTCTTCTGTTCATTCCCAACGTGTTTTCTTGCACAACTTTTGGTGTTGTGTTACTGACGCTGAGACCAAAGGTTGTAGATGAAATGTATTCTTTCCCTTGATATGTCACAAAAGTAAACTATCAAGTCTTTTTAAGCTTGACTTCTATGCAAGGTAAAGTAATATGATGGGCATGATGAATGACTAAAAGAAAATTTATTTTGGGGCACCTGGATGGCTCAGTTAAGTACTGACTCTTGATATTAGCTTAGGTCATAATTGAGCCCCATGTGGGGCTCTGTGCTGAGCATGGAGCTGGTTTGGGATTCTGTCCCTTTGCTCCTCCCCTGCTCACTCACACACGTGCACGTGCTCTCTTAAAATAAATAAATAAATACATTTTTAAAAAAGAAAATGTTTCAAATAAAGGGTTTTATTTAGTTTCAATATTAATTTTGTAGTAGTATTAATTTTCAGGTTTTAAGTTGTGCTTTGTGGATTGAAACAATAGTTGTCTTACTTTATTCACTAATTTGTATTCATGGAATTGGTTTCTAATTTAAAGAGTCTACTTTTTAATGTAGTACTAAAATAACACTTATTCTTCTATAGAGGTTGTTTGTTTTATGGCCCACCTGGAACTGGAAAAACTATGGTTGCTAGAGCACTTGCCAATGAGTGCAGTCAAGGGGATAAAAGAGTAGCATTCTTCATGAGGAAAGGTGCTGATTGTCTGAGTAAATGGGTAGGAGAGTCTGAAAGACAGCTACGATTGCTATTTGATCAGGTATGATATTAAAATTTCGCTATATAGATCTGTAATCAATGCGGGTGTAAGTATGTAAGGATTAGATAGGTGTGGCATTTAATCACTTTTCAGAAAAATTAGACCAAATATTCTTTATTAAGATAATACTGACTTATGATAGACAGTTTTATAGGAAGAAGAGAAAGGAATAATAAGATCTAAGTTCTTTGGAGTCTTATGTCTCATATCCAGAGAGAGGCTAGTAGTCTCATACTTAACAGTAGTGAGTTATGTCTCAGTATGTGAGTTGAAGATTAGTTCTGCCCTAGAGTAGCTTTCAATTTCATATCCCAGATTGTATTGACAGCACATTGTAAGATAATACATTCTGATCTACTAAGGCATATTGCTGCAGATGCTTTTAAATCTCTTTATAGAACACACTGAGTTTCTTTAACTTAACTGAAATAGACTTAAAAAAAAAAAAAATATGGCATCTTGCTAAGTGTTTTCCCATCCTGACATGGAGGAAGGCTATGTCATTGTCTTCTGTTCTTTGTCTTGTTTTAGCAGTTGATTTTAAATATATATTTTGTGTGTCCCAATAACTATAGCTATATGAAACCCAAGGTATATGACCAGTGGAGTATGTATTTTGAATAATTCCAATGGAGAATGCAAAAAAATTAAATTGTTTGCATTATATTTTTGGATATGTAAGTTCTTAAAATATAGTTCTTAGATTTATGTTTAGATTTACATATTAGAAATTAATTCTCCTAAGCAAGTTAGAATGAAAACAGATTAAAATGGTTCATATTAAGTCTATATATTTGAAGTTTTTCATATTAACATGCAACCACTGGACCTGCTTTCTAGGCTTATCAGATGCGCCCATCCATTATTTTTTTTGATGAAATTGATGGTCTGGCTCCTGTACGATCAAGCAGGCAAGATCAGATTCACAGGTAAAATTTGTTTAATAGCACTTCTGTCTTTCTTCCTGTATTCTGAGCTGTACTGATACTGCATAAGGGATAGAATATTAAAATAGTGAAAGATACTTCACAAACCAGCAGTTTCTTCTTCTTGGTAGAACCCCAATATATAGTACAAAAAGAAAAATGAACCTGTTCTGCATGGCAAGGTATTCACAAGCACAGTATTAAAATCTTGGTTACAGGTTTAATTCATGATACAAACTTAAATGTCCACTGGCTAGTGAGGTGTAAGGCAAATGAAATGAGTGAGGCAAGCCAGTAGTAAGAGTGGGACTATGGTTTGGAGTGTGGCTGAGCATCTAATCATAAGAGCATAGCCAGTTGTTTTTAGCCCAAACCTATTATTGAAGTGCAGAAGTTGACTCAGACTTGAAAAATAAATTTGCACTTTCTTAAATGTTATATTCAAATTTTTGTGTTAAATATCTTTTAAATGTTGCCAACTAATTCAGATCTTTTTAAGATACTGCTTTGGCCAAACAAAATACGTCTTAGTGCATGACTACTAGTTTGAGATTCAGTTATTAGCCCAACTTTTTAATTTTCAGAACAAGAGAATTGCATCTCCTCTATGATAAACTGACTGCCAAGGTGGGGGCACTTGTCCTTAGTGACACTGCCTCAACTTGAATCTAAATTTTAATCCTAGTTCATCTTCAGTTTTTCAGAACCCTCTTTTCAAATTGTCTCAAGTATTATCTGTAATTGCTTAATTAATTTTGGATACTCTAAAGCAAATGTTTACATGTCTTCATATATGCCAGTATTGTTTTTTATTATAAATAATATGAAGAGGAATAAGACATAATAATGTGAGAAGTAGGTTTTTATTTTCTTAACATCTAACAATATTTAGTGTAGTCTGGTGGTCTTTGACGTGATACTATATACAATTTCATTTGTTGCTCTTAGTAAATCAAAATGTTAAGTGCTATGGTAAAAATAGTTGTGTCTGCAATAACTTAACAGTAATCATACAGACTTTTTATATATGACAAATTTCATCAGCAGCCATATTTTATTCATTGTATTGGTAGGATCAAACATATTTAACAATACTACCATTACTTTGCAACCAAATAATTGAGTACTATGTTTTGGAATAGTTCTAAAAGGAATTAGAATTTTAGCAACAAAAATTATAATTTGGGAAGTACATGCCTTCTCAAGTACATACATGTATTTAATTGAAGGATAGTTGACCTACAGTGTTACTAGTTTAAGGTGTAAAACATAACAATTCAGCATTTCGATATATTAAGCTATGCTCATACAAGGTAAGTGTAGTTGTCATCTGTCACCATACAACATTATTACAATATTCACTATATTCCCAGTGCTACACTTTTCATTCTCATGACTTACTTTATAACTGTAAGTTTGTACCTCTTAATCTTCACCCATTCTGCCCACACCCCCAATCTCCCTTCCTCTGCCAATTACCAGTTTGTTCTATATTTATGGTTCTGTTTCTGTGGTGTTTATTTGTTTTGTTTTTAGATTCCACATATAACTGAAATAATTTCTTGTTTGTCTTTGAATGACTTATTTCATTTAGTGTAACATCCTCTAGGTTGCCTCAGATGGCAAGATCCCATTCTTTTTTATGGCTGATATTCCATTGTATACATATATAGCACATCGTCTTTACCCATCTATCATCTATTGATGGACAGTTAGGTTGCTTTCATATCTTGGCTATTGTAAATAATGCTGCAATAAACATAGAAGTACATGTATCTTTTCCAGGTAGCGTTTTTGTTTTGGGGGGGGGGGGTAATAAACAGTAGTGGATTATATGGTATTTTTAACTTATTGAAGAACCACCATCCTATTTTCTATAGTGGCTGTAACAATTTACATTCCCAGCAACAGTGCATGAGGGTCTTCTTTTCTCCACATCTTTACCAACACTTGTTATTTCTTGTCTTTTGATGTTACCATTCTGACAGATATAAGATGATACCTTATTGTGGTTTTGATTTTCATTTCCCTGATGGCTAGTTGAATATCTTTTCACGTGTCTTTCGGCTATCTGTACGTCTTCTTTAGAAAAGTGTTTGCTCTTTCAAAGAATGTGCTCTGCCCATTTTTTAAATAGATTATTTGGTTTTTTGTTTTTTGGGTTTTTTTTTTTGTTATTTTTTTGTTTTTTTTGGTTTTGACTTGTGTAAGTTCTTTATATGTTTTGTATATTAATGCCTTATTGGATACATCATTTGTAGAGGTCTTCTCCCATTCAGTAGGTTGCCTTTTTGTTTTGTTGATACCTTCCTTTGCTTTGCAAAAGGTTTTTATTTTGATACAGTCCCAATAGTTTAACTTTGCTTTTGTTTCCTTTGTCTAAGAAGACACATCTAGAAAACTGTTGCTAATAAGGCCAGTGTCCAAGAGATTATTCCCTATGTTTTCTTTAAGAAGTTTTATGGTTTCTGGTCTCACATGTAGGTCTTTAATCCATTTTGAGTTTGTTTTTGTGAATTGTGTAAGAAAATGGTCCAGTTTCAAAGATTGCCAAAGCAATCCTGAGGAAGAGCAAAGGTGGAGGTATCACAATCCCGGATTTCAGGATATGCTACAAAACTATGGTAATCAGAACAGTATAGCACTGGCACAAAAATAGATCAATAGAATAGGATAGAGAGCCCATAAATAAACCCACACTTATATATGATCAATTAATCTCTGATAAAAGCAGGAATATGCAGTGGGGATATTGTACACAAGAATATAGACAGTCTCTTCAGTAAATGGTGTTGGGAAACTGGGTGGCTTATATATTGATATGAGAAACTTAATGTGCAATTTTTTAACCAAAGACTTAAAATATCTGAGCACAAACATTTTTGTTAAATTAAGCATTTTGAAAAGTTAGCACATTGAACATTATTAAACTGTAATTTTTATCTGTTAGTAATAATATTGAAAGACAATACAAGTAAGTATGTGAATGCCGTAGAAAATATGATTTTTAGCTTAAGAAAGGATATAAATATAAAATAAATTAAAACCCTAAAATCTTTACTTTGAATTGGGAGTATCAATATGAATTCATGATGATTGATTTTTTTTTTTTTTTTTTTTTTTTTTTTTTTTACTTTTAACTTTATTTATTTTGAGAGTGAGTAAGAGTGGGAGGGGGCAGAGAGAGGGGGAAAGAGAGAGAATCCCAAGCAGGCTCTGCACTGTCAGCTTGAACTCATGAACCACGAGATCATGTTCTGAGCCAAAGTCAGACGCTTAACTGACTGAGCAGCCCAGGTGCCTTTCAGGATGAATTTTTTTTTTTTTTAAGCCATTTTTATTTTTATTTTTTATTTTTATTTTTTCAACGTTTATTTATTTTTGGGACAGAGAGAGACAGAGCATGAACGGGGGAGGGGCAGAGAAAGAGGGAGACACAGAATCGGAAACAGTCTCCAGGCTCTGAGCCATCAGCCCAGAGCCCGACGCGGGGCTCGAACTCATGGACTGCAAGATCGTGACCTGGCTGAAGTCGGACGCTTAACCGACTGCGCCACCCAGGCGCCCCTGGGATGAATTTTTTTAAGAAAAAATAGTTTCTAGCTCTGGACACTTAAAAATGCCTAGGAGTTACTACAACCCAGTAGCAGTTCACACCCCTGGCACCCAAAATGTGGTACTAGCACTTAGAGGAGAGATGGTGGGTAATAGAAATGAGTTTGGAAATAAGCAAGACTAGCCTGGAATATCTTGTAATGCCTGGAAGCAAAGAAGCAATTGAAAACTACTAGGGTCATAACAGAATGACATAGTCAGTTTTGAAAGTTTCAATTGGCCAAGATGGGATAATTCGAGCATCAAAAATAATAATGACTATAGGGGCGCCTGGGTGGCTCAGTCAGTTAAGTGTCTGACTTCGGCTCAGGTCATGATCTCACAGTCTGTGAGTTCGAGCCCCACATCAGGCTCTGTACTGACCGCTCAGAGCCTGGAGCCTGCTTTGGATTCTGTGTCTCCCTCTCTCTCTGCCCCTCCCCTGCTCATGCTCTGTCTTAAAAATAAATAAAAACATCAAAAGAAAATTTTTTTAAAAATAATAATGCTTATAATAGAGTGAAAAGCATCAAATACATAAAAACTGTCAGTTTTTAATGATCTTTTTTTAAAAAATAAAAAATTTGTCACTCCAAAGGGTGCTAAAACAGTGACTCATTACTCTGAAAATTGATAAACAAAATGAATCAGGCATTTCTTTTTCCTGTCCTGTAACTATGATTCATGCCATGATTGAGAGTAATTGATGAAGTAACATTGTTCTTTATAGGGAAATCATAGGTAATAAATACAGAGGAAATTATTGAAATAGAAAATCACCATTTTGCAACCCCTTATGATATAGTAGATCTAGCCATGTGGTTTTCAACTGAGAGTAGATTTTGCCCCCCATGGGACAAATGTCTGGAGACATTTTTGTGACAAATTGGAGGAGGTGAGTGATGTATCACTGGCATCTAGTGGGTGAAAACTACAGCTGTTGTTAAACATTCTACAGTGCCAAGGACAGCTCTGTACAACAGATAATTACCTGACCCAAATGCCATTTGTGCCAAGATTGAGAAACCTTGATCTAAGCAATAATTGTAAGTGGCTACAAAAACAGTAAAGTAAAAAGGTTGATGGCGAAGTTTAGGATGGATGTAGTAAGCTGATAACCCCTCATGTAAACCCAATCCCCTGATGTTAAATGAGAAACTGGTATTATGTACCTGCTGAGTACACAGTAGGAAGTACATGGAATACTCCTATCATATATGCTATCCTAAGTAGTTTAAGCTGCATCTATTAAGCTTCTAGATCTAACTGCTAGTTTGTAGGAAATATGAATGATATAGGACAAGTTAATGACCCTATCAGGAAACAAGTTAGCCTAATCCAGAATGTGGGAAGGAAATTTTACAAGGCAAAGACCCAGTTTCTTCCAACAAATAAAAGGCATGAAGGCAAAAAAAGAAGGTTCAATGGGGACTGTTAAGGAATTGAGGGACATTTGACCCCAAGGTGTGTGGATCTTGGCTTAAAAACATCAAATGTAGAAAAGATATTTTGAAACAATTAGGAAAATTAAATATTAGGTGATATTAAGGAATTATTGTCATTTCCATTGGTGTCCTGGTACTGTGGGAGTTTTTAAAAGTCCTTATCTTAGAAATAAATACATGAAGTATTTAATATGAAATATTTATGGATTAAATGATCTGTGGAAAGTTTTGGGGGTTTTCTTTAAAATCTGTTGGATGGAGAAAAACACAATTAGGTGAAGTCATAAAAAAGCGACACTGATAACTTTTTTTAAATTCTTATTTATTTTTGAGAGAGAAAAAGTGTGAGCAGGGGAGGGGCAGAGAGAGAGGGAGACGCAGAATCCGAAGCAGGCCCCAGGCTCTGAGCTGTCAGTACAGAGCCAGATGCCGGGCTCAAACCCACAAGCCGTAAGATCATGACCTGAGCCGAATCTGGACGCTTAACCAACTGAGCTACCCAGGTGCCCTGAAAGGACATTAATAATTATTAAAAAGGGGTGATGAAGATGTGGAGATTGTTTTACTATTCTCTCTCCATAATTAAAATGTAATTAAAGTTCTTTTTCTTTCAATGCTTTATGTATATTCTATTTTATTTGGGCATTCTTTGTTGATAATGTGTATACAATGGACCACTTTTTAGATACAGTTTCTCTAGTATTTTTTTTTTTTGAAGTATCCTTTTTGAGGAACTCTTAAGTTCCTATGTGAAGTTACGCTTTATGAAATGTCTTCTGTTAGTGGCATTCTAAAAACCATTTATGTTTTTCATTGATTTTAACCTCTACATGCCATTTAGTATGTTATTTTACAAGGTTTTTAAATCTGTGGGAAGTAATGGCATGCTTTGAGAATATGTGTTCACATGTTTAATGTATTAAGTCTTAGCATAAGAAGGAATAATATATTCAGCATCATATGTTTAATCTCTTTTTGTTTATTTTTACATTTAGTTCCATTGTTTCCACCTTGCTAGCTCTTATGGATGGATTGGACAGCAGAGGAGAAATTGTGGTCATTGGTGCTACCAACAGACTGGATTCTATCGATCCTGCTTTGCGAAGGCCTGGTCGCTTTGACAGAGAATTCCTTTTCAGCCTACCTGACAAAGATGTAGGAATTTAACATTATTCAGAATTTGACAGACTATGTTGCTCTTATCATAGGAAATCTTGGCACAGTGAAAATTTGAAGTTTGAGTTTTGTATGTTCTGAAGCAAAGTCAAATGTGATTAACATCCAAAGAGGTAATGTATGTATTCTTAGGGAGGTTTTATTTTATTTAAAGAAAAGAATATGGATTTTTTTAATCCTTTTTTTTTTCTAATTAAAATAATGCCCCCCTAAATGTACTTTTACATTTTTCTCAATTTGAGCATAGCCTTTGAATGTTACCATATGACTTTATTTTGCTTCAGAGCATGTAGCCTAATAATGAACAGTTAATCCTTAGTCAATTTATTAGCCTTGACTTTTGCATGGACACTACCATACAATCCTACCTAGTTGTTTTAAAGCCACTTAATCTCTTGAGAACCAAGGAGGAAAACATGAGTAGTGCTGTCAGTACTCTTAAACAATTCTTTTTTTTTTTTTTTTTTTTCAACGTTTATTTATTTTTGGAACAGAGAGAGACAGAGCATGAACGGGGGAGGGGCAGAGAGAGAGGGAGACACAGAATCAGAAACAGGCTCCAGGCTCTGAGCCATCAGCCCAGAGCCCGACGCGGGGCTCGAACTCACGGACCGCAAGATCGTGACCTGGCTGAAGTCGGACGCTTAACCGACTGCGCCACCCAGGCGCCCCAAACAATTCTTAATATAGACCAGAATGAACAATAGTTCCATCATTATTAATTTTTCTCATTCACACTTATGATGCCTAGAACTTAAACACTAGAAATACGAATCTTCTTTAACATAAATTCCTTAAATGCTTACAAGTGCATCTTTTTCTTTTTACTTTTTACTGTTTTTTTTTATAGTAGGTATTGATTTCTTTATGATTTTTAGATAAAACTGTTTTAAATTGAAATTATTCAAATCTGAATAGCGCCTTATAAAAAAATTAAAATTGTTCTTATTTACAGTTATAGTAGGTATTGATTTCTTTATGATTTTTAGATAAAACTGTTTTAAATTGAAATTATTCAAATCTGAATAGCGCCTTATTATAAAAAAATTAAAATTGTTCTTACTTACAGGCTCGAAAAGAAATTCTTAAGATTCATACAAGAGATTGGAATCCTAAACCACTGGACATATTTCTAGAAGAACTAGCAGAAAACTGTGTTGGTAAACATTGCTTTAGGCATTAAAAGATAAAATGCATGCATTTCAGAAATTAAGTTGTAGTCTTGGGCAAGGTTATGTTTAAAGCAATACAGATTTTGTTTGTTTCTGGTCTCTTATTTGTGGTATGTTTTCTTTAAAAATCCTGGATATTAAATAGAGATATTTGATGAATTGGCTATTGGGGAATTTGAGAGCAATGTTAGACAATAATAATAATAGCTATCTTTTGCTGTTTACATTTTCTAGTCATTCTGTTAAGCATTTTATATATGTTATTTCGAGAAATTCTCACATCAGTCCTGCAGGTAGCATTATCCCCAATTTACAGATGTAGAAATGGCTGAAAGAGCATAAATGATTCTCCAAAGATCATATGTGCAGTAAATGAAAAACTGGAGTTTGAACTTAGTCTGTCATTTTAAAATTCTTGTTCTTGACCGCTGTGCTCCATTTAGTGTTTGTACATTTCACTTGCAAAAGTTGATTGATTTGTTGATGGTTATTAACCGTTACAAGTTTACTGAGTGGATGAGAGATTTTATCCTTACTCTGAATATTTTACTATATTTCTATGTTGAGTTTTAATTTTCTTTTAACCATAGTCATGCTCATAGGGTGATGATTTACTTTAAAACATTTTTTTTGGTTGTCTTGGACAGGATACTGTGGTGCAGATATTAAGTCAATATGCTCTGAGGCCGCTTTATGTGCTCTGCGTCGACGCTACCCACAAATTTATACCACTAGTGAGAAACTACAGTTGGATCTCTCTTCAATTAACATCTCAGCTAAGGATTTTGAGGTAGCCATGCAAAAGATGATACCAGCTGCCCAAAGAGCTGTGACATCACCTGGGCAGGCATTGTCCACTGTTGTGAAACCACTCCTACAAAGTACTGTTCACCAGATCTTAGAAGCCCTGCAGAGAGTATTTCCACATGCAGAAATCAGAACAAATAAAGCTTTAGACTCAGGTATGATACTTGATCGGCCATTTAATAATCAGGAAAACTAAATGTTTTATACATCCCAGAAATGTTTTGTGGTTGGTTTTTTTGTGTGTTTTTTTTGTTTTTGTTTTTTTGTTTTTTGTTTTTAGAAAACAGCCTCTTGAAAGGAATTTAGTCCTGCCTTGCCTGGATATTTGCAGGAAACTTACTTCAAAGATTGCCCTTAATTCTGTTTGAATTTGAAGTGCATTTATATTTGTTATTCATATCTACACAAATGTTTTTGATTCTTAAATTTTGTTGTACATTTCGTGGACATTGATTTGCTAACTAATGCATTACATAAACGTTTGCTTTTTGCAATCCAGAAAAGTTACTAATGTACAATTTTTTTGTTTTGTAGATATTTCTTGTCCTCTGCTAGAAAGTGACTTGGCATACAGTGATGATGATGTTCCATCCGTATATGAAAATGGGCTTTCTCAAAAACCCTTTAATAAGGCAAAAGAAAATTTTAATTTTCTTCATTTGAATAGGTATATTTCCCTTGCAAATGAATATATATAATGTCTTGTGTGTAAATTCCTAGAAACTAAAAGATGGTGGTTGAAAATATAAGAATGCTAACTGATCTTCTTTTTTTAAGTTAAAATATCAAAAATTTTTTGGTATTACAGTTGTCACCATAATAGAAATTACACTGTATAAAGTAGTCCTAAAATCTGTGGAGGTTGATATTTTCCAAAGACCACTTGAACCATACTGTTATAGATTGACCAGCCATATAGTCAAAAATTTTGCCTTAAGAAAGTTAAAAATTGGTAATTTAGGAGGAAAATTTTAACTTTTGCTTTTTCTAAAATACAGCTAATTTCTTTCAGAAATGCATGTTATCAACCTATGTCTTTTCGACCAAGAATATTGATAGTGGGAGAGCCAGGATTTGGGCAAGGTTCTCATTTGGCACCAGCTGTCATCCACGCTTTGGAAAAATTTGCAGTATATACCTTAGACATTCCTGTTCTTTTTGGAGTCAGCGCTACATCTCCTGAAGAAACGTGTGCCCAGGTAATTCATTATTGCCCAGACAAGTAAGCTGTAAGAGAAGCAGTCTTCCAGAGACACAGTCTAGAATTGCTTATCCGTTTTGAACTTTTTTTTTCTCTTTCTGATTTCTGTCTCCAGGTTTATGAAATAGAACTATATGTAATTGCTTAGTCATTAAAGAGTATGGGTTTAAATCACATTTCTACCATTTAATATCTATGTGACCTAGGAAAGTTATTAGATCTCTGCCTTGTTTCCCCCATTTGCAAAATGGAGATAATAATAGTATTTACCTTGTATGGCTGCTGTGAGGATTAAGTGGGTAGAGTATTTAAAACAGTGACTGCTGCATGGTAAGCACTCAGATATTCCGCTGCTTCTGTTTTTGCTATCTTTATATTAAAATTTTTCAAATGTAAGTTTTCTATTTTTGCATTTAACAGAAGTCTTCTAGATGTATTAAGCTGTTTTCTTCCTAATTGCTTAAAGCAATTATGTTTTCCTAAAAATAAGACTTTTAATACTCTGATATCTCTTCATATCGCATAAATCTTTTGCCTCTTACTAGAACTTTACAAGACTTTTACAAAACATTTAAAAATAAGACCGAAACGGGAAAGCATTTTAAAATCTTGAGGGTTTTATATAATAATTCTGGGAAGTTAAACATTGTTCCAGACCAATAAAAAGCGAGCATTACTAACATACTAACTCTTTAACTGAATATAATTTTTTTCCCTCTCTACTAGATGATTCGTGAAGCTAAGAGAACAGCACCAAGTATAGTATATGTTCCTCATATCCACTTGTGGTGGGAAATAGTTGGACCAACACTGAAAGCCACATTTATTACATTGTTACAGAATATTCCTTCATTTGCTCCAGTTTTACTACTTGCAACTTCTGACAAACCCCATTCTGCTCTGCCAGAAGAGGTAATTTGTAGAGGGGAAAGTCACTGGACATATGATATATGGGCTTGTTGGGAAGGATGGTGGGTGTATTTATATGTGTGTATAGTAAGGCTGCATTATAAATCTTTTTCTCTTCCAAAAACGGGGTTATATGATGCATGCTATTCTGCAACTTGCCATATATATGTGTATGTGTGTGTGTATACACACACACTTTTTTTTTTTTAATACAGTCTCATTCCTTTTAAAAGCAGCATGGCTTTTTCCATTGTCTTGATGTACCCAAATTTATCCAGATTCTTGTTCATAGGTATTTTGGTTGTTTTTTAGTTTTTGTTTCTATTGAACTGTTAAAGTGAGCGTCCTTGGGCTTTTTTTTTTTTTTTTTTTTTTTTTTTTTTTTTTTTAATGTTTATTTTGAGAGAGAGAGTATAAGCAGGGGAGGGTCAGAGAGAGAGAATCCCAAGCAGGGACAAGTCTTGATCTCATGAACCATGAGATCATGACCTGAGCCAAAGTCAAGACTCAGACACTTAAATGACTAAGCCACCCAGGTGCCCCTGAGCTTATTTTGTATGAGCATTACTATGTGGATTTTTCTAGCATCCATTCCTAAAAGTGGAATAACTGTAGCTTAGTTGAAGAGTATGCACATTTAGAATTTTTGTTTGTACCAAATTACTGTATTTTCAAGTTAGTGCCTGTTTAGACAACTACCATGGACAAAAGTTCACACTTTTTCTGCCTGAAATACTCTTCTAGATATTTGCCTGGCGTGATCCTTTATTTTTCTCAGGTCTCTGCCCAGGTGTCACCTCAGAGTGGCCTTCCCTGTTCAGTTTCTCAATTACAGTGATTAGCTCCTCTGCCCATCACTCTCTTTTCCCTTACTGTATTTTGTTTTTATCACTGCTTGCCATTAAATATTTATGTTTGCCTCTCTGTCTCCTAGTGAAATGTAAAATACATGAAGAGACTTTTTTTTCCACCTTTCAATTCTCAGAGTACATAATAAGTATATTGTAGGCTTCTCTGTGGTTTGTTTTGTTTTTAATGACTGAATTTAATGAGTTTTCCGTATCTTTGACAAAATTGGTTTGCATATTTTAGAACGTGAGTAGGAAGATAAATTCAAATATTTTATTAAAGAGATATTTATTGAGTGCTTATTCTGTGTCAGGCATAGTTCTGGGTAATGGAGTATAGCATTGAAAAGTACAAAAATTTCTCTATCTTCCTAGGGCTCACACACACCTTAGTTGAGAAAGTAAAAATAAATAGATAAAATGCATAATTTAACCTATTGCTCTGGAGAAAAATTTAGCTAAGCAATGCCAAGAGAGTGTGGTAGGGTCACAGTGTTAAATAAATAGTCTTAAGTAAGGCCTAAGAAGATGACTTTTGAGCAAAGACCTGAAAAAGGTAAAATAGTAACCCATTTGGGGTATCTGAGGGACAAAGGTTCTTGGCAGAAGAAAAGCAAGTGCAAAGACCCTGAGGCAAAAGTGTGTTTGATGTGTTAGAAAAATAGCTTAAGAAGACCAGAGTGGCTAGAGCCAAGTGAGTGGAGAGCAGAGTAGAAGGAAATGAGATTGAGTTATCCAAGGACAAGAATGATGTCCCTGTTTTAATAGTTAATTGTGAGGTATTCAGCTGGAATTTGAGCAAGCTGGGAAACAGATACGAAGTGTATGTTATAGATTCTTAATGGCTTCTAGTTTAGTTAATTTAGTTCTGGACTCTTCCTTTATACTTGATCTTTTATGTGGATATTCCATTTTTGGTGAAACACTTTCTTTACTATTCAGTTTGTTAGCTCTGATTCCTAAAAAATAAACTTATTTTGAGAAGCTTCCATTTCTTTATCTGTTTTCTGAGTGCTATCTAGAACCTGTCAAGTCTGTTTTCATCATGACAACTCTTTGTGTATTCGAATGCTCTATTATGTTTATTTGCATCTCCCCACTCTGACTCAAACTTCTTCACACTAAACATTTCTTCTGTGATAACAGTATATTCCTTAGGGTTGTTAATACAGTAGAAGTTTATTTCTCACTAGCTTAACTATACTATGCAGGTGACTACATTCAGGTCTTAGCCTCCTCCCATGTAGTCATTCCAGACATTCAGGCTGAGAGAACTTTCTCAGTTTCATCACGTGACTTTGCAGTCTGCTTTTACTCCACCCCACTGAAAGGACTGGCCCATTTATGTGCCTGATTCGAAAGATATGTATCATTTGCTCTCCCATTCCATTGGCTGAACCTCACATGGCTGTACCTAATAGCAAGGGAGACTAGGAAGTATGACAGAGCAGTGTGCCTAAGAAGAAGAGGACATGGGCCTGATAATAGGCTCTGCCACACATCACATATTTTTAGTTTCTTCAGAATTCTGTCGCTCTCCTGAATGTCTTTATATTCCCTTTGAAAAGCTGTACCCAGAATGAATTAAGTACTCTAGCAGTGTTCTGCTTAACAAAGTAAAGAAGAATTACTATTTAGTAGCCACATTATACCATTGGCTTATTGTACTCACTGTCAGTTAAAACATTGTTAATCATTTTGAAATTTGAAAGATAATTTTATACTCTTGATAACAAGACAAAATAGCTGAGCATTCTTAATATGGATGTAGGGAGGTTGAAAATCTGCAGTCCGTTTAATCTGAGATAACTTTGTCAAGAATGTGGGAATTCTGCACTTAAAGATCTTTCTTTGAAGAATAGCTTCTCTGTTTTTGGGGGGTAATATTTCTTAAGCATATAATTGTAAACTGAGTAAAGCATCCCAGTATCACACTGCATGGTAGGGTGGAGTGGGCACAGGACCATGGATTGTTTATTTTAAGAAATGAATAATGTAATTTATATGGCTATAAATAAGCAAGTCCACTTTGAGCCTTATATAGTTTTTAGTGGTTCACTGATACTGTCTGTATAGCATAGGGCTATATAATAAATGAGAACACTGTGTACCATTTTTAGCTACATTGGAGCTTGTCCATCTCAGAATTGTAGTCAGAGTACCTATATCCATGAGCACTAGTGAACCCTTAACAATTTAGCAGCATGGGAAAAATGAGAATGTTCTGAATAGATTAGCAACTTTCATGAACCCATGAAAGAACAGTGGGGATTAGATTGATGAGGGTTACCACAGTTCAAAGCATGTGCATGAGAGGACTGCTTTCCAAGATGGGAATGGTTTCTAGCGCTGAGGCAATGCTGGAAAGGAATTGAAAGAGCCCTTGGACAACTTTTAGTTAATTAGTTTTCTTCACTTCTGGCCATACCAGGCAGAAGTCAGCAAAGCTGTTCATCCTCAGCTAGAGCAGTGAGGTTGGGCCCAAAGACTACTGTGTCAGAACAGTGACTATCTGTGGCTGTCAAGATCAGGAGGAATGGGAAAACCCTGTGCTCAGAAAGCAAATTACAGGTAAATTTTATTTCTAGTATAGGCTAGCTTCTTCATATAATCACTGGGAGTAGAAGCTAGAATAGCTTGACAGCTATGGACAGTCAAGAATTCAAAGGCAGGCGAAGAGGAGCTTATAAATAAGCATTTGAGAAGGACAGCTCAATGAATAATCATATCCATGTATCACCAACAGACTGTTGTAGAAAAGAACCAAATGGAGATGTTATAAATGAAGTAACTCCCCGCACCCCCAAGTAAAAACTCTGTGAGGCTTTTGAAAAAGAGCAGACACAGATAAAGAGTGAATTAGCAAGATGGGAGATCGTGACACCGGGAATTCTTACCCTATCTGATACAAAAGGACAGAGATTTGAAAAATCAGGAAAAAAAGTTAGAATACAGGAGATCAATTCAGGTCTAACACCTGTTTAATGGGCTTTATGATAGGGAAGGGAAAGTAAATGTAGAAGAGAAAATGTAAGTACAGAGGAAAATTTTTAAATCTTCTGAGAGAAAAAATACTACTAGAAAGGACTAAAAATCAAATGGCTTCTACCTTCTCATTGGTAACACTAGCTACTAAGGAGACAACTGAGCTATAGTTTCAAAGTTTTGAAAGAAAATAATTTTAAACCTTAATTTCCTTCCCAACAAAGTTAGCATTTGAATGAGAGAGCAAAACAAAGATATTTTTCAATATGCAGTGCCTAAGAAACTATGACCAATGACTCAAACCCTTGATTGAAAGAATTATTAAAGAATTATTTCTCTTGGATTTTTATTTTGTAGAAGTGGCATATAAGAAGCAGTGAACAAAGAAAACAGTAAAACTTATTGTCACAAAATTGTGATAGAAAAAATTTTTTAAGGAATGTGAAACTAAATCTAAGTTGGTCTTAGTCTGAACTTGATAATGGCAAGAAGGATATTGCAATGGAGAATAAGGAAAAAAAAGCACATTCAGATTTTTGTCTGATATCTAGATATTGATTAACCTTACAGTTTGCTAGAAAAAAGAAACTTAGGTATTTCTGTTAACAGTTATAACAATAAAAAATAGAAATACAGCATATAACTTACAAGCCATGAGAGAGGGGGAAAGGGTACAAATTCCAACAAAATAGGTGGATTCTAAAATTCAATAGAGAAGGAATAAGTGCTTGAATTTCCAAGAAAATGTTGAAAAACCAATGAGGAGCTTCTAAGACCATCAAATATTAAAACATACCACAAAATTAAAAATTAAAACTGTGGAATTCGGGCCAGCATGGGCAAATTAATGTAATATAGTCCACTGGTAGACTCTTGTTTACATAGTAATTTAGTAAATGAATTAACAAAAATAGAGACCTTTCATAAATGACGTTGGGACAACAGGAGGAAAGTTTCATATAACATACTAGGAACATTTTCATAAATATGGGAGCGTGGAAGATCCTGCGAATCAGGTCATGCAAAAGCTATGAATGTAAACTTCTAGATGTCAAAGATACACAAAACAAAGTGCATAAGCATCGCACAAGGAATAAATATTCTCTAATAATACTGGAAAGGATTGAGAGATTGGCTAGAAACATCCTTTGGGGATCTCTTTTGCCCTTTTTTTGGCAGTAAAATATGCAGTGTACTTTGTCACTGAACTGTACACTAGTGCCTTTTAAGTGTGCAGTTCAGTGACAAAGTACATTGCATTAAGTACATTCACAGTGTTGTACAGCCATCACCAATATCCATTTCCAGAATGTTTTCATCATCCCAAACAGAAACTCTATACCCAGTAACCAGTTACTCCCCATATCCTCCTTTCCCAAACCCCCCCAGTAACTTCTGTTATAATAACTTTCTGTCTCTATGAATTTACCTAATTCTACATATCTGTGTAAGTGGAATAATGTGGTATTTGTCCTTTTGTGACTGGCTTATTTCACTTAGCATGTTTTCAGATTTTATCCATGTTGTAGCGTGCATTAAAATTTCACTCCCTTTTGGGGCACCTGGGTGGCTCAGCCAGTTAAGTGTCCGACTTTGGCCCGAGTCATGATCTCTTGGTTTGTGGGTTCAAGCCTTGCGTCGGGCTCTCTCCTGACAGCTTAGAGCCTGGAGCCTGCTTCAGATTCTGTGTCTTCCTCTCTCTCTGCCCCTCTCCTGCTCATACTCTGTCTCTCAAAAATAAATAAACGTTAAAAGAGATTTTTTAAATTTCACTCCTTTTTAAGGCTGAGTAATATGCCATTGTATTTATGTATCACATTTTTATCCATTCATCTGATGATGAACATTTGGATTGTCTCTACTTTTTGCATACTATGAATAATCCCGCTATGATTATTGGTATACAAGGATCAGGTTGCGTGGTGGTTTTTTTACCCCCAATTCTTCTGTACTGGATTATGTGGTAACTCCGTGTTTTCCACAATGGCTGCACCATTTTAACATTCATACCAGCACAGAGGTTCTAATTTCTCCACATCCTCACTAGCACTTGTTAATTTCTAGCCTTTATTATTTTTTTTATTATTATTTGTAAGTACTCTCTACACCCAACATGGGGCTCGAACTCACAACCCCAAGATCAAGAGTTGCATACTCCACTGACTGAGCCAGCCAGGTCCCACTAGCCTTTTTTTTTTTCAATTTTTTTAAAAATTCATTTCTTTTGAGAGAGAGAAAGCACACATGCGTAGAGGAAGAGGGGGAGAGAGAGAATCCCAAACAGGTTCCGTGCTGTTAGCACAGAACCCGACATGGGACTCAAATTCACAAACTGAGATCGTGACCTGAGCCAAAATCAAGAGTCCACATGACACTAAACTGACTGAGCCATCCAGATACCCTATGCAAAGTTATAGCCTTTATTTTTACTGAACAACCACTCCTTCTCCTATCTCACTTTGGGTTGTGAAAGTGAATTAATTGATCTCAACAAAACCCTGGAAATAAAACATTGCCATGTCAGTTACCATGTGAACTTCAGAGTCTTGAGTTTTAAAGAAGATCCCCTATTTTTTAGTTGCTAATCTGTGCATACACGATTTATATGTAACTCCAGCATACGTAAAAGATCTGTGTTTTAAAAACATCTCTTTATTGCATAGTTCAGGTTATTAAAAATATGTGTATAATAACCTACTGTTGCATTGATTAATACATACACAGTATTGTGTATTCACATATATAATGCATGTATTTTCTCTTTTAAGGTGCAAGAATTATTTATCCGTGATTATGGAGAAATTTTTAATGTCCAGTTACCTGGTAAAGAAGAACGGACAAAATTTTTTGAAGATTTAATTCTAAAGCAAGCTGCTAAACCTCCTGTATCAAAAAAGAAAGCAGGTTAGTTTCTCTGTCAAAGTTTAATATATAATAATTCCAAGACAGTGGGAATAAAATATTAATAGCATCGTCATCTTCTAACACAAACTCAAAACCCCAGTCATTAGGTTGATACCTCTACTGCTTATAAATCTCTGTGCTTCCCATTAAAGTAGACTGAAGATCTTAAAGCATACAAGGCCTTTCTTTCCTAGTATACTCCCAGTCCATGTAGAATTGCAGCTGGAATTCATAGTAAAGCCCCAGCCCATTTTCGGCACTTTCGTTCTCCCCTCCTTCCCCCACCTCCTTCTTTGCAAAGCACTCTAACTTTACACCACATGCAACATATTCCTGCCTTTTCTAATTCCATTCATTCTTTTGCTCCCTTTCAGTAATGCTTCTATCCCCATTTGCCTATCTCTGCCTAAGGACCCATTTGTCCTACTACTGTAACTCATTTTTCACTCCTTAACATATCTAGGCAAAATTAATTTTCTATCATTATGACCCACTGTACTTTTTTCATACTAATATCACATTACAGAGATGTGATAATTATCTGTTACTTACTCCTTTAGTAGATTGCCAGTTTATTAGGGCAGCACTCTCATACTCCTTTTTTAATCCTGAGTACTTGTACATATCTGTTTAAACAAAATTAAACTTGTTACATTTGAAACATAACACAATTTTTTATTACTTTAAAAATTAACTAGTAAAAAGCTTTTTTTTAGTAGAATATTCTTGTTCTGAAAATAATGCATTTTCAAAGTTTTAATAGCCTCATAAGTGATCTTAAAATGGAAAAGAGGTAATGACTTAGGAATTCGCATTCCAAATTACAAGTTACCAATTATTGTAGGAAGGGATGTAGGGATAGAGATTATGGTAACACTTTAGTGTTTCAAATCCTCTATTCCTGGGGTCTATAAGGAGGATAACCCCTGAAAGCCTGGCTACTGTGTGCACCAAATTATTTGTCGCTCTTGATATGATGAGAGAGTAGTAACTAAAATCTTCCATTCATGTGAAGTTTTGCAGGCCTTGGAGGTTCTCCCTGTGGCACCACCACCTGAGCCAAGACCTCTAACAGCAGAAGAAGTGAAACGACTAGAAGAACAAGAAGAAGATACATTTAGAGAACTGAGGATTTTCTTGAGAAATGTTACACATAGGCTTGCTATTGACAAGCGATTCAGAGTATTTACTAAACCTGTTGACCCTGATGAGGTATTGATTTAATCTTTGGATCAAATGTGTTCTAAACTATAATATTATTAGAGAATATTTGAATAGTTTATGTGGTTCCCTGTCTATACTCTGAACTTCTTTCCTTTGTATGGAATATATGGAGTAGTGTCCTAAGCACATGGAGACTTAAGAACTATGTAATACATTTTTCTTTCCTCCAGAGAGTAGCCAGTGAACTTTGTGATTTAAGAATGACTTAATGCTACATGATATTATTGTAACCCACACGGTTTAGAATGAGCTGAAATAATAATAAGCTGAATAAGTGAAATCTTAAGTTGACATTGAAGGATGGGTGGCGTTTGGACAAGGAAAGAGGTATAAGATATTACTGGAGATATGGGTGCCCAAGAACAAGAGTAAATACAAAATAAAACCAGCTTTAAATAGAGTCAAAGGTTTAATATTAATATATTATCATGACTTCTTATAGATTTATTCTCTCACCCCTGTATTGCCTGGCAGAGCAACTAGACTCCAGTGTTTTTATGTTCAGAGTTCATTTAGTGATTTGCTTGAATTTTAGGTTCCTGATTATGTCACTGTGATAAAGCAACCAATGGACCTTTCATCTGTAATCAGTAAAATTGATCTCCACAAGTATCTGACTGTGAAAGACTATTTGAGTGATATTGATCTGATCTGTAGTAATGCTTTAGAATACAATCCGGATAGGGATCCTGGAGGTAAGCATTAGTGGGTTTTTTCCCCAGGGAGGGGGCAGGAACAGGGGCTGCTAACATTTAGTGAGGGTTGACTGTATGCCAGGTAATATACTATAAACATTTTACATTCACAATGCCATTGAATACAGCGTTATTCTCATTTTACAGTTGAGGAAAATGAAGTTAGGTTAGAAAACTTATTCAGGATCATACTGCCAGGAAGTGACAGAGGCAAAATTTGAATGCATGTTTCTTTGATGCCAAAATGCCTGTATTTATTAACTGTTGTGTGATGTATCCTCTAATGAGACACAGAATCACTAACAACCTCACTTCTTTCATTTGTTTATCAGTGTTCTGTCTCGAAGTAGAAAATAAACACCCTGTAATAAAAAAGGTTCAAAAGAATTTTCTTAGTTTAGACCATTGCAGTTTTTATTACAAAAGTAGTATATAATACTTGCTAATAATTTTTTTTAATTTTTTTATATTTATTTATTTTTACGTTTATTTATTTTTGAGACACAGAGAGACAGAACATGAACAGGGGAAGGGCAGAGAGAGAGGGAGACACAGGATCTGAAACAGGCTCCAGGCTCTGAGCGGTCAGCACAGAGCCTGACGTGGGGCTCGAACTCACGGACCATGAGATCATGACTTGAGCCGAAGTCGGACACTTAACCGACCAAGCCACCCAGGCGCCCCTAACGTTTATTTATTTTTGAGACAGAGACAGCATGAATGGGGGAGGGTCAGAGAGAGAGAGAGAGGGAGACACAGAATCTGAAACAGGCTCCAGGCTCTGAGCTGTCAGCACAGAGCCCAATGTGGGGCTTAAACTCACGAACCACGAAATCATTACCTGAGCCGAAGTCGGACGCTTAACCAACTGAGCCACCCAGGCGCCCCTATATTTTTAAAACCAAGCCTCCTAGATTTATTATGGTGATCACTTCATAATGTATATAAATATTGAATTACTGTGTTGTACACTTGAAACTAATATAATATTATAAGTTAACTACACTTCAATAAAAAATAAGTCGCCCATTTTCTCTCTCCAAAGGTGGACACTATTAAGTTTGGGGATAACTTTTTTAGATCTTTTCTATACATATACCCATTCTGTCCTCACCTACACAGGCAATTAAAAAATAAAATTAGTAAGGGCACCTGGCTGGCTTAGTCAGTAGAGCATGTGACTCTTTATCTGGGGATTGTGGGTTTGAGTCTCACATTGGGTGCAGAGATTACTTAAAAACAAAGTCTTTAAAAAATAAATAAAATTTATAAAATAAGGGAATTTTTAATGACACTTGTTCATATATGTAATATATCTATCTATATATCTGATATAAACTTAACTCATATCCAAAAATTTTCTTTCTTAGGTGCTTCTTTTTCTTAGCTTCCTATTTTTCTTTTGTGGCTAGTGTCCTTTACCCTCAGTGGATAGTTTTGGTTTTTTTTTTAATAGTCCTGTTAACTCTCTCCCCAGTACATTGGCTTTCTGTTTTCTAATTGGAAGTGTTTATAAATTGGCCTGATTAGTACAGGGACCTACTGAGAGTTTGTTCAACAATTGAAAAGCTCTCTGTTCTTCCCCTCCCAGTCCTTACCCTCATCTTCCCTAGGCATTTCCCTGTAATTCAGAATTCTATAGGTAAACCCTGGGAAACAGGTTACCAACCTGAGAACACCTCTTAATTCTCGAAAGAAGGAAGCATTTATAGTGAAGGCTAATGACTTTTTCTGTTTCATTGCAGTCATACTGCTGCTGCTGCTTCTGTCCATCATGACAATCTAAAATTACTTGAGACCAGTGGTGTTGAAACTTTAGCAGGCAATCAGTGTCTCCTAGAGGACTTGTTAAGATGCAGCTTGTAGGGCCCCATCTCCATGGTTTCTGATTCTGTAGATGTAGGGTAGGGCCTGAGAATTTACATTTCTTACAAGGTTCCAAGTGATGCTCATGCTACCATAGTTGGGGAATCAGTGCTTAGACTTTTGCCTCTGCCCGAATTAGAAATCCCCTGAGGAATCTTTCTGATACTATAGCTATTGCGGTCAACTCTTAACCTGGGTGTGAATATTGCCTATTGCCTTATGAGGGAATTGATCCAGGTGTTCAAGCAATTTTACATTCAGTTATTACCTGCTGTCTGCCTCAAAGCATATTCCAGTTTTTAGTGCTTGGACTCAGAGTTTAGGGGGCTTTTCCAGTGTTTCCTGTATAGGGTTGCTATTTAATTGTCTTTCTGTTTAGTTTCTCTGTCAATGCAGTAACAACGTCTTTATATCTTCTAAAATTCTTTTACATCCCTGGCTCACTAATGATACAGCCTTCCTTGCTGTTTTTGTTGTTGACCTGTTGTTATATAGTCTTGCTGTTGATTGATTCTTCTATTTTTTTCTGATATTTCACAGGGAGCTAGATAGGACAGAGCAATAAAATTGTTTGGGGTTAGTCTGCTGAATTAAATCTGACATCCAGAACATTAGATTAACAGCAAAAACAGAACAATACAATTCCAGTAACTTTTAGTCTTCCTGGTAAAAGTAAAAAAGGAATTTTGATTTTCTTTTCTTTTTCTCCCCCCCCCCCCCCCCCCCCACAATTTTAGCCCAACATGTTGAGTTTATTTTTGGGAAATTATTAAAAAGAAATTTTAAAATTATATTCTTTGTTCATTTCTCAGATCGTCTAATTAGGCATAGAGCCTGTGCTTTAAGAGATACTGCCTATGCAATAATTAAAGAAGAACTTGATGAAGACTTTGAGCAGCTTTGTGAAGAAATTCAGGAATCTAGAAAGAAGAGAGGTAGGAAAATGATTTGGCATCAGAAAAAGATGCTTCTCATTTAGTGTATTGAGTTCTTTTAATTAATCCTTCGTGTAATTTTGAGATCTGGACATTTGACTTGATATTCCATGTCTACTTATAAGGTTGTAGCTCCTCCAAATATGCCCCATCTTACTATCATGTGATGCCAAAGCAAAATTCCACCTCTGTTGGTGATAAAAGATCAGAATCAGAGCAGAATGATAAACTAAAGACACCCAGTACTCCTGTGGCTTGCAGTACTCCTGGTAAGTGCACTTGGGTAATTTTTACTTATGAAACTAGCCTTTATTCTCTACTGATGCCATTTACTTTCTCTTTAGTTTTCTCTATTTATATTAATGTGATGAATTACCTTGATTTTGTTAGTATTAAGGCAACTTTGCATTGTTGAAATACATCCAGGTTTATAGTGATATACCGCTTGTGGTCCCAGTTCACCTTCATCTAATTGCAGGATTGACTGATTTGAAATTGAATTTCATTTCTGTAAATTCCAGTTTGTGTCCCTTTCCTCCTTATTCTTAGGGTATAACTCCACCAAGCACTAATCCAAAGCCTATGGGTTTTCCCAGGGCCTCCCTTCCTTGGAAGGCTCTTATAATTCTAGTTTTTGTTCTTTGAGCCCCATAAATGTCTGACTCTCCTCAGATCTTAGATTCTCAGTTATTCGTTTGTTCTCCCAGATTCTGGTGCCATAATTCCTCAGTGCCTTGTTAGATCTCAGATGCTTTTAAACAAAATTTTTAAAACTCTGTGTGTGTGTGTGTGTGTGTGTGTGTGTGTGTGTGTGTGTGTGTGTGTGTTTTGCAGGGGTTGGGATGTTCCCTTATTGTATTGCCGGTTAGTCTATCCTGGGGTAAGTGACTTGAGATAGAGTAACCCCTTCTTTTGTAAAAATGTGAGGAGGCAGCTGGGAAAAAGAGGATGAGAAAGGCACACCAGCAAGAGAGCTGACCTACCAGAATGCTCTTGGTCAAATGAGTTTTGAGTGTTTGTGTGTGTGTGTGTGTGTGTGTGTGTGTGTGTGTGTGTGTGTGTGTGTGTGGAAATTGAGGACGTGGAAAATGTCTTCTTTAAAACAACCCATTCCTAGCTATATACCCATCAGGAATGCATACATTATGTTCACCAAAATACATGTATAAGAATGTTCATGGAACTAGTATTCATAATAGTCCAACACTGGGAGCAATCCAGATGTCCATCAACAATAGAATGGGGGTGTGCCTGGGTGGCTCAGTCCTTTGAGCGGCCTGGCTGACTCTTGATTTCAGCTCAGGTCATGATCTCTTGGTTTGCGGGTTGGATCCCCACATTGGGCTCTGTGCTGACAGTGTGGAGCCTGCTTGGGCTCTCTCTCTCTCCTCTCTCTCTGCCCCTTCCCCACTTGCACTCTCTTTCAAAATAAATATTTAAAATATATATAAAAAATAAATACTAAAAAAGCCACAATAGAATGGGAAATATGAATTATTGTACAACAGTAAGAATGACTAAACTTGAAGTGTGTGCCACAGTATGGATGCATCTCCCAAGCATATGGGAGTGTGTGCCACAGTATGGATGCATAGAGGTAGGTATCCTGCCTTTAGCCCAGACAGAATGTTTAATCTCTGTATATCTTTAGTTTCTTCAGCTGTAAAATGATGTTGATAATGGTCGCAAACCTGATCAGGTTAAAGTGGAATTTCGGTGAGTCAGTACACACATAAAGAGCTTGGAAGGAATTACTCAGCAATCAAAAAGAATGAAATCTTGCCATTTGCAACAACATGGATGGAACTGGAGGGTATTATGCTAAGCGAAATAAGTTCGAGAAAGACAAATAATCTTATGATTTCACTCATATGTGGAATTTAAGAAACAAAACAGATGAACACAGGGGAAGAGAAGGAAAAATAAGATAAAAACAGGAAGGGAGGCAAACCATAAAAGACTCTTAAATACAGAGAACAAACAAACTGAGTGTTGCTGGAGGGGTGTTGGTAGGGGGATGGGTTAAATGGGCAATGGGCATTAAGGAGGGCCCTTGTTGGGATGAGCACTGGGTGTTCTAGATGAGTGATGAATCATTAAGTTCTGCTCCTGAAACCATTGCTATACTATGTGTTAACTAACTTGGATTTAAATTAAAAAAAAAAAAAAAAAAAAAAAAACAGCTTGGAAGGGTTCCCACTATATGGTAGGCACTATAAGTATAGGCTATTTTTAGTCTTGCCCTCCCTTCCTCCAGTTCATTCTTCATACTCCTCCCACAATGATTTTTGTAATACAGTCATTCGACAATTCATATAATTGACCTTCTTAAAATTATTCAAGATTTTAAAAAAATTATTCAGGGTAAAATCCAAGCTCCTTGGGGTGACAGGTGATTGCCCTCTTTTGACCTTCTTCTTACAGTGCTCTCTACCTTTGTTTCTGTGTTCCAGTCATACAAGACTGTAGTGGCTTCTCAAGCTCTCTACCCTCTTATATATCAGGAGGTATTTTTTCCCCACTTACTTGGACTTCAGAAAATTGCTGAATGTTCTTTTCTTTTCTTTAAATTCTTTGAAGCTCAGTTAAAGAGGAAAATCCGCAAAAAGTCAAAGTGGTACTTAGGCACCATAACAAAACGAAGGAGGATTTCACAGGTGAAAGATGAGAGCCAAAATGTCACAGATGACAAAATTGAGAGTGATACAGAGGAAAATCAAGACACAAGTGTAGACCACAATGAGACTGGAAACACAGGAGAGTCCTCAGTGGAAGAAAATGAGAAACAGCAAAATGCCTCTGAAAGCAAAATAGAATTGGGGAATAATAACTCAAGTATTTGTGATATTGAGCATGAACTTGAAGAATCTGGGAAAACTACAGCATGCACAGAATTGAGGAAAGATAAAATTGTTTGCAACGGAGATGCTTCTGGCTCTCAGATAATAGATATTTCTGATGAAAATGAAGCTAAAGGTAAGGCTTTCTCAAGCAACTTACTAATTATAATTTTAAAAGATGTTTCACTCAAAGTTCTTAAATGACTGATTACCATTTCAGTTTTTTCCTTTTCCTTTTTCTTTCAGAATGCAGGTGTTAATTAGAAACAAATTAGCATTAACTTTACTTGCTATTTAGCTTGTAAATCACTGCTAAAACTATAGTGTGGCATCATATAGACCTGGAATTGAACCCCTAGTCCACTACTTAGTAGCTTGTGACCTCGGGCAAGGTCTTGTCCTATCAGTCTCAGTTTTCTCATCGGCAAAATTGGGGTGGATGGTAGTCAGGTAATGAAATACTTTGAGACTTGAATAAAAGAATTCATCTAAAGCATGTAGCAAAGTACTTGGCTACACAGTTTTTAAAAACTGGCAGGATACCCTCTTCTTTTTAAGCAAGAGAAGCAGTTTTCTGTGATCCTAGCTGAGTGGTGTAGAACATCACTCACCCCCATCATTCCTCTGCTTCTCTTAAAGGTTAAGTCCAAGATTATTTCTACTTATTGTAATGATCCTGCTCCCAAAGTTATTCATTTAGAATTGTCTTCTGTCTGAATCTTCTTGGATCTTTAGCAGTAGATTTATTTGGGCTTTGGAAAAGCCAAACGTTATTTAGTCTTAAAAAGCAAAAAGAGGGGTAACAGAATCAAAATTTATTTTGGTCAAAAACAAGTATTGATAATGTTAATGAGACCTTTTTTTCCCAGTGGCTTATCGGCTGTAGGGAAACCTTTTATCAAGCAATTCCTTGAAATGAGTTCTAGTGTGTTTGAGTAACCATAGCATAATGGACTAGGATATAGCCTTTCCAGTGTGGATATTTTAGGTGTTAGTCCTCTGGCTATATGAGGCAGTATGTTTTATGTGGATTCAGAGTTTTCTTTTTCTTTTATCATCTTTTTAAAAAGGATACTATTTAATGGGGTACAGGTACTTGTTTACATATCAGCAGATTTGGGTTCTTGTCCTAGCTCTTAACAACAATTAGGTATGTTGACCTTAGAAAAGTCTCTTCACCTCTCTTGACCTCATTTTTCCTATCTATCAGTGAGTAGGTTATTCTAGGTTGGAGATAGGCAAACTTTTTCTATAAAGAGACAGATAGTAAATAGCCATACAGCCTCTGTCACAACTAGTCCACTCTGTTAGAAAAGTAACATTGTGGGGCGCCTGGGTGGCGCAGTTGGTTAAGCGTCCTACTTCAGCCAGGTCACGATCTCGCGGTCCGTGAGTTCAAGCCCTGCGTCAGGCTCTGGGCTGATGGCTCGGAGCCTGGAGCCTGTTTCCGATTCTGTGTCTCCCTCTCTCTCTGCCCCTCCCCCGTTCATGCTCTGTCTCTCTCTGTCCAAAAATAAATAAATAAACGTTGGAAAAAAAAAAAAAAGAAAAGTAACATTGACATACATATGTAAAATGGGCATGGTTGTGTTCTAATAAGATTTTATTTATAGCCGTAGGGCAGATTAGGCCTATGGGTGGTAGTTTGCAATTCTTAAATTACTGAGGTCCCTTCCAGCTCTTAAAGTCTATGAATCTTGTATCTAAGTATAGAATAGTTCAACCTGTTGAGGATGCTTTGAAGAACTCAATTTGAGAAGTACTTCTCTCTCCTTTTTTTTTTTTTTTTTTTTGAGTGTGTAAAGTGGCAGTATCTTAATTTTACAGTAAAGCGAAACAACCAGAATCAGTATCTGTATTTAGTAAATATGTCCTGCTAGGTAATCTGCCTAATATTTATGTTAAGCATTATAATGTCTGTGAACCAAATAATAGTTCATTTTTCATCCTAGAAATGTGCATTCTGCGAATGACTCGAGCTAGACGTTCCCAAGTAGAGCAACAGCAACTCATCAGTGTTGAAAAGGCTTTGGCAATTCTTTCCCAGCCTACACCCTCACTTGTTGTGGACCAGGAGCGATTAAAAGTATGTAAATTGAAATCGTAATGCTTTCATTGTGCAGATTAGTAACATAACCCACCAAAAATGACTTGTAATCGTATATTTTATCAATTTGGCAATAAATAATGGCCTTTTATGAAAGGATGAACTTGGTATGGAATAACTTTCATAAAAGCAGTAGTTAGAGATGGCTAGTGTATTGATATTGTAGTTCTTAACATATTTGTCTGCATTGATCCTATACATTGTTTTTATGGCCATCACCAGTGAGCATTTTAGTTGGTTTTTACTTAACTCTACTGGCATTTTTTTGGTTAACTGAGGGGTCATGGCATATTCTTGTAGGGCCAGACTTGAAGCATCACAGATATCCAGTGAGTCCATTCCAGTCATAAGAAAAAACATTGAGCAAATATGAAAAAGCCTTTTTATAAGAAAAAAACCTGAAGTAGTGAGGTAGTTCACCGTTTATGTGGTCTTTTTGTTTCACTTTATAAGGTACCTACAGTGCCATAAAATACCCTGCCAAAATGTTGCTTTTTTGCTTATTAATCTTTGAGATTTCTTTGACAGATTTTAGTTTGTCCGTAGAGATTTCTAGCTAAAGTTGCAATTGGACACCTCCTCAGCTACAGTTTTTAGGATGGGAGTTCCCCAGGGCAGAGACCAGGATTACAGAACGATGATGCTGAGTTAACTGTTGCTAACTGTCAGAGCCACTAGCAGTGTCACCACGTCTCCCCAGATAGTTAGGTCTGCCCTCACTCTGGCTTATATGCTAAAAATTCCCCACATCTTCAAAAATATAGTATCTTGTCTCATGGAATTTATCTCTCATATATATAAACACTCGTGTTTTCTTTTAGAATCTTTTGAAGACTGTTGTTAAAAAAAGTCGAGAATACAATATTTTTCAGTTGGAGAATTTATATGCAGTAATCAGCCAATGTATTTATCAGCATCGCATGGACTATGACAAAACGGCACTTATTCAGGTAAACCAATCTATATAAGGAATTATAAGATGATAAGAATTTTTAAAGACCATTTTTTAATATGTGGATTATGGACTATTTCTAGACACAGCCAAGTTCTGTGCTTTTTGAAATCTAGCACTTCACTAGTTTGTGTTTCTTCAAAAAACATTGCAACTATTGTATTAGAAGACTATGAAAAGTCTCTATTTTGTGTGTGTATTGATGAAGATATAAAGCTCTTTTAAAGATAAGACTTAAGATGGATCAATCTGTATGTCTTTACCTACTCTTTATAGTGAGCATTGGTACTAATTTTTAAAAATAGATATTGGATGATAATATAGTATACTATACACACTACTGGTACCTACTAATACAGCTACTAGTATGTAATATACTTAGTAATTAGTATATCTACTAAGTATAACATGGTACCTAAATAGCATAATATGTATGTAACGTTAGTACCTACAAAATATGAAATATTAATACCTAGAAATACACTAGTGCCTTGATTGTAACTATTTGAACTTAACATAAGACGAATGCATCTCAGACTCATTTCAAAGGGATTTAAATGAAGTCCCATTGGTGATATCAGTTTGTGTGATAGTCCTAAATACTGAACTACATTTCTATTTTCACTATCATATATGGGTTAATAATATTCTTGAGGTTGTTGACAAAATAGATGTAATGTTTCTTTAGCTTTTTTCATATTGAAAGTTACTATTTTTCCTTCTTACTCTTTATCTAGAAAATGGAGCAAGAGGTAGAAAACTTCAGTTGTTCCAGATCATGATGTCTTGGTATCAAATATTCTTTATATTCAGTTCCTATTTAATTCACCTTTGTTGTGTCCGTATAACTCGTGCGAGATGAAATCCTGCATCTTTAAGGAAAAGATTAAAATAGTAAATAAAAATATTTAAGCTTTCTTGGTATTTATGTACATGTGTAAGATAAATTACAGAGATAACTGATAAATATTGAAAGTTTGATTGAAAAAGGCACTGTAGTAATAGTAATTCTGTAGCATATGAAGTGTGGCCAACTCTTAATAAAAGTAATTTTGATAACTAATGTTTTATGGCACTTAAGAGTAATTAGTGACATTGATATTTTTTGTTTTGAGCACTTTTAAGTTTTTTCCTTCCTAAAAATAGTTTCTTGTATCAGACTAGAAACTTAATCATTGTGTCTTTGCCATTCTTTTTTTTTTTTTAATTCCCATCTCTCATTTTCCTTTAGCTTTCTTTGCCCAGTTACTTAAAAGCCAGGACTCAAGTCATGATTTGTGGGAAGGTCCTTGAACAACTTCTGTACATGAATGTCAAAATTGATGCTTTTTAGATAAACATTTTTATAACTCTAATTTGGGTTAATAAAGATTTTAAATATTTTTGGTTTATTTTTATGATTATACACACAAATGTATTAATAATTACTTTGTTGAATATCTTTTTAATAGAACAAAAGTTTTATATTTGAAAACTCTTTATATCCTTCTAAGTTTGTGTTTAGGTTGTATTCTATAGATAGCTTTTATATACAATTATATAAAGATAAATATTATAAATTTTGTATTAATGATACCAAAAATACATTTCTTTCTTAAAGCAATAAAACTATTCACTACCGTGCATATTCTTTTGTTTTGTTCTTTTAAAGAGACATTCTAGTTTGTAAAAATAGTTGGAAACTTCTTTAGAGGGGAATAGGAGATAATGATCTCATATGAGAGATTCTGAATTCTAAAACAGTTTCAGGGGCACCTGGGTGGTTCAGTTGGTTCAGCATTTGACTCTTGATTTTGGCTCAGGTTATTATCTCATGGTTTGTGAGATCAAGCCTCGCGTCAGGTTCTGCCCTGTCAGTGCAGACCGTGCTTGGGATATTGCAGACCCTCCTGCCTCCCTCTCTCTCTCTCTCTCTCCCTCTCTCCCTCTCTCCCTCCCTCCCTCCCCCAGCTTGCACACGCGCCCACACACACACACACACACACGCACACACACACATATTTTTGCTCTCTTTCCCTCAAAATAAACATTTTTTAAAAGGGGGGTCGGTGGTGCCTGGGTGGCTCAGTCAGTTAAGTGTCCGACTTTGGCTCAGGTCATGATCTCACAGTTTGAGAGTTCAAGCCCTGCATCGGGCTGTGCTGATTGATCAGAGCCTGGAGCCTGCTTCAGATTCTGTGTCTCCCTCTCTTTCTGCCCTACCCCCCCACCCCCCACCCCCCACCCCCGTTCATGCTCTGTTTTCTCTCTCTCCCAAGAATAAATGAACATTAAAAAAAAATTTTTTTTAAATAAAAGTTTCAGAAGTGAGTTGCCTTTTGTTGATTTATCAGCATACTGTATTTAAATTAAGCCTTTTAAAACCCAGTAATTTAGATACCTTAATTAATAGATACTGTCTATATAATGCATAACACAATGCCAGTCACTGAAAAAATGTGAAGTAGCATATATTTCTGGACTTAAGTATACACACATACACATACACTCATTTTTATTAAAGCTTATTATAACTTACTCCAGATGCATCTTCTGTAACTCCAGATGCATCATTTTTTATGTATAGCTTCTGTAGTAAATTTTAAAGGTGAAAATTGCTTCTCAGACTTGCTTCTATTTCTTCATTATTTCAAAATAGCCTAAAGATAATCCAGTGTAAACAAGTACAAAATCTATTACTGTGCATAGTTTAAAATGCTGTTCACACTGGAATGTTGATATGATCTTTGTACTTTAGCTACAAAGATGAACATACTTCCTGTCCTTTTCATGACACACTGTCTATGGACAGGGAAATAATTTGTCTATGTTTCCTATTCAGACTTTCAAAACCATGCTGAAATTGCAAGCCTAGGATGTTTTATCTTTTTGGTTTTGTTTTTGTTTTTTGTTTTCTGTGGGGTTTTTTTGCTTAAAAGTGCAATCAGTCTGTAGTAATTAGGGCAAGAAAAAGAAATAAAAGGCATCCAAATGGGAGAGGAAGAAGTAAAGCTATTCATAAATGGCATGATTTTATATGTACAAAATTCTAAAGAAATCACAAAATATCTGTTAGAACTAATAAATTCCGCAAAGTAGCAGAATAGGTCAACATAAAAATCAGTTGTATTTTAATATACTAGCAATGAACAATCGAAAATTAAGAAAGCAATTCCATTTACAATAGCGTCTGAGATAATAAAACACCTTGGAATAAATTTAACCAAGGAAGTACAAGACTTGTACACTTACAGTACAAAATTTTGATGAAAGAAATTGAATAAGACCTACATAAATGGAAAGATATCCTGTATTCAAGTATTGGAAGACTTAATGTCAAAATGGCAGTATTCACCAAAAGAATCTACAGATTCAGTTTAATACCTATCAAAATCCCAATGGTTTTTTGCAGAAATAGGAAAGTCAGTCCTATATTCATAGTATAATTGTAGGGACCCTGAATAGCCAAAACAATCTTGAAAAAAGAAGAGAAAGTTGGGAGACTCACACTTCCCAATTCCAAAACTTAACACAAAGTTATATACAAAACAGGTGATGCTAGCATACAGGATAGCTATAAGATCAATGAGATAGAATTGAGAGTCCAGAAATAAAGCCATTAATCTATGGTCAATTGATTTTTGAAAATGATGTCTAAGACCATTCAATAGGGAAAGAATAGTCCCTTCAACAAATGGTGTGCTGGGAAAGCTGGATATCCACATGCAAAAGAATGAGTGTGGACGTTTACATCACACCATGTACAAAAATGAACACAAATGGATCAGAGACCTGAATTTAATAGCTAAAACATAAAACTCATAGAAGAAAACGAGGACCAATCTTTATGACCTTGAATTTGGCAATGATTTCTTAAATGTGGCAAAAAACACTAGCAACAAAATTAGATAAATCAGACTTCATCAAAATGAAAACCTTCATGTCTCTTGTACAAAGGCTATCATCTCAAAGGATTATTAAAGCTCACCAACCAAAAGACAATTCAGTAATAGATGGGGATGTTTTTGATGACTTAACAATTTTGAGGAGTGTCCTGGTCAAATATTTGGAAGATGCCCCTCTGCTGGAATTAGCCTGTTTTTCTCATGATTAGACTGGGATTACAGATTTGGGGGAGGAAGATCACAAAAGTAAAGTGATTATATCAGGTTACATACTATCAATGTGATTTATGGCTGTTGATTGGCCTTGACCACCTGGCAGAAATCGTGTTTCTCAGGTTTCTCCATTGTAAAGTAACTTCTTTCCCTTTCAGTACTGTACTCTGGAAGATCACTGTGCACAGCCCACTCATAAGGATTGGGGGCCTGTCTCCCCTTTTGCCTTTCTTAAAACTGATTTTTTCAGGGATCCCGATTGGTATGCACTGTAGGATTAGTTGATGTTATTTCAGATTTATTTGTCTTCTCCCTGCTACCCTCCCACCCACACATATACGTTACTTCTTTGCAATGGAGAGATTGCCCCTAACTTTGTTAGGACCTGAGGAACGACTTCTTGCTGAGGGATACTGTGGGGATAAAAAATAACTCTATATTAGGACACAGAGGAAATGATAGCCATTTTGCCTCCTAATATCCATTCTCTCATTGCTTATCACAATACCCAGAGCAATCTGTCCTGGGAGATTATGTTTGCTAACGCTGAAGCAAAATGTGGCCATGTGACCACATGAGATACAAAGGGAAGTGTGCACAATTTCTAGGAGAGCTGCTAGGAAGGGAGGGGGTACCCCGAGAACACTTCCTGACCTGTGCTTCATTTTACCTGCTGCCTAGAATATATACATAAAATGGCTAGAACTCCAAAAGCTATCTTGGACCATGAGGTGACCTTAAAGATGGAACCCATGCCCTACTTCATAAAAGTATAAGATGAAAGAACCTTGCTCATAATAACTTTAGGGGATTGCTATTCAAGTCCTTAACTATGTCTGGGCTTTTTTTTTTTTTTCCAATCTGGACTTCTTGAGAGAGAAATTCTTGTTTATCTTTTTTCTTTTTTCTTTTCTTTTTTTTAGAGAAAAAACGTGAGTGGCAGAGCGAAAGAGAAGCAGGACTCACCTGAAGTGGGGGCTCGTGTTTTTACTCAAAGTGGGGCTCACGTTTTTACCTGAAGCGGAGTTTGAGCTACCCAATGTGGGACTTGAACTCACGAACCGTGAGATCATGACCTGAGCCAAAGTCAGACACTTAACCAACTGAGCTACCCAGGTGCCCCAACCTTCTCATTTTCTGAGGAAAACTCATCCTGACTTTCTAAGTCAGGAACTATTTTGTTTTATGATTATAGATCCAGAACTTACATAATGTCCATATTTGCCACTAAATAAGAATCAACTGACCTAATGACTGGTTAATGGATAAGGAAAGCAGGACATTAAGGAGCAGGATAGGAAGATAACACAGCTGACAGAAAATAGAGGTCCTTGGGGGTTATAGAGAAGGGAAGCCCATACCTCAGACAAAGAGTAGGATGTAGCTAATAGCATCTAATTTTCAAAAAGATACAGAATCATCTTCATTATATTTTTAGAAGTTGCATCTGTTAGATTTATCCAGCTCCAAGGCTGTAAAAGAACAGATTTTTCACTTCAGTTTGTTAACAGTTAATTGTTCACATATTGGGCATTCTCATGAGATTGAAACCCATCTAACTAATGATTCTATCTTAGCTTTGCAACTGATGATAACAATTCATCGGTACAATGACTGGAAAGACTGAAAGGAAGATTGTGGGGATTTTCATTTTGTTTTTCACTAGCTCTAGAATATTTACATATTTAAAATAATATTCACATATTTAATATGTTTATGCATACGCTAGAATTCACATGTAGTTAAATTGTATATGTATTTTAAAATTATGTTTATATATAAATATTGATGAGCAGTTACCAGTTAAAGTGTTGAATTAACAGATGGGTTTTCGGAAAACTGGACGGTGACATGCAGAAGAATGAAACTAGACCACTTTCTTACACCATACACAAAAGTAAACTCAAAATGGATGAAAGACCTGAATGTGAGACAGAAAACCATCAAAATCCTAGAGAACACAGGCAGCAACATCTTTGACCTCAGCTGGAACAGCTTATTGCTAGACACATCACCGAGGGAAGGGAAACAAAAGCAAACATGAACTATTGGGACTTCATCAGATAAAAAGCTTCTGCACAACAAAGGAAACAACCAACAAAACTAAAAGGCAGCCTACGGAATGGGAGAAGATATTTGCAAATGGCATATCTAGTAAACGGTTAGTATCCAAAATCTATAAAGAACTTATCAAACTCAACACCCCAAAATAATAAACCCAGTTAAGAAATGGACAGAAGAGGAGCACCTGGGTGACCCATTTGGTTCAGTATCTGACTCTTGATTTTTGGCTTAAGTCATGATCCCAGGGTAGTGGGATCAATCCCCATGTCAAGCTCCATGCTGAGCATGGAGCCTGCTTAAGATTCTCTCCCTCTGCCCCTCTCCCCTGCTTGCACTCTCTCAAAATAAAATAAAGTAAAATAAAATAAAATAAAAATCATTAAAAACAAAAAGAAATGGGCAAAAGACATGAATAGACACTTTTCTAACAGACACATGAAAAGATGTTCAACATCACTCATCATCAGGAAAATACAAATCAAAATCAGGAGATACCATCTCACATCCTGTCAGAATGGCTAAAATTAATAACATGAAAAAACAATACATGTTGGTGAGGATGCAAAGAAAAGGGAACCCTCTTGCACTTGGTTGAATGCAAAGTGGTGCAGCCACTCTGGAGAACAATATGGAGGTTCCTCAAAAAACTAAAAATAGAACTACCCTATGACCCAGCAAATGCCCTATTAGGTATTTACCCAAAGGATACAAAAATACAGATTTGAAAGGCTACATGCACCCCAATGTTTATAGCAGCACTGTCAAAAATAGCCAAATTATGGAAAGAGCCCAAATGTCCATTGACTGATAAATGGATAAACTAGATGTGATATATATATATACACACACACACACACATACATACATACACATACAATGGATATTACTCGGCCATCAAAAAGAATGAAATCTTGCCACTTGCAATGATGGATGGAGCTAGAATATACTATGGTAAGTGAAATAAGTCAATCAAAGACAAATACCATATGATTTCACTTTTGTGGAATTTAAGAAAACAGATGAACGTATAGAAGGGAGGGGGAAGAAAAGAGGGAAACAAATAACACTCTTAATGATAGAGAACACACTGAGGGTTGATGGAGGGAGGTGGGTGGGAGATGGAGTAAATGGGTGATGGGTATTAAGGAGGGCACTTGTGATGAGCATTGAGTGCTGTAAGTGTTGAATCACTGAATTCTACTCCTGAAACCAATATTGCACTATATGTTAACTAAAATTTAAATTTAAAAAACAGATGGTTTTTACTGGTTAAGATTCTTTTGATTGCAAGCAACAGAAATTCTCTTTGGCTAACTTGAGCAAAAAGACATATATTTTTGCAGTTAGTTAAGCATCTGACTCTTGATTTCAGCTTAGGTCATGATCTCAGTTTGTGAGTTCAAGCCCGGCATCAGGCTCTGCACTGACAGTGTGGAGAAGGTTTAGGATTGTCCCTCTCCCCTCTTTCTCTGCCCCTACCCTGCTTGCTCTCTCCCTCAAAATAAATAACTAAACTTTAAAAAAAAAAAAGGCATGTATTTTTGAAAAGATGTAAGTTACCTCATGGATGGTCTTAACCAAGTCAGTGGAGAGAACCAGGGCTGTTCCAAGCTCTTGCAGGAGTTTTTAAAATAGTTGCTATTAACATAATTCAACAAAGACACCCACGCTTATTGATTCCACTTTAATGTGTTTTTTAAATTTATTTTTGAGAGAGCGCAAGTGGGGGAGGGGCGGAGACAGGGAGACAGAGGATCTGATGCGGGCTCTGCACTGACGGCAGTGAACCTGATATGGGGCTCAAACTCACAATCCATGAGATCATGACCTGAGCCAGACGGACGCTCAATCGACTGAGCCACCCAAGTGCCCCTCATTGATTCCATTTTAGATTTCAGAGTTCCCCCCACCAAAGAATTGGATTGGCCTTAATGTTCCCCCTAACTATGGCCAGAAGCCAGGGTCACATAATTTAGACATTGTTAAAGAAAATCGCCATTACAAGGAAGTGCCAACCCAGAAGCCACCCCAAGAGGCTGTCGTAAAGCTTAACAAAGTCACAATTTACTGACATAATTTCTAATGTGCATTTGAGCCAGTTAATACATATGGTTAACTCTCACCTTGTATGTAATGTACATGCAGTATTTTATTTAGTCCTTAGAATGACCTTAGGAGGTATATTCTATGTTATTTTCATTTTACAAGTTTAACGGGTAGATAGGTAATTTATTCAATTTCACACATTAGTGGCAAAAGCAGGATTCTATTAGGTGTGTATGGTTGAAACCTATGTTCTTACCTCCCCTAAACAGACACTGTGGTGCCCTACACCTATGCTCTTGGCATTCAACATTCTGGCATGTGCCATTGGAAACCTCCTGCAAACATCTGTAACCCCACCCGAGGGTGTTTTCGTGATCCATGCTGGATGTAGGCTGAAAGTGACAGAAAGTATAACATCCCTGGGATTAGCTGCCAACAAGACATAGGTAGAAATTGATGAATAATAACACCCCGGCTCCCTTGCTCCTGAGGTGTCTTCTACACTGTCTCTAGTCTCCACTGGGGTTGAGCCCTCGATCCTGAAACTGAGGGCTATTCAAGCCCCAGACTGCTTAAAACTGCACTCTATCCTTGTAGCTTCCTTCCCTGTCTCATTTCTCTCCCCTGCCCGTACTTCTTGGCATCGCCTTCCACATAACCATTTACTCTCACATTCTTTATTCAGGGTCTCCTTTAAGGAGAACTGAATCTATTATATATAAAGTGAAAGAAAAATATGAAAATTCCCTAAACAACGACTATAAGTTTTTTATGTTTCTCAGCTGTTATTGAACCTTACAAATCAGCATTCATTTCCTCAGTATTGTGACAGCTTAACAATTTTCAAATTTATTCCCATTTCAAAGATTGTCATAATTGTTTTGTAGTAATGTTAAATTATGTCTCTATTCTGTTTTCAAGAGGAAAAATCTGGAAGCTTCATGTTTGGGCTATGTAATTTTAGTATGCAAAGGTTGGAAATGAAATCATTACATTTGAGCAATCAACCCTGCCAACATCCAAGCTCTGGCTGGGAGTCAGAGAACAGCACTTAACATGCAGTGAGAGGGCTCTTGGAATACCACTACCTTCAGACCACATGCCAAATCAAAATGATTTAAACATCCAAAATATATGGGACTAAAACATTTACTGGATCGAAGAGTGCCAAACATGGGCACCCTGGACATGAGGACTCTGTGAGCTACAAATATTGGTTTAAAAGACCATTGTGAAACTTCAGCTTGCTTAAAGATTGACTTGGGGGGGAAGGAGGGGGGCCTGTTGCAATAGATAATGTATTCATGAAATAATTTGGAAACTGATTACGTGTGATGAATCTTAATTATAGCTATTTACTGTGGTGAATGTTTAGGAAAATCAGGGTCTTAAAAAAAGACACAAGCTTTTGCTTTAATTATTTAGGAAGAAAAATAAGTTACCCCAATCTTATGTTCTGTAATTACTTTTTTCATTCAATTTACATGTTTTATATTTAGGACCATAGCATATGTCTCTTTTCTGTTTCTTACTTAAATTTTTCCTAAGTCTCCTTCCCCACCCCACTAGGGAGAAAATGTAATTTACCATCATCACTCAAATGAATTCCCTGGTTTCTTCCGAACCTTCACCTCACAGCTGTTGCATGAAATATAATCACTAAAATACTAGCTAAATGAAAATGTCTATCCAAAACGACAGTTTTCTAATATTATTACATGAAATAACCTTGCAGAAGAAGAAACAAAGATAACATTTTCTCTCATCTAAAAATAGCTAATCTGGAAATACACCAAAATGCTAATAGTAGTTAGGGAGAACTGTAGATGGGTTCTTACCTCTGTTTTTTCTTTTTTGAAGTGTTTGCAAAGTTATTATATTCCTTTGGTAGTGCAAATATAAAAATTTAAAAGTTGTTTTCATAATTCTTGATTATGAAACGTGAAGGCAAAATCTAAAGGGAGGCAAAAATCAGAAAAAATCTTGTGTGTCTAAACTGAAAAAATGCGTGTTTCTTATATTTTTATATTGTTCCTCAACGGTCTTTGGGCAAGTATTCCTCAAAAAGTTGCTAAAAGTCTGCATATCTCTGCATGATCAGAAAAGAGGTGTTGAACCTCTGGGTATGTGCATAACATAAGCATGGCAGTGTATCACCTTGCTGGCTATAAAAGGCATTCCTCTCATCCAGCTATGAAACAGGAAGGAAAGAAGTGTAAGGAGGAGGTAGACTATAAAATATCTGACCTACAAACCAGCCGAGAAATTAATGAGAAGCCCAAGCTGATTGGTGGATGTGTTCAATTTATGACATTCATAAATAAAATGAGATAATGGTATAGTTAAAGTACATTACAAATGACAAGACACAAAACCAGTATATTATTATTAGGGTATCTTAATTGTAGTCATGAGGGCAGAGACTAGGTCTGTCTTGTCCAATAAATATTTGCTGAATTTATGTTTATGTGCACATACATACTATTATTAAGGACTTACTGCGTACAATGCATTAGAGGAGAGAAAAATGATGTGTGGTCTCTGCCTCATAAGAAAGGTATAATACGACAAAATCACATGTCAACACGCCTAAAGTGCCCCCTACCTCAGTAAAGAATTTAGGTTTGCTTTTACTCTCTTTACCATCCATGGCACAGAAGAATGGACTGTGCAGTGGAAAAGGAGGGCCTGTGGAGTCAAACATGGGTTCCAATCTTCTTGAACATGTTCTCCAAAGAAAGAGATGCCTTTTGTTAAGGTAACATGGCAGCAACACTTATTGCACAAGTGGTGGAAATCTCTTTTCCTCCTACGTCGGCCAACTAGAAGACATGTATTCCAAAAGGCACAGCCAAAAAGAGGGGTTAGCCTGGATCCCTGAGCCACCGCTTGGCAGGAGGTGACCCAGAGGTCACCGAGAGCTATAAGGAAACTTGATGAATGAGAAATAAACCATGATGTGTTAAATAAGCCAAGGTTTCTTTGGGTTTGTTAACAGCAGCACAGCCTTGTCTGTTCTGACAAACAGATACTATATTCCCTTGATGGTTGTTGAGCCTGTGGTGGAAGAATCAATGTGAGGGTAAAACAGACCTGTTTTTTAAAAGTGGCCAAAAATTGTTGGGATGCCTGGGAGGCTTAGTCAGTTAAGCGTCTGACTTGAGCTCAGGTCATGATCTCGAGGTTAGTGGGATCAAGCCCTGCATCAGGCTCTGTGCTGGCAGCTTGGAGCCTGCTTGAGATTCTCTCTCTCTCTCTCTCTCTCTCTCTCTCTCTCTCTCTCTCTCTCTCTGTCTCTCTCTCTCTCTCTCTCTCTCTGCCCCACCCCTGCTTGTGCTTTCTCTCTCTCTTTCAAAATAAACAAACTTAGAAAAAAAAAATGGCCAAAAATTGTTCTCTGTGCTGATTGTCTCTCCAGTGTAAAAGCCCTGACCAGCCTCTAGTCCTATCTAGTCTCCTGCTACCCAGTATTTAAACCTGAATAACCCTTTGCCTCCACAGCTTGTGGGACTTGAGTAAGGCAATCTTCTTGAGCCTAGTTTTCTTGTCTATACAATCGAGGATGTAGCATTAATACTCCTAGGATTATTTTGAAAATTAAATTACATAGCAAAGCACCTAGCTCAGGGCCGGACAGGCAGAGGTGCTTTCTAAGAGTTGTTTGCCTCCCCTAAGCTTTATCTGAAGCCAATGGTTCTCAACACCGACTTTATTTTAGAATCATTTGGGAATCTTCTTTTTTTTTTTTTTTTTTAAATTAGTGCCTGTATCCCAACCTAAACCAAATCATCAGAATCTTTGGAGATAGGACTGGTGAGGGGTACGGGGGTGGGAGGTGGAGACTGTTTTTTAAAAGCACCAGATGATTCTATTGTCTAACCAGAGTCGAGAACCATTTTCTTAGGCAATGTATAAACAAAATGCTATTTGATGACAGAGGTTTTTTTTCAAAAGTGACTTCAAAAGTACACAGTATGACCACTTTTTCACAGACTTGGAGCTTTAAAGAAGGCTTATTTATAAATGACAGACGAAAAGAGTCAATACGTAGTTACTGGATGCTCTCAGGGGCTGAAGGGCATTCCGATAAGCGGAACTGTAGATAAGACCAGGGATGTTGCAATGGAACAGGCTCAGCTACCATTGACATTGTTTATATTAATGACTGTTTTCATGCTGTCATGGGCTCAGTTGTTGTGTCTCCCTCAGAATTTATAAGGTGAAGTTCTAACCTAGTCAGAATGTGACTATATTTGGAGATAGATCTTTGCAGAGGTAATTAGGTAAAATGAGGGCTCAAACCCACCTAATCCTATATGATTGGTATTCTTACAAGGGAGGAATTTGGAGGTGCCTGGGTGGTTCAGTTGGTTAAACATCTGACTCTTGACCTCAGCTCAGGTCCACGGGATCAAGCCCCGAGTCAGGCTGTGTGCTGGCAGCTTGGAGCCTGCTTGGGATTCTCTCTCTCCCTCTCTCTCTGCCTCTCCCCTGTTTGTCCTCCCAATATCTCAAAATAAATAAATAAGCATTAAAAAAAAATTTAGGGGCGCCTGGGTGGTTCAGTTGGTTAAGCATCTGACTCTTGACCTCAGCTCAGGTCTACTGGATCAAGCCCCGAGTCAGGCTGTGTGCTGGCAGCTTGGAGCCTGCTTGGGATTCTCTCTCTCCCTCTCTCTCTCTGCCTCTCCCCTGCTTGTCCTCCCAATATCTCAAAATAAATAAATAAGCATTAAAAAAAATTTTAGGGGCGCCTGGATGGCTCAGTTGGTTAAGCATCTGACTTTGGCTCAGGTCATGGCCTCGCAGTCCATGAGTTCGAGCCTCACATCAGGCTCTGTGCTGACAGCTCAGAGCCTGGAGCCTGTTTCAGATTCTGTTTCTCCCTCTCTCTCTGACCCTCCCCCATTCATGTTCTGTCTCTCTCTGTCTCAAAAATAAATAAACGTTAAAAAAAATTTTTTTTTTTAATTTTAAAGAGGAATTTGGACACAGACGTGTATGAAGGGAAGATGGTAAGAACACCCTGGAAAAAGACCCCCATCTACAAGTCAAAGAGAGAAACATGGAACAGATCTGGGGTACCTGGGTGGCTCAGTTGGTTAAGCATCCAATTTCGACCCAGGTCATAATCTCACAGTTCTTGAGTTCAAGCCCTGCATCCATGTGTCCCCCTCTCTCTCTGCCCCTCCCCCATTCACACTTTCTCTAAAAAATAAACATATAAAAAAAAAACCCACCATGAAACATCTCTCTCTCTTAAAACCTTCAGAAGAAACTAATCCTGCTGACACCTTGGCCTCCAGATTTATGGCCTCTGCAACTGTGAGAAAAATAAATTTCTGTTGTTTAAGCTACCTAGTCTGTGGTACTTTGTTACAGCAGCCCTAAAAAAGGGAATACACCTCTGCTTACAGCGAAAGCATGTGGTAGGTTTTTGGTGAGTGAGTGGGAGAAAGAGCCACCTACCTCCACTTTATTAAGAGCTATTCAGAGAGGAGATGGATTTTTATCAAGTCCTTGAAATTGTGTACTTCAGCTGTTTGATGGGAAGGTAATTGAAAATACTAGAGAAGGCTGCCTGTGTCCAGGAAATGTGAATCACTGTGTCTGCTGGCTCACGGCCATCTCCTGAAGGAACTGCTCTTGCTCACAGCCTCTGCTGCCCACATAAAGCTGCCCCTTCTCCCCAAGACTGCCCACCCCTCCTGCCATGACAGAGTAGACTAAGCTGACCTTTTGCGAAGAGAAGTGCTGGACCAAGCAGTTTCTCTCTTTAGATTTTGGAATCGGGACACTGAGAACCAGGCCATTGAGCTCTAATGAACAAAGCTGAACAGTCATATCGGATTCCAGGGCTGAGGCTACTTGGCTGAGGCATGTTCTAGAGGAGTCTTACAAGGAGAGTCGAGGGAGGAAAAGATGGAGTGAACATGCAGGGGACAAACGGGAGCTTTGGCTTCTTTAATTGAGCTAGCTTGAATGGGTTTCTGTACCACAACCAGAAGAGTACTAAGTGGGGCAGCATGAAATCAACAGAAAAAATCAGGTCCAAAGTCCTGCCCTGCGAGGTCATCAAAAAATCGGCCTACTCTCTCTGCCATGCAGACTCATAAGACTTTCAGGCTAGAAAGCCCCCAGAGGACAGCATCCGCATTCTCGTGGCCAATATTGTCTGAAAAATTAACGTAAGCCAGGCCTCTTGCGTGAGCTATCAACCCTTTGAGATAGGGCACAACAATTGTAATATCTTCATTTTGCAGATGAGTAGAAATAGAAGTTGAGAAACGTGCCTTGAGTCATATAGTTATTGTGGTAAATCGATTATAAAAATGGCCACAACTGTTGGCCCCTCCTGTATCTTCAGGCTTTGCAGTGTGACTTTGCATCTGTTCCCCTCCAGAGGTGGCATCTGGGCTGGCCCTGTGATGCTTTGACTAGTAGACTATGGCAGAAATGACAGTGTGTCAGTTCTGAGGCTAGCCTTAAGAAGTCTCAAACACTGCTTCTCAGTTTCTTATAACTTTTTGCATGTGAAGGAATCCAGGCTATTTTCTCCTGGAAGATGAGACACATGTGGCTCAGTCACCCCTATGATCAATAGCCAGACACCCACTGGAGGTATTGACTGAGGCCATCCTAGATGGCCAGCACCTAGATGATCCACTGACCATCAGCCAACTTCCAGCTACATGAATGAGTCTATCCTGGACCAGGCAGCCTCCAGACGACCCACCTGCTGACCACGATGCATGAGTGAGGCCAGTCAAGATCAGCCAAACCTGGCCCAGATCAGCAGAACCACCCAGCTGACCCACAGACTTATGGGTTAAATAACTGCTTGGGCTTTCAAGCCGCTAAGTTTGTGTGGTCTGTTATGAAACAACAGTTGCTGATGCAGAGGATTTGGGACTTGAACAGAAAGAAGACTGTCTGACTTCAACACGAGGGAAGGCTTTCAAATTCTGTGCACACTGTAGCCTGGCTAATGCAATACCCTCTTTCTGAGAAAGGGTTTATGGAGCATCTTCATTAGACTTTAGGAAGGGTCAAGGTGGGTTCAAAACCCTTTACCTTGTAGGTAACTGGGCAACCGACTGGCAGCTTAACCTCTCCAAACCTTGGCATCCTCATTATGTTAACTTCAAGAAATACCAACTACTTCACAGAGACACCAGGAAGGTGAAATAGTCTATCTAAAGTGCCCAGGGTTTACTGAGTCGCATGAGTTTGCCTGGAAGATGGACGTCTGTAATGGATTTAAAGGTTCTTGAAGACCGAAGTAGAATTTCCCTTCCAGCGCTGATGTCCGACCAGCTGACAGCTTTAGAATATCTCTTCTTAGAGATTATGACTTGGTAGTTTATAACCCTTAGTTCTACAAGAATGCAATAAGTTTTTCCTCAATTATAAGCATTTTGCTAGATCACTATTTCTCAAAGTGAAGCCTACGGGTCACCTAGGTGAGGGTCACCAGCTGCCTGCCAAAGGTAGATTCATGACCTCACTCTAGACCTACTGAATTAGACTCTCCCAGGAGTAGAGTCTGAGAAGCTACATTGTATTGTATTGTATTATATTGTATCGTATGTATGTATGTATGTATGTATGTATGTATGTATGTATTTATGTATTTATTTATTTACTTACTTATAGAGAGAGAGAGTGGGTGAGTTGGGGAGAAGGGCAGAGGGAGAGAGAATCTTAAGCAGGTTCTACACTCAGCACAGAACCTGATGTGGGGCTCAATCCCATGACTCTGGGATCATGACTAGAGCTGAAATCAAGAGTCAGTCACTCAAACAACTGAGCCACCCAGGTGCCCCTGAGAAGCTACATTTTAAAGTTCCCAGGGAATCTTCACTCCCATTAAAGTTTAGGAACCGCCGCCCTAGACTCCTCCACTAAGTCTTTGAAAACCAGTGAAGGGTTGCATCTTCCCACTGTAGGTTTTTAGTTGGGTGTTCCTCTAGAGTTACTTGTGTCCTAAGACTTTAGGTCAAAAAAAGATAACACTGGCACCATTTTTTTTTTTTCAGAGATAGCGTTGACAGAGCCACTAAAGTGTAACAACATGTTATTCCTTGAATAAATACTGGAAAGTCAGTTTTTCCTGCTTTTCTTGTTTTGCATCTGTGGTCCCATAGTCCTACATGCAGTCTTATGCTAGATACAGAAACCGGGGAGGAGTGGAATGGGGAGGGCATTATTTAGAATACTACCTTGTTTTTACTGTTGTTATTATCAACAACATTCCCGTTTTTACAAAGCAAGCATTGAGAGGAATAAGAAATGACTTGACCCTAAATTAACTTTAAAAGTTTGTTAAGTCTTGGGCGCCTGGGTGGCTCAGTCGGTTAAGCGTCTGACTTCGGCTCAGGTCATGATCTCCCAGTTCATGGGCTCGAGCCCTTGCCAGACTCTGTGCTGACAGCTCAGAGCCTGAAGCCTCCTTCGGATTCTGTGTCTTCCTCTCTCTTTGCCCCTCCCCCACTCATGCTCTGTCTCTCTCAAAAATAAACATTAAAAAAAGAAAGGAAGTTTGTTAAGTCTGAGCTAGCTTTAGCAAGAACGTTTTTGTTTACCTTCTGAACTAGCCATTGGAGAGAATTGTGGGAGCATTTCACTAGGTCAAACTTCTTGAGTTCACCTACCTGTAATTAAAAGCTTAAAGCGTCTTCCTTTGATGTCTTTTAGGCTGATCTGTTTTCATGATATGTTTTTTAGAAGACTTGCTCACCAAAAGAAGAAAAAGGAGAAAAATAATAACAGAAGGAAACTACTACCAAAAGTGCTGTTGGAAGCCTATTCCTCTTCAGATGACACCAGTGCTGAGAACTTTTGATTCAAAGTTCTTCATTTCCTACAAATATTTTTTTCACTGTTCCAAATATGGAAGAGACTCTGAATAGCAAAAGTGCTGTGCTTTTTAAAACCTGCTGGACAACTTTTCATCTCTAGCAGTACTGAAGTTTTGCCATAGCAGACTGTGTGTGACAAACTGCAAAACATATGCATAAAAAAAATCTAGACTCTTCTAACTGTGCCAATCCATGGCTAAAAACTTACTTCTGGAGCCACACAGCTGTTGAAATCAGTCATATTTACAATTTTTACAAATGAGTTTATTTTAATAAAAACAAGTTACTCTGAGCATGATCTCTAAACAGATTTATGTGGGCTGGCACAATCTGCTATGTTAAACATATATTCATATTGCTTAGGTCTGTAACCAGTTTTGTGTGTGTGTGTGTGTGTGTGTGTGTGTGTGTGTGTGTGTGTGTGTGTTTGAGGGTGATAACAGTCTTGCTTTGTTCAAGGATACCAAATAATTGGCAGCAATTCAGCCAAGGACACTGTTCTAAGCACCGTGCTATTGAAGTTGTTTTCCTGGACAGAATTGCCCTGTGGGCATGGCCCTAAACTGAGAGGACTCTGGGCTGCTGGCACTGGGCAGCGAACCAGGCAGACAGCTTCTAGTGAGAAGGAGGTGACTCTATAAACTGATGCTAAAGAAGATGAGGAGGAGGAGAAAAGGAAGGAAGGGAAGGAGGGAGAGAGGGGAGAAGGAGAAAGAGGAAGAGAGAAGAGAGGGAGATAGCGAAGGTGAGATTTCTGTTCATCAGCCCGTACCCTTAAAGGGATCTCTTTTTGAATCCCACCTTGATCTCTTCTCACTTCTCACCTTGGTTGATGTTTTCATGCTCATGTTTTTTGCTGGGTTACCAGACTGTAGTCTTCTTGAAGACAAAAATATTGCCGGACTCAGTTTTCATCTCCCACAGTGCCTGGCATATGCTGGTGCTCAAAAACCTAGCTGTTTAATGTATGAACAAAAGAATGAATTTCTGTAGCTCGAGCATTTCCTTTCCTCAGAAAGAAGTCCTAAGCAGTTTCTCAGTGGGCACAGTACTGCCCCCTAGGGGGCGTCTTGAGATTTTGTGGGGGCAGTTTTTGTTCCGTAGTTCTCACTGGGGCTATAGTATTTACATAGTGCAACACATATTATTTTTATAGATATTAGTATAGTATTTTAGAATAAACTACTTTCTCTTTTTCCACCTTTATAACATACACTGGTTTATTGAACTTATTTGTGTAGTTTACATTATCTGCGAATTTAATTCCAGGAGAGCAAAGTGGTGGTACATTTTTGTTGTAAATACAGGATGTTGGGTATGGTAGGGTTGAGTATCTCTGTTTATAAGATCATTAAGCTTCACTTGCTTCTGTTTCCCCAAGTTCTAGGATTCTAAGACAAAACATATAAATAAAAAGAAACTGCTGTATATCGATTTCAACAATCAGGGTTGTACTTTAAGCAACTGCACATTTTAGGATTAATGTGGCTCAGTGGAGTACTACTGTCAAAGCACAGAGGGTTGAGCGTCCAGGCCCATGAATCTGTGCAGAGCAGCTTGGAGGGTGAGACGTTTCTCTCCGCTTTGGTTTGCACGTTTCATAATTTTAAAAAGGATGTGGGGGTGGGGGAAGGGAAGCGGAGGTGAGGAGGGGCGGTGACGCCGTCCGGTTTTCCCCAAAGCCTGGGTCCTTGGCTGGCATCTTCTTCGGGACTAGCTCCCATTGAAGCTGTCCGGTGAAGACCATATCTTTAAAAGAAAGCCCTTCAGCGGAGAGGCTCGTGAGCGGGGCGGCGGGTGGGGGGAGAGGGGGGAAGGGGCAGGCATGGGGGGAAAGGAGGACTTTGGGAAGCAAAGGGTGGTTCCGTCTTCAACTGCAGTTCGAAGTGAGGCTGAACTGAACTTTCGGTGTCAGCGGGTGGAGCTGCGGTTTGTGCTGGGGTAGGCACCCGCAGGCGAGAAGAGGCGGGCCGGCGGTTGACAGAAAGTGGGGTTTCGGGCTGGAATCCAGACTGGTCTCAGCAAGGCGGGGCTTCTTTTGACAGTGGGCGGAGATTCCGATGAAGGGGCGGGGCTTGGATGGACTGCCACCAGGAGATGAGGCTAAAGATGACAAGGGGCGTTTCTTAGGATCCGGCGGTGCTATTAGCAAGGCAGAGCGCCCGGAGGGCAGGGCCACAAGTGACAGAAGGCGGGGACTGACCTGAGTAAAGACAAGTCTTCTGTTGGTGGGTGGAGCTACCGCCCGCAAGGGGCGGGGCCGCTTCGAGACCTGGAGGAGGCGAGGCTTCTGCTGACAGAGGGCGGGGCTTCCGAGCCGGCCGGGGCGGGGATTCTGTTGACAGAGGGGCGGGGCGGTTCCCTACCTCCCCGTGCGCCAATCCAGAGGGTAGAGACCCGGGTCGAACCCCAGGGGAGCAGCCGGGTCCGTGAGTAGAGAGCCTGGCGCGGAGCGGGGTGGGGGCGCGCGGACGGCGCGCGCGCGGGAGGGCCCCGCCTCGGCCGGCTCCTTCCCTCCCTCCCCGCCCCCGGTCGGCCGCTGGGGCGCGCGCCTCGCCTCGCACCCCCACCCCCGACCCTCCACGCTCTGCAGGGCCCGCCGAGCTGCCTAGGCCGTGTGCCGGCCCGCCGAGCGGTTCCGGGTGTAGGGTTCACAGGTCAGAGTTGACTCCCTGAAAAGTGCAGCCGGTTTGAAATGCAAGATGGCGGCGGCGGGGCGCTGAGAGGCGCGGCGGCCCCTGCAGGTAGCTGCACGAGCCGACTCCGCCACGAGTGGGCCGGGACGCCCGGGGACTGCGGGTGGGAACCGGCAGCGCAGAGCTCGCGAGCGGCGCGGCGGCCGGGGAAGGCGAGCGCCGCGCGGGCCGGCCGGAGGAGGGCGGCCCCGGGGCTGAGACCCCGGGGGCTGAGCGCGCCGGCGGCGGCGGCGGCGGCGGGCGGCGGGGCGGACCCGGCGCGGGGCGTCCGAGGGGGAGGGACCCGGCCTGCTGGCCCCGGGGTATCGCCGCCGAGGGACAGACCCCCCGAGGGTCCTTCGCGATTTCGGGGTGTCTGCGGCCGTGGAAGGAGCTGCGGGTGGGCTCTGTAGGGGAATATACCAGCCCCGGTCCTTATGAGAGCACCGAACAACTTGGGACTGTTGAGGGGAGTGAAGACGGGGCTTCCTGGGGGGGGGGAGGGGGGGTTGGGGGGGGGAGAGGAGAGGGCGCCGCATGGACAGAGGACCCCAGCGATGTTAAGGGTCCTAGGGGAGGTCGGAAGGCCTGCCCTGCGGGGGGCCCGTGGCCTCGTGGGGACTGTCTCTCGGAGAGTAAGGAAAGATCGTCTTGCTGGAGCTGAGCGCATTGGCATTGGGGTTGGAGCCCCGGGAAACCTTTCCGGCGAGGTTGTAGCGCACTTCGGAGAAGACTGGGCATCCTTTTCGGGGTCAGGCCGTTCCCCCTCGTCGGGGCAAGACTCAGAATGGAGTCTTTAAGAACTGTATTCCGTTTTGAGGAAGCCTGGGAGAAGTTAATTAAAGAGAATGGAGATGTTATCCGTCCCTTTCAGAAGGGAGACTGAGAGGCCGACCAGGGACTCCTCCGAGCCTTGGGGCCTAACGGGAACCATCTCCCAATCTTGGCGGGGAATGAAGTGCTGGGAAGGAGCTGTGAGGGGAACGGGAGCGGGGTCTAATGGCCGAGAAGACCTCTGGCGGGTGCCCTTTCCCTGTGGATTTACGCCAAAGTTCTAGGTACAGGGACTTGAAATTCTTTGTTTCGTGCATCTCCCTCCACCTCTCCCCTCCGTAGGTAGCAGTAAGAAAAGAGCAAAAGCCCAGAGGAGGAGAAGGTTCCGTTTGATATCCTTAGTTTACGTTAGCGAGGGAACAAGCTCTGGCAAGGCTTCAGTGAAAGAGTCAGGGGAGGGGAAGTGGGAAGCGGGGAAAGGGGTGGATAGAGGAGGGATACAGGGCAGAGATGGGGCAGAGTGGGAATTCTGCGGCGCTTTTCTATCACACCCCGGAGCTGAAGAAACACATGAGGAGGAGCTGATCTTTTGCGGGGTGGGGGGGTGGGGCTGGGGAGGGGGGTGGTAAAGAAAGGGTGATAGTTTGTAATGTGATTAGGTTGGGATTCCATGTAACTTGAAAGGAGAAAGCAGTTCTCTTGGAGGCCAAGAGGACAACAGAAAAGGGGGGGGGGGCGGAAATCAGAGGATTGGAAAATACAGGGTTCACAGTTAGGAAGAAGCAGCCTTCCCTCCAGGAATAGTGCCTGTTTGTGGGTTTGGAGTGTGTGTGTGTGTGTGTGTGTGTGTGTGTGTGTGTGTGTGTACGTGCCTACATAAGTGCACCTTTAGATTTGTTGGTATTGGTCATTGTTTCTTAGTCTTTGTCTGAAAGCTTCAACTGGTGTTATATGGTGTTATGTGAATTACCTTTGTTTCTGAAAAATTACCCCCAAAAAGTCATTTGTTCTTATGCCAACAGTGAGGATGAATGAACGTTGTTTCTCACAGGGATGTTGGCCTCAGTATATCCATAGGTTTTTAAAAATTTTTCTCAAGTAGCAATTCTGACTCTTGATTTCAAGCAAAAGAAATGTGGGCGCTGTCAAAGACAGTAACGCATAACAGGATGTAAAAGGGCCTTCATGAATGTTTTTCCCCCTTAATCTGTCCCTCCTTGCTCTAAGCATTTTAGGGCAAAGCTGATTAATCTTGTGCAAAATGCAAAATAAAATGTAAAATCTTATGGTCTTTCAATATAGAATTGGTAGAATTTCACTTATCAATGAATCTTTGTTAGAAGTACATCTTCAAATGCTCTATTTCATGATCGCGAATAAAATGAGAAAAAAAGAAAGTAAGACTTGGATAACTGATGACAGCTATGATTCATACAGGTTTTTTGAACCATTCTAGTATTTTTAAGAGTCTTAACGTCTGTTAGGGAAATGGCTTCTCAAACACATTTCAAGTATAAACCAGTTGAGAGCTGTGCATTTGGAGTATTATTATACATGTGAGCTGTTCTTTGGTGTCCCCAAAGTGCATGTAGCTCTAGTTTTGTATTCAGTTCTGAACAGATGAGGCTGGATGAACCAGAGTGGCACTGATGCCAGATGGTTTGAAAATATGCTAAGACTGAAAACATAAATGCGCTTGTGCTGGTGAGCACTCATTAGTAGTAGATGCCTCTCCTTTATAGCGAGCTTGTTATGTCCCTGGATTTGGAGGACTGTCCATTGATGATTTCACAATTATTTCACCTTCGATGATACTTACAGGGTTTTTTTTTTCCAATAAATGTGAATAAAGTTTTATGTTATTTATTTTTATTTTTTAACATTTATTTATTTTTGAGACAGAGACAGAGCATGAACAGGGGAGGGTCAGAGAGAGGGAGACACAGAATCTGAAACAGGCTCCAGGCTCTGAGCTGTCAGCACAGAGCCCCACGCGGGGCTCGAACTCACGGACCTGAGCCGAAGTCGGCCGCTTAACTGACTGAGCCACCCAGGCGCCCCAAGTTTTATGTTATTTTCTTAATGAACTTAATAGCATAGGTGAGGTGGCTCATTTTGCAGTTTCTCCCTTTTTTATTATATTTTACATTAAGACTGAAAGGTGATACAATAATGTATTTGTTTTCTTCCTTATAGTGTTAATTGGGCACAAAAATAGGTTATTTAGGACTTAGTTTGACGTAAATCATGGTTTTATATTTAAATGGAAGTACTCTTAAAATTACTAAAGTGATTACAAATGCAGCTGAGGAAATAACCTTTTTATGTACATTGCATCATTGTGGATTTGGGCTCAAGAGACTCTACTTATTTGAATATTAGTGACGTTAAAACTTCAGTGCCTAAGCTAGGTTTTAATCTAATATCATATTCATTAATTCATGGAGGTGTTTGGAAATATCTATTGCATTGTTTATGGTAGTAGCTATTAGCCAGTGTAGCACATTCACTTTTACATCTAAATTTTTTCTAACCTAAAATCCTTCTAAATCATCCTATGTAATCTCAGAAGCAATTTAAATTACATTTAATTGAAGGGGGGAAAAAACCCCTGTGCTGATAGCCTTTGAATAATAGCCGATGTTTCCATAATATTACTGATCTGTTTTATCGTATCCTTGTTGCTCTGATATATTTGTGGTTGTGAGTGACCAAATTTGCCTGACTGAGGCTGCTGATTTAGATTATTAATCAGGATATACATGTGAGTTTACATTTTGGAGACCTGTATTTCATACAGATAATTTTTAAAGTAAATATTTATGTAAATTTTTAGGTAGTTGCCAGGTTTTGGTCTTAAAGGATGCTGAATTTTTGTAGCTTATATAATTAATATTCTATGATGCATTCAAGAGATACAAAAATATATACCTTTGATCTAAACAAATATGATGATGTACTTTAAAAAGGAAGTTTTATGAGCCGTTTAAGAATGACATTCAAGGCAGTCAGAATTTTTATGAAGGATGTTTTCAGTTTTTAGATTTTTAAAAAATAATATTTTCAAAATCTAAAACATCAAAACATTAAAGTAATAGACATAACATATTTATCATTTTAAGTAGAAGAACTTTGTCATTAAATTTTAGTGATTTCATATTTCCTATGGGATTTCTGACTCCCTTTTCTCCCTTTCTAAAGGCCTTTCTTTCTCTTTTTTGTTTGATTCTTGTGAGGAATGAAAAGAGATGGAAAGATTTTGATATTTCTGAGTACTTCACTCATAATGATGTTTTTCTTCTATATTTAGTCTATTCCCTTTTATCTTCCAATATTGTCAAAAAGAATTGTGTTAAAACTTTACTGGGCGTGGACTGTCCTGGAGAGTGAGGGCATGGTGAGGACAGAACAATTTCTCTTCCATGAGAAATTCTACAGTTAGATGATTTATATCAGAGCTTTGTTAGTTCTGTGAAACACCTTTTAAAATGAGTCATATATTAATGATTGTCCTTGAAGCTAAGGTCAGAGAAAGTATATGTATGTTGGAGTGGGGGGTATAAAATTATGATTGATTAATGTCTATCTGTTAAAGCCAACTTGTAGCATTGCTAAATATGCTCAAAGGTACGAAATGGAAATAAAATTGATTGTTGCCTAAACTTTGAAAATATTTCATAATGTTTTGGGGCACCTGGGTGGCTCAGTCAATTGAGCGTCCAACTCGATTTCAGCTCTGGTCAGGATCCCAGGGTCATGGGATCAAGCCCCAAGTTGGGCTCTGCACTGAGCAGGGAGCCTCTTTGGGATTCTTTTTCTCTTTCTCTCTCTCCCACTTCCTCCCTCCCTCCCTGTCTCTCTCTCTAAAATAAAAATAATAATAAACTATTTTATAATGTTTCAACATTTAGCATGGTTTGTGCAAAGACTTCCTCTGTTGTGTAACTTAAAATAAACACCTTAAATAAAAGTCAGAAAAATGTGAGTGCCTGGGTGGCTCTGTCATTAAGCATCTGACTTTGGCTCAGGCTCGTGAGTTTGAGTCCCACATCGGGCGACCTCAGGCAAGCTCAGGGGGAACTCGAGCCCCGCTTCAGGTAAAACACAAGCCGGGCTTCAGGTGAGCCCTGCTCGTCTCTCTCTCTCTGCCCCTCGCTCACTTGCACCCTCTCTCTTCAAAAAAAAATAAATAAATGTCAGAAAAATGTAATTGTGGACTTACTGAGTGCCAAGAGATATTCCAAACACTTTACATATGTTATCTTATTTTATTTTTTAATTTTATTTGTTTAGGGTTTATTTATTTTTGAGAGAAAAAGAGGGACAGAGCACAAGCAGGGAAGGGGCAGAGAGAGAGAGGGACGCACAGAATCTGAAGCAGGCTCCAAGCTGTGAGCTGTCAGCACCGAGCCCAATGTGGGGCTTGAACTCACAGAGTGCAAGGTCATGACCTGAGCCAAAGTCAGACGCTTAACTGACTGAGCCACCCAGGCACCCCTACATGTGTTATTTTAAATACATGTTTGTAGAGACCCATTTTAAATGAGGGGCATTGGCATAGACAGGCTAAGTCACTTGTCTAAGGCCACCCAGCTAGTAAGTGACATAGCTGAGATTTGAACCCATGCAGTCTGGTTCCAAAGCCCAAGCTCTTCATCTTTGTTTGCAGTCCATCTTCTGCCAAAACAACCGATCTGTTTTCTTGTATAACGTATACGGCTAAAATGACTTCTTTAGTTTTTGAAGTTCATTCTAATCTTAAAATTGTTAAAGTTACTTTGAGTTAGAGTGAAGTGTTCTAAAATAATCCCAGTACCAGGAACTGAAATAACATCAGGCAAGTATGCTTTTCATCCAGAAGTATGGTGGAGCTCATTTGTTGCTCCTCTAGTTGCCTTGTGCCTTCACGTGTCTCAGCAGCTCTTCCCAAGAGACTCTTATTCAGTAAAACGTCTTGTACTTACTGTGTGATTTAAGAATGAGTTCAAATAGGTTACCAATTTCCTATATTATTAATAATTCATTTTGGAAAATAACTTCCCCTCTTTGGCAGCTGTTTCCTATCTTCTCTTCTAGTCCACATCCTGTATATGGATGGCTCAGGAGTTTCCAAACAAGGAGATACCAGGAAATGAAACTGTAAAATCCCAGGCTGCAGATAACAGGATGTTCCCAGTGGGCCTACCAGGAAAATGCTCTTTTGCTTTTCATGAAAATAGTCTAACTATTCAGCCTAAGCTTTAACTTAACCTAGAAATATTTTACTAAAGGGTTGGTGTATTTCCATTATTTCTTGAGAGCCTCTTGATGAACATGTATATAATAACATATGGAATCAAAGAATAAGTTATTTGGAGAAAATAATCTTCCTTAATATTTATTCACTGTGGTGTATGGAGTTCCGGTGCTTCAAGACAACAACAAAAATGCTTCAACCCTTCAGAAGCACCATTTACTGTTATTTATTAAAAGAAGCAATTATAGCTTTTATTAAATTTTCCTTATTGGTTTAAGTGCTCCAAATAATACACCACAACATTTTTGGACACATATCTCAATTTCGGCAGATGATTTTCAGTTTGTTTGATGATGTTCAGTTTCAGTTTGTACAGTCTGATGCTTCACAACACACTGATTGAAAGCCATTTGGTAGTAGCTTTCTTGCAAAAATGAAACACAGATCAGTCTATTACATACCACATGCTTTGGGGTAGAGTGCCACTAACTTATTTAAGTTGTACTGGCTTGTTGCCAGCTTAATAATCCACCCCCTTCCAGTTATTACATAGTAAAATAGGATTCAAGTATCAGTGGGTTTATTGTGTGAACATGTCAACATACACTTCCTCCCACCTCTTAGTTTAACTAAATTGTCTTTCATAACTTGTGTACTAATATTTTACAATTCCCAATTTCTTCACCTCAGTTTTTATATTATAGCCTGCATATATTCACATTTTGAAAATTTTTTTATTGAAAATAGTATAATAGTGAAAATAGTATATGACTTGGTTGTTTTATATAATATAAATAGAATTTTTGAAAATGTTTTAAATTTTGTGTTTCTTACTAATATTGGGTTTGGCATTTAAATGATTCTTTTACAATTTCTGTGAGGAAATTAATTTTTTTCAAAATTATACTTATTTTTAAAAAGCCAAGGCATAACCTTTAAAGTCCTAAGACTGAATTGTATCTAGGATGATAAAGTGATATTATTATTATTATTTTTTTTTTTTGTAGGAGATGGCAGATAGGTACTTCAGACCTGTTGGTAATGATGGCCTGAGCTAAACACCTAATTTGAAGGGACACTGTCCTTGTCAAAGAACAGAATGCTGAGGAAGCTATGGCAAGTATGTGTTTCATTGTTTGGGTATGATAAAACTCATATTCTGAATAATGCTCACTTTAGATTCCATGATACTATATTTGCCTAACGTTTTAAAAGCTTTTCTTAAAAAAGCAGCAGACTTAGTTAGTCTTGACACTTTGTTAAGAAATGTACTTCCAAGCTTTAAAAATAAAGGCATATCGGCTGCATTAATTTCAAAGGAAACAGTATCACACTTCATGATAAATCTAAGTGGTATATTAATAATTGATTTTTCGACTAATATTTGCTGAAATACACTGTACCTGGTGCTGTGGTAACAGTGGCAAACAAGTCAAATTAAGGTTGCGAGGGCAGAGACCTTTAGTGTAGGGAAATTGATTTAGAAATTTTACCTTTTTTTTTTGCCTGTATCCAGAAAAATGCTTCAAGACTTACAAGATCAGTTCCTGAAAATATACTTACGATATATAATCTATTAATAATAGTTAATTATAATATAAAAATTAGGATATTGATGATTAAATACTTGGTTTTAGGTGAAACATGCCAGTTTTTAAATATTTGAATATATTTGTACATAATCACTTTTATATTTTATTTGCCTGACATAAATTGGCTTTTATAACAAGCATTAGATTACATACTATAGTGCTGAAATATTTACACATTATTCCAATTGTCATTTTAGATGATTTCAGAAAGTACTAGGAAAGATTCCATAACTATTAATGTGGTGGTTCAACTTTCATTTTTTAAAAATTGATAGAGTCCTTAGAAGTTGGCATTACCAATACTAATTACTGTTGTCTTTCAAGGTATTTTTTATAACTAAATGATTATAACCTGAGTGAAACAAGTAACATTTTATTTTATAAATGGGAAAGGTAACAGATAGATGAATGATTTTTCATCCTCTCAGTGATAATCTCACTTGCAATCAAGAATAGCATTCTTATGTTACATTGCCTGTGAAAGACTTGTTAACACACCTCCTTGAGAAAATTAGGGAAAAACTATTTGCAGCAAAAAATTACTTTGGGGTACTACTATAAACTTTAATAATAAATACAGAAGATTCCACCATAGTACTTACTTGTATATCACTCTCAACATGTTATATACCTACCTAATGCCACAGAAGGTAGAAAACCAGGATTTTGGAGACCGTTTTTTGCATTTAATGTTTGTTTATTTTTGAGAATGAGAGAGAACACTCATGAGCAGGGGAGGGGTACAGAGAGAGGGAGACACAGAATCCAAAGCAGACTCCAGGCTCTGAGCTGTCAACATAGAGCCCAATGTGGAGCTCAAACCCACAAACTGTGAGATCTTGACGTGAGCTGAAGTCGGACCCCCAACTGACTGAGCCACGTTCGTGACCCAGCAGAGACCTTTCAAAAAGACATTTCACTCCTCAAATATGGGGTCAGAGCTTGCAAAGAGAAATTTATCCAGCTTGAAATCTTCTTTTAATCTTTAGCATTTTTAAGGTTGGCTTTCTCAGGTGGAAAAAAAACAGAGAAGATGGAGTTTCTAAACCCTTAAGCCTTAGTTTAGCATTAGCAAAAGGATCTTCTGAAATTAGATGATCTTTGGCCGGTTTCTTAGATGCTTCCATTTTTATCACATTCACTCCTGTCTATATTCACCTTAATACTTGAATTTTGATTGTCTTGAGACCATATTGGCAATTTTCTTGAGATTTATCTCTTAGGTAATGATTCTAGGTTACCGTAATTCTCAAAAACATTTGCTGTGGGTACAAATTTGGGTTGTCAGATTTCTCATTTAATATTTTTTAGGAACTTGAGCATTGTTTCTAAATGCTTTTATATTTTCTCTTTAGGCCTCAAGTGCATAGAGGCCAAAATTGTTTTCCTTTTTTTAATTAAAAAAAGCATCCTCAGGGCACCTGGGTGGCTCAATTGGTTAAGCATCCAGCTTCAGCTCAGGTCATGACCTCTCAGTCCGTGAGTTCGAGCCCTGTGTCAGGCTCTGCTAACAGCTCAGAGACTGGAGCCTGCTTCGTTCGGATTCTCTGTCTCCCTCTTTCTTTCTCCCTCCCCCATTCATGCTTTGTCTCTCTCAGTCTCTGAAAAATGAATAAATGTTTTAAGAAAAAAAGCATCCTTTTTTTTTTTTAACAAAGTGAGTATTTGTTTTAATCCCATTACTCTTTTTTTTTGTCTTTTCAAAGTTTTATTTAAATTCTAGTTAGTTATACTCTATTATTCTTTATTCCTATTATTATTTCAGGCATTCTGTGATTTGGGTGGATTTGTAACTTTTAGTTTGAATATAAACAGGTAAAAATAAGTATTTTCAGCTGGCTAAACAGAACTGTGACTCAGAGAGTAAGAAGTGAAACTAAATAGAATACAGAGTTCTAAGAATTCTCAGTATAGGTATGAATACATATCCCAAAGGAGTCTCAGTTTATATTTTAGCTACCCTGAGAACAGTTTTTAGTTAGTACCAACTCAAAACTAACATAATCCCTAAAAATTATAAGTACTCATATTTGACTTAGAATTGGTATAAAAAATAGTTTTTATTCACATAAAATACCAGTATAACATGCTCTTGTGGCTAACTAGCCAAATAAATTATTATCTATTAATCATTTAATTTGAAGTACAAGACAGCCAAAAAAACAGAAGCATGGAAATTCAGTATAGTTCTGCTTAACTATAAAAATTTTTAGGCTTTTTTTGTAGCACTAAGCATAGAATTTAAAACAATCTACTATTTATAGTAGATTACATTGAGAACTTATTTTTTAATCTCTTTAAAAATGTAGAGCACCATTAAAGTACAGTTTTCTCCTGGAACGGAAAAATAATTATTCTAAGTTCAGATTTGCATTTGCTATTTTTACAAGAACCCTTTTCTCCTGAGTTTCACTGCAGGACTAATTCTGCGAATGAGTATGTCTCCCTTGTTTCATTCTTACACAGTCCAAAATTTAGACATGTACTATTCATATGTAACACTGATTTGTTACAACAGAATTATACATGTTGGTAAATGTTTGTTGAATACTCACTGCTATATTTTAATAAATAGGATGTTTTATATTTGAGTTGTTTTAATATTCTAGTGACTAAGGTAATGTTATTGGTAAGGATTTTACCATTGGAAGTAATCTATAAAATAAGTCAGATGTTCTTTATAACTTTATAACTCCTCTATAAATGAGTGTTAAAGGTCCCCTCCACCCCCAGCAAATATTATTGAGGCCTTGATAGGCAATGTGTTAGGCCCTGGGGATATAGTGGAGAACTGCGTGGACATTCTTCTTGACCATGTAGGAACTGCTGTTAGAACTGTCCTCAGTTTTTATACACTGATAAAATGAATTTTGCTTTCATTAAGTGCTTTCCTGTAAAGAAACATTGTCATAATTATTTTGATGAGTGAAGAATCATGAATTGTGTGAGAAGTATCCTACCCTCAGCAGAAGAACCAGCATGCAGATAAAACCATGGAAATTGGCTTGGCCTAGATCCATACGCTGCAGACTCCGAGTGTTCTTGAGAGCTCTGAGAACTAGTTTGATTTCTCAGGCCATGGAGAAGCAGCTCCCAAAAATGTCTGGGTGTTATACATACTCAGGGATTTCTGCTTCCCTGAAAAAAACCTTTATGTAGCCCATGTTTTTGCCATAGAAAGGGAACTTTGTTTCCAGCTGCAGACAAGGGACCACCAAAATATCCTAGCCTATTTGCAATTTTAAGGCCTTGAAATTAGTGTTTGTTGCATTTTCTAATAGAGCAATATTATAACAACATTAAAATTTGTGAATAGCACACATAAAAATTTCACCCATAATCTCATGTGAAAATTTCATTTCTTTATATTCTCATCTAGTTTTTGTCCATATACATACCTATTTTCCCATAGTTATTTTATAATTAATATGCAAATTTTGTTCTGATCTTTAAAAATTGTAACAGTAAATGGATAAATATTTTTTCATATTCCTTAATTGCTCTTGATTACCATTTTTAAGGGTAGTGTAACAGTTAATTGATCATGTTTGGTATTTTGTTGTTATTGTTTTTTTTTTTTTTTACCATTTTTCTACTGAAAAGTTAATTGAAAATAGCTTTCAAGTATAATTATATCTACAGTGCTGAATGCATTTAAAGCATAATTTTTTATTTTATTGGCAATCTTCATTTTGTGCTTAAATTGCAAAGCCACCTAGCTAGCTACTCAGTTGTGCAACTGAACTCTACTCTCCTTTACAGGTAAATAGTGCAAGTTTCCCCAAATTGATTTTGAGTTCTGTTGTTAGCTGACCTTCAAGTAGAGGAGGACTATCAGCTAATAGCAATTTCTGTATGACAGTTTTCCTGTCTCAGCCCTGTTGCACTTTAATGATAAAAGGAGATAAATTGGAACCACACCAAAGATATTTTCCTTCTGTCTTTTTACCCTTTCTGCTTCTTCATTCAGTTTGTGTGCCTTGTCAGCTGATTATGTTACTTGAAAGAGAGAAAGGGAATAATACTAAATAAATGGTATTTCTTCATCTCCCAAAAGAATTTTTCAGAGACTGTAAAATAGCATTAATTAGGCACCTACCGTGTATCACAGTGTGTGAAGCATTTATTCAATCAGCCTCTGAGGCAGATGGCATCATTCTTATTTTCTCCAGGGTAGCCTTTTCTGCTGCTTTTCTAGAAGCCTCCTGCAATGTGCCCATAGAGTTTCTGATACTTCCTCTCTCATTGCATTGATCACAGTTATTTTAAGTAATTTTTACTGCCTGTTTTTCTTGCTCGACTGCTCGTATCTGACACACCAGAGGCAGTCTGTCTTGATCGTCACTTTACTGTAGTGCCAACACAGGGCCTGGCTCATGGTTGACGTTCAGCAAATAGGTGTTGAGTGAATTTGTTGAATTGAAGAATCTTGGTTTTATGGGTGAGAAAACTGAGGTTGATACTGAGTAACTTTTCCAGTCACTGAACTATTGAGTGACAGAGGAGACTCCAGAACGTGGTTTTGTCTTATATCACAAAGCCTCTGTGAATTTATTCCTTTGGGCCTGGGTTTCTTCTGTCATAAAAGTGGGGCATTTGTACTGAGTACCCTGCTTCCCTGAAAATTATGACCTTATAATCAGTACCATGAGGATGCCTTTGTGCTTTGGTCTATTTTCGAGCTATATACATTATAGTAAAATTGAGCCATTGGACCAAATCTTGAGGATCTTTTGGGAATTTTCAGTCTCTCTTTAGAAATATGTTAAACAATATAGTGACTCTGGTTTTGTTAGGAAAATGTAAGCGAACAGTTTTCAGGAGTACAGTGGAAAGAGAGAGTATTTTTCAGGTCTGTGTAGTTGGGTATATAAGTAACCTGAGCTTGAGGCAGTCTTAAATGCCCAAGATGATCAGGTTTGAGTCTTTTGCATTACTGAAGACTTTATTTAAAAAATTTTTTTAATGTTTTTTATTTATTTTTGAGACAGAGACAGAGCATGAGCAGGGGAGGGGCAGAGAGAGAGCGAGACACAGAATGTGAAGCAGGCTCCAAGCTCTGAGCTGTCAGCACAGAGCCCAACATGGGGCTCGAACTCACGAACCGTAAGATCATGACCTGAGCTGAAGTTGGACACTCAACGGACTGAACCACCCAGGCGCCCCTATTTTAAATTTTTTTAACATTTATTTATTTTTGAGAGAGAGAGACAGAGCGCGAATGCAAGAGAGGCAGAGAGAGAGGGAAACACAGAATCCAAAGCAGGCTGCAGGCTCTGAGCTGTCAGCACAGGGCCCGACACGGGGCTCAAACTCACGAACCACAAGGTCATGACCTGAGCTGAAGTCAGACGCTTAACCAACTGAGCCACCCAGGTGCCGCCTGAAGACTTTATTTCAAAAAGCTTCTCTTTTAAGTAGCTTGTTTAAGGTTACATTGCCAAGACCAATGCTTTCAAAGGACAAAGCACAACTGTGCATATACATCATTAGATTGTAAAATAATGTATGAACATTTTGTAATTTTATGACTTTATCAAAAAACATTTAAGCTTTTAAATTTTGTTTATATCTGCTTAAATTCTTATGACTTTAAGAGTGAGCTATAAGGAAGAGAAATAAAAATAATAATTTGGCTAATTCCTATTTTTAAGCTAGATAAAATGAAAAGTAAGCAGTTTAACCTAAGACCTAGAGAGCCAGAATAATAAGGGGATCTTAGCTCCTCAAGTTTCCCTTCTGTATCTCTTATTAGTACTGGCTACTCTGTTTGAGCCCTGAGTGCCCAGGCCCTGCCTTCCACAGGGAAACAACCTGAAGGACACATTAAATTCACATTAGTTTTCAAATTTCACGGCTCAGCAGTGGTAAACTGAGAAGGGTTTTTTAGTGACACGCATACATTGTCTTGAAAGTGTTTAAGTTTTTAAGGTACAGGCTTGCAAACACATCTCAGAACCCATCAGAGGTGCAAGTCGGGTTTATGGGATCCAGGGGACGGGGTCAGGAAGTAGTTTAGCCTCTGCTTCTCCAGCCAGGCAGCTCTTTATTTGTCCGTTTTGCCCCAGGGCTTCTCCTAGAATTTTGTTTGAAGAAAGGGCTTCCCTGCTTACAACAAAAAGTTTGAAAACCATCACTAAGGAAAGGTAGTTCCAGAAAAACAAAAAAAACAAAAAAAAAAACAAAAAAAACTCCACCTTTCCATCTTTGATTTGTAACTATTAGTATATACCCATTTAAATATAATCTGAGATTCTGGGAGAATAACAGTTACAAAATAGCTTACTCCCCTGCCTTTTAGCAGTTCTCCCTCACTGCCAAAAATGTGGGTTTTGCTCATTTATTACTCTTCCACTTACTGCAGGCTATTTGAGGAAATACCTCTTCCTAATGACAAAAAATAATCAAACAGCTATTCTAGCACTTGAACAAAATAGTTCAAATCCTACTGAATTACATAGGAGAGATGGCATTAGTTTAGTTTATAACATTCAGTTAAGAAATAGTTTTAAATATCAGTGACTTCTTTATGTTCCCTTAGAAATCAAAGACATTTTCCAGAGTAAAAAAACTAACAACAAAAAAAAAGACACCTTTGAGAATAGGGATTCTTTGAGAATAGGATACTATTATTACTAAGCTGATGCTGTACTTAATTTATTTTTTTATTTTAGAGCAGGGGAGAGGGCCAGAGAGAGAGAGAATCTTAAGCAGGCTCCACATCCAGTGCAGAGCCCCACACAGGGCTTGATCTCATGACTGTGATATCATGACCTGAGCTGAAATCAAAAGTCAGATGCTCAAGTGACTGAGCCACCCAGGCTCCCTGCTTTTTATTTTATAATATTGGAAGTCTGGGCACGAGGGGTATTTAGGCCAACTTTCCGTCTGTTGCTTGGATCCATCAAATGGATATGTAGTATGTACTTGAATAACCCCAGTGCAGAGGATCTTGCCACCTTCAAAGGCAGGGCATTCTCTCTTTGGACAGTTCTGTTTCCTAAAAAGTTTTCTTCTTTTACTGAGTCAGTATATCTCCTCAGACAGACCAGGTTTTGCTTTATAATCTTTGAAGTAAACTTTTTCTCCTCAGTTCAGCTAGGAAAAGGATTATACTAGTGAATGAAAATAGTTCTTGAGGTAGAGAGTAAATGAGACCGCTTAACTCATTTCCATTTTCATTTAGTTTAGACTTAAGCACACCACCTTTCATTGAGGTAGCATTAAAATTGTATTTTAGGGGCACCTGGCTCAGTCAGTTAAGTGTCCTACTTCAGCTCAGGTCATGATCTCACAGTTCCTGAATTTGAGCCCTGCATCAGGCTCTGTGCTGTCAGCACAGAGCCCCTTTTGACTCCTCTGTCTCCCTCTCTCTTTGCTTCTCCTGTGCACTTTCTCTCTCTGTCTCTCTCTCTCTCAAAAATAAGAGAGAGACGTTTAACGTTTAATAAACATTAAAAAATTTTATTTTAGGGGTGCCTGGGTGGCTCAGTCGGTTGAACGTCCGACTTCGGCTCAGGTCATGATATCGCAGTCTGTGAGTTCGAGCCCTGCGTTGGGCTCTGTGCTGACAGCTCAGTGCCTGGAGCCTGCTTCAGATTCTGTGTCTCCCTGTCTCTCTGCCCCTCCCCTGCTCATGCTCTGTCTCTCTCTCTCTCTCTCTCTCTGTCAAAAATAAGTAAACATTAAAAAAAATTTTTTTTTAAATATTTGGGTACAAAATTATTAAAATGTATGTGTATGAGCATAATTCACTTTTTCTTGATGAGTCACGGTCATTCTTGTAAATTTCAGCTGCTATTCTCTGTGGTGATGTTCTCTGGGCATGTTGAGTTTCATAGGACTATTTTCCTATTTGTTCTAGTTCAAGTTAATAAACATTTTGTGAGTCCCTACTTCTAGGCTTCTTGTATGCAAAGGGGATGCAGAAATAAACGAGAAGTCAGCCAAGATAGTTAAGCTGGGAGAGCATTAGATTGAAGATATAAAGGTTCTTGGAAGAATGAGACACAAACTTCTAGTAAGGAGAGCAGGAGTACAGAGAGCTGGGAGGACAGAAATGTAACACTCCTCTGCCACAACACAGTAAGTGCTAGACCAAACGATAAACCGAGGAGGAGATCGGGCCCAGTTAAAGGGAGAAGGTGATCTAGAAGACAAGATCATCACACCACATTCACAAACAAGGGTCCTGGCCTAAGGAACAGCCTTCACTGTGTGTCCCTGGAACGGCAGTTGTGTCTACTGTGCCCAAAGCATAAGGAAATAGGAGTCAGGAGAGAGAGAGAAGAAAATCGAGATCGAGGCCAAGTTGTGGTAAGAACTACATGTGGCTTAAGGAGGTTGGACTTCATTCTTTTGGCATTGGGGAAACTTTAAGTCAGGGGACTGATATGATCAGATACGTTTTATAAATTCTGGTAGCATTGTGAAGAATGATTAAGAATAATGTTTCTGAAACTATGATCATTCGTATCCATCTTTGCTGCTTTTGTCATACTTGGCCATGCTACTGGAATGATAAAACAAACCAGTGGGAGGAAGAAAGCATAACTGATGGATTGAATTTCATATACACTTAATGCCAGAGTCTCTGAGTACCTGTGACTGCTTTTTATAGTTTTAAAGTTCCTCCTTAATAACAGCTTATCATTTCGCATTGATAACAGTGTGCTTACCAAAGCGGAGTCTTCTCCTACTTCCCTTTTATTATAGAGCTGGCTGAAAAATCCAAGCAACAAGCCTGGGGGCTGACCATTAGTATAGTACGTGACCTTCAGTGAGTTGGCTTGGAATAATCCTCCTTAGAGGACTTTTTTCCTGGTTCTAGTCTTATTCTAGATCTTTATAACTGAGCTGTCCAACAACTTCATTTAAGTGAAATATAACTGCAATTTGTTTAAAAGATCATAATCACGCATTTGAAACATTTTTAAATTTATTTTAATGTAGGTGATTGGAGTTGTGCTTCAAAAAGTTCAGCAGTCCAACAGTATTGTATCTGCCAACGATAAGCTCTTTACTTGATTGCACCATGAAAAAGCTGCTAATGAAACTTGTTGAACACAAAAATGGACTTGAAGAACCAAAAGCCATTGTTTTCAAATGAAGAATTCTGAACAGTTTTAAGCTTCAGTGCTTTTTAATCACCACTGAGATTTTGCTCATAACATCAGAATGGCAAGCAGGCGAAAATCCACAACACCCTGCATGGTCCTTGCCAGTGAGCAAGATCCAGACCTTGAGTTGATATCAGATTTGGATGACGGTCCTCCTGTACTTACACCTGTAGACAACACCAGGGCAGAGAGTATCTCAAGTGATGAAGAAGTTCATGAATCTGTGGATTCTGACAATCAGCAAAATAAAAAAGTTGAAGGTGGCTATGAATGTAAATATTGTACTTTTCAAACCCCAGATCTAAATATGTTTACTTTTCATGTGGATTCAGAACATCCCAACGTAGTGCTAAACTCATCCTATGTTTGTGTCGAATGCAATTTTCTTACCAAAAGGTATGATGCACTTTCTGAGCATAATCTGAAATATCACCCAGGAGAGGAGAATTTTAAGTTGACTATGGTGAAACGAAATAACCAGACAATCTTTGAACAGACAATAAATGATCTGACCTTTGATGGGAGTTTTGTTAAAGAGGAGAACTCAGAGCAAGCTGAACCAACAGAAGTTTCTTCAGGAATATCTATCAGTAAAACTCCAATTATGAAAATGATGAAGAATAAAGTAGAGGCCAAACGGATCACAGTTCACCACAACTCAGTGGAGGATGTTCCTGAAGACAAAGAGAATGAAATCAAACCAGATCGTGAAGAAACTGTGGAAAATCCAAGTTCTTCGGCTTCTGAATCTAACACAAGCACTTCCGTTGCGAACAGGATACATCCAGGTGCTGCCAGCACCGTCGTGACGCCAGCAGCGGTTCTTCCTGGGTTAGCGCAGGTGATAACCGCCGTCTCGGCTCAGCAGAATTCCAATCTGATTCCCAAAGTCTTAATCCCTGTTAATAGCATTCCTACCTACAATGCTGCATTGGATAACAACCCCCTTTTGCTTAACACCTACAACAAGTTCCCTTACCCGACAATGTCAGAAATTACCGTTCTCTCTGCTCAAGCAAAATACACAGAGGAACAGATCAAGATATGGTTTTCAGCCCAACGCCTAAAACATGGTGTCAGCTGGACTCCTGAGGAAGTAGAGGAGGCGAGAAGAAAACAATTCAACGGAACAGTACACACTGTACCTCAGACCATAACTGTTATTCCCACACACATTTCCACAGGGAGTAACGGTTTACCATCCATTTTGCAGACATGCCAAATAGTTGGTCAGCCAGGTCTGGTCCTTACACAAGTGGCTGGAACAAACACCCTGCCGGTGACAGCACCTATAGCCTTGACAGTGGCAGGGGTTCCAAATCAAACAAATGTGCAAAAGAGTCAGGCACCTGCCGCGCAGCCCGTTGCAGAGACAAAGCCGGCCACGGCAGCCGCTCCCCCTCCTCAGCTTGTCAAACATGAAAGCGCCGTGGCCAACCCTGATTCGTTCGGCATTCGGGCAAAAAAGACGAAAGAGCAACTGGCAGAACTGAAAGTTAGCTACCTTAAAAATCAGTTTCCCCACGACTCAGAAATTATCAGACTTATGAAAATCACAGGCCTGACTAAAGGAGAGATTAAAAAATGGTTTAGCGACACAAGGTACAACCAGAGAAATTCAAAGAGTAACCAGTGCTTACATCTCAACAACGATTCCTCCACCACGATCGTTATAGACTCCAGCGACGAAACCGCGGAATCCCCAACCGTTGTCACGTCACAGCCCAAACAGTCCTGGAATCCTTTTCCCGACTTTACTCCCCAGAAGTTTAAAGAGAAGACGGCAGAGCAGCTTCGTGCTCTTCAGGCAAGTTTTCTCAACAGCTCCGCACTTACAGATGAAGAATTAAATAGGTTAAGAGCGCAAACCAAACTTACCAGAAGGGAGATTGATGCTTGGTTTACAGAGAAGAAGAAATCAAAAGCTTTAAAGGAAGAGAAAATGGAAATAGAGGAAAGTAATGCAGGTAGTTCCAAAGAAGAAGCTGGAGAAGCTTCTCCCAGAGACGAATCTGGTGCACCTAAGCCCGGGAGTACAGGCAAGGTGTGTAAAAAAACACCCGAGCAGTTGCACATGCTTAAAAGTGCATTTGTCCGAACGCAGTGGCCGTCGCCAGAGGAGTATGACAAGCTGGCTGAAGAAAGCGGGCTTGCGAGAACAGACATAGTTAGTTGGTTTGGGGACACCCGTTACGCTTGGAAAAACGGAAACTTAAAATGGTACTATTACTATCAAAGCGCCAACTCGAGTAGTGTCAATGGCCTGTCTTCCCTAAGGAAAAGGGGGAGAGGGAGGCCCAAAGGAAGGGGAAGAGGAAGACCGCGCGGGCGGCCGAGAGGGAGCAAGAGGATGAACAACTGGGACAGGGGGCCATCACTCATAAAATTTAAAACTGGAACTGCAATACTTAAGGATTATTACCTGAAGCACAAATTTCTTAACGAGCAAGACCTTGACGAACTTGTTAACAAATCACATATGGGCTACGAGCAGGTCAGAGAGTGGTTTGCAGAAAGACAGAGAAGATCAGAGTTAGGTATAGAATTATTTGAGGAAAATGAGGAGGAAGATGAAGTCATCGATGATCAGGAAGAGGACGAAGAAGAAACCGATGATAGTGACACTTGGGAACCCCCACGACATGTGAAGCGGAAGCTTTCTAAATCAGATGACTGACATGTAAGTTTTTAATCTGAGCGTACATTCGTCAACCACATACCTTTAGAATAGTTGCCTCGTACCTGACAACGTTCATTTTTGATAGTTTTTTTTTTTTTTTCTAAAATGGTTTTTATTTTAGCTAAGAAGATGACCAGGGGCCATGACTGTAGCCAAGAGATACATGATTATTATGTGTAGTCTGATTATTATGATTGTTAGGTTTATTATGTAGAGTTTAATGCTGCTTTAATTACTTATTTTTTACATGAAATGTTTTTTTACTTTGTCTTAAGGGAAAGTTGCCCATTCTCAGAGAACGGAGATGGGGCAGTGGGGAGGAGGGGGGGTGGATTCACAAATACTAAAGATAACTAAAATGTATTGCTTGCAACCCTCCTTCACTAAAGCTTCATTTTTTGCCTATTTAAGGAAAGAATTCAAAAACGAAAACTAAAAAGAAGGGGAAAAGTATACCGAAGGAAAGACTTACCACAGGGGTGAGGATTGCTCAGTTTTAGGAAACTAGGTGAAAATGGGTATCTTTTTTTATTCATTGTATTGCCCCCAAACTATTAGGTTTTTAACTATAGTTTAACATGCTTTATGTGTTAAAATTATTCAGTAATTTTTCTCTTGAAAGCCAAAGGTCTGTTTTAGGCTCTATGTAAATTCACATTTGCTTAGATGGCATCTGTTTTTGAAAACTGTGATATAAATTATTTCTGTCTCAGAGATCAAAAGGTAAATAACAGATTTGATATTAAATTAACTCAGTTGCCTAAAGTATCTTTTCACTCTTTGATATAAAACAAACCTGCTACCAGCAGAAACACTGTATTTGGTTAAAAATGTATCTCTTGTTATAAAAGCACAAGTAAATATGCTTTAAATCTGAAGGTTTGGCATGTTCCTTAAATTTTAATTCATAGATTGAGTTAATTAAAATTCCACTGTAGTTGCAAATCAGATACCGGATTCAGAGTTAGGATTTCAATTCTTAATACTTCTGGAATTCAATAGCATAGTTCTGTTCTTTCCTACTCTCTGTATTGGAGTATTCCAGGATCAAATTTACACTTTCTTTGAGAACAGTACACTTGTCACAAAATGTTTGTGTATGTCTATTAGTAGTCCCAAACCATCTTATTATCAGAAGTCACTGCGCTGTTCTCACACAGTAAAGAAGGCAATAAGGCATAGACCCTCATTATCATATGAGCATATTTACTTACTTCCTTAGCTTTTTGCATCCCTACCCCATCCTCTGCTTTTATGCCCTGTTATTCTGCCAGCTATTTCCTTAATTCTTCCATGTCTTCCTCCCTGGCTTTATTTATTTGCTAAGCAATTATTTATAGAGAGCTTAATATGTACCAGGCACCTTTTTTACTGTTTAGCAGCCCTCTTCCAAGTTTTCTTTCTGTTAACACTTTTTTTTTCAGGCAGAAAAACAGATGAAACTAAAAATGCACCTATTTTATATTATTTTTTTAACACACCTGTCTTAGAATAAAGCCTCGCTCCAGGTTGTAGAGCATAATGTAAGTCACCAGCAGTTGAACAGTTTTTGCAGGTTTACTCTGTGTGCAGCCCTCTGCTTCCTAATGTCAGAAATATTCAGGACAGGCTTTCTTCTGACCCAGATGCATAAAATATTTTTAACAGGCATTTTTTATTGTTGCTAAACACAAGAATTCTCACTTGGCCAAGATGAAAGCAAGAAATGCGTTGCTGCAGTGAATTGTCATTGCGGCTGTAGTAACCTCAGCAGTGATTCTGTAGAGAGCGCCGATCTTCCAAAAATAATAGGAACTTTTTTGTACAGTTTAGTTTGACTTTAAGTTAGTGTAGATAATTCTCGTGTTCTATTGATACTCTAATGGATACTGTGGTCAGAAAATTCATACAAAGCCACCGTTTTCAAAATATTATATATAATATACATGTACTTTCATGGTACATATTCAGGCATGCCTTTTGAAATATTAAGTCGAAAATTATGAAACACATTAACTAACAAGTTATTGTTGGCTTAGCAAAATACTTTTTCCTCTTATAAAAGGATTCACCATGAGTTTCCTCTAAATAGCTATTTCTCCATTTAAGTATGGTTCAGTTTACCAAAAATAAGTAACCAAAACTTCCAAAATAGTTATTGCAGAAAGTGAGATACATTTAATATGTTTTGCACAAGCCAGCCTTGTATATAAATAGAAAAAAAATACAAGAGCCTTTAGATTTCAGTCTTTTTACTACAAATACTGACAATGAGGAGTGCCTGGGTGGCTCAGTCACTTAAGCGTCTGACTCTTGATTTCCACTCAGGTCATGATCTCACGGTTGTGAGTTTGAGCCCCATGTCAGGCTCTGTGCTGACCATGGAGCCTGCTTGGGATTCTCTCTCTCTCTCTCTCTCTCTCTCTCTCTCTCTCTCTGTCTCTCTCTCTCTGTCTCTCTCTGCCCCTCCCCTGCGTGTGCACGCTCTCTTTCTCTCTCAAAATATATGTTAATTAACTTTAAAAAAACAAATACTGAAAATGAAATATATACTTCCTACTAATAATTTTTTAATAAATCATTACATATAGGTGAAAATGTCTATATGCAGAATATATACATAGGAATTGACAAAATCTAGTGCTTTATATAAGATGTATATAGCAAGTGATTTCTGTATTAATAAGCGAATACAGGGGATGTATTTTCATGGCTAATTTGTATAATTTTTGTTTCTAAAGTGGTAAACATTAAAATATTGTTTTCTTTAAAATTTTAGTTTTTTATTATGTTTTTCTTTTATAGCTGCCTAAAATGTTGGATGAGAATCAATTCTTCAACGCAAGATGTCTGATTTACTGTGAATGGGCCCAAACTTTGATGACACTGAAAACGTTTTGGGGCATACACATTCTCAAAAGATAGGATCCAGTGCCCAAAAGAAATGGAACTTAATGTTGTGCCAAAGTTAAACTACTGCATTTGGCGGAAGTTCTGCAATGTAAATAGAACACTAATTAAAAAAAAACTTGTAAAAATTCAAATTTTAATATAGTACATTTTTATTCTGCTATGATGGAGACGTTCTGATTCTTAGACTTTCTGAGGGGGTTTAATGACCACTAGAGCTTGTCCTCATCTTTTGTCCAGGTTAATACTGTATGTCTAGTGAGATGGGCCTTACTGCCTGTATTCTTTGATACGTGATTAAGCTTATAGCTTTGAGTGACCAAACATTTTACAGAGTAAAAATTATTAGAAACAGGGGGAAAAAAAGAACCTGATTTATTTCTATGTCTTATTTATCAGGCCTTGCACTAAGATTAAAATTTGTATGTGGGCTTATACCATTTTAATGTAAAACAGCCGATTGACACGCGTTGGAACAATTAAGATTTTGTGGTATCTTTGGCCCTTAATGATTGGATCTTTAATTGAACACATTCGTAGATACCACTCTTACTCTGTAATACTCTGTTCATTTTTTTCATTAGAAGCTGAATTTGCTTTGTAGTAAACTGAAGATAATCAGTATTGAAGAAGGAAAAGAAAATGGCATAAGAATTTGAATAGGGTGAAACTCTGAAATAAATATTTTACCAAAAATGTGAAGAAGTACCATGTAGTAAATATATACTTAGTGTTTTCTTACAATCATATAGAAATCAGAAATGTTTGTACAGGTATCAGATCAGAATTTTCAAGAATTATCTTTCAGTGAAATTCTACTGTAGGTAGCAATTTCAGTGAATAGAGAAAAAATTCTGAACTGATCATAATGAGTTAAAGGTTAGCTTTTCACTTATGAATTATGGGAGTGTTAACTGTTAACTCTTGCCATATCAGGAGACTGAAAGTTCATACTAACTTATAAACTTTGTAAAGACAGGTGCTGTTCATTCATGTTGAGAAGGACCCTTTTTTTGTGACTATAGGATCATTTTTCAAACTGTGCTTTCTTCATAGAAAAATGTTCAGTTTAATTAGCTCTGCATTTTAAAACGTTTTTCTGAATGACCGGATGTAGTGGGCTTGGCCAGTTTCTTTTGTCTAATTTAATGAATAATATTAAGCTCTTGTTTTTACCTAAATGTTTGTCAGCTAATGAGATGTTATGAAAAAGCCTTGAATATGCATGCTGCTTTCATTTTTATAAACTTTTTATTTTTTAACTATAGCTTTATTAGTAATTCCAAAATGCTGCAATGTAGCTGATTTCTTCACTCAGACAGCTGGCTTCGTGGGTGGCTTTTTCATACTACTGTTAACTTTTTTAAGAAGAAGCAATGTAAAGACTGTAACAATTTAATGCACTAAACTGTTCTTTCTTTTACACATTTAAAAACTTCTTAAAGCACTCTGTATTATAATGATTAAATTGCTCCCTTTTTTAAACCATTGCTAACATGTCTGAGTTTTGTTTGACAATTTTAATATTTTCAGATTTGAAATGTCAAGTATTGGAAATGAAGCCTTTGGATATATATTATGCTTCCCTTGCAATATATTAACTTTGTATAACTGTAAATAACTAGTAGTAATCCCCCTCCCCCCTCCCCCCCCACCATCTTCTCTTATAAACTTGGCACTTCATTCTGCTCTGATGTTTGCTAGCTTTTAAATATATTTATTTGACAGAGCAAAACCCTCTTCTCCTGGTTAATTATGTCCTTGAATACAGAATAAAAGTTAGCAGTGATTTGTAGTTTTCAGTGATTTGTTTTCCATTTTATTAACTGAGTTTTTTAAAACTTGTGGTATACTATACATAACAAAATTTGCCACTATATCTGTTTTTAGGTATATGATTCAATGGCATTAATTACGTTCACAATGTTGGGCAATCATCACAACTATTTCTATAACTTTTTAATATCCCAAACAGATACTCAGTAACTATTAAGCAGTAACTCCGCATCCCCCCTCCCCCAGCCCCTAGTAACCTTTGAACCTACTTTCTGCTTCTATGAAGTTGCCTGTTCTTGATATTTCAAATAAGTGAAATCATACAATACTTGTCTTTTTATATCTGACTTATTTCATGTATCAAAATGTTTTCAAAGTTCATTCATGTTGCAGTATATATCAGAACTTTGTTCCTTTTTATGGCTGAATAATATATTTCAGTGTGTGTTGCAGGAGGGTAGGGGCAGTGTACCACAATTTTTTTTTCTTCTAACAATACCTATAGCCCTCTGGTTTTGTTTTTTGTTTTATTTGAGTATAGTTGCCACACGATGTTACATTAGTTTAAGATACACAATATAGTGATTCAACAACTGTCAATTACATTTTGTTTATTCTGTTGATGGGTAGACACTTGGGTTGTCTCTTCTACCTTTGGCTAGAAAAATGCTATACTAAACATTGGCATATAAGTATCTGAGTCTCTTTTCAGTTCTTTCAGATGTATATCTAGGGGTGGAATTACTGAATCAAGAAGTAATTCTATGTTTAATTTTTTGAGGAACCATCAAACTTTTCCACAGTGACAAACTGTTTTCCACAGTGCCTGTAACCATTTTACATTCCACCAGCAATGTACAAGGAACGGTTCCTGATTCTCCGTATCCTCACCAACACCTTTTATTTTCAGTTTTTTTAATTATTATTACTGTATTAGTAGGTACGAAGTGGTATCTTGTGGTTTTGATTTGCCTTTCTCTAATGACTAATGATGTTCAGCATCTTTTATCTGGTTATTGACCATTTTTATATTTTCTTTGGAGAAATGTGTATTGAAATCTTTCTCCAGGTTTGTAATTGGGTTGCCTCCTGTTGAGTTTTAGGAGTTCTTTGTATGTTCTAGGTGTTACACCCTTACCAGAGATATGATTTGCAAATACCATCGATTCTCATTATCCAGATTCTGTATGTAGAAACTTGACTACTCACTAAAATTTATTTATAACCCCCAAATCAATATTCATGGCACTTTTGTGCTCATCCACACACATATGAATGGTGGTGAAACATTTGAGTTCCAATCTGCATGTTCCCAGGTGGGGTTAAATACAAAACAAAACAAAAAACAAAACAAACAAAAACGATGCTTTGCCTCTTGCCTCTTATTTCAGCTCTCAGAATCTAAAGAATCGTCTTTTTCGTAGTCTGTTAGTGCCACTTTTGAAGTATTTTTGTATCTTTTGGTGGTGATTTCACTGTTTAAAATGACCCCTAAGTGTAGTCCTGATGTGCTGTCTAGTGTTTGTAAATGCGAGAAGTCTGTGAGGTGCCTTACGGAGAAAACACATGTTCGACAAGTTTTATTCAGGCATGAGTTATAGTGCTGTTGGCTGAGAGTTCAATGTTAATGAATTAACAATGTATATTAAATAAGGTGTCTTTAAACAAAAGCGTATGAAACAAGGTTATGTATTGACCAGTTTATGAAAAGGTTATGATCAGAAGCTCCCAGGTTCTTACCCCTAGGAGCATTTGTTCAGTATTCACTAATTCAGTGTTCATGGTGACTTTATAGAACATAACTAACTATTGTAGGAGAAATGAGAATTGCCTATATTTTCTCCCTTCTGTAGATTGTATTTTCACTTTCTTGATAGTGTCCTTTGATGCACAGAACATTTTCAGTTTTGGTGAAGTTCAGTTTATTATTATTGTTGTTGTTGCTCACGCTTTTGATGTTGCTTAAGCCCCACATCGGGCATAAAGATTACCTAATAAGAAAAATTCCATTGCCAAATCCAAGGTCATGAAGATTTACTCCTACATTTTCTTCTAAGGGTTTTATGGTTACAGCTCTTATATTTAGGTCATTAATCCATTTTTTTAAATGATTATTTTTGAGGGTGGGGGGAGCACTGGGAGAAGGGGACAGAGGATCCGAAAGGGGCTCTGTGCTGACAGCAGAGAGCCTAATGTGGGGCTCGAACTCATGAACTATGAGATCATAACCTGAACCAAAATCAGCTAGTAACTGACTGAGCCACCCAATCACCCTGGTCATCAGTCCATTTTGAGTAAATTTTTGTGTATGATGAGATAGAGGTTGAACTTCATTCTTTTGCATGTGGTAATCCAGTTATCCCAGCACCATCTGTTCAAACAACTATCTTTCCCTCATTGAATGGACTTAGCACCCTTGTCAAAAATCAGTTGGCTAGCGGCTCCTGGGTGGCTCAGTTGGTTAAGTACCTGACTCTTGATTTCAGCTCAGGTCATGATCTCCCAATTCATGGGATTGAGCCCTGTGTTAGGCTCTGCACTGACAGCACGGAGCCTGCTTGGGCTTCACTCCCTCTCTCTGCCCCTCCTCCACTCATTTTCTCTCTCTCTCTCTCTCTCTCTCTCTCTGAAAATAAACTTTAAAAAAATCAGTTGGCTGTATATGTGAAGGTTTATTTCTGGACTCTCACTTCTATTCCCTTGGTCTGTATATCTATCCTTTTGCCCATGCCACACTATTTTGATTCTTTTAGATTTCCAGTAAATTTTCAAGTCAGGAGTATGAGTCCTTAACTTTCTTCTTTTTCAAGATTGTTTTGTCTCTTTGGGGCGCCTTGCAATTCCAAATGAATTTGAGGATTGGCTTTTCCATTTCTGAAAAAGTTATTGCAAGTTTGAATTATGAACTATGGAAGCAATTATGCTGAATCTTTAGATTGTTTTGGGTAGTGTTGACATCTTAACAGTATTATATATTCCTATCTATGAACGTGAGATTCCTTTCCATTCATTTATGTCTTATTTAATTTCTTTCAGCAAGTTTTATACTTTTCAGTGTACAAGATATTCTTTTAGATGCCATTGTTATTGGAATTGCTTTTTAAAAAATTTTTTAAATGTTTATTTACTTTGGAGAAAGACAGAAAGAGCACAAGCAGGGGAGGGCAGAGAGGGAGGGAAACACAGAATCTGAAGCAGGATCCAGGCTCTGAGCTTCAGCACAGAGTCCAACACGGGGCTCAAACCCCCAAACTATGAATGAGATCATGACCTGAGGCGAAGTCAGATGCTTAACTGAGCCACCCAGGGGCCCCTGGAATTGCTTCCTTAATTTGTTCTTCAGGTTGTTTATTGCTGGTATATAGAAACAACTATTTTTTTTTAAGTTTTATTTATTTATTTTGAGAGAGAGTGGGGAAGAGAGAGCACAAGCAGGGGAAGGGCAGAGAGAGAGGGAGAGAGACAATCCCAAGCAGGCTCTGCACCAGCAGCACAGAGCCCGACACAGGGCTCAAACTCACAAACCATGAGATCGTGGCCTGGGCCGAAACCAAGAGTCAGACTGAGCCACCCAGGTGCCCCACAGAAACAACTAATTTTTGTTTGTTGATCTTGTAAACTGAAATTTTGCTGAATTCATTCATTAGCTCTAGTAGTTTTCTTGTGGAATCTTTAGGATTTTCTATATATGGGATCATGTCCTCCTTAAAGAGTTATAGTTTTACTCTCTTTCAATTTGGATGCCTAGTGTTCTTTTTCTCATCTAATTACTCTGGCTAGAACTTCTAATACTGTGTTGAATAGCCTGGTGAAAGAGGGCATCCTTGTCTTGTTCCTGATCATAAAGCTTTCAGTCTTGCCATCAAATATCATTATCTGGGGGTTTTTCATGAATGTCTTTTATCATGTTGAGGAAGTTGTAGTCTTAGTGTTCTGACAGGTTTGATCGTAAGAGGGTGTTGGATTTTGTCAAAGGTCTTTTCTGGCATCAGTTGGGACGATTGGCTTTTTTCCCCTTCGTGCTGTTAACATGATGTATTACACTGATTAATTTTCTTATGTTGAACCACTCTTGTATTCCTAGGATAAATCCCACTTGGTTATAGTGGGAGGGCCCCGGGAGGGGCTTTCCTGACGAAGGAAATGGTGAGCTGAGACCTGGGAGGGGCAGGGAAGGTTGCAGCATGAAGGGAAGACTTGGGGGGAGAGGCGGGGAGGCCCATTGTGGAGAGGACCAGCCTGGTTGCAGAGCAGGATTCAACTGAAGCAATGAGGTAGGGGAGGGATAAAACCTTTAGAGGTGATGGATGTGTTCATCACCTCGAGTAGAGGGAAAGTTTCACAGAATATATACTTAGGTCAAAATTCATTTTAAATGTGTGCAGTTAATTGTCCAATATACCTCAATGAAGTTGTAGAAACAAAAACACTAAAAAATAAATACATACATAAAAGAGTATGAGTTGGTTTGGTAACAAACTGTAGATGGTTTTGAATGCTTGAGTAAGGATGTGTAGTTAGTAAGGTGTCAGGCTTTTTCAAAGCACCTCCAACATCTCCATTGGGCCAGGAAGGAAAGTGGTAACCTCAGACATGCATCTTGGAGTGCTGGATAAAACTTTCTCTGGCTTCACAGAACGTCTGGATTTCTGGGTAATTCCAAAAACAATTTGAAAACAACCGGTCTCCTCATCTTTGGTTGAAGCCTGTGGTCAAAGATAATATTTTGGTGTTCTGGACGGGAGTATCTTTGAGAGGTAGAAATAGAAATTGAGCAGGGCTCAAGACTGAGAGGGGTGTGGAGGTGTGTAATTTCTAAGTACAGTGAGAAAAGTCTTGTACTCTGGAAGCACCCCTGGGTCTGCAGAATGATGTATGCAAGAGGCTAGACCCAAGACTAGGGTTTCCAGACAAGACCAAAGCAAAGACCCCACACTGCCTGGCACAGTGACTGCAAATCCCACGGACTACACATATATGTCTAGTTGGCTCCCTGCCACCTCCCGGTCCCACAGCCACCCCTGAGCCACCAGCAGAGCACCAGAATCTTCAGCCTTCAGCTCTTTGAAACAGCGAGGGCTTCTCACTCTTTGGCCAGTAGGGTCTCTTGGCAGGTGACCTGGAATTGGACACACAGTGATGCTAGTCATTTTCTTCTGGGGGCTTGAATTGCCCAGGTTTCAGAGGTCATGTTGGAATGTGCACAAGCAGGGCAGAAAAAGCCATTCTGCAGAGACACACAGAAAGAAATGAAGAGTCCCCAAGCCTCCAGAACATGAGGCAGTCAGAGCCAGCCAGTGACAGATTCAGTTCTCCGGGTCTTTCTGAAACCCTGCTATTTTGGTTTCGGGAGATAGTTGAGAACACAGACTTTGATGTCAGATAAAGTTGATTTTTAATCTGGTTTCTTTTACTCACTATCTGGGACTCTGGGCAAGTTACCTGTCAGGTCCTATTTCCTTGTCTACAAAAAATGGAAATAGTAATGTCTAATTCTGAGGGAGATATTTTGAGAGTTAATTACAAGGAAGTTAATAGAGTGTTCATAGCACAACCTAGTGCATAATAGATGCTCATAAATGTTGGCTCCTTCCCTCCCCCTCAGAAAGGACCTGACTATGTGACTTAGAACTGAGAAGTGGGTGCCTGGGTGGTTCAGTCAGTTAAGTGTCTGACTTCAGCTCAGGTCATGATCCCGAGGTTCCTGAGTTCGAGCCTCGCATCATCTGTGCTACCGGCACAGAACCCACTTCGGATCCTCTGTCTCCCTTTCTCTTCCCCAACTTGCTCTCTTTAAACAATTAAACAAATTTTAAAAAGAAAAAAAAAAGCAAGCTGAGAAATGCTTCTGTCTGCTCCTTCTGCTATTTCCCGTCCATTCAACAAGGATTGATTGAGCAGCCCTGGGCCAAACCCTGTCTGAGGGCCGAGTTTCCAAGAGTGAAAAAGACACCATCTCTAACCTCCAACAGTCCACAGCGTCATAAATGCCACAACGGATAAAAGCATGGAGGAATTACAGGAAAGAGGAAGGACGGCTGCCTGGAGTAAGTGATCTCTACCTTGCAGTGGGGAACTCAATCACGCCCTCAGTCAAAAATCAGATTTTTATAAATAAAAATCTATAAACACAGATTTTTATCGCAACCCACACAATCTTAAACTCTTGCAAAATTCCCTTTTACTCCCTAACAGTGCCTAACATCTGGCATTTCCTAAGTATGTAAATTGTATTCAATAGTTACAAAGTGCCCTTCTCTCTTCCTGGTTTACTCTCCTCTTTTTATTTATTTTTATTTTTTTCAAGTAGGCTCCACACCCAATGTGGGGCTTGAACGCACAACTCTGAGATCAAGAGTCACGTGCTCTACCCACTGAGCTAGTCATGTGCCCCTCTCCTCTTTTTAAAAATGACATTATCCAGGGGCACCTGGCTGGCTCTGTCAGTAGAACATGTGACTCTTGATCTCAGAGTTGTGAGTTCAAGCCCCACGTCGAGTGTAGAGGTCACTTTAAAAAATTAAATTAAAAAAATCTTTACGGGGTGCCTGGGTGGCTCAGTCCGTTGAGTGTCCAACTCTTGATTTAGGCTCAGGTCATGATCCCAGAGTTCTGGGATCAAGCCCACTTTGGACTGGGAATCATAAAGGTCCCTGCTTACGATTCTCTCTCTCTCCCTCTGCACATTCCCCTGTGCTCTCTCTTCTAAAAGATAAATAAATAAAAAAGACAGTATCCTAAATCCTCTCTATCAGTGAGGCAGTGGTTTAAAATTGGGGTCCAGATACTGAGTCCTCAATAGTGATAGGGGCCTTTGTGCTGTTTTCATTGTTAACAAAGGCCCGATGTTAATCATGTTTAACCTTTCACCAGGCCTTCTGCAGTCCCTCACTGCTACTTCTTTGCTTTCAACTAAAATCCTAACTCACAATGAGGCAATGCCAGTAGGCTCAGGCTGGGCAGAGGCTTGTATTGGCTGTTATATAGGAACTTGGATTCAAATTTTTAAAGGAAAACAAAGCAATTACTAATTAACGCAGTTTCATTGTGTGCATAAATCCTCCACAACTTTGAGGAAAAATAACTGAAAGGGTTCTTAGTGGTGAAAATGCTGGAATCCCCTGAGCTCAGAAATCTTGAGTTCAAAGGGCAAAGAACTCTCTCTTACTCATAAGCAGCAATTCTGTGGCTTCTTTACCATTGCAGCAGAAGATTTAGCTCAGGTAGTTGTTGGGCCAGGAGGAGGCAGGGGCAGGGTGGGGATGTGGGGGGTGTGAACTGGGGGCACAGAACCCAAGGGGATTGGATGTGCCAAAACTAAATAGCCTTTAAAAAGAAAAGGCTGAAAAAAATGATCTCTGCCTGCCTTTGCTTTGTTCTTACTTTGCTCCTGAAACAGGAATTTTGAATGAATGTGTATTACTCATTTGCTATCTGACAGGCACTTTACATGCATTATTTTAATCAATGCCCATTTGACAAATTGGGTCACACTGCTAGTGAATAACTGAACCAGGATCATGAGCACAGAGAAATCTGGTGTATGAGGCTGTTTCAACACTATGCTGTATTGCTTATTCTGCTAGAACAGGACTTATTAACATTAGGACAAATACGCTTACCTTTTTTAGACTCTCCATTGCCTCTGGATGATGATATTATGGGTATCTTTTTTTCTGCTATTTTTCTATAATTTCTAAATTTTTCCTAATTAGTACTATAACATCTCTGATAAGAAAACATTTTCTTCTTCTTTTTTTTTTTAACAGCCCTTCTATGGATGAATACATCAGTAGCTAATGTCTGCAGCCTGTCCTGATAAAGCCTTTCACTCAAGGTTGTTGGATATATGGACTGACTCTAGATTTGAGGACTGATCAGCAGAGAGATGGATTTTGAAACCTTGGGGAGTGGATTAGGTTCCCCCAGGTTAAGTTTGTGGAATAGAAAATTGGGTTGAAGATAGAACCTTGTAAGACAAATGGTGGAAGAGGAACAGGTGAGTGGGGAGAAATAGGAAAACCAGGGAAAACCTGCTGTGTAATATGTCACAGTAATATTGAGCTGTAGCATATTGGCCAGTATTTTGTCAGTAATTTTGATTTTCTAGTCTCAAGGAGTATCTTGAAAGTATAAGAACTCTAGTAAATGTTAGTTTTATACTTCTGGGATTTGGTGTTTTTTCTCCAGAAAAAAATAATGGTCCTTGATCGAGCCTCCAGAGTAAACTTCTGTCCTCCATTCTATAAATGCGTGAATTACTCTGGTCTTTGTTATTGGTGGTGTCCCTTTTCTGGAAACATGGGGACTAGAGGTTCGTTTCTGTCTTTCCCAGCTCTTAGCCACGTAAAAATTGATCCTAAGCAACTTCTCTCTAAGCCCCAACAGCTTCATTTGCAAAGTGGGAATCATTGCGCCTTTCATAAATTGTTAAGAAAGGATGTAAAGTGCAAAAATTGTGCTTAACACAGTGCCACAAATATCTTGAGTGGTGAAAAAAATACTACCTTTGAATTTTAAAAAGCTACCCTGGAGCCTGCTTTTTGATGCGTGCAGATGAGGATCTCTGTCCATCTCCTGAAACGGATAAGTCAAACACTCCGTTCCCGACTTCGGTCAGTTTGTGAGTCAGATAAAAATCCTAGTTCTACCGGGACTCCATGCCAGCAGCGGGCCAATTCCCGCTTTGGGCCCCTCCTCCTCCAGAGACTACAAGCCCCAGCATGCCGCTCTCTGGCCTCTGGCGGCTCCGCCCCTTCCGCATTGGCCCGCACGTGGGCGCCGCTCTAGACTCCTCCTACTCCCGAAACCCGGCGGCTGGCGCGGGATGGAGACTGGGTGCTGGTTGCTGGGGGGCGAGTTCGAGGACTCGGTGTTCGAAGAGAGGCGGGAGCGGCGGCCTGGACTGCCGGCGTCCTATCGCGCCAAGCGCTGCGAGCCGCAGGTGAGAAGGCGGGGCCTGCTGGCCTCTGTCCGGGCCGCCGGCCTCGGCCTCCGCGGGTGCCAAGCGGGAAGCTCCTGGCAGCAGTAACGCCCTCCGCCTCGCCGGGCCGCCCCTCCCGCTGCGCTGCCCCTGTCCTCACGAGACCGGTGCTTTTCCCGAGCCCCACCGGTGGGCTCGGTCCGGCGGCCCCGCGCTGGCAGCGATTAACTCGTACCGGGCGTTTAGCGGGTCTCTCCAAAGGCTCGCTGACCTCACGTCGCCCCCTGCCCTGAAATCTTCAGGAACTCCGTGTGCCCACACTGATTCTGCAGCCGGGACTCTCAGAATCCCGTTCCCGCCCGCTTTCCAAAACTGAACTCTTGGCCGCTCTGCAAACGGCGTCGTCCCGCCCACTGGCCTGCCCATGGTCAGTGAATTCCTCCAGCCCGCGTCAGCCTCGCTCGCAGGGTCAAATCGCTCAATTATAGCCATTTCTTAGAGTGCACCTTGAGTGCTGCCTCTTCCAGGAAGTCTTTTCTGATTTCCTCCTTCCAAGGAAATGCGTTTGCCTTTGACTACTTTCCCCCTCCATTCAGTTTCTGTTACAGCCCTTGTCAGGAGCGTCAAGCTCTTGGAGTGCTAAATGATCTCAGCAGAGTGGGTGCTTGACTTTGTGTCCTCTACAGTGCCTGGCAGTTTTTGTTCATAATAGCAACTCCGTGAATGTTTTGACTTCGTAGAATATTACTTTGTGTTACTCAATGGGTGTAAATCTCACCTCACGTATAAGAACTACTGTACTATTTATCAACAACTTAACCTGTACCCGGCACTGTGCTAGGTTCCTTTATATGTATTGTCTTCATTTTTCTTTGAAACCGTTGTAGAGATCTCAGGCGCTCAGTAATTACGGAAATATGTTTGTTTTATTTCACTTTCCTTTTCTCCTTATCTGTACATTCTTTCAGCGTTACCTGTAGTAGTTGATCGCAGTGTAGACTAAAAACAGGAACGGGCTTGGGAAGTCATAGTGGTGCAGCATTAAAAGCTACATACGGATAGTTATGAGATAGGATCCTGAATTCCATCCTGGGCTTTACCACTTGCCTTTCAAGGTGTCGGTTCCTTTGTCATTTGGGGAAAATGGCATTTGCTGGCTCCCAGGGCTGTTGTGGAGTGAAGGGGGCGAGAGACTGTCAGGTGTGATGTGCTGTTTGCTTAGAAAAGTCAAAACCAGGGGCGCCTGGGTGGCTCAGTCGGTTGAGCGTCCGACTTCAGCTCAGGTCACGATCTCGCGGTCCCTGAGTTCGAGCCCCGCGTCAGGCTCTGGGCTGAGAGCCTGCTTCCAATTCTGTGTCTCCCTCTCTATTTGCCCCTCCCCCGTTCATGCTCTGTCTCTCTCTGTCTCAAAAATAAATAAACGTAAAAAAAAAAAAAAAGAAAAGTCAAAACCAAAAATCGCTGGTGTTTACGACTTGTTTGGTACGTGATACTGCTCGTGAAGCCAGAAAGGCCTTCCTCAAGTCTTGTTGGTTTCTTTGGGTGTAACACCAGGAATTTGGGTTAGAGGATTTGTTGTCCCTGCTCAGGTTCGGTGTGGGACGGAGGTGGGCCGCATCCAGCGCTTCACCTCTTAGGGCCACCCTTGTTCACGGATCTCCCCTCCTTCCTCTCACCAGAAAAGGGTGTTTGAAGCCATCCCTGTTGTGAATTGTTGCAGGCCTGCAGGTTACGGGGGAGCATAAAGACAATCATTTGAAAGCCAGTTTTTGCGTGATCGTTTCCCAGTGGGATCATGAAAATTGGATGAAGGTTTGCAGTGAGGCAGTTGGGATTGGCGCTGTGACTGGAGAGCCCCAGAGCGCAGAGGAATTGTGGGTTCAGTACACGGACTGTTGTTGACTTACGCAGTCCTCCGGGGACAACGGGAAGACAGCAGTTGCCAGCTTTCTTCGCTGTGATGGGTGAGGCTAAGGAGAGAAACGATTTTACTGAGATAATAGGAGGGCAGGGATACCCCGGGCAACTCTTTTAGAAATGGAACCAAGCAATTTGGACGTGATGGTAGAACCATCACAAATGCAGTTGGCGTTTTAATAGCACTTACCTGGGGATAGACTACATTCAGACTCGGTGTGTTTTTCTGTGAGGAAAAGGGAGGTTGAGTTACTGCTTTGGAGCTGGAAAAACTGGCATACAGACTGCTTTTTGTTACACCTGTTTTCTCACCTTCATGTTCTTGATTCACTAACCAAAAATTCCCAGTTCACTTTCCTTCCTCTCCATAAGGTTTAGATCAGTAGAAAAGGGAATAAAATATGCCAGATGGGCATTTACTCAGACTTGCTTTCTACAGGTCTTTGGCATTTGATTGCATGGAAACCTACTTTCAAGCCTTAATTTCTGTCTCTTTGGTTAGATTCTACCTTCTGCTTTTATAACATTTTCATAATAAGCACTATAAAGATAATTCTTCTTCCCTATGTCCTTTCCGTAAAGAGTTGTCAATACCTGTTCTGACCACTCTAAAAATGTCTCTACAGGGGCGCCTGGGTGGCTCAGTCGGTTAAGCGTCCGACTTTGGCTCAGGTCACGATCTTGCGGGATGTGAGTTCGAGCCCCGCGTCGGGCTCTGTGCTGACTGCTCAGAGCCTGGAGCCTGTTTCCGATTCTGTGTCTCCCTCTCTCTCTGCCCCCCCCCCCCCCCATTCATGCTCTGTCTCTCTCTGTCTCAAAAATAAATAAACGTTAAAAAAAAAATTAAAAAAATAAAATAAAATAAAAATGTCTCTACAGAGAAACATGTCAGCCTAAAGAAGCATTCAAGGGACACCTGGATGGCTCAGTCAACTTAAGCATCTGACTCTTGATTTTGACTCAGGCCATGATCTCATGGTTTGTGAGTTCAAGCCTGGCGTAGGGCTCTGTGCCGACAGTGTGGAGCCAGCTTGGGATTCTCTCTCTTTCTCTCTCTCTATTTCTTTCTCTCAAAATAAGTAAATAAACTTAAAACAACAACAACAACATTTGAACTGTCCTAATTAAAATGTAGCTTCCCAGGCACCACAACCCCACTTTGAAATGCTATAGATAGAACCAAATAGGCCTGTGCTTCTTTTTCAGTTGAGAGGTTCCATGTGATGAGTACGTTTGTTACTTATGATAAGTTTAATAAAAACTGAGCCATCACTAAAATCGTCGTTCTCGTCATAGGTTTTCCTGTGAGTCTCATCCTAAAAAAGGATCTTTTTTTGAGGTCTAATCAATAATATATGGGAAATTACTTCTACTTGAGTATGAGGTGGAGAAGTATCACTTAATTCTCTGTAATGTGCTATTTTCACAATTTCTAGTGGTTTTACGAAGAAACGGGGAGCAGTGATGAAGTTGAAGCTCTAACTCTGAAGAAATTCAAAGGGGACCTCGCCTACAGACGGCAAGAGTATCAGGTAGAATTGAACATATCTAAGGTTGCACTGCCTGAAATAGGTTCTTGTTCTATCAGTTATAGCGTATCAGTTATGAGTGTGTTGTTTGTGAGGATGAATTTAGTCTTTTGTGGTAAGGGTCTGTAATCTCAGAATCCCAGATTTCTGTCCTTTCCTACATGGCTCTCTGCCATTTGTTTTGTTTCCTGTAACTACAATATAGGGATCTTCTTGGGATCCTTGTAGGTCTGTTTCCCCAGGCTGTGTGTCTCCTCATTCTGTGACCCTCTAGCCCAGATGCCTCATGGGGTCAGAGGAGCAAAGCACCCAAAATGTGTAAGAAAAAGAAAGAACTAACAGTTAGGTCCCAGCTTGCTTTGCATATGCAATCTCATTTCTTCTTCACAAGAGTCCCTTTGTTATTTGGCTGACGAGAAAAGGAAGGCTATATAGCCAGTTAGTGGCAGAACCGGGATTCAAACCCTGGTCTGTTTGGCCCCAGAATGCTTTCCTACCATACGGTGATATTTTCCATGGTAGTAGGGGTTATATTCTCCAGCCATCTCTTTTCTACTTCTTAGAAAATAGTACTGACAAATGCTCAAGCCCTCCTTAGTTCATTGTAGAGTCCATTATAATATTACCTTCTGCCAAGAAAAAAATCATCCCTATAACGAAATCCTTTTTTCTCCTATAGTTTCACCTCTTTTTTTCATCCCTTCTTTTCATTTCCTTTATTTAACAAATAATATGCAGAAAGCACTGCAAGAGTACTCGAGTGTCTCTGAAAAACTGCCATCTACAAATTTTGCCATGAAAAGGGATGTCCAGGAGGGCCAGGCACGGTGTCTGGTTCACCTGGGAAGGCACACAGAAGCCCTGGAGATCGCTGCAAACTTGGTAAGTGGTTTCATTGCTTATTTTCCATTTGTTGTCCGCGGATTGTTGAATAGTTTATTTTCTAAAAAACAAAACAAAAAACAACTTCTTGCTTGCAGCAAAATCTGTGGGTTTGGATAAGTAGATGAAAATTGTCAATGGTGTAAGAACTTTATGATGATGAACAGTTCAGAGCTCTAGACAATCACTTTCTTGTAATATTTTTTCTTTCCTGTGTTAGGCTCAAAATTCTTCATTGCCTGAAAATCTCATTTGTAAAGGTTTTACTCTTGTTAGGAGTAAATATTCAGAGTAGAGGGATCATCAGTGACTTTTTCTTCAGTTTTTTTTTTTAGATTTTATTTCTCAAAATTTTTACAATGAACATGGATTACTTTTGTAAACAGGAAAAAAAGTTACCAAAAAAACCCCAAAAAACCTAAATATAAACTGAGCCAAGCCTAACAGCCTTTTTTATTCTTTTTTTTTTTTTTCCAGCCTTTTAGAATCCCTTTTTAAGGGATAAAGAAAAGCAGTTATTTGCAGTTCTAGATTCTGCTTGTTTTTGTTTTCAGGTGATGGCATTTTTGGTTTACTTCTGTTTTGTGTGGGTGTGTAAATTTTATATGGGATTGGTCTAAGTTGACCAATCTTAGTTTATAGATGGCCAGTTTACCTCCTCAGAGGGAATTAATGAGGCACTAGGGCACTGATCTTGAACCCTGTGGATCAAGCCAAACAGAGGTCAGCCTAAAGTATGCACGCAATTGAGCTCGTCTCTTTCATGTCATTAACTAAGAGAAATCCCTAAATTTGCTTGCCGATGGGGTTCATTGCCTAGTACTTCAGCCTCTTGCGGTGAGAGGAAACCTTGAAAATTGTGTGTAGAATGTGGAAAACAGCTGTGTCTTGCTCTTCTCCTAAGTGTGGGTTAATTCTGAAGCTGGAAGGTAAAATTAACCTCGTTGAGGAAGTAGACGGCACAGTGAGCTTGGTGGAATTTAACAGTGTTCATTCTCAGTCTCCCGGGTCTACAAATTAACAACAGCTTTGGCCCTTTTAGTACTTTTTCTAGACATCAGTCACCCGTCCTTCATTCCTGTTCTGTGCTCTCCTGTCACCTCTCTCTTCCTGACATCTGCACATCTCTGTTGTGCTCGTTGTCCCCGCCTAACCCACTGAAGGCAGTGGCGGTGGCTTTAGCGTCTGGGTTATTTTTGTGGTTCCCTCCAGCTTAGTTAGTCTGTTTCTGTGGCTCAGAGAAAGATCTGTTGCCAGTCAGCAGATGCAAGGTCTCCGGAGCTTGGGATGTTACCAGGCAGGGGAAAGGACCAGGCAGAAGACCTTCAGCTCCCCTGCCAGGACTTTGGGAACGATTCATCAGGCTTCTGGGCATCCTGTTGGGGAAGGAACCAGCAGTGCAGGCCAGGGGACTTACCCTTCCTTTGGGTCTCTTCACAGGATCTCAGTGGACCCTACCGATTTATATAGTTTCTCATTTCCTGGTACCTTGTATTTTATTTTTTAAATTTCTTCCCTACTTATAGACCCTTCTCTTTTGCTATTAACTCTGGTCTATTTCTGTTTGTGTCTTGGTGGCTGTTGTCCTTTCCTGTTCTGTAGGGGGACAGGCCAGAATACAGCATTGAACAAAGTAGACAGCTAGTTTTGGAGTGCCCATCAGGATATGAACATTTTATGCTCACAACTTTTTTTTTTTAATGTTTATTTATTTTTGAGAGAGAGAGAGAAAGAGAGAGAGAAAGGGAGACACAGAGTCTGAAGTCAGGCTCCAGGCTCTGAGTTGTCAACACAGAGCCCGACACAGGGCTCGAACTCACAAACCATGAGATCATGACCTGAGCCGAAGTTGGATGCTTAAGCAACTGAGCCACGCAGGCGCCCTTCATGCTCACAACTTCTAATTCACTTCTCTTCTTAATGATTTTTGGACAGAATTTGTAATGGATTTTATTTATATATTCTTATTTCTTATTTAAATAATTTAAACATTTTAGAATAGCTGATGTACTCATGTGATAAGCTGTGGTAAGGACATTGCTTTCTGATGGTAAATGACTCTTTTTAAAATTTATGCACTCTAAGAGACTGTTAAAAACTGAGAACAAACTGAGGGTTGATGGGGGGTGGGAGGGAGGGGAGGGTGGGTGATGGGTATTGAGGAGGGCACCTTTTGGGATGAGCACTGGGTGTTGTATGGAAACCAATTTGACAATAAATTTCATATATTAAAAAAAAAAATTTATGCACTCTTGGGCACCTGGGTGGCTTAGTCAGTTAAGTGTCCAACTTCAGCTCAGGTCATGACCTCACAACTTGGAGTTCGAGTATCATGTCAGGCTCTGTGCTGACAGTGCAGAGCTTGGAGCCTGCTTCCAATTCTGTGTCTCCCATTCTCTCTGCCCCTCCCCTGCTCATGCTATCTCTTTTTCAAAAATGACTAAACATTAAAAATAAATAAATAAATTTCTGCACTCTACAAACATGTATTTCAGTCCCACCCTGTGCCCGGCTCTAGGTTCAATGCTAAGGTGACAGATGGAGCATATAAATACCTTGTGCATATACTGTTCACCAAGTAAACACATGTCTGCTCTTGGAAAGTACCCTTGAGGCACCTGGGTGGCTTAGTCAGTTAAACATCCAACTCTTGATCCAGCTCAGTTCTTGATCTCAGGGTCGTGAGCTCAAGCCTTGCATTGGGCTCCATGCTGGGCATGAAGTCTACTTTAGATAAATAGAAAGAGAGAGGGAAAGGGCCCTTTATTCTGTGACTTCTAGTGTGACTTGTAGCTCTGCTGCTTACTAGCTGGGTGACTTCAGGTAGGTTCTCTAACTTTTCTGTTGGGACTCAGTTGCCTCATCTATATAATGGGGATAATAATGGAATCTATTTTAAAGGATCATCATGTGGGGCGCTTGGGTGGCTCACTCGGTTGAGCATCCGACTTTGGCTCAGGTCACGATCTCGCGGTTTGTGAGTTCGGGCCCCGCGTTGGGCTCTGTGCTGACAGCTTGGAGCCTGGAGCCCGCTTCGGATTCTGTGTCTCCTTCTCTCTCTGCCTCTCTCCTGTTCATACTCTGCCTCTCTCTGTCTCTCAAAAATAAATAAATGTTAAAAAAAAAAAAATTTAAAGGATCATCATGAGGATTAAATGAATAAAGCACTTAGAATAGTACCTGGTACATGTTAGGACTCAATAAATATTAACGGTCTTCATCATTATTACATTTCAGAAAGAGTTGCATTATTCTGGAAAAATCACATAAAGTCATTTATTTTTAATTAATTAATTAATTAATTTAAAGCAGGTTTCACGCCCAGGTGGGCCTGGGCGGCCCAGTCAGTTAAACATCCAGCTCTTGATTTCGGCTGAGATCATGATCTTGCGGTTTGTGAGATCGAGCCCTGAGTCGGTCTCCATGCTGAGTGTGGAGCTTGCTTGGGATCCTCTCTCTTACTGTGTGTATCTCTCTCTCTCTAAAAAAAAAAAAAAAAAAAAAAAAATAGACTTTATACCCAGCTTGTATGGAGCCCAGTGTGGGGCTCAGGACCCTGAAATCAAGACCTGAGCTGACAGGGCACCTGAGTGGCTTAGTCAGTTAAGCGTCTGACTTCAGATCAGGTCACAATTTCATAGTTTGTGAGTTCAAGCTGTTCTGACAGCTCAGAGCCTGGAGTCTGCTTTGGATTCTGTGTCTCCCTCTCTCTTTGCCCCTCCCCTGCTCTCGCTCTCTCGTGTTCTCTCTCAAAAATAAATAAACATTAAAACAAAAAAAAAACATTTAAAAAAAAAAAAAAAGGACCTGAGTTGAGATGAAAAGTTGGACACTTAACCGACTGAGCCACCCAGGTACCCCCATACAGTCATTTAAATGGAATTTAATTTCCAGAGAGTTATTTACTACCTGTGCTATAAAAACTCTCCTATCAAAATCATGGTTTGTATGTAACAGCCTCTACCCCAACATACATTCTTAATATGAAATGTTGTTAAACAGCATAAAGCACTTAGACTACTTGTAGAAGAAAGGTAGCTTCTCTCAAAGTCTCTTGCTCTCCTTATACATAGAAGACATGAAGACGTATTACTTAGTTAAAACATCTGTTAGTTCCGAGGTGCTATGTTCTCTGTTAGGAATTCAGCATTGAACACTAAAACCTTTTGGGGGAGAAAAAAAGAGTCAAAACAAAAACCAGACTCTTAATTATAGAGAACAATCTGATAATTATCAGAGGGGAGGGGTGGGTGATGGGTGAGATAGATGAAGGGGATTAAGGAATGCACTTGTGATGAGCACAGGGTGATGTACTCCTGAAACTAATACAACACTGTATGTTAACCAACTGGAATTAAAATAAAGCTTACAGTAAAAAAGGCAAAGAAAATTGTAGAAGTTTCTGAAGGAAAACTTTAGGAAAGAATTTTATGTGTGGTCAGGACTAAGGTTGAAATAGATGAGTTTTAAAAAGTAAAAAAAAAAATGGAACCTAATGTTTAGGAAGGACAGAATACTAAACAATGGTAATAAAACCAGATGTATTCTGTCATCGAGAAAGTGCAGTATCACTAAATAGGTTGCATGGAGATTTATTTTCTGTATTCTCACATAACGTGTAAATATTTGGAATCCTCCCGAAGCTTTCCCTCTCTGGCCTGTTTCTTCAGTCTGCATACTGGGTAGTTTTACTTGTATTTCTTGCTCAGTGTAATTCTTTGCAGGAGCTTGATCCGGAGGCTAGTAGGACCAGGTTTTCTTTAGACTTAAAGTTAACTGAAAGGTAATTTTAGTCTGCCATCTGCTCTTTATAGACTTTAACTTAGAAAAAGAAGCCTGTTTTCCCTAACCCACAGGGCTTTGGCCATATGGCAAGTTAGGCAAGAGGTGGTAACTCTGGTTAAAGAGACTTGAAAAGGATTTTCTGATCAGAAGGAAACCAAGCAACCCCTTCTGGCCAAAAATAATTGACCTTCGTAATAGTTACCAGGGACGGCATTTGGATTCAATTATGACGCATCATGAAGCACTGAGAGCTTCAGGGCTATCCTGTTTAAGATGTCTAAGCCAAGTCAGATTTGGAAATGGAATCCATTCGAATCCTCAAGGAAATTACCATTTGGAGTTTTAGAAAGCCTGGAATATTAAAATGGAACCATTAGCCCAGGGTACAAAAAAGTTGGCTTGGGTCTTTCAGCTACCTGGCTGAAGACAATAAAGATTACAATAAAACTTGAAGATCAACTGACATTTATGTTTTTGATGCTGAATTTTGTCAGGACATTGTCCCGGGAATTATGTTATGGTTATGACAAGAATGTTTGGGAATTTCTCATGGTTATTGGTAGGTAGTATACGTTTCTCTACGTTTACAACTTCAAACTTCGTTCTCTCTCCTTCTGTAGCTGCTGAAAGATAATTCTGATTTACAACATGTGCACCTTGGGTTTTTAGGCATCTCCATTTTCACATGGAAAAGATTCTGCTGTTTCAAGTTTTTAACTTTGGGGGCACCTGGCCGGCTCAGTCAGTGGAGCTTGTGGTTCGGGCCTCACATGGGGTGTAGAGATTACTTAAAAATAGAATGTTAAAAAAGTAATAAAGTTTTTAACTTTTTTTTTCTCCCTAGGAAAATAAAGCAACTAATACAGACCATTTAACCACTGTGCTCTACCTCCAATTTGCTATTTGTTCAAGTCTGCAGAACTTGGAGAAAACAATCCTCTGCCTACAGAAACTGATTTCTTTGCATCCTTTTGATCCTTGGAACTGGGGCAAATTGGCGGAGGCTTACCTGAGTCTGGGGCCAGCTCTGTCAACATTGTGTGCGTCATCTCAAAAACAGAACAGTTTTGCCTCCGGTGACAAAACCATCAAATCCTCCTTTACACACTCAGGAAAAGACTGTCTTTTGTGTTTTCCTGAAACGTTGCCTGAGAGCCCTGTGTTTTCTGGGGAAGCAAGCAGCAGTAATAACCAGAAGAATGAGAAAGCTCTGAAAAATATTCAGAACTGTGTGGCAGAAAAGAGAGAAGCAGTGTTGCTCGAGACTCAGATGAAAGCGTGTGCCTCCTTTATACGAACCAGGTAAAGGAAGAATAGATTAGACGCCGCATGGTACTAAGCCTAGAGTAAAGGTATTATTTTTTTACTTTTAAGCTTCAGAAAGTTCTAGGCGGGGCATTTGGTAGATTTTTGAGATTTTTTTCCTATGGTCTAGGTGAATCTTTTGAACTTGTCCTTTTAGTATGTAAGATTTAGATACGAACCTATATTTGCTCGAGAATATGATTTGTATCATTACTCAAGATAAAATGTTAAAGCTATAAAACAGTAAAATTAAGAAAAGAAAATTAAATGTATAAAGCATTGACAAAGGGGAAGAGGTCTTTTAAACCAGGAATTTTTCACCGGTAGGCTCCACAGAGATCTGCAGACAAAAAAATCTGCTCTAGTGTTTGAATCACTATTAATAATATGAATAAACAATATTTAACTCATTCTACAGAGAATTCCCATGGTTTAGGTACTCTGAACACTTTAAATCCATAGTAATAAGAGTTTAAGGGAAAGGAGAGCATACACTTTACCAATTCTGTAATTTATGAGAGAAACAGATTTGCTGAAGTCTCAAACGGTGCCAAAAAAACAGAGTGGTGTGGTGGTTGTTGTTATTTTTAACTCTGGAGAATTCAAGAAAGACTGATTAACAGTGAGGGTTACTGAGAAGTGTATCTGTTTGGCAGATTTTAAACTTTGTTCAGCAGATTTATAGTCTTGACTATGTTACTTTTAATTCAGAAGTGCATTGAATGGCAGTGGTGTGCCAGGCACCTGCCTGAGGCTGGGCTCATAAAGATTGTTAAAGAAAGAGGCCCTTTCTTTCCACCACTCGCTGTGTGCTGTGCTGAGGGAAACACTGTATCGTCAGTGACAGGTGGCACAGGCGCTGACGGGGTGTCAGTAGTGTGAGCAGAACCTCGCGGGCCGGCGACGGGAGCGGTTCGGTGTAGCAGGAAGAAGGAAGCCTTTGCAGGGACAGTGACGCCTCTGCTGAATGTTTCTGGGCACCTCGGTCAGCTGTACAGAGAAATGGGTACCACGTGGTTCGCATACGCCGTTTCACGTCCGTGCGCACCACTGCCCAGGGCGGGTGTTGGATTCCCACCCTGGAGACTAGGAGACTAACGTAGAATTCTGCCCAGAGTGGCACAGCTATGAAGTGCTGCCGTGACCTTGACCCAGGCCTCTGACCCCAGAGCTTGTGTTCTTTCCAGGGTATCTTGCCGACTCCGTGCAATATTCCCCAGCTGAGAAGAGGCACGCTGGGTAAAGAGAAAGAAAGGGGGGTCCATGGGGGTGGAAGCACTGTGTGGCACAGTGTGGTCATGCGGTCTGCTGCGGTGACAGAGCATTGATGGTAGAGCCAGAGAGGCAGGCTGGAGACCGCGAGCCCGGGATGGCATAGTGAGGAGGGGGAGGAGAGGGAGGAGGAGGAGGAGGAGGAGGAGGAGGAGGAGGAGGAGGAGGAGTGGTTTTGGGGGCAGAGCTCATTGTAAGGACCTAATAAATTGTTACTGAGTGAACGAATCTGGACTCCTCTACTTGTTAGCTGTCTGACCTTGCACAAATTAAACTCTCGGACCTCTGGTTTCTTCATCTTCACCTTCGTGGAGAAATGGGGAAATGCCTTCTTTGTGGGGTTGTGAGAGTGAGTGTCTGAAGGACTTGGTATAGTGCACACTGTGTGGTGAGCATTTGGTAAAGGTTGTACTTCTGCTGGCATAAGATGTTAAATGTCATCTTAAAGAATTTGGTTCTTAAGCCGAAGGCCTGAGTAGTATTTGAAAGTTTTAAATGTCCCAAGTGGTGTGACAAGAGCTGTGATTTCAAGAGCGAATCTGGTGGCTGGAGGATGTATTAGAAGAAGGAGTTGGGATCCTGGGATGCCATGAAGGAGCTGTGGCGTCATCAGTGGGTGGCAGTGAGGACCTGACCTGGGACAGTGCAGTGGTAAGAAGAGGAAATGAGCATCACTGCAGGAAGGAATAGACAGGACTTGGGGACCAGCTGAGGCTGTGGGAAAGACAGGGAGGGAAGAGGGGAGCGGAGGAGTCCAAGACGAGTCAAGACTCTACCTTGGGTAGATGGGTAGGTGGTGGCACCTTGTGCTGAGACACAACACACAGGAGGAAGAGCAGAGCAGACTGAGGGTGGAATTAAGATTTTGGTTTAATGTGCTGAGATTCAGGTGCCCGTAGGACACCCAACTGGAGCTTTTCACCAGGAGGAGTTGAGCTCAGAAGAAGGGAGCTAGAGATGAAGGAGATTAGCAACCGGATGATGGTGAGGAGTCAGGTCTGAACGCCTCTGAGGAGATTTGACACTGAAGAGGTCATTTGTGGCCTTTGAGAAGGCAGCTTCAGTAGTGGTGGGTGACAAGGCAGATGGCAGAGGGCTAAACAAACATGACACGAAGGAGCGAACGTAAGTTGTATTTTCGAGTACTTTCAGGCGCAAGAGGGAGAAAACAAGGACATAAGAGATCAAAGGAGTCACAAATGTCCATGCTTCCAGAGGCCAGTTGGTACCGTAAGCAGGTTTGAGTGAGTCAGGGGAATGTCAGTCAAGGCATGCTCTTCACCACACTCTCCAGTGACCTCCTGCTGCACCTACGTAAATGCTGTGGTGCTTTCCACGGGCTGCGAAATGTTATGGAATTGGCCTTGCCTTTCTTCTCCTCATTCACTAGTTTTCTTCTCTCTGGTCTAGCCACAGTGATCTCCAAGGTTTTCAAACATGTCAAGCTAATGCATGTGTCAGGGCTCCTTCCCCCAGATATTCTTGTGGCTGGCTCATTATTTGGGTCTTAGCTTGAGTGGTAACTCAGAAAAGCCTTCCTTCACTGCCTAAAATCGTCTTATTTATTTGTGATCTCTCGTCTTCCATTCCATGGAACGGGCACCTGTCCGTCTGTTGTGCTCACCAGTTTCTCCTAATGCTTAGAGTAGTGAGCGGTCCATTCTTTAAGACATGAAATGAACAAACAGGAGAGCTGAATGCTTCTGGGAATAGCAGTAGGGACCAGTCAGGCTTGAGGGGAACTGGAAAAATCTATACATTCGATATTTTAAAAAACAATGAAGTGGGGCGCCTGGGTGGCTCGGTGGAGCCTGGCTCTTGATTTTGGCTCAGGTCATGATCTCTGAGTTCGTGAGATCAGGCTCTGCTTTAGGCTCTGTGCTGACAGTGTAGAACCTGCTTGGGATTCTGTCTCTTTCTCTCTCTCTGTCTCTCTCTGCTCCTCCCCTGCTTGTGCTCTCTTTCTCTCAAAATAAGTAAATAAACATAAAAGCAATTTTTTAAAGAAGAGAGGATATGTTGTCTTAAAAAATTTAAATAAATAAATAATAAAAAACAATGAAGAGAAGGGGCCACGTGGGAGGACAGGAGGGAGGAGGAAAGAGAAGACCGGGTTATGATCATGATGGGAAAGTTAGCAGTGAGACAGTTGCAAAGTGGTCACCAGAGGCTCATCAGAGATTTGACCCTGCTTTGGGTAATTGAAGTACACTGGAGAATCTAATTAGTCCTTGAGGTCAAGTTGCTGTGGGTTCTGGGAGATTGAAGGGTCACAGAACACTGACTTCAAAGGAACACATCCCAGCACTTTGTGGGGAGGAGCCTTTGATTGGGAAGCTTGTCCTTTTCACTCCAAATTGTTTGTGCTTTCAATCACTTGACTCCTACAGGAAGCCCTTTGAGGTTTCGCTTTCTAAAGATTTCTTTGAGAAGCTTTAGTCTGTGAATTTTAGAAAAGATGACTCTCCAAGGCAGTTTGCTCAAGTAAGGAGCTTTAGGGATTCAAATGAAGGCGAGTGCATTCCAAGCCTGGTAGGACTCCCATCCGGCAGCATGCCTGTGCTCTCTGGGAACATTCCCTCACTGCTTTCCCTTACCTGTGCCCACACGTTGGGACTTCTGTTTTTCAGGCTTTTGCTTCAGCTCACCCAGTCTCAGCAAACCTCGTTTGCTTTGGAGAGGAATTTAAGGACTCAGCAGGAAATTGCAGATAAAATGAAAGAGTTCGGCTTCAAAGAAGACACTTTGCTGTTGATAGCTGAGGTGAGTGTTCGCATAAACCCCTAGGGCTTTATGTGAACCGAGGCATCAGAGGTATTTTTCCTGGCTCTGGTACCGTTTTTAAAAAAAACAGCCAAATCTCATCTCCTAAGAGGACCCTTTCTCCCTGCTTTACATGCCGTTTGATCACTTAATCCCCGCAAGTGGCCTCTTCGTCATCTTTCTCCTGCCGCATGCTGGAAGCAAGGGCTCAGTTTCATTTTCTTGTTGGTGCTTGTTAGTACATGCCTGCCGGAACACCATAAATGCCCCCAAATTGTTTTTTGAGTGCTGTTTAAACGAATGAATATTGACATTCTTGCAGCATTTCTGCGCATTTTTACCTCCGTTTGTTCTCCTGACACTCTTAACGGCCTATGGGACAGGTGGAGCTGGGAGTGACACCTGTTGGGACAGGTTGGGACCTGCCTAAGGCCAGATTTTAAGCGGCAGAGCTAGACTGAAACCCATCCGGCTACAGGTCCATGTTCTTTCTGCTCCACCTTCCTACTACCTCGATGGTTGAGAAATTCAAATGTCAGGGTTTTGTTTTTTTTTTTTAACTTTCATTAGCTTTTTTAAAAATATGATGTTGAAATTTCTTAAGATAGAATTTGGAGATTATCTGTGTTTGTATTCAAGTTATTCACACTAGTTCCCTTTAGTATGAAATTGAAGTTGACAGTTCAGGTACTTATCCCACGAAAGACCTTCTATCCATATCCATCCTAATGTCTTTGTTTCAAGAAACACTTACTGCATATCTAGATTGCCAGGCTCCCTCCTTCTCCAAGCTAAGCCCCCACTTGGACCCTGTTTTCCCTCTGGTGGGACCACGCCCCTCTATCTGTTCTCTCTGAGCCTTTTTCAACCTTTCCCCTTCCATGGGCCCTTTTCCTTGAGCCCACAGATGTGTGCGGATAGCCTGTCCCTCCTAAGTTTACTGTAGCCTTTCCTTGCTCTTTGTTTTCCTTCATCTCTCTGGGGTATTTATACCTACTGACCACTCACTTTTTGTCCCCTCTTCTCTTTACTTCCAGAGGCCACACCAGTCTGGTTTTCTCCTGAATTCCTGATATTCCTCTGCCTCTTGGGACTTCTGGTTTCCTTTGTGTCTTAAGTAACAACAGTCTCTGAGGTTCCACTTAGGTGCTCTCTCCTCTCTGCCTGTCTCCCACAGAAGTCCTAACCCCACTCGCGGTTTTAGCTGTCACCTCCTGGTTGATTACCCTCCACTCTGTGTCCCTGGTCCCATCTTAAACACTCAGACTAGTTACCTACTGAGTATTCATCTGAAATTGCTGATATCCTCCTGTCATTTCAAGTACAAAGTGTCTAAAGTGGAGCTGCTCATCAAAACACTTTCCAGTCAGTCTTCTGTCAGTACCAAGCAGAGAGGAGTTGGAGAGAACCATGTCTGCGTTCCAGACTTGATTCTTTTCATCGGTCCTGTCTGTCATTCTTCTTTTACCCAGACCTGGGACCTCACCAGCTGTGCGCCTTGTCTTCTCCAGTCTCATCTCTAGGGGGCACTCAGCCCACCCTTCCTTCAGGTCACCTTTCATTTCTCTGGCACCGCCAGCACCCTCATCCTTGTCACCTCATGCTTGGCTCGCAGTGACCTCCTGGTTCATCCCTCCTCGCTTCCTTGCTTCCTCCCCTCAGATCTGTCTTAAACGTTGCTGCCACCAGGTTTATCTCACAGCGTTGCTTCGAACGTGTTACCAGATGCCCAAAAACTAAAGTTGTCTCCACCATCACCTCAGAGGTCAGGTCTAATTTAGGCGCCTTCCAGAGAGTAGCCCCAAACTTAGGATCTAGTAATTCCTTACGCAGATCTCGTACATCCTTTAGACTGATCTGCACATCTGACGAACTTGTCATGGGTTTTCTCATCTCCACCAATTTACTATATTCCCATCCTCAAAGACCCCACCGAAGTCCCGCATCCTCTAGGAAGCTTTCTCTGAATGTCCCTGTCTGTGGCAACGGCTCCCTCTGAGCTCAGGTAGAGCGAATCCTTGAATAGATAGCTCTTTGCCCCCCTCCCCCCCAAAAAAACCAAACAAGAATATATCTTATCTTTTCAACTAGGTTTTAGATTTCCTCATAAGGAAAAATATAAGGCATCTTTACAAGATGTCTTAAACATCTTCATATTCTTTGCGGTGCTTGATGCATCTGTGGACTGAGTGGAATGGTCGTTCTCCATCTGCACAACGCATGAGAAGTATCTGTGGAGCTTTTTAAAAAAGACGAGTGTCTGGGCTCTCATTGGGATTATAATGTACATTTCACTATGTGCTCTTTTAATTTTACTTTGTGACATGAGTAGGATCCTCTGTCCTTAAATGTCCTTTCATTTCATACTTTTTTCTCCTTCTTAGAGTTGTTTTATTTGAATTAGGATCCGTATAAGGTCCACAGACTGTATTTGGTCTTCTGTCTCTTATGTCTCTTTTGTTCTGTAGTAGCTCCCCTTCTCTGCTTTTTTAAGATAAAAAAAATATACGTGACCTAAAATTTACCATCTTAATCGTTGTTTAGTATACAATTCAGTACTTACATGCACAGTGTTGTGCAACCATCACCACTATTTCCAAAACTTTTTCGTCATTCCAAAGAGAAATTCTGTAACCATTAAGCAATAATTCCCATTCCCCCTCCCTTCGACAGCTGGTGACCTCTAATCTACTTTCTGTGTCTATGATTTGCCTGTTCTAGATGTTTCAAATAGTGGAATCATATAATATTTGCCCTTCTATATCTGGCTTATTTCACTTAACATAATGTTTTCAAGGTTCATCCATTCGTAGCAGGTGTCAGAACTTCATTCCTTTTTGTGGCTGAATCATACTCCATTGTGTGCACATATGTGCCACGTTTTGTTTATCCGTTCAGCGGTTGATGGGCATTTGCATCATTTCCACCTTTTGGCTCTTGTGAATAATACTGCCATGAACATTGGCATACAAGTATCTGTTTGAGTTCCTGACTTAAAATCTTTTGGATATATACCTAGGAGTGGAATTTGCTAAGTCATGTGGTGATTCTGTGTTTAACTTTTTGAGGAACTGCCAAACTGTACTTTTCACTTTATATTCTGTTATTTTTACCTAACATTGTGACATAATCATGACCCCGTGTCTGTAAATACTGTTTGAGTATGTACTTTTTGATGGCCGGATAGTAGTCTAACTAGCTTTTGATGAGCTATCATTTATTTATTTAAGTCCTCTATATTGAGCGTTTTTAACAAATATCAAGTACCTATTTTAATAAGTCTTTGCAGAATAAATCATTGTATGTATTTGTCCCTTTTAGAATAGATTACTGGAAACAGAATCACTAGGCTAAAGTATAGTTTAAAGACTTGAAGCTCATTTCCAAATTGTGATTCAGAAAGGTTGGTTCACTTTATATATCCTGTATGAGAATGCTGATTTCCCTTCTCCAGTCCTAGATACTAGGTTGCACCATGTCAGATTGTCAATAGTTGATCCTTGATACCTCTAAAGACAATTCTGTAGTATTTATTACTTTTTGAAATTTTCAATTTGGTAAAAATGGCATGTTTTAGTATTACTTGTTTAATTACTATTTTTTTGTTTTTAACGTTTTATTTATTTTTGAGAGTGAAACCGAGCATGAGCCGGGGAAGGGCAGAGGGAGAGGGAGACACAGAATCTGAAGCAGGCTCCAGGCTCTGAGCTGTTAGCACAGAGCCCGATGCAGGGCTTGAACCCATGATCCATGAGATCATGACCTGAGCCGAAGTCGATGTTCAACCGACTGAGCCACCAGGTGCCCCTCTTGTTTGATTACTATTAAGATAAACAGTTTTTCATATGTTTCATATGTTTGGCCATTTCTATTTTGTGAAATACCAGTCATGCTTTTTCTTCATTATTCTACTTCTATGTTTCTGTTTTTCACTAATTTTTAAGAGCTCGCTCTCTATCCTAGGCTTACTAACATTTTATATGTTGCAGTATTTTCTTTTCTTTTTTAGTGTTTATTTATTTTGAGAGAGAGCGTATGAGTAGGGGAGGGACAGAGAGGGAGAGAGAATCCCAAGCAGGCTCTGCACAAACCCCAAAGCAGGGCTTGGTCCCATGAATCATGAGATCACAACCTGAGCTGAAATCAAGAGTCAGATGCTTAACTGACTGAGCCACCCAGGTGCCCCTTTTGCAGTATTTTCTGAAGTGTATGATGTTTTTCTGGTATATAGAAGTTTAAATTTTTTTATATGGTCAAATATTTTTTAATTTTTTTTTAACGTTTATTTATTTTTGAGACAGAGAGAGACAGAGCATGAATGGGGGAGGGGCAGAGAGGGAGACACAGAATCGGAAGCAGGCTCCAGGCTCTGAGCCATCAGCCCAGGGGCTCGAACTCACGGACCGCAAGATCGTGACCTGAGCTGAAGTTGGACGCTTAACTGACTGAGCCACCCAGGCGCCCCTGGTCAAATATTTTTGCAGATATTTTGAACCTGTGAATGATGTACCTGCTAATCCCTTTTTTTGGAATATTGCACATTTGGGTATTACTATTATTCAAATCTCTTTTTTTTTAATTAAAAAAAAAAAGATGTTTGGTGTTATATCCCAGATTTTAAAGTTCTACGTTTCATTGAGTCCAAGAAGTCACCAATTGTAAGCCACATCGTTGACAGGTCACCAAAAGAAAAGCAAGATGCCGCTTATACTATGACACACCTGTGTTATAAGATACCTCTTGATGTCAGAAACATTAAAATACAAAAACAGAAATTGTCTTAGAATGAATGAAAATATCATGCTTTAATAAATGTGGACAGTTGCCTGGTTAAGCTGTTCATCTCATTAGCTCTTGCCTCAAATAATAAGTAGCCCTTGAAGATTTAAAGCCAGAGGAAACGATTCTTTGAATGCGCTTCTAATCCATTATAATTTGCGTATTCATCAACACACTGGATCTCAGGGTTTACAGGAAACTTAGTCATCATCTAGTCCAAATCCCAAGTGACCTAAATTCCTTCTGTAGCATCCCTGCCAGGTGGCTCCCCAGCCTGTCATGCCAGTAGTATGAAATGTATTGGGACTTAATTTTAGTTCACTGTCCTTACTGAAGATGGGCTGATCACTTAGTGGGTTCAGGTGCCGGCTTTCCACAACTTTTGCTTGTCTTACCAGAGAAGCGAACACCAGATCTGGGCCTGACTCTGACCAGTAGGGAGCAGTATTGTGCCTTCAGAGGGCATGTGCAACAATTCCAGAGGGTTGAGTCTTTCTGGGTCAGGAAAGGGTAGGCCCAGCTGCTTGCTACTCGACTGTTCACAGTCTTTGACTTTTTTGGACAACTTCTAAGAAGAGGAAGAGTCTGTGCCCTCACCCCACCCCCAGCAGCTGTATTCTGCCCCAGCTCTGTTTTCTGGTTATTTTACAGTGAGGGAGAAGGACTTGCAGATGGGGTCTTGCCAACAGAAGATGCTCTTTGACTTAAGAAGGTTGACCGGGCGCTCTCTCTAGGCTGATAGCTGCCACATCAGTAGTTCAGTGATTTGTTCACTCGGGAAGACAAGAGGAGAAATACAGGGTATTTTACACATGTGGTCCTTGGATCGCTACTTCTAAACAAACAGCTTTTCAATATGTTGGAATTGTTGGAATTGTCCCCTGGCTGCTAAAGTATTCTGCTTTTTTTGGTATGAAATCCTTTACTCTTGATGAATAGCATAGTCTTCCATTCTGCGCACGCTGCCCCTTTTATTGGGACAGGTTTTTGGTTTTTTTTCCCTCCTGCTACAGGTTATGGGAGAAGATATCGTCCCAGAAAAAATAAAAGATGAGGTTCACACAGAGGTGAAGTGTGTTGGCCCTACAGCCCTGACTGCCTTGGTGATTGCATCTTCGAAAGAATTTGAAGACAAATGGTTCAGAAAGATCAAAGACCACTTCTGTCCCTTTGAAAATCAGTTCCATACAGAGATACAAATCTTGGTTTAGTGGTCCCTTTAAAAAAAAAAATCCTGTACTGTTTTAATTGTTCTTGTTTATTTCAGATAGAATGCACTGCCATTCATTGAATATAATGGATTTGAAATAATTATTTGTTTTATAAAAATGGCTTCTCTTCAGATTATTTCCTCTGTGTTCAGTTTCTTGATTTTTTGTTTGTTTTCTTTGTAGATTTTTGCCATTCACTTATCTTAGACCTACTACCCCTTTAGAAGATATCTGTTGGAAGTGCATAAAAGAGCCTTTTAGGTATTACAGTCTTTTAAAAACAGGAACTGTGTTATAATCAGCAGTAAAAGTGGCCACATTGTTTAGGTAAATTCAGGAAAGAACAAGAATGTTGAGATGTAGCAGTAAACCGTTTCTAAGAAGGCTGTGTCAAGATCTGCGATTTTGCGTGTGGGCCTAAACAAAAGAGTACACGTGGGGTGGGCTGTATTACAGGGGAAGAGCCCTGAGCTGAGGAAACACAGGTCTTCTCTAACAGGCAGTAGTCAGCATGCTTGCCTCCCGCTCCAGAGGATGATACGCTGTCTTTTGTAAGGCTGTTTGCTATGCAGACATCATTGAAAAGATGGTCTGGAATGAAGGGCATTTGGTGCCTTGCTCATGACATGGCACAGAATCACGAGGCCCACAGAGCACCGTCTCGCAGGGCGATGGTCCTGTCCTTCCAGCCACACAGATTACAGTCACAGTCTCTAACATCTTCGATACATCTTACTCGAATCATCTGAGATACAAGAGCTCCCTTATGAGGAGTGGAATTTAATAGGAAACAAAACCATCATCAAATGTTGTCCCGCACAACTTTTTATTCTCAGCAGAGGGAAAAGAATCCCAGCCCTGGGTCAAGAGGTGGAGTCATCAGGATTTCCTTTCCACCTGCTGCTTCTCCCCTTTCCAGGCCCCTTTCCAAAACAGACAAACATCTCATTGTGTTTCTATTTTGGCTGCTCTTTTAGTAGGTACAATAGCCTGACTAGCAACTGCAAGTTGTCATTTTGCTCTAATGTGAAACCAAAGATTGGTATGATTAGTAGACATTTCGATTTTTAGGAACCATTAAAAAGTATGGAAACCTCTCAACAGCTCCCCATTGGCCTCCATCTATTCATGGAGTCATGAACCATCACTGTGTTATGTGTTATGTGACAATCATGGTGCGGTTGCCGTGGAGACCCTGGCTTTCAGGGAGTTAGCGGTCTAGCTGTGACCGGCCCTCCGGATAGAGCCCAAGCTGAACCGTGGTTTGGCAAACGTTCGTCATAGTCTTTGGCTCCCAGGCTCCCTCCTTCCTTGCTCCCCAGCTGTGCCTTAGCTTTCGCCTTTAGGCCTTCACGCTGGCAGTTTGGTCTGGTACCCCTCCCCACCCCCCATCATGGGACTAATTCTGTTCACCTTTCAGGTCTCCACCTCCTTACAGCTTCCCAGGAGTCTTGACCTCCAGGTGGCTGTAGGTTTCCCTCTTCCCTGCTCCTTTACTGTTTCACTCCCATACTGATTCTTCCTGCTCTGTTGTCAGAATAGACTTTAGGACTGTCTTTTTTACATTGATATTCTCAGGGCAGAATACCCGGCATTTCATTAAATATTGGTTGAATTTCTGAATTAACTGGCGAGCATCTTACTTTGTTTGCACCCCAAAGATCCAGCACAGTGCTGAGGCCGTCAGAGCACCCTGCCTGTTTCTCTCAATGGAGCTAAACGCCTTCCTCCTGTTAGTCTGGGCCTCCTAGAGATGCCCTTTTCGGGGAGCCTGAGTGGTTCAGTCAGTTAAGCGTCTGACTCTTGATTTCGGCTCAGGTCCTGATCTCATGGTTCATGGGATCTGTGCTGACAACATGAAACCTACTTGAGATTCTCTCTCCCTCTGTGCCCCTCCCCCTCCCTCAAATAAACTTCTTTTTTTTATTGCCCTCTTCCCTGCCTGGCTTGGCTTCCTGTTTCCATCCTAGTGTCCTTCTAACTCTGTCCATGCTGTTAGCTTTCAGCCCTCTGGCTGTCCTCCCAGATCCACTGTCTGTGCTGTTCTGAACTGCCTGAGTGGTCTTCGTGAATCCGCCCACATTCTCACTCCTGCCTCACCTCACGTTCCCGGCAGCAACATGGTGATGTGTGTGAGAAGCCAGCTTCCCGCACTATGATGCTTGGCTGTAATACAGGGCAGGAAAGGGCACTCAGGAATACCGGCCACCTCAGAGTTTCATCACGCCCAAGTCATCTTGATGATTTCCAGGACAGATGGTGAAGGGTAGGGTTAACTGAGCAACGATTGTGCTAAAGAAAAATCTCAGGCCTGCCTATTTAGACACCCCACCCTCTTGTCAGTGAATGAATCACTCGGAAGGTGAGCAAATGTGAACCACAGAGGTGACTGCACTCCAGGTGGGTGGGGTGAGACCCAACGGTGATTCTTGTCTCCTGTGATTCCCCAAAGGCCTGTCTTCAACATTTTCTCCCAAGGGGGGGTTTATACCTGGTATTCGAGCTGGTGAGAGTCCTTCATCCTTTACACTCTTAACACCTCTGCAGTCTTCATACAGAGCCAAAGGATCTTATAAAGATTGTTTTCAGTCATCCGGTGATTTCCCAACTCCTTCACAAAGCCCGTGTGTGAGGCTCTGTGTGGTCTGGCCTGGCCCACTTCGCCCTGGCTCACTGGTTTTTCTCATGTCCTTGGACTCTTCAAGCATCTTCGCACCCAAGCCCTATGTCCATCCAGTTATCTCCACTTGGAACATTCTTCCCTGCAATCTCGTAACCCTGCCATAAGCTTCCCCTTCCTACAGATCTCAGCTCGGGTCATTCTCTGGCCAGATGGTCCCGATCCCAGACTTGCTTAGGTTCCTTTAAATGTCATGGTACCTGTGCTTTCCCCCGCAGAGTGTTTAATAGGATTATAATTGAATTTTTGTTGTCTGAAACTTTGCTGGGTCATAAGCTCTAGCACTGTGTCTCTGGTTTGCCCATTTATGGCAGAGCCCAGCTTACCGGACACCGTGACTTCTGCCCATTGCTGCCTCGCTGGAGGCCCAGGCCTTGCAGAGGCCACCAAAGTCCTGGGAAGCCAGAAGCCCGTGTGGCCCATTCCCACTGAGATCCACTGTCAGCACCACAGGCCCCCTGCCTGCCAGCACAGTACTGCATTTCAACAAAGATGTGCCTCATGTTAGAAAATCTTGGGTAGAAATGTCTATGAAACAAACGCAAGGCCGCTATTTTCAAAAACAGATTGTTTTAAATTGCAGTTTTCTAATACTTCTGCAATTTCGTCTGTAAAAGTAGTTTATACACTAATTTCCAAGGTCTTAATCACAAAAACAATATGAAAACAAGCACAAACCAAGGAGGATTGTACAAAACCACCAAAGCTTGTGAAACAAGTCCTGATGAGGGGCAGACGAGGCCTGGCTCCAATCTAATCTGAGTGTGTCCACCGGGAGGCATTGGTAAAGAGGTCAGGAAAAACAGAGGGCAGGCATTTGTCTATTTGGGGCTCACACTTGTCCTTTTCTCCCTCCTTGGCAGAGTGGCTTCATCACCTAAAGCTTCAGTGTTGTGTCTGCTCAGCCCTTGAGCTAACAACCACCCCGCCCCCTGTCTCTGGGAAGTGCCCTCTCACCCACACCTGTGGCAGCCATATTTATACTCAATGACCCCAACTTATTGGAGAGAGGAAGGAGGGTTTACCTGATTGAAGCTGGACCAATCAGACTCTCAAGAGATTTAGAAATGAAAGATTCTTCTCCTGTGTCTGAAACCAGTAAGGGCAAAACCTGGGGCTGGTTTTGTTCTTCCAAGTGGACTGAGGAGCAGAGAGCAAGTCTACAGAGAAAAGGAGGAAAATGAAGGAGATGCCCAACTATTTCCTCATTGCAAACCCTTCCTGTTCTCTAGCCCTAGCCACATTCTTGGCCGAGGTCTCCATGAAACACCTGGAGTGTGGTAGGCAGAATAATGGCTCCCCAAAGATATACACGCCTTAAATCCCGGAAACTGTGAATACGTTAGGTTACGTGGCAAAGGGGAATTAAGGTTGCTAATCAGCTGACTTTAAAATAGGGAGAATATCCTGGATTATCCAGGTGGACCCAGTGTAATCACTGGAATGTTTCCAAATGGAAGACGGAGTATATTAGGGCTCTCCAGAGAAGCAGAACTAACAGGAGATAGGTAGATAGATAGATAGATAGATAGATAGATAGATAGATAGATAATATGCAGATATGTAGATGTATGTGGGTATTGTGTACGTATGTATATGTATATTTGTGTATGTATGTATATGTATATATACACACATAGAGATTTATTATGGGGGTTGGTTCATATGGTTATGGAGGCTGAGAAGTCTAATGGCCTGAAAATCAGGGGGCCAATGGTGTATGTCCTGATCTGAGTCCAAAGCCAGAGAATCAGGAGTGCCAATCTCCAAGGGCACAATATGAATGTCCTAGCTCAAGCAGAGAGAGCAAATTTGCCCCCTCTGCCTTTTTGTTCCATTCGGGCTTTCATGAGGATAGATGATGCCCATCTGCATTGGGGAGGGTGATCTTCTTTACCCAGTTTGTCAGTTCAAATGCTAATCTCTACCAGAAACTCTCAAGACACACCCAGAATAATGTTCTACCAGCCATCTGGGCATCCCCTAGTCCAGTCAAGTTGACACATAAAATTAGCTATCATCTGGAGGCAGAAGAAGTGGGTGAGGGTCAGAAAGATGCTATACTACTGGCTTTGAAGATGGAGAACAGAGCCATGAGCCAAGGAATGTGGGTGGCATATGGAAACTAGAAAAGATAAGAAAATATTCTCTCCTAGGGTGTCCAGGAAGGAACACACCCTGCTGACACCTTGACTTTAGCCCAGTGAGACCTGTGTTGGAGTTCTAACTAGAGAACCATAAGGTAATAAATTTGTGTTGTTTTAAGCGATGATGTTTGTGGTCCTAAGTTGGCTGCTTAAGCTAGTTTCAGCTTCTGTTATTGTAACCAAAGAATCCTAACAGAGGCCACTTGGGCCCTTTCTTTTTTTCTTTTTTTTTTTTACTTTTTGTTTTTACTTGGGCCCTTTCAATCTTGGTTGTACTGTAAGATTTTGTTTCTCAGAAGACTTTCTTTTACACAGGAATTTGTTTTGTGAAAGCTTGATAGAGATTATTGTAGATCTCAAAGGCGCAGCACCTGATTTCAGGATCTTCCATTCTCCAGCAGAGGTGATAGGACATCCACATCAGTAGTAAATAAGGGGTAGGAGGGAGGTCTGGACATGGCAGAAGTGCAGAGGAAGGCTGGGCTCTCAAATAAGTTTCATGAACGGGGCGCCTGGATGGCTCAGTCGGTTAAGCGTCCAACTCTTGGTTTCAGATTAAGTCATGATCTCACAGTTTGTGAGTTCGAGCCCCGCATCGGGTTCTGTGCTGACAGTGCAAAGCCTGCTTGGGATTCTCTCTCTCTCTCTCTCTCTCTCTCTCTCTCTCAAAATAAATAAACTTTAAAAATGTTTTTAAAAATTAATTTAAAAAATAAGTGAAAGAAGTTTTGTGAAGGCGGTAACATCTGAGTTGGACCTTGGGAAGGGGAGAGTTTGTAGCAGGCTCTGTGGAGAATGAAAGGCAGGCATGTTGGGTTTCTCAGCAGGGGGATGAAAGGAGCCACCACGTGGAGGACATGAAGACTGGTTGTCCAGGTTAGTGGGCATGAAGGGTTGTGGGTGATGAGACAGGGCAGGCAACCCAGCATCAAATTATGGAGGGTTGTCAATGCTGGGGTAAGAAGGTTGACTGTAGGGACGCCTGGGTGGCTCAGTCGGTTTTTTTAGGCCTCCAACTCTTGATTTCAACTCAGATCATGGTCTCATGTTTTGTAAGTTCGAACCCCGCGATAGACTCAGCACTTGCAGAGCCTGCTTGGGATCCTCTGTCCTCCCCACCCCCCCCCCTCTCTCTCTGCCTCTTCCCCACTCTTGCTCTCTCTCAAAAATAAATAAACGTTAAAAAAAAAAAAAAGGCTTTGAGCTTCAGGCAGCATGTGTTTTCTGGGTCTAGGAGAGCCCCAGATATTCGCACTAACATGGAGGGTGGAGGTGGGCTCAAGATACCCAAGGCGTCTGAGCACCTTACGGAATTTACATTATCGTAGTCTGTTACTCCTCAGGGCTTCCCGTTACACTTAGAATAAGGCAGACTCCAGCCAGCCTTTGCCTGCTGTCCTGCACACTCTTCCTGCCTCTCGCATGGCTGACTGCTTCTCGTGTTCCAGTCTCCGCTCCTGTCTCCCCTCACACGGGCCTTCCCTGCCCCCTGTCACTCTCAGACCCAACAAACCGCCCATTAGCAAGGTGCAAACCCCGGAGGCAGGGAGGCTCTTGATGCTGTGATGTAAACTGGGAGCACATCTGCTTCCATCTGTATTGACCACCCGGCTCTTGGCACACGGGTTGGGGCGGGAGGCGAATGTGTGATTAGATACACGAGTCCAGGCCCTTTTGGTGTGGAAGCCAAGACTGGCCTCGCAGGGCCTGGGATAGAGTAATTCCTCAAGGAGACGTGAACTGGATGTTTCTTCACGCTGTGCCTGAGGGGAGGGTTCCCAGAACAGCAGTGCTGGGCTTGCCCCTCAACAGCAGGCTGCGCTGCCTGCCGAGGCCTCTGCGAGGAGCAGACACGGGTGTATGTCTGGAAGAAAAGTCAGGAAGTGCCGTTCTCAAAGAGCGGCCGCCAGAAGCAAGCCTCTGACCCTGCTGGCCCAGAAACACAGTTCGAAGGGAGAACAGCCATTTCCAGACACTGGCTGAACTGACTCAGCTGTTGGGTGTTCCACAGCAAAGCAGGCGACGAATGTCGTGGGGACAGAGGGAGAGCGAGCAGCGGGGGTCGAAGGAGCAGCCCAGATGTACAGACCGGGCCCCTTCGGCCACGTGGGCCCACAGGGGAGGCCTGTCTGTCAGGGCTGGACTATGTCTCCCCACTGAGAAGTTGCCTGTTGAAACCCTAACCCAGAATGGGACTGTATTTGGGGATAAGGCCTTTAAGAAAGTTTTTTTTTTTAATGTTTATTTATTTTTGAAAGAGAGAGAGAGAGAGAGAGAGACAGAGTGAGCAGGAGAAGGGCAGAGAGAGAGAGAGGGAGACACAGAATCGGAAGCAGGCTCCAGGCTGTGGGCTGTCATCACAGGGTCTGACACGGGGCTCGAAGCCACGAACCATGAGATCATGACCTGAGCCGAAGTCAGACGTCTAACCCACTGAGCCACTCAGGCGCCCCTGGAGGTAAAGCCTTTAACCTCCTGGCACCAAAATCCGTATCGGTCAGGATTCTCTAGAGCAACAGGACCAGTAGGATGTGCATATCTACACCTGTATCTCTATCTACAGCTCTAACTATCTGTCTAACAGAGAGAGATTTGTTACATGGGTTGGCTTAGGTGATTATAGAAGCTGACAAGATCCGCAGGGCGAGCTGGCAAGCTAGAGACCCGGAGAGCCCATGGTGTGGTTCCAGCCCAAAGGCCAACAGGCTGAAGACCCAGGGAAAACCGCTGTTTCAGTTGGGAGTCTGATGGCAGGAAAAACCTATGGCCCGGTTCAAAGGCAGCGAGGCAGGAGGAATACTGTCTGACTCAGGGGAGGGTCAGCCTTTTCGTTCTCTTCAGGCTGTCTGGTCAGCATGACACAGCACCGTGGGGACACCCTCACTCGCCACACCCTGCCGAGGGAAGAAGGACGGAGCACCTCCGGAAGCCACATGTCTGGCTCGGTCAAAACACAGGGAACAACGAGAAAAAGGAGTTTGTGTTTATGCTCGTACATGTGTGCCTGCGATATTTATATACCCTGGTAACAGTTTTTCTGACACACATACGCTCTTCAGGAAGAAGCTGAGAAAGTGAATGACAGTTTCTCTGTGTCCCAACACTTCTTGGACCAAGTCCAGAAAATGAAGCATTTGGAGATGCGGCTCTGGCATCTCTGTGATGGGCCAGCAGGGCAAGCAGGGAGGAGGCGGGGAGCCCAGGTCAAGGTGAGAGCAGGAACGGGAAGAGTACAAGTCGTCCTGCAGTGTCTGAGTGTTCATGTCCCCTGCAGGAGCAGAGAGAACTCTTTGACCAGCCGGTCGGCACTCATAGTGCACTGGGACCAGCCAAGGCACTCAGGTTAGGGTCCCTTGGGCCTGCAAAGATACCCTTGGCCTCTGGGCTCTTACAGTGCAGATAGGGGGATCAGTATCTGGTGAGGACCAAATGAATAGTACAGATAATTCCTAGGGGAGGCTTGGGGAACCAACACTTCCGGTCCTGGCTGATAATGGTACAGGTGGATAATGTGATCCCTAATCCCTGGTATGGGGTGTGCATGTGGCCATAAGTGGACCCCCCCCCCATCTCTACCATGCCCCCTGGATGAACACTATTGAACTATTTCTCTCACTCTCTCATGTTCTTCATGGTGGTGGTTCATGTAGGTGTCACCTCTCAGCTGACTTGGGAGTTCTCCAGGACCGATGTGAGTCTGAGTCTCTGCCTGGCACCAGAATGGTGCCCGGCACACCCACGGTGGGGGGGGTTGCTCCATTGCTGGGGTTGAGTTTCACGCTGCAGTAGAGACGCCATGTTTGGGACGGCCCACAGCAAGCAGGCCTGCAGGTGTGATTCTAGTCCAGGGCAGAATTAAAGATGGGGCAAAGTGAGTTCGGGAGCATTGGAAACTCCAATAAGGGTTTATTTTGATCTTCGGCCATCCCCTTGCCATGGGTGTAAAACCCTCCCAGTCTCTGGTGGAAATAGTGTCTTGGAATGAGAGCTCAGGGCTGGGGGCCCTTGGAAATCCAGTCCCATAAAGGAAAGGCCCGGCCTCACGTGAGTGGGTCCCAACCTTGTGTCAGGCTAGGCTGGATCATGGTGCAGGAAGAAATAACCCCCAATCTCAGTGGCTTACACACAAAGGTTTATTTCTGGCTCACGCTGCTTATCCACTGCGGGTCGGGTAGAAGTGGGAGGTCCTGCTCACCATGGTCTCAGGAATCTGGGCTGGTGGTGGGGGGGGCTCCATCTGAGGCGTGCTCGTGCATAGCCAGCTGCACCCAGGCTCTTAAAACTTCTGCCGGGAAGTGATCCTCAACATTTCTCGTATTGCACCAGCCACGGCTAATTTCCCAGCAGGCAGGGGTCACACGTGGCAAAGGTGTCCAGAGGAGGAGAAACAATATTTGTGAACCCCTAAGATGACAGGCCAGTGGAGAGTGACGGGGGGCAAGAGGGCTTGCTCCTCTCCACTCAGGCCAAGCCAGACACAGACAGAGGCAGGAGCGGTCCTTTGGGGCCGTTGGCCCCCAGAAGTCTTTACCTTCCTGAAACTTGCTCAGCAGACTGTGGAACTCACTTTAGAACCTTCTGCAGCCCCTGATTGTTCTAGCCTCGTCACCGCGGTCAGCAGGAAGACAGCACATCGGGACTGGGGTTTAAAGAAACTTAAGGAACCAAAGGGGTTTTGGGTTGGACTTCCAGGGAACTAAGGAGGAAAAAAGTAAAATGAGGACAGGAATGCTATTTAAAAGAAAACAGAAGCAAAGGTGCCTTTGCCGGGAGTACTGGACAAACAGGGATGGGCTGAAGGGGGGTTCTCTCTGTAGAGCGTAACTTGGGGCGCCATGAGCTGTCGGGGTTCAGGAGCCAGCGGGAGGAAGGGCTCTGTCCTCCCAGCCCTCCACGACAAAAGCAAAGCTTCTGAGCCAGAAACAGGCAACAGCAAGACATTTGCTGAGATGAGTTGGTGGCAGGAGGGCATGGAAACAGGAAGTTGCCTGCGAGTCTCTGTGGCTGCTTCTGTCAGGCTAGAATAGCCTGGGTTCCATCCCTCCCCCCAGCTATAACACCCTTGTTCATTGGGTCTCGTTACCTGTCACCTCCCTCCCACGTGTCCCCTGAGGTCCCCAAAGTGGGCTGCCTGGCCCTCCCAGTGCTCCCTCAGCTTGCTGTATGTATTCTTTGTACCCCAGCTAGGCTGTGCCCTCGAGATCTGGTACCACCTCAGGAACAAAGGACGTGCTGTGACTCTGATAATGAATGAACGATGGGGCTTGTGAGGGCCCAGCACCCTTTTTCAGGATGTCAATGAGCCAGACAGAGGCTCCCGGGTCTGACTGTGAGGGGGCTGCAGGATCAATGCTGAGCCCTCCATGGTTGCTCAAGGCCGTGCTGGACACTGACAACTCAAGCCCCAGGGATTGGCCCGGACTGGGGGGGACTCTAGGCCAGCCCAAGGCTCCCTGATGCCAGAAGCTGAGCTGCAGAACTTCATCCCCTCGTCACCTTGGCTCACCCCATCCCCGGTGGCTACAGTTTCAGCTGGCCCCACACTGCTTACAGCCGCACGTTCTGGGGCCTAATTCATCGGGCCAGGGATACTTTCCCAGAAACATTCAGAATGTTCCCATACCTGTGGAATCTCTGTAGAGTGGGCCATTCCCGAGCACTGGGAAACAGGAGTACCTTGGTCCCACCCTCAGCGTACCTTTAGTGCCTCAGTTTACCCATATGTCAAACTGGGGCTGCATCCGCCCCTTCTTACGTCTCAGAGATTCAGGAAACATTATTATTAAAGGACTGGCTGCTCTCTTTGTTCTCTAGCTCCCCACCCCACCCCCCAACCCGGAACTTTCTGGAATGTGCTCCACAGGCCAAACTAGAGAGGGAAGCCCAGGATCTGGTGGGTGTCGGCCAGTGAATGGTCTCTGGCCTGGGAACATTCAAACACAGAGGACAATGTTGTCTAAGCACTTTCAGCTCAAAGGGATGCACGTTCAAAGCTGCTAGTATTGAGGTGGGGTCCTTGGGCCAGACAGCCCAGGAATGCCCGGCCCCGGCCCTGGGTGGCGGCGTGTGGGGGGGAGGGTGTGCTGCTGGAGGAAGCGACCCTTCAGAAATGAGGGGAGGCCTGTAGAAACGGCCTCCAGATGTGGGCCGCCCTGGGCACCAAGCCCAGCTGCTCGAGCTGCAGCCGAGTGGGCCTGTAGGCGTTGAGGTTGCTGTAGGGAGCCGGCGTGCTGTCGTGGGGCCTCGGGCAGAAGTGGGTCTGTGGGCTCGGGGCCCCCCAGGGGCCGTGGTGGGGCTGAGGCCTGGGGGGCGGAGGTGGGTTTGGAGCCAGGGGACTGCCTGGCCCCGACGACGCCGACAGAGTCCGGTTCTGGGGGTTGCTGCCCGTCGAGGGGCTGCTGAAGGGGTTGGAGGACGTGTGGTCGCTGGCGGAGCAGCTACTGCCACTGAGGCGGCCGGGCGGGGGGCTGTGGCCGGCTCTGGGCTGGAGGGGGGCCGTCAGCCTGGGAGACTTTGGGCCCATCACGGGCTTGGAGGAGGCGTAGAGGTGGCGGAACTCCTCGTCAAACAGCTCCACCGCCGGGCCCGTGAACTTGGAGAGGATGTTCCGGTGGACGTGGCCGCAGAGCCAGGTGAAGCTGCAGGGGAAGAGGAGCGTGAGGGGCGGGAGTGGGGAGGCGGGCTGACCGCCGGGCTGTGGGAAGGACCCCATTTCATCCTGGCAGCACCCGTGCAGGGTGGCCGTAGGAGCCCCCTCACTGATGGCAAGACCGAAGCTCAGAAACCAGCAAACGTTTGCAGGTGAACGGTAAAGACACCAGGTTGAATCCCGGTGCTCAGATGCTGGCCATCCCTGCGGAAGCACAAAAGGGCTGACAGCTGAGTCTCAGTGTCCCCAGCTCTGTGCCGATGAGTCGGTCCCCTAGCTGCTGAGGCCACTTGTGAAATGTGGGAACGCCTGCCTCTTCTGAACGAATAGGCGTCTGGGGAAGGCACCGCAAGAAAGCGGCCGCTCCTTAGAAGGCAGGGGCTGTGTTCTCTTGAAAGCCTTAAGGGTGTGGGCCCAGCTCAAGCACCTGGACCCGAAGGGGTGGGAGGGGAGGGAGGATCACATGCTGTTCAGGAGGTGGGAGGTGGAAGGGAGAACACAAGGCGGGCCCACAAGCACCAGAATGACACAACTTGGGCACGCTTCGCCCGGACCCCCAGGGAGGACACCCTCCAGCAGGGACCGTGGCCCTCCCTCTGTGTACTGGTCTTAAATGAAAATAAAATTCTGAAGGCAGTTATGGATTACTTTTCATGATCCCATGATTGAACCAAATTCCTTTTTATCTCTGATGGAAAAGCCCCCTCGTTATCTCTCCCTGCCCCACATCCACACCCCCTTCTGTGCCTGGTGACAGCACAGAAGACCCACCAAAAGGGTCAGGTTAGAGATTTCTGGGTCCCTAATAATGGGAACCCAGGTGTGGGGAGCAAAGGTGGCAGGATGGTCACAGGGAGACATGGTCGCTGGGGGGGGGGGACAGGAGTGACCCCCACCAATGGTCTCAGCCACCCGCCCACCAGCCTAGCCCAGCCTGCAGAGTCCCTTCCCGGTGAGGCAGGGCAGGGCCCAAGCAGGCTGCAGCAATCCTGGGAGGAACAAGGAGGCTTTGTTTAAACCCCGCCTCCCACCCGGGAGGAGCCTCCCACACACCCCAGAGAGGTGAGCAGCTGATGCTGGGCTAGGGCCAGCCAGGTGACAGGGAAGGCGGCAAATATGGGGACAGGGGACCCTTGGCTATGCTAAGAAATCAATCGCCCTGTGTAGTTTGAAATCAGACTAAATTAGGCCAAGCTACTGCATGCCTTACGCAACAAAACACGTGCAAAGATGCCTTAGCAACTCTTCGGACCCCCACCGCCCCTGCACCCCACACTCAGGTCCCTTGTGGGTCGCTGTAGCCCCTGCGTGCCTGCGCACTGTGCTGGGGTCCCCCTCCCGCACACCCCACATGGCCATTCATCCTGTGCCCTAGTTTTTACTCTTTTCCTATCACCACCCATGGTAAGAAAGACACTTCATTTCTATTGCTTTTTGGCACTTCGTACATGGAAATGACTTTCACAATCTTTGGCTCAAGAGCAACTCTCATGACTGGTCTATTCTTGGCCCCTTTTAATTTATGTAGCTATTTACTTGGTTATTTTAAATAATGTAATAAGCACCAATGAACCCATCACCTAAAATAAAAAGCTAGCATCTTGACAACAACCAGCATCTAATCATAAGGGTCCCTCCCAGCAACCCATTTTCCAGGGCCCCCCAAAAGAAGGAATCATCATCCTGAATCCTGTGGCATAGTTCCTATACTTTCCTTTCTCTATTACAAAAAACAAAAAAAGTTTTATGTGTTTTGGAAAGAAAATGTCTTAGTTGTTTTTAAAGTATATGTGGGGGCGCCTGGGTGGCGCAGTCGGTTAAGCGTCCGACTTCAGCCAGGTCACGATCTCGCGGTCCGTGAGTTCGAGCCCCGCGTCGGGCTCTGGGCTGATGGCTCAGAGCCTGGAGCCTGCTTCCGATTCTGTGTCTCCCTCTCTCTCTGCCCCTCCCCCATTCATGCTCTCTCTCTGTCCCAAAAATAAATAAACGTTGAAAAAAAATTTAAAAAAAAAAGTATATGTAATATTTGGGGATTTTTTTCACTTAATATTATATTGCTAAGATTTAGCCATGTTATCTGTTTCAGTACTCCATTCATTTTTGATTGCTGTATAATATTCCACTAGTGGCTAGATGATGGTTTATTTCTCCATTCTCCCATTGACAGGCATTTGGATTGCTTCTGCTATATTTCTGTTGTGACCAGTGCTCTAATGAACATTCTTACATATGTCTTTTACTGTACCATGGGCTCATTCTCTTGGAAACATACCTAGGAGGAATTGCTGGATTATAAACCAGGTGAATCGTCAGCTTTAGGAGAAAACTCCTAGCTCTGTTGAAAGTCACTGTGTAGATTTACAGTCCCATCAGCAATGTAGAAAAGATCCTATACATCCAGCATTTGGTATTGTCGGTCTTATCTTTTTTGCTTGTTGAAAAGGAATAAAATGGCAACTCATTCTAGCCTTGATTTGCACTTTCCTGGTCACTGATGATGCAGAACACCTCATCATGTTTTCACACATGTTTGCTCCTGGCCGAAACGCCCACTCATGCCTCTTGCCCACTTTTCCTTGCCCTGCTCTGCTCTTGTGATTCCTAGGAGTTCTTTGTGGTTCTTGACACAAATCTTCTCCTTAACACAAAAGAGGGGTGTCTGTGTTAAAATACTTAATCTTTGGGGGCACCTGGGTGGCTCAGTTGGGTAAGCGTCTGACTTTGGCTCAGGTCATAATCTCGCAGTTCGTGGGGATGAGCCCTGCATTGGGCTCTGTGCTGACAGCTCAGAGCCTGGAGCCTGCTTCAGATTCTGTCTCCCTCTCTCTATCCCTCCCCCGTTCGTGCTTTGTCTCTCTCTCTCTCTCAAAAATGAGTAAACATTAAAACTTTTTTTAAATAAAATTGAAAAAAAAAGGCATGTAATCCTTATCCTAAGGTCTAAATGATATTCATCTATTCTTTTCTACTAAGAGTTTTAAAGTTTGTTTGTTTGTTTTTAATATTTTTTTTCAACGTTTATTTATTTTTGGGACAGAGAGAGACAGAGCATGAACGGGGGAGGGGCAGAGAGAGAGGGAGACACAGAATCGGAAACAGGCTCCAGGCTCTGAGCCATCAGCCCAGAGCCCGACGAGGGGCTCGAACTCACGGACCGCGAGATCGTGACCTGGCTGAAGTCGGACGCTTAACCGACTGCGCCACCCAGGCGCCCCTAAGGTTTGTTTTTGACATTTAAGGCCTTTTAATCTATTGGAGGGTGATTTTTTTTTTTTTTTGTATATGTGTTTTGTATATATATTTTCTGTATGGAGATTTTTTTTCCTTTCCCCATGCCCTGACATGCCCCATCATGTGCAGGTCTCTCTCTGGGCTTTCTGCTCTGTTCCACTTGTCAGTCTGCTCCTCCAGAGTCACATTGTCTTCATCACTCAAGCTCCATGACAAGTCTTGATCTCTGGCAGGGCAAGTCCTCCCTGCCTGTTCTTCAGACTTATCTCAGCTAATCTTGGAGAAATACATTTTACGTCATGACCTACTCACGCATACAAACACATACATGCCCCTGCAACAGTTTCCAGAACATCCCTTACCTTGGTCTGCTCTCATTATGTTTATTCTATCCTATTTCATTATTAAAAAAATTTCCAGGCATCCTCCACTAAATTGACTTCCTATCCTGCTAATGGATTGATGATGCACACAGTTTGAAAAACTTTGTTCCTCTAGCTACACTGGATGACCAGGACCTAATGTGGACATTCATTCATTCATTCGTTCAACAGATATTTATGGTCATATATGAAACTCAGGCACCTGATTAACTGTACTTCACGCCAGGAATGCAATTGAGAAGAAAACAGACCCAATCCAGGTTCTGACATCATGTTTCCATCTTGGCTAAACAAGTCCACAGAGAAGCTCTCTAGGGGATGATCTGGAAGCTATAAGATAAGGAATTAGCAGGATAAAGACAGCAGGAATGACCTCTCCAGCAGAGTAAATAATCAGCAAGTGCAAAGGCCCTGAGGTGTGAAAGAGCATGAAAGACCTGGAGGAAAACAGTGTGGCCACAGCACAGTGGAGGGGAAGGAAAATCCTGCTGAGACAGAGGCCATGGTAAGAATGAATTTTTTTTTTTTTTTTTTTCATTTCTAGGATCAGTGACAAGTCTGGAAGGATTTTCAGGATGCAAGTGATTTGATCTGGTTTGAATTTAAAAACCTTTCTGTTCCTGGTGGAGAAAGCCCAGAGGTGGAAGGGCGGCTCGGGGCAGGAATGGAATCAGGGCCAGTTAGGTTCTCATGCTGTGCCCACCAAGGCCCCACCCCTGGACCTGCCATTAGGAAGTGGGAGATTCCTCCTGGTTGACCCCCCCGAGCACCTTCTTAGCTCATGCTGATCTTACAGCACATATCACACCGCTCTACAGCCATTTATCCATATTTTTTGATGACAGAGAAGAGCTCTGTGTCCCCAGACCTGGCACAGTGCCTGTGCCGGGGTAAGACTTTCTACAAGAGCTTAAATGTTGAAATACATACGAGCCCCCCAACCTCACCCCCACCCCTCGGCTGAAGATGCGGACAGAGCTCTTCAGTTTGAACTGGGTGCAACCAGGGCCAAAATATCTGAAGTCCAGGGATAGCTGGATTGAAAGAATGAAATAGAGACTGCTTTAACTGTGTTTTAACTGGAGACAACTCTGAGAGTCCCAAGGAAAAGGATTTTCGGAAAGCCTGGCAAACAGGTCCCCCTTGAGAGCTGAGTGCAAAACAAGTTATAGTTGCCGCCCTGCACTCTCTCCAGATTCTTCAGTTCTCAGGAACGGCCTTGCATGTCTTCAAGGCCACTGCCACCCTCCTCCTGACACCTCCCGTATCCGGAGGACAAGCCCAGTAGCAGAGAGGACGAGCTCTCTCTAGGAGAGCCAGAGATCCTAGCCAAGGAAACTGGTGACCCTGGGCCAATCACCCACCCTCTCTGTGCCTCAGCTCCCCCATCTGTCAACTGGAGGAATAATGCCTCCTTCAAAGGCTTGTCAATCCTTACGAAATGTCTGACCACACCTGGCCAAGGGTCTGGCACAAAGCTCAACAAGGTTGGCTCTGCTTCCTTCTGCCCCTACCAAGGGTAAGGGCTGCCCCTGCGTGCGGAGCCCTGTAAGAGCAAATACAAATGAAAACAGGCTTAACTCTCCCTATTCAGAATAAGAGGAGAGACTTTTCCTCCTCTTCATTTTCTCTTTCAGAATTTCTTTCTCTGTCCCTGAAGTCAGCGGAAGAATCGAATGAAGAGGCCTTTTGCTACATTTCCCCAGTAACTACCTGGAGCTTATACCCTTTTGTTCTATCACAATTTCCACGACTTTCCAGGACTTTCTACTCTTCCTCAAACCTCATATAAAAAATGCTCAGGCTCAACCATGTCTTAGGATCATTTCTTTATGGAGGCTACATATGCCACATAAAACTTATAAACAATCCATATGCTTTTCTCTTATTACCTTATCTTGTTTAATTTACAGGCCCCAGGCAAAAAACCTAGAAGGGTAATAGGAAAAGGAAGTTTTTCCTCCCCATATAGTGGGTATGGGTTTTTTCTGGAGGTGATAACAATATTTTGGAACTAGACAATGGTAATGGTTGCACACACAGTGAATGTACTACATGCCACTGAATTACACATTTAAAGTGGCTAATTTTATGTTATGTGAATTTCCCTGTAAAAAAAAAAAAAAAAAGGAGGGAGGGAGGGAGAGAGAGAGAGAGAAAACTCCTCAGCTATGGTGGGCCCCTGCTTCCAGGCGTGGCTCCTTGGGTCTGGGGCAGCTGCCCAGATAGAGATCTGACCCTTCCCATCCAGGTGGCAAAACAGGTCTAGTGGCAGCTTGGTCAAGGTCAGAGGCCGAGGTCAGAAGCCTCAAGTCCTGATGTGGGGTGTGAGGCCAAACTGGGTCCCAGCCAGAGCTTTATGCCTCGATGGACAAAAGCTGCGAAGCTGGTTTTGGCCACTTGGGGAGGGTAGCTCAGCCCCACCTCAGCCTCTTAGGGAACAACCGAGTGCTGGATGCAGGGCCCAAGGATCAGAAGCAGGTGGCCTTCCTTTTGCACAAGGCCGCGGAGAGAAGCTGTGGGTAGAAATGCCCTTGGGGCTCAGTGACCCCCGGACGCTAGAGGTGGTCCCTGAGGACTGCCTCTCGTCAGAGCCCTTCCCGGTATAGAAGCCATGAAACAACCACGTCCCCCTGCAGACGGACCACACTGCATTCAGCTCCGGTGCTGCACGGCTGAGGAAAACAAGACCCAGAAAAGGTGGAGAGAGAGAGGCCCAGAGGAGAGCAAAGGGGAACCTCAGCCCACCCCAGCCACCTCTTCCCAGGCTCCCATCACTCTCTATGTGCTGCTTTTTTTTTTTTTTAAGTAATTTCTATGCCTAACATGGGGCTTGAACTTACAACCCCAAGATCAAGAGGCACATGCTCTACTGACTGAGCCAGTCAGGTGCCTCTGATCTGGCTGTTGTTTATCTCCTTGGGGTTACTGGGAGCTCCAGAAGGGTACCCCAGCCCGGAGCGTGCCTGGTATGTACCCAGGAGGGCTTTACGTAGCTGTCCAATGAATGAAGGAACAGTGCGGTGTGGTGCCTTGCCCAAGGTCACCCAGCCAGGAAGCTACAAAGCTGGGAATTGAACCTCTGTCGTCTGACTTCCAGTCTGGGCTGCTGCCACTCCCTGTCCCTAGCACCAGCCTTAGATCCCATGGAATTTGGACACACTTCTGAAAATAAACTAGGACACACACACATACACACAGCTCAAAGCAAATTGCATAGTTTTACAATCGTGCCTGAGAGAGCTGAGGAGGGAAAAAGAAAATTCTATGTCCTATGGCAATCCGAAGGGAAGTTGGAAGTGCCTCTGGAGCCTGAAGCTCCACCAGGAAGGGTCCAGATTTCCCTCTTCTGCCCAGACTGGTACTGCCTCCCGCCTCATGTATGTGATAAAGTCCCAGCCCTGCCGGGCACAGGACTGGTAGGGGCGTGTGGGCCCGAGTGGCAGGGGCTGCCGTGTATCGTGCTCAGCCTGGGCCTCCTCCAAGCCTTCGATAGGTGAAACCCGGCACGCACCTGTACGATCCAGACAGCACGTATCTCCAGTCCGAGATGATAAACTTCTCCTGGATTTGGCCGGCGAACTTCCGGCCTGATTTGGCACAGTATACCTCTCCTTCCACACTCCGGATGGAAATGTTCTGTCACAAGGAGAATCAAGCTGTCACTCACTATGTATACATACATGTTTCTCTAGGAAAACATCTGGAAGGATGCTCACTAAGACATCAACAGGAGGGGTTATCTTTAATTGGTAGGATCATAGGCCATTTTTATTTTTCCCTTGGCTGAATTTTCTAAATTCTTTTCATTGTCCTGATATTATGTGAATAATGGGAAAGACAAAAAAAAAAGGGGGGGGGGGGAATGGTAGAATTTAAACAAAGCAGAAAATAGAAGAAAGATGAGGGCCTAATGCCCATACAGCCCTTAGTCTAGGCTACCATGGACTCCAGAGGCCTGGCAAGCCCAGCCTTGCCTTGTAAGTGACATGAGTCCCTGACCCCAAGCTAGTCAGAGGGAAGTGCAGCCAGAAGGGGTGGCTCTGTTTGTCCCTTTCTCCCCCAGGAACACCTGCTCCCCCGGCCATCAGCCAGAACCCTTGGGAGGCTGGAGAAATAAAAAGGACAGGCAAATCACAGGGGTCTCCAAGGAAGGTAGGATGCTGGTGGGGTCCCATGAATGTCTTTAGTGGCTGTGCGGGCTCTGGGAAGGGGATGCCTAATGCCTCCAACAGTGACTCCCAGCCTCTCCATAAGCTCTATGACATGTTGATGGGAGGACCACATCCCACTATCCCTTGGTGGTCAGAGGACTGTTACGTGTAGCTGACGTGGGCCATGGAGGCAAGGCCTGTGCTGACTCTCTAGGCCTGTTTTGATGACCTCATGTCGAGGAGGTGTGATCCAGGTAATGTCAAGCAAACGCAGTAATCAGAGGACCCTGAGGCCTGCTGGTCCAGGAGGTGCCTGAACTCAGCAGGATCCCAAGTAGTGAGGAGGGTAAGTGAGGAGAGCAGGGTCTCTCTCCCGGAGGCTGACCTTGCCTGACCTAGAGGAGAGTAGCCAAAGGAACTACCCATGTGCTGTTGAGCTGGGTCTGCTTATAAAAACTGGGTGGTTTTACATTTGACCTTGAATTTACATTTGGCCTTAATATGGGCCGCAATGTCCTTCTCTATGTTTTTTGTTTTTTTTTTTTCACTTCTCCAACAGATTTATTTTTGAAAGGAATGGATTTTGAGGAGGTAAAACTTGGGGTAGAGATATGGAATAGAAAATAAATACAAATGTAAGCTGTTTTGCTAATTGTTTTATAACCACAACAAATTCGTACAGAGAATGCCCTGTACAAAACAACACAATAAAGGTTCAAAGATCGAGGTGTTCCCCTAGGCAAGGCTGAAGATTTCAGTCTCTGGTATTTGGAATTTGGGCTGCAGTCCTTGTTTTTGGATGGATCACTGGGTGTGTGACACAGTCCATGCGATTAACCAGATTTGAACAGAAGAATGGCCACTTGGCCCAGGTAGAAATAGATGAAGCCCTAAATGTGACATGACTAAATGAACTCTCATCTCTGGGTTTCTTTTCAGTAGAAGGAAGTGGGGAGTTGGGTTCAGTCCAAGAGGATCAGCTTTCTGGTGGGGCTGGGGAGTCCTAGACATGCACCAAGCAGGCCTGGATGTTGTCGCCCTGGCCTATGACGTGTGGCCACTGGGTCTCAGCCAAGGAGAAAAAAAGCATCTGCAGAGATTGCTGCCCACGGGACATCCATGGGCTCCTTGCAGTTCCCAGCCCCCCTGTGTCTGTGTGAGGCCAAAGGGCTATATTGGGAGTGATGGAGTCCGTTCGCGGTCAAGTGCTGCGGGGTCCTCCTGTTCTCTCTCTATCCCTGTCGCTGCCATCTTGGAGGCCAGGTGTTCCTTATGGCGTAGCTACAAGATGGGGAGGGCGGTCTGTCCTACACTGGACTTTGAGCAAGAAATAAACCTTTATTACGTTAGGCCATTGAGATGGGGGGATCTGTTAGCGTGGCATAAGCTATACTATCCTTTTTTAAAAAAATTTTAATGTTTATTTCTATTTGAGGTGGGGGAGGGGCAGAGAGAGAGCCGGAGGCAGAATCCGAAGCCGACTCCAGGCTCTGAGCTGTCAGCACAGAGCCCCTTGCGGTGGTCGAACTCACCAGCTGTGAGATCATGACCTGAGCCAAAGTCAGGCACTTAACCGACCAAGCCACCCAGGCACCCCCAGCTATACTACCCCAATACAAAATACCTTTTGGATTCTCATTGGGAGCCCCTACCTTGAGGTGGCTGTCAGAGACCTGGACTTTGTCACACATCTCTTGGAAGAGCTTTACGCCTCCCTGGTCCAGCAGCACACAGACAAACACCCCGCGCTTGTTTGCAGCCTCTAGAATGTCACAGAAGATCTCCACATCCGTGAACACATCCATCAGGATGGCCAAGACCTGGGCCAGGGCGGAAAGGTGGAAACAAAAAGAGTCAGGGGCCCCGTGCTAAATGGTTGCAGCCAAACTTCCTAAATCCCAGTGGGGCTAAGAGAGCCCTTCTCACTTCGGTGGGGCTGCAGGAAAAAGAATCGGGGATGGGGGGGGGGCGGTGCTCTGCCAGGGCAGCATTCAAGGGAAAGAGCCGTTGTGGAGGCCTCTGTGCTAATTCCATCTCTCCAGTCCAACCACACACCCTGTGGCCACTTGGTCCACTGTTGGCGCAGCAGGCACAGGAGGAAGGAGAGAAAGGTAGAGACCGAACGCAAGGAGGGGACGAGAAGAACAAGAGGAGGCGGCCAGGCAGGTTTTGGGCAGAGAGATAGATTTAACGACATGGTTGCTCAGTCATGTGGAGCTCGAAGGCGCTCCAAGGCCACTGGCCTTCAAATGGCGTAAGCCACACAATCCTCGCCTCAAACAAAATCCCCGTGGAGACCCTATTATAGACTAGACTAGGCTGAGCTGCCCCAGTGGGATGGAGAAGGGAGTCCTGCTCAGCCAGCAGTTTACTGCCTCCTCTGTCATAACGGAATCCTGGGGAGGAGGGAGCTCGAGACATCCAGCAAAGCGGGGGACACGAGTGTGTGCCTGCCGGGCCAAGCAACCATTCCTCCTCCAGCCGGCAGGACCGAACCTTCGCTTTAAGGAATCCCCTCTGCTCCACAAGCAATGTGGTTTGGGTGGGGCCATTGCCTTGCGCTGGATTGGGCACAGGGAGGGCACATCACCAAGGCCAGACCAGTGACAGCACTGCATCCCCTGCTGGCCACAGTGATTGGCCCGGGGCCGCTCACATGATCTAAGTTATTCTAAGAAGAGCCGGTTCAGGACTTCAGGACTTCTGGGGGAAAGGAGGGGTTCTTGCTACCCGGGTGGCTCAGCTAACCGATTCTGAGCTAGATTCTGAGCTACCACTGCTAGCGGCCAGCTCGCCATCACGTGGGAACAGTCTGCCCGAAAATGCAGCCAGTCCTACCCTTCACTTTCCCACCGTAGATGTCAGTACATGTTCCTCTTCTTAAACTTGCTTGGGGTTGTTTTCCACAGTAATGTGATTTATAAAAAGAAATGTGTGGTCTCTGACCCTGTTTCTGGCACCAGAAACGCTTGGAATTTCCTAAGTGGTGAGAGCTGAAGGAGAGAGAGCCTTTGTTATGTTAATGAGGTGGCTTTTGGATGGGAACTGGTTGCCAGGGGAACCAACTCAGTGATTAGAGGGTTGGAATTTTCTGTCCCTCCCACCACCCTCCCCCCAGCGAAAGAGAGAGGGCCTGGAGGTTGAATCAACCCCCAATGCCGACTATGTGATCAATTATGCCTGTGTAATGAAGCCCACTAAACACCCCAAAAGGACGGGTTTAGAGAGCTTCTGGGTTGGTGATTTGGGCAGAGCAGAGTGCTCAGAGAAGGCATGGAAGTTCTGTGCCCTTCCCCATACCTTGCCCTGTATCTTCCATCTGACTGTACCTGAGTTCTATCCATTATAATAAACTGGTAGTCTAGAAAATGAAAAGTTTCTTTGTTTTGAGCCACTCTAGCCTGCTGATCAAGTCCAAGGAGGGGGCTGTTGGAGTGTCCAGGCTGAGCTGATTGGTCAGAATGGTCAGAAGCACAGATGACAATCTTGGCTCGGGACTGGTGTGTGCTGGGTTGCAAGACACCCAGCTGGTGTCAGAGAATTGCTGAATGATGGGAGAGTCCCCCACAGTGGGGCTGGAGCAGAAGCAGATGTCTGTCACCCTATCAAAAGTCTGTCCCAATACCCAAATCATGGCATATGGACAAGTGGGTCATTAGGCAGCCATTAAAAATGATAATTATAATGGTTACATGAAAATGGTAAGACAGGGTGAAATGCGGAGGTAAAACTTGCTGTGTAATCCATGCTCAACACGTGTATTGGCAAATAATGAATTCAGTTAAAAAAGGAAAACAGAGAACAAAATGATAGTATGTCCAGTAGGATTGCCAGTGAGGGACAGTGGTACGTAGACCCATCAGCCAGCACAAAGCCAAAACTAGCAGTCAAGTTTGGACTGGGCACTAGGGCAGTTTTCAGCATTCCCTGTAATAACGTTCCACCATTTTTCTAATAATATATATAGTATATTATTATATATTAATGTATAATAATATGCTATATATAGTATATATGCTATATATAGTGTATATATAGTGTACTCTAGATATATAGAGAGTATACTCTGTGTCTCTCTATAGTATATATATATAGAGATTTGTTGGCCATCGACATCTGAGAAGTAGCAAGGACAAGAAGAAGGTCACTGAAACAGGTGAAGGAGATGTCTTGTACCCACTTGGAGCTAACTTCCTGCTTAGATGATGTGGGTCTCTGGACAGGGGAAGGAACTGCCCAGGTTAGAAACCAGAAAAGATGCTCTAATAAGGAGGCCACACTCCTTTAGAGCCATGGATGGCCCCGTTATCATAGGATTGTCTGTACATATTTAAACTTATGGTACCAAGGACAACTGAGACCCTCTCTGCCAAAAGATAAATGCCTCCTCCTTGAGGGACATATTGACAAAAGGGACAGTTCTCTCTCCCCAGGAGATCAGTAAATCTTCCCATTGTGTTCCAGTGAGTCCTTGTTTCCCAGAGATGAGGTTGGTGACAGATTGAACAGAGAAAGGAGCAGCTTTGCAAATAACCCCACGTAGTGATTTAAGGGATGCTTGGAAATACAGGCTCACAACATCTAGGTTTATCCTGTTTGCCTCCTGTTGGGATTGTTGCCCAGCTGGATTGATTCAAGGCCAATACCCTCTTCAGTCCCTTGCGTGGATGTGCTACCTTACATGGCATAGCAGGATGAATGAGGAACTCCAGAAAGATATATCCACATCCTAACCACCAGAACCTATGGACGTGACCTCACTTGGAAGAAGTCTTCGCGGGTGCAATTAAGACTCTCAAGATTAGATCATCCAGGATATCTGGTAGGCCCTAAATCCAATGACACGTGTCCTTATAAAAGACACGAAGGAGAGAGACAGGGAGAAGAGGAGGAGTCCAGGTGAAAATGGAGGCGGACGCTGGAGTGAAGTGGCCACAAGCTGAGGAATGCCTGCGGCCACCAGAAGATGGGAGAGGAAGGCAGGACCCTTAGAGACTTCAGAGGAAGTAGGGCCCAAGTGACAGCTTCATTTATGTATGTATGTATGTATGTTTATTTATTTTGAGAGAGAGAGAGAGTGGGGAGAGGGGCAGAGAGAGAAGAGAGAGAATCCGAGGCAGGCTCTGTGCTGCCCTACCTCATGACCTTGAGATCATAACCTGAGCCAAAATCGAAGAGTCAGATGCTTAACGGACTGAACCAGCCAGACGCCCCTGACAGCTTCTGTCCTACTGGAGATGAGGTGACTGCTTTGGACAAGCCACATACCCTCTCTGGGCCTCAGTTTCTTTACTGATAAAACGCTGCTCAAAAATAGAGCATCAGCTATCATTCAAGGTGCATCCCACCCTAAGCTCAGATAATAGAAAGGAAACCATGTGCAAAAAGCATAGATTTTTATTCTAGTTTATAGTTTAAATATGACTATGATTTTTATATGCATTCTGAGCAAGTACGAATACTGTTAGAATAACATGCAAAAACGTTTTAGTCCAGATTATGGGAGAGGATTAAAATTAGTGCCTACACCTCTACGGACATAAAAAAGAAATAAAGGGGGCGCCTGGGTGGCGCAGTCGGTTAAGCGTCCGACTTCAGCCAGGTCACGATCTCGCGGTCCGTGAGTTCGAGCCCCGCGTCGGGCTCTGGGCTGATGGCTCAGAGCCTGGAGCCTGTTTCCGATTCTGTGTCTCCCTCTCTCTCTGCCCCTCCCCCGTTCATGCTCTGTCTCTCTCTGTCCCAAAAATAAATAAACGTTGAAAAAAAATTAAAAAAAAAAAAAAAGAAATAAAGTAGGCCAATCAGCTGGACCAGCACATCGGGGTGTGGTTGGCTGAGAAGAAGGAAGCACTTTGATGACATCTTGTAAGGGAGGAAGTGCCGTGTGGCAGGCCAGCTCTGGGTATCTGAGCCGCAGTGAGACCAAGGAACCCCACCAGGGGGCTGCTGGGCTGCTGGGGCAATACCCACACGCAAGGGTCATCCTGCGGGGACCTCAAATCCTGGCTGAGAATCTCTCACAACCTGCCAGACAGATGTGAGCTCCTCCTGGGCTGAAAATCCTGATGCTTCGGGAAGGGCAGGGTCTAGACCCGGAAATGGGATTTGGGTCCTGGCGGGGCCCAGGCATGTTGGGGACAGTTGTTGGGAACACTTACCACCCCACCCCCCACTCAGTGCTTCTGTTTCTATTCTTTCCTCTTTCTCTTCTATCTGCTGATGCTCCTTTGTTTTCCAAAAACAACAACAGCCACACGCAGCGAGCGGAGTGGCATTCCTTTACAGTTTTGCAAGTCTCTGTGGTATCTGACTTAATGGAAGACAGCTGGCTTCTCGTATCTGCTTCTGCAGCAATCTGTTGTGCTGTGTTGTGTGGGTGGAAGCATATGAAGATAATCTGGCCTCACACAGATAAGTGATTAGAGAGGGCATGGCCTCCCAGGCCCACTGACAGGATCTTGGAACCCTCAGGGATCCTGACCACACTTGGAGGATGTATTATTAATCACGGTTTTTCCAGGGCGCCTGGGTGGCTCAGTCGGTTAAGTGTCCGACCTTAGCTTAGGTCATGATCTCAAGGGTGGCTCAGTCTGTTAAGTGTCTGACTTCAGCTCTTGTGATCTCATGGGTGGCTCAGCCGGTTAACTGTCCAACTTTGGCTAAGGTCTTGATGTCAGGGTTCATGAGTTCAAGCCCCACATAGGGCTCCCTGCTGTCAGCCCAGAGCTTGCATCAGATCCTCTGTCCTCCTCTCTCTCTGCCCTTTCCCTGTTCGTGTTCTCTCTCTCTCTCAAAAATAAATAAACATTTTTTTTTAAATCATGCTTTTTCCATATTTTATGATGCTTTGCCATCCAGGGTTAATTGATTCCTGAAGACTAGCAAAAACACCTTGCCTGGGAGCCTTTGAAACCCACACCAAGCAACCCCAACCCCCTCCTTTACCTAACACACACCAAGCCAACAGTCCCCCTGCCTTACGTGACCCCAGGGCTGGGTCCCGGACAGCGAGGGACCACCTGCAGCCCAGAGCCCACTGAGATGGCCCCAGCTACACTGCCTGCCCACCCCTTTCTTGCAGAAGCACAGTAAGGGCCTGTGCCCATGAATTCCCCTGGCTCTCTCTGCCTCCCGACGGATCCGGGTGCTTCCTGTGTGGTCCTGCGTGGCGTCCTGCTCCTAGGGAACTGTGAGTAAAAACTTCTCGATTCGTGCCGGTCATTTCTGTGCCTGCGTGTCTTCCCACCCCTGGGACACCCAACCCCTCCCCACTCCCGACTTTTGCCTGGAATCCTTTCCCCTTCCCTCTCTGCCTGACGACTCCTTACTCAGCCTCTGAGACTCAACTCAGAGGCCACCTCTTCCGTGAAGCTTGCCTTAGTCACCCTCCCGGCCCCTCCCGGGCACAGAGGGCTGCTCACACCAATGTCTTCTCCTCTAGCGGGCAGGCAGAGGCAGGAAGGCCTCTTGTTCTGCTCTGCCAACTGGTTGCAGGGCCTGGCCGTGAATTAGGCTTCATGGGATAAAGGAGTGTGAGCATGGAGGGAAAGGGGGATGGTTCCCGCTAGTTGGTGCAAACTGGTCTGGAAAACACGGAGCGGGCTCTGTCTGTTCTTTCAGAAGGCTGAAACCACAGGAGGAGAATGCAAACCCGACCACCTCCAGTTCTGAGCGGCGAGGCAGGGGGCACAGTCTGTGACTGGGTTCCAGGCCCCCTGGGCTCTCTGTGGGCCCAGGACAGCCCCGAGCCTGTGTGTGTGTGTGTGTGTGTGTGTGTGTGTGTGTGTGTGTGTATGTGTGTGTGTTGATGGGCAACAAAATGGGTGAAGCTCATGAAGGCCATGAGCGTGGCCTGGGACAAGAGGGTGTGGTGGGGACTGTGGCAAAGGGAACTCACCCAAAGAGGTGGCTGCCACTTAGCACGACAGAGCCAGCCCTTCCCACGAGCTAAGTGGAGCTGGAAAGTCTTACTTTCAGGTGACATCTTCAGATTAAGTGTTGTCTTAAATGCATAACATGCTATATTGGTGAAACAAAGGACATCAGGAGCCTCAGGGCCACAGGGGAGGGAAGCCTTGCTGGGTGGGGAGGAGGGGGAGGAAGAGGGACTCAGCCAGGGGATTGCTTCACAAGCCCTAACCTGGCTTCTTTCCAGGGAGCCTCACTCCCTGGAGCTGTGGTTGACAATCTCCCTAATACCACTGGTCCCCATGCATCAGGAGGGCACTGAACTTCACACGCAGAGAGACCAGAGCTAGCGCACTTAGGAACAGGCCCTGGGAGCTAGAAGAGACCTTAGTCCAGCCTGGAATCTGAAGCCTGGGGAGGTCAAGGGACTTGCCCTAGGTCACACAGCCAGCCCCAGGCCGTGTCAGACCTCCTGGCTGCCTGCCTCGGCCCATCTGTCAATTTCTAATGCTGACATGTCACTGAAACATGAAATACTGCTCTGAAGCAGCATTGCGACTTGAAAAGCCGATGCTCCACCCACTGTAACCTTACTTAACTTTTCAGAACTCCACTCCCTCCCTCCCCCATCCACCCACAGCCTCTCCACCTTATGCGGGCTTTTTCCCATTCCCTTCCCCCCCCCCCCCCAGCCTTCAGATCTCACACAGTACTGAACTTCAGAGGGGATTCAGTCATGAGACTGGGGATCCTAGCAGAAAATGAGCTTAAATATCAGCTTGTTCTTTTTTGAGCCTATTCTTGCCCCTCTGCAGCTTCAGGAGGGAGGAGTGGGCATCTGAAGCTCTATTCGGAATGGTTATTTTACACACCGTAGAATGAGTTACATTCCCCAGCTGCAGCAGGTAGCCAGTGTGGCCTGTGATTCTGGGGCATAGGGAGAACTGACCAAATGCCAGTCACCGTGCCTGAAATTCTATCAGCCAACCTCTGGTCTTGAAATATTTTTTCTTCTTCTAAAGTCACGCATTAAAATGTAAATACTCTGGGGAGAGAGAAGCCTTCTCTCTGCCTATTCGGTCCCCTACCTGACCACCAGCTGGATTCAGGTGCTGCACAGTCCTTGGTGGGCAGGCAGGTCTAAGCAGAGTCTTAGGGGACAGGGGACAAGTGTATGCTGCAGTGGACGGGCCCCTTCATTTGGGAGCACAGAGGGGGGCACCTGGCCCAGCCGGGGGAGTTCAGGAGAGCCTTCCAGAGAAAAGGACTTGGGTGCTGAGTCCTGAGGAAGGAGTAGCCATCAGCTGGGTGAAAAGCAGGGAAGGTGAGAGGGTCCCAGGCAGAGGGAACAGCACATGCAACGCCCTGGAGACAGAGCACCTTGGGCTGGAGAATCTGTGTGTCCCTCAGTTTTGAGTGGCAAGAGCTGGGAGAGGAGCTGGAGAGGGTTGTGAGCTATAAGGAGCCTGCTCTTCTCACTCTGGGCAATTGGGAGCCACGGAGGGCTCTAAGCAGGGAAGGGACCAAGTTAGATTTGAAGCATAGAAAAAGTGCTCTACTGCCACACGGCGACTGGGTGGGTGGTTGGGGGGAGTCCAGATAGAAGAGGAGGGGCAGGCGGGAATCTATCACAGGAGTTCCAGTGATGGGTGGTGGTGGCCTGGACCCAGCCTGTGACAGGTGGGATCGGAAAGTCAGTGATCCAGGGTGAGACAGAGAACAACATCCCTGACTCCATCCTAAACCCCAGTCTTCTGAACTCCATCCCTTAAAGCAGGAGGCACCCCTCTTCTCTTCTACCGGAACCCACCCCACGGCCACGGAGACACAGGCCCCACCACCGATACCTGGCTGGTCCGGGTGATGCAGCGGCGAATGAGGTCTCTGATGTTGTTGTGCTTGTCCGTCTGGAAATATACGGTGGCGCTGGACTTTTCCTTCAGGTAGGGCTTCTGGGCTGAGGTCCAGCTGTGCAACAGGGTCGGCTCGCTGCCCTCGGAGGCCACGGGGAAGTAGGTACCGGACTGCAGGGAGCAGGAGTCGAGTCCCTTGGGACCCGCCTCTGCCCCTCCTGGGGGCTCCGGGGCACAAGGAGGCTGCTTGGCCTGGGCCTGGATGTACTGGGCCTCCACCGAGGACAAGAAGTCTACCTCACCTTCCTGGCCAAGTGCCTGCCAGTAGGCCTCGGGACCCCCATCGAGGAGGGCGTCTGTGGCCAGCCGGGCACTCTCATTGTCGCTGAAGTCAGCCCTGGCCGGCCGGACCCACTGGCTCTTGACATCTTCCAGGCGTTTCCGGATCTTGCCCACATGCCTTGACCGGCTCATGCTGCCCTGTCCCTGGGCCGCGGTGGGGAGGCCGGCGCCTGAGCTCCTCCTGATGGCAGGGCTCGGGAGCCACGGAGCGGGGATGAGGAGCCCTCAGCACTCCTGGGAAGCACCCAGCATCCACCTGCCACCCCTCACACCCGCTCCGCTCGGAGGAAGTGATTTAACGTCGTCCTGAGTAACACTTCACAGCCAGGCCTTGGCTTATCTCTGGGCGACGCCGCCCTGCCCGCGGGCTGCAGGGCCGGCTCAGTCACGCCCTGGCACACTCAGCCCTGGGAGCCGGCCTCTCCTCCCAGCAGCCTGCCTCCGCTCTTCGCACAACGCTCCAGATCCCCGGCCGGCCGCTGCTGCAGAGCGGGGAGGCTCTCCCTGCACCCCTGGGCCTCGGCTCCTCCCGTGCTCTCGGTTCAAATGCCATTGGTTCAAGACGAGAACTCCCCTGTGCAGCAAGATGCTGCCCCTGAGATTGCGCCAGCGTGGGGAGGGAGGCTGGACGCGGGCCACCAGAACTGTCCCCCAGGCACTTCTCTCTCCCAGGGACACCCGAGTCCCCAGCCTCCGGTCCTCTGAAAAAGCTTTTCTCTGCTCCCTCTCTCCCCTATTGTCTGTCAAAGTCATGTTTGAACAGATCGCCCAGAGAAGCTCCAGTCTGGGGGGCCAGCACTGACCCGCTGCACGACCCGCTTGGAGTACCGCCTGGAGAGGAGGCTGCGGCTGAGTCTGGGCCGATGGGACCGGCCGTCTGTGAGCTGGGGTGGCAGGTGCAGCAGGTGTGTTTGAAGTGTAGGAACAGCTAAGGGAGAAGCCACATTTTCTTTCCAGGTCAGGTCACGGTCAAGTCCATGTCGATGGAATGCAACGTACGTCTTTGGGTTCTGCCAGAAACAGACTGAGACAGGATTGGAGTACAAGCTCGAGGGGGCCGCCACGGGGCACGTTAACGAGGGACATCCAGGGTCAGTCCTGCCGGGCCCCCTGGGAGATGGTATCCACTACATCTTGGAGTTTTCCTACGCAAAGGGTGAGACTTTATCTACCAACCTCCATTTGTCACTGGCGGAGGGCTGCTCCTGGGCCCACATTAAGCCCCCTGTGGCCGGCCTGCCCTGTGTGCTCACCAGGCACAGCCCTGAAGTCAGAGGAGGCACGTGGTCAGACTCTCAGGTGCATGGTCAGAGATTCACGGGAGTGGTGAGTGGTGACGGTCGGGAGTAGGACCCTGACAATGTCTGCTCAGGGAACTAAAAAGCTGGGACTGTGTGGTCCTCACAGCTGGCAGATAAGGAGAGCCAGAAGTCTGTGGCATATCTATTCTTTGGAGGAGAATTGCTGTTACATCTGTAACCCACCAAAGCTGTGGCCCAAGTGGCTCAGTCCAGTAGGAGAATAGTATATATTTTTTAATGTTTATTTATTTTTGAGAGAGACAGAGACAGAGCATGAGCGGGGGAGGGGCAGAGAGAGAGAGAGAGAGAGGGAGGGAAACACAGAATCTGAAGCTCCAGGCTCCAGCTGTCAGCACAGAGCCTGATGTGGGGCTTGAACCCACAACCTGAGAGATCATGACCTGAGCCGAAGTCGGACACTTAACCGACTGAGCCACCCAGGTGCCCCAGGAGAATAGTATTTTTGAAAGCACAGTCCAGGGGGACCTGGGTGGCTCAGTCGGTTAAGTGTCCGACTTCGGCTCAGGTCATGATCTCACGGTTTGTGAATCTGAACCCCACATCAGGCTCGCTGCTGTCAGCACAGAGCCCGCTTCGGATCCTCTGCCCCTTCTCTTTCTGCCCCTCCCCCACTGCACTCTCTCAAAAATAAAACATTTAAAAAATAATAATAAAAGCACAGTCCAAAGAAGACAAAAAGAAATTTCCTCTCTACTTTTGAAGATTGTTGAAGAAAATCCAATTCATGCCCTCAGGCAGCCCTCCCTTTATTAGACTTTATCTCTTCCCCCTCAATCCCTGGAACGTGGAGGACAACAGACCCAACAAACTCTCCCCCTATTGCCCTTGTGGCTCCGTGCCTTTCTTCTTCTCTGTTTGGCCAACTCTTGCTTGTGCAAATTGACTTAACCTCTTTCCCACATTCTCCTCTGAGCTTGTCTCCTCTCTGGCCCTCCTCAGTCCCTTCTCTCGTTGCCTAAGTCCAGTGCCCAGTCTGGTTAGACCAACCTGGGGAGGGAAGTACTAATCCCTGGGATTTGTTCTGGTTCATGCCAGGGCTCAACAGTTGTCTGCAAGTCTCCATTGCCTGCCATGTTAAGTACCCATTCCTGAGTCTCGAGTTTGAGGTCCTGCATGTTTGGGACCTGTGTGAACATTCCATTCCTCTCCTATACTTGGCCATAATTGAGTGCTCACTGCATGCTGGCCATCTGTGCTGAGGGAGACACAGATTAGTGGACTCCATTACACAGATGAGGAAACTAAGGCTCAGAGAGGTTGAGTGACTTGTCCAAGACCACACAGCGAGTGAGTGGCATAGCCTGGGCACTGTTGCCCTAAAGCCCATGTGTTTTCCACTCTGCCAAGCGTCACCCTTTCCCTTCCCCTCCCCTTTCCCCTCTATCCTCAGAACAATCCCCATCATCTTATGAGTTCCAGAATGTATACAGGAGAGAATGGAAGAAGTGGGTGGACATGATGGGGTTCTCTTCTCACCCAGGACCAATTCTCTTTGTTAGATTAGTCAATGACTGAAGGATGCCTGAAGCAGTGATAGGTCTCCAGGGCTGGTAAGGACTATTTTTTTTTTAATTTTTTTTTTTTTTTGGTGGGGCGGGGGGCGGGGGGATGGCATAGAGAGAGAGAGGGAATCCAAAGCCCAATGTGGGGCTCGAACTCATGAACCATGAGATCATGACCTGGGCTAAAATGGGATGCCTAACTGACAGCTTGGAGCCTGGGGGCTGCCTCGGATTCTGTGTCTCCCTCTCTCTTTGCCCCTTCCTTGCTCTCTCTCTCTCTCTCTCTCTCTCTCTCAAAAATAAATAAATGTTAAAAAAAAAAATGAAAGAATAACACAGACATGTCAAAAATATGAAGAAACCAGCTTGGAGTTCCCACTGGCTAAACTTGGCACACTTTGAGTATCAAAATAATGGTAAAAAAGGATTGTCATACATGAAATAAAGTAGAAAACCATGAGTCCATACGAACAAAAATATAGATACTGAAGTTTGAGGAAGAACAAATGTTTTTTTTTTCTTAAGATTTTATTTTTCTAAAGTAATCTCTACACTCAACGTGGGGCTCAAACTCACAACCCTGAGATCAAGAGTCACATGCTCCACCGACGAAGTCAGCCAGGTGCCCCAAGAACAGGTATTTAAACAGTTTCAAATAAATTCTCCATGAAATACTTAGTAAGTACAAAGAGGGAATAAGAAACTTTGTGGCAACAGACCCCATCGGCCACACCCTAACCACGTGATCAAAGTGACCCTCATCAATAATAGGACAAATCAAAACCTGGAGCCAGTTGATAGGACGCAGTGAGAAAAACCCAGCATCGCTCCCATGACATTCTTGCCAAAAATACATCACCTGAATTTTGGCTGGGTTTTTAAAAATGTGTTTATGTGAGGGGCACCTGGGTGGCTCAGTCAGTTAACCTTCCGACTCAATGTCGGCTCAGGTCATGATCTCGCTGTTTATGAGATTGAGCCCTATGTCAGGCTCTGTGTGGAGCCTGCTTGGGATTCTCTCTCTCTCTGTCTCTCTCTCTCTCTCTCTCTGCCCCTCCCCTGCTTGTGCTCTCTCTCTCAAAATAAATAAACATTTAAAAAATGTGTTTAGGTGATCCCGCAAGGAGGAAACAATCAGATAAATCCAGACTATGAAGCATTCTAGGAGACCAGCAGGTGGGAGAATGGGGGAGAGGACTGGGACCTGGGGAAGGGGGTGTGGAGAGTCCTGTCACAGACATAGTAAATTGCCTAATGGCCCAACAGCAGAGCCTCCAAAGCCCTTGCTCCAATCTGCAGCCAGATTCTGTAACTACTGGTTTAGGTGAGGCTCTCCTCCTTTAGGCTGTGAGCAATTGTGGGTGGGGGATGGGGGTCTAGCAAGGCCTGACTTAGCTTCTTGGCACCCCCGGTGCCTATGCCCCTTGGGGGCTGGCACATAGTAGGCATTTAATAAATGCCTATTAGGCAGATGAGTGGCTAAGTGCTCCCGGGACAGAGGCCGGTCACTCAGGATGTCACAAAGAGGATTCCAGAACTTGTCTCGGAGAGGCCAGGGGCTGAGAGCCTGGGCCTTGGGCCCAGGACCCGGGAGGAACAGGATGCCTGTTTGACCTTAAGGAGCAGCTGCCGCCTTCTCTCCAACACCTCTCCGTCAAGGCCTGCAGAAGCATGAAAACTGTACGGTCTCATTACCCAGTGACCCAAGAAGTGCAATTAAGTTGAAAAGTAGTTGGCATAATTAATTAGACGGGTAAATAGCTCCCTGTCAACACCAATCAATCCGTTCTGCATCTAATCAGCCCCTCGAAGACAGGCTGGGAGCCCTGGCAGCTGTGCCTTCCGCTGGCAGGCAAGGGCCTGGGGCAGGAGCAGAAACGGGCAGAGTATCCAGCCGGGCACCCCAAGCCCCATCCAATGCCCTTCTCCGTTCACTTTTCGTGGGAGTGGCCTCTCCGGGGCTGTCTTCAGGGATGCCATCCTGGGCACCCAGCAAAAGCACAGCTTAACTCCCAGGGACCCTCAGCTGCACAGTCCCTTCGCCTCCTTCAGGGTCCTACTGGACTTTGAGTTCTCAGTTTGTGGCTCGAGATTTCCGATGTGCATTAAAACCATTATAAACATGCATAAAACCTGTGGGAGCTCCCAGTTTTGGAGCCAGTAAATTTGCAGATGCTTTTGTTTTTAAATTAAGGTATAACTTAGAGGCAGTAAAATTTGCCCTTGTTAGCGTTCACCTCTATGAATTTTGAGAAATGCACACAATCATATAACCACACCACAGCCAAGATCTAGAACATTTCTATCACCCACACTCTCCTGTAGTCAACTGCTCCCCACACCCAACCCCTGGCAACCACTGATCAATGATCTCTCCCAAAAGCTTTGCCTATTCCAGAATATCCTATGAATGGAATCATACAGGGTGAGCCTTTTGGGTGTGGCTTGTTTTCACTTAGCGTAATGCATTTGGGATTGATCCATATTGTGGCATGTGTCTCAGTGGTTAGCTACTTTAAAAAAAATTTTTTTTAACGTTTATTTATTATTGAGAGACAGCATGAGCAGGGGAGGGGTAGAGAGAGGGGGGAAACACAGAATCCGAAGTAGGCTCCAGGCTCTGAGCTGTTAGCACAGAGCCCGACACAGGGCTCGAACCCACAAACTGTGAGATCATGACCCAAGTCGAAGTCGGTTGCTCAACCAACTGAGCCACCCAGGCACCCCAGTGGTTGGCTTTTTATTGCTGAGTAGTGTCTTATAATACAGATGTACCAGTGTATCTGTTTCTCAGGTGAAGGACATGGGGTTGTTTCTAGTCACGAGTGTTTATGAATAAAGCCACTATAAATATACATCTATAAGCTTTTAAAAAATGTTAATTTATTTTTGAGTGATAGAGTGCGAGGTGGGGAGAGGCAGAGAGAGAAGGAGACAGAATCTGAAGCAGGCTCCAGGCTCTGAGCTGTCAGCATAGAGCCCAACATGGGGCTTGACCCCATGAACCACTAGATCATGACCTGAGCTGAAGTTGGATGCTTAACCAAGTGAGCCACCCAGGCACTCCTATCTATAAGCTTTTGAATGAACTTAAGTTTTCACTCACTTAAATACCTAGAGGTGAGGTTGCTGGGTCTTAAAATTATAAATTTCTTATAAATTTCTTTATAAGAAATTGCCAAACTCTTTCCTAAAGTCCTGTACCATTTTGCGTCCCACCAGCAAATGTATGAGACTTTCAGGAACTTTGCATTTATGCCAGGGTATAGACTTCAAAAAACAATCATATCCATTGCTGCTGACAGCAAGGCCGGACATATAACTTTTCGGGGCCCCGTGCAAAATGAAAACATGGGGTCTCGCGGAGCCAAACAAAAGGAAAAAACTGCCATTAATGGCATTAAAATAGAAAGATTTTTCCTTTCTACCAGAGTCTTTCTCTCTCGACTTCTCGTGGTGTTTTTTTTAACTTGCTATTTCATGTTTTAAGTAAAGAAATACTAAAATTCAAAATTATTAGCATGAATTTTACCTTTAATCTTCATATGGTGCAATGCCTTTATGTATGTATGTATGTATTTATTTATTTATTTATTGTTTAATTTACATCCAAGTTAGTTAGCATATGGTGCAACAATCATTTCAGGAGTAGATTCCTTAAGCCCCTTACCTATTTAGCCCATCCCACCCCCGATCCCTGGTGCAATGCCATTTTAAATGCAACTATGACAGCATTTACCGTGTATGTAGAATCACTGAAATTATACAATGCGTATTATACAATGCGTATGTGCATGCATATGTATTTTCTTCTTCCCAGAAAGTGGAAATGCTGCAGAAAATGAGCTCACCTGTTTTTGTTTCACTTCTTGCTACGTGCGTATTCTACTAACAGTCTCTACCTCTGGCTTACCGGTGAATATGGAAGGACAGAAAGAAGGAAATATTTCTTTCTCTTCCCTTCCGTAAGCATATGTAAAATCCCTTGGTTGTTTTTTGGGTCATGATTGCCCTTTGCTGCATTCGACGCAAATTCTGGTTCCAACAGAAAGCGTGACCTCTCGGGTCTCGTCTTGCCTCTCTCAGTCACAGATGTAAGGCATGTACCCGGTCTTCACTGGGAGTCTCACTGACTTCCCACGCGTCATGGACCCACCGGAGTTCAGTGCTCACGGGGCACTGTGAATGCTCTGTGCCAGTGGGTCAGCAAGGAACTGCAGGCAAGCACAGTACACACGTTTGTTCTGCTCACTCCGCCATTGGACTTGACTTACAAACCCCCAGCTCAGGGGCGCCTGGGTGGCTCGGTCAGTTAAGCGTCTAACTCTCGGTTTTGTCTCAGGTCACGATCTCATGGTTCATGGACTTGAACCCCTCATCGGGCTCGCCACTGGCAGCATGGAGCCTGCTTGGGATTCTCTCTCTCCCCCCTTCTCTCTGCTCTCCCCTGTTTGTGTGCTCTCTCTCAAAATAAATCACTTAAAAAAATAAATAAAAAAACCGCAGCTCAATGATAAAATTATTAAGAATTTCAAGATGGTGACGGCAGAATATTAAACCAAGTGCAGGGTCCTTCTGAGCCTGGAACCTGTGTGAGCAAATTAAATATTTGTGATACCACTAAAATACTTTTATAATATTAAAAAAAATCAATCCCTGAGATTCTAGCTAAATACATTATTCGGGGTATTATGCTTTGTTTCTCTAGTGAAATTGTTCCTTTTTCTGGAATAAAGAACACAACTTCTGGGGGCGCCTGGGTGGCTCAGTTCGTTAAGTATCCGACTTCGGCTCAGGTCATGATTTCATGGTTCGTGGGTTCAAACCCCTCGTCAGGCTCTGTATCAGCAGCTCAGAGTCTGGAGCCTGCTTCAGATTCTGTGTCTCCCTCTCTCTCTCTGCCCCTCCCCTGCTCATGTTCTATCTCTCTCTCTCTCTCTCTCTCAAAAATAAATAAACATTAAAAAAAAAAAAAAAAGAACACAACTTCTGCTCTTTGGTTACAGCACAGCCCCTGGCCTGGCCAGGACTCCTATGGGCACTCAGAAAGTTCTAGCTGGTTTTCAGAGAAACCCACTGCAGTGGATAAGCTCCGGCACCACTCTGGCTCTGTGTGGAAGCAGGAGTGGCTCCCCCGTTACTCCCCCGTTACTCCCCTCTACACAGGGCTGGGAGTGGCTGCGGTAGGAAGGTTGGGGATATCAGATGGTAAAGGAAGGAATGTATGAGTAGGTCAGCCCAGCAGCATCTCAATGACTTCGAAATGATTATCAGGAATTTCACATAGTGCCTGGTGCAGGTCAGCAAATGGTCAGAACCTGCCCAAGGTGCCCATCGGCCTGGTGTGGGTTGTCAGAGGGACCCTCCCTCCAAGCTGGGCGGGGAAACTCTCTGGGACTCCACCCTGTCTCTTTGCTTTGGAAAATAATTCTGGTGGCTTTGCCCTTTGTTTTGTGAATATTACATGTTCATTATAAAAGTTTGTGAAAAAACCGTGGCGCCTGGGTGGCTCGGTCGGTTGCACGTTTGATTCTTGATTTCAGCTCAGGTCATGATCCTAGGGTCGTGGGATGGAGCTCCGAGCCGGGCTCAGCGCTGAGCTTGGAGCCTATTTAAGATTCTCTCTCTCTCTCTCTCTCTCTCTCTCTCTCTCCCTCTGCCCCCTCACCCATTCTTGTGGTGCTCTCTCTCTCTAGAATAAAAAATTTAATTAAAAAAATTAAAAATTGGTGAAAAAACAGGCAAAAATAAGTAAAATGCATTAAAATGAAACAAACACCCTATTTTCCATAGCCACGTCACTGACATACTTTTTAACATTTGTTGTGTGTGTGACAACAGTGTAGATTAGACCTCTCAGGATCCACTGCAAACTCCCTCCAGTGTGTACATCTCCCTTTTTCCCCAGGCCTCCCAAAAGCCAGAGCTCTGCATGGGACCCAAGCTCTGTGGGACAGGGGCCATCTTCCCGGGACAGGAGCACCCTCATGGGACAGGGCCATCCTCACGGGACTCGGAAGGCGCTAGTGAGCAAATCGGAGCCACCAGGACCATGCTGGGGGTTCGGCTCTTCTGTAGCCGCAGCTGAGACAGGAATGAGTGCAGGCTCCAGTCCGGTGTCAGAGGTGGAGAGCGCCGGTACCGAATTTCCACTGGAACCATCCGTGGTGTGGCCGGGCATCTTCCTGGGGTTGCCCTTGCCTCTGTAGCGTCCAAGCATGGTTCCCCAGCCCTCCTGGAAATTCTGTAATGAGCTAACTCTGCAACAAATACCCTCCTGCTTAACCAGCTAGAGTAGATTCTGTCGTCAGCAGTGAAGAACTCTCTCCTGGGGTCTCAGCTTCACTCTGCCCAACCTCCTTCAGAGCACTTACCATAAAATGGAATGGCCTTGTGTATGTATTCCTTTACCACTTAATGTGTCTTCATGAGGGAGGAACCAGTTCTGTCTCATTCACCACTTGGATCCCAGTGGCTGTCTCAGGGCAGCGCTTGGTTAGTATCTGTCCAGTGAAATATTTGGTCACCTTCCAGCAGCACTTAGCCCAGCACCAGCCACTCCTGTGGATCAAGTCAGGGGGTATTCTTTCTACATGTGTTCCCTCCCCTCCAACATTTGCTGACTGCCTCTTCTGCAGAGAAAAGCAATGAATTGGAAGATACCAACTTGCACCCCTCTGAGTCTAGTGACTTAAGGTTGGACAGATGAATGAGCTCACTGTGGCCAATTCCTTGCTTTCCTTCAATGAGCAAAGACCTGCTCTGTGATGAGCATGTGTGTGTCTGTATGTGTTAAGTGGGGACAGATTTTTCTGAATAAAAAGACCCACAGACTCAGAATGCCAAATTCATTCATTCATTCACTCATTCATTCATTCATTCATTCCACAAACACTGATTGAGGGTCTGCTCTGATGTATGTATGCATGAAGTGCAGGAGGAGGCCTGGACCTCCCAGTCAAATCCACTTTGTAATCAGACTTTCTCCCTTTGGCTATCAGACTGTCACCTAAATCACTTCAAGCCTCTAAGCCTTAAATTAAGAGCCAGATGATGCAACCTTTCCATTATGTGGTTGTGCAATTTCAGGCACAAACTCTATGTTTGAAATACGGGTGCGGGAGTAGATTTTAGTGATATGATTTGAAAGCATTAATATTTAAGCAGGCCAGTCCCTGGATACCTACTGCAGGTAGGAGCCATGACACCCATTGGCCCTGTGACGAAGGTGGCTTCATGCCTGTGTGTCTCAGGGATGTGCCAGGACACACGGTGTGACCTCTGTCATTGCCATTGTGTCTGTTGGAACCATAGGCAAAACCATTGTCTCGTTCCAGGTCTGAACCTGGAAGGGGCAGGCCCACCTCCTTGGGGCCCCGGGGCTGCTGGGACCACACCCATCACTACCTGTCTCACCTGAGGCGTGGGGAGGCCCTGAGAAGTGAGTGCTGTAACCCTTTCCTCTCCTCTGGCTAAGGGACCTCGCTGTCCTCTCCGCCCCATATGTGAAGTGGGCAATGGATCTTCGAGTCCATTCCTGGCCAGGTCATGGAAAGGCCTACTTGGTTATTAAATCAGATCCTGCACGTGTTTGGAACTAACAAATGGGTTTTTGATCAGACTAAAATTTGGGGATATAGAAATGAACCAACAGAAGTCCCTGCTCTCCAGGAAAGACAAGCAATTACAGTAGAATATGAGAAGCTTCCTCTCCTAAGCAAACGTTGGAAGGTCCACCATGGGTTCTCCAGAGCCTACAGCAGACCCCTATTGTGGTGGTGCCTACCTTTCCACGGGAAAGACGGCAAATGAACAGTCACAACATCTGCTCGTTGGAAGTGTTAAGGTCAGGGGAGCTAAGAGAGAGAGCTATGTTCTCTGCAGAACAGAGAGGCCTGACCCAGCCCCAGCCAGGAGGCCTCTCTCAGGTCATGACACGTAGGCCGTGACCAGCAGGGCGCTAGGAATGAGCTGGGAGAGGTGGGAGGGAATGGGCACCCCCCTTCCCATTGTGTAGAGGTGGTACAGAGGGTGTTGGGGGGGGGGGGCGGAGAGATGAACTCCAAAGCTCAGGCCTCTGAGGGCACAGAATGACTTCCCACAGAGGAAGTCTGAGGAAAAGCCCCCTCTGGCCCGATGTTCTGCCTCTCGCAGTCTCTCCTCGACCTGCCCAGCTGGCTGTGCCCTCGCTCCTGGCCTGTCACAGCCAGAATAATGAGATGGGACACGTGGGCCTGCAGCCAGTTACCAAGTCCTGGCTGGGAAGGGACCAGGCCTGGGAAGTCCCTGGTGCTTCCCAAAGTGCCGCAGGCGAACTGACACCATAAATGGGGCCTTTCTCCCCAACCCCTTCCCCTCGCTCAGCCCTCTATATTTCATTTTTGTTAATATGTGTACATTAAATGTAGTATATATAATATGTTATATAATTATAAAATATAATTTTACATGTATATATATGATATATTATGTGTATATACAAAGCAGAGAGAGCTGGAAAGAAGATGAGAATCGCAGTGAGCTTGGGCCCCACGACCTGCTCACCCGGACTTCTGCCCAGCTAGATCAGTGACAGCAGGGAGCTGCTTGAGGAAAGACAGGCTGTGGGCTGCGGGCAGGTCAGATGCGGCCCGCAGCGTGGTGGTGACCCTGCCAGGCAGATGGAGTCAGCGGCCCCGTGGGTGGGATGGAAGTGCAGGGAGAGGTCAGGGTGGAAAGAGAAGTCCCAGCTCTTCACAGCTGGGAATGCCCCCGCACAGACGAATCCTGGAGCTTCTGGTCTTCACCTTCAGGTACGTGGAAAATTCTGTATGTGCTCCCTTGGGAGCGAAACAGCAAATCCACCAGAAGCCAGGACAGAACAAATGTTCTGGCGGTCCCTCCACCAGTGTGTCAAACACAGGCACAAGAATGGTTCGCGGCAGCATTGGTTACTGACCGGGAAGAATGAGATGTTCCAGAATCAGAAGACCCAGGGCGGCTGGGGCTGTCACAACAAAGCGCCACAGACTGGGTGGCTGAAACGACGGAAATGCATCCTGTCACAGAGCTGGAGGCTGCAAGTCTGACAGCAAGGTATTGGCAGAGTATGTCTCTGAGGCCTCTCTCCTCTGCTGGTAGGTGGCCATCTTCTCCCTGTGTCCTCATACAGTCTCCCCCTTGTGGGTGCACGGCCTGATCCTCTCTTCTCTGCCATGGTTACAAAGAACAGGAAGATCTATATGTATTGGCAGAAAAAGAGTTCCAAGCTTACTATTAGTGGACAAAATCAGTCACAGAACAATAGGATACTGGTCTCAATGGTTCCCTCTGGAAGGGAACAGACTAGGGGCCAGGATGGGACACGGGGGATTTTATTTACTTCTGTATGTATGTATGTATGTATGTGACAGAATGGATGATTGTTCTCACCTCTTCACTCCCTCCCTTGCCCTGGTTGTGCGCCTCTCTGGCTGGGAGCTGAGTATATTTCCCTATCCCGTGGATGTTGAGCTTGGCCAGATGACTTGGTTTGCCCAGTGGAATTTTGATGGATGCACCCAGAGCAGAGGCCTTAAATGTGCTTGCTTGGCATAGCTTGGCCTCTTGGGCCGCCATGACCTTCAGTGAGAAGAATATACCCCCAGGGAAAGGCTGGTGTCAGGAGAAGGTGGGGACAACAAGGAGCAGAGCGGAATTCAACCTCAGCCTAGAGCAGGCCCAGCAACCCACACACCTGCGAGCAAGAAAAATACATCCTTACCTTGAAAACGTTATGCTGAGTGAAATAAGCCAGACGCAGAGGGACAAATAGTGTATGATTCCATGTACATGAACTATCTCGAATAGGCAAATCCATTCAGACTAGATGAGAGGCTACCGGGAACAAGGGGGTGGGGGAAAGAGGGAGTTATCGTTTAATGGGTACAGTTTCTGCTTGGGGTGACGCAAAGGTTTTGGAAATTGATAGTTCTAACGGTTGCCTGACATTGTAAATGTACCTGGTGCCATTGAATTGCTCACTTAAAATGGTTAAAATAGTAAATTTGGTGTATCTATCTTCTGCCACAATTAAAAAAAAAATAATGTAGGGGCACCTCTGTGGCTCAGTCAGTTAAACATCCGACTTCAGCTCAGGTCACGATCTCATGGTTCGTGGGTTTGAGCCCCACAACCAGCTCTGCACTGACAGCCCAGAGCCTGGAGCCTTCTTCAGATTCTGTGTCTCCCCACCCCCCTCTCTGCCTCTCTTCCGCTTGTGCACACACTCTCTTTCTCTGGAAGAAAGAAAGAAAGAAAGAAAGCAAGAAAGCAAGCAAAATCGTTGAATTTAGCACAATGGGTAGTGAATTGGATGGTGTGTGAAATTACATTTCAATAAAGCTATTTTTAAAAAAGAAAAATACATGCTTGCCGTTTAAGCCATTGAGTTTTGAGGAATTTGTTAAGTAGCACTAATAAGGCAATTTTAGATTGAGAGAGTAGGTGTGTAGGTATGTAGTCTATAATGAGCACATCTTATTTGTGTAATATAAAATATGCAAAGTCAGCATCTATTGGGTTCCCCTAAATAGGCCCCTCTTTCTTGTTTTCCTGCCTGTTGATGGCACCAGGACTTTTCTGGACATTGTTCATCCTAATTTCGAGCGCCTCTTGGCTTCTTTCTCTATCCTTGGCAGTTAGCCAGACCCCAAGTCCTGGTTGTTCCTAGAGTACGTGTCTCCACTGGCTCCCTAATCTTAGTCTCCACAGCCATCCCCTGGGTCGGACTTTCGTCGCCCTGGGCCTGGATTGTGTCGTGGGTTTCCAGGGTGGCCTCTCTGCCTGGGTCCATCCAGGCCCTGGGAGAGCAATAATTTGAATATGTTTCCATGAAGTTACCCTGTTCAGCTGGCCCTGAGGCCTTCTCTCAAAACACACACACTCAAGCACACACACTTTCCACTCTGTAAAATGGACTTACAACAGTCTCTGTTGCCTGTCAGTATACCCACGGGTATATGAAGAGGTCCTAAAATTGATCAGCTGGATGGTGGGGGGCAGGGGTGGGTTAGGCCACTGTTCCTTCTCCATCGCTTGTTTCCCATCTGCTCTTACTCCACTTTTAGGGTTGTAATATATGGGTGTGGAAGCCTCTGGCACCTCCAGTAAGGGGACTGTTCGATTCAACATTACTTAGGAGTTGAGAAAACTAGGGGCACCTGGGTGGCTCAGTTGGTTAAGCCCCGCTCACGATCTCATGGTTCATGGGTTGGAGCCCCTTATCAGGCTCTGTGCTGACAGCTCAGAGGAGCCTGCTTCAGATTCTGTGTTTCTCTGCCCCTCCCCCAGTCATGCTCTGTCTCCCTCTCTCTCAACAGTAAATAAAAAACATTAAAAAAAAAAAAAAGTTGAGAGAGCTAAAGATTCTAATGACTAATTATTGTGGCTTTCAATTCAAAACTGAAAGAGGACCAACCAAGCTGCTAAATGGATGAAAATGATTTTTGAAGTATTTGTTAGGCTGTAACTTGAAACATGCTTAAGGAATTGAGTTTTAGTGCTGAAATGAAACCCTTTCCACCTTTTTTCCTTCTTTATGTGAACAGTTTGTATGGATTCCATACAAACAATAAGCTGTTTCATTAATTTTTTAAAAAGAGGTGGGGTTTTTTTTTTTGTTTGTGATATGAAAAACAGGAATAAAATTAATGTTGAAACTCATCTTATTCTGGCAAAAAGTAATAGTCATACACTCTATGAACTACAGAGGATTAGAATGTTGCATCCATCTCTTGGATATTTGTTTTGGATTAAGTTTTACATTTTTTTTCATTTAATAATTATTCTTCAGATCTAGATATTTTTTTGATTCACCGGTACTAATAAAAATAGCAACATGTCAATTCAGAAGAAATTTTTGGCCCTTAGAGCCTTATGGTCATGAAGAAACAAGAAGACTGCAGTTTATGTACCTATTTTTGTTGCTGAAAGACATGTTAAGGCAATCGACTACAGTTATTAATCAGAATATGTATTATATGGGGTCAAAACTCTAGGAGCAGGGAATAAAATGGAAATAGAAGTTCGGGGCAGGGAGGTGAAATAAATGCAAACTTAACCAGCGCTAAAAGGGAGCTTGTCCATATATTTTTAAAATAGACTATGGGGGGCAGAGTGCACGCAGGTGGTTAGCGGGTTGAGCGTCCAACTCTTAGTTTTCAGCTCAGGTCACGATCCCAGGGTCGTGGGATGGACACCCGCCTCGGGCTTGTGCTCCGTGTGGAGCACGGAGATTTTCTCTCTCTTTCTCTCCTTCTGCTCCTCCCCTCACTCTTTCTTTCTCTAAAATTAAAAACAAAACAAACAAACAAACAAACAAAAAAACCCCACCTCTTAAAAAGAAAACAAAATAGCTTATTATTTGTATGGCATTCATAGGATATTTTGATTTCACTGGATATATGTTTAAAAAACAGTATTATTTTTAGAAAATTTGCATACACTGGAAATTACATCTTTTGTGACTGCAATTATAATGAAAACGTTTAGACATCAACATTCTTCAAGGAGGTGCCTGAATGTTTCCAATTTATTTCAGGGGGCGCACGTGAAGCAACACGTTCGCCAGTTGCTGCTGGGGGTGGGGGGAGAGAGGCCCAGCGTTGTCTGACGCCCTGCCCCCGCCCGGGCCCCGCTACCAGCGGTTCCAACTTAAGCCGGTCGTCTAGTCGCCTTGAATTTGAGTTTGCGCACCTGGAGCTGCAGAACAGGGGTGGTGCTGACCCCTTCAGGTTGTTCCCGGAGTAAATGCGCCGCCTCAGGAAAAGTGTTCGCTGGGAGGAAGAAGCGCCAGAATCCACCCAAGGGAGCGGCGCGCGCAGGGAGCGGGGGAAGAAGCAGATGAGCAAGGAAAGGGGGGGGGGGGGGGTCAGATTTTTGCAGAGGGAGTGACTTTTTGCTTGGCTGAAGAAAGGCAAGGAAGAGGTCCCTGTCACAAGGTGCTTGACGGTGGGAAAAGCCTGCGAGCCCGTCTAAGGGCCAGGAGGTGGAAAGGGCTTGTTTGGGGATTCCCCCCCACCCCCACCTCCGGCGCTGGCACAACCTGAGGTCCTGCCAGGCCTCCGCCATCAGTCACCCACTACCAGCCAGGCCTGGGCGGGCTGAGTCTGCGACCCTGGTGGGCAGGTGACACTGACCACCCCTTCCTCTGGACTCAATCAGAACACAGCCGGTCGCATCCAAGAGGTGCCAAGTGGGGACCCGGCGCCTGCCCAGGTTCTGCAAGAGCGTGGGCCTCGTGGAGGCAGGGAGGAAGCACGTGTGTGTCTCAGTACAGGGACTCGCTCGGAAAAGTCTTTGAGAACTGGTGACACACGTATTTGAAAGATGGAGACACTTTTTTTAGTGGAATATTTGTACCTCCTCCCCCCGCCCCGCCCAACTCCTGCGATCTACTATCCGTAAGTACGTTTGGGTGATGATGTGGGGTCCCCTGTGTAGGGGCCTAGCCTGGTTCCCCGCACGCAGTCGTGGCGCAGTGTCCCCAGCAAGATCGAGTGGCCGCACCCCCAGACCATCCCCGCGTCCGCTCCCCTTTCCCCGCCCCTGTGCCCCTGCCTCGGGCCCGAAGAAATTCTAGAACCAAACGGACCGCCCCGCCTCCCTTATCCCGCCTTCCGGCGCGAGGCAAACCGAAGCCCGGCTGGGTGAGGGCGGAGAGGGTTGGACAAAGCTCCCCCTCGCGGCCATCGGGCTCGGCCAAGACTGGTTGCCCCGTGCAAACACGCCCCCCACCCCAGGCCTCCCCTCCTTCTTTTCTCCCTCCTTACCCTCGTCTTCACCTTGTCGCCCCCCCCCCCCCACCTCCCGCCTTCCTTTCCTCTTTCCCTTCTCCTTCTCCCTCTTTCCCCTCCCTCCTCCTCCTCCCTTCTCCTCCTCCTCCTTCCTAGTTCCTGCAGTTTGGGTCTCTTTTAGGTTTGTTGATTTATAATTTTAAATAGGCAATAGATTAACACACTTCAAGTATTTTATTTTCAACTATTCAAAGGTATACAGTGAAAAGCCTTCACCCCAGAAGAACATCAGACAAGTCCTCTAACTGAGGAACCATCTATAAAGTATCTGACCAGTCCTCAAAACTGTCAAGGCCACCAAAAACAAGGCAAGACTGAGAAACTGCCACAGCCAGGAGGAGCCTAAGGAGACAGGACCATTAAATGTGATGTGGGAGCCTGCATGGGATCCTGGAACAGAAAAAGGACATTTGGGGAAAACTAAGGAAATCCGAGGCAAGATGGACTTCAGGCAATCATAGATCAGTGCTGGTTCATTAACTGTAACCAAAGTACCACACTAACGTAAGATGTTGGTAATAGGGGAAACTGGGGGCGGGCTTTATGGGAACTCTGCTATCTAATTTCTCCATAAATCTAAAACTGTTAAAAAGTAACAGTTTACTTAAAAAAAAAAAAAGTCTTTATCCTATCCTTGCCTCTAACCATCATTTCCACCCACCCCCAATACGTAAAAATCATTGATCTTAGTTTTCTGTGTATCCGTTCAGAGATGTAGGGTGCAAATACTAGCAAATATGAATATTCTTACCCCCGCTTCATACTGTAACGACGGCACACCCCACACCCAGTTCGGCCCTTGCTTTCTTCACCTGTTTCATACCAGGCATAGAGCGTTCTGTGTTCTTGTTTTCAGCCTGGAAAGACCCTCATTCCTGTGGCCAGTTCCCTGTTCATGGACTTGGGCTCTGCGATGTCCTGCAGTCCTAACACGACTTGAGGACAAAACCGAGGGCATAACCCTGGCAAACAGTGGGTGAGTTTATCTGTTGGCCTGCGGGACCCAGGAGCGACTCAGTTTGTAACAGTGGTAGACAGGGACCCCACAAGGGTTCGTATGAGGGTGTGTGTTGGGGGTTTCCCTCTCCAGTCACTCTGCCCCCGGCTCCGCGCTCCTGAACCCGCGGGGGTTGTGCAGCGACCTCACCTCGAGCACCGCCCCTGTGTTGGATCCCCCCACTCCCAGGGAGCGTGGGTGGTAGAGCTGCCCCGAGGATTGGGTAGTCGTGGGGCTCCCACCCGCAACAGTGAGTGTGGGGAACTCCCCTAGGATTGGGTGGAACCCCTCCGCGAGTCCTGGGTCCAGACTGCCTGCACCACCCGCGACTCCCCCTAAAGAGACTCGATGCCCTTAAGAGCCCACCCCTGTCCCCCGGCCTCATCTGCCCTGGAGCTCGCTCGCAGTCTTTCCCCGTGTGGGTCTCTCTCCAAAATATAGAGATCTGCCACCCACCCCACCCCCGACTCTCTTTCCCCCAGCTCTCAGGAGTTCTGGTAACTGGTCTGAAGACGAAAGTATTTTCTCCACCTCTTCACACCCACCTTGCCATTCGCGCCCCTAACATCCCACCGTTTCTCCCAAATTCTGGGTGATTAAAAAAAAAAAACTCCTCCCGCAACATTTTATAAGGACAAGTTTCAGAAAAATAGAAAACCTTGAAAGACTTGTAGAGTGAGTGTCAGTATGCCCACCACCAAGATTTACATTAACATTCCTCTGCTCCAGCAGACTTCGAATCTCTACCTCGCTGTCCTTGAAGTTGGCCCGCCAGCAAACTGCCTGAGTTTTTGAAGCACTTCAAACTTCCAACCGTCAGTGCATGCCCCCAAAGCCCTTCTGCACGCCGGTCGTCGGCTGGAGTTCATTCTTAATTTACGTTTCTTAAGGTAAAATTCACATACAGCGAAATATACAGATTTTAAGTGTGCCGTAATGGTAAGTGTGCCAGATGGTACATGGAAAAGTATTTACTAGTTTAATAGTTATGTATTTATTTTAAAGTGTATTAAAAAAAAAAGTCGCTTTCCATGTATGATAGGGACATAGTTTCCTTTAACAATGAATGTAGTATGCAAAGGGCTAGGGGGAGGGGAGGGCAAAGGAAGAGAGGGGACTTCCAAGAAGCTGAGGCTGTGGCGAGGCGTCGTTTCCTGAGCTGCTGTCGCTTCTAAGAGTGGCGCAGCCGGCGAGCTCCGGGCCGCGGTGCAATCCTGGGGCGCCTGGAGGGGCTGGGCAGGCTGGATCGGGGATCCGCGGTGGGGCCGGAAAGGTGTGCATGTGTGCTTGCCTGTAAGTGTGTGTTTTCAAATCGTTATGCATCTGCGCTTCCACTCCCAAGTTTGAGGCTGGGAGTCCCTATGAACGCAGCACTCAGCACAGGGCCGGGAATACAGTAGGTGCCCAGTAAGTGTTTCACTTGATCACAAGTGTGCAAACACTTTGTAAGCACTGTACAAAAATAAGGTAGTACAGCAGCAGGAAGAATCCCACTCCTCCGTGTCCTCACTACTCAGCGCAGTGGGGTCAAGCAAGCCAGAGTGTTTGTTGATTGACAAACAGCGGAGCAGGCGGAGGAAAACTCAGCGCGGGTGGTTGGTTGCCAAGGACGCGGGTCTGGCGCCAGCGTCGGCTGTGGGGTCTCACAACCCGTTGCAGACAGAAATAAAGCCACAGCTTTCTGGGCATGCGCGCCCCGTCCCCGCACTAGCCTCATTACCCTACGGCCGCGAAGAGCCTGTAGGTGCCTCGTTAGCGCAGTAGGTAGCGCGTCAGTCTCATAATCTGAAGGTCGTGAGTTCGATCCTCACACGGGGCACAATACTTTTGTTCTCTTCCCGTCTCCACTCCTGCCAGCAGGAAGGGTTTTATTTGCTTGTCTGAGGACAGAAAGACCCCCGGCGTCCGCGCTTTTCCGCAAAGAGGTCTCCAGTGTGTCGTTAGGCTCGGTCTTGCCTCCCCGAAGTACCGGCGTAGGGACGCTGCGTTTAGTGCAAAGCCTCCCTTCTCTGTTCGGGTCCGGGACCGAGGACGGGAAGGCGGAGGTACGATGACCCGGGGGCACCCTAGTAGACTGGTCCGCGCCGGGTGGGCCGAGACCTCGTAAGCCCTAGAGAAAGAATCGCACCCCTCCGCCCCCTGCGCGCGGCGGCGCGGGGGGGGGGGGGGGGGGGGGCGGAGGCAGCGTCCCAGCCGTGCCACTCTCCCCCGTCCTCCTGTCCTGGCCCCGGAGCACCCGCAGTCGCCGGCGGGGCGCACGGTCTGGGGTTCGGCGGCACCGGTGCTCGGGGTCCAGCAGCGCGCTGCGGGCGCCGCGGGCGCAAGGCTCGCTGGGGGAGGGGCCGGAACAGGTGGTCCCGGGAGGGGGCTGGTCCTTTCCGCTCGACAGCAGGGAAGGGTGGGTCTGCGAGCCGGCCAGGCAGCGCGGGGCACCGAGCACCGCACCGCCGTGCAGTGTGGGCTGCGGAGCTGGGAGGGGGCAGCGCCCGAGAGGGGAGGGAGAGGGGTCTTAGGGAGTTGGTGCCGGTGGCCGCTGCGGCGGCGTAGCGGGACGGGGGCCGTGTTGCGACTGCGTCCGAAACACGTGCTACAATTGCAGCCGTCACCAGTTAAGTTTCTGATAACTCTGTCGTGCCGCACAGGTCAAATAGCCACTTAGATGGAGATGTGATAGCTGGTATCTCCCCTTCACCGTTCAAGTTTTTGACGGCGGCACTAACCTCTGCAATTTCTCCTATCAGGGATGCGATAATACTTTTGGTTTACTATCCTGAGAGGAAGCACCTTCCAGAGGCTTTCACTTAGCTCTTTTTACCGTAAGGACCCTTGGTCAGCGAGTCGCAGTGCCACTGCGGAGATTCTGCCATTTGTAGAATGTGTTTATTCCGAGTATGCATTCAGGTACTCAGAAAAGAACCGCAGTTGGCTTCATGGCCCTACTGCCTCCGCTGGGATTCAAGACTTGTCCCAAGACCCTATCACCTGCCACCATTAGCTCTAACTTTGGTGGACACAGGAGTTGGTGTCAATTTAGAGCCAGTGTCTAGAGACCCCTGAAAGGGCTGGGTGCTTTCTCTTCCCTACTACCAATCCTTCAAGTAAATGGCAACAGGCCCCTTTGGAAAAGCTTGGGGGATTATTTATAGCATAATATGTGGCCCTCACTCCTGCAGGACCCTTCCTCAAGGGGACCTGCCCCACCCCCCTTCAGTCAGATGGCTTTGGATCTGGAAATGAGTGTAGGTCTGGAAAGGGTGACAGGCATGGGTCTCCACTGTGACGGCTCAAGTCAGGTTTTCAGGCACCGGGTCTGAAGTTTTCCTGTTACATATATCAAGCAAGCAACATTTTCGTAGGCTGGCAACTATTTCATTCTTCTTTGGCAACTATTTAATTCTTTTTTTTAAATTTTTGCTTTTAGTGTTTGAGAAAGAGAGTGTGAGGGGGGGGGGGGGAGGGACGGAATGTGAGTGGGGGAGGAGCAGAGAGAGAGGGAGACACAGAATCCAAAGCAGGCTCCAGGCCCGTCAGCACAGAGCCTCTGAGCTGTCAGCACAGAGCCCGATGCGGGCCTCTAACTCATGAACCTGGAGATCATGACCTGAGCCGAAGTCAGGCGTTTAACTTACTGAGCCACCTAGGTGCCCCGATGTTTATTTATTTTTGAGAGAGAGAGAAAGAGAGAGAGAGAGAGAGAATGAAGGGGAAGGGGCAGACAGAGAGTGAGACACAGAATCCAAGGCAGGCTCCAGGCTCTGAGCTGTCAGCACAGAGCCCGATGCAGGCTCGAACTCACGAACTGAGAGATCATGACCAGAGCTGAAGTCGGGGGCTTCCCGACTGAGCCACCCAGCCGCCCCGCAACTATTTCCTTCTTAGGGACAAGGGAACCCATTACCAAGAGCCCAAATCCACTACTACTGCAGCTTCTGTGCTGCCCACTGCTCTAAATGGTTGTCTCTGGTAGCTGAATGCCGCCACTTAGCCTCTGCTACTACGGAATCCCGTCACCTGCACTGAAATCAGGGAGCATATCAACAATGGCATCTCTCACCCTCCCGCATCACCCACAGAATGCCACCACAGAGCTTTTCAAGTTCACAGACACTCCCTTCACTCGGTGCCTTAACGAGTGGAGCGTCTTTGGGGCTGAGCATGTGGTTGGGCAGTGAGCCGGAAGTTCGTATGTAATAAATCCACTCCTACACTCCTACCTTCCTGAGCTTTGGGATTCTGCCGTCCACATCATGCCAGGCAAACCCTGGCATCTTAATTTGATTTAAAAAAGGCAAACATTGAGTCCACATCGCTGTCAACCAATGAAGTCAAGTGTGAGAACCACTTTTAATTGATGGGAATGCCAGTTACCAGTTTATCGCCTCTCAGCTCCAGCGTCACCCTTCCTTACCTGCCCTGCAATAACCCCCTGGATTCCAGCCCTTCTACGGCGTGCAGGACAGCAAGCTGTCGGCAGGCGGTGCTGGAGGAAGTGGCAGGAGGACCGGGCCTCCTCTTAGTTCCCAGGTGCTGTGCTGCTTATTCTTGCCCCACTTCAGCCGTGTGCCCTGAATGCACAATCTCCCAGTGACTCCAGGGCCTCGGCCCGATGACCACTTTGCCACAATCCTCCCAACACGGAGAGGGCCTGTTCCAGGTCTGGAGCCAGAAAGCAGCCCCTGACACGCTCTCGGCATTTGCCTTCCAGGCTTGGTTTGCTGTGTCCCGGAGGGTGGTTTCTCGTGGCCCTCTCCACATGCACAGTGCAGAGGGGGCACCCCCCCCCCCCCCAGACAACACTCCAGGGAGTAAGAGGAGCCTCCTTTCCGGGTTAGTCCTTCATTTACTCTCCCCTGATCAGTCCTGGGTACCCTTTACATCTATACATCTTTAAGTTAGCTACTCGCTTATAGTTTAATAACTCATTGTATCTTAAAGTTTTCCTGTTAAGATCACCATGCCGTGTGTCTCCTAACTGGGTCCAGATAGTAACTCCAGAAGCTGTGCCGGATGCACTCCTAATAAATCAACCTGCTCGCAGTCCTTGTAGCGGCTCTTGCTGCTGTGACGGTCGGGGGTGGTGGTGACTGTGCAAGGGCCTTTAGCAAATGCTCAAGTCTTGGTCAACATCAGCGAGCTCATACTAGACAAGAACCATATGAATGTAATAAACGTTAAACAGGTTAATTTATTTGACACCACTGAATTCATACTGCAGAGAAGTGCTTAAGTGCAGCCAATGTGGAGAATTTAGCTGAAGCCCCGAATTTATCCAACACTGAACCATTTACACCAGAGAGAAACCTTATGAATGTAATAAATATGAAAAGGCCTTTAGAAACTGCTCTGCTTTCACAAATTCAAGGATTCAAGGGAGTACCAGAGAGAAGATACCAGGAGTGGGAAGAATTTTTGCTAAGCTCAACCTTTATTCGATTCCCAGAGAATTTACATTATAAAGAATCTGGGGGTAAGTTGAAGCTATGCCAAGAAGCAGAAAGAGATAATCAGAAATGTGTTTATGTATTTTATGAAGTGTGATAGCCTTTGAAATGCCAACCAAGCACATATGACCGGAGAGTCAAGCAAATATCTGAAATCTGCTAAGGCAGTGACGTTAGCAAGAGTATTACTGGGAGAACTGTAGATTCAGAGAAAATTAAGAATGTGGTAAGAACTTCATTTGGGTGTTAGTATGCATAACTCACTTTCACTGGATAAAGGGAAGCTTTTTTTTAAATGAAATACTGTAATACTATAAAAGAGATGTGGGTAGTTGCAAAACCAGTCTGAGTAGGTTGTAAATTTTCACAGAAGGGGACCTGAAGTAGAGGTAAAAATGGGCCTTATACAGCTGATTCTGGCTGGCAGGATCGGGAATATTTAAAAATTTATTTCTTAATGTTTATTTTTGAGAGAGAGAGAGAGACAGAGAGACAGAGAGACAGCACAAACAGGGGAGGGGTAGAGAGAGAGGAAGACACAGAATCTGCAGCAGGCTCCAGGCTCTGGGCTCGTCAGCACAGGGCCTGATGAGGGGCTCGAACTCACAACTGTGAGATCATGACCTGAGCCAAAGTCGGACGCTTAATGACTGAGCCACGCAGGCGCCCCAGGATTGGGAATATTTTAGAATTTGAATGCTTTTAAGTGACCAAGCAATTTCTAGTTCACCCAAGTTCTCATCATTATACATTTTATATTCTGTGACTTCCCTATTGCCAAACACACACCAGCCTGGCCCTTGAAGGCACGTTTGTGACGACCTGCAAATGAACAAAAAAGTAGACTGAAGACAGTGCTCTTGGGAAACCAATGCCTTGCGTCAGGACTTTGCCTATTAGCCAAGAGAGCATTTTGCTTACTGAAGTATTTGGTTTACTATAAGATTATGCTTTATGACCACAGAAACAAGAATTACTATTACATATTACATGCTTACTATATGTCAAGCACAATCCCAGAACTTTACATTATCTTAATCCTCACCTCAAGTCCCTGAGCTATTTCTATCCTTCCTTTTATTTTTTTAAGATTTTAAGTAATCTCTACACCCAACATGGGGCTTGACTTCACAACCCCAAGACTGAGTCACATGCTCTACCAACTGAGCAGGGCAGGTGCCCCTTTACCTTCCTTTTATAAAGGGGTTCACGGGGGCACCTGGCTGGCTCAGTCGGTTAAGCATTTGATTTTGGCTCAAGTTATGATCCCAAGGTTGTGGGATTGAGCCTTGGGATTCTCGTTCCCTCTCCCTCTGCCCCTCCCAACTTGCACACGCACATGCACATGCACTCTCTCAGAATAAATAAACTTTAAAAAAAAGAAAAAGAAATGGTTCAGGGAAGTTTCCAGAAGTAATCTGCCCTAGATGATGAAGTTGTGAGGAGCCCTGTTATGGAGCTCAGGGCCCAAGTGAGACAGCGGCCAGTGCTGTCCGGAGAAGGAGAGACGGAGACCCCAGGGTGGGCTCGCCGGCAAAGAGGAGACCCCCGCCGCCGGGGGACAGCACGCTGTGGTGCACACTGTCGGTGCCCTAAATTTCCTGCTGCCTTCCCCCTCAGTTCTGGTCGGACAGTTGTTGAGATGGTTTCCTGTTCTTTACTTTTCTGTTTATCTTTAAAATAAACTCTCATCAACTAAAGTTAGAGGCTTATGCTGGTCCTTGTGACCTGGAAGATCGTAATACGAGCTTTAATAGCTTCACAAATTTTATTATGAAAAGTACAAGAAGACATTTACAAGCCCAAAAGCATCAGAATGAAATAGTCCACATAATTTTTATACATACATTTTTCTATACAAGAAGTTGATTTCTGTAGGGATATAAAATAAATAATGTAAAAATCAGTGCCACTGATTGCCAAGTAGGTATCTCTCTCTCCACCTCAAGGTGACCAGCCTCCTACGTGGCCAAAAGATGAGGTGTTCGGCATCTGTTACGAGCCTGGGCCGTGAGCCTCTGGCGAAGATTTCTCACTCTCTCCATAAGATCCTGTTCCATGGTGTCCCATTGTACTCTTCTTTGATTTAAAGAAACTTGAAAACAAAATTTTAAGGTAACAATAGTTTAATGTTCTGATATTAGCAACGACACAGCATGGATTTTAAAGGTAAACATGTTGCAAAAAATCAGTAATGAAATGATATTTGAAAAACCAAATTTCTTTAACAAAAAGCTTAATGTGTTGTTCCCTATACTGTTCCATTTACAAGCCAAGTATTTGTTGAATTGAATGAATGTTATCAGAGAAAGAGAACTCATCTACTTTTGGTTATTTACCATTTGTTTTTTATTTGGGGGAGATAGACAATCTTTATTAAAAATATTTTTTAAATATTTAATAATTTTTAATATATTTTAATTATTTAATAATATAAATAATTTTATTTTTGAGAGAGAGAGAGAGTGGGGGAGGGACAGGGAGAGGGAGACACAGAATCCCAAGCAGGTTTCAGGCTCTGGGCCGTCAGCACAGAGCCCGACGCAGGGCTTAAACCTGAGCCGAAGTTGGATGCTTAACCGACTGAGCCACCCAGGCACCCCGTCAATCTTTTAAATTAGGAACAAATCTTGTCCAAGAGAGGATGAGTGAGTTCTTTGCAACAGTAAGTTTCCTCACTATGATGCTTAATGGTATTGAAACAAAGCATTCTGAGTTGCCAAAATTAATATTTAGAAATGTATACCAAGACTACTTTCCCAATGACTAAATACAAATAAATCAAATGGTTTTAATAGTGGCCAACACAGGGAGAGTCAAATTAAAATATTACAGTGTGTCTAACCAAGTGTAACAGCCATTTCATACTGAGTTGGGGCGGCGGGGGTGGGGGGCTAGTAAACACTGGAATCTGAAGAAAAAAAAAGCACCTTAAAAATACACTTCTCTCAGGGTACCTAGGTGGCACGGTGGGTTAAGTGTCTGACTTCGGCTCAGGTCATGATCCCATGGTTCATGGGTTTGAGTCCCACGTGGGCTCTGTGCTGACAATGTGGGGCCTGCTTGGGATTCTCTCTCTCCTGCTCTCTCTGACCCTCCCCCACATAAATGCTCTCGCTCTCAAAATAAACTTAAAAAAAAAAATCCACTTCTCTTAAATCTAGTTACATATTCAGTCAGCTCCAATTCCAGAAAACTATATTTTCCTCCAAAGGAATACAATGTTTATGGTCTTATTTTGCTGCTAAATAACCTAAACTTACCAAATGTCTTGAACTTGATTTTCTAATTTAGAATTATCTAACTAAAAATTTAAGTTCTGACATGTCAGCATAGAGAACAGTTGAGAATCTCGTGTACTTTCATTTGACTGATGCATGGCTTTTGGTTTAATTCATATTCTGACACAGAATTTACAGATACAGGTAAAGTATGAGTTAACAAAAATATACAGTACTAGAGTCTCGTGACTTGTTATTTATTAGGTATATTTCTTATAAAGCTTGTTTGTCTTTAGAGGGCACTGTATAAAAATCTGTTCTTTTTAATGTTTGTTTTTGAGAGACACAGAGAGAGAGACACAGAGCGTGAGTGAGGGAAGGGCAGAGAGAGAGGGAGACACAGAATCCGAAGCAGGCTCCAGGCTCTGAACTGTTAGCACAGAGCCCAACACAGGGCTCGAACTCAGACTGTGAGATCATGACCTGAACCGAAGTCAGATGCCCAACCGACTGAACCACTCAGGTGCCCCTAAAAATCTGTTCTTCTAAAAGAACTCAGAAGATCTTGTTAAATTCTGCTTCTTCTATATGACAGTTTTATTGAAAAAGTCGGTGGAAATCAAAGTCTAACAGGGTTTCTTGTTCCTTCCCCCATTTTAAAAAGAAATCAAATACTTTATTGGGAAAACTGTCAGCTCCTTTATGAGTTAATGACCATATTTCAGACCCACCCTGTCCCTTCCAAAAATAAAAACTTCAGTGGATCAAGTGGAGGGATCAAAGGTTGGCTAATCAGGGCGCCTGGGTGACTCTTGACTTCTGCTCAGGTCATGATCTCACAGTTCAGGAGTTTGAGCCCCATATCGGCATCTGTGCTGATGGTGCAGAGCCTGCTTGGGATGCTCTCTCTCCCTCTCTCTCTGCCCTTCCCCTGCTCCTCTTCTCACTCGCTCTCAACAAAAGAGTTCAGCTCATCAGCATGAAGCCGATGGTCTCCAGCAGTTCCAACACCAGTGGCCTCAGCGGTCCATCACGGTGCCGAGAGCAAACACACATTTTCAGTGGCTGCTGGATGGAGCCCAGCCCAGAAGAAGAGAGTCAGAAAATTTCAAATACGTAATAGCTTTGAAAACCAATGCTCAGATTTTCTTTCCAGAAGGATGTAAAAAACAGTTACGAATGTCATTAATGTAGTGAGTAACAGACTTCTGTAGCAGCCTGCAACCGTTTCTGGACAATGAAATTCATTCCGGTGCTAATGAAATCGCATCGATATCTGGTAAACGCTCCTGACTTGGTTTCGGTCTGATCTCTTTTTAACTCCCCATTAGAAATTTGAGAATTCTGCTCCCTCCATTTCAGGATTGCCATTATCCATGCCCTGGGAAAATGGCGTCAATATGCTGTAAATATAATTCAAGCCACAATCTTGCTTAAATTAATGCTAAATTTTAAATGGCAGAAGAGGGGCACCTGGGTGGCCCAGTAGGCTGGGCGCCCAACTCTTGATCTCAGCTCAGATCATGATGTCACGGTTCACGAGATTGAGCCCCGAGTTGGGCTCTGTGCTGACAGCAAGGAGCCTGCTTGGGGTTCTCTCTCCCTTTCTCTCTGCCCCCCCCCTCCCCCAGCTCACGTGATCTCTCTCTCTCTCAAATAATAAAACTTTAAATAAATAAGTGAATGATAAATGATAGAAGAAATATTTATTGCTTATCAACTTACTGTGTGTTGAGGAATCCACTTCAGAACTGTCCTTTAATTGTGAGGTTCTAGGCACATAGCCTGAGTCAGCCTGTCCACTTTGGCATCTGGGCACTGTCACAGCAGTGAGGAGATAGAGAAGACATGTGGGAGCGAGTAGGAAGCCTTTCTTAATTGCAAACGGTCCCTAGGAAAGTACAACTGCCAAGGATGAAAGCCCCTAATGTTTCTATCCAGAGGAGCCGCCGTCACCATTCTGGAGGCAGGGTAAGTGCAGCGAAGGCTGAAGTTCTGGTGACGTATTTTATTTATTTATTTTTAATTGATTTATTCTTGAGAGAGGGAGAGAGCACATAAGCAGGAGAGGGGCAGAGACAGAGGAAGAGAGAGAGAGAGAGAATCCCACTGGCAGGGCAGCTAGGTGCCGCTAGCTAAAGGTGTTTTTAAAATATGTCCCCAAGGGGCACCTGGGTGGCTCAGTCTGTTAAGCGTCCGACGCTTGATTTCAGGTCCGGTCATGATCTCGCGGGTTGTGGGCTCGAGCCCCTGTTGGGCTCTGCTTGCACAGGGCCTGCTTGGGATTCTCCCTCTGCCCCTCCCCCACTCTCTCAAAATAAATACATTAAAAAAACCCCCACCTTTAGCTAAAACAAAAAGCCAACAAACAATTCAAAAGTAGCGACGTTAGGACAGAGATCCCAAACATTTCTTGGAAAAGATCATGAACTGTGATGAGCAAGCCCTCCCCGAGGACTACTGGGAGCCCACCTCTGGCGGCTTCCTGCACGCGGGGCCTAATCTCAGCAGCAGAGAGCAAACGAGAAGCTGCGAGAGGCAGGCGCCCCTGAGACCTTCCGGAGCAGCTGGCACAGCAGTGTTCCAGAACCGACCTGGGGCCTCCCCTGGTCTGAATCACTCTCATCTCAAAAGTTATACTTGCCCCTCAGCTGTGTCTTCTCTGTTCTCCAACTCCTACAGCCTTTCATCCGGTAAGACACCAAGGTCTTTTTTTGATTTTTCATCCTCACAAGAGTCATGACTGTTCCTTCCTTTCTACTCCCATTACTAGGGTCCAAGCCTCCAGGAGTCAGGCCCACTGGAGTTACACTGACTCATTAAGATGCCTGCCTTTTACCTGGTCTCAAGGGCTTTAGCTAATGGTTCAATGAGTCATTAAGACTATTTGGGGCTAATTATCAAATGACTAATTTGAACTGGTGTGGGGAAATGGAATGTAAGCCTCGTCTTCAAAATATCTGAAGGGCTGTCATGTGGCAGAGGTAATAGATGTAATCTGCATTTGCTCCAAAGAACGGTTTCTAATGAGAGAATTTACTAAAACACACACACACACACACACACACACAAAACCCTATTCAACTTTACAGAAGGAAGACATAGCTTTTAAATAAAATACTGGCAGAAATAGAATCAGGTAGTGAGCTCGCCAGCTCCGTAATATTCTGGCATAAGCTAGATACGCACTATTCGCTACTGTAGTGTCGCAGAGAGGATTCACACTGCAGGCCCTGGTTCTCCAGATCCTTCCACGTCTGAGACCCCACTGTGCCTGGTCTCGCATCCGTCCTCTAAAACCCATCGTGCCCGTGGCTGTTTACGTCCCCTTCACAAAGGGCCACGGTGTAAACCTGAGGTACCTGTTCCAGTGCCGAATGGTCCCCTCTGCCTACAGCCATGTTTCACACACTGCTGAGCAGACTCACCTATGAAATTGTACAACAAAAATCCAGCTTTCTAGCTTCTATCCCAATTCTCCCTAATTCAATCACTGTAGGTGAGGTCCTGAGTATGTATTTTTTTAATCTGTAATTTACCAAAAAAAAAAAAAAAAGAAAAAAAAAAGCTAATTGTAACAAATTTGAACGCATAAAGTAAAAAGCCAAAAAGTTCCTTTCATGTACTTTTTGTACCACGATTTATTCTTTTTCTTCACTTAATGTAATATATTTTAAAGCCCCAAAGGTGATTCATATTAGTTTAAATCAGTATTTATGTACTGAATTTGTATTGTATCACAAAATCCAAAAGGAATAAAAGGTACGTACTACAATTCCTTCCTTTTCGTAACCCTGCGCACCAAGTTCCTTCCCCAGGAGGTAAGCCCTACACTAGTGTTTCCAGGTCATGCTGCTGTGTATCCAGGTTGGCAAACAGGATGTGGCCCGATTCCTGAGCCTGGCACTGATGGTCCCTGTCTTCTTCAGTGGTCTCGATAACTACTCTGCTCCAGCTGGTCTAACTTCTGTCACCACCACGGGCAACTTTCTCCCATGGATTAATTGCATCCAACATGTTCTATCATGTATGAGTGGAGTTCATGGAGGCTTTGGTTGGTGAATCCACAAAAATTATAAGGGAAGAAACTCTGTGCGTGTGTGCGCATGTTCCTGGGAAGATTCTCAGAGGGGCCTATGGACCGTACATGGTTTTGCCATAGACAATGGTGTACCGCCATTTTAGAGCCGTAACAAAATGGAAGATCACCCGGGCTCTACGTTCTCATTTTACAAATGAGCAAAGTGAAGACCAGTCAACATTTCTGAACAAATCCAAATGAAGAAACACAAGTGGCTAAATAAACTGCCCCGAGGTCTACAGCTTAGTGACTCCAGCCAAGTTTCACGGACCATAAAGCTGGGACTAGGGCCCAGTGCGCCTGCCGCCCGGGCCGGGGTCTTGCGCCACGCGGTGAAACCCTCCGAGTGTGTTCCTGTGGCACCAGGCCTGTCCTCTTTTTAAAGGCCCAGTAATTTAAAACCTGGTCAAACGGCCCCACCTGTTACCACCTGGGAACAGCACTTACTAACGTCTTTTTTTTTTTTTTTTTTTGGGGACAGAGAGAGAGAGAGAGAGAGAGAGAGAGAGAGCATGAACGGGGGAGGGGCAGAGAGAGAGGGAGACACAGAATCGGAAACAGGCTCCAGGCTCTGAGCCATCAGCCCAGAGCCCGACGCGGGGCTCAAACTCACGGACCGCGAGATCGTGACCTGGCTGAAGTCGGACGCTTAACCGACTGCGCCACCCAGGCGCCCCATAACGTCTTTTTTTTAAAATAACGGTTCACTGACATATAATCCACATACCAGAAAACTGATCCTGGTGAAGTGTACGATTCAGCGTTCTTAGTATATTCCCAGAGTTGTACAACCATTAGTTGTACAACCATCACCACTAATCTAGAACATTTTCATCATCCCAACTCCTCGCAGCCATTTGTGGTCACCCTCCCGATCCCCCTGAAACCACCAATCGACTTTCTGCCTCTATGGATCTGCCTGTTCTAAACATTTCACATGAATAAAATCATAGGCTATGTGTACTTTCGTGTCTGGCTCCTTAAACTTAGCATAAGGTTTTTAAGGTTCACCCACATTTTTATTGCTATGGAAGTTTCCATCGTATGGATACACTATATTCTGTTGGCCGATTCCTGGTCTGATGGATATCCAGGTTGTTTATACTTTTTGGCTATTGTGAATAATGATGCTATGCACATTCACATACAGGTTTTTGTGTGGACGTGTTTCCGAATCTCCCGGGCACATGCCTACGAATGGAACTGCCGGATCACACAGCTACCCTACACTTACCCCTCCGAGAAGCTGCCAGACTGTCTCCCAAAGTACACCACGTTACATCTCCTCTAGCACTGTTCCAATTGTTCTTTGACCCTCGTCAGCACGTGTTATTATTGTCTAATTACGGTCATGGTAGTGGGTGTGAAATAGTATCTCACTGTGTTTTTGTATTTAAAAAATGTTTTCCTCATATGGTTTTGGTTTGTATTTCCCTGATGACTAATGAAGTTAAACAGCTTTTCATGTGTATTGTGGTCATGTGTATCTTCTTTGGAGAACTGTAAATTCGTATCTTTTGCCCGTTTAAAACTCTGGACTAAAAAAAAAATAAAAATAAAAAAATAAAACTCTGGACTAATACTGTTTTACAGGACGTGACTATTCAGCTACAATGTAAGTTTATGGACCTGGGATTTTAGGGGTAGCAAGGGCCATTCACATTGTCCAGAAGGTTCTGTTTTCTAGAAAATAATAAGAATTTCCTCCCCCACTGCTAATAGAGATTTGACACTAAGCAAAAATTTGAAATAAATGACCCATCACTGGCACACTCTTATCTGGTTCCTACTGCATAGAAATAGAGGAATAGGTTCCTCTATTCTAGGCCCTGAGTGACAAACCAATGCTGAGCGCCTCCAATCAAAATGCCATTTTCCTAATTATAGCTGATTATCTTCCAGTGTTAAGATCAAATGACTGATTTCATTTATACACCCTGATTAAGAAAATGACAAATCCTTACACATTTGCCTTTTGAAAAATGGATGATTCTTAACCAAATGGTCTCTCGTTGGTGAAATTTAGGAAAGTTCAAAAAAAGTTAGGTAGCATGGTGGGAAGAGCCCACGGAGGCAGAGGGGCCAATACGCAAGACTACTGATTTCTGATGAGGGAAGGGGAAGAAGCTCTTTACAGTCTCTTCCTTTTTTGTACTTCTAAATCCATAGCTTCTCTAAAAGCCACATGAATTGTCTCTTCCTAGAGGAGGGGTGAGTGTGAGAGGGTTAGTGACAGGTCGCGGCTCCACTGGTTACTGTCTTCTGTAGGCCGGTTGTAAATATTTATTTTTAAAAATTTTTTTTTAACGTTTATTCATATTTTGAGAGACAGAGCATGAGTGGGGGAGGGGCAGAGAGAGGGGGAGACAGAATCCGAAGAAGGCTCCAGCCTCTGAACTGACAGCACGGAGCCCGACGCGGGGCTCGAACTCACAGACTGTGAGATCATGACCTGAGATGAAGTCAGACGCTTAACCAACTGAGCCATCTAGCCCTGTAAATATTTACTTTGTGCAACGAGTGACACTCTTCTCTCCCTGCTTCTTCGTGGGCTGAGGTGCTATCTGGGACCTAAATCTAAAGTATGACAGCTGGGGTGCCTGGGTGGCTCAGTCAGTTGAGCATCCAACTCTTGATTTTGGCTCAGGTCATGATCTCATGGTTGTGGGATGGAGTCCCGCATTGGGCTGTGCTGACAGCACGAGCCTACTTTACATTCTCTCTCTCCCCCTGCCCCCCTCCGCCCCATGCTCATTCGCATTCTCTCTCAAAATAAATACACACGAAAAAAAAAGTAGGAGGGCTAATGAGGAGTTTTAAAAGTAGGCATAATTAGATGATGATGCACCTGACCTACATTTCTACTTTTCAAATTTGTGAATTTTAAAAGTTACGCACATAGTGACATTATTCATAAAAGCCAAGAAGTGGACACAATCTAAATGGATAAATGAAGTGTGGAATACCTACACAACGCAATACAGGCCATATAAAGGAATGAAATCCTAATGCATGCTGCAACATGGCTGAACCTTAAAACATTATGCGAAGTGAAAGAAGTCAGACACAAAAGACCATAGATCACTGGACTCCATTTATATGAAGCTTCCTAAACAGACAAATCTATGGTGGAACAGGAAGTTTATTAGTGGGAGCTAGGGGCTGGGCGGGGAGTGGGAAAATGGACAGTGAATGCAAATGGGTACAGGGCTTACTTCACCAAAAATATATAAATATATATATTTTAATGTTTATTATCATTGAGAGAGAGAGAGAGAGAGAGAAAGAGAGCGAGCGCACAAGTGGGGTGGGGCAGAGAGAGGGAAACAGAATCTGAAGCAGGCCCCAGGCTCTGAGCTGTCAGCACAGAGCCCGATGTGAGGTTTGAACTCAGGAGCTGTGAGATGTGAGATCATGACCTGAGCCGAAGTCGAATGCTCAACTGACAACCGACTGAGCCACCCAGGCACCTCTACTTTAGAATTCTAAGTACAGTAATTTAGGTTTTCAGTTGATGCCACTGCAAGCCTGTAAACCCAAACCTAACGTTTGGTTATAACAAGTTTCCTTGTGCTACTTTACTACACTGTTGTTCTGAGGACCGGCTATTGGCAAAGCACAATTTCTACCAAAATAAACTAGAAATAGCACTTTGGGAACAAATCATATCCTGATAGATGAAGGGGATACCAAGGACCATGAAACCATGGAATAAAACAGAATTCTACAGGACGGTTGAGAGATTTTTCTTGACTGGAGCTGGTTTTTTTTGTTTGTTTGCCTGTTTTTTTTGTTTTAATAAGCCCCAGCAACCCCCAAAATGATGACTAGTGATCACCTTTTAGTTGAGCAATCATTTGAATCAAGTGCCAAAATACAGCTCAGGGATTTGCTCACGACAGCAAACAGCCTACCTGTGATGGATGAATGTGTACTGTCATGAAGAGAAAGGCACTCATGGACACGCACCTGTATTATAAGGATGTTCGGCATGTTCTAAAGCATCATCTAGCTCTTTCTCCAGAAACCACTTTCGAGATGCATCTGAGAGAGCCGAAGCTTTCTTTTCTGACTTCAGATGAAAGTCTTTTTCTTGAGCTTCTTCCCACTATATGCAAATAAATGAAAGAAAACAAAAATCACCTAAAAATTGGGGTAATGTCAGTTCCTACAGTGGAATAACTCCCTTCCGTCTCCTCTACTTCACTTCCTTCGGGATTCCCATGGAGCGTGGGATCTGTTTGGTTTTAGGGTAATTTGGGTGCCATTTTTGGCCCAAGGCTGCCGAGGAAACTTCAAGGTGCAGGCACGTGTGATGTACCACTCAGTACCTCCAAGTGCCACAGAGCACACACACAGGTGCCCACTGTCTTTGCAATAACAAGTCATTTCAACACATTTCACATGTCAAACCTTGCAGGATGTAGTTTTTAGAATTAATGATAATTTTCTTATTTAATTTGCATGCTATCGCTTAATAGTAAGATCTGCAAAGTTCAGAGAATGAATTCTTTGCCCAGCTCTGCCGTGGAAGTCAAGGAATTTCTATTAACCCCTACTTTCTTCTTCCTACAGTGAGAAAACAATTATCTTAAGATTAGCTCAAGGGTAACTAAAAATAACACGTTTAAGATATTCTACAACTCCTAAAGTTCATCAATGTTCTATGCTGTAGCTTTTATATGCAAACATATAGTTTTTTAAATTTAAACCCGGTTAACATATAGTATAATTTTTGTTATAGAAATGCTAACGCATTAAATATGTGTGAAATGACACAATTTTAAGGAATCATTAGGGGCCAAGAAATCCAGGCCTTTCCCATTACTGATAAGGAGGCCGAGTTTTAGTGATTTCCCAAGGCCTCTCAGTAATCAGGCTAGCTTTAGAAGCCAGGACACCAGATACAAAGGAGGAAAGCCCTTACAGTGATCCCGAGTCTACCCTCAAACACTCTGTTTCACCCAAACTACAGCAGCACCTAACAGTGTGCAGTCCAGCGCTAAGGTCAGCAATCCTCGAAGACGTGGGCTCCCACCATAACGTTCCTGAGAACAGCCTCAGCGGGCATCATTCCCGCCCCTCCCTGTCCTTGACCGAAAGTGTTCTCACACAGGGCCACGTTATATGGGGTAGGAGGAAAATGAATAGGAAGAGTCACTTGAAGGAAACACATTATGAAAAGCTTTCAGAATAGACATCACGACAGAGCAGCATGAAGAGGAGTGAACTACAGCCAGCTCTCTGGTTCCTGACCTCTCCCTAGCTCCGCAGTGTCCTCGGGGAAGTCCGCTCTGTCTGCGATAATATCGACAGAGCACGGGTGCCAGAGCTGCTGGTGGGATCCACCAAAGGATTCGTCTGTGTGACATGCTCTCCGTTGCCTCCTTGAAATCCATTCTCTGACTCTTCTTGAGGAATAGAATTCTAATTTTATTTCGGATGGTCATGCTCCCTGCTAAAAATACTACATTTCCCAACATCCTCTGCAGACAAATGTGGCTAGAATGTGATGTGGGACTTCTAGAAAGGAGTTACAGAGTTGTCTCAGCCGGGAGTGGGCCCTTTTCTACTTCTGCCCTACCTTCTTCCTGCTGTCTGGAATGTGTATGTGATGGCTGGAAAGCCAGCAGTCATCTTGGGTGGTAAGCTGTCCTCAAGAACGAAAGCCATGCACCAAGAAGTAGCGCAGAAAGACTGAAGGAGGCACTTTCCCTAATGACCTTGGAGCCAGGAAACCAGCCCTGGGTTTCCTACCCCCGGACTTCTTTCACATAAAAAAGAAAAACACTTACATCTTGCTCATTGTCACTATTATTTCAGGTTTTGTTAGTAGTAGCTACATATAATTCCTAACCGTTTAAAGCTGTCTACATTGTAAGAATCAAAAATTAGGTAAAATTAAATAGTAATATTATCCAATCAGCCAGAACAAACCCAATCCAGGAAGCTGAGAACTTGAGAGGCACTAATGTCATTGAGAAAGATGCCTAGTCATTTTTAGGTATCGTATTAGATTCCTTCTCTGTATATATCTATTAAAATTAGATTCGCTTTTCCAAGAGGAATTATCTGGTTTGATTATATTTCAAAATTTATACGATGAATAACAAAAAAATCTGTAACCCCATTCTTACCTTTTTAGCTCCCTCCCCCACCATTGCATTCAATACTTCTGTTTCTTTCCTTCTGTTTTCCCGAAGGAGTTTGGCCACTTCCTGGTAACATGCGTTCCGCTGTAGATCATCACATCTTTGTTTATGTAAAGCTTGAATTCGCCAGTCGGCATTTAGACATGCTTGTTCAGCTTCTGCCAAATTTTCTTCAATTAACTAAGAAATATTTGTAAATTTCAGAAACAAGGTCAGACTATATATAAAATATGGTATATCTGTTCAATGTAACCAAGTTTCTAGGGTAGCTGTTTGTAACCTAACGGTGTTTACTTTCACTTTTTATTTTATTTTTTTTTACATTTATTTATTTTTGAGAGACAGAGTGAGACAGAGTACAAGCAGGGGAGGGGCAGAGAAAGAAGGAGACACAGAATCTGAAGCAGGCTCCAGGCTCCGAGCAAGCGTTCAGTACAGAGCCCGATGTGGGGCTCGAACCCACGAACCGTGAGATCATGACCTCCGCTGAAGTCGGTCACTTAACCGACTGAGCCACCCAACCCAGGCGCCCCAACCTAATGGTATTTAAAACACACCGGTGTCCAGGACCCAGCACAAACCAATTACATCAGCTTCTGGGGTGGCGAGATGTTGGAACTTTTACAAAGGTGATTCTAATACATAGCCAAGACTGAGAATTTCTAGGCTCAGGAATGGGTAGGATTAAACAATTTCCATATTTCAACCCGTGAAAAGGAGTCAGAAGAGCCCATTCTTACAGACTGAACAAAAGCCTATAAGGAAAAATCAATGGTGGGCTATGCTGATGGGATCCGCTAAGGGATGGTTGTTGAACAGAAGACAGGGAAGTCTTATATTGTTGCTGGCTTTTGGACCAGGGCCAGGCCTGGCCACAGACCTACTCAGCATTTTGTTGACTGGATGATACAGAAAGTTCTTTCTTGAAGTTCTCAAATTCTATTTCAATTCACTTGAGCCAGCATTTCTGAAAGGGTACTCCACAGAAATTGTACAAAATAAGTTTGGAAAATTTTCTTAAAGCCTCACAATGTACCATATCCTCAAATTTGGCATGAAAAATTCTAACTTCTTTTTTTAAAGTTTATTTATTCAGAGAGAGAGAGAGAGAGAGAGAGAGAGAGAAAGAGAGAGAGAGAGAGAAAGAGCAAGGGAGAAACAAAGAGGGAGAGAGAGAATCCCAAGCAGGCTCAGCACTGTCAACATGGATGGAGCCCAATGTGGGACTTACTCCCACGAACCGTGAGATCATGACCTGAGAAAATCAAGAGTCAGATGCTAAACTGACCGAGCCACACAGGTGCCCTGAAAAATCCCAACTTTAAACAGCACTTCCAATACTTAGTTGCCACCTGTTTTACTGAATAATAGTTATGAATATTCTACAGAATATACTTTGGAAACCCTGGCTTATATACCAGGCAAAGACCTGATGTTTTGCAACTAATCTGCTCAGGGATAATTTCTGAGACATAACACAGTAGGTTAGTATTTATGAAGTTATTATTTCCCTTGTATCTTCTAGATCTTAAAATTCTCAAAATATAAAAGATACTTGTATATGTCTGGCAGTGAAGTAAGTAGCCTATAAATAAAATAATGTGAGATTCTAAGAGCTGTGATAACTGAAGCAAAGAAATGAATTAACTCCTTTGCAGAGTTCAATTTTGAATCTTCTCCTTTGAGAGGATGACAGATGGGGGAGGCAGGGCAGGGAAAAATAAACACAGAAAAGGATGACAGATGGAAACTTCCCCCTCTCTATGTGCACTAAGTTTACCATATTTTTACCTTCTGAGTTTTTTGGTTCTGAGTTTGACCTGCTTCTATCAGTTTATGGAACATGTGTTCTTCAAGATCCACTTTTCGTCTATAGGTATCTGCATCTTCTCTCATTTCTTTTGCAACAGCTTCCTGATTTCTAATAAGATTCTGTTAAAAAAATTTTTTTAAAATAAAGAGAGAAAACACAAATCTATATAATAATGCTAGAACACAAAATGACTCCCCCCCCACCCCAGAATACTAGCACACAAATAAGAACTGTGGTCATCTAATTTTCAAAGTAGAAAGCAAACAGCAGTGACATCAGTGAAAATAAAAGCAGGGACCTCTGAAAATACTCTCATCCAAAAAAGCACTGAGAACACTTGCAAAACCAACTCTTTCAGAACTCTGGAAATTAACCAAAGGCTTGAAGCAATTTGAGGATCATTTACTCATAAAAATGGCTCCATCTTGGTAAGAACAGAAAGCATTAGGGCATTTTTAACTTGCCTCATCCCTAGTCCCACCCTACCCTTAAGCTCTGCATTAGCCTTTAAGACCAGCAACCTGGCAGCCAAAGGAGGGGGCAGAATGGAGGTGGGACTCCTGCAAACTCCCACTGTCCAGTAACGGTCCCCATTGACCGACACGGTGGTTCTGGAAGAACGTACTCCCAAAGCTGTCTTTATTTGCCATGACTCAGAACTCACTACCTTGAACCGCCTTTTCCCTGGGGACATTTGCTGAAATACATGAGAGGACCCTGGTGAATATCTTGGCTGCTGGAGAGAGCCTATCGCAGTGCAAACCACAAGCTAACCCAAAAGTATTCACAGAAAACATTGAAGAATTAGACGTCTGCAGGGCACTTTGAAAAGCTGATAGATTCCCGGAGACCTAAAAGTCCATGTGCACGTGGAAGGCTGTACACATGCGCAGGGCTATGCGAATGCTCAGATCTGAGGAAGCGCAGGGCTCTTAAGTCTGGTGAATGGGGGTTCTGCATAGTCAGGAAGGGAACTCTGGAGTTGTAAGCTGCGAAGCGAAGCGTTGAAGGCAGGCCCCAACACGATGCACACAGAGCCTCTGGGCAAAGACCTAGAGGCTTTACTGGTACAAGGCCACTTAAGGAAATCTCTGTCCAGTCGCTAAAACCAAGTGAAGACTTTAATTTAGTTCTCTGTAAATTCAACTTTACCAAATCAACTCAGTGAAGTCACTAAGAAACAAGAAATGCTGAGGAGGGAGGAGAATCTGATTTTCAGAACTGTCATATCACATGATTTAAAATATCTAATTTTCTTTCTTTTTTTAATGTTTGTTTATTTTTGAGAGAGAGAGACAGAGCACGAGCAGGGGAGGGGCAGAGAGAGAGGGAGGCACAGAATCAGAAGCAGGCTCCAGGCTCTGAGCTGTCAGCACAGAGCCCAATGCGGGGCTTGAACCCACAAGCTGTGAGATCATGACCTGAGCTGAAGTTGGGCGCTCAACAGACCGAGCCACCCAGGCACCCCTAAAATATCTAGTTTTCAATAAAAAATGACAGGAGATATTAAAAACCAAAAGCATGGCTGTGCGGACTCTGAATAGACATTAGCCACACGTTCTCCAGAGAAGATATAAAAATGGCCAATAGACACATGAAAAGATGCCCAGAATCACCAGTCCTTGGAAAAATGAATATCAAAACTGCAAGACACCACTTCATACCCACTGGTGAGGCTAGAATCAAAAGGACGGATGGTAACAACTGTTCACAAGAATGTAGAGAAAGGAGAACTCGACACTCCTGGGTATAGATCTGAGGGAACTGAAAATACATGTTCGAACAAAAAGCTGTACATGAATTTTCAGAGCAGCACTACTCATCACAGCCCAAAGTAAAAACCACCCAAATATCCACCAACTGACAAATGGATAAACATTTATCATACAACGGAATATTATTCAGCCATAAAAAGGAATGGAGTACTAACTCACACCACAACATGAACAAACCTTGAAAACTTTTGTGTGAAAGAAGCCAGTCACAAAAGACTATACATTGTATGGTTTCACTTGTATGAAATGTCACAACAGGCAAATCTATAGAGACAGAAAGTAAATAAGTGCCTGCCAGGATCAGGCGGGCTGGGGAGTGAGTGCTAACAAGTAGTGTTGGGAAGGACGGCAAACAGAATTCATGAAGATTTAAGTTAAAAAGACGCGTAATAGCAACTGTATGTACCAAATAATCTCACTTATCCTTACTGATGATATTAGCAGTTATTTCCTAATTCAGGAATTTATTCCTGCTTTTCTAATTATCCACTGGCAACACAATTACCTTCGTAATTAAAAATAAAAATGTGCGGCCCCTGGGTGGCTCAGTTGGTTAAGCATTGGACTTCGGCTCAGGTCATGATCTCACAGTCTGTGAGTTCGAGCCCTGCGTCAGGCTCTGTGCTGATAGCTCAGACCCTGGAGCCTGCTTCGGATTCTGTGTCTCCCTCTCACTCTGAACCCCCTCTATTCATCTTTTGTATCTCTCTGTCTCAAAAATAAACGTTAAAAAAAATTTAAAAAAAATAAAAATAAAAATGTTTTCCAATTATATGCAGATATATGTATGAAGAAGTTTACTGCCAAAATTGTAAACCACTTAAACATCCAACAACAGAAAAAAAAGTTATTTTTTTATTTAGCTTATTTAAAGTTATTTAAAACTTATTCAAAGTTATGGTTCATCACTATGACAAATGACAATATGAAGATATGCAGTCATTTAGAAAAAGGATTTTAGTAAGTAAAAATGAAAAGCAGAATACAGAATCTTAGATACTCCATAAAGAAGCAAAACAATGTATGTGTAGAGACTAGGGATTAGGAGGAAAACAACAGGAATCTACCAACAGCAAAGACGAAAGACGACAGGGCGGTGGTTTAAAGAAGCAGGTGGGGGGCGCCTGGGTGGCGCAGTCGGTTAAGCGTCTGACTTCAGCCAGGTCACGATCTCGCGGTCCGTGAGTTCGAGCCCCACGTCGGGCTCTGGGCTGATGGCTCAGAGCCTGGAGCCTGTTTCCGATTCTGTGTCTCCCTCTCTCTCTGCCCCTCCCCTGTTCATGCTTTGTCTCTCTCTGTCCCAAAAATAAATAAGCGTTGAAAAAAAAAAAAATTTAAAGAAGCAGATGGGGGAAGGAAGCTGTCAATTCATTTTGTAAAATGAGCATTTTAGGCCGGAGGGAATGAGGGGAAACTAATACCTACTCGGCATGTGCCAATATCAGACACTGAGCAGTAAAGGGTGACTCAGAAGCCTGAGCTATTCAAATTCTACACACTCCGAAGCAAAGATTAACCCTTGGCCAGCTCTAACCTCCTGGAATATGGTGCCTGAAGAGTGTGTCTGTATACCTGGGGCCTTGGGCTCCCCCAGACAGTTTATGCTAATAATGGTGCATGGCAGGAGCCTTGGGCCACACTAGATCAGCCTGAGCTCTGCAGAGTAAGTATCCAGGTTCAGCCACATGACGCTCCATGCCTATGTGACTGACTCCCAGTAAAACCCTGGATATCAAGACTCGAGTGAGCTTGCCTGTTGGCAGTACTCTACATGTGTTGTCATACATCTTTGCTGGCAAAATTAAGCGCTGTCTGTATGACTCCACTGGCAGAGGATGACTGGAAGCGTGTGCCTGGTCTCTCCCAGACTCTACACTGTGTGTCTTTTACTTTTGCTGAGGTTTTGTTTTTTTGTTTTTGTTTTTTTTTTAAAGTAATCTCGACACCCAATGTGGGGCTCAAACTCATGATGACCCTGAGATCAAGAGTTGCAGGCTCCATCAACTGAGCCAGCCAGGCGTCTCCTATCTTTGCTGAGTTTCATCTGTATCCTTCCACTGTAATAAACCGTGATTACGAGTGTAACAACTTTTCCAAGTTCTGTGAGTCCCTCTAGCAAATCACTGAACCTGAGGTAGTCTTGGAGACTCCTATCACTGACATCTAGATATAACTCATTTCATCATCACAGCAATGTCGACAAGGGTGGGCCTATGCCAAGGAGAAGGTACATATGCATGAGAAAGAGACCACGGCAGAGGCAGAAAATGGATTTGACGTAACAAGGTCCTAAGAGATGAAGGGGACGGAATCTGGATCAGAGGTCAGTATTCATTTGTTTGTGCTTTTATTCTTCTGTTAAAAATTTTTTTATTCAAAGTAGATATATATGGAATATTGAGCATGCATTTCCAGCAGAGGGCAACACAATATTGTCTGTTTTCTAGGATAGAATTGGTTTAGAAATACACACAGCTAATCTGAATGTCTGAATCTAACGGACCAGATAAAATTCAAGATATAGTTTTGATGAGTAGGTTCAGTATTTTCTAACTCTATTAAAAGTTTGCTTAATAAATACTTCCTTCAAAAGAGGGCAGAAATGGTATGGATACGTTGATGTGGGGAAAGAAACTCAGCATCATTTCTGAGGCATTCCTGCCAAAAGTGTGTAAGTTGAACCTTGGATGAGGAAGCAAGAAACAATAATTGAGGGACATTCTATAAAATATCTGGTCAAATGCTTCAAAACATCATTGCTATAAAATATAAAGAAGTAAGGAAGAACTCAGGAATGGTGCCGTAGGAGACTAATGAGACAGGACAACTGAAAAAATGGATTGTCTTAGATTTTCTTTTGCTCTAAAGGACATTTTTTTTTAATGGTTATTTTTGAGTGACAGAGCATGAGTGGGGGAGGGGCAGAGACAGAGGGAGACACAGAATCTGAAGCGGCCTCCGGGCTCTGAGCTGTCTGCACAGAACCTGACGTGGGGCTCGAATTCATGAACCACGAGGTCATGACCTGAGCTGAAGTCGGGACACTCAACTGACTGAGCAACCCAGGTGCCCCTGCTCTAAAGGACATTTTTAGGATGATTGATAAAATCTGAATAAGGCTTATACAACAGATAATGATATGTTCATTTCCCGATTTTGATAAGTGTTCTGTGGTCATGTATTCAGGATTCCTTGGTTTTAGGAAATAATACGCTGAAGTATTTAAGGGTGAAAGGGCATCATGTTTGCAACTTTCTCTTAAAAAGTTTAGAAAAAAAAATGTATCTACGTGTGTATTAGTATACAGATAGAAAGAGAAGGATAATACCAATTTAGCAAAATGTTAATATTTGAGAATGAGAGAAACAGACTTGGAAATTCTTAGTATTTTACTTGCAAATTTTCTGTTAATTCAGAAATCATGCCCCCGTGGTGTCATCACCCACTTCCCCCAAAGGAAAGACAGTAAAAAGTAAATTTAGGTTTGGTCCAAATGAATTCAAAATCATAGGAGACTTAGCCAAAGTGTGAATCCCAGGCTCAGTTCTAGAAGTAGTTCAGTGTGGTAATTAAAAGTGTTGCAGATATGAATGGATGCCATATGTTTTAAATCTTATTTAATGTGACTAACAGTCAATTTACCTGTTACATATTTGCAGTTATCACTAATTTCAAACTCAAAGTCTCACTTTAAGAGGCTGAGGGAAGTGAAAACTTATGGTTTCAACATTAAATAAATGAATAACAAAATGCTTTTCCCAAATGATAAATATTTATATTAACAAAATTCCTTTTTCCAGTGTCGTGGAAACTAAATTATATACTCTAAGTAGATACTTGACAATTTGATTCCAGAAGATTCGAATTTAAAGTACTGTACAGCTCTTGTCTGATTTACCTCGTAAAACCCTTGTGAAGCACCAGGATAATTCTGTCGTCACTATTATACAGATAGAGGGAAACTCAGTACATCGATAGAAAATCCTGAGGCAAAATCTGGGGCTTACATCTGGTGCTTCAGACCCTAGACTAAGTTGCTAAGAGAAAGGTGAATTAAAGAATTACAACAAACTGTACATTCAGACATTCTGGCTACAGACATTCTGGCTATCTTAACAATCCTGGGTGACACTATATTCTGCTTAAAAAAAAAACAATAAACAAACATTAAAAAATCATGAATAAATACAATCTAAAAAGAGTTTAAACCCTGCTGCTCTTATGGTGAAAACAGATGATTTATACCTTCTCATAAAGTCTTTTCTGTGATTCCAGTTCCAGATGTCTCATTTCTAGGTCTTTCGCTGTAGTAGCAATTTCTTGATCTCTCATATGTACCTATGGCCAAACAACAAACTGAACACCAAAAGGAATTTACAATATAATTTCTGTTTAACAGATCTGGTAATCTTGAAATCCAAACAACCCACTAAACGTATTTACAATAAGAAGTACTGGGCTTTTGATACCAGAGTAATTGACAGTATATTAACACTCACTGTAGAGTCTAGGAATAATGTTTGAGTTAAAGTTAAGCTTAATTTTCTAAAAAGCAAAGTACAATTACCATATGCTCATCTACCCAGACTGGGAGAACAGATGGGAGCTCTTACCATATTCTATCAGCCAATATTATGTGTTAGAAAAACTTGAGCAATATAAATTTGCGGTGGCTAAAAATATAGAATGTTTAATCTTATTAAATATAATATTATTTAATGTTCTTTTTGATTAAATGTCTATACTTTTGTAAATTCACTTTGGAACTCCAAGTTTAAATGTGCCCTGCTTGGACTTAGTTAAATTTTTTTTTCATGTTTGTTTATTTTTGAGAGAGAGAGAGAGAGAGAGAGAGAGAGAGAGAGAGAGATACAGTGTGAGCAGGAGAGGGGCAGAGACAGAGACACAGAATCCAAAACAGCTGTCCAGGCTCTGCGCTGCCAGCACCGAGCCCGACGTGGAGCTCGAACCCACGAACCATGAGATAATGACCTGAGCTGAAGTCTGATGCTTCACTGACTGAGCCACCCAGGTGCCCCTTGGACTTAGTTAATTTTAAGTTTACCTTTCCCCAAATTTTGATTACTTGGGAGCTTTTCACTCCTCTACACTAGAGGGTTTGAATAAGGCCTTCTTGAGGTAGACAGAGAAACTGAGGAGCTCTCTTAATACAATACTTGGCTTCCCAAAGTCCCCATTTCTTAGGCATGATACGTGTTTCAGAAAGAAAACCAAACAAGCTACCCATCAGTCATCTCAGCCCATTCATTTATTCAGTAAACATTTAATGACCACATCACTAGTTGTATCCCTGAGTTTTAGACATTGGAAAGATAAAAGACACACCATCAAATACCTCTCATCGGAGAAACAAAGGGTAAAAATGAAAATATGGTGGGGTGTACAAGAAGGATATACACCTGGGAAGCAAATAAACCACTGACTGGCAAGCAGTTCAACTTAAGGAGGTTCCTGAGAAAACAGCTGGCTCAAAGGTGGGGATGCTTGAGTTTATGAAACAAGAGTAGTAAAAATGCCAATAGGTGGAGGAGAGGTTTGGCACAGTTAATAATGCCTCTTAGGACTTTCAATTAGAAAAGCTCTTCTGTTTATGAATTTTTAGACACACACCTAGCTCTGTGCCAGAGCAAACGCACGTCCACTCTGCTTACTGCTAACGAACGTGCAGTCACTCGTACGTGTCGCGCTGGACCCAGTCTTCCTGCTGGTGCCTGAACTCTGAGTAGGAAAGCTCTGGCAGGTTAGCAGGGTCAGAGCTTGCTATCGGAATAAGGAGATGAGGGACAGAAGGCTGGAAGGGTGGGCAGAGGCCAGATCATGCAACCTGAAAGAACTTTCCAGGATTCTTTGACAAAAAATTGCCTTCACCATCTCAAAGAGTTTGGAATAGAGAGGGCAGAGTTTTAAGCCTGTATTACTTTTGGAGAACACAGACACACTTCTAGAATAATGTATTATCAACCTCATTTGCTAGATGAGATAAAAGGAATGATAGCTTTCAAAAACCAATTTAAAATTAATTGGCTTTAAACAAAACAAAAACTACTATCTGATGCTATAAAAAAAGAGATGACAGATTTCTAATATATGAATCCAAATATTTTCAGAGGCATGTGAGTGGCTCAGTTGGTTAAGCGCCCGATTCTTGATTTTGGCTCAGGTAATGATCTCCTGGTTCATGGGACTTAGCCTCGCGTTGGAGTCTGTGCTAACAGCATGGAGCCTGCCTGGGATTCTCTCTCTCTCTCTCTCTCTCTCTGCCACCCCCGCTCATGCTCTCTCTCTCTCTCTCAAAAGTAAATAAAAAAAAATACTTTCAAAGACTGGAAACTATTTAGTATTTTACTAAAATTAGGTTTAAAACTCCCTAAATCAGTCTATACATTCAACACAATCCTAATAAAAATGCTGTTAGGATCAGGGGAGGTAAGGATTCAGAAAGAAAGAGTGGTAAAATTCTCAAAGTCTATTTGAAATGATACACATTTGAGAATATGGAAGAAAACTATGAAAAGGCAGACTAATAGTGGGAATTAGGTCCGCTAGTCAGAAAAACGTTATAAAGCTGCCATTCAGTGTGGTGTTGGAGGGGATAAAGCGCGTGCGGGGATAGAACACTTAGTAACCATCCGCTGGCAAGTGACTCTGCTAATCAAAGAGTGGGTGTGACTGTGTGCCAAGAAAACCGTATTTGGGGATACTGAAGTATCAATTTCATTGTTTTTAAGATGTCATATAATTTTCATGTCAAGAAATTATTATTTACTTGAGTTCTTTTAACCATTTAAAAAGTTAAAACCATTCTTACTCAGGGTCCTCACAAAATAGGTAGCAGGCCAGATTAGTTGGTGCTTTATAATTTGCTGACCTTTGTGACACATCAAAGATCAAAACCAACAAACAAACCCACCACAGAGGGGTGCCTGGGTGGCTCAGTCGGTTAAGCGTCTGACTTCAGCTCAGGTCATGATCTCGCAGTTCATGGGTTCGAGGCCTGTGTTGGGCTCTGTGCTGACAGCTCGGAGCCCGAAGCCTGCTTCAGATTCTCTGTCTCCCTCTCTCTCTGCCCCGCCCCCTACCTGGCTCACGCTCTGCCTCTCTCTCTCAAAATGAATAAACATTAAAAAAAAAACCCCAAAAATGTAAAATTTGAAAAAATATGCATAAATGTAATCTTAGAATGGCAAGTCCTTTCTAAATAGGACACAGGGGGTGCCTGGCTGACTTAGTCAGTACAGCATCCAACTCTTGATCCCAGGGTCATGAGTTCAAGCCCCACACTGGGCATGGAGCCTACTTAAAAAAATAAAAATAAGTAAGTAAATAAATAGGACATGAAACCTAGAAATCATAAAAATAAAAAGTTATTCAAAAATTAAAGTATTTTGCATGATTAAAAAAAGACATGATAGCCACTCTTAAGAGACAAGCAACACTGACGTGAGGAAAACATTTGCAACGAACAAAAGGGTTACTGTCCTAACTCTAAGCTGTATGCAGCCATTAGTTACATATGTCTGTTGAGCGCTAAAATGTGACCAGTCCAAATTGAGGTGTCCTATAAGCTGACTACTGGATTTCAAAGATTTAGTGAAAAAATTTTTTTTAGTGTTTATTTTGCGAGAGAGAGACAGAGAGTGAGCAGGGGAGGGACAGAGAGAGAAGGAGACACAGAATCGGAAGCAGCCTTCAGGCTCTGAGCTGTCAGCACAGAGCCACCCAACATGGGCTTGAACCCACGAACTGTGTGGTCATGACCTGAACTGAAGCTGGACACTTAACCAACTGAGCCACCCAGGCACCCCTCAAAGATAAAGTAAAACAGCTCATTAACCATGTCTTTATACTAATTACATATTAAAATAATTTGCAAATATCTGGAGTTAAATAAAGTGTGTTAAAATTAATTTCATCTGTTTCTTCTTTTTTTTTTTAATTTTTTTTTTCAACGTTTATTTATTTTTGGGACAGAGAGAGACAGAGCACGAACGGGGGAGGGGCAGAGAGAGAGGGAGACACAGAATCGGAAACAGGCTCCAGGCTCTGAGCCATCAGCCCAGAGCCCGACGCGGGGCTCGAACTCACGGACCGCGAGATCGTGACCTGGCTGAAGTCGGACGCTTAACCGACTGCGCCACCCAGGCGCCCCTCTTCTTACTTTTTTAATGTGGCTATTAGAAAACAAAATTGCCTATGTGGCTCACATTGTATTTCTACTGGATGGTGCTGCCCCAAATGGCACAAACAGCTCATGTAAATCGATAAGAGAAAACTTGATAGAAAAGCGCACAAATGATAATGGATATACAATTTATATTTCTTCCACAAATGGAAGACAAGTAACTGGAGAGAAACTTAACCTCACTAGCAAGAAAAAAGAGGCAAATTAGAATATATAATTTCCACCCAGCAGATTGGCAAATGTTAAGACTGGTGCACTCCAAATTGACTAGGGTATAGGCACTCTTACATATGCACTTAAAATAACATAGGTGGGTTCATTTTTGGAGGATAATTTGGTATGCCTTGGAATTTACTCAACAAAACTGTGTCTGCAACTCAAGGTTTGTACTGAGAACATACAACCTAGCACCATCTTGTAGAGCAAAGCATTGCAAACAACGTCAATGTCCAATAGCAAAGGATTAAATAAATTATGACGGTCACACAATGGAATACTATGCAACCATAAAAAAGGGAAAAGATAGGGGGTGCCTGGCTGGCTCAGTCAGTGGAGTATGAGACTCCTGGTCTCAGGGTTTGTGAGTCTGAGCTCCGTGTTGGGTATAGCAATTACTTAAAAATAAAATTTTGGGGCGCCTGGATGGCTCAGTTGGTTGGGTGTCTGACCGGCTCAGGTCATGATCTCACTGCTCGTGAGTTTGAGCCCCATATCAGATTCTGTGCTGACAGCTCAGAGCCTGGAGCCTGCTTCAGATTTTGTCTCTGTCCCCCTCTGCCCCTCTCCTGCTCGCTCTCTGTTTCTGTCTCTCTCTCTCAAATATAAAAAATAAAACATAAAAAAAAAATTTTTTTAAATATCTTTAAAAGAAAAAGATATATATCCATTTTCTCATTTTATTTCTGGGGACAAAATGAGAGAAAGTAGGAAAGGTCTATTTTTGACTCCATGTATTTAATAATGGAAATTTTCTTATACTGTCCATGTGTACATTTTTATATTAAAAAAGAGTACTTCCCCTACTCAGTTAGTGGTTAACTGATTCTTCTATTTTTAGAGAAATAGTCATCAAGGACACCAGTCAAATTGACTAACTTTCTTGACATTTCTGAAAACTTAAACTATTAATGAAAGAGATCAGGAAAAGCTGACGGAAAAAGTAAATAAAATCAAAGGGTCTATTTAGTATTCATTGTGGATCCTGGCAATAACCTTTAACTTGAAGGTGGTCACAACATTTGAGTGAGAGTGAATGGAGATCATGTGTGGGAACTAAGAGAAGAATCATGAACCTTTCTCTCGATTTCATCGTTCAGTCTTCTTAGTTCCATTTCACGCTGATCTTGCTGAAGCTTCAGAAAGCGCCTTCTTGTAGCATCTTGTAAGTGCATTTCCTTCGCTCTCAGCTCTCTTTTCACAGAAGCTAGTCTTAAACACAAAATACGTCAAGAGGAAAGCATGAAAACATTTCCCAATGTGGATTTAAATGGAAAAATGCTACGTTTTGCAACAACGAAAGGCCTGGCCCACATCCCCAGCTTAGCTGCTGTTGTACCACACACAGCTGTAGGAGTAACACACACACACACACACACACACACACACACACACACACACACAGAACGAACGACGCCCGTGTCTGCATTTGTGAAAATGACAAGCGGTCCAAACACAACTGGTTATTCTTTTCATATTTAAAAGTTCCTAACAGGTCTACTCAGATCATCTCAATATAATCGATATCCTTTATCTGAAGGAAGAATGCCAAAAAACGCTCCAGTGTTACCAAAGATTATGTATGCTTATTCTTTCAGAATTTTAGGAGCAGGTTACTGCTCAGTTCAGTCATTCTTTTTAACCCACACGTGAAATCGGTTTCATGAAGTCCCAATCAAAAGTAAAAATAAGTAAACAGTTACAGAAGTGAGTTTCCCCACAATTTGGCATAGTCTTAATGCTCATCCCATAATCTTAATTTAAACATTTTGTTTTATGAATATACTTTTGAATAAGCATTTAATACATCTTCCTCTGGCCTCCAACGCATGAAATGCATAATGAGATAATCCTTTTATGTTCCAATTTTCAAGTCACACAGATATGTTTAAAACATAATTTTCAAAATTATACTCCCCTAAAGGTGATTTATCCAGCGCTGTATTACAAAGCATTTCTGCCTACAGTACAATGATGTTTCTAATAATGTCCTCCAAGGAACATTAGATCTTGTATTACTTCTGAATAATCAGTGCAAAGTTATAGTCAATGTAGTTTTAGAATTACATTTCACTATATGCCAATTTTTTGCAATGTGGTATATGCAGATATCTTTTTACTAACTTAAATATTTGCTTACTGGGCATGCCATGGCCGGGTAATGTTGTATATAGAAAAAAGGAAGTAAAAATCATCCAACTGACTCACATGTCCAGAGTTTTTCGAAATGATCAACACACCTCTGTCTCTGCTGTACCATCTTCTCCTCCTCCTGTAAGAGCATTTCTCTCCTTGTCTCCTCAGCTTTACAAAGAAGTTCTTGTTTTTGGTACCAAGCTTCATCTTCAACTCTTTGCTGGTCTACTTCAGCTTGCATATCTTCAACCATCTGCCTTAAATAGGTAATATTATTATTATATCAAGATGCAAACAAGACCCCAATATGAATGTGTGGTTATGAAAGGGTAAATTACTATTTCCCTTTGAGACCTTGAATTACTGCCTTTCACTTTTACAAATAAAATTTTACCTCATTAAAGTAGTAGAAAACATGGAAAAGGGGGCGCCTGGGTGGCTCGACTGGCTGATTGTCTGACTCTTGATTTCGGCTCAGGTCATGATCTCACAGTTTATGAGTTCAAGCCTCACATCAGGCTCCACGCTGACAGAGCAGAGCCTGCTTGGGATTCTCTCTTCCTCTCTCCCTGCCCTTCCCCTACTCTCTCTTGCATGCATACACGCTCTCTCTCTCTCAAAATAAATAAACTTAAAAAAAAAAAAAGCATTGAAAAAGATGCCCTACACAAGTCTCACAAAAAAATGCAAACAAAGAAAACTGAGTAACTTAAAATCCAAGAACAACTAAAACACAAAATGTATACCAGATCAAAATGTCATTATTTTACTTCTATATACAAGAATTAAATATCTTTAAAGATATTTCTAGCCTTCAAACTCTGATTTTACACAAATACTTAATAATTTATCTGTGTTTCTTACAAAAAATTTCTTGTCTGTATTTTTAACAGATTTTGCTTCTATCACACAAATAACAACTGTTCTATGATTACCTCTCCCTTAAGAAGTCCAACTCATCATTCCTTATTCGTTCTCGCTCCTGTGTCTGATAGTCCACGATAAACTTTGGATACTGGTTAAATACTGGATATTGCCCTTTCGTCAACGCCACAAAAGCATCAAGCTTGCCGTTCGGATGAATATCGGTAGGAGTGGTATCCATGAGATGATAAACTTCTCTAATCACAACACTTATATCCAGGTTATTCCGATGATGAAAAAAATACTGTAAGAAAATTTTGTGTTTGAGTTGAGATTTACCTAACAAAGCCATTATGAGGTAGAATTAAAACAAGAGTTTAAAAAGTAAATGTGAATTTATCTTTAGGAGGATTTCCTCCTTCCTCCCTTCCTACTGCCTTTCTTTCTTTTTTGGCAAATTCGCTGAAGCTTTTCTTAACCTAAGTTTTATTTTTTTTTTTATTTTTATTTTTTTTTTTAAATTTTTTCAACGTTTTTATTTTTAACCTAAGTTTTAAAATGAAGATCCAATTTCATATTTTCAAAGTCAAATAAAATTTCAAAACCAAACATTTGAAATAATACTTTGAAAATCTGAACTCAAACCAAAGGCTTCCTTTGTATCAGAAGAAGAATGCTTCACCCAACAATGGAATAAACTTTTCTGCTTGCGTTCTTTTCCCTTCAAAATCCAAAATAAATAAAACTGAAAATAAATTAGCTTGATTCATTAAACATATCTGAACTGTTTCCACATTAACTTGTTCTGCTGGCAGGTCCGAACTCTAACATACATATATGGATGTATCCTGCGAACATTAAGTAAAAATAAAGTTTGACGGGAACCATAAAATAAGTAACAAACAAACCCAATTCATCCCGTCTACCGAAAAAACCTCCCCCTTTAAAAACCTCCTCTAATGCTAATTCCGGCCAAGTCTCAGAATTCTCCTAGTTACCACTTTGTATGTGTGTGTAATAAGCATGCAGATTGTCACGGACCAGATGGATCGCTGATAAAACCACGCACGGAATTAACAACGACCAAACTGTTAAACATCCTTTCCGTAGGCAACAAGCACTAAATTCCAGTGCTACCGAGTTTGTTTTCTAAAGGGATGATTTTAAGACAGTTAGTCTGCTGTAACTGTCTGTTGAATTATCTACCAACGATGTCAGGGTAAGGATGTGATCTAACTTGCTCTCCACTGTTTACCACGTTCCACGGGCGCCGGACGTGCAACAGGTACTCAATAAGCGAATGGAGTTTTCAACTGAAATACATGAAAGTTGAGAACTGCTACTTGAGAACAAGGATATTTACCTCAAAATCATCTCTGAGACTGCAGTTGAGCAGAGGAGCCCTGGAACATGTGTTGTAGGCCACGACAGTCATCAGGAGGAATGAAGGATGGTTGGAAAAGACATTATCAAATAATTTTAGCCACTCCTCTCTTGTTAGTACTTCTGAAAAAACGGTTTCAAGAAGAGGCCATGCATACAGCTACAATCAATAAGGAAAAATTGATCAGTCTTCTACAGAAAAGCCGTAAGTCTTCATTGCTAATACTCTCTTACATTTGATGTAGCTATTAAAAAATCGTTATATCAAAAACAATTATGAAAAGAACTACCTCACTATGGACCCTTCTTTATAGATTTTTAGGAGAGCGGTTTAATGGAGAAAAAGAATGGAATACTTTTTATTCCATTCTTTATTCCAAAATATAAAAGGTGACCGGTTTTTTATTATATACTTTCAAGAAAATACTGCTATATTTATACCAGCACCAATGTGAGCTTCCAAAATAAATCATGTTATTCTAAAAACCTTTTACTTCTTACCTGGGAAGTTATATCATGATCTATGAAATGCTGCAGTAGTTCTTTGTCGTGAAATGCCAGAACATTTTCTATCATACTGAGAATATTGATAGGAGGATTAGGAAAATATTCAAACCAGTGTTGACACCAATTGACTATGAAGAAAAAAATGGGAAATTTATCTTTACCATTCTGTATTATCAAAGGACTTCGTAATTCTTAAATGTATCCACTCTATGTCCTTAATATGCCCATTAATAAAGAAAACATGATAACTCTTTAAATTCTAGAATAATCGATTTTAAAGTTCCATCATGTTAACTTAGTATTTTAGGTCTGTAGAACTGGCCAATTTCTCCAAATGAGAGCGGTCAATGACAAAGTGTCCATTAAAACAAACAAAACTTCCCAAAGTATTCCTGATCCTCACCACAGGGCACTCTGCTTCCTGCTTCTCCTGGTTAACAAAATGACCCTTCGAAAAAAAGGTTCCTTGTTAAGTCTTCATTAAATGTGATGAATGTTAAGTGCCAATCTCCTGAAATCTACTCAAGTTCAGACCTAATCAAAATTAGAAAAGTTCACGGGAAATGTTAAAAATTACATTCTTATGCATCAGTAGCAATACATTAAAAAAATGGGCATGTATCAAATCCCTATTCTTGAAATGTTATATGAGAATAAACATGTCTCCATTACTAGGACAAGAATGACTGTTCCACAGCCATGGTAACAAGTAACCACCAGAATTGTTTTCATTTTTGTATTTTAATTAAAAAAATTTTTTTTAATGTTTATTTATTTTTGAGAGAGAGAGAGAGAGAGAGAGAGAGAGAGAGAGAGAGAGAGAGTCAGGGAGCAGCAGCAGAGAGAGAGGGAGACACACAAACTGAAGTAGATTCCAGTCTCTGAGCTGTCAGCACAGTGCTTGACACAGGGCTCGAACCCACAAACTGTGAGATCATGACCTGAGCTGAGTCGGAGGCTTAACCGACTGAGCCACCCAGGCGCACCACAGCCCCCAGCATTGTTTTTAAATCTATGTCATCAATGACAACCTATTCAGTTGACCTATCTTTGAAAACCAAACAGTGACAGCGGTATCCTCTGAAAGTCAGCCAGTGGAAAGCATTCTGCTAAAGATGCTTCTAAAGCTGACTTTAGGGGCACCTGGGTGGCTCAGTCGGTTGAGCGGCCGACTTCGGCTCAGGTTATGATCTCATGGTCCGTGAGTTCAAGCCCCGCGTCGGGCTCTGTGCTGACAGCTCAGAGCCTGGAGCCTACTTCTGATTCTGTGTCTCCCTCTCTCTGACCCTCCCCTGTTCATGCTCTGTCTCTCTGTCTCTCAAAAAAAAAAAAGAAAAAAACTAACATAAAGCTGACTTTAACTCACTGAGTAACCACTGCAACCCCCAAAACATTCTCCTCAAAAACCCTGGTAAGATCAGTACGTTTCACTCAATGAACTGTATCTAACCACCACAGTGCTCCTTAATTATTAAATTCAGATTTTTTTACTTTAAACATTGAGTTGTGATTTCATCCTATGATGATAAGATCTTCTTCTTTCTCATATTAGCAAAAGAAGGCTTCGATTAGCAGAATTTTGGATACACAGGGTTTATAAAGGGCTCACTAATGCCAGAAGTCAATTATTTATTAGAAAGTAAATTTGAGTTAATAATTAAGGCATTAATAAACTCTTGCAAAGACTAAACTTTAAAAGACATTACTTCAACTTCTTTAACTGCTGCTTTTAAGTTAACTTTAAAAGAAAAATCCAGTTCAGGGGCGCCTGGGTGGCTCAGTAGGTTAAGCGTCCAACTCTGAATTTTGGCTCAGGTCACGATCCCACGATTTGTGGGCTCAAACCCCGTGCTGTTAGTGTAGAGCCTGCTTGGGGTTCTTTCTCCCTCTCTCCTCCTCCCCTGCTCATGAGCTCTCTCTCTCCCTCATAAATAAATTAAAAAAAAAAAAAGAAAAAAATGCAGTTCAGCAACATGTACTAAGTACCTACCATGTCTCAGACACTGCTAGTGCTAGGAATTTTAACACACACACACACACACACACACACACACACACACACAGCCCTGATTCCTGTATCTAAATCTTCATCAACAGAACAGTGTTCTCATTTAGGCATGAGGGAAACCCCGCTTTACACAGAAACTGTTTGCCTTCTCTTCTTTCATTCTGCTCGGTGTCACCACAACAGAGTGTGCGTAGAGGACCCGGTGACAGAACGGGGAGCAGGATAAAGAGAAATACCTGTGTGGAGATCCCTGACCAAACCACAACAACTTCCTCTTGGTCATAAAAGACCATAAAGAATGCCTACAGAAGACTCATAAACATTCCAAATTCTACATCAAAGTGACCGTGTTCCATCAAACTTTCCCCTGGGTCCCAAGTAGACTGTGAACCTAAAAAGCCAGAACAACGGCATATTGCAAGCAGCGCTAACATTTAGTTGGAGCTCAGTAAATGTTTACTTGCAATAAAGTTAGTTTGAGACCCTTGATGAAAACTCACAGCTACTCATGCTGATCATGATGGATCTTCTAGATTTAGATTTCAGGTTTAGAAGAGAAAATCAATTTCCCTAGCACACAATCATACTCCAGGGATGTAACAAGATTTTACTGGAAATATCAATTAGTTTTGCACGCTTACCTAGATATAATAAGCCTTTCTTATGGTAAAACATAATGTGCCACTTTAACCATATTTAAGTGCACGATTCAGTGCCATCAATTATATTCACAGTGCTGTGTAACCATCACTATTTGCAAAATCCTTTTCCAAAAAGAAACTGTACCCATTCAGCACTAACTTCCTATTTCCACCTCCCACAGCCCCTGGTAAGCTCTAATCTACTTTCTACGTCTATAAATTTTCCTATTTGAGATATTTCATATAAATTTGTCCTTTTATGCCTAGCTTATTTCACTAAGCATAATGCTTTCAAGGTTCATCCATGTTGTACCATGTATCAGAATTTCATTTCTTTAGATGATGGAATAATATTCCATTGACTATATATATATGTATATATATATATATAGAGAGAGAGAGAGAGAGTTTATCCATTCACCTGTTAACAACAATGATGTTAACATAATGAGGATGGTGATGGTGACACTCAGGCTGTTTCTATCTTTTGGCTGTTTGGAATAATGCTGCCATGAACATTCACATCCAAGTATCTGATCGGGGCTCTGTTTCCAGTTCGTTTGGGTATATCCCTAAGAGTGCAATTGTTGGGTTATATGGTAATTTTATGTTTAACTTTCTGAAGAACTGCCAATTTTCCACAGTGAACGTACATTTTACATTTCCAGCAGTGTATGAAGGTTCCAATTTTTCTCCATTCTCGCCAACACTTGTGCTTTTTTCTGTTTTTTAATTATAGCCATCCTAGTAGGTATAAAGTGGTACCCTGGCGTGTGGTTTTATGACTAATGATCCAGAGGATCCTTTCATGTACTCGTTAGCCATTTGTGTATCTTCTAAGGAGAAATGTTTAATCAAGTCCTATGCCCATATAAAAATTGGATTGTCTTTTTGTTGTTGAGTTGCTTCTTTTCCTTTTAAAACTCTAAGTGTTATTGCCAGAGTAAACTAGGAAAACCCTTCTGAGGAATCAGTTGGAATACTCATAGTTTATGACCTAATAATACCAATTGTAGGAATCTGACCAAGAGAAAATACTGTAAATATTTATATGTGAAGATCATTATAACACTGCTTCTTTAACTAGGTAAAAATTAAAAATAACCTAAATGTTCAACAACAGATCAGACTAGTACACTCACATTAGAGACTATTATAATCACGTGGGAAAAAAAAAGAATATTACAGTCACTAAAATATTTATAAAGTTTATAAAAAGAAATATACATATTAAATAAAATAGTATAATTATAAAAATATAAAAATTAAAAACCTGCTTTTAAGTATGGAAAAATTATCAGAAAAACTAAAAGTCTAGCAGTTGGCACTAAACTATGATATACCTGTATAATGAAATATTACATTATGCAGGGAATAAACTATGTTTTTTAAGAATATTTAATGATTTGGGGGAAATGCTCTTACAAGAAATTCATCAAGGGGCGCCTGGGTGGCTCGTCATTTGAGCTCCAGCTCTTGATTTCAGCTCAGGTCATGATCTCATGGTTTGTGAGATTGAGCTCTGCGTTTGGCTGTGCTGACAGGGTAGAGCCTGCTTGGGATTCTCTTTCTCTCTCTCTCTCTCTTTCTCTTTCTCTCTGCCTCTTCCCTGCTTGTACTCTGTCTCTCTCAAAAATAAATTAAAAACTTAAAAAAATTCATCAGTGTATGGGGGTGCCTGCCTGGGTGGCTCAGTCAGTTAAGCGTCCGGCTTTGGCCCAGGTCATGATCTTGTGGTCTGTGAATTCGAGCCCTGCGTCGGGCTCTGTGCTGACAGCTCAGAGCCTGGAGCCTGCTTTGGATTCTGTGTCTCCCTCTCTCTCTCTCTGCCCTCCCTCTCCTGTTCATGCTCTGTCTCTCAAAAATAAATAAAACATTAAAAAGAAATTCATCAATGTATTATCAAAGATTATACATGGGGAGGAGGAACACTGGTGAATTTTCTTTTGTATATTTTCCTATATTTTCTCCAATGATCAGGAAAAAGTTATCAAATCAAATGCAATGTAATTAAATGAACAAAAAAACATAAAGTATACTAAAATATTCACAATATATATGCTTGAATCTTTTTATTTCTACTCTTCAGAATTTTACTGTTATAGTTAAGTGCTTATCTCCTTTGTACAAGAAAATCTTTTTAAATAATTTAAAATACAAATGAAACTGGTGATTTTTGTTAAACCAATGTAAATTGGATCTGGTTTATCAACTGTTTAGCTGACCCAATTATATTAAGATGAAGAAAGGATTCAGTTTTCAGTGTAGACGAGCTGGTAACACAATGGTTGGGAGCACAGGCTAGAGTCTGACTGCCTGGGTTCACATCCCTGTTCTGCTACTAACCTACCCTGGGGAACTTAAGCTATCTGTGCCTCAGTTTCCTCAACTATAAGAAGGATATAATAACACCTACCTCATAGGACTGTTGCAAGATTTAAAGAAGTTAATAAAGGCAAAATAATAAGAATGCTACCTGTTAAAGAGAAAGTTCTCAATAAATGTGCACTATGAATAATGAGAATGAGGATAGCAGCCAGAACTTGCCACATTAGGCACTGTGCGCTAAATGCTTTACGTTCTCACTAAAATCCTATGAATAATAACTGACTTTCAGTAAGTGAAGCACCTGCTTCCTTCTGACCACCAAAATCTGGCCTATAACATTATCTTCTAAAATGCAACTATCCTGAGTCCCCTCAGTGGCTCAAACAGTTGAGCATCTGACTCTTGATTTTGGCTCAGGTCATGAACCCAGGGTCATAAGATTGAGGCCCGCGTCAGGCTCCACACTGACTGTGGAGCCTGCTTGGGATGCTCTCTCTTTCCTTCTGTCCCCCTGCTCCTCCCTGCCAATAAAAAATAAAATGTAACTCTTCAAATTCTCTTGTAAATTTAAAAAAAAAAAAAGGTTTATGTATAAATGTCCAAACCATCCATTTTGTGCTCTAAGTCTGTTTGCTTCCCACTAGAATTGTTGAATGTTGCAAAGTTGCAAAGACATCAGAAAAACACACAGGAATCCACTCCTGGTTTCATTATTACATACTTATTTACTTACTTATGAGAGTAGCAACAACTTCAAAACAGATGAGTTGGTTGTTCTGGAATAATTTTACAAATGGAAATGCCAAGAGTGGAAGATACGGTGTGTCGCTAAAGATGGCAGACCAGTGAGCTAATGCGGAGAGCGTTCTGTGGATCAGACAAGGAAATACAGGCCAGGAAACAGTTTGCTACTAAAATTCATCTATGTAATATATTAACATGATAAAAAATTGGATACAGGGGCGCCTGGGTGGCTCGGTCGGTTAAGCATCCGACTTCGGCTCAGGTCATGATCTCACGGTCCGTGGGTTCAAGCCCCGCATCGGGCTCTGTGCTGACTGCTCAGAGCCTGGAGCCTGTTTCCGATTCTGTGTCTCCCTCTCTCTCTGCCCCTCCCCCGTTCACGCTCTGTCTCCTTCTGTCTCAAAAATAAAATAAACGTTAAAAAAAAATTAAAAAAAAAATTGGATACAGAAGGGATATTTGGTGAAAGTTCTCCCTCCTACTTTTATCATCTAGTTTACCTCCCCAGAATCACTGTTAAAAGTATAGTGATTTTACTTTACAAAATGTATAGTGATTTTACTTTACTTTACAAAAAAATATTGTGATTTTAAAAATCACAAACGTAAATGTTGTTTTGCACCTTGCATTTTTTGCTTAAATAGTGTCTTGGAAATAGTTCATTATCAGTATATGTGGAGCTTTGATACACAAGACCGTTCTGTATAAATATACCCTAATTTCTTTAACGTGGCCTTACTGGGCATTTGTTTCTAATCCTTTATAACCAATGCCATGCTTACTGTTGTATTTACATCATTCTTAATGTGGGAATATAGATTTGGATAAATTCCTAGAAATGGAATTGCTGAGTCAAAGGACATGTGCATTAATTTCAATAGCCAGTGCCAAATTATTCTCTGCAAAAATAGTGTCTGTTCACATTCTCATTAGCAGAGTTAAGGGGATGCCCATTCTCTCACTCTAGCCAACATGTTTTATTATCAACCTACTTTTTATACCTTTAGTCTAGATGCAAAATGGTATTTCAATATGGTTGTGTATATATATATATATATATACATATACATACATACATACATATATATACATACATATATATACACATATACACATTTTTTCCAATGTAATTTTACTTTTGTTAAAAAAATTTTTTTGTAATGTTTATTTATTATTGAGAGACAGAGAGAGACAGAGCATGAGCATGGGAGGGGCACAGAGAGGAGGAGGAATCTGAAGCAGGCTCCAGGCTCTAAGCTGTTAGGCTTGAACTCACAAACCACGAGATCATGACCTGAGCCAAAGTTAGATGTTTAACCGACTGAGCCACCCAGGCACCCCTCCAATGTAATTTTGATTAGCATTTATTATAAGGGAGGTATAGCATCTTTACATGTTTAAGAACCATATCCCCAGCTATGAACTATACATTCAATCCTTTTTGTTTTTTATTGGTTGGTCCTTTCCATGTTCATTTACACGAATACATCGTATAGAAATTAGCCTTTCATTTATCTGATGTTTTGTATATATACGTACTTTCTCGGCTTCATATATGTCTCTGGGGAATTTTTTTACATGTAGAGATTTCTGTTCATATCAAGCTCTTCTAGATATGTCATGCTCAAAAAAGGCCTGCTTTACTCTAGGACTGCAATTCTCCCATATTTACTCCTGATACTTTTAAGGTTTGTCTGTCTTTTTTTTTTTTGTTTAAACCTTTCGTTTTGAAATAGTTTCAGGTTTACGAAAAGTTGCAAAAACAGTAGAGCGTTCCTGTATATCTCACTCAAATTCTTCTCATGTTAACATCTTGCATAAACACAGTAGTTATCAACACTTAGGATTTAACATCGGTACTATGCTAGTAACTAAATCAGACTCATTCAGATTTTATCATTGTTCCCATTTTCCTGTGTGCTGGGTTTTCACCTCGCCAGTCTAGGATATAACACTGCATTCATTCGCTAAGTCACCATAGGTTCTTCCAGGGCAGGAGCTCCCCAGTCTCTTATTTTTTGGACACTGACATTGTTGAGGAATGCCAGTTATTTTATAGATTGGCCCTCAACGTTTTCTCATGATGTGGACGGACGTTATAAATGTTTGGCAAGAATATCAAGAAAGTTATGGGCAACATACTGATGTGTGTTACCGCTGGTGACTTTAAATTTGACTACTTGGCTAAGGTGGTACCTGCTGAGTTTCTCTACTATAAAATTACTATCTTCCCATTCGTAATTAATAAATTATCTCAAGGAAGATTCCATATTGCTGCAATATACTGGGCATACCTCTGTAATACTCTGAGTAGTTTCCTACTTTTGATGGGGTATTTCTTCTGAAGGTTGAGAAATGCCACGTGAACACCTTTATCCACCAGGCTACTAAATGCAGTATGATTTTCAGGCAGTTGTAGCAGAGAGCGCCAAATGAACATTCTGAAATAAAAATAGAATTTTAACCAAGAGAAGTTTGGGGGGTGCAACTGATTTAACATAAAAGAATATAAATTTTACCTGTATTTCATTGGATATTCACCATAGCCTTTTAATAAGATTTGTAAACGCTTTTTGTTTAATCCATCTGACACCTCATTCTTAAAGAAAAAAAATAATGTCGATAAATGACGTAATCACAAAACTGAAAAGGTAACACAGCCCACAGTGGCTTTCCAACTTCAGAACACAACACACAGTAAAAAAAAAATTTTTTTACATCTGAGACTTTCTATTCTCTCTCTCTCTCCAGTGTGCATACTGTGTGCAGATAAAGTTCCTGACATATTACCCTAGGTCCAATTTTGACAAACTTTTCTGTAAATGGTCAGTCGATTTCTTCCCTCTCCCTCTTTTTTTCCATCTTCTTGATTTTTTTTTTTTAATGGAAATCTGAAGGTCTTTTTTAAAGTTTATTTATTTTCAAACAGAGTGTGAGCAGGGGAGGGGCAGAGAGAGAGAGAGAGAGAGAGAGAGAGAGAGAGAGAGAGAGAATGAATCCCAAGGAGGCTCCACACTGTCAGCATAAAGTCTGACACAGGGCTCGATCCCACGAACCATGAAATTATGACCTGAGCTGAAATCAAGAGTCAGACACTCAATTGACTGAGCCATCCAGGTGCCCCTCCCCGCCTTACTTTTAAGTCAATTTTTATCTTGATGGAAAAATACTTCATAAATTTTTGGATTATAAAGCCAGTTTCACAGATTACTTCATTTGATACTAACAACTCAATGAAACGGATGGGATGCTGTTTTCTTTTCTTTGAGAAAATGGGAAGGTCAGCGCTCAGTGCCACGAACCTGTGAGTTCAGGTCACTAACTTGCTGAATAAGTCTCAGCTAAAGACTCAAAGCCAGGTTTTCTGACTTAGTTCAATGCCAATGTGAGAGGGGTGAAGGGAAACCCCAAGATGATAGCGAATGAAGATCCCCATTTGAGAGCCATGCACCAGACACTCTGGGCAACTGGGTGAGACTGGGGCAGTGTGATCTATGAAACAGATACATTCATTTTTGTCATCTGCAGGACACCTGCTGCCACTGCAACCTTTTTTTTTTTTTTTTTTTTTAATTTTTTTTCAACATTTATTTTTGGGACAGAGAGAGACAGAGCATGAACGGGGGAGGGGCAGAGAGAGAGGGAGACACAGAATCGGAAACAGGCTCCAGGCTCTGAGCCATCAGCCCAGAGCCTGACGTGGGGCTCAAACTCCCGGACCGCGAGATCGTGACCTGAGCTGAAGTCGGACGCTTAACCGACTGCACCACCCAGGCGCCCCTGCAACCTTTTTTTAAACAAAGATAAAATGCCCAGGTGAGTTTGGCCTGAGTTTGATCTGTTCTCATCTGGACCATCTATGGGTAAAGATCCCACTTCCCCTTCCAGGTCCTGACACTGATCGTTGAAGAGATGCATCTCACCGTGCACAAGGGCTCTCCTTCGCCCTACTCTTAGCGCTGGCTGAGAGTTGCTCAGAAGCAGAATGCTCCCTGATGTAATCCTGGGGGATTTCCAAATTTCACTAATACTAGAGCTCTGCCAGATGCCCTGACTGTGATGTCTCTTTTATTTCCCAGAAGTCAACTGGGATCATGGCCCCAGTTTTCCCAGAAAAGGCTCCTGTAAATTCTCAGGAAAGCTGTAGTCAGACCACGTCTCAGAGCTAACATTCAGCTTATTCTCTCATTAGAGCATCAACTAATAGGAACGACATTGTCCAATCTTTACACAGCTAGATTTGTGCCTGCTACTTAGCATTTTAAAACTAAACCCTGGGGCACCTGGGTGGTTTAGTCGGTTAAGCGTCCAACTGTGGCTTAGGTCATGATCTCACAGTTCGCAGGTTTGAGCTCTGCGTCGGGCTCAGTGCTGACAGCTCAGAGCCTGGAGCCTGCTTCGGATTCTGTGTCTCCCTCTCTCTGCCCCTTCCCTGCTCATGCTCTGTCTCTCTCTCTCTGAAAAATAAATCAACATTAAAAAAATTTTTTTAAGTAAAAAAAATAATAAATAAACCCTAAACAATATTTTGTTTAGGGTTACAGGTAGAGATGATAAAACTATAAAGATAATCAAGGACATAATTAGCACAAAAGCGAGGACAATAGTTACATCTCTGGGACAGGGAGAGAGATGTGGGTGGGGATAAGCACACAGGAGCTTCAAAGCCAGGGGTAACACGCTCTTAATGAGGATCTGGGTATGCCCAGAAAAGTGTTTACATGTCAGGTCTGAGAATGCTACCCTTAGAAAGGCATACTAACAAGGTTTGGCCTTGTCTAGTGCCTAGAAACCTGGATTTCGAGAAAGTTCCCACTATCCCCAGAACCAGTAAGAGCGGCTCACTGTGCCTGAATTGTTTGTATGCTATGATGTATGCTGAACACCTAATTTCCATGTAGACTCTGGGATTTTGACATGTACTAAACAGAGAATGCCTACATAGCCAGCCTCCACTAAAAGCTCCAGGCACTGGCTCTCTAATGAATTTCCCTGTAGACAACACATTATATTTTTTACACGAGTTTCACAATTTTCAAATGCTCAGAGAAAAAAAGGGGTTATTAAAATTAATGTGAAAAATGTCAAGTGCTGGTGAGACCATGGAGCACTGGAGTTCTCAAATACTAGAGCTCTTGGTGGGAATACGCATGGTTTCAATCAACTTCTTGGGAAAACTGACAACTTACTACAGATGAATAAGCCCATTGCTAATAAGCCAGTAATTCCATTGCTAGGTTTATATCCGGCATAAATGTGTCCTATGTTCACAGACAGAGATGTAGTAGAATGTACTAGAATAGTGGCAGCCCTATTTCTAATAGCACAAAAAATTAGAAAACTACCCGAATGCTTACTGACTACAGAATGGATAAAATATGGCTTATTCACATGATGGAATTTTGCACAGTTACAAGTGAATGATTTACAACTACACGGATTTCTCAAACATATATCGAACTTAATGTTGAATGAAGGAAGCCAGACGCAAAAGAGTACAAACTGAATGACCTGATTTATGTAAGTACAAAAAAGGCAGAACTGACCTATGGTGTTATAAGTCAGAAGAGTAGTGATCCTTGGGGTAAGGGGGGCAAAGGTCTGGAGGGGAGAAGAAGGGGGTCTTCTGGGGGTGCTGGTAATAGTCTATTTAAAAAAAATGTTTTTTAAATGTTTATTTACTTTTGAGACAGAGAGAGAGAGACAGAGCACGAGCAGGGGAGGGGCAGAGAGAGAGGGAGACACAGAATCCAAAGCAGGCTCCAGGCTCTGAGCTGTCAGCACAGAGCGCGACGCGGGGCTTCAACTCGTGAACCACAAGACCATGACCGGAACTGAAGTCGGATGCTTAGCTGACTGAGCCACCCAGGCGCCCCTGTATTGTTTGACTTTTTTAAAAACCATAAACATGTACTAACTGTATACTTAAAAGTTTAGAAAGCACATTATAATTTCAGTTATTCAGTTCTTCTCTTCCTATCTTTCTTAAAAACTTCTAAGAGAGGGAAGAGTGATGATGGCCTAAGTATCATAAATCTTGTCCCCAGCAGAGTCATGACAAACAAAAACATAATTAGAATATATTCTTACCTCTTTATTTTCAAAATTACCAGTCAGGTCTTGTTTTAATATTCTGGCTTGTATTTTGTTTTCCCTTGATTTTGCTGGCCGCTGAACTCTTCCTGATGTGACTTTCATCTTAAGGCCACCAGAATTCAGTTTACTCTTAGGCAAATCTTCAATCACTTTCACTAAGGGAGGAGGTGGCTAAAAGGGGGAAAAAAATAAAATCCAGTGGCTATCCTTGGAAAACAGACCTGTTCACATAGGATTTGCAAGACATGTTTTGAACAGTTTCATAATGTGCCTTAACATACATCCTTATTCTTCAAGCAAAAGTGTAAATAAAATATTCAAGAAATGCTTCCTGGTTGTCAAATCCAATTTCTGCGAAATTCCTTAGAAGAACACAATAAAGGTACACAATTAATAGCAACAATAAATAGAATTTAATTATCCCTTGAAAACTGGCCTTAAATCATAGTATATCAGTCCATTCTTTGCATGATAAAGTTAGTAGTTTGGTGCATGATAAAGTTAGTAGTTTGCATGATAAAGTTCTTTGCATGATAAAGTTAGTAGTTTGGTGATAACTTGTAGCAGAGAAGCCACAGTTAGACACAGGGCCCTCTAGAATGCTGAGAGAAGCACCCTAATATTCTTCGGGCTCAAGTGAACTTTCTCTGAAGGAGCTGTCAAATGACTTCCCTCTGGAAGCCTGGGACACCTGCCTCTCTGTCCTTGGTTACACTTTTTAATCTGCAGAGAGATGGCTGTTAGTCCCCCTACCGCATCCACAGCTTGCGAGGCAGTTCAGACAGCACAACTTAAATTCTAAACCCTCATTTTTATGGGAAAATAAACCCCAATAACTTCAATTTACTTAAGGGAAAATGATTCACTGAAGCAGTTTCTCTATGAATAATACCTGTTTGTGATCAAAAGATCTTCCCTGAGTTCAAAGGAAATGAGGAGATACGATAACTCAGCTTCCTGAGATCATTTAAATGTTCGAGGTGAGGGCGCCTGGGCGGCTCTGTCAGATAAGCATCTGACTCTTGGTTTTGCCTCAGGTCATGGTCTCATGGGTTCATGAGTTCAAGCCCCACGTCGGGGCTCTATGCTGATGGTGCAGAGCCTGCTTGGGATTCTCTCTCTATGCCTCTCTGCCCCTCCCCCACTCAGCTTGCGCACGTGTGTGCGCGCGCGCGTTCTCTCTCTCCCTCCCAAAATAAATAAATAAGCTTAAAAGAAAAATAAATGCTTGAGGCCATTATTGCTAAAGACAAGGTGGATTTGTGATTTTAAAAATGTTTTCCTGGAAGCCAAAGTGCCAATTCCTTTCATATGAGAACAGAGAACAAGAACACAGGGAATACCCCACATGTTCAAATGAACACATTAGATTTCAGAAAAACTCAATTTATACACATTACCTTGCGTTTAAACTGTCATGAAGGCCAGAACAGTGTTCTTCCAAGATCATGTATAATGAAAATGAATCATCACTCCTCAAGAAAGCTCTTTGAAGAGGAAACCAAACTTTTAAAAATATTTACTTACTTACCTGAGAGAGAGAGAGAGAGCGCGCGCACAAGCAGGGGAGAGGGGGAGAAAGAGAGAATCCCAAGTAGGTTCCACTCTCAGCATGGAGTCCAATGCAGGGCTCAATCCCATGACCCTGGAATCATGACCTGAGCTGAAATCAAGAGTCGGACGCTATACTGACTGAGCTACCCAGGTGCCCTGAGGAAATCAAACTTTTTGACCTCCTCCCCTCTCATCTCTGAAAGAAAAAAACAGAGTAAAGCAAACATCTTGACCCTTTTTTATAACATGGACAACTAAAAGACCGCTTTGAGGTTTCAAAGATTTTTCTCATTTTATCTTCATACGTTTAGGACTTCTGCTTTTGAAACCTGCAGCCTACTGTAAGTGTCCAAAAAATTTTTCCCTATTGTCAGCTGCAGTATGATGAATACATAACACTGAAATGTGTCGAGTAGGTAATGAAATAATGTACACGTATGTATAGATACAGCATTTTTGTCCTAAAATTGTTATAAGAAACTTTTAAAGTTGTCACTGTATCTATTAGGCTTTTTAAATAGTATTTTTCTAGGATACCTTGTTATTGATTCACATCTATAAAGAATACAAGGATAATACAAAATGTAACAATAGCTCTGCTGAAAAAAAAAAAAAGTAAAATGGCCACTTATTCTATGACTTAATTTTTCAATTCTTTCTCTATGAAATATAATTAAAAATAGTCTGGGGGCACCTGGGTGGCTCAGCTGGTTAAACGTTGAACTCCTGACCTCAACTTAGGTCATGATCTCACAGTTGGAGAGATCAAGCCCTATAGTCAAGCTCTGTGCTATCAGCACAGAGCCTGCTTGGGATTCTTTCTTTCTCCCTCTCTCTCTGCCCCTTCCCTGCTTAGGTGCTCTCTCTCTCAAAATAAATAAATAAACTTAAAAAAAAAACTGTCTGACTTCTGGGGTGCCTGGGTGGCTCAGTCAGTTAAGCATCTGACTCTTGATTTTGGCTCATGATCTCACAGTCGTGAGATCGAACCCCATGTTGAGCTTTGCACTGGGCTTGAAGCCTGCTTAGGATTCTTTCTCCCTCTCTCTCTGCATCTCTCCCTTGCTTGTGCTCTCTCAAAAAAAGAAAAAAAAATTTGAAAAGGTCTCACTTCGGAATATTGCCCATCTTTAATATCCTTGAACAATCTTCTCTCTAACCTCAACCCATCCTTCCAAATCTTTATTAACATTGTTATTCTAGTGCCACATTTTCTCTTTTTGAACTCCATGCACTTCCACGAAATACAATCTCCTGAAGGTCAGAGCCTGAGATATGACCTGAATTCCCATACCTTAGTAGTGTTCAAACTTCAACACATTAAGTAGGAATTAGTGTACTTATTAGAACAATACTGGAAGTTCTCCAGTGCCCAATAAACAGGACTTGAAGGAATGGGACGTGGGTGGGGTTTATAGAGACCACAGACCGGAGCGTTTGTATAAGCCTAGAATAGCCATAAAGACACTAGTGGTGTTGGTAATGTGTCCAAAAAGAAAAAAAAAAAAAGATTTCCTACTTCTATTATAGGTTAGTTTTCTGGTCAATATGATCTTAATTGAATGCTTAACAAATACCAGAGAGGAAGTCAATGACTTATTCTGATTTTTCTCAGATCTTTCCCTGCTTCCATTAGTAACATTTCCCTAGCTTTTGTAAAGTTCAGCTAAGCTGAAAACTCTAAGAGCAAATAATATGTTATTAAAATGTTTAACGTTTACAAGAACAGTAGAGTATAACTCCATATGGTTGAAGAAAATGTATGCATGTCATGTGCGTGCACACACACACACACACACACACACACACAGTAGATCCTCACTATTCATGGTAGTTCTGTTCTATAAAGAAGCTGCAAATACCACGTTAGTGAATACTGTATCATTGCTCCTAGGAGAAATAGTTAGGTCCTGTGAGCCAGAGATCACAATACGTCAACCAATCAACATATAACTATGTTTAGTGTGTGTTTCTGTTTAGAAACACTTTTTAAAAAATATTTATTTTTAGGAGAGCGCAAGCAGGGGAGGGACACAGAGAGGGGGACAGAGGATCCTAAGCGGGCTCCACGCTGACAAGTTGACAGTAGTGAGCCTGACGTGGGGCTTGAACTCATGAACTGCGAGATCATGACCTGAGCCAGAGTCAGATGCTCAACCAACTGAGCCACCCAGGTGCCCATTTAAAAACACTTATTTCATCTATATTGTTGATTCACTAATATTGAACTCATGCCAACAGCACTATAACTTGTACCTGAATTAGGTTTATCACAACCTTCTTATGCTTAGGAATGTTAGACAGCACTTGAGCATTATGTCTGGGGGCCATTTAAAAGAGCAAAATCAATAACAAAAAGCACAAAACTAAAGAATGCAGCACTAACTAGACCACGGAAAGGACACTTGTCACGGGAGCTGAAGTAAGAAGGCCATGCGCTGCCCTGTCTGGCCTCAGCTGGGAGCCTGCACGACGGGCAGCCCACAGTTTGCGCTGCTGTGCACATACAAATCCCTGTGAATAGGCACCAAGTACGGATTCGAGTTGCAAGTATATTTTTAGCAGTGGCGCGTTCACATTTAAAGAATCCATGAATAATGAGGATTGTAAATCCAGGATAATCTGGATTTAAAAAATTAAAAAAAAAAAAAGATACAGATAAGCAAACAGTTGAGAATCAGTCTCTTTTCTCAGATGATTCTGAAGTGTGTATTTTCCCAGTCTTTTTTTCTATGTTTGTAAATGTATAGAGTCAATCCTCATTATTCATGTATGTATACATGTATGTATGTATATATGTATGTGTGTGTGTGTGTGTGTGTGTGTACACACACACACACACACACACACACACACACACACACACACACCCAGAAGTATGAATAAGCAATCCAGGATAATCTGAATTTAGAAAACCGGAGCATAAAGATTTTATTTTTGATGATACAACATTTAAATCTTAAAAAAACTTGATGTTCTTTACTTGAAAACATACCTTATTTATTTCTTGTGTTAGAGTTTGAACTGAATATATGTTCAGACTTCCATTTTCCATAATGGATGCAATGTACCGTCCATGTGGGCTAATTACTGATGAGCTAATTCCTTCATCAAGGCTCCCAATTTCAAAGAGAAGTTTGCAAGTCTGTATATTAACAAATCTCATGATACCATCTTGACTTAGCACTCCAAGAACCTAAGAGTAGAGAGAAATAATATATGAGTTCCAAAAACATACTTATTTTAACCTCCCTCCCTCCCTCCCTCCCTGCCTCCCTGCCTTCCTTCCTAAGAGAGAAAGAGAGAATGCCCAAGCAGGGTAGAGAAGCAGAGGGAGAAAGAGAATCTTAAGTAGGCTGCACGCTCAGTGCAGAGCTGGACATGGCGCTCCATCCCCTGACCCGGAATCATGACCTGAGCCGAAATCAAGAGTCAGATGCTCAAATGACTGAGTCATGCAGGCCCCCCCAAAACACATTTAAAAGTCAAATGTCTCTTGGGGCACCTGGGTGGCTCAGTCGGTTAAGCATCCAACTCTTGATTTTGGCTCAGGTCATGATCTCGTGGTTGTGGGATTGAGCCCCGAATCAGGCTCTGTTCTGACAGCGTGGAGCCTGCTTGGGATTCTCTCTCTCCCTCTCTTTGCCCCTACCCCACTCACTCTCTCTCGGTCTCTCTCTCATAATAAATAAAAAACATTTAAAAAAGTCAAATGTGTCAGATGTTAACTAGACTTATTATAGAGATCATTTTGCAATTGAAATGATCGAATATCACAATTTTGCAATCAAAATATCGATTCATCATGGGGCGCCTGGGTGGCTCAGTCGGTTGAGCGGCCGACTTCGGCTCAGGTCATGATCTCGCGGTCTGTGAGTTTGAGCCCCGCGTCGGGCTCTGTGCTGACAGCTCGGAGCCTAAAGCCTGCTTTCGGATTCTGTGTCTCCCTCTCTCTGACCCTCCCCCATTCATGCTCTGTCTCTCTGTCTCAAAAATAAATAAACATTAAAGGAGTATACAAAGTATACTTATAAAAAAAATATCGAATCATCATAAAGCTAATCTTTTATGCCAATTATACATCAATTTTTTAAATAGTCAACTCTCTGAAAGTCAAACTATACACACTTACATGTACACATATGTATGTATTTATATACGGGGTTTGGTTGTTTTTGTTTTGAGGGGAGGACAGTCAGAGATTATATTCACAAAGGGCCATCATATATTTCAAAATTCCTAATTATGGCTCATGTAGATTTGCCCTATTCAGGTCCAGGTAAGCCTGGCTCTGACCAAAACCAGTAAGGGGCCCGTGCTGGGAGACTATGGCAAATGATCAGCCAGACCTTCACCTGGATCCCCACACTGGTTGTCAGAGGCAAGGAGGGGAGGGCTTGCTCTCGCTCACCACACCCACAGCTTGATGAGAACTGGCATCTGTCCCTCATGCACCCAGCTCTGGGCAGTGGTAACAAACATTTGGGGGAAGAAAGAAAGTCTGTGGGCTGCACAGACAGTAGAAGGGTAAGAAGGAAACTAGTCTTTTAAGGGGAAAAATTTAGTCTTAAGTCACACAGTTTGAAAAATTAAAAACATGTACTAAAAAAGCATAAGCAAATACACAATAAACTCCTCTACTGCCTGATCTATGCACAGGCTCTTTTCCCAGTGCCACTGGCTGGTAAGCAGTGCCACCATGTGACTGCATGAAATGCTCATGTCACTTGTTATATGGAAGACGACAGTCTGGCAGTAGCTGGAGACGGTTTGAAGGTGGCAATCTCTTCTGTTGGGTCAGGTTGTGGGAAACCCCCTCATTCACAGCTGATGCAACCTCTCTGGGGGGCAATTTGGCAAGATCTCTCAAAGTTACAGATGTACCTGATTCTGAGAACCACTGCTTCAGCTCTGGGATTTTATCCTACAGACAGGATGTATGAAATGGTACATGCAAAAAGTTATTCAGTTATTCTATTTATTTACTCACTCACTAACTCAGGCAATCTTTATACCCAATGTGGGGCTTGAACTCATGACCTTGAGGCCAACAGTAGCATGCTCTTCCAACTGAGCCAGCCCCAGGCAACCCTGGTGCAGCGTTATTTGTAATAAAGAAGGACTAAAAACAAGTTAGGTGCCCAATAACAAAGGACTGGTTAAAAACCTATAAAATACTATGCAGCTGTTAAAAAAAAAAAAAAAAAAGAAGCTCTGTACTGACATAGAATAAACCATCTTCGAGGGCAGCGAAGTGAAGAAAACAAAAACAAAAAAACAAAAAAAAGTGAAGAAAAGCAATGTGCAAAGCTGCATTTTTTATATGGCAGAGGGGCAGTTCATGAGATTGAGCCCTGCGTCCTCTGTGTGGACAGTGCAGAGCCCATTTGGTTTCTGTCTCTTTCTCTCCCTGCTTGTGCTCGCTTGCTCTCTCTCAAAATAAATAAACTTTAGAGAAAAAAAGTGGCAGAAACAGTGGACTATTATAACAGTAGCAGTTATGGAGAATAACTGGACAAATGGAAAAGAAGAGATTTCACTTTACTGTCTTTTTTTTATGTTTTCCACCTTGGGAATGCATTATCTATTCAAAAACTTAAGTTGGAGGCAGCCACCTGGCTCAGTCAGTAGAGCATGCAACTCTGAATCGCAGGGTCATGAGTTATATATAACTTGTTAAAGTACAAGACTCAAAATAGTCAATTTAAAATAAGAACGTCAAGGTTTAACTACTCAACCATTAAAAAGAAAAATGGTGTGGGGGCATCTGGCTGGTTCAGGCAGTAGAGCATGTGATACTTGATCTCAGGGTCATGAGTTCAAGCCCCATGTTGGGCATGGAGCCTACTTAAAAAAAAAGATGAAAAAGATAAAATAAAATACATAAGCAAAGAAAAAAAATTTTTAAATGGTGTGTAGAGGGGGAAGTACTTTGCAAATTAAGGCAAGATACAAAGAAAACACGTTTCATAAAACTAAGGCAACCAGTTATGGTAGGTAGAACACAGTACAACAAGGAGAAAAATTTTATTTTTTTTAATTTTTTTTTAATGTTTATGTTTATTTTTGAGACAGAGAAAGACAGAGCATGAACGGGGGAGGGGCAGAGAGAGAGGGAGACACAGAATCGGAAGTGGGCTCCAGGCTCTGAGCCATCAGCCCAGAGCCTGACGTGGGGCTCTAACTCACGGACCGCGAGATCGTGACCTGAGCCAAAGTCGGACACTCAACCGACTGAGCCACCTAGGCGCCCCAACAAGGAGAAAAATTTTAATCTTAGCTCCTCCTTTTTAATCCTTACAATTAATAGGAATGTTGACAAGTCCCTTAATGTTTTTAAGCTTTAATGTCAGTCTATGTAACGGAGAGAGTACCTTCCATGCCTGTGTGCAAATAGAAAATAATATGTTAAAACACCCTGTAAGTCATAAAGTATGACATAAATTTAAAGTATATAGATTTTAGAAAAAGGTTAAATTGTCAGTAATACACAAAACCTAATATTTTAAAACTTTTTCAATTTTAGACTCTTCGCAATATCAGCAATTTCAAGTCTTTGTAACAACGAGGGTACAAGTTAACTAGGAGAGCTATTAATATAGTTCAGAAATTGATATGTTCTTTCTCAGAAAGTATAATGTCCTACATTTATTTATATTACTAACCTGATTAGAACCAGCATCAAAACTATCAGGAAGAAATTCTAGATGGCGAATGGCTCGAACTTTAGTAGGCATCTGAATAATTCTAAATAGCTGTTTAGCTTCCAAGCACCACAAGTGAAGGTGATTTGATTTACCCCCAGCAGCCAGGATTCGACCATCTCTGTATAACAAAAGGTGAGAAATTAGGACTACGTGAATAGTTTTTAAATTTTTTTTAATATTTATTTTTGAGAGAGAGAGAGAGAGAGAGAGAGAGAGAGAGAGAGAGACAGTGTAAGCAGGAGAGGGGCACAGAGAGAGAGAGAGAGAGAGAGAGAGAGAGAGAGACATAGTATCCGAAGTAGGCTCCAGGCTCTGAGCTGTCAGCACAGAGCCCAACCTGGGGCTGGAACTCACGAACCGTGAGATCATGACCTGAGCCAAAATCACACGCCTAACCGACTGAGGCACCCAGGCACCCCTAACGTGAATTGTTTATGGTAGCAATGTCCAGTATGATCCAACATGATAGAAATATTCTGTATCTACACTGCTCAATATGGTCACTACTGGCCACATGTGAATGAGAACTTGAAATGTAGCTAATGCTTCTGAAGAAATAAATTCTTAATTTTATTTACTTATTTTTTAAAGTTTATTTATTTTGAGAGGGAGACTGAGAGAGCACAAGCAGGGGCAGAAAGAGAGGGAAAGAGAGACTCCCAAGCAGGCTCTGGGCTGTCAGTGCAGGGCCAGTTGCAGGGCTTGATCTCACAAACCGTGAGATCATGACCTGAGCCGAGATGAAGAGTCAGAGGTTTAACTGACTGAGCCACCCAGGTACCCCATATTTAATTTTTATGAAGTAGTTCATGCACCCAGTAGCTACCACATAGGAAAGCTCAGGTTTATAGCATATATTTTTTTACCTATTGTATTAAGACACCAGCTTAACATATGTTTGTTCGATGACTTGACTGAGAATTTCTGAGTAACATTTGTCTTTTATAGCATAATCTCAAAGTTAACACCCTCCAACTTCCTACATTTCACACATGACTATACTGAACTGGTACAACACTGCTACACGAAAACTCAAGAAGCCCAAACTTTTTTTCCTGCTCAAAGAAAGCTACTTTTAGAAAGGTACAAAAAGAATAAGCTGTATTAACTTGCAAGGCCGTTGCCCATTCATTCACCAAGGACTTGTAGTGTCTAATACAAGCCAGGTATCATTTCAGGCACCAGGGACACAATGGTGAACAAGGCAGGGAAGATTCCTGCTCTTGGGGATTTTCAGTCGAAAGAAAGGCAAACAAATAAATGAACTTGATCTCAGCTGATAAGTTCTATAAAGAACTATACAATGAGATGGGAAAGGAGAAAGGTCTACTCCCTAAAAAATGAATGAGCCAGGAGAACCTGGGTGGCTCAGCTGGTTAAATGTCTGACTTCGACTCAGATCATGAGATCAAGGTTCATGAGTTTGAGTCCTGCATTGGGCTCTCTGCTGTGAGCACAGAGCCCGCTTCAGATCCTCTAGTCCTGCTCTCTCTCTGCCCCTCTCCTGCTTATGCTCTCTCAAAAATAAACATTAAAAAAACATTTAAAAAAATGTGAATGAGCCAGTCACGGGATGATTTGGAGGAAGAATTCCATGCTGGTCGGTATTCCAGACTGCAGTGCACAGTGTGAGAAAGGAATAAGGTTGGACCTAAGGAAGAGTAAGAAGCCTCACTCAAGTGTGGTCCTAACCATGTTAGGGAAAGGAAATAGGACAAAGGAGAGGGAGACAAAGGCCAGATAACAGAGGTCTCAGGAATATTATGGGAAGTTTGGATTTTATTCTAAATATCAGGGAAAGCCTTTCAAGGGAGTTCAACAGGGAAATGACATGATTTGACTTATTTGACTAATGGTTTAAAAAGACTACTCTATCTGCTATGTAGAGACAGACTTTAGGAAATGAAATTGGAAACACTGAGACCAAATAAGGAGACTATTACAGGAACCTGAAAGAGACTAGGATAGGTGGAGGTAGGTGATACTGTGGCAATGCACAAAAGATCAGACCGATTCAAGATATAATTTGGTGGAATTGATGGGATTTACTCATACTTAGAAGTGGGTAAGAGCAAATGAGGAAATAATATGTATTTTCTAGCACTTTCCACTGAAAAGGCCTAGAGACATTGACCAAATCAGTCACAAGGAGTGTCCCCTAGCATCCAGACTGGGTCTTGAAATATCATTACCCACACAAATGAAACCAGGTTTGGGGCACCTGGGTGGCTCTGTGGGTTAGGGGTTGGACTCAATTTCAGCACAGGTCATCATCTCATGGTTTGTGGGATCGAGCCCCATGTGGGGCTCACAGCCCAGAGCCTGCTTTGGATTCTCTCTCCCTCCCTCCCCCCATCCCCCACTCCCCTGCTTATGCTCTCTCTCAAAATAAATAAATAAACTTAAGAAAAAAACAAAAAACAAACCCAGGCTCTTTAGAAAAATGGCTGATACCAGGTTTGGGACAGAAAATATACAAGATAAGCCTGGAACATTTTGTTAGATTAGAAACAATGAGAGCTTTCAAAACAAATAACTGGAGTTGTATCAAAAGGGTTCAAAGCCAACTTGAAGAGGATCCCAGTGGTCAACAATGAGAGAACTGCAGTATCACTAAGAATAATGTTAATGGATTAACTCACAGTCACTATTTAAATCCATTCATTCACAAAGATTAAGGGCAAAAGCCTTCACTGGCTACCTTGGGAAGATGCCAATGAACAATTCATTATTTTTCATAACAATTTTTTTTAAAAGAAGGGAAATTAAGCATTTATCCTGCATTTCATTAAAACCTATAAAGTAACCAGAGAGTTAATGAGAGGAAGTTTTTTCTTTAGAAAGATTCTGGTTAATAAGGGAAGAAGGAATGACAGAATGAGCATAGCACCATTTTGCTAACCTCAAATGCAATACTGGATCTAGGTCATGACCATCGATGGCCATATCACAAGAGAAACGTTCCTCCTGATAAAAGTACACAAACCACCTATCATGCTTCTTGCCCCCAAATCAAGCCTGAATCAGACCAAGCCTCTAATTTACAAAAAATATAGGTGTAAGCAGTTTACAGGAAATACAGATGAGAGAGGGTCACATTAAAACACCACCACAGGGATGCAAAAAGCAAATCTGGAAATACAGAGAATGCTATAGGACAAATGACCAGTTCCTTAAATAAGCTGCAAAGAAAAAATTTAAAAAGGGATATATTAACCAAGACACTGTGTGAACCTTGATTCCTGATTTAAACAAAGACTAGATATGTGAGACTATTAAGAAATTATTCATTTTTAAAAGTGTGGTAATAGGTTAACTGAAATTTAAATAAAAACTTGGGGGAGAAAAGTGGTAATAGTACTGCGGTTATGTTCGAAAAGGACTCTTTCCTTTAGAGATACACACTGGAATACTTAACGGATAAAATGATATGCATGGGCTTTGCTTTAAGGCAACGAGGTAGGTAGCAGGAGGCAGTAATGGGTGGAGTTACAGATAAAATAGAGGTGGCTATTAGTTGATTATTACAACTAATAAGAATACTCTAGTTAGGGGGGGCACCTGGGTGGCTCAGTCGGTTAAGCGTCTGACTTCGGCTCAGGTCATGATCTCACAGTCTGTGAGTTCGAGCCCCGCGTCGGACTCTGTGCTGACAGCTCAGAGCCTGGAGCCTGCTTCCGATTCTGTGTTTCCCTCTCTCTCTGTCCCTTCCCCACTCGTGCTCTGTCTCTCTCTCTCTCTCAAAGATAAATAAACATTAAAGAAAAATTTTTTTAAATTTTTTTTTTTTTTTTCAACGTTTTATTTATTTTTGGGACAGAGAGAGACAGAGCATGAACGGGGGAGGGGCAGAGAGAGAGGGAGACACAGAATTGGAAACAGGCCCCAGGCTCCGAGCCATCAGCCCAGAGCCTGACGCGGGGCTCGAACTCACGGACCGCGAGATCGTGACCTGGCTGAAGTCGGACGCTTAACCGACTGCGCCACCCAGGCGCCCCAAGAAAAATTTTTTTAAATAAAAAAATATAAAAAGAATAATTAGGGCTTCATGTATTTTTATATTTTTCTGTAGATTTGAAATTTGCCACAATACAGTAAAAAGTTTTACAGATCATATGTCAGTTTGAAGGAAACTTTTCTCATATGACCGTAAGATAATGAAAACGGGAATGAAAATTTGTAAAATTTTACTGGAAGCTAGATTTCTTAAAAATTCTCAGTGTTGTGGGGGAGGAGGAGCTAAGTCAGAGGAGCGTGTGACTCTTTATTTCAGGGTCATGAGTTTGAGCTCCATGTTGGGTGTAGAGATTACAAAAACAAAAAAACAGACAAAAAACCCCCCAAAAACTTAAAAAGGTAAAATGCACATTACCTGGTCACGGCAAACACTTTGTATAATACACTAGAGCTTTCAGGTGGAGCTGGCAGTTGATATTTGCAAGAAAGAGTATCACATTCCCAGGCGAAGATGGAATTATCTTTAAAACAGCTGAGGATGGTATTACTTAATGGTAAAAAGAAAACCTAAACAAGGAGAAAAACAATTATTGTTCACATAATGATCATATAGCCCACAGCCCTCTTTAAATTTAAAATTATCCAGGTTGGGGCACCTGGGTGGCTCAGTCGGTTAAGCGTCCGACTTCAGCTCAGGTCACGATCTCGCGGTTCCGTGAGTTCGAGCCCCGCGTCGGGCTCTGGGCTGATGGCTCAGAGCCTGGAGCCTGCTTCCGATTCTGTGTCTCCCTCTCTCTCTGCCCCTGCCCCGTTTGTCCTCTGTCTCTCTCTGTCTCAAGAATAAATAAAACGTTTAAAAAAAAAATTAAAAAAAATAAAACTATCCAAGTTGTCGGGGCTTCTGGGTGGCTCAGTCAGTTGAGTATCCGACTCTTGAGTTCTGTTCAGTTCGTAATCCCAGGGTTGTGGGACCGAGACCCGTGTCTGGCTCCACACTGAGTGTGAAGCCTGCTTAAGCTTCTCTCTCTCTCTCTCTCTCTCTCTCTCTCTCCCCCTCTTTCCCTCCTGCACTCTGTAAAAATAAGATAAAATAAAGTAATACAAGTAGTCAATTTTTCTTTTAAAAAGTTACTTTTTCTTGGGGTGCCTGGGTGGCTCATTTGGTTAAGCATCTGACTTCGACTCAGGTCATGATCTCACCATTCATGAGTTCGAGCCCCACATAGTGCTCTCAGTGCAGAGCCCACTTTGGATCCTCTGTCCCGCCTCTCTCTCAAAAATAAATAAACATTAAAAAAAAATTGTTTTTAAGATTCTTTTTTTAGTGTTTATTTATTTTTGAGAGAGAGAGCGAGAGAGTGAGTAAGCAGGGAAGGGGTGGATAGAGACAGAGACATAGAATCCAAAGTGGGCTCCTGGCTCTAAGCTGTCAGCACAGAGCCCAACACAGGGTTTGAACCCATGAGCTATGAGATCATGACCTGGGCCGAAGTTGGGCACTCATCCGATTGAGCCACCCAGGTGCCCCTAAAAAAAAAAAAAACCCTTAAAAAAAAAAAGTTACTTTTCCTTAAAGTGGAAAAAAAATACATTTACAACATATGATGGGATAATACTGATATCTCATATACTATCATAAACTAACAGGAAAAGTTTCTTAAATAAAAAATAGGGGACTAAAATAACTAGGCAATTCATAAAATACTAAGTAAAAATTTTAAAACATTTAACCTTACAAAAGATTGAAATGAAAACAATGATAGCATTTTATGAGTATCAAATTTACTATAAAAATAACACACACATATACATGCACACAAACTACATATGCTAACATGTGTATTCTATTTACAAACTATATACTAATATAAACACAATGAAATACTGGCTACTCATAACTGTTAAAAATACTAAATGTTGGTGAGAGTATAGGAAACAGGCACTGTTATACATGGCTGCTGGTAATAAAAATTGGTTACAGATATTGTACAACACATTTCAACAGCCTTGAAAATACACATCACTCCTAAACTCGTCAGTCGGCTTCTAAAAGTTAATCCTTTGGAAAAAAATCAGCAAAGTGCTTTGAGATAAATGTACATAAATGTTTGTTGAGCATTATTTATAAAAGTAAAAAGTTGAAAACAAAAACATGGTATTTTATTCATGACTATTTAATGGACAATTGAGATGGAACTTAATAGCAAATTTGAAAATACCATTTTTTGCTAGTTTCTATACATAAACACTAAACGATGCTTACTTTTTAAAAAAATTTCTTTACTGTTTATTTATTTTTGAGAGAGAGAGAGAGACAGAGAGACAGAGAATGAGCAGGAGAGGGAAGAGAGAGATGGAGACACAGAATCCAAAGCAGGCTCCAGGCTCTGAGCTGTCAGAGCCCGACACGGGGCTTGAACTCATGAATGATGAGATCATGATCAAAGCTGAAATCAGACACCCAACGGACTGAGCCACCCAGGTGCCCCAATACTGCTTAATTTTGATAATATAAAATTTTAGTTAAAATTCACCATTTTCTCATAAGACTTTCAATGGCCTCTAATAAAATTTTGTGTCATTTGTGTAAAGCACACAAAGGGAGGGAGGGAGGGAAGGAAAAGAAAGAAGTAAAGAAAATGGAAGAAACCAATACCTTAAGAACAAAATATTCCTGCCCATCTTCTCAAAATACATCTCCTCAAATAGCCTGAGATATTTCCCATGGTTTAATCCTTAGCTACATCTCTAGCTCTTTATTCTTTCATTCCCATCTAGAATAGACTTAACTACATCCAAGCTTATTGTAATACTTTGTATTTGAACATAGGATTTGTTCTTGTGTTGGACAGGAACAGGGATTCACCGAGAAGGCAGAACCCCTTGGACAATCTGTAGTCTCTTTTCTGACCCCTGATTTGTCACACACGTTCAGAATTTACTAGTGTCAGAGGGAGGCCTATTTTCTCTTGAAATGCTACATTCTTCGGGGAGGAAGCGCTCAATGTTTTTAACGCTGGATTGGAGCGTCTCTTGAGTATTTACAATCAGGATATGGCTGTCATCACAATAATGAGAGGGAGCAGGCCAAAAAGGTCCAGGGGAAAAGCAGGATCAACGTCACATCTACTGTGGCTGTTTCCAGTGTTGCAAAAATAACAAATCAATAAGGCACCTGTATGAAATACTTCTGCAACTTTCCATGTAATTTATATTTTCACCCAAGCTATTATATATACACAGTTAAGAAATGATTCTAATAGTTAATGATATTACTATAAAAATTTCAGGGAATGGAAACCTGTTATTTTTATAACAATAGTTGAAGGCTGTTATCATGAACTGTTCTGTCTGATATACATAAAATAGTATCTTTTTTCAAAAATAAATAGTGATAAAAAAACACAGCCCTTACACACATACATACATAGTGCACTATGGGACATACTGGTTAATTAAAACAATCTACTCAGTGTGAATGCTAATAAGACACAATAAAAAATGCTAATTTGATTGCTGCCCTTGCCTGATTCAACCCTCACTTTTGTCCTTGGCCCACTTTATCAAAGACAATCACTGGTACATCATTTGCCAACAGATTCAGGAAGATTTATAACCGGAAGTTCTTACTGAAAGCATGTGCAGTGAATACCCTGTGATCTGTAATGAAGGCTGAGACGCTATTTCAAAACCAATGTGGAAAAAAGTAACTTAAGATTTTTATTATAATTAGCAATATTTTTCTAGAAAAGTAATAAAGTTTATTCCTTCTGGGAGAAGCAAAAGCTTTAAAGTTAATGAGCACCAACTGCTATTTTAGGGGAAGAGCTGTGATAGATTATTGCCTACATGATTATTCATTACTAGATTTGTGATTTTAATTGCCAGATTTTAATGATTATAAAATTGTTCCTAATGAATCATGTCATTATTTAGATAGTGTCATGTCTTGACAATCATAAAAAGCTTAGAAAAAACTTCAAAAGCACTAGCAAAACATACTTTTTGGAGGGTTGGGCATCAGGGCGGGGCTGCAGTTTTCCTTGTAAAATAGGAAAATCCAGGCTTTCCAACTCACTTTTGAATTAAAAAATTTTTTTAATGTTTATTTATTTTTGAGAGAGAGAGGGGGAGAGAGAGAGTGCGAGTGGCAGGGCGGGGGGGGGGGGGGGGGGCGATGAACAGAGAGAGAGGGAGACACAGAATCCAAAGCGGGCTCTGGGCTCTAAGCTGTCAGCACAGAGCCCGACGCGGGGCTCGAACCAACATCCAACTCACTTTTGAGAGGCCTGTGAGCTCTTCTGAAAGTTAAGAGTTCAGGATGGTAATAAGAACAAATGTACAATTAAGTCAAACGTACAATTGAGGAAAAATCTAGCAAGCGCCAACTGTGCACAAAAAGTGAATTAAGTTTGGCAACACATTCTTTGTCAAATATTTTCTTACATCCATCAGAAAACCTTCGCTGACATATACTGAACCACAGTAATCAGAAATCCTAGGATTTATTCAAAAATCCCAAACTAAATATTTAATTTAAATATTCTACCTCAAACATCAACAAAATAATCAAAATCTACTAATAGGAAGAGGTATGACTGGCTTACCTGAGAGGCAGTATGGTATCCTGGAATGACTTTGGGGTAAGACGGGCCTATAGTCAAACCACGCGTCTTTGGTAAGCTATGTGACCCAGGGCACATTACGTCGTGTTTCTGAACTTCTGATTCCCCATTTGTAAAATGAGAATGGTATCTACTTTTAGAATTATTTAAGTTTAAAAATAACTAAATGAAGTGTAAGGGACACAGTGAATACTCAACAATGGGTTATCTATTGTTATTGGTATTGATTACTGCTACTGCCAGGTACAAAAACCCAGTGGAAAGATTTTGGAATGACAGGTTCTTTCTATCTATCTATCTATCTATCTATCTATTTACTTATTTATGTATTTTGAAGTTTATTTACTTATTTTGAGAGACAGAGAGAGCTAGCGGGGGAGGGGCAGAGAGAGAGAGAGAGAGAGAGAGAGAGAGAGAGAGAGAAAGGCAGAGAGAATCCCAAGTGGGCTCTGTACTGACAGCAGAGGTTCGAACCCACGAACCGTTAGATCGTGACCCAAACCGAAACCAAGAGTTGGACGCTCAGCTGATGGAGCCACCTGGGTGCCCCAGAATGACAGGTTCTTTAAAAACATTTTGAAATCAAAGGTCCACGGTTATTTATCTGAAACCCTTGGTGCCAGATATGTTCCAGAATTCAGAATTACTTCCTTTAAGAAAGGTAATATGATGCGTATTTTGTAACATTACGTGTGGAACCCCTGGGTGACCTGGGGCAATACTCCATACTCAAACATATTAATATTTCAGCCTCATGTCAATTCAGTTCAGATTTTGCTGCCAAATGAATTTAGGCAAGATCGGATTTTGCCGCCAAGTAAGTTATTTAAAAACTTTCGGGTTTCTGAATTGCTGATGAGGTATCGTTCATCCATTTCATGTAGTTCGAAAGAAATACAACACAGTTACCTTGCGGCTTTTTAAACAGGCATCTGACTGGACTGAGATAATCCCGTAACAGAACCAGATAACGGGTACGAATAACAGACAACAGAAACAGCAGCAGCTGCAGCTGACTTGTACTGTGCTCTGTGTGCACCATCCCCCTCCCTCTTGAAGCCAACACTAAGGCGAATGCTGCTACTGTTTGCATCCTACTCGTAAGGTTAGTGGCTCGGCTCATTGAAAATGCTGAACATGAATCTAGTCAAGCCTTTAGCTTACAAGAAATACAAATGAGAGAATAAGTTAAATGAAATAATGAAGAAGAGTGAGAACAAATCCAGAATTTGGGGCATTTTCCAGGACAGCTGTCCTGGTTGCTCTCAAAAGAAATAAATGAGAGGTGTCTGGGTGGCTCAGTCGGTTGAGCATCCGACTTCGGCTCAGGTCATGATCTCACGGTCCAGGGGTTCAAGCATCGCATCAGGCTCTGTGTGGACTGCTCAGAGCCTGAAGCCTGCTTGGGATTCTGTGTCTCTCTCTCTCTCTCTGCCCCTCCCCAACTTGCACTCTGTCTCCGTCTCTCAAAAATAAATAAACGTTAAAATAAATAAATAAATCGGGGCACCTGGGTGGCTCAGTCGGTTACGCATCCGACTTCGGCTCAGGTCATGACTTCGCAGTTGGGGAGTTCGAGCCCTGTGTCGGGCTCTGTGCTGACAGCTTGGAGCCTGGAGCATGCTTTGAATTCTGTGCCTCCCACTCTCTCTGCCCCTCCTCCTCCCCTGCTCATGCTGTTTCTCTCTCCTTCAAAAATAAACATGAAAAAAATTTTTAAACAAATAAATAATAATAATGTCATAGGACAAAAATGGCAGAAGGCTATTTTAGATTAAAAAGAGCCATCATAGGGGTGCCTGGGTGGCTCAGTCAGTTGAGTGTCCAATTCCTGATTTCAGCTTGGGTCATGATCTCACAGTTCGCAGGTTCAAGCCTTGAGTCGGGCTCTGCATGACAGCTCGGAGCCTGCTTGGGACTCTCTATCTCCTCTCTGCCCTGCTCACATGCTCTTCTCTCTCTCTCTCTCTCTCCCTCTCTCTCTCTCTCTCTCAAAGACAAATAAACATTAAGAAAAAAAAAGGGCCATCATAAAATGAAACTCACAGCATCATTTGTCACCATGTATCACCAAAAAAAAAGCCACAAAAGTTCTACTTATTTATTTACTTTTGAGAGAGGGAGAGCACACATGCACTCCTAAGACAATCTTAAGCAGGCTCCACACCCAGCACAGAGCCTGATGCGGGGCTTGGCCTCATGACCGTGAGATCATGACCTGAGCCGAAATCAAGAGTTGGAAGCTTAACTGACTGAGCCACCCAGGCACCCCAAAAGTTGTTCTATTTGAAATACAGAATCAGAAACTGGAATAAATACATGGACTTAGTAAACACTTGGTAAGAATAAAAGTTTTACTTTTTTTTTTCTTAATTTATTTACTTATTTTGAGAGTGAGTGAAAGAGCAGGGGAGAGGCAGAAAGAGAGAAAGAGAGAGAGAGAATGAATCCCAAGCAGGTTCTGCGCTGTCAGCACAGAGCCTGATGTGGGGCTCGAACTCACGAACCATGAGATCATGACCTGAACGGAAACCAAGAGTAGACGCTTAAACAACTGAGCCACCCACTTAACCAGCTGAGCCACCCGGGTGCCCCTAAAAGTTTTACTTTAAGATTAGCTTACAACTACTTCCTGTTTTCAACAGAATAAGCCAGGAGTGGCAACAATCGGGCCCTCCTCCGGTTCTTGTTTTGGACCTAAGAATGTTTCTTTTTTACCTTTTTAAAATTATTTCACTGTAGACAGTCATGTAAATATATACATAATATCTTCAATTTTGCTCTTGGTCTGCAGAATCAAAAGTATTTACTATCTGGTCCTTTGAGAAAACGTTTGCAGGTAACATATAGACTATAATGTCCTATTATTTTATTTTATTTTTTATTATTATTTTTTCAACGTTTATTTATTTTTGGGCCAGAGAGAGACAGAGCATGAACGGGGGAGGGGCAGAGAGAGAGGGAGACACAGAATCGGAAACAGGCTCCAGGCTCCGAGCCATCAGCCCAGAGCCCGACGCGGGGCTCGAACTCACGGACCGCGAGATCGTGACCTGGCTGAAGTCGGACGCTTAACCGACTGCGCCACCCAGGTGCCCCAATGTCCTATTATTTTAGAACAATACTTACATGCATACTGCATATTATACGTATGTTTTCTAAATCTTATTCTCCTATCACTAACTTTTGGAGTCCTATCTGTTAAACTAAAATATCTAAATGACAATGCAAGGTTAGAATTGGCAACTATCCAACATCTACTAGTTTTAATTTCATGGTAAAAAGAACAGATGGTTTTTGTGTCATTGTTTCATAACTGTTTCCATTGTGGGTTCAATTCCAAGGCACTCTTCTTTAGAATTTAAAATTCAAGTTAAGCACTAAAGCAATTAAACAAGAAAAGACCTACTAAGATATTTGGCCTAAATCCCTGATGAATAAGCTGGCTACAACTTTTATCTTTTTTTAATTATTAAAGGCAATCTAAAGAACTCTGACATGTCCAGGGAGACTACAAAATAAATTTCTGGTTGACATGCCCTGCTAGCTGTTCATGTTAATGACCGAGAAATTAAAAGCAATATTGCACATATAATATAACCTAAAGCAATCACATAGGAGACTCAGACAATCTTGAAAATAGTATTTAGCTAATCAAATGGGGGGAAAAAATTAAGCCATAAAAGCAAAAGAATTGGATATTCTTTTAAAAAGTGATTTATGCATAGAAAGGAATACTGATCAACAATAAAAAGGAATGGGGCACCTGGGTGGCTCAGTTGGTTGAGCGTCCAACTCTTGATTTCAGCTCAAGTCATGATCTCACGGTTCGTGGGATTGAGCCCCACATTGGGCTCTGAGCTGACAGCTTAGAGCCTGCTTGGAAATTCTCTCTCCCTCTCTCTGCACCTGCCCTGCATGTGCTCTGCCCTCTCTCCCCAAATAAATAAATACACTAAAAATAAATAAATAAATACATAAACAGGAATGAACTGCTAGTACATACAACATGGGTGAATCTCAAAATCATGCTGAAGAAGAAAAGCTTCATACATACTAACAGTGACTGGTTGTATTTATTTGAAATTTTATTTTATTATTTTTTAGAGAGAGAGAGAGAGCATGAGCAGGGGAGAGGAACAGAGGGAGACAGAGAGAATCTCAAGCAGGCTCCACGCTCAGCATGGAGACTGATGGCAGGGCTTGATCCCACAACCCTGGGGGTCATGACCTGAGCAGAAATCAAGAGTCGGACGCTCAACTGAGTCATCCAGGCGCCCCTTATTTGAAATTTTAGAACAGACAAAACTAATCTACGGTAAAAAAACATTAGAATAGTGCTTACCCGGGAAGGGATATATGGGAACTTTCTGGGATGATGGTAATAATAGGATTGCACAAGTTACAAAGGTATATGTATTTGACAAAACTTAACAAATGAATACAAACATCTGTGCATTTCATTATATGTAAGTTTCACATCAACAGATACTGAGCCATAGTCAATTAAATTCAGTCTTAAGTATTTACAGGCAAATACATTAATGTCTGCAACTCACTTTAAAATGAAAAGCAAGAAAAGAATGAACAGTGGGACAGAAAGATGGATAGAACCTTAATACGGTGTTATAACAACATAATAACGTGATAACAAAAGTACAGTACAGGATAGTATAGGAACACGTTAACAGTAGAATCTACATGGTGTTCGTACATGTATTCACTGTGAAATTCTTACAAATCTGCTCCGTGTTTGAACTTTTTGAAAAACAAAAACCCAGTAAGTTAGAAATTGTAGCCACAAGCAACATCTTTCATCGCATGGGCCACTCTGCTTCACTTGTTGCTGAGTTATAAGAACACGGCTATGTGGGACAAAGTACATCGTTACTCTCACATCATCTATAAATCCTGCTAACCGAGAAACGAGTCAGAGAAGCACAACAGACCAAGATGTGCCCCGCACTCACTGACCTTCTGTATTCCCACAGACTGTAGAATATTCAGCTTTCTTTTTCTCTGAAAGGTGTCCAAGTCCCACAGCTGTGCCGTATCAGAAGAAGTAGTGATGGCATATCTCCCTGATGCGTGCACAGAGATCGAAAATACTGATGATTCGTGTCCTCTCATCCAGCTAACTAGCTCCTTGGTAACTGTGGTAAAAAGTAAAAGAGTCATATAGGGAAAACACTATGTATCATCCAAGGACTGATTCAACTGATAGCTAGGTATTTATACGAGACACCTTCGTTAACACCTACAACAATGGAAGCTGGCCAGTTGGTAAAATGCACAATGGAACAGGTTAGTAACGCGAATGTCATGGACATGTGAGGAGATGAGGCCAAATGAAAAAGAGTTTAAGAACAGCTTTAGGGGCGCCTGGGTGGCGCAGTCGGTTAAGCGTCCGACGTCAGCCAGGTCACGATCTCGCAGTCCGGGAGTTCAAGCCCCGCGTCGGGCTCTGGGCTGATGGCCCGGAGCCTGGAGCCTGCTTCCGATTCTGTGTCTCCCTCTCTCTCTGCCCCTCCCCTGTTCATGCTCTGCCTCTCTCTGTCCCACAAATAAATAAACGTTGAAAAAAAAAATTAAAAAAAAAAAAAAAAAAGAGAACAGCTTTAGATGTGGTGGTAGGGAGTTTGGGCTTTCTCTTGTAATAGTTTTACATAGAAGAGTATCATATCTGTTGTGTATTTCAGAGAGAGCACTCCGAAGATACATGAGGGATACAGTGGAAAGAAGGAAGAGACTAGACAACTAATTTATCTGTTGCTATAATAATCCGAGGAGGCGATAAGGAAGGTCTAAAATACAAATGTGGCAATGGAGAAAGGAAGAAAGTCAAGAGTTATGAAGGAGAAATTCAAAGGGCTTTGTGATCAACTAGATGTATTGAAATAAAAGACGAGTTAAGACTTCAACGGTGCTAGTTTAGTTATATAACTAGATGGCGATACTATTAGCTGATTTAAGAAACACATAAGGAGAAACAGATTTAGCAGTGTGGGAAGAAGAGATCATGAATTTGATTTTTAAAATGGATCCTGAGGTGCGTGTGTGCATGTGAGAGAAGCACAGAAAACAGCCCGGCAGAGAAAATACCGAGAACTTCATTACAATTATCACTGGGTCATAGAATTATAAGTGATTTTTATGTTCTCTTTTACATTTTCCTGTGTTTCCAGGTTTGCTGTGGTGAACATGTTTTACTGTTATGAACAGAATTTTTTCTTTCAGAAAGATGAAACTGAGGAGAATAATCAGAAAGCAAGATGTAAATCTGGGAAGCATTAAGACACAAAGTAGGTCAAAACTGCAAATAGAGGAACAGAGGAACCCTTGGGGAGAGAGCAGTAGTTTCCAAACACCGGTCTGAAGTCTGGCATTAGTTAATGATCAAGTTTTCATTGGTCTTCAGTGAAATGAGAAAAATAAGGACAATGACATGAGTTTTTCATAAAGCTAAACTGAAAGTACTACCTTTTAATCTAGCATTCTATCCTTCTAAGTTTCTTTATGTTAAAAACAATCTCTCGTTTTATGAAATGAAGTTCTATCGTTTTTTCCTATGTCGGTAAAATTAAAAGTTGACAACCCATGTGGGTTGTTGTTCCTCTACTTTCTTTTTAATTGGGTAAAAACTCCCTGAGTCTAGGGACCACTGAAAGAACACAGGAAAGACTACTGAGAAGCAGTCAGAATGGTAGGAGGAAAACCAAGAGAGAGAAGAGTATGAAAACTAAGGTCTTAATGTAAAGCAAAGTGTTAAATGCTACTGAGGGGTAGGGCGAAAAGTATAAAGAGAGCTTAAACAAACAGAGGTCACTGGGGCACCTGGGTGGCTCAGTCAGGTAAGCGTCCAACTCTTGGTTTTGGCTCAGGTCATGATCCCAGAGTCGTGGGATCGAGCCCTATGTCAGGCTCTTTGCTGAGTGTGCAGCCTGCTTGGGATTCTTTCTCTTCCTCTTTTTCTGCCCCTTTCCCACTCGTGCACGCACACACTCTCCCCCTCTCTCAAAATAAAGAAAACATTTAAACAATCAGAGGTTACTAATGGCCTTAGAGAAGTCTCAACAGCGTGGAGTGGGGAAAGCAAAAATCAGAATCCACCAATGGGTGCCGTGAAGAAGCAAGATTTAGCAGCGAAGAGGGAGGTAGCTGGGGAGGTGGAGAAAACATCTTAAAGAAGGGGCTTCATTGGTAGGGGTGGGGCGTTCAACAGAACAGATTGTAAACAGATGGAACTAAGAGAGAAGAAGAGAATGGGTGGAATCCAAGGGAAGCAATCACAGATGAGTATAAACATTTGGTTTTTTAGAACTTCTGTGTGTGGCAGTAGTGTTTTTTTAACACCAAAAATTGGAGACAGTTTAAAGGCCACTGACAGGTAACAGGTTTAATAATTGTGGTGCTGCAAACATCTATAGAGTAGAATATTCTGTACTGATTTTAAAATTCTGTATGAATATTTTTAATGAAGTAAAGGAAATGACTCCACACGACAGTATAGATAGGATCATATATTTGTTAGAACGGAAAAGAGGCATAGGCAGAGAAAACAGACTAGAAAGAGAAGTCCCTGCTGTACAAACACAGACTGTGTCTGGGCATCACTGAAGGACGACTGGTTTGTCTCCGCACATGCACAGTGACAGTGTAGTAGTGATTGAGAGCAGGGACCCTGGAGCTAGGCTTCCAGGTTAGGAATTCTGTCTCCACTGCTTACAAGCCGTGAGAGACCTTGGTTAAGTTACTTCTGTGCCTCAGCTTCCTCATCTGTAAATGGAGTTAACAATATCGATGTCTGTGGGTTTTATGATGATTAAAATTAACACGTATAAAGTCATAGAACAGTACCTGGCAAAGAGTAAACACTATGTAAGTGTTAATTATCGCTGTTATTACTATTGTTATTACTATCTTTTAAAATATTCTATCAATTACTTTATTTACTTTTTTAATGTTTATTTATTTTTGAGAGAGAGCGTGAGTCGGGGAGGGGCAGAGATAAGGGAGTACAAAGGATACAAAGAGGGCTCTGTGCTGACAGTAAAGAGCCCGATCCGGAACTCGAACTCCCGAACCACAAGATCATGACCTGAGCCCAAGTTGGACACTCAACCGAGCCACCCAGGTGTCCTTCTATCAAGAAAAAAAACAATACAGTTGAGATATCTTTTCTCTTAATAAGAGGTTCAGTTTACAGAACTCTAAATGTTCTAAAAATACACAATGTAGTATAAAACACATAGGTTATATTAAGAAAGTTATTATTCTTGTACCTACATAGTAAGGAATTGGGGCTTCAAAGAGAGGTATGGCCTTTGTCTAGGTTCCTGGGAGACAATCTATAAACCCCTAAAATTTCCCCGGTGATAGGGTGTCTCTGTTATTCACGGCAGGTCCCTCAGATAACACCCGATGGCTTATCTAAGAAGAGAACCTCAGAGACTGGGCTGGCCACTCGGGAAAGATCAATCATGTGAGTGACTAGAAGGTTAGGGCGTTCAGCCACGTGATATCCGCCCAACCTCCGGAGAGAGGAGGAAGGCTGGAAATCTGAGCTCAAACAGGTGGGCAATAACCCAATCGGTCATAAATCTGTGTAATGGAGCCTCAATAAAAGTCCTGGACATCAAAGCTTAGGTATATGTTTGGTTTGGCAATACTCAGTGTGGAGGGCCACATATTGATGCTGGGAGGGGACTATGTCCCTAGGGATAACCGCAGCTTCTCCTTTGGGAGCCTCCCACTTTCTACCCTGTGTGTCCTACTTTGGCTGGTTCTAATTTATATCCTTCCGCTGCATTAAACTATTATCATAAGTGGAGTGTGTTCCTGAGTTCTGTTGAGTCATTCTAGTGAATATCAAACCCAAAGGTGGCTGTGGGGAACCCTGAATTTGTAGCCAGCTGATCTGACGTGAGGGTGGTCCCGGGACCCCCAAACTTGTTGCTAATGTCTGAAGTGAGTGCTGTCTTGTGGGGACTACCCCCTCAGATGATACAGATTGGCAAATTCCTTGCAGTGCATCAGTCTAAATTCTACTCATATGCAGAAGATAAACAGGAGGATTTCTTACCTGAATCGAAACATTTAATAGAGTAATCAGCTAACGCCACAAGGAACTCAGACTTCCTACGGAGATTAAAGGCCAGAGCTGTGCAAGCTTGTGCCGTTCGCTGAACAAGATTAAACCTATTAAGAGATTACTGCATTAGTATCAGAAATTCCTCCAACAATCATAAATTTTACGCTGGAGGAGTCCTTAGAGATGAAGAAAATGAAATGCAGAAAAATGAATGCCCATTGTGGTAGGCCAAAAATAGATTATGAAGAGTGCTGTATGCATGTAAAGGAATCCGGATTTTACTTACCAGGTTTTAAGCATAGCAGAATTATGACGAGATACGTCTTTTAGGAAGAGGATTCTGGCAGCAATGGCAAATGGATAGAGGGACAAGAAGAGACCATGAAGAAAGTTACTAAGGAGGCGCCTGGGTGGCTCAGTCGGTTGAACGTTGGACTCTTGGTTTCAGACCGTGATCTCACAGCTCGTGAGTTCAAGCCCCAACTGACAGTGTGCAGCCTGCTCGGGATTGTCTCTCCCTCTCTCTGCCCCTCTTGCATACTCTCTCTCTCCAAATAAAGAAATAAACTTTACAATAGAATAAAACAAAAACAAAAAAGAAGGAAGCCACTACAGAGCATCTCAATCAGAGTTACGGGTATAAATGGAAAGGACAAACAGGACAAGTGTCAGGAGTTAAGCGGGAGAGAGGCTTGGTGATGCAGCAAACTTGAGGTGAAGAGGGAGGAATCAGGAATTCCTCACGTGCAAAATGAGGGTGGGAAAAGAGATCTCATAAGCTTGTTGTGATGATTAAGTGAGAGAATGTGTTGATTGAATGAAATAACATATGCTAAGTGCTTAGCAGAGTACTTGGCACATAGCTAGAGTTTAATTTACTAAAATAATCAAGTTTTCAAGATTGGGCAAAAGAGGGACAAGTCTGGGGGTAGGAAATAGGCCTGGTTTTAAATATGTCGAGTTTAAGGCCTTTGCAAAACATTTGGAGCTGTGCTGTCCAAGAAATGTAATGCAGGCCATTTAGGTGTAACTTAGAATGCTCTAGGAGCCACAGTGAAAAAGGTGGAAAAAGGTAAAGTTAATCTTCATAACATATTTTATTTAATTAATATATAATTATCATTTCAACATTTAATCAATAAAAATTATTGAGATATTTTACGTTATTTCTTTCATACTAACAACACATCTCAATTTGAACTGGCCAGTTTTCTTTTATCTTTTTAATGTTTATTTAGTTATTTTGAGAGAGAGGCAGGGGTGAGGGGCAGAGAAAGAGAGGGGGAGAGAGAATTACAAGCAGGCTCCCTGATGTCCGCGCAGAGCCTGACACAGGGCTCGATCTCACGAACCGTGAGATCGTGAATTGAGCCTAAATCAAGAGTCGGACGCTTAACTGACCGAGCCACCCAAGTGCCCCCGGAGTAGCCACCTTTCAAGGGCTCCAGGGCTCGATGCAGCTCGTGGCTCCTGCACGCGACAGCCTAATACAGAAGACATCCAGCAGGTAGTAGAAGCAGATCTGGGTTAACAGTATTTGCAGAGCAGCTGAAAGCTTAGGCCTGCTGCTGATGAGATTATGAATGAGAATATGGGGACCATGGAAGGGAGCAGCTCAAGGACAGATGCCTGCGCAGCACAATTAAGGGGTAGGCACTGGCAGAAGAGTCAGCAAAACCAGCGGAAAAATGATCAGACGAGTAGAAAAATCAGGAAAGAGCTGTACCTTGAAGCAAAAGAAAAAAATTCCAGGGAGGAGGGGAAAATGAGTATTTAGTAAGATGAGAGGGGCGCCTGGCTGGTGACTCTTGATCTCAGGGTCATGAGTTTGAGCCCCATGCTGGGCGTAGAAATTACTTAAAAATAAAGTCTTAAAAAAAAAAAAAAGTACATAGTATGATGAAAATTGAAAAGAGACCAGTAGATTAGGCAAGTAAGATTTCTGAGGGAACCCCACGTAGCGGGTGTTAGAATCAGACAAGCCCGATTTCAAGTCTCAGTTCTACCACTTAACCTCTCTGCTCTACAGATGGAGAGAAAAGGGACAGTGAACAAAATAAAAGAGAGGAACACTCATGGTGCAAAGTCTCAGGGGCGGCTATAGAAGATCAAGATTAGCACTGGAAGAAGTTAGGATCACTTATTTTTATGAATAAACTGACAAAGAGATATGGATGGTTATATATCTGAGGCTGCTCTGGGGAGGAGGAAAGGAAGCTTAAAAGTGTCTGTTTTCTAATGAGTAGGAGGCCACGTAGTTAAGTAAGAGTGGGGTCAAACACAAGGAGACAAGGAAGCAGGCAAAGGTTTGGAATGCTGGAGGAGAGTGGGAGAAGTAATAACTATTGATGAGCAAATGAAATGAAAGCATCATTAACATTGAAGTCCGTTATTCTGTAACGGCATCAATCAACAGTTATTTTTGTTTTCTTTAACAGTGGGAGCAAAGAAGAGACAGTTGTATTGATTTAAGATTGAGAATTGGCAGGGTAGGTAGGTTAGGCAAGAGTAAAGGGTGAGAGAATTATGACTTTTTTGGTAAAGAGCAGGAACAATGATTAACAGATTTCTACCTGATAAATCACAGATAAATTAATTATATAAGACCTCTTCCTTTCCTGAACGATTTGAGAGTAAGTTACCATGATCATGTTTCCTACAAACAAGGAAATTCTCCCATATAATCACAATACAACTGTACGAAAATTACATTTATATGTTACCACCACCCAATCCTCAGACCCCATTCAATTTTGCCAGTTGTCCCCAGTAATGTCCTTAACAGCAAAAGGATCAGTCCAGATTCATGCCTTTACTTTTCACGTCTCTAGTCTCTCCCAGACTGGAACAATCTTCTGGTCTTTCTACAACTTTCATGACCTTGACCCTTGGGAAGATTATAGGCCATCTTGTTACACACTCCCTTAATTTAGCTTTGTCTGATTCCACTGATTAGATGCAGGTTACACTTCTTTGGCAGGAATACCGTAGAAGAGAGACTGTTGTTTTCCCTGCGCCCCATCAGTGATTGGTCCCTCCACTCATTGACTTTAATCATTTGATACTAGTGTGGTGTTTGCTAGACTTCTTCAGTGCAAAATTAATCTTTTTCTCCTCTATAATTAGTAAGCATTTTGTGGGGAGGTGCTTTGTGACTATGTGAATATCCCTTCTCATGAAATGGTTTATTGATTACAGCATGAATTTATACATTTCTATTTTACTCAATGGGTTATGACCCATTACTATCATTTTTTTATTTTGATACTCAAAGTGTCTCCAATATGGAAAGACGGAGCTCTTTTAAGCTGACATTTATATCCTTTTGATACTTTTTCTTTAAATAATTCCTTCTTTCTGGCTACATAACGTTCCAGGCTCACCTTGTACTTTCCCTGCCTCCATCCTGAAACTGGCCATTTCTGCAAGGATCCAATTACTTTGAGCAGAATGTGATATTTAGAAAACAAATGGGCACTGGGTACATTCATTGCTACCAGGGTGCTGTTGCTCCCAGGTCCTATGAGCAGGCAAAGCTAGGAAAGAGCTATAATCCATTCACTCTTGGGGTGCTGAGTGGCTCAGTCAGTTAAGCATCTGACTCTTGATTTTGGCTCAGGTCATGATCTCATGGTCCTGGGATCAAGCCCCTCATCCGGCTCCATGCTCAGCATGAATTCTCTCTCTCGCTCGCTCTATAGGCCCCTCTCCCATCTCTCAAAAAACATATTAAAGAAATAATAATAATTCAGGGGCGCCTGGGTGGCTCAGTCAGTTAAGTGTCCAATTCTTGCTTTTGTCTCTGGTCACAATCTCACAGTTTGTAAGCTCAAGTCCCAGGTCAGGTTCTGTGCTGACAGCATGGAGCCTGCTTGGGATTCTCCCTCTCCTCTCTATGCCCCTCCCTCACACACATCCCTCCCCTCAAAAATAGAAAATTCGTTCACTCTCTCATATACATTTCTATTTATTTCTATGTCTATATATTCAAAACCAGCAGTACAGACAGATATAACCAATATCAATCCAGTGCCACAGCGTTCATTCTAGTTTTCTACTTTTCCATATTTGTAACTCCCCTTTCTGATTGTTAGAAACCTGGCCCCATTATCCTCAACATATTTACTCACTCCGTCAAAGCCCTCTGCCTTGCCCATGATTGCCCCAACCCCCATGCAGGTACCTTCTGACTCTGGCCAGGCAGACAGGTCTCCCTCCCACCCACCCCCCTTGCAGGGATGACTCCCTCGATCAATCGCACCTCACTGCTTCTGTACTAAATTGTTCAGCAAAGGAAGAGGAGGCAGAAGAGTGAGGAACAATTCTTTAAAACTGCTACATGTGTAAACTGTGACAATAACGTACAAAGTAAAGTTCTTTCTAAATTGCCCGATAAAGTGCCAGATGTTGAGAAGTTAGCAACAGTAAATTTTTAAACTTAAGGAAAAACAGGCTACTAGAGATACTGTTCCAACCGGAACTTTAATTCTGTAAAAAAAAATCTAAACATATTTCCCATGCCTTCCCACTTTCTCCTGTCAGCACTTGTGACAGTGTTTTACAAGTTACCTGAAATACAGTCAGAACTTAATGAATCTTGCTGAATGAATAATTAATCGCAGGTACTAAAACTGGCAGTGAATAACTTGTTAAATAAAGTATATATCAAAAGTATCTGCTCACCTGTTTCCATACAAGTCAAAAACATAGATATTTCCTTGATGGTCCCCGGCAATTAAGCAATCACCTGAGCTATCAAAAGCCACGTTCAAAAATCGCAAGACTTGGGGAAGGTAATGAGAAGAGCTGTGAATGATGTTCACCATAATTCTGTCGAAAACAAACAGACATTTCATTCTATGTCAAGCGTTACTTGCTACTATGAAAAATACGGGTTTTAGAATATACTTCACCGACTTTGAAGTTTCCTGCCTACCCGCTCTTCCCTCTCCTCCCGCTGCTCTCCTAGAAGCAATCCGACAGTGATTTCTAAAAGCAGTTCAGAAAGTTATTTGTTATCAAAATGGCTGCTGTTCATATATTCATCAAGTACTTGGAAACTCACTATGTGTCAGACATTGAACAAGCCGGGACCTAAAAGTAGTTGATGGACATGGGCCCTGCCCTCATGGAGCTTTTGGTTTAGAAGTAAAAAAAAATTCAGGGGCGCCTGGGTGGCTCAGTCAGTTCAGCGTTCGACTGCGGTTCAGGTCATGATCTCACGGTTCACGGGTTCAAACTCTGTGCTGACAGCTCACAGCCTGGAGCCTGCTTCAGATTTTGTGTCTCCCTCTCCCTCTACCCTTCCCCTGCTTGTGCTCTGTCTCTCTGCCTCTCAAAAATGAATAAATGTTAAATTAAAAAAAGATTTTTTAGGGGCACCTGGGTGGCTCAGTCGGTTAAGCGGCCGACTTCAGCTAAGGTCATGATCTCTCGGTCCGTGAGTTCGAGCCCCGCGTCGGGCTCTATGCTGACAGCTCGGAGCCTGGAGCCTGTTTTGGATTCTGTGTCTCCCTCTCTCTGGCCCTCCCCCGTTCATGCTCTGTCTCTCTCTGTCTCAAAAAAAATTTTTTTTTAAATAAGCACACTTATGAACAGATTCATAAATCGTGATTAACTGACAGAATAACAAGATATAAGACAATGTATTTTTGATTGAATAGTCAATTGTTACATTAAGCAATAAACACATGTAATGCAATCATGTAATTAGCGAAAAGTAGTTTCATATAAATCACAAGCTACCACATGTAAGAAAAATTTCAGTATCTTAAAGATATCTTAATGAGATTGTTTCTGTACTATAAAGTGAAGTGTTCCAAAGTGAACTAAGCATAAATGAGTTTTATTTTCAGCTATATTTGTTTATTTTTGAGACAGAGAGAGACAGAACATGAACAGGGGAGGGTCAGAGAGAGAGGGAGACACTCAGGGGCACTCCTCCATCTGTGTGCTTCCTTGTAAAATCTAATTTTAGCAAGAATCCTGCTCAGCCCATTTAATTAGAACCCCTGGGCGCGCCTGGGTGGCTTAGTCAGTTAAGCGACCAACTTCAGCTCAGGTCATGATCTCACGGTTTGTTGAGTTCGAGCCCTGCGTTGGGGTCTGTGCTGACAGCTCAGAGCCTGGAGCCTGCTTTACATTCTGTGTCTCCCTCTCTCTCTCTCTGCCCCTCTCCCACTTGTACTCTCTGTCAAAAATAAATAAAATGTAAAAAAAAAAAAAAAATTAGAACCCCTGACCCTTTGGGGTGCTTGGGTGGTTCAGTGGTTGGGCATCTGACTGGATTTCAGCCCAGGTCACAATCTTGTGGTTCATGGATTTGAGCTCATCAAGGCTCTGTGCTGATAGTGCAGAGCATGCTTGGGATTCTCTCTCCCCCTCTCTCTGCCCCTTCCCTGCTTACATTCTCTGTTAAAGTAAAATAAAATAACCCCTGACCCTCAAAACCTGATCATCCTTGATAACTGATCAATCTGATCACCCTGGCCTATCTTCATCAAGAATCTCCTTAGAGGCTGGTTTAGGCAGAAACCCATTATCCTAGATGTTTCATCTTAGTAATTTTCTACCCACTGACTCCCACCCTGCTCCTTGGCTGTACATTCTCACTTGCCCAGGCTGTATTCAGAGCTGAGACCATTTCTATACTGAGGTCTCCTCTCTTCTATTGCAATAGTTCCTGAATAAAATCTGTTTTTACCACTTTAACTACTGTCCAGATTTGGTTTTCCTTTGACATCCCCAAAGGGGAGAGGGGGAGAATAAATGTGTAATAACATGAAAATGTTCCCCAGCAATTAAAATCAGACAGAGCCAACGACTTTTCCCTCCACTCTTTTTTCTGTAACATTTTATTATGGGTTGGGATCACAAAATTACAGGATCATTGTTCAAAATAAGGAAGGTAAAGAAAAACACTAATAAATAAATCTGATTATAACCCTACCACCTAGATATAATCATCATTAATAGCAACATTCTGCCCTTTTGGTTTTTCATATAACTCAAGCATTTATTTTGGAACAACTGCCTTTCAATTGCTCATAGGTTGCCTGACAGGTTCTCAGTCCTTAAACATAATTAAAAAATCAAATATTTACCAAACACCAAGATGCTTGAGATACTATTTTAAAGTCTTTATAATGTGCTAAGACAACCCTGTCTGGTAGGCATTATTAGCTTCACTTAAAGTCTTAGTGATTAACCTGCCCAAGGTCACAGAGTTAGTAAACGGACATTTACTTCAACTAAAGTCCATCTGACTCCACGCGATAACAATGAGCTTTAATGAACAAAAAGAAAGCTACATTTTCATGGAAGCAGCAAATAACATTTGCATAAAACTTGTTTCTTTTCTGTTTTTGAATCTTGCATGCATATCCAGATATTTTTTTAACAGCAAGAAATAGAATTACTGTGGGCTGGCAATAACTTTCAGACCATTTAGAAAATATCAGAAGAAGGGGAGTATTTATACAAACTCCAAGTTTGGAAATGAAAATCCCTGCTGAAGAATCCCTACTCTAAACAAAAATTTTTATTCAATTTTTATTCAGAGTTGATGGGAAAGCAGCATTGCTAGGAGGCTGACAGCAATTGGAAACCAAACAAGCAGCCAGTGGGACGTCCAGCACCAGGCTTTGAGCAAACATAGCTGGCACTTAAAGCCTGTTGATTTGCTGAGGAGCAACCAAAGGGTCGACAGCAAAGTTACTAGAACAAGAAACATGAATCCAAGTGATGCAGTAAAGGCTATGAAATTCCGGGAAATTAAAAGCAGTAAGATCAATCTGTGTGCCACCATTGGAACCAAGATGGCACCACTTGGGGCAAAGGTTTCCATTAAAGTCACACCGGAGTGGCTAAGACTCAAACAGTTTAAGTATCTGGGACCAAAATGAAAAGAAAAGCTGAGGAGGGAGGGAAAAACAGGCAGAGCAGAGGATTTTTAGGGCAGTGAAAATACTTTCTGTGATTCTATAATGGTAGAGACAGGTCCCTGTACAGTTGCCCAAACCCATAGAAATACAACACCAGGAGTGAATCCTAGCATAAACTGTGGCCTTTGGGTGATAATGATGTGTCAACCTAGGTTCATCCACTGCAACATATATATGTCTCTGATGGGGGATATGGATAAATGGGGGAGGACTATGCATGTGTGAGTGCAGAGGGTATATAGGAAATCTGTCCCTTCCTCTCAATTTGGCTGTGAACCTAAAACTGTCCTAAGAAAATGAAAGTCTATTAAAAAACAAACAAAAACCCAGCAGCAGGGCTGGCCGTACTAGGAGGCCACCTTGCACTGGTAGTTTGTAACCCCCCTGTCATCCCTGCCATACGCACTAACGTGTAAGCTCCAGAAAACCGGAAGTTTGTTTTGTTCCCATGCCGTCCCCCAGAGCTTCCAAGCTTGGGAGAGAGTTGGTGCTCAACAAATAGCTGATGGATGCATGCCTGTCTGAATACATACAATGATACAAGATGGGTAACTTGGGGCACTTGGAAGGGGTCGAAGTGCACTGTTCCCCTTCCCCTGCATCATTCCTCGTGAGTTCTTTTCCAACTGCAATAGTTAACAAATATTTACTGAGCATCTACTGCGCGCCGGGAATACTACAGGGCTATTATGGTAATTAGGCAGAGTCCTGGCTCAAAGTCTCGCCCACATCACCAACCACCTGCCTCCTGCCCCACGCTAATCCTGTCCAGACCCCCGCCCCCAGGACCGGGAAGAGATCTCTGACGAGACCTCGGCTTCCGGGGCACAGCGAGACTCAAGCTACCAGCCTTTCAACAGATCACCCAGGCCAGGGATCTGGGGCAGGGTCAGAGGCAGAACCCGCCCTTCTACCCGGCGCCATACACCCCTTCCGAAGACCATCCCCAACAGCTCCTCCAACGCCTCTCCAAGGACGCGGACCCGCCCCTCGCGGCCTCCAGGCCCCTCCGCAGCCCATCGCCTTTACCCGTCCCGAGCGGCCGGGGAGGGCTTGCGGTGCCACAACTTGCCGCTCTCCTTGTTGCCCAGGTCTGTGCTCTGCATGGCGAAGCCCCCCGCGGCCGCCGCCGCCCGCCCGATACACAACCGACCCGGCGCCTTCCCAGCAGGCCCCGCGCTCCCGGCCCGGGAAATTTGAGCTCGGGCCCTGGCGTCCTGGATCCCCGCCACCCGACCAACCGAGCGCTAAACGCCGCCCTTTTTATTCCCAGCCAATATGGAGGCGCGTTTCCTCCCAACTCCGCCCAAGCGACCCCTGCCGCTCTGGACGATGGAACCGGCCAACGACCTCCTCTTAGATTCCACCCCTTTTAGAGGTTCATCCCACCAGCCCCGGGGCCCAAAGCCTTCTGGGAATTGTAGTTTTCTGCGTGTGGAACCGGGGTATCAGCGATCGGCTTGAGAACTCTGCACTCCGAGGGTGCCGTGGGGTTTTAGGCTCCCGGTGGAAGCAATAAAAATGGTTTTCTCCTGTGGTCTGTACATTCCTTTCTACACTGCGTTTAGGGATTAAGGGGTTGTAGAGACAGCTAAAGAGAAGGATCCAAATACATTGAGACTTGAAGTGTTTCTCTTATAGAGTGTTCCTTTGAAAAGAACCTCTATAGTGTACGTTCTTGGCCTTTTCACCATCGTCGTGATTAGTTTTTCAATTCCGTAATCTAACAAGGTGCACCAGTATCATGGAATCTAGCCCACCAGTCACGGACCAGAAAAGCGATGTCATCAACAATCAGCTGCATTGACGCCAGAGTTCTTTTTTGTAAAAACTCAGCATTTCTGGGGCGCCTGGGTGGCTCAGTCGGTTAAGAGACCTACTTCGGCTCAGGTCATGATCTCACAGTCCGTGAGTTCGAGCCCCGCGTCGGGCTCTGTGCTGACAGCTCAGAGACTGGAGCCTGCTTCAGATTCTGTGTCTCCCTCTCTCTGACCCTCCCTCATTCATGGTCTGTCTCTCTCTGTCTCAAAAATAAACTTTAAAAAAAAAAAAACAACAACTCAGCACTTCTATCTTGCCTGCGAGGTATCAAGCATTCTTCTAAGTGCTCATTTAATCCTCATAGCAAACCTACAATGCTGGTAGTACTATTCCCATTTTTTTGTGCTCTGTGAGTTAATGTATTGGTTTTCTGAGGCTGCAGTAATAAATTACCACAAATTGATTAAAAAATAAAAAAAAAAAAAAGGTACTCTCATGGTTCTGGAGGCCACAGTCAGAAATCAAGGTGTAGGCAGAGCGCTCAATCCAGCGGATCCAGGGAAGATTCCATTCCCTGCCTTTTCCAGCTACTGGTTTCCTTGACTTGGGACCACATCGTTCCATTTCATCCCTCCATTCTCTGCCTCCATTTTCACATTGTCTTATCTTTTCCCCCTCAGTCTCCAATCTCTCTTGCTTTTCTCTTATAAGAACACCTGTCATTGGATTTAGGGCCCACCCAGGTAATCCAGGATGATTTCCTCATTCCAAGATCCTTAATTTTACCTACAGAGACTGTTTTCCCAAATAAGGTAACATTCACATTTTCTGGGGATTAGGTCATGGATATGTATTTTGGGGGCCCACTGTTCAAACCTACTACAGGTAGGTGCTTCTTGTATCTCTGTTTTGCAGACAAGGAAATTGAGTTCATAGGAGAGCCAGGATTAGATTTTTAGTCTTTTCATTCTTGGTCCCATGTTCTTCTACAACAGAAAAATAAATTTTTACAAAATTATATGACCATCATATTTGAAAAGCTCAAACTTACCAGAAAAGCAAAACTCTCACAAAAATTTTCCAATGCAGATTTTAAAACTTTTTGTGTTGTTACCAAAGGTGGCTCTGAGAGACCACACAACTTAAAAAATTTTTTTTGTTAATGTTTATTTATTTTTGATAGACACACACACACACACACACACACACACACACACACACAGCATGAGTTGGGGAGAGGCAGACAGAGACAGAGACACAGAATACAAAGCAGGCTCCAGGCTCTGAGCTGTCAGCACAGAGCCTGACCCAGGGCTTGAACTCACAAACCATGAGATCATGACCTGAGCTGAAGTGGGTTGCTTAAGCGACTGAGCCACCCACATGCCCTAAGACCATACAACTTTTAATAACCTTTTGCAGAAGAGACAATCACATTCCTCATTTTTATTTATTGGATTTGAGATGATAATAAGTTATGTGTATGAATGTTTGCATTATTATTCAAGAAACTTAGGGTGCTAAACTTATGGGTGCTTAACTTGAAATAAAGGTTTTTTTTCTATCCCATGCAGGTAGCCAAGCAACATTTTTATCAGTAGCAGAGACAAATGTGCTGAATGATTTCCTGAACTACTTTGGTTTAACCTGTCTGCAGTCACAGCCCATATCGGCTGTCACAGCCCATGCGACCATCCTACTCAATTTCAGGTATGTGACAAAGAGGTTTCTATATTACAGATCTTCTGGACTCCCAGAAGATTTGATTGTCTTTGCACTTGTCTTTGGATTTAGTTGAACCAAATCTGAAGGTCAGGCTGGCAACTGAAGAAACATGCACCCATAGCTGCCAACCTTCTACTTACTGTAATTTCCCAATGTTTATAACCCAAGTTGGTAGACCATTTGGTAGTTCCTTCCTGAATCATTACTCAGTCAATAACTGATGCATCTATACATATATTTTTCATCTAAATTGAGGTGTAATTGACATTTAATAAACTGTACATATTTAAGTTGTATAATTTTATGATTTGACATAAATAGACTCCTATGAAACCATCATCATAATCAAGATAATGAACATAGCCATCACCCCCCCCCCCAAAGTTTCCCCTTGCCTGTTTGGAATTCAATTTCTTTTTATCCCCACCCACCTTGCCTACAGGCAACCACTGATCTGCTTTCTGTATCTTAGTTAATATTTTCTAGAAATTGATGTAAATAGGTCCTAAACTATGTACTCCTTTATTTTTCTTTTGGCCTGGCTTCTTTCAATTAGCATAATTATTTTGAGAATCAACTATGTTGTTGGGTATATCAACAGTTCGTATGTTTTTATCATTGGTAGTCTATGGTATTGATATACCACAATTAATGTATCCAGTCACCTTTGATGAACATTTGGATTGTTTCCAGTTTGGGGCTATTACAAAGACAGCTGTTATGAACATTCCTGTACAAGTCTTTGTGTAAACATATGTTCTCAGTTCTGTTGGGTAAATTCTTAGAAGTGGAATGACTGGGCCATATGGTAGGTGTAGGCTTAACTTTTTAAGAAAGCATCAAATGTTTTCAGAGTAGTTGTGCCATTTTACATCCCCACCAACAATGTAGGATAGTTCCAGGTGTTCCACATCTATGATGAGTCTTTGTGATTACAGCCGTACTAGGAGTATTGTGGTACCCTCCTGGTGATTTCAATTTCCCTTTCTGGAATGACAAATGATATGTCCAGCATCTTTTCTTGTGATTATTTGCCTTCTGCATATATCTTTGGTGAAGTATATGTTCAAATATTTTTATCCATTGTTTAACTGGTCTTTTTTTTTATTGAGTTTTGAGAGTTCTTTACATATTGTGGATACAAGCCGTTTATCATACATGCACTTTGCATATATTTTCTCCCAGTTTGTGGCTTGTTTTTTCATTCTCTTAACAATGTCTTTCAATGAGTAGATGATGTTAGTGTTCAAGATCAACCCAGCAGTGTTTTGGAGTTTTGGGGGTGATATCTAAGAAATCTTTACCTAACTGAAGGTCACAAAGGTTTCCTCCTGTTTTCTTCTTTGTATGTATTTCAACTACATTCTCAAAGGAATGGAAAGTTGTGCATGTCCAAGGGATTTTTGGGTTTTGCTTTACAAAGCCCTTCCTCTTTGTCCTCTTGCCTATCCCACTTCCATTGTTGAAGGAAGCCTTCTTTTTTGCTGTAATAATATATAATCTAGAAAGAGAAGAACTTCCATTGTGTCTACTTTTTTTTTTTAAGTTTATTTATTTATTTGGAGAGAGACAGAGACAGCGTGAGCAGGGGAGGGGCAGAGACAAGGGGAGGATTCCAAGGAGGCTCTGAGCATGGTAAGCACAGAGTCTGATGCGGGGCTCAAATCCATGAAACTGTGGGATCATGACCTGAGCCGAGATCAAGAGTTGGACACTCAACCAAGCCACCCAGGCGCCCTCACTTCATCTGCCTTGCTAGAGGGAATTTAGTGGACATTTGGAATGCTCAATATCTGAAAACCTTTTCTGTTTGGGAAAAATCCCAAGATATTTAGAAGGTGAGGGGCAGCTATTCTCTTTCCCAATTTCTTGGCAACCAGTTCTCTAATATGCCCAAACCTAAGCCAGTCAAGGAGTGAGCAAGCAAATCAAACCAGGATGATAACCAAGAACAACTGAAAATACAATTCAAACATTTATTGCAATTTCTCAAAGAGCACCAAGTAGAAAGCAATAGATAACCTTTAGCAAAGTTCTTCAAATACTCTTTCTCACCTCACTCAGTTAGGTTAGATTAAGTTATGCCACAGTAGCTAGCCACTCCAAAAGTCAGTGGCTTAAAACAACTCAGTGGTGTGTTTAGCTCATATTGTCTCTAAGGGAGCTAGGCCGACGGAGTAGCCACCATTACAAAAGTTTAGGTTGCTGTCCAGAGGGTGGAAAGAGTGTTCTAGAGGGTCTCATACCACCAATTGAATGCTCTAGCCCAGAAATGTCACTATAACCTTTACTCTCAACTCACTACCAGAACTGTGGTTCCATCCAAACACAAGGGGCCAGAAGTGCAATCCTATTACGTTAGTTATCTGTAGCTGCAACGATGCTGTGAAAAAGCAACCACCAAAACTCGGTGGCATGCAACAATAAACATTTACTGCTCACTCATCTGGGATCGGCCAGGCTGTTAACTGCAGTATAAAGTTAACTAATAGAGTTAGTTAATGGTTCAGAACCATTGGTGTGGTTCTGAATTCTTGCAAAAGACCTATTGCATGCACCAGAAAATAATTTATTGCTAGCTTGGGTTAAAAAACTCTGGGAACTGGGGCGCCTGGGTGGCTCAGTCGGTTAAGCGTCCGACTTCAGCTCAGGTCACGTTCTCGCCGTCCCTGAGTTCGAGCCCTGCGTCGGGCTCTGGGCTAATGGCTCAGAGCCTGGAGCCTGCTTCCGATTCTGTGTCTCCCTCTCTCTCTGTCCCTCCCCCGTTCATGCTCTGTCTCTCTCTGTCTCAAAAATAAAACAAAAACATTAAAAAAAAAAACAAAACTCTGGGAACTATTATAACAAGATTCTGTTTTATCTCCTTGGAAAAAGGGTTTATTTGCACATTAAAAGGAGTGTTGGTAAACAAAGATGTTGACAGCACTTAAAAAACAATAAAGCACTGAGTGGGGTTGGGGAAGGGTACCGTAAGACTGTAGACATGGATATCCGTGTCTATCCAGCACTGTCCCTACCCCTGTCCCCCACCGCCTCCAAGCTCCTCAAATGCAGTTTGACACACACTTCTGAGAAATGCTTCTAGCCCACCCCTCACTGGTCAAATGATTGGCTCAGGGGTGGGGCCTGACTCAGCTGAGCCAACCAGAGCCCTTTTGGGGGGGTTTTAAAGTTGAGACCAAGGCCAGCAAGTTTCCTCCCTCTCTGGTAGACTGGGAGCTGCCAGAGACAGTACCTCCAACTTTGTGGTGAGAGCCAGTCTGAGAGAGGGTAGCTAAAACTCAAAAAAAAAAGGGGGGGGGGCAAGAAAACCAGAAATAGTAAAAGAACATTCTGGCAGCATTTATGTCCCTTGTTCTAACTGTCCCAGAAGCTAATCTGGACTCCTGTCCTTCCTATACTCTGGTTATTTGAGCAAAAACATTGCCTTCTATTTTCTAAAGTAGAGGTAATTGGAAGAAAAACAAGTCAGGGAAGGCTTCAGGAGGTGGTGATACTTGAGCTGACTCTGGGAGGATAAATAGGGGTTATAAGGCAGAGAAGTTAGGGAAGGAAACAGCATCTGCAGAAAGGCAGGGGCATTTGTGAAACAACATGGAACCTTCTAGAAACTAGAAATGCTGAGTGCAATCAAAGCACAGATGCACAAGGAGTTATTATGCATGTAACATGCTTAGCACCTACAAAGCTCTCAATAACAATAGCAATAACTATTATTATTATTATAATTATTATTATTATTGTGGGGGTGAGAGGCAGAAGACTGAGACACATGTAAAACTAAGAATATAAAAGTCCCATATTTCCATTCTAAGGAGGTTGGATCTTATTTTAAAAGGTTCTAGGGAAACTGGTGGTTTCTAGACATATCCCTCTGTAGTAGAAAGATCATTTAAGAGTTTAAAGCTTGAGGGGCACCTGGGTGGCTTAGTCTGTTAAGCATCTTACTTTGGCTCAGGTCATGATCTCGCAGTTCATGTATTCAAACCCCACATTGGGCTCTGTGCTGACAGCTCAGAGCCTGGAGCCTGCTTCAGATTCTGTGATTCCCTTTCTCTCTGTCCCTCCCCCACTCACACTGTTTCTTTCTCTCTCTCTCTCTCTCTCTCTCTCTCTCTCTCTCTCAAAAATAAATAAACATAAAAAAAAAAAGAATTTGAAGCTTGAGGCAGAAGGAGGGTGAGACAAAAGCGATGAAGGGTTGACCAAGGCAGCCACCATAAAAGGAATCAAAGCAGGCAATAGTTAAATGACAAGGGTACATTGACATATTGTGTGGGTAAGCTGACACTGCAAAGAAAGAGTTCTGTTTCATCGGTAACACAGGGATGCGTGTCATACTGCTAACTGATGCAAACCCAGGCAATGTTTTCCATTTCGCAGATGGCTCAGCTGTTTGGCGTGGTAGGAATGGGGGGTGGGGGCGGGCAGTAAGGCAAAAGCCATAACAGGTTAGCTACGACATGGTGCACCTGCCCCACCCTTTTAACATGACTCAGAACAGAAGAAGAAAATCAAAGAGACATGCTCCAAGTTGCTTAAATAAATATTCATGTCTAGGTGTCCTCATAAAACATACATGAAAGCAACCAAGGGCAGTGTTTCATGTGTAATCAAAAGGATTTGACAACTACAGCTGCAATTGTATAGTATCAAAGCGTTGGGGGGGGGGGTGTGTTGTTGATTTTGACAGGCAGCAAGATCATTCCCACGTACGATGAGAAACTGCTGCCATAGACTGTGGCTTTTTTAAAAGACCTCCTGCAAGCCAAAGGAAGGAGGAGACCATAACTTGACAGAATGGGCAGTGGCTGCAAGTTCCCAGTCTTTGCAGCCTTTCCACGTGGCCAGGAGAGGAGGAGCGTGTGGAAATCTCGGCCCCCATCATGTCCACAACTGTCCTAAGAAGGACAGCCTATAGCTACCTCTGTCTTAGCGACAACTGCATGATATCCCATCTTATGGACGTGTGGTGTGGCATGAGTTTATAATCCCTCTGTTGTTGACAGATGGGTTTAAAAAATTATTTGCAAACTTGATGCTAGAGAAATTAATACCTCAGCGTACTATTGCAAACTTTATGCTGGAGAAATTAATACCTAAGTGTACTATTGTACTCTTGTAGGCGCTAGTTTCAGGTCGCTTGGAAAGGTTCTATTGGAAGCTTAAACCTTTCAAATTATGCTCTGTCAGGGGTGGCCTGTTCCAAAGGCCTCCCTGGGCAGAGGACTGTGGAGTCAGGGAATGCTGGGAATATCTCCCACAGGACTGAATAACTAGCTTTGATTCACAGGCTCCTAAAAACATTTATGGGCTCAGAGGACAGGCTATCGATCAAGTGTGACAGGACTCCATAAACCGTGAGTAAAATACCTCTAATTGCTGTAAGGGAGGAAGGCAGACTGAGCAAAGCATTTATTGTCCATTTAAGTATCCGAGGGCAACGTGGCTTCTTTTGTCCAGTGCCCCCTCTGGGTAGGATGTGGAAAGAGGCCACAGAGCCGAGTGAGGATGACTGGTAAGGAATCCACACCTAACAGACCAGGCACTTCGGTCTCTTCTGGTTTTTATGTGGCCCTACTCAATAGTAAAAACCATCTCCCCTAAATATATTTTTTTAAGGAATTTTTTTTTTTAGGGGAGCGTGGGTGGCTCAGTAGGTTAAGCGTCTGACTTCAGCTCAGGTCATGATCTCGTGGTTTGAGCCCCACATCGGGCTCCGTGCTGACAGCATGGAGCCTGGAGCCTGCTTCAGATTCTGTCTTTCTCGTTCTCTGCCCCTCACCCACTCGCAGTCTGTGTGTGTGTGTGTGTGTGTGTGTGTGTGTGTGTGTGTGTCTCTCTCTCAAAAAAAAATTTAAAAAAATTAAAGAATTTTTTTAGAGCAGTTTTAAGATCACAGAAAAATTAAAGGAAAGGTATAGAGATTTCCCCACATACCTCCTGCCCCCACCCGTGCACAGCCTCCCCATTATCAGCATCCCCACCAGAGTGATACCTTTGTTACAACTGATGAACCTACATGGACACATCATAATTTCCCAGAGCCCCTGGTTTATACTATGGTTCACTCTTGGTGTTGTACATTCTGTGGCTTTGGACATTATAATATCCAGAGTACTTTCTTTGCCCTAAAAATCCTCTGTGCTCTGCTCATCCATCCCTCCCTTCTCCCCTTTACCCAAGTAGTTTGGGTTTTATTATATTGATGGCTTTGAAAAATACTGCAAGCAACTTTCTTTCTTTAAAAATTTTTTTTCCCAAAGATTTTATTTTTAAGTAATCTCTACACCCTATGTGGGGCTCAAACTCACAACCCCAAGATCAAGAATCACATGTTCTACCAGCTGAGCCAGCCAAGCATCCCTGTGCAAGCAATTTTCTACATGAGCAAAGAGAAAGATAAGATAGGGTATGCACAAAGGGATTACTACCTTCACCTGTAGACCTTAGAAGGGTGTTACTCTGCCCAAACAGGCCTATTACAAAGGCCTTGCTGGGCAGAGGGCTGTGGAGTCAGAGAATGCTGGGAATATCTCCCATAGGAGCAAATAAATTTGACTTTAACTCATGAGTACTGTGAACACGGAGTCCTAATTTCACATATTCTACCCTGTTCTCCCCATAAGTATGTTGCCTGAGTCCACTGCTTACTAGTACTCTAACCCTGGGCATAATATTGAACTTCTCCGTGCCTTGATTTCTCCATCTGTAAAATTGGGATAAAAATAGGAGCAACCCCAAAATTGTTTAGAGTTTAGAACAACTTTGGCACACAGAAGTCCTCAGTGAATGCTAGCTGTTATTACTACTATTATTATTTCTTGTATCTTTCTTTATTAAACCGTCCAGAATGCCAGACTTTGCTGATTTTTACCCACAGACAATAAATTGGCAACCACATTATGCTTTTCTCACTGGCAGCACAGCACACAGCAATTACTTGGAAGCCTCCATGACCATCACTTAACACTGTAGATACACAAAAAAACAATAGTCCAGTAAAAACTTGTACGCCCAGGACGTCTCTGGTGCTGCCTTCATCTGTATTCTCATAGCATATCCTGCTAAGCTATGAAGGGAATTCATTATTTGCATGATAATCCTGTTTATTCCCCATTAACACACCACACACACACACACACACACACACACACACACACACCCTAAATATTGTATTATTGCTATTATTTAAGCCCCTTCTAAGGAGAGTACCAGTGATGTGCTGATAAATTTAACAACTGGCTCTCTGGACAAAAATAAAGCCCTGGTTTGTAGCATTTGGTAATTTCTGTGGTATAAGTACTCCTACTATTCAAGGCCAATTTCAAGCTATCAATGTGATGCCATTGGAAAGAGGTGAGCAATACTATTACAGTGAGCAATACTATTACATAGTATGTTCACCATACAGATACGATGGACATAGAAAACTTCAAGAGCATCAATAATAGTAAAATATGGTATAGGAATTAACAAATGATATGTTTTATTTTTCATTTTTTAAAATGTTTTATTTATTTTTGACAGAGAGAGAGACAGAGCATGAGCAGGGGAGGGGCAGAGAGAGAGGGAGACACAGAATCCGAAGCAGGCTCCAGGCTCTGAGCTGTCAGCACAGAGCCCGCCGCGGGGCTCGAACTCACAGACTGCGAGATCATGACCTGAGCCGAAGTCGGACGCTCAACTGACTGAGCCACCCAGGCGCCCCAAATGATATGTTTTTCAAGAAATGATATGTTTTGAGTATTTCCTTTAAAATATAATTTATTTCCATCTAAGTTTATATAATTCAATTTTTGATAAAGGCTGCATTTAATAATCGTCTCAGAAAAATCCTGAAAATTTAACAGTTGGCTCTTGCGAGCTAATACGAGCCTGCTCTAGCACTGCACCGCTTCCTTCTCATTTCAACGACTTAGACATTTGATGTTTCAGTTGTATGTTGCTGTGTAAAAATTACCTCAAAATTCATTGGCTTCAAGCAAACATGATTTCCTAAATTTCACCATTCTGTGAGTTGACTGCGCCCAGCTGATATATCACGATATAGCCTGACTCACCACGATACAGCCGTGGTCACTCGTGGTTGCGTGCAGCTGAAGGCTCACCTGGGGCTGAAACATCCAAGATGGCTTCTCACCTACCTGTGCCTCTGTCCACGCGGCCTCTCATCATTCAGTAGTCTAGCTTGAGCTTCTTTACACGGCCCTGGGCTCTTAGAAAGGAATGTTTCAGTAGGACAAGCCTGAGTGTGGAAGTGTTTCACAAGCTGTTGCATGCATCACCATGCCAGCCAATGTCCCATTGGCTAACGCAAGTCACATGGTCAAGTCTAGCCTCAATATAGAACGGAACTAGACACTCTCATGACCTTAAGAGGTGTGTTTTGTTAGAGGCTTCTAATGTCATGGTTGACCACGGATGACCTCAGGAAGTCCCAGAGGCACATTCGGTGGGAGAACATATAGGAATAAATCATCCTTTGAGGAGAGGGAGGTGGGAGGGTTGTTTCACTGTGTGTGTGTGTGTGTGTGTGTGTGTGTGTGTGTGTGTGTGTGTGTGTGTGTTGGGGGCATAAGGGGGAGTTGCCAAGGAAGGAGGGGGAGTGGACAAGCATCACATGTAACTCAGTGGTTCTCAACCAAGGGTGACTGCCCCCAGAGGACATTTGGCCATGTCTGCAGACGTTTTTGGTTGTCATAGCTGAGAAGGTGGGTGCTACTGTCACATGGTACCAAAGATGTTGATAATCATCCTCCCACACGCAGGGAAGCCCCTCACCAACAAATAACTGTTTGAGCCGAAGTGTCTACAGTGCCGAAGCTGTGACACCTGCATGTAACCTAATGCACGCACGAACTCAGCTGGTTAGTATGTACTGTCCCTTGCCAACACATTTTTTTTCCTACTGCCTTTGACAGCACGTACCAGATATAAAATGCTTTCAGAGCTCTCTAAACGCATGTTCAGCCTACTTGGACTGGCTTCAGACAAGCGTGACAGCTGTAGCTTTTTTGGCTCCAATGCCTTGCCAGTCAAGCATATGCATGTTTGCACATTACATCTGCGGCATCAGCAATAACATCCCGTGATCAAAAGAGGTTGTATATCCAACTTTCACTAAAACATTTGAATTACTTTTCCTCCAAGTCTTCCAGCTCTCAGGTGCTTTGCTATGTCTCTTTGCTTTCTCCAGGTAAGCTATTCTGTTCTATTCCTCATTATATTAAGATTGCATTTGTCCTCTCTCTGCAAAGGAGATCCTCATTTGCTGGTTCAATAAATGTCAGTGGAGCTCCTGTGTGGGAAAGGGTTGTTCCGGGTGCTGGGGAATGGCAGTGAACAAGACAAAATTGCCCTTTCCTGGAACTTGCATTCTAGTTGGGAAGACAGACAATGACTAAGAAAATAAATAAAGTATATCGTGTCAGGTAATGAAAAATGAAGAAAAATTTAAGCGGGGTAAAAGAATGAGCAGGATGGGCGGGGTGATACCTGGATTAAGGTGTTCGGGGAAGGCACTGCTGGCAGGTATTATCTGAGCAGAGATCTGGGCACTGTGCAGGAAGGAGGCACAAAGACAGGTTTTCAACAGTGTCTTCATTGTGCTATGTAAGACATTTATATTGGTTTCCCAGAGACGCGGTAACAAAGTATTGCAAACTGGGTGGCTTAAAATAGTGAAATTCATTCTCTCATGGTTCCAGGGATCAGAAGTCTGAAATCAAAGTCTGGAGGCTTTGAGGGAGAGTCTGTCATGCTTCTCTCCTAGTTCCTGGTACCGGTCAGCAATCCTTGGCTTAGAGATGCATCACTCTGATCTCTGCCCTTGTCTTTGCATGGCCTTCTCCCCTGTGTCTGTGTCTACATTTTCTCCTTTTATAAGTATATCAAGTCACTGTTAATCCAATGGACTAGCTCACCCTAATCAACTATGACCTCATTTAAGCTTGATTACATCTGCAAATACTATTTTCAAATAACATCACATTCACCGGGACCAGGGGTTAGGATTTTAATGTATCTATTTGGGGAACACATTTCAACTCATAACATGATCGTTTTGGGTTATCACAATAACTAAGGGCACAACAGGAATTTAGGAAAGGGGGTCAGGGATGTTAGGCAGACATCCTACAATGTATAAAATGGTCCTGCATCCTTTTGAACATTTCCAATACATTCCTGTAAGTAAAAATCCCATTTGTAATAGCTGAACTAGTACCTAATTCTGTTTTACATATAAACATGAAAAATATTTACAGGGATTTAATATACTCTAAATTTTCCTGGAATGTAGCTACTGTATTAATTGAGACATGATTGTACTTGTTTTTTTGTTTGACTTTGTTTTTTAATTTAAATACATTTGACATATATCATTGTGGAAATTTAAGGTGTATATACTTACTGTTTCTTTAAATTTTTTTTTAATTTTAAAATTTTAAATTTTTTAAAAATTTTAATTTTTTTTAAGGGGCGCCTGGGTGGCTCAGTTGGTTAAGCGTCCGACTTCAGCTCAGGTCATGATCTCACAGTTTGCGAATTCGAGCCCCGCGTTGGACTCTTTGCTGACAGCTCAGAGCCTGGAGCCTGCTTCGGTTTCTATGTCTCCCTTTCTCTCTCTCTCTGTCCCTCCCCCACTCTGGCTCGCTCTGTCTCTCTCTGTCTCTCTCTCTCTCTCTCAAGAATAAATAAACATAAAACAAAAGCAAAAACAGTGCAAGAGTGGGGAGGGGCAGAGAGAGAGGGAGACACCGAATCTGAAGCAGGCTCCAGGCTCTGAGCTGTCAGCACAGAGCCTGATGTGGGGCTTGAACCCACGAACTCTGAGATCATGACCTGAGCTGAAACCGAGTTACACGCTTAACCAACTGAGCCACCCAGTCACCCCTCCCCTCATTTTTAAGAAAGTTAGGCAAGAGCCTTGGAAGTGCCCGAGTAAGCGAGGACCCCTGTAGCCTAAATCTGACTAGGCAGTCTCTGGGAGTGATAGTGATAAAGATGCTCACATCCTTTCATGTCAGAATCCCCTCCTGGAAATCTGTTCAGTAGAATTATTATTATTTTTTTAAAGATTTATTTATTTTTGAGAGAGAGAGAGAGAGAGAGTGCGCACAAGTGGGGAAGGGGCAGAGACTCGGGGGACAGAAGATCTGAAGCGGGCTCTGCACTAACAGCAGTGAGCCCGATGTGGGGCTCACACTCATGAACTGTGAGATCATGACCTGAGCTGAAGTCGGATGCTCGACCGACTGAGCCACCCAGGCGCTCCTGTCCAGTAGAATTATTGAGAAGCAATGTGGTGGAGTGGTTAAGAGCAGAATAGAGGCGCCTGGCTGGCTCAGTCAGTGGAGCATGTGACTCTTGATCTCAGGGTTGTGAGTTCAAGCCCTAAGTTGGGTGCAGAGATTACTTAAAACTAAAATCTTTAAAAAAAAAAAAAAAAGACTGGAATAGAATGCAACGTCCTTTCCATAACCTACAATGTCCTGCCTGATTCTAAGTACCCCTCCTTCCTTGCTCTCTCTGACCACCCCCCCCCCCCCGCCCCCGACTTTCTCCACTCAGCCACGTTGGGCTTGGCGCTGTGAGGCCTCCCTGCCAGGCACGCTTCCACTCAGGGCCTTTGCCAGCCCTGCTGCCTGAATGGTTTTCCCCAGCTGTCCGCATTGCTTGCTCTTTCACCTCCTTAAGATCTTTACTCAAGCGTCCCTTGAGATCACAGTGAGGTCTTCCCTGACCAGCCCAAATCTCCTTCGCTTTATTTTGGCTCCAGGCACGTGTCAAGGGTTCATCTACTGTGCATCTAACTTCTGCCCCTTTCGATAGTCTTCCTGCCTCCTCTAGAATGTAAGCTCTAAGGGGCCACGGATATTCGCCAGTTTGGTTCACTGCTGCATCCACAGCGCCAGGAAGAGTACCTGGTACCTCACAAGTTGCTGTGGGCTGATTGTGTCTCCCCAAATTCTCCCCAGAATGTCAAAATCCTAACGCCTAATGTGATGGTATCAGGAGGTGGGGCCTTGGGGAGGCTCTGCCCTAATGAATGGAGTTAATGCCCTTATAAGAGAGACCTGAAAGACCACTCTTCTCCCTTCTACCGTGTGAGGATAGAAATGCAAGATGGAAGGGAACCCTCACCAGAGCCTGACCGTGCTGGTGCCCTGATCTTGCACTTCTAGTCTCCAGACCTGCGAGAAATAAATTTCTGTTGTTTATAAACCACCCAGACTACTGTACTTTGTTGGATGACTGAATTAGAGAGTACCACCTTTGGCTCTAGACAGACCTGGGTTTGAGCCTTACCTTTGCACTTACTAGCAAGTGGCAAGTGACTTCACTTTTCTGAGGCTGTTTCTTCAATTATAAATAAAAATAAAAGTACCTCATAGGGTTGAAGTGTTCTTGTGAAGACTTAAGACCATACCCACAAAGTTTCAATTTATTAATATTCAACACGTATTATTAGTAAAAAGAAGCTAGCTATTCATATACAAAAATGTATACACATGAAGATGTTCAAGCTGTATTAGGTATTGCAAAACAGGCATCCGAAATAGGAAAATGGTCAAAAGATTATGCTATATCGCTAGTAGAATATTATGTAGTCAACAGAATGATAATTATGAAAACTTTGTAGAAACAGGGAAAGCCTCTTTTTTCTTTTTAAATTGTATTTTATTTTTAAGTAATCTCTATACTCAACGTGAGGCTCAAACTCATGACCCTGAGATCAAGAGTCATACGCTCTACCGATCGAGCCAGCCGGGCAACCCAGGAAAGACTCTTTTTGTGAAAAGGTAAATGAAGGGGCGCCTGGGTGGCTCGGTCGGTTAAGCGTCTGACTTCGGCTCAGGTCACAATCTCGCGGTCTATGAGTTCAAGCCCCGCGTCGGGCTCTGTGCTGACTTCTCAGAGCCTTGAGCCTGTTTCAGATTCTGTGTCTCCCTCTCTCTCTGCCCCTCCCCTGTTCATGCTCTGTCTCTCTCTGTCTCAAAAATAAAATAAAAACGTTAAAAAAAATTTAAAAAAAAGTAAATGAAAAGAACAGTATGACATGGAAAAAAAACAAACTAGAAGATAGTTTTTATATCTCCCCCCTTCTTTTATTTTTTTAAAGCTTATTTATTTATTTTGAGAGAGAGTGGGGGAGGGGAAGAAAGAGGGAGAAAGAATCCCAAGATGGCTCCAATGGTCCACACAGAGTGCGACGTGGGGCTTGAACTCAGAAACTGTGAGGTCATGACATGAGCTGATATCAAGAGTCCCATGCTTAACTGACTGAGCCACCCAGGCGCCTCTCTCTCTCTTTTTTTCAATAAGCATCCTCCCTCCCCTACATCCTGTTCTACTTACTCTATTCTTTCCTAGTAAAACAACCTACCCTTAAAATTTTTAGTTGCAAAACTCATAGTCTTAGTTACATTTTGGTTAACAGCTGCATGATACTGTGGTACAATGGGAAACATCTATTTGTTTTTTGTCCCTGTTCCTGGCACAGAACTTCATTTCCTGAGTGCTAGGATGCAAGGAGCACCTTTTGTTATCCATAATCATTTTCTATCAGACCTGAGTTTATGCTATTGTGGTGACTCTAGGAGGATGGGGGCCTGGTTGCAGAACCTACCTGTGGTTGGAAGGAACTTTCAGCCACACCCCTCTGACCTTCCAGGGAGGAGGAAGGGGCTGGGAATTTAGTTCATCACCAATGGCTAATGATTTAATCAATCCGGCCTAGGTAATGGAACATCCATAAAAACCCAAGACGAAGGGATTCCGGGAGCGTCCAGGTTGGTGAACACATCAAGGTGCTGGGGGGGTGGTGCACCCAGAGAAGGCATGGGGGCTCTGAATACTTTCTCCCTTCCTTGCCCTGTGCATTTCTTCCATTTGGCTTTTCTTGAGTTGTGTCCTTTATAACAAACTGGTAATAAGCTGTTTCCTGATAGTGATGGAAACAGGCCTCAAGTCTTTGCAATAGCTCAGGATTCTGGTTAATATGCCTTTCTCTGGATGTGTCTCCAATTAAAGGCTTTTGGGAGTTTTGCTTGAGTCTTAATTCTAGTGGAATGTCTACACCATGGGTGATGACTTGGATCCAAAGCCAACTGATAAGAATCCTGTATTTAAATATTACTCACATTCTAACACGGACATTAGCTTGAGGAGTTTTTTCTTTGATTTAGAAGGAAGGTATGTCAGATCCTTGCAGGCCTTCCCCAAGGCATATCTTGAATGAGTATCATTTACTATTGTTCTGATTATGAATATAAACTATGACTGATGAATATAAGTTATTAATAGCTGTAATCATTGCTTGGATTACTGTTCTCTGATGATTTTGGCATGTGGAATTGTTACTTAAGAGAAGTCTGATATTAAAGGGATTATTTTATTCCAAATACTTCTTGCATAAACTTTGATTCAGCCAGCCTGCTTTACTCATCTATACAACATTAATTGCCTCCCATGTGCTGGTCCTTTGTGTTAGTTACTAGAGTAAAACTAGTATCTGTGAGATGCTTTGGAGTTTATAAGGAACTTTCACATTTGTCACAGAGGTAGAGCAGAGCAGTTAAAAGATGGACTCAGGTCAGACAGCCCTGGATTGGAATCACCACTTACAGTTATGGGACCTTGGATGAGTTAGATGATAATCTGTTTCTCAGTGTCCATAATAATAATGATAATGATAATGATAATAATAATAATAATAATAATTCTGTACCTATCTATGGGGGTTAGTGTGCCCATTAAGGGGGATGATGCATGGAAACTTCAAGCCCAGAGCTTGGTTAACAGCAGGCTGTCAATTCAAACGGACAAAAAACAACTTTGCTGTAGTGTCAGGTAATATTGTTATTGTTTTTAGTGACCTGCCCATGGTCACATACAATCAGCAAAGGTCACACAATCAGCAAAAGACAGAGACAAGCCTGGAATCCAGATTCGTTCCTTATGGTATGTAAAAGGCTGACTTTATTTTTATTTATTTATTTTCTATTTTTTTATTTTGAGAGAGAGAGAGAGAGAATGAATAAGCAGGGGAGAGGCAGAAAGAGAGGACAGAAGATCCAAAGCAGGCTCTGTGCTGACAGCAGAAAGCCCAACAAGGTGTTTGAACCCACAAACTGTGAGATCATGATCTGAGCTGAAGGTGGGCACTTAACCGAATGAGCCACCCAGGCGCCCCTAAGGCTGACTTTTTAGTACACACACACACACACACACACACACACACACACACACACACGCACGTGTGCATCAAAATAACAAATGGGGAATAATCTATCCAGTGTTTAGTAACTGCCTTGTTTCCCAGCCCAGTGTGCCAAAATCTTTAAAATTTCCCAGACTTAGGACTAAAAATATAGGACAGGTTCTGCCAGGCATGACAAAAGAGAAATTATTATTCTTGCCATAGCTTCACCTGCATGATGGGGCTAATGAAACTGCCTACTAGTTAATGTAAGAATTAATTACATCTTTGCAATGTGCTTTGAATTTTTGAAGATGCCACTTATGTGGCAGGCAACCCATTAGGATGGTGCTCCTGCATGACTGTTGTGACAGATGATATTTGAGTCGTCAGCCCCCCCCACCCCCCAACGTCTGTCAGCATTACTCTGAGGCGCAGTGCCAATTTTCAGCGCTATAGGCAATATTGTGCTCTCAATGGCAGTCTCTCCCAAGCGCCCCGCCCCCCCCACCGTTTCCTTAACATCCTTTTTTAACAGAAACAATAGGAAATACACATCAATATGGCAGGAAAGACAGAGTTAAGGCCTTTTCTAACTATCTTTCTAAAGTTTTTGGCATTGAACCTGTTCCTTTCTGAACAAACCGCCTTTCTACATATTTTGAAAATTAATTTTAGAATATGTAGTACACATAGTTGGGACAAAATTTAAAAGGATAAAAGAACATGCAATAACATGTCTCCTTCCCACTCCTGTTTCCCATCCTCTGAGTTTCCATTTCCAGAGACAACCACTATTTCAAGCAAATACTGTGTGTGTGTTTGTGTGTGTGCTTTCTGTACAACTGTATAATAGCATAGTGTGAACTTTGTACTGTAACTCTTGTGTCCTAGATGCTGTATGTTATTAGACAGCATTCTATTTTATAGTGTACAAAGTTATTTTTTTCTAATGAAGGTTGATAGTATTTGACCATATGGATAAGCCATCGTTTAATCAGTTTCATATTGATACTTATTCAGCTATTTCTAATCTCTTGCTATTTAAAAAAATGTGGCAATGACTCTCCTTGTGCATTTTTAAAAAGTTGGAGTCTATCTAAAGCTTAAATTCCAAGAAATGCATTTGAATATTACCAAGTTGCTTGCTGGAGAGGTTGTACCGATGTATATTCTTGTCAATAATTCATGAGATCACCTATTTCCCCTACACCTCCACAATTTTTCCTAGAACTTAGCCCAATCATTACCTGCATGTTTTAAATGATGACGAGTGTTGATGGCAGTAACACAGGGACTTCCTTACAAGCCAAGCAATTAAATTCTAGAGCAAGCTATTTGGGAGCATTGGGGGAAGTCCTCTATTGAAGATGGCTAAGAATAAGCCACCTTTGTGTTTTATGCCCAGAATAATTTATCACAATATACAGTGATTTTATAAAGAGAAACAGAAAAATCCTGAATGTCCATCTAGTCTGATGGTTCTCAAAGAATGGTCGGCAGATAACTTGGATCAGAATCACATGGTGGGAGGGATAGGGTTTGTTGAAAATCCAGACTTCTATTTCTAAAAGCGATATGCTTTCATTGTAAAACATTTCAAAAAGAGAAGCAAAAAGAGAAGAGTAATAATGCTGATGCTGCTTTAAGTGCTAAACCTGAATTTATCTGATTTAAATCTTCACAATCCTCTGAAAGCAGTTTTGCTGTTACTTTTTCCTCTCACATTTTATAGGTGAAGAAACTGAGGCACCATGAGGTTGTCATTTTTACAACATGATCGTGCTAATAAGTGGTGTAGCCACAACTTAAACTTTAGTATTTCTAAAGCCTGAAGTTGAATTCCAGAGCATGCACTCTGAATTTTATTTTATTTTATTTATTTATTTTCTAAAGAAATAGAAAACTTTTCTTTGATGATAAATATTTTCTGTTTCAAAAATAAATTAATCTAAAAAGGCAACATTTTGGTTGGTAAGACATTGAGACCGTTAACAAATCCGTGAGTCAAATGGATACACGGAGCAGTTTCCTTCTGTACTTTTGACAGTTAGTTTGATTTCATTTAGATTTTTGACTTCTCCTAGGATTACCGCTTCATAAGTCAAACTCAGGGAAACCAATCCACCTAGTTTAAAATAAAATGACGTTAATTCCCAATTTTTCTAAGAACTTCATTCCTTCTCACATCTTTTCTTTGTCAGCCCCAGGACTGTTAGCCAATGCTCATTGAAAGGAAATTTTTATCATTTATGGCTGGCAGTATCTATCTCTCTTTATTGGGTTATAACAAATCAACCTGGCTACAGTTTTGCATTGGGATTTTTTAAAAGATAATACACACGTACTTTTTCATCCAAATTTAGAAATTACATTTGATCAGTTAGAACAAAATCTGTAGACAAAGTTGATACCATAATGCTTTTGTTTGCATTAAACTAGAGCAAGACCCCAGCATCCAAAGTTTCTGGTCAGTGATAAAGTAGAGCACTGTACCTTGGAACCAGAGAAAATTGATGTCCCAAGTATACAGCAGACCCAAGGCCCTTCCAAATACTTCCCCATTTGGAATTTTCTCCTCTGGTCTCTCTTCCCAGCTCTGCTCATGAAGGTACTGTCTGTTCCTGACAGTCCCATGTAGACATGATTCCTAGGGAATCTTTTGTTCAGCCGATGGCAATCCTTCTGTGGACTTCTATTACTTGTGTTGGCCCTTCTGTGTTATTTGCCTAGCATTCAGTTCTCTCAAGCTTGTGCACTCTGAATTTTAGAGCACAACCTAGAAATAAATATTGCCAAACATTATGTGTTGTTTTGTTCTTGGTAGATTTTTTGGGGGGGGGGCAGCACCTATACTTAGTTTCATCAGAGAAACCTTCCTTAGCTTTCCACCTAAACTAGATAACACATTTCCTCTTATTGTATCTTGGATATAATGTGTAGTGGGTACAAGAAAATAGGGAGATGCAGAGAATGGAGCTCAGGCAGTATCTCCAAATATTATGTTATTTATACAATGCTCTAGCTTTTAATTAATTAAGTAATTAATTAAATTTTTTAAATGTTTATTTATTTTTGAGAGAGACAGAGACAGAATGCGAGTGGGTTAGGGGCAGAGACACAGGGAGACACAGAATCCAAAGCAGGCTCCAGGCTCTGAGCTGTCAGCACAGAGCCCGATGCAGGGATTGAACTCGTGAAGTGTGAGATCATGACCTGAGCTGAAGTCAGAAGCTCAACCGACTGAGCCACCCAGGCGCCCCTATTATATTTATTTTTAAATCTTCATTTATTTATTTTGAATGAGAGAGAGAGAGAAAGAAGTGGGTGGGAGAGAAAGGGAGAGAGAGAGAGAGAGAGAGAGAATCCCAAGCAGGCTCCATGCTGTCAGCACAGAGCCCAACTCAGGGGTCAAACTCACAAACCATGAGATCATGACCTGAGCCGAAATCAAGAGTCGGTCGCTTAACTGACTGAGCCACCCAGGGGCCCCTGTAGCTTTTATATCAATATTATTTTATAAGGTTGTACTGATTTATATTCCCACCAGCTTTGTATGAATGAGGGGTTTCTTTATATATTCATTATGCCTGATATCGATTAGGTCTCCAAATGTTGTATACTTTTATCAGTCTGTGGAATACTTAGTGCCTTTTTATTCTGTAAATACGGTTTCTGTTAATGAACATCAGGGATGTTGTGCTGAAAAATCTTCTTTAAAATAGTACATTGTTGTACACACTTCACAGTTTGAAATTTTTTTGGTGTGGATGGAAAATCCCATTCTTGCCTGAAGGATCCGAGCTATATGGGTCATCCTGACACACGATTTTCAATCTAGTTGCAAAACTTTAAATAAGGAGTTTTCAGACCCAACATTCCACGTCTAACCTAAATTTGAGATTTCAAAGGGAAGAGGACCCTGAACTTGCTTCTAAGCTCAGGCCTAGGCTTTTTTTTTTTTTTTTTAAACTGGAATTTAACCTAAGCCTATTTTTTTTTTTAATATTTATTTTTTGAGAGACCGCTAGCAGGGGAGGGGCAGCGAGAGGGGAACGGAGGATCTGAAGTGGGCTCTGCACAGACAGGCTGACACCAGTGAGCCCAATGTGGGGCTCGAACTCACAAACTGCGAGATCATGACCTGAGTGGAAGTCGGAGGCTCAACGGACTGAGCCACCCAGGTGCCCCTCAGGCCTAGGCTTGATGTTAACACTTTTACACACAGCATTGCTTTGTTTTGAGCCTATCAAAACACTGTTTCATTTAAATTTCACCAAAATTTTACTTCACCTTTCCTCGCAATCCAATAATGACCCTATTCTTTTTTTGCTTGATGAGATGGTCCAGGTTCCTCTGGAGTCCGGTATCCCTTGCTGCAGAAAGTAAATAAAACTAACTCTGGGCTACAGGCTTGTTTCTAGTGGTCTTTACTGGATGGCTTAATCAATCTTCCCCCCCCCCCCACCCCCTTTTGGCTTAATCAGTCTTAAACTGCAGGACTTACATCTGAAAATAACAGGAACAGTTTTGTCTCCCTTTTTACAGATTAAGAATAAGGTGGATTCTCATCTACTTGTAATTAAATCCTGCTTGAGGAATTATATTCATAGTTAAGATCCTCTAACATTCCAAGCTAACAGGAGTGGCTGTTTTCTCTGCAAGGAAAACTCCCCAGTTCTTGCCTGGGGGGTGGGGGTGGTTCAGCTCAAAGGACACTTCATCCAAGGTCTCCTTGACCATTCTCATCTAAAGTAGTCATCTTTCCCCACGTTTCCCCGCTCCCACCCCGTCACTCTACTGCATCATCCTATTTTATATTCCTTTTTTTCCCCACTCTCTGAAATTATCTTTTGCACTTATTAGTAGTTGTCTAACCCCATCAGAATGTAAGCTCTAAGAGAGAAGGTACCACAACAGCTCTGATAGTCGCAGGATCCTCGGTGTCTAGAACCCTACCTAGAACCCTGGCACTTAGCCCTCAACAAACATTTGTCAAATGAAAGAAGAGATGAGGAACTATGTACTTTATTTTCCTCCTTCCTTTTTAAACACCATCCAAGAGCACCCACCTGGATTACAACTCCGGCTTGAACTAGGTAGTAGGCGTTCAGCTTCGCGATTGGCTGGAGTATTTGCCGTTGCCCCTGGCAACCACTGTTTCCCACCAGTTGTGCCTTCGCCCCGCTTGGCCCCGCCCCATACCGTCCTTCCCCCCGCACCGCGGAGCCGCGGCCCTGTGGTAAAATCGGTGCTTGCCCTTTAAGCGGCGGGACTTCTGGTCAACGTCTTCCGCGGCCGCCGGAAGGGGAAGTTTCGCCGCCGAACGCTCCCTCGCTCGTCCGAATTCGGTGGCGCCACGTCCGCCGATCTCCGCCTTCTTATCGGCGGCTTGGGCGGCTTCCGCCTCGACACCTTCCACTCGCCGAACGGGCCGTGTCGTGAGGGGCCAGGGACTGGGAGTCGGCGGCTGTGCGCATCCTGGCCACCTAAAAGGTGAAGATGTCGGACATCGGGGACTGGTTCAGAAGCATCCCGGCCATCACTCGCTACTGGTTCGCCGCCACTGTCGCGGTGCCCTTGGTCGGCAAACTCGGTCTCATCAGCCCGGCCTACTTCTTCCTCTGGCCTGAAGCCTTCCTCTATCGCTTCCAGGTACTGACCAGCGCGGAGGGGCGTGGAGACTACAGGTCCCAGGAGGCCCGGCGGTGGCGGAGCGTACACCGGCATGTCGTGGGCGCGCGGTGCCTGGTGGGATTTGTAGTGCGACGGCTCCAGCGGTTTAGGGCGAGGTCCTATGGTTCGGGGGCGGGGTGGAGGCAAAAAAGGGGTCTGGAGCTAGGGCACCGATGGTTGGAGAAGTGGCTTTGGCCCATTGGGAAGGGACTGATTTTGCTCTTCTATTAAGATTATGCTCCCTGCCCTCTGCATTCAGAGAAGGAGCCAGTGGGAAGGTAATTCTGTGATCGTTGTTAATCTTTTGGACGCCGGTGATTAGCACCCTGGTTCTACCCGGAGCAGGTGCCCTCTGACCTTCCTCTGCCACTCACGTGGGTGCCATGAGGATGTCAATTTACTCAACATTCAGCCGAGTACTTCTTATGTTAATAGAGGCTTTTTTTTTTTTTTTCTTTGCGGGAGTGGTTTGTGGTCAGATGCAAAGAGTGGGTTTGTTTATCTGCGTTCCACCTAGCCCCGACCTAGTATGTGACATGTAGTAGTAGAATGTATGAAGGGACGAGTAAAGAGGAAATTGTTCCCAAAATAGAAGGCCTTGCTATTTAAGCATGAAGGAAACTTTCCAGGGTATTTCTGGCAAGGGAATATTAGTTTCCCGGAGATTATCTTTATTCACTGGATTCTGTGATTTAGATCTTTACTCAGTGGCAGGTCAGGTACTAAGATTTGACATTAATTTGAGCACATTAATTGGCATGTGGATAACCTGCCTTGTCTCCCCCCAATTTACTGTTTCTTAGTCTCTGCTGCTTGTTCCTCATCATCCTGACCTTTAAATGTTGTGATGTGCCCCAGGGATCAGTTATAGGCCCTTTTCTCTCCCGGTCCCCAGCTATAGGAGATCTCATTTGGCTTCATGGGTTTAAATACTTTCTATAAACTGAGGACTCTCAAATACAAATATACATATTTTCAGTCCAGATCTGTCTCCTGATAGCCAACTGTCTGTTTGAAATTACCACTCGGATGACTAATAGGCATCTCAAATTTAACATGTCCCCAACTGGTTACCCTTTTCCTTTGCCCTAGAAGTAAAGAGCAATTTCATTATGGCAGGAGCTCAAGCTACCAGTTATGGAGTCATCGTCGACTTGTCTTTCTCCCACATCCCATAATTTGCCAGCTACTAGTTTGCTCTACTTTAGACATACGTCCAGAGTAACAGGTCCCTTTTCATTCTCCATTGCAAGCCATTATCATTCCAGCTCAGGTCCTTTCCGTCTTTTCTGTAGACAGCTGGAGTGATCCTTTTGAAATATAAATCAAGCCTGTCTGTCCTCTATCCCGAACCTTCCATGTCTTCTCAAATCAGATGTATAAAATGCAAGTCCTTCCAGTGGCCTGCAAAGCCCCCTACTGCCGCTCTGGCCTTAACTGCTGCTCCTGTCCACCTTGCACCTTAGGCTCCGCAGTGGAATCCTTGCTCTTCCTTCAGCAGCTGACGCCCTCTCCTCAGGTTGCTAGCATGTGTTGTTTCTCTGTTTGAGGACGATAACCTTGATTTACCTCCTTACCTTCTTCAAGTCTCTTCCCGGTGCCACCTTATTGGCAAGGTGTTATGGGTTGCCCTGCATGAATTAATACCCCTCCTTCACTCTATCTCCTTTGTGCTTAATTTTACTTGCTACATATCACCTGTTGGCATTGGTTAGTCAGCTTCCCTTCAGAAAAGAAGGCGCCACGAGAACCAGATCCCTGACGTGTTTACCACCGTCTTTGTTACCTAGAATAGGGCCTGGCACATAGCAGGTGCTTTCATGTTGGTTGAATGCATGGAAATAGTTGGCACTTGCCAGTGCTGGGCACTGGAGCTACAATAGTGAATAGGACAGAAAGTCCCAGCTCCCATGAAGAAAATAAGAGAGAGGCATATGATCGAGGGTGACTTAAGGCATATAACTTTGGATAGAGTGTTCCAGGAAGGCTTCGGAGAAGATGCCTGAACTGAAATCCGAATGCCGAGGCGCCAGCTTTGGGAAGATCCGGCTCTGGGGACAGCCTTCTAAGAACAAGGGTTAGCAAGAGGAAGGCTGGGAGGCAGGCCCCAGAAACGGAAGGAAGACCGGATAGCTGGTTACAAGTCAGCTGTAGGGATGAGGATTGGCAGATGCAGACAGAGATAACCAGGGGTGAGTACGATAAAGCACGGATGGAAAGGTGGGCTGGGCTTGGGTTGTATAGGACTTTGTGCTTTGAACTTTATTTATTTACTAAAGAATTTTTTTTAATGTTTTATCTATTTTTTGGGAGAGAGAGAGCATGTGAATGGGTGAGGGGCAGAGAGAAGAGAGCAAGATCCGAAGCGGGCCCTGTGCTGACAGGCTGACAGCAGCTAGCCCCTTGTGGGGCTTGAACTCACAAACTGTGAGATCATGACCTGAGCCAGAGTCAGACGCTCAACTGACTAAGCCATCCAGGTGCCTCTGAGCTTTATTTTGAAGACACCAGGAAGGCTTTGGAGCATTTTGAACAGAGAACTGGCAAGATTGCTTGACCGCTCTGTGGGACGGACTTAGCACCCGGGATGGGGGAGAGAGAGAAATCCAGTTAGGAGGCAAGAGAGATGATGTTTTGGGTCAGGGTGACTGCAGAGGTAGAAGTAGGTAGATTTTGGAGTAGCGTGGACAAGGTTGCCGCTGAATGAATGTGGCAGGGGAGTAGCTGAAGGAAGCAGGACTCAGAGATGCCGCTGTTTCCACAGTGGATGGTGGAGTCCTTTACCAAGTGGGAAATGTTCAGGATGGCGTAGGTTTGGGGGGCCGGGGGAGGGTGTGGATGAAGAGTTTCTGTGTTGGCCATGTTACGTCTAGAGATGTTTCTCAGGCATCTGAGTGCAGAAGTTAAGCAGGCAGTTGGAGATTAGAAAATGATGTGGGCCTGCTGCCAGCTCTGGTTATTATTTGTGACCTAGTGGCTGTTGTGCACTTTGTGCCTGGTGGGCGGCATGCTGGGGAATATGTGTGCAGGAGGAGCGGTGGTTGTAAGTCATTTTGTGAGAAGGATCTGGTCGAAACTGGCTCTTTGACCCTCCTTGCAAAATCTTGCTCACTTGTGTTGTCAGACTGGTAAAATAAGAAAGCCTTTCTAACAGACTGCAGGTGAATGTTGACAGATGTGCCTTGGTTAGAAGAGTCATCATTCGTGTCCCCCCTCCCGTGCTTTTCCCATCTTCCTTACATTGTTTCGTCGTCCTGAGAGCTGGGAGAAGCAGTGGGGGGCAGGACAGTGCGCTGGTCGTCCAGATGGGAAAAGGCCAGTATCTAGACCTTCTCTCTGCTGCTCTGGCTCGTGCCCATTCTGGACAAATTTAGCTTTCAGACCCACCTAGAGGAACTCATTTGCAAATGAGGCAGCTGAAAGAAAACCTGCATCTGAGAGGTCGGGGTGTGACAAACAGCATGCGGTGTGCTTTCTGCTGGAGGCTCATCTTTTCCTTCGAAGCTGAGCCTTGAACAGCTTAAAAAAAATTGGGGATGATTGATTTAGAATCGCGGCTTCATGCTGGAAGAGATGAAAGTCACTTTTCCTCCTTATCTTTAGGCTTCATCTGACTAGCTTGTTGGTTTGGAACTGCAGAGCTTAAAGTGTTATTTTTCTTAGTCTGGATGGGATGGTAAGACTCACTGTGCCGTTATCTAAAGTTCCTAGTCCCTCACGTTCAACACGCATTGATCAGATAGCTACTTCATAATGATGAAATAAATGTCTTCCTGCTGGTCCTTGATGACCTAGTCCTGCAGCCCTCGTGCTTTCTGAGCTCGTGTCTCCCAGGGCTGTCTATTTCTCTGGACAGAGGCACCGCACCTCCTTGCATCTCTGTTGTACTTCCACGCCACCTCGTTCAGCTCCCACGGGCATCCTGAGACCAGTATCACTCCAGTTTGTAATCATCTCCAGTTCCGGTTTCTACTTTGGTGAGTCAGATAGTTTTGAGCTGCCTCTTTCAACTCCTTCACATCGAATCTACCAAAACACACAGTTAAGTGTTTAGCAAACATTTTTGAGGGTGATTTCTTCCAAGTCAGTTATCTACTTTCTCTTAAAATAGAAAGACCAGGGGATTTCAAGGAGTTGAGTCATGGTTCCCCAAGACCTGGCTCAGCCCCGTACTCATTATATTATATGCCCTCAGGCAAGTTACTTAGTACTCTGAGCCTCAGTTTCGTTATCTAAAAGTGGGGGTCATTTAATACCGTATGAACTCTGATCTAACTCCATAGATTATAAGATGCACCATCAATTTAATACAACTTTTTGGAGGGGAGGGAGAGTAGAAATTCCATTAAATGAATGTATTGGATCGTAAGCCACATACTAATTTTAGAAACACAAAAATGAGTATCTTCAAATTGAAGAAGTATGTTATCTACTCCGTGCCTCTGTCATGTAAAATTCATAGCAAAATGTAAAGTTCCCAGTATATATTCTCATAATAAGCTGTTCAAAAATAGTGTCCATTTTTATTTTCTAGTGAATAATAATTCCTTCCATTACTGCCTTTTCTCTCTGGGCAGTAAGAGTCTAATTTTTTTTTGTTTTTTAGTAAAAAAATTCTTTTAATGTTTATTTATTTTTGAGAGAGAGAGAGACAGAGACAGAGTGTGAGTGGGAGGGGTAGGGGTAGAGAGGAAAGGAGACCTAGAATCCAAAGCAGGCTCCAGACTCTGAGCTGTCAGCACAGAGCCCGATGCGGGGCTCAGACTCACAAACCGTGAGATCATGACCTGAGCTGAAGTTGGACACTTAACCGACTGAGCCATCCAGGGGCCCCGAGATTCTAATTTTAATTTGTAACTGAAATTGAAATGTGACTGCTGGATGATTATCCTGTATTTTGCCCCCTTAAAAGCATCCTGACTTCAAGTGGGAAGAGATGAACTCTCAATTTCCCTCATTTGTTTTCAGGAATCAGAAGAAATGGCACCCGCCAAATCTGTGATTTGGGCCTTGTGCTTATATTTGCCAAGCTTTTGCTTTATGTTATTTACCTTTAACCTGATGATAGCAACCCTAGCAGATTGAATTAAGAGCGTATTGGGGAAGGGGCACCTGGGTGGCTCAGTTGGTTAAGTGTCGACTCTTGATTTTGGCTCAGGTCATGATCTCACGGTTTGTGAGATTGGGCCCTGCCCTGGGCTCTGTGCTGACAGCAGGGAGCTTGCTTGGGATTCTCTCTTTCCCTCTCTTTGCCCCTCCCCCGCTCACATTTGTTCACTCTCTCTCTTTCTCTCAAAATAAATAAACTTAAAAAAAAAAGCACACTGGGGAAGAGAAACCTATACATTGCATAACCAGAAGGGGGATGAACTTGGTCTCTAGGCTGAGCATGGAAGTAGCCTCAAGGTTTGGATTAGAACTTCAGTGGCTAGTGTTTTGGTATGTGTAGCTTTAATGTCTTTCCTTAACAGTCCTGTCCACTTCAGTCCGCTTTATACATTTACAAGTTGCTGAATTTTTAAAAACTGAATACCTGTGTATAACCAGCACCCAGATCAAGAAGCAGAACATACCAGTAAACCTTCCTGTAGCTCCCTTCTGGTAACTGCCCCCTCCAAGGGTAACTACTATCTTACCTTTTAGTATCATAGATTGCATTTGCCAATTAGTTTACTTTCTATGAATGAAATCTTACGGTATGTGTTCTATTGTGTCTGGTCTCTTTTTAACAGTGCATTTGGGTCACTAGTACTGTTGCTCATGGGTATAGATTGTTCCTCCTCATATTGGTCCATCGTGTGACTAGATCACCATCTCTTTTCCCCATTCTACTGATGATGGGTCTTTTGGATAGTGTCTGGTTTTGGCTGTAATGAATAGTGCTGTGAACATTCTGGTACATGTCTTGGTGAACACAGGTATGCGTTTCTGTTGAGTACATACCCAGGGGTAGGATAGATGGCTTCCAATAGCTCTTTTACAGTCCATAGTTGAGCCTCGGTGCCTTTCATTTTTCATTTGTTTTTCTTGCCTACCTAGGATGTTAAAAAAAAAAAAAAAGAAAAAAAGCCACACTTTGCTAACATCAGCATTTGGCACATGGATGCTCCTCTTCTTTCTTGTTTGGTGACCTGTGTAGAGTTTCTTACCTCCAAAGCAATCAATTTGTACCGTTTCAGAAAAAAAAAAGTCTGCTTTTGGTACTTTAGAACTCCCCCCACTTTAGACTCTGGGTAGCGTTTGTCATTATTTCAGCAGCAGATTGTTTGGGAGAATTTTAGTTCAAGGCTGGCTGCCACCCACTCTCTCAACAGAAGCTGTGGGACTAGTAAGTAAAGAACGATGTCTTACCCCTGTTTTCAGAGGCCTTAGATGCCAGTGCAGATGTGGGCCTCCTTCTAAGTGAGGGACTCTGTGCAGATCACCTAAACTCTCATGAGGGCCCAGCTTTCCTCAAGAAAAAGCTGGGGGTGATGATGGTTCCTGCCTTGGGAGGCTGTGGGGATAAAATGAGCTGCTTCCCTCCCCTCCCCTCTGCCTGCCGGTCCTGTGCCCTGTGCCCTCGGTGCTGCACCTGGCTCCCCATTGTGGGGTGGGGGCAGGCTCCCCAGGGCGGAAAGCATGTCTGCACTCCCAGCCCTGAAAATCCATTTTCTTATTCTAACTATTTGCATGTCAGAGGAAAGGAGGGAATTTAGCTGGGCCCCTTCATTGGGGATTCCAGAAATACATTACATTGTGTTTTTCTGAAGAGATAAGTTCTCTCCTGGTGTTTTCAAATTATCATTTTAAAGTAATACAAAAATAATATCAAGTCTCTTAGATCAATGAAAGCCAAGTATAACTCAAGGGTAAGCTTAATGAACGGGGAAAAGAAGTGAGATATTTTGACAGACACTGATTTCCAAAGCACAGGTGCACACAGGGGCTAAAAATAGCATGGTGGCGTCAGCGTTAGGGGAAAATGTAGTCGGAAAAAAACAGGGTTTCTTTTCCAAAATCAGGTCCTGAGTAATTTGCAGGGATATGGAGGTAGCTTAAAATGGGAATTTGTAAAAACTATGTCAGTGTGTGTCTTCTAAGAGATTGTAATCATCATACACCTACACGTACAATTTTTTTTTTTCAAAGCACCTTTGTAATCCGTTTTCTTAATTCCAATGTTTTATAAAATCTGTGAGCTAAGGAGGGCAGAGTCATAGGACAGACATCACCGGGTAGATGAAGATATACACTCAGAGGTCTAGACTTTTCCAAGGCCCTGCGGCTACTTAAGAGCCAAGGCCAGGGCTAGCTTGCTTCTGGTCTTTGCCCCCAGTGCTTTTCGTAAGCAGGGAGAATCAGGATTATACAAGTATAGGAGGACTTAAAATTTTTACTAGTTGTAATTATAGCTCATAGTAATGATGCCACTTGTGAGAGACATTGTAAAAACAGGGGTTTTGTGTCATAAACTCTGGAGTCAAGCTGTCTGGGATAAAATTCTACCTCCCCCACCTGCTAGCTATTATTTAACCTTTTCTCATTTCTGTTCTTCATCTGTAAAATCCGCCCCCTGAGTCAGTGCATGTAAATGAGCAGAATAGCACACTTTTTTTTTTTTTAAACCACCCATCAGAATAGGGCAAGTATTAGTCTATCATTCCCCTTTTACAGATGGAAATTGAGGCCCGGAAGTGATAGCTTGTAAGCCAAACACTTAACATCTTGGTGTTCTCAAATCACTTCTGGTGAGAACTCACTCACAGTCCTCAAATCTTTTCCGTTAAATGATGCGTCTATGTTAAAGTTGTAAATAAATCCACATGAGTTTTAACTTACTTTGTTTTACTGGTTTAATAGAGGGTTCTTGCAAAGTCACTCTTCTGGGTGTTTTTATAAAGCGCGTTTTCTTCCGCAGGGAACGGAGCCTTGAGGGCTACATTCCTGTACTCGGAGGATGTAACGTGGCAGCTCTGTGTCCGGCCAGGCGCCACCGCCAGTGTCCCCCATTCCAGCCACACCCACACTGTCAGCAGTACCTGTTCAGTGCTCTTGTAGTTCTCTCGGACTTTAGTCGTTTTCCCAAGACCAGACCACCCCTCCCTCGTGCTCACTCTTTGCTTCTTCACATGACCCACTACCGAGAACATCTGGATGCTGGGGCGGCAGTGGGGGGTGGGGGGTCTTACATGCTTGCCAAGCGAGACACACAGCTCTCCAGGCAAAAGCCAGCATTATGCTGGCATGCCCGAAGGACTGGGAAGGTCGTCTACTTCAACCACTATTATTATTTAAGGTTGTTTGGGGGGTACTAGCCAGTGAATTAGACCACAATGGAATGAGATACAAAATTTTATTTACAGATAGAGTTGTATACTTTGAAAGCCCAAGAGGCTCAGTTTTCAAATCTATTACAAACAATAAAGTAATCCAGCTAATACTACAAACAGTAAGGTAATTCGGCTTTGGTGGTTTGGTATTAGAGCTAGAAAGCATAGCTCAATAGAAAACTTCTAAAAGCTGTGAAAGACTTCTTCCTGGCTGGGAATGGTTATCACATTGATATAATAAAGATGCTGATTCTAGTTCTTTTGAGAAAATAAAATGTTGAGACCAGCCAAGAAAATCATGACAAATGTGGAAGAAAAACAGGAGGGGGATTATTTAATCATATCACTTTACCAGATATTGTTACATATTATAAAACTAGACATTAAAATAGCTTGATATTGATAGGGGAATTCAGTTCCAAACAGGATAGCATTTTAATATAATAATAGATTTTAATATAAAAGGAAATAGATAATGAAAATAGCTTCTCGGAACACCTGGGTGGCTCGATTGGTTAAGTGTCTGACTTCAGCTTAAGGTCATGATCTCGTGGTTCACGATTTCGAGCCCCATGTCAGGCTCTGTGCTGACAGCTCCGAGCCTGGAGCCTGCTTAGGATTCTGTGTCTCCCTCTCTCTCTACCCCTGCCTGGCTCGCACTCTGTCTCTCTCTCAAAAATAAACATTAAAAAATATTTAAAAAAAAAAAAACAAGAAAGAAAGTAGTGTTTCAAATGAATGGAGAAAGTATGGGTTACTCTGTAAATGGGATTGGGAAAGCTGAGTGAGCACCTAGAAAAAGAAGTAGGTTATCTTCCTTACTCCTGAGACGAACATGAATGTGCCACGAACATGAATGTGCCACGGTAGGACTGTGAACATTTTGATACTCTTAAGTGGAGACATAGCTTGTGAGCTACATGAGCATCCAAGTACACCCGACAGATACATTTGCCTACCTTAAATTACACTTTTACATGTCAAAATATGGCAAGAATACCGTAAAAGCATAGATGAATGGCCAGAAAATATTTGCAACAATGAGAAAGGGGAATTTCCATAATATATAAAGACATGCAAATCTGGCAGGAAAATGAAGAAAGGAAGTGCTAAAGTTTTAAAAACAGTTCGTAAATACACACTAAATGGTGACGGCGTGGAGAGAAGACGGGCATTAATGTACATTTTAGGAGTAAGTATAGGAGTTGGTTAAACATTTTTGTAGGCATTTGGCAATGTCTACCAAAATTAAATGCCGAAGTCTGTTAATTTAGCAGATTAACTCACAGGATTTGATCCTATATGTAAGTGTATAAAGAGGATATTCGAGAATATTCAACCGTGGCCTTGTAACGGTTTAAACAAATTTTGGACCTTCACATAAAAGGAATACTTTACAGCCAATAAAAATATTTTGTCAAGGGACTTAAACAAGGCATAGAACCATGCAATACAAGGTAGGATGAAAAAGAATGAACAGTAGTAACACATAATGTTATTGAAAGAAATACAAGAAACTGATTGTTGTTGATGGAAAGGGAATCAGGAGATGAAGGTCAGGAGGAAGATTTCCTTCTCATTGTAGACTTTTTGGTAAGTGTGTGTGTGTGTGTGTGTGTGTGTGTGTTGAGGGGATGGGACAGTTGTAAAGTCATATATCCATATTGCCTAAATAGCACAATGATTTGAATAAAAACATTTCTATTTTACTTCTACCTTTTGAAAATGACATTTTGTGGTAAGGTTTGTCACCCCGGTATATTCTTTCTCCCAAAAGGAGATATTACTGTGCCGTTGGAGCCTGTCTTTATAATTCATTTTTGACAGGCTTAACTATGGCCCTTCTCCCAGTAAAGACTAACCATATATTTCCTTAGTATTGATTTTTTTCAACTTGGTTAGGAATATTTATTGCTTATATTACATGATTTTATTCCATTGCTTTGCAGATTGGTATGATGGTAGCTGATGGGAGCTTTCCTTCAGTGTTCTTGAATTATATTGGTGGTATCCCTTTGGTTGCTTTCATCACAGAGGAGAATGTTTTGCAAGGGTGAATTTTGTTGAGTTAAAAAAAAAAAAAAAATTAACCAGGCTTGGAGAAACTAACCACTGTGTCTGTTTTGATCTGGACAGATTTGGAGGCCAGTCACTGCCACCTTTTATTTCCCTGTGGGTCCAGGAACTGGATTTCTTTATTTGGTCAATTTATATTTCTTATATCAGTATTCTACACGTCTTGAAACAGGTATGTTGTCCATAGTTGTCTTAAGATTTGTTTCTAATTCACCAGTTCTAATTTACCAGTTACTTTTTGGAAGAATTCTGAGGGCAGTTAGCTTGTAAGGAAATGGCATAATGATAGTAAATGCTCAGTAGTAACTGTGCCAGGACTGTACTAGGCACTTAGTTTATTTGATTTTTAATCCTCACGACATCATCATGAAGCATAAGTAACAGTGTCACCATTTTATAGGTGGAAAAAAATGAAAGACCAGAGCTTAATACATCTTGTCCCTACCTTGTCCTTAGTGGCTGACTTGTGTGCCTCTCACTTAAATTTGACTTCTCACCCATTTCTGTCACATGGCGCTCATTTGTCCTTTATTTTATTTATTTTTTAAGTTGACTTCACACTCCGTTTGGAGCCCACTGTGGGGCTTGAACTCACAACTCTGAGATCAAGACCTGAGCTGAGATCAAGAGTCGGACATTTAACTGAGTGACCCAGGTGCCCCAGTCCTTGTCCTTGAATGTCAACTGGGCTGAAGTGTATATATCTCCCAGACTGGGGTTGAAAAACACTTCTTCATGCTATGAAAGCCTTAAGTTATTCTCTGTGATTGAATTACTCACTTTTGAAATATATAACTGGGATTTAATAATATGGTAGTTTATTAGATAGGACTGCCCATATGGTGTTATGGGCAAGTTTTTTTGTTTGTTTGATTTTTTACAAAAATCTTTTCTTAAAAGTTTCTCGGTATTGTTATTTCCTTTGTACAATACCTCGTGTGCTGTTCTGAGTTGCTTATCCTGAGAGCAGTAAATTGATGCTGCTGGGTCAAAATGTGAACAAAGTTTTATTAAGCCTAAATGATTTTGAAAAGGTTGGCCAACTCCAGAGACCTTATAAACCTGCTGGCTGTTAGCTCAGGGTAGAGAATTCTGAACCACCCTTAAATCTAAGTCAGTTTGAGAATTGAGAATCAGTCTCATAACTGTAGGGAAGTAGAAGGATGGGCATTGGTGTCAAATGTGTTTTCCTTAAATTGGCATTTGCACGAGGTGCTTTTTAAAAACAAATCACTACATTAAGTGTCAGGTCATCGCCTCTTACCACCGGAAGGGACCTAGCCCATCCCCTTAGTTTTACGGAGGAAAAAGAGGAGATTCGGGAAGGAAAGTGGCTTGGTGGAGGTGAAACTGACCCACAGTCTTGCGACCACAGCAGGGGGCTTGGACCTAAAGCCCCCAGCATATGTGATTTTTATTCTCCCCTGTCCCAGTTGAACTTGCTAGTAATGCTGTAGCATTCTACCCCCTGGTGTAATTTCATTGAGGATTGAGCTATTGGAGTAGTATTATTTTATATCAGTAGGAAATTCTAAGTGTGGATGATCCATGACTAGTTTTTCAAAATTTTGTTACAGAAAAACCTCAAATGTACACAAAAGTAGTGAGAAAGGTTAATGAACCTTTGTTTTCCTTTTTGTTGAGATGAAATTCACAGAACGTAAAAGTGACTGTTTTAACCGTTACAAAAAAAATTTTTTTAAGCATTTGTTCATTGTCTAAGAGAGAGAGCACGAGTGGGGGAGGGACAGAGAGAGAGGGAGACACAGAATCGGAAGCAGGCTCCAGGCTCTGAGCTGTTGGCGCAGAGCCTGACGGGGGGCTCGAACTCACGAACGGTGAGATCATGACCTGAGCCGAAGCCAGGTGCTTAACCCACTGAGCCCCCCAGGCGCCCCTGTTTTAGCCATTTTAAAGTGTACAGTTCTGTGGGCTCTGGTCTCGTTACTCAGCCGCTACCAACCACTGTCTAATTCAGTACATCTTCATTGCCCCCTAAACCCAAAGCAGTTACTCTCTATCTCCCATCCCCCCCTTTCTCTAAGCTCCTGGCCAGCACTGAGCTACTTTCTCTGCATACAGATTTGCCTATTTGGGACACTTTATGAGTCCTTCTGTGACAGGCTTCTTTCACTTAGAATGTTCTCAAGTCTTACCCGTGTTGTAGTATGTGTCCACCTGCCTGCAAGAACCCCTTTGTAACTACTCCTCGCCTTGAACTGTTATCTCCTAGCTGATCTTATTTGATCTCTATTCATGTCTGTCCTCCCACCCCTGATTATTTGAAGCAAATGATACCAGACATGATATCATTTCATCTGTAAATTTTCTAATATTTATCTCTGAAATTCAAGGACTTAAAAATAATCCTAATGCCGTTATGAAGCCTAAATTGCAATAATGCCATGACCATATTTTATTTGTAAGTTGTTTTCTCTCCGTTACTTGAGGCCCTGGAACCCATTTACCCACCCCTCCTATCTAGTCAGGTAATATAACTAATTTGTAATACCTGAATAACACTGAAGATCAATCTGTAGGATTATTAGCCCATTGATCTCTTTTATTTGCTTTAATTCTTTTAAGCTTCCCCCATTCCTTACTATCCAGTCACAGAGCATTTTGAAATTCTAGAGCTGAGAGGTACTATTTCAAGTTTTATTGATATATAATTCAAATACTATACAGTTCCACCCATTTAAAGTGGACAATTTAGTGGGTGTTCATAGATTTGTGCAATCATCACTATAATTAACTTGAGAATATGTCGTCTCCACAAGAAGAAACCCTGTGCCCATTAACGGCCATTCCCCATTTCCATTCAACCTGGTCGTCCCCTTAAGCTTTTAGGCAACCACTGATCTACTTTCTGCCTTTTTGGATTTGCCCATTCTCTACATTTCTTATAGGCAGCATCATACAATAGGTGATCTTTTGTAACTGGCTTCTTTCACTTAGTGTTTTCAAGATTCTTCCATGTAGCATGTGTTAGTACCTCATTCCTTTTTATTGCCAAATGAGATTCCCTTATATGGTTATTTTTCCTTTTTTTTTTTTTTTTTTTTAAGTTTATTTGTTTTGAGAGATAGTGCAAGTCAGGGAGAAGCAGAGAGAGAATCACTGTGCTGTCAGTGCAGAGTCTGACGTGGGGCTTGAACTGACAAAACTGAGATCATGACCTGAGCCGAAACCAAGAGTAGGATGCTTAACCCACGGAGCCACCCACGTGCCCCGTGTTTTTCCACTCATCAGTTGATGGACATTTGACTTGTATTTGTTTTTCACTGTTATGAATAATGTGGTTCTGAACCCTCATGTTGAGAGGAACTTTTGAGACCTGCCCATTTAAAATAAGATTGCACAACGAGAAAACAATGGTCTGGAGAGGTGGTGACATGCCCCAAAGGTCACAAAGCTATTTGAGATAACATGTCTGGGACTGGAGCCCTGGTTCATTGATTCCAGTCTTCCCTCCGCCATACAGCCTCACGGTAACAGCCTGACAATGTGTTTGCCACCTGCATATTTTCCTACCTGAGTCAATGAAATATACAGCCGTGTTGGCTTATTTGTAAGGTTTCTGATTTGAACTGGAAGACTGCAGTTTGAGACCACTTACTTTATAAATTCCCAGTTGCACACTTGCCAAATAATATAGTATTGTAATTTATGTGATTACAATAGCTTAAGTATTCAATCCGAAGAATGCTTCCGAATCACAAAGTCAACAGGAGCACCTGGCTAGCTCAGTTGGTAGAGCATGCGACTCTTGATCTTGGGATCACGGGTTCAAGCTCCACACTGGACGTGGAGCCTACTTAAAAAAAAAAAAAAAGAAAAGCAAATTTTACTAAAATTCAGAAATTAGCTTTGATTCACCATAGGGATCCCCATCATTGAGCTCCCTTAACACTGTGGCTAAAGCGTGCCTTTGAGACACCAGGGGAGAAATTAGGGAAAGAAGGAGAGACTTTTGCTGGAAACTTTTTTTCTTTTAGATAGAATTTTTTCCCTGTCTTTTGGAGACTTGTTAGGATTAAAAAAAAATTTTTTAATGTTTTTATTTATTTTTGAGACAGAGAGAGACAGAGCACGAGCAGGGGAGGGGCAGAGAGAGAGGGAGACACAGAATCTAAGGCAGGCTCCAGGCCCTGAGCTGTCAGCACAGAGCCTGACGCAGGGCTCGGACTCACGGACTGTGAGATCATGACCTGAACTGAAGTCGGATGCTTAACCAACTGAGCCACCCAAGAGCACCCCCCGTCCTTTAAAAAAAATTTTTTTTAATGTTTTTATTTATTTTTGAAACAGAGAGAGAGAGAGACAGAGGATTTTTTTTTTTTTTTAACTGACTACATATCATGAGATTATGAGGGGGTGTGGAGGGGAGGGAAGGTAGCTGTTTGAGCTAGAATGACCTTACAGTCATTTGTGTGTGGTCTCTGCCTCTCTTCTGGTCTCCCACCTGAAGGGATGAGGGCTCACCCTTAGAAGGGAGAGCAGGGCCAGTGTTGATTGTTCGGTCCAGGAATAAGACGGAGCCTGGCGTTTGGTGTGGTGACAAGGGCACTGGACTAGTAATTACATTTCACCCTGCTTCTAACTAGCCATGTGATCCAGGTCACGTAACTTTATTTCCTCATCGGTAAAAAGGGGGTATAGGTCTTTCCCTTCTACCTCCCGGATGTGGTCTGAAGGTGAAGAGTCAGAGTCTATGGGAAGGTTTGGCCCTGCCCTCACTCTTCCCCTCCGCCAGCATTGTTTTCCCTTGCTAGAATGTAAGCCAGAAGAAGGAGACCGAATCTTTTCAAGAAAGCCCAGTGTCAGACTAAGTGAGAGTGTGTAAGAGTGTGTGTGTGTGTGTGTGTGTGTGTGTGTGTGTGTGTGTGCATCTAATAACAGCAACAGTAAGATTCTCCCAGCATAGTCTTGCTGGAGACACAGTGGCAGGCCAGACAGATGGGGGCCCTCCAGTACCAGAGCTTATGGTCTCGCAGAGGGAGGAGGGAGACAAGTGATCACAGATGTGTCATCGGGCCACGAGGAGAGCCAGGAAGGAGAGGCCGACTAGTTGTGAAGCCTTCAGGGGATGGGAGCTCACTGGCCAGGGAACCGACTGCCCGCCCTGCGGGTCTTACAGCTTGTGGTAGTTGGAGGATGGTACTTACTGGAATTCGGTTAGGAGAACACAGATTAGCCTCACTCAGTTGACTGTAGTTCAGGGCTTTATTGGAAGACATGGCTTTAGGTATTTTAAAAATTTTCCTTTTTGTTTTTTTTTTTACTTGTGAGGAGAAGTTTAAAAATATTCTCATTTTGGCTTTCTCTAGAATTTTTTGAAGCATTTCTCTACATAGAAATCACTCTGTTCTGAAATTCTGGACCGTGACATTTGGCTTATTTTTGTTTCTAGGAGCTTTTGATGGGAGGCCTGCAGACTATTTATTCATGCTCCTTTTTAACTGGATTTGCATCGTGGTATCCTTTAGTCTGTGACTTTGGGCCAGAAAGAAACCATTTTATTTTCAGGTTTGGGAAAGTAGATGGTATTGTGTACAGCAGTTCAAATGATAGCATTTGCATCTTTGTTTACTACAGTTCATAATTAAGAATAATTAAAGTTCGCTTTCAGAGCCGTAGTCAATCATACGGCCCTTGAGTGGTGCATTCTCTTGCCATTGCCTTGGTGGGGTTTTCCACATTTGGTTCAATTGTATTGCTGTCCCTCTTGTTCCCAGTTCTCTGTGTTCTCACGTGTGACAGCTCACTGACTGCAGCAGAGAGATTCCGTGCCATGAGACAGCTTTTGGAATCTGTGCTCCTTATCAGAAAGTTAATTTACAGCCAGCAGCCGTTTCTGATTTCGTTGCCGTCCTCGTCTTCGGGGCCTACGTAGTCATTCAGTCCATCCAGGGGGAGCCGGCTCTGGGAAGGGCCACAGCATGTCTCTGCTGCATTTCAGCCCCCGCGGCCAGCAGCCTTCCAGCTGCGGACCTTTACAGATGGTGAGAGCAGCAGAAAGGGCACGATGGCTCAGTCTGTGTGGAGCTGGTGAGCTCAGAATTGCTTTGGGGCTTAGCTGCCATTGAAGCTTGGCCGGGAGCCAGGACATGTGGCACTTTGGATGCCCTTTCCCCTCCTTTAAGGGAAGAAAAAAAAATTGTTTTGGACCTCAGCCATGCTGTGGAGCCCTGAATGTGAGTAGAATCATTATTTGTTTCAGGGCACAGGTATCGTCATCTTCCAGCTGGAGAAGAGGTGCTAAAATGCAGGGCAAGGCAAAGAGGATGCAAGAGGGCCAACTGAGTCGTGGGCCAAAGCAGTTAAATTCTCACATTTCCGTGACATCCTATAGTCTAATAGAATATTCATAATGGAGAGTATTCGATAACTTGGGATTCTGGAATGTTTTAAACAGTTTGAACTCTAAGAAAAGTGTTTTCTTTCAGAACACAGGAATGAAATGAACTTATACTAGGTGCGAATTGCTTTGTTTGTATCTGATCTTTAACTTTATAAACCAAGATTACTGGCTTAGCAATGGACATGCAGGTAAGTGTCCCTTGAAACTGCCCTTTTACATGTTTCAGATTTACTTATTCGTGGCCTTTGAGAGGAACTTAAATTGCATTTTGCAGTTATAGAATTAGAACTTCTTTGAAGGTCTTACATGAATTATCTAAACCATTACTTTCCTTGCTCATTTCTGGGTTCTTCATTATGTTTGTGCATTGAGAATGATGGTTTTCCAGTATTTTCTATGCACTATATGGATATGTACTTTTTAGGTTGAGAATATACAGTAAGTAAAGCTTTACTGCCTTCTTTTTTTTTTAATGTTTATTTTTGAGAGAGGGACAGTGCACAAGCGGGGGAGGGGCAGACACACACACACACACACACACACACACACACACACACACGCAGAATCTGAAGAGGCTTCAGGTTCCGAAATGTCAGCACAGAGCCTGACGTGGGGGCTCGAACTCACCAACTGCAAGATCATGACCTGAGCTGAAGTCCGACGCTTAACCGACTGAGCCACCCAGGCGTCCCTACTGCCTCCTTTTCTCAAGTACCCGAGCTTGATCCTGATATTTCTGAATCCATCACAAATAATTCTGTTGGATTTTATTCCAGGATTTTGTAGCATGCTTTGTATAATGGACTAACTAAAAGGATCAATTTGTAATTCTGATGATTGAATTTATTTTTGGTTTTTGAATAGCCATGTGAGAATTTGTTTGGAGGGGAGAGGTTAAAAAAAAAAACAAAAACAAAAACAAAAAAACCCAACCTGGTAGATTCACGGTAAGCCTCTGAAGTGCCTCTGGAGCCTTGTGTTTACACGTTGACTTCTTTTGCAGTTGCTGATGATTCCTCTGATCATGTCCGTACTTTATGTCTGGGCCCAGCTGAACAGAGACATGATTGTATCATTTTGGTTTGGAACACGATTTAAGGTACTTTGACCTAGTTGGAAAAGTTTCCTTTTCGTTCGTCTCCACAGAAATCCCTCTTCATCCGAGAGGTGCACTTTCTGACTCGTCCAGAAGAGGTCACTGCAGAGCAACATACCATAGGCAAGCCCCCCTCCCCTGCTCAGTCCCCTGGTCAGTGCCCTGCGTTTCTTTAGCCCACCTGGAATCCTTCCTTTGCTGACTGTTACTTCTTGGCCCCTTAGGCATGTGTCCCTGAACAGTCTTGTGTCTGTGTGTATGATAGAGGGAAGGAAAGATACTCATGGGGAGCATTTCCTTTTAAAGTCTGTTATCATTCCCTGTTAATGTATTTTACACTTCATCTAAAACAGATTTGTTTTTACCCCCAGACACTTCCGTTAGTTCCTTCTCTCACACTTTTCCACCCGTAACATCTCTTTGATTTTCTTCCTCTTGTAAATCCTACCTGGTCTTCATTTGAGTTGGGACTGAACATACTCCTAGGTTTCCTGCCTGGAATTAGTCTTGCCTTGGGGCTCTCCAGTACTTTATGTTCCAGAATATATACCACATTCTGCCTTCAAGTTATTTATGTAGAACCCCTTCTTTACTAGTTTGTGAAGTTCCTTGTAGCTCCCTTAGCTCTTGGTATGATGTGTTAAATCTGGACAGAGGCTCGGATGTTGAATTCAACTGGGGAGCTTTCTCATTTGGGAGAGTATTAGTTCAGGGTATCCGTGTATAATGAGATAAAAATCCCAAGTAATTTTGTGAAGTATGTAAGAGAAGAACCTAAAAAGGTGGGATGTTTTTAGTTCATTGGCAACAGTTTGCTAGTTGGAGTCTTAATGTGGTTCTATTATGGGCCATGTTTTCATGAGAGTCCATAGGACACCCAGCTCCTTTGTGAAGCTGTTTGTTAGTATTCATTCAGCAGGGCAGGGATCCATGGGCACAGTACTCTGTCCCTCCAGTTACTAATATACGAATTTTAGATTGGAAGTTTTAAGTTACAGTACTGATGGATTGGTCTGAGAAATTTTGGGGGTGACTTTCCACAGGATTTATATAAAGCTCTTACCAGTATATCCTTACCCGTTCCAGCCCCCTGGCACCTGTGTCCTTCTTAGGGGTCGTTATTCATGTTTGTGTTTACGTTTTCCTAGGCCTGTTATTTACCTTGGGTGATCCTTGGATTCAACTATATCATCGGAGGCTCGTAAGTAAATACTCGATTTATTTAATTGGAAACAAATCCTTAAAAGACTTCCATTATTCTTTGTCTTCTCTAGTCTTTCTGAAACTTTAAAGAAGTTCAGCATCGATGCATTGAAACCTCAGACTTATGAAATACGGTTGACCTTGAACAACGGGGATTAGGAGTATCAACCTCCTGCATAGTTGGAAATCTGTGTATATTTTTTAACTCCTCCAAAAGTTGACTGTTCCTAGTCTCCTGTTGACCAAAGCCTTGCTGCTAGCATAAGCGGTCGATTAATGCATGTTTTAGGTTGTAATGTATTATATGTATCATATACTGTATTCTTACAATAAAGTAAGTTAGGGAAAAGAAAATGTTATTCAGAAAATCATAAGAAGAGAACATACATTTACAGAACTGTACTGTATACATGAAAAAACCCACATACAAGTGGACCCACGCAGTTCAAATCTGTGTTGTTCAAGGGTCCACTGTAATTTCATTTTGATGTGATTGATTACATCGTGGGACTTTAAGCACATTTAGCACTGAACGATTGTTATTTTGTTAGCTCATCGTTAGGCACAGTATACTTCCATGTATGTGCTTTTGAAAAATATTTCTGGATTCACTGTCCAGATTGAGCAAACCAGAAACTACTTTGTGTCTAGGCTGACTCCTCTAAGAACTATGCGTGAAATTACTATGTTTTTTATTCTTGAGGCATTTCCAGAATGCCTTGAAAACTGCTCACCAGTCATCAAAATGCAGATTCTCAGATGGGAAGTAGTTTTGCAAGCGGTTTGATAGTACAGAAATTATAGCCAAATAGGGTCAAATTTCCAGCCTGGAATTCGAGCTGAGAGGAAAACCTTCAATGTATCCAGTCAGAATTTTAAAAGGAAGATCTCAAGATGCAACTGTTCTGTGAACTCCCACTTATACTACAAAGTATTTTCCATTTTTAACAGATTTTGAGGGTCCTTGTTCTTAATATGTCTGACATACCCGCTCTGTGTGGTCCTGATGTCTGCAGCGTATTGACAGAAATGAGTGAGTTAAGCAGACCGACGCTGTTTAGAGCCTAGCAAGTTCTGAGCGTGCTGAAGCTGCCAAGGGCAGAGCCCGGGAGTGGCTGCAGATGTTGATTTGTCCCTGACAGGAATCATGTGGCCGCAGAGGACAACGCAGGGTATTTGATAATAGGAGTGGATCTATAGAACCTTCGAGGGCCTGTACGTAAGCCAGGAAAAACCGAAGGCAGTGTGTGTTTTAGGATTACAAGGTCAGCCACGCAAAGTGATCTTTGTGATGTCTTACATTCAAGGACGCAGGAGGCGAGGGGCAAGTGCGGTGGCTCCAGGAATGTGCGAACAGGCCTGCACTCTCCCCCCACCTTCCCCACGCTTCTCTCTCGCTGGCCTTCCCATTTGCCCATGGTTTGCAAATATAGTACTTATGGCTGAAGCATTCAGAAGCTTTGCAGCTTGCAACTCTGGAGGCAAGGAAGTAGCATAAACAAGATTTTGAGGATGAGATGGGGCTTGAAAGAGATGTCAGAGGGCAGCTGCCCTTGGAGAGCACAGACCCCAGCAGGACTGGTTCCCCTTCCCCTCAGAATGCATTTGCCACGCAGACCACGAAAGGGCTCCCTGTAGAGCCACCACGGGCTGCCCGGGACCAGAAATGGGCCGCCAGGAAGGCTGTTTTCCCTTGCTGTTAGTTAAAACCGGCCACATCTCACTTCACTGCTTGAATGTCTTGAAACTAATTTGCCTCTTTGTTTGCAGGGTGATCAATGAGCTAATTGGAAATCTTGTCGGACATCTTTATTTCTTCCTAATGTTCAGATACCCGATGGACTTGGGAGGAAGGAATTTCCTGTCTACACCTCAGTTTCTGTAAGTATTTTTCTCTCTCATGTCACAGTCATTTATTTCACCACCCGTGTCTTAGGCATCCTAATCAAACTCCACGAGGGGTCGGATTTACCTCTGCGGCTGATGGAGAAATGTGAACCAGCAGACTTGTCCTGGTCCCACAGTCACAGGAAGTCAGGGATCAAAGCCACAGCCTTGTCTTCTCCTTGGAGCCCTTCTAGCTAGGGGCTGCTGCTGACTCCAGTCAGGCACCACAGGGAACATCCTAGCTCTGCTGAACAGGTGGGGCCCCATGTGCAGCTCCAGCGTGGCCCACAGTGCGCCAGGGGGCTGGGCACGGTAACAGGACAACAGTATATGCTTTGAGAGCATCAATTTTACACAAGATTTGGCCAGAGAAGAGGTAGGGGGATAAAGCTACCTCACTGGTTGGCAGTTTCAAACTAACTAACTAACTTTCTTCCTTCCTTCCTTCCTTCCTTCCTTCCTTTCTCCTTCCTTCCTTCCTTCCCTTTCCTTCCTTCCTTTCTTTCCTTTCCTTTCCTTTCTTTTCCTTTCTTTTCCTTTCTTTTCCTTCCTTTCTCCTTCCTTCCTTTTCTTCCTTCCATTTTCCTTCCTTCCTTCCTTCCTTCCTTCCTTCCTTCCTTCCTTCCTTCTCTTCCTTCCATTCTCCTTCCTTCCTTCCTTCCTTCCTTCCTTCCTTCCTTCTCTTCCTTCCATTCTCCTTCCTTCCTTCCTTCCTTCCTTCCTTCCTTCCTTCCTTCCTTCCTTCCTTCCTCTTTCCTTCTTTCCTTTCTTGCTTCCTTCCTTCCTCTCTTCCTCCCTTCCTCCCCTCCTCCCTTCCTTCCTCCCTCCCTCCCTCCCTTGTAATCACCACACCTAACATAGGGCATGTTGAACCCTGAGATCAAGAGTTGCATGCTCTTCAAGTGAGCCAGCCAGGCGCCCCAAACATTTTTTCTATCAGATATTATAGAATGGAAAATTTCTGGAACTTTTCAAAGTGAAAGTGAGAAACTTGAGGTTTGTAGAGTGAGGCACCATGGGAATGTGTGCTGGTTCTTTCTCTGCCACTCCTAGGGTTTACTCAGGTGAGGAGGCTGAGGGCACAGCTTCGGTTTTGAGACAGACTTGGGTTGGAATCCCGTTCCCCTCTTTCATCAGTTTTGATCATTGGGGAAGTTGCTTAATAAAACCTCCGAGCTTCAACTTGCAAGCCTGTACGCTGGGGGGAAGCCGGGTCTCATCGGGCTGCGGGCGGTAAGGCAGGCTATTGGCCGCACGGTAGTGGGTGTTCGGTAAATACAAGCTCTTAGCCTGTTCCTAAAGTTGGGGCTAGGGTGGGATTTCACGAGCCAGAAGAGATGCTGACACACTTAAGCATGTCAGGAGTGGGACCATTCTGTCAGTGAGGCAAAAGGCTGTTGAAGAAGGGACCAGTGAAATCACCATCTGGGTGTCACAGCCTGCCCGACAATCACACCTAATCTCCAGTCTGGGATATGCAATAATAGCTTGCATTTAAAAGCTTTAAAGAAGGAAAACCCTTTCTCATCTTGCTCGTTTTAATGTTTTGTGATTCATCATTCTTCCAAGGGGTCAGTGAGCAGTAAAACTTGAGGCCCCTTCACCCTGCACCCCCTTTGTAATTTAGGGGTAGGGTTTTAAAAGCCTTCTTTTGTGACGTATTATATACAAACAGAGAAGTACACTTTTGTTGTGTGCTTTTTTTTTTGAAGAGCATGAGAGGAAACTTGTTTGTCTTCTGAGCCTTGAGTTGCCTTCAGGCTAAAAAAACAAATGACCAATCTGCTTTCTGATTATCAAAGGACACGATAGCGGCGGGTTTGGATTTTTGGTCTAGATTTATCAAGTCAGATGGCGGATGAATTGATTAAAACACAACTTGCTCATTTGGTGGGTGGCCAACAGTTCTCTTACTTTCAGGGGTCGTGTTCTGACTTCACGGCTTGGAGATAGTTCTCAGTTGTAGGCCACAAAGCATGTGAGATTCTAGTGGCAAAAATCAGTGGCATGCCAAAGCCTGCCTTCCGTTTGAGCGCTCTCTGTTGGTGGAAAAGCCCTTCTGTTAAATTTTGCATACAGATCAGATGACAAAATGCAGCTCCTTGCAAAAGCACTAACTGCTTTGAAATTACCATAAATTTTTGTTGATTATGTATAATTGGGTGTCTTTTTGTACTAATTACTTGCATTTAATTTCACTATCCGTCTAAGCAGTGGCGATGGCTCCCATATTGTCTTACAGTGAGAAGCAAAGCAAGGCAGCCCTTTTTAAGTGTTCTGTTTCATTATACACTTTGGAGGAATATTATTGTACCAGAGCATCGTGGATGTGGAGAAGTCAGGAGTTGGACAGACGTTTTGACTTGAAAACAAAGCCGTATTTGTTTAAAAGGGAAGATGGGGAGTTCTAGAATTCTAAGATCTATCACTGTTCTGCATTGCATTTCGAAAAGTAGATTGTCTTCTGCACGTAGTTATTTTTCTGTGTGAAAGGGGTTCGTTGTCTGGTTTCGGCAGGAATACAAAGGCGTCAGGGATGATGTGAACAAATGAGGACTCCAGTCCCTAACTGCGGTCACCTGAATCGCACCCCGTGTGTCCCGTCTGTAGCACGAAGCCTGTAGTCCAGTAAGTGGTACGGGCACACACTCTGGAACCAGGCTGCCTGGGTTGGAATCTGGACACTCGCTTTTTAGAAGGGTTTTATTTAGTCTCGCCTTGGTTTTCTCATTTACAAGATGGGGTAATAGTAGTGCCTGGCTCATAGGGTTGTGGTAAAGACGAGGTGAATTTATGCAGCACCTGGTGGAAGCAAAACGTTCTATGATACGGACGTGCTGTGCAAACTTTTTGCTGTGGACATGTTACCACTCACGGTCTGCTCTTGGTGCCGTGAGGATTTTGAACAGGGCTGTCAGATGATGGCCTCTGCCTTCTCACAAAATTTTAAACACTAGGATCTAAGTGAAATAGGTTTAAACACATTCTTGGGGCGCCTGGGTGACTCAGGCGGTTAAGCATCCGACTCTTGATTTCTGCTCAGGTCGTGATCTCGTGGTTTGTGAGCTCGAGCCCTGCATTGGGCTCTGTGCTGACAACGCAGAGCCTCCTTGGGATTCTGTGTCTACCCGTATCCCACTTGACCTTTAACTCTCTCTCAAAATAAATAAACATTAAACAACAACAACAACAAAACAACAAAACACGTTCTCAGTTTACTAATAGACAAGGAAGGGAAAGACTATGGAGAACACAGATCTGGGTTTAAGTTTTCTTAGCTGCTCTGGGACTCTTAGGTCATTAATCTGTAAGGTGGGAAGTCAGGTAAGCTTTTTGGACTTCAGCTTTCCTACCATCTTTGAGATGGAAAGAAGGCTGTCAGAAGACAGATTAGGAATGAACATTTAAAAAACACCCCAGGGGCGCCTGGGTGGCTCAGTCGGTTAAGCGGTTAAACGTCTGACTTCGGCTTGGGTCATGATCTTGTGGTTTGTGAGTTCGAGCCCCGCGTCGGGCTCTGTGCTGACCGCTCAGAGCCTGGAGCCTGCTTTGGATTCTGTGTCTCCCTCTCTCTCTGCCCCTCCCCCACTTGTGCGTGTGTGCTCTCTCTCTCACTCTGTCTCTCTCTGTCTCTCAAAAATGTATAAATGCAAAAATTGAAAAACACCCCAGATTCCAAGACAAAGTGGGCATCTCCAGTCCCCCTTGACGGCCGTGGGGCCCAGGTGTGGGTGGAGGTGCCGTGTGGGCCTCAACGTGCAGGCTGCAGATTGGTCCTTTGCAAGTGAATTTCTGTTACCTCCTTTGATCCAGGTTGATCCATATTTAGATCCATCAAAATGCTATGTATAGGTGGTTCTTTCTGGTCGTTGGGCTTGTGGGAGTAATATTTTTGTTTCTATACTGTTCTGTATGAATTGCTTTTGTAATCAAAACGATTTTTTTTAGAGTGTGAATTTGGCTGGAGACGTAGTAAATTTAAGAAATCCGAAAAGTGAGCACAGTCTGTGGTCCGGGCATCGAGCTCAGTGCTGAAAAGGCAGAGTTAAGTAAGACATTGTCTTCCATTGGCCAGACTAATACAATTCAGCGTGACAGATGCCATGGGGATGCAGGAAAGGGAGACGTGCTGAATGGTCAGATCACCGTGCGGAAGTGATCATCTCGTCTTCTCTCCTTTGTTTCCCCCCTACCCCCGCTCCAGGTACCGCTGGCTGCCCAGCAGGAGAGGAGGGGTGTCAGGATTCGGTGTGCCCCCCGCCAGCATGAGGCGGGCTGCTGATCAGAATGGCGGAGGTGGGAGACACAACTGGGGACAGGGCTTTCGGCTTGGAGACCAGTGAAGGAGCGGCCTCTGGCCTGCCCACCAGCCACTCTGCTCAGATGAAGTCTCCTCCCAGTCCTGGGCGTGCTTAACCACCGAGTTCTAGCAAACGCTGTTGGACCTGACCCACACTGAATGTAGTCTTTGAGTACAAGACACAATTTTTTAAGACCTGAAGAAAAATATAAGTGTTCCTCAAGTTTCGTGATTCTCATTCAAGTCCTTACTGCTACGAAGAACAAATATCAACTGTGCAAATTTCAGAACTGACTCTCTTTTTTGGTGTCTTCTCTTCCTTTTCTGTCTCAATAACGGGTTTTGGCAGGTCCTGGTCTGCTGGCACCAAACTGGGAATCTGGGGTTGGGTCACTGAACCCTTGGCAAAGGGACTCTTACCTCTTTCTTGCACACCTGCCTCCCTCCTTTTTCCAACCCCCACGTTTGCAGCTGGGGGAGGTTGCCCCTGAGATGGTTCTGCCTTTGACAAGCTCTCTTATTTATTGACTTTTGCCAAGCCTTGGGCTCAAAGAACTTGTCCACCATTTTCTCCCCTTGGTGGCAGAACTATAACAATAGGGGAAAAGACTGGACCAGCGGTTGGAGAGCTTTCTCTTTTGGAATTGCTGGGACCCGATGTCAGTTGTGACCATTTGCCACTGCTACAGATGTTTTTTATTAAAAAAAAAAACAGCACCACTAGGCCGTGAGGACACAGATTGGTGTTAATGAGGCATAGGTTGTTGCTAGGCGTTTTCTTCCTTAAGCGAGGGGATCACAACTTCAGTGGAGCTGCGTCTTGCACGGGGCCTAGGTGCAAACTGTGCGAGGGATAGTCCCTTTGCATCTCATGTAGGGCATGCTGGCTTTGCGTGTCCCCGGAGTAGTGGGGTGTGTTGTGCTAGGAAATTCCAAATCACACGTGCCCCGGGGAGTCGCTCTCTTTGAGAGGCACCTGGGCATCGGTTCCGTTTCATTCTCATTCTGGATATATGTTTATTGAATAGTGTGGAGTGAGAACCTTATACCCTATTTAAATTGTCTTTTTTTTTTTTTTTTTGCCTCTCCCGCCACCTTGAATGGCCACATGCTTCAGTTAATGGTGAGGACACAGTTCCTCTGTACATAGGTCATATTATAAGAGCTAATATAAGCACATCTAAGTGAATCACATAATTTTGGGTTGTAATGGCTTTAGAATCACTTGTGTTTGAGGGTCTTTATTTTGAGCCATGAATGTAGAAGTCATGAATGTACATCAGACCAGCTTAAATACCCACAACTTTTTTTTTCCCCCGTAGGGGCTTTTTCCATCAGAGCTAGGCTTATCCCCCAATAAAGTTTTTTGAAGGCTATGGTGTTTCACAGTTTCTTATTTTCTGTTTTTATTCTGAAAGCAGACGGCTAGGCCTAGGAGCAGGGTTGAGTGGTTTGGCTTTGAACATTTTGATTGGTTTCTTCTCAGGAAACACTGTGCTCTACCAGTGTGACCGTGCTTTGCCCCACCCTTAAAACAGTGACGTGTGTGACACTAGGAACTGGGGGCCTGAAAGCAGCTTGGTTTTAATAAAATTTGTGTGTACCTCTCCTTATTTAATTTACACGATAAAGGAGGCAGAGAGACTCTGAACCTTAACTGTCGTGTGTTTGTGCTGTTGACCTGTGGCCACAATAAAATTTACTTGTAAACTTTAAAAGCCATTATTCCTGTTATGTCACATGTGCCCTCATTGTACAGGAGTGGAAACTCATTGTAAGCGTAAGAAGATTCTCATGACGAGTGAGCTCGAGGCCCTTGTATATGCTCTCTTAGCAATTCAGCTGCCTGAGAGCAGTCGTTTCGGTAAAGGTTACAAGTATTCTTTAGAATACCTCCGTTCAAGGCAGAATGTTCATTAAATTCTTCTTAAACACGTGTAAGGAGCTGATGATTTTATGAATCTTGTCTGGATTACCTATCTTTTTGGAATAATTCAGCTAAGCAAGCTAGTTGAGATTTGATTTGGCCAGGCAGGACATACAGTGGATTCTCTTTATGAGTGGGGAAAAAAAAATCCTTATTTTGTATAGAGAACTTCCCCTTTTGTAACTAATTCTTTTTATTGATAAAAATTGTAAATTAAAATGTACAACTTGACGGTCGTCTGTCTGAAGTTTCCGTATACCTACCCTGCTGCCTCTTTTAGACACTACCTAATTTACGTGACCAGGCATTTCTCGGGCCTGTAGGAGTGTCCAGGGTTTTTTGCAATCACAGCAATGCAGCGTGTTTTAGGGGACCAGCTCATGTGTTGGGACTAGCTGTAGGATCCATTCCCAGAAGCACAGTTGCTGGGTTTTGGTTGGAATGAAGCAGTGTGCTTCCGAACACTGAGTTGGGCGCCCCATCCAGTTGTGGTGTGCCTTACGGCATTTCTGTAGCCTGCAGGTCTGACTCCTGGAACCCTACAGAATTAACCAGATAAGAACCTGGAGCCTGGAAGGCAGAGGCCATGATGTTACGGAGCCTTTTTTTTCTTGAGCTTGAACCAGCCAGGCCTTTTAGGTAGGCCCTCATCATTCATCACCAGGTGGGGTGACAGGAAGGAGGAGCGCTGCCCCCCTCTTCTGGCATTGGAGAAATAGCAGAAAGCTAGAAACCCTACTTTTTAAAAGAAAAAAAAATTTTTTTTAAACATTCATTTTTGAGAGACCGCACAAGCAGGGTGGGGCAGAGAGACAGAATCCGAAGCAGGCTCCAGGCTCTGAGCTGTCAGCACAGAGCCCGATGCAGGGCTCGAACTCACAGACCCCGAGATCATGACCTGAGCTGAAGTCAGATGCTTAACCGACTGAGCCACCCAGGCACCCTGATCCTGCTTATTTCGGGGGGACAGTATATCGCCAGTATCCCCGTGTTCTGAGCTGCTTTGAGGAACACTGACTGAACAGGTGATGTGGTTGCCAACCCTTCATTCATTACAACTCTATTTCTGAGGTCCCTTCCCCTTTAACATTTCCAGCATTAGCTAAATAACAAAGCTTAACCTTGGGAAACATCTAATCTTCTGTTTGGACTTCATACCGTTAGTATCTCCAAAAGCTGGGCTGAGAAAACAAGTGCTTCCTGGCAGTTTACTTGTTTGCTTTTCACTCCGAGTGGCTCTGGTGATTGCAACTGCAATTTAGGGGAGAGTATCCTGCCATGCAATTCCTTCCATGTATGGCGAAAGCCCAGAATGACTCTCCGTGTGCTTCCCTTATCCTCACAACTCCGTTAGGGTAGAACCCTATTTCCAGAAACACAACCGGCTGCTGAATGTGACTGGTACTTTCTGGATCATTTAATGTAAGCCTCCAATCTATGGTTTCCAATGTGGCTGTACTGGAGAATCACTTGGGATTTTTAAGGATGCAGATTTCTTGCATTGCTTCCATTCTGTATGTTTTTAAAGTTCCCAATGATTCTGTATTTTGGTTGGGCTTGGGAACAACCTTGGGAAATAGATAGCACTATTCCCATTTCTCAGGTAAGGAAACTTAAGACTCAGCGTGGTTAAGTCACTTAAGACCAAGCAGCTACAAGGCACCAAAAACAAGGCATGAACCCAGCTCTGAGTTAAGATCTCGGCTGCTGCGTTGCAGTTGAGGAAGCCAAAGGTCAGAATCTGGCATTAAGTGGCAAAAAAAGATTGTTTTCTTGCCAGGCTAAAGGCAGGCCAGAACGTTTGGAAACTTCAGTTGAAGGTATAAATTAGCTTTCTATCATCCCTGGGGGGATTGCCTTGTGGCTTGGAAAGGGGAAATATTATATATATATATACCCATACATACACATACATATATACACATATATATGTGTGTATATATATATATGTGTGTATATATATATATATATATATATATATATAATTACAAATATCTATGTAAATGTATAAAGTCTACATATATATTATAAAAACTAGGTGTCTATTGAGTAGTGCTTGGGCAGATGCACTTAGGACCAGCTGTCTTCAGGGTGTGTGCTCTCTACTGGAATGGGTAATGGATTGGGTAGGAATTTGGTCTGTTTAGGGAGAGAGCTGATGGCCTGGTCTCTTGGGAGTCTTAAAGGACTTCTTGTTCATAGAGCGGAATCCTGGTTCCCTGAAAGAGGATATTAGAAGCGGTTTGAGATCCTGGGAAGACTGGATTCAAAACTGAAGTACTTTTAAAAAGCAGCTAAGCAGCTTCTATCTATAATGGCAAATTATCTGCTAATAGGTGTGATCCTAGTGGTTGGGGCAAAAGGAGACTCCGTATAGACTGAAGGCGGGCAAGAACACTGGAAGATTAATTGAAGGTATAAATTTAGCTTTCTCTCCCCTGAGGAATTCCCCTGTGGCCTGTATGAATGCATGGGCACAATGGAGGAGAAGGCCCTGCCTTGTCACCAGGGCCAGAAAGACCCACAGTAAGTGCAGAACTGAATTCAGGTGCAAGGTTTAAGGATCACTCAGGACTGTTTATTAAGCTCAAGTTTTCATCGGAAGCCTTTATCTGACCTAGATGAATTTGATTCCTCTCTCTTCTCTGGCATCGTGTTGGCCTTTTTCTAAGGGCTGGCACTGATACGCTGAGTGTCCTTGTTAATTAAGGGCAATCACTGTTAGCTTAAGGGAGACTTTAGATTTTGGTCGAAACTGTCCTGAGAGAAAAGTCACAAACCCAGCTCTGAGGATGTGGGATGCATCTGTCACCACAGCATGCCCTCATCCCCTGCAGGTGCCCAGACCTCTTAGTGGGTAGGAGGGCTTGGGACTTTTCTCGATCACTTCGATCAGTTAGGCTTCTCTGATTACAGGTACCCAAAAAGGACTCTGGTTGACTTTAGCAAAAGAGAATTTATTGGAAGGATATAGAGTAGGTCGCAGATTCCAAGGGGCCGCGGAGACACCAGATATGGAAGGGGTACCAGGGATTCGGGGAACGGGATAAATCAGCTCCACTTTTTATTCTATGCTTGCGTTTCTCCTTTTAGGGTTCATCTCCCAAGTCTTACTGGCCTAGCTTGGCCCTTGTGACCCTCTTGTGACTAGGAATTGAGGGAAAAACACTTGACTCACAGTCCCATTAAGACTGCAAAGGGGGAGAAGTAGTTATTTAAAAGCAACTCAAAGTGCTCTTGCTTCAAGAGAAGGGGGAAGTAGATGCTGGATGTGCCTAAAAAGCCCCAGTTGGCCCACTAGCGCATGGAAACCACATGTGACCTTTTGGAGGGGCCTCTGGCTTTGCCTCATTCCAACCCAGGAACGAGACTCTATATCCTCCCATCTCCTCCCGCAAGTTCATCTCCAGAGCATTTAGCAAGCATTGTGGATCTTGCTGAAGATTTGGGGAAAAGAAGGTGGAAGTGTTGGCATTGAACCTCACAGGGATAAGTGACTGCCCACACTTCTTGAGGAGAGACTGTGTGTGTGTTCACTGCCATATCCCCAGCACCTAGTGCAAAGGCTGGCACACACAGCCTTGTTGAGATAAATATTTGTTGAAGGAATAGATCCATTTCATAATCTAAATTCTTAGCATGGTCACCTGGCTTCCTGCCTTCTGTCCACCTTTCTCCACATAGCTCTTCCAGTCGCGTCTGTCTTGGTCAATTCAGCTCTGGCTCCCAAACTCCATACTCCGCAAAATAAAAGCTTTGCAGTTAATCACGCCTACCCACCTTAGAGAGGCTTACTGAAGTTATTTGCCGGACACAAAGCGAGGCTCTGGGTCAGGGAAGCAGGGCAATTCTGTAGCTGAAAAATTAAGATGGTTTTGGGGTGCCTGGCTGGCTCAGTCGGAAGAGCATGCCACTCTTGATCTCGGTGTTGTGAGTTTGAGCCCCACGCTGGGGTGTAGACATGACTCAAATAAATGAACTCAAAATTAAAAAGTGGCTTCATTATGTTCACTATTTCAAGTTATTTTGAACATTATTTCAAATGTTCATTACATACTCCTCAAAATTGTGATACGCCCCCTACAGAGGGTTGAATGGTGCCCCCCCCCACCAAAGATACATCCATACACTAGTTCCCAGAACCTATGAATATGACCTTATTTGCAGAAAGAGTCTCTGCAGATGTAATCAAGGATCTTGAGATGAGGAGATCGTCCTGGATTACCCGGGTGGGCTCTGAATCCAATGACAAGTGTCCTATAAGGGCCACACAGGGGATATTTGGCAGAAGAGGGGAAGACACAGACACACAGAGGAGAAGGTGGTGTGGAGGTGGAGGAAGAGCCTGGAGCAGGGGCCCCAGACCAGGGGGGCCAAAGAGCACCTGATGCCACCGCCAGCTGGAAGAGGCAAGGAACGAAATCTGTCATCCAGCCTTTGGAGGAAGTGTGGTCCAGCTGACACCTTGATTTTGGACTTCTGGCCTCCAGAACTGCGAGAAAATAAAATTCTACTGTTTTACGCCCTGAAGTTTGTGGGGACTCGTTACAGCAGCCGTAGGAAGCGAATTCACCTCCCAACCACCTTCTCTCAGGTCCTTAAACGCAATGTGCCCTTCCTGCCTCTCGCAGCGGGGACACTGTCCACGCTGTCTCTGGCCCACGCGGTATTCGTAATCCGTTTTCAGCCCTTCGGGTGAGACCATCAGACTCTGCCCAAGACAAAAGAAAGGTTGGGCACCGCTGTCCCACCAGCTCAGATCACCTGGGTGCATCTCTTCTTTGCTTCCAAAAGAGCTTTCATCTAGAAGCCGACCCTCAGACTTCTTTCTGCATCCCAGCCTGTCATCTGTCTGTGTCTGTCACAGACCACTGTCATTGGCAAACATTACAAAAACGGAATTTGGGATTTCTTATTTAAGTCAGAGATCCTTCGGGCTGCAGGGTACCTAAAAGATTATCTAAATCAGATTTGCAAATGGTCTTTAGGCATGGAACTCTTTGCTCGAATGAGATCTCAAATCCTAGTATGTAAAAGACAGAAGTGAGGCTCATCTAAACTGTTTATCAAAAGAGGGGTCACAGCTAGTGTTTTCCCAACTTACCCCTCATTTCAGTCCCATTTGCCTGTTTTTTTTTTTTTTTTTTTTTTTTTTGACAAATCCTTTGAAATTTCCCTGACTTCTATTCAAAATGATTTTTCAAGAGGTGCCTGGATGGCTCAGTCAGGTAAGTGTCCGACTCTTGATTTAGGCTCAGGTCATGATCTCACAGTTCATGAGATCGAGCCCCACGTCAGGCTCTGCAACTGACAGTGTGGAGCCTGCTTGCTCTCTCCCTGTCTCTCTGCCCCTCCCCCACCCTCTCTCTCTCAAAATAAATAAACTTAATAAAAAAAATTTTGGGGGGGATACCATTAGTTTATTATAAAAGAGAGACATGAAAATTATTTACATGATGAAAGATTTCACAACTTCGCCGGAATGGGCAGCTTCCCTTCATGACATTTCAATAATGATTTATGTCAGTCTACGTACTTTCCGAGAATGTCACCATCTCTAAATAAGAAACGATCCTTGCCATCTAGAACTACTTTGGTGCCTCCATATTCTGGGAGAAGAACTTTATCTCCAACTTTCACACTCACTGACTGGTTGAATCTCTCCACCCTTTCCTCTGGAGCCTGATCCCACAGCCACCACCGTTGGCTTGCAAAACTTTTCCTTGCGATTTTTCTGGAAGCATAACGTCTCCTTCGGTTACAGTTTCGGCTGCACTCCTTTCGACTGAAACTCGGTCAAAGAGGGGAAGACACTTTCTAAATGCTTGTTCTGCCATGACTCCGGCCGCTGCAGTTCCTGCTCTGCTCTGGAGCTGCTGCCCTACAAGGAGACCCTCAGTCCAACCCCCGGGTCATGTGAACGTGGGAAAAGGCCACCCTACGGGCAGCTGATAAATAAAAAATTTTTACAGTGATATTTTGGAGTTGGCCTCAGTTTTGGGCCATTGCTACAGAGAACAGCTACTTTCCTAGTCTTTGTTGGATTTTAGAGGACCAGTAAATCACTCTCCCCTTTTCCTTGGTTCGGAGCCAAGGGAGAGATAATCACTGTTACTAGAGGTAAAAATGACAGCTTCATTCTTGAGAAAAGATGGATTGGAAGATATGTCATAGGGGTGCAGTTACAAAGATGTTCTAAAAAGGAACCTCAGAAGTTGAAAGACTGCCCTGGTCACCAGCATAGCAAAACAAGGACAGGGGTGTCTCCTGCTGCAAGCTTACCGTGGGGAGAGCCCAGAAGGTGGTTTCCAGGGGGCCTGGTTGGCTTCACAAGGACTGAGCTCAGTCCCTTCCTGGACTCACCAATCACATAAGTCTTCCTTTGAGAGAAAAATTAGAGTTTCTGGTGTACTTTTCCTCCCTGGAAAATTCCCTCCCTATGGAAGTGCAAGGGGTCAGGAACCAGTATTTCTCCCTGAAGAGTGTTCACCTCCACTCCCATTAACAAGATGGCGCCCACTCCCGGGCCCCAAATGGCTTCTTTTGAAACGTGTAATATGTGTGAGTCAGACAGTCAGGTCAGACTAACAGCTGTAACCAGCAACCAATCACTAATTCCCCGCTGCATATCACAGCAGAGCTCCATTTCTTGTCCAAGTCACGGGCCAATGCGGGTAGGCAGGGAGGATGGTGGGGGCCGGGAAGGGGAGTGGAGAATGAGGAGGGGGGTCTGCTCCACGCAGTTATTCAGCGACTCAGTGTCCTTTCAATTAGTGCCGGGATTTGAAACTTCCGTGTGTGCTGTGCTTTGGGCTTCAGCGGCTCCACAACCTCCCAGGACCCCAGAGTCCTCCACTGAATTCTCTGGAGGTGGCCGCTCAAGAAAGAGCCAGTGGAGGACTGCGCAGCCGATTTTAGGGTCCAGGCTGCAAGTGGCCTACATCATTTCTGCCCACAAGCTGCTGGCCGGCACTCACTCGCGGGGTCCCAGCGAATCACGAGGGCAGCTCGGAAACACAAGTCTTCCTGAAGGCCCCTGTGGAACAGCAAACGAAGTTGAAAGAATACCAAGCATTGTCTCAGCACAGTACCGCCTTCACAGAAACACAGCCCAGCCAAGCAAAGCGATTTTACGGCCATTCAGACCTTTACTAACAAGTCTAAAGAACAGATCCAGGACAATGCTGCTGCTTTTTGTTTTGTTTCGTTTTTTTAATAAATCCTGGGGCGCCTGGGTGGCTCAGTTGGTTAAGTGTCCGACTTCGGCTCAGGTCATGACCTGGCGATCTGTGAGTTCTAACCCCGCGTCGGGCTCTGTGCTGACCGCTCAGAGCCTGGAGCCTGCTTTGGATTCTGTGTCTTCCCCTCTCTCTGCCCCTCCCCTGCTCACATTCTGTCTCTCTCTCTCAAAAATAAACATTAAAAATCGTTAAAAATAAATATTGTGTACTCTGTATTTAGAAAAGTTCACACACCTGGATGACTTTTTACAAACCGACACACCTGGGGTAACTAGCACCCCGATCAGAATATGACATCTCCAGCCCCCCGAAGCCTTCTTGAACACCTGCCCTGGGCCAGTCACCAAGCCCCACCCCAGGTGAGCCACAGTCTTGACTTGTAACCACATAGTAAATTAGTTATTTCCTGGTTTAGAATATTCTACAAATAGAACCATACCGTACATATTCTTTTGTGTCTGTCTGCGTTTAATGTTATGCTTGTGAGAGTATTCATGTTGTGTATAATTGTAGTGTTTTTGTTCTCATCGCTGAAGCTTACTCCATGGTCCGCATACACCATGATTTACTTGTCCACCCTGCTGTGGTGGGCATCGGGATAGTTTCAGGATATAACAAGCATGCTGCTGTGAATATTCCAGGGCACGTACTCTGAGGAACATAGTGACACACATATCCTTTGGGTAAGGCACCTAATTCCTAGAAGGGAGCATTGCCTGGCCTCAGAGTCCAGCACATCTAGTAGTAGTAGAACCGAGTGGTTTTCCAAAGCCAGCCCTTGGTTGTCAGCCTTTCCCCGCTTCTTAAAAGCCCTCCTTCCGATTTGCTCCACTTTGTCCCTCACACCTGAGGGTGTTTGAGAGTCCCCCTGACTCCACTCCAAGAAAACTGCTCCCCTAAGTGACATGTTTGAATCTCAAACCCTCCCCGCCTTCTTTCTCTCTCCTTGCCTCCAGTTTGGTCGCCCTCAGCCCATTCTCCGGATTCTGTGTTCCGAAAACGTGGCACAAGCCGGGCTTGGCCAGAAGGGAACCCACAGAAAAGAGTGGGAGGGACGTGGGCGGGGCTTGGGGCGGGGCTGACTACAGGATGATTGAATTTCCTTTAGAGATAGTGGGGCGGGGGGAGGGGCTGGGAACCCTCACTCATTATTAATGTCTGTATCTGTCACACAGAGAAAGGAAATTAAGGAAAACCCTTAAAATCATTAAGGTGAACTATCTGGAGGTGTGTGGGGCCTGATTAATATTCACATCCACGTGGCGTGTGATGGGAGGGGTGATCCGGGCACTGAAGTGGAAAAGCCACCCCCCCTAGACTCCCCTGGCAGGGGTGAGGCAGGGCACAGGGCAGTAGGGCCTTGCTGAGGAGGGTGTGGAGCAAAGGCACCTGGAAACGAAGAGCGACCCGGTGCTGGGGCCTTGCAGCGCTCTTGCCCAAAGGTCACTGGTCACAGCTCTAGTTCACCCACGGTCGCCCTGATTAATGCGCACACCCGGGGCGGGCACTGGGGCAGGAGACAGAGGAGTGGAGCGGTCCCCACTCTCTTGAGAAATGCATAATCATTAATCAACATTACTGGGCCCCACTCAGACTAAGTGGCCTCTTGTGATTAGCAATGGGCCCTTGAAAAATAAAAACGCAGTCTTTTAGCATTTTGAGTGTGTGCATTTGACAATGGCTTTCTTGATAGCAGTGGGGGCTGGGAGGGGGCTTGCTGTGCCGGGCCTGTGGTGTGTGTGTGTGTGTGTGTGTGTGTGTGTGTTGGGGGGTGCAGGCCTGGCTTCAGGGTCTGAGGAACAAAGACAATTGGAGGAGTTATGGGTCTGGCCTCAGCGGCAGGAGACTGTCCACTTTGCGGGGGTCAGTTCTGACTGGACCCCTCTCCCTGGGCAGGAACTGGAATGTCCAGGGTGATGAGGCCGGTGGGGGCTGGCGTCCCTCTGGGACTTCTGAGTCACAGTTCATGACACACCCGAACGTCCTAGCTAGAAGGAAGTAACTGGGCTCCCACCTTGGATGCCTGTCGTGGAAATTACCTCAATCTGTGTAAATCATTTGGCTCTCCTCAGACACATTAGTGTCCCTCCCCTTCCCAACCACCAACTCATTTTGTCCTCACAACTGCCCTGTGATGGTTTTACTGTCCGCGTGCTGCCGATGAGTTACACGCGGGGCTCAGAGGAGGCGAAGGACTCCCCTCACCAGCAAGAGGCAGAATCCCGGTCCCCACTTTCTGGGTGGACTGGGGTGGGGGGGGGCGGGCAGACCTGGGCAGGGCTGACACTGCCCTTCACCAGGCCTGTGACCTCGAGCCACATTTATGACCTCACATAAACCTCAGAGCTCTAGTTTCCTCAACTTGACGAAGAGAAGGGTGAGACCCACCTCATAGGATGATGGTGACACCCCCCTGAGCTAATGCTGCGGAAGCATCTGCTACAAAGCCAGTCTGCAGTGCTATCTGTCCCCCTGCCTTCCTCCCCTGTCCTTCAGTCATCACTGTGATCCTTACAATGGTCTGATGAGGTTGGCATTATTGTTATAGGTGAGGAAACTGAGGCTCAGAGGGGGGACCCTGTCACCCTGCCGTGTCACAGCGCAGTGAAGCAGTGGCAGTGTCATTTAGCACCAGGATGCCACCAAGCTGGTGGATTTTTTTTTTATGGTTTATGTGTTTATTTTATTTATTTATTTTGAGAGAGTGCATGTGCAGATCTCGAGCAGAGAAGGGGCAGAGAGGGAGAGAGAGAGAGAGGGAGAGAAAGAATCCCAAGCAGACTCTGTGCCGTCAGCACAGAGCTGGACACGGGGCTTGAACTCATGAACTGTGAGATCATAACCTGAACCGAAACCAAGAGTTAGACGCTTAGCCGACTGAGCCACCCACATGCCCCCGAGGTGGTGCTGATTACAGGGGATGCTGTGGGCCCAGGGAATCAGCCTAAATGGCTCTGTTAGAAATGATGCTACTTAGTTGAAAGCCATTTGGGGACAGTGTGTTTTAATAACTTGTTTTCTTTACAAAAATCCCAGCTGGCCTCAGTTCTGTTCCCCTCTTATGACTGCCTTGCACTGTAATGCACATAAAAAGACACATGTGAGAACGTTGATAGCAGCATTTTTTTTTAATGTTTATTTATTTTTGAGAGAGAGACAGCACGTGAGCAGGGAGGGGCAGAGAGAGAAGGAGACACAGAATCCAAAGCAGGCTCCAGGCTCTGAGCTGTCAGCACAGAGCCTGATGAGGGGCTCGAACCCCCAAACTGAGGATCATAACCTGAGCTAAAGTCGGACACTTACCCGACTGAGCCACCCAGGTGCCCCGATTGCAGCATTATTTTTAATAAACTTAAACTAGAAGCAACCTGAAGTCCATCAGCAGCCGAATGGGTGAACTGTGGTTTGCTCCTCTGATGGAATACTATACAGCTAGGAACACAGACACAGCACTGCCACAGAAAGCAATGTTGGGGAGTCTCAGAAGCAATGTTGCATGGAAGAAGCCAGATGCAAATAATATCTGCTTTATGATCCCATTTATATAAAACTCAAGAATAGGCACAAAGAATCTATGCTGTCAGAAGTCGGGTGAGTGATTACATTAGAGTTGGGGGGGGCAGTTTTTGAGAGGGCCCCTGGGGGTGCACCTGCTTGTACTGGTAATACCCTACTTATTGCTCTGGGTGACGGTTCACTTTATAAAAATTTCTTGAGCTGTATGCTCCTGATCTGTATACGCTTTGTAAAGACCTTATACTTTAGCTTTAATGTTTGTGTAAAAAGATGGGTAAATTAGAGGATCTTGGGAAGGTTGGGGGATCCGGCTTGAGGCTGAATCTCTGGCAGTGACACGCAGGACGCTGCTGCAGGATCGATCTGGTGAGACTGCCCCCAGTGAACATTAGAGGGAACAGTCACTGCTGGGCCAGGAATTTGAGCAGGGGTTCATGCATCTTCTCCGGACAGGCCAGGCCTTGCAGCCGCCGCTGCCTCCCAGCACACGGAGGCTGCCTGGGCTTCTTCCTTCACATCACCGCTTCCATCCCAATAGATCCTGCTGGCAAATTTGATTTGTGGAGCCAATGCCCCATTCCCAGCCGCAAGGGAGGCTGGCTGAGATCTTCACTTCTATTTGGAGGTAGAAGGCAGGACCCCCTCCAAAGTAAGGAGAATGCCTACAGGTGCAGGACACTCAGAAAGCACGTTCCCTGTGCTCCTGGCCCTTCACAAGGGCCTTTTGGAGACATCGCCCTATTCTAGTGGCCCTGATGGTGTGCAGATGCTACCTGTTGCTGTTCAGCTCGATACCTGCCCTTTTATCTTTTCCCTGCACTCCCGAGACTGAGAAACTACATTTTCCAGACTCTCTTGCCAGCTGGGTCCCAGTTAGTTTTTACAAACAAAAGGCACCTGTGTGGGATTGGGAGGCGGGAAGAAGGGAGGAGTCCTCCTCCTCGGTGTTAGGGATGCCTGGGCTCATGGGCCCTGGGTGATACCACTGTCTTCCGTTTGTGCCTTCGACCCTCCCACCACGTGTCATGAATTTTCTGTGGCCACCTACCCCCGTTTTCCTGAGGGCCATGGACCTAAAAGCCATGGGGTGGGGCTCACACGTGTGTGCGTGAGGGCTGGCTGGGGGAGAGTTCAGCCGTTTGTACCCCAGTATGGAGTAGGTCAGGCAGTCCCTGTGGGCCCCTTGTAGAGCAGTTAACAGGTCACAGGAAGGGCCTAAGCAACGACTCCTCACCTGGAACTCAGGCTGGCTGGCTCCCCTGGGCAATGCCAGAAGGCCAGCAAAGGTGCTGGTGAACCCGAGTCAGAGACCCCGGGGCTGGCCCGCTCTCTGTCACCTCCGAGTGTGCATCGCAGGCAACTCACCGAACCTGTCTGGGCCTCGGGTTCCCCATCTGGAAGCGGATAGATTAATACCTACCCCTGAGGGTGGTGCAGAGGAAAGTCCTTTGCAAATAGAAGGGAGTGGTTTTTCATGCAAAGGGAGAACTCTGAGCATCAACCCCCCCCCCCAACAAGGACACTTCAACTGAGGAATGACCTTGGCCTTCTCATCCTGCTGACTGGAATCAGTCCTTCAATGGCTCCCATGAGAGAAGGGATGTATTCACCGGGTCTGGCACGTTCACAGGCCTGGCGGTGTGCTGGATGCTGGGGATACAGGGATGAAAGGACTCAGTCTCTGCCCTGCAGGAGCCCTTGAGGGAGACACGGGCACGCAGTCTGGCAATTGCAGCTCCCTGGGACCTGGGGGTGGGATCACAGGAAACTTCTAGAAGCAGGGATTTCTAGCTTCGACCTGAAAGAGGAGCAGGGGTTAATGAGATAAAGGATCAGGGCCAGGGTCAGAGTGTCAGGTGGAGGGAACAGTGTTTGCACAGGTCTGGAGGCAAGAGGAATGGAGTGTCCATGAGGTGGAGGCGAGTGTAGGCGAAGGGTGGGCAGTGGGGGGCAATGGGTTCAAGGGTGAGTGAGGCCGATCATGTCCTGCCATGGGGTTTGGACTCACTGGGCACACTGCCCCAGGAGAGACACAGCCGGCCCCGGGCCCAGCTGCAGGCTGGTTTATAAGCTCCCAGCACAAGAGTGGCTGTGTGTCACCTGTTCTGAAATCTGAGGCGTGTAAGGCTCTGGGGTGAACGCTCTCTGTGCCTTTGTCCAATGTTAACCTGCGCTGAGAGGAGAGGCTGCGCCTGGGGACCTTGTGGACTCTGGCCCCAATCCTGTGCCCCACAGCGAGCAGGGGAAAGTCAGGACCGGGAGCTGCTAGGAACTTCTCTACCCTCTTCCCGCCTCTCGGCCTGCTCCTGGCCAGGCTCCGATGCCCTCTCTCCTCACGCCTGTCGGGCCAGGCAGGCGTGACTCCTGTGATTTTCCACCTGCCTTCCAGACAGGTGGTTTTCATAAGGAGACCAGAACAAGCTCACACCGATGTTTCTATGGGACAACGGAAGGTTGTTTTCTTATCAGAGAGCAAAAACCCCATCGGCTAAGGAGAGGCAGGTGGAAGTACAATTGGAAATGAGATGAGAGAAAAATCTAAGCCTATATCAGATTGATTCTACTAAACCCCATCTCCTTTAGTCTCCTGTTTGTGGATTACTCTTAATAATTTTTTAAATGTTTATTTATTTTTGAGAGAGAGAGAGAGAGAGAGAGAGGCAGAGATCGAAGGAGACAGAATCTGAAGCAAGCTCCAGGCTCTGAGCCGTCAGCACAGAGCCTGTTGAGGGGCTCGTGAGATCATGACCTGAGCCGAAGTCGGACACTTAACCGACTGAGTCACCCAGACGCCATGTTTGTGCATTACTCTTATGGGTCTCAGAACTCAGGGACACCTGAGGGGCTCGGTGGAGCATCCAACTTTGGCTCAGGTCATGATCTCGTGGTTCGTGAGTTTGAGCCTCACATCGGGCTCTCTGCTTTCAGCCTGTCAGCGCAGAGCCTGCTTCGGATCCTCTGCCCCCACTCCCTGCCCCTCCCCTGCTTGTGCTCTCCCCCATATAAAGAAATATTAAAAAAAAAAACTCAGTTCAGGTGGCCCCTCCTCTAGGAAGCCAACCATGCCCCTGTTTGGAAATGATGCCCCTGCTCTGTTTTCCCAGTTCTCTCTGTGTGTATGTCTGACTGTGTTGACTTTGGTGTTGACTTGTCTCCCTCCCCCATTAGACCGACCTCATTATGTTTAACAAGAGTAAATTGGGCCAGAGTAAATATGGGCCAGAATATGCTAGGTCCTTATGACCAAGGATGGACTGGTCAAGGTCCTGGAATGACCTAGGATCAACTGAGGGCACAGACAGGGGGCCCATTTGGGGCAGGGCCAGCATGTAATCAGTTTTGTTTCCCTAGCAGTTAAAGTACTTGACACAAAGTAAATGCTCAACAAGTGAATACTGAATGAATGGTGTTGCCATTGTGGAAGTATTTATAAAATTCCTGAGAATTTGAGTTTGGAGGAAGTTTGCCCGTCGTTATTCCTTGAGCTCTGAAGACTGTTTGTACTTCCTACTAGCTTGAGCCCATCAAAGATGAGGTTACTTTGGTCTCTCATAGCGTCTGTTGGGCACAGTTTACAAGGGATAATTAACCTTTTATGGCTCAGCTACTTTCGGAATAAGTGCACTGATAGCTCTGCCAAAGACAACTTTGATTCATGGCTGCAGTAATAATGTGTGTAGTTAAAAAAAAAAGCTGGTTCTGGAGTCATAATATTTCAGTTCTGGTCCTGGATGTGTAACTAGCTAGAAGAAGATAATAGGCAAATTACTCATGTTGGGTTGGGGTTTTTTTTCCATCTCTAAACCAAGGGGAATGGGTTAGATGAATTCCAGCACCTTGCGTTTGGATGTCTCTGAATCGATGGCTCATTTACCTGGATTCCCAGACAGAATCCACTTGAGTCCATTTGAACTTTTGCCTTCCTCAAGCCTGGACCTCTTCGGTGACCTGGCTATACCGCACCCTTGCAACACCACTGCTTTCTTCTGTATGTGCTGCTCAAGGCAGTCAGCATCCCTGATGCCATGATGTTTGACATAGAAACGTGCACCTGAGTGGGTCTGCATCACCCAGAGTCCTTTGTCACTGGCTCCTGGTTAGGATTGGCCATGGGAGGCAATGGCAGGAGACTGGAGGGCAGGAAGAGTGGGGATGTTGAATTTCTTCTCTGTTTTCTCTTTCTTTGGTCACGTCACCAGCAGCAGCTACATCTGTGACTCTAGCCAAGTAATGGCTTCCCACTGTTGCCAGTCTCTGAGTGCCTTGCTTGTCCCCTGAACCCTGCCTGCACCTGTGTAAGAGGTCCCTGCAATGAAGTCTCTTCAGTTGAACCACGTGTGGTGAGTAAACTTTCCTCTTTGGCTTCTGCCCATCCAGCACTAAACCAGTGAGTCGTGTTTGTTGGCTAAGTCAGTCCTCAGAGAATTCCACGATGCAGCCATTATCTTCCCATTTTACACCCAAGGGAACCCAAGGCTCAGAGAGGTTGTGATTTGCCCCAAACTACAAGATTTGAGTCACCTGGCTTCGAAGTCTGTGTTCTTCCTCCCCAGTTGTGCTAACCGTGTGAAGCTTCCATCTCCTTCCCTGACTCCAGGCAGAGTGGCATCTAAACCCTTTTGTCCATGGTTTTCCTTTCTGGCATCTTGGTACTGGATATTAGTCTATCTAGGTTCGAGCTTTTATGTCTAGAAAATGTCGATGTGCCTACCTGGAGTCTTAAATGATCTGTGTCAGCAGTAATTGGTGTGAGTTGTTAGTTTAAACCAGCTTTCACACTGGGTCCACAGTCCGCTCAGACAGGCAGGAGGCAGACTTTTAGGGAGCTTTGCTGGGGCTGGAGGGATAAGGAAAAACAACTAGCAGCCTAATGCTGCCCTCTGTGACTCAGAGCTTGAATCCTTTAGGTTTGGCCTTGACCTCGGAAGCCAAAAGCCTCTCCAGCATTTATCCTAAGGAAATAATCAGAGAAATGGGACAAGAATGGTAGAAGATCGTAGTGGCAAAATAATTGCTAACAGCCCGCATGTCCATCAGCCAGAGATTGGCTAAATAAATCATAGTGTGACATTGGAGAAAGCTCATTTATTCTATTTTCTTAAGGTTCTTATTTATTTTGAGAGAGAGTGAGCATGCATGAGTGGGAGAGGGGCAGAGAGAGGGAAAGAGAAAATCCCAAGCAGGCTCTTCATTATCAACACAGAGCCTGACGTGGAGCTTGATCTCAAGAACTGTGAGATCATGACCTGAGCTGAAATCAAGAGTCAACTGCTTAACCGACTGAGCCACCCCAGGTGTCCCCAAAATAGCTCAGTTAAAAATCCACTAATTGGGGCACCTGTGTGGCTCAGTCAGTTAAATGTCCGACTCTTGATTTCGGCTCAGATCATGATTTCATGGCTCATGAGTTCGAGCCCCACATCGGGCTCTGTGCTGACAGCTTAGAGCCTGGAGCCTGCTTAGGATTCTGTGTCTCCCTCTCTCTCTGCCTGTCCCCTGTTCGCACTCTGTCTCTCTTTCTCAGAAAATAAATAAACATTAACAAAAGTTTTTTTTTTTTAATCCACTAAAACTAAGCTGCATTTGTTGACATGGAAAAAATGTGTAGAGTAAGTTGTGAAGTGAAAGGAACAGATTATAAAACAGTGTACATGGCGGGATGCCATTTTTATATTAAAAAATCTTTGTTATTTTGCTATCTATCTCTATATCCAACCTGACAATCCTATAATATCCAAACTTTCGGCTCATTGACTCCTGACTGCTTCCAAAGCCATCTGGCAGGGCCCATTTCCCCATCCCTATTGGGGAACTCCTCACCTGCCTTCCAGACTGTTCCAAATGCAACTCCTTCTCCATTCTTCCTGTGCTCTGCCCTGGAGTGCTTTGCCCACTGTGACAGCTCCTTCTGGGTTGGGACGAAGTCACTTCCTGTCTTCCTCACTAGTGAGGCCATGGTTGGATGCCATTTGGGGACTCCAGAACTCAGCCCCTAGGACATGCTCTGTACATGTTTGTTGAATCAATGACTGACATCTGGTACCTCCCGATGTGTCACACTGTGGAGGCCACAACATCTTCTGTTGTGTTCCTGCCAGAATCCTGTAGGAGTTGAGAATCAAGTCATGGTCACAATTGCACAAGTACAACGAAACAGAATGCCAATGTGAAAGACAAAGAAAGGCTGAGAAGCGGTTTCAGATTGATAGAGAGCAAAGAAGCATGACAAGGAACTGCAAAATGTGATTCAGGATTGGATTCTGGAACAAAAAGTTGGTTTAAAGGGCAGTGTTAGCCAGTTGTCCAAACTGGAGTATGGGTTGTATGTAAGAGAGTAGTATTTCAGCGATGATAATTTCCTGAATTTGATAATTGCACTGTGGTTATATGGGAAAAGTGCATTGTTGGAATTTTGTATTATAAAAATTTCAAATGTTCAGAAAAATGGAGAGAATGGAATAATAACCATCTATATACTCATTACCTAGAGCCAACAACTGTTGATTTGCCATCCTTTGTTTTCTGAAGTATTTTAACTATTTACAAATAAATGATATATAACTCATGACATTTCTCCTCTTTATTGTGCATCTGTAAACAATAAGGACATTTTCTTATGTAACCCCAACACCATTAACATACCTAACAATTAAGAATCATTTCCTAATATCCATCCATATTCAAATTTCCCCATTTGCCTCTAAATATCTCTTACAGTTTGTTCAAACTAGGATCCGATCAAGACTATGTATTGTACCTGGTTGTTATATAAGAAAAGCCTTAAATGTATGTCCTAGATCCTTATTTTCTTTATCTTATTCAACTCAATTCCTTTCTTCCCTCCTCCTGCCCTCCCTCCCTTCCTTCTTTCCTTCCTTTCTTCCTGCTTTCTTCCCACAATCTTGATCAAGAGCCTTGATCAAGTGTCTGTCGATGTGTGAGGCATTGGGATGTAAAGATGAGTGAGGTAAGAGCCTTGCCTTAGGGATCACACAGGCTAATGAAGAAGGAAGAGTCACATGGATGGATAATTATAAAACAGTGTGTGAGAGCTCTTCCAGAGATAGATGCTGGGTATTCTTCGCAACTTCCATCAAATGATGGGAATAAAAAGAAAGAAAAATTGGTTTAGGAGGCAGACTCCTAGCACTGAGTACCATCCACTCCCCTGGCCTGGGAGTGAATGGAAGAATCCTCAGAGTATAGAACCCTCGGGGCATATATGCCGCATATCAGCCCAGTGCTGTAATGGGGCGTGAGCCATAATAACCGCTTGAGGAAGGCCTAGAGCATTGTGGTTAAAAGCTTGAGCTTTGGGGCACCTGGGTGGCTCAGGTGATTAAGCGTCTGACTCTTGATTTCGGCTCAGGTCATGATCTCATGGCTCGTGGGTTCGAACCCCGCATCGGGCTCTGTGCTCACAGCGCGGAGCCTGCTTAGGGTTCTCTGTCTCCCTCTTTCTCTGCCCCTCCCCCGTTCACAGTCTCTCAAAAACAAGTAAATAAACATTAAAAAATATTAAGATAAAAATAAATAAATAAAAGCACGCGCTTTGGTCTCAGAGAACCCTGGGTTCGAATTCCAGCTCTGGCACTCGTTAGTTTCTGTAGCTTTGGGCACGTTCCTAAATCCAATCTTGAGGAAATCGTTCTGAAGTCTAGCCTTTACTCTGCTGGTGGGGAAAATTGTGCAATTTTCGTGTGTTCTGGAAGTGCTTCTTTCTTGGGGTCCTAGCCATTCTTACACAATCTGCTGACGATCTGCCACACACGAATCAGAAACACCACAGGAAACTTCTGGAGCACACATGGATTTAGCAATCCCTTAAAGAGGAATTTGCCTTGCTAAGGTCAACTTAGTCCCCAGTCTCACCAGGTGAAGACCGTGCTTAGGAGACTATGTCCAGGCTTAGGAGACTGTGTCCAGGCCTAGGGCGAGGGCAGCTGCCTGCCCAGAGCAACCGGTTAGATGACCCCAAAGGCACCCCGTGTCTCTAGCAAAGCCATTGTGAACGTTGCTTGGCTTGAGAAGAGATATTGAGTGATATGTTCTGCATTTGGAGAAATATTCCTGAACAGCCTGCTTTCCGCTTTTCCATGCTGCCATTTGCTGCTCTTTAATTAAATGCTGTTTGTGGGCACATATGCTTCTTCAAAGTTCCCTCCCTGGGGAGCTCACTGACAATCTTTGCTCCAAAGCTTTAGGGCTATTGCCCTAAAGTTTCTTTAGCTCACTGCTGTCCTAAAAAAATCTCCCCAAAGCCTTCAGTTGAGGGTAGGGGGTTTGGGAGCTGGAATCTGGAGGCTTTTAAGACGGGTATTGGCCCAGGCTCCTATAATCATATCTCAGAGTTGGAATGAACAGTTGATGGTCATCTGGTCTAAACCCCCTCATTTGAAAAATGAGGCTTAAAGAGGAGCAATGACTTTCCCAGGGTCATACACCCCTTGTGGTAAAACAAGGGTCAGGATCCAGGATCCTGAATCCTGGGGTGGCCTTGTCGTGGACAGTCACATGATTGTGTCCTCTGCTGCTCAACCACGTTTCTGCTATTCCAGGAAGCACAATTCTCATCAGGCAGAACAGTATGAGGAAATGTGAAGACAAGTATGGTCGATGGAAATGGGTAATGAGTTCTATTAATAGCAGGAAATGCTTTCAGTTGGTTTTCCAGTTTCATTTTGCATTTACTGAAACTTCATGTAACCCTATTGAAACTGTGACCCATATGGTCCAGTCCTAGAACCAGTTATAGAAGCACAGTCCAAATAAGCCAAAACATGACAAAAAAGGAATTTAGCTTTTTTCTCATCTTTCTGAAAGAACATTAGGCAGGCTTCCAGATATATAACCCTGTAGAGCACGCCCTGTACGTTGTTTTGACTCTTGACCTGTTCCCTCTTGTGCTACACTCTATTTGAAGCTGTTCGAAGAATTCTTTCTTTTCCACTAGCCCTTTCTTTTCCACTTCTATTCCCTGAACTTCATCTCTTGTCTCTCTCCATTCTTTATTACACAGGTTGATTAGACCTTTTTCCTTAAGTCCTTCTACTCCTCCATTGACACCTTTGCTGCTGTCCTTCTTTGCTCATTCCAGGCCCTGAACCAAAAAAAAAGTAGAAATTGGTCTCTCAGAGAGACAGAAGAGAAAGGAGAATTAGGCCGCCAATTAGAGAGGTTCTCTTGGGCAGGTGGGTGAAGGGAAGAAGTTTGTGGACACTTATACATTTTATCCCATTATGGATGTTTCCCCACAAATTTTTTTTTTCAAATATCTTACTACCATCCCTTGTCTAATTAAGCTGGGAATATTGCTAGTGTAGATTTATTCCTACAACACACAATTGAATGCATGCTTGCCTTGTCGCCGTGGGGTTGGACTCTGTCTACAAGGAGGCCTCCATAGGCTTACATGGCAGACAAACACAGGGACAGTATCTAGAATTATAATAAAGACATGCAAAAGTGGTTTTAGAAGCACAGAGGACTTGGCTGGAAGGGGTCAGGAGAGGATTCTTGGAAGACATGATACTCATTTGGGGACTTGCATGAGTCATGGGGAGTTTGCCAGGTAAAGAAGGAAGAAAAGGGAAGTTCAGGCAACAAGAAGGAAGAAAAAGGAAGTTCAGGTACAAAGGCACCAAGCAAGAGAAAACCTGGAGGGCGTGGTTCAGGACAGGCTTGAACAGTGTGTGTGTGTGTGTGTGTGTGTGTGTGTGTGTGTGTATGTGGGAGAGAGAGAGAGAGAGAGATCGATCATGAGTGGGGTAGAGGCAGAGAGGGAGGGAGAGAGAATTCCAAGCAGGCTCTGTGCTGTCAGAACAGAGCCCAACTCCAGATTTGACTCACATGAGATCATAACCTGAGCCGAAATCAAGAGTCTGATGCTAAAACAACTGAGCCACCAGGTGCCCCAAGATATAATTTACTTGCCACGCTATTCACCTGTTTGAAGCATACAATTCAATGGCTCTTAGTATATTTAGAGTTGTATAACCATCACCACAATCAATGCTGCAAAATTTTCATTACCCTACAAAGAACTCTCACAGCTCTTAGCCCTTACCCCTAATCCTTTCTTTACACCCCACCGCTTTCTATCTTTATAGATTTGCCCATTTCAGACATTTCATATACATGGAATCATAGCCAATAAATTTTTAAATGTCCTCTAATCTGCCCTTGCATTTCCAGTTGTGATCAGTTCCACAGACATGTGCTGGGCAGTGGGGTAACAGTACGGGTTTTACTCGCAACTCTTTCATTTCCAAATGACAGTAAGGCAACTCAAACTAACTTAAGCAAATCGGGGATTTATTGGCTCACTAACTGGGAAACATGGGTGAACCTAACTTTAGGATTAGCTGGATCTGAATACTCTAATGACCCCGCACTTCTTTTTCTTTTTTCTCCCCCCTGTCCCTCGCTGCTCAAATTTTTATAAACCTCAAGAAAATCATTGATTGGTCCAGCTCGAGTCAGGTGAGTACCCCTTGGCGCCCCCCTCCCCTCCCCACGCGGAGGTCAGAGAGGAGTGCTGCGATTGGCTAGGCCTGAGTCACATGACTCCCCATGGCTAAAGGGTGCTGCTGTGTGCTGGTGCCCATAGACTGACGGCCTGTAGTTGGCCCCGGGGAGAGAGCAGGTGTGGGGAAGGGGTAGGGCCCAGGGGTCCCCAGTGGGGAGGGATGTGAGCGTGGCTGAAAGGGAGGGGAAGGGATGCTGGGAGGGAAAAGCAAACGATGTTCAGCCCACTTCCTGACTACAGGAGCGTCACACAAAGAGGAAGGTGAACAACAAACCCATGTGTGGTTAGAATAGATCTTGTTGATGGTGAACTCCTGGAGTTCAGAACAGCAGGGCTCTCTGAGAGCCTGGGGTTATGTGTCTTCCTTAAACCCAGCTTCCTGTCACCCGAGATTTACCTTTGTTGGGTCTGGTGGATCTTCATCTCGGCCTGGAAGAACAGGGGGTTAGGCAAGAACTGCAGAGGGGGTTCTAAGCTGGGAAACTGTACGAACCCAGGGAGTGTTCAGTAATCAGCAGGCGGACCAGTGTGGCCACAGAAAGGGCATGCGCAAGGAATTGGGGGATACATTTGGAAGTACCGACCTGATTCCAAGTTTTGCGACCCAAATTCAGCTGTGGGAAGCGAGTCTGAGGTAAAAGACTTCAAATACATTTTGTTTCACTTTACATCTGTTTTATATAAAATTTTATTTGTTTTGGGAAATCCCAAGCCACTTTTTGATTTCCCATCATACAAGGAAATAGCATAATCTTTGGCTGTTTTTCAGGTTCTTTCCAAGTAGATAATCACTTCTGTTTTTTTCACGACCGGGTTTGAATTGAATTGGTTGTTTTTCAGAATTGGTTGTTCGAAAGGGATGGTTTCTTCATTTTTTACACATCATAGACTGCTAGATGGATTCTTAGTACTTAACATTCCGACGTTGCATACACTCATTTCTGCTTCGTGTGCCTTCTTCTCATTTATCCATTTGGCAACTCCTACCAATCTTTCAAAATGTAGATCAAGGTTCCTTGAAGAGGAGACAGACTATGCCTCACTTGTCTCTCACCTGGCAGTTAGCACAGGGATAAATAAGTACGTGTGTGAGTGAAGGGATTCACATCTCTCTAGAATGTATGGCACACAGGGTTTGTGTCAGTTATGAGTGCATTTGATGGCAAGTATCAGACAGATCCAATGGGTGGTGGGTCAAACAGAGATTTACTTTTCATATCAAGAAGTACAGAAAGGAAATCTTCATCCACTGTTGGTGGGAATGTAAATTGGGGCAGCTACTATGGAATACAGTATGGAGTTTTATCAGAAAATTAAAAATAGAACTACCCCACAATCCAGCCATTCCACTTTTGGGTATTTATCCAAAGAAAATAAAAACATAATTTGCAAAGATATATGTACCCCTATGTACTGCATAATGTACTGCAACATTATTTATGATAGCCATGATATGGAAGCAACCAAGTGTCCATGGATAGATGAATGGATAAAGAAGATGTGGTGTGTATATATATTATACATTATAATTTTATTTACACATTATTTATATAATGTATAATTACATTATATGTAAATATTATATATTAATATATAAATATTAAATATAAATGTCACAATAATATATATTATATATGTATAATATATAAAATACATTATATGATATATAATGTATAATACAGTATACATATAATGGAATATTACTTGGCCAGAAAAAAACGAAATCTTGCCATTTGTGGCAACATGGATGGGAGTTAGAGAGTATTCTGCTAAGTGAAGTAAGTCAGAGAAAGACCAATTCCATACGATTTCATTTAGATTTGGTCTATAAAAAACAAATGGACAAAGGAAAGCAGAAACAGACTCACTGATAGAACTGGTGATTGCCAGAGGGGAGGGGGTGGGGAGACAGGTGAAATAGGTGGAGGAGATTAAAGAAGGATAAATGTACAGCTATAAAATACGCAAGTCATAGGGAATATAGTCGATAACATTGTAATACCTTTGTATGGTGATGGATGGTAACCAGACCTGGCAGGGTGATCATTTTCCAATGTAAAAAATATCAAATCATCATCTTGTACACCTGACACTAATAGGAATATTGTATGTCAATTATAATTCGATTAAAAAAAATAGTTTGAAACTTTCATCTGAGGCACAGGTTCGGGGGCTCAATGAGGCTATCAGAGGCACAGTCTAAAGATCACCAGTGCATACAAGGTCAGAAGGAAGAAAGCAGAGTGGCACTAGCTATGCAGTGGCTTGCTGCCTTTGTGTCATTTGCCATTCCTAGCTGCAGGGGAAACTGAGTTTCTCACCTGGGGAGCTGGGGTATGTTAGTGCCTGGGCAATATCTTGGTTCTGTTAGCAAGGAAGAATGAGGGGATGGATATTAGCTAGGCAACCACATTCCAAGATTAATAGATTCGAGGTAGAGTTCTGTGTTAAATATTTTGAAAGTTTGTCCAAGCCTAGCAGGGAAAGGCACGTCGATCATTAATGTCTGTCACAGGTGTGGAGTAGGGCATAAGGCATGCTTGGTGCATATTTGCCGTCTTTGGTCCAGCCAATAGACTGATCTGTGTGTGGGATCATCCGTTTCCTCCCTCTACCCTTACCTCACCTGCTCTGTGTGTTGGGAGCCAGTCTCTGATGGGCTGGATTGACAGATCCCCTTGCCTTCTGACGTCTGATTGGGTTTGGTCATTGGAAGGCGGTGGCAGGAGGGCAGAGGACAGAAGGAGAATGATGTCAGGGTATTTATTCCCCCGACTCTGTGCCTGCTGGGTCACCGTGGTTCATTTGCTGAAGGTCACATCTCCTTTCAGGTAGCCTCCTCTGTACATCTGCCCTCTGTGGGTTCCAGTAACTGCCCTATTCCTTACCCATTCAGGCCAAGCTCCCTACATCCTCCCTTGTTGTTTTCCCCAAACTCTGCCCACACCTTTGTAAACAATAAACTTTTCATAAACTCTCCCTAAATTACCCAGTCTCAGTGTTCTGTCTCTTTTCTCCAAGGATCCAGACTGAGGAAGTGTGTAACACTTTGGGGGCTTGTTCTGGGTGAAGGTGATAGAGTTATTGATGGACACCTTTGTTTCCCCCCTCCTCAAAGTCAAGGGCAGTGCACCTCCTGCACTCTGCAGGATGCCTGGCTCGCTACGTGTCCTGGGATGCACCAAAGTCCTTTTTTTTTTTAAATTGATTTTTATTGATCAACCCCTCAGGGACAAAGATGGTGTCGCTGCTGTGGTTTGTAAGTACATCCAGCTGCGAGGCACTCCAGCCGGGAGCTTTCAGGAATCAGTAGGAGGGCACTGACATCCTCCTGGTTCTCTCCAGCCTGTATTGTGGCAGGCCAGCGAGAGCTGTCATTTCCGAGAGCTGTTGGTTAGAAGCGGCAGTGCACCAGGTGGCCTAGAAGGACAAGCGTGCCCACACCTGGGGCACCACGTGCCCTCCATCCTGTTCCCGATCTCGCCTCCTCGCTCCTCAAGGCCCTGGAGTCTACATTCTGAAAACAGTTTCTGTGGTGTGATGTAGCATTTGATTCCACCCACCAACCCCCAGCCAGTGTGCTGCAGGAGGTGGGGAAGGAGACTTTCAGTGCCTTCAGAGTAGAGCGGGGGGGATGTTCTTGACTTGAATGAATACGTGGATCACCTTAAGGTCAGTATCGAATTGCAGATTCGGCGTCAACAGGTCTGGGTGCCAGCCAGAGATTCTGCACTTCTCACAAGTACCTCGGTGAGGCTGAGGCCGGGGCCGCTTGCTGATCCAGGAAACACACTTGAGTAGCAAGGACTCAGAGGCCAGCCATCCAATAGGGAAACACCAGCCACGGGTGGCGATGTCCATTCAGTGTCTTTCCGTTGATTTTTATCTCGTCCTATCATCAACCCATCAGAACGGAGTTTCTAGTAACGGGTTTTTGGCTTAAGTCAAAAAGAAATATGTTGGTTTTGATGACACTGGAAAGACAGGATGCTGGCCTTTGGGAATGGCGGGGTCCAGGGACTCAGATGATGTTGCATTGTCATTGTCACCACCGCCATCTCTTTCTTTCACTGCTCTTCTCCTTTTCTTGATTTTTTTTGGCTTCTTTCTAACTACTGGCTTCCTGTCTCTGGCAGGGGCTCCGGCTGCTGGCGCCTCCAGGCTAATAACACACTGTCATCTAGATGGGGAAAGGGAGCTCTTCCCCCAGCGCAGAGCGCTCCTGCAGCGCTCTGCCACAGGGCTGGGGTGCCCTGGCTCGTCCTGTGGGAGGGGCTGGTCACCGTGATGGGCAGCCCCCCACCCCCGGAGGCAGAGGAGTGAACCCTAGAGGAAGGGGCAGCAGTGCAGAGAGGTATGGGGCCGACAGAAGCAACAGCTGTTCAGCCCACTCCACTGCTGTTGTCCACCTCAGTGAGAGTCCTGCCCATCTCTTCCCCCCAAGAACCTCTCCTAGCTTCTGCCACCTTTAATTGTCCCCAGGCGGGCAAAGATGGCTTGACATGTATTTTGCTGGATGGTTAAAAGAGCACAACCATCTTCCCTGTGTATTTTCACTGCAACCAATTATCCAGGCTTTGTCTTCGATGCAGAAATTAAAATAAAAAGACAAATGTTCTGGCTTTGGTTTTCCCTTTGGTTTCTTCAGGCATTTGATGGCTGATCTCATGCTGCCTTGCTTGAAGAATGTATTTACGTTGCTCGAGAGTGACAAGCGACTGCAAGGGCAGTAAATAGCAGGAGCGGAAGGCAGATGCCTGCCAAGGGAGAAGCTGGAAGCCGGATTTGGTCCGACATTCGTTAATGGGCTGGAAGCACAGGACGGCATGGGGAGATGCGGTCTGTGGAAGGTCCAGTGCTGGGAACGCACAGGAAAGGCAGTGCAGGTGGGGACCGAGAATGAGTGAGCTACAGCCACTTTTCACTGTTTTTTTTTTTTTTTTTTTTCCTAATAAGAAAATTGTATGTTGGATTTTGGGGATTTTTTGGAAGAGGGGTGTAGGGAGAGTTTGGGGGTCAATGGAAGGAAGGAGAGTATTAGCTACACATGGCAAAGTCTCCAAAGCCAGAAGCACAGGTGTCTGGAATATCATCTCCTAGAACTTCATCCGGCTTCTTCCTGTGTGCCTTTCTCACATGGACATCCCATCCGGGCACGGAAAGGCACAGCCATCACACTGCCTGGCCCGCTGTCACTCCTCGGTCAGAGCAGCACAAGAGGAAAGAACATTTGTAGAGCACTGGGCACTTTGCGTACTTGAGTGTAGTTAATCCTCACACTGGCCCTGTGGCAAAGATCTGCACCTCCATGCCTCAGATGAGGAAGCAGGGTTGTGAGGAGTCAGATAAACCCCACAAGATCACCTATCTCGTGGGCCATAGAGCTGGGATTCAAACTTGGGTTTGTCTGACTGCCGAGCCGGCACTCTAAATCCATGCATCTGTCCATCCATCCGTCTGTCCATCCACCCGCCATCCATCCATCCCACAAATATTTAGGGAGCACCTATTACATCCTGCCACTATGCTAGGGCCAGAGGATGTGCGAGAGGGAACAAGCCAGACACAATTCTTGTCTTCCTGAAGCTAGCTTGTAACGCAGTGAGATATGAAAGACAGTAAACAGATAGATGATGACACGCTGTGAAAATAAGATGGAGGAAAATGAAGCAGGGTTGGAGGCAAGTGTGGCAGACAGGGCAGGGCTAGGGTGAGGCAAGTATGGCCACTCGTGGGGTCCCGCACGTTCAGGGTTGGCACTTGCACGGCCTTGGCTCCTTATGTTTTGCAGCTGTAGGTGGCTTGTGTGCTTCCGTCTCATCCGTCTTGTAGGTAGGGAGCCTTGGAGGGTGGGTGACACTGGAACACAGAACAGGTGCTTTTGCAGTGGTCCCGGTGGGAGGGTAGTATCTGGAGCATGAGCTTTGGGGTGGCTGGTGGGAACTGAGCAGATTCCGCTAAGCAGAAGGCATCTCTGCCTCCTGACTGTGTAGGGGACCAGGGGATGGAGATTGAAAAGGGGGTGCAGAGATTAGTGGGCAGGTATCTCCCAGGCAGCCGGAGCCCCAGACCATGGCTGCTGCAGGACTGCATGGTTTTGTAGCCAAAGGCCAGAACTCTACAATATTCAAGATAGAGGACATCTTCCAGAGAAGGCCAACTTACTCAGAATATCCGATTTTTCAATGTTTCCTATGTTTGGGGAAGTGGGAGGGCTGTCTGAAGAATATACTTCCACATGCTTTATACGCATGCTTAGTTTAGATAAGCCGGCCCAAAGTCCATACATCCCTGGAAAATCAAATATCTAGACCAGAGGTTCCCAAAGTGGGTTTCCCAGACCAGCAGCATCAGCCTTACCGTGGAAACTTGTTAGCAACACAGATTCTCGGATCTTGCTCCAGGCCTACCGAATCAGAAACTTTAGCCCCTCCAGGTGATTCTGGTGCCTGCCCAAGCTTGAAAGTCCCCGGGCAGATGAGCCTCACCCCTGAACGGTGAGGGACTCTTTAAACCTTACCTGGGCAGAGACACAAAGGCCAGCCTTCTCTGAGAAATGGCAGTGTCCCAGTCACCTGTCAGCAGCAGCCCAGGGAGGGGAGTGACTTACCTCGGGTCACCGGAGGGCGAGCAGTGGTCCTGCACATGGCCTGCAGATTTCCCTCCCACTCATGCTGTTCTCCGCAGTATTTTATGAATCTATTTGTGAAGACCCTGGAGAAGGGAGGACCTATCACTTACTTCTCTGTGTCCAAGAGATGTGACAGATTCCCACATCGACATGTACGCCCTGTGTTTAAAGTCCCATTTGTGCTGTCGGACCTCACCAAGACAGAAAATGAGAAATGTCAAATGAATCTGTCATACTGCTTTGAAACGAGAGGTGGCTGAGTTGGAAACCTCATGCCCTCGAAGCCAGGCAGCAATGAAGAACAAGGAGCAGAGGAAAAGGTTATAAAAATGTTTAGTCTCTGCTTTATTGAGTTACAACAAATGAGCAACAAGTTAGAAAAAATGTTTTTTTTCCAAACTCCCTAGCATTTTATTTGTGCAGTATACCCAAATGGGGGGTGGGGGGGGGAGGGGGTTGCAAACACAATTCATATTGCAACATTTACACCAGATATGTCTCTTGGTTTTTCCTCTTTAAAAGTTAGGACTAATTGGAAAAAAAAAAAAAAAAACCAACAAAAAACAAAAGTGCACTCAGGAATCTAAAATTGGCCCAGAAACAAATACAAACAAAAAAATCAAATCATGGTGAGGCTTCAGGCTGAAATCTTGTCAAATACCACACTGAGAAAAGGCAGTTAGGAACAGAAATCAAAACCAAAGTTGTTCATTTTTGTACCATCTAGGTAGGAAGACCTCTTTTTGTTGGAGTTTCACAAAAGTAACGATAATGCTAGAAATGTGGAAGCCCTTTCTGCTGGTATCTAACAAGACGCTGAAAGAGGGAGCCACCTGCTCCCTAGTTCTCTGGTGCTGGCTCCGCCCAAGGTCAGCCCAAGAGGCCAGGCGGCGGCGAAAACCAGATCCACCTGTTGGCAGTTCGGAAAGCCCTGTGCGTGGCTAAACAGGGACCCCAGAGGTGGCTGGTGGGGGAGGGAGAACCAAGAATGGGCTTGATCTGGAAGATGTGCCATCTGTAAAACCCTCTCAAAGTTCAGACAGAAGCCCAAATCCTAGCCCTTCCCACGGAGAAATCTCCCAAATTTCAAACTACTTTTAATGAAACGAACTCTCCCTACCTAAAATCCAGTAGATATAATGGCACTAATGCTAACATTCCCCCCCTCCCCAAAATTAATAAAATAAAGATTAAAAAAAAAAAAGGAAAAAGAGAAAAAGCACATGGGATCAGCCCTCCCTCCTGGAAAAAACCTTACAATGGTAGTGCTGGAAAAGGACATTGCCCTTGATTAAAAAGGTAACAAAATTCCCACATCGTACAAATTGGTTCCAGTATAGCAAGAAGTGGGGGCCAGGGCAGAGGAGCAAACTATTTACAAGGACCCATTGAAAACGCAGTAGTAGGACTTTGGCACTATGAACAATTCCCGCCGGTCCTCCGGGCGGGGTGTGTGTGAAGGCTGGGGCTCCGGCACCCAGCAGCCACACGCCGGCTAAGTGGTTCCACTTGGAGCCTCTGGCCAGGGTGGCCCACGGCCGGGGAGGGAGGTCCTCTTCCTTCCTCAAAGACAGAGCGTCCCCTTTATCAGCAATGCAGTTCTGACGGGCTTCCCTAGAAAGACAACACAAAACCGGAGAGACAAGATGTCAGGAGATGATCAGTCCCTGGGTGGAAGGGGGCTGGGTCACTCTTCCTGGCTGTCTTGGGGAGGACCCCTTCCAAAGCCATCCTAGGGCTTAGAGGAGAGACAAGTGCCCCAGTTTGGGGCCAGTTTTTTTTTTTTTCATTTTTTTTAAATGTTTTATTTATTTTTGAGACAGAGAGAGAGCATGAACGGGGGAGGGTCAGAGAGAGAGGGAGACACAGAATCTGAAACAGGCTCCAGGCTCTGAGCTGTCAGCACAGAGCCCGACGCGGGGCTCAAACCCACGGACCGTGAGATCATGACCTGAGCCGAAGTCGGATGCTTAACCGACTGAGCCACCCAGGCGCCCCAGTTTTTTTTTTTTTTTTTTTTTTTTAAAGAGTGTATTTTCCCGAGTACAGTCTGACATCACAGGAAGCGTCCCCAGAAACAGACCTTTGAAAATAGGATGACTTTCTGGGCAAGTGGAGGTGGTGGCCTGTGACTCTTTTCATCATTACAAGGCCTTTTTCTCATTCCTGGAGGGGGAGCCAGTCACAGGGGCTCCTAAAGTTCCAGAGTCTGACAATACTACATAGTATTACAGACTTCTGTTGTTTTGTTGGCTGCAGCCTTTTCCAAGCATGGTAAGGTATAGAACAGTGATCATAACAAGATGAAACATTTTAAGTGTATTTAAAATTTTTTTTAATGTTTATTTTTGAGAGAGAGAGAGAGAGAGAGAGAGAGCGAGCATGCGCGAGTGGGGGAGGGGCAGAGAGGGAGGGAGACAGAGAACCCGAGGCAGGATCCAGGCTCTGAGCCGTCAGCACAGAGCCTGACGTGGGGCTCGAACTCACAGATCACGAGATCATGACCTGAGCCAGAGTCGGATGCTTAACCGACTGAGCCACCCAGGTGCCCCCTAAGTGCATTTTTAATTCGATATCAACCTTCAGAGGTGTGTGACCATTGTTCCCATTTTATAGGTGAGGAAACTGAGCACAGAGAGGCTAAACACTTTGTCCAAGATTGTACAGCTGGGAAGTGGCCCCGTCAGGATTCAAACCCAGGCAATCTCCAGAGTGTCTGCTTATAACATACCAACAGTATTAAGAGTCCGAATGGAGAAATGCTTAATTCTTATGTTCTTTGATGTTATTAAAACAGCACAAGGACCCTCTTGTGAGTTGAACTGTGTCTCTTCAAAAGATATACTGTTGTCCTAATCCTCAGTATCTCACAATGAAACCCTATTTGGAAATTCCTTTACAGGGATAAATAGTCATGTTAAAATGAGGTCATTAGGGTGTCCCCTCATCCAACAGAACTGGTGACGTTATAAACTGGAAATCCGGACACTGAAACAGATTCGCACAGAGAGTACACCACATGAAGACGAAGCCAGAGACCATGGTGATGCATCTATGAGCCAAGGGACGCCAAGGGACGCCAAGGGACACCAAGGACTGCCAGCAACCTAGCAGAAGCTAGGAGCGAGGCGTGGAACAGATTTCCCTCACGGCCCCCAGAAAGAACCAACTCTGCCAACACCAGACTTCGAGTCTCCAGAACTGTGACAGAATACATTTCTGTTGTTTAAGCCACCGCTTTGTGGTACTTTAAGGCAGCCCGAGAAAGCAAAGACAGACCGCCATGATTACCCTTGTGGGCTCCCAGGATCTGGAGCTCCTGGGAAAGGAATCCGAGGGGAGGGCCCAGGACTACAGCTAGTATTCCATGACAGGCTGGAAGTTTATCAGATCTGTGGATTCCTGAAGCGACTGGCTTTTTCTTTGCCTCCTTCTTGGAATGGCTGCTTCTAGTGGAGAGGACCCTAAGAAGTGCCTTTAGCACAGGGGCCCCAAGAGCAAGCAGACTTGACTTCTCAGCCAGAGGTATCAGCAGGTCACCTATACGGTCATTCTTTCTTAATGTCAGGAGGTCAGCTGTCCCCACATTTCCTAGGTGCTCTGACTAGGAGAATGAATGCTGGAGTTAAGAAGCCAACTGGTGAGAGAAACGTCTGTGGATGAAACCAGATTCCGGGGGTGTCCTTGGGATCTGGTACCGCCTGAAAGTGATCCGCAAAAGTCACTCAACTGTAAGAACCACAGGGGTCCTTACAGGTGGTGCTGTCACATCACTCAGTTCACAAGGAAAAGGAGGGAAGCTCCGGGAAGAAAGGCAAATCCCCCAAATCACGAGACTTCTCAGAGGCACAGTCACAGTAATGACCTTGGTTGTGACAACAGTGACAGGAACTGATATTTCTCTCACACTTACTACGAGCCAGGCCCAATGGTAGGTGCTAATGCTAATGCATCCCGTCCACTCCTTATAGTAACCAGACCGTTAAGCCTACCGTGGCGTGAAGAAACAGGGGCTGAGATTAAATGATGTCAGGCATGTAGCGAGTGGTGGAGCCTGCATTCCTCCAAGGTCATCCCACTTCAGTTGCTCCTCCCACACCTGATCGGGGTCCAGGCTCCCTGTCCTACTCACACAGTCTCCCCCTGCATGGAGACACCTGGGGACAGGGAGAGCACGTCTGCTTCAAAGGCAGGGGCTGGCGGTTCTGGGCACCCAGAGAGGTCCACGTGCCTACTGCTGATCCCACGGAGAGCCACATGCACCCCGGGTGGGCACAGGGACCAGAGCCAGGCCCCTCCTGTGCTCCCCAAGGAATTGGCTTTCCCCCCAGCAAACAGGGTCTTTCACCACCCTTGCAAAGCGGGTGCCTCTGGTGGGGTGTCCACCTGAGAGGTTCTCAAGAGCCCGGGAAACAAGGCCCAAGGGGGGTAGACCGCTACTCTTCATCCTTCTCCCAGCCAGGCTGCAGAGCATCAGGTCAGCACATGACTGTGGGTATTGGCTGTGGTGGGTCAGAGTGGAAAGAGCCGTGGGGTCGGAGTAGCTGGGATCCAGGGCCTGCCACTTCCTAGCTGTGTGTCCGTGTTACTTCCTTAACCACCCCGAGACTCACTTCCATCCCCCCATACCTGCTGGGCCACTGGGGGTGGGGGTTACAGGTGGGGAGTGCCAGGCATGCAGGTGCTCCCGAAACACTGCTTCATTTTCCTTTGAGGAAGGCCAGGTGTAAAACTGGGGCCTTAGGGTGTGTGTGTATACACGTATTTACTCTCTTTCCCTCTCAAAAATGAAACTGAACCCTGTCTCTTCAAGCGAATGGCAAAAACTCACATTTTTAGATATGCCTCAATATGAAGGTGGTTCTTCATTGGGCGATGTGTTGTGATTCCCTTGTGTCATTTCTTGTGGACACCAACACACATAAGCCTCCAAACAGGTGTATTCACAAAGAAAAGAAATACTGAACAAAGCCCTTACCACCCCCCACCCCCTTCCCAAACGGACTGCAGAGGGCAAAAGGGTGACCCGGAGAAAAGGACACCAAGTTGCTTCTGCAGAGACCCTAGATGTCCGGGGGTGGCTCTGGGCCCTGGGAGCACCCTGGGACCTCAGCTCTCCTCTGACCTCTCCCAGGGTGCGTGGCAGCGGGCAGGACTGCGGGGGCTGGCAATGCTCTCAAAAGGGAGGCTGGGAAGCCGCTGGGAACAGAAGGCGGGGCGGTTTCCCTTCCCCATGAGGGACACAGCCGGTGGCCCAGTCACTTCCCCTTGGGCAGCGCGTCCTAGCCACAGGCTGCTTCGCCGGAAGGCTTTGCCCCCGAGCACCCTCAGGTCTCCTTGTCAAACGCCCCTGCACCAGGGATCTCCAGCACAACTGTATCATGCGGTCTTCAAACTGCCTGGTTAATTGCACGTCCTCTGAGGACACGCATGGGGCCCGCGGTGTTCACTGCTGACCCCTGGCCCCCCGCCCCACTCTGGGTCTGGCCCACACAGTATGCCCCGGCGTTCATTAGTGAAAGAAAAATGGGACAAGCACGCTGCTCTTAGAGGGGTGGCTGGTTACACAACGTTGGTGACAAACTCCCATCTCGGGTTTTTATTTTAGAGTAGCACAGTGATTTTGACTGTGTGGCCTCTTGCTAATCCCCTGGGCTTCTATCCGCAATCTTACCACTAGGACGGAGACATTCCCCAAGGCAGAGGACCAGTGATCCGATGGATTATTTGATCCTAGAGCACCGGATCTCCCCTTTGGGAGGAAACAGCAAGATCGTCGGGCCCTTTGCTTATGGCCACTATTCTACCAAGTGGATGTCTAGCCTCTTCCTGAACACTGCCCGGGACAGAGAACCCTCTGCCTTCATAGCAGTCCCTTTCTATCTTGGGGACAACTTGGAAGGCTAAAAAGTACTGTCTAATTCTTCAGCAAAATCTGCTTATTACTTTACCCATTGGGGAAACATGAAAAAATTAGAATTCTTTTCCCATGTGATACCTGTTTCTGTGTCTCTTTAATTTGCCCTGTAGGGATTTCCCTAAGCCCCACGGACTCAGGAGAGAGTAATACTGTACTCCGTGAGACAGAAAAACAAGCACCGTGATAGTGATTTATTATCTTAATAATATTTGAGCCAAACTTTCTTTTCTTGAGAGGGGGCATGCTCTGATTTTAATTAGAATTGGGAAAAGGAAAACGTGGTGGCAGGGAGAGGGATTAAGCAATTTCCCAGTGGACCAGGAAGACTCCATCCCATCTCAAATCGTTCCCATGCCAGGCCTTGGTCAACTCTGGCATATCTGGCCAAAGCTCTTTCACCGCAGCCGTTTGGGGAGCCTCTGGGCTTGGGGAGATTGCTGAGACTTACAAGCCAGGCAAGTCTCCCCCAGGCTGCTTGCAAGGAGGCTCAATGGGAGAAGGAGTCAAAGGGGCTATTGGCTCTTCCTGCCCTTTTTCCATCAGAGGATATTATCTAGAGGAGTCCAAAGAATTTGGGCAAACAGAATCATATTTTAAACTCACTAGGCACACCCCTGACGTGTTTATGCATGTGGATTCGGGTTTGAATGCCAGCTCCCCCACTTTCTAGCTGAAGGATCTTGGATGAGCTACCTTTCTGTGTCTCGTTCTCCTCAGCCATAAAATGAAAAAGAATAGTGTTGACTTCAGAGCGTCATCAACACATGAAAAGTGCCTGGCACAGTAAGGGCTCAGCAAATGTTACCCCTTGTCATTGCCCCCCATCCTCACCCCCACCCCTCTGAGGTGCGATTAATACACAACAGCATGAGCTTGTACAAGTGGGGCCCCAACTGAAAAAGCCAAGTTGGAAGGCATTCAGCCAAGTTCTTCTCCATAAAAAAAAAAAAAAAAAAAAGTATCAGGGCACCTGGGTGGCTCAGTCGGTTGAGCACCCAACTCTTGATTTCAGCTCAGGTCGTGATCTCATGGTTCATGGGATCAAGCCCCACATCGGGCTCTGTGGTGACAGTGTGCAGCCTGCTTGGGATTCTCTCTCTCTTTCTTGCTCTCTGCCTATCCCCACCGTCTTTCAAAATAAGTAAACATTAAAAGTAATCATAATATACTAAAAAAAAAAAAAGACTGTCAATTCAGAGCCAGCAACTAAGCAATTGCTGATGCTAATGCTGGGCCCTTGTTTAGGGGATTTCACTTGTATTATTTCATTTAATCCTAACAACAACAGACAATTCTATTAGTGCTATAGGCTGAACTATGTCCCTTACCCCACCATTCATATGTTGAAGCCTTAACCCCAATCTGACTGTATTTGGAGATGGGCCTTTAAAGAGGTAATTATGGCTAAATGAGGGTCATGAGGTGGGGCTCTAGTGTCCTTATAAGAAGAGGAAGAGACATTAGGAGGGCACAGGCACAGAGGAAAGACTAGGAAAGGACAGGACACAGAGAGAAGTGGCTGCGTGCAAGTCAAGGAGAGAGGCCACACCAGTAACCAACTCTGCTTGGAAACTTGATCTTGAACTTTCAGTCTCCAGAACTGCAAGGACATAAATGTTGTTTAAGCCACTCAATCTGTAGTGTTCTGTTCTGGCAGCCTTAGTTGACTAATATCGTTAAGTATTAAAGTTATAGAGACCTACTAATAATAGAGAATAAAGTAAAACATATGGCCATGTGGATGCTCTAGAATTTTCCAGCATCCATCCTCCATTTACCACTATGGCAGGAAGGTCTGAATGCCCAGATATCTGCAACATGACTTCCTTTTATTCCTTCCTTGAGTATCTCAGAGCATCTAACCTTTCTCTACAGGATCATACACACTGAATCACATACAGTCTTCTTTACTGGTGAGGTAGAGGAGTTTCAAGGGAAATTTGGATTATTTGTAGGTCACACACCACTCTGGTTTTTAACCCATGAACTTCTGTGAAGTGTGAACTGGGCAAATCACTGCCACAATGGCCACCTTTTAGGTCCCCTGATGTGAAGTTCCCTCTGGCCTCAGGGCCTTTGAGTATGCTGTATCTTCAGCATGGAAGGCTACTTCCCCCTCTTCTCTGCTCAGCCAACTCATACTTGACTTTTTGGATTTTAACTCATTTATTATCTCTTCAGAGAAGCCTCCCCCAACCACTCAAATCAAGTCAAATTCCCCTATCGTATATTCCCACAGACTGTGTACCTTTCCTTCAAAAAACCTGTTAGCATGGCAATCTCTCCTTTTTGTTTGGTTAAAATTTCATCCCTCACTAGACTGTGGGCTCCATGAGGGAAGGAACATGTTGGGTACCACAGATGTTCAGAGTTTGAACACACCCGGAGTGTGGCACGCCAGAGGCATTCCACAAATAACCTGATGCATAAATGGGTCGAATCACTTATTATGGATGTCTCTGGACCAGTTACTTCCTCTCCTTGGGGCCCACATCCTTCCTCTGACAAATGAGGGAACTTAGACTTCACGATTCCTAAATTGCTACAAGCTGCCCAAAGCACAGTGAGAATTCCTAGCGTGAGAAGCTCCAGAATTAGGCAAATGGAAGTGGTAACAGTTAACTCTCCATTAGGTGCCAGGGCTGCGAGGCTAATGGGCAGTCCCTGAGAAGCATCACCCAGTAAATAACCAGTGAGATTCTCCAGCAGACCTTTTCCTGGAGCTGCTCACATGTACGGAAAGCAAACTGTCCCCAACTTCTCTCCTCTGTCAGCTGTCAGCTAATAAGGCTAATGAGTGATGGAAAATGAGGAGGAGGGAAAGGGGAAGGAGGACAGGAAGTGAAAGGAAGAGGGAGTGGGGAGGGGGTGGTAGGGGAGGGGGAGGAGGAGGAGGACGAGGATCAAAGGACTGAAATACCAGATTCCAGACAACTGAAAGTCAACTATGTTTGTTAATTCTCAGGTTGGTTCAATACATTGCTATTAAGCACCCCCTCCAAATTAGGCACTAGGGACTCAGAGATTAATAGGATATGGTCCCTACATTCAAGGGTCTGGTGGGGAGAGACAGAGAAACAGATAATTACAGTTTCATCCATCCATCCATCCATCCATCCATCCATCCATCCACTCATTCAAATATCTGTATCTAGACAGCTAATCTGAACACACTGTGGGGCACGCATATCCTGGATCCTAAAGTGTAGCCAGGATGCACCAGTTGGTAGCCTTGAATTTTTCAAGCAAGCTGAACCCTGGAAAATATTTTTCACGAAATTTATCTTGTCCAAAGCCATCCCTAATCATGAGTTGGAAACTGTCAGGAATTGGGAGGTAGCCAAATTAGTGCACGAGTCACTGTGTATTCGTGTTTGACTATAGTATTAAGAAAGAGTCAAGTCCTGCTGGTCTGCCCTGACCCGTGGCACTGGTACCAACTGTGGTTGGGTCGGGCACTGGTGCCTCACAGATGAGAGGTGGCCTCCGGGCACCACCAGCTGCTAGCTGAGGAACCCATGCGTCTCTCTGAGCCTCGGTTTTGCCCTTTGCACAACAGGAAGAAGGCCATACCTATGTCACGGGGATGAAGTGAGGTTTAAATGATTTAATGGATGTGCTAAGAAGAATGCCAAGTACATGGCATATACCGGTATATAGAAATTCTTAGTAGTAGGAGTACTGGGATATTCCATCTGGCCAAACATTGAGGCATATGTCTGGCAATGTTTGGCTCAAGTATTCTGACTCATTTTTAGGAAAGGAGGAATTTACTGTTCAGCCTCTTACCACGACAGGTCTCTCAACGGATAGCTCCATAACTGTTTGGCCCCGGAGGATGAATCATCACAACACAATTCAAAGGTAAGGAGTCCCTTTCTGTCTGCCCTCAAGGCTGAGTGAACTTGGCCCGAGTCAACGCTGTCGTGAGCTTGTGAAGCTTTGGCAGAGGGGATGCTGAACCACAACAGAGGAGGAAACCCCACCCTGGAGTTTGCTCTCAGCTGCTCACCCAAGTTCATTCTCTCTCTCTTTCTCTTTCTCATACGTACATCCCATAACACCTTTTACGAAGCTGAAACTGTGCATTATTTTCAGGATTATCGTATGTGTAACAACTGAACCCAACTGCAGTTTCCTAAATAAATATGTGTTTAAATAAAGGCATCACTGAATATTTATGAATTTCAAGAGACCCATGTGTTCGGTTCATAAAAGCTGTGAAGTAATTTGGAGGGACTTCTTCCCTCTGAGTTGAAAGGTTCCCTTAAGCGGGTGCCTCTGTCTGGGATGCCACCACCAGGCCAGACCCGCAGCCCTTTTCTCAATGCAGTAGCACCTTGGAAACATCAGGAAGCCAGTAGGGACACTGGGTGCTACCCGGTGTCAAGCAGACCATAGCATCTTGTTTGGGAACATTTTTCAGCTCACACTTGAGGGCATTCGCCATAAATAAACATAAAAGGGGGTTCCACGGTATTTCTGGGTTTGTGTGTGTGTGTGTGGGTGGGTGGGAGGTAGAAAACAGCCAGTTCCTTCATCTCTGAATTATCTAATATCAACTGTCAAATCTAAACACCCACCTCCCAACCCCACCCTGGGGGTCATCCAGAGACAGGGAGTTTCTGTCAGAAACAGAGAGGCAGAGACAGCAGTAGGAGGCGGGGCTGTGGAGGGAAGCCAAGATGCTGGTTGGGAGAAGGAGGGTACGCTCCTTGGTTTCTGAGCCTCAGTTTCTGGGCCTATGAAAATATACAGTAGCTTACCTCTCGGCGTCACTGGGAGCACCGAGGAAGACCATCTGGGGCCAGAGCACTTAGCTCAGCCTCTGGTGCTCAGGAGGCCCTGCGCCCACCCTTCCATCCTTCCTCCCTTCCCTCCAAAGCTGCTCCTTAATGGTTTTAGCATTGCTTCCCCCTTTATGTTTCTCTTGGGCCTCTCGTGGGGAACAGGCCCGATGGTAGGCAGAAGAGCTGGGCATGTTCCCCTGTCGGTGGTGGTACAGCTTGGGGGAGAAGGGATGGGGACAGGTGGCCTCAGGGCCCCTGGGGAGCTGCTACCCCTAGACAAACCCCACTCAGCCATGGGGACCTGGAAGTGCCATCCCAGCTCACTCTGGGACACGGGACACTCACAATTCTACTCAAACTCGGTCAACACAGCTGGTTCCGAACAGCTTTTGCTTGCTGTGGAAAACCACGGTCATTTCTTTGAGTTGCCTTTTCTCATCGTCTCCTGAACCCCAAACTCGGCTTTCTGGCTGTGCCCAAACTCTCTTGGTTCCTCAACTGTACCATTCCTTTTCTCATCTCTGGAACTTTCCTTGTCTGTCCCTTTCCACATGAGCCACTCTTCCTTGTCAGTGCACCGGCCAGCCCCTTCCCTTCAGCTAGTCTCTGAGACAGATGTCCCTTCCTCCGGGAAGCCTGCCCTGACCTCTGGATGCCCCTCCTGCGTGCTCCAGTGCACAGCTGGGCGTGTCCCTATCACACCAGGGATCACCCCGGCTAGTAAAGGAAAGAGCAATTTCCTCTCTCCTTGGCCTGACTGAGCACCACGTGAAAGGACTCTTATCTGCTTTCTTCATCCCGTTATCTCTGTCACTTAGCACAGAGACTGGCACACGGTAGGTGTGCAGAATGTATCTGCTGGATTGAACTGAACCCTATTGTCTACTCCGTGGCAGGAGGAAAAAGCAATCGGGTAAATTTATGTCATGCACTGGGAAAGGTCAAGGATGGAAGACAGGGCAAGCTAGGTCTCAAAGGAAGGTACGAGAAGAGCCAGAGGGAGGAACCAAGGTAGCCAGATGGTGGGGGGCAGTTGGTACTGTTGGACTTTAGCCCCCTCCTGCCACTAGCCCCTCCCCTCTGGACCGCCTCCTCACCTGTACCCCATTACGATTCCCCCTTGAAAAGTCGGGGAGGGGGGCGGCGGGAAGAAGCCTTGATGGCATCTTTGATTGGCTGTTCCTTCAACTGCTCTTTCACTAACTGATGGAACTGGCTAAAATACGGTTTCTAAGAAGACTTTATTTTTTCATTTATTTCTTTACTGCTATTTCTTACTATGAAATAAATGAATTGATGAGGGGCATGACCAGCCAAAGTTGTCCGAAGTCGTTAATAAAGAAGCATGGTAATTTCCAGGGCTCCCTTCGGGACCTTATCAATCATTCTGGAGGTTCTTACCTTTGTTTCATTATTTTTAAAGATGACATGATGGGGGGGGGGGCTTCTGTTGCCTTTTAAGTGACCTCTGGAGAAGCCAATCTGGGCAGAGCGTAAATCACACCTTTCCCTCCTGGTTCCAAGCTGCCCCCCCCGTGGAATGTGTCGGCTTTGGCCAAGGTCGGCTCTCTGCCTCCTGCACCCCTCTCCCCGCTGCCCCCTCTATTCTAAACCTACCACCAAGCAAGCTGCTGTGTTTTGAGGCCTTGATTTGCACAGACCTCTTGTGAAAGCACAAACACCAGGGCCTGGGTGCATGTCCCATCATGTGGATGACACGGCCATTAGTAACCATGGCAACCTCCCTTCCCAGGCTTTTGTGGCTCCACAGGCCTAATTTACACCAGTCTCTTCCAGATTTGAAGGGGTTCTGGGGACCCACTCAGCACAATTATGAGCTGTGTTATATAGTGAGAAACTCGCCTTCCTTCAGCCATGACTGGGCAAACACCAAAACCTGTCAGGTTGAAAGAAACAACCCCAAATCTCTGGCCAGTAAACCTGGTTAGCTACCCTTAAAAATCCAAGAAAGGAAAGAAAATGAAAATGAAAACAAAACAAAACAAAACAAACAGAAAGAAAAAGGAAAAGACACATCCTTTTCAGGTCCGTTTCTTACAGCAGCAAACAGAAAGCAGGCAGAGGCTGTGTCCCTATAACTGCTTGTAGACTGAGGAACGGAGAGGCCCCAGAGGGTGCGTCCAAGATATGCCACAGCGCTGTCACTCATGGGCAGGGCCTTGCAAACGAGGACACAAAATCCACCAGCCGCTAGTGAGACCAGGAAACCGAAGGGCTCCATAAAATCTGCTTTTTGCTCCCTTTCCTGCTTCTATTCTCTCTCGCTAGGACTTGCACCCCCCCGCGCCGCACATGCCTTAACGTACGTCCTCCTTACAAGGGACCAGGAGTTCATGACTTCTCTGGGGCCTTCTGGCACAGTAGATAACATCTCAGGAAGGACCAGGCGAGGCCATCATGTGGCACACGCCTGCCTATTGCAGACCACTGACTCTAGACATCTCGTCGTCAAAATTCCCTGACTCCAGGGAACGAGCGACTTATGATGGACACCTGGACCCTGAGTTCCTGGATGCCTGAGAGGACATGTGCTCCAGACCGCAGTGGTCAATAAAATCCCCAGACCCCAAGCAAAGATGGGACTCCCGCTCCTTTCCTTTTTAAGTCTCCCAGACGCTCCGTCCGTATCTGCTCTCAATCCCTCTCTCTCTCCCTTCAGTAAACTCTGCTCTCACCTCCTGCTGGCTCACACCTGCTTTCCATCCTGCATGAAGCCAAGGACCGTTTTGACTGGTCCTGCGGGACCCCCTCCAGGTCCTCTGACCTGGCCTGCCAGCATCCCTGGTTTCCTTCCTTTTTCAAACAAGAACTTTTAAAAAGAACTCATCATCTGTGTCAACATCTCCGTACCCTACAACCTATATGGACTCTGGTAATACAGAGAAAGCCAGCCGGCATCCTCGCCTACTTTCCTGCGGGGAGCCGGGAGGGGGTTACCTGTTAGGCCTGGCCAGCCTCGGCAGGGATGCTGTCGGAGTCCGAGCCGGCCTGTTCTGCGGTGCCTTCGGCTGCCGTCTGACTCCAGCTATCCGACCTGTCTGAGATGGCGTCCTCCTCTCCGACCGTGACCTCCACCCAATCCACAACGCCCGACTCCTCATTCTCGTCGCTGCCCTGGCCGTCCCGGCTGCTGCCCTCCGACCTGTCCGAGGTGGCTTCAGAAGGCTTGGCCGGCACACCATCCTTGGCTTGCTCGTTGCTCACTTTCACCCTGGGTACCAGCTTCTCCAAGTCCTCTTCACAGAGCTTTTTGGGGTCCTTGTAATGTTGCTGACCCACGTCACTTCCATTCTTTGGGCTCTCAGTGATGACGGCTTTCACTGCTTTCCTTGGTGGGGCGTCGTAACCGTGATCTCCCGCTATCTGCTGGTGCTGGTACTGCTCCATCCACTTTAAGGTTCCGGTTTTTAGCAAGCACCTGTTCTCTTTGAACCAGCGCACAATTTCAGTTCGGACCAGGCCCGTCTTGGCTGCTAACTGGTCATACTCCTGGGGAGTAGGCCACTGGGTTCTTGCAAACGTGCTCCGCAGGAGATGTACCTGTTCTTGATTTTTCGTAATTGCTGGTGAAGGGCTGGGCAGAGAACTGGCTAACTGGGCACTGGAGAGCTGGTCAAGTCGAGACAGAGCACCATTGGGGGCCACCACATCTTGGCCTTTTTTGCCAGTCCCCATGGAATCCAAGACTGCCTGTTCCATGCTGTCCCGAAGCTTCCGTCTCTCTGAGAACCAGGATTCGATCTCTCTCCTGCTCAGCTTGGTTTCCACCCTCAGTCTATCCAGTTCTGCTTGGGTCGGGAAAGAGCTTTTCAAAAAGCTGTCCTCCAGGGTTTTAATCTGACCCTGTGTTTTTTCTTTGAATTTCTGTGGGGCAAAGTCCGGGTACGCGTGGTACGCGCGGCCGTGTCGGGAGGCTGCGATGGCCAACTGGTCTTTGGCAAGGGATTCGCTGGTGATGTGGACGATGCCTCTTTGACACCGATACCGGTGATCGCTGAACCACTTCTTGATCTCACTCCTGGCAAGGCCGGTCACCTCGATGAGCCGATAGACCTCAGCATCGTCAGGAAACTGGCTCTGGAGAAAGCTTGCCTTGAGATGCGCAATCTGCTCCTTTGTCTTCTTGCGGTCACTGGCTGGCGTCAGCACAGGGTTGGCCACCTTGGGCGGGGGCTCTGGCACCTGAGCGATGTGTGGACGCTTGGGCTCGGGGGCGGCCTGGGGAGTCACCAAAGGCCTTTTTTGGCCATGGTTGGTCACTCCGGCCACGGCAAGCGTGATGGGGGAGCAGGAGACCGTTGTTGACCCGCTGGTCACCTGAGTCAGCACCAGGCTGGTCTGGCCGAGAATCTGGCACGGCAGAGCTGTCTGGAGGATGGGCTGTGACATCTTTGTGGGCGCCAGCTGGGCCGGCAGCACGGTGATCGTGGGGGGTACTGACTGGATGGTGCCATTAAACATCTTTTTCCGGGCCTCCTCCACCTCCTCCGGGGACCAGCTGATGCCATGCTTTAAGCGCTGTGTGGCAAACCAGATTCTGATGTGCTCTTCTGGGTGTTTGGAAGCAGCTGTCAGCCAGGACAACTCGGCCTGGGTCGGGTAAGGGAACTTGTTGAAGGAGTTGATCATGGTGGCATTCGTGTCCAGGGCAGAGTTGTATTTGGTAGTATTCAGCGGGACGGGGACCTTCGGGACAAGGTTGATATTTGGTGGGAGCTGGACAGAAGGCGTGACGTGCCCTAATGTGTCCTGGAGGAGCTCCACGCCTCCGAGTCTCGAGAGGATCTCAGCCGCGTCTGTCACCAGGCGGGCAGTCCCTTCCACGTGGTTCTCGGGCGTGGCCTCCTCCGGCTTCTTGGGCACCTTCTTGGCATCGGCTTTTGGTTTCCCTGGCTTCATGATGGGGGTTTTACTCACTGAGATTCCGGGATCACCGTCGCCGCTTCCGGGGCCGCTGGTGGTGATGGACACGACGTGGTTGGTGGCTTCGATGGACTGCTCTAGGACAGTTTGATTATTGCGCTTGATTAACTTCAGCTTGAAGTTGGTCTCCCCGGGATGGAACTTGGAGTTGTGGTCAGACAGGGAGTCGTACTTTTTGGTTGTGAAGTTACATTCGGCACACACGTATAAGGGGTTGAGAATCACGTTGGGGTGCTGCGTGTCAACGTGCTCCGTGAACTCGTTCAGGTTTTGCGTGGAGTAGGGGCAGTATTTGCATTCATAACCACCTTGGAGTTTTTTGGATTGGTTTTCCCCTGTAGATTTCACCTCTATCACTTCATTTTCTTTGGAAGAGTTCTCGGGTTCTACTGTCCAACTGTCCTTGGTTGTTTCAGGCTGTGTTGTGCTGTTTCCTTTTTCTTTGGCCCTGTCTCCTTCCTCGGGCACATCTTGTTCTACTACTTGTGATGTCCGAACCATGCACGGGGTTGTGGATTTTCGCTTGCTCGCCATGCCGTCTGTCTGTGTGCAACAGCTTAAATTTGGGGAGGGGGGTGGGTAGGGAAGGGGCAGTGAAATTTTTGGAGCAAATCAGATAAAAGGCTTTGGGCTTTATTCCCCCTCCAATGGCTTTGGCTTCCCTTGAATGCTGAAGTCTAGCGTTAGAGTGTTCAGAATGATCTCAGCACAAAAAACTGTAACTGCTCCAATGGCTAAACACAAGAGGCAGCATCATATCTGTGGGACAAGAACAAAGATAGGGTCAGTGTTTTTCCACAAGGCAGAAGAAACTAGCATTTCTTTCTAACCCACCCCGACCGGCACCCACAATAAAGCAGACACCTAGGTACGCACAGACAGTGAGAGAGGGTGCACGTGAAAATAAAAGATCACCTTCTTTTCTTCCTTTCTTTGGGAAGGGCAGTGGGAACCGGCCCAACGCAAGCAAAGGAGGGTGCAGGTCATTCGTTCATGTTTAGAGGCAAACAGATACAGAAATGCAACGAAGGCTCTAAGCTCTGAAGTGGTGGGTGGGGTGGCAGAGATGAGATGTCGAGATGTCGCTGGGCTCTCAAGCTGCTGTAATTGATGGTACATCAGAAGCAAGATGCTTACCTGGGGCCACCAAATGGTGTTTATATGGGTATCAGAAAATGGATATCAACTCTTGTTTCTTACCACAGAAGTCACCGTATAGAAAATCCAGAAAATGCTTTCAAGTATAAAGGAGAAAAAAATCACCCTGAACACTGTAGTTCCTTTATTTCACTTGACATGTTCCCTCTTTCTATAAATAATGAGCAAAATAATGACTTAAAAATGGCTGCATGATACTACCTTGGGGGGATATACACATGTGATACATTTAGTCATTGAGCTTTTGTTGGACATTTTTCTTTTTCTTCAATTTTTGGCTCTGCTCAACAAAATTGCAGGCAACACCGTGAGTCCTTATTTCTGGTAAGCCCTTAGGATGAATGCTTAGACACAGAAGCACTGGGTTAAAGGATATGTGCATTTTAAGTTCTCTTCACTCATTTGGCCAACTTTTCCATCAGCTGGCCCTTCCCCTGGCAATGAACAGGAATGCCCAACTTACCACTCGACCTACATGGAATATTACCATGAAAACGCCTTGCTGATTAGATAGGGTTAAACCATCTTTTTTTTAAATAAATTTTTTAACGTTTATTTACTTTTGAGACAGATTGAGAGAAGGACTGTAAGCCGGGGAGGGGCAGGGAGAGATGGAGACAGAATCCGAAGCAGGCTCCAGGCTCTGAGCTGTCAGCACAGAGCCCAGCGGGAGGCTCGAACCCATGAACCGTGAGATCGTGACCTGAGCCGAAGTCAGAAGCTTAAGTGACTAAGCCACCCAGGTGCCCCAGGGTTAGATGATCTTAATATACTTTTGTGCCTTCCTTCATTGCTAATCAGGTTGAACTGCTTTCATAGATTTACTTGCCCTGTGTGTTCTTTCCTTTTGCATTGTTTATTCATGCCATTTTTCTCTTGTGATGCTCAGTGGTTTTACTATTGATTTACAAGTCTCTATATTAAGAGCATCAGTACTTTATTATATTTGTTGCAAAATGATTCTAGTCGATCGTTTGCCTTTTATGTTCATTCGTGTTTGTTCGTAGATGGCATTTTTCGTGTTTTTACATGCAAAAGTTTTACGTTTCAGGCAGCAAATTTACCAACCTTTTTCTTTTGTGGCTCCTTTCGCTGTAATTTTTTATATAGAAAGTGGTTCCCAGTTACAAGAAACAAACTGCTGGTTGCCAGAGAGGGGAGGGTTTGAGGGGCAGATGAAGTAGGCGAAGGGTGATTAAGAGGTACAAACTTCCAGTTGTGAAAAAAAAAAAAAAAAAAAAAGGTCCTGGGATGTAATGTACAGCATAGGGAATATACTCAATAATATTGTATTAACTTTGTATGGTGACAGATGGTAACTATCTGATTGTGGGGATCATTTCATGATGTATAAAAACATGGAATCACTCTGATGCACACCTGAAACTAACAGGATCTTATATGTCAATTATACTTCAACAGAAAATAGATAAAAATCACTTGTACATTAAAAAAAAAAAGTGGGGTGCCTCGGTGGCTCAGTCGGTTAAGCGGCCGACTTTGGCTCAGGTCATGATCTCACGGTCCGTGAGTTCGAGCCCCGCATCGGGCTCTGTGCTGACAGCTCAGAGACTGGAGCCTGCTTCAGATTCTGTGTCTCCCTCTCTCTGCCCCTCCCCTGCTCATGCTCTGTCTCTCTCTGTCTCAAAAATAAATGTTAAAAAATTAAAAAAAAAAAGTGATTCCCTGCCTTGATAGCTGAGACATAGCATTCTATGTTTTCTCAGAGTGTTTTAGCTTTGTTACATTTAATGCATTTGGAATTCAACTGATCTTGGGTTAAGCTGTAAGATACAATTCTAACCATTTTTTTTGAGAGTTACCAATTATCTCATAGCATGTATTGTGTTCTCACTAATTTGTGAAATCATCTCTGTCATACATTACATTTTTATATATACTAGGGCGTTTCTGGGTCATTTATTCTGTGCCTCTTATCTAGCTATTGACACACATGACTTAATTTTTTTTTTTTTTTTTTGTAGATTAGAGTATGTTTTAATGTCTGGTAGAGTGAGCTCCTCCTTATCACTCTTCTTTGGCAAAATATTTCTGGGTTAGTTTGGTCATTTCTTCATATAAATCAATTCCCATAAATCAGAATCATCTGCAAAATAAAATCCTGTTAGAATTCTGATTGGAATTGCATTAAACAAATATTAATTTGGGAGGACAGGAACAATTTGCTTATTAGGAGTAGCAAAGCCGGGGAAGTGGCAGCGTCCAGTGTGTAAACGCACGGGCTGGTGTAGAGGGCATCTTTCATTTTGTGCTTAAAGGAGAAGGGAGATGTGTTTTGAAAGGAGTAGAGCTGACACCTGGGGAGAAGGGAAAGGGAAAAGATGGCTGTTACCTCCTGTCCCTCCCGTTGCCTTGGGGTTGAGTTCCACTGAAGAGAGTGCTCAAGGGTGGAAGTGGAGGCTTATTTTTACGAGCAACTCTGCGGGACTGTGCCCACACACATCTGCTTAGGGGCTCAGGTGACAAAGCTGAGCAGGACTTGGGGAGGGGCATTTCCCCCTGTGAATCCAGAACCCAGTTATTCTAACGAGGAGCCCTGGCATTCCCACGCTGGACAACGTCATCAGCAATGGGTGAGTGTCCCTCCGGGCACTGGTGAGGAGAGGACACGGGCACAGCAGAGCAGAGGGGACCGTGTCTTTTTGCTGACCACACCCAAACTGACATCTTCAGCCTCCATGTCCCTGCTGCTGAGACTCTTGGTTTCCCCCTCAGCCATACGTTACCTCCTCCAGAGTTTCTCATCTCTGTCTGTGGCTCCACCATTGGTCATTCCGGCCCAAACTCTGTTGGGCTCACCCCAACTAATCCGTCAGCAACGCTGCTGACTCTGTCTTCAGAATAAATCTAGTATCTGACCCTTCGCACCACTTCCACATCCCCCTGCCCCTGCCTTGTCTAAGCTACCGTCCTCTCCCACCTGGAAGTCTGTGGCAGCCTCTCAAGGGTCTCCCGCTTCCTTCCTCTCTGGAGCAGCGGCATATTTTAAGATAAGAATCAGTTCATGTCACCTTTCTGCACAAAGCCCTTTCTCCAAGCCCTTATAACAGCCTGCAACCCCGGCACGTTCTGGCCCATACTTCCTGCTCCCCCTTGCGCGTCACAGGACCTCTGCCCTAACCTCCCACCCCCGAGCTCCTCAGTGCTCACGTCCCCATTTAAAAGTCATCCTCATGGCATCTGGGTGGCTCAGTTGGTTAAGTGGCCGACTCCTGGTTTCAGCTCAGGCCATGATCTCACAGTTCGTGAGTTCAAGCTCTGCATTGGGCTCTGTCCTGACAGTGTAGGGCCTGCTTGGGATTCTCTCTCTCCCCCCCCCCCTCTGTCCCTCTCCCCTCACTCTCACTTTCTCACTCAGAAATAAATAAACATTAAAACAAAAATAAAAGGCATCCTCCCACAGAGAGACCTTTCCTGACCACCACCCCAAGTAAATCAGTGCCTCCCTCATTACTCTGTTTCCTTACTCCGCTTGGCTTTGCTTTCTTCACAGCACTTTTCAATATTTAAAATTTACTTAGACATTTTGTGACTGAAGGAGGGAGGAGAGAGCATTTACCTACTTTTTTCTTCCTCTAGGACTTTCAATATGCCAGCCACTAGGCAAATGTGGCTCTTCGAATTTAAGTTAATTAAAATAAAAGAAAATGAAAAAAAAATCAGTTCCTCAAGTTACACTGGCCACATTTCAAGTGCTCAGTAGCCACACGTGGCTGGTGGCTTTTGTATGAAGCAGCGCAGAACTTTTCTATCATCGAGGGACCTTCTACTGGACAGTGCTATTCTAGAACATAGATTCCATAGAGGCAGAAACTTTTCACTGTGGTTTCCTCAGAGCCTAGAACCACACCTGGCCCGTAGTAAGCTTCCTATGCATGTTGGCTGAATAATTAACTCAGGATGGCTGCCTCGTGGGGCCTGTGGCTGATACGGAGAGAGGAGGCACGGCAAAACGTCCTGGTGTGTGTGCACGTGTAGGCACCCTTGTGTGTGCATGCACGTGCGTGAGTGTATGCGTGGGTGTGCACCGGGGGCATGAGCAGAGGGGCTCTGTAAGGGGGAAGGAGGTCCTAAAGTGCCACAGAGGGTGTCCCTGTCATGACAGCTGGTGGCTACATTTGCACACACTAGCCAAGAGACTGGGGAATCTGAAATATACTTTTTAGAAATTTTTAAAATGTTTATTTATTTGAGAGAGAGGGAAAGAGAGAGAGTGAGCAGCAGAGGGGCAGAGAGATAAGGGGAAAGAGGATCTGCAGCAGGCTCTGTGCTGACAGCAGAGAGCCCGGAGCGGGGCTCGAACCCACGAACCACAAGATCATGACCCGAGCCGAAGTCAGATGCTTAACTGACTGAGCCATGCAGGCACCCCTGAAATAGAATTTTTAAGCAAGGGAGCAAAAGGAAACTTTTCGCCTGCAAAACAAAGAAATCGGGCAGGAATGGGTGCAGGGGAGGGAGGGGGAAGAGATTCTTCTTAGAGAAACTCCCCGTACGTAGAATGACTTAAATCTGTTGACAAATGGGGCCCAGAAGTGAACCAAACTGTGGTAAAACATCCTAAAACTTCTCAGTGTTCCAAAAACCTTGGTTCAGAATAAACAGCATCTTCTAAAACTCATTTGCGACCAGGAGTCCAAACCACAGCAGATCAAAAAGAAGGAAAGATGAAGGAAGAGAAGACAGACGTGGGGGCAGGGTGCAGAAAACACGGAGCCTTTGAAGAACTCATCTCTCGGGGTGGGGGGTCCCCGTGATGGAGTCACAAGAACCACGGCCCTGGGAAGAATCACCCCGGCACCAGAAGGGGGTGAGTGTCTGCACAGCAGAAGCACGTGGTCTGCCTTTTTGAAAGTCTGCGAGCCGCCCGCGGGATCGGGACCAGCGCCCACGAGGCCTGGGCCTCGCCGGCGCGAAGGCTACAGTACTGCCAGCCGTCTTCAGACTCAGACGGACACGGGCCAGAAGTGGCAAAAATAAAGATGTCAAAATGCACGTTAAAAGTCCAGCACATCGCTTCCGTGCTGGGGGAGGGGAGGTGAGCATCACAACCCACCAGCCCTGTGCAGCCGGTCTCACCCCCGCCGGCTTCCCAGGCGCATTCTGTGCCCACCTGAGAACATTCGACCTCCGGGCGGCAGCGAGTTCTCCCCTGGATGCCCAGCAGTGGGGCCTGAGACGCGATCCTGCCTTGGGGAGGGGGGCCTGAGCCGGTTAGGACTGAGCACATTTGTGCTTAAGATCCTGGCGCCCGGAAGGAGAGGAGAGGTAAGAAATCTCCTTCGTCTGTGACATTCCAGGCGTCCCAAGCCTCACAGGACAACTGGGACAGAGCGCGACATGGTGCACGGAAAGGGAGCCAAGGCACCGACACAGACCCCTGCCTCCTTTGCGCGTTTCTGACACTTACTCGGTTTTCCTTTTATCCACCACGGCATCTATCACTCACCACAAAGAAATCCAATGATGAATGAGAAAGGACAAAATCTTGGAATAAGTAACATGGGATGAAAACGGCCAGCCTCTACAGACCATCACGAACAACTCCCTTCCGGGCGTCCGCTGGGCTCTCTTCCCCCTTCCCCGCTTGGCGCCTCTGCTTCTCCATCAGCCCCTCTGTGTTGTGCATGGAACGCAGTTCGATTAGACCCCTGTGTGCTGAGTTCGGCTGTGGAAACGGGGCCCACAAAGAGGAGGAAACCGCGTCCTTGTCCTCAGGGAGCGCACAGCCAGCGTTATTACTGAGCCAGGGCTGGAGCACCCCAGACGGGGAGGCTTAACCAACAGGAGTGTTTTTCTCACAGTTCTGGCAGTTGGGAGTCCATGACCAAGCTGTCTGCAGGGTTGGTTTCTCTGGAAGCCTCTCTCCTCGGCGTGCAGACGGCCACCTACTTGCCCTGTCCACAGCACGTCCTTCCTTGTGTGTGCGTACAGCCTGGTCGCCTCTTCTCAGAAGGACACCTGTCACACTGGACTGGGGCTCACCCCAAGGGCTTCCTTTAACCCTAATCACTTCTTTAAAAACCCTTTCTGAAATACCCCACATTCTCAGGGGTAGGACTGTAACTCATGAATTTGGCAGGTGGCAGGGGAGACTCATTTCAGCCTGTAACAGGCAGGCAGGGGAGTGCCCACCGAATACCCTCCATGGTGCAAAAGTGATTTATTCGTGTAGACGACAGATACCGAGCACTATGAGTGCAGATGTGGTTCTGGGTCCCCAGGACACACGAGTAAACACACAGGAATCTCTGCTCTGGTGGGACTCGTGTTCACAAGCTGACATGAGCAGAAGCCCAAGAGGTGATGAGCTCTATGGGGAAAAAGTCAAGCAGTGATGAGGCTGGGGTGGGGAGTGCGGTGACCTGCGACTTTAGCGGGGAGGTCAGGGCCTCCCTCCACGAGAAGCCAGGGGAGCATCGGGACATTGCACAGACAGGAAGGAGAAAGAGTTTATGAAACACAGAGCAGGCTGTGCTTAATTCCTTAAGACAGGGTAGGAGGATGGCTAATGGCTTCACAGAGGAGGGAATCGTCTTAGAAATAAAACGACCAAGGGGTGCCTGGGTGGCTCAGTCGGTTGAGCGACCGACTTCGGCACAGGTCATGATCTCACAGTCCGTGAGTTCGAGCCCCGCATCGGGCCCTGTGCTGACAGCTCGGAGCCTGGAGCCTGCTTTGGATTCTGGCTCTCCCTCTCTCTCTGCCCCTCCTCCACTCATGCTCTGTCTCTCTCTGTCTCAGAAATAAAGATTAAAAAAAAATTTTTTTAAAGAAATAAAATGGCCATGACTTTGATTAACTGAAATTCTCCTTACTATGTGGATGAGGCCCCACAACAACTCTGCAGGGCTGTTGTAATGAACCTCAATTTATGGAAGAAAAACCCAGGCCAGGGAGGCTAAGTGCCTTGCCCAAGGTCGCATGGCGAGTTCATGGTAGGGCTGGGATTTGAACACGTGCTCTTGGTACAAGACACAGCCTCCCCCCGTTAAGCAGAGTTCCAAGGGTGGGGTAGGATCCTGGAGGACAGAGAAAGGGAAGGGTGACTCCAATCAGAGGAACGTGCTCCCAGGCAGAGGAGAGAGCAGGAGCAAGGAAATATATGAGGAATGGACAGGACTGAGGTCAAAGGGCAGGGCAACAGGGCGGAAGCTGGGAAGAGGCTGGCAAGTCAGGTTAGGCAGAGACTGTGGAGGGCCTTGAATGTCACACGAAGGAGCTACAATTTCATTCCACTGGCGAATCATGGAAGCAGCAGGGTCTTAGAGAGAAGTTCGTGGGGTGGTGGGGTAGGGATGGCAGGACGAGAAGGCACGTCAATGAAGGTAAGAACCCCCAAGCCAAGCAGATGAACAATAATCTTGACTACCCCCAAATTAAACAGTGAGGGCCCAGGCTGCCAGAGACACTCCTCCCTCTATCCTTACATTTGTTGTCTAAGCAGATGTTGAGGGCGCTTCCCTTTTCATCTTGAACCTTCTCCCATTCAGTTTGCACTCGCCCCCCCCCCAAGGATAGCTGGATGATTCGGGTTTAAATGCGGTAAAACTGACTCTCCCTTAATCGTCTTCCCGACAGCAACGGCAGCTAGCATTCACCGCAGTCCTCGCACATTCCAGGTGTTCAGTGGCTCACTTGTCAAAATCCCTCTGCAGACACCCAAGCTCAGAGAGGTTAAGGAGCTTGGCCGAGGTCACACAGCCTGGAGCAGCAGAGCTGGGCTGCAAGATTTATGGGGACCTTGCTAAAATACAGAATTCGGATTTGGAAAGTCTGGGCTGGAAGTGAGGTTCTGCATTTCTAACCGGGCCGCAGGGGAGGAGAGCGTACAGGTGGGCCACATGTGGAGCCTCCCCAAGGAAGCAAGTCCCCACTGCTATCCTCTCTCCCCGCCTCCTTTCCAGAGATGGGGTGGTAGCATTTCCCGACCTCTCCCTACAAGTGGCCTGCGGCCCTCAGGGGAACTAAAAACGGGTCAAACCAGCAGGCCAGCCCCTGGAATCGCTTTGCAAGGCGGCTGACACACAGCCTGGCTGTCAGATGAGAGAAATGTCCAGGCCGTCGAGTTCCGGAGGAAGGCACGTGGGGGAGGGGAGAGTCAGAGCCTGTGGAGGTGGGGGGGGGGGGTTCTCCAGCCCAAGGAGGGTCAGAGGTCAGAGCAAGTCAAGGAGCCCGGGCCCCTCCGGCCTCCCAGGCGGGCTTTGCGTCGCGCCTACGTGGGGAGCACATGGGCCGCTCCTAAGGAATCGAACCTTCGGGCTTTGGCGAGGATGCCACTTCTCATTTCGGGGCTTTTCACTGGGGCTGTCAGAGGAAATAACAGGGCTGTCTCTGGGCTTTCAAAGGAAGCATCCTGCCAAGACATCAAAGCCAAAAAAGATGCTTTTAGCTCTGCCAGGTCTTCTGACAGAGCTGTTAACAGATATCACCTCAGCTCATAAGGGTAGACCTCGTGTGCGTGTGCGCGCGCGTGTGATTGTTCCTTTATGTTCTCGAGTCACAACATCCCCCCACCCCTCCGCTGCCCAGGGAGAAGGAATCCTGAAGGGTAGGCGCGTGGTGGCGGTGGCGGCTGGCGGGTGGAGTGGAGGAAGGAATTGGACGCAGGGGTCTTGGGTTTTGCTCTGCGCTCCTGGCTGCCCAGCTCGCTCGTCTGCTCCCATCCTTGCCTCCATCTTTCTCATCTGTTAAATGGGAATCGCTTTTGAAACGTCACTCGGGAGACCCTGAGTTAATTCCTGGAGTTTTACGGATTTCTCCCTAGCCTACTGAAATCTAATGTGGGGGAAAGCCTACGATGTGGCTCCCAAACCGTCAGGTACCCCCTGGGGTGCTTTGTAGAAAATGCCCTTCCTGCGCCCCCATGCAGACTTTAAAACCCGACAACCGAATGCAGGCCCAGGAGTCTTTACTTTTAACCAGCAGCCACGGTGACTGACGGGCAGCCAGGTTTGGTGACCTCGGCAGGAACACGTCCCTCGGCTTCTCCTGCTGCAGAAGTGGCTACGGGGAGGCCAGTTCTGTGCCATGAAGACTGGAGAGGTTTCTTGCTGCATTCTGTGCTGGACTAGAGAGGAACGGCATGTCCCCAAGGGCAATGACAGTTTGGAGGACAATGCAGACGTGGGGGAAGAACCGTAGGAGGAGAAGGGAACACAGCACGCTGGATGCCTGCTAACGCAGTATAGGACACCTGTAGACACCACAGGTCCAGAGCAGCGCAACTGGTGGCTGGGGGAAGTGAACTTTAAGATGCTATTTCTTGGGGCGCCCGGGTGGCTCAGTCGGTTAAGTGACCGACTTCAGCTCAGGTCATGATCTCACGGTCTGTGGGTTTCAGCCCCACGTCGGGCTCTGTGCCGACAGCTCGGAGCCTGGAGCTGCTTCAGATTCTGTGTCTCTCTCTCCCTCTCTGCCCCTCCCCTGCTCTCATGCTCTGTCTCTCTCTCTTTCAAAAACAAATAAACATTAAAAAAAAAAAAAGATGCTACTTCTCGTGTTTTTATGGCTCCGTTGCTCAGACAGTTTTTTTTTTTTTTTTTTAAAGAAAAAGCATTTGCTGACCTGGTTAAGCATGGGCAGGATGGTGTGAGCAGATACTGTTTATAGGCATAATCTGTATCATCCCTACAACACCGGCACACAGCTATGGTCTCCCTTTCACAGATGAGGAAACAGAGGCTCAGAGAGGTTAAATGGCTAGCTGAAGCGGGTACAGCCCAGACAATCCTGGCCCTACACCCACTGCTTGGTCCCCGGTACACACAGTTGTTAATCGTGAACAATTCCATTTCCTGACACTGAGTCTATAAATTAGATTTCTCACAAATTCTGAGTGGCTTTCTCCCTCTGGGAGTGTTCGAAGGAGTAAGATTTTAATTGAATTGTAATGTCTTTTTCCACTTGTTACTCGGAGATGCTCTCTTCTGAGGCAGGAAAAAGCTTGCGTGGCCTCCCGTAGCCAAAAACGTTTCAGGGGATGAAATGATGAAATGAAGTCTGTGGCCGGGGCACGTGGCCCACCCCCATCAGCGCCACCGTGCACTTAGGCAACGCAGGGCTCCGAGAGGAGGCTGGTGTCTTGCTAGCCGTGAGGAAAAGCGGCGACCTGAGACAAGGCAGTAAGGACTCAGGCAAAGAAGGCCAGCTATGCCTGGGACGGCAGACCCGTTCCGGGCCCATGTGAGCCCAGACCCCAGAATTAATTCATTTACTCAGAAACAACGAATTCCACAGCTCCTTTGCCAGGTGAGACCTTAGCCTCATGGCTGTCTTTCCCCCCATCGGTCCTCACCATTAGTGCCCACCTGGTTGGTGGAGACGGACCCAGGCTGGAGCCAGCTCTCCCCGGGTTTGAATCCCGGCTCTGCCGCTTACTGATGGGAGAAGTCCCTCCTTGTCGGGCCACGGCCCGAATGCCCACCTCACACACCCCAAACCCACGCGCAGCCTGGACTGCTCCAAATGCAACAGACTCATTTTCAAGGGCCAGCCTCAGTTTCCACATTTAGAAAATGGCGGGGGGGGGGGGGGGGATTCTCCAGCGGCAGGATCGGGCTGAATGAGAACCTTTACCGCTGGCCTGGTCTGGTTCCCCAAACAGGTGACTTTAGTTAGTGAGCTGGTATTAGCAGTGAAGTGAGGGTAAGCTGTGCCATTCATCCTGTACCCACACCCCCTGCTCAGTCTGCCCTCGGGTCACCTGACCTCATTCCCCAAGTCCCCCTTCTCAGCTGCCAACCCCCAGGGAAGGTGACCCAGCTCATCTGAATCTTGCTGCTCTGAGATTTTCTTTCTCATGTTTTGTTCGTGCCCATAGAAATTTCTATGGCAACTGTGCCAATATTTTTAATCTTCCTAACTTTGCCTGTCTATTTTAAAGATTTTGCCTTCCATCTTGTTGAGAAGATCAAGGTCACGAGACAAAGGTCACCTTCGTCCCCATCTCCACACTCGTCTCTTTCTCTCCAGCTCAGAGGCGGTAGTGGGTCTCCCCATTACCAGGCTAACCCCTCCACCTGGCCTGCGGGGCCCCGATGCTCCTCAGGGACTCTAGCCCAGCACTCATCGGTGCTCTCAATTCCCTTCCTTTCCCTGGATCCCCTTCCCTCCGGGAACACCTCCATTTGCCATTTCCCTAAAAAAATAAACAAAGCAAAGCAACAGTAAAAAGCAACACCCAATTTCCCAAAGCCGCTCAATTCGGCCGCGGTCTACACATTATCGCACCAACTCTCGCTTTCTATGGTGGAGGTGGGGCGCTCAGGCCCTCAGTGAAGGAGAGACTGCTCCTGTCACTTGTCTCCATGTGAGCCTGGACAACTTATGTCAGGCTTCTGAAGCCTCGCCCTTTCTGTCTGTAATTCGGGCATGAAAACGGTACCCACGTCAAAGGGTTACCAAGAGCAGCCAGTGAACGCCCTGGCCTCTAGGTTTGGCTCTGGGCCTCCCACATGGTGTGAGCGCTGAGCTTGCAATCCGTGTTATTGAGACTGTGCAACCATCAAAGCTCTCGAAGTTTGGGATGACTGTTGCTCACCTCTTCCAGTCCCGTACTGTTCGCCCCCACCTCTGCGTGCTCTGCCCTCCCTGCTCTGTTGATGCTTTTCTCTCAAACTGCCAAATCTGTCCCCCCATCCCCGACTCTGTGGGGCAAACTGCCTTCCTCCAATTCCTCCATCCCAAAGCTCTACACGCATCCTGGTGGACAGCCAGCCAGCAAACAGCCCGCCCAGCCTGGCTCCTCTCTATAGGGCCCCAGACCTTCTGCTCCGACTGCTGGCTAACAGTGAGGCCAGCCTGTGTGGACAAAGGCTGGACGGGCCATTGTCCACTGAAACCGGGTTTTTTTTTTTTTTTTTAACAAGGCCAAGATGATTCATGAAAACCAAGGAAAATAACAAATAAATTAAAATACCAGAGGATCCGGGGCGCCTGGGTGGCTCAGTCGGTTAAGCGGCCGACTTCGGCTCAGGTCATGATCTCGCGGTCCGTGAGTTCGAGCCCGGCGTCGGGCTCTGTGCTGACAGCTCAGAGCCTGGAGCCTGTTTCAGATTCTGTGTCTCCCTTTCTCTCTGACCCTTCCCTGTTCATGCTCTGTCTCTCTGTCTCAAAAATAAATAAACGTTAAAAAAAATTTTTTTTAAATACCAGAGGATCCATCCCTGCTCAGTTGGAAAACAGATTCTACTCAGTCACCCCTCCTGGAAGGTGTAGCTGATGGGGAAATTTGGCAGAGGCCGGGCTGGATGGCCTCAGAGGCTCCTCCAAGTGTGTCTTCTCTGCCTCTGGGACCATCGCGGGGAGTCTCACGGACACCCCAAATTGAACCCTTCTAGAACCAAGCTGATCCCTTCCCTCCCAAACGTGGTCTTTCTGTAATGCTCCTCTTTCCAAATAAAAGTCCCATAATCTTGTCCGTTATTCAGGCTGGGAACCCGGATTCTCCTTCCCCTGTCCTCCCCCTGCCCCCTAGTTTATTACACCGGGTCTTCCTGACTCTGTTGCTTTTACCATGCCTCCCAGGCCCTCATGCCTCTGTGCGAGGTCAGGTTCTCCTCTCGCCCTCCCTCAGCAGCTGCAAACACTCCCTCCATCCTGGCCTGGCCTCTGAGCTTCACCTGCCAGCGGCCTTTCCCGCCTCCTCTGGCCATGGCAGTTCATTCTTTGCCGAGAAAGGACCCGCTCTTGGTCCACGTGGGCCCTCCGGCAGTGGGCGTGGGACTTAGTTCTGACCGCTCAGAACCCCACGTCCTCCAGCAACGGCGAGTCATTACAGAACGGGCTCATGGCCCGAGCAAAGCAGTCCGAACCAGTGGGGTTCCCTCTGGGGCTTCTTCCGGAACCACTGGGAGACACGTGCTCCTTTCTGGTGGAGTTACCGAGCCGACCGGATGCGAGCACATGGTTCGCACCACTGCCAGCGGCCTTCTTGCCACACGAGGGGGAACAAACCTGAGAGTGGAGCCGAATGCTGGGCTGAGAGATGCAGACAGTGAGTCCTGAAAACATCCCACTGAATGCCGCTCTGCCCGAATCCAACATACTTATGTCAGTTTGATGGGGCTTTCTGTCACCTGGAATTGAAAACATCTCGAGAGACACGGTTTCAGGCCAACCTCCTCCCTGCCACCATTTCTTCCTAAAACAGCAATTCTCAGCCTTTTCCTGCCATGACAGACATGCTGGGTGACATGGCCATTTGCAACATTCTCTCGTTCTTGTTGCGATGGCCATTATTCCACACCATCCCTTCCCACTTAAGGAAGATGCGCAGGATGTGAGCGGGAGTGCCATTCACATAGGGTCACTTTTGCGTCCCTGCTAATCAAGAAAATACAGTCATTCACAAACTTTACTACTTCACTTCTGAAGCAATACTTCTTGACAATACGTACCTCACAACTGATGCCATGACTGAACGTCATGTTTCTAAACACAGATCTGATCACATCATCCTTGCCTTGAAAGCCTCGCTAGGGGTAGGGGGAGCTGGTTGTGAGACATGCTTTTCACCACCCGGTTCCATTTGGATACCCCCTTCCCATCCTCGAAACTTCCTGGTATTTTAAAAGGGAAATATGGCAGAGGACCTATTTTTTTAGCAACAGAAACATGGGCCTTGGAAAAGAGAACGCAACTTATATATTTGTTGATTCATTCATTCATTCACTCACTCGTTCATTCACTCCGTCCCTCAGGTCTGCTATATCCCAGTCACTGCTTTCGATACTAAGGAAAGGGGCGCCTGGGTGGCTCAGTCAGTTAACTGTCTGACTTCAGCTCAGGTCATGATCTTGTGGTCTGTGGGTTCGAGCCCCGCATCAGGCTCTGTGCTGACAGCTCAAAGCCTGGAGCCTGCTTCAGATGCTGTGTCTCCCTCTCTCTCTGCCCCTCCCCTGTTCATGCTCTGTCTCTCTCTCTCTCTCTCAAAAATAAATACACATTAAAAAAAATTTTAGATACTAAGGAAATAGACAAAAGATTCCTGCTCTCAAGGCATCTATGATCAAGGAGGGGAAGACAGAAAAAAAATGGAAAACAACGTCTAGATAGTGCTGAGTGATTTGGACAGAGTTTTGAAAAATGATGTGATGGTGACTGAACAGCCCTGGCAGAGAGATAGTCAGGGGATGCCTCCTCAAGGAGTTGAGTTCTGGGCCTAGAACTCTATCAAGAACGAGCTGCCTTGGCGTGATTGTGTGTTATCAGTGACCACAGAGGGGCAGACTCACTGACTGCTGACGACATTCGATGTTTGCCGCGAAGTAATTTTCAAATTGTTCAGTTGTTATTTAAAAATTCTGTTCTCCCCAACGGTACTTTTCTTGAAAGGCTTTAAAAAGCTTCATCGAGAAATACAACTTTTCACTTACTAACATGAAAACAAAACTCTTCAATAGTTTTATAATGGAAGAAAGTTCTTCTTTTCCTTACTTAAGACAATTGAGGAATAGCTGAATCTGAGATAAGTGGAGAGCTCCAAACAGCTCCAAAAAAAGTTTTGGAGGGGGGTGCCGTCTGTGAGTCTAGATAAAATATTAGAAAAAATTTTAATCTCCAGGTGTTCTTTTAAAAAAGTGGATTAAAAAACCAAAACTATAGCATACAGGTTTTTTTTTTGTTTGTTTGTTTCTGAAATAGTTTTTTTCAAGTAGTTAAAATGAAGCATTGTCTTGATGGCTTATACATAAAGACTTTGCACCCAAAAACCATACACTGCTTTCTCTTTTTTTAAAAAAAAGATTTTAATGTTTATTTATTTTTTGAGTGAGTGAGTGAGAGAGAGAGCGAGCGAGCAAGGCAGGGAGGGGCAGAGAGAGAGAGAGGAGAGAGGAATCCCAAGCAGGCTCCGTGTGTCAGAGCACAGCGTGACATGGGGCTTGAACTCATGAACTGTGAGATCATGATCTGAGCCAAAACCAAGAGTGGGATGCTCAACTGACTGAGCCCCCACAGGTGCCCCCATATTCTGCTTTCTTCGTGAAAGAAGCCAAAGGCTAAAAACCAGAATCGAGAAGGTCCACTGGGCATCAAAGTTGGAAGGTTCTCAGAGGTGACCTAAGTCTATCCGTTAGGTAAAGTCAACCAGGAGATGTGGGCACAGACAGAAGGCAAGCATGGTGAGAAGACACAGAATCCTATCCTTCACCATCATGGTAAGACCTCAGTGGCCCATCTTCCCGGGCAGGGAGGTGAAGTGTCTCAAAGGCAGTTGTGTTGGGGTGATGGGTTCTGCTGGGTGGCTGTCTGTCCTCAGTATCATGGTGACGTCAAGGAGTTTTGAGCTGAGAAGCCAGTTAAGTAGAGTGAGTAAGTTCACTAGCTTTGGAATTAGAACAAGTAGAGTGAAAGTGAGGCCCCACCTAACTCTTCCCGGTTGTATGACATTGGCAATATCTTTCACCTCTCCTAGGTTTGGTCTCTTTGTCTGTAACTATGGAGCTAATGCCTACCTCGTAGGATTGTGAGGATGTCATAAATGGTGTAATGCTTGTAAAGATCCCATCATAATCACAGGTACCTGTAAACGCTCAACAAATGGTAGCAATGTTGATGATGAAGTAAGGGACGGCCCTCTATGATGTATTATTAACCAGTAATTATTATGGTAGAGAGCATACGTCAAAGGCAAGGTTAATCGGATCCCCTGGAGGGGCTCACGCGAGCTCAGATGCAAGCCAGGACGATTGGGAAACTGTCTTTGTGTCTGCCTGGGTTTCGTATCACAAATCTATCACACTGTACCATCTCTACTCCCTCTCTTTCTCTGAGCAATAATCTTGTAAAAAAAAGCCACAAAAACCAGCAACAAGATTAAGACACATGTTGAAGCAAAGTGGCTTCGTTATTTCTGTAGTTAATTCCTGGTGCTATCATCCTCTCCAAGGCAAAGCATCCTTTTTCTGGGTAGAAAGAATCATAACAGCCGCCACCAGACACAGGCACACACCCACACACCCACACACCCACACACCCACACACCCACAAACATGGCAAACCAGGGCCGGGAGCAGAGTGATGGGTTTCTGAAAGCAGGGGGAAAAAATCTCGCTGAGACAGAGAAAAAGGAATCGATTCTGGTTTTACGCGTCACATTACATAAATAAATAAGGTGGCATGAAAAGCGTAAGATGGGCCTGCTCTGATTTACAATCCATCAAATTCTGCTATCAAAACATTTAGAGAGGCTGTGAGACCACAGGCATTCATCATATCGACAATTCCCGGTGTAACCTTTTCATTTCCCTCCTCGTGGGTGATGCGTGCTCACTCCATCTTCCTGGAGCCTGGAGAGGAGTGAGGTTTCTCTGTTCCCCAGGCACGCGTGGATCAGGGCAACACAGGGCTTTTTAGCAGTCGCTTATATTCTCCTGTCAGATCCCTCTCTCCATTCTGGCCCCCAATCTGCCTGCAGGCCCCCAGCTCATCCCGTGCATCCTCCAAACCACAGCTCTCTCTTGAACCTTTCATCTCTACCTTGAAGGGACTTCCCTTTATCTCAAAGCCTTGGATAAAGACTGAAGGTTTACTCTTGCTCTCTGATAGGACGTGCTCCACAAAGCCACTCATCCACGCCACTCAAATCCTGGATGAAAATCACATGGGCTTAAACTGCATCCAGGGGCCACGGTTCTGCTTCTCTCTGCACAGGACTCAGGGTGTAGGAGGTTGAACAATGGCCCCAAAGATACGCAGGTCCCAACTCCTGGAACCTGTGAATGGGACCCTATATGGCAAAAGGGACTGGGATGATGAGATTCGGTTAAAGACCTTGAGATGGAGAGACTATCCCGGGTTACCCAGGTGGGCCTCAATATAACCTTACAAGGGGAGGGTCAGAGGGAGACTTGACTACAGATGAGAAGATGATGTGAGGGCAGGAATGGAGATGGTCAGACGTGCCTTGAAGGTGGACATGGGAGCCATGAGCCAAGGAATGCAGGCGGCCACTAGAAGTTGCGGAAGAAAGGAGTGGTTCTCCTCTGGAACCCCCAGGGGAAGCTGGCCCTGCCCACATCTTGGCTTTAGCTCGAGGAATCTGACTTTTGACTTCTGACCTCCAGAACCGTATGGGCATTTGTGCTGTTTGGGGCTACTCAGTCTGTTCTGGCGGGCCCAGGACATGAACACAGGGCCAGGGGAGCCAGGGCTGCGGCCCATGACCTTCCTTTCGCCCCACGCCACTTCTCTGGTGAACCCCTTCCTGTTTCCAGGCTGGAGAGAGCTGGGCTGCTGTCTCTTTGGAACAAGCTGGAAACCCTGCTGGACTCAGATCCACAAGGCCAGCGCTTGCTGCCTCCCGTCTCCATAAAGTTGCCACAGCTAGGATGATTACCTCTGCTAGAACATTCCAGAATGACAGTCTTCAGAGGGACACGTGTGAGCACGCACATTCACGCAGTGGCATGGCTGCTCACCCTACCCCCAAGTCGGGTTCATCTGCCTGTCTCATGCAGTCACCCCCTGCCTGGTCTTCACCTTCCCACTCACAGCCCCTCCTCCAAACCATTAATCCTCCAGAAAGATCTTTTAAAATCATAAACCACATTAGCGTAAGTATCCTGATGCTCAGGCTACACCCGCGAGGGTTTACCTCAGAATCTTGGGTGGGGACTAGGCATCAGCATGTTTGACAGTTCCCCACTGATGCCGACAGAACTGCTGGAGGACTCCCATGCCATGGTGAGCAAGACGGGGCACACCCCTGTAGAACACCTGGCTCTGTGAGGTGAAGACTTCACCCTGAGCCTGTCAGAGCTGAACTGCCTTTTTTTTTTTTTAAAGTTTATTTATTTTTTAGAAAGCATGAACAGGGGAGGGGCAGAGAGGCAGAGGGGGAGAGAGAGAGAGAGAGAGAGAGAGAGAGAGAGAGAGAGAGAGAGAGAGAGAATATCCCAAGCAGGCCCTGGACACGGGGCTCGATCCCACAAACCATGAGATCTTGACCTGACCTGAAATCAAGAGTCTGATGCTCAACCGACTGAGCCATCCAGGTGCCCCTGAGCTGAACTGTCTTTAAGGTGACCTCACACACATGTTCCTTCTTGCTTCCCGGGGCTGTGGTGACAATCAGATGAGGTGATGGGGACAAGGTGTCTTCTCTGCTTCCCCATCCCTGCCTCTCTCCCCTCCTTCCTTTCCCATCCTTGTCCCCAGCCCTCTCCCCTTTCCTTTCTTCCTGCTTTTTTTTTTGAAGGTTATTTATTTTGAGAGGGAGAGACAGTGTGCATGAGTGGGGAAGAGGGAGACAGGGAGAGAGAGAATCCCAAGTAGGCTCCATGCTTGGTGTGGGAGCCTGACGTGGGCCTCCATCTCATGACCACGAGATCATGACGCCCCTTTCTTCCTGCTTTTAAAGGTCATCTAAGGAGTAAATGTCCTGGAGTAGGTCACTAAGCAGAGGCAGGCTCCTCAATGGGCCGAAGGCTAATGGAGAGAGAGGCACGGGGCCCACGGCACGGACTTGAGTTTCTTCCACACAGCCAGCAGCTACAGCTCCTGCACAAATCCTCTGGGCTCCCGGGGTGCAGGGTCCCTTGCACAGCTGGGCCCTGTCGCAGATGAACTCAGTGAAACCCAGCATTCCTGGACAATTACGGATCACAGACTACAAACCTGAACCTGAGCTTGTCTAGCTCCGCTCATTTTAGAAGTGAGGAAACTGAGGCGTAGAGAAGTGTCATGGTCTGTGCAAAAGACCACGTGGCCTCTGGCAGCCCAGGGGCAAGGTGTGCCCTACCTGGGCCTGGAACAGCCCCCTGACCGGGGAGGGTTCTCATGATAACACCAAGGACCAGCTTTGCACTGAAGGGCAAAGATTCTGGTGGACCTTGCTGATGGGATGTCTTGGTGGATGGACCAAGGACGGGTGCTGTGGGAGGGCTGACCGCCCACTCCCTCTTCCAACACATGGGCCTGGCAGTGTTCCCAGTCTCCCCACTGCCAACATGTTTGAGACGCAGAAGGAACGCAGGAAGGGAAGGTCCTTTTTGGGATCACCTTTATCTTGGGGGCAAAATTCTTACCAAGTGAGTCCAGTATGGGAGGACTCTAGAAAATCATGATTGATTTCTTTCTTTCTTCTTTCTTCCTTCCTTTCTTCCTTTCTTTCTCCCTTTCTTTCCTTTTCTTTCTTTTCTTTTTACAATTTAAACTTGGGAAAGAACATGTAGGGGTTGCCCACTCTTCCAGAATTCCTCTTTCACTTTTTCTAAGCAACTGTGCCAACTGCTGCTCTCTGGTAGAAAATCACTGGTCTGCTTGTTCCTTTTTGCCAACGATCCTCACCATCTCCTCCACACCGACAGTAATAATGGTCATGGCGTGATGGTAATAAGCACCCCTCAGGTCCGGACTGTGAACCACAATCCGGCACTTTCACGGACGTCATCCCGTGGGAGCTCCTATGCCCAAGGAGGCAGGCAGAGCAGGAAATAGTACAGCCTCTATTTCCCCACGAGGCCACTGAGTCTGAGAAGAGGTTTTCCTCTGTGATCCGATCCAGAGCCTTCCATATGCCAGCTCTCTGCTGTTGTACAAACAGGAGACACAGCGCTGGGCCTGCCTGCTGAACTGAAGGAAGAGCCCAAGCTGGATTCTTCTTTTGCCTCTGTGGTTCCTCGTTTTAGGCCGATGCAACATTAGTTCATCATAACCAACCACGTGGCATCTGCAGCTTCCTAGATAGTTCGACCTCTACCAGCAACTACTTGCTCTACAGATGACGGTGAGAAATGGGTATACAAGTGTGTTATGAGGGCAGAAGGACAGGAAACAAAAAAATACTTGGTGAATTTCTCTTCAGATATGAGGGGCCTGTTATTGTGATTTTGTCCTTTTCCAGAGGAATTTCCAACTGACGGGTTTTGTTTTTTTAAAATTTGTTTTAGTGTTTATTTTTGAGAGAGACACACACACACACACACACACACACAGAGTGCGAGTGGAGGAGGGGTGGAGAGAGACAGGGAGACACAGAATCCGAAGCAGGCTCCAGGCTGTGAGCTATCGGCACAGAGCCTGACGTGGGGCTTGAACTCACAAACCACGAGATCACGACCTGAGCCGAAGTCAGACGCTCAACCGACTGAACCACCCAGGTGCCCCATCCAAACGACGGTTTTAATGTGCCAATGCGCTATGACCCAGGGTACAGGAGCTTAGTCAAAATATAAAGTAACAGATGCTGATGATATGAAGATGCAAAATCACACAAATAAGAAATGGGGTCACTTCCTGGATGACTGAATGGGCCACAAGGTGGGGGCATCAAGCTCTCTGTCACCTGGGGCTGGCAAACACAAAGTCACCTTGGATGCTCCCTCCTGTGCCATTCTTCATATGTGTGCCCAGGGCATGGTACATTAGCACATGAGTTTGTCCCTCTCCCTCAATCTGAATCCAAGCTCTATCACTTGTTTGTAATATTCTAGATGGTTCCATACTCAAGCTATCACCACACCTTGTCTGGGTTACTGAAATGGAATAACTTTCCTTCCTTCCATCATCTTGTGCCTTGCTGCCTGCTGCTGGGTACATCTCCCTCCATCTCTGATTTCAGTAATGGCCAGCTGCGGCTCCCGATTATCTGCTGAATGTCATCTGACGAGCTTTTGGGGTCTCCCACGACACAATTCCAAGGCTCTTACCAAAACTCACACACTCTTTTCCCTGAACCTTCTTCTGCTCTGGCAGACTCTTTGCATCCTCCACCCCCCCACCCCCCGCCAAATATTTTTAAATGACTTGTCAGCCAGGCCACCAGTCCAGGCACTGGGGAATGAACTAACAGTCCAATTTCCCCTGATAAGCCAATATTCTCAGAAGCAAGGCTGTCTGGCTCTTAATAACCCGTTAGTTTGTAGTTCCTTTATTCACTTGACAGATACGTGAGTACTCACTAAGTGCCAGGTTCTGTCCTGGAGACTGGAAGTAAAGAGGACAGGGGGCAAGCTAAGCTTACAGCTGTCCCCTGGAGTTTTAGTAGAGGAGAAAGAAAATTACAGAAGCAATGATAACGCAAAATGCCAGGCACAATCTAAGGGACACTATGGGTTGCCAGGGGAGAGAGGAGAGAAAGCTGGGAGAGTTGAGGGGGGAGCCTCACTAGACTTTGTCCCGAGGGTAACGGAAAGCCACTGAATGGGGAGGGGGAGAAGCCAGGGATGCACGGTAGGAACTGCTGTGCATTTTAGAAGGCACCAGGTTAAATCCCTCTATGTCTGGCACTTCCTTCCACAGTCTACCTTCAGCTCTCTGTCTGCATCCCTAGGAGTCTGATTCTACTGCAATGCGACTTCGATCAGCCAACGCACTGAGCTTATGCTCTCCACCCATCTCATTGTGTCACTATGTCACTATGTCCCAGGCACTGCACTAGGTTGTAAGCCTACAAAAGCAAACAAAAATAACACAACCCCCAAGGCAGGCTGAATAATGGCTCTCTGAAAGAAATCCAGGTCTTAATCCCTGGAATCTGTGAATGTTACCTTACATGGCGAAAAGGATTGTGCGGATGTGATTAAGTTAAGGATCTTGAGATGAGGAGATAATCCTGGATTATCTGGATAGGCCTTAAATGCAATCCTAAGTGTCTTTATAAGAGGGAGGGGGTGGGAGATGTGAGTTGGAAGAGAGGAAGGCCATGTGACAGAAGCAGAGGGAAGCAGAGTCAGAGAGAAGAATCTGGCTTTGAAGATGGAGGAAGGGGCCACAAGCCAAGGAATAAAAAGAACACAGCTCTAGGTGCTGGAAAAGACAAGGCAGCAGATGGTCCCCTGGAGCTTCCACAGGGAGTGCAGGCCTCTTGGGGAGTTTCCCATAACCCATGGGATGAGGAGAACACACTGGGCCTGGTTTACAGATGCTTCTGCACAGCTGGATGCACAAACTGTCCGAAAGTGCGGCAAGGGGCCACGGAATTCTCTGGTCTTCCTGTGTTCCCCACAGCCCTCAAGCAGCTGGCTTGACAGATCGGTGGAATGACCTTTCGAAGGTTCAGTTACAGCAGTCGCAGGAAGCTGATATAATTCCCGTTCTCATGGAGTTTACCATTTAGTGCAAGACCTAGCATTTAACTAAGAAATCCTTCAAATTAACAGCTAATGACAAACTGACAGCAGCTGGACAGCCTGACTCTGTACAGGGAGATCATTCTCCCGTGCAGCAGCAGGGGAACTCAAATACCCCAACACTCAGGCCGCACCCCAGGCCAATTACGCCAGATTTCCTTGCGGTGGGATCCAGGCATCTGTATTTTTAAAAGGATTCCAAAGTGCAGCCTGGTTTGAGGAGCCCTGGTCTCAGGCCGGTCACCTCCCAGGAGAGCGGAGTTGGGGAGCGTGGGTATTGCTTCTGTTGGGGGACACTCCGAGATGGGGGTTGTTCCTGCACCGTTTCCCTGTTAGGTGTGGTCATATTCTGGGCTGTCATCAGAAAGTCCAGTCCTTTCTCTTTGTATCCGCCCCTCCGTCCCATGTCCCTTCCCTCCACCCCCATCAGGCCTTCCTCCTGGGTCACTTGCACTGTTAGGAGGCCTTCCAATTATCTTCCACCCTCTGCCACTGGGCTTTCCCAGGGCCTTGTCCAAACTGCCCCTGTGATCTGCCTAAAAAACAGATCAAGGTACGCCTTCCTCTAAATCCTCCCTCGCTCCCTACTGCTCCCCAAATATTGTCTGAATTCCGTAGCATCGTCTTCAAAGCCCTGCTGATGTGGCCTGGCGTGTGCTCACGGCTTCCGGACCTGCCCTGCCCTCACCTACCTCCGGGCCTGGCTCACGCTGTTCTGTCTGGAATGGCCCTCTCTCCAAAATATTTCTATTGAAGGCCAACCTAGCCTGTCTTCAAAGTCTAGCTCCAATCCCTCCTCCCGGAAGAATCTCTCCGGTTTCTCTCGGTCACATGGTTTGCTCCCTCCCCTATTCTCAAATAACACAATTTGAACTTCCCCTAGGGGTCTACTAGTTACCTGTCTGGGTATGTCTTTTCCCTGGTGGGTCAAGAGCTCATTTTGGGTCAGGACCTTGTCATCTTCATTTCCCTTTCTCCCACAGTTCTGAACCCAGGTGCCGCTTTCTGAACATCGATCACACTCCATTACTTCGTCCTCTATCCTGCATGCTTCCTTGGTGCCTAGTACGATTTGCAGAAGGCAGGCCCACTAAGAACCTCTTTTGGTAATTATCTGATTTCAAGGGGGACAGCAAATTAGTACTCCTCGCAAAAACCCTCCACGTCCTAAATTCTATCCAAATCAGTTTAACTCCCTCCACGGACTCAAATCTCAAATGCCAAGAGGTCAGGCTGAAGCCTCTGTAAGCTTTTCAGTGGGACACCCCCCCCCCCCCCGCCATATTTTTCCCAATAGCAGACTGTGCTGACATAGCTTCACAGGAGAACGAGGGGCCTGTTAATAGTCCTGTATTGTCAGTAGCAAAAGTAACTGCAGCAGTAACTCTGAGACCCTCAACTCCTTGGCCACTTAGGATCAGGACCCAAGGGGTAAGGGGCATGCTGGCCCCTCTGGTCTGTCAGGGCCACTGGCTGTTCAATGACTGGCTGACTGGTTCATGTATTCCTTCCACCCTCCCTCCCTCCTTTCTTTTAATAAAATATGTATTGAGGGCCTAATATGTGCCAGCACCGCTCTGGGCAGCTGAGAACGCTGCCCTCTAGAGCTTCTATTTTGGAGGCCCGGGTCATGACCCCTAGAGACAGAGAGAGGCTGGGAGTGAGATGGCCACAGCGTCAGGATTTGATCCCAGTGTGCCTCTGTTCACCACCTGTTGTGGGTTGAATTCTGTTTCTGCTAAAAATACGTTGAAGCCCTAAGTCCTGGTACATCTCAGGATGTCAGTGTACTTGGAAATAGGATCTTTACAAAAGTCAAGGGTGGGCTCTGCTTCAATATGACTGGTGTCCCAAGGGCACCTGGGTGGCTCAGTCGGTTAAGCATTCAACTGCAGCTCAGGTCATGATCTCATGGTTTGTGGGTTCGAGCCCCACGTTGGGCTCTGTGCCGACAGCTAGAGCCTGGAGCCTGCTTCGGATTCTGTGTCTTCCTCTCTCTCTGCCCTGCCCCTGCTTGCACTCTGTCTCTGTCTCTGTCTCTCCAAAATAAAAATGAAAAAAAAAATGACTGGTGTCCCTATAAAGAGGAGAGATCTGGAGGCAGGGACAGACTCACCCAAAGGAAGACAATGTGAGGAGATAGAGGGGAAAACGACCAGTGACAGGCTAAGGAACGTCTGAGGGTATCAGAAACCGGGGGACAGGTCTGGAGCAGGGCTTTCCCTAGTGCCTTCTGGAGGAACATGTCCGTGGCAACATCCTGATTCAGACTTCTGGCTTCCAGAACTGGGGGATGGTAAGTTTCTGCTGTTTGAAGCCACCCAGTTTGTAGTGCTCTGTTAGTGGTAACCCTAAGAAACTAATATACCCCCCAAAGCAGAGATCTTTTCTTTCCAGGTGGCCATGGCCTACAGGACCAGCTGGCAAAGCCTGGCCTGGGTGCCTCTGCCAGTTGGGAAAATATGGACCCACTTTCATTAGGAAAGAGCACAGTGACTTGAAACGGAAATGCCTCACTGTAAGCAAACCTGATGTGTGCACTAGGCATTTACACGCAAGAGAAATTGAGGGCTGGTTGTGCTATGGATAGGAATTTGCCAGAGAGGATGCCCAGGGGGCATTCACAGGGCCTATTCCAAAATTCTGGTTTGCACCCAACTCTTCAAGGAGCCAGCTCCCGTGAAAAGTGTGCTATCTGAACTCCACCTTCACCTTCGATCAGTAATGCTTATCCTGCCCTTTGGTTCAGTTCCACCATCAGCTTCTCAGACTTTCCTTCTAGGGCAAGCAGGCAGGGAGGTGTGGTGACTCTGTGACAGATTAAAAAAGGCCACGGATTGACGCTTCTCCCATTGAGAGGTGGGGCTCATGACCCAATCTATCCCTGCACCCCTGAATTAGGACTGCCCTGTGACTGCTTTGACCAATAGAATGTGGTAGAAGTGACGCCATGACAGTTCTGGACCAAGGCCTTTAAGAGGACATGCAATCTCCGCTTCCTTCCCCTGGGAGCTCTGGGCCCCTGTGTAAGCAGCCTGACTGTCCCAAGGCCACCATGCTGTGAGGAAGCCCAAGCTAACCACGTGGAGGAAGAGATGCTCAACTCTCCTAAGCTGTTCTAGCCCCATCACTTCAAGTCCATCCCAACTGAGGCCCCCAGACATCACAGAGCACCGGTGAGCCCCAACTGCTACACTCTGAACTTCGCACTTACAGATTTGTGACATGTACTAGATTTCGGTTTGAAACCCCTACGTTTTGGTGTAGTTTTTAGGCAGCAATAGTTGGGACAGAGGCAGACCCAAGATATCAACCAAGAGTGTGAGAAGATGCTCTACATCCGGATTATCTAGACCAACAGGTGATGAATGAATGAGTGACACTAAGAAAGGCCTGAGGTTGGGTGCGGTTCCACTCCGGATGGGCCACCTGGCTGGCTCTGCGGCCAGATGACAGACGCAAGCTGAACTGCCCCTTCTGCAGTGTCTGACAGCCCCCGGGGCAGAGAGAAAATGTGGCTAGAAGGCACGAGAACTTCTATCACACCACCCCACTACTAGTAATAGCTCTGGGCTGCCCCCCAGATGCTAGATGCTCCCTGTGTTACTGCTAAACTTCACAAGCCTTTGGAAGCAGGTGTTTTATTAATATGGAAACTGCAGCTCAGAGACGTTGGATAGGACATGCCCAAGGACCAGAGCTTGTCCACAGCAGAGCTGGGGTTCAGACTCAGGCTCCAAGGCTTGGCTTTTTGAAGGTACCCAAGGGGGTTGGGATTTGAATGACCTGGCACAGAAAATGGGGGTGGGGAGAGGGAACGGGAGTAAGGCCTTTAAAAGAAATAAACACAATGGAGTCCAGTTATTCCAAAGCACCCCCTGAAAGGCTACCATGTCATCCATTTGGCCAACATGGAAGGTTCCAGCCACCAACCTAGAAATCTCCAACAGCCTCTCAGAGTTCTGTGGGATGACGGCGTGAAAATGCTTTGCAGTTTTCTGCAGGCCTGAGAGACCGACGCTGTGTAAGCCCTAACATCTGCTGATTTTGTAAGTGGATATATTTAGTGGTGGAACACTTTTTCTCCCAGTTTCGTAACACTTAAAAAAAAAAATCCTGCTTGTCCTATTTTTTTCTTTTTTCCTTTTCTTTCTTATTTTTTTTTTTTTTCATGAACTCGAAGTGATATTGCCATTCTTTCCATAGCAACACACTAGGATACTGACTGCACTTTGCTGGGAGAAGTCTAAGCAGGACCCAGGAGGAGGGAGATGAAAATGCTGGGTTGGGTGGTGAAGAACTTGCTAAAATTCATCACCTAGAAGGCAGGCGGAAAAGGCCCGGAGCCATTTTGATACTAAGAGCTGCAAGCGTATCCCAGATCCTGCTCCCATGCTGTGTGCTCCGGGGGTGTCTCCCGTACCTGGGGGGAGGGGGCAGGTTCTGGAGGCCTCCGTGTACTTGTCCCCAACAGATCCCAACTCTGACAGTTGTATGCCCTCCCTTCAGTTCTCTCCCCATCTGCTGTCGGTCAGGAGGCAGCTTCAACCAGGTGAAAACCGGTCTTCAACACTTTTCACTAATCTCAGCTCCTCTCTTCTTTTTTAGTGAAGGTGGATCCAGACATTTGGAGAGGGGACCGGGGAATGGGGAAAAAGGAGAGCCGGCCCAAATGCCCAGCTCTGTGGTCCCCATGTTCACCCACGCCACCGCCTTTCCTCCTCCCAGTGGCCCTGTGGGGTGGGCATTCTTCTTGCCATTCCCTCGGGGGAAACTCTGGATCTGAACCCAGGAATCCAGAAGGTGCCACGTCCAAGCAAGGGCTGTAAGGGCACAGAGCTGGGTGCAAATGTTGATGCTCTAACCTGCGGTTTGGTATCACCCGTGTGCCCACGTGGAGTTGGGCCACCTCGGCCTGGAGTCAGAAGAGCCGGCACCTCTTGTCGGGAGACAAGCAGGAAGCAGATCTATTCCGCCCTTGTTCTTGCCAACGTGACCTTGTACCTCTCATATCTATTCTCCAAGAGGCTGCTGTGGCGTGCTGGAGAGCATGGCGGATGGAGAGTGCCAGGCAGTCATTAAAAAATAATACTTTTGAAGAATATATAATGACGAGGGAACATACTCGCATGATGTTAAGTGAAACACGAAGCTACAACACACTGGATGATTCCATTTATGTGACATCTGGAAAGGCAAAACTGTAGAGACAAAAACCGGGGGGGGGGGTTCCAGGTGCTGAGGGTTGGTGGGGGCGACTAGGAGGAGTACAAGAGAATTTCGGGGGGGGGTTGCAGACTTGGTCTATATCTTGATTTTGGCGGTGGTTATTCAACTGCATGCATTTATCAAAACTCTAAGAACTATACATTAAAAAAAGGGTGATTTCACTGAAGGCCAATTGGACCTTAATTTTTTTAAAAGGCAAAAAAAAAAAAAAAGTGCAGCTATACACAGATACGTACAATTCCAATTTTTTGCAAAAACACAAACAGTTGTAAAAAAAAAAACACATATAGATGATGGTAACACTGGCTATTTATGGCATAGGGATTATTATGATTTTTTATTTTCTGCTTTATGTATTTTCAACAATTTCTGTAATAACCCAGATTATTACCTTTAGAAGCAGAGAAGTGGTTTTACTTTGTTTTAGGAGAGAAAACGTGGCTGAAACAGTTCCAATTCCTGGAAGCTGTGTGACTTCCAGCCGGCCACAAGCCTCTGACTTTAGCCTTCTCATCTGTAAAATGGGCTAATGCTGTTCACCTCGGAGAGCTGTGACTATGATGAAACAAGATAACAGATGTAGAGCATTGGAAGAAATAGCTCGACTAGTAGTTACTGTCACCCTCTCATCTCTGAGAATTTTTCATTTTTTTTTAAATGTTTATTTATTTTTGAGAGAGAGAGAGAGAAACAGAGTGCAAGCGGGGGCGGGACAGACAGAGAGGGAGACACAGAATCTGAAACAGGCTCCAGGCTCTGAGCTGCCAGCACAGATCCCAACGCGGGGCTCCAACCCACAGACTGTGAGATCATGACCTGAGCCGAAGTCGGCCGCTCAACCGACTGAGCCACCCAGGCGCCCCTCTTTCATTTCTTAATTTAGTGGTTTTCCAAGCACGGCGTCATTACACATTCATGCGACTAACAGCTTGAAGCTAGCTCCGTGTGCAGATTATGAACCCAGAATGTTGCTACATCTAATGGCACAGTTGAGGACACTGACGGGGGTACTAGATGCAAACTGGTAAGGAAACAAAGAGAACTGGGTGAGGAGGTGATGAGCACACAGGGCAGTGAGGTGGTCGGGAGGGGGCTTTCCCAGCCAGATGAGACTACTCCTCCGTCCCAAAGGACAGGAAGGAGTAGATGTGACAAAATGAGGGGAAATTCCGGATGAGAGAGCAGTTTGGGCGAGGGGATGGCAAACTATGGCTCGCCTCCTGCTTTTGCAAATAAAGTTTTATTGGGACGTGACAGACGTGCCCGTGTGTGCACTCACGCTTCACTGCAGAATCGAGTCGTCGCAACAGGGAACTTCTGGCCCACGCAGCCTAAAATATGTACTCTCTGGTCCTTTACAGAGGAGGCCGGTTGACCCTCGGTCTAGGCCAAGACTCACGGGTCTGAAAAAAGTGCGGTGTCCACGGAGGGCCAGGTAAGAAGTGGTTTGGATGTAAGAGAGGAAGCAGGGTGCAGGCAGGCAAGGAACAGAGAGGACAGGTAAGGCGCTCAGGATCAGAAGGTGGTGGAGGTGAGGAGGGAGAGGGCGCAGGGCGCTGGAGGCCAGCAAGGAAGCTTGGTTTCCGGGAAAGCGAAAGAGCATTGCTGGGTTTGCTGCCGCGACAGAGCTTCTGGGGTCTGGACCAGCTGACGCCAATCCTGGAGGGGCCTGGCGGCGACGGCCCTTCCCCTGCGACTGCAAGAGAGTCGTCAGTGGCTCCCACATCCTGTGCAGGGCTGCCAGAGCCGCCCGTGTCTGTCGGAACAGTGGAACCGGGAGGCCCGGGGACGGGGGATGTGAAGGCCAGGGCCCTCCCCGGGCTCCCGCCCAGGGGGCCGTGGTTTTTTCACAAATTCTGATGCCCTCAGCTAAGCTTAGGGGTGTCGAGAGGGAGGAGGAAGCTTCTACAAGAACAGCGGGGGCCGTCCGGGAATAAAAGACATTAGTCAGGCTCCAGCTCTATTCTCTCCACTCTCATTCATTTTAAACTCCTTGAATGAGCTCACTCCTTCGGTCTCCCATTCAGCTTCCCACTTCTTGAATCTAGCTCCCATCCTCTCTTCTCTCCATGAACGTGGCCTCGAAATAAATGATTTCTTAAGGGCTGCACCCAAGCGGCGTGCTGGGTTCTACTTCTGTCCTTAGGGCCTACCGCTGTGCCGGGCCCACATCCGTGCCTGATACAAACGATGGCCGAATGACAGAAGTGACAAAGGTAGGCAGGACACAGGGTGTGACTGGGGAACTCTTGTAATTCCTGTATCTGAGTTTTCTCATCTGTAAAGTGGGGATGGTAATGGTACCGGCATCATATGGTTGTGAGTATTAAGTAAGTTTAATGAATGACAGGCACTCAGAACACTGCCCGAGTCAAGGGAAGAGCTCAGAAGATATTAGCCATTAGTTGTGTTATTGCAATCTGGATGAGCCCAGACAAGAATGGGGGGGAAGGGGAGGGGAGGGGTTGAAAGGTAAAGGAATAGTGGATAGTAGTATATTATATATTATATAATATTAGATATTAGATGGAGGAAATAGTGAATATTTCCAATGAAGGGATCCTGAAAGCCTTCAGAGTAGAGGTGTGCTCTGTGGGCCCTTAAGCGTGCTGAACGGAGAAGAATCCTAATGGTGTCACGAGGCAGAAACTATCCTGTGATTGATTAGTGATGTCTGCTTTGGACCAGGAAAGCAGAACGGTGGGGCGTAGGTTTCCGCAGCCTACGTTGGTTGTTTTAAGATTCAAACATGTCAGGGCACATTTGGAACTCTGGCAGGACAGGCCTGCCAATAAGTTTTTGAATTCTAAGGCCCAAGGGTTGTTTGGGAAGCAATGTATCTTTAGGGAGTACACATACCCTGTCTCAAGAACGGTGCCTTAGTCATCAGAAGGAAATGCAGTTCTGACTGCGGCCTGGTGCCTGATCTTTGGCAGATCACCCTTTGGCCGAGATCCCAGGGATCCATGTCTGATTCCAAGAGGTGGGGACAAGAAAGAACGGAGAGTTGTTTCAACAAAAATCTCTGTGTGAGGCAGCAGAGGCCCTGTGGTAGAATGTGACACATGGGGTGTGTGTGTGGGGGGGGGCAGGATTCTCCTTGTCACAGCACAGCCCTCCACGGGCTTGGGCACAGTGGGGGTGGGGGACACCGTGGTAATCTGGGCACTCTGTCAGATGCTGTGTGGCCTCATAGGGGCAAGGACAGGGGGTCCAATTCTGGCAGCGGCAGCAAGTGGTCTCACAGTGGCTCCTCAGAGTGAAGAACACTGAGACATTCCTTGAGGACTCCCAGAAATACTTAGGGGGCTGGAGATGATGGGGGCCTGGAGGGCCCATCATGGTACATGGGAACAAAGCCTTATGCATAGTGACCCAAATGTGAGCTCAGGGCTGGGAGCCCTGAGAAAGACAGGTCATAGCTATAATGCCACATGGGGTGTGCATTATAGCCCCAAGTGCGCGGAGGAGGGAGTTGCTCGCTGTCTGGTGTGGGGGCAGAGCTGTGAGGAAGTTTCATAGAGGCCAGAGTCGAGGCAGGTGAGGTTGCGGGAGGGGCTCTGGAAGAGGAAGTGCACCCTGGGCGGATAGAGATGCCTGAGCCAAAGTGCAGAGACAGGAAGGGGACACTGGCTCAGCGAAGGGCGTGGATGTCGGACGGGTGGAAGTCAGGGGACAAGTGGTGGGAGACAGAGCTAGAAGGGGTAGGGCCGGGGAAGGCAGGCTGCAAGGAGCATGCCCATTAGGAGCAAGAACCTTGCTTTATCCATGGTCACATTCCCAGCTCCTGGCCCAGAGGGAAGGCTCCGTAAGAAACGCTTAAATGATAGGACGGATAGACGGAAGGAAGGAATTCTAGCATCTCGGGCAGGATAGCAACTCGCCTCTCTTTCATTGAGAGCAATTTGGAAAGGAAAGCCCGTTTGGGCCTTTCAAGCAAAGGGAACCTGAAAAGCAAGACCCGTGAGGAAACACAGCCACCACGAAGGAAGGGTGTGTGTGTACACGCAGACATAAAGCAAAAGCGCAAGACATGTGCTGTGTTCTCAGCCCTGAGCCTCAAAAAAGTACCTCCAGGTTTAAAAGAAAAGAAAAAGGGAAGCAAAGGCACCGAAGCCCCTCTCCACTGGATTGAAGTGGAAGGCACAAAGCAAAAGGGATGATTAGAGCATTCCCAGGATGCAATGCAACTTCCTCCCGGCACCAAGGGGGAAGGACCCCTCTTAACCTGGTCCTCGGCGCTCCCTTCCCAGCCTCCACGGCTCAAAGGGACGCGGCTGGAAGATGCACAGGCCAGGTCGCCCTGCCCAGCGGGGACACAGGCACCAATGAGCCTCCTCTCCTTGTTCTCGCCTCGATGCTTGTCTTTGGAGCCTTGCTGAGAAGGAGGAAAAACGGGGCCAAAGCCGAGATGAAAGCGCCTGTAATCTCATAAAAGAGCCAGGCGGATGCTCTAAAAGGCACAGAGGAGCCAACACCTGCCATTTGCACTTCAAGGCAGGCGGTTTGAAACCCACCAAGGCAAGGGGCCTGTCCGCCCTTCCCTGCCAGTGCCGGTGTCTGGGGACCAGAGTCAGCTGGTCACACATCCCACAGGCGGGTGGCAGGAGGACGAGGAGGAGAAGGTGAGTCACCAAAGCCCCAGGCCCGGAACCTGCATTTAGGAGGGCTGGAGACTTAGATATCCACCACTCCCTCTCCTTACCTGACACGGAATCGATTCACCACTTTCTTTGGTCTTCAGACTACTGTGCCGTGGGGAAAAGTACCAACCACCGCAAACCACCCTTTCTCATGGCCACCACAGAACAAGGCTCCTCCAGAATGGGGAAGAGAATGAGGCTGCTTCAGATAAGACACTAATGGAGGTTTTCCTGCTTTTCTTTGCTCTCCTGAGAAATTCTGCAACTCCGCTAGAACCCAAGGCCCAGACAGGGTTCCATTAATCACCCATAACTGGGAGAGGAAATGTTTTCTTGCAGCGTAAAGCCAAGGAAGCAAAAGCAGAAAGAGGTGGATGATGTTCCAAATGAAATTCCCAAATGATCAGTGCAGGCTGTCTTACAAATTTCTTCCAGTTTCTTTTCTTCATTTTTTTAATGTTTATTTATTTTTGAGAGAGAGAGAGAGAGAGAGAGCAAGGGAGGGGCAGAGAGAGGAGGAGACACAGAATCCGAAACAGGCTCCAGGCTCCAAGCTGTTGGCACAGAGCCCGACGCGGGGCTCGAACCCGCGAACCGCGAGATGGTGACCTGAGCCGAAGCCGGATGCTCAACCGACTGAGCCACCTGGGCTCCCCATCTTTCAGTTTACTTTGTATTTTCCACAAATGATCGAGGAGGAGCGCTCGGGGAAATCTCCGAGTTTGAAGAGACTATCCTTTCAGGCTAGGAAACACCGAGATGGTGGGAGACCAGGCAAGCGGAGTGGAGACAAGAGCGAGCTGTAGGCCGAGCTCAGGGCACTGACCAGCTGCGTTCCCAGGCCAGCGGGCCTCGCTGATCTGCAGTGACCCTGGCAAGGCCTCCCATGGAAAGAGCCCTTGAAGGGGATTTGGGAGACCTGACTGCCTGCCACTCAGGGTCCTCTTCCTAACAGGTGTCATTACATGACCTGTAAGGCATGGACACTGGATGGATGAGCTCTCAGGGGCTCAGCTGCAGCCTGCCAGGACTTTGAGATGCTAATAGCCGTTCTCAGAAGGGGGAAGGGGCCTCATCTTGCAGTCAACATGCAGGGGACTTGGCCCAGAAGATGCCCGGATACGGCTGCAAGGAACCTGACGTGACGGACCCAGCCTAAAGTGAAGTCTGGGGAAGGCGGAGAAGAAAGGCAACATGCTCCCCTTTGGGAATAACAGTAAAAATATTCATTGCAGCAGGAATAATCTTAGAGAGATGGGCCACTGCGAAGCAGTTTCTCTGGGAATAAGTGCATCACAGGCTTTGAACATCACAAAAATCCAAGAGAGAGCTGAAAAAGCTCAGATAACAAAGCAGTAGGGAGAAAACCACTTCTGCGGGAGCGGACTTACGTATCTGAATTAACCTGTAAGATTTATTAGCGAGTAGAGGTCCACAGTGTAAGAAAGGAAATCGGTTGCAAGTTTTAATTAGTCGGGGTTTTGATAAGCGGTGAATCTTGGAAGCAGTAAAATGCCAAACGATGGGTCTGAAAGGGCAGGTCTCAGGAACCAGGGACAGGGGGAGCGTTTCGCTCCGGCAGCAGCATTTAATGAGCTTGAAAGTAGGCCAGGCTGAACCGAGGCCTGCAGGCGGGGCTGGGAAATAACCAGTGGGGCCCTCGTGCCTGTCGGGGGGAGGCAGATGCCACCTGTTCTGGCTGCTGTCCCCGCTGCCCCATTCTCTCCCCACTTCGCCGTTTGCGGTTATGGCGACCCTGGCTTGTGAGACTCAAGATCCTTCAGCATTCTTCTGTTCCTTCTAGTTCACTCCGCCATCTTGACCCAGGCAGCCTGGCAGAGAACTAGCTGCCAGGATCAGGCGGCAGAATGAGAGCAGCAGCTCCTCAGTGCTGTTTTCTGGCTGGCCTGCTTCCTTCCGTAGCCTCCCCTGAGCACCTCCAAGGCACCAAGGACTGGGCTGGGTGTTTGGAGTATGGCCGCGAGCTATCTGTTCTCCCTGGATTCAAGGAGGAGCCATGTAAGAACACAGGCAGAGATGAAACAATGGATTAATTTCCGTGAGTGAACGGAGCATAAAGTACCACAGACAATCAGAGAATGGAGTGTGTGGGTTTACGGGTGGAGATCAGGAAAGGCTTGCCCTAGGAGACAGCTGAGCTCATTAAGGCCATAGCTATAGGATGGATTCACCCACGGGCTTGGTAACTTGCCGTGCCCTATGCACATGGCCTTCCTTTCCTTTCAATCAACAACTGATGGTGTTACAACCCTTCTTTTGTCATAAGAGAGAACCAGGTAAGGAGGCGACTTGGAGCACATGCTATGTGATCACTGAGCAAGCCCAATGCAGACGAGGGCCACATTCAAGTTCCACTGCTGATGCTGCTCAAACCTCTCAGCCCGCGAGTCCCCTGAGTTAAGGGTTGCTCGGGACAGAGCGCCCCAGCCTTTGCTTTCTGCCTGTCCCTGTCATGAGGGCCAGGATGGAGAGTGACAGAGATGCTGGAGAACTTCCTGGACCACCGGACTCCCAGGAGCTCAGAGGGAGTTTCGTACCTGCCAATATGTCGACCGGGCTCTGCTAAGGCCGTGGTACATGATGATGAATTCTTTCCCTCAAAACACGAGGCAGGAGGCTCATGAAGGCAAGCTTTTTGGGGGCACGGAAGCTGCTGAGGGGCACAGTGCTAGGCTTTAGAGACGGGCAGAACTGGGTTCAAATCTGAGGTCCTGCTATGCAAATGCTGAATGTTCATAGCGGCACTATTCTTAACAGTCAAAAAGTGGAAACGTCCATCGATGGAGCATGGGTAAACAAAATATGGTCTATCCATAAAATGCAGTCTCACTTGGCAAAAAAGAAAAAGAAAAAAGAAAAAAAAAGGTGGGGGCTGACATGCTACAATTCATAGGCGCCCTGAAAGCATCATGTTAAGTGAAATAAATCGGTCACAAAAGACCACGTATTGCATGATTCCGTTTGTATGACATGTCCACAGTAGGCAAATCTAGAGCGACAGAAAGTAGACTAGTGGTTGCCTGGGGCTGGAGGGAAACGGAGGGAGGGGGGCCGGAGGGAAGTGGAAAGTGACTGCAGGTGGATACAAGGTTTCTTCTTTTTCTTTTCTTTTTTTTTTGGAGGTGATGGAAAGTATTCTAAACTCATGGTGATGGGCGCCCACCTGTGAATATACTGAAAACCATTGGTGGTACACTTTGTGAGTGAGCTGTATGGTCTGGGAATTATCATCTCAATAAAACCATCCACAAAAAAATTTGAGTTCCCACCTCTTCTTGGTTCCTGCTATCCTGTAAGGTTCGCAAAAGCAAGGACCCCTTTGTTTTCCACGCCATTGTCTTCCGAGGACCTGGTGCCTAGTAGGTGCTTTCGTATTTGCTAATGAATGAATATGTGCCTTGGGCAAGCCCTGTAGGCTCTTTGAGCCTCAGTTTCTGCATCAGCAAAGTGGGGATAAGAATGCCTTCTGCAAAGGGCCGATTAGGAGACAAGGCTTTTGAGGTGCAATGAAAGGGTCCTCCTTGGATGCCTGGCACAGTGCCACTGACAGGGCTCCACAGGGGTCCCCTGCCCTGGGGAGTATGGTTTCTTAGCCATCTGCCCCACCTCCCATCACATGTCCCTTCTAGAGCCCAGTGGCCACGCTGTCACACGGGGCAGCCCACACGATGCCATGATGCTGGAGACTGCTCTGAAAGGACACGCTCACGTGCTGACCAATGCCGAGGGCCCGGGCCAGCAGGGGGCTGGTGGACACGTCAGACCAGATTTTCTGTTTCTATCTGGAGATGTGTCTGACAGCCTGTCCCAGACTGTGTCTGTCACTGCCGGTCAGGGCTGACACCAGCTCTGAGGCCATGCTGCGTGTTAATGGCACACACAGAGAAGGCACAGTATTTGCAGAAACAGTTAGCTGCGTGAGGGTCAAGGTTATGACCCCTGGAAGCCAGGCCACCATCCTTATGAAGCTGTCTTGCAAAAAATGTGAAAAGAAACTTGCAAATATCTAGAACCAAATATTTAGAACCCTGAGCCTGTCTCTTGTCCCTTGCTCATACCTGGGCTCCCAGAACCTTGGTGGACAATTCCTCAGAGGCACCTGGGTCTCCTCGTGGAGAAGCCCCTAGTGTAAGAAGAGCAGGGAGAGAGGTGAGGGGAAGAAGAGGGTTATGTGTCCACCCACACCTCTACGCTCCTCCGTCCACCGCTCACCGTGGCAAAGCCCCTTTCCTCTTCTGTGCACTCCGGGGAAGGGGAACAGTTTAAAGCTAGCAGTTGAGGGGAGTCTGGGTGGCTCAGTCAAGCGTCCGACTCTTGGTTTTGGCTCAGGTCGTGATCTCACGGTTTCGTGAGTGATCTCACGGTTTTGTGAGTTCGAGCCCCACAACGGGCTCCAAGCTGACAGTGCAGAGCCTGCTTGGGATTCTCTGTCTCCCTCTCTCTCTGCCCCTCCCCCGCTTGTGCTGTCTCTGTCTCTCTCAAAATAAATAAATACAAACTTAAAAAAATAAATAAAGCGAGCAGTTGATAGTTGACTGTCTTCAGACATCTTTGGCTGAGAGTTACATTAAGAAATACCTTTCATGTGGTAATCCTGGGGGTGTGCAGACCTATGTGTAAAAAACAGAGTGAACAAAATAATATTCTCACTATGTACAGTATATTCTAATACCTTCTTTTTATGCTCTGTGGTCACTGTCTCTACGTTTTTAATAGTTTTATCTTCATAAAAACAGAGAGGGAGGCAAACCATAAGAGACTCTTAAATACACAGAACAAACTGAGGGTTGCTGGCAGGAGGTGGGGGTGGGGGGATGGGCCAGACGGGTGATGGGCATGAAGGAGGGCACTTGCTGGATGAGCACTGGGTTCCTTTGTGAGACACGAATCACTGGGTTCTACTCCTGAAGCCGAGACTACACTGTATGTTAACGAACTTGAGAATAATGATGATACTAATTATTATTATTTTATCTTGAGACTCGGGTTTTGTAAGTGGAGTCGGACAGGACACGTGGCCATCCACTGCCTGCCCCCACGAGGCAACGGCCACTGCCTTGTCCTTGGTGGTGCCCCGAGAGGGTCTGCACTCTCCCACGAGTATCCATGTGCCTGAGGGAGTGTGACATTAGGTGGGGAATAAAAAAAACACCATGACAGCCTGAGAGACTGCAGATGAGGGGGAAAAGCTTTTTCCTGTTGTTTTGAACAAGGGCCCTGTGTTTTCAGTTCACCCCGGGCCCCACAAATTATGTAGCCAGCTTTGCCTACTAGACCGATTTCACAACTCCCTAATGAATTGTGACTGGCAGCTTGAAAAAACACTGCACTGGACGGCAGAAGGCCACAAGTGACTAAATGCAAGCTTTCGTCAGACACACTGAAGTTTAAACCCCAATTCTACAATGAATTGGCTGTGTGACTTTGGGCAGGTCACTAAACTCCTAACTTCTGCGACCTCATCTGCAAAACCGGGATAATGATAGGACTTACCTTTAGAGCTGGGGCAGGGACTAAGTTAAGGCAATGTGCAAGGGCAGTGCCCCGAATTTAAGAAAGAAACTAGTCAGGCCCCTCTGGTCTTTGCCCTGGCTCTGATTTTTCCCAGGTTAACTTACTTCTCTGAAGAGGGGATTTTTGAGCTGGTTTTGGGGAGCAAGCAGGAGTTTACCAGGTGAGTAAGAAAGGGAAGGATGTTATCTGGGCAGACAGGCTGCAGAACAGAGGTTCTGAGGCGTGGTATGTTTAAGGGAACATGGGAGCAGATCTGTTTTGAGAGTGTGCACAGCTGTGGGGAAGGTGGGGGGTGTAGGATGAACCGCTGGGAGGTGGGGTGGCTGAGGTTGGACGCGGGAGAGGCCTGATCATGGGGAGGAGAGGCCCCAGGCAAGTTGGACTCACCCAGTAGCCAATGAAGGCAGAAAGGATTTTAAGCAGGTGAAAAGCATGATCAGACCTGTGCTTTCAGAGATCACCTTGGCTGCAGGTAGCAGATGGATGGGAGGGGGTAAAATCGAAAGCTCTGGAAGAGACCAGGTGTGCGATATGAGGCCCCGAATTCGAGAGAGTGACCGTGGGGATGGAAAGCTGATGGAGGAGGGTCACCCAGGAGGCTGGAGCGCACACGGGAGGTACCTCCCAGCTTTCTGCCCTGAGTGAGTGGGATCAAGAGGAAGAACAGGTCTGGGGAAGCAGGAGGAGGATTATCTGGCCTGGCCCCTCGAGGCGAATGAATCAGAATGATGTGTGTTTAGTCTATTTTTAGAAATCTCCAGGGATGCAAAGTCTATAAATTAACCTAAAGAGCAATGAGTATTCGTTTGTCCTATTTTTTTTTTTTTAACCATATCTAACTCCTTTTGGCTACTAAACCCAAATCAGATAAACTTTATTTAAGCTACAATGCAGGTGAGTCCTTACCTTTGCTGGCTCAGCACCATAGGTTTCTGGAACCAGGTGGAAGAAATGTTAAATTATAGAACAAGTTAGAACTAAGTGACATCTATGGAAGGGAGGAAGTCACAAAGGAAATTTGAAAAGGTGATGAATCCACTAACACCCCTCTCACCCCCCACCTCTCTGGGGCAAGCCAAGTTCCCAGCTGCCAGTGGAGTTCAGGTAGGCCCAGGAAGGGCACTCAGATCGGACCAGGAGCCAAACACCTACTTCTAACAACAATGCCAAGAACTGCCTTTTCTGAAAGATGTGAGTTTTCCTACTTCAGGGTTATTACCCTAGCCATAGCCATCCACTGGTAAGTGTTTCTGTTTTTGTTTTTTTTTTTAAAGTTTATTTATTTATTTTGACAGAGAGAAAGCGAGCACGTAAGAGTGCTCTGCAGAAACAGAGGGAAAAAGAGAGAATCCCAAGCAGGCTCCACAATGTCAGCACAGAGCTGATGTGGGGCTCGAACCCACGAACCCCGAGATCATGATGTCCTGAGCCGAAACCAAGAGTCTGACGCTTGACTGACTGAGCCACACAGCCGCTCCTGGAAAGTGTTTTTACGTACTCCAAAAAATTAATTTTGAAGTCTGTCTTTGATACTTGAATGCTGGGTGGGCATGGGAAACATACTGCTCACAGTTTAAGGTCAGATTAAAGAGAAGAGAGAGATAACAAGGGTTTTCCATGTGGACAGAGCTCTACGGTTTACACAACGCTCTCACACTAGCCTCTCATTTTGTGTTCACAACAGCCAGATAGAAGGGCTAAGGCCTATCATCCCAATTCCACCCACATAGAACCCGCAGCCCTCTGTGAACTCAACTGTAGGGTGACGGGGCCCATAGGGAGGCCAGTCTTCTGTCTTTTGCTGGCTGTCCCCGCTGCACACTGTCACCCAAGACGAACCCCTTGTATGCATATTTGGGAAAGGCAGCGACAGGCATTACAATCCGTTTGGTCCAGATTAAAAAAAAAAATTCCCACACCCCAGGATTGCTTGTCACGTGCCTTTTGCAAGGCTCTGTTTGGGGGCTGGCGGGGCTGGTATAAATAAATAAAGACACCAGCCACTGCACTTCTGAGCACCTACAATCCAGGCACTTTGCACATCTTTGACCTCATTTACTCCCTCACAACGCCCTTATGAGATGGCTGTCCTCAGCCATTCTGTACATGGGGAAATATCCTCTGACCCGACTCAGTGGCTCTGGGCATCCAGACGCCAGCCTCATGCTGGCTGGGCCCCTTCCATGAAGCTTTTCCTGTTTCATTTTCCCAACACTCCTGGGAGGTTTCCCATTTTGAGGAAGCTAAGGCTTAGAGGGGGGTTTAGGCAAGTTGACCACCGGGATGCTGTTGGCTTTCATGCCCTCTGTCTTATTTATTTATTTAGTTACTTAATTAAAAAAAAATTTTTTTTGAGACTGCAAACGGGGAAGGGGCAGAGAGAGAGAGAGAGAGAGAGAGAGAGAGAGAGAGAAGATCCTAAGCAGGCTCTGTGTGGACAGCAGAGGACACGATGCAGGCTCAAACACACCAACTGTGAGACTATGACCTGAGCCAAAGTCAGATGCTTAACTCACTGAGCCACCCAGGCACTCCCCTCCTCTGTCCCCTTTAAGTTGAAACCATTCTAATTTTTGCATCACACAAGCAGCCTATAATTCCTACAAAAATCTAGATGACACAGGAATCTCTACTGTATCCCCCACCTCTTTTCTATTTCCTCTCCCCAGAAGTAACTGCTTTTAACAGTTTAATGTATATCCTTTTCCCATGCACAAACACACCCACACAGGGAATTTATTTTTCACAAACGGGATTGCACTAGATGCATTATTCAGCAACTTGCATTATTCACTCAACCGTGTATCCCAGTTATCATTCCTCATCCACACGTAAGGAGGAATCCTTATCCTCTTGGACAGATTTCGTGGTCTCAATGTAGCATAAACCACTCCCCTACCGATGGACTCTTAGTTGTCTCTAACTTCTCATTAATTCTGCACCGAACACAATCGTAAATGTAACATGCTTGAGATACAAGCTCCCAATAAACATTAACTAATTTTTTAGCCTCCTTAGATGGCTTTATTTAACTACCGGCCTCCATTCAATTCTTTTGGCAAGTGCACATTTCTAAGAGCTGGAGTTAGTTACGTCTGTCTCCTGCTCATTGTGGAAACCGGTTACTTTCACGGCCCAGGTGTTACAGGTACCTAACCCAATACCAAAATTGGGTTCAGATAGGAAAGTTTTGAACTGATACTACTTTTCCAAATTTTCAGACTCGTTCTCTAACTGCAGCTCGGTTTTTGCAGGAAACTACGGGGCAGTCTAAAGTAAGTAAGGGTGTGTTGTGGGTGGTGGGTTTCTAAGACAAGTTGTTTAACTCTAGTCTAACATAAAGAAAGGAAAAAGCTGGACAGCCTTACATTTCTCTTCTAGCTCATTTTATTCTAATTCGAACAACAAGAAGTTGCAGACTGTGTCCCCTCATCAGGTCCCCAGACTACTTCTCTGTCCCGGGCAGAATCCAAATCATCCTTTCTTCTTTCAAGGGTCCTTAAGACTCCGACTGTCTTCCTTTTTCAAAACCTTCAGGCCCTGCTTTGCTTTTTGTGGTCCTTTTCCTTCAAGATGGGAGGCAAAGTAGAAAACAGGTTTGTGTTCTTTCTTTCTTCCTGATGTTCCAAGATGCCTTAATAATTTTTTCTTTTTTTTTAATTAAAAAGATTTTTTTTTTCATACTTATTTTCTGAGAGAGAGACAGAGCATGAGTGGGGGGGGGGGAGGGGCAGAGAGCAAGGGAGATACAGAATCCGAAGCAAGCTCCAGGCTTCGAGCTGTCAGCACAGAGCCCGACGCGGGGCTTGAACTCCCAAACTGTGAGATCATGACCTGAGCCGAAGTCAGATACTCAACCTGATGAGCCATCCAGTCACCCCTAATCATCTTTTACCTAGAGAACTTCCTTTAGCCATTGTTTTAGGGTATATATGCTGGCAACAAATTCCCTTAGCTTTCTCTCATTGGAGAATGTCTTGATTTCCCTTTCATTCCCGCAGGATGTATTTTTGCTGGATATAGGATTCTGGGTTGACAGTTATTTCAAAAATGCTATGCCACTTCCTTCTGGCCTCCATGGCTTCTGGTAAGAAATCTGCCATTCATGTTGTTTTTCCCTGTAAGTAAGGTACCATTTCTCTCTCAGAGATTTCAAGAGTTTTTGTCTTTGGTTTTTAGATGTTTGAGTTTGAGGTGTCTTGGTGTGGCCTTCTTTGGGTTTATCTCATTTGGGATTCACTCAATTTCTTGAGTCTGCAGGTCTGTTGCCAGATTTGGGAGTTTCCAGCCATTACTTATTTGAATAGTTTTTGAGTCCCACTGTCTTTCTCTTCTCTCTCCGTGACTCTGAGGACATGAATATTAAGCCTTTTGGTATAGTCCCATAGATCCCTGAGATTCTGTTCCCTTCCCCTGCCCCCCCCCCCCCAGTCTATTTTCTCTTTACTGTTCAGATTGGGTAACTTCTACTGTTTAATCATCAAGTTCACAGATTCCCCACCGCCCCCCCCCCACCCGCCGTCCCCTCCAGTCTATTGGGGTCATCCAATGAGTTTTTAACTTTAGTTATTATAGATTTTAGTTCTAAAATTTCCATGTGTTTTTTTCTTCTATTTCTTTATTGAGACATTCTATTTTTTTTTTCATATTTCAAACATTTCATAATTGCTTACTGAAGCATTTTTATAGTGGCCACTTTAAAATCTTTGTCAGATAATTCTAACATCTGTGTCAGCTTGGTGTCTATCAATTGTCTTCTTTTCATTCAGTTTGAGATCTTGATTCTTGGTATGAGTGATTTTTAATTGAAACATGGCCTTTTGGATATTATGAGAATTTGGATCTTTCTTAAACGTGTTTGAGCTGGCTTTCCTGGATCCTGCTCTGACAGGGTGGGGGGCACCTCATTACTGCCAGGTGCACGTCCAGGTTCTTCATTTGGGTTTCATGGACACTCAAATCCCCACTGGGCAGGAATGGGAGTTCCAGCTCCCCACAAGGCTTCCACTGACACCTCCCTAGCTGGGAAGGGTTAGGAGTGCCTTCTTACTCCTTCTGTGTGGCTTTTACTGACACCAAGGTGGGTGTAGTTACCCTCAGCTGGCGGTGGCGAAAAGTGTCCTCTCCTTAGTCTGCCTTCTCTGACACCACCCTAGTGGGGGCGGGAGCGGAGGCACGGTTGGGGCTCCTTGCTACCAAGGGAGGGTGGAAGTCTGGGTTCCCCACTTACTCTTTGCTGGTGAGAGTGGGGGCCGGGCCACAGTTTCTCGGGGCTATGTGGCTGGGGTAGTATGGTGATTATCTCCTAAGACTTTCCAGCTGAAACTGAAGCCCATCCCAAGACCTGGCACTCAGACATTGATAATCACTGAAGGTGTGTGACTTAATTCATCAGTTGGGATTTTAACTTCATTAAAGAGCCAGGGCATGCTTGATACATCTTTGCCTTGTGGCACAATGAGATATGATAAATACTTTTTTTGGAGAGAGTGACCAAAGGCTCTTGCCTGTCCGTGTGAGTCTGTTGGCAGAAATTCTGCATCAAGTAGATAAGACAGAGGAGCTCTGGGCAAAGCTGTCTTAAACGCAGATAAGAAAGAGACAGGATGGGCAGAGTTTAGAGAGTGTCTGTACTAATAAGTAAAGTTATTAATACATCTAAATAAAGAGTAAGCTTAGAAGAATGCTAGGAGAAGAGTCACCCAGCTAGGAGGTGTGCCCTGTCTGCCTGTCCGGGGAAAGCCCCCAGAGCCCGGAGGCAGCTGGTACAGATGCCCGGCTGGGAGCGTGCATATATGAATTCCAGAACTACCTTCCCTGGGTGGATTCTGTGCTCACCCAGGTGGCCTTTGGAATCCAGCCTCCTAATGCCATTGCTGGACAGTGTCAGGGAACTGACCCAAGAGATGCAGTTTTCTGGGCCCTTGGCTCTCTTAATTTTCACTTCAGATAAATGGTCTCTGATCTCTTATGAATTTGGTTGGTAAAAATCCATTTCTAATAACCATACAAAATAACTAAAATTATTCAGTGCTTACTGTGTGCCAGGCTGGCCTGGGCATTTCATGGATTATCTCATTCCACCTTTACCATCATCCTGTGGGGCAAGATGAGATTGTCTCATCTCATGGATGGAGGACTTGAGGCTCTGAGCCTGGCAAAGCTCAGAAGAGTGAGGATTTGAACCCAAGCCTCCTGACTCCAAGGTCTGCCCTTCACCGCTGGGCTTTCTAACATAGCCCTTTCTAGGTGCTTTCCGATATGAACACATATGACCCTCCAAACAACCCCTGGGGTAGGTACCATTTCTACCCCCAATTTACAGCTGAGGAAACACAGGTACAGAGAGGTTGTGGAACTTGCTCAAAGCCACACAGCTGGTGTGAGTGGAGCAGGATTTGAAGTCAGGCAAGATGGCTACCGACCGTTCTGTCATGCTGCCTCTGTTGGGGCACTTGCCTGACTCGAACAGACCCAAGCCTCTTGAGGGAAAGGACTCGATCATCCTTATTTTTGTACCCTCACCGGCTTCCCTAGTGCCCGGCACAAAGTAAGCTGCTAATACCTGTTGGTTCACTTGAATTCCCCTGGAAGGGCAGACACTAGCTGACCTGGCCCAGCTATACTGATTCTGTGAAGTCCCTTGAATTTACAGCTGATCTGAGGTAGGTTGACGCCAGGCTGCAGGCTACTCGTTCTGCTTCATGCACTTCATAAAACATTCTTTTTCCATGGGGCCGAGGGCTCCTGAAAAAAGAGAATTCAAATTCCAGGGCCAGAGAGCTATGAATAATTTCTACCGGAGCATATGTTTTCACCACCAGGGACCTGCGTTTTCAAGGAACTCAGTCCTAGTCGCGGGAAGCTAGCAAATCCCTTTTTCACCCTCATCACCATCATCATCTTTTTTTTTTTTTTTTTTTTTTGAGAATGCGAGGGCGCCAGTGGGGGAGGGGCAGAGGGAGACAGACTCTTAAGCAAGCTGCACGCTTAGCCCAGAGCTCCCGACGTGGGGCTTGATCCTATGACCCTGGGATCATGACCTGAGCCAAAATCAAGAGTCAGGGGCTCAACCGACTGAGCCACCCAGGCGCCCCTCACCATCATCTTCTGAGTCCGGTTGTGGCTGGAAAGGTTTATCGAGCGGAATAAAGTTACCTAAGTAGCCCGGTGGGTCTCAATGGTGGCTGGTTTAGTCTCCACAGGGGACATTTGCCAGTGTCTGAAGACACTTTTAGTTGTCACAATGGTGGGGGTGTGGGGTGTGCTGCTAGTGTCTAGTGGGTAGAGGCCGGGGATACTGCTAAAACATCCTACAATGGAAGCATAATCCATCACGACAAAGAATTAGCCAGCCCAGAATGTCAGTAGTGCTGAGGCTGAGAAATCCTGATTAGCCAAGCAGCCCCCAAATCTGCATGTACAAGTGGTTTTAAAGAGGAAGCACCGCTCAACAATTAAATTAGGTTTTATGAGATTTTATTCCCAGAGAGCAGGCACGGCTCACCGGGGGGAAGATGAAAGCGAACATTCTGTGCCGGGAGTGGAACCGTCTTTGTTTGGAAGCGTGTTCTGAGGCAGTCCTTTGGGACTTCAGGCCTTAGGACCTCCTACCCCAAACCCACCTCGGAAGCTAATTAAAATGCAAATTCCAGGGCCTCACCTCAGTCCCGCTCAACTAGGCTCTCTTGGTGAGAGTATGAGGGATCTACATTTTTAGGACACCCCACCGTGATTCAGATGCACGCTGCAATGTTTTCTTCCCTTCTTCTAGGAGAAGAGGTAAACAGACCATATGCATGTGAGTTTTTAGAAAGTTGACTGAAAATGCTCACATTCTAGGACAGTTCCTCTAACTTAAAAAAAAATTGTTTTTAATGTTTATTTTTGAGAGAGAGCGAGAGAGCATGCGTGCAAGCAGGGGAGGGGTAGAGAGAGAAGGAGACACAGAATCTGAAGCAGGCTCCAGGCTCTGAGCTGCCAGCACAGAGCCCGACGTGGGGCTTGAACTCAAAGACCACAAGATCATGACCTGGGCCGAAGTCGGACGCTTAACCAACTGAGCCACCCAGGAGCCCCCCAGTTCCTCAAACTTTAGTCATTTTTACCACACGTTGTGAGTTATGCCCTAGACAAATACTACTTGTACTGTTCTTTACTCAATAATTTAAAAATTATTTAGTTACATTTTTTTCCCTAATACTCCTGAGAATACATGCATAAGCATGAAATATTTGTCTATGCCACTTAAAACAGACATGCAGTACGTGTAGGAAGCAGTGCATTATGGGAAAGCAATTAAAGTTAGCTAGACGACTAGGAGGAGGACCTACATGCTCTGTAAAGCAGACATTTGAAATCTCAGAGCCACCTTTTCAGGGATGGATGACAAACCCCATGGCTTCCTGGAGGAGGACTAGAGTGGGCCAAGGCTCACGCCTGACCAGGACGTTGTGACCTTACGGAGACCTGCCAACCACCATTTATGAGCCTTTGAAAAAAACAAAACACGTCACACCCAGCACTAGGACAAAATGAAGGACCAGCACATGTTGAATGTCACTGAGCCTCAGAAACTGGAAGCCACATGTGAGAAGTCATTCCAACCACAAACTGCCTTCCATGATATCATCTGGCTCCCAGAGGGCGCCCTCCTTAGGTGAGGCGTGGACAGAGGGAAAAGCTTGATACACTGAAAGCCACAGAACATTTCACGTCTCTGCTAGAAATCAGAACAAACATCTGCCGTTTGGTTTTCCATTCACATTCTTTTCCCGAAAGCCTAAACCTGACATGATGTTAGTTTTAACTGGGTCCTGCACACAGCCAGCCCCGCAAAGAGTGCAGCGAATAAAGCAGCTCGGAATTACCAGGGTGCCTGGATTCCCTAGCACGGCTTTATTTTTGTCTTTCCCTCCAATTTGCATTAAGCTGCCTGCATAATTTCCACCTCAGGTGAAACCTCTCTCTTTGTTGTTTCCTACTTGAACTACATTGATTTTCCATGTAAGTCAGGATATTGGGAAGTGGGGGTGGGAGGTGGTTAGAAAAGAGGCTAAGGAATAGCATTTTTGGACACGGTGAGACAGATGCAGCCAGCGTCCCCCACCCCCCTCCCTGATGGCATTTGTCTTTGGGGTCAAAATCTGAAACTCAAGAGGATGTTCCTGAAGGGGGCCACAGTGGATACCCTCTTTCTGCAGCCTTTTACGGCTTGTTATTTAAGTAGCTTCTCTTTGTGCAATTGTACACCAGCCCTGTTTGGCTCTAGCTGGAAAGACAATACCAGGGATCCACTTTGTTAAGCATTTATGGAGCACCTTCTATGACTGTTAAGCATTTATTGAGCACCTTCTATAAACGCAAGGTTCCATGCATTGAGGCCAAAATTCCTGCTTTTCATCACGTGGGGAGGAAAACGTTAAAATGCCAGGAAGAAGAAATGCTCTTGGTGCTGTGGGAGAGGGTCTGTGTGGGACTCTAGGTCTGGAGAGGGAGGAAAAACAAACACAGGACGCACCCTAGCCCTCAGGGAATTTGGAATTCCATGAATACAAGGACGAAGACCCAGACTCAGTGCCCAGTTCGGTGCTTTGAACCCAGCAAGGATTCAGTACGGATTTGCCGAATGGATGGCTGGTCCATGGCTGTTGACGGAAACCATTCACCCTGGACACCCAGGACTTTGCAAAGCTGTGAGAAGATCCAGTGAGTGAGTATCAGACAAGTCTGGGCGAAATCAAGCGGCAACTGGAAGAACAAGGTCAGGAGCAGGTTGTGCTGAGCTGGGGCAGGAGCCCACAGGTGCAGTAGGGAGTGGCCTGCCTGGGTGCCCAACCCCACGGCCACTTTCCAGCTCAGTGACCCTGGCACCGGGCTTAGCTTCTCCGTGCCTCTGTGTCCTTCTCTGTGAAATGATTATGAGTATGGTATCTGTCTCACAAGCTTCTTGTGAAGCTTGAAGGAGTTAATATAGGTGGGGGTGTGAAGCTTGAAGGAGTTAATATAGGTGGGTGGCTCAGTCTGTTAAGGGACCGACTTCGGCTCAGGTCATGACCTCGTGGTTCGTGAGTTTGAGCCCCACACCAGGCTCTGCTGACAGCTCAGAGCCTGGAGCCTGCTCCGGATTCTGTGTCTCCCTCTCTCTCTGCCCCTGCCCCATGCTCGCTCTCTCTCAAAAATAAAGAAGCATTAAAAAAAATGAATATAGGGGCGCCTGGGTGGCGCAGTCAGTTAGGCGTCCGACTTCAGCCAGGTCACGATCTCGCGGTCCGTGAGTTCGAGCCCCGCGTCGGGCTCTGGGCTGATGGCTCAGAGCCTGGAGCCTGTTTCCGATTCTGTGTCTCCCTCTCTCTCTGCCCCTCCCCCGTTCATGCTCTGTCTCTCTCTGTCCCAAAAATAAAAAAATTAAAAAAAAAATGAATATAAATGGTTCCATCAAGGCTTGGCATACAGAGAGTGCTAAATAGGTATTAACTGCTATTATTTTACTGGGGGCACCACATGATGGGATGGCTTAGTCCTATCTGGACCAGAAGCAAAAAATTATACAACGTGACGCTTGTGAAGTATAAAGGTAAGGAGGAAAGAAATCCAGAAGCAGGTTGACCGGGCTTGGTTCTGCCTCTGACATTGGGAATTCATGCCTGCCAATTTCATTCTTTTTCATTTTTTTTTTTTTAAACAGAGTTGAATATGTATCTGTCAGTCCATTTTTAGGTCCTTTTCTGAAAGTGAATAGTTAACAACGTTGTCATGATAAGCGGCAACAATTTTCTACGGACGGTTAACATCAACTCCTCCTCCGCCACCATCACCACCAGGCTTTTTCTACTGTTTTCTCATCCCTAATTTTTCCCCCAGTGGTTCCCCAGAACGACAAGAGTTTGGGAATAAAAAGGACCTTGCTCCGCGTCGTCAGAGCTGTGTGACCTTGGGCAAGTCACCTCACCTCTCTGACTTTCAGTTTCTTCATCTACAATAGGTGGGTTTGGGGCAAAAACAAGTGATGACGTGTTCCAAGCACCTAGGAAAGGTTGGTCACGTGCATGGGGACGTTGAATAAATGGTAGCTTATTTGCACAGTGGGGACAAATCAGCGAGTTCTGCGTTGCTGATTTTCCCTCTGAAGGTCCTGAAATGTGCCATTCACTTCATGAGGACTGACAGCCATGATTTCTCCTCATGGATGTGGGTTTCCAGGTTGAGCAAGACTGCTTGCGGCCTCCAATAAGCCAAAATGTGGCCTTCCAGTGATCTGGGCCATCGCGCCTGGCCAGAACAACAAAGCTGTCCTTTACACACGGACAGGGACTTGTCCCTGTGTCTAGACGGCTCACTCTCTTGGCCCACACTTCCAGCTGTTTGGTTATACAGAGTTGACCCGGGTTTAAGAGAAGAGGCTTTACCACTGAGCAGCTTAAAGGAAAAACAATCTCTCAGTTCTTTGTCAGAAAAACACGAAAACCACTCCACGTGTGGGGTAACATCCTGGGAGGAGAACCTCGTCGTCAGGTTTCCTGTTCCTTTAACAATCTACTTCGCTAAATGGAAATGAAATCGCTCCATTATATTTCTGAACATCACACGAAAGAAACAAAACAGACAGACAAAACAAAAACCACCTAGTCTGAAGGGGATGAATCCAAAACTGAATAGAGGGATGCAATGTTTCACAGAAACAATTAGATTTGATTTTCAGACCAAGAAATGTAATCCTCAGAGATGTTTCAGAATCACAGGGTTTTGCTTAGCAGTTTAAGAATGAAGCCACTGTGTGAACATCACTGAGTCATGGCGGCCACTGCTGTCAGGAAAGGATCACTTCACTCTCGTAACAACTCTCTGAGGCAGAGGCTCTTAATATTCCCATTTCACAGGTGGCATAACGGTAAATGCGGAGCTGGAATTTTAACCACGGTCAAAACCACTAGCCTGTATTCCCTCTAATGATCTAGAAGAAACTAGGTGCCCAGGGCCTAGGGCAGCTGAACAGGCTCCCAAGACACCCAGGGGCTACTAGGGCACAAAGAAACAACTCATACTGGCTCAGGACATCACAGCCCTTAAAGTAGGTTCCCATATCCTGGGTGTTGGGAAGTCCATCATAACCTGAAGTGTTAGATTTATCCCCATTTCACAGACATGAATACTGAGGCTCAGAGGGGTTAAACAGCTTCTCTGAGGTCACATGATTATCTCCTAATTCCCAGGCACTGTTCCCTCCCCAGTGACATGTAATCCAGCCTAACTGAAACAGGGTGAGGGTACGGTGGGGGGAAGCTCCACACATTGACAAAGCTATGTGCATGCCTAGCGCTGGGTTCAGACCCAGGAAGGCAGCAAGGACAGAAGAGCGGGGACTGTCTTCAGAGCCAGACAAGTGGCCGTGTGACCTTGACCAAGTGACACTGTCTCTGAGCATTAGTGTTTTGGTCTGTAAAATGGTGTAACAGCAGCTATGAGAACCTAAATTCCTTGTCAGCAGGGCAATCTGCCTGTTCATGGCTGGAGCCCCAGCAGGTTATGTAATACTATTTGGCACATAGTAGATGCTCAATAAAAGGTTTTTACAGAACAAATAAGCATATGAACCAAAAAACCCACTTCAAAGTGTTTCTGTAGAAATTAAATGAGATACTGTATGCATGGTGCATAAAACAGAACTGCTCAAAATGACATCATGTCCCAGGCATTTATATTCACCATCTCCCAAGAATCCTATGGAATAGATCTGGCTATGCCCATTTCGTGCAAGGGGGAGACCAGAGAAGAGGGCAGGGAGTAAAAGAATTCTCAGAGGGGAGCTCATCCCTTTTAATAACAAAAAAAAAAATGTGCCTTTAAAACCAGAGCCCCAGCCAGGAGCTGTAGGAAGGTTTGAGAGGGAGTCCACGGAGAAGAGAAGGGCTGTGGGTCTAGACTGATGGACTAGTCGGCCTCCCTCCTAAGTCCTCTGCCTCCAAGGAGCATCCACGGACCAGGCATAGCAGAGTCCCCACCTCTGCCATCGGCCCCTCCCGTCTGCCCGCAGCTCGGCCCAGACAGCGAGTGCCCAGCTGTGCTCTCCTTGGTGCGAAGAGTATCCTAATGAACTGCAGGTTGATGAATCGCTGATTGCAGGAGAGAAACAAATTAAGACTGGGCTGATGGAAACTCTTAATGAAACCCATTCTCTGGGAAGGGCCTGGCTTGGCACAGGTGGGAAGACCAGGGATCTCTCTGGGATCGGATGAAAGACGGTACTAGGTACTAGTGAGACGGGACCAGGAAACAGAAAGAAGAGAAAAAAAAAGCACTCAGGGGAGCGCACACAGACTTGCTTATGAATTCCAATTGCAAAAGGACTTATAGAAATTGCTTGCTAAAACTTGAGCCGTGCAAAACCAATTACGCTGGAAATAATCCCAGTGGCCACGCCCTCTTCCTGTGCTCTGTGGAGCCACCCCTCCTGCAGCGCCTCTGAAGAGAAGCCAGCTCCCCTGCGGCAGGGGCACCTCCTTGCTGTCCCTTCCTCAGAAAGCGAATTTCTCCACCTAATTTAATTGCAAAAGCCCTTGCCAATGCTCACACCTCCCCTATGATGCGATTACTATTGGCTCGTCAATTTGCCACCACCTGTGTGCCCCCTTTAAGGAAAGGGAGGGAGACGGGGACAAATGCCAACATTAATTGCAATTTCATACACTTCACTGGCGACGACCCTGCGGAGGGGGACGACGGAAATCAATTCTGGTGATTGAAAAACAATCTGAGAATGATGGGCCCATACTGAAATCTTCTGGAATGGGCAGAAAAATGCTTCTTTGAATATTCGGTCCATGGTCAGCTGAGATTTATTCGGGGTAGCGCCACTCAAACGTTTCTTGAGGACATGCCGTTGTCAGGCACGGTACAGACACAGAGGAAGACAGAGAAGACCAGGATGAAATCCACGCCCTGAGGTGGCTTTCTCTGCCAGTGGGTTCAGGATGGGGGTCTAGACAGAATAAGGTGGATAAAAAAGAGATAAGGCAGAATCAGGTGAGGGTGATGCCACCTTCCCTTCGTACATGACATCACCTTATAAAGATACGAAAATGCCAGCCAGATGGGGCAGCTGGATCTTTGCTTCACGTTTTGGTCCAGAGTGACGTGATCAGAAGCCCTCAGGAAACTGGGCGGTGCCGGGCAATTCATTCCAGCACCTTCTGAAGGAGACAAGTAGCTGTTTCTGGACTCTGAACGCAGCAGGCACTAATCTGCAGGACTACAGGCAGCTCTCCGGGACTATGAGGGGCTTGTCCCCATTTAAGGATGGGATGGCTGCTGCCTGGTCCTCGCATTCCTCTTGAAAACAGAATGCTGGGGCGCCTGGGTGGCTCAGTTGGTTAAGCATCCAACTTCGACTCAGATCATGGTCTCACGGTTCGTGGGTTTGAGCCCCACGTTGGGTTCTGTGCCAACGGCTTGGAGCCTGAAGCCTGGAGCCTGCTTCGGATTCTGTGCCTCCCTCTCTTTCTGCCCCTCCCCCACTCATGCTCTGTCTCTCTCTCTCTCAAAAATAAATAAACAGTAAAAAAAAAAAAAAAAGAAAAAAGAAAACAACACAAAAGAGAATGCTCCTGGAGAAAGGGACAGGGGCTTCCGCTGCTGGCTTGGAACCTTCTGTACAACCTTGGGCAAGAGGAGCTATCCAGGACCACCCAGGGCAGGAGGCTGGCTTCAGATGCAACTCTCAGGCTGGCCAGCGCCCAATGGAAACACTGGTCAGCCTGGGTCACCACCACACCCCATCCCACGATGAGCCCTGGTGGGCAGGCAGGGTAGAGGGTGGTAACACCCACAGGAAGAGACCCAGACACAAGGCAGGGGGAGGGGAGAAACTTCATTTGTGTGTATGTGTATTTCCATTATTTTGATGCTTTTCCTTCTTTCCTTTGATCCAGTCACTCACTAATCACCCCACCCTTCTCCTTCTATGTGGTACACACACGTACACACACACTCCCACATGTGTGCACGTAAGCCCAGGAGTCAATGAGATCTGATTCAAATCCTGCCTCTGATGTTCTGTGACCCTGAGCCCGTGACTTAACCTGAGTCTCCATTTCCTTGTTTTATAAAATGAAGATGACGATAATAGGACCTTCCTCCTAGGGTGGTAGTGGGGGTGAAATGTATAAGGTTCAACATCTTATCTGCCTGGACCTAAGCAGTGCTCTTCAAGTGACAGCCATTCTTCCTACTCAGTTCTTCTGTTACGTCCTCACCAATGATGACAGTGACGACTTTTTATTATGTATTTGCCTCTTTGGAAGCACTTGGTAAGTGTTAGTTATTATGATAATTATAATAATTTTGTTAATTCTGTTATATTGCCTAATGTTTAAAAAATCAATAGACTAATTTTTAGAGCTATTTTAGGTTTTCTGGAAAAAATGTGCAGAAAGTACAGAGTTCCCATATCACTCTTCTCTCCCCACTTCCTCTGTTTCCCCTAGTAACTTCTTGCACTTGTACTGGTGTGGTACATGTGCTACAACTGATGAACCTATATTGATACAACCTAAGTGATTATTAACCGAAGTTCATCGGTTTACACCAGGTTTCACTCTTTGTGTTGTGCATTTAATGGGTCTTGACACACGTGGGACATGAGTCCCCCATTACAGCATCACACAGGATGGTTTCCCTGCCATGAACCCTCCCTGTGCCCCACCTGGTCACCCCTCTCTCCCTTCCTGCTCACCCCTGGCAACTGCTGACGTGTTTAGAGTCTGGATAGTTTCCCCTCTACTAGGTAATGTGACCAAGTTGAAATCCTACAATATGCAACCACTTCATTCTTCATTTACCAATCTGCACTTAAGGTTCCTGCGAATCTTTCCTTGGCCTGTTGGCTCATCATTTCCTCTTATGACTGAATAACACTCCACTGGGTGGATATACCACACTTGGTTCATCCATTCACCTACGGAGACGCATCTTGCTTGTGTCCAGTGTTTGGCACATATTGCTTAACTTTTAATGGCATTTTTGTGCATTTTAATTGATTTTTTTCCCTGAATTGGCAGCCTTTCAGAAATGCTGAGCTAAATATATGTGTACTCAACTCTCCATTAATGTACCTCGAATATACAGAGCAATAAACTCCAGTATCAGGTGTAGACACCAGACCCACCAGCCACATGATCAGTGTTCTAGACTATGGGATTTTGTAACAGACCTGAAAAGGCTGCCCCCCCTCCCCCTAGTGTTGGGTGTTCGGGACATAATCAGGGTTTCTCAACCTTGGCGTACGTGACATTTGGGGCCAACTAGCTTCTAGCTGAGGGGGGCTGTCATGTGCATTGTAGCATATTCAGCAGCGCACTAAAATCCTTCACCTGCTGGCAGGTGCCCAGGTGGCTCAGCCAGTTAAGCACTTGACTTTGGCTCAGGTCATGATCTCGTGGTTTGTGGTTCGAGTCCTGCATCGGATTCTGTGCTGGCAGCTCGGAGCCTGGAGCCCGCTTCGGATTCTGTGTCTCCCTCTCTCTCTGCCCCTCCCCCACTCATGCTCTGTCTCTCTTCTCTCAAAATTCACATAAAAAATTAAAAAAAAAAAGATTCTCTCTCTGCCCCTCTCCTCCACTTGCACGTGCCCTCTCTAAAATAGAAAAAAAAAAATCCTTCACCTACTAGATGTCAGCAGCAACCCTGCCTGAAATTGTGATGAGTCAAAAATGTCTCCAGGGGTACCTGGGTGGCTCAGTCAGCTGAGCGTCTGACATGGGTTCAGGTCATGATCTCACGGATCGTGGGTTTGGGCCCTGCGTCGGGCTCTGTGCTAACAGCTCAGAGCCTGGAGCCTGCTTCACATTCTGTTTTCTTCTCTCTCTCTCTGCCCCTTCCCAGCTCATGCTCGCTCTCTCTCAAAAATACACAAACATTGGGGCACCTGGGTAGCTGAGTCGGTTAAGCGGCCGACCTCGGCTCAGGTCATGATCTCGTGGTTTGTGAGTTTGAGCCCCGCGTCGGGCTCTGTGCTGACGGCTCAGAGCCTGGAGCCTGCTTCCGATTCTGTGTCTCCCTCTCTCTCTGCCCCTCCCCCGTTCATGCTCTGTCTCTCTCTGTCTCAAAAATAAATAAATGTTAAAAATTTTTTTTTTTAAAAATACACAAACACTACAAAATTAAAAAAAAAAAAAGTGTCCAGATGCTGCCAAATGTCCTCCAGGCAGGGGTGGGGAGCAAAAGTGCTCCCTCATGCCTCCCACTTCTGAGAAGCACTGTTTTAAACATTTTGTTGTCTGCTCTCAAGGTGAGAACTTTCAATGCCCCCAAATCTCCCACATAAAACCCCACCCCCTGGGAGGGGCCTTCCCTTCACTAGGTGGCAGGTGGTGCCAACCCCTTCCCCCCAGGCCTCCCAAGGCCCCTGCATGTCCCCAGAGTTGGGTGTGTTTGCTTTGATCCCAGCTAAGCACTCCAGAGACGACAAATTCAACGTCTAGATGATTTTAAGCTGTCGCCGACTCGCCAAATATCACACTGAACCAGGGTCTGCCTGTCTCCTGACGGTGGCAAGGTGGTAATCCGGGACTTTCTCGTGAGCCAGGAGGGTCTCACCGGGGGAGCCCTGACAGGCCACAACCCCATTTCTCCATCAGTGAGTCTGTCGGCTCTTCCTCCGAAACACACCCCCCACCTGCCCGCCTCCCACAGCTTCACTCCTGCACCCCTGGTCCAAGCTGTCATCGCCCTCCTAGTTGGGCTTCTCCCCAGCGAGACAGTTCCCGCACGGCTGTAGGGCAGGATTTAACACATCCAAATCCCACCACGTCTGTCCGGCTCCCGCGGCTTCCCATTTTTGCCTGGAGCCCCCCGGTGTTGCTGCCAGTCTGCCCGCGGCCCTCGCCTCCACCCCAAAGGGGTGTCTTTAAGTGAAAGAATGAACCACCAGCGGTGGGACGCGTAAGGACGAGGCAAGAGCAGGTGCCGGGCCCGGCACGGTGCTGGATTTGCTGGGCCGCGCGGGGCCCCGGGTGTCCCCCCAGCTCTCTCACGTGAGGGCGGGCTTCAGCGTGGCCAACATCACCCCCTCCTCTGGCCTCGGGTCCCACCTGACCAGGCCTAAGGGCTCTGGCTCCTCCTTCAGGCTCAGCCCCCTGAGCACGGGGAGTCAGCGCTGATGCTGACGGGGGGAACTCTGACATCCTCCCCCGACGGGCTTTTCTGGGACACAGCCCTGTCAGGTCGGCTGCAGTGCCGGTCTGGGAAATGCAAATCTGTTGCAACAGGACCCCGGTGGAGTAAGCCATGGGTTTTGCACATGCTTGTGCCCGAGGTCATCCGTGAGAAACCACAGGTGAACAGACTTCACCCACCTGAACCGAAATCCACAGAAATGAACAGAAATCCACCTCAAATGAGTGCCGGCTACCTCAGTTTACCTTGTGCGTGACGAGTCACGACCGTCACAGCTGGTGTTACAGCTTTCGTCCCTCTACTACGCCACGGTGACCCACAAGTCGCCGCCTTCTGCCACCCAGTTCCTCAAACACACGGTTCTTGTGGCAAGGAAAAACGCTGTATTTACTGCAGTATTTGTGCCTTTCTAAACCATGTGTAACGTGTAAAACCGTGCCACTGCTCTTATTAGGACAAAGTTTTTGAGAGTTGTGGCCCTAACTTCATCCTCCCCGCGATTGGGCCCGGTGATTTTTACTGTGCGGTTTTGCACCACGTGGCAGATTTGAGGAACGCGGATGTGGCATCACAGTATAGCTGACTACATCCCACACCACCAACCGTGTATCACAGCCGTGGGCTGGAGTTCCTCGTGAAGCGGTCAGTCAGCTGAACAACGCACCCCGAACACTGTTTTCTCTTTTCACCTGAACTTCCCTTTTGCCTTGTTGTTGTTGCTTCCTGGGGATCGCACATCCGTCCCCATCCCCGCGTAGACCATTAGGAGCTGTGCCTCCGCCTCTGTTTTCTTGGGAACCCAGGACAGAACACTGCACATGTAGGGGACGGCAAGTGCACCAGGGAGAAAGCGGGCTTGGGGTCCCTTAGAACAGGAAGAAAGCCAGCATGGCAGATACTCAGTGCAGGAGACGGTAGGGGCTTGATGGGTAGAGAAGGGCGGGATCTTTTACTTAAGGTTTGGTCAGCCGGGGAAAGGAGTCTGGACATCAGCTGAATTGCAGGGAGAAGCTACTGGATGGTTATAATCCTTGGGAGTGACGTGATTTGGTTTGTATAGTAAAAAGGTAACTTTGGCAGAGGTGTGCAGGGTGGATTGCAAGCAAGACTGTAAGGGGGGGAAGGGGGGGCGCATCAGGCCCAGGTGAAAGATGAGGTCTGGGCCAGGGTGCAGAGGAGGCCTCGGAGGTGGCAGGCATCACAGTTGCCCCCGTGGACATGGAAGGAAAGGGAGAAGTTCTGCAGGACCCACGGTCCGGTTTTGTGCATTTTGTTATTTTGCAGTTTGGGGCAAGTCACTATTCTCTAGCGAAAGGAAGAAAACACATAAAAAAAAATTAATAGGGGCACCTGGGTGGCTCAGTCGGTTAAGCGTCCGACTTCGGTTCAGGTCATGATCTAACGGTTCGTGGGTTAGAGCCCCGCGTCGGGCTCTGTGCTGACAGCTCAGAGCCTGGAGCCTGCATTGGATTGTGTCTCCCTCTCTCTCTGCCCCTTCCCTGCTCACACTCTGTCTCTCAAAAATAAATAAGCATTAAAAAAATTTTTTTTTTTTTAATTAATGAAGATTCTTGAGGGTGGAGGCGAAGTTGCAAAAGTGCAAAGCTCATCGGCTGGCTTTGGAATTAAAAATAAAAAGAGGGGTGTGTGGGTGTTTGACAAATTATGCAAGGAAAGGCGGTTGCTTCCATTCATCCCTTTCAGGGAACAATAACCACAACATGATAAGCCGCAGTGCAATGCTTGTCTAGGTCTGAAACGTGGCCAAAGAAAGGAAAGATTAATCACACAGGGAAGGCTGATATCTCAGGGGCAGATTAAGACAACAAGCTGGCAATTTTGAGTCTGATTAGAAACAGCTAAAATCAGAACTTCCAGTTAAGGACTATACTTTACGCAGCCCTCTTTTTTGAGGGGGGCTCGGGAGTAAGGAGCGAGATTGATTTAAGTTAATTAAGCCTGGTGCTTAATTAAGTGTTCTCAGATACAAACTGTATCCTTTTTGAATGGCTAATGCAAACCTGGGTTCACAGCTCCATTAAATTTGCTGGCTGGAAGTTTTAAGGAGATGGGGAGGTTTCCATTAGGTACATGAGCCCAGGCATTTTGCCAATACCGGAGTTATGGAGTGACAGGATGGGTGACTTAGGGAAGGGACAGATCTCCTGCTAAGGACAGTCAGGCAGCCTGGTGAAACAGAAAGGGTCTAGATTTTGGGGTCAGATGGCTTCTCATCTCCACGGGGCCTCTCACCAGCAGGGTGACCTTGGCCATGTATCCTAACGGACTCCTCAATATTTTCGTCACGCAAGACGCCTGTTGTGACTCCACCCTCACGCCCGATAAGGATTTTTGTCCACAAGCTACACTTATCAAGCCCTACTTAATTTCCATTTATGATTAATCAAAAATGCACACAGTAATGGCAATAGGCAACATTTACCACATGCTTCGTATGTTCGTTCCAGGTACTACTGTAAGTACATGACATAGATGAAATGCTGAATCCTCTTACCATTTCTAAGCGGTAAACACTATTATCCCCACTTTACAGAGGAGAAAACAGAGGCACAGAGAAATACAGTAACCTCCCCAAGGTCACGCAGACAGTACATGATAAAAAAGAAATCTGGACCCAAGATTCTGATTGAACACAAAGGAACAGTTTTAGTTTGCGTTGGCCTGGACCTCTTTTGTCTCTCCTAAGGGCCGGCAGCCAAAGTGTCACTGCTCTGGCCTTTGCTTTTTAAACTGGAAAACAGATAGCATCCCTGCTTTAACCTCCCTCGAGGAGTGAAAAGGCCCCATGTCAAGGTGCTTAGAAAGCTTTACAGGTATGTGGTGCATAAGGATGATGGTGGAGGGTTTGTGTGCTCACGCTGGAGCCTGTTAGCAACACTCACACGCCCAGCAAATGAACTGGTGGTGATAATGCATCTCAATCAGATGAATTTGGTCACGTAGGTCATTCGGTGTTAATCAAGTGTTCGGATTTACAGAGATGGTGCCACTGCCTTCTGAGTCACCGGGTTCAGTGAACGCACACTTTGGTAGTTTTGTGTGTGTGTGTGTGTGTGTGTGTGTGTGTGTGTGTGTTGGGGTATGACCTCAGGGGCTCTCTAACATGATGCTCCTATCGTCAGAAGGGACCAAATGCTGGGGGCAGCATCTGTTTTAGATGCTTTTTAGAGTGGTGCCAGGGTTTCACCTTTGCTTCTCTTGTGGCATGTTCTCCCCAATGTGCTTCTCAATCTCAGGCTTCCAAAGGGACAAGGACAGCTAGTATTTATTATGGTGTCCTTGCCGAATCCTTGCACGGGAAGCAGACGTTCACAGGCTCTGGAGGCCAACAGCCTGTGTCCAAGCCCCAGCCCCACCTTGGTGGGGCCTCTGGCTGGTCACTCTGTCCCTGAACATCAGCTTCTTATCTGTAAAAGTGGGGTAAGAACAGTACTTTCCTCAGAGTGGTTTTGAGGGTTCAGGGAGAGTTCTAGGAATATGTCCAACTTCAGGGCAGTACTCAAGAATCTTAGTCCTTAATTTTAAACTCATTTACTTCTCATAACAGCCCCATCGGGGAGATAAGATTCTCTCCAGAGGCACAGAGAATTAGGTGAGTGACATGTCCAAGGCCACATGTCTGCAAGAGGCAGAATGGGGATGTGAACACAGTCCCTAGGGCTGAGCTGCAGATCATTGGCGGTAAAGAGAGAGAGAGAGAGAGAGAGAGAGCGAGCGAGAGCGAGTGCGGGCTGGGCTGCACAGCTGGCTTTGCCACTCTGACAAAGTCACTTCAGCGCTCTTGGCCTCAGTTTCCTCATCTGTGAAATGGAATAACGCTAGTCCTTATTGTTATGAGTATCCAGTAGAGCGCAAAGTCAAGGTATTGGGCTACTATTAAATGATGTGGAAGAAAAAAGAATTCCTTAGATAGACCTTCCTGTCATTTGACCTATATTTCTAGACAGACTGCCTTTAGGGCAAACCTTGGGTACCAAGTTCTGCCAGGAGACACATGGCCAACCTTGAGTTCCCAGGGCTGCGCTGTCCTTGCCGTCTAGAGAAGCAGCTTAGGACAAGCAGTACATCCAAACCAAGTGCTACCGGGGGTACACGAGGTCCCCCTCCCTGTAGTGACGGGTTCTACTTGTCACTGCAGACACCTCGGGTCAGGGATTAGGTATGATGTTGAAGACACAGACGCTGGCTTAAATGCCATGCACTGAGGACTCACTTTGAGGTCAAGGTCACCTTGTAGCTCTCAGACCAGAAGAAATCATATGACTATTCCAAGCCTGCCTTTGAGGATTCCTCCTCCCAGATGGCTTGATGCTTTCATCTGGTGGATTTTGGGAAACATGTTACTGATAGTCCCGATTGTATATCCTTCCCTGTATCCATCCTACTCTTTTTTAAAAAAAATTTTTAAATGTTTATTTACTTTTAAGAGAGAGAGCAAGTGAGCATGAGCAGGGGAGGGGCAGAGAGAGAAGGAGACACAGAATCTGAAGCAGGCTCCAGGCTGTCAGCTCACAGAGTGATGCAGGGCTCAAACCCACAAACGTAAGATCGTGACCTGAGCCAAAGTCAGACGCTTAACCGCTTAACCGACTGAGCCACCCAGGCGCCCCCCGCAACCCATACTCTTTGACATGTAACCTTGTTGAGCTCTCCCACTGTGACTCTGGCCATGTGACTTGCTTTGTCCAACTGGAGGTTTGTTAGCAGACAGGATGCAAGCCAAGGCTTGCAAAAGCACGAGCACCTTTCAGATTGCACCCTTGCTCCTATGCCTGAGCAAGACTACTAGAGGGTCAACCATGTGTGGCGCTTTACACTCACCCCTGTCATCCCAGCTGAGGTCATCTCAGATCAGCCAACCCCAAAGATGCGGGTAAATCCAGCCATGATCAGCAGAGCCACATAACCTTTAGCTAACCTCAGGTTCATGAGTGAACCCAATCCATGAAGGCTAAATCCTGTAGATTATGAGCTAAATAAATGCTTCTTGTTGTTCATGGGTGAGGTTGGTAGTTGCTTGTTATGAAGCACTATTGTGGTAATAAATAGCTGATACACACATACATATGTATATATTAAAAAATACAGTGCATTATGGCTATGGTTATAATTTGCTACACAATCTAAACCTTCCTTTCTCTGCTTTTGGAGATACTGGGGCAAAATGTTTCCATATTGCATAGACATGCACACTCGATGTAGACCCAGTCATATTATCCCAATGAAATCCTGATCCAAGAAAATGGAAAATTCTAGAGGCTTTTCTCTCCCCCTTAGGTCTCATGCCTCCTCTTCCAGTCCACTTATTTTAAATAAAAGCCCAATGTATATTTTAAATAGATAGATAAGGTCCCACTCAATGCCACGAATCTGCCCTTCGGATGGTCAACAAGACAGTGCTTCTTCTACAAATGCAGCTACTTAGTCCTCCTACTTAGAACTGCCCCTCTGCCTTCAAACCCCATCCTCTCTCCAGGAGCCTTCAAAGTACCTACAGCCGCTGCCCCCAGACAGCCCTCCCTGGAGCCACCAGCAGGGCACCCGTGCTCCCCCAGCACCACCGGTGTGCTCCGCGTGGTACTGCCCTTGGCGTTTTGTTAGGTGGCAAACGCAGACAAACTGAATTCCAATCCCCTCTTACAAACAGCCCCTCTTACAAACAAGAAGCCTCGCAACTTCAGGCAAGTTCCCCAACCCCTCTGAGCCTCAGCCTCCTCGTCTACAACAAGGTGGAGATAATGAGAGTATCTATCTCACAGGACGAATGCGAGGATTAAATGAGATAGTACAGCACCAGCGCTCAGCATTGTGCGAGGCACAGTAAGCCCTTAATAGATGTGAGCTATTATTATAATTGTATGCATGGTACCATGGGAACCTGAAATCCTAGCTAGCAGTTATTTAATACTTACCATGTGCCTACTGTTTTGAGTATTTTAAGAACCGTTTTAGTGCTTTTTATACGTTTATTTCATTTTTTAAACCTCATGACAACAGTTAGGTTGTCCTATAGGTAGTGTTATCGCCAATTTATGGATGAAAAAACAGAGGCACAGAGAAGTTAAGTAACCTACCTAAGAGCATACAGCTAATAGATCACCATGATAGCACTCTCCACTCTCCCTACTTTATTACAGTTATTAACCCATCCTTCCCAATGGGGGTCTGGGATGTGTAATTAATTTGTGCCTTCTCAATGCTCAGCACATGTCAGACCATCATATTGGTGGAGGCTGCCACAGAATGTTCCGTGTCTCCTTGGTCTTTTCTCTTTCATCTCAAGCCCCCTTGAGGGCAGAGGACTGGGTCTCCTGATCCCTGCACCTGCTCCTTACTGAATCGACCGGGTGGGACCAGATGGCGCCTTGAAGAGGAAACGAGCCCCTTCTCACAGTGGCGCACACACGCTCTGGGCTCTCCACACGCCGTCTCGCAATCCAGCTTGATTCAAGGCACAGGAAGCAAACAAGGCTTTCGGCAGCCTCAGGCGAGCTGGGGTGAAATTAGTAGATTGGTGTACAAAGAAGCGTTTTAATAATGCTATCACGCTACCCGTCCTCACGGAGCCGTTGTGACATTCCGCATTAAAAAAGTGACAACTCTCAATTGCTGCATGTAACGGAGGCCTGGCATCACAGTGGCGCCCAGCCCCCAGAACACTTGCATTTTCTGGCGACGGATGGCACGCAGGGATCAGGGGAAACTGATGGCTTCATATAAAAATGTCTTTGTAAACCCCTCTAAGCCCTTTGTAGTGTGGTGGTTCTTCTGCTCACCTGGCGGGAGCATAATTTTTGTTAAATATTAAGGAGCTGTTTGTTGAAATAATGTTGTCATGGTAACTGGGTGGGGGGAGGGGTGCTGAAATAGTCTGGTGCTGCCCGAATTACAGCATATTAATCAAGTGCGTGGTGCTATTTAATGAGTTTCCCTGTATGCCTCCCCATAACAATGAACGCAGAGGACCCAAGGACTTGGGGTTGTGTCTTTGTCACTCTTAAAGACGTGTTCTCTTGGGGCACCTGGGTGGCTCAATCGGTTAAGCATCTGACTTCAGCTCAGGTCATGATCCTACGGTTTGTGGGTTCCAGCCCCGTATTGGGCTCTGTGCTGACAGCTCAGAGACTGGAGCCTGCTTTGGATTCTGTATGTCTCTCTCTCTGCTCCTCCCCCTCTCATGCTCGGTCTCTCTCAAAAATAAACATTAGAATTTGTTTTTTAAAAAGGCATGTTCTCTCACCCATTCCTGGTGCTGTGCTGTGTTTGCTGGATAGACGGATGGATGGACAGATGAATGCCAGAACCAAAATTTTAAATGGTTCTCATGAGAGCTGTTTCTGACCACTCTCCCACTTTACAGTGGGAAGGAATTTTGCAGAGAGTTGGGGAGAGCCTGAGAAGGGGGAAGGCACAGCCAATGATTCCCTTGCCTGAAAAAAATCAATGGAAACAACAGGGAGGCAAGGCAGGCGAGTGCAGACTCGGACTGCCTGGGTTCAAATCCCCATTCCATCTCCTCCCACTGTGTCACTTGTGAGCGAGTGGCCTGCTCTCCCAAGTGGCTTGTCCCCCCATGGATGCACCTGGCTGGTGAGGGGACGACAGGTGACGCTCTTACCCAGAGTAGGTGCCCAATCACATACTGACCACCACCCCTGTGTTCCCGCCCCCACCTGGAGGGGAAAACCCCAAGGGGGCCCCATGGTGCTTTCACGGTCTAAAGGTCTAACCCGACCGTGACCATATAATACAGGATCCAAACCCAGGTCTGGTCGACTCAACTGCCTTGTTCTTTCTGAGGTTGGCAAACTTTTTCTGTAAAGGGCCAGATAGTAAATATTTTAGGCTTGCTGGGTCACATGCACTCTCTGTTGCGTGTGTGCGTGTGTGTGTGTGTGTGTGTGTGTGTATTTAAAATCCTTTAAAAATATAAAACCATTCTTAGCTCACAGGCTGCTCAGAGATAGGCATAGTTGGCTGATCCTTGCCATGCTGTCTTATGAGGAAACAGGAAAAAAGGAAAGCAAAGTTAAAGGAGATGTATACGTGGCTTTTTCTCCCACTAAAAGTGGGTTGAAGCTACACATAAAAAAGAAAAACTTGGGTCTGGCAATTTTACTTTAAAAATCAAAATAAAACCAGCCCTGGTGATTTCTTGGGAGTCCTGCAAGGCTCGTTTTCTGGTTGACGAAGGGAGGCATGGAGAAGTGGGGTGACCGGGGCCAAGGTCACACGGCTAGTGAAGGACAGAGCCGGCACATAAACCCTAGGGGGTCTGGTGCCAGAGAACTTCACCACCACTCCATCCATCTGCCTCCACTCTGTTTTCTGTTATTCCAACACTCTCGACATCTTCCACCAGCTGACCTGGTAAAGAGCCAGACTCTGGGGTCTGGCAGACCTGTGATCCAGCCCCAACTCTACTGTCACTGAATGTGTCACTTTGGATGTGACTCATTTTTTGGTGCCTCAGTTTCCTTGACGGTAAAATGGGGGTTATTTGCTGTACCCTGCCTCTGGGTGGTTAGTTTAGCAAATGGCCTTGGTCATGGCAAATATTGCCTAAATATTACAACACTAATGACAATAGCTGTGGCAGGCAGAAAAACAGCCCCCAGACATGCCCAGGCCCTAATCTCCAGAGCCTGTGAATGTTACTTTAAATGGCAAAGAGGAATTAAGGTGGCTAATCAGCCGACCTTAAAATAAAGGGAGTATCCTGGATTATCTGTGTGGGCACAATGTAATCACAAGAGTCGTTAGAGATTGAAAAGAGATGCGGAAAAGTCAGCTTCAGAGTAATGCAGCAGGAGGGAAACTCAACTGGCCACTGCTGGCTTTGAAGATGGAAGAACCATGAACTAAGGAATTAGGGAAGCTTCTAGCAGCTGGAAAAGGCAAGCCACGGATTCTCTACAGAGTCTCCAAAAAGGAATGCGTCTTGTTGCCACCCTGATGTTAGCTCAGCGAGACCCATTTCAGACTTCTGACCTCGAGAACAGTGTGAGTGGTTTCAGGCACGAAGAGCGTTTGGAACCAGGGAACAGATACCCTGTTGGCCATACAAAGGAGAAGCCTCATCAGCTGAGAGCTCACTTAAACCAAAGATAGCATCCTGCCCGGGCTGGTGGGTGAGCCAGCCTCCCCTGTACACTCACTGATGCTGCTCAAACAGCAATCCTTGGCTTAGGCATGGACACGTGACCCGAACCCCTCAACCCCAGGGCATCCGCTAGGATGGCCACCAAAGCAAAGCTCTCTTTCTGTGGGGGTTGCCGAGAGAAGCTGCTGGATCTTTGGGGGGAAAACTTGCCTGAGCGAAGCCCACACAAGAAATCTGAGTCTAGAGACAGAGAGAAGCGATGCCTGCTGACATTGTTTAGATCCAGCTGGGCTCAGGGCCAGAGCAGCTCAGACTTTTCAATTACATGAACTGCTTTTTTGTTTTTTATACTTCCGTCAATTTGAATCAGATCTCTAAGCTTGTAACCAAAAGTCCGACTAATATAATTGAATATCCACTTGAGCCTTGTTACCTCCTGGTTCCAGGTGTTATCATTCCCTTGGCCAATAAACTGTGGGCTCTGAAATAACACGGAACAGGGTTCAGGGCAGGGCACCAGGGCAAGCGTTAGATGGACAGGAGGGGAAGGTGGGAGGCCATCTCTCCTGTTCAACTCAGATACAGAGTCTACTGCTGCTGGAGGAAGGAGCAGAGGACCCCTCACGTGCTGAGTGGGAGTGTGGTTTGAACCCGCACCTGGATTGTGCAGAACCGCCCGCCTTTTATGGGGTCTTCATGTCCAGTGGGGCAGGACTGAGTGAATTTCATATTAGCGGCACCTGGGACAGCGGTAGCTCTGTTTCCCGACTGAGTTGTTTTTTCCGGTCTTGCCTCTTAAATGTGGATAGTGTCCCCGGGTTCTGCCCCCTGCTCTGAGCAGTCCCTGAGAGAGCATGCAATCACCCCATGGCCTTGCCTTGCTCCTCCGTCAGCTGTCTGTCCATCTCACTCCTTCCCAGTAGGCCTGAGGGACGTGGCACATGCCCTTTGGGAATGGTGACAGTCGCCCATGTTGATTTTTCACAGGACAGCCGGGGGGGGGGGTGGTGAGGCCACAGCTGGGGAGGGTGATGCAATTTGTAAAGAACCCGGTTGATGGCCTTCTCTTCCTCCCCCAGGACCACCCCTGTCAGGTTGACAACCACCGACCTCTGGGTGGAGGACTCCGGAATGAATTCCTCCTGTCCTGGGCTCGCTTATGCCCATGTTGGACATCCCCAATAGGATGAGGACACGAATACTAACACTAAAAGTTAATATCAAGACCACTGCTCCCGTAGGGCAAGGTTGCCCCTACTAAGCACTCTCCGTCAGCACAGCTCCTAACGCCACATGTCCTGACCGAACAGCCTCTCAGGCAGCTAATAACTGTGTAATCCCCATTATATAGACGAAGACGCTGAAGCTCTGGAAAAGGAAATGACCCCTCCAGGGTCACACGGCTGGTAAATGGTGGAGTTGGGATTTGGATTCATGCCATGTGGACTCCCGAGACCACGTGCCTGACCACTTGCTCTACGCTGCCCACCCCGGTCCCTGGGCATCCCACACGTGTGTCAGCTACTACCTTCCCAGCGCCTTCTGTACCACCTGGCACGTTTTCTCTATCTGTTCACTACCACGCTCAGCAGGATCTCCCTCAGATTCCCAAGCCAGGAGTGTAGGGCTCCCTCTGGACTCCTCTGTCCCCACTTTCTGTGTTCAAGACCGGTCGGTGCTTTCTCTGAACTAGTACGCTGGGGGCAACTCCCCTCGCTTCGCCTCTGCCGTGACTGTCCGTCACAGTTCACACAGTCACACCTTCTCTCCAGGGCCATCTCTCTGCAGCTGCCTCCAACTGCGTCTTGCCTTTGATCTGTCTTACCTGCAGCCTACTCCCTGCACGGTGACCACGTCGTGCATCACATCACCTGCTTGGTTTCCAACTTCCGACAGCTGTGTATCGCTTCCTGCGGAGTCCAATCCTGACCGTGGCGTTTGAGGATCTCCAGGCTTTGACTCATCCAAGCTTGCCCATCTCAACTGCCTCGTGCTCCTCCCTCAGGCCCCACCTGCTCCAGCAACGCCGGATTTCTGGCATCCTCCAAATGTCCCAGGTGTCCTCTCCCTCTGCATCTCTGCCCATGATTCCACAGCCACCTATCTGCAGAAATTCTCCCCCTCCCTCAGGCTCTAGTTGAAAGCCTCCTGAACCCACAGGCAGAAGGAAGGATGTTGTTTCTGTGGGCTGAAACTTAAAATCTTGCTGGTGTCAATCAGGCTATCACATGACACACTGATTTCTGCATTTCTTACTGATTTTGATTTACTCACTCTGTGCCAGTCCCTGTTCTAAGCGCATACCATAAACTCAGGAGTCCTAACTACCCTGTGAGCTGGCCCATTTTACAGATGAAGAAACTGATGCACACAGAAGTTGAATAACTTGGCCAACACTGGGGTCAGTGAGGGTGGAGCTGGGATGCTAACCCAGCCAGTCCAGCTCCAGAGCGCATGGTCTTAATGACCCTGTGGCACTGCCTCACACTGGGTGGTGGGGCCATAAGGTCCATGGGGATCCAAAGAGGGGACAGGGGCCTCAGAGGAAGCTGCAGGACTTGCTGAGTTTCAAGTGCTAAGGAGACAGCCCTGGCTGCCCGGGCCTCCAGGTGACAGCTCCCCAGGAGAGCCTATGCTGGCTGTCCCCCCTCCCCGCCAACCACAAGGCCTCCCCTCTGCTCCAAGCACTCTCAGCCCCATCCTCAGGAGCGAGAAGACGAGGCTGGACAAGGATGAGGACAGGGACCCACAGCACAGTCATCACACAGGGAGTGGAGGCTCAGGGGAAAGAAGGGGAGGGAGGGTGAGGGGTCCATGCCCCTCCTCCCCTGCCCGTGGGGCAGTGGGCAGGCTGCTGGCCAGGCCTTCTCCTGGGGCAGGGAAGATGAGGCTTCTGGCGGGGGAGCAGGGCACGGGCTGCAGAGCGGTTCTGTTCCAGTCCAAGGAGAAGCACGAGGCTGTCCACACCGGGGCCGGAGAAGGCGGGACAGATGCTCCAGGCACCAGAGCAAAGGGTGTGCGCTTGTCCAGTGCCCCCTTAGAACCTCTGCTCTCAGCCAACAACCCAGGAGTCCTGACCAGCTCCCCTGGGCCTCCCAGGCCTGTTCCCCCACCCTGGGCTCCTGTGACTGGGGAGTATTGCCCCTCCGGCCACGTGGGTTCCTCTCCCTGCCTCTCATAGATTCAATGGGTCTTGATTTCTTTAAGTGAGAACTTCTTTCTCCTGAAGATTCTCAGGGACTAAGGCCCCAACTGGAGTTCCATTTCCAATTTCCTACCCATTTTTAACAAGTAGATCCCCTCTTTGACACGCTCACACTCAAATTCACTTGGTATCAATTCGGCATTTTTCCACCTTTGCTGTCCCGACTCTCCCTATGGAGGGAGCGGTATTTGGGTGTTGACACCTGCCGAGTTAAAGGGAAGACAGGGACACGGTCTAGTCATCCTCTAGGGAGACCTGCAACCACAGCCTTCACGCACGTGCCCGTCGGGACCCTTGGAGCATCAGCTCCTACACCCAGACGACCGAGAGCAACTCCAGTTGAAGGTTTAAGCGGACTTTCCCGTTGAAAAATCATTGGAAATAAAAAGGAAGAGGCTCTGAAAAACAGGAGTCATTTGAAAAGTATGATACTATTTTAAAAAAATCTATCTGTAACAGCATTTTCTCGAACATATTGTAAGAAGAAAGCTATGCTTTCGGGGACTATAGATAGGAGGTGGTACAGGGGAGAAGAAATAGCATTTTTTGACCAGCTTTTGTGTGCACGATCGCCTGCTAGGTCTCTTCTGCGTTTTTATCTCATTTACTCTCCCAAACAGCCCTATGGGGTGTATTATTTCCCCATTTTACAGATCGGGAAGCTCAGGGAAAATCTAGTTCTGGACTGTTTTGTCTCATCTTGTGCATATAATTCTGGAAAAACAGCTTATTCCTGGCTAGTGCAGCCAGCTCTAATTCAAATTCTCTGGCAATTTGAAATAGAAGTCAAGCTGCCCATTGAATGGTTTTGTACCTCAAAAACACTCTGCTTTTATCAGAGTTTCTTTTGGTGGTATCCATACTTCGCACACAAACAGAGTAAGTTGTGCTAGAAGTACAGGTCAGCTGCGCTCAGCCCTATGGTCAGACTTGCGAAGCACAGATCACCGCGGACCAGTTAACTACTTGCGAGTTCATTTCATTCCATTCACTGAAAGGTAACAAAGCTCCTGAATGTAGGGGACACCCAAAGATTAAGACTCTTCACTCACTCGGGTGGGTTCTAAAGTGGGCCAGATTAATGAGGTTTTGCTGTGCTGTGTCTCTCTGAGGCAAAACAAGGCTGTTGATATAAAACATGAAGCACGGGGCGGGGTGCGGGCGGCGGGGGGGTAGTGCAGGCATGCCAAAAACTGCCACAGATGCTACTGTCCTCTGCCTGAGCAGACATCACTAATCCATTGCAGCACACCATTTCTTAGATAGTCCTCAGAATCCTTCTCAATATCCTGCCCGTGGCAGCCAAGACCAGTTGATCAGCGTTGGCAGAAGATGAAATCTATTTACCATCCCTGACCTAGCCTGGTCACCTCATCTAAATAGAGGTGGCACAGAAGCTGAGAGAAGCTGTGTGACTGATGGAGCTCCCTCTTTGAAGCTGGCCAGGAAAGCCCCTCCTCCCTGTATCCGTCCCACTAAAGGCAGAAGTAAAATTGAGGTCACTTGGCAAAATGTTAGACATCTTTGAAGATCCCCTAGGCACAGGGGCAGTGCTTGTGTGCTAAGTGATTCTGGCTCACTACGGTCCTACTGTCCAGCTAGGATCACGGTGTGACAGGCAGGGGAGGCGAAAGGTGGGTCCCTGAGCAAGCCCATCCTGCAGTCCAGGTCTATTACTAAAGCCTGATAAATGTTTCAGGCAAATGCAATTTTTTTTTAAGGTAAAAGCAAAGCAAAGAGTTTATTGAAAGGGAAAGCACACGCCCAAGAAGGGAGTGCCAGCTCTGAGAGGGAGCCACCCCAGGAAGCCTGGGTCTCACCCACTTACTGGGACGTTAAAGGTTGAATGTTCACGGGAGGGATGGGGGATCTTTTCCTTTAATGCTGGAGGAGCTTTGAGGGACTTTGCACATACCTAGTTTTGGTCACTTGATGCATGTGTCCTGGCACTTGCCAGGAGTATACCCCGAATATCGAGTATACTCTGTGCCCTCGAGTACCCCTGGTGGACAGGTCGTTCTCAGTCCTTTAAGGCACTTACGCGCACGTGTGGGTCTCAAAAAAACAAAAACAAAAAACGAAAAAGGAGCCTGGGCATTTTATTCTTTAGTCAGGTCCCTGACTGCTTGTAGGCTGAATGTTGCTTAATGCATGACAGCCTGTTTTTTATTGTTCCCTCATCCCTATTCTAACCTGCCTATAACACCATCACCCTGCCTCTCTGCACAGCTGGCTCTCCTTAGGGTCCCTGGCTCCCCACACCTGCATGACTCACACATGTAGCAGGCACTCCTTTACCCATTTTGGAGATGCCGGACCCTCTCTGCCTGTGGCGCCCGACACACACTGGAGCAAGCCGGATAGCATCCTGGGCCACTGTATCCTGCCTCAGACATGGTTTCAGAGGTGGCCGCTCGTAGGTGCCAGCAGCGCGCCCCCATTTAGCCTGACTGCCGACTCTAGTCTTGGGCAATCAAGGCTGCCTCGGTGTCTCTTACAGGTGTGTGCCCACACCAGCCCACAGGGGCCCTCCATGGAAATGCCCTCCAGACTCTCCTAGGTCTGCTTTCAGGGCAAATATGGGCATTTTGTGGAGTCTGAGGCTTGGAGTTAGGCAGATGCCAGCTACACCCAGTTCAGGCAAGTGCAAATTTTTATCTGGAAGCTGCCACAGGTCCTGGTGTAGTGGGTGGTGTCTGCATCGTTCGGACAACTGGTCTCCCAGTGGAGGTGGCGTCACCAGGGAGGGGACAGGGAACGGGCTTCGGCTGGGAGACTTGAGATTATGCTACCCAAGCTCCCGTCTTTAGTGATTTTCTGTCTGCATCAACAGAATCTTTCTTTTGTACAGTGCTTTTCAAGTTGTTAAGACCATTTCTGCAAGAGAAGAAGGCTTGCACTGGGTTCCCTTTCACTGGGGGACAGGGAGGTCCGGAGACGTTGGACCACTTTCCAGGAGGGCCCCCAACAAGTAATAAATGGCTGAGCTGCCCTTGCCTTTGGAAGGGTGCCAGGACTACAATGGCCCATCAGAGGGAGAGCAGGAAAAATAGAGCCGCCTTGATCACCTCCTCACAGCATCACCGTCTTAGAGAGTGGGCTCAGCGGTGAGATTGCTTCCCTGTCCCCCCACCCTCCAGCTGAGCCAGGTCTTCTGACTCCCAGCCCAGAGCTCTCTCCTCTGACTCATGCTGTCCCATCACTGAGCCTGCCCCAACACTGGACACTGTCCTGTCCCAACACTGAACCTTAATTCAGGGTCATGCCCCACATGTAGAACAAAAATAGGGCTCAGGGTTATTGGCACTTACTATGTCCTGGCCTATGGCCCAGCGGCTAGTGGAAGAGGTGAGATTTGAACCTGGGAAGATCGATTCCGGGGGCCCCGCTCCTCTTAACTAGACATCACCTCCCCGGGTGCCTCCTCGTTGTTTTCCCTTTCAGTCATCTGACAATCACTTACTGAGCGCCTACTATGTGCCAGCTCCTGTGAATCAAAGAACACAGCCCCTGTCCTCAAAGCCCCACTCCTGTTTGAAGATTTGCCAAGGAAGCATCAAGCCATGGCTCAAAAGCATTGTTCAGCCCTCTGTTCCCATTGCTGGTCTTCAATACCCCCCTCTCCACCGCCCCCAGCACCCCCCCACCCCCAGCGCTCAGGACTCAGCTGAACAGACAGCCTATGCACAGCGACTGTCAAACTCAATTCTTATCCATGCTGTCAGTTTCTTAAAGAAAAACCCCATCTCTGGCCTCCCACTGCACCCTGCCCTCAGGGGCCCTTGATAAATATTTACAGCTGCAGCTGACCCAGGCCCAGGGGAAGAAGGCCCAGTGACAAAGCACAAAGGAAGCCCGGGGGCTCATTACTCAGACCTTCCCCTTCACCGTGGGTGTCCCTCTCGCGTACTGTCCCCACCTGGGTCTGGGTGCAATTCTTCTCACGCTAGCTTGAGTCTGGGGTACTGGTCTTGCCAAAGTGCCCCACCCCCCTTAGGAAGCCACCCTCACTGTCCCCCCACAGCCTGGGGGACTGGGGGGCTCCAGTGTCCCCCATGCCTTCTTTTCGGGTCTGTGTCGCCTGGATCAGAGCTCTAGATGGTATGACTAGCCGGTTAATCTTTCGGTGGTCCTGGCATGGGACAGGAGCCTCTGGCCAAAACCCCCACCACGCTTGGAGAGCTGCCCACCCCATCACGTTCACGACGTGCTGTGATATGTGTGTCTGTCTGGTGGTAGTTCAGGTACAGCAGGGGCCGGTGGACGACAAGTCATAGGAAGAGCTGAGGATCATCGTATCCAGCAACTTCCAAACCGTTTTACAGCAGAACCACACCAAACAGGTAGCGCTGAGAGAATGTGCACACTCACAAGCCCCCTCACTCTTCCTAAGTCCGCTACCCCTCACCCTAGAACCCCTGGGGGTTCTAGGTCATCATGGAACAGTCTGTAAAACACCAGTCAAAACCACTCCTTCCTTCAACACCGATGCTTCTGCAACCTGCACTTGAATTCTGCCAGTGACAGGGAACTCACTACTTGTAGTGGACACCTACGTCACCTTTGCATACCTCTTCTGGTAGGAATTTTTCCTTAGGTTGAGTCAACAGCTGCCCACTTTTCTTCAATGACAGCCCTTTATATGTGCCAAGGTGGCTTTCTCACCTCACCTCCTCAGGTCTCCGCAGGGCGATGGGTTACAAACTGGAGGGGACCAGGTAATGTCCTCTCTCTTCTAAGAATACCTCCCTAATCCTGGTTAAAGGCTCCCGAAAACAATTCCAGGCCTAGGCCCTCAGGATGGTGCATCTGAGCAGAGAAAGGAAGCCCAGACACCTACACACTCTGTTTGCTTCTAGGGAGGGACTGGCAGGACCCCTCTGAATTGCGAGGGACTCACACCTAGCTTCTCTGTGCCATTTCCAGGCGCATCTGGAGGGAAACGGTTTGAAGCTGCAAAAGTCGGACGCCCTCAGGACAGGCTCCAGGACCGGCCGCCCGCGCCCCCTACTCATCCCCTTCCCCTTCTTGAAATCCAGCTGAGGTTGCATCCAACGCATTGTCACTCACCAGTCCCGGGTTGCTTACATCCTGGGAATCTTGGTATGCTTGAACTCCAAGAGCTGCCAGTGTGTCAAGACCTACAAAGAGGAGAAACTCAATGTTAAAAGCCGGGCCGACCACCTGGGTGTCCAACTCTCTTTCCAGGCGGGATGGAGGACTGGGAGACTGGGATGGAGACTGGGATGGAGACGGGGGTGGGGGTGGGGGCGGGGAGAAAGGAAAGTAAATAAGGACAAAGCTGCTCGCGAAACCAACCTCAAAACCTCTGGGCTTTGTGGGGATGCTGAGAGGAGAGGGGAAAAACAAAAAGCCCCTCACCCTGGGTGAGTCAGCAGCTTGTTGGGAAGCAGGCCTTTTAGGAGGGGAAACCAAAAGCAGGATCGGATGGGGTGGGGTGGGGAGGTGTCCCGATCCTCACTCCGGCTCTCCTGGAGTCTTTGGTGTCTGATCCTAGCAGCGGCTGGCCGGCCGTGGTTCCATTTTGATGAAGGTGAGGGGGAAGAGGCCTGGGCACAGGCCTCCAGTCAAAAAGGCACCGCAGTCCTTAAAGCAAAAGCCCCAAATCTGTGTTTATATCCTGGGAGGCTCCTGCCAAGCGAACCCCGTGTGCTTTGAAAATTCCTCTGGAGAGCTGTAGCCGGAGGAATAAGGCGTGTGCCCGGCTCCGAGGCTGCGTTCCCAGCATGGCAAGTTGAGGCCTGAGCTCTAGAGGTTTCTGCAGCCGGCGGAGGCCCACCTGCGGCGCACGTGTGCGCGTGGAGCTGCGTGCTGATGAGCCGTGGAGGCCACTCTCCTCACTCCCCACACCCAGGCTGCCTCTAAAGCAAAACTTGTTTTTTCTTGTTTCCCTACGAATTCAGAGGTGAGCAGAGGTTTCTCGTATCCATCGATGCCTGTTTGCAAGGAAGAACCTTTTGACTGGGGAGAAAAAAGAATCTTCATGGCAATAGTTGCCGTCATATACCTGCTCTGTGTTCTTGTTCTTCAAGAGGGAAGTCGTGTCACCTGGGAGCTGGTGGAGAGAACAGCGTCGCAGACCCCACCCAGCCCTACAGCGTCAGAACCTGCCTCCCAACAAGCTTCTCGGGTGATTTCTGGGCACACTAAAGCCCGCCAGGTTCTCATCCATAATCTCGGAAGGAACAGTAATATCCGTCAATAACCGTGGAAGGAAGGAAGTCATAGCCCATTCTCCAGGTGAGGAAACAGGCTCACGAGGCCACAACTCGCTTACTGCTGGCGACTGGTAGAGCTGAGCCAAGCCCGTGCTCGTGTGATTCCCAAGCCGGTGTTCCTTTCCACTGCGTGATCTCGTGATCTCGGGGAAGCAGAATGCGAGGGGGAAGGGATGGGCAGGCCCAGCTGGGTGGGAGGGCTGGGGAAGGGCAGTGGGGGGCCGGGGGATGACCTCAGGCCCCAGAGAGGGAGGGTCCTGGGTGTCCTGGAGAGCCTTCAGAGAGGGAGGCGTTGCATGCTGCGCACTGATTTCCTCCTCCTCACTTTTTGTGAGGGCCCACAAAATTTCCCAGTTAAAGGTTCTGGGCCTTCCTCCTGCAGGAGAATGCAAGCTTCTGTGTTAATCCCAGCGATTAATTTATTTGGATTGCAGGGAGTTTGGGGCTCCTGCCCACTGCACTTAGAACTAACCATCCAGTGGAAGAAGGTCCTGGAAGACCAGCTAGCCTTAGTATTCCAGGCACTGACTTGTGGGAGGGACAATACTCTGTGAAGCCCATTTTAGTTTAGAAAGAGCTTTTTATCCATTAACTAATCGCTTAAAAGAACTTGGGAGAGGTGCCTGGGTGGCTCAGTCGGTTACGTGGCCGACTCTGGCTCAGGTCACGATCTCAGAGCTCAAAGGCTCGTGAGTTCAAGCCCCGCTTCGGGCTCTGTGCTGACAGCTCAAAGCCTGGAGCCTGCTTCCGATTCTGTGTCTCTCTTTCTCTCTGCCCCTCCCCTGCTTGCACTCTGTCTCTCTCTCACAAAAATAAACATTAAAAAAATTAAAAAAAAAAAAAAACTTGGGAGAGTGTCATCAGTGCTATTTTGCAGTTGAGGAAAATGAGGCACAGAGAAGTTAAGTGATTTTCCTGAGGTCACACAGCTTGTGGGCAGGCTGGGGTTGAGGTCCTCTGACGGCTCAGCTGCTCCTGATGGGGAAAGAGATCATGTCTGTCACAGGCTTATGATGCTCTCACTTAGTTTTGCCTAACTCCCCATGGCCTTGCTCTACACTCGGCTCACAGAATGGGTTTGCTGAATAGACTCATGGACCAAGAAGAAAATGGTCCACAGCCCACACAGGGTGTGTGACTGTTACCTTTCTCCATGGAAACTGGCCAGCTGGCCTTCTTGGCTTATCAGGTAGTCACGTATTACACTATGTATCGTTCCTTCTACTGCACTGGCTTCCATAAAGCAGATGAGCTCACACAGGGTATATAGGGGAAGGATGTCAACAAAATCTGGAGGTGGCAGCAGTTCACAGGCAAACGCTCCCAGTACATGAATGCTTTGCCCCAGTGACGCCAGCTGGATGCAAAGCACCCCCCCCCCCCACCCCCCGGCCCCTGGGGAAGCCTGAGTGAGCAAGGCAAGCCTGGAGGCCTCGCTGTCCAGTCGCCCTACGTGCTCCACACTCCTCCTCTCGGCTCAGCGTGGCCACATGCTGTCTTAGAAGCTCCTGTTGCTCGGGCCTCACGGATCTTTGTGCAAAGGCCAAGGGCTAGACCACCCGTCTCTGCTACCCTGTGGCAACAGCTGCAGCTGTCCTCACCTGGAACTTCTGACAAAGGCGTTGTCCCCTCCTGCCTTCACAGCCTCAACCCTTCTCTAGCCCCTCCCATCAATCCCCCCTCTTCCTTTTTAAAATATAGCCCCTGTAGTGACTCGGGCCCTAAGTTACTGATTTTTTTTTTTAATTCAAAATCTAGCATGCCCTTTGAACTGTGTTTGTTTCAATACTAGGATTGAGCTTTATTACAGAGTTGCATGGAGAGTGACGGCTCCGCTGTCCCCCAACTGTCCCCCAAGGTGCTGTGATTTTTGAATTTTCAGTTATCATTACAATCATCCAGCTGAATGTAAGTTGCATCATAGGTACTAATATCTATATATAATGTATACTATATATAGTTATTGAATATCGAACATGTCAATACTGAATACTGACTACATTAAACGTTTGATTAAGTCTTTAAAAACATTTTTTTTAATGTTCATTCATTTTTTGAGAGGCAGAGAGAAACAGAGCATGAGCGGGGATGGGGCAGAGAGAGAGGGAGACACAGAATCCAAAGCAGGCTCCAGGCTCTGAGCTGTCAGCACAGAGCATGATGTGGGGCTAGAAGTCACAAATCGTGAGATCGTGACCTGAGCTGAAGTCAGATTCTTAACTGACTGAGCCACCCAGGCGCCCCTTGGTTAACAGTCTATATTAAGTACCTGATTCTGTGCTAAGCACCAGATAGACATAAAAAAAGAAGACCCAGTCCCTACCTTTAGGAAATTCACAGTATAAAAAAGGAGGAAGATAAAAAATAGACTGACCGTTGAGGGTCCAACTCTTGATTTTGGCTCAGGTGATGATCTCACGGTTCGTGAGACAGAACCCCACGTCAGGCTCTGCATGGACATTGCAGAGCCTGCTTGGGATTCTTTGTCTCCTCTCTCTCTGCCCTCACCAACACCACTCCCCCCCCCCACCGCCAAAATAAAAAATAAATATTTAAAAAATCAGTAATGGACTGAGTCTGAGAAAGGACAATGTGACAGAGGTAGTATGGGGTGGGGGAAGAAGCTAATAGATGCCTCATTTGTCTCGGGATAAAGACCACACTCCTTACCCCAGGGCTTCCAAGGTCCAGATCGGCCCATCTCTCCCTGCCTCGCCTCACTCCAGTGTGTTCTGGGATCCCTGACTGCCAAGCTTCTTGAATCCGTCTATCATCCTTTAGGCAGCCACACGGCTACACTTAGTCTCTTCCTTCAATGCCCTGTCCTCCCCCTTCCCCTAATTAACCCCAACTTACCCTGTAGGACTGAAGGAGGCAACACATAAAACGCTTAGAATCTTGTCAGCAGGTATGGTAGCTACTATTATTACTGACATTTATCACTCTCCTCCGCTGGCCAGGTGATTCCTGAGCAGAGGGAAGCAGAGCAACTTGCAATGGGGCTGCACAGCGAATTATTGCCAGAGCTGGGAGGGGTCTCCATGAATCAGTCCTCTTTTCCCTGTTTACCCTCGGACCCAGCCTGCGAGACACCTGGTCCTAACCAGCACGGGGAACAGCGCTGGTCTAGGAGACAGGACTTCTGAGTCTGAGTCTCACACCCTTGTGCTGGGCCTTCACACCGAGGACTCGACTCCTTGGGACCCTGGATTCCTCACCAACCAAGTGGGGTTCTATCAGAACCTCCTCGTTGGGCCGCACCAGGGAACGAACACCTTGGTGCTGAGCACCGTTCCTGTGTGAGGAAGACGGCAGCTCCCGTTAGGAGCATTATAAATGAATTAAGGGACGTTTTGATGTTCCTCAGCCTCGACACGTGCACGGATTTCCAGTCTTCCTGGCTCAGGACTCCTTTCACCAGAAAGTGTTGGTCATATGGAGCAAAATCCCAGTAAGGAAAAATCTGCCCATGGGATTTTCCCTCCAGCTCCCCTGGTCTTTCCCTTGTGGCCTACTTTAAGCCTCCTGGATTGCTAGACACCTGAAGGAGGAAAGGGGGGGGAAGCTACTTGAACCGTTTGTAGGAGAAAACCACCCCCCACCCTCCACGGTCACCCCCACTAACACAATTTATTCCATTCCGTTTCTTCATTCAGCAAACATTTAGCAGATGAGTAAGAAACTCCAGGTCTGGTAAGCAGGTCATTATGTCCTGCGGTGATGGCCTCATATTGAGGAGAGGGCAAGGAACCCATGGAATAAAGGGGAGGGGGTGACGGGCTCTGGCTGGGGCCAGTCCAGGCTGGACATGAGACAAAGGTCAAGTACAAAGAAGGCGGGAAGCTACAAGTCACTTCTGAGAAGCCATCGTTCTGTAAGCTGGAAGTATAGTTTTAAGTTGCCGGTCTCTGCTCCAGAAAATGTTTCACCTTGATCACCAACAACAGCCTTTAATCCAAAAAGAGCATCACTAGTGAGTGGCTAATGCAACGGCCACCATTTCCCGAGTTCTTGTTCTGTGCCAGGTACTGAGCTGAGTCCTCCAGGGGCCGTCTCTCTCTCTCTCTCTCTCTCTCTCTCTCTCTCTCTCTCTCTCTCATGGCAACTCTGAGGAGCATGTATCCATGTACCCATTTTATAGATGGAAACCTGAATCTCAGAGCGATCAAATACACTGCCCCATGTCACAAGAATTGAAAGTCCAGCACTGGGGTTTTGAACTCTGGCCTGACTGGATAGTCCTTCCATTTCCCACCCCCATACTGGCCTCTTAAACTTTGGCCCCATGGCTGGAGTTGCTGGCAAACTGGGCTACCTCTCCCCCAAGCCCAACCTACTCTTCTACTAAGACCCCCAAGAGTACAGAGAATGCTGAGTTCCTAACCTCCCTGTGGTGTGTGGGTGCAGCTTGACGTCTTGAATGAGAACGCTGAATTCTGCTCTAGAATTGATCTGTATTTGTCTCCAAATATTTCCTCTTCAAAACTGTTAAGCACAACCAACACTCGAGGAAGACGTGCCCAGCACCGGGCAGGGCACGGTCTGTTTTGCTTACTACTGTCCTCATTCTTCCAACAATGGGCACTATGGACCAGGGCTGGGGAGGTAAGGTGAGGCCTTGCAATGGGGCTGGAGATAAAGACTTCGAAGACATTATTGTGCCAACGAAGCACATGGCAATGGCAGCAAGAGCACCAGGCGAGGCACACGGGAGTATAGCAGAGGGGGGCACATCTGAAAGGCGAAGAGGGGAAGGAAGACGAAAAAGCTGGAGAAGGGTGCGTGTGGAGCCCTGCTGGACACAGATACCGGAAGCGGGCTGGAGTGGCCATAGCCAAGCAGGCCAAACAGCAAGGGCCAGACTTTTCAGAGCCCTGCAGGCATTTCAAGGAGTCGGGTCCTTATACCTGTGAGTGACGGGATTCTCCATGCCTGCTGTACCTGGCACGTGGTGGCCCTCAAAAGTAGCTGCCGAAGGGACAGTGGAATCCTGTTTACCCCGGGGTCCCCTTCACATCCTCCAGCAATCTGAGAGGCATTGCCTGGGACCCTGCCAGCTTTACAAAGGACAACCACAGGGCAATCTGATTTGTGTAGGGAAAAATTGTCCCCGGGAACCTGGCCTCAGCCTCGAGGCTTTGGGGAACCCTGGCTCAGGTGGCTCCTGGCAGATGTTTGGGGATGAATACACCTTTGATTACAGCTCATGTTTCAGAGGGAAAAACACAGCTCCCTGGTGATCGGGATTCTATGAAAATGAGCCCTTGCAAAAGAGAGGAAAGTGAGCTAGAAACACAAGCCCTCTGGGTGGGCGGTGGTTTCTTTATTTAAAATAAACAACAACAGCAAAGAGGATCAGCCTGAATGAGAAGCAGGTTCTTGATAATCCCTAACTGCAGGACTTAAAAGCAAGTGACAGAAGGTGGCTGAAGAGACTGGTCTGCAGGAAGGTTGTACCTGGTTATGATATGCAGACACGATCTCCGAGAACGAGTGTGTCTGCCTCCCTCCCTGGTGGGAAACAGCTCCTATCCAGCTCCTAGGGACATTAACCCTGATAGGGAGACGGAAACACCCAGTTTAGGATATGGTTACTAACATTTAAGAGTTCTGTGTCCATAGACAAATGTTTTACCTTCTCCGAGCCTTAGTTTTGTCATCCATATAATGGATATGATGGCGATTAGATGGTATTACGAATATAGGGTGCTGGGGTTTGAACCCATGTGTCTGAATACAATTGTTCCATTTTCTCCAACACTGCCTCTTGAAGTGAAGACCTGTTTCTTCCCCTCCCATCACGGTTATCTGGCACATAATAGGTGCCTAATAAATGCTGGTTCTGCTTCTCCTCTCTTCCCCACCATATTTGGCACAAATCTGGGTATCCAGGAGGTGCTTAATAAACCCATGCAAATTAGACCTTCCTCTGTGAAACACAGTGGCTGAGAATACAGAAGGAAGGAAAAGGCAGTTAGCTGTGTTTTTTCTCTACTGCATCCTGTTTCAAGCCCTTTATTAAATTCTTAAGTATTACTTGCCTTCAGGGTCAAAATAAAATTTCCACAGATTTCCACTTTGCACTCATAAATGATTCTCGCTAAACTCTTTTTCTTTAAAAAATTTTTTTTATGTGTGTGTGAGAGAGCATAAATGTACTGACTCATAGCTGGAAAAACTCTCCCTAACACATTCCAAATTTGTGGAGTCACATGAATTGAATAAAAGCGCTTAATGTAGCTGTTAGTCCTAGGCTGGCGAGCAGTTACGCTAGCTTCGGGGCCCCATCCCTCCCTCCCCGCTCCTACTCCAGGGACCTGGGGAGGTTCTACAATGGGTACCAAATACCCGAAAGCAGGTTCAGTGACTGCAAGGATTAAAAAGGATTTGGCACCTTATCTAAATCCAAACTTGAACTCTGCAAGGCTGTGCTATATTCCAAAACATCAAATAAAAATTTGCATAGAGGGCCACTGAAATTTAACAACTTCATTTATTGATGCAAGTCTATGCAGGCCACTGTACCTGCACAGCCACCCTGGTTGGTGGGGTGGTTACAGTCAGCCTCCTTTTACAAGTGAGGAAACTGAGGTACAAAAGTGTTAGTAACTTGCCCAAGGTCTCACAGTGTGCAGATGGCGAAGCTAAGATTCAACCCACTGTAGTTCTAGAACAGATGCTCTTACACGCCCAGCCATTCATTCTGAAAGGAAAGAACCCTTCTGCAATGAAGAAAGAAAACTCCATTTATTCCACAATTATCTACCCAACACTCAGAATACAAACACTGCACCAGATGTCCAAGGGAGGCTGGTGGTAGGCAATTTGGTTACTGATTTCAGTGAGTTGGAAATTGCATAGAAGAGCTATGATGTATGCACAAATAATCACAACAAAAGTAAGTGAAAATGCCAATGGCAGGATTATAAGGTGGCGTGCATGGGGAAGGAAGGCTTGGGAAGGTGACAGCTCTGGCTGGAGTGATCTGCCAGAGGGCTTCCTGGCGGAGGTGTTATTGAAGCTGGATTGAAGGATGTGTAGGATTCAGACAGGAGATGGCCAGACGAGGCCCTGCCTGCTTAATACTGGTGAGAACACACAGATGTTCCCATCTTGGTTCTGATTTGAGACCTACCACCCCCCAGGTGGGAACATCTTTCTTGGAGTAGCTGAAAACCTCTGTCTGGCAGGCGGGAAGAACAGGTAGAAAGAACAGAGGGAAAGAGGTGTCCAGGGTGAGGGAGACTGAGGAGAGAAGGCCGGGCATTGGAGAAAGGGTGCAGATCTGGCCAGAGCAGGAGCTCCGGTCCCACCTTCAACTGGGTTGACTCCGAGCAAACCCCTTCTCTTGGGCTTCAGTTTCTTTTATCTATAAGGAGGAAAACGAAGGAAGTGTCTGAATACTGCAGCTGGGCGGAACCTTGGAGAGCTCCCAATTTATCCTATTGCTTGGTAGACCAGAGAACTGAGGGCCAGAGAAGCTCTATTAGTGGAAGTCCTTGGATTTGAATCCATGTTGGTGGGATGGGGACTCAGGGGCACCTCTCCCTATATAAGTGCTCTTCCTGCACCCACACAAGGGGCATGCGGGCCTGCTTGAGGAGGCCGGCTGTGGGAGGGGAGACAGAGACCCCAAACAGGCCTCAGCTAGTCCACTGGCCTCGCTGAGGCTCTGACTCTTCCGGGGGGGGGGGCCTGGAAGGCTTGGCTGTGGACCCCGGAAGGTGCAGCCCCAGGCCTCCAGCCTGGGCCCTGCCCACGGCACATCCTCCACTCTCAGCTGTGGCTGGCACCTATATCCTCAGAGGGCCCCCTCCCCCGACGCTCAGGAAGTTTCCAGGAAACCATGACCAGTGCTCTGTGGCCATGGTTTTCTCTGACAAGATGTGCATCTGGTTGTGACTCACAAAGCTGGATTTCTGCCCAGGGCCTTACATCTTGAGTGGGGAGCTAATTCTCTCGAACTGACAACCTGCCCAGCCCGCCGTGACAACGGAGGCCGCCGCTGCCCTTGTCAGCCCACACTGAGGTCACCCAATGGCGCCCTGGGCATTTCTTTTAGACCTGGCGCTGGCCGGGGAAGTCTTCGAGGGTCCCTCTCAGATGCCAGGCTCTTTAGCCACACTCCCCCTCCTCTGGAATGCTGGCCTCCCTCCCCACACACCCTCCCCTCTGCACCAACAGACGGGGAGGCCTTCCTGACCACTCCAGCCTTCGCTGAGCTGCCCTCCTCTGAAGGCCCAGTTCAGGGGGCACTATACCCTGACGGGCTGGGCAGAGGTCTTGTGTCCCCACAAGCGAGGTGGACTCCGAAGGTGGGGCCACACGCAAGAATAAACACAACAATCACAGCAAGTATTAACAGCGCGTGCAGGCACCGAGCGTATCCACCTGCAGTCTGCGTGCGTCCTCTTCCCGCGACTGGAATACTCCGACCTGAGTCTCTGTGTGGCCGTCAGCTTCTTGACAAAGTCACCTCCCCAGGTGCCCTTATTTTACCACCTGGTTTGCTTCCTCACGGCCCATGCCCTGTCCTCAAATGACTGACCTGTTGGTTATCTGATCACATATTCACTTATTATCTGGCTCGTCCAGTAAGTGTGAGAACCAGGGATCTGCTTGTCTTGCTCACCACCCGATTCCCAGCACCTGGCAGGGCGGCCAGAACAGAGGTGTGCTCCGTGAGTGTTCCCCGAACTCACACAGGGGTGCTGTCAGGCACTGTGGATATGCACTAATCTCAATCCTCCAACCCTGTGTGGTTCGTGTCGTGGCCCCATTTTACAGTGAGGAATCTGAGGCCCTGTAGGCTAAGTCACTTGGAGAATAAGTGTCAGGGTTAGGTTTCAAACTTGAAATTCTCGGATTTGAAAGCCCATGCTTTGGACCACTGGGCTGTCCTGCTTGCCTTCAGTGTTTCCAGAATCCCCATAGTAAGGACACAGGATCAAGTGATCTGGAATGCCATGTGTTAGGGACTGAGTGTTTATGCCTGTCTCCCCCAAATTCATATGTTGAAGTCCTGACCCCTAGTGGGACGGAGGCCATTTGGAGATGGGGGCCTCTAAGGGAGGTTAAATGAGGTCATTAACAATGGGGTCCTGATCCCACAGAACTAGTGTCCTTGTAAGAAGAGACACCTGAGAGCTTGCTCTCTCTCTTTCTGTACCATGCACTGAGGAAAGGCCATGTGAGGACGCAGCAGGAAGTGGCTGTCTGCAAGTGAGGAAGGGGGTCCTCACCAGAAACAGAATGGGCTGGAACCGTGATCTTGGAGCTCCAGCCTTCAGAACTGTGAGAAAATAAATATCCGTTGTTTAAGCCACCCTGTCTGTGGTACTTTGTTATGGTAGTCTGGTATAATATATAATATAATAATGGTATAATGTACCATACATAGAATATACCAAACTGCCAGGTTTAGGAAAGTAAATCCTTTCTTCCTCCCTCCCTGACTCCCTCATTTAAGCACTGACAATGTAGAAAATCCTGAGGGGCTCCCAGGAGTCTCACAGTTGTGGCTCAGGTTTCAAATACCCACAAAGTTGTTTTGTTGGGCTGGCTGGCATGGTGTTTTTAAAAACAATGAGGAATCAGGGGTGCCTGGGTGGCTCAGTAGGTTAAGTGTCTGATTGAGCTCAGGTCATGCTCTCACCCTTTATGGGTTCGAGCCCTGCACTGGGCTTGTGCTGACAGCCCGGAGCCTGCTTGGGATTCTCTCTCTCTGGCTCTGCCTCCCTCCTCAAAATAAATAAAAACTTAACAACAACAACAAGGAATCAGAATGCCCTTTGGCGGGGCACGAATTCGCCACTCTGTCCATAAGCCATACTGCTCCTTGCTGTCCTATGTCCCTCAGATCCACAGGCTGCATTAGTTGTGGGAGACACCCTGTGAGCTATGCCAGAATGGAGCGAGGTACAGGGTGCCCTGGGACACAGTGACGCTTGGGTGGGGAGAAGGGGACAGAAGATGGCGGGTCTGCATGAAGGAGGCTTCGTGAAGAAGGTGGCTTTGGCCCGCTCTCTGAAGACTGGGTGGGAAATCACCAGTCAGAAGTGGGAGGGAGTGGGAATTCCAGGGAAGGGAACAGAGGGGTGAGGTCCCGAGGAAGGGCATGGCCTGAGCAGAGAGCTGCAGGTGGCTAAGAGTGGATGCCAGTGAGGACAGTGGAGCTAGCGTGTGGGATAGAGGGGCAGAGGCCGGGGAGTGGGGGCCCTACACACCATGCCAAGGAGACTGGACATCGTCCATGACCACGAGTCCCCCAGGGGAGGGGGGAAGGGACATCCGACAACCTGGGTTAATACATAGGGATGCTGGGGTTACCACTTCCTAGCTGTGTGACTGTATGCAAGGGTCAGCTTGGGGCTATGGCCTCAGGCACCTCATCTATAAAATGGGTATCATAAGGCTACATCTCAGAGGGGTATTGTGGGGAGTAGAAGCAAACAAAATGCGACAGCCCCCGGCATAGTTCCTGACACACCGGAGGCACTAAATAAAGGACAGCTGTCTTCATGATGGGTATTTATTACCAATCTAGTGGTGGCAACAGCGTGGGAGGTGGCTGGGAGCAATCAAAGGTATTTGCATACAGTAAGGTAGGAAAAACCCCCGAGGAAGGACCCAGGAAATACTCGTAGGAGGGCAGGAGGAGGGAAATGTGACCTTGAGATCTGTTTTCTCAACCTGTCTCTGTCTGTTTCCTCATCTGTAAAATGGGACTCTCCCTGCCTGTCCACACAGGGTTTCTATGTGAATTAAACAAGAAAAGAGATGTGAGGCCGAGTCGACCATAAGAGTTTCGTTTTCCTTTTCCCACACACAGGGGAAAGCCGTCTGGGGGCAGATACGCACCTGTGTGTTCTTATGTCCCCAAACCGTCGAGGCAAGAAAAGTAGCAAATGACGGGACAGCAAGAGGCGAGCCGGGACCTGACGGACAGGAGCCCACATCTTGGACCTTCCCTTGTGATCTCCTTGCTTCAGCCCTGCTTCCAGCCCTGCTCGCCTACATCTTCTGCATTCACACCAGTGACTCAAAACTACTATCGGCTTCTCCACCTCAAAGTATAGATATTTCAAGCTGGAAACATGATTGGATGCATTCCCCCATAATTTACAGATGAAGCTGAGTCACGAAAGAGAGTTGGTTAAAACTCGCCCTCAGGAGACAGACGGCCTGAGTTCACATCCTGGCTCTGCCATTTATTAGCTGGGTGACTTTGGCCGAGTTACTTAACATCTCTGTGTCTCTGTGATGGGGATTAACTGGGGTTATTAAGAGTGCTTACTCCCAAGAGTGCTTAGGGGAATGAAATGAGTCAATAAGTATAAAGCTTGGAATGTGCCTAGCACCTGGGGGAAGAGCTGCTATTATGATTCAAGGCCCCAGGGTGTTTTTAGCAGTGGAGTTGGAAGTACGCTCTTTGCACACCAAGATATTTTATCCTAATCAATATGCTATGTTCACCTTTGGCAGAAAAATGGACTGACCTGTTTTGGAAGAAAGGACACCTTTATGCATGCATGCTCCATTTCTAGAACATTCTAGACCACCCACGTAGGACAGTAGTAGACGAGAACCACGATACTTCACAGACACCTTTCTTACCACTTCACATGATATCATCCAGGGAGGCAGCCAAAAATTGGTTCTCAAAATTAAAAGAATTAAACAAGAAGGTGACCCAAAGCAATGTGGAGCGATCTGTTCGGCTAGGGCTCAGCTACTGCCTGTCATTCTGCTTCCTCCGCGTAGCACGTTTTCACTTCCAAAGGCCTTTCACCTAGTCTTTCATGTCTGCCTCATGACAGATGGTGATTCAGAAAGTCGGTTCTGGAGTAAGGCTAGTTAGCTCGATCTTGCTGATATCACTCCCCATGGGGAGAGGGGACATTTATTTACTCTCTCTGTACCTCCAACAAGTGAGGGTAGAACACCACCATCGTTGGTGGTTGTTGGGAGATACTAGGTCATGCATACAGAGCCACAGCCTGGCCGGTAAGATCCCCTCATCCCAGAAATGTTTACCACGTGCCTCACATGTGCCCGGGCTGGGGATTCAGCAGGGCTTGATCACCCTCCCTCCTCTCATGGAGTTGAGCGTAATGAGGACAGCAGACCATTCAACAAGCAAATAAACGTATAGTGCCAAGCACACTGTGTGCTTTAAAGAAAAACCAGGGTGAGGGAACGGAGATGGATGGGGTGCTAGTTTAGCTACGACCCTGTGGTGGTCAGGGAAGACCCTCTGAGGGTTTGAAGCAGAACCTGAATGAAACAAGGGAGGAAAGTACAGACCACTGGGAAGGAGTGTTCTAGGCTAAGCGAACGGCCTGTGCAAATGCCAGTGCGTGCGTGTGTGTGTGTGTGTGTGTGTGTGTGTGTGTGTGTGTGTGTTCCGGGCTGAGCCAGAGAGCCAGGGGGCAGAGGCCAGGTGATCATGGGGGGGCCTTGGGGTTGCCATGAGGGCTGTGGCCGCTGCTCTGAGAAGGGGGGACGAGTGGAGGGCTGGGGGCAGGCAATTGACAGGATCTGACCCATCATTTGGAAAAGCAGCTGTGGGGAGAGGAGACAGTTGTGGGGTGTGTGCAGAAAGTGGAGGGAGGGCGGGGGGAGGGGCAGCCAGTGGCACTGCCATGGTCCACTCGAGAGGGGACGGGGGCTTGGACTCGGGGGGGGGGGCGTTGACGTGGCAAGAAGCAGCACCACCCAGGGGTCCGCGAGCACGTGCTCACGTGTAACTCTAGAGGGGCCATTTGCATCCACCAAAATGGGGCGGGTGCCCCTTGGAGGGTGCAACGTGGTGCTCCCCGAAGTCAACAGTGGATTGGTGAGGATTATGAGAAGAGCAAACGGTGAGTGTTTGTGGGCATTGGCTGAAGGACTTTAGTCATTCATAGTGGGTTGAATTGTGCCCTGCTCCCAAAATAATAGGTTCATGTCCTTGTCCCCAGAACCTGTGAGCGTGACCTTATTTGGAAAGAGTCTTTGCATGTGTGATTAAGTTAAGGGTCTCAAGAGAAGATCACCCTGGATTATCTAGATGGGCCCTAATCCAATGACAAGTGTCTTCATAAGACACCCAGAAGAGAGACACACGGACAGAAGAGAAGGTGATGTGAAGACGGAGGCAGCCACAAGGAACGTCAACGGCCTCTAGAAGCTGGAAGAAGCAAGGAAAAAATTTGTCCTAGAGCTTCTAGAGGAAGCATGGCCCAGCTGACACTTGATTCATGAACTCCAGAACTGTGAGAGATGAAATTTCTGTTGTGTTAAACCACCAAGTTTGTGGTCATTTGTTACAGCAACCACAGGACGTGAATACGACAAGCAAAACCAGGCCCAGAGAGGTGAAGTAACTTGCCCAAAGTCACACAGCAATCGAGGAGCAGAGCTGGAAATGCCTGGCTCCAGAGCCGCTCACTCTGTAGGCAGGTACTGTTATCCCCGTGTTTTCCAATGAGGAAGTGGAGATCAGAGCCACAGGGATATGCCAGGAACAGAGCTGGTGAATGGCAGCACCAGGCTCCCTGGGGCCTCTAGCAGGGGGGACAGATGCCTTTCCCGCCCTTGACCCCCACGTCCCCACTTTGCAAAACCCCAGAATGGCCCTTGTCCATCCTCTCCACTGCTTCCTGGCAGCCACCACATGACCCGGGGCTTTGCTGGGAATTCTGTCCAATCTGGTGACTTCAAGTTACAGCCTCTGGGTCCCCCCATGCACACGGCCACGAAGAGATCCTGGGGGGGGGGGCTGGGTAGTGGCCTCAGTAAACAGGTTTCAGCTGTGCCTCAGGATTCATAACAATCACTCAGGAACTGCAGCCAGTCGGGTTACTAAACCTGCCTCCTCTCCCATGACATGCACACTGAAAGTCTCTTGGCTCCCACCCTACCCCGGGCCACTAGGAGGATAGGGAAAGAAGGGTGCTGGGGGCAGGTGCACAGGCCACTCCTGAGCCTCCGCCAGCAGACCAACATCGGTCTCTGAAGAAACAGACGTTGTCCATTTCCTCTTCCTCTGATGCCCAGGAGAATATTTTATTGGACAAAACCCAAATATCGGGGATCTAGGGAAAACACCCTCCCAACCTCCACCCGCCCTTGCCTTGTCAAATTTTCATCATTTTAACAGATCAACGGCGGGGCCTGTGGACAGACAGAGCCTGTGAACAGAGCCCACGTCTCTTCCCACACAAAACCGTGTTGTTAGAACACTTAATGAGGAGAGGTCAGTTAATTTTGGGGGTGGGGTGGGAAACGGGGCGGGGGGGAGGTGTTCTCTTTATGAAGAATAAAATAATTAAATTCAGGTCAGTGGAGGGAGTCACTGGGCTGAAACAAATTTGGGGGCCCTGTGAGGGACGGCAAGAGGCAAAGAAATGAGCATTATATCTGCTTCAAAGCAGGATTGTCTTTTTCGGGGTGGCTGGGTCTGCAGGCTCCCCTCCCTAGGCACACATGTAGACAAAAATACACAAATACAACGACACACGCACTCTGGCCAGGAGATAATGAGGTTTCACCCAAAGGCTCACTCACTTGTTCACTCCTCTTTGTGGACAAACTGTAACCACACTCACAGAACTGACTCAGCCCAAAGTGAACCTTTGTTTCCACAGGATCCCCACGGCAGACCTTTCCTATCGATCTCAGGGACATGACCCTTGCTTAAGACACCTTTGGAAGCCCTTTTCTGGAGCTGTCCTCACTGTCAGGTTGTAGGCAAAAAGCAAACTGGGCACATTATGGTATAACTGTCCCTTACTCTCAACACCTGTCCCCTGCCTCCCCAGCTATATTTCTAAGGTAAGTCACATTCCTGGTTCCACAGATGGGACAGGTGGAACCACCTTCAAAGGACACTGATTTGCCAAGCTCAAGGCTCAGAATGTGTTGGGGGGATATTTGGGGGGTCTGGGCTGTTCTGAGCCATGGCACCTTTGTAATAACAGGTGAGCTCCCCAAGGGGTTGACTTGGACGAGCTCACCACCCATTGGCAAAGGTGGGCTGTAGGGATGATTGTGGTGATTGTTTCAGAAGTCAGTCGTATGATGTCATGGCACCTGCTCTTGGCTTGGCCCTGGGCCAGGAACACCGGGCAGCGAGAGTCACCAGGTACAAGACAAGGCCTCCCTCTGTCTCCATCTACTCAACGGGGGGGGGGGGGCAAGACTTACATGTGAGGAGTCACCTGGGGCAGATGAGGTCATGTGCCCTTCCATGGTGCCCATGGTGGCCCTGCTGCAGAAGCCCTTTGGAGAAGGGTGCCGGGAGGGTGGAGGTCAGGGGAGGAGGAGGTGGTGGAGGCAGGGCTTGTGCTCTACCTCCCAGAATGGGAAGGAGCAAAAGATGATGGACAGAGGGGGAGCCCCTGGGGCGGGAGGCAGTGGAGAGAGGACAGGCTCTGGGGTGGCCTGCTCCCAGACCTCAGGTAGAAAACAGATTTGCAAGGGAGACATGTGGCGATTGCTGGCCGGCCGAAAAGGAGCATTTCATAGGGACCCAGCCCTGGCAGCTGCCTTCCCATCCACCTGAACATCACTTTGGAACATAGATTCCTTTTGAGAGCAGCATCCGGGAATATCGCAGAGCACATGGGAGCCGATTCCACCACTGGGTACATCATAGCCTCATTGTGCCTGGGTCTGTCTATCTAGAAACTGATCATAAAAACAACAGCTAACGTTCATGCGCCAGGTCCTGTTCCGAGTGCCTTAACTCTTTTAATTTAACACTATTAGTATTATTATTATTATTTTGCATGCTCTTGGGTCCCACATTCCTTGGCTTCTCAAACAGAGCCAAACAAACTCACCATGTATCTTAGCTCAGAGATTTTTCCTGAGGCTAAAATAACAAGGTCTTTTAATTAAATGGAAGTCTACAAAAGCTTGTTATTGTTGTTGATGTTATTGTAATTTTACCAGGCTTCATCTATTTGGAAGCCACCATGGGGTAAAGGTTATTTAAGGCCTGAGTACAACATTAAAAAAAAAAAAAAAAAAAAGAATCACTTTCAAACGTTAGCTGAGGAAAGATCCCATGGAGATTGGCGAAAGAAAAAGTTACCGAAAGCCTGAAACATTAGAAGGTAGGACATTGGGGTTTTTTGTTTGTTTCTTGTATCGGGCCCAATGTTCTGAGAAGGGGTCATGAATGGCTCCCTGGTTCCCTGGAGGCTGAAGGAACATGGAGCCTTGCCAGGGGCAGCATTCTTTACAGACAGGCTGCTGGGGATGGGCCTGAGCTCACCCTGCTCACTGAAAGCATTTATTCAACATCCAGGAGCAAGTGAATACGACCAGCTCTTTGCCATCAGAGGACCAAGTGTTTGGGGAAATACATCCTCCTTCCAAAAATAAATGCAAATGGATCTCCCGATTCCCCGCCCCCCACCTCAGAAACCTGTTCCTCTGCAGATGCCCCATCAGATCACCAGCCACCCAGCGACCCACCAGGCAGTTGAGGGCCATCCTCGCTTCTCCCCTCTCCGTTAGCATCCATACCTAGTCTACCAGAAGGCTGGCTCCTGGCCTCCATCTCCAACCCATCCACTTCTCTTTCTCTCGCAAGCATCACATCTCTCGCCTGAACTTCCACAGCCGCCTCCCGAGTGGCCTCCCTGTTTCCACTTTTGCTCTTTCTCCACCCCCCCCCCACCAAGATAGCATCTGAAAACGTGGACCACATTGCAACACTGTCCTGCTTAAACCTTCGAAGGCTTTCCACTGAACTCAGAACTACTCGCATTCCTTTCCTAAGTCCTACAAGGCCTGGGAGGATGTGGCTGCTGTCTGTCTTTCCTACTCACATGACGGCTCTCCTCCTGAGACCCCGTTCTCCGGCTTGCAGATTGGGTGAGATGATATCTACCTTCCAGGCCGGCTGTGAGGCCGCTGGGGCATGGGGATTATAAAAAAGTGCTTTGTAAACTAGAAAGTGCAGCATAATGTAACCTCTCTCCCGTTGACAATTGGGCTTTTGTGTTTTTACTCCTGTTTTCATGGTGTCCAGTTCTGTTGTATCGGTATCCTTTTATTATTTGCAATTTTATATCCTTCTCAGATACAAGGATATTTATGCGCACAAGGTAATATTGAAAAGTACCACAGGAGCATCTCAGTATTGCAGAGATAACAGCTCAGCAGCTATGAAGTGCTTAACACTTCACCAATATTTGTTCTTCCCTGGGTAGAAAATTAGAGCTTTAACTATGCAGCCAGATTGCTGGAGGCCTAGTGAGATCTCATTTACATGATAAACCAGTCAATTCCCTTACGAAAATGATACAGCAATCACGTGATCTTCAGTATCCCTCCAACATTTGCAATAGTGGCAGATTAATGTTTATTGGGCCGCTACATTGTGTCCGTCCCGGTATTGAGCACTTTTTATCCTTCTCCGCTGTGAAGGTGAAGCCTCACTTCAATGTAATGGGCTATTACTATGGTCCAGATGAGGAAGCTGAAGCTCAGAGAGGTTAAGTGACCTGCCCAAGGTCACACTGCTAGTGAGAAACAGTTCTGATCCTCTGTCTGTTTTAATAGCCCATGTTCTCCGATTTCACCCTATGTGTGTTTGGGGGCAATAGGACCGGGAATGTGTCTATCTGTGGGAGGGGAACAGGGGGACTAGGGGGCTGGGGGTTGAGGCAAGTACAAGGCCACAAGCCCATGGATGCCAGAGAGCTCAGGCAGTGGATTCTCCCTGACTTGAAGCTTCACTCCTTCATGTCTTGGAAAATAAGTTGCCGAGTAAGATGATGCCCAATGGATTTCCCGCTGATCAGTGAAAGAGAGTAATTCTCCTGTGAAGAGCAGTCACTGCCTTTTTCTATTTAAACCAAGAGATGTGTCTGTGTGTGTGAGAGAGACCGACAGACCGAAACAGAGAGTCACACACACACACACACACACACACACACACACACACACACACACACAGAAACCGAGTGATTGGTCACGACCCGCTGTCTCAGAAGCTGGGGAAGGTGCTCCGGCCAGAGATTCCTAAAGTTTTCCTTCTGCTTCCGCACTCACTTTGCTCGCCGTTTACAAAGCAATCACGGAAGGAAACACAACCACGACAATGCCCTGCTTCTGCTTCCAATCCTGCTCTTTTGCCCCGGAAGTGCTGGACCACCATGCGCCCCGCTTTCTCATTAGTAAATAAAACACCTAGGTTTCTAGAATCCCTTTCCCCTCTCAGACGGGAGAGATGCTCTCATAGCCACCATCTCTTTTCTTTCACAACCTCTCAGAGGAGACGGGCAGGTCGGACTGGCCACCTGAAGCTCGGAGAAGGTGGCTTGGTTCAATGGAGGATCCTGAGCAGAGCTGTAGCGTTCAAAGCCAATTCCAAAGTCAGCTGACTCCGCCAAGCTGCCTTCAAGGGGGCACGTCAATCCGCTTAAAACAGAAAGGATAACACTCTGAGCCTCTGTGTGGAGGCCTCTGGCCCCCCTGAAGCATCAGTGTCTTTCCTGCCCTCCTTCCTTCCTTTTCTCCACAGAGCCGAGAGCACAGGTAGGGGAAGTAAAAGACACTGCATGAAAGGCATGAACAACTTGGATGACTTCCTGAGACCCCTGAGATTCCTGCCAGATGTAAAAATAACCGGGGAAATCAAACAATAACAGACCACGCACACAAGCATGATGTGTGTGTGTGTGTGTGTGTGTGTGTGTGTTGGCGAACTGTGAGAATAAAGACCTAAGGGTGGAACGAGCCCTCATGACCACTTGGATTTCCTCTCTAATTACTCTGTCTTACATTTCTTCACAAATCAGGGAACCTGCTGTTAAACAATGGACGAATCTTCACAAGTCAGGGGGAAAGAAGCTCGCCAATAAAGATGCGACAGAGTTCGAGTTATGATGCAACCTTCTCCATCTGTATCTGCTGAATGTCTCCTGGGATCTCACACCAACAGTTCTTTTCCAAGGCTATTATGGGCAAACGGAACATCAGCCGGGCCAGAACCCAGGCAGAGCCCCACCCGGCTGGTGGTCTTCTGAGACCCAGCAGCAGAGCCCAGTGTTTACCCCAGGAGCTACGAGCTACAGACGCAACACCCTGTGGGTCCGTGAAGGGTCCCCTAGAAGTGGGCTAGGTAGATGATGAGATGAGGGACAGTCGTGCTGTCCCGCATGTATGGGCCAAAGGCCACTAACAGCAGGGTACCATTTGTGGGGAACTAACGAAAGGCTCCAGGCTCCTCCGACCAGCAGTACCACTCCCAACCTGCATGGTGAACCCTCTCTGGATCTGGCTTGAAATGCCCGTAACAGAATCCATCATGGCTGACACAGTACAGAGAGGCCTCGTGGGGTAAGGAAATTAGCCGGAACACTGCTCTAGAAAGTCCTGATTGCCTTGGTCGTAGGCGCAATCTGAGATGAGCACTCAATCTAATGGATCCTCTAATTCTGAATCTGCAAAATCCTATATAATAACAAGAAACACTGACTCTAGACATTTAGCACAGGGCCTGGTATGTAGCATATGTCACAGTCAACACTAGCTTCTATTCTGGTCATCTAAATAATTATAAAGGTCTCTGTGAAAAAAGTTCATGTGCTGACGGGGCTTCCCCATGAGTAAAGATTCCCTTGCTGTTGCTAGTTAGGCTCTCAGAGAATCAGCTAGGGCAGTGGTTGTCAAAGGGTGGCCGCTGCATCACCTGGGAATTTGTTCCAAATGCAAATTGGTGGGTCCTGCTCCTGAACTACGAAATCAGAAATTCTGGAGCTGGGGCTCAGTCATTTTATAAGCCCCCCTAGTGATTCTGATCCCCACTCAAGTTTGAGAACTACCGAGCTTAGGCACAAATTGTCAAGTCTGGCTGATGATCAGAATTTCCTAGGGGTGGTTAGGGAAGAAATGCAGGTTCCCAGGCCCATCTCCAGGGACTCAGATTCCTCAGGTTTTGGGAAAAGGCCTCAGATTCAGCATTTGAACATGCTCCCTGGGTGATTCCACTGAGCTAGATAGAGGTGGGGTGTGTTGGAGAGGGGAAAGCACAGGGGCTGGATGGGACCAGGGGCTGGGGGCAGCTAGGGAGGGGCTGGGGGCTGAGACAGAAGAAAGCTACTGAACACCAAGGTTCTTGATCCCAGCTCTACAGATTTATGAGCTGGGATCTCCTACCACCTTCTCATTTTCCAATCAGGGAAACCGAGTCTCAAAGAGAAGTGACTATTCTAAGTCCCTGCAACTCATGCTTGGCAGAGCTGAGACCCAAGCCAGGGACCTCCCTTCTTCTTCTTCTTTTTTTTTTTTAATGTTTATTTATTTTTGAGAGACAGAGAGAAAGAGAAAGAGAGACAAAGCATGAGTGGGGGAGGGACAGAGAGAGAGGGAGACACAGAATCGGAAGCAGGTTCCAGGCTTTGAGCTGTCAGCACAGAGCCCAACGCGGGGCTTGAACTCATGAACCACGAGATCATGACCTGAGCCGAAGTCAGACGCTCAACCAACTGAGCCACCCAGGTGCCCCCAGGGGCCTCCCTTCTGAAGCCACTGCCCTTTCTACTGAGCTCCATGACTCTTGCTCCTGTGTCTCCCTCTTAGTCAAACACTGAATTCAGGCCCCTTTCCTGAGTGTTGACCAATTAAAGGTGAGATCCATGGTGAAGTTGGAATCAGACTTCAGATTTGAGTGCAAATTTAGGCTCGGTCACTAAGGAGTTGAGCCACCAAGTCACCTTTGCAAGGCCTCAGTTTAAATATCTCTAAAATGGAAATAAAGTCTAACCCCACAAAGCTGCTGAGCAAGTCAAGTAAGAATTGTACAGTTGAAGGTGTTTTCCAATCTGTCAACAGCCCCCACGAACACAGGGGCTAAGAAGAAAGAGGAGGACTCGCTGTGTTTTCTTGCTAGAAGCACTTATAGTCCAGCCGGGACAGAAGAAACATATTCAAAGCAACCAGACAACCCTGAAGCACTTTGTGCAAGGTGACACCTCAGTGTCTTTGCTCAAACCTTCCTCTGCCTGGAATGCACTTCCCCAAACCCTTATGTGCACAAATCCTCCCGTGATTTGGTTCACAGACTGTGCCTAACTTGCCCCACCGGTGAGCCCCTGGAAGGCAGGAAGTGAGGCTCCTTCAGTTTTGTGGCCCCAGGATGTCTGACACCTCAAAGGTGGGGTCAGGAAGGGGCGCCTGGGTGGCTCAGTCGGTTAACTGTCTGACTTCCGCTCAGGTCATGATTTTGCAGACCAAGAGTCTGAGCCCCATGTTGGGCTCTGTGCTGACAGCTCAGGGCCTGGAGCCTGCTTCAGATGCTGTGTCTCCCTGTCTCTCTGCCCCTCCCCCACTCATGCTATCTCTCCTCTCTCTCTCTCTCTCTCTCTCTCTCTCTCTCTCTCTCTCTCAAAAAAAGGTGGGCTCAGGAAGTGGCTGGTTCAGGTAAGGAGGCTTTCGGCAGAGCCTGAGATGGGCGTGAGTCTCAGAGGATTCCTGTAATGCCCCTCTGGAGCCAGCACGCGGGGACAAGGGCTTAAGACCAACCAGAAGCCACCAGCCAACTCCATGCTTCTTCCTTGTGTCCGTCATCCACCCACCGCCCGAGGTTCTGAGGTTCATGCAGAGCGCAGTCAGGTGAAGGCAGGAAGGGAGGAAAGCGAAACGGGAACCATCGGGGGGCCCCCACCCTCACCGGCATCTAAAGCTCCTAAATGAAAGAAAGACACTAAACCAAGCAGCAGGCATGCAGTGACTGCTCAGCGATCCAAACAAGGGTTCCTGGGGATCTGGTTCTTTCTTTCTCTCGTTTCTCCCTATTTTCCTGGTCTGGAGGATTAAAGGAGGCACGTAGAGGGAACAGGGCACTGCGGAGTGAAGAGCTCTAGACTCTAGATTTAGTTCTTTTCTCCCACTCTGCCCCAGCGAGCCGTGTGACCTTGAGCAAGGCATGTAGGGCAGGTCATCTGGGCCTTGCTTTGCTCCCTTTGAAACGGGAACTGGGTGAATGAGGAGCTACTGGGTTGTTTTCCCCTAAAGGATAAAGGAAGCGACACAGCCAATGGGGTAACTGCCACTGGTCTGGCAAAGCAAAACGGGTTCAAAGCTGGCAGTGTGTCCTAACTATGGTCCTTTCATGGGACACCGACAATAACAATGATGACATCAGAGGCCACGACTCATCTTCACGGAGTATATACTGGGCGCCAGGCACTGGACGAGCACTTTTCATTCAGTGTGTTGCCCGATCCTCACAAAGGCCCTTTCAGGCAGATACTATCATTATTCCCATTTTACAGTTGGGAACTTTAACCTGGGATTGTGGACCCGTGAGGGAGGGAGGCAGGATTTGAACCCGGGCTTTCGGAGTTTAGAGCCCACCGTCTTTCCCTCTGTACCCTACTGAACCCGGAAGCCCGTGTTTCTACAGTTGGGAAAGACTGAAGGATCTAGAAAGGCCACGAAACTAATCAATCGGTTTCCAGACTGACGACTCAGTCTGGACAGGAAGACCACTGTTGGAGCGTGTCCGAATCCAAAGTCTATTAAATTATTCCCAGTGCAGGTAACGTATCTCAGGGGCTTGGTTTAAACAGAGAGAGAAGAGGCGCCCTGGAGACAGCCGAGGCCTTACAGCTGGACAGCCTGGGTCCAGGCCCATGCCTCCGTGCGCTGGCCTCAGCTGGGGTCAGGTGGCCGCTCCGGGGTCCTCCTGCTCCTCTGTCCGGCATGCGGGAATATTCCTGCCCTCTCCGCCTCACAGGTCTGGCCCAGATTAGCAAAGTCCCGTCAATGTCCTCCTTCTCCACGTGCCAAATTTTTAAAGATTCTGTCTCTCATACATTAATTAGTTTCTCCATTAACAAAATAGCAAAGCACTTGTAGAAATGCCGGAGTCCCTGATCAAAACAAGGTGACCATTGTTATTCGATTCCTGCCCAGGGCCAAAGCCAAAATACCCCTCCCCACCACCACACACACAGCCCTGTGATATTTTTAGGCAGCCAGTGCCACCGTATCCTGGGTACTGTACAATTTCCACTGGTTTCTGGAAATAGTGACTGTCATTATGTGAATTTTGAGGAAAACACCGGCCTCAACAATTTCGGAGGTCTCTCTCAACACCAGGTTCAACAGTTCTACAAAATCGATTATGTCTGTACGGGTGCTTGGCTAATTGTGCGCGTGTCCTCGCTGTTCTTATTTTGTTCGCTAGAAGTGCAAAACCGGGGAGGACCCCTTGGCGTGGGAAGGAGGTCATCTGAGGATACGCGACAGGCAGGCCTCGGCCACTTCACACGGCGGGTGGAAAACACATGGAACTTGTTGGGCCTGAGAGGCAGTACGAGCTAAAAATATAAACAAGTTCAAGAAGGGTTTAGATGAACTCAAGGCAGAGTAAATGGCAGGTGAGGGGGACTAGGTACGTTCAAGTTTTGTCCTGTGCTCCTGTAGTTCTGTTCCCTGCTAGCAACTGAAGCCTTGGCTGGGCAGCACCTAGATGGTCCCAGTGACAGCAAAGCTGATGTTCTCGTGCCAGGAGATAAGAAAGGAAAAGAAACAAAAGAAAAGAGGGAATATGATAGTTTCCTGCTTCGACATTTAACTTCTAGAATCAGAAAAAAAAGCCATTGTAGGCAATATAGCAATAAAGGAAGAAAAATAATCATCTCTGATGTCATGTCTAGGAACTAACTGTTGAACATCATGCTGTATTTCCATCTACATCGTGTTTTTAAAAATAAAAACTATATACAGTGTACAGTAAATAACCTGCATTTTTCACTTAACATTTAATGCTTTTATTTAATTTTTAATCTTTTTTTTTTTAATTTTTTTTTCAACGTTTTTTATTTATTTTTGGGACAGAGAGAGACAGCGCATGAACAGGGGAGGGGCAGAGAGAGAGGGAGACACAGAATCGGAAACAGGCTCCAGGCTCCGAGCCATCAGCCCAGAGCCCGACGTGGGGCTCAAACTCACTGACCGCGAGATCGTGACCTGGCTGAAGTCGGACGCTTAACCGACTGCGCCACCCAGGTGCCCCATAATTTTTAATCTTTAAACATTTTTTATTTTTTAAAAATTTTAAATGTTTATTATTTTGGTGGGGGGGGAGAGAGAGAGAGAGAGAGAGAGAGCGAGTGGGCGAGGGGCAGAGAGAGAGGGAGACACAGAATCCGAAGCAGGCTCCAGGCTCTGAGCTGTCAGCATGGAGCCCGATGCCAGGCTCGAACCCACGAACCGTGAGATCATGACCTGAACTGAAGTCGGACACAACTGACTGAGCCACCCAGGTACCCCTAACATTTAACACTTTTAAAAAAATCACACTACTAAGTAGACTTGCTGTATTGGTTTCTGCTACTTATTTAATCGTTTCTTTATTTAACCACTAAATTTGTTTTACTCTTCATCTCTTAGAGGACGTAGGTTTCCTTCTCCCAATTTTCTGCCAATGTAGATAACACTGGGATAGATACGCCTGGTTCTTTTTTTTTTTTTTAATTTTTTTTTCAACGTTTATTTATTTTTGGGACAGAGAGAGACAGAGCATGAACGGGGGAGGGGCAGAGAGAGAGGGAGACACAGAATCGGAAACAGGCTCCAGGCTCCGAGCCATCAGCCCAGAGCCCGACGCGGGGCTCGAACTCACGGACCGCGAGATCGTGACCTGGCTGAAGTCGGACGCTTAACCGACTGCGTCACCCAGGCGCCCCAAGACATGCCTGGTTCTTTTCAGAGAAATGACAATGAATCTCACAATCTCAGAGAGCAACGTTTCATAAGTTTCTTGGAGCACCTGGCTGGCTTATTTGGTAGAGCATGTGACTCTCCATCTCGGGGTTGTGAGTTCGAGCCCCAGGTCAGGTGCAGAGATTACTTATAAATAAAATCTTTAAAAACAAATGTAGACAAAGGGCATGTGAGGTACAGGTGCACGGGGAATATTCGCCAGGGAGCTCTGCAGCTTGTTACAGGACCTTAAAGGCTCGCGCCGGAAGGCGCCCCCGATGCCCCACCACCCTCTGCTTTCCTCTCTCTCTGCACAGCGATTTATTTCTGCTGAGGATCCTTCCCTGGGTGCCAGCAAACTGAGCACTCGGAGAGCTAAAGAGACAGGGCAGCCACAGGGCTGAGGCACACTTGGACTCGGCCCTTATTAGAAATGCAAATCTCTCAGCTGACAAATCCCAACACCAGCATGTCACAGCCCCCCCCCCCCACCGCCTGCACCCCAGTTGGGTGGCTTCTGTCTTCCATTTTACCTGAAAGAGCTGAAAAGGAGTTGGCTGGGCTGTGGCTCAGTAATCTGAGAAGGAAAGGATCTGTCTGAAAGGGGATTGTCTCCCCAGTGTCTCAGTTTTACCCAATAAGAGAAAGTCAGTCCCTTTCTTCCCAGCCTTAACTCCACTAAAAGCCATTAAGCACCGCCAGAGACAGGAGACATTTATCTGTTGGCAAGTGTGAATGCTGCATTCGGCACCTCCAGCAGGGATGGAAATTAAGCTGTTTACTTGGTGGCCACCCCAAGGGACCGAAATGAAGCTCTAATGGGATGGCGTTTCTGAAATGCATTTTTTACATCTCACATTCTCATCCTTCATCCCCCTACCTGTAAACCCATGAGGACTTGGCGAAATTAATTTGTCTGAATGACACCCTGACCAGCTCTGACCACCAAATGCAAATGAGGGGACCAGCAGGTGACCTCGCTAAACTGGCTCTTGTTTTAGAAAGGAGGGCAGGCATCTGAACGATGCTGGGCTGCAGGGGGCTAGCGGACTCCATACGAGCAAACAGAGCTCCGAGACTCATTGCTCAGGGGCCTTTCTTTTGGATGTTCAGTCACACTCAAAATTGAACACGGTAAGTCCGTCAAAATGGCATGTTCAGATTCTCCCGGTCTAGAGAGCAAAACCCACATCGTCAGCACCAATGGGTTCTCTACGATCTGTTTGTGCCGTTTCCTTCAGCTGGCCTTTCCTCCTTCAAAACAGCGCTCCAAACTTTACCTTTTATATGCAGAAAACCTGTCAAGGTGAATTCCATCTGGGGTCACTTATTTTGTATCCTCTCTGCACCCTTAAAATTCAGAGCCCTCAGTCCTGGGGCTATTGCCCTGCAACTGTCCCATGCCTTTGCTTGTACATTTGGTTTCCAACCGTACGTTCCTTAGCACTTGAAGGTGGACTCAGTCTTCTATGTTTGGTCCCTGCTATACCGAAAGTTTGTGTCCCTCTAAAATTTCTATGTTAAATCCTAACACCCAGTGTGATGGTATTAGGAGGTGAGGACTTTGAGAGATGATTAGGTCGTGGAGCTCTTCTGAATGGGATTAGTGCCCTTATCACCTCTTATTAGGGACCCCTCACCTCTCCTGCCATGTAGGACACAGTGAGAAGGCGACCGTCTATGACCCAGGAAGCGGGCTCTCATCAGACACTGAATCCACCAGTGCCTTGACCTTGGACTTCCAGCTTCCAGAACTGTGAGAAATACGTCTCTGCTGTTTACAAGCCACCCAGGCTATCGTATTTTTACTGTAGCCGTCCAAATGGATGCAGACCGCAGCAGAGCTCAGGCAGAGAGGCTTTCTTGCCCAGCTCCTAGACTGAGGTGGGAGGGTTCTCATACCGTTCTTCCTCTTCCTTTCTTTCTAATTTATATGTGTACCCGTGCATATCCTTTTGAAGGGACTATCAGCACGTTAAGTAAATGTGGAAAAGCACAGAAATTCTAACCACTGTTCAAAGTTCTTGAGGCCCTTTAATGAGACTAAAAGGTAATAGGACGTTTTTCTAACTTTTTGCTGAAATAGAGTGTCTTAATTACTTTTCAAAAGATCGGTGCCCTCAACGTGTAGGGTATATGAATTGTTATCTGCCACCTTTAGATACTCTGTGTGAAATAAAAGCCAGCCCACAAGACCCTGGTAGAGCCCAGACCCACCATACTTTGTTTGTATCCCCAGTGAGAATCATCTGTCATTAGTCATCCAGAAGCCCATTCACATATATGATCCATCAGCCCCAAGAAGGGGAGGGAAAAATACACGAGATGAGATAAACCACTCATCCGTTCAGGGGGCAGCCCTCTACCCCTCCGTCTTTTGTCCTGCAGCCTGCTTCAGCCCACACCCACTGAGCCGCCTCTCCCAACAGCATGCGGCAGGGGGCGGGGGGGGGGGGGCTCTCTGCTCAGACAAGGGGAGTTATAGGATGACACTTCCTGAGATGCCTTTAGCCAGGCACTGGTGGATACAGGCATGGGGCATGGCTGTCCCTGTCTTCCCTGATTCCAGTCTCCCTTCTGATCAGGCACCTCTTCCTTCATCCCAGGCTGAGCTGGATTGAGGACACGTTCTCCTTACAAGTCACTCCTGAGGGATGTGTGTGAGGGTGTGCATGCGTATGGTCCTCCTACACACACACACACACACACACACACACACACACACTCTATTATCCAGGCATTCTCTCTCTTCCTTCCCCCCTCCAGTTCCTGAAAAACCAGGAGTTTTTGTGTGATTCCTCTCCTGAGCTCCAGGTCTGTATTTCTGCTCTTGGGCCAAAGCTGCTCCCTGCACAGACATGGGAGCCCAGGTCACAGAGCCCCGTTCCATCTACACTGCATCTCACTCTGCTTTCTTGACCAGCACCTTCTGGGTGCCCCTGGCGCTCTCCTCGGTCCCCACTCTTTCCTCCCTCATCCTGTCTCTGTTCTTAATTCTGCCTGGTAGCTGTGTGCCTCATACTACCTTTTCCTGATCATTTGCTTATGGACGCTCTCTTTTTCTGTACAGATTCTGATGCTGCAGGCTGGTCTGGGTAACCTTAGGTTGGTTGCTTGATCTCTGAGCCTCAGTTTTCTCATCTGTAAAATGGGGTTGCATGAGTCCTAACCCTTGCTTCACAGAGTTGTTAGGAGGGTCAAATGAGGTAATACAGGCCAGCTCTTGGCACGGCGCTTGGTACAGAGAAAGCACACAAGTGTTAGCAACTATTACCATTATCACGGTTAATTATGATGTTAGTAACAACTGTTATTCTAAAAAGCCTAAGGCTCTCCCACAGCTTGTCATCCTCCATCTTGGACTTCCTAATCTCCCTCCGGGAGTCCTACCCAGCCCCACACCCCTATTTCCCAATTAATTTTTTTTGTAAGATTTTCTTTTTTTTCAACTTTTTTTTTTTATTTTTTTTTTATTTTTGGGACAGAGAGAGACAGAGCATGAACGGGGGAGGGGCAGAGAGAGAGGGAGACACAGAATCAGAAACAGGCTCCAGGCTCTGAGCCATCAGCCCAGAGCCCGACGCGGGGCTGGAACTCACGGACCGCGAGATCGTGACCTAGCTGAAGTCGGACGCTTAACCGACTGCGCCACCCAGGCGCCCCTAAGATTTTCTTTTTAAGTAATCTCTACACACAATGTAGGACTTGAACCCACAACCCTAAGATCACACGCTCCACTGACTGAGCCAGCCGGGTGCCCCTTAATTTTTCTTTCCTCTGCACCCGCAAAAACGACAAACCTGGATTAAGAGTCAGGGGATCTGAATCCCGCTTTCAAGGAAGCATAAAAATGGCTTCTGAACCCGGGCGAGTAATAGTCTTTCTCGGTCTCATCTCCCTCACTTGAAAAATAAAGAGGTTGGACCAGAGCAGCATTTCTCAAAGCGCATTCTAGAAGCTTCTGCCACACTCGTGCCCCTACACAGAGCCCCCGTGGCCAGAGCAGTGCCATGAGTGACCAACCTAGTACCCGTCCCCCAAGCTCCACCTCTGTTAGCTTGTTGTCTGCATTTGGATACTGTCTACACAGCCTGGAGCCTCAACAGACTGTTCCGGAGCTGACCCAGACCCTCTCATAAAAAGAGATTCTGAATTGGCGTAAATCTCGGCTCCGTGAGGAAGGAAAATGAACTGCCGGCTTGCTGAAAAACTAGGACAAGGTTCTCTTTAGCAAGTCTCCAGGTACTGTTCAGGCAATCACCGGGTATCATGAGCCTTAAAATACGCCCCGCCTGGTGCGATGTCTCCTGATTAAGTTGGCTGCCAGGCTCAGGGCATTTCAGGCAGGAGTGGTGAATTTTAACACCACACAATTACTAGTAGTTTGGAAAACCCTTCTGAAAACACCATGCCAATCATTTAATTCATTTTCCAAGTCCTTTTTAATGCAAAATATGCTAATATGTTGCTGGAGTGTCCAGCAGAGAAACCTGCTGGAAAGTGGGGCCTCTCTTGCTTGGAGGTTAGGCGGAGAGCTGGTGGGAATAGGGCACAGTGGGAATAATGGCCCATTTTCCCTCCAGTGAAGAAAGGCAGGCTGATGCCACTGGGTTCAAGTGCTTCTTTGTGCTCCCTTCAGCTGCACAAGGTGCGCTCACCCTCACAGCCACAGATCTGGGGTATAATGGGCTTCTTTTCCACCGAAGCCCATGTCCCGCCCCTGGTGAGTGAGATGTGTCCTTGAGTTGTCTGCTACCTCCTCCTGGTGAGTAGGGGACAGTGAAGGAGGGAGAAAGGAAAGGGTGAGGGAGAAATTCATGGCGTGACGGAATACATTTCTTTGGGTGCCAGATGGGGAGAGGGGGCTGCTGCACCATGGCCTTTGGCAGAGGGCATAACCCAGCAGGACTCCATTTCTCTTACCTGCATAAACTACATCAGGAAGAGCATGAACCACACATGAGGGGACCCTCTTAGAGGCTGTAGGTCAGTCTACTCCATGATATCATTCCACGGTATCATTACCATAATTCCATCATTACGATTCCATGATATCATTAAAGGTTGCTGTTCTTGCATATTTAGTAAGCAGAAACGCCTGGGGACTACTCGTATACGCGTGCTAGTCCTGGTGTGTATTCGTGTGGGGCGGTACACGGGAGTACGACACGTGGATCTAGTCCTTTATGGCTATCATTAATTGAGCACCTACTATCTTCCAGGGACAGTATGTGCCTTGATTGCAATGAGAGAAACACACATCCAGGCACACAGAAAGTAAGGCATGCATGGCGGCATCCCCATGTATCAGAGTGGGTTGCAAGCTACCAAATCTCTGGCCCGAGGCTTGCAAACAGGTGGCTGGGGCTGGATTTGGCTCTCAGACGTGTTTTCTTTGAGCTACACTATGCGTTAAGCATTTTGGAAATGTCTTACAAAAACCAAGATTTCAGGGAAACTTGGATGGCTCAGTTGGTTGATCGTCTGACACCTGATTTCGGCTCAGGTCATGATCTCACAGTTTGTGAGTCTGAGCCCCGTGTTGGGTGCTGCGCTGACAGCGCGTGTCCTGCTTGGGATTCTCTCTCTCCTTCTCTCTGCCCCTTGCCCGCTCATGCTCTCTCTCTCTCTCCAAATAAATAAACATTTTTTTTTTTAAACCAAGATTTCCAACTTTCCTTGGAAAAACAAAAGGTAGGGGCGCCTGGGTGGCTCAGTCGGTTGAGTGTCCGACTTCGGCTCAGGTCATGATCTCGCAGTCTGTGAGTTCAAGCCCTGCATCAGGCTCTGTGCCGACAGCTCAGAGCCTGGAGCCTGCTTCGGATTCTGTGTTTCCCTCTCTCTCTGCCCCTAACCCACTCGCATTCTGTCTCCCTCTCTCTCAAAAATAAATAAACATTAAAAAATTAAAACAAAACAAAACAAAACAAAACAAAAGGTAGCTGTCTGGCATCCCTAAGTCCATAGTCCTGCCTGGGAACAGTCTGTTGGGGCTCAGTGGCGAGTGTCCCTTTTGGACTGGGCGTGGAATTTTCGATTTTGTCAAAGTTGCCACATTCCCCATTCCTTACTTCTGGCTCGCCTTCCTCATTCCTTTTACCTGCCTGACTTCGTATGCACTTGAGTTTGCAAGCCTAACATAGGATAGGCCCCTTGCTTTGCTAGTGAGGAAACTGAGGCCTAGAGAGGTGAAGAGACAGCAGACAAGGGCAGACTTGAATCCAGGTTTCTGCTGGACATCAGGGTCTGGGCTGTTTTTCCCATATCACACTGTGTGTCATCAAGGGCAGCTTGGGGGTACACAGTGTTTTCAATACAGGAGGACCATCATAATGACCTGGTGGATGGACCAGCCCAAGACATGGCTGCTGTAGGGTGAGGCAGGGGGCTGGAGGGAGGGGGGCGGAAGAACAACAGCCTAAAACAGAACAGTCTTAGAAAGGGAGTAACGGGTTCTTGGCTGCCTTGTGGACCTGAAACCCCGTTTATTCAGTGCTGTTTGCTTGTGACTTTTAAAATGTATTTTATTGTGAAACAGAACATATACAAAACCACATAACACAGAAACATACATATTGTTTTCAACTGTTTATGAGTTTTTTTTTTTGGTCCTGTTTTCTTTCTAAAAGCCATCAAAGATGCTTCAAAATCAGGGCTTTTTTTCAGTCTGCACTCACCCCAGATAAGAAACCACCCTACCTCTGGGGAGCCTGGGTGACTTAGTCGGTTAAGCGTCCGACGCCAGCTCAGGTCATGATCTCACAGCTCATGAGTTCAAGCCCTGCATTGGGCTCTGAGCTGACAGCTTGGAGCCTGTAGCCTGCTTCAGACTCTGTGTCTCCCTCTCTCTCTTTGCCCCTCCCCACTCGCGCTCTCTCTCTCTCTCTCAAAAAAATAAACATTAAAAATAAGAAGAAGAAGAGGGACAGGATCTCTCCAGGGTGGAGAACCTCTAGGATTCTGCCAGGTTCAGAATACTGTGGAGAGCGGAAGGAATCTTCCAGGATGTCTGTGAAAGGCAGGATGGCAGTGATGGCATCACTTACCGGCCCGGGACAGAAGCAAAACCTTCCTCATGGCTACATTCGGACCAGAAACCAGGTGGCGGCATCTATCACAGATCCCTCCAGGTAACAGGATGTTGGTGAAAAGGGCACCTAGAAGTCGTGGGCTCCAAGCCCCTCGCTGACAGCTGAGTACACAATGTTTGGATGAAGAATGTGACTTGCTCAAGGTCTGATACTGAATATTAAGCCACATCCCAGGGGCTTTTCCTTCAGCCTTTATTCCAAAGTGGAACCTCTCACAAGGTCTGGAGGCCTGGGGGTGTCAACAGGAGGGCTCCTCAGACCAGGCTTCTCACTCACAAAAGGGCATAAATTGAAGCTTTTGACACAGTCCATGTCAAAACTATATGAGGCTGTCTGAATCAGAGACTCTAAGACCTGTGCAATACCCTGAATTTAAGTATTTTAAACATAGGAGCACCTGGGTGGCTCAGTTGGTTGAGCCTCCAACTCTTGGTTTTGGCTCAGGTCATGGTCCCAGAGTTGTGGGATCGAGCCCCGTGTTAGGCTCTGTGCGAAGTGTGGAGCTTGCTTGGGATTCTCTCTCTTCCTCTGCCCCTCTCCCCTGCTGTCTCTCTTTATAATAAATAAAATTTAAAAAAAGTTTTTAAAGTCTTTTAAATGTAAACCTCGTGCTAAACTCACAACTCGGTTCTATAGCAGAGTGTTCTGGATATCAAGAGTAAACTTGCTGATATAAAGATTTTGCAGGTTTTACGGTAATCAGTTCTCATATTTTTTCATACTTTAATATGCCAGAAGACCAAAGCTGGGGCCAGGCTCTCTCTTGCTCTCTTTGTGGACTGATCCCACGGCAAAACGCAAACAGCAGAACCCGCTGGGGGGCCCCTTCAGTTCAGTGAATGGAAGCAGGGGGCTGGTGCAGTAAACGGAGGTGGATTACATCCATCTCAGCCAAGGCCACGGCACTTCCTACGTGCTTCCTAAGGGCCAGGAACGTGCTAACGGCTGGGTACAGAGAGGACCGCCCTGCCCATGAGGAAGCCACAGCCCGGCCAGGCAGCCAGACACTGGACGAGCTATAAAGTGATGTGACAAGTAGATGCAGAAAGTGCTGGGAGCCCCAGTGGGGAGGAGAACGTGCATCTGCCGGAGGGTGTAGCAAGGGGCAGATGGTGTGATGAGAGGCAGAGAGAAAAACGTCCCCTCCAAAGATGTCCACGCCCTAATCCCCAGTGCCTGTGAATATGTTATCTTACATGGCAGGAGGGACTCTGCAGATGTGGTTAGGTCACGGACGTAGAGATGGGGAGATGATCCTGGCTTATCTGGACGGGCCCGATGTAATCATGAAGGTCCTCAGAAGTGCAAGAGGGAGTCAGAGTGACACAGTTTGAGAAAGACTCGATAGGCCATTGCTTTGAAGATGAAAGAAGGGGCCATAAGCCAAGGAACACAGGCAGCTTCCAGAAGCTGGAAAAGTCAGGGAAACAGATTCTCCCCTAGAGCCTCCCGAAGGAACAGCCCGGTGATACCTTGCTTTTAGCCCCGTGAGACCCATTTCAGACTTGTGACCTCCACCAAGCTTGTGGTAGTTTCGTACAGCAGCCCTAGAACACAGACAATGGAGGATAACTCGAGTAGGACACAGGAGCCCTGGGGGACTAGTCCTGAACCGGCAGCCCCTTGCCCTCTCAAAGCCTCTATTTATCTATTTCTCCCTCTGAAAAACGAGAGCACTGGTGAGGGTGGGGGATGGCTGGCTCAGTCACTACAGCACACAACTCTTGGTCTCAGGGTCATGAGTTCAAGCCCCTCATTGGGCGTGGAGCTTACTTAAAAACAACAACAACAACAACAACAATAAACCAAGAGCACCGGGTGTAGACACTCTCTGATGTCCCTTCTGGTTCTGACACTGGTGGTTTTATGAAGAAGAGGAGCAGCTACCATAAGGTAATGACTGGCAACTGGTTGTGAGGGTTGACAGAAAACAGCCTGTCCCAGAGCGTGTTTGGTGGAATTTAAATTCTACGGGCTGCTGATAAGGGTTAGTCAGAAAAGAGGGCTATTCATGCAGCAAATTATTACCCATCACTTACCAGGCACTGTTCTGAACCCTGGGGAGTCGGTGGTGAACAGAACAGATGACCTCCCTGCCCTCACAGAGCTCAGATCAGAGAAGTGAACTAACACACTCTTTGTCAGGAGAGAACTAATGAACAGGCCAATTTCCACTGGTCATTATACCACGAAGAAAATGAAACCTGGTGACGAGACAGTGTGGGACAAGGAGGCCAGCTTCTCCTGGTAGAATGGTCAGAGCTGGCCTCTCAGGGTCAAATTCGACCTGGGCTTACGTGATGAGATGAGCTGGGCGTTTGAAGAAAAGGGGGAAGAAGTATGAAAAAATATTGAGCTAAATAAAATTAAACAATTCTATATGGAAGAGTCCTGAGGGTTTGAACATATCAGTTGGTTCATGTGTTCACTGTCCAATGACACATTATTTTATTGAACCAGGCAGTGTTCTAGACACAAGGGATACAGTACTGAGCAAAACAGGCAAGGTCCCTGGCGCGTGGAGCATTGTGAGTGTGGGGGAGACAGACAATACAAAACTCAACAGATAAATATAACATCAGGATATAAAAGGACTCGGAGGGGGCACCTGGGTGGCTCGGTCGGTTGAGCGTCCAACTCTTGGTTTTGGCTCAGGTCAAGATCTCATAGCTTTGTGGGTTTGAGCCCCGCATCGGGCTCTGCTCTGCGCTGCCTGTTTGGGATTCTCTCTCCCCCTCTCTGTGCCCCTCCCCTACTGGTACCATTTCGGTCTCTCTCAAAATTGAGAAACAAACTTAACAAAAAATAAAAGGACTCTGAGGAACAGAACGGGTATGGGGATAGGTGTTGACAACGGTGGTAATGGTGGTCTGGGAAGATATCTGGCGTAGACATCTGAACAGAGAATTAACATGCAAGATGAATCAGTAGGCAGCATTTCCCAAACTAACATGACAACACAACCCCTTTGTCCCAGAGCATCACGCAGGACACAGGCTCCTCAGAACACACTTTGAGAAACCCTGGCCCAGAGACAGCTGAAGCATGAACCACACTCTCGCAGGACCGAGGCTAGCATGTCAGGATGGAGACTATGAATCTCATGAATACAGAGTAAGGCATTTTGTGCAGAAAGTCCCCGCCTCCAAATGCGTATCAGAAAGTAGGAGAGGAGCGCCTGGCTGGCTCAGTTAGTACAGCATGTGACTCTTGATCTTGGGGTCATGGGGTCGTGAATTCAAGCCCCATGCTGGGTACGGAGGCTACTTTAAAAAAAAAAAAAGCAAGTGGGAGTGACTGGGAATTCTCTGCTTGACTGCTAGTTAGTAAGGCTCTGCATACTCTCCTGAGCCATCCCAGACTCCCCCCTCGGTTCTGTGGGATTCATGAAGCTTGAGGATAAGGTAAGCCCATGATTGGATGAGTCGGCACTAGCCCGTGCTGGTTTTCCCCAGAGAGCAGAATATAAAAGAGTAGGAATCCTTTTTCTAGGATGTTATGTTGCAAAGAACATGTATTTGTTTTTTCAAGCGTATCATCTGGGTGACAACGATCAATGTCCACATTTCCGGGGATCTTTACCCAAGTCCCCCTTCAGTTCTGATTAAGGAATAAATGGTGCACCCGGGGACCAGAAACAAGATCTGGGGCCCAAACAGGGCCTACGCTCATGCAAAGTGCACACCCTGAGAAAAAGACCAATATTCTCCCCAGGAAGCCACAGGGAGTTTCACTGCGAGCAAACCCCACCGTCCCTGCGATGTCCTTTCCTGTCTAGAGAAGGCCGTCTGGACTTTCTCACAGCTCAAGTCAGAGGAGGCACATTATGTATTCAAGTCCTGCTGCAGCAAGCCTTCCAGCACGCCATCCTGCCTGGGCTCCAGCAGAAACACCTCTCTGGGGAGCAGGCTCTGTTCGTGGTAAGCTGGGCTCCGGGTCCGCCAGGGGAACCGCTCTGAAAGCCCACAGAACGTGGCCTCGCCTGGCAGGTGGTAACGCCGTTCACCTTCCTCGTTCTCTAGGCGAGATGTGAGCTCAGACAGATTGGGGGGGGGGTCTTCCCATGAAAGCCAACGCCTTTCCCAAGCCTCTGCTTCCCTGAACTGCCTGCCCGAGCCCCCATGTGGTTCCTCTGCTTGGATAATCCTCCTGCCCCTCGTCACCTTCTTGTCACCTGCCATCTTTTTCATCTTGGCTCAGTGTCACTTCCTCTGGGAAGCTGTCTGTCTTGATCGGATCAAATACCACCACTGGGGGTGCTTAGGGCACCTCGTGACTCTTTTACGAGCACCTGCAGTGGCTCTGAGTCCCAGGTCCTGCCACTCACATCCCTTCAACAAATCCCATCACCTCCCTGGGCCTCAGGAAGGGAGGTGAAAAGATGCTCGCTGTGGTTCCCTCCCTGTCCCAGCGCTCTGAGATTTCCCTTCCTGAGACAAGAGTCACAATCATTTACTTAGCACTGAAATGACAGAGAGAGCCACAGTATTGGTTTCCACACTTTTGAAGACATGACATCCCTTTTCAAATGATGCTGTCTAATCCTAAAGCAGGGAACGGGCGGAGCTACTTTGCTTGAAATGGGCCAAAGTCTGGAAGCCCTTTGTCTCTCAGCCTCTGAGGTACCTCCCCCGCCTAGGGCTCCAGAGGCACGGGTTTCAAGCCACTCCCTGGGACGGGCCTTCCAAATCTAACACTAGGGCAAGTTCCAAAGTCCACCCACTCACACCCCATGCTGACTGGTTGCCTGAATTCTGTGGGGTCCGCAGATCTTCTACTGACAAGTGTCCAAAAGACACAAAGGTTTGTCTGTTCCTCTTTAAGCTTTCTTTCAACATGTCTGATTTCACACGTAGCTCCGGAGCACGCACGAAAGGGGGATTATAAAAAGGTAGGAGAGGAGAGACCCATCGGTAAGCCCACTTCCAAATCTGTGATATGGACACAAGGGCCACAAAGGGCCACAAGCACTGGAGCAAAGGGCACAAGCAACCGCTGTTAGCGCTGCCCGCTCTCTTACTGAGGAGGCACGGACACCCATGTGGGGGTGTGCTGGCCCTCAACACACCTCGGGCGCCTGAGTCCCATCGTCCTCAGCGGAGCCCCCTAGACCCGACTTCGGAGTTCTGACCGTGGAGGGCCGGGCAGCAAATCAGCAGACCTGGCCATCGGTCCCCAGGAGCACCCAGCACGGTCACGGGCACGACCCAGGACTTCGGGTCTTTGCAGTAGTAGCCCACCCCTCCTCCAGAATTCAGAATTTGCTGGAACACCTCCTACCGATCACTATCACCCAGGTGTGAATCGCTGTGGGGGCCTTCTACAGCCAGAGCTGCACACTCCTTTCTTTCTTTATTTTCTAACACCTTCCAAATTCATCACCCTCGACGTGGTGAGCAAAAGAACGTGCAGACATTTGTGGGGAAGGGGTGAGTGCCCCTGCTTCCCCTATGTCAGGGAGATACCAAAACCCACTGAGAAATCATCTGGGAGAAGACTCCCGGGATGGGCCTTTGTGGGCACCTGTCCAAAGGTTCCGATTTGGAAGCCACAACAGCTGGCCTTTGGGAGCCAGAGAGAAAGCTTTCATATATTGAGGCAATTGATTATTATTATTTTTTTAAAGGCTCCAAAACCTCCTCTAAAGCCATCTCCTGTACTTAAACATTCCCTGAGTTCTCCCCCGCCCACCCCCCCCCCCCATATTTATTTGGCTTATAAAAACGTATTCAATCAGTAGTCACTCTGCTGCCTCAAATGTGTCTACTCTCAGTCCCACGGTCTGGTGACAGTTCTCTTTATCGATCTCAAGACAGCAGCCGAAAGTCCTGTAGTCCTGTAGGTCTCCCCCTCCTCCCCACCGCCTGCCCCTTTGTCCTGTCCGGTCCTCTCCAACTTACTCTATGAAGGCTCGGTGACAGATACAGCAAGCTGGAAGGGGAGGGAGGCAGTGCTATTTATAATTCGGCAGAGTTGGCCCTCAGAACACGGCCATTTTTTCCAGGTGGACTGCCAGAGCCCACATTCCCCAGGCTCCATATATGGGCCTCTCACAGGCCCCTGTGCCCATAGCCTTGCCTCTGAGGGGACCAAGGCCGCCTGGCAAGTCAGGAAGGTAAGGCCCGATCCGCTCCTCCATGGCCGTGGGGGCCACAGCCAGCCCGGGAGCCTGGCCTCCCCGTGCTTCCCCTGGGGGGTGGTCAGAAAGCGGGGAGAAAGGAATAAGAAACCCTGAGGTCCCAGCCCGAAGGAGTTGGAGAGCAGCCGGCTTTCTCTCCAGGGCTTGAATAAGAATGGCGAGGAAAAAATGTATTCTTGCTACGAAACATTAGGTCACCCCTTGTTTTTTGCCAAGTGGTTTTCAATTGTTTCCATCGAGATGTGACTGAGGTCCACGGCAGCCCTGCCAGCCCCCGAGGGCTCCGAAAGCCGGATTTATGGACGCCCTTGGATAGGCAGATGGGAGGGGAAGCCCAGGGAGGGTGGGCAAGCCAAGGCGAGGGAGCAGGGCTTTGCCAAGCAGATATTTTCTGCAGGCTCTCAGCTTTGATTAGCATATATTAAGGGCGCAGAGAGAGAAAGGTGTCCGGCCTCTTGTGGGCACTTGGACATAAACGCCCCCCCTGCCCTCCAGAAACCAAGCACTGAGGCAAGAGGAAGGGCCTGACGGGTTGACTTGTCACTCCAGGCTTTTCTCATCTCTGTCCCTTCTAGGCTAACGCCTGTCAGGCCAGGCCGGGGCCACAAATGGGCGGGGGGGGGGGGGCCTGGAAAACCCCCCTCCACGGGCATGTGGGCGATTTTACTTCGATTTCGTGGACTGTTTGTTCAACCTCCTCGAGAATGGTCTGCAGTGGACACAGCTGTGTCAAATCAAGTTCAAGTCCTTTCTCTAAATAGCCTTTTGTGGCCATCTGGATATCTCTCCCTTAGGATGGAGAGCATCTGGTATTATTATGAATTGTTATTATTAATATCAATAATAAGAGTCTGCCTTTATTGAGTGTTCACCATGCCATCCACTTAACATATAGCATCTCATTGAGTCTTCGTAACACCCCCAAGAGATGGATGTTCTTCTGTAGGTGAGGAAACTGGGGTGCAGAGAGGTGAAGCAGCATGTCCATGCTGACCCTACGGGTAAGTAGCAGACCCCCACGTCTGTCCAGCTCCTCACTTCCCACCTCTCTGCTCTACGTACCAGTTCCTGTCACTTGCGTCTGCGCTGTCTTTGTTCCTTTTTTCTCCTTGCAGGTGGAGGCCCCTTCTTAAATGTGTTGCCCCTTCTCTTCTCTCCTGAGCATCTAGGACAAACTAGACCCACAAAGAATCTTCACTCAGGAGGCACTTCTTCGGCCAAAGGCACCTCTCACCTGTGAGCTCTTTTCAGCGTAGGAAGGATTCCGGATTCTCTGTGGACCCCATGGCCTCTGTAGCCCTCCCTGAACAGCCAGGACCCTCTATCTGTGGAGGTCCCAGCCGTCCCGTTACTTGCTTGCCTGTGACAAATATGGGGCTGGCACTTCAGCAGGGAGAAGGAGCAGCAGGAGTTGATCAATTCCTAAGCAACAAAGATCCTGTTTTCATGCAAACGTCCTCGGCATTAAAACAAAAACAAATTCTTCCCGGGGCGCGTCCTGGATGCCAAGTCTCCTTGCAAGACACATTTTTAAGCCGGGTTCTGCGCCTGCGTGAGAGACTAACGGGGAATGGGAGGAGAGCTGTGTGCCAGGTGTCAGGAGGCAATGCAGGACCTTAAGGTGGCATGGCAACAAGTGCCTTGAGTTCCAAGCAGGTAGGGACCACCGAGGGCTTCCTGGAGGAGGGAGTTATTCCGATTCAACTCAGCGGTCTCCTGACTGATGGTGTTGGCCTGATCTTGCAGGACCTGGGTGCCCACCAACACCAGCACTACTGGAACATCGCCAGGGTCACTGGGCTAGCCCAACAGTTACAGAAACATCCACAGGGCATCTGGCCTCCAGCTGGCTCCAGCCGTTTTGTCCTTTATGAACACGGGGGTTCAAAGGCAACACTGTTAACAGCTCAAGGGCAGGGCCACACAATTTGCTTTTGGCAAATAACTAGCAATACCAGGACTGCGGCATTTTAGTGCTGCAAGATCACCTGCTACCACCCCCTTTACCGCTGATGCCTTGCCCAAGGCTCCCGGTCCAGCCAAGACTCCAGCTCAAACCTCTTTTCTCCTGCTCTCTGAGACCTTCTGTGCAGGCCCTTTTCTCACACTGTGGAGGTATTCTCTGGCTTCAGCACATGCCCAGAAGCACTACTGGGCTGGGTACTGGGAGACACGGAGCACACAGCACCAGGCTGCGGTCTTCTCAAGCTAGCCTGCGAGCAATTCCAGGGTAGGAGGAGCGCCTTCCCAATGCATCTCTCTTCCCAGCGCCTACCACAGCAAGGGGGACGGGGCAGGCAAAGGTCTGGTGCTGGGCACAGTAAACGGGCAAGTCTGGCAGGATTAAAGGGCCCATAAAGGGGCTTTGTGGCAAGAATCAGCTAATTAGAGTGGAAAGAGCATGGACTTGGGGTAGAAAAGATGTGGGCTGGCATCCAACACTGTCACCATGTCGGGGGATTGAGAGGGTTCCCCATTATCCATGTTCTCTTCCTGCCAAGCATGCAGCTGGACTCCACTTCCCAGTCTTCCTTGCAGTTACGATGGTCACGTGGCTACACTCTGGCCAATGGACTGAAAGCGGAAGTAATGTGGGGCAATTTCAGGCCCAGCCCCTGAAAACCTCCCACATGTGGTTCTTCCATCTACCAATTGACCCAGAGTGCTCCCAGGACCGGGTTCCCGAATCCCTGTGTGGAAGACCACCTGCCAAACATCTGCACTGAATCGTGTTCGCAGGAAATAAACTCCTAAAGCGTTACGCTATTAAAATTTGGGGGTTACCGCTGTTAGCCCAACCTAACACAGTCTCTTACTAGCCATGTGGCTTTGGATAAGTTTCTTAACCTCCTGAAGCTCCAATTTCCTCATCTGTAAAATGAGAATTTAAAAAACCTTCCTGAGAATGACTGGGCTAACATTTGTGAAGATCTCACAATCAAGGCTGCATTATGACTTTTGTGAGCCCTATACATTTTTGCCTTTATGGGTCCCTTCCTGTATTAAATAAAAAAATAATAATAATAGAAATAAAAAAACAGAAAAAATTGGGTTTTTAATATTACATCGGTATAAAGAGGAGTACAATCCAGGCCAGATAAATCATGATGCTTATTATTGTTTCTTATTTCTATATTTGATTTTATATTCATTATTATTATGTTCATTTTTTCCTTCTGATTTTAAGGGAAGTCAAAATCAAACATTTCCTGGGGCTCTGAAAATATCGTGGGCACTAGGCGTTATGCCTACGTACCTAACGGAGAAGATGACCCAGCTTACTACAGTGCCTGGCCCATGATGCATGCAATGAATCAAAACTATTATGGATTTTTTTTTAAGTTTGTTACTTTGAGAGACAGAGAGGGGAAGTAGGGCAGAGAAAGAGAGAGAGAGAATCCCAAGAAGGCTCTGCACTGTCAGCACAGAGCCCAACGTGGGGCTCAAACTTACAAATGGTGAGATCCTGACCTGAGCTGAAATCAAGAGATGGTCAGTTAACTTAGCCACCCAGGTCCCCCAAAACTATTATGGGTTAAAAAAAATAGGAAGATGGAAGCATGGTCATGAAGCCCCTTTCACATACTTCATTTCCTCCAACTCTCACATCCACTGTATGAAATGGTTTTCACTTCTATTTTCCAATGAGAAAGGTGAGGCTCGGAGAGGTCAAGGGTCATGCTCAAGAGGGGAGCCCCGTGCATGGTGCCTCATATCAGGCACAGTGCTAGACACCTGTCTTTGTCACTTTTCATTTTCTCAACGCGGTACGATAGGGATTCTTTTTTTTTTAACCCCCATTGTATGACTGAAAAAAAAAAAAAGATACTGATGTAAGGACAAGCGGCTGAGCTGAGAACTGAAACCACTTCTGGGGCCAAATCTAATGCTCCCTCTACCACCTCGCCTTTCCATCTATCAATAGCTCTGTCACGAGAATTGATACATGGCAGTGTCTATGGAGGGTGTCAGACGCCCCAACACCTTCTTTCATAGAGCAGAGAAGAACCTGCGCAGGGCTGAAATCCAAACACATCATGCCAGATCAGACTTGTGCTTTCTCATCCTCCACCCAAATGTACTCCTTAGAAGGTCTAATTATAGTGACTTCTATTTTCTTGTAAATAATCACATCTGTCATAACTGATTTAACTGATTCAAGGCTCCAAGTTGGCAGTCTTGGAGGCCCGAGCCAATGTGTCAATTACGCCAAGAAGGCTGTAAGCAAAAGTTGCACGAAATGGAAGAGAGAAAAAAAAATTAGTCACAGGCATATAGATGGTGGGGACCAATATGTGCTTTTTCACAACAGTAATATCAACACAAACTCCTAAACGTGGCCAATGGGTGTCAATCCGTCGGCAACCTAATTTAGTAAAACAGACACAGCCAGCCAGATCCTAGGGAATAAAAACAATCTTTTTTAGTGGAGACTCAATCCTAGAAACTGGTTTCTCCAATATCTTTCAAGTCTAAGTAAATACCCCCAGGAATTTGCCACGGCTCTTTATGCTTGTCTTCAGGAGAAAAGATGGGTTGAAGGGCTCACGTGATTCAGGAATATACAGCTTTCCCCTTTTTGAAAGTTTGTGTTATGCCACCTCACCTTTATGAGAGATCTCCATTAGTACCTGGCTTCGCTAACGGAAAGAAATGCAAAAAGGACTTTCTATGGAAAAAAGGGCAAAAAATGAAAATAGCATTATTAGTTTTGCAGCAGCCATTAAAGAGATAGCTGCACCCCAAGCAGGGAGAGTGGCCCCACCAAGATCCTTCCCTGGGACCTACACTTAGAATCTCGGCATCAACTGCCTGTGCTTTGACTTATTTTGTGCATCCTTTAGCAAGATGTGTCCTAAGGTATCAGAAAAGCCTGAGAGGTTTTTTGGGGGCTTGGGGAGCTGAAAAATTTCCTATACGAATGAATGGTAATTGCTTCTTTGCTTTATGCCGCTTCAGCTTGCTCATGACAGGTTTCATAGGAACACTCTACTCTAGGACAGTGGGGGAAACTTGAAGTCTTAGTGGCTATATTTGAGCGTGGCTGTTCAGCCAGCACAGAGTGGTGGCTAGAACTTTCGATATGGACTTGGGTCCAAGTCTCTCTCCACTTCTCACTAGTGTGACTAAGCAAATCATTTAACCTTCCCCAGTGCATCTCAGCTTCCTCATCTATAAAATGGTGACAACCTAGAACCCTCGTGGGACTGAATGATCTAATGACTCAGTATGACAGCCTGTTGGAAAGTGTAAGCACCACATAAATGCTCATTATCATTATTAACAGATCAGCATATACTGAGTGCTGTTTTCAATCCATGGGAATGGCTTCTCTCTCTCCTAAAATAACTCCAAGCAGAAACAGTCATGCTTTCAGTCACAGAGGGGAGGTGAGACTTCTTTCCTAGGGAGGTGTTTGAAAGTCGTCTTGCCAATTAAGCTCTGAAAGTCCCTGTGTCTGAAGGGAAGCTTTGAAAAAGGAGTATCTTCCAGGTAAGAATGTGGGAAAGTAAAAGATGGCTCTCATCCACTCCCCAGTTGCCCACAGGAAATGCTTTTGGTGACCCCAAGCCTGCAGCTGGTGTAACTTCCTTTGGTCCTGGTCCATCAGTGTGAGCAGAGGGGTTAAGAGCAGACTCTGAAGCCAGACTTCCTGAACTTTGAGTACTGCTCCGTTCTTTACTTATGGTGTGATCTTGGACAAGTTATCTGTGTTTCAGTTCCTCATCTATAACATGAGGGTAATAACAATACCTACCCCTTAGGGTGCTAGTGAGGAATGAATGAATGAATACACGTCCAAAGCTCACAATAGGACCAGGTACATAGGAAGCAATTAGCATCCGGCTTGCAATGGCCATATTACAGTCATTGGCCTTCCCCTCATCCCGTGTTCATTCACATGCATGTTTAACAGCTTTTCCACACCAACCCCCTTACTAGGAAGGAGATTCTTTAGTCCACATAGAAGATCTGAAAAGAAAACACAGTATTAAGAACTCCATGATCTATACCTGAATCTGCAAGAGAGGCCCAGGGTCACCTCCTTCAAGGGCAGTTCATTTCCAGGGTAGAAGTGTGGGGGAAAAAGGCTCTGGACTGAGAATCGAGAGGCCCAAGTCCTAGGCCAGTGCCATTTTGCCCACTCTGTGGCCTTGAGCAAATCACTTCATCTCTCTGGGTATTAATTTTCTCAGCTGTAAAAATAGGGGACTTTGGTTGTGAATCTCAGTTTATTCGTCTGTAAACAACGATAATAGGAATAACTATCCTATAACACCACATCATGTAGTGCGAACCAAATCACGCATCCCATGTAAAGGTGGACAAGGGTCCTGAGCATGGCCCATAAGGCTCTGGACCATCCAGTTCCTGTGTCTCCTGGCCCACGGCTCTCCCTTCACTTGTTCTGTTCCACACACTGGCCTCCTGGCTTTTCTCCCACTCCCCAGGCACACTGCTACCACAGGGCCTTTGCCCCAGCTTTGTTCCTCTGCCTGGAATGCTCTTTCCATAAATAGTCCCATGGCTCACTCCCACACCATTTTCAAATACTGGATTATTATTTTTTCCACAGCTACTATCACTTTCTTGCATAGTGCACGATTTCCTTGCTTATGATGACTACTACCCTTTATTGTCTGTCTCCTCCCAGGCCAAGGATGTGTGTTCCAAGAGGGCAGGATTCTATTTTGTTTCTGTCCCGCAAAAGCCTAGAAGACTACCTGGCACATAACAGGTGATCAGTAACTATTTGATATTTACTGAATGAATGAATGAATGAATGAATGAATGAAGAGCACTTTGTACAGCAAGAAGGTGCTTACTGAATTTGGGGCAGCCTTCCTAAATGTTAAGGGGAGATTCTTACTCCTCCCCTGCCTTCTTTCCATGAGGAAGGATCCTTACTTAGTCACCCTGGACCTGTTTCCATCCCTGTCACCCACGTTCGCCTAGAAGTGGAGTAAAGCATCTCGCTGGCGGATGAGTCACTGGTCCATTTCTTGACTCAATGAAGTTAAGCTGCAAACTTCACAGATGCAATTTCTTTGCCTGTTCTGGCTCTGCCATCAGACAGAGCAATGGCTCTAAGTGAGTGAGTCTGCTTTGCAGGCTCACAGTTCCCTCCTTGGGTTCTGTGTGGTGTGGGGTGCAGGACAGGGGGCGTTAGAAAGACCTTCTAGCCAGCAGATGTACGTAAGTCATGCTCACTAGCCTGGCTCTGTAAGGAACAAAGTGGACATTAAAAACAATTTTTTTTAATGTTTACTTGTTTTTGAGAGAGAGACAGAGAACTAGCTGGGGAGGGGGAGAGAGAGAGGGAGACACAGAATCTGAAGCAGGCTCCAGGCCCTGGGCTGTCAGCACAGAGCCTGAAACGGGGCTTGAACCCACGAACCATGAGATCATGACCTGAGCCGAAGTCGGACACTCAACCGACTGAGCCACCCAGGTGCCCCACTTGTATCTCTCTTGATTGGTCTTGAACCTGGTCAAGCGACAGCGCTGTGCCATTTACTGACCCCTAAAACTTCAACTAAATATTCCAAATTTTAACAAGTGAAGCCTTATGTGCTTTGTTTCCAGACTGTTTTCGATCCTAGTCGCTCTCCTTCCACGTATTAGTTTGAGAATGTCCCACTTTGCACACAATACTGCAAACTGCTGAGCACAATTCTGTGAGGAGGCTTGTGACTGGCTCGCTCTGGACACACTCTGTTCCCAATGCTGCTAGAAACTATCTCCACATCCCTCCTCACACCGCTAGTCCTTCCGGGACCTGCAGCCCACACAGCCTTTCCCACCCAGGATCTGCGGTGCCTCGGGGTTCTGTCTCCCGCTCTCTCGTGGGACTTGATGCTGTTCTTCAAGTCACTAGATTTGGCTCATTCTTCTTGAGATCTTCTAAATGGCTGTGCTTATCATCCAATAAACCCACTAATACTCCCAGCTTCGTGTTATTTCTGACCACAGTGAGATGCAAGTAACCATTGCCTGAAGGTCTGCAAGGTCTCGGGCGTGGCACGAGGCATTCTCCTCGCCTTGTCCCTTAAACAAACCGATGAGGCAGGTGTTGCTATCCCCCATTTTACAGAGGAAACTGAGGTTTTCAGAAGTGAAGCACCTTCACCTATCACTGTAGCTTGTAAGAAGCAGTGAGTTCCAAAGGCCACACATTGGATGACTCCTAGGGCTAGCATTTAGGTTAGAATAGGGGTGGGCCCAGAGAGCCAGACTCGCCACCAGGAACCTCAGTCCGGACAATTCTACTCAGATCTGTCAATACCCTCTGGTGCGGTCATTTAACCTGCAAACTTATCCAATGGCATCATCCAACATTTCTCCATCACGTTTCCAAAGAACTCATGAGTGGCTTTCTCAAACACCTTGATTAACACCAGAGATGCTTGACTTGGGACGTTTTCCTCATCTACTAGCTCAAAAGCCATTTTTGAAGAAATGAAGCGGATCTGCTTCACTTTGATCTCGGTGAGGCCATGCCGGATTCGTTCTTCCCTCTCACAGCCCTGGCCGAAGAGTCCAGGGAACCTGGAGATTTAAGGAAGCTAAGTCCACCACTAGCTGAATCCAGGGGTGAGGGGAGACCTGTAGTGAGGCACTGTCTGCCTTCTCCAGCACGTTGGTGGCAGGGAGGGGAGATGGCATTAGAATCAGGAAGCAAAATGATTCATTTGGCAAGAAGAGATCTGTCCAAATCACTTGCCTGTTGTAATTGTGGAGCACTCGGCTGCTCTAGGCTGAAACAGCAACCCCAGACTGCGTTCCTGAAGCATTCAGGAAATAGTGACAGCGAGTCATTTAAGGAATCCAGAAAAACAGCCTGCATTTATTAAACTCTTACTATTTGCCAAGCATTTTGCACAGTGCTGGGTTTACATGATCTTGTAAAATGCTTTATCGTTCTTAAGTTTACTTATTTATTTGGGAGAGAGAGAGCGTGGGAGAGAGAGAGAGAGCAACTGAGCAGGGGAGGGGCAGACAGAGAGGGAGAGAGAGAATCCCAAGCAGGCTCCATGCTGTCAGCGCAGAGCCCAACACAGGGCTCAATCTCAGGATACTGAGATCATGACCTGAGCTGAATTCAAGAGTTGGACGCTTAACCAACTAAGCCACTGAGGCGCCCCTCATAAAATGCCTTAAAACCATTTTTAGCAAAGAAATACATGCTCATAATTAAGAAATGAAATACTACAGAGGCCTATGATGAAAACCACCAGCTTATGATAAAAGTTAACCCCCTCCAACATACTCCCCAGAGACAACCTTTTCTAACTCTTTCTGTTTCGAGTTCTTTGGGCAGCCACTTCTCCAAGTATAGGATTTCCTCTAATCTGCAAAAATACTGTATTATGTAGACAGTGATTACCTCTCTTTACAGATGATGAAACGGTGGCACACTGTGGCCTCGGGTCACACGGCTGGAAAAGGGTGGAGTCATGATTCAAACTCAGGTCTGCCTCACTCTTGGTCCTGCTATTTTTTTTTTAAGGTTTGTTTATTTTTGAGAGAGAGAGAAAGAGACAGACAGACAGAGTGCAAGTGGGGGAGGGACAGAGAGAGAGGGAGACACAGAATCCGAAGCAGGTTCCAGGCTCTGAGCTGTCAGCACAGAGCCCGACGCGGGGCTCAAACTCACGAACCACGAGATCATGACCCGAGTCGAAGTTGGACACTTAACCAACTGAGCCACCCAGGCACCCCTTGGTCCTGCTCTTAAACTTCACACCCCACAGCCAGCCTGTCTGGAGCTTACCTAGTAAAGGATGTGGCTCAGGTCACATCAGGCACATGTGTCCCCGATGGCTTGTGAGGTTACCTATGGTCTAAAATCACTTCCAGCGGACATAACTAAGTAACACCATGGGATCGCGCATAAATGAGCTCTCTTTGCCCCTGGGAGGTTTGTTTTCAGCTCTTCTTCCTAGTTTCTTTGGGTTCTTCCTCCTCTAGCCACTTCAGCCGTCTCTGCCCTTTCTGCTGTGATACAACTGCTAATAGGACTTCAGAGGGCGGGTCTCTGAGGCCCTTATTTCCCTCTGGAAGCTTCCTCATGCTGAAAGGTGGTACAGAGGGCATTTGTCATCATCTCTCTTAGGATGTTGCAAAAAAAAAAAAAAAAAAAAAGACCAGTCCCTCCCAGATTCAGGTTTTATAAAGAAATGATTTTCTTTTATTTTGTGGCTGTAGCTAGTGCTTGAGAAAATGTGTGTGAGCTGCAAAATGTAACACTGACAAGATTTGTTAATAATATAGCTGCTGGGGGTGGGGGCGCATGGGTGGCTCAGTCGTTTGAACATCCAACTCTGGGTTTCCGCTCAGGTGACGAGCCCAGGGTTGTGGGATCAAGCCATCGGGCTCCACGCTCAGCGTGAAGATTCTCTTCTCTTTCTCTCTCTCTCCCTCTGCCCCTCTCCCCTGCTCACATGTGCGGCCTCTAAAATAAAATAATTAAAAAAAAATAACATAGCTGCTGGTAAGGAGCTCCAACCCAGACTGGTCAGGTTCAAATCTTAGAAAGCGCCCTCACTAGCTTCCATATCCTGACAAGGTACTCTCCCACCTACAACTGATTCTGCAGCTACAAACCTCAAAGGGTGTGCTGAGGATTATGGATTATGAAGGATGAACCGTGTGGGTTAATACATGTGCTTTGAACTCTGCTGACCAAGGCCAGCGCGGTCATTTACTAGAAACCTGTTCTAGCACCCTGCAGTTTACGTGAGGTGCCCACATACACTGTATGCGGTCCTCATATCTACAAGGAGTCAGGGCAGAAATGATTATTAGTCTCTTCAAAATATTTAAAGGTATAATTATTAGTCCCGTTTTACAGATGAGTAAGAAAACTGAAGAAAAAAAAAAAGGCGACAGGATGGTTCAGAGTCCGAAGGAGTCACTAAGAACCCTTTTGAACTTTCCTGCTAACAAGGCTGGGTGACTTTGGACAAGTCACTGTACCTCTCTGAGCCTCACTCGTAAAATAAGAGGGCCTTATCTTACAGAGAGGCAATAACACTGAAGTTCAGAGAAGGTATCCTGAGTCAGACTCTGGATTTCAATTAGCGGTCTTCCACTCATCACCTGGGTGACTTCGGGCAAATTACTTAATTTCCTGGTGCCTCCGTTTCCTCATCTGCAGAATGGGGCTAATAATAGACCCCACCCTAGAAGGTAGTTATAGGAATTGAATGAGTAAACCTGTGTTAACATCTTGGGAGGAGGCCGGGCACACAGAAGCCCAACATCAGTGATTAGTACGGAGCCTCACATGGCCCGCCCTAAGCCCTGTGTGTCGGTACCACGATCCCTATCTTGACTGTGGGGTGCCCACTGGGCAGGATGCTGGCTGTGGTTACCAGGTTGGGTGGCCCCCGACAGGAGTGTTAAATTTGCCATCTAAATTCAAAGGCCACCTGCAAGTGCCTAACATTTCAATCTGAATGGAAAACCCTATTTCTCTATTTCTACCTACAACACTGACGATGGGGTTTTGCTTTCCTTCCCATACAGCCTGGAAATCCTGAATAAATGTCAAAAAGGATTCATGGAGTCAACAAATATGCGCGAGTATTAAAACTTAGGAGTGAACCATGTCCTACATTACCAGAAGCTTAAAGGGATGAGACTTTCAATTTCATCACTCGATAAATATGCCCATTTAGGGCCCAGGTGAGATGGCTACAATTTGTAGCTAATAAGTTGGCTGGAAAGCGTCTGAGCCCGCCTAGGAGCCCGCGTTGCCTCACATTTTAGGGCCCAGCCACCGCGACAAAGTAGCAGTAGAAGCAATAATGGCTCCTGCTCACCAACCACACAGATCAGAGGGTCATAGGACAGCAAGGTCCCACCCCAACTTCGAGACGCAGAGAAAATGAATCTTTCTGTGCCTCACCTTTCCTATCCGTCAAATGGGACAAACAGGAATACCCCATAAATGCGGCTTAAGTGATTTAGAACAGTGGCCATAGCAGCTGCACAGTCAAGGTTAGTTGGTACTTATCATGTAAGACAGCCTCGCTCCGGTTCCAGGGGCCACCCCTCTGCTTGCTCTTTCGGGCCCTGCAGCTGTTGCTCACCCAGGGCTTCCCCATTTCCTGCTGGCTCTACTTATCCCTGCACACCTACCTGTGAACGGTCCATTCACTAATTCCTGTTACTAATCCACGTTCTGTCGGGGGCCCTGACTCAGATGCCTGTATGTATACTGTGTCCTAGGCAGTTGTCATGAATTTCTCTAATGCTTCCAGCACTCTTGTGAGGGAAGCATTATTGTGCCCATTTCTAAGGACTAGAAAACTGAGGCTTGAAATCCAGTCCCAGTTTCACAATTAGGAAGCCGTTCAGCTAAGTTTGAAATTCAGGCCTAGCTTTCACACCCAGGCCTAGTTTAACGCCCAGTGAAAAGGAAACATGTATCCATGGCTTCCCCAAAGCTCACAGAGAAGATGTGATGACAATCTTCTATGACAACTCCTCCGAGAGGAATAAGAATAGTGACCCTGACAACAGCCAAGGGCACCTGGATTGGAGTGTTAGTCAGAGATGGCTTCCCGGAGGAGGAGATATTAACCCGACTCATAAACGATGGGGAGTTATTCTGGGAACAAAGAAGAAGGGCTACCACGTATAAATTTAGGTCCAGAGGGAGAAGAGAAAGAAGACGCTTTTTCAGGAGCTGCAAGCAGTTCAAAACTCCTGGAGCAGAGCGCTCCAGGGGGAGGGAATGATGAGAGGGGGCTGCACCCTGCCCAGGGAAATGCCACGAATGCTGGGCTGAGGACCTGGACCTTTTTCATACCAGTGTTTGCAGAAGTGAGGCTTACACAGACAGCGCTCTGGTCACCTGTCTGTGACCACCAACCCCTCCGAGACAGAATGTCTATTTCAAACCTTCAAACCCAGCCCGGAGCTCTGTATACAACAGGTGCCCCAAAAATGAGACGGACAACTGAAAAAAAAATGATACTTGAGAAGCGCTCCTCTGGGTCTGAACAGATGCCGCCCGTGCCCTACCGCGTGCCCCCTTCCGCGCACTTGAGCCTCATAGAATTCTAACTGCCAACACCTGTGTTTCCTTGCTTGGGGGCTCTCTCTGGTTTCCGGGCCCACTTTGCTTCCTGAGTGGGTACTGGTGAGTCCCATGCCTGCCACACCTCTTGGGTGGGCCATGCGGTCCCGTGAGCTGCGGCTCCAGGTGCCCACCGTGGTAACTTGCTGGAAAGTACTTCGTGTCCCGCCCCCCCCACCTTCTCTTCCTAGGCTCCCTTCCTGGCTCCCTGCCAGAGCTTCCTATACTTCTCAAATAAACCACCTTCACTTAAATCTTTGTCTTGGGGTCTCCTTCTGAGGAGTCAAACGAAGAAAGTCTGATTCTTTGTTTCATAGACTGAAAGGGCTTCGGGGGTAAAACTCTTCGGGGGCAGGAGACGGATGGTCCACAGCAGGTTAGTGGTGGGAGCGGCGGGCATCCTACGCGCTGGTTGAAGGCACTGAGTGGCTGCTGTGCACACAGAACCAACCCAGGGTCCTGTGTTCCAGTCTCAGCTCTGGACACAGTAGCATCTCCTGGAGGGAACACGGGCCTTCGAGGAAGGCAGATCTGGGTCTGAATCCAGACGGGGCCACGTTAGGCAGGTGGCTCCTACCGGAAGTTAGGTGGCCTCCCAGGACCTCAGCTGGCTCAGCTGCTGTGATGTCACCCAAGTGTCAAAACTAAGGAAAACACCTCGCTAAGAGAAACGAGGCTCCTTTTCGTGTCTTTTTAGGAACTCCGTGTTCTCTGTTCTAGCTGCTTTCTGCACACCGCCAGTCTAGCAACGATTGCATCCTATGGGCAACCTCGCGCTTTACATATTTGCCTCCTAGGAGCCTGGAGGCACCTAGAAGACGGGGGTTCAGTTTTGCTCAGCTTGGCATCCCCAGCATGTAGCACCACCACACCTGGCCCACAGCAAGCACTCGATGAATGTTTGTTGAGCGAACGAATGGTAATAGCGAAAGAACAAAGAACACCTACTAGTGACGATGGGTTGTCTGGAGTGTTTGCACGTTCGTGGGATCTCAGTGCCGAGTCCTACTGTGCGCCGGGCATCGTTCTCTGGACTTACAGGTGTGGTCAAGGCCGCCGTGCTCCTCCCTCATGTGGTGGCTTACCCACCAGAGGGACAGAGCAAAACGTTTCTCGACCCAGGCTGCCCAGCAGACCAAGCCAGGAAGCTCTTAAGGAGTCTCTCCCAAGATTCTGGTGGAATCACCTGGGGTGGGGCCTGGCGTCGGGATTTTTTTAAAGCTTCTCAGGTGAATATAACGGGCCGCCAGGGCTGCGCGCCAGCGGGATCAAGAGAGAAAAATAAGATCATGTCAGGGAGGGAAGAGGGTTGTGAAGGAAACAGAACAGGGCATGTGATTTGGCCCCAAGGTTGGCAGTGGAGGGGGAGGGAGGGAAGAGGGGACAGTCTCCCCCCAGGAGACATTTGGCTGCATCTGGAGGCATTTTGGGGAAGGTGCTGCTGGCATCTGGTGGAGGAGGACCAGGGGTGCTCTCCACACCCCAAGGGGCACAGCACAGCCCCCACGACAGACAACTGCCTGACCCCAAATGTCGGCAGTGCTGACGTAGAGAAACCCTGGTCTGGAGGGGCAGGGGCAGAGACCACTTCAGGGAAGGCTTCCCCGTGGAGGCGACGGTAGAGCTGGAAAGTGAGTTCTAGCACGAGTCTCTGGAGGAAGCGACGAGAGGCAAGGAATGCGAGGTGGGCCCGGAGCCACCATCACAGCCTCGAATAGAAAGACACCAGATGGCTAAACCACCAAGTCTGGCTCTGACCACCTACTAACCTAAGAGCCCTCGCACCTCTGCTCCTGGCATCATTTGGGGGTTGCTCGCTGGGGCGGGGGAAGGGAGAGGGAAATTCGGCTGCTTTTGCTTGGCTGCTTTCACTTTTAAGTCCCCACCCTCTTTCCAGGCTCCAAACCGAACCGGAAAGGGGGAAGGAGAGGGTGCTAATCCAGGCTGACCACTCAGAAGTCCCCAACACCACCTGCGGGCCTACCTCCTCCTGTTCTCCTGAGGCATCTCCCACCCCCAATCCCTGGTGTCCAAAAGCTCTAACTGCTGGGGGCGGGGAGAAGGAGCCTGCTTTGGAGACATCCTGCCAGCTTCCCCCAGCCCTGGGAGAAGTGATTTCCCAAGAGAAACAGGGATCCACAGAGCCATAAATAAACACGGCATTCCAGAGGAGGAGGGGTGGGAGGGCAGGTCTGGCCAGCTTTGTCCCCCTTGCGGAGATGGCTTTGTCCCCCTCGAGGAGATGGCCGGTTAACTTTTCCAGCCAGGCACTGGGACCTGAGAACCTGCCAGCCCTCTCTCCAGCCACCCCCACCCCCCACCAGCCGCCCCTTCTCGGTGCTTCCCTGTAAATCAGTTGCAGACCCACTGCCTTGGGAGTTTGGACTGTCAGCAGCTGCACGGAGCAGCCTGCTTGCTCAACACCACGTGGGTTTTCCAAGGAAACGTCACCATAGTTCCACGGGCAATTTCGGTGGAGAGTCGAGTTCTTTTGTACAAGGCTTCTAGAAAGGTCTGAGTCAACTGGCCGCTCGGAGGCAGCCAGGGTGGCAGCAGGCATCTGACAGCCGGCCCTACCTGCAGAAGTCCTGCCAACCTGGAGCGGGCAGAGACAACAACCCGCCCTGCACACTTCAGGGAAGAGAAGTGGCTCAGAGGCTGTAAGGTCACCCCTACTTTACGAGCAGGGAAACTGAGGCTGGAGAGGGAAAGAACGACCCTCTCAATGTCAGCAGGCAGCAGGTGGCTGAGCTGGGTGTCTCCAGGCCTCCTGATTCCCATCTGTGCATGGTATTTCTTTCAGGCCACGTACTTGTTCCAGAATCGTGGGGAAGTTCCACGAGGGCTCATCTGAACAGAAAGACAGTGACTGTCCAGAACTGGCAGTCACCTTCCTCCAAATGTGATTGGGGAGGGGGGGGGGGGAATGGGAGGACACTGCCAAACATTTCTGCTTCCTTACTTTCTAGATTCCTCTTCTGAAATGAAAACATTCCCCTTGTGTTTCCAGAGCCCCTGAATAGAAGCTCCATGTCAAAATCCTGTTCATGAGGAAAGATGTCAAGTCCCAACTTATGAAACTCATTTCACAAAAAGGGGCATTATGGGAAATTTGCAGGAATATGTTTACTTAAACAATTATTTTATTAAAAACTACACTTCGCCCAATTTTGCCCAATATAACCTGAGAATTTTATTATAGGCACCCACAATGAAGTAGGCAATTAGGGAATAAATAGTCCCCTTCTGCAAACTTAGGATTAAGAATTTTCTCATGGGTTGTTATTTTAACCAACCCTACACAAACAGTCTTTTCATTCATTAAAAGCCTTGATTCACAGAGTATCTACAGCTCAGAACTTACAAAACAATTAGTCTCAATGTGTATTTTCTGCGACTAAGGTTGTCCACAATACCTATGTCCTGTCAGATAACAGACTCACAAATTAAACTTTTCAGCTGTACTATGTTTTAGCTGTGTGTATGTGTGTGTCTGTGTGCGCGTGTGCACCTGTGTGTGGGTACGTGGGCGTGTGTGTTCACCTGTGTGTGTACGTGTGTATAACCCGTGTATGTGTATGTGTGTGCATGTGCACCTGTCTACACAAGATATAACTTCCAGCTGCAGGTTTTTGTTATGTTTTTACAAGTCTTTCAGGCAAGCCTCTCACATGGTTTTCACTGGGGGGGGGGAACCTGTGTTCTTTGTTCTTTTATTCCTGTGGTTTAATATGATTTCCATCCTCTCTCCCTCCCACCCTGCCTCCCCGCCCTCCACTGCTCTCTCCTCCCTTGGGAAAAGACTTGGCACGAAGTGACCACTAGCTATCCTCATGACTAATGCAAGCATTTGCTGTTAACCTGCATTTAGGGTTGCCGATAGCACATGGTGCAAAGATGTTTCATTAGTTGCCAGAACAAATGACCCATGTGCCAAATCTCCAACAGCTTGTGTCCCGGATAAGGGTCACTGTGGGTTCACTAGTGCTGCCTGCCTCAGAAATTCCACAAATATTTACTGAGCAACTACTCTGCGCAAGGGGTGGCCACTAGAGCTTGGGGCTCCACCGTACTGTCCAGGACACGGTTCCTGCCCCTCTCGGAAGGGGTTGCAGGCCTGGCACACAGCTACCATGTGAGCCCAGGATGGGAGAGGAGGGCAGGATGTGATGGAGCCGCGATGAAAGAGATGTAATAGTGGCTGGGGTCCTCTGTCATCAAGGGCATCTGAACCGCAAGACAGACGGACGCTTGCCCCACCAGATGAGCTACAGGAGTCAAAAGCGTTTTGTTTTTCTCGTAAGTAAATTCAAATGCCCGTCATTTGTGCAAAGCAAAGGCGGAGGGTTAGTGGGCGGGCAGGACTCCTCCAAAATCTCAGAATGAGGGAGGCTGCCCACAGCCCCGGATCCAGCCCTGTCACCTGGATGGGAAACTTCTCACGGTCAGGAAGATGGAGCCCTGCAGGCCCCCTCCTCGGATTACCAGGATCACGAAAGCCAAGTTCTCCTCACCGCGGAGATAACCGAGTCATGCCATTACTTTCGGAGACCCAAACTCCACAATTTAAACCCTGAGTGAAAAAATGTGATGTTCACCAAAACCAAAACTATTTAATAGACATACTTCCCCAGACATATACCTCCCCCACCTCCACCCGCCCACCCTGAAAGTCTAATATGATTAGTTTTTGTCAGAGAACTTGGCCATAAAATTCTAATACCGAAAAACAAGCAAGAAAACCACACACACACACACACACACACACACACACACACACACACACACACGTGAAGCACAAACAAAAAGCACAGGGTTGGAGCCCAGGTTCCACTGCTAATCATCTGACATTGTACGTGTCCTTTACCTTCTCCGTGATGGAGGGACTGCTTCCTCAATCACCCCCTCAAATCGGGGGGCTAGGCGGGAGATGAGGCTGGTCAGCGCTCCTGCCCTGGGCTCCCAGGGTAAATGGAAAGGCACACTGTCAAAGGTATAAAGTGCCTGGTAGAACCCTGTACCCTTAACATTCCTGAATGGAAGCGCAGTAGAGGGAGGGACACGTCTTGAATCACTGGTAAAATCTGTTGCTCTGGAATGCGCTTTGAGACTGAAACATTTTAAGGAAGCAGAAGGGCCTTGAGTATTTCACAACCTAGAGAGAGCCTTGGTTTCCTCTACTATAAAACCTCAGAGGGGTGGACTAGGTGATCTCAAACGTTGGCTTTATCACTGGCTGGCTGACCGTCTGAGACAGGAATTAGTGCGAAGTTGGTAACCAACAAACGCTGGGCTGTTCAATCACAGGATCAATTGGCTGAAGGGGGTCCTTGCTTTCCAAGCAGAGCCCAGGTGCCACAGGCCATGTTCCTGAAGCCAAAACTCAAATACACGATCATTCCAGGCAGGAATGCTCGAGGTCCTGAAGTTATCTTTCAAGGACATTTTTGAAAATCTAGAAAGTCCCATGGAGAAATACATCAGATTGAAAGCACCTCAGTATTTCTAGTATTTACCAGTGTGTCTGATGCATAGTAGGTTCCTGAATATTTCCTGTACGAATAAACCAAATGTCCAGCATCCGTAATGCTTCCGGCACACCTCGGAATAGACAGGCATGGCGGAATACCCCCAAAGCATTCAACTACTCACCTGAGTAGCACCGCTACGCAATCCTAGGCCTTTCCTGCGTCCCCCAACATACTCCCAAACCTCAGGAATTGAGTGTTGGGTTGAGGATCAGCTAGATCTGCCTGTGAGGCTGGGCTCTGCTTCTTCCTAGCCATGTGACTTCTCTGAGCCTCAGTTTCCTCACCTGTTATATACAGATAATCAGGCCTCTCTCAGGAGGAAATTAACAGTAAAGGACCTCCTAGGGGAGTTGGGTGGAGTACGTAAATTTGCCCACATAGAGCTGAGAATCCGCCTGGCACATCGCACTCTCAAGGCAAATGCTGGCCATCAGAGTTACTCACTAGTGCTTGGCAGCAGCTGTGGGCTCATTAACGTTCATTTTCTTTACCCCGCATTGGATGTTCAATGTAAATCCAAACTGCAGTGGTATTCTACACAATATAAGAAAGGTAAAGATGTTGCAAAAAATTATTTTTAGTGTTTGGTGGCCTTTCTGAGCATTAGGACGGCTCCTTCACATCCCAATTGACAGAGACAACTGAGCGCTGTCCTTAGAGCCAAAGTGGCACCGGACTAAGTGTCTGGAAGCTGTGTTCAAGTCTGGGCTCTGCCACTGATCCTCTTTACTCCCTGATCCCCAGCCAGGCTTACAGGAACAATGACTTGCTGGAATAGCACGGCCAGGCCAGGGCTTCACAGGTCAGAAATATGTACTGCTCATCAAACACTCATATTCACATCCACTCTCCCCACCCCCTGGTTTCCCAGCATCCTAGAGTTAGGCAGGGGGAGGAGAGGTGATAGTTTTAGGGAGTGCGTATGTGACCATTTAATTTTGTTTTCCTCTGCTCCAGCAGCCTGAAAGCCAATTGTTTCAAATGATGTGCCCACCAAGTCAAGGCTGCCTGGATCCCTAAGTCCCAGCTTCGAAGAAAGCTACCTTGATGACCGGCTGCCTTTCAGCACACCTCCAAAGACTAAGAGATAGACCTTGCTTTGTTAAGCCACTAGGATACTGGGGCTTACTGGTCACTGCATCATAATTGACGACTCATGTACATTTATTCAGCGCCTATTCCAGAAGGCTCATGCACGTCTGTCAAAGGATGGCCAGTTACTTTCAACCACACACTCAGTACACTGAAATCTCAGTGAGACCATCTTCCCATCACATAAGATGGTCCAGCAAGATTATGAAGATTTAGTAAATCTGGCCATCTCTCTCGTGACAGGTACTTTTTTTCTTGCCTCCCCAGAGCAGGGAAAAATTGTTGACGAAACTGTGACAGGACAAATATCTTGAGAATGAGAAACTGGCCAAGAAGCACCTGGTAAGGGAAAGGAAAAAGACGCTCCTGTTACTAATTCTACCCGTGCAGGCTTTCATAAGCAAAATCTTAAACTCTGGAAGGGAATACAGAACTAGTTTCCCTGGTATCCCATGTGCTAAGGCACTTAACACAGACTTTTTTTTTTTTTTTAATAATCTCCACACCCAACGTGGAACTCAAAGACTCACGACCCTAAGATCAGAAGTCACATGCTCTTCCGACTGAGCCAGCCAGGTGCCCCAACACAGACTCTTAATACTCTTTACCTAACACTCCAACATCATGATGTGGCCACAGATCCCCTGGGGTCTGATGTCACTCAGACCTGGCTTTAAATCCCAGCTCGGCCATTTCCCGTATAACTCAGGCAAGCTAATTTCTTGAAACTTCAATTTTCTCATACATAAAATAGGTATAAAAACGTCTACCAAGTGGGGTTATTGGGAAAATGAAACAATTTAAAACAAGATTCAATGGTTGGTACGTAGCATTCAATCGGTTTGGTTTCCTTTCTCTCTAACAACTTTACAGTAGAGTTTGGTCTCAAGTTCAGACTTTGTAAAAAACATAAAAATAAAAGAAAGTTTAATATTGAAAGTAGTGGAAAGACCCTGCAACAACACCTGTGATAGTGCTGTAGGTGTCACGTGGGACAAGTTGGAGGGAGGCAGTGGATCCAGGCTGCACAGATAGGCCAGAGATCCAGAAGAGGCAGTAGGGCTGAGCCAGGGAGGCAGGGAGCTTGGCAGAGTTTGGCCAAAAGATCCTGAACCCGGGACAAAACCAGCCTGGGACGGAAGCTTCCTCCACTGCTTCCTGTTACAAAATGGTCCAGTTGACTGTCCTTCCAGGCAGTGTCAAGGACCTGCCACCAGGGGCAGCAGCGAGCAGCAATGCATCTGGCTGCCAACTTGTGTTGACTGAGAGCACAGGCTCCCAAACAGTGAAGGGTCCTTTACTCATCCTCAGTAACAATCCAATCACATGAGAGGAGAGATATTCATTTTGAACCTACCAAGTGGGCCAGCCTTGCGCTGGTGCTGGGAACGTGGAGACAAACAGGAAAGTCTCCCTTGCGGTGAGGGTTGGGGGGTGGGGGTGGCTCACGGTTTTCCAGGGAGACAGATGTGCAAACAGACAAAAATCCATTTTTTTTTCTATTTTATCTGCTAAGATTTATAAGGGGTTATTTCTATGGCACACTAGCCTCTCGGAGGAGGGAGCAAGTATCTCTATAGCAGGGATGAGTAGGTCTCGCTAAGTTTGGGGGATGAGTCTTTCCAGGGAAAAGAATCTATGTGTGGAAAGGAATGAAAAGGAAAGGACGGCACACAAGGTTTAGGCATCAGTCTTGTCTGGCCGAAGTGTGGGGCATATGGCAGAGGGGGCGGGGGAACTAGTTATGGTAGCATAAGCCTGGCAGGCAGAGGTCAGCTCTCCAAGAGCCACCATGCTAGGGTCAGGAATTTGGACTTGATCCTATGGGTTAGAAGTTACTAAGTGGGAGTCCTCAGAATAGACAGGAAAGCACAATGGGAAAAAATTGATTTTGAATGCCTTTAGACTGGGCATATGCTTTCCACTTTGACCCATTCCCCACTGCTTTCTACTGCCCTATACTTCACCCCTTCACTCTTCTATACTACCTTCAAAGCCCCTGAAAGCATTTGGGTTTGTGACTCCCGGACAACCAGTGACATGGGGAGCTTTTTAGGAGGGTAAGGAAACACGATCAGATGTGGTATTTAAGAACTGCAAATTCCTATCATTTTTGTAACTGGCACATATCTTCTATATCCAGAAATCTTGAAGTTGATTCCACAAATCCCCTACCAGGATCAATCAGTGCACCCCTCCCAACCCTGAAAGACCCGCAGGCTGATCTGGTTGTAAGTGGAGCCACACGCAGGGCTCTTTCTCCCAGCTGGAGAAAACCAGGGGACTGTCAGCTCAGCAGAAAGGACCGGAAGCCACCCTTCCCTGCCTCACCTCGGCCTCAAGCACTATCCATCAGGTACTTTCTCACACCTGGGAGCACAGGAATCACACTATGGCTCTGGAGGTAACACAGCCAGACACAAGAGCGTCACTACAGCCCAGCCAGGAAACGCCAGAAGCTCGAGTGGAGCCAGCGCTGGGCTCTGGGGACAGGACCCACCAGGGTCCGCCAGGACAGGCTCGGCAGGTCTGAGGAGAGCCTGGATGACCAGTTCCTGCTCTCGCTGGGTGATGGCCCCTTCTGTGGGGTAGGGGTGTGGCCCCTAGTCATTGATTCATGGCACTAGGATATCCCTCAAACCACAGTGACTCAGAGGCAGCCTCATAGTACATGAGGTCAGAGAGATGTCGGGGATAACAAAACAATATGAGCCAGCATTTCTAGGGCACTGCCTAGGTGCCGGGTGCTGTGCTAAGTACTTTACAGGTGTTACCCCCTATAATTCACACAGTGGCCTTAGCAGCAGGGGTTCCAGGCCTGCAAGTCCAGCTAGGCCCACTGTGTAGACCAGCAAATGCACACGTTCCCCAGCTAGACTGAGAACACCTCCAGGGAAGAGGCTGTGGCTTGGTCATCTGTGTCCCTTCCCCTGCTCCCAATACTGAGCACAGTACCCTACACACAGTGGCAAGGCCAGGACAAGGGTGAGGCCGTGGCAAACTAGGCACCCAGGACGCAGAACTCAAGGAGGCACTCCCTCTCAAGCGCTGACCCTGCATTTGCAGGAGCCCGGGAGCGAGCACCACCTTATGTTTTGCACACTGGGTGCCTCGTTTGCCTCACCCAGTCCAGGCCCTGGGTAGTTCACTGGTCAGACCAGTGCGTGAATCCTGCCCGCTAGCCATGTGACTGACCTTCCCCACGCTGTGCTCAGTTTCCTCACCTGTAAAATGGGACCGACGACAATGCCAAGGACCGGCAAAGACCCGACGAAATCAGAACCCTCATGCACTGCTGCTGGGAGTGTGCAAGGGTGCTGCCACTTTGGAGAAGAGCTTGGCGTTTTCTCAAAAAGGAAAGCATAGAATGACCATCCAATCCAGCAGTTCCACTCCCACGTATCCTCCCGAGAGAAATGAAAACACACCTCCACACAAACATTGCACACAAGTGTTCACAGCAGCATTATTATAATGCCCCAAATGTAGAAATCCAATTGTTGACAGGTGAATGGATAAACAAAATATGGGCTGGATTGTGTGCTCCGCCCCCCCCCCAATTCATACATTGAAGCTCTATCCCCAGGACCCCAGAATGTGACTGTATTCAGAGATAGGGCCTTTATTTTTTTTTAATGTTTATTTATTTATTTTTGAGAGAGAGGGAGAGAGAAAGCAGGGGAGGGGCAGAGAGAGAGGGAGAGAGAGAGAATCCCAAGCAGGCTCTGTGCCAGCAGCTCAGAGCCTGACGCGGGGCTCGAACCCACGAACTGTGAGATCATGACCTGAGCTGAAGTCGGACCCTTAACCGACTGAGCCACCCAAATGACCCTGGAGATAGGGCCTTTAATGAAGTGATTAAGTTAAAACAAGTCATCAGTGTGGGCCCTAGAGCAATGTGCCTGGTGTCCTTTAAGAGGAAATCTGGACATACAGAGGGACACCAGGGATGTGTGTGCACAGAGAAAAGGCCGTGTGAGGACAGAGTGAGAAGGAAACCATCTGCGAGCCAAGGAGAGAGGCCTCAGAAGAAATCCAATGTGCTGACACCTTGATCTTGAACGTCCAGCCTCCAGAACTGTGAGAAAATAAATGCCTGTTGTTTAAGCCACCCAGTCTGTGGCATTTTGTGATGGCAGCCCTCGCAGGCATAGCCACACAATGGAATACTATTTAGCCATAAAAACAATGAAGTACAGATGCATACTATAATACGGATGAGCCTCAAAAACATTATGTGAAGCGAAAGAAATTAAATAGGGAAGACCACAGATTACACGGTTTCTCCCATGTGGAATGTCCAACAAGGGCAGGTCTATAGGACAGAAGGTAGCTCAGGCTGCTAAGGCTTGGGGAAGGGGGCTGGGAGGGGGCTGGGAAGTGACTGCTAATGGACACAGGATCTGTCTTTGGGATGACAGAAATGTTCTAAAACTAGATTGTTGTGATGGTTGCACAACTGTAAATACACTAGATATCAGTTAATTGTACATTTTATACCTGGGTGGATTCTAAGGTATGTACATTACACCGTAAGCTATTTTAAAATAGGGGCTAACTCTAGGACCCAGGTACAGAGCTGCACAGGGCTTGGCACATACTGCCCCATATATTATAATTGGTACTTCTTAACATGCTCAAAGAAGTATCTGCTGCTCAGCTGAAAGTTGCCTGAAGTGCCTCAGATTCCTTTACTTTTAGGGGGACATCAGGGAAACTAACCTGGGCAGTCAACTGGTGATTCTGTATCCCTAAGTGACCTGTCCCTGCCCACAGAGTTCTCCCAATCAGTGGGTTATGGCTGCAGCATGCCTGATGTGGCTAGAACTGCTCCAGTCTTGGATTCCACAGACCTGTGCTGGAATCCTGGCCCTGACCTTCACACTATCTGCTCAGCAGGGCTGCTGTACAAACGACCTGGACGATGGTGTGAGGGTGTGAGGAACCTACATACAGTTGGCATTCAACACATTGCGGGGAAAAAAACCAACTATGCACAAGAAAGCCCTTTGTCTGCCCGGGTGGCTCAGTTAAGCGTCTGACTCTGATTTCGGCTCAGGTCATGATCTCGCGGTTTGTGAGATCGAGCCTCGTGTCGGGCTCTGTGTTGACATTGCAGAGCCTGCTTGGGATTCTCTCTCTCTGCTCTCTCTGCTCCTCCCCCACTCCCATGCATACACACTCTCTCAAAATAAATAAAAACCATTTTTAAAAAAGCCCTTTGTCAAGCCCTAACTGCACGTGCATCCTTGTGTTACCCTCGGCGCTGGCTGGTGGCTTGGCCGCTGGTTCTAATCAGTGATGGAGGAGCTCCAGGTGCACAGAGGGCAGGACAGGTGGCATGGGCCCATGCCTGGGGAGCACCAGTACGGAAGAAGACTGCCTGGCTCCCAGAAACCTCGGACAGAGGGCTTCCCACTCTGCTGTTCCTCGCCTGTTAAGTGGAAATAAAAGGGTTCTTGTATCTCTTGGGATTCTCATGAGCTAATCCCCCAAAGGGCTCAGCATTGCTCCTATAATGTCAGTGTGACGATCACTGCAGTTGCTAAGGGCCAAATGACTGAGGACTTCCCGAGGGCAGGGATGTCGTTTTCGTCCTCTGGCAGGTGTTCGTCGACTGGACAGAGGAAAAGAGGCTAGGTTAGGGAAGGCTCGAGGAAACCGAAGAGCCTCAAGCTATAGAAGAGGAAAGTAATTCTCTGCCATATAATCGTGTGATCTTGGGCAAATCCCTTACCTCTTTGGGCCTCAGTTTCCCTAAGATGGACAAAGTGCTCCCTGAAGTTTCTTCCAGTCGGAACATCCCTTGATCCCACTAATGCACCATGTTGCTATTAGACTCATCCCCCGGTCCCCACTATCTTCCTCCAGGGACCCCAGAGGACATTAGAGTTTGTACCAGAAGACCCATAAATCCCATTTCTGAAAGTGCTGACGTCAGGCCGTGTTCAGTTTCACGCTGCTGAATACAGCCCTCCATCTTTGGAATGTCTACCATTAACCCATGGAGTGACCCAAACCGTGTCCACTCTGTGGCTCTGTGAGCCCAAAAGCCCCTGTTCCTGGGAACACTGAAATCTTCCACTCTCCTGAACTGCGCGGCTCTGGCAGAAGTTCACCGCATTCTCCTAATTAATTCTGTAACACAAAGTTCCCAGGAAGAGAGTACAGGGTAATGAGCCCTCGGCGCTCTGTTAGGGGAGGTTAGGTGAGGGTCTGTGCTTCTTCTCTGCTCCTGCCTGGAGCCGCTGCCATCCCCTCCTCTAAATTTCTTGACCTGGGGGCAGTCTTCCCAGCTTCCAGCTGTCGGTCCATATCTCTCCATTTCCCACCACCCTCCTCCAAAAGCAAGGACACACCCCATCTCTACCCGCACTGGCATTCTGGCCTCTCTCTGCCCCTTCTGGGTCACTACCCCCCATAAACAACTGACTATGACATCCAACTCTGACCAGACTCTGTGCAAATATCTTAAAGGAGCTGCTTCCAAAAAGGCAAGGGTGCAGTGCAAAGGAAAATAATTTCTAAATGTCCTCCTCCACAGGCCAGGGAAATTCCGCGAGGGCTCTGGGTATACCCGGGGCGGGGTGGGGGGGGGGCGGGCTGAGATGGCTTTGTCCTTACAGCAATTCAGCTCAGTCTTGTATTTAAGAACAGCGGGAAAGTAATATCTGCTGAAAGGAGTTTTCTGTGCGCTATTTAACTAAATGGCTCTGCAGCTGGAGAGAGCCATAGGCAGACGTGTTATGATTCAAGGGCTCCCAATTACAATGATCCTCTTTTATTGTATAAAAACAGCAACACAGCCATCTCCTCTCCCAACGCCTGCTCCCTCCATCTCCTTCCCCTATTGGCTGGCAAGGCTGTTCAGCATCCTGAAAGTAGCACCCGGATTCTCATCAGTCCCGGGAGCGCAGCCTGCAGCCCGCTGGGATTCCTCCTCCCTACAGCCAAGGAGAGGGCAGAAAGGGGGCAGGGCCCCTGGGGAATGTTCTGTCATAGACACTGCTGGAGGCTTTAGAGTTGTCTTTTGGGGGTGGGGCAGTTGGATCACAAGCATGGATTTGGAATTCTCTTCTGTTTTGACTAAACTTACACACACGCATCCTCACGCATGCATGAACGCCCACACCCCTACACCCCTTTAGCAGAAAAGCAATCAGAGCGTCTAGAAGCACATTCTAAAACTGTCCCTTCTCCCCATACTTCCTCCTAGGCTGGGGTGGGGCACCTCCACAAGATTTCGGAAAGACCTGGTGATGACTAACAGCATCAGCCTTGGGGGGCACGTGGGTGGCTCAGTGGGTTAGGCGTCCTGCTCTTGACTTCGGCTCGGGTCATGATCTCACGGTTCGTGGGTTCAAGCCCCACATCCAGCTTGGCACTGGCAGTGTGGAGCCTGCTTCGGATTCTCTCTCTCTCTCTCTCTCTCTCTCTCTCTCTCTCTCTGTCTCTTTCTGCCCCTCCCCGGCTTGTGTGCTCGGTCTCTCTCTTTCTCAAAATAATTTAAAAAAAAAACCTACTTTAGAGGCACCTGGGTGGCACAGTCGGTTAAGCGTCTGACTTCAGCCAGGTCACGATCTCGCGGTCTGTGAGTTCGAGCCCCGCGTCAGGCTCTGGGCTGATGGCTCAGAGCCTGGAGCCTGCTTCCGATTCTGTGTCTCCCTCTCTCTCTGCCCCTCCCCCGTTCATGCTCTCTCTCTCTCTCTCTGTCCCAAAAATAAATAAAAGTTGAAAAAAAAATTTTTTTTTAATAAAAAAAAAAAACTACTTTAAAAAAAAAGGACATCAGCTTTGGAATCAGACTGATCTGAATTTGAATCCTGACTTGGCTACTTTCTCTCTGTGACCTTCGGCAAGTACCTAACCTTTCTGAGCTTTGGTTTCCTGTCTTTAAAACTGGGCTACGACCCTGCTCTCAAAGTACTACTCATGGTCAGACTGAATGACATAGTGAGAGTATTTAGCAGAGGGCCTGGTACACAGCAGGTGCTCAATCTGGGTGACGCATCGCTGTTATTAAGGCAGCAACACTGTGTGTCTGTGGTGTTCTGGGGGTATAGGGAACTTCGTATTCGTTCAGCCTCACCAGTCAGAGGGGACAAAGCGGGAGGGGGAGCAAGACAGCTGGGGGTGGGGCATGGACCTCAGCCCCACCGAGGAGTGTTTTTCTGGAGTCTTTCTGCAACACTGACTTAAACCATAATGTTTGCACAGCCAGGGCATGCACGCATGCTGCCTCAATTTAGACTTCTGGTCCTTCCTTGGTTTTCTGCAGATGTTTCGGAGTCTAGAAGCTGCAGCTGCAGGCATCCAACCGGGCCAAGGAGAACCCGGAGCCCAGAAACTCTTGCTCACGTCTTCCCTCTTCCTTTCTCAACAGCAGACTCCTCTCTCCCACAGTCTGTCCAGGGCCCCCAACAGGGAGGATTCCCTCCCAAAGAAGGAGCTAACTCAATCTGGACACTCTCTGAGGCCCCAGGGATCCATGAGTCCACTGCCCACACTGAATTGGACAGCAAATGGTTCCCAAGATTTTGCTGGTTTCCCCCTGCGGGGTAAACCAAGCATGGCTTGAAACCCAAAAGTAAACCCATCATACGCTTCTCACTTTTCTATCCCAAACCAAGCCTGTGCACCCCCAAAACATACCACAAATCTCTTACACCAAAGTGAACGCCGGGGGCACGCTCCTTACAAATACTGATTCCCCATGGATCAACAGTACAAGAATTTCATTCACTGCAGATTCTATGTGGCAACTCTATGGCAGCGAAACACCCTGTAATAAGATTTAATGTCCACTAAGTGTGTCTAGTACTAGAGGTGTGGAGGCAGGCAGAGGGGAGGAAGAAAGTGTGTGCACTGTGGCTTTTTACTGAAAATTGTTCACCAGGGTGGTAAACAAGAGGGGTAAGCAAGAAAATCAGTTCTGGCTCTGGCCTCTTTTACTCCATTTTAAAGTTTGGGTGGAAACTGATACACTGTTGTCACGACAGTTTTTCTCCGTGGGGGAGTCTGTTATACACCCACACCCACACCCACACACACTCACACCACCCCCAATCGGCCCCTCTTGAAAGTAAGACTATAAGATAGGAACAGGAAACACATTGTGGGTGATTCTTAAAATCACAACCTGTTGGATGCCGGGAGGGGGCCTTAGAGAAGGGTGGGGGAGGGGAACCAGGAGGGACTCCCCCCCCCCCCCCCCCCCGGGGTTAAAAACGAAACTACCTTGTCACTACTAAAAACAATGTCTACTTTATCGCCTACCACGGGGCCATGTGAGTAGTCAGGCATCCTTTCAGAACCGCGCTGTCTGGATTTGACTATGACACAGCACATTATCCTACCTGAACACTGCACCGGGGTCTCATGGCGATTTTCTGGGAAGGCTTTCCATTTCAGTGGTTACTCGGACCTGCCACTAACCAGTGCGTATGCGTGAGGGGGAGGGGGGGAATGCAATAAGACGGGGGGCAGTCTGGGTCTTGGAATCAATGATAAAATCCATGTATGTTAATTGCTTGGCATCTCAAGGATACAATAAAGTCACATGCCAGAGGTTGTGGCAGTGACAGTGATGATGCTGGTGGTGATGATGGTGACAGCAGGTGATATTTGCTGAACACAGTGTTAGGCGCTGTGCTCAGCTCTTTTACAGATTTCTTCCAAAGCTTCACAACAACTCATCAGGCAGCTATTAGAACGATCTCTATTTTCGAGATGAGGAAATTGAGGTTTAGAGAGTAGCTAATAAATTGAGCAGAGAATCAGTCCTTGCTGGAGGAATCCAGAGTGGGGAACCTAACAGAAGGGCCTCTGAGGCCTCCTGATGCCATCCTGCCCATTTAAAGCAAAGGTGAACGGTCATGACCAAAGTTATTCTGATGCAGGTAATACCTAGCAGTCTGAGGATCAGGACAAAGGCCAACTGTAGTGTCTGGGGAGTAATGGTACCTACCTCCACAGCTTTCAGTAACTGAGCTATGAAAAGGGAGAGCTACTTACGTCCTCGTAACAGCTGACTAGCATTGGGTTAATTTGGGATTCCTATTGGCAGGATCTAAAAGAAAAGCTCCCCATCATCCCTCACTTTCTTACTGCACTCGGTCTTCTTTTTGCCCTAAGGCAAAACTGGTCCCCTGGTCTGAAACTTTTTATTTCAAACCAGAACCGAGCTGATTTGTCTGCACAAGGCACACTGCTGTCAGTCTTACCTTCCCTAAATGCTTGACACGCATCCTCGGAAACCTGCCATAGCTCCCCAGTACCTATGGATTACCAGCCACCCTCCTCCACGTCCACCCTCAAGTCTGCAATCATCTCTTTGCACAACTGTCCCTCCATCCCCCTCTCCACCTCCTCAGAATATGCTCGGCTTCCAGGACACAGCTTTACCTTCACCAGAAATACCTTTCTTCCTCTTCTCCTCTTAGGCCACACACACTTTATCTGCCAACTCAACAACCATCCCACCATTCACCCCAGTTTGTTAACGGCAGCAATGTGCCTACCTTAAAAATGCAGGGCTGCCCTCCCTGGTACGTGTGGGTGGCCAGGCAGTGCAGTTCTGGTTGATGAACCAAGGACAGAAGTCCCTGAGAGGGGCATCTCTTCCCAGTGTAACAGTAAAGCCCTAGTAGGCACATGTTCAATGCCTCGTTCATCCTGCTTTCTCTTTCCTGGGATGGAGATGTGAAGCCCGGACACGCGGCAGCCACCTTTCCACCTCAAGAACACACACCTGGGATCGGAGGCCTATAGCTAAGGATGGTGTAGTGGAAAGACAGAGCCTGGGTCCCCAGTGGTACAGCCCAGGCATCGTCCCACTCACCCCTCTTGTCTGACACGAGTAAGCCCCCATCTGGCTACGTCACCGGCGGTCGGGATCACTGCTGCTAACAGCTGAATACAATCATATCTGACACACCTCCAGACATTGTTCCTTCTCATTCCATGGGTCAGTTCAGATGCCACCCCCTTTAGGAAAACCTCCACGATTCCCTCAGAGCACAATAATTACACCCTTCGTTGTGCTTCCGCAGCACTTTTCTCAATTACAGCACTTAGTTAATCCTGCTTGATTGGGCCTGCCGGTCTGCTCAGATTCCTCGGGGGTAGGGGGTCTGGACCCCGCCAGCACCTCCACAGTGCCTGGAGCAGGGTTTTGCATTGAGGTTGGGGGGCTTTCTGTCGCCAGTCTCTCCATAACGTCTAGCGCCGCGCACTGGAGTGAGCTCTTCTGGGGTCAAAGTGTGCGTGTCTGGGGTCTGGTGCTCTTACTGTTTGGTCTTGGGCAACCTCTGTGCTCTCTGTGCCTCTGCTTCCTCATCCATAAAAAGGAGAGACTGACAGTACTTACCCCCCAGGGATGTCACGAAGACAAAATAATCACGAGCACTTATAAGGGTTCTTGGCATATAAAAGTGTTTAATGACTGCACTCTTATTAGGATGATGACTATCACAGCTGCTGAATGAACAAATAAATCAACACGTAGCTGCTAAATAAGTGAATGAAGGAATAAAACCCAGGAAAATTCTGGAGTTCAGACCCCAGGGCAGTGTCACTGTTCCTTCTTTTTCATAACTACACCTGTCCCTTTACTTTTCCCTTCTAATGAGGACTCGTTCTAATGAGAACTGCTGTAACAGGAGCGTTTAAGGCTAAGAAATAGGGCCCGGCTCGGAACACTGACTTCACTTTCTGCTCTGCAGGTCTGGGCAAATTCCTTCACCTCTTTGAGCCTCAGTTTCCTCAACTGTAACCTGAGGATAATAATTGCACTTATCTCACAGGGTTATGCTAAGAACTAAATGATAAAGCACACAAAAAAACTAACCATTGTGCCTGGCATATGAAAACAGTAAACATTAGCAATCATTATCAAATATTGTCATTATTCTTTTTGCCAAACACCAGGCATCCCACTCAATCCCACAGCCCTGATGGAGGTGAGACCGTTGGTGTGGGGATCACCTTTCCGCATGTCAAGATATGCTGCATTTACATCAGGAGAATACCCTTCTGGAGTGCCCACAAACACTGTCATTTTGATCTTTTCCTTTAAATGGGGATTGGTTAATACATCTGATGTCCCCTAAATCATTGACCTCTGAATTGCCCCTTAAGAGCTGTTAACTTCAGCTGGATCCTAGTTGACATCAAACCTGGCCAGAAGGTACATGCACACAAGAACGATCAAAGAGCACAGCGTTTCCACACCAACGAGATTCCCACAGATCACAGGTCCCTGTTCCTGTCGGTGACACATTTCAGTCTTACTTGTAGATTCCCCACCCCCCGGGCAGTAAAAGAAGATGTGTATATGGCTTAATATAATTTTCCCTTTAAACTTGAATCAACCCTTTATGTTAGTTCCATTGAAGCACTTGAGGGTTCCATTAATCTATTTTTACTTTTAAACACGCCATTTTACAAGATATTTATTCCACTTGGTTGTCATCCAAATGCTTTTTGACATTACTGCCCTGGGACTGAACTGCTTAAACTCAGGGCCCTCATAAATAGAAAATCACCTTTTGACTGAAATCTTGAAGAGCCCTCAGAAGCTCACCCCCTTCACTTCAACAGGCATTAATTTCTGCTCTACATAAAGGAGTGTGAGTGTATTGCAAGTCTGAGAGTGTGTGCCTGTGCGTGTGTGTGTGTGTGTGTGTGTGTGTGTGTGTGTGTGATAAGAGGGTAAGTGTAGGTCTGAACTACCCAGGGGATGAAGAGGGGGACTTCCTGCCCCTCCAAAACCTGCCCATGGGGCCTGCCTCAGACCTGGTGAGCTGCTAACTTGGGAGATAAGGAGATCATCAGACATCAGGTGGGGGAAGAACTCTAGGGCCTGACAAGACTCAGGGGACCCCGGGGGCCCGCCGCCGGGCAATACCTCTTCCAAAGGCGACGGGTCTAGGGAAAGTCACCATTCCCCCCACCTTCCCCCTCCCCACCTCCGGACAAACAAAAGGCCATCCCCAAACAGCTGAAGGCAGGCAGAGACCCCACTGGCTTTGAAGCCGATCAATCAGGTGGAAGCCCGAGCAAATCACAACTTGGCTTCCCCAAGTTTTCTCCCCAGCCTAACGAGCCACCCTCCTCCTCCTCCGCCTCCGAGCTCTCCGCACAGCTACGGGGCCAAGGGGACCGTCCTGTGATGCTCACTGGTTTCCAACTTTCCGCTGCTCTCCGTCTCCGCAGCCTCCTGCAGAGCGGCCGGGGGAAAGGGCAAGTTTGCAAAGGCGAGGATACCAAGTCCCGGGGAAGCCACAAAGACGCCGCAACACCAACAAAGATGAACCTCTCGTGGGGCGGACGCCACAGCGCCAGCTGCCGCTCCGGGGGCGAGCGTGGGCTCGGCTGGCAGAGGCGGCCGCGGGCGTGGGCCGGCCGGCGGCGGACAGCGAGGGGGGGGGATCCACCCCCGGACCCCCCCCCCCACACACACACGCGGGCGCCCCGCCACCTGAGCCGGGCGTGGGGCCCGCGCCGCGCTCCGGCCCTGCCCCCCGGCAGGTAGCTCGGGCGGCCGCCCGCAGCCACCGGCGGCGACGAGAGCAGAGGCAGCCTCAGCCCACGGCGTCATGCTTCCTGCCACCACAGTACGGCGAATCGTCACCGGGAGAGGGGAGAAGAGGGGAGCGCGGGGGAGGGAGGGCAGCTCGCACACGCAGACCCCCCCCCCCCCGCCTCCGCCAAACCCGCCGGGCCGGGGCCACGTCCCGCCGGAGTCCCCGCGGGACCTGCCCCGTTTGCACAAAGCGCCGCAGCTGGGCCACGGAGGGGAGGGCGCCGGCCACGAAATAAATAAATAAAAACAGAGTCGGGTCTACGTAACGCCCTGTCGAAAGCGGACGCCATATTTTTTTGTGGCTTATGTCGACATAGGGAAACGTAGACATGTTTTTCCTCCTCCTCCTCCTCCTCGGTCTGGCTCCCATTTATCCAAACTTGTAATCAAAACTCTTAAAAAAAAATCTCCCCCCACCTCCGGATCCTCTTCTTTCCTCCCACCCACCGAAAGGGCCCGCACCCCCCCCCTCTCCGCACCCCCTCTTCCAATCACAAACCCGGCCAAGTCCCATTAACAACACATTTTCGGGAGCCGCGGCAGCGGCGGCGGCGGTGGGAAAGTTGGGCTGGAGTGGCCGGCGCCCGGCGTGCGGGGCTCGGGGCTGGCGGCGCCGGGCGGGGGGTGCCGGGCGCCGAGGCGAAGTTTCTTACCTGCGCCGGGGCTGGGGACGCGGGGACCCGGGCTGGGAGCGCGGAGACGCGGCACGGGCGTTCCAAAATGGAACTCTGCTGGCTCCCCCCACCCACTCCCCACTCCCCACCGGGCGCCGGGCTCGGGCTCCGTGGGAAAGAGGGGCACGGCCAGCCTGCCAGGCAGACGGACAGGAAAAGCCCCCGTACGGGGAACAGTGGCCAAAATTTTAAAAAGAAAAAAAAAAAAAAAAAAAAGAAGGAAAAAAAAGGGGAAAAAAAATGTCTCGATCAGTGGGGAATCTACGCCAAAACCCACATGATCTGTAACGTCAGCATGCGTATTTGCATACGATACCACCACCCGAGCTGCCACCCGGGCTCGGGTTCCGCAGAAAGTTACAAAGTGAAATTCAGCCCCCTCCGGAGACGCCGGCGAAATGTCATTTTCAGGCGGGAGCTGGGGGGGAGGTTAGCCCTAAAGGCGCTGGTTACTAGCCGAGGTTGGGGGGGGGGGGTGGGCAGTAAATTAACTTAAAAGTCTGAGCCCAGTAACGGACTCGGTGGAATTTCTGCGAGGGGAGGAGGGGGAGGCGCGAGCGAGATCATTGAATATTAAGCACGACCCGGCCCGGCGGCCGCGGCCAAACCCTCCTGGTGCAATACCCATTTTCTTTATGAAAAGTTCAAGGTGTCACTGATGAGCTCAACAAACTGTTGATCCTGACCACGTGGAGTGGCAGACGGAGGGACCGCGGGGCGCGGTTGCTGGCCCTGAGCGGGTGGCACCCCAGATCCCCGCGTCCCTCTCGCAGCACGAGGGGTCGTGCTCGGGTGGGGCCGCCACGCGCCCAGGGCGCTGCCTGCGCTTTCTCCCTTCTCCCGGCTCAGGGAAATAATAACTAAAAAAAAAAAAAAAATTTTTTTTTTTTTTTAAAGCAAGACACGTTTTTGCTCCTGGAATAGTAATAAGAGGGCTTGGGGTAGGGAGGGTGAGAAAGAGCCCCCACTTATATAACGACTTGAAATTAGATGACTTTTGCTGGGGAGATTCGGGGATTTGCGCTTGCGCCAGGTCTGAGGTTAGTTAAAGATCCTCAAACTTTTTCCCTTAAGAGCCAATAAACAAACAGACGCCCCGGGAGCTGACTTAAACTCTTGTCGGGCCGCCGTTCGCTGGGATTCTCAGACTCGGAGAAATGCACACCCCTGCGGCGCTCGCAGGGAAGTCCCTCGGAAGCTGGGCGGGTCGCTTTCGGAACTGGGACTCTGGCGTTCCCGGCTGGAAGAGATCCCTAACTGCCGCCCCCTGGCTCCCCTCGGGCGTTTTAGAGTACGGGCGGGCCAAGCTCTCGCTGCCCTTCGCTCGCGGCGCGGTACCCGTGAACTTGCGTTCTGGGCGCGGCGTTCCTGCAGCAGTGCTACGCTGAGGAGCCCTAAGGAATTCGGATCCCGGGGACGCTTCGGAATCTCAGCGGGCAACCTGTCTGCGCCGCACATTCCTGCCCGGACGGACCCGGTTCCCCTCCAAGGGCATGTGGACGCGTCAGCCTTTCCCGGCTTGAGCTGGGCGCAGGCGTGCACTAGCAGAACCGGGCCGAGGGATGTTGTCTGGGGTCTACTTCTGACAGTCTGAGCGCAGCGAGAAAACAAAGGGAGCCTGGGGCTGGGAGGCTCTGCGGAGTCCCCGCCCGCCCTGAGGATTAGCAGGCGCGGAGCGTCGGGGCTTCCCGGCCAGCCTCTGCTCCGGGGAATTAGAACGAACTCTAGCGGCGGTTTGCGACGCAGCTCTGGGCGCCAGGACCGCAACAGGTGGCCGTGCGCGGCGGAGTGGCCAGAGGCGAGGACGGGGACTGGAGTGGGGACGGCTGGCCTAGGGGGCTGACTGCGTGGCCAAGGCACTGGGTGACCTTTTGACATTTTTGTTTTCTAGACTGGGGACAAAAAACTGGCTGAACAACGTTTTTCTAGGGTCTCCCCTGGGGCTCCAATTTCTCTAACAGAGCTCCTTGGGTCTCCAGAAGTTTTGACAATAAAAATAGCTCATATGCAAAATTTTCTTACTGGTCTGCACCTGTTTGTTCGGTTATTGCTCATGTGGGGTCTGTCTGTTGGTTTTGTTTTTTTGTTGGTGGTAGTTTTTTGGGTTTTTTTTTTGTTTGTTTGTTTGTTTGTTTTAATGACGCAGACAACAAGGCCCTGGCCTGGGAGGGGTCTCTTGTGTGATGCTCACAGACCCAAGAAGCGATGCATCACATCGCTGATGCAGCTCTTAACGTATTCATTAAGAACTTCTTCGCAGACCATGACCCAGATCGTGTTGCATCTTTCTCAGACTCATTTGATAACTTCTAAGATCCTAATGTATTTGCCATAAACATGAGAATCTAAGAATACTGTTTTATATTTCTTCCCCCAAGGGTGAGCCAGAAGAATACAGGGGGAAAAAAGGACCCCCCTGCCAAATTTAATAATTTTATATTGCTTACCCTTGACTCTTCCAGGTCATTTCGCTCCCCGTGCCCCAAAGTAAGTGCAGCTCTCAGTTTGTTTCCTCGGAAATTATGGAAGCCTTAAGGAAACTGTTTCCATTTTGAGACTGCATCTCCTCTTGATGGCCCATCACTTAGCATTTTCTGTAAGTCAAGTTTCCTGTGCCCCTACCTTGTTACCATCTGCTTCTGGCTGGTGAGAGATTAACAGGGTGGGAAGGGGCAGGGTTGAGCCAAGCAGGGTAGTCCTCTGGACTGTCCACCAAGTCCCCCTGTCTACAGGTCACTTCTATGTCATGGACACTGTGGAGGTTTCTGATGTGCTGCTGTCTGCAAATTGTTCAAAGTTTAACATGGACTGAACTTTCACTACCTAAACAAACAGCAGGGAATAAACCAAGGGTGACTTTGCATTAAGTGCTATGATTTCAATTTGCTCTACGCGTAGGTGGAGTAGATGGACCCTTATCTGATATGATTCAGGAGCTTTGGAATCCATGATGATAAAGGTAATGTTTATGGAGTGCTTTGTCCGCCACATGCCAATTGCTACTTAATCTTTCCAACAACTCTATCGGGCAGCAATTCTTACAATGTTTTGTTTCAGTTCTCTTTAAACTCTTACAATTATTGAGGACCCCAAATAGCTTTTGCCCATGTGAGCTGTATACCTATTGACGTTTACCGTATTAGAAATTCAATCGAAAAAAATGAAAACAGGGATTTACAGACACACTTTCCGTTAGCCGTCAGAGCAATGACAACCATGACAGGTCATAGGGCCTCGGGAAAACTGTATATGTGTGAGAGGATGAGAGTGAAAAGGGAAAGTAATATTTTTGCCCTATTATGAAAATGATTTTTGACTTTAGGGACCCCTGAAAGAGCCTTGGGGGCCTCCAGGATCCTTGGATCACCTTTTGAGAACCACTGTTAAGGTAAGTTACATTATCATGCCCATTTTACAGAGGAGGAAGTCAAGGCTCAGAACTGAGTTCATTAGAGGCCTGAGCCAGAGTTCTTGATTGCATGATTCTACCTTTTGGTAACAATCTGAATTCCTCTCCCCCACCCCCCAGCCTAGAACAGCATCTAGTGTTTCCCAAGACTACTTTCATTAACAGCAATCACATATTGAGGCTCTACTAGGGGCCAGCCCTTCCTATATGCATTATCTTGTCAAATCCTTAGAACCACCTACCCTGCGTGTATTGTCTCCCTCATCTTACAAATGGCAAAACTGCTGTTCAGAGAGGTTAAGACGCTTCTCCGAAGTCACCCAGCCAATTTGAATTTGGATTCAAATCTTTGTCTAGTGGCTTCAAAACCAAGGAAGGACAAGAGTCCATCCTGGTGTTTTATAGATGCCCAGTGGGGAGAAAACAGCTTCTGTTCTTAATTGGGTGAGAACCAGGCCCGGCTGAGAAGTCTTGCAAATTTAGAAATTGCAGGAGGAGAAGAAACCAAAAACATAGTATTATCCCTGAGGAGCCCCTAATCAAATGACAACAAATCCACACTGGTTTATAAACACAAAGGAAAGGTGGCAGAGCAGAAAGATCTGGAATTAAGATGTGAATTGCAGGATCGCCCCTTCCAGCTGTCTGATCCCTAGGTAAATATGTTTTATTTTTAAAATTTTTTTTCAACGTTTATTTATTTTTGGGACAGAGAGAGACAGAGCATGAACGGGGGAGGGGCAGAGAGAGAGGGAGACACAGAATCGGAAACAGGCTCCAGGCTCCGAGCCATCAGCCCAGAGCCTGACGCGGGGCTCGAACTCCCGGACCGCGAGATCGTGACCTGGCTGAAGTCGGGCGCTTAACCGACTGCGCCACCCAGGCGCCCCGGTAAATATGTTTTAAATGAATGCAAAAAGAAAGCACAAAATACAGAGAAGTCAGCAAGAAGAAGAAAGTAATTATCAGCAGTCCAAACAGGTACTGGTTATAATTTTGGTATATATCCTTGCACATGTTACATTTATTTAATTTTTCCATTATAAGATTCAGAAGTGAAAAGTATTAAATAGCAATTTACCAACTGTAGCACAGAACAGCCACTACGGACACAACTTCTAAAGAAGCGAGATAGAGGGTGACCTTTTGGAATATTCAGATTGCTTTGCCAAATACCTGCAAGCGGAGGAAAAAAGGAAGCAAGCTAGACAGATGCTGTTTCCTCACATGTCTGCAACCCCTCACTCCGTAGTTTGATACAAAATGTCTTGTGCTTTGAGATGGAATCCCATATCCTTGGTAGGATCAAAGCTGGGACTTGACGTTTTCAGGTTTATAGCAGGAGCTTGACTTAGCAGAAATCGGAACCTGCCCGGAGTGTAGAACAGAGAGTTTACAAAGCTGGGAAAACTCAGAGCTTGCTAGTTCTCCGACTTCACAGTCTGGCTTGGTCCTTGCAGCATTCCTGTAAGGTACGCACGGTGGATGCTACCATCTACGTCTTACAGAGAAGGTCGCTGAAGCTAATAAGGTTGCAATGATGGTATACAGTGTGTAGTAGTTTTCAAGTTCTCAGACTAGATTCAGAACCACGATTTGACACCGGGGTCTTCTAACTGCAAGGCTAATGCTATTTCTGTGCCCTTTTTCATCATTTGCTATTGTATCAAAAGGGGACCAAAGTATGACTCTCTTTTGCAATATCCTGGAAGAGAATTATCACCTGGCAAGGTCTTTGTTATCATATGCTATTTTATATGTGCTTATTCATTTGTTTGTTGTCTCTCCACTATAACGTAAGGTTTCTGTAAGCAGGTACTTTGTTTCATTCACTATCATATTCCCGTGCTTAAAAGCCTGCCTGGGGCATAGTACATAGGTGCACAATAAGTGATTGTGAAATAAATGAATGAATGAAGTGTGCTCTTGTCAGGGCTCATCCAGTAATAGGGAGCCAATTCTGTTCAAGACTGTACACATTTTCTGGGGCACTTGAGTGGCTCAGTCAGTTAAGTGTCTGACTCTTGATCTCAGCCAGGGTCATGATCTCACCGCTCGCGAGTTTGAGCCCTGCATCGGGCTCTGCACTGACGGTGCTGAACCTTCTTGGGATTTTCTCTCTCCCTCTCTCTCTGCTCCTCCCTTGCTCGCTCTCTCTCTCTCTCTCTCTCTCTTAAAATAAATAAATAAACTTTAAAAAAGAGAGAGAGTGTATACATTTTCTGTTTACCGAGAATGATCTTTGCTAAGCACTTCATTTCTTGTGGTCCAGGCTTCTATTTCTATGGGGTGCCTGGGCTTTGAGTCTGATGGGGAAGAACATCACTGGTCCCTCCTCCTTTGGATTCTCAGCCTGCAAAGCATTAGCTCGGCATCGGTCCTTAGGGATCTGTTTCTTCAACCAGCTCATTTCACAGGCAGGAAAACTGAGGCTCTCAGTTGGTGACAGTGCCACGACCAGAACGTGGGTCTCCTAACTTCTGGCTTATATTAATCCCCATGCAGATTTGCTCATAAGCAACAAAGCCCCAAGCTTGCCCCTGAGAAACAGAACTGTGTCTTCTGTCAGTATGCAACGGAGCTAAAAAAGATGTGCATAGCCAAGTATGGTGGGGAGGGGGGGGGGAGGAGGAAACACCTGTTGCAAAGATGTGGTAGGAGGCAGATGGCAAGACACAGTCACATGGGCCCAAGACTCGGTCTTTGAAGTGGGGATCATAATGCCTGCTGGCTTACCTTCATAACATTTTTGTGAGCTTCCAATGAGACAACGTGTGTGAATGTTCCTATTTATTCTTTATAATGAGCTTATATGTGCATCCTGATGTATACATTGTCAAGTTAGTTATTTGGCTATAGCATAGAGGCTCTGGGGTTTGAATTCCAGCCCCAGTGTTCATTTAACTTCTCTAAATGTTAGTATCCTTATCTGTGAATACTAAATGGGGATGATGATTATACCTGACTCCCAGGGAGGTTGAGATAATTCATGTAAAGTATTGAGCTTTAGTGCTTGACCCATGGTGAGTGCTCAGTAAATGTTACCTATTATTATCATTTCTCATGTGAAAATAATACATATTAATCATTGAAAATGTCAAAAATTCACATAAATAAAAAATTTGTTGCAAGAATGCATAGCGAAAATAAATACATTAGAGAAATGGATAGATAGCACTCAATTTTACAACGGCGAAAAAAGCACAATGAACATTTTGCTATATATGTATGCCTACATTAAATTAAAAAATTGTCTACTTTGTTTCACACACTGTTTTTAGGACCTGGGATACACAGCTTATATTGGATCCAGATGATAAGTAAATAGGTAATACAACAGGTAGTGATAAATTCCATGAACATGAATAAAGCTTGGTAAAAGGATAGAAAGAAATAGCCTCTTTGTCGAGCTGATATTTGGATGAGTGATGAAGGGAATCTGGTGGGAGAGAAATACAAACATATTTTAAGTGTCCCTGTGTATAGTGAACACTCTATAGTGAAGGTGGCCCTTATATAAGGACTATTTTTTCTTGTTAAGAATTTTTTTAAGTTTATTTATTTTGAGAAAGAGAGAGAGAGAGAGTGCACGTGCAGGGAGGGGCAGAGAGAGAGAGAGAGAGAGAGGGAGAGAGAGAATCCCAAGCAGGCTCTGCACTATCAGTTCAGAGCTGACCTGAGGCTTGACCTCACGAACCGTGAGATCATGACCCGAGCTGAAATCAAGAGTCAGACGCTTAACCAACTGAGCCACCCGGCCACCCGTTGTCATTAAGAATTTAAATACCTTTTTTATATGCTACATTTAATGGGATCATAATACTGTTGTTCACTGCAAGGCTGAATGACAAAAACAGCATTGACTAGTCAGGACAGGCTAAAATATGCTGCAGTAACTAATAACCCCCTGAGTTCCGTAACTTAAAACCGCTGTATTTCTTGCTTTTGCTACTTGTCCGTGAAGGGTTAGCAAGGAGACTCTGACCATCACAGTCACTCAGGGACTCCAGCTAACAAAGCAGTCAACACATGCATCAGACTTTGCCAATCATTCTAGAAGAGGAAAACGATCTTGTACAGACAATTAAACGTTCAGCCAGGAAGTAATATGTCACTTTTACTTATTACTTACTGGTTGGAACTAGTCACAAAGTTACCCACATGGAGACATAGAAGTGTTATGTGCCAGGAGATGGGGGGATCTAGAAATATTTGTACTAAAATCATAGCACTAATGACTACAAACAATAACGGCGATTCACATTTAGTGATCATTCACTATGTGTTGAATCTTTTCCATGTCTCATCACAGCAAACCCATATTTTATCTCCTACAGTTATAGAAACTGAGACTTACAGAGGGTAGTTAAGTCGTCCAAATTTTAAGTGGTGAATTGGGCTTTAAGCTTAACTCTGTCTGCTTCCAGGGTATAGACTCTCAAAACACTGTCCTCAAACCCCATTGAATTTAACTGGTCCAGTACTGTTGAATATTAGGTAATTTCATCCCCCCCCCCCCTCGCCAATGGACAACATTGTGTTGAGTCATCCATGATTACTTCCTTAAGATAAATCCCTAGATAGATATTTGCTGGGTTCAAATATACACATAATTTTAGACTGACAACCTTTGCAAAAAGTGAAAGCTTTAGGAGGTGTGATACAGTCTTCTAAGTTGGCTTCCATCAATCCTTTCCCTCCCTGTATGAAAACTACTTCACCATTAAGATGTGGAGTTTATGTCCCCTTCCCTCGACTCTGGACTAGTCCTGTGATTGCTTGGAATGAATGGAAATGATATTCTGGGACATCTGAGCCCAGGCCTTAAGAGACTGGTATTTTCTGTTTCCTTCCTCTTAGAATCCTGCCATCATTCTGTGAGAAGCCCAAACTGCATGGAGAGGCCACATGGAAGAAAACCAGGATTCAGGGGACAACAGCTCCAGCTGATTGCTGGCTAACACCCAGTCAGACTACAGCCACATGAGTCATCTTGGATGCTGTAGACGAATTGGCCTTCCAGGTGACAACACCCCTGGCTGATGTCACACAGAGCAAAAGAACTACCCAATGTAACCCAGTCAGCCCACAGAATTGTGAGAGATGATAGCAAAATGGTAGACATTCAGCATTACTAAGTTTTGGGGTGGTTAATTACACGGCATGAGATAACTACAATGGGAAGTATTTTCTACATATCTTCATTTGCACATATATCTGAATATTCCAGATCCACTTCCAACTGATCTCTGCAGGAAGAAGCATTCTGAGATCACAGAGAAGGTCAGGACAAGACACTGGGTGCTTGCGCTGGCCAACCTGAGTCAAAACCTTTTCCTAATATGAATTGTTTCTCTCAAAACAGCTGGATTCAGCCTAAAAACTGCCCCTGCCCACAGGTCCCAGATACTGAGCCGATGAATGCCTTCAGGTAATTTTTACCAAACGCAGATACTCAGTAAGTGCTGGAGTCAAGTCCTTTTTGGTGTTGCCCCAAACTGAGGTTTCCTTCTTCAGAGATGCACACCAGGAGATCCAAGTGCGTACTATGTATGTGGCACCTAGAAGAGTCTTTCATTTTGTTTTATCTAATCGTTCCCACCTTCTGAGAGAGTGCGTCATCTCCTCAAGGAGGAAACTGAGGCACAAAGAGGTTTATGATTCATTCACGGGTCGTCCAGCTAATAAGTTAGAAGTGGGACTTGTACCCAAGTTAGACTGACCGCAAATCCTGCCTGCTCCCTCTTACACCTGTGTCCCAAATTAACTCATTCATAAACCACCTTCACAATTTTTGCCCCAGCAGCATACGTACATCTGCAGTATTATTCATATGACATTTTAAATTTATATTGGATCACATTTGAAATGTAAACATACTTATATGATAATGATAATAATAATAATAATAAAGCTTTTTATCCCAGTGGAAAAAAATCCAATACTGATTGTAGCAAATGAAAGGAACAGTAAAAGTAATCTATGGGGAGACACAGTGCTATTAATCTAGCTAGATACTGTTATTTGCAGAAGGTAGAACCCGAGGATAAAGGTGTTAGGTGTTAAAGACTGACTCCCTGCAAAGCGAGAAGTTCTTTGGGGGCTAATTAAAAGGATGGAAAGAGAATGGGAAAGCAGTAGCTCTCTCTCTCAGTCAGAGCCATTTACTGCTGTGTCCGTGCATCATCTGAAACCATCCCGTGCGCCACACGTGTTACCAGCACTGCACGTCTCCTACCCCGCTGACGCCTGTCTGCCTCTCACGGATCCATCAGTGAGTATCGTTCCCTCTGAGAGCATAAGGTTAGTTTGAGGAACTCGAAATGTGGTAGACGCCAACTAACTCATTTTCTTGGCTCCCGTCTCTGCCCTCATTATCCCCGCTGTCACCGAAAACACGGAGCTTGCGAGGTCTTTTCCCCACTTACAATCTGGCCGTTGCTTCCCGTTTCTCTAGGATGGCACGGGTCATCTTGCCAGTCTGGCTTTCCAGCCCAGTCTTCTTTCTCCCTTCTTCTAACCTTGTCCTCTTAAGACTCAGCATCGCTGGGTTCCTGGTCACTGCCTAAATTTGCTAGTCTTTTCCATCCTTGTACATGGAACACCCTCTACCTGGGATGCCTTCACGCTTCCTATGCTGCAAGACTCAAATCAAACGTCATTTCCTTTGGGGAGCCTTCTGCTCCTCCCAGGAGAGTGAAACCTGCCTCTTCTGAAGTCCTACAGAATATTGCATTTTCCTCGAATTAGAATTGCTGCCTTGCAATCCAGTCCCTTCTTTGTATTTACCACGGCCACTTGGCTGTGAGTCCCTCAGGGATGGGTCATTTGCCAGGCATCCCTGTCCTCGTGTCTTACCTAACACGGAGTTCGTGGTAGGTAGAACTCTGAGATGGCCCCAGGATCCCTCGCCCCTGGTTATTCCAACACTAAGCTAGGCACTACTGTGAAAAGGTATTGCAAATGTAACTAAAGCCTCAGATCAGTTGACCTTAAAATCCGGAGATTATGAAGATTATCTGGATAGGCCTGATCTAATCATGTGAGCCCTTTAAAAGCAGACAGATTTTTCTGGCTGGTTGAAGAAGAAGTCGGAGACATTCAAAGCAGGAGAGGGATTTCACACAGGGGAAGTTCTCCGTGGCTGCAATGGAGGGTCCCACGTGGCAAGGACCTGGGAGCCACCTCTAGGAGCTGAGCGTAGGCCCTGGCTGATAGTTAACAAGACAACGGGGACCTTAGGCCTACAGCCACAAGGAAATGAATTCTGCCAAGAGCCACTGAGCTCAGAAGAGCACCCTGGGACCCAGACTAGGCCTGAAGCTCTGGCTGACACCTCTTTTTTGCCCAGTGAGACCCCGAGCAGAAAAGTCAGTGGTTCCATGTCCAGACTCCTGCCCTACATGTTGTGCAGTGATGAATTTGTGCTGTTCTACACTGCTCAGTGTCTGGTAATTCCTCACACGCCAGTAGAAGACTGATAAAGGATGGATGCTGAGTAAATGCTGAATGAATAAATGCATGGGAACATGTACTTTTCGTGGTCACAGAGGACAGTGGAGGGGATGCCTCTCCCCACTCCTAGTTCCCCTGAGGAGGGAGGGGTTGTCGGTAAAACCTCCTGCCTTCTGCTTCTGCCTTTCGGTCTCTGGAAGAGTTTGGCCCAGCTTCACACTTCCTCCCCTGAGAGCACGGGTCTCCTTTGTTCTGGTCTTAGCACGGGTGGGGGCATTCCTCACAACACTCCCTTCCTCTTTGTGGGTATGTCAGCCTCATTCTGGGTGCTGGAGACGCAGCCCACACAACCAGCAGACTACGGTAGTCTGCTCCGGCTGTCATACCTAAGCACCACAGATGGGGGTGGAGGGCTTAAAAAACAAACATTCATTTCTCCCAGTTCTGCAGACTAGGAGCCCAAGACCAAGGTGCCAGCAAGGTGGATTTCATTCTGAGGCTTCTTCTTTCTTTCTTTCGTTCTTTCTTTCTTTCTTTCCTTTCCTTTCTTTCTTTCTCTCTCTTTCTAAGTTTTTTTAATGTTCATTTTTGAGAGAGAAAGAGAGAGACAGAGCACGAGCAGGGGAGGGGCAGAGAGAGAGGGAGTCACAGAATCTGAAGCAGACTCCAGGCTCTGAGCTGTCAGCACAGATCCTGACATGGGGCTCGAACTCACGACCTGAGCCAAAGTCGGACGCATAACGGACTGAGCCACCCAGGCATCCCTCTAAGGCATGTTTCTTTGGCTTGTGGATAGTTGCTATCTCATCGTGTGCTCACATGGCTTGTTTGTGCGCACACGTTGGGGTGGGCCTACCCTCATCACAAGAGTCTTTATGAGAGGGCAGCAAAGGGTTGGAGCCAGAGGAGATGTGACAATGGATGAGTAAGGTCGGAGTCTTTTAGCTACGAGCCAGGGAATGCAGGCAGCCTGTGGAAAGAGGAAGAGGCAAGAAAATGGATTCCCCCCTGGAGCCTCCACAAAGGAATGTAGACCTGCGGACCCCTTGCTTTCAGCCTCCTGACCTCCTGATCTCCACATCTGTAACAATACATTTGTGCTGTTCTAAGCTACTAAATTTGTGGTAGTTTCTCACAGCGGCAGTGGGAAACGGATACAGGTGGTTTAGAAGGTGTTGTTGGGTGCGAGTAGCCTTACAGGTGGAGCCCGGGGGGTGTGGATCTGTGCGGAGGGATGATGGATGACAGATCCCCAGAAGATGGCAGTCTGCACAGGAGATGCTGAAGGTAGGAAGGTGCTCCTCCCCTACCCCGCGCTCACCCCACATTGATATCAGACTTTTTGTAAGTTTCCCCAAACTTGGGCCATCTCCCCAGGGAAAGTAGGAAGGGGCAGGAGCTGAATTGCCTGAGATTATTTCTACCACGTTGGCTGAACGGGAGCTCAAAATACCAATGAAATTGCATTAGAGAAATTAAAGAAAATTGTTGAGTTGAGATTTCTGATTTATAACTGACATTTTCCAGCGTAGTGGGTATGTCTATCTAGTGGTCACCTGGACATACAGACACCTGGACATACAGACACCTGCATTTGTGTGTGGTCTTTTAAGAATTGATTGAAGGTAAGAACATTAGACTATTAGGTGGTTTTTAAAAATTAAAACTTTTTATTTTGAAATAGGTTAAGATTCCCAGGAAGGTGCAAAGATAGTATAGGAAGATCTCATGGAATCTTCCCCCAGCTTCCCCCAATGATCCTAGTACATTTTCCAAAAGGAAGCAGTTGATGTTGGTACAATGCTAGTATAGGCATTATTTGGATTTCACTAGGTTTTTCTTATGCACTCTTAACATTTTTTTTTTGTTCTATGAAATTTGAAGTTTATTTTTTTATGTTGCAGTTATTTCTTTAAGATTTTGTATTTTGAGATAATTATAGATTCGTAAGCAGAGGGTCCCCCATTTGCCCTTTTACATCTATACCCACCTCTCTTCCTTGGCAACCATCAGTCTGCTCACCATTGCTATAATTTTGTCATTTCAGGAATCTTATCTCAATGGACGCATACTGTATGTGACCTTTTAGGACTGGGTTTTTTTTCTGCTCAGAATAATCCTCTGGAGATTCAAACAGGTTGTTGCGTGTACTAATAATTTGGTTTTATTCTTTTCTTTTTTCTTTTTTAAAATTTACATCCAAATTAGTTAGCATCTAGTGCAACAATGATTTCAGGAGTAGATTCCTTAGTGCCCCTTCCCCATTTAGCCCATCCCCCCTCCCACAACCCCTCCAGTAACCCTCAGTTTGCTCTCCATATTTATGAGTTTCTTCTCTTTTGTCCCCCTCCCTGTTTTTATATTATTTTTTTCCCTTCCCTTATGTTCATCTGTTTTGTCTCTTAAAGTCCTTATATGAGTGAAGTCATATGATTTTTGTCTTTCTCTGACTAATTTCACTTACTATAATACCCTCCAGTTCCATCCACGTAGTTGCAAATGGCAAGATTTCATTCTTTTTGATTGCCGAGTAATACTCCAGAGTATATATATATATATATATATATATATATATATATATATATACCACATTTTCTTTATCCATTCATCCATCGATGGACATTTGGGCTCTTTCTATACTTTGGCTATTGTGGATAGTGGTGCCATAGACATGGGGGTGCATGTGTCCCTTCGAAACAGCACACCTGTATCCCATGGATAAATGCCTAGTAGTGCAATTGCTGGGTCGTAGGGTAGTTCTATTTTTAGTTTTTTGAGGGACCTCCATCCTGTTTTCCAGAGTGGCTGCACCAGCTTGCATTCCCAGGTTTTATTCTTGAGTAGTATTCTTTGATATGAATGTGTTTCAGTTTATTTAACCATTTACACGTTGAAGGACATCTGGGTCTTTTCTAGTTTCTGGCTATTATGAATAAAGATGCTATAAACATTTGTATACAGGTTTTGGTATAAACCTAAGACTTCATTCATCTGGGATAAATGCCCAGGAGTGAGATTGGTGGGTCATATGATCAGTGCACTTTTAGTTTAGCTTTTTTTTTTTTTATTTTTTTTTTCAACGTTTATTTATTTTTGGGACAGAGAGAGACAAAGCATGAACGGGGGAGGGGCAGAGAGAGAGGGAGACACAGAATCGGAAACAGGCTCCAGGCTCCGAGCCATCAGCCCAGAGCCCGACCCGGGGCTCAAACTCACGGACCGCGAGATCGTGACCTGGCTGAAGTCGGACGCTTAACCGACTGCGCCACCCAGGCGCCCCTAGTTTAGCTTTTTAAAGAATATTTTATTTATTTATTTTAATGTTTATTTATTTTTGAGAGGTGGGGGAGGGGCAGAGAGAGAGGGAGACACAGAATCCAAACCAGGCTCCAGGGTCCGAGCTGTCAGCACGCTTGAGGCAGGGCTTGAACTCAAAGAACCACGAGATCATGACCTGAACTGAAGTCGAATGCTTAACCCACTGAACCACCCAGGCGCCCCAGTGCACTTTTGGTTTTGTAAGAAACTGCCAAACTGGTTTCTCGAGTGGCTATATCATGTTATAATTCGACCAGCAATGTATGAGTGACCCAGCGTTTCTGCATATTCACCCACATTTGGTGTTGCAAACATTTTTTATTTTAGCATTTCTGATAGGCGTATAGTGGTATCTCATTGTGGCTTTAATTTGCATTTCCCTAATGGCTAATGATACTGAACATCTTTTGATGCACTTACTTGCCATCTGTGAATGTCAAATTCATTTCACTTCGGTGAAATGTCTCATTGTGTCTCTTGCCCGTTTCCTAATTGGATTGTATGTTTTTACACTGTTGAGTTTTGAGAAGTCTTTATATACCCTCAATAGCACTCCTTTGTTGGGTATACGGTTTGCAAATATTTTCTCCCACTCTCTAGCTTGTTTTTTTATACTTTGACATGGTCTTTCACAGAGCAAAAATTTTAATTTTGATGAAGTTCTATATTAAAAATTTTTTTTTTTAGTTTTCTAGTATTTGGAAATTTTTCTGTTATCTCACTGTAATTGACTTCTAGTTTTTGTGGTTGGAATCTTCTGCTTCCCCTTCCCTGTGACAGGGTGATGCTGTTTTTAATTGAGATATAGTTGACACACAATGTTACATTCATTTCAAGGTACAGCTCGGTGATTGGATGGCTCTATACCTTTTGGTATGCTCGCCACATTGACACAGTTACTTTTTAATGAAAGAGTAGGGTTCATCTCCTTTGGAGCCCTTGTGAAGAGAACTTCCCCACACCCCTCGTGATAATTGCAGAGCTCCAGGGATTCAGCACAACGGGGGATAAAGCAGCCCGCCCTTCTCTGACCTGCTCCTGGGCTGTGACTTTGGTAAGTGCCAGGATGGGTGACTGCCCCTACAGCAGGCCAGACTTCCCGCCAACAGCTGGATGACTCCTGGGAGGGCTGGGCAGGCACGTCCCATCTGGAGGTCCAAGCATAAGACTCTAAATTCACTGCTGCATCTTCAAACACTTGGAATTGTGTCTGGATCTGGCATATAGACTTTCAATAAATGTTTGTTGAATGAATAAACTCCATAGTTGTATTAATTGAACTCTAAATTTTATGAGGCAGGGACCGTTTCTGTCATATTGGATCTCCAAGACTTACTACAGTACCGGGCACATAGTATGTGATCAGTAAATATCTAATGAACTGAGCTCCTTCTGGGATACTTCTGAACTCCTTGCTGTGGCCTTGGAGTTAGGAGCAGGGTTCAGAGTCAGGCAGTCCTGCGTGTAAATACTGACGCAGACATTTTCTGTCTGATGTTCATGTGGTAAGGACAACTTTGACGCTCTGTTTCTTTTGTGCACAATAGGGTTAACAATATCCACCAATTTACTTCAACCCACAGGTTGTTGAGAGGGTTAGATTGAAGGCACATTGCATTTAATAAATGGCAGTTAGAATTATTATTCTTGTTGGTGGTATGTCTAATTTCTGTATCTTATGCAGATAATCATGCCCATACCACTCAGTTGGGTTTTAAGTGGTGATAGGTCAGGAAGAGCTGGACAGGGCCTGAGCTATGTATCCAGGCAGTGGTCCTTTGTCTAGAGCCCATAGGATGGTGACGTGGGTGCTTTGAGAGTTACCTGCAGGTTGTAAAAAAGCCCACTGGAAATCCTAATCCATCCCTGATAAGACTGAATTGTGTGTGTGTGTGTGTGTGTGTGTGTGTGTGCGCACGCGTGCACCTGCTCACTCACTCATGTGCATATTGGGGAGGGGGGAGGGTTGGCATCACATGCTGATAAGCAAGGATCAATGGCCACATATGACTTCAAGAAAACACTGAGGTGGTCATTACATAATAAATGCTATCTGGTAGACAAAATATTTTAATCCCTGGGAGTTGTGAGGGGAAGCAACAAAAGGGGCCTAAATGTTACTCCTAAATGACCCATAGTCTTCTCCTCTCCCTGACAGCTGGAAAAGAGAGGTAATGAGGCATAGTGGTTAAGTATGGGAGCTCTTGACCCAGATGTCTGGGAATGGAATCCTGACCCCTCCACTTACTAGTTTTGCTGCCTTGGGCAAGTTCCCCTTGTGTTTCTTTGTCCTCATCTGTGACATGGAGATAATGGTGGTAGTGACAATGTAATTAATGGTACTCATGAGGATTAAATGAAACGAGTCACGTGAAGAGCTTGCAGCCACACTGGGGCATGGTGGGTGCCTAATACGTGGTACCTACCATTACTGGATAATCCCAGTTGTTTTACCTTTTTCACAGGTGTTGCCCAGCCAACGTCCTGGCTTCTCTCTCAACACCACTGTGTTCTCCTGCCTCAAGCTGGTTGTGGGCACAGACGTGAACCCAGCACTTGCCCGGGGTCTGCCGTGACAGCGTAAAAGGAGGATGACTTCAGCCCCAGGAATACTTCCCGATGACCACTGGCTTCTATTTACACAGCTCAATGCTGGGCTTGCCCAGAGGATGCCCACATTACATATCTGTGATGCCATCAGCTTGCCGGTCAGCTGGAATCTGGAATCATCCTCTGCTGTTCTCAAGGGCCCTCTAATTACAACATGTCGGAGCTGATAACCAAACCTCAAAAGCTTCTCAAATCTTACAGATAGATGTAGTCACGACCGTGTCCAATGTAGCAAATACGGTAAAGCCCAATACTTGTGAGCCCTTGCTAGTTTCCAAAAATTGTCTACAGACTCTCTCTGTCTCTCCCTTTTCTCTGTTATCTCTTGCTCAGACTCTACAAGGGCCTCCTAACCAGTCTTGCTCTTTGTATCTTTGGGCATCTCTTATCTATTCTCTAGCGCAGGGGTTGGCAAATTTTTTCCATAGGGGGCCAGATAGCAAATACCTTAGGCTTTGCAGGCCACAAGTCTCTGTTTCAACTCCTGAATTATCCTATTACAGCATAGTAACAGCCTTAGATGATACATAAATGAATGTGAGAGGCTTTGTCTCAATAAAACTTTATTTATGGCTGCTGAAATGTAAATTTCATAAGATTTTCACGCATCAGGAAATATTCTCCTTTTTCTTCTTCTTCTTTTTTTTTAAAGCCAATGTTAAAATGTGAAAAGCATTTTTCGCTTCTGGACAGCATGAAAATAGGAGGCGGGCTGGATTTGGTCCAGGGGCCACTGTTTGCCCAACGTCCCTCTAGAAGGATTTTTCAGAAATGCTCTACAACGGCTGTTATGGCTGCTGCTGCTGCGAAGCCATCTGCTGAGTGTGTACAAGGCACCAGGCGCCGAGCTAAGAGCTCCCCTGGGATGCACTTGAACCTCACACACAGTACCAGAGGCACTGTTTGCCTCCTTATTGAGAAGCATGGGGCTGCCCCAGGGCACCCAGCCAGAAAGAGAGAGAGCCAGGACTTGAAGCTGGTTGTCTGAGCCTACACCCTTCCCTGCCATGCCACACTGCCTTGGGTAGGACCGCAGTGGTTTCCCGCTGCACCTGGAACATACCCGTGGCCCTTGCCATGGTTTCTGGAAGCTCAGGATGTTTTCATTCCCCCATGCCTCCAGCCCTTCCCCCAGAGCTCGCTGCTCCCAGCCATTTTGATTGTCTTTTGGTTCCTTGCACTCTCCAAGTTTATTTCTGGCTCAGACCTCTCACCTGCAATGCCCCTCCCTCCTCTGTTGGCTAAGCAGATGCCTGTGGGTCTGAGCTTAAGTGTCCCTGTCTCAGAAAGGCCTTCTGTAACCCCAGCGGGATTCTGTCTCGCAGAGCCGCTGCAGTATTTATGACAACAGGCGACTGCACAAGTCTGTATTGATTTCATGGCCTTCCCCCCCACTAGACTGTAACCCCATGATGCAGGAGGGGGGAAGCCAGCCTTGTTAATATACAGTATAAGCTCAGGGCCTGACCCAGAGTAGGTGCTCTACAAATATCTGGAGAGTGAATAATAACCAAATACACTTTGCCTCTTAATCTTTTTGATCATCCCTAGGAAGTAGTTATCACTTCCCCCCCTCCTCAGCCTTATAATTGAGGAAATCTGGATGCAGAAACATCAAGCAGCTTTTCCAAGGTGACAGAAACAATGAGCAAATTCAAGGTCTCTGATGTCATGTCCAGTGACTTTATTGATGTGCCGTGAACCTTCCCTTATGGTTATCCGTGTTTTTACAGATAAATTAATTTTGGCAAAGGTGCCTAAATTCAGAAGGTACATAATGGTACAGAGCAAAAAGTCCTTGTCCCACCTCTGCCTCCGAGCCACCTAGAGCCCTTTCTGAAAGCAACTGATGGCTCCAGTTTGTTACGTACCCATTTAGAGGCCTTCTACGCATATACAGGAAAACATCTGCAGTTACCCTTCTTCCTCCCCATGGTTCACATAGTGGCAACATAACATACATGCTGTTATTACTTTCCTTCCTTAGCAATGTGTTGTACATTCTCATCTCCTATGTATTCCTACAAATCACTTCCATATCCCTGCAGATAGAGCTTTACTCTTAAATTTATTTTAGGCAGCAGAGTATGTCATCATATGCACATTCCCCAGTTTATTTAACCATTCCCCAATGACAGACATTTGGGCTACTTCCAAATTTGTGCTGTTACAAACAATGAATAACTTTGTAAATATGTCAATCCACACATGTGCAAGTATGTCTGAAGGATGAAATTCTAGAAGCGGAGCTGCTGAGATAAAGGGCATGCTACATTTATTTATTTTTTTTTTTAAGTCTGTCTTTTCAGAAAGCATGACGCATCATTTCTGAGACCGACACTGACCACGTCAATTGGACCATGGTAATGCCAGGTCAATGTCTAGAGAGAAGCTGGTAGAGGAGAGCTGCTTTCCTAAGGGGACCTGAGAATCAGGCAAGTGCATTCTCCTCCCAGCCCCGACGCTCTCCCTCCATCCTGGCTCTTCAATTAACTCTCGCTCCTGTGGATTCAGTCTTTGAAAGACAGGCAGCATCATATGGAAGAATCAGCCTGGGATCCAAGATCGAACGTATGTCAAATAACGTACCCACTATGCAGTTTATGAGCTGTATGACCTAGGGAAAGTTACTTAGCCCTTTGAGCCTCAGTATCCTCACCTACAAAATGGGGCTAATAATTCTACCCAACTCACAGGGTAGTTGTGAGGACTGAATAAACTAACCCATGCAGCATAATAAACACAGTACATGCAAGCTATTTATGATTATTATGATCATTCACTTTGACGTCATAGAACCTCAAATGACAGATGTTGGCTAGACATAAAAGGGTTAAAGCAACGGTCTGGGAGTCTGTGGGTCTGGAAGGGGGAAGGAAATGGCGCAAGGCAATTGTGGTCCCAGCAGACAAGGAGTCAGGCTCAGGCCATGCGGTGCCAGGGCCAAGGTGAGAGGGTGACATAACATCTCCAGAGATAACCTTTGTCTGTTTCCTTGCTTGGCTGGAGCCAACTTGGTTAATAGTTAAGGAGTGGCGCCTGAGTTGTGGTGAGTGTAGAAGGCCTCCCTGCATACTCGAGTCTAAACGTTGCCTGATTAAAAACATCCTCTCGAAGTGAAGTGAAGGCCCTTAAGGTTGTCTCTGCTGGAACAGCTGTGCAGAGTGTGATCAGGAGGTGACGCCCTCCCTGCCCGGGAGAACCTCTTGACATCTGGGAATTTCATTATTCTTATTCTTATTCTTATTCTTATTCTTATTCTTATTCTTATTCTTATTCTTATTCTTATTCTTATTTTTTTATTCTTATTCTTATTCTATTTCTTATTCTTATTCTTATTCTCAAGTTGGTTAACATACCTTGTAGTCTTGGCTTCAGGAGTAGAACCCAATGATTTGTCTCTTACCTACAACACCCAGTGCTTATCCCGAAAAGTTCCCTCCTTAAGGTCCATCACCCATTTATCCCACCGTCCACCCCCCCATCAACCTTCTGTTTATTCTCTGTATTTAAGGGTCTCTTAGGGTTTGCCTCCCTCTCTGTTTTTATCTTATTTTTCCTTCCCTTCCCCTATGTTCATCTGTTAAGTTTCTCAAGTTCTACATATGAATGAAATCATAGATCTGTCTTTTTCTGACTTATTTCCCTTAGCATAATACCCTCCAGTTCCATCCATGTTGTTGCAAATGGCAAGATTTCGGTTTTTTTCATTGCTGCCTAGTATTCCACATCTTCTTTATCCATTCATCAGTCGATGGACATTTGGGCTCTTTCCATACTTTGGCTATTGCTGATAGCGCTGCTATAAACATTGGGGTGCACGTTCCCTTTCAAATCAGCAGTTTTGTATCCTTTGGATAAATACCTAGAAGTGCAATTGCTGGGTCGTAGGGTAGTCTTGCTTTTAATTTTTTGAGGAAACTTCACACCGTTTTCCAGAGGGAATGCACCAGTTTTCACTCTCACCAACAGTGCAAGAGAGTTTTCAGGGAACCCCATTTTTGCTATTTTTATTGCTGCTGTTGCCCCTCCCCACCCATTACCCCCCCCCCCCCCCAAGCCCCGTGGCCTCTTCCGTAGCAGCCAGGGTGCAGCCAGTGTCAGGTACTGTGCTAAGAAACTGACACTCACTTTTCTCAATAGCATCATGAGGGAAATATTATTCCCATTTCACAGATGAAGAAACTGAGACTCATTGGAGTTAATTGCCTAAGATCATACCATGAGTATGGAGCTGGAATTTGAACCTAGGTCCCTGTGAAACTCCAAATCTATATCTTTACCTGCCGCACTGTAATGTGTATGCTATTACCACTATTAACAGCACCTCTCCATGAGCATCACCTCCATCGACACCACTGTTATTATTACTATAGTTATCATCCTTATCATCAATTTCACATGTGTCATCTTGATAATATTCCTAACATGTGATAAGTATCATGAGTACATTACCTCCATTTAGTAGATGTATTAAATGAGTTACTATATGTGTGTTCAGAGCAGTAACTAACACATTCTAAGTTCCCAGAGTCTTATGATTAAACTCGATCACTATTATTACTACTTCTCCTACTATTTTTATTATCTCAATACTGCCCAGATCAGACCCCCTGCAGAGTCACTGAGCCTGGGTCAAAGCTCCTTCCCTAGACTCTAAGGCAAAAGGGGTGTGGCCTTTGCAAGGTGACCCATAGGGCCTCTGTCTCCCAGGCTACTGCCGAGGTGCCCAGGGCCCAATGGCACTGCACCCCTGAGACTCATGTTTGGGCTGAGCAACTTTCCTGTCTGCTTCAGAAGCCATTGCACAGGGTCCTACAATGGGACCATGAACCAAACCCCATGAAGGCCAGCTCCCAGCTGCCATCTTGGGCAGGCTTGGTGTCTGTGGCTGGCTCCCTTCTGGGTTGCTGTTCCTAGGGCGCCCCATTCCTCCTTCCTGCAGTGTGTGGCTTCCTCCCACCTGGCACTTCTCCCCTGTCACTAGCCCTTTTCTTCAAGACCCGTCCCTTCTCCTTTATTTCATCTGTGTTATCTTCCACACCCCCTGCTCTTCTTGGAGCTTTATTTTTTTAATTTTCTTTTTAACGTTTATTTGTTTTTAAGAGAGAGAGAGAGAGAGTCAGCGTGCAAGCAGGGGAGGGGCAGAGAGGGAGGGAGACACAGAATCTGAAGGGGGCTCCAGGCTCCGAGCTATCAGCACGGAGCCCGACGCGGGACTCGAACTCAGGGACCACGAGATCATGCCCTGAGCCGAAGTCGGACGCTTAACCGACTGAGCCCCCCAGGCGCCCCTAGGGTTTTATTTTTTTGCAAATAAAACCCGAGGTTTGTATTTCAGTGATGGTTTTGCCTCACTTGCTGTTCCAAGTCCAGGTCCTACAGAGCTTACCAGGCGCCTGACTGGAAAAGCTGACCACTTATTGATTTTGAGTGTTGTGGTCATCACTTTCCCAATATCACACAGCCACAGAGAAGGAGGGGCTGGGGGAGGCCAGAGCAAGGCCCAGATCTAGCTGGGACTTAAATCCCTGCACAAACATGGGATCCGCTTCTGGGGGTGACCCCAGCCTTGGAATTTATGGGCTGCTACCTGGCTGCTCAGACAGGCTATGCGCTTCATCTGCCAAAGCAACTCTTCTGATGTAGAGCCATGTGAAGGTAGCCCCGAGACCTTCCCTCCCTTCCCTCTGGGTTTTCCAAAATGCCGAGCTTGTATTTCCAACGTAGCCACATTGTAAAGATACACACACAAGAGGCAGACATTCAAAGCAAGGATTCAGGGCAAGGTGTGTGAGATGGGGCGGGGCGAGGACTCACCTCCTGGCTGAATGCTTTTGTGCACACACATGTGTGGGCCACACCCAAGTGACCACACATATGGAATATTTTGAGTAGGGAAGAACAATAGAGCTGGGCAACCCCGGGTTCTAGTTCTGCTCCTGCTCCTAGAACATCCCACTATCATCCACATGGGAGACAGAATAAGAACCATTAAAAATGGCTCAGGAGTGAGTTTTCCTGGATTCAAATCCTGTCTGTATGCTGATTATCAGTGGGACCGTAGACAAGTTGTTTGGTGTCTCTAAGCCTCAGTTTCCTCACCTGTAAAATGGGGATATCATTACAATGATCTGTATGGCTGTCGTGAGCTTGCAGTGAGATACATGCATATCAGGCACTATGCCAGGCCTGCAAGTAAACGTGGAGAAATTGTAGCTGCTAGTTTCTAAGTATCTTTTATTAGGCCACTAGTTATTCTTTTGTTAAATGTTTATTTATTTTTCTTTATTTTTAATGATTATTTTTGAGAGAGAGAGAGAGAGACAGAGTGTGAGAGGGGGTGAGGCAGAGAGAGGGAGACACAGAATCTGAAGCAGACTTCAGGCTCTGAGCTGTCAGCACAGGGCCTGAAGTGGGGCTCGAACTCATGAACTGTGAGATCATAATCTGAGTTGAAGTCGATGCTTAACTGACTGAGCCACTCAGGTGCTCCTAATGTTTATTTATTTTTCAGAGAGAGAGAGAGAGAGAGAGAGAGGGAAAGAGGCAGGGAGACAAAGAATCTGAAGCGGGCTCTGCACTGACAGCAGGGAGCCTGATGCAGGGCTCGAACCCACGAACTGTGAGATCATGATCTGAGCTGAAGTAGGACACTCAACTGCCTGAGCCACCCAGGCGCCTGAGGCCACTAATTATTCTTAGTCCTTCTCTTTGTAACCATGTCTGAGGAAAAAGGCTGAGAGATCTTGGAGCTGCTTAACCTCATTCTGACCCTCTTCTGGTCTGACACTGAGACTTGATTTGCCCGCTGGAGTCACGTGAACTGGAGACAAAATCCTCGTTGGCGTTTGCAGAGCCACGCGGTCAAGATGTCAGCCGTCTGGGCTGCTTTCTCTCCTTTCTCGGCTTCAGAATTTCCAATCCAATGACTTGGCCGGGTATCCTCAGATTTCTCTGTGAGACATCTAGATTTTGCAGGCTTTCCCCAGTGGAGCCCTTGCTGGAGATGTTCTCAGGCCAGAAATATTCTATTCTCCTCCTCTACCCTTCCCTTCTTCACTTCTTCCCTTCCCTTCCCTTCCCTTCCCTTCCCTTCCCTTCCCTTCCCTTCCCTCCCCTCCCCTCCCCTCCCCTCCCCTCCCCTCCCCTTCTTCCCTCCCCTCCCCTTCTTCCCTCCCCTCCCCTCCCTTTCCCTTCCCTTCCCTTCCCTTCCCTTCCCTTCCCTTCCCTTCCCTTCCCTTCCCTTCCCTTCCCTTCCCTTCCCTTCCCTTCCCTCCCCTCCCCTCCCCTCCCCTCCCCTCTTCTCTTTTCTCTCTTTTCTCTTGAGGATGCCATTTACCTGAAAGATGCAGTGAAAGAAACATAGTGTTTGGGTTTCCCAGATTCTATTATGTATTGAGGGTTACTGAGGACCTACTGGCCACCCCATAAGGTTCTCAGTAGCACCCAATGTACTGCAGTTCAGGGGTGGGGCAACAGAATGAGTGGGTCTGCATGGAACCCATGGGTGCTCTGAGATAAGAGCTTAGCACATGGCTCCTGGCATGGGTGGAGGGTTCTCTTCCTCACCCAGACCTCCAGGGAAAAAAAAGCAAAGATAGAATGAATCAAAGGGCTCCTCACCACCCCGCCCCCCGCCAACCCCAACTCTGGGGGGATAGGGAGTAGAGGGAGCACAGTGCGGGCTCTGATGCTGTTCTCCTAGGGGTGGCATTTCCACCGTAGCAATGGGATCGTGACTGATGGCAGTTGGCTCTACCTAGCTCAGGGAACCCTGTAACTCTCCTTACCCCTGCCTCACTCATCCCAGGAGGGGCAGTGTAGCGTAGTGGGGATGACACCGGTTTGGAGTTGAAGTGACCTGGTCTGAAATCCTGCCCTGCCCTTTATTATCCATGTGATATTGGGTAAGATACTTAACCTCTTGGGGTCTCAGCTTTCTCACATACAAAGTGGGGAATCGTAACATCCACTTGGTAGGTTTGTGGGAAGATTGAAATGTCATGTGAATGGTGTGGACATATGACATTGAATAAATGGAAATGGTTAAAAAATTAAAATAAAAACATTTCATGGGATTCCTTTAACTGTGGCACTGAAAAGCAAAACTGAGCAGTTGAGAACAGCAAAAGTCAAGATATGGAGTAAACTAAAAAAACAGTTTACCAAACTATATACAGCTATCCTATCATCCGGGTCTGGGCTTAACTATTAATTCTCTGCTCTCCTGAACACTGGTGCAGTTCATGGCCAGGGAATATTGTTGTCCTGGTCCCTCCTGATCTCCTCTGCTGTCTGTGAGCTGGTTCTGGGCCATCCACTGATCCATTTCCACAGGGTATATCTATCTCTGCTGATTCATGCTGGAACACTTACCTTCTTGTAACAGAGCTAATGGAAGAGTTACAGAGAATTCTTGGTCTCCCTGTCTTGTAATTCCCAACTTAAAAGAACCAAGTCTCCTCCAGCACCATGCCTATAACGGCTGCAATTTATGTTCCTATTAGCAACTGTACAGATCCAAGCAAATGCTGGCTGCACCAATCTGAGTTCTGCAAAGTGCCTGCTCTATCACAGTGGATGCTGCTAGAGCATTAAAAAACAAACAAACAAAGAAACAAACAAAAACAATACCTTTTACTTCTAAAATGATTATGGACTCACGGGAAGTTGCAAAGATAATACAGAGAGGACCTTGGTCCCCTTTACCCGGTTTTCCCCCAAGATTACATCTTACATAACTATAGTGACCAGGAACGCGACATTGATACAATGTGTGTGTATCATTCTATCTCCTTTATCGCATGTGTAGATTTGTGTAACCACCACCACCATCAAGATATAAATGCTCCCATCACCACACTGACCTTCCTCTTGCTTCCCCTTCATAGTCACGCCCACGCCCCGTCCCCACCCTCCCTCACCCTTGCCACCACTCATCCGTCTTCCAAACTGGCACACTCTGGGGAGTGAAGGGGGATGCCCTCAATTATTACGCTAAGACAGCAGATAAAAATTGTGATGTTTGCTCCCCTAATGAAATGCTTTATTTCTGGGTGACGGCAGTGGTGGTGACGGTTGGTGGTGGTGGAGTTAGGTGTGTGTGGTTGGGAGCGTGACAGGGAGTGAAGCTCTTGTGAGGCTCTTTAGCTGTCCCAGGGCAAATAAGCTTCCCAGAACTTCCTGAGAGACCCTCCCCTTTGGCCTGTGAGTGTCCTGCTCTGCAAGGTCTGCCCCCACACAAGCTCACGCTGTACCCATTCCCACTTGCAGTAGGGCACAGCCCCCTGGAGGACAGGTTTAAGCACAATTTTGCATGGGGGCGCCTGGGTGGCTGCGGTTAAGCATCTGACTTCAGCTCAGATCATGATCTCGAGATTCGTGGGTTCGGGCTCTGTGCTGACAGCTCAGAGGCTGGAGGAGCCTGCTTCAGATTCTGTGTCTCCCTCTCTCTCTGCCCCTCCTCTGCTCCACACACACACACACACTCTCTCTTTTTCAAAACTAAATAAACATACAAGAAAAAAGAAGAACAATTTTACATCTACCCAAACCACAGAGCTGCCCTCTGCTCCCACCACGGCAGGAAACTGTAACCATCCAAGTCACTACCGACTGTTCCGTGCCGTATCCTGCCCTTGACAGTTTTCCAGAGTCCTGGCCCAGTCTCCCTGCTCACCCTGCACTCACCCTCACGCCTGCTGGATCATCTCACCCCAACCCTGGGCTTCAATAATTACTCAAGGTGATGGCATCATGTTGGTTAATTTTACAGATTAATATTCTACCTGCTGGCCTGGCCCCCTGAGGCAGGGCTTAGTGTCACCACACTTACAGTGGCATTTCTTCCACGCCACCCCCCCCCCCCCCATTTTGGAATCTAGTTCAAAATTGTTTTTCTTTGCATTTTTCCCCCTTAGCTGCTCTCCCTTGCCTTACCTCAAGCTAAGCAGGCCTCTAACCTATAGTTTATATACATGAGGTCGGTGCACCATATTCACGTTTAATAAACCTACAGAATTGTTTTTACTTTTTAGCATGATCATGATACTGAGCATGATCAGAATTGTTTTTACTTTTTAGCATGTTTTTACTTTTTAGCATATATTTACCCTTTGATTTGCTTTTTGCATTTAATTTTTTTTTCCAACGTTTATTTATTTTTGGGAGAGAGACAGAACATGAACGGGGGAGGGGCAGAGAGAGAGGGACACACAGAATCGGAAACAGGCTCCAGGCTCTGAGCTGTCAGCCCAGAGCCCAACGCGGGGCTCGAACTCACGGACTGCGAGATCGCGAGATCCCGCGAGATCGCGAGATCGGGACCTGAGCTGAAGTCGGACACTTAACCGACTGAGCCACCCAGGCGCCCCGCTTTTTGCATTTTAAATGGAAGCGATACATCAGCAGGTACTCTCTGTTTTTTTTTTTCCCCGTCCCCTTCAGAAATGTGACTTCATGCTGCTCGTCCTGTCCCAGCCTGTGCTTCTCAGCTTCCCTTGTGCCGGCTTATTGGTATTGTTTTATGGTCTGGTATTTTGATGTTTTCCAAAATGGATGCCTAAGACAGCAGGTGACATGATAACTATACCAGCGTGGGTGCTACTGTCCTGGATCTTTCTGTCTTTGATATCCAGCTCAGATGCCACCTTCTTCATATAAAACCTTTTCTAATTTCCCATTCAGAAATTCTTTTTAGTTCTTCCAGTATTCTTAAGCACTTTTTTTTTTAGTCTTGATTCACTGTGCCTTGTGTTATAGGACATTTAATGCCCCTCCATTAGTCTGTCACCTCTTTGAGTATGGAGACCGTGCTTTATTCATCTTGGACCCACCTCAAGTGACAGAATAAAGGCTTGCATGTGAGAGATGCTTAGGAAGGGCTTGAAGAGTTTGTCGTCTTGGGAAAGTCACTTTCCCTCTCTGGTCATCCTCCATTTCCTTATCGGTAAAGTGACCTTTAAGATTCCTTCCACCTCAAGAACACTTCAAGGAAAACAGTTGTCTCCCTTGTCAGCTCTGCCACTTCTGGAACCGTCATCTAGAGCCAGTCTGCGTCCTCTCTAGCCTAACCCCAGAGAGCTGGGAGCAGCCTTCCATAGAATAGACGGTCTCTTAGATTTTAACACCACATGCATGTGTTATTCTATCAAAAATAAAGTAAAATACCCCCACCCCAGACAAACCAAACAAATAGGCAAAAACAACACATGCTGGTGAGGGTGTGGAGAAACGGGAACCCTCTTGCACTGCTGGTGGGAATGCAAACTGGTGCCGCCTCTCTGGAAAACAGTGTGGAGTTTCCTCAAAAATTATAAATAGAGCTGCCCTAGGACCCAGAAATTGCACTAGTAGGTATTTATCCAAAGGGTACAAAAATACAGATTTGAAGGGGCACACGCACCCCAATGTTTATAGCAGCACTGTTAACAATAGCCAGATTATGGAAAGAGCCCAAATGCCCATTGACGGATGAATGGATAAAGAAGATGTGGCCTCCATATACAATGGAATATTACACAGCGATCAAAAAGAATGAAATCTTGCCATTTGCAGCAACGTGGATGGAACTAGAGTGTATTATGCTAAGTGAAATAAGTTCATCAGAGAAAGATAAATACTATATGATTTCACTCATATGTGGAATTTAAGAAACAAAACACATGAACATAGGGGAAGGGAAGGAAAAATAAGGTAACAGAGAGGAAGGCAAACCATAAGAGACTCTTAAATATAGAGAAAAAACAGGGTTTCTGGAGGGGTATGGGGGGGGGATGGGCTAAGTGGGTGATGGGCATTAAGGAGGGTACTTCTTGGGATGAGCACTGGGTGTTATATGTAAGTGATGAATCACTAAATTCTACTCCTGAAATCATTATTACACTATATGTTAACTAACTTGAATTTAAATAAAATTTTTAAAATTAAAAAAAAGACTAGGAAAAAATACACCCACACAAACATTCAGACACACACACAGGTGCACACATACACTGTGAGTGCACACACACACACACACACACACACACCTTGTTAGTTAAAAAGGAAAGATTTGGGGGGCGCCTGGGTGGCTCAGTCGGTTAAGCGTCCGACTTCAGCTCAGGTCACGATCTCGCGGTCCGTGAGTTCGAGCCCCGCATCGGGCTCTGGGCTGATGGCCCAGAGCCAGGAGCCTGCTTCCGATTCTGTGTCTCCCTCTCTCTCTGCCCCTACCCCGTTCATGCTCTGTCTCTCTCTCTGTCTCAAAAATAAATAAACGTTAAACAAATTAAAAAAAAAAAAAAGGAAAGATTGGGGTGGGGGGCCTTGGTGGTTCAGTCAGTTGAGTGACTGACTTTGGTTCATGTCATGATCACCAGTTTCTGGGTTCTGGCCCCGCGTCAGGCTCTGTGCTGACAGCTCAGAGCCTGGAGCCTGCTTCAGATTCTGTGTCTCACTCCTTCTTTCTACGCTTCTCCCTCTTGCACTCTCTCTGTCTCTCTCAAAAATAAACGTTAAATTTTTTTTTTAAAAAGGAAAGATTTGATTTATATGCTCTGCCTGTTTTGGATTCTCACCTAGTGAAATTCCAGTTGTAATTACGTGTTGTCCCTTCCTCACTCACCTTATTATTCCCCTAGGTTATTATTTACAGTTTAAACATACCTGTACTGTTCAGGTGCAAGATATTTCCAAGTCTGGTTTGTATGGAAAAACCTTAGCAAGATCATGGCATTTGCATATTATTTCTTCAAAGTTAGAAGGACAGAAAAGAAATGCCATCCCTCCAACAACATCCCACAGTCTTTCTGAAATAAACTTTACTTGTTAATTCTCCTGAATGGACTACGCGATCTGTTTCATATGAATGTAAAAGTGTGGATACTAATTAAGGAAAAAGAAAAGCCCAAATAACTAGTAAGAACTTAGTTTGTATAGGGCTTTACAGTTAAAGAAGTATGCTTTTCCAGGTTTTATTTTATTTAGTGACTAAAACAACCCATTAGGGGAAGTATTATACAGTAGTCTTCTCATATCCACAGAGGTTGAGTTCCAAGTCGAAGTCAACTGAACCACCCAGGCACCCCAACAGGTTTTTTTTTAAAGGAAAATTGCATGGGGCGCCTGGGTGGCTCAGTCAGTTAAGCGTCCACTTTGGCTCACGTCATGATCACACAGTTTGTGGGTTTGAGCCCCATGTTGGGCTCTGTGCTGACAGCTCAGAGCCTGGAGCCTGCTTTGCATTCTGTGTCTCCCTCTCTCCCTGCCCCTCCCCTGCTTGTGCTCTGTCTCTCTCTTCCTCTCAAATAAATAAATAAATAAATAAACATTAAAAAAACAAAATTAAAAAAAAAAACTGTCAAGGAGGGTTTTAAGAGGGCTCATTGAGTGCCAGGTGCTGGGTGTAAGGAAGTGAATAACACAGACCTGGCCTTGCCCTCATGGAAATTACAGTCTAGTGGACAAGTGGGCATTGAACAAACATAAACAGATCTGGGATTACAGACTGGCGGCAGAGAGAAGGAATCCAGCGCTGCCCATGCGAGAGAATAATAGGGGGCTGAATTCAGAGTGGGAAGTCTGAGATCAGAGCACATATCAGGAAATCTATTTAGTGAGGTTGACCTGCATTAAAAAAAATGAAGTGAAATGAAAAATCTTACAGCATGATGGATGTAGTAAATAAAGGTAAACTGTATGTGTGTGTGTGTGTGTGTGTGTGTGTGTGTGTGTGTCTGTTTTGTTTTGGGTTTTTTCTTGGAAATTTTTGTTCTGATGACACCCGCACACATACATGCGTGTGGACTGCAGTGTTCGGTATGGGTCCAGAGTAATTTAGAGGCAACTCTGCAATCCAGGATCATGGACCGTCCTCTGGCTGGAGCTTCCCTGTCTAGAACAGTCAGCCTCTTTGTAGACATGCCAGGAGAAGAGGGTTCTGGAGGGGCTCCAAGGGGCAATTAAATGCTTGGGCATGGGAATGATGCACAGCATCTGCGCTCACACTATTGGTCAGAACAGGTCACGTGGCTCCGCTCCAGTACGAGGGAACGGAGAATCAGAATCTGTTGTGCTCTACTGCTGTGGACCACACAGTTGGTTCTACTTCACCTCCTAGGTCCCGCAGCAGGTGCCGTGTGGGCTCCCTACTGCAGAAAATACTTCAGGAAACCAGCCTTTTCGGCTCTTCTCAAAGCATCTCGCTGCTTACGGATTAGACAAGACTCCAAGGGTTAGATCTGGTCTTGTCTGTTCCTCTTCCCTGTCACGTGTGTGATGTGAAAACAAAGCCCCAACTTCTATTGTAGTCATGAAACCCCTCAGCCACTGGAAAAGAGTAAAAGCATATTATTGTTGAACACATGGAGAGCCCACCTGGGGCTTGATGACCCGATGTGACTTGATAACATGACTTACGAGTTATGCTGAGTAGCTCAGAGGTAGAGACAGTGGGATAACAAATCTCTAAAGCTGGTGATAAGCAGAGTAGGATTGTGGACAAGACATATATTTTAAGGCTGCTGGGAGAACATTATTAATGACTGAACTGGGCTTTGGATAATAGGAAGCAGAGGGACCGGGACAAATTTGAGGGACTGTAATCCACAGAATCTGACGCTTAAATAGGCAGGAGATCATCGGCCTTTCCCATGACCTTGTAAGATGGGTAATATTATTATCCCCAGTTAACAGATGAGGAAATTGAGGCTTACAGTGCTTTTATGATTTGCTCTAGCTCATGAAAAGGTAGCATGTAAGAAGTAGCAGGCCTAGCACCTAAGTTTGTTGAACACTAAGAACAACGTCCTCTTCATAGAGACACAACAATGCAGTTATGAAAAGACACATATGTGGGGCGCCTGGGTGGCTCAGCTGGTTAAGCATCAGCCTCTTGGTTTTGGCTCAGGTCATGATTTCATGGTTTGTGAGTTTGAGCTCCATGTCGGCCTTGGGATTCTCTCTCCCCTTGTCTCTCAAAATAAAGAAGAAAACTTAAAAAAAGAAAAGAACAGAAAATACCCACATATGCCAAAGGGGCCATGCATGCATCTAGGTAGCCACTGTGGCTCTCCTCCTTCCCAGCTCAGCCTAAGGGAGCCCAGAGAGCTCTCTGTCCACAGGCTGTGGAGAATGGCATCCAGAGGTATAATAACGTCTTCTTGCCTGTGGTCCTTTGTGCTAGCATGACAGGTAAAGGTCACGGCTGCAGTGAGGGATTTCCCATCTGTTGATACTCAAGTTCTTCAGCCAAGCCCTCCAAAATTGAAATGCAGATTTAATAGCCGACTCTCTGCGAGAAAGCAATTTAACTCCCTGACAATTACGCAGGTCTACCTCTCACTCTCAGGATGCTAGCTTCGCTCACGGTGTCCTCGATTTGGCATATTGAAAACCCTTACATATGTCTTGGGCATTTAAATTCCCAGAGATGTGATCATTATTTTGGAAATGTCAAGAATTCAGAGTCCTGCAAAAGTACCACCTTTCCACCAGGGCTGGCAGGTAAAATACAGGATGCCCAGTTAAATTTGAATTTTAGACAGACCATGAAGCATAGTTTAGTTAAGTAGGTCCCAAATATCACATAGGACATACTAATTTTTTTGTTAAATATTCAAATTTTGTTGGCCACCTTACATTTTTATTTGCTAAATCTGACAAGCCTGCTTTCCACACTGAATTAAAATTTTTAATTGTTCACAGATTTCAGCTGAATCTTTAATTCTAAAACAAAAGGAATCTTTAGCATAAGAAAGGAACTTGAATTTGGGGACTATAGTCTGGCTTGCAGTGACTGTTTTTTTTTTTTAAGGTAAACTTTATACTCAGTGTGGGGCTCAAACTCAGGACCCTAAGATCAAGAGTCAAATGCTGTACCAATGGAGCTAGCCAGGCCATCAACACGGACTGTCTATTTTGAGAGTTACTCAAAGCAGCCATGTTTACCCCATGGGATCTGGACTCTCAGCAAGAGTTGATTGGCTGAAGTTTGATCATGTGAGACAAGCTGGACCAGTCAGATCTGTTTCTGAGAGTTGGGATTCAGAGAGATCCTGTCAGCTTTGTGATGAGGTGATAGCCTGTGAGATGCCCAACTATCTGTCTCTTCCATAAAATTTCCACTTTTCACTGAGCTACACTGACTTGATTGTTGTTACTTGGAACCAAAGAGGGCTTACCTGAGAAAGAGTGGTAACCCTGGCCTGAGTTTAGTAGCAGCATGGCGGAATCCTCTCCTGGAATTTCTATGTCAATCTCTTTCCCACGTCTTAGTCCATTGGGGCTGCTGTAACAAAATATCACAGACCAGGTAGCTTCTAAACAATGGAAATTTCTATCTCACACTCCTGGAGGCTGGAAGTCCAAGATCAGGGTGCCAGCTTGGTTAAATAAGGGTCCTCCTTCAGGTTGCACGCTTCCGTTGTATCCTTGCATGGTAGAAGGAGCTGAGGATCTTTCTGGAGCCCTTTTGATAAAGCACTAATCCCACCTATGAGGGCTGTACCCTCAGGATTTAGGCACTGTCATCATTGCAACATATGAATTTGGAGGAAACACAAACATTCAGACCAGATCGTAGCACCCCCCCCACCCGAATCTTACTCTTTCAGACCAGATTAAGTTCCAGCTTCCTCATGAAGCCCTTGTTAATGGTCCAGCACGTTGTGCATTTTAAAAAGCGACTCAGATTTCCTGGTTAGCAGGGCTTCCTCAACTGAAATGTGGCTACATGGAACTCCATGAGAAGACGAGGACTTCAGTGGAAGCTGTGAAGATATTTCTTTTCACTGTTCCCTCATTTTTCTTCTTAAAGCTCCAGACATCCTATCATTACCTGAGACCCTCCCAGGCTGCACCTTCTATGAGGTAGAATGCGGTGTATTAACCTTCTGGTTTGACTTGCACATTTACCATATACCGAAGTGTGACCTTGGACCGCTCACGTGGGATGCATTGTTCTTGCGTCTCTCCTTTGAGTCTGCATTGCTCTTAAGTAGACAAACAACTTCCTAACTAATGCTTTATCTTCAGCTTTTTCCCACGATAACTCCATACAGTATGACAGATTAAGTCTCTCACAACACTACTAGACGAGGGAATGTTAGCCTTACTTTAGAAAAAACTTATGCAAACTAATAAGAAAATCACTCTGACCCCAAAAGTCTATGACTTACCACACCTGGAAGTGACACCACTCTTTTTTTTTTTTGCACATACTGTTCCCTCTGCCCAGAATCTCCTTCCTTTGCTCTTCTCATTCTTCAAGGCACAGCTTAAATGTTGCTCTTCTGTGGAGACTTCAGTCTCCTTCTGATCCCCTCTATCACAATGGGACGTGCTGTCCCTTCTCTATGCTCACCGGCACGTTGTACATTCTTGCCTTATATTATTTATCACGTCAGATTGTACTTATTATTACACATATTTGCTTATATATCTGCCTCCTCCCACAGGCTGAGAGCCCTTCGGGGGCAACAGTGGGTACTTCCGTGTAGATTCAGGACCTGGCACAATCCCTGGAACATATCAGGTGTTTATACTGCAGCTCGTAGGATGAGAGTAAATCCTCCCACTCATCCCTGCTGTCCCATAGGTTCTTGGCCAAATCATTATAAGGAACAGTAGTCAAATGGGGAACAAAGTGCGAGCTTGCTTAATGATCTGCAGGCACCATAAAGTCCCCCAAAGAAGGCCTCTTTTGATACAAGCTGGAGGAGGTCCGGGCCTCAGGGCAGAAGAAAAAACTGGGGCTTTCTTCTCCCTGTTCCCTGCTATCTATAACGGCTGGGTCTGTAGAGCCAGCTCGAGGCCCATTTACCCGGCCAGCTTGCACCCTAGCTCAGGAGTGGGCACGGAGCCAGGCACTGGGGCTGAGCTGGGTCCAGCAGGCTCTTCCCTGCGACACAGGAATTGTGAAGAGGGCTATGTTCATGGATGCGGGATGTGAAGTGCGTAGTAGGTCCATCTTCTAGTAACTCATGGTCCAATGATCACGCCAGGCTCTGATCGATGACAGGAGCTTGTCCCTCTCTTTGCGGAAAGCTATTAAGGGACGGAGGAGGCTGAGGCACTAGAAGTGATAAAAGGGATGAAAATTCCTCTAATCCTATTGTGAGTGAGAAAAACCAGAGAAAGGCAGAAGGCTTTCCTCCTCTAAAAATCAGAAAATATATTTTGAGTTATTGTAAAGATTCTCCCTACAGTCTCCTCCTTTCCTTACTTAGATCCTGAATCCCACCTCAAAGGATAGTCAGAGAACACAAAATGATATCAAAAGCAGCTGAAGATCAGACATTAGAAAACCCAGGGTAAATACTGCATTTTCCCCCTCTGTTAAAATCTACTGGTAGCTTCATAGAATCAACATATTTTAATCAGTCCTCAAACAACATAAACCAGCAGGTAGCCCCAGTTCAATGATTACAATTTGGAGGTGGAGAAATTTACAGGGAAAAGCATTTAATTTCCTTTTCTGGTCATGGGCTGTATCTTCTCGTTGGAAAAGCCTGTGTGTTTTCAGGGATGCACATGTCTCAGATGGACTACTTAGGGACTGGAGGCAAGCCTGTCTCCCAAGGCGCCTGATCGCAGGACATTTCATATTAGAGAAAAATGCAAGCCTCCGTGGACAGGCAGCAAACTGAGTGGTGTTCTACCTTCTTGCAGACCTTCTGTGTTGGCAGCCTGGTGCGTCAGAGCAGCCCCACAGCACATGCATGCGGTAGAACATTTTATTTATTTATTAAAAAAAATTTTTTTTTCAACGTTTATTTATTTTTGGGACAGAGAGAGACAGAGCATGAATGGGGGAGGGGCAGAGAGAGAGGGAGACACAGAATCGGAAGCAGGCTCCAGGCTCTGGGCCATCAGCCCAGAGTCCGACGCGGGGCTCGAACTCACGGACCGCGAGATCGTGACCTGGCTGAAGTCGGACGCTTAACCGACTGCGCCACCCAGGCGCCCCTAGAACATTTTAAAAATACAGATAAGGAGGGGCGCCTGGGTGTCTCGGTAGGTTAAGCATCTGACTTCAGGTCAGGTCATGATCTCACAGTTTGTGAGTTCGAGCCCCACGCCAGGCTCTGTGCTGACGGCTCAGAGCCTGGAGCCTGCTTCCGATTCTGTGTCTCCCCCTCTCTCTGCCTGCCCCTGGCCCCCTCACCCCCTCACACTCTGTGTCTCTCTCTCTCTCAAAAATAAATAAACATTAAAAAAATTAAATAAAAAATACAGATAAGGGGAAAAAAAAGGAAATTAAAATACAATTCAACCACTCAGCTATTATCACTGTCATCCTTTTTAGTCATTATCTTTCCAGGTCTGTGTGTGGATGTGTGTGCCTGTGTGTGCACGTATGTGCCTGTGTGCATGCATCTGTGTGTGCACGTGTGTGTGCTTATCCCATTACAGCTCTTATTAAGTCATATCATACATATTAGTTTATGTGTGTATGTATCTGCTTTTAAAAACGATTGAACAATATCACGGTCGGTGTTCTGTCACATTAAATATTTTCATATAAAATGATTTTCAGTGGCTACTGGGGATTTCAGTGTGGGGACAAGCCATGGTTTAATTATCCACTCTCCTGTTGGATATTTGGATTGTGTCCAGTGTTTCACTGTCATAAACAACTCTGGAAATGAAAATGGTTTTAGTCATATTTTCGTGGACATCTATGATTATTCACCTAGGATAAATTCTTTGAAATGGAATTGCTGAGTCAAAGGGTTGGAAAACTTTTGAGGTTCTGTGGACAGATCTTTGACATCACCTTGTACTCGTTCCCTGCAGCCACGGTCCAGCCTCTCAGAAACATCCCATGACCGGGTCGTGTCGGGTCTTCTGCACGTCTTTGTCTAAATGATGGGTGTGGCTGTTAGGGCTCTCCCTCGAGGATGAGCTTCACTTCCCCCCAAGGTGCATCTCGTTCACACACTCTCTATTGGCTCTTCTCTCTCGGTGTCTCATTTCCCCCTCTTCCTCCTTTGTCTTCCCCCTAGGATCGCTTCCCAAAGAAACTCCTCTCATTGAAGTCCTTACCTCAGAGTCTGATTTTGAGAGAACCAGCACCAATTTTAGGGAACCCTAACTAAGGTGTGTAGGAACACACTGGAGGGGAGGGTCCATTCTGCCCGACTTAGTCCTTTTGGGCTGCTGTAACAAATACTGCAAACTGGGTAGCTTATAAACAGCAGGGATTTATTGCTTCCAGTTCCAGGCTTGAAGTCCAAGAAAAAGGCATTGGCAGGTTTGGAGACTGGTGAGGGCTGATTTCCTCACAGATGGTGCTTTCCAGCTGTGTCCCAACATGACGGAAAGAACTAGGGAGTGTTCCAGGGTTCCTTTGGTAAGGGCGCTAATCCTATTCATGAGGGCTCCACCCCCATGACCTATGATTTCCCCCAAGGCCCCACCTTCTAATACTATCCTGGTGGGCTTTAGGATTTAATGTATGAATCTGGGGGGAACACAAATGTTCAGGCCGCCACATTAGGGAGCACTGGTGGTAGCAGCAGTCGTTGATAAAGTAACAATAATAAAAATCCTGAAAGGTGGTAACAGCGTCAGGGCTTACTGTGTGCTTAGTGTGTGCCAGGCTCTGCAACGAGCTCCTCATGGGCGTTAGGACCCTCAATCCTCACAATTCCACGAGCACGTGCTATTTGTTATCATCCCACTTGATGGGTGAGGAAACCAAAGCCTCGGATGGTCAGGGAGCTTGCTCTAGACACCTGGTAGGAAGTGACGGAGCTGGGATTTGAAGCTTGACCCCAGGACACCTGTGTCCTCAGAGAAGGGGACAGTTGAGCCGGTCCTTTAAGGAGGAGTGGGGGGGGGGGTCTGCCAGATGGACAAGGGAGGAGCAGGAGCGAAGGCATGCTGGGGGCACAGTGCCTCTTGCAGAAGGGCTCGAGGGGAGACTGGGGCGTGTTGGGAAGGGACGCTATAGACGAAAGATGTGGAAGCATCTGGCTGGGCCAGGCTGTTCTAGGCTTCACTCACCCTACTAAGATCTTTGGGCTTAGAGAGATTGCATGGGGCCCTTTTCAGCACAGTACGCCATGCTCAGACCGGTGTGGCAAAGAGGAGAAAGGATGGGGATGGGAAAGGTGGCAGGGAAACCAATTAGGGAGCGATTGTGATTTGATTTGCTTCGATCCTGCCATTCTCCCAACTCCCTTTGTGGAGACAAGTCTGGCTGGCAAAGGAGCCGAGCAGGTCCCCTGGGATGACCCTTTCAGCAACTGGCTGCTCTTTCTATAGATGAGCCAGCTTTGCAGAGCAGCCCACAGACTGTCCTGATCTATAAATAAGCCTTATCTGTCTCCATTCACCCCTCCCCCCATGCTCCCGGTAAAGCCTTTTCTAGGATTCACACAACCAGAGAGATCTCCGAAGCCTCCTCTTGGTGGGTGAGGAGTGGGCGGGCAGTTCTGAGGGATGAAGTTGGTGGAGGTGTGCATGTTTGAGCTGGACAGGACCTCGAGAGAAGAGACCTAAAAGACATGGGGAAACTGAGGCCCAAAGAGGAGAGCCCGGGTCTCCTGACTCCCCTTCAGTCACATGGCCCCACCTTAGTCCCTTTGCTTTAGCTATTTCTGTGCCTAAAAGTGTTCTTTCCCCAGAGAGTCCCTTAGAATACGCCCCTCCTCCTCCTTCAAGTCTTGGCTTAGAATCTCACCTTCCCAATGACCATTACATCCCCATATTCATTTTATAGCTGGAAGTTTGTACCTATTTTATAACTGGAAGTTTGACCCCCTTCACTCATTTTGCCCATCGTCCTATCACCTCTCTTCTGACAACCATCCATCTTTCCTCTGTATTTATGAGTTTTTGTTTTGTTTGTTCATTTGTTTGTTTACATTCCATATATAAGTGAAATCATTCATTATTTGTCTTTCTCTGTCTGACTTATTTTACCCAGAATAAAACACACAAGGTCCATCCATGTTGTCACAATGGCAAGATTTCATTCTTTTTCATGGCTGAGTAATATTCTATTATATATACCACATCTTCTTTATTCATCCATCGATAGACATTTAGTTTGTTTCCATATCTTGACCATCATTAATAATGCTGAAACAAACATTTTGGTGCCTAAATCTTCAATTTAGTGTTTTGTCTTCTTTGATAGATACCCAGAAGTGGAATTGCTGGATCGTATGATAGTTCTATTTTTAATTTTTTGAGGACCTTCGTACTGTTTCCCACGGTGGCTGCACCAATTTACCATCCCACCAACAATGCACAAGGGTTCCCTTTTCTCTACATTCTCATGAACATTTGTTATTTCTTGTCTTTTTGATTTTAGCCATTCTAACATGTGGTGATACCTCATTGTGGTTTTGCTTTGCATTTCCCTAATATTTAGTGATGTTGAACATCTTTTCATGTGCCTGCTGGCCATCATATGTCTTCTTTGGAAAAATGTATTTTCAGGTCCTGTACCCATTTGTTAAGCAAACCTTTTTTTTTTTTTTTGCTATTAAATTTTTTAAATAATTTTTTTAACGTTTATTCATTTTTTGATAGAGAGACAGAGCGTTAGTGGGGGAGGGGCAGAGAGAGAGGGAGACACAGAATCTGAAGCAAGCTCCAGGCTCTGAACTGACAGCACAGAGCACGACCTCAGTTTGAGTGGGGCTTGAACTCACAGACCATGAGATCATGACCTGAGCTGAAGTCGGATGCTTAACCAACTGAGCCACCCAGGGGCCCCTAAAAATTTTTTTTTATGTTTATATATATATATATTTTTTTTTCTTTTCTTTCTTTTTTTTTTTTTTTTTTTTTGAAGAGAGAATGGGCAGAGGAGGGGCAGAGAAAGAGGGAGACACAGAATCTGAAGCAAGCTCCAGGCTCTGAACTGTCAGCATAGAGCCCGACATGGGGCTTGAACTCATGAACCAAGAGATCATGACCTAAGCCAAAGTTAGAGGCCCAACTGACCGAGTCACCCAGGCACCCTGAGTTATATGGGTTCTTTATATACTTCGGATATTAACCCCCTATCAGATACATGATTTGAAAATATTTTTTCCCATTCAGTAGGTTATCTTTTCATTGTGTTGATGGTTTCCTTTGCTGTGGTAAAAGCTTTTTATTTTGATGTGGTGCCACTAATTTATTTATCTTTTATGGTCTTGGTTTTTAGAGTCAGATGCAAAAAAAAAAATCATCACCAAGACTAATGTCAAGGAGCTTACTGCCTGTGTTTCCTTCTAGGAGTCTTATAGTTTCAGGTCTTACACTCAAGTCTTTAATCCATTTTGAGTTAATTTTTGCGTGTGGTGTCAGATAGTGGGCTAGTTTCATTCTTTTGCATGTTGCTGTCCTGTTTTCCCAACACCATTTATTGAGGAGATTGTCTTTCCCCATTGTATATTCTTGCCTCCTTTATGATAAATTAATTGACTTATGTATGTGTGGATTTATTTCTGGACTTTCTATTCCATTCCATTGATTAATGTGTCTGTTTCTATACCAATACCATACAATTTTGATTACCATAGCTTTGCAATATAGTTTGAAATCAGGGAGCCTGATGCCTCCAGCTTTGTTGTTCTTTCTTAGGATTGTTTTGGCTATTTAAGGTCTTTTGTAGTTCCATACAAAGTTTAGGATTTTTAAAAAACTGTGAAAAGTATTATCAGAATTTTGATAGGGATTGCATTGAATCTGTAGATTGCTTTGGGTAATATGTACTTTTAAGCAGGATTAATTCTTCCAATCCATGAGCATGGAATATCTTTCCATTTCTTTGTGTCATTTTCAATTTCTTTCATTAATGTATAATTTTAAGTATACAGATCTTTTACTTCCATGGTTAAATTTATTCGTAGGTTTTTTTTTGGTGTAATTGTAAATGGGATTGTTTTCTTCTCTTTCTGATAATTTGTTACTAGTGTATAGAAATGCAACTGATTTTTGTACATTGATTTTGTACTCTGTGACTTTACCGAATTCATGTAGCAGTTCTATAATGTGTGTGTGTGTGTGTGTGTGTGTGTGTGTGTGTGTGTGTGTGTCCCTGTGTAGTCTTTAGGGTTTCCTATATATAAAATCATGTCAAAAAAAATCATGTCATCTGCAAATACGGCAGTTTTATTTCTCCTTTCCAATTTGGACATCTTTTCTTTCTTTTTCTTGCCAAAATGTTCTGACTAGGATTTCCAACACCATGTTGAATAAAAGTGGCGAGATTAGTCCTCCTTGCCTTGTTCCTGATCTTAGCGGAAAACCTTTTAGTTATTCGCCGTTGAGCATGATGATAGCTGTGGGCTTGTCATGTATGGCTTTTATATGGTGAGGTACGTTCCGTTTATACCCACTTTGCTGGGAGCTTTTTAAATCATAGATGGATGTTGACTTTTGTCAAATGCTTTTTTTGTATCGATTGAGATGCTCATGATTTTTATCCTTCATTTTGTTAATGTGGTGTATCACATTGATTGATTTGTGGATGTTGAGACATTCTTGCATCTTTGACATAAATCCCACTTGATCATAGTTATGATTCTCTTAAAGTATTAAATATGGCTTGCTAATATATTGTTGAAGATTTTTACATCTGTTTATCAAGGATATTGGCCTGTATTCTTATTTATTTATTTGTTTGTTTGCTTGCTTATTTATTTACTGATTGATTGGTTGATTGTTGTGTCCCTATCTGGTCTTGGTATCAGGGCAATGCTGGCTTCATAAAATGGATTTGGAAATATTTAAAGAATCTTTATTAGTAGTAAAATATTTGACAATGAAGGTAAATTAGAGGAAAATTCAAATAAAATATTTGGATAAAATTCTTTTTAATCTTTTGGCATTGGATGTGTATCTCAGAGCTCCTGATGACAAGGAAACTACAGTCTGTAGGCACATCTGAGGCGTGTGGAGAGGAGAATAATGAATATTGGTCAGGTGATGACACCTTGGAGTGTGAGCTCCCCGGAGGCAGGTGTGGCATTCTCCACGCCTCAGCATCCTCCACACTGCCTGGTCCATAGGACGATTTCAGGAGGATTACATTCGAGCCTTCTTGAAGATAGAGGGGCAGTAGGCAGGGGTAGTTTGTTTTACAGATGAGGAGCTGATACCTAGAAAAGGGTGAATTGCCCAAAGTTTTTAGCAATGAGTAGCCAAGTCAGGCCAGACCTCATACCTCCTGACCCCCTGACCAGTAAGTACCCTTCTCATCCCCACAAGGTTGCTCAGTCACCACCACTGATGGGAAGTGGACCAGCTCCTCTCTGCCTGTCTCTGGAACACCTTTAGGTATCATAGGCAGAACAATGAGCCCTCTGGATGTCTACCTCCCGGGCCCCCAGAATTCGTGAATATGTAAGATCACGTGGTAAAGAGCACTTAAGGCCCATGGAATTAAGGTTGCTAATCTGTTTACCTTGAAATAGGATTATTATCCTGGATTATCCAGTAGGCCCAGTGCTGTCCCAAGTCCTTAACTGGAAAAGGGAGGCAGGGGAGAACTAGAGATGTCAGCACGAGAAAGATGAAGCCCGATGCTGCTGGTTTTGAAGACAGAAGAAAGACCACAAGCCAAGGAATGCTCTAGAAGCTGAAGAAGGCAAGGAAATAGATTCTCCCTCAGGGCCTCTAGAAAGAATGCAGCAATGCCAATACTCTGATTTTGAGTTCACTGAGACTCAATTTGGACTTTTGACTGCTAGAACTATAAGATAATAGTTCTACAACAACTTGTGTTGTTTTGAGCAACCAAGTTCATGGTACTATGTTAGAGCAGCAACGGCAAACTAATACAATGGATATTCCTGGATTCCTGGCAGGGCACCTTTGAAAAGAGAATATTGTGACCTCTCTCAGCGAGGGGAGAGGCGTTGGGCAAAGCCCACCTGTTTACAGTTAGCCATCATGCTTAGTTTAACTGTTTACTAATCCAATTAGCAATTTATCCATCAGCTGTGATTAAATCATTTTTAGGTTAAGATCAGGTGAAGTTCCTAATGAAGCATTGGAGGAAAAATGCCCTAAAGAAGGCCTAAGTGAACCCTTATGACAAGCTTCTGAAGTGGGTATTGTTATACCCACTTTATGGGTGAGGAAACTGAGGCTCCAGAGGGAATCAGTACACTGTCCAAAGTCCCATAGTGAATGACAGAGTCAGGGCTTGAACCCAGGTTTGCCTGACCTCAAGTACTTTCCTGCTGAATATGTTATAGAGGAATTTCAGATTCCCTCTGTGGAGACCCGTACTCTGCCCGCTACAGTGCTTACGTTAAGTTACCGCACATGCTCCCTGTGTTGCCTGGATTTTATCCCTCATTTCCCCCACGGAGTTCTTGCCCCTTTAATTAGATCATGCTCTCTAAGAGGTAGCAATGGCTCTTTCTGAGTTTTGCTCAGTACCTGGAGCCTGCTTTAGAGGCTCACCAAATTCCTCCTAGAGGAAACAATGAAATCTGCCAGGAGAGAAAGAGGAAACTCCTTCCTCTATTTTCAATCTGTGGGAAATTCCCACCTCCTTTCCCTGAAATCCTAAACCGACTTTTGCAGTTAGCCACTACTGGATATCGCAGCAAAGGTGGGTGTATTAGCCTAGAAATTTTTTTAGTAAAAGTTTTAAAAACTCAACATTGAAGGTGGGAAATACTTGGTAGTCTTTGATGTGCATGAGGGAAGTTGGCTAGAGTTTTGGTAGGGGGTGTGACATTACACACGCACGCACACACACACACACACACACACACACACCTCTTTACCAAATATGAAAGATTCTCTCTGCTTCCTCAGTCCTCGGATAATGGTCGGTTTTAATTCCTGGGAGCCTCTCTATTGCTGTTCTGGGTGGATGGAGAGGTCTTTTGCTTTACTTTGCTCAGTAAAATCCTTTAGGATTCCTGCATCCCTTCATTGCTGGTGCTACAAAACGGGCCAGGGAGTTTGGGCAGCAATGTGGGGCGGTGGAAAATATGCTGGCTCTGAAGCAAGAGCACTAGGCCTTCTCCAAGGTCAGGCACCTAAACCCGGGGCCTTGAATATTCCTTCCCCTGTTTCAATGAAAGGTACACATGTGCGTACTCAAAATCTACTTAATTGACAAATTGATGTGTGTCTCTGGGATTGTTTGTGCAACCAACTGCATGCGAATCTGAGAGAGGCGAGGGCGTCAGAAGGGCGAGCTGGGATATTTTAATATTCAGTATTTCCAGACTCAGCAGGCAGCAGGCTAAATCTGTCCGCTGATGGGCAGACATGAATTATGAAACCACTCACGTAGGTTGAGAGGTTGCCCGGAGCTGGGCAAGTATCGCCACCAGTGTCTCTGCAGGCTGGCTGGGGGTGGGGTCGCTCCCGGTCAGCAGAGATGGTCTGTGGACAGGTGCGTGATCACAGTGCGGGTGTGGCCCCAATGCAATGGGCCCCCCAGCGGCCCAGAGACAAGGTGGGCGGTGCGTCTCAGAACCGGAAAGGAGCCACAGGCTGACCCCGGCTTTCTGTGTGGCTGGAGGGGGAGGCGGCCCCCTAGTGGCAAAGGTCCGCACAGGGCCGAAGTTCAAGGAGTCCCAGAGACTAAAGGTGACCTTCCTGCCCTGGGTTCTGATGCCGCCTCCCACGACCGGGGGCCGTGCCGCTGGGGGTGCCCCAAGGTGAGGCTGGGAGGCCAGGTCTAATCATCAAGGCCAGAAAACTGAAGCTAGGGGTAGGCGAGGGGATGGTGGTGGTGGACTGTGTCTAAGGGCCAGGGAAGAGAATGAACGAGTCAAGCCTGTGAAATAGTATGTTAACAAGTCAATAATAACCATTTACTGCTGATCTGTGTCTAAGACGGTGCTGAGCACATGATACGAATTTTCTCAATTCCTCACAGCAACCCTATTCATTAGATATTATTTCCCCATTTATAGACAAGAGGCAAAGAATCATTAATGTGTCTGTGGTAGTTAGCAGTTGGGTGATGTCACGTAGGCACTTTACAAGCACTATGTCACATAATCTTCACGCTTATTTTAGGAGGTAGGTCTCATTACTCCTTATGTCAGTTATATCATCGAAGAAGCCAGGCCTAAAGAGGGTGTGTTATCAGTAAGCGTTTACAACATAGCAACCCACCCCCAAATGTAGTGCCTTGAGACGGCAAACCCTCATGTAGTTTTCAGTGCAGTGAGTTGACAATTTGGGCTGGGTTCCCCTGGACAGTCCTTCTAGTCTCAGCGGGGCCATGGAGAGCATCACGCATCTATGGTCAGATGCTGGTCAGCGAGGAGGTGCCCCCACTCAAGGGGACTGGTTGGTTGTAGGCTGGGGTGAGGGTGGAGACTGGCACACTTGTGTCTCATCATCTAGTCGGCCAGCCTGGGTTTGTGGCCGGGCAGGGGTCTGAGAGGGAGCTTGGAAACACGCCAGGTCTCTTGAGGCCCAGTCTCCAAACTGGTGAAGGTCACGTCTGCTGCATTCTATTAGCTAAAGCAAGCCCGGGACCAAGGGACAGGGAAGACAGACTCCGGATGGGAAGGGCTGTGAAATCACAGAGCATACGGTGAGTGCGGATACAGGGAGGGGTGGAGAACCAGGCCCTTTTTTTTTTTTTTTTGCAATATATCACTAGGTGGGAATGGGGAGCATGTGAGGGAACCAGTCTGGGTGGGGTGAGATTCCCAGGTGGGAAGAAGAGTACACGTCTCTGAAAGGCAGGCTGGTGTGCCTGGAATATGGGAGGAGAAATGTGGAGGAGTTAGGGATGGGGTGCTATTCTGAGCACTCATCTGGGTTAACTCAGTCCTCATGACAACCCCACGAGGTAAGTGCTGTGGTGTCTTCCCCTCTTTCCAGATGGGGAAACTGAGGCGTGGAGAGGTCAGACAATAGTCTAAGTCCCACAGCTAGAAGCGTCAGTGTCAGGTCTCCAACGCAGGGGGTCCAGCGCCAAAGCTCACACCCTGAACCCCTTGCCACACTGCTGGCACCACAGCCGGGAGGAGAAGGGACAAGGCAAAGAAGAGTTTGGCGCATAGTATGAGGGCAGATGTTGAAACTACTGTCCTGGGAGGCCTAGAGACACTAGGGTAGAGATTCCCTGTCACTTCCTTTTCTTTAAAGAGTCCGTTTATTTATTTTGAGAGAGAGGTGGGGGGAGGGGCAGAGAGACGGAGCCAGAATCCCCAACAGGCTCTGAGCTGTCAGCACAGAGCCCAACGTGGGGCTCGAACCCACCAACTGCAAGATCATGACCTGAGCCGAGATCAAGAGTCGGACACTTAACTGACTGAGCCACCCAGCCATCCCCCCCTTGTCACCTCCTGTCTGCTCAAGAGTAGGACTGCTTATTTCTGTTTGGATGTGGGAAGGAGCTAGTCTTTCTGATTCTGTGACCCTACAAATAAGTGCATAATGTCAAATGTATTCGCGAAGATACTTTTTCTTTAAGCAGCAGGAACTGATTCCATCTAGCTCAAGTTTAAAATGAAGTATTTCTTGGAAAAGTGCTGGGAGAGCTCACAGAATCAGCCCGTCCTAGGAAGGGCAAGAACTAGACAAGCCCCCGGGACCTGAGCTGCCGGCAGCATTCGGTGGGCTCACTTTCTCATTTGCTGACAGCCATGTGACTTGGGTGTAAAAACCTCCCATCACTATGACTTCTTGTTTATGTCTTGACTTCCCACGAGAGAGAATCTGGCCCAACATTGTTTTTACACTGGACAACCTGGATCTGTCCAGGGGAATAGGGACATGAGCACAGCCGAGGCCACTGGGGGAATCTCTATGAAGCCATCTTGCTTGGTGTCTAACTGCTTGGTGGCAGAATTAAGTTCTAAGCACCGCTCCCTACATCCACCTGGATAGTTCCAAGGACATAGCTTGTCCCAGGGAAAGGAATAGGCTTCCGTCTCCCAGGGATCTGAAGTTCCAGAGATTCTGACCAAACTCACACCCTGCAGCTTTATTGCAGATACAGATTCACAGCAAGAACATTTGAATATGATTTTATTAATTGCGTTTTTTCGAGTCCAGCAGTTTTCATTAAATTACAACAATCCAAAGCAGATGATATCCTTAAGCTCAAACAATTTTGCCATGCAAAGATTATATTTATATGAGAGTGCTTTTCAGTCCTGACTTCCTAAGTGATCGCCTTATAAAATATTTATTAGTGGTTCAAAAGCATTGCTTTTGCAAATTCAGTATCTTCTTTAGGATAGATTTCAGGGCAGACGGCTCTTTTGGGTTTGAGTTCACGGTGTGATGTGCAAAGGTACTTCCTTGTGTTTACTGAGGGGTGAAGTCAGGCTCTGTAGGTGGTCAGCTCCTTGTGTGATTTGCCCCAAGACTGAAAGGCCACTTGCACAGATTAAATGAAATCCACGGTTTTTAAAAATAAATTTGGCTACTTAAATTTCTAGATAGGAGTTCATTTTTTTCTCTTTTTAAACTTTACTTATTTATTTTGAGAGAATGAGAGAGAGCGGGGGAGGGGCAGAGAGAGGGAGACACAGAACCTCAAGAATCCGATGTGGGGCTCGAACCCAGGAGCCGTGAGATCATACCTGAGCTGAGATCAACAGTCCGACGCTTAACCAACTGAGCCATCCAGGCGCTCTGGTGGGAGTTTCTTATACATGGGCACAACTGGCTTCCATATAAATATTTTATAATTGCTCATTCTGATTCTCGCCATAAATATGATTTTCATGGGCATGTAGTCTATTAGGAGAATATTTGGAGTGGGAATTTAAGATACTCAAGATACTCATCAGGCCTGGATCTGCCATCAATCAATTCATGGTATGACCTTAGGCAAACACTGTATTTTGTTTGTTTCAATATATCAAACTGAAATTGGTAAATATCAGTTAGGAATGTGTTTAGCTACAAATAATGGAAAACCTGATAAGAGTTTATTTTTCTAACATGACAAACCAAGAGGCAGGGAGTCAAGAATTGGGATGTTATTTAGGAGCCAGGCTCCTCTGTTTTTGCCATAAGCCTGTGGTTTTTGTTTTTGTTTTTTTTCTTTTTAAAGTTTATTTATTTTGAGAGAGAGAGTGAGAGCATGAGCTGGGAGGGGCAGAGAGTGAGAGAGAGAGAGAGAGAGAGAGGGAGGGGGTGAGAGAGAATCCCAAGCAGGTCAGTGCAGAGCCCGACATGGGGCTCAATCTCACAGACCGTGAGATTATGACCTGAGTTGAAATCAAGAGTTGGAGGCTTAACTGACTGAACCACCCAGGCCGTCAGCCTGTGGTTTTTGTCCTGATGGCAGAAAGTTGGCTGCTATACCTTCAGAAGGAAGGAGAGGGAAGGGTAGAGGGAAACCCTAGCTGAGTTTGTTCCCCCTGTTTTTTGGGAGGTAACTAATGTCCTGGAAGTCCTCTACCCACAAATAGTCTTCTCCTTACATCTCATTTGCCAGAACTGAAATATGGCCACTCCTACTCACAAAGGAACCTGGGAAGGCCATCCTCTTATTTGGCCATATTGAAGCCCTGCATCAAATCAGGGGTCTGTTGGGAAAGAAAAATTAGGAGTATTGGGCAGGAATTTAACTGTGCCCTTTTATCCCAAAGGGGCAGAAGAGAACGGTCACTCATTGGTTCAGTTGGTCTTTTAGCGGTGAGCGTTGTGTTAAGCCCTTTTACCGGCCAACTCAAGTTAATTAGGGCAGGTGTGGCAGGCGGGAACTCTAGGGTAGAGGTGAGGAAACTGAGGCTGGGAGGCATTAAGTAAATCGCTCCAGGTAGCAGAGAGCAATGAATTAAAATGTATCTCGCCTGGATGGCTCGTTGGTTGAACAACTGACTCTTGATTTCAGCTCAGGTCACGATCTCACAGTTCATGGGATCAAGGCCTGTGTGCTGACAGCGTGGATTTCTCTCTCCCTCTTTCTGCTCCTTCCCTGATTGCTGGCATGCACATGGGTGCTCTCTCTCTTTCTCAAAATAAATAAATAAACTTAAAAAAAAAAAGAACTTCCTTAAAAAGAAAAAGAAGTATCTCTCCTCTCCTTACTGGCTTCAGAAGTGGAGGAGGTCCCAAGTTACTCAGAATTGTCACTCTGTTGGGCCTCCAAGGGAGGAGCTAAAGCACTTTCTTCCTTCTTTTCACTCCTCACCCTGAAGAAGGTTGGGCCTGGGGATAAGGGAGGATTCCCAGAGGCTCCCATGTCGATATTTGGGGATGCTGAGACTCTTGTCCAGACCTGTGCTTCCCTGCTACGACATCCTCTTTCCTTCCCAGATCTCCTGGAGCAGGATCGCTTCCTCACTGTGGCCCCTCTGCAAACTTCACGCTCCTTACCTGCACTGACGCGAGAGCAACAGAGGAGTCAATTGCCCCCAGCTCCTGACAGCAAGTAACATTGATTAGCCGGCTCCTGCAAAGGGCGATGCGGTAAATAATCGAGCACACGGCGTTGGCAGCCTTTGATTCACGCCTGGCCACTTCCTGGCTGTGTGATTTGCAAGTTGATAGCTGTACCCCTCAGTCCCCCCATCTGTAAAATGGGTGATAATAATAGTAACCATGTCATACGGTTGTTGGGAGACTCGATGTACACAAAGCACCGAGAACGATGCCTACCACAGCCAACACCTGTGTGTGCTTAAGTCCGCTCCTTCTGGATGTCCTTTCAGGCATCTTGGTGATTAACTTGCTTGTATAGATTCGTTCTTTTGTATCTCGAAAGCCAAGTCTCCCGGGGTTGTTCTTAAGTTACTATTTGTTTTTAATGAATCCTGTAGTTATCAATTAATGCCTCGGTGCCTGCTGTTAATGCAGAGCGAGAAAAATAACAGCTAATATTTCAGCTCTCCTGCCTTTCTAAAACACAGATTAACGGTACAGAGTGCGGTATGCCCCCTGGAGTCGTGTCGTATGGTGGCCCCCTCCGATCAGTCAACTTGGGAGGGATGGGTTGGTAAATAGTGAGGATCACTTTGTTTGCTTCACACTTGGGGCTGAGCCTGCATGTTTTCCATTCGCTGTTTTTCTTGGCACCGGCTGTACTTTCTACACACGCATTTCAGCCATGAGTGCATGTGCCCACATGTTGGTGAAATATATTCCTCAACATGGATCGTGGTGGCCCAAGGGAGACCACCTTCAGTCTGCTGCTCTTCTGTGTTTCCTCAGTCGCTGCCAGTAACACGCCATCTGGAGACAGGAGGTCAAAGCCCCAGGTTCCAGCCCCTCGCCCTCGTCTGCTGTCACCTCAGGCCATGATATTGGGCAGGTTGCTCTCCCATGTGGGCCTTCAGCCTCCCCTTCCACGACATGATCCCCTTCCAGCCCTACAGTTTTCCAGGATTTTTTGAAAGACGCTCTTGGACTTGGGAAGCACAGCGTGCTGGGGAGACCTTGGTTTTGAAGTTTTCCACTCGAAGTTTGCCTTAATTTATTGGGCATCTTGTTGCTGAAACATACAATCAAGAAAGAACAGACTGAAGTTCCTTTTCCTTCCCCAAATGTGATGCTTAAATAAAATTCTGTTTCATGGAGCAGACACAGAGGAGTAGCGACGGATAGGGTTTCCCTTGTCTTTGAGCAGTCCCAGAGGAGGCTGGAAACAGCAGGACGTCCCTTCAACCAGATGGGCCTCTGAGCCTGGAGAGCCAGGCAGTCACAGAGAATAGAGAAATCAAGGGCGGAAATGGGGAAAGGCTGGCCGCTGGATGTCGGCTTATTCTCGCAGCTGAATGTAGTCAGCCTGGAGGCCGGGGACAAGAGGGGGAAGGTTCACATGGGCTGGCGGGTTGGGGCGCTCCGTGTCATAGTTCAGGTCTGATGAGAAATTGGCCCATTGAGCTAACTGTGAATGCAAGACTTCCTTGAGAGCAGGGCCAGCCTCAGGGGACACTGGGACAGGGCAGGGTAGCTGGTACTCAGCCTCCCCTTTGGTGGCTTTGCCTCATTTCTCCTGAAGCAGGTATCTAGGGCTTGCCCTGCCTCCAGAGCCCTTCCCACATGCCTCCCCTGGCCCAGTCTTGATTTATCCAGTGACACTCTTGTCCTCAAATGTTTTCCTGCTCCCTTCCTTTCATCATTAATCTTCTTAAAATCTTACTCGGGGGATAGCATGGCGGGGTAGAAGGAGTCGTGGCCTTCGGACTCCATCTTGCATGGTGATGGTGGTCTTTTCGCTCATAACAATGGGGACCTGGGTGAGTTACTTGGTTTCCCTCAGCCTCAGTCTTCTCACCTTTGAGATGGGTACAGTAATCCATAATGTAAACAGTCCTTCCCCCTTATCCTTGGTTTTGCTTTCTGCCGTTTCAGTTACCTGCAGTCAACAGCGGTTTGGAAACGAGGGGTCCCCCTTCTGACGGATAATCAGAAAGTCACAAGTAGCCTAACACTACATCGAAATGCCCACGTTGCTCCCTCACTTCATCTCCTCACACAGGCATTTTATCATCTCACATCGTCACAAGAAAGGTGAGTATAGGACAATAAGATATTTTGAAAGAGAGAGAGATCGGTCACATTCATATAACTTTTATTATAGTATATCGCTATAGTTGTTCTATTAGATTATTGTTCTTAATCTCTTACTGTGCCTAATTTATAAATTGAACTTTATCATGGCTATGTAGGCACAGAAAAAACATAGTATATATAGAATTTGGTACTAACTGTGGTTTCAGGCATCTGCCAAGCATCTTGGAACATATCCCTTGCTGATAAGGGAGGCTACTCTAGCATTATTGAGATAATTCGATGAGATACAAAGGTTAGCTCAAAAAGAAAACCACCCCAAGGAAAATTATTTCCTCCTTCTTGTCCCATTTGTACTTCCTGTGTATTACAATCTGGGGGATTGGAAACACTTACGGATCCCCGGGATCCACCCCATCTCCCAGTGGGAATCAGTATGCTCTAAAAGCTCCTCAGGTGACTGGTGCAGCCTGGGTGAAAACCCACTGCCCTCAGACATTGCTGATTCAGACTTTGCTCTCCGAACCCAGTGCTGCTTCGATTCCCATCCCATTGGACCCGACTCCAAAAGTCAGTTTGTCTTCTGTGTTTTAATCTGACAAATGGCAGATGATTAATCAAGGTTTGTGTGCCGGATCCCTCCCTGAGCCCAGGATATTTGTTTTCACTGGCATCTTGACAGGAGCAGGGACATATTCTCTTCTGACACTAAGGGGAGGGGAAGGGTGGGTAAAGATTTACTGAAATGTTGTGGCAGAGATGATTGGCTGAAATCGAGACATTCTCTGGGACAGTGACTGAGAATCAGTGGGGCCAGGTAGGGCTGGCGAACCAGATGGGCAGATTTCCTGTCTACATTCAGCAGTGCTGAAGCAGGGAACCGGGCAGCCAGGCCAGGATGAACATGGTGAATTTAGAAATCGGGGGATCGGGGCAGGATGTGCCTGACTGTGACGTGTGGCTCGGGAAGGGAGGCAGGTGTTTATGGCCGAAAATGGCTTTCCGAGTTAGTCCTTCTTCCTCCCAGTTACATCTTGCAGGACACTGTCAAACTATACTCTTGATCCACCCAGAGGTCTTCTAAAGATAATTCCCATACAGTCTGAAGCTTCCTGCACCTCTCTGCTTGGGGGTGTTCTCTGGCCTTGGGAGCTGGGCCCTCACTTGATGGAGGGCTGGAAGTATTGGGAAATTAATGGCTTGGGTGCCACCTTCATATGGAGGAATGTCAGTTAGCGGATGAACACCCCAGCTTCCCTGCCCTTTGGTGGAACAGTCCTCAGGCATGTTCTGCACAGTTTCCTAGAAAGTCTCCTCTGTGACTGAGCCCCACATGCCACAGTGACAAGCCCCTCATCATGAACCCTTTGCTGGCTTTCCTTCCTTCCCTGTCTCACTTCCCTTCTGGGGTCTTCATGGATGGAGAGGGGAAGGAAAGCACGGTAAGTACAATGCTTCACAATCTGTAGGTTGTGACCCATGAGGGAGCTACAACGTCCATTTTTATTCACTGATTTTGAGAAAGAGAGGGAGAGAGAGAGAGTGAGTGTGTGAGTGGGGGAGGGGCAGAGAGGGAGAGAGAGAACCCCAAGCACACTCCATGCTGTCAGCACAGAGCCTGATATGGGGCCCGGTCCCATGAACCGTGAGATCATGATCTGATCTGAAATCAAGAGTCGGACTCTCAGCCAACTGAACCACCTCGGTGCCCTGCAACATCCATTTTTAAAAAACGAAAGGAAACGAATGTGCCATAGTAAAGTATGCTACTCATTGTAAGGGTACATACTGTTATATGAAAACTTCATTTCAGTCACGTGTGAATATGCTCACGTGCTGGTGAAATATATTTCTCAACATGGATCATGCTCAAAAATTTTGAAGGCACTGCCATCGTGGGCCTCTGTGGTTTTTGTGTTCTCAGGATCCATTCTTCCCTTTTTCTGCAGTAATAGTACCTGAGTTTTCATCTCAACAAGGAAAGGGGACTAGGCTCCTAATTGGACATAGTTGTGATGCGACCATCAAACCAGGTGTTGCATCATTTCTTGGTCAAAAGATGGTCTCGTGACCCATGACAGGTCAGTCAGATGATTGTTCCAGGGAACTTCAATCTAGAGAGGACACATGAAAAGGCTGAAACTAGTTGAAGATGCTTCATTCAAAGAGGATGTCTGAACATTAACATATATGTTTTCTGCTACCTAGATCTTTGAACTTCCTTATTTTTTCCCCCTTTCAAGATTTGGTTCTTGAACCATTGGATTGGTTCTATGAAATACCTGTGGATTACTTCTTTATTATTATTATTATTAATTATTGTTATTATTTACCCCTTCTGTTGCTAGAAACCAAAGAACCCTCCCATACCTGAGGGCTTTGGAATCAGCCGATCCTAAGTCTATTGCCACTTGCCTGTGTTACTGGAAAATTACTTTTCTAAGCTTCAGGTTCTTCTCTTATAAAATGAGGATAGTAACGCCAGATTGGAGGCTGCAGAGGATATTGACATGGCCATTGGCCCTAGATCTTCAATTAATGGCAGCCACTATCCTGAGCCAAATTTTAATCATCTCTGCTTTACTAGTGATGACTTTGCACTTACTAAATATCTGCGGAGTGGATGAATGAATCCACATGACAAGGTAGATTTTCACAACTAAAGCCCACAGCTGAACTTCTTTAAGGAGTTTCAACCCCTTGCATATGAAACATGTGATTTGTTGTTCAGAGACTGAATATGAGAACATCTCCATGACCTGGGGTTGGGCAAAAGAGTGCTTGATAACGAAAGCAAAGTCCATAAAAGAAAAAATGGTTAAGTTGAACATTATCAAAATTGAAAACTTCTGCTCGGTGAAACACAGTGTTAAGAGAATAAAATGGCAACCTAGGGACTGGGAGAAAATATTATACAAATCACATATTCGACAAAGGTCTTGTATTTAGAATATATAAAACCTTAAAAACACACAACCTAATTTAAAAATGGGTAAAAGATGTAAACAGACATATTACCATAGAGGACGTATGGAGGGGCACAGAGGCACATTAAAAGATGTCGACACCATCAGGCATTAAGGAAAAGCAAATTAAAGCCATAACGAGACACAACTACATACCAACTACATACCTATCATAATGGCTAAGATAAAAATACGGACAACATCAAGTGCAGAAGAGGATGCCGAGCAGCTGGAACTCTCCCACGTTGCTGATGGGAATAAGACATAGTTCAACTACTCTGGAAGACAATTTGGTGGTTTCTTATGAAGTTAAACATACACTTACCACGTGGCCCAGCAATTCCATTCCTGAGATATGAAATGAAAACTTATGTTTACATAAATCCTGTGCACATATTTACAGCAGCTCTGATCATAATTATCCCAAACTGGAAACAATTCCAACATCCGTCGGCAGCTGAATGGATATGCAAGATTGTGGTGTATATATATATACATTGTGCTAAAACTCAGTAGTAAAAAGGAACGAAGCATCGAGGCACACAACAAACTTGGATGAATCTCGGAGGGATCATGCTGAGTGAACGAAGCCAGTCTCAAAAGGTCACCTACCGTATGATTCCATGTGTACCAGGACTGGGGGAGGATGGAAAGTTTGGCATGGAAAAACCATTGGCATGGGTGGAGGATGGAATTCTTTGGTGGGGATGGAACTGCTCTGTATCCCGATTATGGTGATGGTTACATGAATCCATACGTGTGTTAAAATTCATAGAACTGTAAATAAAAAAAGTCAACCTCCCTGTATGACACTTAAAAAACCCTTCTCATCATGGAGCGTGACGTTTAAGTATTTTCCTGTCCTGTAGGTCTATACCATCCAATATGGCAGCCACGACTCATGTGTGCTAGTCCCAGTTGAGCAACTATAACAAGCACATCGGCTTCTGAAGACTTAATACAAAAAAAAAAAAAAAAAGACATGCAGTATCTCAATAATATTTTATGTTGATTACGTCTTGAAATAGTACTGTTTTGGATAGATTTGATTAAGTAAAGCATACTGTTAATTAACTTCACCTCTTTTTCCTTTTAAAGATCTGGTAACTAGAAAGTCATAATACATAGCTTGGATGATACTTTGATTTGACGGTGCTGCTCAGGATGACACAATCAGGGAGGAATGGGGAGGTCTGGCTTTTTCTCTCTTCATCTGGATCAACAGGTGTAGGATGGCCCTACTCAGGGTTGAGCAAAACACATCTAGGCCCCTGCTTTTGGGGGCCGCTCCCTCCCTCCCAGTCTGTGCGAGAGATGAATGCCATTCTCCACATTTGTTGCGTCTGTCTGGCTCTTGCTAAGCTTTGGAGGAGAAGCAGGCGAGCGCAGGGTGAGACGGGGCGTATCAGAGGTAGCGCCAAGTGATGGGTCAGATGTGGGAGAATGGCAGGCTTTGGTTAGACTGGAGTGTGGATTCCATTTTAGCCACTAGTTAGCTGTGCAGCCCTTGGTCTTTCTTAGCCCTGGTTTCCTCCTGAGCAGGAGAGAATAAGAGAGTTCCCCCAGGGGATTCCTCGCCGCCTAGGGCTGTGGTAGGACAAACAGGACAGAGCGTAGAATGCACCCACCTGGGCCGCCAGGGGTGGTCGTTTTGCTGTTGCTACTACCACCCTCCCGCCTCGGGCCCTGGTCTCTCCCTCCCTCCCCTTCCCTGCTCCCCAGTCCGTTGAACCTCGCAGGCACCCTGCCCAACTTTTCTCCCTGATTCAGCACTGAGAAATGCCAAGGCAAGCGTTCCCATGAAGCTGCTTGTCAGCAAACACCCACTCCTGCCTCTGCTCTCCCGCATGTGTCAGAGATGGGTCTGGACTCCACGCGAGGCCCTGGGGCCGCGCCAGCTCCAGGGCTGACTCATGCGCACCCTGCTGCACAGGGACTCCGGGGCTGTGCTTCCAACCTGTGAGATTCGATATCGGAGACTCCCCAGCGGTGCAACAATCCAGGGGAGAAAAGCCCTCCAACTGTCTGCAGGCGTTGCTGCCTTTTCCCCGGATTCCGTTTCAAAGGCATAAAAGCCTTGGTTTCAAACATTCAGTTGGTGCCTGGTCTGTCTTTTTCACTTTTTTTCCTTTGCCTTTAGTTTCTATTGAGATTCTCCTAGGTTTTTCTTGTTGGATGCCTCCTACTGTTCAGCATCAGCATCAAATATTAGGCAGGTGCTGTATAGCCTTATCAGCTACTAGATTTATATCAAAGGAGCTCATCAAGTACCCGTTTGGGCATGGCACTGTATGAGCCTCTCTGGAAGGGAAGTCAGACAGATGGGAGATCTCTTGGGGCAGGCGCACTTGGCGGTCGTGGTCGCTACCTAGCAGGGCTACCTTGATCCCCGCCAGGACTTTGATTGCTACAAAGGTTCTGTTGGGTCCTAAGTTCGGAGGGCTGTGTGGTGTGAGGACCTCAGAATTAGGCCTGGAGTGTGACATCGGCCATCAGGACAGGCCCCGCTCTGTGATAGAGGCAGTGGGGGATGGTGGTCCAGCACATGGGTTTTGGCATCTGGCAGGCAGCCGTAGGTGTGCATCTGGACTCTCCCACTTAGGGGGCCCCTGGCTGCGGAGCCTGATCTTCTGAGGCCTGAGTTTCTCATCTGACACCTGGGTCACAGTACCAGTCTCAGAGCTTGTGGTGAGAATGTAACACCTGCCATTTATTGAGCTGCTGCTCTGTCCCAAGTACCGTGCTACGTTCCAGGGGTTTTCAGATTTAGTTCTTCTAGCAACCCCATGGAGCAGGTATTGGTTTTTTGTTCATTTTACAGATGAAGAAATTGAGGCTTAGAGAGGTTAGATAATATGCCCGGCTGTGGATTCTAGTACTTTGACCCACACGCTGCCTGGCCCAGCCGTCTCCATGTGGGTACTCACTCAGGTGAGGATAGGGAAGGGGCTTCTGGAGCATGTGGGGTGGGGGCGTGGGCAGCTGAGAGTCCTCCCCGGGGAAGCTACGAGGTGGCAGGAGCTGGGACTGGGTGTGAGCTAAGGCTCCAGGCCTCTGAAGCATGCTCCATCGTCCCATCCAACTTCACTTGCAAAACACATACTCAGGGGTGGAATTTGAGAACTTCAAGATGGTGACCGCAGAGCATTAAACACCAGGCTCGGGCCTCTGCGGGCTGGGCCTGTGTGACCACACCAGGCAGACGTTCACAAAGCTGGCACTATTTTAAATGCTTTTTATGGCATAAATATTTCTAAAGTGAGAAGCACGCTTCTGTGTGTGTGTGTGTGTGTGTGTGTGTGTGTGTGTGTCTTGTATGTATTGAGTTTCCTAAACTGGGGGTGGACTCATTTACATGGATGTGTGTATTTTTTTTAAATTTATTTTTATTTATTTATTTATTTATTTATTTATTTATTTATTTATTTATTATTTTATTTTATTTTCAATATATGAAGTTTATTGTCAAATTGGTTTCCATACAACACCCAGTGCTCATCCCAAAAGGTGCCCTCCTCAATACCCATCACCCACCCTCCCCTCCCTCCAGGATGTGTGTATTTTATTTTATTTTATTTTATTTTATTTTATTTTTTAACGTTTATTTTTGAGACAGAGAGAGACAAAGCATGAACGGGGGAGGGTCAGAGAGAGAGAGACACAGAATCTGAAACAGGCTCCAGGCTCTGAGCTGTCAGCACAGAGCCCGACGTGGGGCTCGAATTCACGGACCGCGAGATCGTGACCTGAGCCGAAGTCGGACGCTCAACCGACTGAGCCACCCAGGCGCCCCTGGATGCGTGTATTTTAAAACACGGCAGCAGCTCAGCCCGTGTGACTCGGGGGAAGCGAGTGGAGTGTCTGGCAGTCTGCATACACAGAGTCTCCGCTGTCTGTTCGGTGGCCACACCAGGGACTCCTGAGCACGCAGTGCTCCTTCCTGCCCGGTTTGAAGAATGTTTGGTTCATACCTTCCTTGGGAGAGAGAATAGTGCTGTGGCCAGTAGCTTCCATTCCAAGGGCTCCAAATACTTGGGGTTATTGACCAAACTCATGACTCTGCAGCTTTCTTGCCACTTGACCTCAGGCCAAATACTTAACTCTTTTGAACCTCAGTTTTGCCATCTGTAAAACAGGCATATGGTGTCCATCTCCTAGGACTCTTTGAGGATTATAGAGACAAGGGCATGAAAAGAACCCAGCACGGTGCGTGGCATATATTGACCATTCAATAGGTATTGACCACTGTTATCATTCCTGAGTTTAAGAACAGTAACAGAACTTAAAAAGTGACGTGTGTGTAGGTAGTTAATGATCAAAATGGAACGGTACCAAGTATAATATGAATGGATGAATTCCGAGAATGTTTCTCAGTAGTTTATTATCTAATAGTAATGCTTGAGATGAGTTCATCATTTTATAGTTCACAAAGCATTGTCTTACACATAATTCCATTCTAGGAGCACAACAGCCCTGCAAAGTAAGAAGAGCAAGAAATTCATTATCCTGTTTTACAGATTGAAAAACTAGAGGCCCAGAGATTAAACCCAACTTATGTTAATGGGTAACATACTGTGTGACAGTATGTTAGATTTGGGGATAAAAATGGGTAAGAGTTTTTTTCCTGCTCTTTTGAAGAAATTGTGGGTCAGGGGAGCCTAGAGCAGGCTTGTAGGAGGGCGCTGACCTTAAGGTAATGTATCTGTCAGGATAGATCAGGTGATGGTGGCAGAAATAGTAATGATGAATTTCCGTGGCTTAAAAAAAATGAAGATTTATTTCTCATTCATGCTATTGGTCCATCATGGGTCAGCTGGTGGCTCTGCTCCCCTAATTTCACTCCAGACCGGACAGAGAGAGCAGCCTCAGGTTGGATCTTTGCTTCTTGTTGTGGCAGAGGAAAGGATCTGGGATTGGGAGGGTCTCACACCAGCAATCAAATTCTCCACTCATGGGCCAACCTTTTAATATGGTTGCACCCCACCAGAGGGGGCAGCGCAGGAAGTAAAATTCCACTAGGAGCCGAGAAAGCAGGGAGCTGGAAATATTTGGTGAACAGATGAATAAGGACTCCAGGTGGGTAGGCTCTGAAGGATGGCTAGAGATCAGGTGAATATTGGCGAGGTGGGTTTGGTGGGGAGAGTCGAGGGATGAAGAAGATGAAGGGGAGCCCTAAAGACATGGAGGCTGGTGGGGGGATGGGAAGCAGTGGGGGAGGCGAGAAGCTGTGGAAGAGACGGAAGCAGAAATGCACAAGGTGCAAGGGTGGAAATAGTGAGTCTGCCGGTCTGGCTGGAAGAGTCTGATTCAGCTCCTATTGTGTATTAAACGCTGGGGATGCAAAGAAGAAAAAGCATGTTGCTTACCTTTGAACAACCTACGGTCTGATAGAAGAGCTAGATTTTGTACATGGAACAAAGGGAATCAAAATATAAGAACAGCCAGTGCCATTGCCAGGTACTCTTCCAGGATTTGTATGTATTTGAACTCATGTCATCGACATTGTAGCTTAGTGAGGTAGATGCTGTTATTATCCCCATTTTATGGCTGACATAACTGAGGCATGGAATGGCTAATGGATAGCAGAGACGGGCTTCCAATCCAGACACTCTTAGTCCAGTTTCTGTGTTCTTAATCTTAAAGCTTCACTCTACTGGTTTTGTTTGTTTGTTTGTTTGTTTGCTAACTTGTGAGTTGGGGCTGTGCCGATAATCTTGGACGGCAAGTAGTTTTGCCTGGAGATCCAACATGATAGATTGTTATTGGCTGCTTGGAGCTCCATGTTGGGAAGGTTCCCAAGACCAAGCTGGGACTCAGGGAGGAAGGAATGATGTGATTAATTAGTAATGCCTGCCATGGCAGGAGAGGTGGTATTGTCAGCATAATATCTTTGGTAACCCTGGTCTATTTAATGCCTAGAGCAAAGTGGATTGACTCAATTTACTAACAAAGTCAAAGCCAGACAACTGTTTCATTGACTGTTTTCCTCACTTTTCAACCTCTTTTCTTACTTCAAGGCTCTATCATATTTATGGCAGCAGAGGTATTCCTTGTTTGAACAGTTAGCTTTCTTTTCTGGAGATTAATGTTTAAAATATCAAAACTATAACCCTTCAGGCAAACATAACACCTCAATTGTCAAAACAACAAAAATATCAGCCATGGCAAATGTTCAGTCCATTGCTCCCCTGGTGTAGTCATCAGCTGGGGTGGCATGGCAGTGGTAATAATTTAAAAAAGGATTCGAATTGTTGAATCCAATTTCTGTGCAAGGAAGAATCCATCAGCTAACTTAGGGAATTCAGCCATGAGAGAACCCAGCTGTAGCATGCGTCATTAGTGGAATTTCCTGCCTGGAAATGTTGTAGGGCTTTCCTCTGCAGGGAAAGTTCTAGGAATGTTGCCCCCCCCCCCCCAGCTCCCTTTTCTTTTCTTGACTTTTCTTTCCTGGGTACCACTCTGTCTATGCCCAGCCTTTCGTTGCTTTCCTATTATTTCCTGCACATTCCTAGGGATAGATCCCAAATTCAGCTGCACGGAGACATAAAGAGAACTAAGAGCTGAGAGCTCAGATGATAAACAGGTTTCCTCTCCTGGGCCAGCTCTGATCAATTGCTCGTGGCTACCAAAATGCTGAGTTGAGAAGGTTTGCAATGGACTCAGCCTGAGCACATACAGGGATTTATCAGTGATGTGTCTGCCGTGAGTGTGGATGAGGGACGGTAATGTCTGTAGGCTTCTACCGGGCCTGCCGGGATGGAAAGCCCGCACTGTTCCTACAGATGTGAGAGAGTGAGCTTGGGGTCCGGTCTGAGGAAATGCTCGTTCAAGTCCTGTCTCTTCTCTTTCTGTGTGAATCTTGGATTCACTCGAGGAAAATTCGAGTAAAAATGATCCTCCTTATGGAGTGCTTATGAGTGTTGTAGGGATGACGCACATCCAGTCAATAAATATTTGTGAAGCACGCTGTAGGTTGCTGGAGGTACGATGAGGGGTACGCCATGGACGTGGTTCCTGCCCGCACAGAGCTTATAGTCTAGTGGGGGATATATTTGTTTTCTATTACTGTAACAAATTATCAGAAATTTAGAGGCTTTGAAAGTACACATTTTTATATCACATTTCCTGTGGGTTAAGGGTCTGGACACAGCTTAGCTGGCTCCTCTGCTCAGGGTCTTGTAAGGTTGCAATCAAGGTGTCCCCTGGGTTCGTTCTGATCTGGAAGCTTGATTGGAGGAAAGTCTGCTTCCAAGCTTCTTCAGCTTGCTGGAGGAGTTGACTTTCTTATCACGGTAAGACTGTGGGCCTCGGTTTTGGCTGGCCGTCAGCTGCATTCCATCTGCAGGCCATAGAGGCCGCCCGTGATAACGGGGGCCTACTTGCAGCTCCTTGCCACGGCGGCTTCTTCAACACGGCTTGACTTCATCAAGCCAGCCAGCAGAGTCTCCTGCTCCAGTCTGCCGAGATGGAGTGTTATGTAAGCTAATACAGCCTTGGGGGTGATATCCCTTGACCTTGGCTATTCTACTGATTAGAAGCAAGTCACAGGTCCTGGATATATAGTCAAGGGGCAAGGGATTATACCAAGGCATAGAAAACTGGAAGTGGGAGTCATTGGGGTCTCTCTACCACAGAGATGTGCAAACAAGAGTTCATTTATAAGAGAGAGTGTGTATACAAGGGAGACGTATACACAAGAATAACAATAGTGTCATAATTGCTTAGAGTATAGGAAAGTACATATTGGGGGCACTCAAAGAGTGTCAGGGTTGTTAGGACTTTGTGGAGGAAGTGATTAAAAAAATTTTTTTATTATGTTTATTTATTTCAGAGAGAGAGAGAGAGAGAGAGAGAGAGCGAGAACAAGCAGTGGGGAGGAAGAGAGAGGGAGACACCGAATCCGAAGCAGGCTCCAGGCTCTGAGCTGTCAGCACAGAGCCTGATGTGGGGCTCAAACTCACTCACCGTGAGATCATGACCTGAAACAAAGTCTGACACTTTACTGACTGAGCCACCCAGGCACCCCATGGGAAGTGACTTTTTAAGCTGAGAACCAAAGGATGACTGAAGTTAGCCATATCCTAATATACTATCCAGATGTTACTTCTTTTCATTACCATGTACCACCCAGAATTGTATCAAGTCTTCAGAGAAGGTCTTTCCAGCACTTACAGCGAGACCCTTTTCAGACTTGCTCTGGGATCTTTCGTTAATGCACCCCAAAGAGCATCAACTCCTGGGCCCAAGTGTCACCAGATGGCAAGGAGAGGAGTACCAGGAGCACCAGGCTGAGTGGGTGATGGTGGGTCAGGAATGGGGTTCTAGGGATTCTCTGTGCAGCTAGCGTCAGTTCCCACTGATCATCCCTCGGAAGGAAGGGAAGCTGATGAGGGGCTCTAGGACAGAATGAGGAAACCCCTCTCGGTTTCAGATTGGGCCTATGGTTGAAGAATCGATGGCCGAACCAAAGCTTTTCCCATTCCGTGTAGATCTCTTTAGAAATAATGAGAGCATTGACAGTTGTCATCCAAAGTCTGGTTCCAATTTGTTAAGCTTTTAGTAGACCTTACTTGCTATTATTGAGAATAATGCATCAGGTATTTAATGCATCAGCTGTGACAGGTAACAGCTAAGCCCTAAGTGCTTGAGCTGGATTATCTATCTCAAGAAGAAGCTTTCTCCGTGGCTTCTAACTCATGAAATTCTGCTGGCCAGATTGTCTTCCCTTTTCCTTGCTGCCTATTAAAATTCTCCTCATCCTACATGCTGCATCTGAAGTCCCACCCCTTCTCAGAAACTGGCCATGAGCACTCCAGTGCATATGATCCCTACTGATAAGTTTATCACCCCCTTACCCTCTGTCTTCCATCACCTGTAAGGAGAATCATAGCATTCGGGAGCTCTGTCTCACCTGTCGCTTTCTAGATGTACTTCTACCTTATGATCCGTCCCCGCCAGACGGTCTGACCACAATCAACCTGGTCTCTGTCTACAATTCCTGCATCCCTCTGCTCCATCCCGGGCAGTGCAGACAGACTGGATTTTCTAAAGTTCCACCTTGGTTGTGTCACTTTATTATCACTCAAAAACTTCTAGTATCTAATCTGTAATCCACACCAATTTCCCTTTGTTTCCCCCCAACTGTGGAGCTTGGACTCACGATCCCAAGATCAAGAGTCACATGTTCTACCAACCAAGCCAGCCCGGTGTCCTTAGCCCACACCAGCTTCACTTCTTGGAGTTTACCCCAGACATATCTGCCCATGTGTGAAATCACAACTGCTGTTCATACTGAGTGCTGTATCACTGGCAGTAGCAGCAAATCTGAAGCAACCAGCATATTCATCAATAAGGGCTTGGCTAATAAGGGCTGGAACATTTTAACTGTGGTTTTTAAGCCTGGTTGCACTTTCAGGTCACCTGGGTGTGGTATATTAGGATGATCTGAAAGTCTCTGCCACTTCTCCCATTGAGAGGTAGAGTCTAATTCCCCCTCTCTGAAACAGGGATAGTCTCTTGTTTAGGGACTTGCTCAACCAATAGAAGGGGATCAAATAGGTCGTCTGAGATCTCAAAGGCTAAGTTTTAAGAAGCTTTGTAGCTTTTGCGTTGACTCTTGGAACTTAAGCTCTGGGGTGAGCCAGCTGCCATTGTAAGACATCTGACTAGCCTGAGACCGCCATACTTTGAGGAAGCCCAAACCAGCTGCATGAAGACAGGCGGTGGGTGGAGAGGGAGGAAGGGAGGGAGGGAGGGAGGGAGGGAGAAGGAAGGAAGGAAGGAAGGAAAGAAAGAAAGAAAGAAAGAAAGAAAGAAAGAAAGAAAGAAAGAAAGAAGAGAGAGAGACAGAGACAGAGAGAGAGAGAGGTCCATTCAGCCCCAGCTGTTACAGCCATCCTAGCCCAGGCACTAGGCATGTGAGTCAGGAATCGTTTTTAGATATTTCAGCCTCTGCAGATATGATGTGGATAGTAACCAAGCATTCCAACTGATGTCAAAATCAAAGCCCCAGATACACGGCTCTAATCAAACCATTCCTGCCATCTCCCAGCCATCCAAGTCACCCCACCAAAGCCCCCCATCACTGTGGAGCAGAGACAAGCTGTCCCCACTGTGCCCTACAAGAATTCTTGCCCCCCCCCAAATTGTGAGCATAACAAAATGGTCATTGTTTTATGCTTCTAACCTTTGAGGTGATTTATTGCAGAGAAAAAGATAACTGGAACTCCTGGGGATCTTTCAAAATCTCCCTAGGCCATTCCGATGAACAACCATGAGAAGAATCACCAGTCCATAAAATTAAATGCTATGTATCCATTTGAAATGAATAAAGAAGCTCTCTTTGGAGATGCCTGGCTGGCTCAGTTGGTAAAGCATAGGACTCTTGGTCTTGGGGTTGCGAGTTCGAGTCCCACGTTGGGTGTAGAGATTATTAAAAAATATAAATAAACTTTTTAAAAAGCTCTCACTGTCTTGCTCTGGTGTGATATCCAACTTATATTGCTGAGTAGTAGTTAGAAAGTCACCAAGACAATTTTTATACTATGTTACCATGTGTGTAAAGGAATTATGTAGGCATGGATTATGTCTGAAATAATATATAAGAAAGTGGTAAGTAACATTTGTTGGTCCCATAAAGGGGAACTGGATGGCTGGTGATCCGAGGAAAAACTCTTTATACCCGATGATAGCTTTCATATTTTAAAACATGTAAATGTACCAATTTAAGGTTAAAGAAATGCTGCCTGTCGCTTACCAAATTCTTTAGCCTGATCCGACCTCAACCTCCTCAACCTTCATTTCTGGGCTTATTATTCACTCCTCTTATTTTACGCTAAAAACTGGTTATGTTAAGCCGAATAATGCCCCCAGTCTCCCAAGTTGTCCTGATTCCTGGAAACTGGGAGTGTTATACAACAAAGAAGACTTTGCAGATGTGATCCAATTCAGTAGCTTGGGATGAGGACGTAATCCTGGATGATGTGAGTGGGTGCAGGGTAATCGCAAGGGCTCTAGTGAGTGAGAGAGGGAAGCAGAAGTCAGAGAAGGAGATCTGGGGAAGGAAGTAGAGGTCACAGGGATGTGACTGCTGACTTTGAAGATGAAGGAACGGGGACCCTCTGAGGCAGGGGATGTGGGTGGCCTCTGGGAGATGGAAAAGGCGAGAAGACAGATCCTTTCCTCCAGAACAAACACAGCGCCTTGAGTTTAGCCTAGTGAGACCCATTTCAGACGTGTGACCTCTAGAACTGTAAGATAATAAATTTATGATGTTTTAAACCACTAAATTTGTGGTAATTTGTAACAGCAGCCATAGGAAATGGACACACTGGTGTTTCTCCAGATGGTGTTCAGAGAAATAGGCCTTTTGAGGGAATATTAGTGAAAATAATAAAAAGGTTCTCCAAAGCAAAAAAAAAAAAGACAATGAGTTATAATAGTTTTTAGACACTTTTGTTTTTAGAGAGAGCATGCGAATGGGGGCAGGACATAGAGGGAGAGACAGAGAGAGAGAGAGAGAGAGAGAGAGGGAGAGGGAGAGAGAGGGAGAGAGAATCTTAAGCAGGCTCCATGCTCAGCCCAACATAGGGTTCCATCCCACCTCCCTGGGATCATGACCTGAGCCAAAATCAAGAGCCAGATGCCCAACCAACAGAGACACCCAGGCCCCCCAACAAATTGTTATCGTTTTTAATCAAGTTAAATGAGGTATAATTTACACACAAAATGTACAGCAAAATGTTTACATTCTGTGTACAGGTCAATGAATTTGACGCATACGTACATCCATGTAACCTACCATCCCAATCAAGATATAGAACATGTACGTTACCCCAAAATGTTTTCTTGTGCCCCTCCCTATCCCCACCACCTGTCTCAAGTAACCACTAACTTGCTTTTTTCACTAGACAAATTATTTTTTCTTAAGTTTATTTATTTTGACAGAGAGAGAGAGAGAGAGAGAGAGAGAGAGAGCATGCATGCATGAGCAGAGAAGGGCAGAGAGAGAGAGAGAGGGAGAGGGAGAGAGAGAATCCCAAGCAGGCTCCCTGCTGTCAGTGTGGAGCCTGATATGGGGCTCGATCCCACGGACTGTGACATCATGACCTGAGCCAAAATCAAGAGTCAGACGCTGAACCGACTGAACCACCCAGGCACCCCTAGACAAATTATTTTTAACTGCAGGGCTTCTCAGGATCTTTAATATGTCAAGAGAATTGTGAGACATGCTGTGACAGGGGGTTGAATCTCCAGACTTTTCTGATCATGGACCCTTTCGTTCTGGAACAGCTCACAGGATGATGGGCTGTCACAACACACCTGAAAAAATGCTTTCCTGCTCACCTGCTCAGCTCAGGCATTTCCTCCCTCGTTCAGTGCCCATCTCTATCTTTCAGAAATGTTCTCATGGTCGAGTGCCTCCATGGAGTAGACGTTTCTCTCTGCTAAGTCTTGTATTCTTTGTTCCATATCTCCTGTAGCACGCACATGGCATAATGGTTAATATTATAGCAATATTATATTTGCATTATAGATACATGGTCATATAGTCTTTTCTGAGGGCAATGGGTGCTATTTGCTTTACTATTACATGATTACCAGGAAATGCTCAAGTGTTCATCAGGGAGTCAAAGAAGATATGCTCCAAGGTAACTCTCAAGCTGCCCTAGATTTGGAGCCTTCACTTGCTAAAACATTTTTAAACTCCGCTTCACTAACCCATCACTGTGTGAGTTTAATAGGCTATGGTGAATGACTCCCTCATCTTCTTACCCCACATCCAGCCCCCACACATTCCTGAGTACTGCGGATTTGACTTCTGAATGGTCTCTCCCATCCTTAGCTTCCTTTCTATGCCCTCTGCCACTGCCCTCGTCCAAGTTCTTATCATGTCGCACCTGCATTATTACAATGGCCTCCTGGCCATTTCCCATTTCCCATCCTCAGCCTTGTTCCTCCTCTCGTCTGTGTTCCATTGTAATGCCAGGATCCTGATCTTGTTCTTCTGCCTAAACACCTGAACACAGTTGCCCACGGTTTATAAGATCACGTGGGAAGGGCTAGCGTGGCAAACACGGCCCTCCCCACGTGGGACCTTTGCCTCTTAAGCTTCACCTGCTGTTCTGCTTTTCCACGTACCCTCCATTGCAGTGACTGTGGCTCCGCACAGCTTCACGGATACACTATGCCCTTTCAAGATGCCACGCTGTTCCTTCAACGTGGGATGCCCTTCCCCTTCTCCATCTGGCAAATGTCTCGTCATTGGAAGACCATTCCAAATATCACCCCAGGAAGACTTCTCATCTTCCCAAGGTGCAGTGAAAACTTCTGCTTCATTACCCGTCAGTGGTAACTGTATACACGTCTTTGGCAGAGCTCGTGTCTAATTGCATCACAATTATAATGTATTGGTTTAGATACTGTCTCCCTCACTATAATATGAATCGTGTGAAACACAAATGACCCCCTTTATCCTTGCATCCCCAGCTCTTAGCACAGTGCCTAGCAAAACATATCTGTGACTAATAACGGCTAACGCTTAATGAGCTTTTACTATGTGCCTGGGCACTGCACTAAGTATCTTTGTGGGTGAGCTTGATTATTTCACTTATTTCTCACACAGCCCTGTGAGGAACATTGTGTTAATGTTTCTGTTTTGCAGCAGAGAAAAATGAGCCTTGGCATAGTTAGAAACTTTCTGGTACAGCTATTTCTGTGTGTTTCATAAAACTGGTAACTGGTAGAACTTCTACTGGAACCTGGATTTATCCACTTGTTGTCCTTTTTTGTTTAAAAACTCTTTGTTTATTTATTTATTTTGAGAGACAGAGAGAAAGAGAGAGAGAGAGAGAGAGAGAGAGAGAGAGAGAGAAGGGGAGGGACAGAGACAGAGAGGGAGAGAATCCCAAGAAGGCTCTGCACTGTCAGTGCAGAGCCCAGGGCGGGGCTTGATCCCACCAACTGTGAGATCATGATGCCAGTCAAAATCAAGAGTCAGATGCTTAACCAACTGAGCCACCCAGATGCCCCTATCCATTTTTTTTCTCCTAATATGAGCTATTAGTATTCCCTGAATGAATGTTTAAATAAATGAATGAATACATGAACACAGTTATTTGAATATTTAAAATGTGTATCTTCAAGCAGCAGACCAGGACCATTTCCTTGGCTTGGTAAAGGGAGAGGAAGCCTCTGGGCAGAGGCGTTAACACGAGCAGAGCCTGAAGAGAAGGGGTGCAGACTCAGAGAAGTGAGAACACGTACCCCAGGATGCAGAGTAGTAAGTGGCCGAGTCAGGATTTGAACTCATGTAGGTTTCCAGTATGGGGTCCCTGAAGCTTGGCTTCTGTTTCCAGCAGCCCCCATCTCCAGGGAAATTCCAACACTAAGCATTTCTGGTTGTAGGTTCAAGCAGTCAAGAGGGAGCCCCCTGTTCCCTGGGGAAGGCCGCTCCTATCTTCACTGCCAACCCCCCACTCTCTCCTTGTCTCCACTTGATGCTGAACATGGCTGGAGAAAGACAGCTGCTGTGTCACCAGGAAGAATCAGTGCTACTTAACAAGCACACGCTTCCCTGGTCTGTTCACTCTTCCAGACGTTTCAAACCCTACCCTCTCTGCTATACCTCTAGTATTCTCTCTCTCTCTCTCAACTCATGAACTTGACTCCTATTACAAGGAGAATTCTTAAACCCTACAGGAAACCTCTGGGAGCTTTGCTGCTTTATTTACCAGCTTACCCACATTGGGCACATGTGTTCTACCTTCCCTCATATTAGTGGTCAGACTCTATACACCCCTACTGGACTGGCCTCTGTTGTGTCCTCTGTCTCGTCCTCTTCCACTGATGAGAACATACATCATCAGCAATTCTTCCCTCTCCCTCGATCAATCATCAATGGGTCACTCTCGTCCACATACACACATGCTGTAATTTCTGCTCCCTGGGGCTTTGCATGTGCCGTTCCCTTTCCTTGCCATGCTGTTCCAGGAAATATTTGCAAAGCTTGTCTCTGTTTCCTTTGGATCTTTGCACAAGTATCCTCTCCTGACCATGATGTTGAAGAGTGCAAAAACTGCAGAGCTACGATCTCCTTTACTTTTGGAAGTAAAAAGAAGGAAAAATGTGAAAACAAAGGAAAGATTTAAATTTTTTTTAAAAAGTGCAAAAATGTCACCCTCCCTATCCTGTTTTAATTTTTCTTCATAGTATTTACCACCACCTGACGTGCTATAGACTATCCATTTGATCTTCCAGGGCAGGGTTTTTTTCTTTTTCTTTTTCTTTTTCTTTTTCTTTTTCTTTTTCTTTTTCTTTTTCTTTCTTTTTCTTTTTCTTTTTCTTTTTCTTTTTCTTTTTCTTTTTCTTTTTCTTTTTCTTTTTCTTTTTCTTTTCCATTGCTGTATCTCAGCATCTAGAACAATGTCTGGCATACAACAGACCCTAATGAATGTTTGTGTAGAAAGACGGCTTCAGTGACTTCCCTTCTCTGACATCCCTGCTGGTTGGTAGCAATGGTGTGATTTTTCCTTACAAAGAGGGACAGCTATTCAGAAGGATATTACCACCCACCTCTTTCACTCAGAAGTTCTTAGAGCAGAGCTTCTTAAACTTTGATGTGCATTTGAATTGCCTGGGAATCTTGTTAAAATTCAGCTTCTGAATTTCTAACCAGCAGCCAGGTAGGTCATGTAGATGCTGGCGATCCAGACCACACATTGAGTGGCAAGGCTGCTCTGCTCATCTTAAGCATGGTTCTGTTTTCTTTTTTTAAGAAATGGAGCGAGTGTACATATTTGCATAGCATATTTACATATTTACAGTGTAAACATGACCCTGAGTTCAAGCAGTTCTGGGGTCAGTGCAGCCATAGCTGCAGGATACTACATTTGTGCCGAGTTTCATCCATCATTATACATGCCACGGGAAGAACTGTTTGTAGTCTGTTGAATGATGACTGTCTGTTGTTCTGGGCAGATTTAGTTTTGTTTGGTTTTGGGGTGTGTGTGTGTGTGTGTGTGTGTGTGTGTGTGCAAGAATATTGTTATTGATGCTAATAAGTTTCCTGGCAATTGTCTGTTGCAATTTGCCATGTTTTGGCATGAAATCAGTACAAAGACAAGTCCTGTCTTTCTGCTCAGGTTATTATTACATCACTTTCCTTCTGTCCAGAGAACAATGTGGAGTGCTTCCTATGATAATCACCGGCATCAATTAGTTTTAAAATCACAGTCAGGGACTCCCCACGCGGAGTGTACAGTTTGTGTGTGCCACAAAGGGACCCGGCTGGGGAAGGGCAAGTGGAGACTGAAAACCAGTCAGCACCCCTTTGCCAGGTCAGGTGCTTTGGCTGGAGTTGCAATGCCTTCTTCACCGAGAGGGGGCGCCTTTTTGCAACTTGAATGAAACTACCTGATGTTTGCTAACTGGTCCTAAAGCTAGAGAGAGCTACAAAGGCAAATAGAGGGCGCTAAGCACAGCACTCTGGTTTTAGGCAAGTGGAGGTACAGGGGGCCACAGTACTTGTCCGGGTTCTTATCGGCATCAGCATGTAACATTTATTGAGGTCTTATGATGCACAAGGCGCTGAACCAATTGTTGTACATACATTGTCTCATTTGTCCCCTACAATGACAACCCCCCAAATTAAGTATTATTATTATTTATGTCATCCTTGCTTATAGAGATGTAAAACTTGGAGAGGTTAAGTGACTTGCCTAGGGTCACGAAGCTACGTTAAGTGTATTTTTACAAAATGTGCATCATGATTCTCAGGTGAGTATTAAATGATCACATGTCAAAGATTTTTAGTCTTTAATTTGTGTGAGAACCAGTAGGATATTAAAGCTTACGCAAAGAGCATTAGAGAATTTAGGTATATGCAGATGATTTAACAAAGAAATACAAGGAAAGCCTGGTAGCCTAGATAATGCCTCCCCACCCTCCAAAGATGTCCACATCCCGATGCTAGAACTTGTGAATACGTCTCCTTAAAGGTAAAAAGAACTTCACAGATGTAATTAAGTTGTAGATTTCGAGATGGGGAGATTATTCTGGATTATCTGGTAGTGCAGTGTCATCACAAGCATCCTTATACAAGGGAGGCAGGAGTGTCCGAGTGAGAGACAGAAGAGCGAAAGCAGAGGTGGAGTGATGCGCTTTGAGGATGGAGGAAGGGGCCACAAGCTACAGAATGTAGGTGACCCTGGAGGCTGGAAAAGGCAAGGAAACACATCCTCTTGTAGAGCCCCCAGAAGAAACCAACCCTGCTGGCACTTGATTTTAGCCCATGAACCTGATTTTGGACTTCTGACTTCTAGAACTAAGATTAGTTTATGTTGTTTTAAGCCCTACGATGTGGTAAATTATCATAGCAGCAGCAGGAAATCAATACAGAAATATTACTGGATTAGATGGAAAGCTGGTTAATGTCCAACAGGGCCATAAACCATAACCCTTGGAACCAATTCTACCACCAGAGTTAAATTATTTGCATCTTAACTGGACCAAAATTTACAAGTTAACCTCTGCCCCTACAGAAACGAAAATTGCCTACTCAGTAGAAAGTCAAGTCCAAAAACTGCACCAAAAGAACACCCAGGAACCTCTTCTGCATATTCCCAAATTTAGGATGCTGTTCTAGAGAGCTACGAAGTGGAGCAGCTAGGATTTGAACCAGGTTCTTCCAAGTGCAGGGCTTATGCTCTTAATTATTAATGGACATACCTTCTCACTAGCATTAGTTGGTAGAGTAGCAAGGCAGTCTGGGACAAAGAAAATTGTGCACAGAAACTGAGAACACAGCTCAAAGATTGCCAAGGTGAATTTACCAACTCATTCATGGTGCTTTGCCTGAACCAAGGACTCATTCCCTTCCTTGTGCCGGTGGTGGGAATTCCTGCTCTAGGGCTGTCTGTCTGGCTCAGTCTGTAGAGCATGCAATTCTTGATCTCAGGGTTGTGAGTTTAAGCTCCATATTGCATGTAGAGATTTGACTAAAAACAAAATCTTAAATAAATTCCTGCTCTAGCTCCCTGAGAACTTAGCATCAAATTTTTAACAGGTGGTTTAGATAGGTTCCCGGTTGGCATAACTTGAGAGATGCAGTGCAAAGCTTGAATCCGCAACCCCCACCCGCCCACCTTGCTCAGGAGAAAAGGTCCCTGAAAGTCCCTTCTTTAAAAATATATTATGTGGTTAGGCATCATGGCACCTTGCCTAGTAAATGCTTGATAAAAGCTTGACTTGCATGTGGTTTGGGGGAAGGGAGAGGTGAAAACTTTGGGGTCGGGGAAGAGCTAGCAGGAGCAAATGAGTTCTTGGCACTGGCATGGTACTTCTAAGAGATGGTGCAGTGAAGGTCCCAACTGAGGTTAGGAACTTTCATAGGGAAGTTGGACCTGTGGTTGGACAGGTGAAGTGTGGCCAGTGTCTTGAAAGAGGGCTGGAAAATGTAAGTTTACCTTTTAAGGCAATTATTCTAGACACTGATTAAGTCTTAGAACAAACTGGGGAGAATTAAGAAATACTAGTTCACTGACCCTACATGAGTTTTCTAGGGTTGCCATGACAAAGTACCACAAAGTAGGTAAGCAAAAACTTACTTTCTCATAGTTTTGAAGGCTAGAAGTTCAAGATAAGTTTTGTTTTTTTTTAAATTTTTAAAGTTTATTTACTTATTTTGAGAGAGAGAGAGAGAGCATGCACGAGCAGGGGAGGGAAAGAAAGAGAGGGGGAGAGAGAGAGTCCCAAGCAAGTTCCATGCTCAGCACAATGCGGGGCTCATATTAGACACTTTCTTGAGGTTTCTTTCAGTTCTAAGATTTCTTATTCTGGAGGCAGTTGTAAGGTTAGTTTACGGTGGTGCTGAGTGTTGGAGGAGACAGGAGGAGAGTCACTTGGCGCTAATGGCCACCACTGCAGCCAGCCCAGCCCCCACCACCATTATCACCATTAGCAGCATCACCAACACCACTAGGTCCGCCACCACGTTAAATGTTTATTTATTTTGAGAGAGAGGAAGAGCCTGCACACGAGTGGGGAAGGGGCAGACAAAGAAGGACAGAGAGAATCCCAAGCAGGCTCCATGCTGTTTGCACAAAGCCTGCTGCAGGGCTCAATCCCACAAACCGTGAGATCATGACCTGAGCCAAAACCAAGAGTTGCAGTCTTCACCGACTGAGCCACCCACGTGCCCCTTCACCACCATTATTACAAGCATCATCACCATTGCCAGTGCTGTCTCTATGCCTGCTGCCATCGCCCCTCTGCCACAGGCATCAGCACATCGTCATGGAGAGCACCTCCGTCAAACTACCATCCCACGTGCCTGTGCTCCATATTTCCCCTTCCAAGGGACTGAAATGCTCCAGTTTAAGGGTGGGGCATGACCCTTCTTTTAATTTTTTCATTTAGGACTCGGCAGTAAACAGTGACATAACATAAACCTAACTAAACATGGATTGAGCAAAACAGAAACTTACTGGCTCGTGGAAGTGAGAAGACCAAGGGCAGCTCTGGCTTCAGGCATGGCAAGATTCAGGGCTCCCAGATATAATCACGTGTCTCTGCCTGCCGCATGCTTTGTGCTCTGTTGGCTCGGTCTCAGGCTCCCTGAGGGGGTAAGATGGCAGGTCTAGCCTCTTGTGTCCTCTCAGATTTCTGGTACAATAAGAAAGAAAGGCATAGCATTCAATAATTCAAAAAATACTTATTGAGGGGCTACTACATGTCAAGGGCTCCTCTACGTGCTGGGGATGTAGAGAGAAAGAGGTAGAAGAGCTTTGGGTCATCCTGGGGCTTTCACACGAGAGCCCTTGGGGGCTCTGATTGGACTGTCTTTGGACACGTGTTGTCTGTGGACGAATCACTGTAGCCAGGAGTATGTGATACGCTAATTGGCTTGGACTGGGTCACGTGCCCCACTTACCAAATGCCAGTTACTTTTTGAGTGTCGGGCACTCAGTCATAGTGATATTTGTGGTGTGCTCCCAGGGCATAACCCAGGGACTTGCATAATAATAAGCAAATGAGAAATGACATGAAACCAGTGAACAACTGAGTAAGCAAAAGAGAGAAAGCGTGATAGGCAAATGTAAAAAACACATTAAAAGCGGACAGATCTGAACAAGTCAAACCATACAATGATGGCCATCAGTTGCCAGAGAACAGATATAGTATTCACTGTAGATTATTTGCCACAAATACTTGCGCTGTGTTTTTCTTATCAGGATAAGAAAATCCTGCTCATTATTCTGGGCAGCATTAGAAACAAAAGGAAACTTACTTGTAGTTACTTTCAGAGTTGCCCTTGGGGCCAATAAAACCCAGGGTCACTCTGGGTCTAGCACTTTGAGGAGCTCGTGAAAGAAGAATTGGAGACAGCTCACAGCTGGCAGCTAAAATATGTTGATGTCATTATGTAAATGTCTGCTACCTTCACTTTTCCTCTTTCACTGTCTCTGCCTGCTATGGGCGCCTGGGAAACATTTCTCCCCAGTGCCTGGTGTTCTCGGGCAAAGCTTTCAATTCCTTTGATAGAGGCTGCCCTCTGTGTTCCTTTTATGCATATTTCAATTGGTAAAAAAAAAAAAAGTACAAGTGAAGAAAAAAGTCTAGAAGAAAAATTTACACCTCTAAAACTTAGCATGTATAAGAGCCTTTCACCGGTCCTGGATTCTAAAAGTTTGGTTCCATCTATCTTGTACAACACCTAGATGGGTCAGCACTTGAAGGAATGTGTGTGATTTTAGTCATTCCGCCACTCAAGGAAGGACATGTAGAGGACACATCAGAAGGGGCAAACTAAATTATTAAGAGGAATCTACATCTGAGCAAGAGCTCAAAAGGTATGGATTCAAGTATGGAAAGACCAAAGCTTTGAAGAAATAAGCAAATGCTATGAATTCACGAAAGACATAGAAAATATGTCTGTAAATAAACTTGTTGACCAAATTTCAATGGACCCAAATAAGAGGGGCACCCATGAAGTTTCAAAGGGCTAAAAGAATTACAAATATTGAGTGTGAGTGTTTTAAACAATGGAGATAAACACATGAAATTCAGTGACTTTAGAAGGAACAGTGTTTGAAAAGATAAAGTCCTTAAGAATTTGCGTAAATTCATGGACGACAGACCAAGAGTGAATCTCCCGACCCTGGAGGACTGTCTAGATGAAGCCCTGCCAACAAAGGACAATCGCGTCCACCCTCAATGCTTCTGTCAGAGATGGAGCGTAAGACAAGTGCGCAGAAGGATCACGGGCAGGCTCGGGACAGCTCCCAGCAATGCTTTGAGAATAAACAAGGAGATCTGCTGATTATTTGAGGGTTTGGGTTTTTTGTTTTGTTTTTGTTTTGACACGGAGGGTTATCATTAGAGTTAACACCATGAATAAATGATTAAGCAAATGATAAATGAAAATGACGAATAGAGGGCTTTTTGTAACTTTTAATTTTGAAATAACTATAGACTCATAGGAAGTTGCGAAAAATAGCACAGTCACATATGTCCTTCACCCAGCTTCCCCTAATGGTGATAACAAGCTGTAGTATGATATCAAAACCAGGACATTGACATTAGTATATTACCGTTAACTAGACTACAGACCTCATTTTGTTTTTATAATTTTTTTGATTTTATATATAGTTTATTATGAAGATGACATTGCCACAAATGTATTTTATAAATTATAATGAGTATGTCAAAGTCTGCTATAAATTTTTTATTCCTCACCACCAAAGAACAAAAACCCTATGAGCTGTGGCTAAGAAAGTAATCATTGTTATAATCCATTCTGGATTCTTATTCCTCCAAATTTTATTAACCCTCCTTGATACGCTTTACACCACTTGCGTACTAAAACATATGGAACGTTTCATGAATTTGCGTGTCATCCTTGCACGGGGGCCATGCTAATCTTCTCTGTATCGTTCCAATTTTAGTATATGTGCGGCCGAAGCGAGCACATTTTATAATTTTTTTAAAACTAGGCTTCATGCCCAGGGTGGAGCCCACCATGGGGCTTGAACTCACAGCCCTGAGATCAAGACCTAGGCTGAGATCAAGAGTCAGACACTTAACCGACCTAGCCACCCAGGTGCCCTTGTTTTTATCATTTTTGAAGACTGCATTCATTTGTGTGTGTCCGAGTCTATGTAATTGTATTTCGTGAATAGATTCATATAACTACTATCACAATCAAGACACAGAGCCGCTTTGTCACCATGGAAGAACTCCTTCATGCTACCTCTTGTATTCCCACTTTCCTATCCTTTCCCTCCCCTGGCAACCATCAATCTACTCTCCATTTCCATGCGGGGGTTTTGGGTCATTTTTTTATAATGTTACAGAAGTAGAGTCATACTTCAAAAGGTATGCAACTTTTACAGACTGACTTATTTCATTAAGCATAATGCCCTCGAGGATCATTCAGGTTGTCGCACGTACCAATACTTCATTTTTCTTGTTGAGCAGTATTCCATCCTTGTGCATGTCTCAGAGTTTGCTCTACCACTCACCCAGAAAAGAACATTGCAATTGTTTTCAGTATTTTGCTAGTTTAAATAAAGCTGCTATGAACATTTGTGTACATGTTTCTGCATGAATATAAGTTTTCATTTCTCTGGGATACATGCCCAAGGAGTGTGATTACTGGGTTATACGGTAAGCGCATGTTTGGTTTTATAAGAAACTGCCAAACTGTTTCCCATAGTGGTTGTACCATTTTACGTTGCCGTTAGCGATGCCTCAGAGATCCAGTTTCTCTGTGTCCTCACCAGCTTTTGATACTATCACTATTTTTTTTATTTTAGCTATTTGAATAGGTGTGTAGGGATATATAATTGTGGTTTTAATTTGCGTTTTCTTAATGGCTACTGATGTTCAATAGCTTTTCTTGTGCTTACTTGCCATCTGTAACTCCTCTCTTTTGCAATATTTGTTCATGTGTTTGGGCCATTTTCTTATTTGATTCTTTGCTTTTATAGTGTTGAGTTTTGAGAGGCCTTTATATAGTTTTCATACAAGGCATTCATCAGATATGTGACTTGCAAATATTTTCTCCCACGCTGTAGTTTATTTGTTTATCCTCTAAACAGGGTCCTTCGCAGCACAAAACGAGTGGAGGTTTTAAATTCCCATTTAGAAAAGCCTGACCTCTACTTGAGAGTGCTGGACACGGTCACTCCATTGGTTGCTGCTCCTGAGGGCAGATCATGGGTCTCATTCCCATTTAGGTGTGCTCCTTCAGCTTTAAAATGGCTGACCCTCCACCCCCCATGCCCCCGCCCCCCAGGGGTTAACTCTATTCAGTGGCCACAAATCAGTGTTTTTCAGAACATCACAAAAAGATGAGCTGTGAAAGAGTGGTCCACCACTGAGAGAACGGTTCAAAGGGCATGTCCTCACTGATCCAGGAAGTGAGTCTGGAGCATCATCCCTTCTTAGAAAACTGGAAAATGCACCATCACCAGTATGGAGTGATGAAAGCCAGCATTCCTAATGTCAGGAGAGTTCTCAGGCCATTTCACCACAACATCAAGTAACAAACAGACTTGAATTCATTCAGTGGATTTAGCCAAAGAAGAGGGCCAAAATACACATGGAATTCAAAACCCGAAATAATCTCCAGTTTGAGTCATCCAATGCACTTGTCTACATTGATTGCATTCACCAGATAAAAGCCAGCTCTACTCCATGAGGCAAACGCAGCCTCAGCTCAGGTTAAGGGTTGCTGCCACGGGGACTACAAGAGTAGAGATTTTCTGACACACTGCTGGCATGAAAGGAACGGATTACAACTCCATCTTATGTAAATTTCCACTGGGGGAAAAAAGATTAAAAGGAAAATAATCATGCTTTAGTCATTTTCATTTAGGGTAATAAGATCCTTTAATTCCTTCTTGGAAAAAGAGGCAACAGCTGTCCTGTCATAAATGGTAGGACACTTCACTTGACGTTTTGCAGGAAACCAATCTTTAGCTGAAATTTTGACCTAATGTTTGCACCAAGTTATGTTTTTAAGAGAAAGATAGATTTTCTTTAAATATATGACATAAGCCAATTGGCCCCAGAATGAAGAATTAAGTACACATTGTACCAACCTCGATGTCTGAAGCAGACAAAGAAATCTTATTCTTCCTGCTTCTCCTGTCCAGGCTGAGCTGTTTGGAAGGAGGGTGAGCTATTAGGTAAATACTGTTTCACAGCGTTGGATGTTTGCTTTTGTGACTTTCGTTGTCATTCCGTTTTGGCTGCAGCCCCCAACTCTGATGTGACAGTGCACCGCACCCGGCCCTCAGCCCCTGTGGTCACTTGAGTGAATGACTGCGTCTCCTGTGCACGGCTCTTTGATATAGGTGCCATCGTTATTGTTACTGCCATTTGCAAATGGGTGGGCTTCTCCTCAGGCAGGGTAACTTGCTCAAGGTGTCAAAGCTGCTAAGTGGGAATACCAGGATTGGAACTCTGAAGTTCATATTCTCCGCCCACTCTTGGCCCCTGTTAAGCTGAATGTCCATCTTTAATTTCCACCTGTAGCCCAGAATAATAGCTACTCATTATTGTTTTTCTCAGGGGCACAGAAGTCTGGACTGTTTTTTAGGTGAGTCCCCTGGAGAAGTTTATCTTATTTTGGGAATACTACTGGCAGCTGAGGATGGGGGAAATTTTATTTTTCCCTGACCTCCTCTGGGTTCTACAAGGAAGAGAAAAAAATTTGTGAAGGGATAATACAGAAATTATCTCTCTCTTTGCTCAGCTAATGGGTAAGTGATTTGCCAGCTATTAGGTTTAGGGGACTAACCTCTCAACTTCCAGAGATGGGGCCCAGTGTCCAGGAACACCTGCCTGAGGGCCCAGAAGGAGCTGGGAGTCAAGTGCACAGCTCAGATTCCCTAGGAGAGCCCAAACTCATGTATCAGGGGCATCTAATACCCATGATTTTGTCTGTCAGTTTTGTTCACTGCTGGATCACTGGAACCTAGACTGGTGCCTGGCCAGGTAGTGGCTTCATAACATTTGTTGAATGAATAAATGAATGCAGGAAAGAATAAATGTATCAGATGCTGGAAGAACTTCCTATTTCTTCAGTCTCCATGAAAATGAAGGAGATGGGGAGTCCTGCCAGCATCTGATACATTTAAAGACTTTCCTGGGAATTTTAGAATTACGGAGAAAGCAAGTTCTTTTTGGAGACAGTTGGCTTTAAGTATCACATTAGTCTGGAGCTGTGAGAGACTACCTTCTCTAGGAGGAGAGCCTGCTTGAGAATAAAGTCAGAACATGGAAAAGCAGAGTGGAGAGACATGTTGTTATCATGGTACCCCTGGATCTAGCCATATCTGAGACTTAAATTAATCCTGACTCTAAAGTTGTATGAGCTGGTAATTTCATGTCTGTGTGGATTCCCTGTACGAATGCCTATTAAATTTGATTTTTTCCTTTTCTTTCTTCTTCTTTTTTTTTAAATCTAAGTAAGCTCCACACCCAGTGTGGGGTTTGAACTCATAACTCTAAGATCAAGAGTTGCATGCTTTACTGACTGAGCCAGTCAAACCCTGATTTTTGCCTGTTAATCTGTATCATGTCAACCTGATTCTAAGTCTAGCTAGAAGGACCATAGGACAGAGGAAGTTCTGCCTCCCAGACAGCCGGTGGAGTTGGCAGGATGATGTTAACTTGCTGGACACCACTTACCCTGGACTCTGCTGGAGCTGAGAGATCCTTGGGACATCTGACAAGTAGCTGGCAGAAGGTGAGATTTCGTACCATATCACCATGTTAGCTTTCAAGAATCTCCATCTGCAGAATCCAAAGGAGCAAGAATGGTGAGAGTCCGTTTCTCTCTTTCAAAATTTAGGTTAGCAATAGAAAATATTTGTGGAACTAGTTCCTTGGGCCTAGTGACTCTTTGGCTAAACTTGGTAGAGTACTTTTTGGTTACTGATCCATTTCCTCCCAGATATGGTCTTTGTATTTTTTTGTCTGTGTCACGTGATGTGCACATGAGGTAAAGGTTATTGCAAAGGGCCATCCTGGAAGCCAAAGCTGCAAAATTGGTGGGCACAGGTGAAGCACTTAAAAGCTGTTAGAGTGCTCACCACTTCAAGAAGACTCCCGTCATAGGATAAATTGGTCGTGGAATGGATTAGGTTGATACTAGGTCACCTACCAACCTCAAGAAAACTTCTGTGGGGGCACATGACTGGCTCATTCAGTAGAGCATGCAACTCTTGATCTTAGGGTCATGAATTTGAGCCCCATGTTGGGGGTTAGATTATGTTTAAAATAAAAAAAAAGTATTTAAAACTTATTTTAAAAATCCCAAAATATCATTAAAAAAAGAAAAATAAGAAAACTTCCATGCATCAAGGTACACTGTAAAACATCACACAGTCTCCAACCCCCTGGCACATCCCTTTTAGGTAGTAGCATGGTTCCAAGAGACTCAGGCTTGACCAAGACTGTTGATATGCATATATTTTCCTTTTGTCTCATTCTATATCCTCAGAGCTTGGCTTTGTGACCAATGAGAACATTCTCTTTGTTTTCCACCATTGTAGGGTGCACTTACTGGGGTGCACTTTGGTGGCCAAACAGACTGGGGAACCAACTCTGACTCTCTCTCTCTCTCTCTCTCTCTCTCTCTCTCTCTCTCTTTCTGTCCAACTGTGCCAGCTCTCAGGGGTGTTTGTCATGAGAGGTTCCAGCCCATAGGAACTTTTGTTGTCTAAACTTTTGTTGCTTGTTAGTGCTGGAAAGTCCCATTCCAGTATTGCCTACCTGGTGTTGCAGGTTAGCAAGTCTGTGACCGGAGGCATCTCACAATTTTGTGAGACCTGAGACACCATTTTCACCACATCATTCTTACCATCTGTGCAATGAAGATATTTGCTCTCTTAGGCTACTTTTGGGAATGAACTTTTGGATTGTGGAACTGTATCACCTATGCCCTCTTTGGATGCATCTTGCACCTTTGGTAAACCCTTTAAGCCTTATTGGTTTGAGTTGCTGTTAGATCCTACTTGCCAATGGCCAGATGATGGATCCTTTAAATTGGCTGTATTTAAAAGAAAATATTCTTTATAGAAAGCTTTCGGTTTTCTTAGTAGTATAATGGCTAGCGTTAGGGACTCCCTTGACAAGATAAAATGACAGAAATTAGGCTTAAGACTCAGAAATAAATGTCCATATCCAATGTAAATTTCCCTTAAAATCTGGCCTCATTTGCCTACAGGGCCTCATCTGCCCTATGAGATTTACAGGGAGCACTCAGCTCTAATCTCTAGGTTCAAAGTGTACAGGTTGCTCATGTAAATGCTGAAAGCCAGAAAATAAATTTAACAAAAGTATCTGAGACTGGCTCCTACCTTCCAGGGGTTGAGAATTGGGCTCTGCCAGCTTTGGGCATTCATATGCGATGCCCTTTGCAGGTGCATCCTAGACACCCTTCCACCCCCCAGTGCCAAGGAATTTGTGTCTCCTGGATAGTGGCGATATCTTTTTAAATTATAAGCCCTTTTACTTCCACTTTTAAAATGTCCTACAAAATTCAGAGAGAAATTTAAAAGGTTAATGACTTATTCACTACTTTCCCTTCAGAGGAAAAGGGGACCAACATTTCTCCTCGTCCCTCCTACAAATGATCTGTGAAAAGACCAGTGTTACGGACTAATAGAAACCAAGGTTGAATTAGAAAGCTCTTACTGAAATGCTTTATACAGACAAAAATCTTTTGATTCCAATTTTAGTTAAAAATCTAATATAGGGAAGCAGATTTTGTTAAAAAGACAGGCCAATCGCTTAATACTCAGGCTGTAATCTAGTTCTTTGGGCAATTAAAAACAACTCATTGTCGGGGCGCCTGGGTGGCGCAGTCGGTTAAGCGACCAACTTCAGCCAGGTCACGATCTCGCGGTCCGTGAGTTCGAGCCCTGCCTCAGGCTCTGGGCTGATGGCTCAGAGCCTGGAGCCTGTTTCCGATTCTGTGTCTCCCTCTCTCTCTGCCCCTCCCCCGTTCATGCTCTGTCTCTCTCTGTCCCAAAAATAAATAAACGTTGAAAAAAAAAATTAAAAAAAACAAAAAACAACTCATTGTCTTGCAAATCTATATGAGACCCGAAATGGAACTACAGAAACGAGTCAAGTCCCACCTATTTACCAATCCCTAAACTTGTCTATTCCTCTTAAATGTTTGTGGATATTGTAAAAAAAGATCAAGATTGGAACAAAATTGTCCTGTACTTAGGAGAAAGGAAGGTGAATTTTAAATCGCAATTACCCTGAAACTCTGGGAAAAAAACAAACAAACCCAAAAACTGTTTTGCACTCTTTCTGTGCCATGAAACTATAAATCTTACATCTTTAAAAAAAAAAAAACTACCTGAAACTGAAGAAATAAAAGGGGAAAAGAGTTAAAAAAAATACTAACTCGGGGAGCCTGGGTGGCTCAGTCAGTTGAGCGGCGACTTCGGATCAGGTCATGATCTCACAGTCCGTGAGTTTGAGCCCCACGTTGGGCTCTGTGCTGACAGCTCAGAGCCCAGAGCCTGCTTCAGATTCTGTGTCTCCCTCTCTCTGTCCCTCCCCTGCTCATGCTTTTTCTCTTTCTCTCTCAAAGAATAAATAAACATTAAAAAAAAAAATACTAACTTCTAGAATGGCTTTTGTGCCAGACACTAGCATCTCTTAGACAGATATGCTCCAAATCTTTACCTTGGATAAAATGTAGATGCTTTCTCTCTGCCTTGGTGATGTAAATTTTCTGCCCCCATCTTTTAGAGGGCCTAAGAGCAATTCTTTGAAATAGAAAGGATTAGGAACTTTGGTGAAGCATTTTTCATTAAAGAGAGAGAGAGAGAGAGAGAGAGAGAGAGAGAGAGAGAGAGAGAAAGGGAGAAAGGGAGATACTTGGAAATTGAGCTTTTAATGTCTTTCCCACAAATAGTAGCAAAAACAAAATCTAGAAGATTATTTGCATCTCGTCTGTATTTCCATCCATCTCGTCTGTATGTGTATCTATCTGTGTTATATTTTTTCTACCTCTGGATGCTATTGCTAAAATTCATTTGTATAAGAGCTCTATTTAGTTGGTTTGAAGGCAAGCCCTTGTAAGAATCGGGCATTCCAAAAGTCAAACTAACCCAAATGTTTTTTCAAGTTCACATGAATCTGGGATAGTATTTGGTACCAAAGCCAATTTAAGGCTGTTGGCTTAATTAAAATAAAATTGTCTTTAGAGTTATGCATTAAAATGTAAGGCTTTTATTTTACCCATGTTTAACAAAGGTCAAATGGGTTCTTATTGTCTCTGTTGCAAATTTGTCAAAAAAAATTAGGATAATGGTTGACTTTGTCTAATGCCTCATGAAATTTTGTGGGTAATCTAAACATAATTGTTAAGAACAAGTAGATTAAATAGATGTAAATAAGATTAAAATGTTTATAGGTAAACTTTTGGGTGGTAACCTGAAATTTTGGCATTTTGCTAAGTTAAATGATGAGCTGAGTGTGAATAGCTAGATCATTTCTAAATAAGATAAAATAATGAAATATTAAGTACTAAACATAGGTTTGTCTGTTTTTTGCCTTATTGCAGACAAACTAAAGATGAATACAGTTCTATTAGTAAACTTTGTGCTTTATTAAAAAATTATATTATGGAAAATATATATTTTTAGAAATTATAAAATATACTCATAAATTTGCTAACCAAAAATACTGGTGTAAGAAACGATTCACAATTATTCACTATTTAGTTTACACTAGAAATGAAGGTTCCTAAGTGTGACGAACTCTAATAAATGAAATTGAGACCACTAGAAATAAGAGAACTCTGCATACAGGCAAAGTAAGATATGTGTTTTGGGGAAAAATATGTGGAATGGGAATATGTTTTTGTTGAGGGAAAAGAAAGTGAAATGAGACTAGTTATTTAAAGAAGAAAAGCTTAGGACAAACTGAGTATAAACAGGAAAGTTGCAGAAGTTTTCTGGGAAAGGAATCTTTAAAAGGGAATTCTGTGTGTGGTCTACACTGGTGAAAATTAGAATACATTTAAGTAAGTAAATTAATTTTCATACAAAAAATACACTGGTGCAAAAATTAAAATTTTTGTTTTCTCTTTGTTAAAAGAAAAATGTTTTTTTTTAAAAAAACTATTGATCTGTTCTTAATAATAAATTGTAAATGTTGTTTTCTTTAACGTTATCTGCCTAAAAAGCAAGGAATCTGATTTGCCAAAATAATTTCCTGTGTTTAATCAGGACTTTGATTCACTTAAAAAACAACACAGAACAATAACAACAAAAAAACCCTAACTATATTTTGTTCATAAGTATGTAACTTTATGTGTTTGTTTTTGATATCTTTTGTTGTCACTTTGGTGAAATGCATAATTACATGTTGTTTTATAATCTGTGATCCTATTTAATCAAAAGTTTTGATTTTTTGGACATACTTCTCAAAATCAAATTCTAAAATAAATGTTAAAACATTTTTTTTAATTAAAAAAATTAAAAATAATTTTTTTAATGTTTACTTATTTTTGAGAGAGAGAGAGAGAGAGAGAGAGAGAGAGAGAGAGTACATGAGTAGAGGAGGGGCAGAGAGAGAAGGAGAGAGAGAATCCAAAGCAGGCTCCACATTGTCAGCAGAGAGCCTATCATGGGGCTCAGTTCTACAAACCTTGAGATCATATCCTGAGCCAAGATCAAGAGTAGGCCACTTAACTGACTGAGTCACCCAGGCACCTCTACAGGCAGTAATTTCTTTGACATCAACCATAGCAACTTCTTTCTAGATATGTCTCCTGCAGCAAGGGACACAAAATCAAAAATAACTATCGGGACTACATCAAAATAAAAAGCTTCTGCACAGTGAAGGAAACAATCCACAAAACTTAAAGGCAACCTGTGGAATGGGAGAAGATATTTGCAAATGACATATCCGATAAAGGGTTCATATCCAAAATGAAAAAATGAACTTATAAATGTAAAAAGAACTTATAAAACTCAGTGGTGCCTGGTTGGCTCAGTGAGTAGAGTATGTGACTCTTGATCTTGGAATCATGAGTTCAAGCCCCACATTGGGTGTGGAGCTTACTAAAAATAAATAAATAAATAAATAAATAAATAAATAAATAAATAAATAAAAAGCAAACAAACTTGAAAAACTTGATACTCAAAAAAAAATCCAATTACAAAATGGGCACAAGGCATGCAGATGGCCCATAGATACATGAAAAGATGTTCAACATCATTCATCTTCAGGGAAATGCAAATCAAAACTACAATGAGATATTACCTCACACTTGTCAGAATGGCTAAAGTCAACAACCCAAGAAACAGCAGGTATTGGCAAGAATGTAGAGAAAGGGGAACCCTCTTATGCTGTTGGTGGGAATGCAAACTGATGTAGCCACTCTGGAAAACGATATGTACTGTCCTCAAAAAGTTAAAAATAGAACTACCCTGGGGTGCCTGGCTGACTCAGTCAGAAGAGCCTGTGACTTTTGATCTCAGGGTCATGAGTTCAAGGCCCATATTGGGGGTAGACTTTACTTAAATAAAATTTTAAAAAAGAATACAAAATCCTAATTCAAAGGATACATGCACCCTGATGTTTATAGCAGTATTATCTACAACAGCCAAATTATGGAAACAGCCCAAGGGTCTACATATTGATGAATGGATAAAGAAGATGTTGTATATATATATACAATAGAATATTATTCAGCTATAATCTCTCTCTCTCAAAATAAAAAAAGTAAACATTTAAAAAATTAAAACAAAAGTTACTGCCTATGTTCTCTCCTAGGATTTTTATGGTTTCATGTCTCACATTTAGGTCTTTAATCCGTTTTGAATTTTTCTTTCATTCTTTTGCATGTTGCTGTCCAGTTTTCCAAGCATCATTTGTTGAAGAGACATTCTTTTGCCCATTGGATATCCTTTTCTGCTTTGTTGGAGATAAATTGAGCATATAATTGTGGGTTCATTTCTGGTTTCTATTCTGTTCTATTGACCTATGTGTCTATTTATGTGCTGGTGCCATACTGTTTTGAACACTATAGCTTTGTAATTGAACTTGAATTGTGATGCCTCCAAAAAAAAATTGTTTTTGTCTTTCAGAATTACTTTGACTACTTAGGGTCTTTTGTGCTTCCATACAAATTTTAGGATTGTTTACTCTGGGTCTGTGAGAAATGCTGCTGGTATTTTGATAGGGATTGCATTAAATGTGTAGATTATTCTGGGTAGTGTAGACATTTTGACCACATTTGTTCTTCCAATCCATGAGCATGGAATGTCTTCCCATTTCTTTGTGTCTTCTTTAATTCCTTTCATCAGTGTTTTATAGTTTTCAGAGTACAGGTCTTTCACCTCTTTGGTTAGGTTTATTCCTATGTATCTGCTTGTTTTTTGTGCAATTGTAAGTGGGATTGATTTCTTAATTTCTCTTTCTGGTGTTTCATTATTGCTGTATAGAAATGCAACAGATTTCTGTACATTGATTTTGTATCCCGAAACTTTACTGAATTAGTCGATCATTTCTAGCAGTTTTTTGGTGGAGTCTTTTGGGTTTTCTATATATAGTATCATGTCATTTGCAAATAGTAAAAGTTTTTACTTCTTTCTTTCTGATTTGGATGCTTGTACTTCTTTTTGTTGTCTGATTGCTGAGGCTGGGACTCTCACTACTATGTTGAATGTAAGTGGTGAGAGTGGACATCCCTGTCTTATTACTGACCGTAGAAGTAAAGCTCTCAGTTTTTCCCCATTTAGGATGATGTTAACTGTGAGTTTTTCACATATGGCCTTTATGATGTTGAGTTATACTCTCTCTAAGCCTACTTTGTTGAGTGTTTTTATCATGAACGGATGTTGTGCTTTGTCAAATTATTTTTCTGCATCTATTGAAATGATCATATGGTTCTTATCCTTTCTTTTATTAAGGTGATGTATCATGCTGATTAATTTGTGAATATTGAACTACTCTTGCAACCCAGGAATAAATCCCACTTGATTGTGGTGAATGATTTTTTAATGTACTATTGGATATGATTTGCTAGTATTTTATGGAGAATTTTTACATCTATATTCATTAGAAATACTGGCCCGTAGTTCTCTCTCTCTCCCTCTTTTTTTTTTTTTTTTTTTTTTTTGTGATGTCTTTATCTGGTTTTGGTATCAGGATAATGCTGGCCTCATAGAATAAATTTGGAAATTTTCTTTCCTTTCCTATAGAATAAAATCTTTTGAGCACAATCTGAGCTGTTCCAGAGTTCCTGGAAGATTTCAAAGATTTTATGAAAAATTAGACATATCTGGTACATTAAATTAAATAGGAAGCATTGTCAAATAAGTGATACTAATCTCTGTGAAGATTATATTTGTGTAGATACGTAATTAAAATAAGTGTTCTAAAAACTGTATAAAACTATAAATTGAATATCCTGATATATTATTATCTTGAGTGTTGTATGCCATAGAAATAACTAAATTTCTTTGCCAATTGCATCATAATGAACTCTTATCAAATCTTTAGCCTTTGGGGCACCAGCTGGCTCAGTTGGAAGAGCATGTAACTCTTGATCTTGGGGTCATGAGTTTGAGACCCATGTTGGGTGTAAAGATTACTTAAATAAATAAAAGTTAAAAAAAAATCTTTAACCCTGGCCATTTTTTTAAAGTTTATTTATTTATTTTGAGAGAGACATGGAGAGTGAGAGTGGGGGAGGGGCAGAGAGAGAGAGGAAGAGAGGGAGAATCCCAAGCAGGCTCCAAGCAGCCAGTGCACAGAGCTGTGCAGAGCCTGATGCAGGGCTGGAACCCATAAAACCGTGAGACCATTGACCTGAGCCAAAATCAAGAGTCAGACACTGAACCAACTGAGCCACCCAGATGCCCCAACCGTGGCCATTTTAAGTCTTGTCCTTTACTTTCCTGTTTACATGGATACTATTACAAATGTGTTTTATCTTCAGTGAGACTTAGAGAAAAACAAACAAACAAACTCTTGAGTACCGGTTTCTAATAACCTTAAAATCATAAAACTGACTTAAAGAATTTCCGAAACTAATGAAAAATCTGGATTCAAGCAAAACAACAATCAATAACATGGGACTGAATAAACTAAAGAGGGGAATAGTAATTGTTATGACTTTGTTTAAAACGTTGGTGATTTTTTAAAATGTTTCCTTTTTTTGTGTGGATGTAAGGAAATCTTTTCTCTTTAACTGACCTATAGCAATTTGATAAATTATACCATTATAAGCAGAATTGAAACATTTTTCTTCTTACCTGAATTCTCTAGAATTCAAAAGCTCAGTGAGTATTTTTGTAAATTTTTTAAAGGTTTATTTATTATTTTGAAAGATAGTGTACTAGTGGGGGAGGGGCAGAAAGAGAGGGAAACACAGAATTGGAAGCAGGCTCCTGGCTCTGAGCTGTCAGCACAGAGCCTGACACCGGGCTTGAACCCACAGGCTTGAACTCATGACCTGAGCTGAGGTCAGTTGCTTAACCGACTGAGCCACCCAGGTGTCCCTCAGTGAGCATTCATATATATATATATATATATATATATATATATATATATATATATATATACATACATATATATATACACACACACTTAGTGTCCTTATATTTTTATGGCAATATACTTAATTATATTAGTTCAATAAGAATCTGTTCTCCTTGTAACCATTGGAAACATTGGTTATATTATCAAGGTTTTTACTGGAATGTGCTATTTGAGACATGTATAGACTCAGATATGACCAGACAGATGTAAGGGACTAATGTTGACTTTACAGGGCCAGTAGAACCCCTTGGAGATGTTGGCTTGATACCTTACTTACAGTTTCCAGCAGCCTTACCAGGTACGTAAAGAAGGTCACTTCCTGGCAGGTGCAGGAGCCTCAGGATATGTTGGGGACCTGGAAGAGAGAGGAATTCATCCAAATCTATAGATATAGTAGGCAAACTCTGGCAAGTATTTGATGCAAGTATTGGTTTGGCTTCTAGCTTTGAGAGGCTTTTAAAATTCAACCTTGAAATTCCTTGTGAAAAATTCTAGCAAAGCAGATTTAAAGGAACTCGTATGGCCAATCACTATTCTTGGTGTGCTTATGCATATAATTAGACCAAGTTGTTAAAAACTAGACTTATCTTGCAAAAACATATTAATATGGCCATCTTTGGTAAAAATGAGGGTGATTATAGAAAGAAAAAAAGTTTCAATAACATATCTGAGTAAATATTAGATTCTAATACTGTTCGTTACAAATTAGACCAGATCCTGATTTCTTCTGGAACCCGACTACCACTCTCCAAACTAACATTTCTTATCTTTCTGCTACCCTTGAGCTGGATTAATTTGAGAACTAAAAGTGCCCTTTTCCCTGAAGGCTTGCAGACTGAATATGAATAACTTGGTTGTAAACTTCAGAGAAAAGACCACAACGGCTTACATGTAGGCTGTCTTCGTGCCTGTTGCTGTGTGGGACGTTCAAAGATCTCCAGACATTTGAACTACAAACCAGGAAAACCTGTTGACTGTCACTGCCTGAAGATGCTTTGGGCTTAACATGTAGAAATCTCCACCAGTCATCCTCAGGACTCAAAGACTGATTTATATTATGACCTAATCACTAACCAAGGTTTTTCTTTTGTGTCCAAAGAAATACCTCTCGTTTAATACCTGATTTCTTGAATCATAGACTTACGGTTCTAAGACTTGCTTAATGAGATGGAACAATTTACTAGCTCAATTTTTAATACGTGGAACTTCCAGAGAAATTCCAGATGGGGGAGCTGTAGGGGCCCGGGGCAGGCTTCCCACAAATGTGCCACTTTGACATGACGATTATTTCGAGTGAAAAGTAATAAAAACCCAGCAGATGCAGGAAAGGTGTCCTGCTTCTCCCATTACTGCCTACATTTACATCAGAAAACACAGCCTGCAGTGGGAAGAGCAGCGTTAACATTGCCCCCTCTTCACCAAGGAACTCATCTGCATAACAGAACAATCTTGTTTTTCCAAGCTTGACTCTCTTGCTAATGAGTTTTCTCCTCTTTTTCCTTAGCTCATATAAGCTTCATATTGCCTCATTGAATTTGGAATTCTTTGTTGGTATGGATTCCCTGTCTGGCTTACCTATTAAATTTGATTTTGTCTGGTTTAGGGGAAAAAAAGATGGGGGGTGGGTGCCTGGCTGGCTCAGTGGGTAGAGCAGGGGACTCTTGATCTCAGGGTCATGAGTTCGAGGCTCACGTTGTGTGTAGAGCTTACTTAAAAAAGAAAAGTTGTGTGAACTAATATATCCTTTTAAATAATTTACACTGGTTTGAGTTGTGTTTCTGACACTTGCAACCAAGAACCCTGAACAATATACCTTCTACTCTCTTCCTATGTCCACTATGGTTCTCGTAACTACAACTTCCCTGTTGCGTTCAGAGGGATTAATATAAGATGTAGAAATGGCACTACTATTTCCCTATTTAAGATCCTTTGATGGCTCCCCAGAGCCCGCTCAGGGGAGACAAGCTCAAAATTCTTAAGGGAACAGGGAGACAATGTAAATGAAGGAAGGAGGCCAGGTGGAAGACAATAGAAAGGGGTTCCGTGGGAAAGTGAGAGCCTTGCCTGTAGCCATTGTATTCAGAACGCAGACACTGAGTGCTTGCCAAAGAGAACACATCTAGAGGTGGGGTTTGGCCTCCCTGGCTCTGGAATCTGCAATTTCTGGCCTAGATTGCAGGTTCAAGCTCCTGCCCGCAACCCAGGCAGCTTTAGTGACCAAGCCTCTGACACTCGTTAAGACTCATGTCCTATTGCTAGATGCTCTAGTATTGCTAAGTTGGTGCTGACATCTTGCTCCTTCAGGATTTAGTGCTTTTGCTCATGTCATTCCTTTGCCTGGAACCCTGGTCCACCCATCCTTTTTATCGTCATCGTTATCTTCATCTTGCTAAATTCCATTTATTCTTTCATATTCATGTCAGGTGTTATCAGCTCCAGGGATTCTCCTCTTAGTGGGACGGGTGTGCTTCCTCCACGCTCCCATAGTTGGACTTAGACTTCTTTGTCATTGTGCCTGACAGACCCTGTTGGTTGCTCACCCACAATGGGTCCTTCTCCTGTTGACTTGCTGGCAGAATTTGCCTCTCCCTACAAAGGCTAAAAAAATCCTGACATTTTCTTTTCCAGCCTGCCTTGTAGGTAGGGTCTGGGATGTGATCCAATCTTACTTAAAAGGATTGGATAGGAAATCTACTAAGGGATTCTTGGGAATGATTTTCCTCCATGACAACAAAAGAGTGATGCAGAGAACACTCTCCCTTTTCATTTCTGCCACTGAATGTAGTTCTGCGAGAAGTGAGGTTTGGAGCTGGAGCAGCCATCTTGCAACTATGAGGGAAAAGTCAAGAGAATCACAGAACGAGTGAAACAAATCCCTCCCATCCTGAAGGAATGCTGCAGAACCACATTAGGAACTTTCTCCCTTACCCTTTTTGATATGTGAGATCCAGAAAGAACCCCCTGTTGCCTAAGTCACATTTTGGGGGATATTCTGTTACTTTCAGGTGAATACATTCTAAATGATTCAATATATGTTCATCATGTTGCCGTTGTGCCTCCTCTAGTTTGTAAGTTATTTGTGGGGAGGGATGATCCTGTACTCATCTTTGTATCCCTGATGTCTAGCACAGGGTCAGAACTCAATAAATGTTCATCGAAATAGTAGTTATTTTTCATAACTTTTCCCACTAAGAGCTACAGTAAACTGTGTGCCAAGCATTGTCTGTTCTATTTAGGATATAGCTCTTGAGTGTTGAGGAGTGAGAAATACGTCAGTGAATCGTATATGAGTAACCCCTGGGGATTTATGGGAACGAAGGATCTGATACAAATGTTATAGCCTCTCAGTGACTAGTGCTATTCACACTGTTGATTTGGACCATATGAAAAGTTACTACAAAGCCTAGTGTGCATGTCAGAGGAAAGTGTGGTGCATTGCTTGCAGAAGGAAAGGGATGGTGTGTGCTTACAGCCCCCTCCTTCATGCTACCGCTTCTCATTTCCTGCTGTGGTCGTTTAGGCCCCTGTCTGACCCCATCCCTGAGTCAATGGGACAAAAATGATAGCTGCTTTCATAAACTCAAATCCATCAAACCCTGCGGACTTCTCTTGGTCCTTAGTGGCTGCCTAAACTCTGTTATTAGAAGTTGGAGGTTGCCCTTAGCTTCTTGGAGGTTTGTGAGATTCCATTTTTATTGAAGTGTTCAGAGCATGATACCAGCTTTAGCTAAAAATGGTGCAGTGAATCAAAAAGGCAGAGTTACTTTGGAGAATCCATTTGGCAGCCCCAGTCCCCTAAGTACATACATTTAATTTTATGGTTTGTTACACAAATCAGTTGAACTTGTCATATCAGAGAAAGCCCATGTATTTTGGAAAGCCCCGTAAACTAAGATCAGGTATTCTTTTATGGAGTGTTTGCTATTTTGTTTTTACCAATAAGGGAGGAAAATCACTTTAGATTTCAGTATTGACTCACTGAGAAGCCATTCCACTTTTCACATGTTCACATCCATGCTGACACCTTAAGCCTGATCTCCTCAGATCTTCTTGACTGAAATCTAGATAGTGGAGTTAGCTCCCCAGGTGATACAGAGTCTTGGAGTTTGGAGCCTCTGTAGTCAGGAAAGTGACTTATACAACAGCAATGTTATGGTGGTGGGGGACGTGTGCCATTAATGATCATACACAAGAGAAGCCCAGTGTATGAGTGTTTGTGGGGTGTGTGTCTTCTAAGGAGAGGAGGTTAGATTACATTTTCATTTTTTTCATGTCCATGAGTTTGCTTCCCTTTATCTTCAGAGAATTAAATACAAGTCTCTCAGCCCGGATGAATTCCAACCCATGGCCAACAAACTAGCCTATATTCTTAAACTCTTAGCTGAATTCCCCTCACCTGTATGGCTTCCCTGAATTTTGTTTCTTATCCAAGGAAACAACATTCTTGAAGCCCCCTCAATATCATTCTGTTCTTCCAATTCCCCTGCTAACCCATAATGGAAAGATTTTTTTTTGTTTTTTCTTTGATCAACAACACAGCTTTGAGATATTTACACTGTTCTCTTCATGTAACACCTCCTTTGTGGCCCTATCTATCTATCTATCTATCTATCCATCCATCCACTCACCCACCCACCCATGCACCCATGCACCCAACTTCCATCCATCCATTCACCCACCCATCCATCCAACCAACCAATGAATATTTGTTGAGCACATTCTATCTGCCACGAATTTTCTAGGAGCTGAGGATACAGTGGTGAACAAGCCAGGCATGTCCTTATTGTCATAGAGTTTACATTTTAGCTGGGGGACAACAATAAACAAACACTAAATGTAATGTCAGATGGTGAGAGTGCTATGAAGAAAAATTGTGGCAGCCACACAAATGGGCCTCTCTGATGTCATACTGCAGGGTGTGTAAGTGACTGAGAGAGCCTCAGTCACTATATTCTGAAATCCATCACTGTGTTTGACGAGGACCATGCTTCTCTGGGACCACTTCCCGCCAATAACTGAGCATGGTAGAGATACTGACATAGATGTAGGACTCCACTTGTACTTGGATGCTCTCTGATGGTCTTGCCCAAGTTTTCTTAGAAATGTACCGTGGTCTAAGACTTCTTACCATCTCTTTCTCTTGTCTACCCTGGCTCCCCACTCTCTTTCTCTCAGGTGCAGCCCTTCACTGCAGACTGCCAGCCCATCCCACACCCCTTCTTTACTTTCTCGTATGTTCCCTTTGATAAGTTTGCACTCCTTCTTCCATCTTGACATCTGTTTCTTAGAGGACCAGGGCTAACAGAAGACTGATGCAGCCTGAAAGAGGAGGCTGTGACTTGGGGTTGGAGCTACTTTGGATAAGTGGCAGGAAAAGCTTCTCAGGAGAGGTGACATTTGTTCAGGGACTCAACTGGAGAGTGAGGATGATCCATGCAAACACCTGGCACACTTGGGCAAAAGGAAGAAGATGTAGAGACCAGGGATTCTGAGACATCCCCAAAACTGGTGGGTGGGGAGGGAAAGCAAATAGGTCTCTGGGTTCTCTCAAATCACCCTCCCATTTCAAGTGGCCCTAACTTTATCTGCTTTGCATATTTGGCTTCCCCTAAGATTTCAGACGAACAAAGACTTTCAGGCTTAAAATAGAAATACTCTGAAAATCACTGCTCTGGATGAACTCTGTGACCTCTGCCCTATTTTATACCTTTATCTATCAGTCCATTGTCCATGGAGAGAATAGGCAGCAGAAGAAATTATCTTTATTTGGAAGCCTAATTTTCCCACGACGATACTGGATTAGTACAGGGCAGGTGCTGATAAGGGGAGTGAGAGTCAGTGATTAAAGAGCTGGATGCATCGAGGCTGGTGCAGAAAGTAGGGAGGCCTTGCAGTGGGAGAGCAGCCAGAGGAGACCGGCATATAGTAAGTAGGCAGAGGCCCACAGACAAAGGACCTCCATGCGTGCTAAGTCTGCAGAGAGTGTGGGCTGTAAAGGATTGTCCTCTATGTGAGATAGGGAGGTGTTTAGAGAAACGGTGGAGGATGACAGCCATGCTCAAGGACTTTGGTTTCATATGTAAAATGTTAACATTGCTCAGAAAAAAGGTGACCGAATCTACCTGTTGCCAAAAGTTTAGTAACTGCACTCCTAAGAATCTCCTGGTAATATGTTAGTGGTAAAACTTTACTCCACTCCCCCGCCCCGAGTTTTCAGTAGAAAGAGGGAACGGTAGCAGCAATGCAAAGACTGAGATGGATATGAGAAGATTTCATTTTGCACCAGTTCTTTACGCCTGTGTAGAGAATGCCAGAACCGCTGATAGGAAAGTGAATGTATATCGCACTGAGATAAAAATGTGTTTAACCAGTGAAGACTCAGGAATCTCTGAATGTGCTTTTGAATTCATTTTACTTAGTAAGAAGAGGCTCAACTACAGTGGCTAGAACATACAAGAATTTACTGGCTCATGTAAAAGAATTTTGCAGGTAAGTAGTGGGGGGCTGCTAAGACAGCTCCGGGAATTGTCAGGCACCCACATGCCCTCTATTTTTCTGCTCTGCCATGTGTACCTTCCATTCTTATGGTCCAAGATGGCTGCCAAAGCTCTGGCGTTACATCTGAATTCTAGGCAGCAGGAAGGAGGAATGGAAAAAGGCTGTCCTTTTCCTGTTAAGAAGCCATTCAAGATGTCACATACAATATTTCAGCTTCTATATCATGGACTATAACTTAGTTTCATAGGCACACCCTCACTGCAAGGGAGGTTGAGAAGTGAATGATAATGTTCTCAGTTTAAAATTTAGGTTTTGGGGGCGCCTGGGTGGCTTGGTCGGTTAAGTGTCCGACTTCGGCTCAGGTCATGATCTCACGGTCCGTGAGTTCAAGCCCCGCATCAGGCTCTGTGCTGACAGCTCAGAGCCTGGAGCCTGTTTCAGATTCTGTGTCTCCCTCTCTCTCTGCTCCTCCCCTGTTCATGCTCTGTCTCTCTCTGTCTCAAAAATAAATAAACGTTAAAAAAAAATTAAAAAAAAATAAAATTTAGGTTTTGGATCATAAGGAAGAAGGGGAGAATGGCTTTTGGGAGGTGATTCCCTGTGTGAGTAAATTAGTAAGTGCACATACTTTGAAATGGGACACAGCATTCACTCATGCATTCATGCATGCATGCATTCATTCACTCACTGAGTCATTTGTTTGCTTTCTCACTCATTAATTCAACAAATGTTGAGTACTTAGGTCCCAGGGAGCTGAGAATGAACAAGCACTGTTTTTGCCTGTAGAATGCTCCCTAAGTGTGCAGAGATAAGGGCAATGACATGTGGGAAGTGACCTGATAGATGAGTCTACGTCCAGTGATAGCCAAAGGAAAAAAAATTAGTTCTGGTTGGGCTGGGGAGCTTTGCAGAAAAGGAGACACGTGAACTGGGACATGGAGATGAGGAATTCTCCAAGTGCAGATTGGGAGAAGGCATTCTGGGTGGGAGGCTGAGAAGACTGCATCCGCAAAGTCCTGTTGGTGTGAAATAGTGCGATGGACCCATTCGAAAACTGCAAGCATAACCAGAGGAAAGCTAAAGAGCTGGACAACGAAGCCCTTTCCTGTGCTGCCAAACATCTGAAAAATGCTTTTCTATTATAGTCAATCTGATTTCGATACAAAATTGAAGGCAGCCTAAGACTCTGGGCTTTATCCTGTAGGTAACAGGGAACCAGCAGCAAGTTTTGGCCAATGGAATGTGGGCTGAAGTAAGTGGACTAGTTCTGAGCCGAAGGAGACACCTTTCTTTCCGCTTGCCCCTCTGGGACCTTCCACCATGGGAAGGACATGCCCCAGTTCCTGGGGTTCATTCAGTTTGGGCTCCAGAATGAGGCATGAGGCGTGAGGCATGATGCATGAGGCAGACCTGAACTTGAACCACAGGTGGATTGCAGAACTACCCCAGCCACCTGTCAAAGCTGTGAGCAATAAATAAATGTGTATTTTCTTTGCCTCACAGATTGGTAATTGTTTGTCAGGCAGCTGCATCGTGGTAGAAGCTTGCTAATATGCCTGGTCTTTAGGTTCCTGTCTGTAATGTCACACTGTGCATGTTTTATGGTGGGGGTTGGGGGTATGCCCAAGCCTACCTGTTTGGGGTACCAGATGGCCTCCGAGATCATGTGAGGGAAATGCCACACGAAAGCAGGATCCCCCAAAACAGGGATGTGGGGCTCATCTGGATGGAAGAGCTGGCACTCAGGTGAATGTCAGGATTGGTTTAGCTCAAGGCTTCTCAACCTCAGTGATACTGACATTTTGTTGTGGGACCTGTCCTGGGCATAAAAGTTTAGAAGCATCCCTGGTGTTTACCCACTAGATGCTGGTGACACTCCTCTCCCCGGTTTGTGACAACCAAAATGTCTCCAGACATTGCCAACGATCACTCCCTGTTGAGAACCCGGTTCAATTTTTCGGGAAGGTAAGAACAGAAAATGTTAACTAATGATATTATTTATGAAGCATTTACTGAATTTGAGGCTCTTTGTTAAGTACTTTTAGGAATTAATCTAATTTGGAAGGTGTATCAAAACTATTATTAGTGTTAGTATTAGTATTGCCATCACAAAGTACCACAAACTGGGTGAATTAAATAACAGAAATTTATTTTCTCGTACTTCTGGAGGCTGGAAGTCTGAGATCACCATGTCAGCAGGCTTGAGACCTCTCTGAGACCTCTCTCCTTGGCTTGGAGATGGTTTTCTCCTCAGATCGTCTTTTCTGGGGCACGTGGGTGGCTCAGTTGATTAAATTTCCTGCTGTTTATCTCATCTCAGGTGTTGATCTCAGGGTTGTGAGTTCAAGCCCTATGTTGGGCTCCACGCTGGGCATGAAGTCTACTTAAAAAAAAAGGCCTTTCCTCTTTGTGTGCTGTCTGTACCCTAAGCCCCTCTTTAAGGACTGTCATCATTTTGGGTTACCCTAAAGACCCGATTTTAACTTAATTACCCCTTTAAGAACCAATTCTCTAAATACAGTCACATTTTGAGGTCCTGGCAGTCAGGAGTTCAAACATGAATGGAGGGGGGCACAATGCAGTCATAATACAAGGTCTATGAATGAGGAAACTCAGGACACAGAGGCGAAGTAACACTTGCTTTGGTAACACATTTACTGTGCAGAAGAGCCAAGTCCAACTCTAGAATCCATGCTTTTGGCCATACTCCATATTGCTTCCCCAAGAAATTAATCCCATGAGAGAGCCAGGAAGGGAGACACTACACAAGTATATGCAATGAGTTCTGTGTGTGTGTGTGTGTGTGTGTGTGTGTGTGTGTGTGTGTGTGTATGTGTTAGGGTAGAAAAAAAGAATAGGCTTGTTCAGATGTGATTCTTGCTCCCCTTACGTCCCTGTGCATGAGAAGAACTTCCTCAAATAGTCACATTTAGTATTTCCCTGGTCACGTGAGGGGAGATACACAGATTGTAGGAAGTCCTCAGCCTCTGCAGGGCTGGTCTGGACACTCAATCCAGTCAGCGAAAATGTATTTCTGGACCCTGTGCTCTTTGGTGATTGAGCTAAAATGCCTTAAAAATTTCTGTTAGTCTAGCAATTCCATTCCTTGGAATTTATCTTTAGGAAGGAAGCAAATATGTGAACAAAGATTTATGCATAGGGTATTTGATTTTAGCGTGATTTGCAAGAGCAAACATTGGATAGATCTTGGATAAATAAATTACGGCATGTCCATATGGTGGAATGTTCAACTCATAGATGAATATTTTCTTCCAAGGGAAAAACCTTCATGATATATTATTCTTTGAAGAAAAAAACATTTGGATACCATATAGAGTATGATCCGAATTTTTGAAATGGTATATGTCATCATCATACTGGACAAGAAGGTACTTGCAGGATGCAGTGGAAATGAATTGTATTCTTGGTTTCCTGCTGTCCTATCAAGCTCATCCTGGAGTTTTTGTCCTGCGCCCTGAGAAAACTGGGGCAAGGCCCAGGGCTTTTTTTGGTCACTCTTATCTAAGAAAAAGTCATCTAGTCACTGCTCTCAGAAAACCTGGTCTCCACTTAGTAATTAACATGCCCACTCTAGTGTAAGAGCTCAAACTCTCCAATTTTCACTGCAGATGAAATTTTCTTCCCTTTTCTTCCTCAGCTGCATCAGGCTGGGTGGAGGGGAGAAGGGGTAGAGGGCTGTTGTGTCTCTTTCTCTTCACTGGGTGCTCTGCTTCTTTCCCCCATACTCTCGGGGCTTCTTCTGGTTCCCCCAGAATTGGGAAGAGGGAGAGAGAAAGAAAGGGGCAGGAAAAGACTCACTCGACTGGTGTCCCAGCCACCTGGGTTTTCTCGAGCCTTCCTTCATGGGTCCTTTGCAGCCAGCCTCCTCCTGTTCCTGGTGGGCACCTGCAGTTTGCTTGACCAAGAGCTTGTGTCTCTTTTGATTGTTCCTGCCCTTCTCCCTCCCCTGCTGCCCCAGCACCTGGCCGCACACCTCCTGGGTCGGTTCTGGCTTATGGAAACCTTCACACATTCTTTGCCCTGAAAACTTGGGGAAATAAAGCCATCCTCAACACAACTCCTTACTCCACCCTCAGTGCAGCTAGTCAGCCATAGTCACTAGTCCTTCGGATTCCTCAGCATGATCGGACACCAGTCTACTGAGTTCTGCACGTTCCAGGGAATGTGCATCGAAGCCTCTAAGAGGTATCACTGAAGCTCCTGTACCTTGGTTTTTGGTGGGAAGACAGAGCCCCCACAGGGAGTGTGCGAGTCTAGACACTGACAGCTCTCTCCCCAAATCCTTACTTACCTAACCCCAACCCTTATCTTGCCTCTCCAACTTTAAGCTTCCACAGGTGGGTAGATTGGGCTTTTTTTTTTAAAGTAAACTCTACCCCAAATGTGGGGCTCAAACTCACGACCTCAAGATCAAGAATCTCATGCTTTACCATCCCAGCCAGCCAGGTGCCCCTGGATTGGCTTTTTAAAACCTGACTAAGTCAGGTTGTCTTACCCTAAGTCCTGGTGGTCTGACCCCTCATTGAGGTGGGAAGCAGTCAGCTCTTGTTTTGGAGTATCAGCTGATACTGAAGCAGAAAGAACCTGTTTTCAACATTCTGTTTTGCACAAACATAATAAAGAGGTAGACAGTATGCACATCGGTCTTGCAGAGGCATGTTGGGGAGAGAGGAGAATGGGGCTCTGGATAGAATGATCTTTGGGTTCCCTTCCAATCCAGAGATTGTATGGCAGGCTGGCAGGCAATACAAGAAAGTATCGATCATATTCACTGACTGTGATGTTGGAGAGACAAGGCACTTACAAAGCATGATAGCAGTAGACCATCAAAAATGTTAATAGTGGGGCGCCTGGGTGGCTCAGTTGGTTGAACATCCCACTTCGGCTCAGGTCACGATCTTGCAGTTTGTGAGTTTGAGCCCCACGTTGGGTTCTGTGCTGACGGCTCAGAGCCTGGAGCCTGTTTCGGATTCTGTGTCTCCCTGTCTCTCTGTTCCTCCCCCGCTCGCACTCTGTCTCTCTGTCTCTCTCTCTCTCAAAAATAAGTAAAGATTAAAAAAAAGAGAAGATGTTCTTGATAGTAATAAATATAATAACAGTAAGTGTGAATAATCAAGTGTTGAGTTGTATTGGACAAGCTTTTTGTCTCAGAGAGTGGAGATGATTCAGCTCACTGCTGCAGGGGGTGTCTGAGAGGAGGTAGATGGACAGTGAACTTGGCAGTCAGCAAGGGGAGACACGCCTCATTGAAGTCTTCATGGCCTCTCTTTTCAGGCTTTGCACTTGCTTGGTCTCCCAAATGTCAGGAAGTCCCTCCCAATCCCTGAAACTGGAGGTCAACAGGTCATCTCTCATCACTTTTGCATATTATCTACACTCCTGTTTCCCCTGGCACATGGTGAGTAACACACACACACACACACACACACACACACACACACACACACACCACGTTGTTGTTGTTGTTGTTGTTGTTGTTGTTGCTGCTGCTGCTGTTGTTATGACCCTAGGCACTGAGTTAGTTGTTGGCTGAGTCAGCATTAGGGCTGGGTTTCTGGGTTTTGACTCCAGGGCTCTCTCACCCCCTCCTCCCAGGTGTTTCCAGAAGCCCGGAAAGCACTTTGCTGGGTATTCCGAAAGTGCTGGCATTCGCAGTCGGGATTGTGTGCCCAAATCCATCCTGTGTGTTTCCAAGTCAAAGTCTCCTGGAGGGGAGGTGCTCCCCAGGGACAAGGGCTGTAGCTACAGAGAGCTGCCGTCCCCACGTTGGTCCTGCTGAGGAGGGCTGGCACTACCGGTCCCAGCCGCCCTCCCTTCTGTGTCTCTTCATTGAAGCGACCCGGGCTTGGTGCTGGCCATGGAGATGGACTCCAAGGAAGCCCTACTCTATGGGAGAAAGGTAAAGAAAGGCCTGGCCTCGGCCCGACTGCGCCCTGCTTCTCTGCCAACACCATGTACAAAACAGGCAGTTGTGTTGAATGACTGCATTTCGCAGTAGAGTCTGCTCAAACCCTCTTCTTGGACAGGATGGAAACCACGCCTCAGAGAGGGTAATGATGCCCGGGTCCGTGCATCTGGCTCAGCAATAGGTGTGGCCCCCGTGAGGCCATGCAGAGCCACCGCACGGGCTAGCCAGAGAGATGTCTGAATCTGCTCCAGCTTTGCAACGCTACCTCTCCTGGGGAGAGTTCCCTGCCCCTCAGGCTGAGTTAGATGCTCCTGCGTGTACCAGTGCCACTGCACTCAGCCTTCGGCTGCGGGAGCCCGCCACCAAGCTGTGTCTTTGGAGGGCCAGAGGCATGCTTTTATCACCCCATTGTGGGATGCCACACTGGCCTCCGAGCTGGCTTTTCTACAGGAAGTCAGACCCAGCTAGCTCTACCTGCTGACCACCCTTCTCTCCTCTTTCATCACAATGAGCCTCAGAAAGGTGAGCACTTTCTTCTGAAAACGCCATCCTGCTAACACCAGGAGGGCAGCCCCGCCAGGGGGTGGCCAGACTTTCTGGACAGTTTCCTAGTGCAAAGGAAAACTGAAAGGGTCTAGAACAGTGCTGACGGATAGAAAAATAATGTGAAAAAAGGGCAATGTTGAAATGAATGTTGATAATATATTTTTTTAACCCAAGATAGCCAAAATACCATTTTTTTCACATGCAATCAATATAAACCATCATGAATGAGATAGTTGGCATTCTTTTTTTTTTCTTTTTTGTACGAAGCACTCAAAATTTGACATGTATCTTATACTTACAGTACATCTCAATGTGGACACTCAATTTTCATTGAAAATACTTGATGTGTATTTCAATTTCATGAAATTTGCGGTTGAAAAAACAGATTTACCCACCTATGTAGTTGCAAACATACTTAAAGTTTTTCAGTAACTGAATTAAGTATCAGCTTGTAAATTTACATTAGTTTAAAGAAAGTAAAAACTCGGTTCCTAGTCACACCAGTCGCTTTTCAAGTGTACTTTTCAACTCCGATGCAGGCTCTAGAAGGTGGGCTGGGAGGTGAGGGAAGAAGTGATTGGATCAGGGAAGAAGGCCCAGTGGCTCTCAAGGTTGGGGGAAGCCTCAACTCATCGCCTCTGCTTATCCAAATACACACTGCACTCAATGAAGTTTCCTTAAGACGTTAGGGGCTGAAGGCGGATGGCAGTCCTAGTGGGAGGCTCAGCGGACTTCCAGGACAGTCTGCAGCAGAATTTCATTTCTTTGCATTTTCATTGGTAGCAGGAAACTCAGTCGGCCGTGTCTTGCTGGGGGACACGGAGGACTGAAACTCTGGGGAGGGATTCCTAGGTCTAGGGACCACAGAGAAGAGCTGGGGGCTGAGGAGGCCCCCCCCCCCCCCCCCCCCCCCGGAGCTGAAGGAGGGAACAGTTGCTCCTCCTACCTGGAGCCAAAGGAATAGCAGTCCTGCCTGGCTGCAGAGACCACAGTGTTTTTGGGTGGAGGCTGCCTTTCGTAGACTTGCCATTCAAGTCCAGGAGGCAGTGATCTGGGTCCGGTGGAGCGTGGCAGGCAGGGGCCAAAGAAAGGCTGGATCCTTTATGGGTTCTCAAGACTCAGAACACAGAGGTCCCTGACTTTGGAAGCATAGGATTGCGAGTGCAGAAATGAATCTTAGAAAACAAGGGTAAGAGGGGCACCCGGCTGGCTCAGTCCCTAGAGCATGCAACTCCTGATCTCAGCGTCGCGAGTTTGAGCCCCATGTTGCATGTAGAGCTTACTTAAAAAGAAATAAAAAGAAAACAAAAGGAAAAGGAGAATATGAGGGTAAGATGATTTAATAAAGTTCTGTGATTTCCAAACTGAAAACAACTTTGTATTTCTCTAGAGTTAGTTAGCCAACAATTATTTGTTAGGAATCCTGAAATACACATTTTAAAAAATGACATACTAAATCCCTTCAGTGTGTCTTCGAAAATATAAACTGGAAGCAATAATGTAATGGCCAAAAATTCAAGGTTCTACAATGGAATGTAAAAGTTTTTTCTTCTTTCCTCGAATGTCTTTTAAAAACACTTTTTAAAAAACATTTATTAGTATTATCTTTTTTAGAGAAAGAGAGAGAGAGAGAGAGAGAGAGAGAGAGAGAGAGAGAGAGGCAGAGAGAAAAGGGAGACAGAGAATTCAAAGCAGGCTCCACACTGTCAGTGCGGGGGAGGGGGGGTGCCCAGCTGGGGCTCAAATTCACAACCCGTGAGATCATCACCTGAGCGAAATCTGAGCCACCCAGGCATCCATCCCCCCTCCCCCAACCTTGAATGTCTTTTTATGATGTTCAAAATCATAAACCTGGCACATTCAGCAACATTGCTTTTTGAATTTGATAGCTTTAAACGTTATTTATTTATTTATTTTTTATTTATTTATTAAAAAAAATTTTTTTTTCAACGTTTATTTTTGGGACAGAGAGAGACAGAGCATGAACGGGCGAGGGGCAGAGAGAGAGGGAGACACAGAAACGGAAACAGGCTCCAGGCTCTGAGCCATCAGCCCAGAGCCTGACGCGGGGCTCGAACTCACAGACCGCGAGATCGTGACCTGGCTGAAGTCGGACGCTTAACCGACTACGCCACCCAGACGCCCCAAACGTTATTTATTTTTTATGTTTTTATTTCATTTTTTTGAAAGAGAGACAGAGTGTGAGTGGGGAAGGGGCAGAGAGAGAGGGAAACACAGAATCCGAAGCAGGCTTCAGGCTCTGAGCTGTCGGCACAGAGCCTGACATGGGCCTCGAACTCACGGACTGTGAGATCACGGCCTGAGCTGAAGCCGGACGCCCAACCGACTGAGCCACCCAGGTGCCCCTAAACGTTATTTAATCCAGACATGCAACCAAACATTTAGAGAAGGGTCTCTGAGTTATTCTGGGTCCAGAGAACCCAGCACAGTGGGGCAGACAGTGACATTGCTGTTGAGGGCCTGGGGACAGCAAGTGGGGTGCAAGTGCTGACGTCTGCTGTGACAGACATGCCCCGGGAAAAGTAAGCTATGAGCTGGGTTCACTCTTCGGCAGATGGGTTGAGTGACTCTGGGCCAGTTCAGTGGATATTCAGGCTAGTGGATGGGCATTACACCAGGATGACAAAAGTCTTCATTCCCAAGGAGTCTGCATCTGGGGGAAGACAGAAGGGTAAACCGCTAACCAAAATGTAATGCAGAGCATGATGCTAGTTGATGGCAGATTTCCTTGGGGTCCAAAGGAGGGGTCCGCAAAGAACAGCCTGTGGGCCAAATCCAGCCCACAGACTATTTTTGTAAATGAAATTGTATTGGCCCCACAGCAGGCCTGTTTGTTTGTGTGATGTCTGAGGCTGCTTTCGCCCCCTAATGGCAGAGTTGAGTAGTTGCAGAGAGCGAGTGGCCATCAAAGTCTAAAATACTATCTGGCCCTTTAGAGAAAAAGTTTTCTGGCCCCTGTTCTAAAGGAAGGAACAGCTATTTTCAATAGAGAAGCACATGGGAGTGGCTTCTGGGAATAAAGAGTTGAAGAAAGGCAGTTCGGGACACAGGCAGCAGTGGGGGGCAAAGGCCTGGGGTCCTGATTCCAGGACAGAGTAGCAGGCCAGGCTCCCAGCCTGGGCTCCTCACGCCTCTCCTCACTTCTGAACGGAAAGGAATTGAATCAATTTTTCCACACCTTGTAGGAGAGGAACAGAGAGAGGATGAGTGAGCCAAAGTCTGTAAATGCTTTGAGAATAATGTGAAAAAAACATCCATTAATCAAAATACGTTATTTCTATTTTATTGTTAAATGGTTGCTCATTATCTTTTTTTCTTTGCGAGCCCTGACTGCCACTTTCCTTCTTCCTGTTGTTCTGCCTTGAAAAACCAGACCAAACCAAATCGAAGACTAGGCATTACCACCACAGACCACAAATGTGTTTATTTTAAGAAACATATTTTCATTCTTTTTCAAATAGGCTCACAGGATCCAAACAGGTACAAGTAGGTTTAGATAGATTCCACAAAGGTCCAGAATTCAAAAGGTGTAAAGGCTGGGAAAAGAAATGCCTCCCTCCTGTTTTTGAGGCTCCCTGTCCTTCACTTTGGAGGCAGCTAATGGCACCAATCTCTTGCACTATATGCCCTTCTCAAGATACTTTAGGCAGGAACAAATATTTATTCATATATTATTTTTTCTTCCTTTAACACAAATGATTACCTCCTATATATGTCATTTTGCAATTCCCCCCGCCCCTCGGTAATGCCTTCTGGAAAGCGTTTTACATCAGTACACATACAGAACTCCTCCATTCTCTTCTTTGTGGTATAGTGTCCCATCACATAGCAATTAGATGTCCCATATTGTATTTAAGCATTATAGTGGCAAATAGGGTTGTTGCTGTCACCTCTTTGCTACTAGCAATGCCCTGGGTAGCATTGCAGCCCTCAGGGAACAGGGTCAATAGCAGTGCCTAGGTAGACGTTCATCGCACTGTTGGCTTTAAAGATGGCTGCCTCCTGAATCTTCTACAGGCCAAGCAAAGGGGGAGGGACATTGCATTCCAGCCATCATGCTTGCAGGGTCCTTCTGACTGCTTTGACTGTCTCTGGGGTTAACCTTGTCCCCGTGATTGCCCTTCGTCAGGCTACTGTGGGAAAAGCATGTATTATAACTGGATATTGAAGGCAAGATTATTCGGATATAGTTGGATCAGGTGGTGGTGGTGGTGGCATTTGGCAGGCATATTAACCGCGGCTTTTTTAGAAAGTTATGAATACCTACCTCAAACTCGCTTAAGGAAAAAGGAGGATTTGTGACAAACGTTTAGGCAAACGTGGTGACTGGGGAGTCGTGACAGACACCGCCAGCTGCCTACCCAATGTACATTCTCTCTATCGTCTCAGTGCACCCAACTGAAAGCACTCAGCTCTTTAGGCTCCCTTGCAGCTAGGGGTGTTCATGTGACCCTTTTCTTTTCATTTTTTAATTCAACTTTTTATTTTTAAGATATAATTTATTGTCAGGTTAGCTAACATACAGTGTATACAGTGTGGTCATGGTTTCGGGGGTAGATTCCTGTGATTCATCACTTGCATACAATACCTGGTGCTCATCTCAACAAGTGCCCTCCTCAAGGCCCGTCACCCATTTTCCCTCTACCCTACCCATCCCCCATCAACCCTCAGTTTGTTCTCTGTATTTTAAGCAGATATGTACAGGTGGCACTTCTGGGAATCCTGACACTTAGCTGGCATATGAGGCTTGTCGTTTTTGCCTGGAATGTGGATATGACACCCAGAGATGCAGGAATCATCTTGGCAGATGAGAAGGATGGCCAGGTGATGAGGACAGTGGAGTAAAATGGCAGGAGAGGCCAGGGTCTCTGCTGTCACCACGGAGCCTGCAAACTGGATCTTTCTTGCCAGCCTTTCAGTCAGGTGTCACCTGAGAAAAATAAATTCCTCCTTGGTTAAGTCTTGGAGCTGGGCTCTTATTACATGCAGTTAAACACAGGTCGGGTCTGATTTAGCGTAGCTTGATTCTGGGATTTCATAGTGTTGGGTTTCTCTGTCTTCTCTCTAGTTCATTCTTCCAGAATCCTTAATGGGATAAGGGACATGGCACCAGCAGCTCTGGAATCCAATCTGACAGTTTCTAATCCAGGAGAAAGAGGGAGCTACCCCTTTGATGCCAAAAGGGAAGGAAAAAATCCAGGGGAGAAATGTGATTGGTTTGGAGGAGACTTGATAACTCAATGACAATGGACAACAGGATGAAGTAATATGATTGGCCAGGTCTGTGCCACCTAAGCTCACCTGGAAAAGAGAATGAGAAGCAGTTTCCAAAGGAGAAGAGGGTGGAAAGGTGGGGCAGCAGGTGAAAACAACAGATGGCTCTCTAGCAGGCACTGAAGGTTTAGGCAAGGGGAAAGGAGAGAGAGGCATTTTCAGGGAGATAGTCCCCTCTGCCAGGAAGCCTCGCCTGATGGTCTGATTTAGTCACTCCTCTCTCCACCCCATTGACTCCCTTGCTTATTCTCACTGAGCCTCTGGCTTCTCAAAAGTGGGCACTTCATCTTACTGATCCTGTATCCCTCCCATCACTACTGTGTCATGTCCACTCAGTGTGTGGATGAATGAATGAAGGGATGGCAGGAACAAAAATGTAGAGGAGGGAAGTCACTTCTTGTTTGCTTGGAATCTTGGGTCTGTGATTATAAAAAACAGTAAATCCTAAGGTGGGTTCGAGCTAGATTGTAGGGTCACCTTGGAAGTTAGGCTAAGGAGTTCAGGCTTGTTTTATGGTAATAGGGAGCCATTGAAAGCCTTTGAGCCAGGGAGTGGCATGATTCCAGTTGCTCTGTCCTGAGTCTAGATCCTTTGACCCCTGGCCACTGTCTGTCTTTATTTTCCATTCCTTGGCTTCTCCATGATTCTTCTTGGCCTGGCTCTTCATCTATCTCAGCTACTTTGGTCCATGTTACCCACCGTTGCTTCTCTCCTGCCTCACCTCTTTCACCAGTCAGTTCTGGGCTGATTCTGGTCTTCCCTGTGCAGGTGGAGAGGATGGTTTTCCCTGACTGGTACCAACTGGGTGTCCCTCTAAAGAAGATTCCACCTGAGCAGCTCTTGTCTGCCCTCTTCTGGGCACTAGTGGGTACAGCTACCTGCTCTTTGGAACTGGATATAAACTAGTCTCAGCCTCATGATGTGCTGTGGGTTGTCTTCTAATATCTGCCCCTAGGTCTCCCTCAATTACTTAACAAATCAAAGCAGAAGTTGTTGTTATTTTTTTTTTTTGAGTGACAACCATATGTGTAGGTTTGTCTGGTAACAGCTACATATAGAAAATGCTTCTGACTTCCCACTGTTCTATGTATTTTTCATTGTAGGCTCCAAGTGCTGCATAAATGGCAGAATATTAATTTTTGCTAATTTGCATGCTATTTTATTAATTTGTCTGAATGGAGGTCACTTTAGTTTATTTCACCATTGAAGAGGTAATGCATTTGAACTTTATAAAAATGCAAGCCTTACATTTTTATGTTCCCTTGGAGAATAGTCTTCCCAATAAATCATACCCTGGTGCTTTAATCCAAGTACACAGGTCCATGAACATATTTTCATTGTTCACAATAGAATTGAGGCAATGTCATAATTAATGATTTTTATAAGAGGTAATTTCTGTTTGCAGGGAATTTGGGCCTATAACATGGATCAAAACCATCTCTGGGGTTTTTTGATCTCATGAAATGACGGATACACTTCCTAGCAGAATACTGGATTGGATTTTTGTCCTCACTGTGGTGATGGAATTATTTTTTTTCTGAATATGTGGCTTTGCTTAGGCCAAAGGCTAAAATTTGCCTTCACAGTTTCGTTAGTGGACTCATTCAAATGCCTTGGCTCCAGACCCCGCAATTTCTGCACAGTTCCCAGACCACATCTTGCTCTCCTGGATCCACATTTTGAATTACTCCTTCCCCCTGTCCGTTCAAGTCCAGCCCATCCCTCAAGATCTACTTTTAATCTTTCCTCTGAGATTCCTTCCCTGCATCATAAACAATAACACATCTTGTAAACAATAACACATCTATAGTTTCTGGTATATATTTAACAAAGGTCATGCATTATCTTGTGACATCTTTTTACTTTTTAATGAAACATTATTTATAAATTTGTATTGTCATTTAACTTTACAGAAGTTTATGTCCTGTGTCATTCCCTGAATAATAAAATCTTCAGTGCCAGAAACTCTATCATACACTAGGTTGTTTACCCCACAGAATGTTGACTATCCATTGCTACATATTCAATAGTTGAGCAGCAAGTGCTGTTGATTGATGGGTTGTTTTATCATTTGCCTATCCTAGCTCTAATTAGTATACTTTCCTGAGAACTATTTACAACAGACAGATTGGCCCAGGCCATCATTAACACTTCCCTGAAATATTTTCATGCATTTAGATGCTTTGCAAAATGTATTGCCCAAATGGTGCTATGTGTCTATGTGTGCACATAACAAAGGGAAGCCAAATTAAAACCATCCTTTTAATTCACTGTTGATGCATGATCATTTTAAAATGCAGTTTTCATTTTCATCAAAGTTATGCACTTACATAATTTTAGGAGTTGTCTTAGTTTGCTTGGGCTACCATAACAAAATACCATAGACTGGGTGGTTTAAACAACAGACATTTATTTCTCACAGTTGTGGAGGCTGAGAAGTTCAAGATCATGGTGCCAGAAGATTTGGTTCCTGATGATGGCTCCTTTCTGGCTTCACTTCTCTCTGTGTCCTCACATGGTGGGTGAGAGAGAGAGAGAGAGAGAGAGAGAGAGAGAGAGAGAGAGAGAAAGATCTAGTCTTTCTTCTTTAAATGAGGACACTGATCCCATCATGGAGACCCTCACACTCATGGCCTCATATAAACCATTGCTTTCCAAAGGCCCCACCTCCAAATACTATCACATTTGAGATTAGGGCTTCGACACATCAATTTGGGGGGACACATTCAGTCCACAGCAGGGGCCAAATAATTTCACAAGGCACTCTAAAATGAAGTAGCTCCTCCTTGCTCTACCATTTCCCTGCTTTCTAGAATTAACATGTTTAATGATTTTAATTGCTTACTTTGATATTACCTCCTTATCTCTATACTATGATTACACTACTACTTTCTCTTTTCTTTTTCAGCTTCAGGCATTATCTATTAGCTTCCCACTATGACAGCTCTCTTTTACCACCCCTGCCCTGCTCTACCGTGTATAATTCTTGACCTCCCACCTTCCCATTATCTCACTATTATTACTTCACAATTTTGCTTAGGTTAATATTAGTGTGTATATCATCCATCTACATAAACACGCTTCACAGCTGGACATAATTTTTGTTTTCTTGTATGACCGTTAGGTTTTCCTGGAGTTAACAGTTACATTGTTTTTTTTTTTTTCCACCTTTGCTTTGTTTTCTAACACCAAGTCATCCCAAACTCTCTCCTTAATTGTTTAAATCTCCTCTTGGTACTTTCACTCACATCAGGTATTCTATTCCTACAAGGCCATCTGTTTGGTCTTCTCTCCTGTGCTCTTCTAAGCTGTTGCGATCTGGACTGTTTTCTTTCTAAGTTCAGTGTGCAGCTGTTCTTCTTGGATCTCCCTTCATCTTTATCCCTGAGATTCCTTTGGCTCTTTCTTGGATGCTTATATTTCCCAGATGCCATATCTTCCTCTCTCTTGGTTTACTTTCTCATTTTGGATGAACTTCCCAATATTTTCTTGAGATTGGGTACATGGGAGGTAAATGTTTTGAGACCTATCATGTCTGAAATGTTTGTATTTCACCCAAACATTGAATTGATAACTTTTCTGGATGTGGAATTCTAAGCTATAAATGATTTTTTTCTATAGAACTCTGAAGTCATTGCTACATTAGCTTTTTGCTTCTAGCATGGTTACTGAGAAATCCATAGTTATTCTGATTTTTTGAGTGACACTTTTTACTTTTTTGGAAACCTTTAAAATTGTTACTTTGTCCCTATTGTTCTGGAAATTTATGATGACAAGTTTTAGTATGGACTTGTTTTTATCTATTATTTTGGGTATCTAACATGGCCTTTCTAACTGGAAACTCATGCCCTCTAGTTTTGGGAAATTTCTTGAATTATTTTTGTTGCATTGTCCTGTCTTCTATTTTCCATATTCCCTTTTTCTGAAACTTTACTTACTTATTCAGAGGATGGACTCTTAGACTGATGTTTAAAGTTTCTTCTCCACCATATTTTCCATCCCTTTGACTTTTCACTCTACTTTCCAATAAATTTTCGTAACTGTATCTTCTGATCCCTCTGCTGAAATTTTCATTCTATTTAACTGAATTTCTAAGAAGTCTCTTTTGGTCTATAATTGTTTTATTTTTGATAGAATTGTTTTTATAATACTATAACTTCTACTTCTCTGAGGATGTTAATGATAATTTCCTCTCAATTTGTTATCTTCCTCCATAGGTTTATATAAATTTCTTTATCCCACCCCCTCCCCCACACCGCCACTAATTTGACCTCTAGTTTTCAGGTTAGAGAATTTCCTTGGGGGTCTGGTGATCACTGGCTTATGCTCCCATTTTAAAATAGGACGCTTAAAAGCTAACCGGAAGCTCTGTGTGTGTGGGTGGAACTTGTTAATCATGGACTTCATTAGAATGAATTGTAAAGGGTAAGGTGGTTTGGTTGGTTTGATTCTTCAGGAGAATTTTCCTGTCAGCCCATCTGTTTTTGTTTTTGTTTTTTTTTCTTCTTGGAGTAGATATATTTTATTTAAGCAACATCAGGAAAGGAAATGTACTAGTCAAGGTTCTCCAGAGAAACAGAACCAACAGGATCTCTTTCTCTATATGTGTATCATATATACGTATGTTTATGTATTTATTATAAAGAATCAGCTCATGTGATTTTAGAGGCTGGGAAATCCCACAATTTTCTCTCCACAAGTTGGAGACTGAGGAGAGCCTGTGGTGTAACTCAGTCTCAGTCTGAAGGACTGAGACTCAGCCGAACCAATTGTGTAAATCCCAGTTGAAGGGTAGAGGACCAATGTTCCAGCTCAATAGTCAAGCAGAGGAGGGCAAATTCTCCTTTCTTCTACCTTTTTTTGTTCTATTCAGCCTCTCAATCAATTGGATGAGACCCACCTATACTGGGGAAAACAATCTATCTGTTTTACTTAGTCTATTGATTCAAATGCGAATCCAGGGGGATGCCTGAGTGGCTCAGTCGGTTAAGCATCTCTTGGTTTTGGCTTAGGTCATGATCTCATGGATTCGTGGGTTTGAGCCCTGCATCAGACTCTGTGCTGGCAATGTGGAGCCTGCTTGGGATTCTCTCCCTCCCCATCTTTCTCTGCCCCTCCCCTACTTGTGTTGTCTGTCTCTCTCAAAATAAATAAATAAACTTTAAAAAATGCTAACCCAGGAACATCTTCACAGACACGCTCAGAATATGTTAGCCAAATATCTGAGCATCCTGTGATCTAGTCAAGTTGACACATGATCATCTCAGCCAGTGTGAACTGAGAGAAGTGAGCAAGAAGCAAGTGGGCAAGAGATGCTGTCAGATGGGCTGGGACTCGGCCACAAAGGGGCTTAGGGAACAAGATGAGAATAATAAACAACTTTATTCTAAGTTGAATGAGAAGCCTTTGGAGGACTTTGAGAAGGGAAATGACATGAGCTGATTTACTCTTTCACAATGGCTTCTGTCTACTATGTGGATAATTTACGGGGCAGGTGGCAGGGGAGGGCCAGGACATAGAACTACGGAGTCAAGCTGATAACTGTATGAGTCAGAATGGGCTGAGTAATGCTATGGCAAAAATGTTTCATGTTTTGCTGCTCTTCCACACATCATGTCCGCTATCTGGAACATTGCTGGTCTTATATCTGAGACAAAAGAGGTCACGGTGAATCACATGCTAACTATGAGCTCTTTTGCCTGACAATGACACACATCACTTCCCTTACATTTCATTGACCAAATCAGGTCATGTGGCTAAGCCTGACATCAGTGGAGTGGGGAAGTATACTCCTCCACCATGAGGAGTGGTGAATGCTTGGAAACCGTGGAACCGTCTACCACAGGAGGCTATTGCAATAATCAATGCAAAAATGAAGCTAGCAAAAATAGTAGCAGTCCAGGTTGTAAAAAGAACTCAGATTTGGGACAGAGTTGGGAGGACTGGCTGGTTCAGTAAATATGAAGCATGAAAGAAAGAAAAGTTAAGAAATATTCCAGGGTTTTGGTCTGAACACCTTGGTGTCATTTGCTGAGTTGGAGAAGACTAAAAGAGGGGTAGCTTTAAGAGGAAAAATTAGGAATTCCATTTTGGAGACATTGGATTTGAGGTTCCCAATAAGAAAAATGTCAAGGTTGAAGTTAAAATTTGGGAGTCACCAACATATAGGCTGCCTTTGATGCCACAGGACTGGAGAATATCACACAGAGGAAACCAGAAGGCTGGGATTGAGCTGGAGGGAATGCCAACATGTAAATAGGTCAGGAAGAAGGGGAGAGCCCAGAAAAAGACAGGGAAGATCCAAATTGGGAGGAGGGAAAGAAAACATGTGGTATGGCCCAAGAGCCAAGGGGAAAGAGTGTTTCACAAAGAGAAGAATCGATAGTGTCACTGCTACTGAGATCCTAAGATGAGAATTAAAATCCATTGTTGGATTTGGCCAGATGCACACACTGGTGACTTTGACATGTCATTGGAGACCTGGGGGTGAAAGCTGTATTGGAATGGGTGGGGAAGAGTACACTTGTCCTTCTGATTCAAAGACTAGCTCCTCCATTGGTTTACTACTTAGAATGGAAGGTTCTCATGTACAGAATGGAGTTGTCTAAAATGTCAGGGAATTAAAGAATTTGTACCTTATTCTTTGAGTCACTTAGCATCGAGAAACAACTCCCTAAAAACTTTAATACAACCACCTGAACATAACTGGTTCACTGCCTTTCTTCTGTGAGTATGTGGAAGAAATGTTTGTAGAAATCTCTCTGTTTCTCTCCATCCAGGCTCCAGGCCAAGTCTTCATAAATGATGGGGCACATTATAAATGATAGTCCCCTTCACCATGGAGACACAAGGCGTGGGGGGTGGGCAGAGAAGTAGGATTGGGAAACACAGAAGCATCTTGTTTACTGTCCAGCATCAAGTACAGGAAATAAAACCTGCTTCCAAGAGCAATACATTGAATTAAATGAGGTAATTTTGCTTCTGAACAACACTCCAAGGGGCATTCCAAAGTAATAAACCCGAAAGCAAAAACTATGAAACCAAGGGAGAAAAAGGGGGATATGCGCAGGAAAAGGAAGTATGCACATGTTGCCACATGCATTTTTGTTCAGTCTGTGGGGCATGCCTGCTGAAAACTGTTTCTGGTTGTGCATGAAATTCACCACGGACACATGGGAGGACCAGATGTCACTTCTGTGCCTTGGCCTCAGGTACTGATACATCCAAAGCAAGCCAGGTTGGTAAGGCCAGGAAAGCAAGGCTGGGGGGTATTTTCTATAAACTTGAAACACTTCCAACATTTTCCGAAGTTGGTTGTGATGCTTACATCTTATGATTGTGTGCTCCCAGTCAAGGGCAGTCTTCCAAATATTTAATATCTGGTAAAGAATAAACCTTGACTAATTGGAACAAACACCAGACAAATCAGAATAGAGGCTGTCTGTACCCAACATTTGAGCTGAATACTTGGCTAGTTCTCCGCGTTTAGTGAAAAGAACAGGGGCCCTGTATCTGGTCAAAGCTGAGTTAGATCTTGGTTGTTTCTTAGAATCCCTTGTAGCTCCCTGTCTTTGAGCAAGTTCAAGCTTTGCTAAGGCTGATTTTCCTTGTATGTGAAAAAAAGAGAAGACGATTTCCTTGTGTGGTTATTTTGAAAATGAAATGAAATGCGTTTCAATGGTCTTTTGCTACCTATCCCATCATCCAAAAACCGAGGGGCTTAAACCAACAATGATTTATTATTTCTCATGACTGGGTGGGTCAAGAATCCAGGCAGGGCTTGGCTCGGAGGTCCTTCTGCTCCACGTGGTGTGGGCTGGGGGTTGCTCACTCAGCTGCATCCATCTGGCACCTGGGTGGGGCTGGAAGGTCTAGGAAGGCCTCACACACACATACATGACTGGCTCCTCTACCTGGCCTCTTTCTTCCCACAAAGGAAGCTCCCTCTCATCTAGGGAGCTGAGCTTCTCTAAAGGTGATAGTTGGCTTCTCAGGGCCAGAGAGGAAGCTGTCTTGGTATCTTTTAATTTAACCCCAGAACTGGAAGGCATCGCTTCTGCCATACTCTACAGGACAAGGCAAATCATGAAACTGGGCAAGATTCAAGGGGGAGGGAGGTCGACCCCACCTCTTTGTGGGGAGTACATCATGTGTGCACACAGAGGCAAGGAATTAGTGGCGATCATCATTGGAAGCTCTTAGCCTCAAGATGAATTATGTGAAGGGACCTACTGCAGACTTTAAAGCCCCCTGCTTGAAATCCCTCATGGGTCCCCACGGTTTCAGGCTACTCCCTAGCATGGCATTCAAGGCCTTTGCTGGCCTGCCCCTGCCTATCTGGCTAGCCTCATTTCTCAGAGCTCCATTCCTTACAGCCCCTGCGCTGGCTGCACAAACCTCTTGCCATAATTTCTTCCACTTTCGTGTCTGTATAGGCTGCTCTCTGAGTGAAAACCCTCCCCGCCCAACTCCGGTCTAACTCCTGACTGTACTTCAAAACTCTGTTCAGCGATGCCTCGTCTGGGATGCCCTTCCACCTCCCTATCTCAGCCTCAGTGTAGGGAAGAAAGGTGGCAGATGAGGGACAGAGAAACAGGCATGGGAGGGTTTGCTAGAAACTCCAGATGGCTTTTTCGTCTTCTCATAGCAGAAGCAACTCTTGTCCAGAGTGTGCTCTTGGAGAACACAGCCTTTCAGAGAAGCCCACCCTCGTCATGGCACCTGGTGTGCGTGGAAAACAACAGGGGGCAGTGTCTCCACAGATGACTGGGGTCTGCAGCCCTGGTTCTCTGCGGCCTGTGAATAGGGCAAAGGGAGTAACTGAGAGATTTGCTAGCTCTCAGGTAGCCTTTGGAAAGCACAATGGGTGGAATTGTGGCCCCCGGAAGATATGTCCAAGTCCTAGCCTTTGTGTCTGTGAATGGGACCTCATTTGGAAAGAGCGTCTTTGCAGATATAATCAAGTTAAAGATGTAGAGATTAGATCATATTGGATTTAGGGTGGGCCAGTGATTGGTGTTCTTGTAAGAGAAAGCAGAGGGAGGTTTGAGACAAATAGAGACGTCCACTTGAGAAGGGAGGGAGAGATGGAGGGATGCAGTCACAGGCCCAGGAGGCCAATGGTACCTGAAGCTAAAAGAGGCAAGGAAGGATTCCTCCCTCTGAGCCTAGAGCTTCGGAAGGAGTGCGGTCCTTGATTTCAGACTTCTGGCGTCTAGAACTATGAGAGCATAAACCTCATTGTTTGAAGCCACTTGGTTTGCCCTAGGAAACTAACAGGGCAGGGGAGAAGTGGAGCCTGAAATAACTGTGGGCCCAGCAGAGGCCTGGATTCAGGACCAATGACCTGGAGACTTCTCAACTGGAGGCAAAGGGCCATGATCACAGACTTCAGGACATTGAGGCAGCTTAATGCCTCAAAGGACGGTCAGGGACTCCTGTGCCCGAGGACATATCTATGCTGGGCTCCGGGGTTCCAGCCTAGCCCAGAAGTTCCCCTAGGGAAGATGTGCATGTTCCTTTCCAGTCAGGATGAGATGGCATCCACCAGGGAGGAAGCCTGTGAGACCCGGCATTGCCCTCCAGGGGCTCAGGTCGGAAGATGCTATTTTCAACTGGAGGAGTTTGAGAAGCCTTCAGCTGGTGAGTTCCTCCACCCTTGTAGAATGAGGCTTATGAATAAATTAAGTCAGGTATAGAAAATAAAATGATGGCCATTTGGGGGCCACAATTAAACATATATATAGTGATATAATTATCTATCTATCTATCTATCTATGTATATCTCACGATCTCAACCCCTTAATGTAGTGACGAGAAGCAAAAGGAATTTTGTTTTGGAGCTATGTTGCAATCTCCCAGCATGTGAAGAAAGCATCCTCAGCTGCCCAAAGGTTATGCATGGGCTTGGTTCTAGGCTGTGGAATTACTTTCTGGGGCTTGCTAGGGAAAAGGACAAAAGAGAAGAAGCAAATAGTCATGTGGCATTTCTGTGCTGGGACTTAGGCAAATTATGTAATCGTCCTTTGCATTAAAATCTGCTCCACTTCCATCTGATATTTTGCTGAGAGGACAAGTGAGATTCCAAAGCTCATTTTGCTGGAGTGCAAAATGCTAATCAGCTTCATGGCCAGCAGAGTGGCAGAGGGGGTTCGCCTCTCTGGAGAAGAGAGGAAGGTGAGGAGCCCAGACTGGGGAGGGACAGGAGTCGTCTAGCTGACTCAGTGAACTCTGTCAAACATGACTCCCTCCTTGCTCCTTTCCCCTGTGACCTCTTCTCAGTGGGCAAGGGGAGGACTCTGAACTGTGTTCTCTTTTACCAAGAAAGACAGTGTGCAAAAGGGCCATTAACAATAGGATCAAGGGTTTGGCTATGAGATGGCATGTGGATGGCATGTGCGAGATACTGATTTGGGGAAATGTGTCCTTATCTCTATAGATGTGCCATTTCAAATTCCCGGTTAGATTTGAAAAAGACCTTGGAGATTGTCTAATTCCCCCTTCCTCTCCTGCACAGTGGCTCTGAAACTGGTCTAGCAGATGCTTAGCAAATATTTGTTGAATGAAAGAATAAATAAATGAATGAATTTAGTTCAAGTGCTCAGTTTATAGGTGAGGGAATCAAGGCTCTGAGAAATCAAGAGATTGGTCAAGGTCATGCATCAAGCTAGTGGTAGCTTCAAGCCTCTGAGATCTAGTACTCTGACCGCTTGGCTGAGAATTTTCTTTCTGTTCCATCTGGCTCCTAGGACAACTGTAGCCACCAGAAGGATGCTTCAATACTCTTGGAAGTTCTCTGGCTGAACGTTGCTATGATACAGTCTTGCAAAGAGCTGATTGCTCAGTCGCAAGGGCAAGTGCTATTTATGTTGGGTGAGTTAGAAGAATTGTTGCCTTGCAGATATCATTTGTTAACTGCCTCTTTAATATTTGTGAGGAGGATGCCTCCATAACATTTTCTGTGTGCACATATTAACTGGTAAATTTTACCTTTTATGGGCTGTGATATCCTTTTGCTATTTGATTTAGAAATCTTTCCCTTCCTTCCTCTTTACCTACATGAATGAAAAAAAAAGCCAGCAGAGGGGAATATTTAGAGGGTGACATTTCAACTTTGCCACTCATTACGATAATTGTGACTGCTTTGCTTTTAATGCTTCAACATTGCCACATGGCCTCCGTTTTTCAAGACTCAGTCAAATTTATTTTATTTATTTTTTGGCAGTTAAGGGGTCTGTCGCAGCGTCAGTCATGACCCATAGAGGATAATCACTATCGAGCTTCCCGGCAATGCTGGTGCCCTGCCCCACATACTTCTTATTGCTTTGGTAAATGAGGTGTCTTCTGGGTCCTCCTATGGGACATCACTGGCTGTGAGCTTCCCAGCCTTGAGTGTATTAGTAAGCTATTGCTGCATAACAACACCACAAACTGAATAGCTTAGGACAACCTACATTTATTATCTCAGAGTTTCTGAGGGGCAGGAGTCCGAATATGGCTTCACTGGGTCCTTGGTTCCAGGTTCCACAAGGCTGCAGGCAAGCTGTCGGCCTCTTCTAGGACATTTGGTAGTGGGCAGAATTCAAGTCTTGGCAGCTGTGGGACCGAGGTCCCTATTTTCTCGCTGGCGGTCACTGGGCCTGCTTCCAATTCCTGGAGGTCTGCACTTCCTTGCTGCCTGGGCAGCTCCCTTTGTCAAGCCAGCAGCGGCACCTCTCCCTTCGAGACGCTGAGACGATGTTATATGATCAGAATCTGTAATATGTTAACAGAATCACTGGAGTGACTGTCCCATCACCTCTGCCAGCCATACACTGTTGGCTAGAAGCAAGTTGCAGTTTCTGCTTGTACTTAGGGGAGGGGATTATATAAGGGTGTGCCTCACTGGGGTCACCTTAGGGTGTGCCACCGTAAGCAGTAGAACTGCCCCCCCCCCCCACATGCCTGATTCTCTGAGCCTTTTATGCCTTCCTCTGCTCGCTGCTGCGGGAGTTCTGGCATTTCTGCCGCACTACCTCACTTTCCCCAAGTTTACGAGAGCCATCCAAGATGCACCTCTGTGCCATCCCCTACCGCTCTTGTCAGGGTGTTAAGCCATCTCGCCATGTCAATAAATTCTTCCTTATCCAGCTCTGTACCCCGTCCCCTTTGGACATATTCAGTGTTCCAATCCTCTGCCTACCTTCCTGGCTGTGTTGGTGCGTTTTGGCTACTTCCGGCATCTTCTTTGGTGTGTGCACCTCTTGTAGCAGGCTCAGCCCTTCCCTGGGCTGACAGTATGGTGGCTGGATGCCACTTACTGTTCTGGTGGCCAGCAGAGGAGGTGGGGTGAGATCGGGGAAGGCATGTGTTGTCTTGCAAGTGAAGGCCTCTGTATTCAAGCTGCCTTGTAGCAAGGGCTGGGGGTGTGTAATGAGGGATGGGCTACTTCTTCAGGCCCAGAGGCTTCAGGAGGATATGATGGTTCGGGGTTTCTGGGTGCACTGGTCCAACTGTCACCACCCAAGTGTAAGGTCCCATTCCTTCCCAGTCAGAGCACAAACCTGGACGCAGCAGCCTTGCTGCGGTTGGGATTCCAACCTTATAATTAAGTCCTGGGCCTGATGCTCAGTTTTTTTCTGCCCTCTGCAGAAAGAGGGCAGGAGATGAGATTCCTTTTACTTGATGCCAGGCAGGCACTATGACCCTCACTCCTTACCTTTTCATGATGATGAATCACCTCAGCCTTTCCTTGTCTCTCCCTAATGCATTTTTAGCAAGGAGCAGCAGCCATCTGAATCCACTGTCCTTAGAATGACTACTTTTCTGGCCCTGTGCAGGCTGAATGCTTTATATATTCACCAGCCAGCACATTCCCTTCTGGAGGGATCCCATCCAGTTTGGAGCAATTACATGTTTAACAACTGCAATTCCAACATGCTGGGGCTCCCAGTACTCTCCACTGATGACTGCTGATGGGGTACTTTTTGTCAGCTAGCTAGAAGGGGGTCCAGCTCCCCAAATTTCATTTTAGAATCAACTTCCTAGGACACCTCCTGACAATAAGTTTTCGTTCATGTTCCCCAGAAATAGACCCTGATGTGGAGATATGCATGCAGAAGTTTTATTGGAAAATGCATTTGGGAATAGCACCTGTAGAAAAGCTAGGGAGCAGAACTGGGCACAGGGAGAGCATCAGCTATGATGTAGTTGTACTAGAGTACCTCCTGATCATATAGCAAGCTCCAGAGCTGGGGTGGCATTTTATGATTGTCCTGCCTTGGAGAAAGGGAGTCAGGCCTTTGCGCCCTTGCATTGACCAGTCATAGGATATAGGCTGGCCCTGGGGAGTGGGTATAAGGGGGAAGGGTGAGGCAGGTCTTTTGACCAAGGACAATCTCTAGAGGGGGGTGCCTTTGTCAGCAGTCAGCATCCGACATTCCCAGCTGCTGGGGTAATGGGTCCTGAAGGGGTGATCTGGGCCATATGCCGTATTAACCACCATACCCGTGGTTCTCACTGAGGGTGATTTTGTCTCGTAGGAGACGTTTAGCATTGTCTGGAGACTTTGTGGTTATTACAACTAGAGGGGTGTTTGCTACCAGCATCTTGTGGGTAGAGACCAGGGATGCTGCTAAACATTCGATAGGGCTCAATTAAGACTGTCCCCCACCATAAAGAATGATGTGGCCCCAAATGTCAATAGTGCCAAAATTGAGAAACTCATGCTATGCCATGCTTCCTTGGATTCGCTCTCAAATAAATTACTTGCACCAAAATCCTTGTTTGGGGTTTCTGTTTGGAGGACAATGGGGGGATATTAAAACTAGGGCAATGGAGGATATTAGAGCTCTAAGAGACAAAGTGATTTGAGGGGGTTGCACATCTTGGGCAGGGGAGGACAAAGATGGGAAATCCCAGACTTTCTGTGCCCTGAGCCCACATTCTTCTCTACGTACCATGCTACGTACCATGGAGCTGGTGGGAGGACCAGTCTGCAGGTCTTATAGCACGTGTAGGAGTTGGTGATGGGGGATTTCAGCATGTTCCTGGGCTTATCAGCAAATTCTGGTTCCTTGAGAAATTTGTTGGCTATTCAACAATCATAAAGCCTTTCTCAACTGGACTACAGAATGTGGACAATGATGTGAATGACTATTTCTCAATTCTCCCAAAGTTGGTACATAGTTAGCACCATTATAGATGGAGAAGTTAATATAGAGAAATTAATTCACTGCTACAGTGGATGCCTTAGGACATTAAGCCTTAATTCTCTTACAGAAACCTGAAGGAAAATGGCTATGTGGTCAGAGATATTCTTCTCAAGTTACTGAGCTTCCATTCAGTAAGGTATTTGTTCCTCCAATCATTCTTCCTTTCACCTATTCATTATTTCATTTAACTGGTAGTTATACTCAGTGAGAGACAACCCTATCTCATGTCTTTTAAAAAATATATTAGAATAGAAAGACTTGAGCTATCATTGTCAGAGAGATTCTATAAATGGTAGAAATGAGAAATCCGGAGAGGCTGAGCAATTTGCCCAAAGGTTTTGGAACTAATTCAAGACATGATCATGGTTAGAACCAGGTTCCAGAAGGGGACAAGTATGCCGAGAGAAGATTGCGTGTGGTATGGTCTTTCACCATAAGGACAGAAATATGTGACTCACTTTAATTTGTACTTTATTAATATGTAGTCATATTAATTCTCTCAGCACACTGCCTGAAGGTACAAGGGTGTAGCCTTCCCCTCTGTGTGTAATTCTCTAGAAAGCTGTGTGCCACAGGGAGCTTTCTAACTAGTAGGTGTCATAGGCCTGGATTGATTTAATTTGAGCCAGGGAGCAATGTAAATCCCAGAAGTTCCTCTTCCGGCTAGAATTGAAAGTGCCGGAATGCGAATGCTACCAAATCTCTGGGAAATGAAAGCTCTAGCTTGCCATTGAAGCGAACAATCTGTGAAACTACCTGCTTTCCCCAAACATTGAACCAAGCCAACATTAACTTTTGCCAACCTTAATTGTAAGCAGAGAAGCCATTGTCATGAGTCCATAAATCGAGATTCTCCTCAGGCTTGGAACTGTGCTTAGAAACCATGTTGCTTTCCTGCTCTGCCCCAGGCCTTGTACAAACTTCATTTTCTCATTCTTCTGGGACCGAGTGACGCTCCTTTGGTTGCCGGTACAGTGCTGGGGAGAAATCTGATTTTGTTTTTCCTGACACACACACTGAATTCACTCTGTTTAACTCTGATTTGAGTATTGCCAATTCTCAATCCTGTAATACTGTCAAGAGTATTATACGATCATTGCCGCGAAGGTGGCCCTCCCTGGCATTTGGCCATATGCCTCACACCAGAGATTCACATGGGTCTCAGAGAAACTGTTCCCAGTACCCAGTACCCAGTACAGGCACTTGGAGGAGTGTTTCTTGCTAAAGTAACCACTTTGGCTGGGTCAATCATTGACTGCAAATTCACTACCCATGCATTTAAGCCTAAACTAATTAACCATGTGATTTTCTATTTCCATGTTTACATTTTTAAAAAGTTCTTATCTTCATGGGAACTCAAGTGTGCAGGTGAATCCTGCTAGTGTTTGCTTACCAGCAAAAGAGTTTATCGGCTCACGAAAATGGGAGGGTCATGGATGAACCTGGCTTTCATAATAACTGGAATCAGGGACTAGAAAGTTTTCAGAATTTAGTCCACTCAATACCTATACATTAGGAGTAAAAGCTTCCCTAATCTTGGTGCCTGCTTAACTATGGAGGTGGTATCACTAGGCTCATACTCTGGATTTTCCCTGTCCTTCAGTTTGCAAGGAGGGCACTTATTTCTGATCATAAATCCCGGGAGAACCAACTCGGTGTTGTTCTCAGTTCGGCCTATTTCTTTGGTTCTCACTGAAGATCGCCCTTCTCTGTCCCTCCATGTCCCTGGGGGCAGGCCTGTAGTCTTCTAATACTGTCCAGGACTGGGTGGAAAAGTCTGCCTACCTCTGAGTTTTCCTATTACCTATTTCCTATTTCTTATATATTCCCACATTCTCCAGTAGTTCCTGTTGTTAGTAATAAAGGTGGTATTTCAGCCTCCCTAGGTCTGATCTCATCCAGCTCTCAAATCATTTGGAACCTTGGTGGGGAAAGAAGTCTCAGTTACCCAGCCCTCTTCAATCCCATTGTTATTCGCTTAGCAGGAACCATTTATTGTGTGATCATTATGTATCAGGCACAGGCCCCATAGAGACAGAGAGAAAAAAGATGGTTCTCGCTCTTGGTGGACTGTCAGTCTAGAAAGAGCTCCTACTGGTGCATCTCCAAGGCCCTGCATGCGTGGTAAATATTTGTGGAATGAAAGAAAGGGTGAAGATGCTGCATGTTAACGTGGTAAGTGCGCAGTGGAAGCAGTGTGTGTTACGGAGATCTGCCTCCAGGACCGGGCCACTCTTTCCTCCCTCCTGGGAGTGCTGGCTGCTGGTGGCTCTCAGCTGAGACTCTCTCCAAAAATTGCCTTCTGTGGAAGAAAGCAGCTTCACTCAAGATAATATTCTGTCTCCAAGGGCAGCCCATGACTGGGCAATACAAGCTACAAAGGCTTGGTCCCCACGTTTCAAACTGGGACAGATCTGAATGGCCAGGTCAGCTTCTTCCTCTGCCCAGTCCTGACTCCTTTAGGTGTCGATGCTGGGAGCATACCCCAAAAAACTTCCTGCATGTCAATTTCCATCTCAAAATCTGTTTCCAGGAACCTGATCAATACACAAATGCAAACTGTTGTGGGATTACAGGGGAGGGGTTACTTGGTCAATGGTAGGCATTTGGAGAGGTAGAAATGGTACTGGGATTAGAGGAGAGGATGGAAAGCCTGGGCAAAGGATGAAGGAAGCTTGCCAGGAAGAGGAGGGAAGGATGTGCTTTGGGAGAAGAGGTGGCTGGAGCACAGGCGGGAGTGTGGAGCTCCTGAGACAGAGGGAGCTCATGCCTCTTGCTCAGAAGAGATGCTTCCCTTGCTTATTGCTCTCAGTTTATACTGTCCTCTCCAAGGAAACAGCCCAGCCAGAGAGATGGAGGGACAGAGGCCTTCATGAGATATTGCAGAGGTAGTGGGGGTTACCCACAGCAAGGAGGGAAGAGAAAATGTGCAGTCAGAGGTCTGAGGACACTGGAGAGGCCAGTGTAGCATGTGAGTGGGGATTCCTGGGTGGAGAAGACCAGAAGGTGCCGGAGTGTTGGGACTGACTCTCTGGAGATCTGCCTACATCTGACTGACTCGGGAAGGGTTTGTTCTAGCTCCCAGAGCTCCCTGATGTCATGGCTGGGTATGCACAGGCTGCAGGGGGTGGAGAGAGGAGCAGGATGCCTGCTGTGGTCAAGCATGACTGGCCAAGATGAGCATCTGCTCCTTCTCTGGCAGGAGCCAGGGCAGAGGGATGAGGCCAGCGAGGAGCAAGCTGCTCAGAGGGCAAGGGAGACAGGGAAGAGTGAAAGCGGAAGAGGTGGCCCGAGGAAAGGATCAGGCAGAAGCAAAAGCCTCTGACTTTATTTTCTTGGTTATTGATGTAAAAAATCAGTCCCCCCCCCCACCCCCTGGAGCTGCAAAAATGAAAAGCAAGTAGCTTTAGCTTTTCTAAATGGTGAAAGGTTTTGATCATGCTTATTGCTTCTACCTAATATAAGATTTGTGAAATTAGAATCCAATCCAAATAACACTGCATATCTAATATATGCCAGGAGCTATGCTAAGCAGCCTGGCTTCATTTGCTAGTGATTATAATCAAAGAAGCAGTTCCTAAAATAATTAAATTTAATGAGAGAAGGATAAACAGAAATGCCATTCGGTTACCATTCTGTTGGTTGCTCTTACCTTGCTGTGGAAGTTAGCTAGGTTGGTTCTATAGCAGTGAGTACCTATTCATTTCATAAATTTATGAAACAAAATGTTATTGATGTCTTGGTGACAGACGCATGTCAGGTGCTAGAAATATACATGCCCAGTATAATAGAAATCAAGGAGACAAGGCTTTTAACACCCAAGAACAAAATAATTTGGTTTTGGATATTAATTCCTTTGGATTTGAACATTTTTAGAGTTAACTTTCAGGAGGACTTGATCTTTTTTAGGAGGATTTGATTTTTGAATGTGTATTTCTTCTAAGAATTTGATAATGGGATATCTCTGGGTTATAATCATTCATTATGTGAGTGTCTTCATGTAGTTCATTATTGGTGCATTATAAGGGTGTCATTTAATCTCATTGTTGAATCTTGGATATGCTGTGTTGGACAGCATGACTGCACATATTGTGATTTGGAAAATGGAACAGAGAGGGAATTTTTAGCCTTGGGTCTGGCGTTGATTGAATTTGGTTCTGTTCTGATACATTTCAGAGCCTTCTGGAAGCAATGTGTAAACCACTCATCTGTGGTCCCCAGGAGTGCCATTTGGTACTGAAGGTGCAGTCTCCTGTTATGGTGATCTCCTCCTGAGGGCCACTGCTACACTGTAGTTGACTATTGACTTAACAATGAAGCAGGCTGGGGGCACTTGGGTGGCCCAGTTGGTTAAGCATCCGACTTCAGCTTAGGTCATGATCTCACGGTCTGTGAGTTGGAGCCCGACATGGAGCTCTGTGCTGACAGGTCAGAGCCTGGAGCCTGTTTCAGATTCTGTGTCTCCCTCTCTCTCTCTGCCCCTCCCCCGCTCATGCTCTGTCTCTCTTGCTCTCAAAAATAAATAAAACATAATTTTTTTTTCCTAAACAATGAAGCAGGCTGAGTTGAGAGCAAAAAGCTAAAGAAAGGGGAGAACATTTCTTCCCCACTTCTGATGTTTCCTTCTGTGTTAAAAGAACTTTAATTGGATTTCTGCTCTCTCTCTGCTGCAGGGGAGGCAGGGTGATTTGTCTGACTGGGAGCTGTGGGGAGAATGAACTGGGCATGTCTGGGTCATATTTACCTTTCTTCCCCTTGGGAATGAGCTTCCCTCAGGCAACAGGTATTCCTCTTAATTTTTCTGGGGGAAGGTTTGTCCTAACCACACCCCAGCTGCTGCATTAGGATGGATACGTCCACTTGGTTCACTCGGTTCACTCACGTTTTTTTCTAACCCATTTCAGAAACTTCTGGAAGAGAAACCTAAACTGTCTACCACTGGTGGTGTCTACCACTGGTCTCAGGAGATCCCAAAGGAAGAGAGTACAGCCAGCAGATCCATTTGGCTCTCACAGGAAGCTTCATTTTCCCATCTTTTTAGTTATAGAGGGAGTATTCTGAACTCTCAGCTAGAACTCTTATTTTCCAATTTAGAATTCAAATGTGGAAACACGGAGCTATTTATTGCTCCCTCAAAATGTCAACAATGGTAGAGGAGATTTGTGGGTATATGGAACAAAAGTTCAGCCTCTTCATTTATATGCTATATTTGAGTGTAGGGTGCTATTAACAAAGTAGAGGCAAATGAAATCAACTTTACATCCTTCATGGTTCAGTCTGGTGTCATGTCCTAGTGTCCCTGTAGTCCCCATTCCCTGGACTCAGTTTGAGGTTCTTCTCCTCTATATCAGTTTGTGCCTGCCTTTCTCACACAGTACCCACCATTGCAAATTGAAAGGAGAGAGGGAGGGAAGGATGGATAGAAAAAGCCAAAGACCATAGGATGGTTCTGAGAGAATTTTGGCCAGGCCAATGGAGGGATGCTGAGCCACAGTTGCTCATTAGAAGAACCCCACACTGCGTAGGAATGGGCTGGCTCTGGTACCCCAGTCATGCTTGGCCACTGGCTGGGAGTACTCTTGGGTTTCACAGTATCCATGGAGGGAAACTATGTTCCTTGCAGTAGGTTCTCGTTCTCCCAAAGGAGATTGGAGAGCTGTATTGCCATGGACACTACAGGCTCTTTATTTTTTATTTTATTTTTTTCAACGTTTTATTTATTTTTGGGACAGAGAGAGACAGAGCATGAACGGGGGAGGGGCAGAGAGAGAGGGAGACACAGAATCGGAAACAGGACTACAGGCTCTTTAAAGACAGGGACTGGTCTTGCTCTGTATCCTTGGAGCTTAGACAGTGGGTGGGTCTGGCACACAAGGCAATTGATAAATATTTGTTGAAACATTGTCAGGAATGGATTGTAGAGGGATTTGAGTTTGACAGGCTGTTTGAATTAATTTAGTAAGAAATTTAAAATTACTGGGGCGCCTGGGTGGCGCAGTCGGTTAAGCGTCCGACTTCAGCCAGGTCACGGTCTCGCGGTCCGGGAGTTCGAGCCCCGCGTCAGGCTCTGGGCTGATGGCTCGGAGCCTGGAGCCTGTTTCCGATTCTGTGTCTCCCTCTCTCTCTGCCCCTCCCCCGTTCATGCCCTGTCTCTCTCTGTCCGAAAAATAAATAAACGTTGAAAAAAAATGTTTAAAAAAATTATTAAAGATTTTATAACAGAAGATCAGGGCTGTACTTAGCAGAAGAATGTAGAGTGCACTAAAGTGAGACTCTTTTTTGTATGGAGATGTGTCTGTTGATAGGCAGAGAAAGGCAGTCACCCTCAGCAAAAGATTTTGGAGGTGATGTTTTTGGGACTTGGAAAATTATTTGGACTCGGGTTATGGAAAACAAGAAATTAAAGATGAAAATGAGTTTTCCAATTTCAGAGACTGGATGTAAGGGAACAGAGGAGGAAGAGGAGCTAGAATCTCAGGGCTAAATGCTGAACTTGGTGTTAGATTTGCTGAGCTAGAGATGCTCTTAAACATCCAGGTGGTAATGTCAAACTGGTAGTTAGGATCATCTGCCCGAATCTTGCCAAAGAGGTCCAGGTTAGAGACATATATTGACAAAAAGAATCAATGAGATTAAGGTAAAAATAGAGAATGGAGTTCAAGGATAAATTTAAATGGACCTGTTGCACATTTTGCAGGCAACTGCTACGCTATTTGTGTATCCTTTTGCAGGTCTGAATAAACCAGACAGAATGATACCATTCACTTCTATTCCTTTGATTCTTTGGTGGGAGAGAGGGATTCCTCTTGTCTTTTTTTATTCTAAGACCATGAGCTTTCCAAGACTGTATTTCTGCCTTTGATACTCGGAGAATAAGCAGAGTGATTTACACAAAGATTGTGAATTCCTATAGAGTAGAGATCTCACTTACTTATCTCTGTCTAGAATGGTATCTGGAAAACAGGAGGTGTTCAGTTAAATTAATTTATTTAATTTGCATAATGTTTGATAGTTTAGTAAGTCATGGAAGATACATTTAACACTTGATTCTCATAAGAATGCTAAGAACTATTATTACCCTATTTATGAATTAGGACACCTTAGAGAAGGTAAGTAATTCACTTGAAATCATATGGTTATGGTAAGAGCCTGTATCAGTCAGAATAGGTTAAGTTATGCTTAGTAACAAATAATCCTAAAAATCTCAGTAGCTTAACAACATAAAAATGTATTTCTTACTTCTGTAAAATCCACTGTAGGTCTGGGAAACCTGCTGAAGAAGCTCTTCTCCATGTGATGGCTCGGAATTTCAGCCTTTATCAAATACATCAATATTGCTTTTGCAGTTGCTGCAGAAGAGAAAAGAAAACATACAGAATCATGCACTAGTTCTTCAAGGCTTTCATCAGGTAATGAATCATTTTGTTCCACCCACATTTAATTGGTCAAAGAAGTCACATGGCCTCGTCTAACTTCAAGGGAGAAGGCAAGGGCGATCTCCCCAATGTTCTGGGAAGGAGAAAGGAAACATAGGTGAGTAGCTCTATTTTCTACCACAGAAGCAGAATTAGGTCTTGACTTTAGATTCCTTCCTTCCTTCCTTCCTTCCTTCCTTCCTTCCTTCCTTCCTTCCCTTTCCTTTCCTTCCTTCCTTCCTTCCTTCCTTCCTTCCTTCCTTCCTTCCTTCCTCCCTTCCTCCCTTCCTCCCTTCCTCCCTTCCTTCCTTATTTATTTTTGAGAGAGAAAGAGCATGAGTGAGTGGGGAAGGGCCAGAGAGAGAAGGAGAGAGCATTCCAAGTAGGCTTCTTACTGTCAGTGCAAAGCTTGACACAGAGCTCAGTCTCATGAACTGTGAGATCATGACCTGAGCCAAGATCAAGAGTCAGATGCTTAACAGACTGAACCACCCAGGTGCCCCTTGAGTTTAGATTTCTGATTTCAATGGCAATTTCTGATTAAAACGGTCACATTTTACTCTTTGTTTCACATTTTTTTAAAAGAGAGTTCCACACCCAATGTGGGGCTGGAACTCATGTTCCCAAGATCAAGAGTCATCCGCTTCACTGAGCCAGCCAGATGCCTCTCTGTGACCCATATTTTAATTTTTACTAAGTATATACAGAAAGCTATCCACATTTATTCCAGTTTCTAATGTTCAACCTACCCTGAAAAACAATTATGCTCTCTATCCTTTTCTTCTGTTTTCTCTTGCTTATAGGCCTGACCTCTTAACATTGGCTCTTAGAGTATAAAGCCTCAAAGGGACTCAAGATATCAGAGAGAGACCAATTCCTTTCTTAAGGTTAGATATGGGGTTTAAATATGTGTAATGATATTTGAGTACTGGACCCAGAAATGCTAGATCTTGCCAATTCAATTAATCCTCTTCCCAGTGATGTTCTGAAGGAGAGAAATATCTAAATGATACGACCTTGTTATGACTTGGGACAGTGACTCCTGCAAAGCTCTGTTAGAGCTCACACATTAGGCTTAGGCTGTGGGGTTTCCCACCTCAGAACAAGTTCAAATCTATATGTTGGGATTTTACTTCACTATGTCCACTCTCATGGGGTCAGGAACCATGGTCAGCATGCTTATGTGAGGAGAGGAACAATATAACTGTGACTCATAACCAGGACAGACGGGGGTTGGGGGGGGACTTTGGGATTAAGTGAGCTGGACAGACAGATAGATGCACAATGTATTCTCACACAGGGAACTCCTCATCTACTAAGTGTGGCCCAGAAAAGTCTGAGAGCTTGACTCACCAGGTTACCACTCCTAGAGAAGTGTTGCTCAGGCTGCTGAGCATCTCCTCTGACCACTTGTATTTTACTTATAAGGAAATTGAGACCTCTAGACATTTAGGGTTCATGACTCCTAAGAAGTTGAGCTGCTTCAACTCCAGCCCAGGGTGGCTTCCCCCTTGACTTACAACTTTGGAAGGACCCTGAAGCAAAATAAAGACTCCAGGGTCTATCAACAGGATGATAACAAGAGCAAGCGCTACTGAGCTTTTATCATGTGCCAGGCATAAGTGCTAAGGTTATTTTATTTAACCTCACACTATTATGGGATAGGAGCTTTGTATGTTCTTTCTTTCACAGATGAAGAATGTAAGGTCCATAGGGCAGGGATTTTTTTGGGGGGGATAATTTTTTTTGTCTGTATCCCTAGTGCCCAGATCAGTAGTAGGTATAGATTAGGTGCCCAGTATGTATTTGTTGAGTAAACAAGCTCAAGATCACTGTGCTAAGTGAAGGAGCCAGCATAGGAGCTCAGGCAGTCTGATTTTGAGTCGCCTATTATAACGTGACCTTCTGTACATGTCTGCCATTATGGGTTATGGTGTAATAGTGTTTGCTGGTCATTGTCTTGCTGGTTATTGTTTCGTTGTCTCTTTCCCCCACATTATGAGTACCTCGAGAGAAAGGGATGATGCCCCGTTCTTCCTGCACTTAACTCACCCTGCACTGCTGGGTAAACAGCAGGAGTAAATTATGTGTTGATTGGTTGCTTGGCTGGCTTCACACCCCAGAGGGTGGTGGGAAAGGCAGCCGTAAGTTTATGGCGGCTGGTTTTCACTTTCCCAGGCGGTTCCATCTCCCCACACACCTCCTTTCAGGAGACCCGGCCAGTGTTCCACTAGGGGGACCCAAAAGCAAAGGAAAAGCCTCTCCTGCCCTCCAGAGATAATGCAACCCAGCCCACAGCCCTCACGAGGGGTCAGCACTGGCTCCGCCAGCCTCAGGGCTCACATCCCTGTAGAGCTCTGGTTCTGCTCTTGCCTTGCTTGATGCAGCTTTTACAGTCAGGGCTTTGGGAGCAAATTCCACTCCGGTGGGGCCAGGACTGCTCAGTGCCTGGGACCCCGGCTGTTCCTGCGGTGCTGACATATGGGTTTGTCCTAGGAGTAGAGGAGAGGGGTTTTAAAGGGCTGGCCACCTGGTGATGAGGCTGCCCTGGTGTCACACGGGAAGCCCCGAAATGCAGATCTAGTAAATAAAGGATGCTTCATCTTCTGCTCCCTTCTCTCCCTCTCTAAAATCAGGGGCCCCCAACCACTTTGATGGTTCAGCGTGAGGCCATTCAAAGCTCAGTGCTTCCTTTTCTACAGCGACAGGAACTGGAGACGTGGTTCTCACTAGGGCAGCCTGACTTGTTGAGACAGATAGAATGATCTATTTTGACAAGGCGTCTTAGAGGGATGGATGTATTTGTGAAACGTTGGACAGTTTCATTTATTATTATTTCTCAACTCTGTGCTGTGGGACATTTTTTCTTTTTTTGAACAGCTTGCAAATATGCTACCAGCATTTGGGAAAATTCTCAGTTATATGTTTTCTGTAATAAAATCTGATTTTTTTCTATATTTCTTTTCTATGATCTCTAAATCGTTTGATTTACTTTTTATTGTAGAGGTTTTATTTCTTTTAAGATATGATCTTTTCCTTGAGGAAAGATGTACGGTGAAACATCTATAGTATTCCAGAACTTAAAGAAGCTTTAGAAATACTGGCATAGATCCATGATGGTAAAGGCATAGAAGGGGTTCCTGGACTCTGCACCGAAGATGGGGCACATGAAATGAAGGGGCATGAAAGCCAGGTGGGGCCAAATCATTTCACAGACCTTCAGCCTGGGAGGAATCTTTAGAGATTTTCCTCATTTAGAACTCTTATTTGACAGACGAGAGAACTGAGGTCCGGAGGGGCAAATGACTTGCCTTGTCACATAGCTGATTAATAACAAAGCCCCAAAGGCATCTGGTCATCACTTTTCAATATCCCACAGACTTCTGGTGTGAACTGAAGGTGAAAGTGTTTTTTTCCCCATGGCCGTTCATTTTATATTAGTCTGCCAAGGAACTGTCTGGAATAAAAGAGGTAAAGCAGAGAGAGAAGAGACAGAGGGTTTTGACCATTGTGTGATAAAGATGTTCTGGTGACTCAGTGCCCTGTGACCTGCAAATGATGCAAAGGGGAAAATGATGAGTAGGTCTGTCCAGGAGAACACAAGGCCCCCCAAAACAAAACAAAACAAAACAGAACAAACCACCCTCTGGAAGGTTGTGTCCAAGGACAGGAGGCACACTCAACAAACTTGGTTCAATAATCATGTAATGAAACCGTTTGGTACCAGACACTATGGAATGTTCTAGAAAACACCACCTAGCATTGTCTATCTCCTTTACATTCTCTAAGCACTTTCCCACATACACTCTCCTCATTTGACACTTCCTGTATCAGCCAGGGTTCCAGGTGATTCCGGTTCACCTGGGCATTGAGAGGACTTTTTTAGAAAGGGGCAGGTGGGGTCCCACCATGACAGGACCCAGAGCGGCTCTGCGATGAGACAATAGGGATGAAAGGTCTCTGCCTTTGTTCTGCCTTGTCTTGCACTCTTTCCAGTATGTTATTTTGCTTAGGCTCCCTGTTCCAGACTGCGGGTGTCTGATTGGCTGAGCCTGGAGCACATGGACACTCCTTGACTGGGGGAATACTGAGGCATCTTGATGTACAGGTCCTTCAAGGCTATATCCAAAGCAAAATCTGAATGCTCTTGACAGAAGAAAGGAGAATAACTAACAAATGTTCCCTGTAAATGAAATGATTACCTTCATGGCATAAATGAAAAGGCTGAGGCCCAGAGAGGTGAAGTGACTCACCCAAGGTCACATAGCTATATATAGCAGAGCAAAGTTACATCTCCAGAACCTGTTCTTTCTACAAAAGGGAGTGGGTGAAGTTTGTATTTAATGCAGTCCTTTCTCCTTCCTTACTGCTCATGTCACCCTGGTTCCTACCCCTCCTCCAAAGGGGTCTTACCACTCTCTCAGCTGCCATCTATGCACCATGAGGCTGATGCTTTTACTCCCCTCCGCTCCTGGATCCCCAAATTTCCTGGTACCCATGTGATAAACGGAGGAATACTTCACACTGTGTGCTAATAATTGAAGAAATCACACCCAGGTGGGTCTTCTGACACTGTGAAAGCCGTCTCTCACTTCTTATTCCACTGCTGTGGACCTGGAGCTTATTGTTGTTGCGGGGGAGCTCAAGGAACCGAGTAAGTCACCTATGCAGGTTTCACTGAGGTAAGGTCTGCCTACAGGTGGGGCCTGGCCACAGATTCATGGCCCCATCGCAATACCTTAAGTGAACCTTTAGGGACAATGGTTCAAAACTATATGGTTCTCTGTTGTCCACAGAAAAAAGCCCACGTTCCCTTGCTTAGCTGTATGATGTGCCACTCCTGGTGTCTGGGGTGCTGGTGACGGAAGGACTCTGAGTCTCTGGGAACAGTGGGAAAGAATTACATGTTCCACTAGTCTGCTGAGCGTGGAGAATGGAGAGGGGTGGCATGTATAAAGTCGGCTTGATGTTCATACTGAAGCCCTTAGTGTTCTTTCCTCAACCTACCATTCCCTTCCTCCTCAATACTTTCCCTACCCTTTGGTGCTATAGTCTGAAAATGGAAATCAGCTGACCTGTTTCTTCAAATGAAATTGTGTGTAGAAGCTCAATGTGTAAAATAAACGAAAGGCTGAGATGAAGGGGGAGGGGGTTCAGAGACCACTGTGGCTCTGAGGGTGTGCTTGGAATCCCCGGGAACCATGTCTCTACCCACAATCCACTTTCTGCTCTTCCTGGGACATACTCCATCCTTGCCCCTCTCTGCTTTCTCTCTCTGTTCCTTAACCTGGAATGACATCTTGCCAATTCTTTAAGATCTCAGAGGTCACCTCTGCCCTAAAACCTTCCCTAATGCTTCTAGCTGGATAGATTCTCTCTGAAAGCCAAAGCATTGTTCTTGAACTTCTCTCATGCATTTTATAGTTGCTCATTTGAATACAGGTTCCCCTGATATGTTATAGGTGCCTCTGGGTAGTTCCCTGTGTGACGGGTAATCTGAGGTCTGTGCAGTCAATTTTGGTAAAAAAAATGCTAGCATTGTAATGCATGGATATAGTTTATTTTGTTTTAGAGCCTTTGCAAACTCTTTGTAATATTCTACCTCCTACATCCACCATCTACGCTTATTCTTTCCGGACATCTTTTTGTTTTTGTTTTTGTTTTGCTTTTGCAAAATTGGGGTAGTGGTGTTACTGGCTCCATGGAGTTCCTGTGATGAGTTAATTTAATTTATGCTAAGTGCTTATTACAGCACCTGGCACAGAGTATGTGCTTGGTGAATGTTAGTTATTACTATTATTGTAATTATTATTACCTCAACATCATTAGGATAACAACACTTCTCCACCTTGATATCATGCCCAGGTTCCTTCCCAAGGGGTGGCCTGCATTTGCTTGTCACCGAGTAGCAGGAAGAAGGGAACCTCTCGACTCTTGGCTGGGAGTCTGGGTGGATGAAGTGAGAATTAGTCATGGCCTCATTCACAATCTGAGAACATTCACACTTGTCACACCTGCTTGGAGAGGCTTGGATTCATCCAGCAAATTTTGCATTTTCAGCCCTGGTCTGTGTGCTGGGAACAGCTCAATTTTGAAAGTCTTGCAAAGGCCTCTTCGAAGTGGCCCAGTGACTTCATTCAGGACCTGGCCCTGCTGGGAGCGGGGACTCTAGTGAAAGGCAGGAGAAAGCTATGTCAGCTGCAGCCATGTCTCCTCAGGAGACGGTCTCCCAGGATGCCTGTCCTTGTCTGTTCCCAGAGTGTGCCTTTAAACCCAAGCTGCAAAAGAGTGTCCTTCTGCTAAAGAGACTAAGAATCTTTCAGGAACCTGCTCTCTGGAAGGGACATGTTGGGATGCCAGACCCTTGGCTAAAGTCATTAAGTGAATTTATACTTGATCGGCTGCAATGGAAGTATCCATCCTTTTTTTTTTTTAATGTTTATTTATTTTTGAGAGAGAGAGCATGTGTGCATGAGCAAGGGGGGGAGGGGCAGAGAAAGAGGGAGACAGAGGATCCAAAGCAGGCTCCACACTGACAGCAGAGCGCCTGATGCAGGGCTTGAACCCATGAACTGTAAGATTGTGACCTGAGCTGAAGTTGGGCGCTTAACTGACTGAGCCACCCAGGCGCCTCAGGAAGCGTCCATCCTGATGGGAGGGCTTTGGCCTTGGGTTTTGGAAGTACTTTGTTTCTCCTTTGTCCTACCTATTGGCCTTCACAACTGCTGGTCAGCCTGCATTTCCTGAATTTCCATGTTCTTTCTTACCTTTCTGTCTCTGCTAGAAAATGTGCCACCTCTTCTGCTGCCATACACCCTTAGGCTTCTTCCCCTCAGAAGTTTCTCTTGACCCCAAAGGCTTTTGGATATTCTTTTCCTTCGATATCACATACCTGTCTACATCATGATTCCTGTAACTCTGGGCATCACAGCCTGTTTCCTTACCTGTCTCTCCTGCTGTAAAGTGGGCTGCGTGCCCCGCCCCAGAACTGTGTTATTTGTTCATGGCTACAACTCTGGGGACCTGGCCAAAAAAAAAAAAGGGCACAAATGAATGAATGAAAACAATGAATAAATAAGTGGACGAGTACAAGAATCAAGCACAAATTATTATTTCTGTTGATCTGACCCAAGCATGAGAAGGTGAGGCATGACAGAGGAGAACATATCTTCAAATACTGTTCCATAGTAGCACCCTTTCAGTGAAGAAATTGTGTGCCGCATCTCAATTTTTGGAACAGATAAAAGAAGAACTTTTCTGCCTGTAGGAGGAGTGAAACCCTATGGTCTCTTTCCTCTTCCTCCTTTCGGGGTGGGGCGTAGGCTCCTTGGGCAGAGTTTGAAAGCCATTGCCCCTAAAAGGATGACGCTGTTTTGAAAAGAACTGAGCAGAGGGACCACAATCCACCCGGGGGCCTGATTTCCTTATTAGTTGTGGCTAATAGCACGTATTATGCACATAGGCTGGGCCAGTCCTATGCTAAGGGCTTTGCTTATATCAATTTTTCATCCACATAATAATCTTATGTGGTATTTTCTATGCTCACTTCTATTTTAGAGAGGAGAAAACTGAAGCATAGAGTTAAGTAACATGCCCAGGTCCCATGACGACTGAGCAGCTGAGTCAGGAATCAAACTCTGGATTATCTGTCTCTAGGGGCTGAACCCTGAGCAGGCAGCCGCCTGCAGGAAAACAGCGGAAGTGCCCATAAGAACCTAAGCTGTCCACTGAGTGTGGCTGCAGCTGGGCACTGTGCTAAGCCGTTCACAAACATCAGCTCATTCGATCCTTACTGCACCCCTATGGCGTGGAGGTGTCACTGCCATGTTATCACTGGCAGAGGAATCCCCTCTATCTACCCTTCGCAGTGGGTTATCAATGTCACCTATTGCCAACAAGGGGGTCAAGTAAAAAACGATTAGCCCAACATTTGCATACATTTTGTAGCAAGATGACCTTTTTCTTTTTAAAGAGCAACACAGATTATTTGAAACCAATGATGCTAATTAGGGTTGGCTGCCTCAGCAGGATAAAATAAATCAACCAATCCACTTTTTGGAAGCAGAAGGTGGGAAAGAGGCTACTTCTGAGCTGACTGTGCACCAAGAGACAGATCCTTGTTTCATATAAATTGTCTATGAAAATTCCTCTAGATGAACGCAGGAGGGAAATCTGGCACAAGTCCTAGAGCAGGATAAAGATGTTTGAAAATCCTTTCAGAAATCATAACTTAGATGCTTCTCCCATCTGTCCCATTTCTGCCAAGAAATATGACCCTCTTTCTTATAGGATTTTCAAAGCACTAGAAGACTCCAGAATGGTATATAGAGTAAGAGGTATTACTGCTTCACGGTGGACAATCCAAAACCTCCTGGACCCTTTTCTGACTGCTGATAACCCTGTGGTAAGAAGTCTAATGAGACATGCTCATATATTTTCTTTAAATTTAAATAAAAAAATTTTAATGTTTATTTTTGAGAGAGAGAGAGACACAGAGTGCGAGTGGGGGAGGGGCAGAGAGAGAGGGAGACACAGAATCCGAAACAGGCTCTGAGCTGTCAGCACACAGCCTGATGCAGGGCTCAAACCCACATATTGTGAGATCATGACCTGAGCTGAAGTTGGATGGGTTCTGGACCCATTCACTGAGTGGGCCACCCAGGCACCCGACAAGATATGCTCATATTAATAATGGCTGTCCCTGTCCTGTCTTCCTTTAGGGGACCTCTGTGTACTATGACAGCAGAAAGCTTCATCCAGCATAGTCAGGAAGGAAAGGACTACCGACAATGTTATTCTTTGTAAAAATCAAGAGGATGAGATTATAAGCCTGTGGTATTCATTAAGGCTGTTCATAAATATTTTGGTTCTATTCTGGGTCATGGTGGGATTGTACTTCCCATGAAAGCTAGGCATGGCCCTGTGATTTGCTGCGTGCAATAAAAGGGGAGTGAAAGTGATATATATCAGTTCTGGTAGAAAATGTTAAGAGCTAGTAGGATTTGCCATGTTCTTTTTCCCTTTGACACAGCATCAGGCAACATTTGAGAGACTGGATAATTTTTTTTAGACTGGGTATGATGGTTAATTTTATATGTCAACCTGGCTAGGCAGTGGTGCCCAGTTGTTTGGTCAAATACCAGTCTAGATATTGCTGGGAAGGTATTTTTTTAAAGATCTGATCAACACTTGAATCAAGAGACTCTGAGTAAAGCAGATTATCCTCCATAATGTGGGTGGAACTCAACCAATCACTTGAGGTTCTTAACAGCAGACTGAGGTTTTTCATAAAGGAAGGGATTCTCTTCTAGATTGTAACATAGAGACCCTGCTTGAGTTTTCCAGCCTGCTCCCCTGTGGAATTCCTACCCAAGATTACAAGCATCAACTCTTATCTGAATAGACTATTGGCCTGCTTTACAGATGTTGGACTTGCCGGCCCCACCATCATGTGAACCAATTCCTTAGAATAAAATAAATCTCTATGTATATATCCCATTGGTTCCATTTCTTTGTTTTTCTCTAATACACTGAGTGAGGATGAACTGGAGCAGGAACTCAGCCAACTCATACTGGAAATGTAGAGTGAGTAAGAGATAAACCTTTGTTGTTAAAAGCCATTGTTTGTTACAACAGCAGAACCTACTCTATTCCTACTGATAGGAAAATTAGATATCTGTCCCCTTCATCAACATTTTTTCTTATACTTTTTAAAAACTTATTTATTTATTTATTTAGAGAGAGGGCAGAAGGGGCAGAGTGAGAGGGACAGACATCCCAATCAGGCTCCACGCTGTCTCCTTGCATCAGGGCTTGATCTCACAAACTGTGAGATTACCCCATCTCTAAATATTGAAATGAAATATCAAAACCAAATCTATGTAACATTAGCTGAGAGAAAGAAAGGTTGGAAGGAAATTCATATTAGCCAATGGCTTACTGCTGAACCAGGTACTGAGCCAAGTGCTTGGCATATAATATCTTATATATTTCTAAAACTAGCTTATAAGGTATGTATAATATTATTTGAGAGATGAGAAAACTAAAGCCAAAGACACAGAGTTAGTGAATGCCAGATGTGAAATTCAGAGTCAGAATTATGTGTTCTAAAACTCAAGGATAATTGTATCAATTAGGATTTTTAACAACAGAAAAGGAATTTATTGCAATGGCATCAGGTACTCACAGAATCGATGGGAAGGACTGGAGAACAGGCTCATCAAAGGACAGATATTCAGGGCACCAAGGGTCTGGAAGCAGGAATGTTTCAACGGCCTCACTAGGAGATGATGATGGAACGAATGCGGGTATGCTTTTTCTGGTGTTTTATATTTTGTTCCATTTCTGATCAAGTTCAAAGTCCTGAGTTCAGCTGGCCTACCTTGGCGTTATGGGCTCACTCCCTGGCAACTGCATTGACAGTTCCAATAAAACCACTTGCTATTGGAAATAGGTAATTCCTCATAAGGACATTAGGAACTGTTGTCACACACACACACACACACACACACACACACACACACACACACACAATATATGTGTGTGTGCGTGCTGGGGGGTGGTGAATATTAGGCAGCCAAAAAGGAGAGCAATTACACGTATCCTCCGCTTTTCGAAAGTTCCCGCTATGCCACTTCGCTTTTAGGAAGGACCTGTGTTAGTACCCGTTTTCCGTAATGTTAAGAAACCCGAAGGGGAGTTTCATTTTTACGACAAAAGGCGAAAAGCGAAAATCGTGTTCAGCGTCGGTTTTGCAGCAGTCGTCGTACACGTAGAGATAGACGCAGCCGCAGCTGCGCTGAGAGGCAGGGTCTTGTCTCGGCATCCAGCCGCCCGAGCTCTGACCTGGTCTGGTGAGCGTCTGTGCCGTATCTCAATGTATTTTTGTGTATTTATTAGCAAGTTGCGTCCTAAGGTGTCAGGAAAGTCTGAGAGAGGTTGTTTTTGGGGTCTGAGAATGCTAAAAAATGCTTCCATATAAATTAATGGAAACTGCTTCTTGGTTTTATGCCATTTGCGTTTATCAAAGAGTTCTTAGGAATGCTCCACACTTGGGTAGCGGGGAAAACTAGGTTTGGCTGGCAGAGAGCCCCATTTTCTGTCTGGTGTCCTGATGTAATATCAAAGAGGCCACTTCCATTCTTAAAAATGTCCTAGTCTGGAGGATAAATGATGGTGTCACCAAATAGCATCCCATATACACACATACGCTATTATTCATCTGAAGCCATAAGGGGCTGAAGTGGAGCATTTCCCTAGGCATGGAGGGCTGTTACAGGGTTATTTTTCTCTGGATTTGTTTTGGTTCATCTCCCAGTAGTGTATTTCTAAATTCCTGAATCATTTTTATCTGATTGGTTATTATCTAGTTCTACTGGCTAGAAATTATACATGCCCTTTGCTGTTGAAGACTTGTGCTGTTTCTAGGTGACACTCTTCTTCTTTCTGATGAGAAGGACCAGGGTGACAGGTACTGGAACAACTTCCAAGCTTTGTGCAGGATTTCAGTTGTTCAAGGGGCTGTACCAAGGGCATGCGTCAAGCGGGATATAATCATGAGCAGATCTTACAGATTCCACTTCCTTGGCATCCTTTGAATCCGTGCATTTTACCTTCATCGCTAACATCTTGGTTCAAGCCGCCACTATCTGTCATAAGGATTACCACCTCCTGATTGGCATAGGACCTTCAGTGTTGTGTCTGGTCAATCCATTCACTACATAGCAGTCAGAGTGATCTTTCTAAGGTGACAGCCTGATTACATCAGCTCTCTTGCTCTGATGGCTCCCTATGGCTCTTGATTAAAGTCCAAATGCCTTCACCTGGCCTGCCTAAGCTGGCCTGGCTTTCCTCCTCGCTCAGTGCTCCCCACAGACGCTCTTTCCTCCTGACCCTCTGGGACTCAGGTCTTTCGAAGATTTTTATCTCTTCTGTCTGGACATCTACTTCTTTCTTCTCCACCAACTCCTAGTTACCCTTAACTCTTAGCTTAACACTAGTCATAGTCATGTTATTAATAGCTCATCTAGACAGAGCACTTATCTATATGCCAGATGCCATGCTATGGGCTTCACAGGGAATATCTCATTTGATCCTTTCAGCCACCCTAGCAAGTAGGTGCTACTATTATCATTAGCATCTGTCTGTCAGATGGTTGGGGTTCGGAGAAGATAAATGCCTTGCCAGGATATACAGCTAATATAAAAGGTAGAGCCAAGATTTGAACATGGAAAAGCAGATGCAGAGCCTGTACCCCTGTCCCTGTGCTACAGGGCTTTTTAAAGATTTCCTCCAGGTGGCTTCTTGTCTCCCCCGATCTTCTAAGGTGCCTCTTCTAAGGTGCACCTGCATTAGGCGCCTCTTCTCAGTGCTTGTGTATGTAGCACAGAACTTTCTCTGGTAAAGTCCTCATCAGCCTGTACTATAATGACCTGTTTATTTGTTTTTCTTTTCTTCTGGAGTGTGAAGACCCATGAGGCTAGTGTCTTTTTCATTCTTTTACTCAAGTAGGCAGAGGTCTTCTCACACAGTGGGTTCTTAATAAGTGTTGGTTGAATGGATGATTAAAATTAGGTATTGGTATTAGGTCTTGAAAAGTTACAAATGCCCCCTCCATCCTACCTCCCAGCTTGTTCCTCAGCTTATTGTCCGTTGCCATTGATCTAAGAATTATTTCTTCTACTGAATCAGCTTTTTTTTTTTAAGGTCCATTTATTTATTTTGAGACAGAGAGAGAGAGAGCATGAGCAAAGAAGAGGCAGAGAGAGACAGGGAGAGAATCCCAACCAGGCTCCATGCTCAGTGCAGAGCCCAATGCAGGGCTACAACTGTGAGATCATGACCTGAGCTGATACTAAGAATTGTACACTTCACCCACTGAGCCACCCAGGTGTTCCTGCATTAGCTTTTTTTTAAATTTTTTTCAACGTTTTTTATTTATTTTTGGGACAGAGAGAGACAGAGCATGAACGAGGGAGGGGCAGAGAGAGACGGAGACACAGAATCGGAAACAGGCTCCAGGCTCTGAGCCATCAGCCCAGAGCCTGACGCGGGGCTCGAACTCACGGACCGCGAGATCGTGACCTGGCTGAAGTCGGACGCTTAAACGACTGCGCCACCCAGGCGCCCCTGCATTAGCTTTTAATATCCCCTCCTCTGGGCCTTTGCCTGTGAGATTTCCTCCATGAAAAGCTCTCTCCATTCTCCCTGCTGCTAATTCATGTTCTTCTCACTTTAGATGCCATTAGGGCAGAGTCTTCTTTGATTTACTCCTGTGGCTTCTCTTACCCATTCCCTTCCATTGGGGACTTAAATGACTGGCCCTGGGTATGGCATAGACCCATGTTGTCCCCAATATCTGTCTTCCCTTCATCATTAAGGAGATGGGAATATTGCCAATGATTAAATGGCTGCCTTCCTCAGTCTCCTTATAGCTGGGAAGGTGCCTTTTGATTGACTGAAGTTTTGGCCAACAAAATCAATTTTGTGAGCGAATTCAAGAAATGTCCTTACAGGAAGCGTACGGATCTTTTTTCTTACTTTTCCTCCATTCTGTTGTCAAAGGTGTAAGCTGGAGCTCTAGCAAGCATCTTGGATCATGGGAACAAGCGCTACGTTCCAGAGATGGTGGTGTGGTGAGCTGGTAGGAGCCTGAGTTCCAGACAACTTTGCATGGCTTCCATACCATCCCTAGACGGTCTACTCTTGACTTCTTTTATAGCACTGAGCAATATGCACTCCTATTTGTAGCTTCTCTGTTATGTGCAGCCACACCCAGTCTTGTCTCAGACACTGGTCTGTGGCAGTCTCCACATGCTGAGCAGTCATAAAAAGCTGGGTGGCATCTCTAGGTGGCAGTTATCAAGGGGAAGGAAGTAGGTTTCTCGCAATTATTTAAGACTTTGACTTCTGGTTACGAGTCTACCATGCATTGTCTACATACCCTTGAACAAGCCACATCACCTTTTCGGAGCTCATTTCCCCCCTGGGAGTGGTTGGTTGGTTGGTGGATGAGATTGGACCATGACCTTTAAAAGGTCTGTGGTGACAAAGGCCATGTCTCCAAGACAAGAACTTCTAAAGACAGAGACCTGGGCCGATGCACGTTTTTTCTGAGACCTCATGTGCCTTGTTCCTTGCTCTTGTCCCGATGTACTCTCTGGGTCCTAGCTTCAGGCTGAGCTGTGCAATTTGGGCTGGAGCAAATGTTAGTGCTATTTGTGTGATAGCTCTGACTCTGCTGTTCAATCCTCAGGGGCGTCTCAGATCTCAGAGTCTGCTCTTGCTCTGCTGGCCTACCTGGGGCTCCCTGTCTGTCAAGTCCAATAAAAATGTTTCCTTAAAAAATCCTCTTTTCTTTAATAAGCTCTGAACAAAGGCTAAGCTGGGAGAGCCACCCTGGTCCAGTGTTCACACACGTCTCCTTCTACACATAATCTTTGTGTAAGTTGCTTGCTCTTAAGATTTTCCTGACCTTTGTTTGCTCATTTAGGCTGACTTCTTAGGAGTAAATTGTGTGTGTGTGTGTGTGTGTGTGTGTGTGTGTGTGTGTGTGTACACGAGTTTGTGAGTATTTGGAGGGTGTAGGAAGAAGGGAGAAGAAGGAGGGCAGGTGTGAGTATTCTGAGGTCAAAATCTAGTTGGCCCTGGTCCAGAACCTTTCTGGAGATGGTCCTGAGGCTTACACTCAACACTTTATTTCAGGTGTCTCTGCATTAGGAACCACACTATCCATATGTACCTGGGTCATCAAGCCTGCATGCTAATGGCACTTACTCCTCCCATTCTTGATCACTGTCCCCTAAACAGTGAGTACAGGGCCACTCACTTATACAGCATAGACCATTCATACACATGTGATAGAATATGATGTGAATGGCATCCCCTAGAATGGTGCAGTGTATAACTTGTACAACTGTATGTGATGGCTCTGGCAGCTACCTGTCAATCCAGAGATGTCTAGATTTTCTGCCTCTGAAATGCTATCTAGGCAAAAAGGTCTGGCTTATTTGATGGGGTTTTTATCATGCTGGAGGCTATATTGGAAAGTTTTCCTCACCTGAGTCATTGGGGGACCCCCAGAACAAGGCCAAGAATTCAGTTTGGCTCTTTGTGACAGAAACCATCAATCAATAGTTTGTCTTAAAGGTTTTATCTTCTCATGTTAAAGAAGATGAGAGATAGGTGTGATGGGCTTGGTATGGTGTCCTTATAGGATCATCTGGGAGTGAGAAAGCATCCTTCTATCTTTCTGCTCCAAGGCTCCCACCTCAAGGTCATCTCATGGTTCAAGATGGTCCCATCTCAAGGTCATCTCATGGTTCAAGATGGTTCCATATCAGGGTCATCTCATGGTTCAAGATGGTTCCATCTCAGGGTCATCCATGGTTCAAGATGGGTATTGGAGTGCTAGCTATTACAGCAGCATCCCAAGTCCTGCCAGGACAGAGGAGGGAAGAAATGGCAAAAGGGGTGAGCTTCCTGGATGAGTCAGCTCCTATTAAGCAATCCTGCTGGAAGACCCCATATTTCTGCTGACTGTCTTTGGCCAAAATTAGTCTCATGGACACATATAGCTGAAAGAGAGGTCAGGAAATCTAGAATTTTAGCTGGATACATTTCTGCCCTCAATAAAATTGGGACGTTGTTCTAATGAGGAAGGGGAAAATGGTTATTATGGACAAGTGATGGCCTCTGCCCAGGGGCCCTTTGCATATCTCTTTATAAGACTATTTGTGTTAGAATCACCCTTCTTAAAAAGCAGCTAGCAGGCACAGGTGATTGTGCTGGGCATATAGTTAACTGTTCAGATGCTCAGAAAATGCCAACTGGGTTATTGAATTAGAACATTTGTTAAACCATTACACTGATTGAAGGGCAGGGGAAAATTTGAGCTCCTCTTTTTGAAGACTTGGGTAGTTGGGGCCAGAACAAACATTCCCAGTAATGTGGGCCTGGCTTGCAGGAAGTCTAACTGTTCCAAAAACTCAGCATGGGTCAGAACTTGATCTTTCTTTTGTTGCTGCTTCACATGACAGTTCTTCATTAGTACATTGGGTAAGGTGGCTACTGGTGCCATAAGAAAGAGGTTTGTGACTCAAGAAATGACTTCTTGGCCAGAAACATATTTAGCTGAATTAATGAGGCAATGAAATTTTTTTTTAACCTATATTGCAGGGCATTACTTGCCAGTGATTGCTCAAGGAAACTTGGCCTTATCATGGCATGCCAGCATGTACTGAATGTTGCAAAATTTTAGGGTCACCCAATAAATGGAAAAGTCAGACCATATGTGTTAGGTAGATCATTAGAAGTTAGCTGGGTTGATTTATGTTTTCAAGTGTCAGTCCTTACAGTAAAACAATTATTGAGCATATATTGTGTTATAAATGTTTGGGGGGAGTAGCTACAAAGATAAATGATACTTGGTTTTGCTTTCAGAAACCTTGCCACTTAGTGTAGGAGATAAGATGTGATGGCACAATTAGATGAGGTAGAATGTGAGGAAGGCTCCAATGGAGATGCGTGGGAGGCAGAGCAGCGCCGTGGTGGGTTTAGTTTGGGGCTGGCAGGGAGGCTCCAAGGTCAGCTGCATGAACGAGGTAGAGAGGGACCTTGAAGGACAGGGAAGTTTTGGACCCAGGGAGACAGGTCGGGAGAATGGAGGTGCATTCACTATGAAGGGAGCAGCAGCAGGAAACGTCTAGAGAGAAGACAGCCTGGGGCATCTTCAGACGCTTCTGAGGAATCCAGCTGTCTGCACATGTAAATATATACTCTGGGGAAAAGGGTGCCATATGTACATAAGCTTAGTGGGATGCTAGGATTTTAATTAAATATTAGCCTATTGAAGGCTCTGAAAAGGTCCTTTTTTAAAAGGCAAATTTCTGTCTAACTTTGTTAGGCAAGTAAATGAATTTATCCGTATAGAAAAGACCTTTTTTTTTTTTTTTTTTTTTTTTTTTACCCAGATGTAGAGTGTTGGAAATGTGGTTTAGCAGTGTCTCCAGGAAGAAGAAATGGTTTGCTGGGAATCTAGCTGGTCTCTGTTGACAAACAGCCTACTCAGCTTGACATACTGGCCCAATAGCAGGGTATGCTTCTAAAGCCAGTGTTCTTTCTTTCCTACCTATTCTACTGCTCATCCAAAAAGAAAGTAAAAAGAAATGGTCATAAACAATTTTTGCTCCTTTTTAAAATGTTTACTTCTTTATTTTTGAGAGAGAGAGAGGGAGTGAGAGAGCACGCACGAGCGAGCGCACAATTAGGGGAGGGGCAGAGTGAGGGAGATACAGAATCCGAAGCAGGCTCCAGGCTCTGAGCTGTCAACACAGAGCCTGATGTGGGGCTCGAACCCATGAACTGTGAGATCATGACCTGAGATGGAGTCAGACGCTTCACCCACCGAGCCACCCAGGTGCTCTGATTTTTGCTCCTTTATGCCCTAAAAGTATTTTGAAGAATTATGTACCCCCTTACATATTTCTTAAGTTAACTTACAAGTATTTTCTCATAAATTTAAATAATTGCAGAGGACACAACTATTGTACGTATACGTATGTATGTTGTGTATAATGGTGTGTGTATGTTTGTATACACGTACACATATACATTATAAATATTGAACATATTGTAAATAATACAAAATAATGCATTACTCTTTTAAATTAATCCAATGGCATAGATCCCACAGTCACCTGATACCCACTGTCCTCTAATGAAACAAAGAAATGCACATATGAACAGTCTTTTACTTAACAGCAGAAAATTCTCTTTCACATATTTCTACCTTAAAACTCACATTTCTGTTCTTCTTTCATCACAATAAGAATTTTCTTTCATTGTAACATATTTTCATGTTGGAGGTCTTTTATTGATCAACCTATAAAATTTTTCTGCAACAAAAATATGTTGAAACATTGAAACAAAAATTATTGCCTGTGATTCCAAATGCTCTAAGTTTCAAAACAAATTTCTCTTGGATTGAGTTATCATTATAATTATTATGGGTTCACAATTGATCAAAGTAACATATGTGTGTGTACTCTACATTTTAATAAATACTGGTCATACGAGTAAAATATTATTGAAAGTGCTTCTCTCCTTTTTTTAAAGTTTATTTATTTTGAGAGAGAGTGCACGCACGTTGTGAGTGGGGAGGGGCAGAGAGAGGGAGAGACAGAGGGTGAGAGAGAGAGGGAGAGAATCCCAGGCAGGTTCTGCACTGACAGTGCAGAACCCAATGCGGGGCTTGAACTCATGAACCGTGAGATTATGACCTGAGCTGAAACCAAGAGTTGGATGCTTAACCAACTCAGGCACCCAGGCACCCCTGGAAATGCTTCTCTTAATGATAAATACGGGGCAGAAGTTATATTTCCCTATTCAGGGAAGCTCTGAAGATGTCAGAATGTTGAATTGTCCCTTTTGTAGCACCTTGTGTTTGCTGCATCCGTCGTATGGCTGAAAATTGTGTGTTTTTTTTGTTTTGTTTTTTGTTTGTTTGATTTTGCTGAAGGGGCGAAGAATGGAGAGGGAGAGTAAGAAAGAATAGAAATGCTGCTTCAAAGTGCTTTCTCACACAGCTCAATTTTATAAAAGAATACACATTTGGAAATTGGGGATCTGAAACTTGCCTCTCCTAAAATGAGCTCATTTGTGCCCATATATGCCTCGTGAGGTTGTCGCGTGAATGACAGTCTGAAGACCACTGGTAACTGGAAAAGAAAAATGACCCTAATATCAGAATACCTCATTTTGCTCATAACTGGCTATATTCCCGTAAATAAATTACTTAACCACAAGGGACTCAGTCTCCTCCTGCTTCAGACAATGCTGAGGTCCTTCTGGCACCCCTAGTCTGATTTCCAGGCATCCTTCTGGGGGTGGAAATGATTGTCTAACTGAAGCTGTATGTGTTTCTGAAGATATCAATCAAACCATCTTTTCCAGGCAATTAGATTCTGTGGCAGTCTCATCTCAGCATATCAAACAGATTTATGAAGTTAATCTTTGACCTTTGCAACAACTAGAAAGGAACATAGATGAAGGGGAACAGAGCTTTTGGGCATTTCTCTTTTCTTGTTGTTTTTTTGGCTTGATTAGATAGCTGGTTTCCACAGCCTGCATGACTAATTCTGTGCTTCAATGACTCTCTTATAACCTTAGCATGTAAAGATGGAAAAATTCCCCTGACATTTTCAGGAAACATTTATTACAGACTATTTTATATGTCTGGTCAGAATGGGCTAACTGATTTTTCACAAGAACAGAATTTGGCAGAAAGCCTGGCCTCCTTTAGTCCCGTCTTGCCAAAAATCACTCTGGAGCCAACCTGTAGGGCCTGTGATGTCTCATGAGGCCAGACTTGAGAACGGGCTTGGGTCGGACTAACTCTTCCACCTAAAATGGGAAACAAGATCCATGTAGAGATAGAGGACCTCTCCCCACCTGTGTTTTTGGGGAATGTAAGGTAAATCCCTGTGGCTTTATCCTCCTGGAAGGGGAGTGATGGAATATTACATCTGGAAGCTTGGGAAAGGGACAGAGAGTAGAGGAGCCAGGCCACAGCCCATGCTCAGAACTAGCAAGAAGAACAACGAAGGAAGATGGTCACCTGTCCTTCTCCTTCAAATCTCCTGATCCCGTGGCTTACCTGGCCCAGCCTCTGCATCACCTCTTATCCCTTCTGCTATGGCCACTTTGATCTCCGTCTGAAGATTCAGCCCCATTCTGGCTCTCAGGGCAAATGCCGATGAGAAGCAGGAGGTGTTTCAGCCACAGGAAGGGTTTAAACAGGTGGTGTCAGGATCAAATTTCAGTTTCAGATTTACTGCTCTGGCCACAGCTGTGTGGAGGATGTTCCAGTTACACTGTGGTGATAAAGTTGTCATTCTGCTGGAGAGACCCAATGAGTTTCACATGTGTGTTGCCTGTTTTATGCGGTGAACACTGACAGTACCTCTGGCTTGCGGCAGAAGGCTGTTATCACCTTTACTGAAGATGAGCAAACCAGCCTGAGTGGCTGGAAAATGGATGTTTTTAAGAAGGTCTCCACTAAGCCAGCTTGGTAGGCCTTGAGCTCTAGACCCAGACAGTCTAGGGTCTGATTGCCTGCTCTTCTGTTTGCTGTGTGACCTTGGCCAAACTGCCGAACTTCTCTAAGCTTGTTGCTTAGTTGTCAGCCGAGGAGGATAATTGTGTCTACTGCACAGGATTATCATGATCATTATGTTCCTGGCCTGTATAAATATTATGCTACCTATTTTCTTTCCTGAACCAGTGCTGAGGAAAGGTGGGAGAACCATGGTTCGAAGGGTGGAATAGGAAGGGTGGGTATGTAGGAGGTATGGGTGCAGGGGGGTGTGATGTCTCTGAGTTGGATGGGCAGAGATGCTGCAATTTTGCCTAAGAATAGCACTGGTTCTGTGTCATTTCTAGCTCAGACATCCTAACTGATGGCTCACAGGCTGGTTGGTAGTTGGTAATTTGTTTGATCCCCAGGATTAGCTGAATCTGAGTAATAGCTGGTGGGTGTATTAGTCAGTGTTCTACAGAGGAACCAAACCAACAAGGTGTATATGTGTGCGTGCATGCATGCGTGTGTGCGTGTGTGTGTGTGTGTGTTTTAAGGAATTGGTGGCTTGGCAAGTGTAAAACCTACAGGGTGGGCCAGCAGGCTGGAGACCCAGGTAAGAGTTGGGGTCTGAGTCCAAAGGCTGTCTTCTGGCAGAGTCCCTTCTTGCTAGGGGGGGGGGGTCTGTCTTTGTTCAACCAATTAGATGAAGTCTACTCACATTATGGAGAACAATCTGTTTTATTGAAAGTCTACCCACTTAAATGCAAATCTTCTCCAAAAAACACCTTCACAAAGACATCTAGAATAATGTCTAACCATATATCTCGACACCATAGCTCAGCCGAGTTGACATAGAAGTTCAGGTCTGACACCTGAGCCAAACCATTCGTTCACTCATCCTCCTGACTTGGAGGTGTTTGAGTCTGTGATCCTTAGTCCAGCATTGCTCTTCATGATCACGTGTAAGACTTCCTCATCATTGGACATTGCATGATCGTTTGATATGCTGGGAACAAATGAATTTCTAGGCAAATATGCCTACTGTGGCTTTCCTAGTCTCAGGTGTCTCCTCTGTTACCATGAACTGGCTAGAGAACAAACATAAGGCACATTGGGGTCTTAGACTTGGATGGATGTGCAGGAGCTCACATGGGCTCACGTGTGAGGCCAGTTGGGACTGTAACAGCATGACCCCGAGAGAAAGCCTGACTTAGCAGATGGGTGCACGGGAAAATTAACCTGCAGGAGCAATGGCCCCAAGATGTCCAGTGAATGTGGTGAGTTCTCGTGTGTTTGTGCAGGTGTATGTTTGGACAGGGAGGTTCCATCTGAAGGTGAGGTCTCCCTGCTGCCGTGGGAGGGTTCAGGAGCCCTTAGGGATTGTGGGCAGCAGGCTCTGAGCAGGGTGGAGTCAGCATGAGCCACACTGGTATGGGTTTTTATTCCCAAAGCTCAGGGTCAGGGGAAGGTTGAATGGAGAGGGGACCTGGGCCTAAGGAATGGCCACAATAAACTACGGGGGCTGGAGTTAAGCTTCTGTGGCTTAGGGATCATGTGGTGAGCCCAGGTTCATCCCAGCATCATCTAGTCAACTATAGGCAACAAGATTCACCTCAGACCTTGCCTGGTGTTGCCGCGGGACTGCTGGCCTGATCTAGACAAGAGTATGAGGGTTTGAAGTTGACTGTGACAGGCATAGCTGTCATTGTTGACCGTGGCATCAGGCAACAGGGCCAACAAGTCTGTGTATGAAGAAAAGTGTGTCTGGACAGTGGTGCCCTGCATCCCCACTCTCCTTGGATGAGGCCAGAGAATGAACAGATGGGCATATACTGATGGGGCGAAGGGTGAGTTGTCCATGAGGTGGTGCTCACAGCTTGTCTTCATGTGCGCCCGTGTGCCTTTTTTTTCCTTTGATAAGAACGCATACTGTAAATTATATCCTGTTTTAGAATTCATGGAAATACGATTTGTCTTTCCTAATCTGAAAAGCAGATTTCATGTACTTTTAAGATTCCCAGAGAAATGTCTACATTTGTAATAATTCACTTCTTTTCTTCTTCTGGGATGCAGTGACAAGGAGAGGTAGGGTGCATGTTATGATCTCTCTGCTCAAACACCCCTGGGTCTCACCCCATCCCCAAGAAGCTCACAGTCCAGCTGGAAGTGAAGATCCACCCACTCTCTGACACAAGGTAGACTGTGCGGTAAAAACAAGAGTGTATCATTGTTTGAGGGAGGAAGAGGTTAATTCTGCTTGGAAGCTCCTTGAGGGACAATGGAGACATCAGTGGGGCCCAAAGAAAGGATAATACTTACGGTGGAACGTACATTTTCTGAAGTCTGTGAAGTAGGAGTAGTACAAACAACCCGGGTTGTCCAGTGATAACAGTGCTCAAGGCAGATGAGAAGACCTTGTTTTGTGAGTCTGAACTGAAATGGAACAAGGTGAGAGGGAGGGACAGGACTTTATAAAGCATAGGAAGTGCCGCCACATGCTGAGAGAGGAGCGATCAGGTAAATACTAAAGCCAGGCTTTGGCAATCAGAAGGAAGTAGTTTCTTTTGAAGTTATCTCGGGCGAGAGTTAGTGAGAGGTGAAGTTAAAAATGCACAGCTTTGGAATCAATAAATAATTAATAGCACATTTGTATCCTACTTTATGGTTTAGAAAGCAGGATAACAATTTAGGAAGTTTTGATATCTCTGTTTAGCAGACGAGGGAGCAGAGGCATGACAAAGTTAAATGACTTAAGATCACAATAATAGTAAATGGCCAAATCCTACTGAAGAATGAGCTCAGGAACAGTTCTTGATCTAGTTTTAGCAACGGGTGAAACTAATCTTCCATCAGGAAACATTTATTGAGGAACTACTATGCAGATATTACGTATTTGATAGTTTCTGATACAGTTTCTTTCATCTGGGAACTCAGAGCCTAGGGAATGGCTCTGAAGTGGGTGATTTGGGATGACATTTGGTGAGGTTTAGAGATATTTTTGGTGGTCATGGCTGGCATTTGGTGGGTAGACACCAGGAATGCTGCTATACAACCTACAGTGCATGGGGCAAAGAGCTGTCTGGCCTAAACTGTCAATAGTACTGAGGTTAACAAACCCTGTTCCAGTGCATTATTCATTTATGCATTCATTTTATCACATATTCGACAAGCTTTTGGGGTACCTATAATGGACTGTTCTAAGCATGGAGGGTATGGTGAGAAAGAAGACAGGAAAAGCCCTTGTTCTCATGTCATTTATATTTGGGTGTAGAGTGGAGGGTGGAGAGGAAGGAGAGTTGGACATTAACAAGAAAATGAATTAGTAACAAGGAAACTATCAGGTGGTATTGAGCGCTCTGTGGAAGGTTCAGATGCGTTGGTACAATTATAGGTAACTTGGAGGTTGCATTAAAATGGCTCATCATAGGAAGCCTTTATAAAGCAGTCATATTAGGGGTGCCTGGGTGGCTCAATTGATTGAGCATCTGACTCTTGATCTTGACTCAGGTCATGATCTCACGGTTCATGAGTTCGAGCTGTGCTGACAGTGCAGAGCCTGCTTGGGATTTTCTGTCTCTCTGCCCCTCCCCCACACTTGCTTGTGTGCGCTCTCTCTCTCTCTCTCTCTCTCTCTCTAAATAAATAAGATTTAAACAAAATAAAGCACTCATATTAATGACTGAATTTGAATGACAGGAAGCCATCTGAGGAAAGCACATGTCAGGCCAAGAGAATAGCAGGTGCAAAGGCCCTGAGATGGAAATGAAATTGGGATGTTCTTTTGAGGAACAGAAGGAAGGTCAGGGTGTTTGGAGTGTGGAGGGGGAGGGAAGTGACACCAGAGAGGATGGCAGGGGCTGTGTCCTGTCAGGGCTTTGTTAGCCAAGAGAAAGAATTTGCATTCCCTTCTATGTGGCTTCCACGTGGCTATTCTCATGGGGAAAAATGATAAGGGTTATGAAGAAAAGAAAATAGTCTTGGGGCAAAGTGATGGAGGGGGTCAGTATTGAATTCGGTGGCCAGAGAAGGCTACTCTGAGACTTGGATGATGACAAGGAGATACCTGTGGGAAGGCTCGAGGCACCTGAGGCTTGGGGTTATGGGCCAAATTGTATTCTCTCCTCCCCTCCCCCGCCATTCATATATTGAAGTCCTATCCTCTGTTTCTTCAGAATGTGACTCTACTTGGAGGTAGGGTCTTCAAACAGGTGATTAAGTTACAATGAGGCTAGTAGAGTGAGCCCTGATCCGGTGTGACTGGTGTCCTCATAAAAAGCGATGCCCAAAGAGATACCAGGGGTGTGTGCTCACAGAGGGAAGTCCATGTGCAGACACAGCAAGAAGGAGGCCATCTGCAAGCCAAGGAGAGAGCCCTCAGAAGAAACTAACCCTGATAACACCTTGATCTCGGACTTTGAGCCTCAGAACTGTGAGAAAACCAAGTTCTGTTATGTGAGCCCCCCAATCTATGGCTTTTATTATGGCGGCCCTCACAGACTAATACACCTGGAATTTGGTTTTCTTATCTTTTGCAAAAAGGATGCTTGTGGATCTTTAAGATTTTTCCAGTTCTAAGATCCTTTGATTCTAAGAAATACATGAGTTCCTCCTCCGGGCTGCCTGTCCTCTGTGTAAGCCTTAGCTACCTGTCCTTGATTAGAGAATGGCAGAACAGTTGTGGGGAAATGGAGCAGCCCTCCGGAGGAATTTGGAATTAGATATGGATTTCCCATCAATTTCAAAGAGCCCCCGGGCTGGGAGGATTCCAGTCACTCTTCTCCCACAGGAAGGGCATTCGAAACCCCAGATGAGGATCCATGGGATCATAATGACATATGTCTCCCTTAGGGACAGGCAGAATTCAGTGCCAGAGTTTCCAGAAAGGAGATGGAACTTGAGGAATTTTCCCCTTGGAAAGAGTTCACTAGAGAACAGGGCCCTATGGAGAACTGGAGTTCCTTTGGTGCTGACCCCATGCACCATCCAGGCCTTGCAGGGTCCCTGCCTTCTGTGCGAAGGAGCCACGTTGGCTCATCTTGTCCTTTTAGGCCCTTATCTTGTCTCTGAGAAGGGAGGTTTGAGAATATGACTCGTTTTAGGACTCAGGAAGAGAGTGGGCAAAGCATTTGCAAACTTGACGTGCCCTGCTTGCTGAAACAAAGCTGGCCCAGTAGGCAGCTCCTTTGTTCTCTAAGCGAGAGCACTTGAAGAATGGCAGCTACTGTTCAAGCAGTTACTTTTGTTTCTAACTTTTTCCTTACAAATTGATATACATCAGAACATATTGAAGGGGCAGACTGTGCCTTGCTGCCTAGCCTTTCATAGTTAACCATCTGTTCAAATATTATGAATTCAACAAATATTTACTAAGCAATTCACATTGCTTACAATTTTTGGAGGGCATGGGAGTGGGGAGGAGACACAGACACTAAGCCAGTATGTGTGTGTGTGTGTGTGTGTGTGTGTGTGTGTGTGTGTGTGTGTGTATGTATGTGTATGTGTAGTGTCTAAATAAAGTGGCTGACAGGGAGTAGTTGCTCATTAAATGGGTGCCAAAGAATGAATGAATGAGGGAACAAATGAATGGACTGGACAGTTTACACTTCAGATTCTGTCTCAGCCTCCATGTAGTAGTGTAAAACCCTCCTGGAATGTAACTTTCTCTGTTCCCCGGAACATAGGCTTTCTGATAGCAGGGGTTTTTGTTTGTGCTGTATCCCTAACACCCAGAGACCACTAAGGACATACTCCAGTAATCCAGGTAAGAGCTGATCATTCTGCGCAAGCAGAGGACACAGAGAGATAGTTAAGAGGCAGAAAAGTTTCTGCACACGGTAACTGATCTATTGTGGGGATCAAGAGAAGACAGTTTAGGGAATCTCCTAAGATCCTGCAACTGTGTGGATAGGGTGCCAATAACAATGGAGATAGGGAGGAGATAGGGAGGACCACTCACCAGTTACAAATAGACATCCGGAGTTTACGAAGGAAATCGGTGTCGCTGATATTAACTTGGAATTGTTAGCATAAGGTATCAGTTGAAGCCTGAGAAAGAGGAGCAGAGGCCTGAAGATAGAACCTTGGGGAAATAGTGACATCTAAATGAGGAGGAAGACTGGACATCGGGAGGTTATCTGAGAGTTGGAGGAAAATGAGGAGAGAGTGGTATCTCCTAAAATCAGATCGTGTCATGTCACTATGCTGCAGGCAGCCTGGGTCCTGCAGAATAAAAGCCTCGAGTCATTAACATGTATACCTGGTATGTCATAGGTGCTTAGGAATATTTTGCTGAATAGGGAAGTGATTTTTTGGATACATTCCTACAAGGCATTAATGGGAGAAGATCAGGCATTTGTTTTTATGTATTCCCCCTGAGTTGCAGGTCACTAATGGAGTTAGACCACGTTGGGTAGCATGATATAGAAGCATTAGTCCTCCAGATCTGAATGAAGCAAGGGGGAGATGGTGAGAATCCAAGACTGTTAATTTGACCAAGGCATTCCAATAGGTCAGCAGGCTCTGGGATTTGGCAGCAATTTTGTGCATTTGGAGACTCAAAGAATTTACCAACCCCCTGAGAGCCATTTTTGCAGACTGTGAGACTTTTAGGTCATCTTGTCTGATGCATTTGGCCACAAATGACCTGAAGAGGCTTACGTCAATATACACCATTTAAGTATTATTTTTGTCATCTTGCCATATAGTTTAAACTAATATTTACTGGCCTCTGCCATGTTCCAGATGCTGTGTCAGGCATGTCAAATACAAATCTCTCATAATGCCAAACACCCATTTTACAGGTAAGAAAACTGAGGCTAAGAGCGGTCAAATAAACTCAAGGTGACAGAACTCATATAGCACATTTGGGATTTTATCTCAGGTTCTCTGACTCCATGTTCAATTTTTTGGTTTGTTTTCTGGTCTATAAAATAGAAATAATAATGTCTGCCCTGACCAATTTCTAGGGTCTCAGGGAGGATTATATGAGATCGTGTGAACAAAAGTTCTTATTAGGATTTATCATTAAATCAGTGATGCTTAGCTGGAGTTTGCTTTTAATGCTTCCCTTGAAGTCTTGAGAAACATGGAGATTTCTGGCATCCTAGGATCCTGGTGGGGAAGTCTATTTGGTGGGGGGTGTGGGACTGTCCAAGCACCTCTCACATTCCATCCTGGAGGAAGGCGTCTAACCTGTCAAGATGCAGGCCATTTGCTCCCCAGTGTCCTCACGGCTAAAACTCCAGTGTAAATGATGGCAACCATGTGGTAAATGCCCACAGGCCTGCTGCTTTCCCCATATTATTTTTAAAAATTAATTATATAAATTAATTAATAAGTACTTGATAAAAATGCATTTACATTTTTTATTTACAACTTTTAAAATATGACTCCCATGTTATTTTAAATCTTGCCATAAGATCGTTTTGTTATTTTCTTTTTACCAGAGAAGACAGTGAGGTTCAGAAACTTGCCCAAGGCAACACGGGTGATGAGGGACAAGTCAGCTCTTGAATCCAAGTGTATCTGATTCTAAAGAGTAAGACCACCCTACCTTGTCATTGTTCTTTATTCTAATGGTTTATGGATGTGGTTCTGGGTGATTCTTCCCCCTGATGCATTATCATGACTTAGGATCTTTCCAAAAAGATCAGTGTCCTTTCCTTAGGTGAAAACTCTGTGGTTTACAATTGTTTTATATACATTTTAAAGCACATTTATAGCTGGCATGGCTTGGGAGCTAAATTTAATTCCCTATGTGTTGGCTGTGTGCACTTATAATTTGAACAGGGATTGAACAAAAGCATTTAATGATTGGAAATTAAATTGGTGACACATCATTGTGTCTTATCCTCCCCCGCTTTGATCAGACAAAGCTCAGTCAAGTAGACGTTTAAACATGAAAAAGGCAGACGGGCCAGTAGCCTAGAACATAGGCCAGGGGTTGGCAAACTGTGGCCCACAGGCCAGAGCTGGCTTTCTGCCTTTTCTTCTACAGTCCTCAGGAGCTAAAATGGTTTTCGCATTTTCAAATCGTTGGAAAAAGTTGTGGAAATTTTTTCTCTTTTGTTATGTACATATCCCATAATGTTGTGTTTTTGCCTCTGGCCCCATAAAACCTAAAATATTCACTATCTGTCTCTTGCAGAAATATTGCTGACTCTTGACATAGGACTTTACCTCTTTGAGGTGAAATAGGAAGGACGTAATGTCTCCTTTATTCCGGAATATTTTATATTCTTTGTTTTGTTTTGCTTTGTTTTTCAAATTTTAATTTAAATTCTAGTTTGTTACCATACAGTGCAATATTGGTTTCAGGAGTAGAATTCAGTGATTCATCACTTACATACAATACCCAGTACTCATCACAACAAGTGCCTTCCTTAATACCCATCACCCATTTAGCCTGTCTCCCACCCACCTCCCTACATCAACCCTCAGTTTGTTCTCTATATAGTCTCTTATGGTTTGTTTCCCCCCTCTCTCTCTTTTCCCCCCTCTCATATGTTCAGTTGTTTTGTTTCTTAAATTCCAAATATGAGTGAAATCATATAGTTATTTGTCTTTCTCTGACTGACTTATTTCACTTAGCATAATAGCTCTAGCTCCATCCACATCATTGCAAATGGGAAGATTTCATTCTTTTTGATGACTGAATAATATTCCATTGTATGTATATATACCACATCTTCTTTATCCATTCATCAGTTGATAGACATCTGGCCTCCTCCATAGTTTGGCTGTTGTTGATAATGCTACTATAAACATTGGGGTGCACACACCCCTTTGAATCTGTATTTTTGTATCCTTTGGGTAGATACCTAGTAGTTCAATTGCTGGGTTGTAGGGTAGTTCTATTTTTAACTTTTTGAGGAACTTCCATACTCTATATGCTCTGGAGTGGCTCCATCAGTTTGCATTCCCATCAACAGTGTAAGAGGGTTCCTCTTTCTCTGCATCCTCACCAACATATGTTGTTTCCCCGAGTGGTTCATTTTAGCCATTCTGACTGGTAAGAGGTGGTATATCATTTTGGTTTTGATTTGTATCTCCCTGATGATGAGTGATGTTGAGCATCTTTTCATGTGTCTGTTAGCCATCTGGATGTCTTCTTTGGGAAAGTATTCATGTCTTCTGTCCATTTCTTCGCTGGATTATTTGTTTTTGGGGTATTGAGTTTGATAAATTCTTTATAGATTTTGGATACTAACCCTTTATCAGACATGTCATTTGCAAATATCTTCTCCAATTCAGTAGGCTGCCTTTTAGTTTTGTTGATTATTTCCTTTGCTGTGCAGAAGCTTTTTATCTTGATGAGGTCCCAATATGTTTGCTTTTGTTTCCCTTGCCTTTGGTGATGTGTCTAGCAAGAAGTTGCTCTAGCCGAGGTCAGAGAGGTTGCTGCCCGTTTTCTCCTCTAGGATTTTGATGGTTTCCTGTCTCACATTTAGGTCTTTCATTCATTTTGAATTTATTTTTGTGTCTGGTGTAAGAAAGTGGGCCAGTTTCATTCTTTTGCATGTTACTGTCCAGTTTTCCCAACACCATTCATTGAAGAGACTTGCCTTTTTTCTATTGGATGTTCTTTCCTGCTTTGTCAAAGATTAGTTGATCATTATTTCATATTCTTCTTTTAGTTCAATATCACAGACATTCTTGAGCAGAGCTTTGTGCACAAGCTGTAGGGAAATGGAAGTAGATAAGGCAGATCACTCACTGGGGCCTTGGACTCCATGGCTTTTCCTCTTTCAGAGGAAGAGGGTTTTGTTCTGGAAGGAAAGGAAAATATTTCAGGGGCAACTATTCTGCAGTGAGCAGAGCAGACTCCTTTGTGAGTACCTGGCTTCTAATCACAGGCCCACCGTGAGCCTTGTCTGAGCTGGGTTCCATTATTGCGCAAATGTCTGAAGAAAGTTTCCATTTTGTTGAGAAAAGAAAGACTTCCTATTTTTACAAGGCAGAGAAATTAATGGGGGAAAGAAGTTCTCCTTTCTATATCAAGAATGAAAGGGAGCTGTTTGAACAGACTTCAGGCAAGAATCAGCATTAAGTGGGTGCTTGGCTGATAGCTGGGCTTTGTGGCTTCCTGTGCTATTAAAGCATTCCGGCCAACTCCTCCTGGCAGTCTGTCTTCCTCTGAAGGCTCAGATGTCTGACGCTGGACAGTGGGATGAGAGCTCAAAGGGAATATGCCCAGAGCACGAGCTCCTTCAGATCTCTGCTTCCAGCCAGAGCCAGGTGACAAGAGCCCAATCGTGAGCCAGCAGAGCAATGCCTGGCTTCCTCCCGCAGGCGGGCAGGTGAAGAGACCCCGTGCTCTGTGCTGCTGGTATCTGTGAACCCCACGGGCCATCTTCTCCCTTGTAGAGATACAAAGTTGAATTTTTTCAGAGCACTTTTGGAAAAGCAAGTGCATCCAGGCCCTTGCCTTTCTCTTCTTTGTCGGTTCCAGGGCCTCTTCCTGTGGGACCCCACTCTTGTCTCTGGGCTGCCTTCTGTGTGGCTACCTCCCAGTCCTGCCTTGTCTTTTCTGCCTCAGAGTTCCTCTGTGTCCCTCCTCTGCCACTGCACTGGGCTCTTGGTATTTGGTCTCACCTGTTACATTGCCTGGAAAGGCAACATGGGGATGTTGGGGGTTCTTTTGCTTCCCTTTTCTTCCCAGGTATGGAATTCACAAGACAACAAAATTTTCCCCAGGAATGCCCTCTTAATACATCTAGGAGTAAATAGCTTCAATTTGGGTGTCTTGGGCTACCCCCGAAATGAGGGTATAAAACCAAGGCACAGTAATGGCAGGGACAGTCCTTTTTTCTGGCTCGGACTTGCTTGGTTAAGTGGAGCCTCCAGGCCCCCTGAGAATTGCATGTCTCTGGGAATCTTGGTTTAGGCTTTGCATTCCTGAGGTGATACCCTCAGCCTAGACCTCTGAGGCTAAGTTTGATGGCTTTACCATCAAAGCCACTGCTGGGCCAACGCTGCTCAGCCTGCTGAGCCTGCAGGGCTATAGCTGGGGTGCAGAAGCCTTGCTGAGCCCCCAGCCTAGTGGGGAGACTCCCCCTTCTCCACTCTTGGGTCACTCCCCTTCAGTTCTGTCTCAGTGTAGGGCAGCTGCATGTTGGACCCAAGTTGTGTGCCTGTCTTGCTAGAGATGGTGAATCTCTTTCCGGGGAGTTTCTCTGTCCCTCACAAAATTGACTCAGAGCTGCCTTCCCCCAGCCCCATCCTCCAGGTGTATGCAGACCTATAAGAAGAGAAGAGCATAGGCTCAGTCTAGAACCCCTGCTACACACACACACCTCTGTCTTTTTGCTTGCTGTGGGAAATGGACTGCCACACCCTCTTCTGCACGTTTCTGGTGTTCTGCTGGTGTGGACACTCAGCCAGCCCAGCTCGTTTTTCTCCTGTGGTGCCGCACAAAGCACGTTTCAGTGATAACCACGCTGTCTCCAAGGCCAGTTGTTAGGGTTCTCTCGAGAAACAAAATCAATAGCATACATATATAAGGAGATTTATTATAAGGAATTTGCTCATGTGATTATGGAGGACAGTGAGTCCCAAATCTGCAGCATGGGCCAGACGGTAGACCAGAGACACCACCCAGATAGTGCTGGGTGTTGGGACTGCAGTGGCGAATAAGGGTTCAGTCCTTGACCTTGAGGCACGTCCAGTCTGATGCATGCAATTATATTATCCTTTAGGATTTACAAAGGGCATTCACAGATGTGACCTCATTTGAGTTTTACATGGACTCTTTACTTAGTGTCATTCTGATGTCCATTTTAGAGATGAGGAAGTGGAGGCCTGGAGACACTAAGCAATTTTCCTCATATTGTATCACTAATGGGTAGCAGAGCAGAGACTCCAATGCTTCTTTTTAAAATTTGAAAGCCCAAGCCCTTAGGTCACACATACAGTTAATGACTTCGGAAAAGCAAATACCATGTCAGATTTGATATATCTCTTATTAAGTTGCATGGTGACGGTGCACAACATTGTAATTTTTCATGTACCTGTCTCTTATTGTCTAGACTATCAGCAGGGGTGGACAGGGTCTTACTAATGTTTAAATCCTCAGAGATAAGCAGAATGCCCAGTACCTAGTAGGTGCTCAGTAAACAGTTGTCGAATAAAGTGTTACTGAGGGTCCCTCATGAGCCAGATTCATTCTGAATTTCATTATGAGTGGGAAACCAGTCCGGGAGTCCAGGTGGCAGCTGCCAGATGAGAGGCAGGGCTGGGGATGAGGTGAGGGGCAGGCTGGAGGGCCAGTGAATGCCTTGCAGTGAGCGTTGATATTCAGTAATCCAGGCTTTGATTTCCATGCATGAGGTTCAATTGCTGCCTTTGTATGAGGATTCATCAGAAGGAGACGAGGCTTTTTCAAGTGGGTTTTTAAATGAAATCTGTACGGGAGGGATAGAAGTTAGGCCCATGGTTCCGGCTCCCTTTCCTGGACAAATTTCAGAGGAGATTCCTGCAGAAGTCAGGGGTCGTCAAAGCAGAAGCATTCCTGTGATTACCAGTGCCAGCCTGCAAGCTGGAAGGACATGTGCTGGCAAGCACTGGGGGCCAGGAGCAGCGGGGGGTTCCTTTCCTTTGATTTCCTTCCAGATCTTGTCAAGGTAGTCCGTGGCCACGAGCCTAGTGACAGTGGGGCTGTGGGGGTGGACCGGGGAGGAGAAGGGACTCACTTTCCTACCAGAAAAGCTTTTGTGACTGTTGGAAATGTGACAGAACTGTCCAAAGCACATGGCAGACCTAGCCATGCAGATTGGGGGAAATTGAGCTGTTGCTTCTACTGTTCTGTGACAACATAAAGTTGTAAATTGTCTTCTACAGAAAAAACAAAAAGAAAAATCATGAGCACCATATTATGGACACGGATGCCACGTATTCAAGAGACCTGGGTTGCTTGCGCCCCAGTCCTCCCCTGTGGGCCCACCCTCACCACCTTTGACATCTATGTCGACAGCCACAAGGATTTAAAGAGGGACGTTGTTGGATGCCTGGGTGGCTTAGTCAGCTAAGCATCCGAATCTTGATTTCAGCTCAGGTCACAATCTCACAGTGTGCTGCGCTGGGCTCTGCACTGTCAGTGCAGGGCCTGCTTGAGATTCTCTCTTTGCCCCTTCCCTGCTGTGTGTGCACTCTCTCTCTCCCTCAAAATAAATAAATAAACCTGAAAAAAAATCTTAAAGAGGGATGTTGTTGCCTTATCATGTCAAACAGCAGTTTGTCCTCTGCCCAAGTACATTCTGTGGATCCATAACGTTGATGCTAATAAGATGGTAAACCTTCATAATCAGTCACTAAGCAGTTAACTTATCATTGCACACAAAGCCAAGGCAAGTCTTTTTGAGGATCTTAATTTATTCAGTATCACTTACCACACTGATCAAATACAGAGGACAATGGCAGGAACATTTGAAGGAAATTCAAGTCATACATGTGTTATTAATTAGCCGTGTGACTTTGAACAATAAATACATCACGTTGGACATTTATTTCTCCATATTGGGGTGGATTTATGAGGCAAGACCGAAGACAAGCAGGCCAGTTAGGAGTCCTTATCATAGGTCAGGCAGTTAAGGGTGGTGTTCAGGCTGGTGGTCAGGCAGGCCTGGGTTCGAATTCTGGTTCAGGTTTTGCAAGCACTGTGGCATTGCCGAGTTATGCAAACTGTCTGAGCTTGAGGATCTCTACAATGGGAATAACAGTCATCATCCTAACCAATTGGGCACACAGGGCTTCCAGTAGTAAGGGAAAAGGTGTTGAGTGTACAGAGTCAAGGGCATGGACATCAATGGTAAGTCCTGCCCAGCAAGGCAGTCCCCCGGGCTTTCGAACTGCCCACAGAACACCAAGCACAAGAGATACTTACCACAGGACATTTCACAATTGCTTGTAATTAAAAATATGTCTTAGACTCCTCTTAAAAAAAAAAAAGAATGGGATGCAGCCCTCTTTAGGGTAGTCTTTGAGTTTCCGACTGAATGTCAAATCAAACATAAGGTCTTCCACCCAAGTACTCGCTCTTGTTCCTGAACCACCAATTTCCTGGGTACAAGGTTATGTTGGAGCTTCTAGGCAGGGTCTAGTTTAGTGGGAGACAAGAGGGGGCCAGGCCAGAGAACTGGTTGCATTTATGTGATGAAGAGCCTCACTTTGGACATATGATCATCCTTGCAGGTGAGCTGATGTGAGCAGTCACACTGACAAGGGTGAAAGAAGAATGCATCCTCAGGTAACTGTCGATGTGCCACCTTGCTTTGGCAATTCGTCACTTTTTAATATACTGGGATCTTAAAATTATGGCACTGTCTGGGGCCTCCTTTGATTTCCAGTAGGGTCTGGGCTTCGACGTGCATGCCTGTGAAGCTTCCAGGTGCCATTCGTTTAGCTCAAACGTATGCAGCTAATAGGGCCTGGCCACTCGGGAGGCAAATCTGTGCCTACTCTCGAAGGCTATGGATGTTTAAATGAAATTGCCCATCATACTTGCTTCGCTGGGTCTTGAGCTGAAACACGAATTATCCAGCAGGACCAGAGAGAAGACCTGGGGATATGTGGGGGAGGGAGTTCCTCCTTGGAGCCACAGAGCCATATGGGGAGGAGGTTTATGGAAGCAGCCGGGCACTGTTGACCACAGAGGTGGTGGCAGCTGGAGGAGAATGGTGATGTCCAGGCTGTTTCTCTGCCATCTGTTGGGACCAGTGTACTTCTTATGACCCAAATCCTGGAAGTGTTGCAGGCAGGCAAGCTGATTAATTATTTCCCTGGGGTCTCCCTAGCAGAGGATAGAAATGATGCTTGGTGGGCGTGAAAGAGAGGCCAAACCTTTCAACTAGTAGGGAATTTGTTTCCTGCCTAACTGCAGCCACATGTGAAGGTATAGAAAACATATGTGCCTCTGATAAAAGATCACATTTAAAGACTAGAAAGAAACCAGCACAACAAGGTCCTGTTTCTCATCAAACACCAAGCTCTGCGTTTCCAAATGCTCTGTGTTACTAGAGGGTGTTTAAGAAGCATTCCAACAGGGCTGGGCTCCATTTCTATCAGCACCTTGGGTGTGTTCCTGTTACCCACTGTTGCTCTCCAGTGTAATCAGTCATTTGCCATGGCGGTTCCTAAGCCTGGTGGCCTCTGTGGTCCACTGAGTCAGAATCCACAGGAGTAGCCAACAGAAACTGGAATTTTTCATTAGTCCTCTGGCTGATTTTTATGCAGGAAGGCTTTAAACTCTCTGTGAAATGAGGGATGGACAGGCTTGGAGAGAATGCATAAGGGATTATGCTGACCTGCTGGTAGCACAGAGAATATCACAGAGAATAGCACAGAGAATATATATGTATATATACATATATATATATGTATATATACATATATATATATGAGTTTTTCCTTACACACAAGGAAGGAAAGGGATGGGGAAGTGAACGAATGATGGTAGGGAGGAATAAGAGATAGGCATTCATAAGAGTGGAGTGTCATTATAGGAGCAACAAACCCACCAAGAGTAGTCAGCCTTCAAAATAATAAACTACCAGTAGATGCCCATCTCTATTAATGGAATCATCATTTATTTAGTCTCCCAGGCTATAAACCTTAGAGGTATCTGTGAGTCCTCCTTTGCTCCTCTTTTCTCCTTCCATTCCAAGTGAACTAAATCTTGTTCATGGATTGTGTTGCTCACAGCTGGTTGCTTTGCTCAAAGCCAGTCCTTCTTCCTCCTGTGTTAGTAGGCCTCAGGGTTAACTTGAGAATTAGGAAGAAAGAGTCCAGCTGGATTCTTGCAGTAGCTTCTTCAGCGGTCTTTTGGTCAACAGACTCTCTTCTTTCACTCATCTACCATGACTTGGGAATGATTGTCCTCTAAAAATTCTAGGAAACTTATTTTTCTGCCTAGGAAAAAAAATCTCTCTGTTTATTGGAAACAGGATAAAATATAAACCCCTTAGTATGGTTCTCAAATTGGTCCTGGAGTTCTTCTCCAAAGTCATCTCTGTAGCAAATTAAAGGTGGTGGAAAATTCCTTGACACTCATCCCATGGAATGGTGGGGTCTGTATGCCCTCCTTTTGTTTCTGAGTGGGCTTTGTGACTATTTTTACCATGGTCACATGTTGGAGGTGACCCTTTGCTTATTTCTGGTCCATGCATTAAGAAGATGTCAGTTTCCATTTTCTGCCACTTAGGATATTTTATTATTCCTTTTTCAGAGCGCTCTGAGATGCTGTGTAAGAAGTCCAACTACCCCGAAAGGGCATAGATGTTCTGTTGTTGATTTCAGTGGTGCCTACCTTTTCTATCCACCTTACATACTAATATCTGAGTGAAGCCATTTGGGCTAGTATAAAAGACCGATATCAGTGAGTGACCCTAACTGATGTCATTTGGAGCATAAGAATCTCCCAGCTGAGTTCTGCCCAGATTCCTGAACCACAAAATTGTCAGGTATAGTAAAAATAATTGTTTTAAGCCTCTAAGTTTTGGGGATAATTTCTTGCTCAGCAACAGACAACAGTCTCCTATCAATCTTCCCAAGCAACCCACTCCCCAGTTACATGGAACCACCATCACTTTCCTAAACACATTAAAACTCTCATGCCAGGAGTGGCCTTCTTCACCTTCCTTACTTGGAAAAATCCTGCTCATTCTTCAGATACAGCTCACATATTAGCTCCTTTCTGAAGTCATTATTGAACAAATGAATGAAAGAAATCCTTTCTATTCCACACTACGTTGCCACAGGTTCTTGAAAAGTACCTTTTTATTTTTATTTTTTTTTCTTTTCAACGTTTTTTTTTATTTTTGGGACAGAGAGAGACAGAGCATGAACGGGGGAGGGGCAGAGAGAGAGGGAGACACAGAATCGGAAACAGGCTCCAGGCTCCGAGCCATCAGCCCAGAGCCTGACGTGGGGCTCGAACTCACGGACCGCAAGATCGTGACCTGGCTGAAGTCGGACGCTTAACCGACTGCGCCACCCAGGCGCCCCTGAAAAGTACCTTTTTAAAAGCAACATGGAGGGGCGCCTGGGTGGCGCAGTCGGTTAACCGTTGGACTTCAGCTCAGGTCATGATCTCACAGTTCGTGAGTTTGAGCCCCACATTGGGCTCTGTGCTGACAGCTCAGAGCCTGGAACGTGCTTTGGATTCTGTGTCTCCCTCTGTCTCTGCCCCTCCCCTGCTCATGCTTTGTGTCTCTCAGTCTCTCAAAAGAATAAAATAAAATGTTAAAAAAAAAGCAACATGGAACTGCACTTAAGTGTTGGGCTTCTTTGAAAGTCTGGTAATTCCTGGAGGGTAGGAGTTGTGTCTTCTTCAGTTTCGCATATCCAGGGCTAAATATAGTGCCTTGTACATAGAGGGTACACAATAAATGTTTGTAGAACGATGGACCCAAGAAGCAAATAAAACCATAAAAAGCATTTTGGTCTCTGTATTTTTTGAAGGTTTAATCATGCTTTCCTGGGTTCTTCCAGTTAGAGTTACACATGAAATAGACTATTGGCTCCTTTGGTCTTTTGTGAAATCCTGAGTGCTTGGCAGCTTGACGAACTAGATTGGCTTGTCAGTGTGTTGGAAAATAATTGTCCAACTACCTGGAAGAGGGAGGCACTCATGAAATATAAGTCTCATGGGTTGTGGGTGGTGAATTGACATTTTCTGAGGTTTAACGAGGCAACAACATTAATAAAAAGAGCTTTGGTGAGAGAGGAGAGATTGTTGCTGGGCCTGGCCTCAGTTCTGTCACTGAAGGATCTGGCCAATTTGCTTTATCTCTTTGCGTCTTAATTTCTTATGAAAAGGAGCACTGGGTCAGATGACATGTCATGTATCTTCCAGCTCTGACATTCTGTAAACCCAGCACTAACCTGGACTATTTCACTTGTATTATCTAAATGGGATAGCTGAGGGGCACCTGGGTGGCTCAGTTGGTTAAGTGTCCGACTTCGGGTCAGGTCATGATCTCACTGCTTGTGGATTCAAGCTCTGGGTCGGACTCTGTGCTGACAGCTCAGAGCCTGGAGCCTGCTTCATATTCAGTGTTTCTCTTTCCCTCTGCCCCTCCCCCACTTGCACTCTGTCTCTCTCTCAAGTATAAGTAAAAAACATAAAATTTTTTTTTTAAATGAGATAGCTGAATCCTGCCTGAATCTCTACCTCCTCATCCCTTTGCTGACTCCTTAACCCTTTGTGCTTTGATGGCCCTCATGGGGAATCACATGCTTTAGAAGATCTTCCCTGGGTGGAAGTTTCTGTGTGGGTGTAGATCAGCTCTGTAGACCGGGGTTGTCCCTGTTAACGGACTGATTTCCCTATAGATTATTTGAGGGATTCTTTATAGAACACCTTTAATTCCCTCATATATCCCAAGATGTACCTCCCAGACTGGCTTGTCAAGGAGTCTGAAATGCTAGTTTGAATTTTCCCCTTAAGGCATTGAAGGCTCTTCGTTCAAATGCAAACATAATTAAAACATTAGCAGCCATTAAAACCTTATTTGAATGAGCTTATCACATCAGCTCCCTCACTCTGATTTCTCTAGAGCTTTTATATCTATTGTCCCATCTAAATCTGCGCAAGAATTTATTTTGCAGATGTAGAAATTGAGTGTTTTAGCAGGGGGAAATGCACATCATCCACTCCAGTTTCCTGATTCCTAATCCCACTATACTTTTTTACATTGCTTTTACAAGCAGAGTCCCAAGGAAATGAAAATAAGGACAGGTATATTTTGATGGAAGGAAGAAAAGAAATGGGAAGAAAGTCCCCTTACCCCCCAAACCAGCACGCTCCAGAGCTTCGGGAATTGCTTAGAATAGCAGCAAGCAGGATCAGCACAAAAGCACTGTCTGCCTACAAGAGGGTCATAAAGGGACCTTAAGAAAGATGAATGGGGGCGCCTGGGTGGCGCAGTCGGTTAAGCGTCTGACTTCAGCCAGGTCACGATCTCGCGGTCCGGGAGTTCGAGCCTGGCATCAGGCTCTGGGCTGATGGCTCAGAGCCTGGAGCCTGTTTCCGATTCTGTGTCTCCCTCTCTCTCTGCCCCTCCCCCGTTCATGCTCTGTCTCTCTCTGTCCCAAAAATAAAAAACAAACAAACAAACAAAAAAAAACATTGAAAAAAAAAAAAGATGAATGGAGGTATCTAGAAGACCCATTTGGCCAGTGTGGTATCATGGACTGGATTTGGCTAAGACTATTTGGCAGTGTGGCCTTAAGGAAATCATTTAACTTCTTTGAGCCAACTTTCCTCCATGTTGAAAATAAGGATCATAACACCTACCTTGTAGAGTTATTGTGAAATGGCAATGCCATTTATTGAAAAATATTGAAGTCTTCCCACTCAGAAATTGGTACCTTCCACTAGTATCAATATTGCTTTTATCGTATCGTCATTGAGACTCCTGGTAGACAAAAACTGCTAGACTCACGCCCCAATCAACATGATGGTTTATTTCCTAAAGGCAAGTAGACAGGATGATTAATTTGAAGGATCTCTTAATGTGTAGGGATGCATTATTTCACTCAGATTTGGGTCTCATCCTTGCAGAGGTATGTTCTTGGTATCTAGTAGTGTCTTGTATTTATTTCATAGAGTGTTGATGATGAGGGCTTTTACTGAAAGCTCACATATTAATAAATTATTGCTGCCAACCATAAGCTGGAAAATGCACCGGTCTCATTTCTCCAGGGGGAAAATCACACTGAAGATTTAGCTGACCTGTATCAATACCTTGATTGCACTACTCTTCTGTTTCTTTCTTTGGGTTTGCTTTTCCCTCTGCCTGGAACACCCTCCTCCCAAGCCTACTTTTGCTGGGCTCTTTTCCAACTCCAAGTCTCAGTGTAAATGCCACTCCTTCTGGGACACTGTCCTTGATGACCTGGACTGGGGTGGGACTCCTGGACTCTTCCCCTGAACTTCTGCCATCATGACACTCATCATACCCCATGTTAATTCCTCTTTCTGTTGGTTTTCCCTATGAAAATGTAGGGGCTGTGAGGGCAAACATGTCTTCGTTCTTCATCACTGTGTCTCTTGTACCTAGTTTAAGCCCCAGCAAATATTTGTTAAATGGATGAATGAGGATATCAACTTGTTCCAAGAAAAATTAGGGTCAATTTATAAAAACAATGCAATAGAGTAAAGAGAAGAATGGATGTTCAAATACAACCAAGTATAGGAAAACGGATGTTCAGGTCAGGAAATGGGAGATAGGATCAGGGAGAAGGAATATGCAGAAGCCACAGGGCAGGAACAATTGAAAGGTGGCTAATGTGGCTGGTGGAGTGGGCAAGGAGGTGGGTGGTGGGAGATGAGGCCAGTGAGGAAGGCAGGGGCTAGACCACATAGGAAAACATAGCTTGGATTCTAAGTCTGGTGAAAAGTCATTGGTTTATGGAGGACATGGAGGGAGGAGGAAGAAAGAGGGTGATTTACTGGTGAAAGAGAATGAAATTTTTATTTCCAACAATAGAAAGAAAATACATAGTGTGTAAGTTGGGGGACCATGAATACTAGGACTGGGGGTAGGTTAGGAGGAGGACAGATCATGTGCTTTTTGTAATTTACTTAAGTACTGCTTGGCTTTTAAGCTTCTATGTGCATGTTTTATTTTCTTATAAATTTAATGTTTATTAAAAAAGAAAAAAAAAGAACAAAAGAAAAGGTGAGCTGCCTCATGTTCCCTGTCTCTATCCAGAAGAGGGGTGGGTTTACAGTGAAGTCAATGGAGCTTAATTTTCTAAAATCTCATCTGCCAAAGCCTAGAGGGCCCCTGCAATGTTAGCTTGCCATTGATTTTTACAAAATTTGCAAAATTAAGGTATTTGGACTCAGGTGGATTAAGATCATTGTCTTTTCCCACTCTGATTCCCCCCTCTGTCACATTTCCCCCTATAGGACATTGCTTGAGGGGTCTCATGCATTTTGAGGGTCCAGTTAAGGGAACTGAGTTGGGGCTCCCTCTGCTCTGTGCTTACTATGATCCATTTAGGTAGTTCTCAGCCACTTCTGTGTGTGATTTTGTTTTCACTGGCTGTCCCACCATTGAGATGGCCTCCAGGAATACCCTACCATCTGGGCTGATTCACGAGGTGTCCTGACACAAAATGCAGGGGCATAGGTGGTCTCACAATTGAACTTGTCCTGGGGTTTCTTGCACAGGAGCTGTATGAGGGTATCTACATTTAGTCACTACGCAAGAAGACTTAAAATCTTGAAGTCTTACAACTCATACATGAAGTAAACTTAATAGAAGTTTTCTCAGATTTCAGCACAATCCCCAAATGTATAATATTACCAATGCTGGGTTGAGAAGCTGAAAGGAACTTTTCTAAACTATCAATAAAAATACAATTTTCAGTCAGCATGCCAGATGAAGACTGAATTATATTTCTTTTAAACATTTTTAAAAAAATGTTTATTTTTGAGAGAGAGAGAGAAAGAGAGAGACAGCATGAGTGGGGGAGGGGCAGAGAGTGAGGGAGACAGAATATGAAGCAGGCTATAAGCTCTGACTGAGCTGTCAGCACAGAGACCAACCTGGGGCTCGAACTCATGACTGCGAGTTCATGACCTGAGCTAAAGTCGGACACTTAACCGACTGAGCCACCCAGGAGCCCCCTGAATTATCTTTCTATTCCCTGTACAGATAATATTATAAAATAGAGGTGATTAAAGGTATGCAGCTAAAATATCTAGGAGAAAAACTATTATAGATATATGCCAGGCAATTAATTAATGAAAGCATGCTTTCTTTTCAGTGGGTTTTGTGAAGTTTGTAGTATTAGCTTTTGAAAACTTGCACTTTTCTGTAATTTCTTTTCTAATGATAAATATTTTTGTACCTGATTCTGTATCATAATCTTGCATTCTTTTTCTTAAATGGTTTCCCTAATTTTTATAAGCCTCAGATCCCCAAAACCTGATCTGCCTGTAAAGGAGTTTTCCCTATGTCAAATGTTGTAGGGATTAGGAAAATGTCCTTTGAAGGGTCTGATTGGTGTGAATGGTGAAGAAGAAGGCTTGGGGGACCAGGAACACTTATTATAGGTCTTAAAAACCTAGGCTGGAAACTTTTGTTTTTCAATTGTGGTGAAATTCACATAACAGAGAATTAGTCCTTTTAAAGTGTCCAATTTAGTGGCATTTAGTACATTCACTGTGTTATACAACGGCCACCCCAATCTAGTTCCGAAACATTTTCAACACTCCACAGGAGAGCGGTATCCATTAAGCAGGCACTTCCTGTTCCCATGCACCCCTCAGCCCCTGGCAACCATCAGTCTGTAGTCTGTCTCTATGGATTTACCTATTCTGGATATTTCATCTAAATGGAATCATTCAATATGTGATCTTTTTTTAATTTGGCTTCTTTCACTTAGCATAATGTTTTCAAGCTTCATCCACATTGTAGCATTATCAGTACTTCATTCCTTTTAAATGATGTGCTGGAGTATGTGTGTGTGTGTGTGTGCATATTGCGTGTGTGTGCATGTGCGTATGTGTGCACGTGCATGAATGTATATTTCAATAGAGCTCATTTGGAAACCATTTTCTAATTTAGCTTAGTTGAAAACATTTATGCAGAGCCTATCATGTGCCAGGTACTGAGCTAGGGACTGCTCTATTTTCTTTATAACCACAGTTTCTGGATGAAAAAAAATGAACCTGAGGGTTCTCCCTTATATCTAGGAGCCTGTGCCAAACCTCGTGAACCCTAACATCATGAGCTCAGACTTACAACCTACTCTAGCCCTCTATAGAATTTTTTCCCCCAGGAAATTTTGTCATCCTTTTACCAGTATTTGGGGGGGAGGGGGGAGAAGGTAGCTAGGGGAGGATGTACAATTTATATCAGGATAACTGCCCAGGGTTGAATTGACATAGGAAAAGAAGGCAATAACCTATAAATTTCATGACAGCATTTGGAATTTCCTCTGACTCATTGCCAGGATAGCTCCCTGTTGGAGAGGTGGAGAAGAGGCTCACATTGGCAGCCACATAGCCAGGCACCGTGCTGTTGTCCTCTCCTTGTGTTAACTTTTATGACCTTTGCAAGTGACCTTGGGATTTGTTAAAGCAGTGCATAAATACATTAATATATGGTATCATGGACTGAATGTTTGTGTCCCCGCCCCCCAAATTCATATGTTGAAGCCCTATTCCCAGTGTAGCATCATTGGAAGGTGGGGCCTTTGGAAGGTAAGTAACTAAGTTTAGATGAGGTCATGAAGGTGGAATCCCCTTTATAAAGGAACCAATATCCTTATAAGAAGAGGTCACGTGAGGACACAGCAAGAAGGCAACCATATGCAAGCCAGAAGGAGGGTCTTCACCAAGAAGTGAATGTACTGGCACCTCGATCTTGGACTTTCCAGCCTCCAGAACTGTGAGAAATAAATGTCTGTTGTTTAAGTCATCCAGTCTTTTGTCAACGAGCAACGCATAGTAGATTGATACTGCTCTCATTTGCTCTTGGATTTTCTACCTGTTTGCCCTTCTGTGAGTACCACCTGGGAGGTTGGTGGCCCAACATCTCTGAAGCTGGTGGGCAAGCGGGAATCAGAATCCAGTGTGGACTGTGACCTGCCAGGTTCTTCTTGCATCTGCCTTTGTCAGTTCGTTCTTCCCCAGGCAGGGAAATAGCCGATCCACTGAACAGCCAACCCCTGTGTGTTGAGCCCTCTCGGTGAGCTGAATCCTGGGCTTGGCACCAGCAGAGCCGTGTTTCTTGAAGCCGCACAAATACTCCAAAAAGAGGGATTATTATCATCTCTATTAAAGACAATGAAATCAAGACTCAGGGAAGTGAATGAGTCTCTAAGAGCTCACAATTAGTAAGCAACAGAGCTGGGATTCAAGCCCAAAGCAGCCTCCTTGCAAGTGTGATGTTCTTGATTTATATCCTAGCTAGGGAATGCAGCCTGCCCCCAGAACTGCCAGGGGTTAAAAGAAGATATTCCTCCGATTTTGGAATTCCTCGGGCCCAAAGTTGTTGCTGCATTTTGTATGCAAGGAGTTTTTAATTTTTTCTTTTAAATTTGGGAGATGTTTCCTCATACAAGGAACAATAAAATTTGGATTTAAGCATCAATTAATGCACTGAGACAGGGAACCCCAACGTACAGCTGGAGAGCAGGAAAGCTTGCCAGGAGAGGCATTCATCTTGGAAGCAATCGTGTATTTTACTTGGCTTTGGCTTTCTGGAACGAGATCTTTGAAAAAGGGCTTTTAAATTTTACATCACTTTCAATTCGGTGGTGTGGACTCGGCCTTTGCGTGAGCCATGGTGGGGACATTTATCTCAATAGAGAACAGAGAGTTGATGAACCATAAATTCTCCCACTCAGCACCCTGTGTTGGGTTTTCGTTTCTCACCACTCAGATGGGAGCTTCTCTTCCTTAACTAGTCACTCAGGCTGCAGCCAGTAGGGGCCTGGAGAGGCCCTGGGGAGACCAGGAACCAGGCCCAGGGGGCAGCACCAGCTCTTCCCACTGGGCACATGTTGCATATTTCCTGCTCTCTCAGATACCGTCTTTCTGCCCTCCTGGGGCAAGTTATTTATGCAAGGGGAACATTTACTGAGTCCCCCACTCTCCTGGGTCAGCATCATGTGGCAGATTTATGAAGAGGGAAGGAGCATTCTGGTTCCTCTGAAATTACGCACCAGTCTGGACCCCATGTTTCCCCCCCAGAAGGTTGGGGCCATCTCTGTGCAAACTGGTATGACACCCCAGTAGGCTCCTTGTTGGAGTTTTCATCTCTCCTGGAATATTTTCTTCCCTCCCTGCCTTCAAGTACCTGGCAGTCTTCTCTTTACTCTCCTATCTGCTCTTACGTGATGCTTACACTTGCTCTTCCCTTACTAAAATGTACTCTGCCAGAAAATTCTTCTTTCAAATTGAAATAGATCAAGTTTAAACCAAGTTTGTCCAAAAAATTCAGTAATTTGGACTCTGCCTAACAGCTCTGGCCTTGATAAAATAGCCATGTCATACTCTGGACAGCTTGAACACTGAGTGAGTCATTTTCTTGACCCTGTCACCTCAGGGCCTTTGCACATGTTGTTCCTGGTGCCTAAAACGATTTTTCTTAGCCCTCCTTAACTTTTGCCTCGCTGCCACTATTTAGTCTTCCCTTCCTCAGGGAAGACTTGTTCTGACCCCCCCAAGGCTAGGCTGGGAGCTCATTGCTCTCTGCCCTTCCTACTTAACGTTTCCTGTTTTCTTGTTAGTCCCCCTCAGTAAACTGGGAGCTCCTCAAGAGGAGGGAGTATAACCCTCCACCTCACAGAGTCATCCATTAAATGTTTTTGAATAAGGGAATAATGAATGATACACAAGTGATCACTATTTTTGTTTCTTTCAGAAATCTGTACTTCAACAGGCTTAACTCTAAAGTGACTTTGAGATCAATAAAAGAAATCCACATTTCCCTAGTTTGCATTTGACTCTTTAGGGAGGTAGGTGGTGGCTTCAGAAATGAGATTCCAGCGAAGGAGCTGTCCAGAACCCATGGGCACTACAATGTGTTTTGCTTCAAAGAGGTCAACTTTGATAGGACTGACCAAATCAAGAAAATTAATGAAAATTTTAGGGTGGAGAGTGTGGACAGTAAAGACATTTTGAAGGATGTGCAGAATGCAAACAGGGCTCTTTCTGCTGCATTTGTTGCCACACAGTTGGACATGGACACTAGCACCCCTGTGACAGTGGCCACAGGGAAACCCAACTGCTCCATTATTGTGTGTGTCAGAGATGCTGATCAACTCTGCTGCTTGGTTGCCTTTTCTGCCTCCATTTCTCACAGGGCATTGCTTGGGAGAAGCTGGGCCACATGGGAAACGCTAGTTGCAAGGGGGTTGGGAAATTAAGCCTTTAGCTCTCTAGCTGGGTACATGGGAGGGTGCCATACTTGGTGGCTGGAGGACTGAGTGTTCAGTCCATAATATCTGTCCTAATGTGACATGGAAAATCCAACTGAGGATGCGGAATTTAGCATAATTACCTTTAAGCTAGCCCCAACTCCGTGTTTATAAAACAGTAGTTATTATTCAGTGTGACCCCATTTTGATTAGAGAGAAAATGACTGTATATATGTTTGCATAAACATTGACAAAAGTATACTTGTCTAAGCATCTTAGGTTAGATCATGAAGGCTGCTGTGGGTTTGAGCATTGACAAAAACAAAGACCAGACTTGGCTGGGTTCCTTTTACTTCATTCTGCCCAAATAGTGGCCTAGTGGTCCAAAGCACATGTTTGAGATCCAGGATTCATGATGGTGTAGGGGGATGTGGCTTCTAGGGAACTCTTTAGTTCCTCAAACAGAGCATGGGCTTCAGTCAGGTCAGAGGATCCTAGAACCACTTAACTTAATCCTTTAAAGACAGGCAGGACTGGGGACAGGCCAGCCCATGTTATCTAATGCTTACCTGAACCTAATATTTCAGGTTCTTAATTTCTTGCTACATCGCAGTTATATAACTAAAACTCTCTACTTTTATTTCTTGCTCTTGGGCATCCCTCACTTTTGAGTACAATATTCCTACTATGGCTTTCCACTGCAAACACTGATGTTCTCAAGTGGGACATAAAGGGAGGAGGGAGAGACCATTATTGTCCAGTTAGATGTTACAGATGAACTTTTCAAATTACCTAGTATAATATTCATATAATCATAAAGCTTCCGTCTTTAGCTTTCCCAAAAGGTATAGTTTTAAATAGTCAGTGATCGAGAATTTCAACAAAATAAAAACATACTGGACTATTAAAAATCTTTTAGGGCCCACGGGTGAATTTCAGATACCAGCATTACTAGGTTTGGATGGGATGGGAGGAAGTGGAGAAAATTCAAGGTCGTTGGGCATATGAAATGTTACATTCAGGGGCACCTGGGTGGCTCAGTCGGTTGAGCATCTGATTTTGGCTCAGGTCATGATCTCACAGTTCCTCAATTCATGCCCCACATCAGGCTCACTGCTGTCAGCACAGAGCCCACTTCAGGTCCTCTGTCCTCTACGCCTGCCCTGCTTTTGCACCCCAGCTTGTGCTCTCTCTTTCTCAAAAATAAACATTAAAAAAATCTTAAAAAAAAAAGAAGCGTTCCATTCACACTCACTGAAACGATGAATGATAAGAGGAACTGGTCTGAGAAAGGAAGAACATCCCTCCTCCAACTCCTCTTTTAAGGACACGTGGTGTCCTGGCCAAGAGCATGGGTTCTGGCCTGGGCCAGCAGGCTTCAAGTCCTGGTTTATCACTCATTAGGCTTAGGGTCTTGGAAAATTTACTTAATCTCCATGTGCCTGATCTTTAGAGTAGGGTTTAATAATAGTGTTTTCTTCAAAGGGTCATGATGAGGACTAGATGAGGTAATTTGTGTGAAAGTGCTTAGTCCAAAACCTGGCACACAGTGAATATTCCATATATGCTGGATATGATTGTTACTGTACTAAGGCCTTTGGCAGGGGAAGAGATTTTGTGCTAGGGACAGGGGCATGGTACAGATGTCTGGTGCTTAGAAAAAATAAATGCCTGTCACTTCTAAGACCAAGTTGAAGAAACACACCAAAAAAATCCACAATTGATTGTGATGGCTGAAGATACTCCAAGGACCATGGTATTTTGGAGGAACTTAACCAGTCATTCTAACAGTCATTTTTCTCCAAATGCATTTGAGGCATAAAATGGAGGATAGGTGTACAATATGTTTGATAAAACTGAAATCTGACATTAAGACAAAAGAAAAGAGGAAGGATGTAAGTTACAAAGTGAAATAGATGTGATTGAATTTCAACATTCTATCAGGCAATTTGTAGAGATAAATGGAATGCCTTAGCTATCTTCAGTTGAGTTTTTATAGGGTGAGGGTAGAGCGGAAAGGGGTGGGAAGAAGGTGAGTAGGACAGAAGAATGTTCTGCTGTGGCTGAGGAAGCAGGAAAAGCTTGTAAGGCAGGGGGGTTAGTAAAAGAGGCACAGGCCAAATTAGTACACTGAGTGATGCTAATGTGAATGTGATTTTAAATGTAATGATTTTAGCTGAGTATTTTGTAAGACTGTTTGACAGCAGTGATGAAGTCTCATTCTGTCTTTGCCCTAATTGCATTCCTCACCACAAATATTCATCTTCCGTATGATGGGCTAATCCATCCATCCATCCATCCATCCATCCATCCATCCATCCATCCATCGGTATTTTTAGTCTCCAGATAAAATAGAGCATAACACAGAAGGATCAGGCAGCATTTGCGCCCAAACCTAGCATATGGTTCCTAGCTAGGCCATTGGGTGTCACCCTTTTGATGTCAGGAGATGAACTCTGCTTTGAAACTGTTGTTTTCCACTCAAATAAGAAACTTTTCTGCCTTTCATCATCTCCTTCCTATGATAGGTGTGATTAACAAAAGTTTGATGGATAATGGAATAAATACATATGATTGAACAATGAACATTTACTTGATTAATCCCCTTCCAAGGCTTTATCTTCAGACCCCATACAGTGGCCCTACCACACCACTGCTTGCTGAAACACATCTGAAACTCATCTTTTGAAGTCACCTTCAAACAGTTTGTTGGTTGGATCTGATGATTTCTGGGGTGTCAGAGGTCTTTCATGATTTGTTTCAATTTGGGGATCAGCTAGATGTCATGAGATGGCAAAGTGAAACCAAGAATTGCAGTGTGCCTTGAATATTTTTACCAGTCAGAAATTGTAAGATTGTGAATGGTTTTATGATTACATCTATATCTATATATCTATATCTATATATCTATATCTATATCTATATATATATATTTTTTTATGTTTAATTTTTGAGAGACAGAGACAGAGCATGAGTGGGGGGAGGGGAAGAGAGAGAGAGGGAGTCACAGAATCTGAAGCAGGTTCCAGGCTCTGAGCTGTCAGCACAGAGCCCGATGTGGGGCTCGAACTCATGAACTGTGAGATCATGACCTGAGCCGAAGTTGGACGCTTAACCTACTGAACCACCCAGGTGCCCCGGTTTTATGATTTTAATGATTAATATTACGCTGTTCAAAATTGTTGCTAACATGAATGAAGCTATTGATGGACTGGAGTAAATCAGTCAAGATGTGACATATTACTGGTGGAATTTTCCTGGAATAAACCCCATCCACTGAGGTTCTCTCCTTACCCTGATCATTAATCTTTTCTAACTTCTAGAGGCCACCTCCATTCCGTGGCTTGTGACCCCTTCCTCCATCTTCACAGCAAGCAGCAGTGTCTCCTCAAATTTTTCTCTGACTGTCCTGCTTCCTTCATTCCTTCATTCACTTATGCAGGCCCTTATGCTGGGCCCAGCTGGATCTCTCTCTCTCTCTCTCTCTCTCTCTCTCTCTCTCTCTCTCTCTCTCTCACACACACACACACACACACACACACACACACACACGATTCTTAATTTAATCACATCTACAAATTTCCTTTTGCTCACAGGGTAACAGATTTAGAGGTTCAGGGATTAGGACATGGGGAGGTGATGTTGCATTATTCTTTCTACCACTCCAACCTAGGAATTTATGTCCCTTTCTGGTTTCCCATTACTTAATAAACCACAGCAATAATAACCTGAGCCATCAACTCTGAGAGAGACCATGAAATGTGGGGAAATGTGGATTTGTGTCCTGGTCTATTAGGTCTGTGCTCTTAGCCTTTGCCTCAGATATTTGATTTTACCTCTTTTCAGGTTAATCTTTTTCTCCTTCTGAGAATATGCATTGTTAAAGGCATTAAGAAGATTAACAAATTTTCTGGCACTGGAAGGAAGCCAGAGGATGACAAGGATTTGACCGATATAGCCACTGAGGTTTCAAAAGATTGAACAACTTATCTAAACTAGGGAGTAGTTGAACTGAGCTTGAATCCTTATTGGCTCAATAGTTTCTTTGATTTTTCTTTTCCTAACCTGGGAGTACACTTTTAAGGAAGAAAATAAGAATTACTACTTAAGCAGAGACTAAAGATCTAATTTGATATCAGTAATAACAGTAGAAACTTTTGAAAAATAATTTTCTACTTATAAATCAAACATTTAACTGCAAAAATAAGAAGCAGGAAACAAACTCATCAATATTAAATATGTTTGAAATTTCTAGAGGAAGACAAAAGGTAATATTTCTCTTCTATACCAGTGTTTTTCAAATTTCAGTTCCTCTTTTGATGAACATAAACATGTCCACTCCACAACAACTGTGACATAGTCCCCCTGTCTGCTTGTGAGTCATGACATCTTCTGTACGTTTCCAACAATCAAGAGGATATTGTCAACCTCTGTGGCTTACAGTCTTGAAGTTTGTATTATGGAAACACACTTTTTTTCCAACTGTAAAATTCCACTATAATTATTAGATATGTTTTTTTTCAAACTACTTAATAGAGAATCCTTTCCCACTCAGGGCTGAGATCTATGTTTCTGTATGATTCAACCATGTATGGTGTGGAGGTTCTGTGCTTGGCTCAAATGTAAATATTTTGAGGGTTGAGAGTGTTTGATCTCAGGAAAATATAATTTACTGCTTCTGGAGTAAAAACAAAATTAATAAATGATACAGCACACAAACCCATCTTGGCCTTGCACTGCTTAGCAGTGTTTTAGTGAATTACATTTGAATGAATGAGAAACATATGGATGAAATGTCCCTTGTGGCTACTCCTGGATTCAGAGATGGAAGGGGGAATATGCTTAACCAAATGCACCATATTTTTCTGAACACCATAACATATTTGGACCTATTCTCTGGAGCCAGTGGGAGACTGGTCTTTCTCTTCTGTCCCCTACATACTGGCAAGGCTGGTGGAAGCCTCACCATGTCAGCCTTTGGCTGGGGGCTGGGGGTGGGGTGGATTGGCTAGGGGTTAGAATCTGACAGATGTGGGGTTCTCGAGGCATGATAGTGGAGAGTATTGAGTTAGAGTTGGGCTCTATTTCTTCCTTTGATATAGAATTGTGCTCAAGAAACTGTTCTGGGAAGGTAGATTTCCAATAAACCTGCTGGACAGAGGGAACTTCTCAGAATCAGAAGACAATAATGGAGACTCTATAAGCAAAAGTTCCCATTAGGTGAAGTGGTTGACCAGTTGATTCTGCGAAAGACTGGGAATCTAGGTGCAGGCCCTTCACACTGTCTCATTGCTTTAGTGATGGAGGAGAGCCCCACAACTCTCTCTGCTCCAACTGAGGTCAACATTAAGGCTTTCACGCAATTCTCTCTCCTCCACACCTCGCAGGAAGCTAATCAAGGCAACTGTTGTTACTTGACTCCAAAAGAAAGAAAGTGCAACTCAGAGGAGAAAAATGAGCCACCCAGGGTTGCCTAGCTAGTCAGTTTCAGAGGTAGGCCCCCAGACTATTTCATCCGAACCCCCATTCCCACAATTTTTGCTCTGCACCAGGCAAATAGTCGCACAGGTGGCCCCATTTAGCACTTAAGATGTTTATGACTAAAGCCACAGGAAGCGTCCCTGTTTTCATCTGCTCTCCCCTGAGACAGTCACTCTGGTCTGTTTCTTTCTCTTCCATCTCTTTTTTTTTTTACATGGTGAGTCACGAATAATACCAGTCTCAGTGAATAGGTCAGTGTGTATAATCTGCTTTATTCCAGCAGAACAGATTTCAGGGTGAAAATCCCATGCAAGCAGGTGAACACAGGTACCTGGCTTAGACCTAAACTTCTCTTGCAATGACAGTGGATTTTATCTGAAGTCTCTGCTTGGTTCCTACCTGTTTTTCTCCAGCCGGTTGCACTCACCTTCATAGACTCTGAAAGATTCCTTCTGTAGTGTGAGGGTGTTCTCTTCAGTTTTAGGTTAAAAGAACCCCGTGGACCCCCAAAGCTGGTTACTTGCTTCTAACTGAGCCTCTGGCCAGACCCTGCAGATCCTGTCCTCTGGATTCACACATGCCAGTTGGGCCGAGGCCCCTTGTCTCTTTTAGTTTTGTGACATTTAGTCTACTCTCTTGTTTGCTTTCTGTGACTTCTGCTTTTGTTCTGGCTTCTTTAAGACCTGTTAATGAACCTCTGTGCTCTCCTCTCTCCGGGGGTATCACACCTGGCCTTCCCTTACGTCTCGTCACCTGTGCAGGGAAATGGGCTTGGACTTCTAAATTTCTTCATCTGTAAGTGGGCCTAGCATACAGCATGGAGGGAAAAAAGTGAGCCAACAATTCAAGCATTTGTCACTTAGTCATCATGTGAATGATAAATAGAATTTCTTTCCCTTTTGCCATGAAAGACAGTTGAAGGAGTGGCACAGTGAATAGTAGATCAGTGGTTCTCAGCCAGGGAATGAATTTGCCCCCACCTGGAGACACTGAATTGGCAATGTCTGGAGACATTTTTGTTTGTCACAGCTGGCAGGAAGGTGCTACTGGCATCCAGTGGGTAAAACCAGGGATGCTTCTAAATATACTGTGATGCACAGGTCAGCCCCTCACAGTGAAGAATCTTCTAGCCTAGAATGTCAGTAGTGCTGAGGTTGAGAATTATCACCACAGAGGATAAACTGTATACTTTGCGCTCAAAGATATATATGAGTACTTCTTTGACCTTTGTAATATTGATGTTGATATATGCCGATAGCAATGGCTATCCATGATAAAATCAATGTTAATATCAATATGATGTCATACAAAAACCTGAATGAGCAGCTTGCCAGATACCAGGCAGATGTATTAATGGGTTTCATCATTACAATATCCCTTTTAAATATAGTTACTTTTATCGTCCTTTTTTAGGTGTGATGAAAACAAGGCTCGGAGAGGTTGAGTCCTAAGTCATCTCTGCTAGAATATGTGTCCAGACCTAATAGATCACCTTAGTTCTAGGTGGCAGTAGAAGTTCTGAGCAAAATGACCAGCAGGAGGCAGTCTAGGACTTCCGTGGATCCTGTTCAAGTTTACTGCTGTGTGATGTGGAGAATCAGGGGTCATCAAATCTGTCCCTCACTCTGTGGTGAATTCTGTCCTCTTCTACTGGATTTCCCCCCTCCCAAGGGCTGGTAGGGACTCTCTGGTTTGGGAGGCGAGTCAGAGATCCCTGGGTGGCTGTAGCAAAGTCCAATTAGAGGGTGTTCTACTGACAGGAAGGAGTGTCTCCTTCCTTTTTCTCTGGTGAAGGAGCTGGCCCCTTCGAGGCTGTCCCACGCGAGTGCACATATTGCTGGTAAGACCAGAGGATGGTAGCATCTCGGCTCGTTAATAAAAAGGAGATGGGGAAGGGGTGCACAGAGAGTTCCCAAGGTCTTTGAATGCTTTCCTTCCCCGAAGTCGTTGGCTCTCTAACGAGCCATTCAGGAGGAGGGAAATCTGCCTGAACGTATTTTTGCATGGGAGGACTTCCCGTGGCAAACAGGCTCACGTGGAGCAGCAGCCTCTGTTCATTGTGCTCAGGCCTCTGGCCATCTGGACCACCCAGGGGCCAGTGTTTTCCTAGGGAGGGCAGGATGAAGGCGAGGGGATTGACACCGCAGCCCCAAGGTAATTACCAGATGGCAAAACGCTTGTTTTCACTGGATGATTCAGAACAACCAGTCACCCCAGGAAGGCTAATCTGATTTCATCTTCAGCATCCAGCTTTTCCCCTTCCAAGATGTGTTCTTCTCTTTTCCTTGACAGGCAGCAGCTAAGACTGGCCCTTAAGGGCTCCAAGACGATTGTCTGAATTGGAGCTGCTGCAGGTTCCGGTCAATATCCGCCCCCCACCCCCACCTCCGTTGTGATCGGGCCAGTCTGGGGTCCCACGTGCACTCAGGGGGGGCAGCACCTGGCTTAAGCACGCACCGGCTGGGTGACTGTGGGCGAGTTACTTAACTGTTTAGAATTTTACAAAATGGGGATGATAATTCCTGCCTTACAGGGTTTATAGAGAAATAAAATATCTCATGTGAAGGGCCTGCCCCAGTGTGCACCCTCAGTGGACGTTAACTCCTCTTACATTTTGGTGCCTTAATAACAACCATCCGACACTTCTCTGATATGAAAGCTCAAACATTCGGGTGTTAGAACGCTGCTATTCCTAAACATTAACGAATCCATTTATTAGTGTATCAGACTAGGTGTGTATGTGTGTGTGTGCAGTGAGTGTGCGACGACCACTGTTCTTCCAGCTCCTTCTCTGTTTCGAAGTCCACTGCCCTTTTGCCCACATCCCTTCCCTGCCAGCCCAAATTGGGTTAAATGAGGGAAATGGATGTGACGATACCCTACACAGCACCTTGCTCAGGGGAATGTCTGAATAGTTTTCTTTTAACATTTTTTTTTCAACGTTTATTTATTTTTGGGACAGAGAGAGACAGAGCATGAACGGGGGAGGGGCAGAGAGAGAGGGAGACACAGAATCGGAAACAGGCTCCAGGCTCTGAGCCATCAGCCCAGAGCCTGACGCCGGGCTCGAACTCACGGACCGCGAGATCGTGACCTGGCTGAAGTCGGATGCTTAACCGACTGCGCCACCCAGGCGCCCCTGAATAGTTTTCTTTTAAATGTAACATTTAAAAATATTCTTCCCTTAAAGCTTGTGTTCTACTCAGCTTTGGAATCCCTGACATTTCTGCTCCTCTTTGTAAAAAATGAGAAAATCGACGTAGGTATTAGGGAGATTTTATTGCAAATTGCTGCACGGGTTCACTCTTCCTCTCCTGCTCCTCAAATTCACATGCGCCTTCCCAGCAGCTGAGTCCTTGACCAGCAGAGGGCACCAAAGCACAAGGCATCGGTTTCTCTCCCAGACCCAGCGGGTTCCTCCTTAGTTCTGTCTGCGGGATCCAGCTGAGGCCTGAAGCCAGCTGACTTGGGTCTAACCCTGTGCGGTAGCCACTCGTTCCCTTCTTTCTGATACTTAATCTGGTGGGTGAATCATTTAGGGGGCAGAATGACAAAAGGAACATCAGTTTTAGAGCAATGTCTTGAATCCTGGTTTCCTCCGTTCCTGATCTGTAAGCAGGAGGGAACAATAGCAGCGACCATTTGTGGAGTGCTTATTATATGCCTCACACTGTTTTAAGGTCTTCCTGCAGGAGGAGGTAGTGCCTGAGCTGAGAGTCTCAAAGAATGAATGGGGTGAACTAATTTCAGCCAATTCTTCTTGAAAATGAGATAGAAATAAGGTTAGAAGTATTGCCTGGAGTCTATGAAACCCTCCACCTACATTTAAAAAATATGACTTAACACTATTATAGAAAGAAATAAAGCTCCCATGATTTCGCCCCTGTGATTTAAACCTATATTACTATGCTATTTTTGTGTACTATTATTGGTTGTCATGCAGCTTGCTACAGATTTCCCCATAATTGCAAACACAAGGCTTACTGCATTTTACATTTTTTAAATGTAATATTTCAACGTGTTAAATGAAGCATAGTGAATAAAGTCATGGGATCTCAATCAGTCTGCCCTGGCTGAGTGTCTTGATTCTTGCCCCTTATAAACCCAGGGAACTTGGCTGCATTATATAACTACTCCATGCCTCAGTTTCCTCACCCCTAAAATAGAGCGAATCATAGCAGCTGTCTTTTAGAGTTGTGAAAATTAAATAACGTAATACATGTAGAATGTTGGCTCTTGACTGGGGGTGATTTTGCCTCCGGGGGGGGACTTCCGGCAATGTCAGGAGACATTTTTGGTTGTCACAACCAGAGGGCAGAAGTGTTACAGGCAGCTGATGGGTAGAGGCCGGGAACACTCTACACTTTCTACAATGCACAGGACTGTCCCCCACGGCAAAGAGTTCTCTGGTCCAAAATGTCAGTAAGGCCAATGTTGAGAAATCCTGCTGTAGGCTGGGAAGCAGTGTCTGGCACATGGGAAGTTCTTACTAGATTTTAGTTATTATTTCCTAAGCCTTCCAAAATCTGTAAACTGATACTCAAGGAGAAGAGTGATTACAGCCAACCTGTCTACATTTCTCTCCTGTTTCTCCTTTATACAAAGCACGGAGTCTAGCCAGCTGGGCCTATTCACTGAGCTTTGACTATGTCATGCCCATGCCTAAGCCTGGATCTTGGTCCCTCTACCTGGATCTCGTCACCCACGGTAACTCCTATACTTGCTTCCAGATCTGTCTTCTCTGTGAAAGCCTAACAGTGATTTCCTGTGCCTGGGGCCCTACCACTCCAATATGGTTATATACATTTGGTTCTGCAGGCAGGTTTTAGTCTCCGTGTGAAATCCCTGGCCACTCCAGAAGGAGTTACTCTGGGCCAGGAACTCAGTGTCAAGGCCCTGAATACATGATGTCTAACAAGCGACAGGCCTATCCGGGAGAGGCGCACCCTATGGCTTGCTCGATCTGGGGTACTGCTTAGATGCTCATTAAGCACCTGATGGGGGCCATGCAATGAATTTTGGGAATCTGTCCTGCTCTGGAGGGGTTAAATCTGGACTCTGATCTCATTAGCAGTGTGATCCTGTTCAAGTGACTGATCAGATGACACTCATTTATAATGAGCATGATAAGAGGTATTTCAGAGTTGGCGGGGATGGGTTGAATACTTAGTTATGGCTTAAAAGTGTTAGTTCTTTTCTACCTTGACTGCCTGGTTTGCTTTCCAACTGCTCATCTACCCACTTGTCCAAGGGCACTCCCACACTTCCCCCCGCCCCCTTCACCAGAGCCACTCTCTGGGGTCTAGCTTTGTTCTCCAGTAAACATTCTCTCTGTGACTCAGGCTGCTGCTCAGTCTCTCTGTTTAGGTTGTCCATCTGTGGTGCTGAGCCAGTGCTACAGCTCTTAAGTAGAATTCCAGGAAAAGTGAAGCCCTTGACAGAGCTGTGTTTGGCTGAGTCTGTGTGTTCCCTGCCCCCCTCTCTTCCATGTATCCAGAGTACATCCTGATTCTGAGGAGATTCCTTCTGGGTTGTTTCCACACAGTTGGGGGTAGAAAAGAGCGCCCCTAATTGGGGGGATTCTTAACATATAGCACAGATGACACGTGTTTTGACTTACAGCATGTACTGTCTGTGTTGCTGAGTCAAAAACCATGCAAATGTTTTTGGTTAAGCTGTTCATTAGGCTCTGCACTTGCCAGGCATAGAGCTCAGTGACAGAGGACAGACAGGCACAACGTGCTGACAAGCCAAAGGTGATGATGCTTTTATATCTGATAGTGGCATGGATGTTTATTAGGGGGCTCCAGGCAAGTCACTTACCCTTTCTGGGCCTCTCAGAGGCAGTTCAGTATAGAAGTTGGAATGAGGCCGACCTGTATCTGCTGTGCGACCCTGGGGAGGTTACTTAATCTCTCTGAGCTTCAGTAGCCTCTTTGTAAAATGGAGATAGCAACAACAGGAACAACAACAGAATTGTTGCAGGGATTCATTGAGCTAAAGCTCAGAGAACTCTCGGCACAGCAGAGTAGACACTGTGGGGGTCACCTACTCCCCTGAACTACCCTGGAGGTGGGCTCCACTCTGACAGCTTCCAAAGGGAAGAAAGGTTATACGTGTGGAATGTCCCTACGCTGATTATAGATGTCCGAAAATTCTTCTCCCAGGGAGAGGTGGGGTCTAATTCTCCTCCTCTTGGGTTTGCACTGGGCTTTCTTTTTTTTTTTTTCCAACGTTTATTTATTTTTGGGACAGAGAGAGACAGAGCATGAACGGGGGAGGGGCAGAGAGAGAGGGAGACACAGAATCGGAAACAGGCTCCAGGCTCTGAGCCATCAGCCCAGAGCCTGACGCGGGGCTCAAACTCCCAGACCGCGAGATCGTGACCTGGCTGCAGTCGGACGCTTAACTGACTGCGCCACCCAGGCGCCCCTGCACTGGGCTTTCTAACTTACAACCAACAGAATGTGCAGAAGTGGTGCTGTGTGACTTCAGAGATTAGCTTAGGAGGCATGCCGCTTCCAAATGGGCCCACTGGAACACCTGCTGTTGGACCTCTTGGACACTACTCATGGGGACCTTCAGAACCCAGTTTTCATGCTGAGAGAGCCTCAAGCCACATGGAGAGGCCATGTGGGGATGCTCTGGTTGACAGTCTTAAGTGAGTTCTCAGCTTACTGCCAGCATCAGCTGCCAGCCATGTGAGTGAGATATTTTGGGCATCAGCCTTCAGACCCAGACAATTTCTAAACTGTGAAGTTGGTGAGATTCTCAACCAGAACACCCAGAGGGAATTATTTCAGAATTCTAGATTCACAAAATCATGAAATGGCAAAAGGGTTGCTTTGAGCTACCGAGTGTTGGGACAGTTTGTCATGCAGTGGTGGATAACTGGATGGGGAAGAATGGACGTAGAGTAACATCACAGGGACATTTAATTTATGTAAGTTAAGGGATATATCTTTGGCAGTATGTGAGCGTGTGTGTTTGAAGGAGAGAGAGATTGAGAGAGACTTAAACAATGTGGACAATTCCACTCTCATTCTGTCAATGAGCACATACCATGGAATCAGAGTACCATGAGTGATATCAATCTTCTTGTTGGGGAGTTGATTTCCCATCCTGCCATGCTGGGTATGATTCTGTCATTTAGAGTTGTGTGTTTTCACATGTTATGGTCTCTGTAGGCAAGCTGGTTCTTTCATCTGGTGCTCAAACAAGGAAACAATAAAATATATTCTTTTATTTAAAAAATGATTTTTCAAAGTTTATTTTTGAGGGAGAGAGAGAGAGAGAGAGAGTGAGTGAGCAGGGGAGGGGCAGAGATAGAGAGAGACACAGAATCTGAAGCAGGATCCAGGCTCTGAGCTGTCATCACAGAGTTGGATGCGGGGCCTGAACCCACAAACTATGAGAACATGACCTAAGCCGAAGTCTGCCGCTTAACCGACTGAGCCACCCAGGCACCCCACGATGTAATATATTCTTAAAGGAAATACAGTGGTTATTAGTTTGCTTGGGAAATGGTATGCTAATTGGCAGGACATAATGTCCCCCAAAGGAAATTCTAATATGAAATTTTAGCCTCGTGATTTGAGTTCAAAGCACGCTTTGGCTTAGATGTGACTCAATTGGGTTATAGTCCTTTGTACCACAGTACCAACATGGTGTCTTCACAGAGCAGATGTTTGGTAAGTATTTTTCGATGAAATGACTTTTGGATTCTAGGAAGAGCCCATTAAGCTGTATATTCCTAGTGACAGTGTTGGCTCACTGCCTGTATCCCCAGTGTTGTTAATTGTAGTAGGGAATTTGAAGTTTCTTCCATTCTGAAGACTTTCATTTGAAGCAGGATTTTTCTGTAGTAGGTAAAACTTCGATCACTACAGGAAGGGTAGTGCTGAAGATTTGGAAGTGATATGGAAGGGTAGGATTGTGTAGAATTCACCTAAGGTGCTTATTTAAATCTTCTGAGTAAGGCTATAGGATGCAGGCATCATCTTGAGTTTTCTATAGCTAACAGTTTAGTTAGGAAGGCACACAGTGAACAGATATTTACAAATGTCATGAGTCTTATCCAAAGAGGTGCTGTGGGAGCATAGAGCAAGAGATTTAGCTTTACCTGGGTGTTAAGGGAAAGCTGCTCTCAAGAAATGATCCTGAAAGATGAGAAGATATTTGCCAGATGAAGGGAGACAGGGGAATGCATTTCAAGCAGGGAACAGTATGTGTGCAGTCTACACCAAAGGATGGCAAACCTTTTCTGCAAAAAACCAGACAGTAAGTGTTTTAGTCTTTGTGGGCCATATGATCTCTTTTGTAGCTACTCTCCCATTGAAAGATGAAAATAGCCATAGAAACTTTTTTTATGTCCCAATAAAACTTTATTTACAAAATAGGTGGCGGGCCAGATTTGTCCCAAGGGCCACAGTTAACCAATCCCTGATATGACCCTAGGTTTTACTGAAGAGATAATAGCACAAAACTAGTAAGCAGCACACTTGAAATTCAAATCCAGTTCATTATGACTCCCAAACCTATGTTCCTTGAAACACAATATGCTTCTAAAATATTTCTAAAATCCTTTCTAAAATCTTTTCAGAGGTTCCAGCAGAGCAACAGAGCTGTGTAACTGCTGATCATAAAAATGCCTAGTACACTCTACTACCGTGCTGACCACTGTGGCTTGATGGGGATGGCTGCGTGGTTGGTGTTAAGTTCTCTTCAGATTCTCTACAGATTGTTCAATGTATATTTATCTTGATATACGTAATTTTCATTCATTGGTAGTGACTAAGTTTAGCTCTGTTGTGGTTTGCTGTCCTATCAATAAATCATACAATTTAGCCATTATCCCTAGCATTCTGAGAATCAAGTGTTTCTTTTGGCACAGCTCTTTATCTGATGTTAGTGCTATTGTGAAAACACTCTCGGAAGTCTTGGTATTTATAGGCATCTTGTTCCTTTGGTGGATGTCTGGGAAAGATCAAAATGTGTAGGGCTGGCATTGATGGAGTCTTTTGTTCCACGTTAATAGTCTACTTTGATGACATTCTCTGAGGAGTTGTAGGCATTTTATCTCATATGGTCAAGGTTGTTTGGTTTATAGCATTCTAAAATGGATTTTAATTTATGTTTAGACAGTTCTATTTAGAGACGCCCAGCTCTTTGGATATTATAAGTGTTTCAGCATGCATCTCTGGGGTTGAGTGAATGGGGAACCTTTGGATAGGGGTTGTCAGTGCTGTGGTATGGTTTCCCGCTTCAACAGGGGGATGGACCACGTAACCACTATTGTCCCTTCGTCCTACATCCTGAGGACAGCATGGTGATGCAGTCAGTTTGAGAGTGACTTAGATACTTCTTCTCTGTCTCTCTAGTTCCTTCCTTCATTCAACAAATCTTTGTTGAAACCGTGTGTGTCTGGCAGTGTGCAGGGTTATTTAGCAAGAAAACAGGTCCTTCTCCTGATGGAGCTTACAGTCTAGTGGGGAGGTGATTGATACCAAATAGTCATATCAATGAATAAATATTTGCAAACTGAGATGAGTCCTTTGAAATAAAAGAATGCAGTACTGAAAACCAGTTTGTCTCAGACTTGGTAGTCAGGGAAGTTTCCCTGGGCTGGTGATGCTGGGGATGGATTTAATGGGTAATTTAGAGGTAAATGATAGACGAAGGTGGGATACTAGAACATTCCAGAAAAAAGGAAGTACATGAGTAAAGACTCCATTCAAAAAATTGAGTGGAAGTGGGTGGGCTCAAAACGTGTCTCCCTGCTCCCAGAGTGAATGACCACTGGAAAGCCTGCCTCCTTGCTCCTACTGTTGGATGCTGGGCAAGGATCCAATCAAACCACATGAGGATTTGTTGGCCTAGTTCATCTATTCATTACATTGCTCATACCCCCAGATGAGATGACAATATTCATGAGAAGTTTGTGAAACACTCTTGTACCTGGTAGGAGCTTGGAGCCTAGAGTCGTGGCTGATGAAAGGTCTGCTGAGAGCTTGGGCTGGTTGTGGGGATGGGCTACAGGATGTGGTGCCCACAGGAAAATTCAAGGTGGCCTCTGACGGACTGTTCAAGTCAATCTTGAATTTGGAAGGGCTGGGAAGAAAGTGAGGAATACTGAAAAGAACACAGTTTAAGGCAAAGGGTGGGAGGCCAGGACTGCTAGAATTTACAAGCCAGAGAAAGTGGCCCCATCTATGTTTTAGAGAGTGGTTTTGGTCCTTGGCAGGGGTTGGAGGAGGTGGGGAGATATTAGAGTCAAGTATAAAGGTTAGATTTTAATTATCAGATTTTTTTTTGGAGGAAAACAAAGCTTTCTCAGTCAATCTCTTTTCAATTTCCCTTGGCTCTCTCCACCAAAGCTCATCAATAATCTAGTTACACTAAGAGTTCTAGCTCTATAATTCAGCTTATCAGTCCCCACCAACAGCTGTCATTTGATCCCATGATGGTTTTACCTGTAGCAGCCCTTCCCTTCTCCCTTATTCTATTTCCAAGTCATCAAAGATGTGTGAATTTCTAGTTCCTATTTTCTCTTCGTTTCCCATCTGTACTACTGGCTTTGAAACATTGGTTGTGTTCTTTTCTCCTCCTCTTTCTCAGACGGGGATTTTTTCAGTCTGGCTTCTAAAAAATGCACATGAAAACATCTTGCACAGTGGCTGGAACATCGTAAGTGCGCAGTGAATATCAGCTTGCTCTTCCTGAAGTTGGATTGAGTCAATTCTCATTCCCTGTGCCTCACCTATGGGCCTTTCCCCCTCCTCCTGTGATTGCCATACTTGCCCCATCCTGCCCATCTTCCACAAACATTCATATTGACCATGTGCTGTCCGTTGGATTCTCTGCTAGGTTGGTGTCCACTTCAAGAAAGCTGCGGCAGCATTAAAGCCAAGACGTTTGCAGGTGGAAGGAATCTTAGAAATCATGCTCAGCCTTCTTTGTTTAGAGATATGGAAAATGAGTCCTACCCAAGAGAAGGGGCTTGGCCAAGTTTGTACAGTCAGATAGTGGCAGTGCCAGCTAGCACCTCCATCTCTGTCTTGCTCCTATTCCGTGTGTAACTGTCCTGTCCATTAGTTTGGTTATTTGGTTTTTGCTTTGATGAGTCTAGAGTTCACACTTCCTGTTGCTGCCCCTGTCGTATATATGAGCTGGTCTCACTACCCACCCTCTCCCTTCTCCCCTTTCCTTCCCTTCCCTACTTCCTGACCCGCTTCTTCCCTTTTCCTCTTCCTGCTTCCCGTCCTTCTCCTTTGAACAGCATTTATATTTGACATGAATCCATAAGACATTGTGCTTGTCACAATGTGCTTGTCACATTTCCTGGGGATGGACAGGAAAGAACAAAATAGAATCCCTGCCCTCAAGAAGCTTGAAGTTCCCAGGGCAAAACAGCAGCAACAACAACATAAAAATAACAAAAAAGGTAACTGCTAACATAGAGCACTTTGTGGTGTCAGTCACTGTGCTAAGGGTTTTAGATGCACACGTTTATTTAAACTTGACCACAGCCCTGTGAAGCAGGGAAAGTTATTTCCCCATTTCACAGATGAGAAGGTTAAGGGGCTTTCCCAAGGTCAAGGACACACAAAAAGGATGTTTTGGCAAAAAGATATGTACATGAGAAGGAGAGAAGGAAGGGTAGAGTACCTGCATTGTCACCTCTCAGGGTCCACCATTGGCAGGTGGTCTCTCTAATGTCCAAGAAGCTGCAACCTCAGGATAAAAAAAAGAAAAGAAGAAGAAAACTAAAATTCTATAAAGATTCAGCAGGGCTCGAGGAAAGCCTTCCTCTCCACCAGCCGTATGGAGGGAACTTAAAGTGATTTGGAAGTTACAGCCATGTACAACTTCTGGTGATGATCGAGGGAAATCTGAGCAGGGTTAACTAATCAGCCTAAGGAATTTTCCCCTGTGCCTTGGTGGCAGGTCCATGGGAGGTATGTGGAAGCTTTTCCAAGTCAGGGGCCACTGGCCCTGTGATTTGGATCACCCTCTAGGGTGTAGAATCCCTCCTGGAGCCCCGATCTCCTTGGGTAGAGCCCATGGCTATCATGCTAACAATAGCCTTTGCCATTTCTCAGGATTTGTTTCAACTTGACCTCATCCTCAGCCTTGCACTACAGTAAAGATCCCCCAACCCTTCTCTGATTTTCCTCTAGCCCTGCCCAGCCAGGCCATTCTGAGAAGCTTGGTTTGGAATTGGAAGATGTATAGCATCTTTTTCCAATAGAGTAAGACTGTCTATATGTGAGCCAAAAAATGCACGTACATTTCGGGGTTTTATAGGATTAAATGTGTTTTGGCAGATACTCTTAAACACAAAGAGAGGTTGGAATAAAGGCAATCCAGCAGGCTTTTAGGTTTCTATCATGTTCCCTTTCTGCAGAATGGGCGATCATTTCAAGATGCGTCATTTTGTTCAGTTTGTCTTTAAGGAAACAAAGATCACTATTATTCATAAACAGCCAGAATGAGAAGCAACAATTACAATCAAGACACACATGCATATTGGGAAATGCACTTTCCCTCTTCCTTCCTTTTCTTTGCTTGACAATGATGGCTGTTCCTGGTCTTCATTCATTATACACAAATAGGGTTAACGTATTTTGGCGTCTGTACCCTGTTTACAACCAGACGTTCTTGTCCAGCCCTTTAATGCTGCTGTGTGGTTTCTGCTGGGCTGCCTTCAAGTGATGAAAACAGGAGGAATCATGGGGGGTGGGATGGATGGGAGTGGAGGTTGTTTGTTTCTTTGGGTGGTGCCTCTCTTGGGGCAGTTTGTCAGAGAGCCGTTCTCTTCAAGTCCACATTGCAAGGTTTAGAGTGATAAATAGCCCTTCCCATCACACAGAATGAGAACGACGTGATCAGTGAGCTCAGTGAAGTGAGTGTCCAGTGGCTGGGGTGGGGCTGTCCATGCCGGGAGGTCATGGCAGGCATAGTTAGTGTGCAGTCACCCTGCCCAGGGATCCTCACGGCGAGACCTGGCAGTCTGCCCGAGACTGGTGGAGACAAAGCCCACAGGGAAGGGTCCAGAAGGGAGTAAGTCTTGGATGATTATCCTTTTTCTTTAAAGTGATAATCATTCTCTCTTCTGTGTATTATACTTTCCTTTGCTACTGATCTTTCTGGTCAGCATTTGAACACACTCAGATTTCTCTCCTCTCAAAAAAAGTAATCCTCCTCCCATCCCCCAGTCTCTTCTGTCATCTGCTTTTCTCTTCCCCATCAACTTGTTGAAATAATTCTCTAACTGGCTTTTGACATTTTCCCAGTTCTTCCTCCTTGTACATTTACTCCAGCCTACCTCTCATCCTAAACACCAACTAGGGTTGCCATGTCCAAAGTCATTAGCCCGAGGGTCTCCCTCCGAGTCCTAAGCCTACTGGCCCCTCACGCCCACCAGCACATGCTGCTTCCCACGCACTCCTTTGGGAGCATTCTCTTCCTCTGTCACCCTGTAACCAATCCCCTCTGCTTTTTCACCACCTTTGTGACAAAGGCACAGAGTCCTTTGATGGCTCATCTTGGCTAACCTATGCCTCAAAGACTGGCATTTTTTTAGGCTTTTTCTCGGGCACTTGGCTTGGTAAGCCCACCTCCTTGGTGCTGATTGAAACTGACACAGTCCCTCACTCATATTTCTTTGCTAAGATTCAGACCTGCATGGTCTAACTTTTTTCCAAAACACCTTGTTGTCCCATAGAAAATTCCAGTTCAGTATATCTAGAGTGATGCTCATCTTCCCAGCCAGTTAGTCTGCTCTTCCCACCATGTCTAACAGCGAGTGCCGTTCCTGTTTTTTGTTTCCCGGAGCAGAAATCTGAATCCGTCTCTCCCTTCCACACACACTTGCTCATCAAGTCCTATTAATTTTACTTTTTATTATGTCTGAATTCTGCACACTTCTCCTGATCTTTACTGCTCCTATTCCAGGTGAGGCCATTGTTATCTTTCTCCTGCATCTGGATACCTCTCCTGGGTTTCCCTACCTCTTCACACGGAGACAGTGGAGGTCTTTCTAGAACGTAAATCTGATAATGTTACTAAAGCCTGTTATGATCTCTTTTTATCTTTCTCAACCACTTCCACTTCCCGCTGTACTACTGAGCAGTACTAAACATCTTTAATTTCCTTACCCAGCCTTTTGACTTCACCTGCAAACCTGTGAACATGGCGGTCCCAGGAGTATTCTGCCTCCCACTCCCCTAATTCCTATCCATTCTTTCATGTTACACTTGGGTGATTGTGCTTTCACACACTTGAGTGTCCTTTCCTCTGGGAAGCCTCACCTGTAGTCACAGGCAGGACCGAAGCCTCCCTTCTGGTCTTGTAGGGTATATTGCTGCAGCGAACTCCCCCAATCTGTTCACATCTCTCTGTCTCCAGGCCCTGGGTGTCCTGTTCTCAGGCAGTGGCCTCTCACATTGGCTGTGTACTTGGCCATGTGAGACATCAGCAAGTGTGACACCAGTAGAGACTTGAAAAAATGCTTGCACTTTGGAGTTTGTCCTCTCCTGCTGTCTACACCACCACTGCATGATAACATTTACCAGCTTTTTGCACAATGAGAGAGACACAACCCAGCCACCTCTGTCACTCAAACTGGCAGTCACTTAACCATCAGACAGGTGAGCGACCATCTGGGACCATGTTCTTTCTGCCTGGACCATTCTTCTCATGTTTCCTATAAAGTACTACTCAGCTCTCAGGAGGCAGCCTATAATGTCCTTTCCTGGAGAGACCTTGCCTGATGATGATCTAAATCAGGTCCCCCCAAATAAGCTCTCATGGTACCTTTTACTTTTCCTTCAAAGCACTTACTGCAACTTGTATTTAATGCCTTTAATTGTGTGATTATCGGTTTAAGCGATGGTAAACTCCACAAGGGCATGGAGCAGATCTTCATCCCAAAGTTCCTTGTACGCCCTCAGAAATTTGGATGAGTAAATGAATGAATGAATATTTAATGCCCAGGGTGCGAAGTTTTGCAGTAGGGAGGTCAGTTGGAGAGACAGTAAGCAACTTTTCATTTCCTGCTGGCTTGGTTTCTGCAGTCACCCTGCAGTGTATCTTTTTACTTCTTTGCATGTTTCTTGGTTTGTATAACCAGAAGTCACACCTAAGGTCAATGGTCACCAATTCTAGAGCCTTTATGATTTTCAGGACTTGGGGTCTCCCACCCAGGTTTAATAGCTTGTTCTCTGGCTCTTCAGTGGCATTGGAGTCACAGCATTGAACCCTTTCCATCTAAGACGTGGGAAGAAAAAAGGATGAGGGCAAAGGAATCCAAAGGCAGGAGTTGGGGTCCCACCTCTGACAGTGACCAACTGTGTGACCTTGGGCAATTCTCAACAGTTCAGGACCTTGTTGTGAGGACCAAATGTAGTAATGTAAGTCAAATGTGTAAGATGGCTTAGTCTTGCATGCATTTGCCCATTATTCACTCCTACTTTGCTGTTTTTCGTCTATTCCCTCCTTTTTGGTTTTTCCTGGTAACAAGAGGCACATGATAAATATTAGTGCAGTGACTGAATGGGGGCACTGGAGGACTGATAATTTCCTGCTTACCATCTTCTTCTTATTAACAGCAAGTTTAGTATCTAGCATATAACCTGCGGGAACATAGCTTGGTGTTTCTTGCTCTTCAATCTGTTTCTCAGCAGGAGTCCAGTCATCCACTTCTGACAGATTTTCTGTAATCTATACATTTGCTACATGCCAGACCTATCACATAAACCTACATAGTCCTGTTTGTGCTGGAGTTGACAAAGCCAAGGACATTACATTCCATTTTTACTGGCGGCAAATCCTTCATTTCCAAATGAAAATCAGAGGATGATACTTAAAATGAGAATTCTAGTTGGCTAAGTTAAGGAGTCTGAGAAAAAAGTCAAATTCAAGAAAGTCATCTGGCTCTTAGCCCAAAGCTTTTATGTTGGAATATAAATTGGGTACTATGTCTTTTGCTTGTTTAAGTTTTCACCTCTCAGGGTTCTGCTTTCCTGAAACAATCACACGCTCATCCAACAACCACCTCAATGGCCTCCAGATTGCGGGGCTGGAACTGTGAGTCAACTTCAGGGGTATGAGGATGAGTCTCTGCAGGTCTGACTGTTCTCTCCCTGTTGCCTCTTGCTTGTCTTAAACCTCACAGCAGGCAGGGAGGCCTTGGACAGTTAGCAAGCTGGGTGATGAACAATGTCAAGCACTTGAGAAACATGTGGAGAGAGTAACTCTGTCTCTTCTCTGGACCTGGAGTGAATTAGGAGGGACACCCATAGTCTCCAGGATGTCCACAGGTCATGGAGGGTGGGAGCCTTGAGACTTGAGGAGACAGCATGTCCTCTCCCGGTCTGATGACTTAATGGTAGACTTCCCACTCACAGAACACTTTGTCTTGAAGATCCTGGTTAGAAACAGATTCTGTGCACAAGAAGATGACCGCTATTTCCACGACCATTTCAACTTTGGTGTTCTTACCACTCATCACACAAGTAAGTCAGTCTTTCTGACTGATTTGAAAGGTCCATGAGAATGGGGACCATGCCTATATTGTTCTTAACTGTATGCTTAGCTCTTAGCACAGGGCGTGGCAGAGGGGCTGTTGCTGAGTTGAATGATTTATAAATCACCAGTCTTATATGTGTGCATCATCACCTTTAATGCATGAGGCTAATAATGGCATACAATAAATATCTAAAGGAAAAGAAAGAAAAAGATAAAGATAAAAGAAAAAAAAATCCAAATTTCCAAACCAAACCATACAATTGATTATTTATTCAATGACTATTTTACTAAGCACTGTGCTTTAGAGCATTAATGGCACCCATGTTTCACCACTGTCTGTAACTCCTTCTTTGCCATGTGTCTCTGCATTTCCTCTCACTTAAAAGGCAGGGATTATTTCCTTGCCTGTTGAATCTGGGCTCAGTGATGTGACTTGTTTTGACCAAAAGTAAGAGATAGAAGTACATATGTTCCTGTTTTGAGCCTTGCCCTCAGGAGGACTTGAAATTTCTGATTTCCCTCTTCTGTCCTGTTATTGTCATAAGAAGGCCATGCCTTGGTCATGCCACTGGTCCTAGAAGAGGAATAGAGAATGTCCAGTGGAACTGCTCCAATAAGCCCAGCCTATGTGGGACCCCTAGCCTGGCTCATAGGTAAACATATATGAGTGAGCCCAGCTGAAATCAGCTGAATCCAGTTCAACCCACACCTGTGCAAGCTTAACAGTAAATGAAAATTTATTAAGCAAATGAATCTTACGATGCTCTGTTATATAGCAGTTTTGCAGCAGTAGCTAAATTGGTATAAGCATTTACCATATGCTGGGCACTCTGATAGAGAGAGATAGCTACTTATGCCAACATGACATAGTTGGTTGTTCCAGGAAAGCTTTGCCTGGGAAATACAAGACTACGAATAACTTAACAGTTGGTTTCAGGAAATTCCTACAGATCAATTTATGAGACCGTAGCCTGCTCACTAGGCCAGACAGTTTGCTTATCAAGCAAGAATTTACCTGTTTTGTGCTGGGTTCACCAATCCCTAACGTATTATATCTTTTTTAAAAAGTTTATTTATTTATTGAGAGAAAGAGAGAGAGTGGGGGAGGGGCAGAGAGACAGGGAGAGAGAATCCCAAGCAGGCTCCACACTATTGATGCGGAGCCCGATGTGGGGCTTAAACCCACAAACTGTGAGATCATGATCTGAACTGAAATCAAGAGTTGGATGCTTAACAGACTAAGCCACCCAGGCACCCCCCTAAAGTAGTATATCTTGAGCTTTGCCCCATCCCAATTTATTTCAGTGCTATGCCTTGATGCTTGTAAGCTTTTCTTCAGTCTCATGATTGAAAAAAAAAAATCCAGCATGGTTTAGACAGTCATTCTTCTTTCATTAACTTTTTACATCAGTTTTCAACCCTAAAACACCAGAATCATGGAGCTTTTAAAAACATGCCTAGCCAGGGCCCCCTTTTTGGCAAATCTGACTAAGGAGATCTGGGAAGAACCTCCCTAATTCTATAGGTGTTAAAAGGAACCCAGGTGAGAGTCATAGTTCTAGAGAAGCAATCAAAGAAAATTGAAAACTACTTTTCCTGAGCTGAATGAAGGCCCCAAATTGAAAGTACTCATCACTGGCAAAAACCATGGTGTCCTTAATCTCACCTTCCCTGGTGATCTGCTCATCACCTAGAAAATGGCACTTTCCGTAGTTGGGGTTTTCTGTGCACAGGCACAGATATCTTTCTGTGCCCAAAGATATCTGAGCAGGCATCTTTTCAGGTGCCAGTAAATCTCTACGTGCTCCCTCTCTTGTCTTCTGATAGATGAAGGGCATGTGTTTGACCTGAAGCCATGCCCCAAATGGCTTGTTGGGCCAGCCGTGCAGTATGAAACATCCTGTTCACGAAATTAAAATAAACACAACAAAGCAACGGAATGCTTTCCTCCCTCCATGGTGCAGTCATTTCGTTAAATTAATTGGTTTATTTACTCATTCCTCTGATCAGCAACGTTTTAACTTAATTATGTGCATAAGATAGGGGATAATGTATTTGTGACACAACTTATTTATGAAAGCCATACATGAAAATCATTTTGTTTCCATCTCATATCATACACACTGCAGTGATGACCTATCACCTAATTTGTGGTTACGATTTGTGATTGTTTATATTGACAGGACTAGGGCACTTTAGAGCACACCAGGCAAAGATCTCCAGAACTTTCCAGAAGAGTCTGGGTGAAATAAAAGTTGCAGCTTCCTTTTCCTTCGTAAAACACTAGCACTGGAGCAGAGGAGCTGGAAGTTGTCTGAATTCCTCTGAATATTCTTTATTGTGTGTGTGTGTGTGTGTGTGTGTGTGTATACACACATGTAGCATATACATGTTCTCAAAAGTAGTAACAATAACAAGTAATATACATAGGCATTATTCTAATGCTTTGCTTATATTCATTTGTTTCTCACAACCCAATGAGGTAGGTACTGTTATTATCTGCCCATCATAGATGAGGAAACTGAGGCATGGAGGAGTTAAGCGACTTGCTCCTTAACACAGCTGATGTGTAATGGGTGGAGCCAGGATTCACACCCAGGCCACTTCATTACAGAGCCCCTGTTGTTAACCAGGCATCGTATCTAGCCCGCAGCCTGCTTTTGTATGACGTTGGAGCTAAGAATGTTTTTTGCATTTTTAAAGGGTTAAGAACAATAAAAAGAATATGCAGCAGATACCGTATGTGGCCTGAAAAGCTTCAAGTATTTACTATCGGATTCTCTTCAGGAAAAGTTTGCTGACCCTTGTGGGTGTTCACAAGTGTGCTCGCTGCCTCTTGGTTAATATAATACCCATTTCAGACTCTGGGTTCAGACCTAATAGGTGTAGATATTGTTCCGTTTCGAACACTTACGAAATTCTTCTGCTCTTCCTGAAGTTCCAGGAGAAATCTTCCCAGTTGTATTCTTTCTATAGGGTGAACAGATGGCCCTTTTTGCCCAGGGCCGTGTTAATTAGTTGGCTCCTGTTGTCTTGAATTACTCAGTAGCAACCGCTTTCATTGTCAAACACGTCCCCCGGCTGGGTGCCCTCACCTGATGATGATTGGTTTTGAGCCTGCACTTGTCCACAGCGGAGCATTTAAACCCCAAATGTTTACCAATTTATAACTAGAGAAATGTTTTCCCCTCCGCCCTAGCTTGGGCTGCTACGACAAAATGCCACAGATTTGGTGGCTTAAACAACAGATATTTATTTCTCATAGTTCTGGGGGCTGCCAAGTCCAAGATCAGGGCGCTGGCAGATTCCGTATATGGTGAGGACTCTGCCTGGTATGCAAATGATTGCCTGTTTGCTGTGTCCTCACATGGCAGAGAGAGCGAGAGTGAGAGACAGTGAGCAGGCAAGGGAGCAAGTTCTCTGTGTTTCTTTTCCTAAGGGCACTAATTCTATCATAACCTCATCGTTTAGATGATTATTTTCCAGAAACCCCACCTCCAAATACAATCATATTGGGGGTTAGGATTTCAACACATCACATGGGGAGGGGGTCAGCGTTTACATATGAATTTTGGGGACACATTTAGTCCTTATCACTCTCCGATACTGGTCCTGTGGAGAATGGTGTGTGCTTGCTTTGTTAGGTAATGATAGCTGACTGTAGGGAGCTACAGTCAGTTTTGTTCTCTCTCTATCTTTCTCTCATCCCCCCTCCCTCCCTCCCTTCTCAGCTTTTCTCCGTTTTTTTTGGAGGAGGGTGGGGTGGGATCCTGGCTCTTTACTCACTGTTAAGATCAGTGTATCTGCTTGTTATGGGGTTGTCAGAAATGCATTATTCCCTCCTCAGAAGGAAGAATCTTCTGCTTGGGGTTTGGGCTGAAAAGTGGCCCCATTCTAGAGCCCTGTGACATCTCTTCTGTGGCACCATTAACGCTGGTGGCCCTTCCCCACCCTGCCCTAACCCCAGTTGCAGTAGCAGCTGTAGTAATGATAGCAGCAATTCATGAACCTTCCTGTGGAGTCACTTTGAGGCCATTCTTGCTCGTGCAGAAGACTGGCATTAACTGGGAGCTTGTTAGAAATGCCAAAACTTGGGGCGCCTGGGTGGCGCAGTCGGTTAAGCGTCCGACTTCAGCCAGGTCACGATCTCGCGGTCCGTGAGTTCGAGCCCCGCGTCGGGCTCTGGGCTGATGGCTCAGAGCCTGGAGCCTGTTTCCGATTCTGTGTCTCCCTCTCTCTCTGCCCCTCCCCCGTTCATGCTCTGTCTCTCTCTGTCCCCAAAATAAATAAACGTTGAAAAAAAAAAATTTAAAAAAAAAAAAGAAAAGAAATGCCAAAACTTGGCTACCGAATTAGATAGAATCTAATGATTCTAGTGATTCTAGTGGTCTAAGAATCTGGTGATTACTTTGAACTTTAAGATTTGAGACCCACTGGTGTGTCTCATTTGAGTCTTAGAATAACCCTAAAAGATAGATAATGTGGCCCCCATTTTACAGATGAAAAAACTGAGGCCAGGAGAAGTGAATGACTTGAATAACATCCGACAAACTGAAGGTGGCAGAGGCTGTAACTCCAGCATGCACCGTCACCTTCCCTGTGAGCTTGGAGCCTGGATCTTATTCCTGCTCCGTTTCTTCTTAGCTGCATGACTGAGACTTTAATTTTTTCATCTGTATAACAAGTCGGTTGAGCCAGATGATACAGGGTTCCTTCTGGGCTCCAAAATCTGTAAATTTCATGGGAGCCTGTTTTACATATGTTCATTTCTGAAGAATAGGAATCTGCTGAACTTGGGCAATAAAAGGATTTCAAGGTCTGGAATTAGTAGAAGGGATATTACTCTTCAAATGGACAACTGTTCCTTTGCTTTGCATTAGCAGGTTGGTATGTACTGCTGACTGCTAGCCAGCAACTGCCTGTTGCATGAAATTGTGATTTCCTTCCTTCCTTCCTCTAAGCCACAGGGGGAGACAAAGTCACCCTGGGGGGAGGATGGGACAGATACCATTTTGGAAGCATGAGAAAATTCTAACCAGTAGAAGTTGTTGGCATAACACAAAGGGAGATGAAATAAGATTTGCCCTTGTTTGGGCTTTATCGTTTTGAGATGATCTCTTTGGTGAAGAATTATATTCTTAGCATAACTAGGAGCCTTCTGTAGAGCAGCGAAATTCTCCCCCCTCCCCCCATGAGGGTTATTAGTGATCTGACACATATGGATTGTTCTCAGGCACAGTAGCAAGAGGAGGTCCGACAGTTCAGGACAGCAGATGATGTAATGCTAGAGTTAGGCAGGACCTTGTGGTATAAATCCTTCTTATGGTTGAGAAAATGTGGTCCGGAGGAAGTTGGCCAAGATTACCCTCTGTGTAATCATCTGGAACCCGGGACTCTGACCCCTGGTGCCTAGCCCACTGCAGCAATGATTCCCGAAGCACACAAGATTGGCCGTGAGGCTATGCAAATAGCCAAAATGGTACACAGGTGCATTCTTTTAACTAGTTACATATTTATTTTTCCACCTCTATTTAAGATCAGTGTCAGTAGTGTTGGGGTGCCTGGGTGGCTCAGTTGGTTAACCCTCTGACTTCAGCTCAGGTCATTAACTCATAGTTCATAAGTTCGAGCCCTGCATTGGGCTCTCTGCTGTCGGCACAGAGCCGGCTTCGGATCCTCTGTCCCCTCTCTTTCTGCCCCTCCCCAACTCACGCACGTGGGCATGTGCTCTCTCTCTCAAAAATAAATATTTAAAAAGATAAATGTCAGTAGTGTTTCATGTATTGTAACGCTACAGTTTTCTTTAAATTGACATGTTTAGAATATGACCATGAGTAAATTAAAATATTAATTAAATAGCAGTGTGGTTGGTACACAGATATGCAACAATTATGAAGGTGGTAAAAGAATGTCTGAAGTTTAGGAAATGCTGTAAAATTTGCTAAGCAATCCACAAGCCCTGGGAGTTTGACTATTCTGTGTTTCACAGTTGAGGAGGGAGCCACACATTTAACATTATAGTTGTATTTGGCTCAGGGAGGTGTTCACTTCCCTTTATTCCTTTGTTAGTGTCCTAAGGCAGGAATTAGTCTGGCACTTTAGGCTACATTATTCTGCTATGACAAATGACTCAAAACCTCAGTGACGGTTGCCTTTTTATTGGGGCTTATCTTGTGTTTCTGTTATTGATCTGGCTTTGGCTTTTCACCCAGAGACCCAGACTGGAGGACAGCTCCTATCAGGCATATTGCTGGTATCTTGACAGAGGAAGACAGGATGCAGAGCCAGAAGATTCTGTTCAGAAGTGGCACAACAACCAAAAAACAAAACAACTCTTGATTTCGGCTTAGGTCATGATCCCAGGGTCATGGTATCAAGCCCCAAGTCGGGTTCTGTGTTGAGCGTGGAGTCTGCTTGAGATTCATTCTCTCTCTGTCTCTCTCTCTCTCTCTCACTCTCCCTCTGCCTCTCTCCCCAGCTTGTGCTCTCTCTAAAAAAATAAATAAATAAATAAATAAATAAATAAATAAATAAGTGTCACGTGTCACGTGATTTTCACTCATATTTCATTGGCTAAACTGAGTCACATCTTCATGGATGATGCCATTGGGGTGGGAGGTATAATCCTCTGATAGGGATAGACCTAGTGGGGAGGGAGTGAGTATTTTGACAATCATATAATCTGCCACTAATTAATTAATATTAAGAAACCATTCAGTGAGTAACACATGTTAGTGACTGAGAGTTACTTATAATTGTCTTATATATCGGGATCCTTCAGATTGTAGTGAAATATCTGATGTTTTACGATTCCCTCCACAAGTGAGTCTCCTTCCCCGAGTCATACCACCCCCCACAGGGCAGTTGGGCACTTCTCTGCTGGCTTCAGAGATTACTGAATACTTTTCCAGAAATGGAGGATGACTGAGTTGTCCTAATGTGATTTTTCAGTCTTTACGGCATTGGGATGGGGAAGAACGTGGATGGCCTGACTAGCTCAAACTCCTACACCATATGGGTCAGTTTGTGTGACCTGTGCTGACTCAGCACAGTTGGAGGTTTGCACTGCTGGACTTTGTAGCCTGTTTTTGTCCCCACTTCTCCCCCCCCCCCCCCGCCCCACCTTAGCTGCCTACCAATTACACGGGGTAGCCAGGCCATGATGTGTGATGTAAGTAAATCTGGCTTCCTGTAACAATCAACTAATAAACATATCATAGTCCAGTTTAAACTAAAAATGCTGACATTCATAAAATATTACTTTATATATTTAGAAGGTATCAGATGATTAAGGCATATTTTAAAGAAATTCAAAACCTTGGATTAATTGACTGTTCCCCCTCCCCCACCACCACCACCCCTGGCCTTATTTTCCGAGTTAACCATCTCAAGATGAAGTGAAGGTTTCTTCTCTTTTAGATCTTGTATAGGTGGAGTCAGCCCAAATTCTTCCTGGATTCCAAATTCAGGCAAGCTTTAGCCCCAGAACTCTGGGTACCTGGGTGGTGGCAACTTTCTTTCCATCCTGGTTTTCCCCAGAGTGAGTGATCTAAGAAATACAGAAGCCTCAGTGCCCTTTTATGACCTAGCCTTGGAAGGCTTTCACACCACCTTTTCCTCAGTGTCCTGTTGACCTCACAAGTCAGCACCATTGAAATGTGGGAGGGGCTACCAAGTGCATGAAAACCAGGAGGTAGGGATGATTGGTGACCCTCTTGGGGACTGGTTACCATGTTCAACACAGGCCCTGTTTGTGCCGTTTAACCTGCTATTAAGTTCACACCTAATATGGATTTCCTTTGTTATTTTCTCTCTGAACTGCTAATACGGGCCTATCAGATTCTGCTTTGAATTGTTCCTTGATTAGGCATTTTATTTATTTATTTATTTATTTATTTATTTATTTATTTATTTATTTTTTAATGTTTTATTTACTTTTAAGACAGAGAGAGACAGAGCATGAGTGGGGATGGGGCAGAGAGAGAGGGAGACACAGAATATGAAGCAGGCTGTAGGCTCTGAGCTGTGAGCACAGAGCCCGACGCAGGGCTCGAACTCAGAAACCGCGAGATCATGACCTGAGCCGAAGTCGGATGCTCAGCCGACTGAGCCCCCAGGCGCCCGTAGGCATTTTAGACTCAAATGCTTTCGATTATCAAGTGTCTGGAGGTCAAGTCTCATGATTGCCTGGGATAAGGAGGATTGGGGAGGGGCCCTGAGACCTTTAGGCACTGGAGTGGGTACCTACTCCACTGGGCAAGCCTGGAGGGACGGTGCACTCTAGGAATTCATACAAAGGTGGGTCATGGGCTAGGAGAAAGCTCTAGCATGGGTCCTTAGCAAATGTTTATAAAAGGAATACATAAGTGAATGAAAGTTTGTCCTGGCATCTTGTCGAATTCTGTGGAGACTCATATTCCCTACCGGTTTTAGAGTTCAGAGTGGCTCATCTTCTAGGGATAATTTCTTGTCTTGATGCAGAAGAAGTGCCCTCTCACTTCTGCTTGTGAGCGGATAATCGAGGGTGGCTTTGGGAACTGGGTGTTATTAATTTTGTGTCATTCCTGACACCTTCTGATAAGGTTCTGTGGGTTTAAAGGTAAAAAGTTGCTCTGGTGAGGGGCTTTCCAGGCTTGGGCAGAAGAGGGTGGGTGTCATTCTGCTTCTGGGCATGGGTCAGTGACGGACTCTTGAACCGAAGGGCACTTCTGTGGAAATGCATCTCCAAGATCCTCTGCCGCTCTCTGTCTCTCCTGCTGGAGTTCGAGAGAGATTGCTCCAGAGGGCACCTGAAGGACCAGGCTGGGAAGCGGGCCGTGGCGATGAAACTCCAGGCACATCTAGCAGAGCACATGAGACTTCATTGCTTGCACTCCTTTTTCTGCACGCAGGACTCTGTGTCATTAATGAGCGAGACATGCTCTGGCTGTGTGTCAAACCACCTCAGTTTTTATTTGGCTTCAAGCTGGGCCTTTCTAGAACACATGTGTCTCCAGGGCTTTGAAACTCTTAAACAGTGGTGACTTTGGCGGTTTTAACTGAGCTGTTTCTGCAGTTCTGAAAGCCCAGAGTCTGTCTCTTGGTGGCAGGCATGTCCTGGCCAGGCAGAGGAGCTTAAAGGAACAAGGAAGGGCAAGACTGGGGACAAGGGAGGAGCCGTTAGACGCGATGCTCAAGTGGAGGAGGCTGCCACGTTCAGGGCCCAAGACGCCTCCCTCATTCACCTCCCAGAGGCCAAATTTATCTGTAGCCATTCAATTCTTTCTTGTTTTTCTTCTTTCCTTCTTCCTTCTTCCTTCCTTCCTTCCTTCCTTCCTTCCTTCCTTCCTTCCTTCCTTCCTTCCTTCCTCTCTCTCTCTCTCTTTTTTTCTTTTTTTCTTTCAGGCCTGTTCAGTACGCATTATATTAACATATTTACATCATATTAACCTGTAACATGCTGGTTGAGAGTAGAAATTCTGGAGTCTGAGAGATCTTGGTTTATATTCCACATCTCCCACTTTTTAGCTCTGTGCCTTTGGGCAAACTCCTAACTTCTTTAAGCCTTGCTTTGCTCACCTGCACAGTGGAGATGAATAACCATACCCATGTATTTGTGGCCAGTTCGTGAGATTTCTTGGTGGTAATGCGGTTTCTTATAATTTTTTTTTTCAGGTTTTGGTAGCAGGGTTATACTGACCTCATTAAATGAATTGGAGAAGCATTCCCCCCTCTTGTATTTCCTGGAGGAGTTTGTGGGTAAGATTGGCATTTTTCTGTCTTAAATATTTGACAGAATTCAGAAGTAGAATCTGAAGTTTTCTTTATGGGAAGGTTTTTGATGACAAATTTAATGTTGTCACTGTTGAGAACCAAGTGGATGATTAAGCAAGAGCTCCCTTCGGGGAGAGGCAGGTGCAAGCACGTAGCCAGTGCTGATAGACCACTGCACTGGCCCAGCAAATATCGCCTCAACTACTGTCTGTGAGATCCCACACCGGTGCACTGCATACATATGAGGAGCTCTGAGAAAAACAGATTCAAGTGGGTTAGGTCAATTAATACAGATCACACAGCTAATAGACAGCAGAATGAAACCAGGACTCCATTTCAGTTACTTTGACTCCCATCCCGTTGGGTTTCACATTCCCCAGCTGGAATGCCACGATTCTATCCATCGATTCCGTTTCATCCTCTGATAATGTCATTCTCCTCTCTGCTCTCCTGGGGGGCACTGGGAGCCGGGCTCAGAGTTAGCTGTAAGTAGATTCATTCTCAGATCATCCCATTTTATTGTGTGTCTCTGAGGGTCCATGCAAACATCGCTGCAAAACAAGGCAACAAACAAGGTCACAGGGATGTGACTACCTTTAGACAGCTTCAGAAGGGAAAAGAATTCACTCGTAAAAGATTGGGGGATCAAAAGGAGCATGATTCGGGTGCCTGGGTGGCTCAGTGAGTTAGGCATCTGGCTTCGGCTCAGGTCATGATCTCGCAGTTCATTAGTTCGAGCCTGTGTTGGGCTCTGTGCTGACAGTTCAGAGCCTGGAGCCTGCTTTGGATTCTGTGTCTCCCTCTCTCTCTCTCTGCCTCTCCCCTGCTCATTCTCTCTCTCTCTCTCTCTCTCTCTCTCTCTCTCTCTCTCTCTCTCTCTTTCTCTCTCTCTCTCTCTCTTTCTCTCTCTCTCTCTCTCTCAATCTCTCAAGAATAAATAAACGTCTAAATGAGCATGGTTCTCTAGCAGACCCCAAAGCCAGAGCCCATAGCTTTGAGCAAGTGCCTCTGCAAGTCATTAGTCTTCTCTACTCCGCATTGGCTTAAGCAGCATCTTCCCAGAGAGGTTTCCCTGAGCCCAGATGGGTTCTCAACATTTATGAGATAACATTTGGAAGACATCAAAGTGAGTGGGAATTATGCACCAGATGGATAGAGCAACATTCCTGGCTTAGTGGGGCAGCTAAAAAGCAAGAAGTGGGAAAGGGGATTGGACAGTTTCTCCTGCTATGTGAGTCTGAGTTAATGTGTCTGGCAAAGGGATAACTGAGGTGAGCGGACGAAACAGAGTCCATGGAATTTCACAGATGAGAACGGGAACCGAGAAATCAGTGATGCTGGCCGCTCCGGCAAATAGAAGCTGGCTGCAGCTTCTGCTGATTATTGGGTGTTTGTGGCACAGTCCTGGGCTGGATGTGCACACCCCTGCACTCACACACACAGACACTCAGCCCAGAAGAAAAAAAACTGCAGCTTCCGAGGGATCACACTCTTAATTCTGGTTAGAAACACTACAATGGCATTCGTTCCAACAATGTGATAAATAACAGGTTGTTATGAGGCAAAGGTTTCTAATCAACCAAAATCATACATAAAAAAAACAAAACAGGGGCGCCTGGTTCAGTCGGTTAAGTGTCCGACTTCGGGTCAGGTCATGACCTCACAGCTCGTGGGTTCGAGGCCCACGTTGGGCTCTGTGCTGACAGCTCAGAGCCTGGAGCCTGCTTCAGATGCTGTGTCTCCCTCTCTCTCTGCCCCTCCCCCGTTCATGCTCTGTCTCTCTCTCCTTCAAAAACAAATAAACATTTAAAAAATTAACAAAACAGAACAGAACACATAAGATAGAGCAAATGGCAGGCTCATTCAGGCCCCACGGAGCCAATAGTTCATCTGTGGGATTTTCATCTGCAGGTCTTGGCAAGAGGAGCTCTAGAAACAATAGTAATAATAGCAGCTGCTGGATATTGTGGGTTTTCTTTGTCCTAGACACTGTGCCAAATGCTTTACGTACATTAGCTAGTTCAGTCTTTCACTGCTGCCCCCTTGCTCAAGCCACCATTTCTTCCCACTTGGACTATTTTAATAGCTTTCAAATTGGAGGCCCTTGTCTCTTGTAAGATCTTATTTTTACAGCTTCCAAAGTGACTATTTTGAAGATAAAATGGCTCAAAATCCTCCTGTAGCTTTCTGTCACTCTGACAGTAAAACCCCAAATCTTTCCAGTGGCCATGGGCCCTCAACTTCTCCTCAGTCATCTCCAGTACCCTGCCCCTAACATCCAACCACTCAGGCCTCCTCCATGGTTCAAAAGCATGCCAGGAATGCTCCTGCCTCTGGACCTTTGTGCTTGCTGTTCCTGCCAGCTGGAATGCTTTCCCTGGGCCTTCCTTCAGTTTTCCACTTACATGTCCTTGAGGAGAAGGGCCTTCTCCAAGGGCCCTTTATGAATTTTGTCCAAGCCCTTAGTTCTCGGTATTTGTCTTCCTAGTCCTTAGCCCCACCCTGATAATTGCATCTGTATTTGTTTACCAGTTTATTGCCCCTCTTCACCCCCTAGAATATAAGCTCCCCATGGACAGAGATTTTATTTATCTTATATATCCCTGACACTTATATCCCTGACACTTAGAACAATGCTCAGAATTATTTGTTGAATGGATAATAGAAATAACAAGTGATACTTTCCCTGCTTTTCTGTACTTCTCATTGGCTATAAAACTTCTCTCAAGAGCATGTTATTTCTTAAAAAAAAAAAAAGGTAACAAAATAAAAAGAAAAAAAGACTAAACTTTGAATAGCCACAAGATTACAATCTGAGAAATCTTGTCAATGCACATGGCAATCAGTTCTGATCCCAGCTGGTGGGTGGTCAGTCCTATTTGGCCCTTGGGAACCAGCATGGCATCCAAACTGTTAGCCAATAAGGCAGTGGATTACAGGACATGAGACATGCATAGCCAAACTAGATGTCACCTTCATTATTCCTAGGTAAGTTTTCTCTAGCACCTTATGCTCCAGTCGTTCTATAGCTGTAGCCGAATCACCGGTACATGTGGTAAGCTATGTGTATTTATATACTATAGCTATTCCCGGTGAACTACATTTGATTAATTTCATGGTATGATTTTAATTCTTGCCTGATTATTTTACAAAAGAGGATAGAACTCTTAGAAATGGTTCATTCATTCATTCACATATTTAAGATGTGCCTTCTATGTTTCAAGGACCAGATAAGAAACCGAGGATGTAACAGGAAGTAAGAGAGAAAAGGTCCTTATTCTCAGGAAGTTAGAAATAGGTTAGAAACAGGTGACATTTGTTCATTGTTTTCAGACCCTGGTGCCCAGAAGGAGAGGAGAGATATGTTTATTTTGTGATATTCTTCCTACTGCTTCTACAGTGAGTCCCAGCCCTCACAGGACACATCTAAGAGTGTGACAAGCACGTGGTCCATGGAAAGGGAGCCAAAACATCAAATGTAGACTCTTGCCTTCTTTTCAAGCTCTCAACATTAACTGGATTTTCCTTTTATCTGCTACAGCACTTGTTATGCATCACAGAGAAACACTGATTATGAGTGATAAATGATACAACCTTGGAATCAATAGTACCAAAGAAACTGGCCAGCCGATATAGACAATTATAAACAATGCCTCAGAAATAACTATAAGTGATGCAAGGCTGTATACAGTTTTACGGTTGGTTAGATAGAAACCCAATCCAGATTTTTACTGATTTTCTTGGTGTGCAATAAAACACTGCAGCCTTCTACCCATGGATGAAATGTGTCTCAGCAGTGTCTTTAGTCTTCACCCCACACCCCTTTTGTTCTCTCCACACTCAGACATATTTGGTTTCTTTTCAAAGGAAATATGAAAGGTGGCACAGTACTTAGATTCCTACAAAAATTTATACGGTGATTAATTCTTTAAAATTAATTATCTCATTTTATAAATGAGTACAACAGGTTCAGTAGGGAGATGCTGTTTTTCATGCTCAGGATTCTCTCTGTCCTCTGATGACAGCAGTTTGCTTTTGCTGTAGGGAGCTTGCCTCGTGTCCAGGCCATTTTTAGTCGTTGTGTCTCCTCTCCCATCCCCCACAGCCACAGGATTGATCATGCCCCACAGCTAGGGCAGCTGATGCAGGTCGTGCCCCCTGGTGCTCTGACCCTCCTAGGACCCTTGTCCATCATAGGACACAAAGTACTATGACCCGGGCTAGTCAATCGGATCCACCTTCTTGGGATCAAGAAAATATTTATACCAGCCTTTGGAGATACAAGATGAGTGCGTCCCAAATCTTGCCCTCAAAAGTCTTCTAGTGGGGGCCGTAGGCATAAAGGAAAATAATTACAAGAAGATATGGTGATGGTTACGATAAAGGTATGTACTAGGACTTTAGTGAGCACAGCAGAGAGATGTGTTATGAAATTCCTCAGAGGTGGCCCTACCAGAAATGGGCCTTTCAGGATGAGTAAGGATTTGCTAGGCAGCCAGGAGGGTAGGAGGGAAGGAAGATCTTGGCAGACAGAAAAGCAAAGGGATAAAAAGGCATGAAAAATGTATGAAACATGTAGATGTGTTATTATCGTTATATTTGATTCTTAATTTATAAATCGAGAGGTTGGGTGACGGGCGATGGCAGTAGTGGTGCCATCTACCGAGTAGGGGCCGAGGGATTCCCACCTGTGGGGGCAGGCCAGTCCGGACTCTCGGTGGCCAGGAGGGGTCTTCCGAACACACAGAACAAACCCGAGTCCCCTTCTCAATGTTGAAAATCCATGTGAGAATCTGGTAAAAGCTATGAGCCTTCTCCTCAAAAACAAGCAAACAAAAAAAAGCAAAAAGAAAGAGAGGAAGAACCTCTCAAACTGCACACAGTTTTACATGTAATGCCAAAGACACTTTAAAGTCCAACCAACAACCCCCTCTAGGGACAGTGATCCTTGAATTATCTGTGGCAAAGGACACGATTTTACTTATTTTTCAAAATTTCAATCTGTCACAAATCGATCCTTATTCCCAGCTCACACCAGTTAAGACTCTCCCACAAGTGTGACCACATCTGAGCTGGTCAGTACCCTGATACGACTCCTCTCATCCCATGCTTGCATATCAGTGTCGAGTTTGAAAAGGCTCATTCTCAGTTCTCATCTTGGTGGACTGGCCTGGCCACATCTCTGTGGCTGTGGTCTGTGGATCACACTGCGTGGCTCTGCTCTGTAAGTCTGAGGACTGCCTGAGAATGCCTGTGTTAAGGGCTCTTGATGCTTATAGACTGAAGATCACATTCCTCCTCATGGCAGATGAAGCCCCTTCTGTCCTCTGCTCCAGGCGCAGTGCGTTAATATTGTTTCCTTTGCCATCTGATTAATTTCATCCTTCCTTTTACTTTTCCCCAGCTCTCTCTACCTTACCTTCTATCAACCCAGGGAGAATTTATTCCTGGCATTTAACAGTTACTATTTTTTTTAAATTCATTTTTAATTTTTTTAATGTTTTTTTTTATTTTTGAGAGAGAGAGAGAGAGAGAAAGAGAGAGAGAGAGAGAGAGAGAGAGAGAGAGAGAGAGAGAGAGAGAGAGAGAGAAACAAGAAACAGAATGAGCAGGGGAGGGGCAGAGAGAGAGGGAGACGCAGAATTGGAAGCAGGCTCCAGGCTCTGAGCTGTCAGCACAGAGCCCGACGCCGAAGCAGGGTTTGAACTCACAAGCCTTGAGATCATGACCTGAGCCGACTAAGAAACCCAGGCGCTGCTAAACAGTTACTATTTATCATCATATGTTGCAATTACTATACACCTTTAACCCTCTTCAAATAGTAATCTCTTCAAGTGGAGAGATGGTAACTTATACATATGTTTTTGTGAGTGTGTGTGTGAAAGGCTATTCGCAGAACCTGGAACACACAAGGTGCTCAATAAATGCGTGGTGAATTGAAGTGAAGCAAATAAGAGGTATTGGCCCACAAAGGTGGGAGAACACCGATGTCCAGCTTCCAAGGAGCTGTGTGTTCCTTTGCTCATTCCTTCACTGGGGAGAGATCAAGGGCTCAGCCCCAGGTGCAGTTTGTAGTTGATGAGAAAAGCAGAGCTGAAGATTTAGCTTTGGCCGGTGAATATGTTTGTTACCTCTTGGCAGAGATTTGGCTTTGGCTGGAGGAAGGTTGATTTAGATTTATCCTGGGCCTCTGGGGGCTGAGCTCAATGGGAACGGGGGAGAGGGTATTTTTTTGGAAGCTTAGGTACACCTGCTCTTAGCCTAAGATGCTTCTGCTTTTCATAATGTTTTACTCTCTGAGCAGGAGCCCTTGCCTTTCTGAATGAATGATTGATAGTGCCTCCGGGTGGGAATGTTTATCTTTTACTCATGGCCTTGGTTATTGAAAATACCTCCTACTTAAACATTAAAGGAGACCCGGGGTCATCACCTTGGCTAAAGTCAGGGATGGACCTTGAATTACATGTGTGAGGGGGGAAATGGTTGCTCCTTTGGGCTTGGAAGATAGGAGTCCCTTGCCAGCCTGAAAGTAAAGGTTGGGGGTGGGTGGGGAGAGAAGGAATCCCTGAAGCAAGTTGGTTATGTCCCAAATTGTATTTTAAATAAATTATAGTTGTAGGCATTCTGGAAAAGGATGTGGGCATTTTAAAAGAAAACCATGTGTCTAGAAAGTATTGAGGACCCTGATTAAGCTCAAGGTGAGAGAAGAACCAGGGGTAACTACTGAAAATTCATTCGGAGCAAAGAGAGGAGGAAACGAGAGAGTGAGGGTTCTGAGTAACAGGCCAACCAGTATGCATGACTTAGCCCACATGTCCCTGCTCAGCCCTGGACCTGTGCATGTAGCTGCTTACAGATACACCCCCACAGGAAGGCCAGCCAGGACCTCGAAGTCAGTTGAGCTATTAAAAAATATTTGCCCTTGCCCTTCTCCTATGTATTCTGCCTTTGTGAGTGGTACCAGCATACTCTTACTTAAGCCTTAGATTTGGATGTGTCTGTCCATTTCTCCGTCTCCCTCATCTTCTCCATCCCAATAATCACCAAGTTTTATTAATCCCAACATCTAAACATTTTTATAATTATGCCCACCTCTTCCAGTCTTCACTGAAACTGTGTATGCCAGGTCACCCCCGTTTTATGCCCGGTTTTCCTCCCTTCCATCCGTTCTCTGCTTCACAGCTGTCTGGGAATTCCGTAAACACATATCTAGTTATGGTATTTCTTGGCTTAACACCCTTCAGTGATTGCACATCGACCTTTGGATAAAGCCCAAACTCTTTAAAAGGCTTGCAAGGCCTTCTGTGAGATGCCTTATCTTTTCTCCCAGTCTTATCTCTTCTTGCTCTCTATTCCAGCCCTACTCAATACCCTCTCTTACCACATCCTGAGCATTTGCTTATGTTCTTCTCAGTCTTACTCTTTACTTTTCTTATTCTTTATTTAAAAATTTTTATTTATTTTTAATTTTTTTAATGTTTATTTATTTTTGAGACAGAGAAAGACAGAGCATGAATGGGGGAGGGTCAGAGAGAGAGGGAGACACAGAATATAGAGCAAGCTCCAGGCTCTGAGCTGTCAGCACAGAGCCCGACGTGGGGCTTGAACTCACAGAATGTGAGATCATGACCTGAGCCAAAGTCAGATGCTTAACCGACTGAGCCACCCAGGCGCCCCTAAAAAATTTTTTTTAATGTTTTTTTTATTTTTGACAGAGAGAGAGAGAGACAGAGACAGAGACAAAGCATTAGTGGGGGGAGGGGCAGAGAGAGAGGGAAACACAGAATCTGAAACAGGCTCCAGGCTCTGAGCTGTCAGCACAGAGCCCGACTTGGGGCTCGAACTCATGGACCATGAGATCATGACCTGAGCCAAAGTTGGACACTCAACTGACTGAGCCACCCAGGTGCCCCAACTTTTCTTATTCTTGAGATCTCACGTTGGGCATCCATTCTCTTGGCTCTCCAAGATTCAATTAGCTGTCCCTCTTACTGAGTCTCATGTTCTTCCTTTTATTCTTGTCTTCCTTATTATTATTAATATTTTTCTAGTTTATTCCTGTTTTTTTATTCTCTGGACAGCAAACTAATTGAAAGCAGGGACCGTGTCTTATTCGTGATTACATTTATAATATTTGACGTCCTTATATGTTCAGTAAACATTATTTGAGGAAATGAATGAATAATTTCTGAGAAGCTCAGGATGAAGCCGAATATCAAGCCAAGGGAAAAAATAATATGGTCAAGAACATTGACTTAGAGGTGAGGCAAATAGAATCACACTGTGTGCAGTGGGAAAAGTGAACAAGTATCCAGGGACTGAAGGAACTGAAAATAGATTAGGTCTGGTATATTCCTAGGATTCTGGAAGAAAACAGAATCCCATCTGGATAGTTAGCCTGAACACATTTTAATAAAACAACAACCTGCCGCAGTGTGATGAGGGTTGAGGAAATCAGCAGAGGATGTTGTACCCAGGGGCTAGCACCAATGGGAAGCTGTTACCACCTCTAGGGTTGAAGGAAAAAAGGGGGGAAATAGTGTTGGCAAAGCTAATGGGAACATGGAGGAGGGAATGTTTGGCTGCAGCTCCAGAGTTACGGCAGGACAGGGGACAGGGGAGAAATGCCCTGATTGCTGTCTCCTCCTTCTGGTGCCCCTTTTAGCCAAACTCACTGGAAAGCCAAAGGTTGGGTGAACTGAGTGATAGAGCCCCCCAAGAGTGTCAGTCTCTTCGGGCCAGTAGGGCAGGAGAGGTGGGGAATGAACCTGGAGTCATAAGTGAAGATTAACCAGCACACATAGTTGTTAAAAGGGAGAAAATTAGTAAGAAAAGAGAATGCCTCCAAGTGTTGTATTTAGAAGAGAATTTTTAATTATTGGTGAACCAGTGAAAATTGGAGGTGACCTGGGAACGACTCTGGAATGCTTTAAACCTACATCAGGTGAACTGAATAATGTCCTGTGTTTAGTTCATGGGTAGAATGTGTATGTGGATATTTGTTCCCTCTTAGGGTTTGTGGTCAGGAGCCCTTGAGCAATTGAGTTGTTGACCTGGAACAGGGGTGGCACTACCAGAGAAGCAGTGTGGGGTGGGGTGTGGGAGGAGGTGAAGGTTCTTAGAGGAGAGAGCTTCTGTTTTATGGATTGTTATGCAAGGCGCTAAAAACATGCTAGGTAAGAGGAACTGAGCACCCAGCCAGACAGCCTGGCATTCATTGCTGTCATTGTTGGCACTGTTTTATGTGTGTGCACAATTGCACATGTGTGTGTGCCTGTGCGTGGATGTATTTATATATGTGTATCTTTGGGAGCATCTGGGGGTGTATATGGGGAATGGACTGCTCTGTTCTTTTGTTATATGTGACCTGGCAGAATTCCTCTTGGAAATGCAGTTCTTCAGAAGGTATTTTGCAAATAATCCACTGGTTTATTACCTGCTGTCAGGACATAATATGAAGAAATGGCTCTAAGTGACAGCAGGAAGAATTTAGTTTAGACTTAAGGGATGGCTTTTAATAACCCATAGTATCAGATTCCTTCTTGACTGCAGGGAGACCTCGTTTGTCTCTTCAGTTCTGAATTACATCATATACCCAAACCTCAAGAATTCCACGTTTTCAATTCCATTGAAATGACATTAAAAACATATATATGTACCAATTTTCTTCAAAATTGCCACTAAATGCTGAGTGTCCAGATTGTCTGTATTCTGATTATTGATGCTTGTTTGTTCAGTCCCCTTGTCCCTCTTTTCCTGCAGCGTGCAGAGAGCAGAGAAAAGCCTCGACCATCATCTATTCTTACTTGGCCTGGCCTCTAGCCACCTCTGACTTTTTTTCCCCCTTGTTCACTGAGCTCCAGGCACATTGGCCTCCTAGCCATTCCCCGAGACTCCTGTCTCAACCCCTACCCTCTTCCTTTTGCCTGGAAGGCTCTTCTTCTAGGGGTGTGTGTGTGTGTGTGAATGCTGGACCCCATCACCTTCCCAGTGAGGTCTTCTCTGAACGCTCCGTCTGTCTCTTCCCATCCCTGACATGGAACTGGTTGCTGCGTGTCAGCATGTTGGTCTTCTAATTGTGTATTTGTTTATTGTCTGCTGCCCCAGTGAGAGTACAAGTTTGACAAAGTCAAGAACATTGTCCACCCTGCTTGTTGTTGTAGTCACAGCACCTAGACCAGGGTCTGGAAAACAGTGGGTGCTCAATCAAGATCTGTGGGGTCAATGAGTATATGCATGAGAAATAGTTTAATTACTTTAGCCCTTCCTACTTTTTATTGTTTTAAGTAGAGAGATGCGTTGCTCACTCATTCATCATTATTGTGTGTTCTTCTGAGCTGCTGACCACCTGCCTGTGTAGATACAAAGGAAGTCTTGCAGGATGCTGAATTCTTCCTCCTCATGTTGTGTGTAGGCCTGCCCTAGTGAGCACCCAGGCTGTTCTGCCTCTGCAGCATGGACACTTGCCCTACCATGGCATGTCCTGTCTCAGCAGCTATTGCTGGCTAAGTCTTTCTAATTCTAAGATTCAGGGCTTTGAGTTCATTTGCCTGCAGATCTGAGCCATTCTTTCCAATATTATGCTGTTGGTAATGATGCTGTTTTAGTTCCCCATCTGCAGTCTCTTTGGTCCTATTTCTCACTTGATTGAGAAGTCAAATAGAAAAAAGAGATTCTAGGGGTGCCTGGGTGGCTCAGTTGGTTAAGAATCTGATTTCAGCTCAGGTCATGATCTCATAGTCATGAGATAGAGCCCTGTGTCAGGCTCTGCACTGACAGCACAGAGCCTGCTTGGGATTCTCTCTCTTTCCCTCTCTCTGCCCTCTCCTGCTGCCACTCTCTCTCTCTCTCTCTCTCTCTCTCTCTCTCAATAAATAAATACACATTAAAATTTTTTAAATTAAAAGAAAGAGATTCTATGTCAATAAGATTCTTAGTAAAGTGTTGACTTCAGGTGTGGGCTTATCCAGAGGCCTGTCTCAGAGAATGACCTGGTCTTCACTTTCTTACGGCTCTGAGTCCTTGGAAACTACTGATTTAAGGTACATGTGGAATGCCACATCTCTTTGCAGTTCAGTGGACAGCCCCTGGTCTGGGGGAGTGGTGAGGTAGCATACAGGCCTTGGGCCTCTGTGACTAGAACACTAAAGAAAGAAATGGTGGGAAATGTAGGCTGTAGTTTCTTTGGTCAAGGTGGCCCTCACCCTCTTTAGCTTTCATCTGTGTGTATGAGGGTGGAAAACAGCTGTGGACGTGCATATGGCTGCTTGGCTTCTCACTGAGCCGAAAATTCTGTGCAGTATTATTCCATGAAGCTAAGTAAAAATAGCACTAGATTAATAGTCTTTTGCATCTTGTGAGTTTGATTGCCAATTTGAACCCATTAAACTCCTGTATTTGAGCAAAAGAAAGCGTAATCAAAGAGTCCAACAGTGCCCAGTGTTAGGAAAGACACAGAGAAGGGAAGTCTCAGGAAAGGAACTGTTATGAGGGAAATGAGCCAGTTTCAAGACTTAGTAGCTATACATCCCTGCCTCAGTTCCTTCATCTTGAAAATGGGGACAACTGAAATACTTTGGCTTTGGCATTCACATGTTCAAATGAGATAATACTGAAGATTATTCCATCCATGCATTACTTCATACTTACAATAGTTTCATGAATTAGCACATGCATACCAAATAGAAGATGTTATTCTTTGAAACAGCAATAGGAACTTCTTCTCTTGCACGTGCCCTAGCAAGCCCCATGGTAGTTCTCGTATTTGCTTCCTGCCTTCTTGCATGTCCAGGACTCTGCACAAACATCATGTACAGTAATGATGTCTGTTAAACTTCCTGGTACCGTTTTAAAAATCATCCTGGAGATGTAAGGCCCTCTCCTGGATTTCCTCATTGAGTTCCAATTCTCAACATTTTGAGCCTCAGCGTTCCTGTTACCTGAACATGATTTCTCGTGGCCAAGAAAGCGCTGTGTGAAAGAGGAAGCCTTAAGCCTCAAGTGATCTCCTAGAGATCCCCCTCGCAAGTTTAAGCTAAATATTCCTGTGGGTTTTGTTTACAGCATCCTCTTTGGCAGCTCTGAATTACAGGAATCCCTGTTCCTGTCTTCCCTCTTGACTTCTCAGTGAATCTAATTGCGTATGTGGTGATGCCACTGACAAACACAGGGATAAATCTTTTGAACATGGATAATGGAAAAGCCAGAATTAGTGGTTCTGGTCTTTTCTTGTATTTCTGTGCAGGGAGTAAAACATCTCTTGGTACATGTTAGAGGAAAGTTCTCAGGATGCCTGGAGTGTAAGTCTTTGAGGTTAAGGGCGGGATCTTATCCGCCCTGAGTTTCTTATGCCTGGCAGAATTCAAGCATGAGAAGCCTTCTGCATAAAGCTGAAAGATGGGGGTCTAAAGTCATACAGACTTGGGCTTAAATCTTCGCCCAGCCATTCCTTAGCTCTCTGTTTTGGGTAAATTCCAAGTTCCTCGAGTTTCACATCTATAAAACAGCATTAATAATACTTAAATAAGAGGGCTATTATAGAGGCTCCACGAAATAATGTGTATAAGGCAACAGATTACAGTGCCGAGGATTATGTTGTGTTACTTGGATTAGGCTAGGCATTTGTACTCCATCTTTCTTCTTCTTTTTTTTTTTAATTTTTTTTTAACATTTATTTATTTTTGAGACAGAGACAGAGCATGAACGGGGGAGGGGCAGAGAGAGAGGGAGACACAGAATCGGAAACAGGCTCCAGGCTCTGAGCAGTCAGCACAGAGCCTGACGCGGGGCTTGAACTCACGGACCATGAGATCATGACCTGAGCCGAAGTCGGCCACCTAACCGACTGAGCCACCCAGGTGCCCCTCCATCTTTCTTCTTAAAAGTCCTTCTTTGTGTGGTGAACTCTTATTTATCCTTCAAAGCCTTTTTCAAACATGTAGCTGGAGGCGGTGAGACTCAGCCACCTTAGTGGCTTCAAAGCCTGCCCCAAGAGGGGCTAGCAAATATTTGTTGTTGTTTATTGAATAATACCCAGGTAGAAGGAGATTGTGAGGATTTCCTGAGAGGTCAGTACACATTGTAGCCTGGATGTAAGGAACCATCCAAATATTGGTTATTATTGTTAATAATGAGAGCGCTCAGTCATGGAGCGCATCCTCCGATGGCGTTGTTTATGGAGAAGCTCAGGAAGTGGTATGAACTGGACACTGTGGGGACATGTGTATTGAGCAGCTGAAAGGGATAGCTTGCCTCTACTATGGCTTCCAACTCTGAGATTGCCAAGTTTCTATGTGACTAACAGGCAAGCATGCAGTACAACAAACATTAGCCTTAGAATCCAAAATCCCAGAGTCAATCCGGGATTTTCCCCTCACCAGGTGCATTAGTTCAGAAAAATCACTTATGCTAGTGGGTTTTTTTTTCTGTAAAATGAGGATAAGAACAAATGTGCTTCACATGGGTTGTATGAGGAATATTTGAAGTAGTGTTTATGAATGCACTGTATAAAATTCCATGAATGAGTAGCAGCTATTAATGACCTCTGAGATAGTAATGTTAACAATGGAGAACAAGTGCTCATTTGGAAGACAAAAATCAACCAACCAAAAGACCATTATATGCTTGCCTGGATTTTAACTTTGGTGCAGAGAAAAACTCTCTGGAGAGAGAACTATTCCATTATTTAGGAAAACAACATTAAGCTGTCATGCTTTCCATGACAAGCCCCAGAGGGAGTCTAGTTACCAATGGTTGTAACAAAGAAAGTGTTAAAATCGTTTTGTGTAATCAACCATAGGGATTTTCATTTCTTCTCCCCCTGGTAGGCAGAGGCAGCTGGGCAGAGAGGTGATTTGCTAGATAGGGAAGGGGCTTGGTGCAGGGAGAAAGGATCTAGCAGCAAGTGGTATGCTAGGCCCTAGAGGGAAATGACCCAACCTGAGAGAGAGAGAGAGAGAGAGAGAGAGAGAGAGAGAGAGAGAGAGAAAGAGAGAGAGAGAGAGAGAGAAAGAGAGAGAGAGAAAGAGAGAAAGGCACCCCCCTTGTTGGGTAGTCTAATCACAGTGATGTTTGCAGCCCATAGTAGAGTTTCCAGGTCTGTGCTGTCATTCACTTCTTTATCAGCAAAGACAGTTGTATATATTGGTAATTAGCACTTGAGTTAATAATACTGTGGGAGAGGAAGCAGATGGGTTCTGCTGTGTCCATGCAGAACCGTACAGAGAGGGGGGCAGCAGCCAGAAGGAGCAGGTACCAAAGAGACCAGAGATGATCAAAGAGTAGCCTGAGCTGGAATTTGGAGCAAAATGGACGAAAGGTGACCACCACCATGTCCTCATCTTCTTCCCAAAGTTTTCAGAAATATTTGTGAGGGGACTGAATTTCTTGCAGCCAGCGAAGGGTGGGAATTGAACAATTTTACTTCCATATTAAAGGAAAGTCTGACCTGGAAGGCCAGGGTGCTTGAGGTTGCTAGGGTTGTGCTTGTTTTCCATGAGATTCTGACCCTGGGCAGCAGGGGCAGAGCTTCTCCTGTTCACTGTTGTGACTCTCGTGCCTTACACAGTGCCTGGTGTTGAGTAGATGTTGAGTAGGTTTTTGCGTTGATTTTTAAAACTGTTCGTTTAAATAAACTTTAATTCTGGAATACTTCCAGATTTACAGGAAAGTAGCAAAGATGGTCCAGAGAGCTTTCATACCCTTCCCCCAGTTTTCCCTGTTAATGTCTATTACCACGGCATATTTGTCAAAGCTAGAGGATTACATTATGGTGAATTAAAATTCAATGATTTTATTCAGGTTTTACCAGCTTTTCCACCAAAGTCTTCTTTTTTCTTCTTTTGAGATCTTATCAAGGATGTGACATTATATTTAGTCACGATTTTTTTCCCCTCTTTTGGTCTGTCACAGTTTTCCAGTCTTTTCTTATTTTCCATGACCTTGTCAGTTTTGAAGAGTCCTGGTGAAGCATTTTATAGAATGACCCCCAATTTGGGTTTGTCTGTTGTTTTTCTCACGACGAGACTGGATATCTGGGTTTCTGGGCCGATGCGTTGCCCATTGGTTTAAGATCCTCCCTTGGAGAAGTTGCAGGCGGGAGGGTGTCTATAGCTGGTGAGGTGACCCGGTGGGCATGGTCCAAGGAGCACCGTAGCCTGCAGGCCTCGCTGTCTTCCATGCTGAACTGCCATCCTCCGAAGCTCAGCCACTTCACAGGCAGCGTGAAAGGCTGCTGACAGGTGGGCACAAAGCCATCAGGTGGACACGTGAGCCAATGTGTGAACCTCTCTACCAGCGCCTGGCCTGCAGCAGACCCTTGATTCACGGTGGCTCTTACCGGGAGGCCTCCAGAAGGCTAACTTTTCATACAAAAAATGATGATTGCCACCTTGAGAGAGCATGGAATCACACAGCCAGCTTGCGGTGGTCTCCTCAGCCGAGTGCTTCCTTTGTGAATATTTTTGAGGAGAAACTGAGGTCTTGGAATAGAAGGAGAGAGAGAGGGGAGAAATAAGTGAGAATCCATTATATATTCTTTGAAACTCTTTGAAGCTTATTGTCCCCAAAGGGTTTCTATATTCCTCTCTTTTGCTGTCTCCTCTTACTGATACTATATTAAGGAGTGTATATAATTCTTAGCTTTTTGAGTTACTTCTCTTTGAAGAGTTGACTTCCTGGCCCGTTCAATTTGCCTTTCCACCCGACTGGAATCATGTTGGTAGAGAGGCTCTGGAAAAGGGATGTGAGGTCTGGAGTTAGAGGATTTGAATGCCGCACCACCCTAAGTCCATTATTCTCTCTGAGCTTCAGATCTTCGTCTATAAAATGGGATGAATAAAACGGACCCGACAGTAGTGTTGTATGGACCAAAGGGAAGTGAAGTGCATATGAGGACTGTTTGTAGCTGATGAAGCCCTGCGGAAAGACTTGTTGCTGCTTCCAGAATTTCTTCTTATCTCCAAGGTGGAGATGTTGAAATTACATGGAAAAGGAACAAATATAACCAAATGGTTCAGGTCTCCTGTCTGGATATCTGGATACTGAAGGCCAGACTTTGTTAGAAGAGGGAGGAGACAGGGAGGGGAATGGCTTTTGCATACAAACATTTCTTCTTCTTGGTTATAGTTTGGGCTATAGTTTGGGCTTCTGTCCAGGGCTTGCTGATGTCATTGGACTGCAGCCAGCAGTCCAATTTAAGGGGGTCTCCAGGCCTTTGAGATCTTTGGGTATCAGGACTTGAGCTGAGAAAAACACATACTGGAAGGAATGATGTTTGGTGAACACCAATCCTAAAATGCTCCAATCCTGCGGTAAGGGGGTAGAGCCTATTGGAGCCTGGGTTTTGGCACCCACCCTTCCTTCCTGTTCTGTGAGTTTCAGGCTACAAGTAGTGGTGGCGTTTCAAATTCTGGGCCTCTTGGCAAAACACTTCTACAAAGACCTCTACCTTACCTTCTTAAATGACTAATGTTCTCTCCTGTTAAACCTCTCGATTCTTTAGGCATGTCCCATTGAATTCTTCACTTAACAGCAGGCCAAGATTCCAGAAGATAGCAGGGCCTTTCAGACTGATTGTGGCAGAGTTAGGAGAGACGTGAAGATAGGAAAAATTATAATTTTTAGGAAACTATGAGCTTCTTCATCTTGGATGCATTTGGGAAGATTATGTCCCAAAATGGCTTCTCGAAATCTCCTCCTGCCACCCCCACTCCCACTACAACTGGGATTATCATCCTTGTCTCTCATGGTGCATGTTCTTCTTCGACTTCCCATAGCACTAAATTTTACATACGTTTACTCAGCACAGCACCAGAGTCGTAGCATGACTGCCTTGCCTGTTGGCACTTTCTAGGCCATATCCTAGTGACTCGTGCACTGAAAACACTTGAGTGTTTCCTACTCAAGGCAGGATTTCTCATGAGGACAGGGATCATAACTTGTTCATCTTCATATTTCTACAGTACTTCTTCCAGCGCATGGCACATGATGTGTTCTCTAGGTTATTGTTGAGGAAACAAATGGCTTCAATGGGGTCTTATATATTTTTGTCAATGACAATATTTTGCTCTAAGAACAATGGATGTTTTCAGAGGGTAAATGTATTTCCTGAAACTGTGCCTAAGATAAACCTTAAATTCAAGAGCCACAGATGAAAGAAATTGTTTTTGCTCAAGCTGTTGTATTTATTGGCTTTCTGTGGTTCAGAAGCCCTTTGGAATTCTGCAGTCCTTTTGGATATGAGAAAAGAGAAATCAGAGCCAGCCATCAAAATTACCAAGAAATCAAGAACAGAAAGAAGTATGAGAAGATGGAGACATGGACAGTGGCCCTGAGTTAACCAATCAAAAGAGGTAAAGGAATGAAGTTGTCCAAGACGGGAGTGGAAGCATAGGCATAAGCTTTGAGAATACTTAGTCCCTTTAGAGCTCGAGGGCCTCTTGTTTTCTTCTCAGGGAAGTCTTACAACTGGATCAAGTGGAAGGTTGTATAATTTCATCGATCTTGGGTTTTGATAATTCCTGACATGGTGATTTGGAAACCAGATCCCATCTAGAGGCTGAGCTAACTACATTGGCCCATATCTCCATTTTGCTTTGTGCAGTTCTGACTTTTGATTCCTCAGAGCTATGAGAACTGCTTTCTGTGCTGGACCCATAAGCTCCCCAGTTCAGTATTATGTCTCTGACAAGGGGTAGGGTGGGGCATAGCTGTCTTCCTGGATGTTACTGTCCTAGGTAATAGAAGTGCCTTAGTTTTCTAACTTTTCTTGATAAACTGTCAAACTGAATAGGTTTTAACTCTTCCTGAAGTGACTTGATATGTTAGCCTGAACCATTTCTTTGGAGTTAATAAGGCTCACTTTTTTTTAAAGCTTATTTATTTTGAGAGAGTGGGGGGAAGGGGCAGAGAAAGAGGGAGAGAGAGAATCCCAAGCAGGACGCGGGGGTCAGTCTCATGATAGTGAGTTCATGACCTGAGCCGAAATCAGGAGTTGGATGCTTAACCGACTGAGCCGCCCAAGAACCCCAAGGCTCATGATTTTTACTACCTATGATGTAAAAACTCCCTTTTATTTGTTCAAAATAAAGTAACTGGCTTAGAGGAAACAACCAGACTTGGTTCAGATGACTTGAATTACAATCTCAGGGTGGCCACTTACTAAATTTGCATTTCTACAGTCAAATCTTTTTGGGAATACATAACAAGGATATTTGTATACACTGAGGTAAAATGGCTCAGGGGATTTGCAGTTAGTTGGTCTGATCAGTGTGAATATTGGAATCAGATGGCCTGGTTTATGAAATTCCTTCCACTACATCCCAGCTGTGAGTTTTGAGATATTTATATGGTTACTTAAAGAGTCTAAGCTTCCTCACTTATAAAGCAGGTGGTAGCAGTACCTAATTCAAAGAGTGGTTGTAGGAAATAAAAGGGCAAAAGAAAATGCATGAAAATGCCTGGCAGAGTAGCCAGCACATAGTAACTACTTAAAAAATGTTAGTTACTATTATTATTATTATTATTATTATTATTATTATTATTATTATTTACATTCATATACACTAGTGGTGCCACCTCATATGTCACTTAAAATCTTACCTTCAGGTTTGTTATTTGTGAAATGGAGGAAATAAAAACCCACTTTTACTAAATTCTTGCTTTGTACGTCAGGAATTCCTATACAGTTCATTAGAATCTGTTCCTTAGGGATTCAAGGTGAGTGTTCTCTAATACTGGTACTTGGGATCTGCTGAACCAACACGTAGCTGTTTTGTCCACATCTGTAATGGTTTAATAGATTTCAACCATATCCGTCCTCAGCCTGTGAGGTGTTTTTTGTTTTGTTTTGTTCTGGTTTGGTTTTTATTTTTTTGACTCTTTGTCTTCATATGGCAGCTTGCCAAATCTTTTGATCATTAGTTTAATTTTTTCTGGACCTTATCCATCTCTGTTGTATCATTCTTACGGAGCAGTGGCCAGAACTTTCCTGGAATATACACAGATGTCAAAAGTAAGATAAAGACAGCAGAAAATTAAAGCGTGTGTTGGTGATACTCATTTTTATTTTTGTGACTATGTCCTGTCCAACCTGGGAAGTGAGAAAGGACAGATATAATTAAACAAGCTCCCCAAGTAGTATCCAAACACGAAGGAGGTTTTCTCAGGTCTGAGCCAATGAGCTCACATGGGTCAAGCATTTTTTACCGATGGGTCACTACCCAGTTTACAGGCTAGTTGTTATTTACTAGGCTGACATGTTTAACTATGGGTGTACAACAGAGAGGGAAGGATTTTTCTTTTATAATATATAAAATACTTTTTTTTTCTCCTGCGAGCTCCACTTCATTACCACCTAACTTGTTTGACAGAAAAGAAGAACTGCCATGCCAAAAAAATTACCCACTCCTCTGAATCGGTCCTTTCTGATCATTGATCCCTGAAACTGTCAACAAATCACAACTAGAAAAAAATCATTCCTGCCAATGAGAACTGGAATAAGAATGCTCATTTCCTGGCACATGGCAGAAACAATCTTGATTACTTTCCAAAGAGCTTACCCTCCAAACTGGGGGAAAAACAAGGACCATAAAATAACTTTAATAACATTTGATGAGATTTTGACCTAACTGAAAGGTTTCTGGGTATTTCATGTTGAAAAAGTTTGCTTTTAGGGACATAGCTTTAGATATATTTACTTCCAAATGGCAACATATCATCTGTATCAATTCATATCACAAATAACTAAAAGTTACTGAATTCTAAAGTTCAACTGCCTGATCAGTGACAGAAATCCTAGGCTAGAGTATTTTAAGTAGTTATGAAAGCAAATGTTGACTCCTTTTGTTGCTAGAATAGTCTACAGACTGTAGATGCTCTAACCTGGGAACGTAGATATTTCTGAACTCAACTGTTCCATGGTTTAGGAGTGAAGTCTTTATTTATAGACACTGTTGCCTCTGCTGTATTCGATATATGATTGGCTAGTGCTGTCTGCAATACAGGGAGATCTGATACAGTGGTTCTCAATATGCTGGCTCATTAGAATCACCTGAAAAATTAATTTTTTTTTAGAGAGAGAGAGAGAGAGCGAGCATGAGTCAAGGAGAGGGGCAGAGGGAGAGAGTGAGAAAGAATTCCAAGCAGGCTGCACACCTAGTGCAGAACCTGACACAGGGCTTGATCCCACGACCCTGGGGTCAAGACCTGAGCCGAAATCAAGGGTCAGATGCTCAGCTGACTGAGCCACCCAGGTGCCCCAGAATCACCTGAAAAATAAAAACAAAACAAAACAAAACTAGTGCTTGATTCTCAACCAATTAAATAAGAATCCATGGGGTATGGCCTGCACTGTAGTAATTTAAACACCCCAGGTAATTCCGAGGCATAGTGGGGGCTTTATTATATATATATACATATATACATATATTTTAATTTTTTAATGTTTATTTTTCGAGAGAGAGAGAGAGATTGAGACAGCACAAGCGGGGAAGGGGCAGAGAGAGAAGGAGACACAGAACCTGAAGCAACCTCCTGGCTCCAAGCTGTCCGCCCAGAGCCTGACGCGGGGCCCAAACTCATGAACCAGGAAATCATAACCTGAGCTGAAGTCTGCCGCTTAACTGACTGAGCCACCCAGGTGCCCCTGTTTTATATATATTTTTTTAAATTTTTTTTCAACGTTTTTTTATTTATTTTTTGGGACAGAGAGAGACAGAGTATGAACGGCAGAGGGTCAGAGAGAGAGGGAGACACAGAATCTGAAACAGGCTCCAGGCTCTGAGCTGTCAGCACAGAGCCCGACGCGGGGCTCGAACTCACGGACCGCGAGATCATGACCTGAGCCAAAGTCGGCCGTTTAACCGACTGAGCCACCCAGGCGCCCCTAAAGGTTTATTTTTTAATTAATTAACTAATTAACTAATTTAGAGAGTGTGAACAAGGGAGGGGCAGAGGTAGAAGGAGAGGGAGAGAGATAATCTTAAGTAGGCTCCTCACTGAGTCTGGAGCCCAATGCAGGGCTGGATCTCACAACCCTGGGATCATGTCCTGAGCTGAAATCAAGAGTTGGATGCTCAACTGATTGAGCCACCCAGGCATCTGTTGATTTTTAAATAATGTACTTCCTAAAAAGCAGATGATGATACTGAGGCTGAAGAGACAAACAAGGTTATTTGTTGGAGGAGAGATGGCCCGCCAGGGTGACCGAGTCCAGAACCACTGCTCCTTCTGTGTTATCAACCTACCTTCTTGACAGCCCTTGGATACCAGTGGCATTCTTCATTCATTCATTCATTCATTCATTCGTTCTTGTCTTCATTCTTCAAATATTGATTGGATGACCACTTTGTTCCAGGCACTGCATTCCTCACTTATTTCTTGATGTAGGAGTGGGTATTTAGAAGGCTACTCTTTCACTACAGAGGACGCATGGTCTGTAGACAGTGCCTGCTTCATGATCTTTGGAAAATTACTTCTCTCCAGGTCTTTGTTCTTCTATAAAATGGGGATAAAAATAACATTTGAACCTGTCAAACTTGTAGTAAAACTCTTCATGAATATTAATGGTTAGCATCTCTCCTAGTATTGGGGAGTAAGGATAAGTTTTCATGGAACTTTCTTGAACTTTCTAGACCATAGAAATCTGTTTAAAGGTGTTCTTGACTAGTTATAAATTTGGAAAACTGACTTTAGATCACTTTGTCTGGGGAAGGGCAAGTTTCTTGAGAGAGCCAATTTCTGTTCTACCTTGTGGTCTTTGTGAGAACTGCTGTTTCTGGAACACACTCACTCTCCTCTTCCCCACCCTCCAACTTTGCGCCAGAAGAATTGCTTCTCATCCTTCCTCAGAGAGATCTTCCCTGAGAACCCCCACCCCAACCTTCCAACAGAAGCTAGGTCTCCCTGTAGAGCATTCTTAGTATACCTTATGTCTTACTGTTTTCCTTTAAGCATTTGTCACCATTTACATTTATTTGGACTTCCCATTAATTTGTTTAATGTCTGCTTCGCATACAAGTAGAGCTTTGCTGTTGTAGTCTTCATGTTGTTCTCAGCACCTGCTCTGTGCCTGGCACCTAAAAGAGTATTCAGAAAGTGGCAGGCGGGTGGATGAATGCATGGTGGTAGGCCTTACTCTGGAATCATGTGGCACGTAGTAGATCTCTGACTTCCTGCTAACTTGGTAAGTGAATTTCTTAACTTTGTTGAGGCCCAGTTTCCTCATCTTTGAAAGTAGATGGACATATTTCCTTAAGACAGTAAAATAATCAGTGGTTCCCAGTGGCTTAGTGGGGAGGGAGGGATGAATCAGCAGAGCACAGAGGTTATTTATTGTATGAGACTGTAATGGTGGTTGCAGGTCATTATACATTATTGTCAAAACCTGTAGTATGTACAGCACAATGAGTGAAGTCTAATGTGATCTATGGACTTTAGTAAAGGATAAAGTGTCGGGCACCTGGGTGGGTGAGTCGTTAAGCATCTGACTTCAGCTCAGGTCATGATCTCACAGTTGGTGAGTTCAAGTCCCACACCGGGTGAGCCTGAGCCCTGCTTTGGGTAGAAACATGAGCCCCTGGTGAGCCCAGCCTCTCCTTTTCTTTTCTTTTCTTTTCTTTTCTTTTCTTTTCTTTTCTTTTCTTTTCTTTTCTTTTCTTTTCTTTTCTTTTCTTTCTCTCGCTCACTTGCACCCTCTCTCTTAAAAAAAAAAAAGAGAATAAAGCACCAATACCAGTTCATCATTTTAAGCAACTGTACCACACTAATGTAAGATGTTAACGATAGGGGAGATCAGGGTGGGGGGTAAGGGGGAAATGGAAACTCTGTACCTTCTGCTTAGTTTTTCTGTAACCTTAAAATTGCTAAAAAAAATCTAATGACAATATCAAAATGCTTCCTTAGAGACAGCTGTGAGGGTCACATGCTTAGCACAGAACATATAAATTCCACTGCAAATAAGAGCTCCCTTCCTGTAAGAGCAATCTTTGTAGCTTTTAGGTAATATCCAGTTACTCAGTTTTTGTGGCTAACCTTGGAGTGTCAAAATTCTCTAAACCTAAATGTCTAACCAATTGGAGGGGTCTGTTAAGGTATCTTTGTGGAAAACAAAAATGATTTTTAGAAGGATTTCAAAATAAGCCGCAGAAAATTTGACATCCCTTGAAGCTCCCAGCAGAAGCCTGTATTTTGCATTTGTTGTGAGGTGGCTCCCTGGGTTTCACGTGCCAAGGGAGCGTCACAGAGTCTGAGTGACAGCCTGGCTCTGCATCCGTGTGCCGTGCAGACCACACGAGGCTTCAACTGACACAGCAGATGCCAAGCCAGCTAGCAGCAGGAGACGGGCCAGAGCAGTCCTGGGGCTGATTTGCGGGTGGTTCTGAGGCCAGGCTCCTCCAAGATGTTCTGTAATTGCCCTGCACGTCCAGCTTGGAAGGGGGCCTGGAGCGGGAGTCTGCTTAGATTCTCTGTCTCTGTTACCTTAGGACAGCTCGTCCTTGTCCCATTTTCCCACAAACCCACAGACCTCCCTCTGGGAGCGTTTTTATTTTTTTATTAAACAAGTTTTTTTTTTTTTTTTTTTTTTTAAGCTTTAGGGAAGATAGATTGCCCATAAGGAAGAAAAACCAGAAGCTAGACAAAGAAACAAGAAAGAGACTGAATTAAGCCTAGGGATTCTGTTTGATTTCCCCTGTGGTCATGAGCTTCGATTTCTAATCTTCCTCAATCTGGTTTCAGGTTAAAATCATAGAGCTGGAGAATCACCCTGTCTGATTCCCTCTATTTCCAGAGCAGAGCCTCACAGCCCGCAGAGGTGACATTAATTGCATGGGGCATCTCAGTGCTAGAACAGAGGGCACTGTGCCTGCCTTTGGTCTTTTGAGCTACCTGTTTCACAGCTGATCTTTCTCTGAAGAGAGCCTTTTCCTCTAATAATATACACCTTATTCCCCATAGACCTCTGAGAGGAATGAGACAAAATTATTTGCCAACAGACCCTGAACCCCAGATGTATTCCTTTAGATCTATCCTGTCAATCATCTCCTCCATTTTCTTCTGATTTATGAAAACAATTGCATTTTGCTAGAGGCAAGTAGCCTCCCTTTGGTATATTTTAAGCGCAGTTTCTGCTAAGGGTGTTGGAGAATTGTGTGAATGAGTTAGTGGGCTGGTGATGTTAACAGCCTTTTGCCTTAGTGATGAGAAATAGTCCTAGAGACCTTGAAATGCATGGCCAAAGTCATACATATTGATGTTTAAGTATGAACCAGAGTCAGACTGAAGACTCCTTCATTCAGTAAAGGCTCGGATCAGAAGGCAGAAGACAGCTTCCAGGGGGCTTTTAAGATGTGTGGGGATTAAAGCTATGACAGGAAGGTTTGGACCATTAAGGTAGTATCCATTGGACAGGTTGGAAGGTTAGGCTGGGCTTCCTTAGCCACTCTTTGTCTGGTTTCCTGAGGTCTTTCATTCTCTTTATATCAGTATCTCCTCCTAGAGGATTAGCCTTAGCCTCACTCACAGATGTTCCATTGGATCCTGGGTTCTGTTCTTAGGACAGCTGATGCTGGTTCTGTGTGCCATTGGTGTCTTTGTCTCTTTGGCCTGCATAAGGGCCCAGAGTGCAGGGAGTACAAGGAGAGAAGGGCTTGTTGGGGGCCATGCCAAGAAAGAGGAGCAGTGATGCTGCTACTCGTAGTTTCTGGGGTCACTGAGACAGACAGGGATTCCTTAGTAACAGGATGTCCCAAGGTCTCTGGTCCTCTGACCTCTGAAGTACCTGCACACCATAGGTACTCAGGTGCCCCATGTGACTTGAGAGGAGGTGGGATGTATGGATGGGGTGAGGCAGCCACAGGGCTGGCATTGAGGAAGCTCCTGTGGGACCGAAGTATGTACTCTGTAGGCAATGATTTTTCTCCCCTGTAGGGAGAGGGGTGGTGAAATGCCCTCCAGGGTTCCTTGCAGTCTGGCCATTCAGGGCTGATGTATGCAACTCTGATTTTTCAGGCCCCTCCCTCTTTCGTGCTTGTAGAACTATTCCCCTCACCTGTTAGGTTGCTAAGGGTGGGCCCGACCCCAGCCCTACCAGCTCTTCCATCCACCTCATTTCTCCAGTGTAGCCAAGCGGCATACCTGCCGGTTGTTTTCTTATGACGATGGGGCACTCTTCAGAGCTCTTACCAGCACAGCTGGGACACAGCCTGTTGGAAAGTTCAGACTTGTCTCCATCATGCGCCTTTTTGAAACCTTCAAGCCACTCTTCGCTGTTTATAATCTAACATCCAAGCTCCTTTGCATGACCTACATGGCCTTCTCTGACCAAATGCCAGACTGCTTCTCCGATGTCATTTCTCTCCATCTCAGCCTTGAAATGAATGCCTTCTCATGAAACTTCCTCACTTTCTCATGCATACCTTGAAGTTTCCCACCATTTGCCTCTGCTTACGCTGTACTTCTGTCTGTAACGCCCAGTCCTTCTCTGATCTCCCATTTCTTCTTTCTCCAGGATAAAGCCCATCATCCTTCAGAACATAAGCCAGACACTAACTGTTTCATAAGTAAGTGAATAAGAGAAAAAAATGCCACCACGTGGCACAGGATACTGTGATGTTTGCTTAAAACCTTTTAGAATCCATGAATTCTGGGTGAGAAGGAGATTCCAAGTGGCAGTCCCATCCTAAAGTAAGTCTGGTAGTGCCTGGACACAGAATCTTGACCTCATGGTGCTGTGACCTCTTGTCTGCTGCTTGTCTGCCAAAGATCATTGAGATACTTAGCCAGAGCTAAGGTGCTGACCACCTTTTATTTCATAGGGATAATAAGACTTACAGCAAAGGGTAGTTATGAGAATCAGATAAGACTGTGGGTGTGAAAATGCCATAAAAATACTAATTGAAATCACTCTATTGTGTGGTCAGCAAACTGAGAAAGTTTCTGGCACATGGTAATTATATGGATGGTCAAGAAATATTATTTAGAGTTAATAAATGAATGAGTGGGTAAAGCAGGCCAGAAAACTATAGAAAATTGGGGACAGGGTATCACTCTACTCCCACTACACTGATTACTATTATTAGCCAACATTTATCCAGTGTTCTTGATGAGCTTGGCACTGTGCTGTCCACTGTGTGGGCCCACACATACATCATTAATATTTAAAAGAATCTACTTCGGGGCACCTGGGTGGCTGACTCTTTTTTTTAAAGCCGGTTTCATTTTATTTTATTTTTTAAAAATGTTTATTTGTTTTGAGAGAGAGAGAGTATGTGTGGTAGGGGGAGAGAGAGAGAGAGAGAGAGAGGGAGAGAGAGAGAGAGAGGGAGAGAGAGAGAGAGAGAGAGAGAGAGGGAGAGAGAGAATCTCAAGCAGGCTCTGTGCTGTCAGTGCTGAGTCTGAAGTGGGGCTCTATCTCATGAACTGTGAGATCACGACCTAAGCTGAAATCAAGAGTTGGACGATTAACCTACTGAGGCACCCAGGCGCCCCAAGCATCTGACCCTTGATTTTGGCTCGGGTCATGATTTCACAGTCCTGAAACCAAGCCCCATGTCAGGCTCCACGCCCAACCTCCAGAGAGGATTCTCTTTCTCTCTGCTTCTCCCCTGTTCTCTCTCAAAAAAATATAGAATCTGCTTTGTACTTTACAGATTAAGGAACCAAGACAGATTAAGGAGCCAAGACAGGTTATGTAGCTATTCTGAGGCAGATTACATTATCCTCACTGATTCTTTACCCTTTTGTAACTTTTGCACTTCCTCCCACTAAAGGGATAGGAGTATCTTGAAGCCCCTTGATCTTGGGTTTGGGTGTGAGCCAACTTTGACTAACAGAATTTGGCAGAAGTGATGGTATGCCAGTACCTAGCTAGGACCGTGGAACCCTTGTGTGTTTTTGCTGGCCTTCTGGTTCTTTTACCATTGCCATGAAAACGTGCCCAGATGCTGATAAATATAGTTTGCCGATCCCAGGAGTAGAAAGGGAGATGTGTGGAGCAAAGCCACCTCAGAAAAGCTTTCCTGGCCAACCTGAAGGTGTGTGAGCAAGTGCTATAGGAAGAAGAAGAGCCACCTAGTCTAATTTGGAGTAGCCAACTCTTGGCTGACCCATAGCCATTCAGGAGAAATCAGTGCTTATTGCTGAATACCACTGAGATTTTGTGGTTGTTTCTTAAGCAGCAAAAGCTAACCGGTAAACTGTGCTAAGTCACAGTTAGGAGTTGACTAAATTAGGATTGGAACCCTGATTTGTCTGAAACCAAAGCTTCACCATTATGACGTGCTTGAAGACCTATGAGGGAGACCTGACCTGAGCAGTTCCTAAGGGAGAGTAATTAACAATCACTATGATTTATGGGTCAATAGCTATGTCATCTTACTGAATCTATATAGCCATCTACAATCTTCAAGCCAAAGTGGTAGGTTATTATTTCCATTTTACAGATGAGGCTTGGGGAGGTTAAATATGTTCACATACTGTATTGTGGCAGAGTCAAGATTCATACCCAGTGTTCTCTGTCTCCAAAGCCAGTGCACTCTCTGTTTCTGCTGCATTTGGGTAAGTTTCCTGGTGTGTGTGTATATGATTGTGTGTGTACATGTGTGTGCATGTGTGTGTGCGTGTGTGTTGGGAGGAATTTTAGGGGTTGTTTCCCCACTCTGTTTTATGTCTTTTTCTTGTCTGGCTGATTTGCCTACAAGGTGAGGATCCAGTTACCAAGACAGAGTGTACTCCACGGCCAAGAACATAATGTGTTTTGAAATTTCTACCAAGGGAGAAGGGAGTGTTACTTTTTTTTTTTTTTTTTTTTTTTTTTACTACATTCATGCTTTTATCAATGGCTGTCATTGTTCAGGTTTTCAGAAGTCATCTCAGTTTTCCTGTGTGACATTTTCTCCCTTTTCTGAACAAATGGGCATGTGGGAAAGCATACTGCATCTTTTAAAAGGATTTTTCAAGAAGCATCACCAAGACCGCCCTCCCAGCAGACTGCTCATGTTGAAACCATTGTCAAAATATGGCATTCTGCCATCGGTGAGAATGGATCTTGTCATTTACTCCAAGGGCTATTGTGGAGATTTGCCTTTTAGTTGTATCCCAAATCAGCAAGATTTATTTTCCTCTCTTTACGACATAGTCACAGCTCTCTTCTTTGAGCTGTTCAGATTGTGAAGACCAGCTTTTGGAGAGGAGGACAATGTAAGGTGCATGACAAAGAAGTGCGAGAAGCCAGAGGGGGTGGAGGAGCCGTGGGAATTCTAGCTCCAGTGGGGTCTGTAATCTAGAGGCATTTGTGGCCCAAGCAGAATCGTGCATGTCTGAACATCACTGTCCGTGGCAGGGTTCGGGAGAACAAGAGGCTCCAGGGCATTGTGGGGTGCAGGGGAGAGCACAGACTTTGGAGCTAAACTGGAATAGAATCACAGCTCTGCCGTTTAGTGTACATGTGAATTTTTTCAAGTTAATTGGTTTCTTGGCATTTCGGTTTCCTCATTTACAGTAAGAAGTGTTAGTTGGGAATCTTTTAGTTTCAAGTGATAGAAGGCGATGTGATCTAGCTTAAGAAAAATATACTCTATCAGCCTATAATACTGGTGAATCTAGCTTCGCTTATGGCTCACTGTAGGTTGTGTGGCTTCATGTATGGATGGATTCAGGGGTTTAGAGTGTGTCATCTGAGTTCTCTTTTCCTCCATCACTCGGCTTTGCCTACCCCTGCTTGTTCACATTCTCAGATAGGCTTTTCCCCTATGGTGGCAAGAGAGCCCCAGGATTTTCAAATTCCTTTGAGCTCATGGACTCAGAAAAGCAGCAATTGCCTTTCCAAATGTGCCTGCGTTCTGTCTATATATGGGAGAGACGGTGCTAGATGCCCTTTGTGTTTTTTCCAGAGATGCCCTCCAGAAGGAGGAACCCTCCTCTACTCTGCCTTGGGAGGTGCTTCTGCACGAACCGTGTCGATATTTCCTTGCCCTCTGATTTCTGGATTTGGCCAATGTGGATTCCTGGCAGATTACCGAAGGGAGGAAAGAGAGTGAGGTCAGGGTATTCATTCCATCTGCTCCCTCCCTGACGTGTTCCCATGGGTTGGTTGTGTCCCTGAACTGAGGGTCACATCTAGCGAGTCTCTCGACACGGCTCCCTCTGCCTCCAGATTCTACCTACTGCTCCTGCCCTGCGTGCCTTCAGGATTAAGGGTGGTACCAGCCCTCACAGCCCCTAGTCCTGGGGTACTGCGTTTCCTCATGTAGTTTCTCTACATGCTACATTTTGAAAATGGTCCTGTCTTCAAATGATTTAGAGTGTGCTGTTTTCTTCTGGGACCCTGACTGGTACAGTAAGCAATATAAGTGTGTAGAGACCATTGATGTGAGTTAGGCATCAGCGTCCAGATGCTTCTTTCCTTAGCACTTTCCCCAGCTTAGCGGTTCCTCCAGCTCACTCCCCTTTGCATGGACAGCTTGCCTGTTGTGTAAGGTTAATATTTCTGTCTCTGGCACTCACCTGGAGGCAGCAGCTACAGTAATTGCAATCTCTTACATTTGTAAAATGTTTTGAGATTAGGGAGACACTTTCTCATATACCCTTGGAACAGTTTGGTGGCATAGGTGTTAAGGTCTATATATTAGATACATGGAAAGTACAGTTCAGATGGGTTTAGTGGATCACCCAGGTCACAGCTAGTAGTGGTCCGGCTGGACTCTAATCCTGGGTCTGTCTAATGTGTAGTGAACAAGGGGGCATAGCCCCAGTTTTGCTGTTTCTTTCAGCTGAAAATCATTTTCAAAGAAAAATTTTAAATTTGTTTAACTAGTGTTTTCTCTGCTTTTATTTGTTTGAGCACTTAGTCACTTATAGAATATTGTAGGGGCACCTGGGTGGCTCAGCGGTTAAGTCTCTGACTCTGGATTTCCACTCAGGTCATGATCTCATGGTTTATGGGCTCGAGCCCCACATTGGGCTTTGCACTGGCAGAGAATCCCTGCTTGGGGTTCTGTCTCCATCTCTCTCTGCCCCTCCCCCCGCTCATGCTCGCTCTCTCAAAGTAAATAAATAAAATCTTTAAAAAACAGAATATCATAGATTTGGTGCCTTATAAACAACAGAGATGTGTTTCTCACAGTTCTGAAGGCTGGGAAGTCCAAGATCAAGGGGCTGACAGATACATTGTCTGGTGAGAGTCCTCTTCCTGGTTCATAGCTATCTTTTCACTGTGTCCTCACCTAGGAAGGCTGGCCTTCTCATCTCATTGATGAGGGCACTAATCTCATTCATGAGGGCTCTACCCTCATGATGTAATAAGCTCCCAGAGGCCCCACCCAAATACGGTCACATTAAGGATTAAGTTTTAGCATATGCGTTTTAGGGCAGAGGGACACAGATATTCAGTTTATAGCGAGCACAGAGAAAATTGTCTGTTCTCTCAATGTATTTATTAATAACAACAGTTTTCTGGGACAGACCAGTCTAGGAAATACTGGTCTAGATGATACGGAAGAGCATGGTTTAGTGTGGTAACCACTAGTCACGTGTGGGCTATCAAGCACCTGAAACATGGTTGGTCTGAAGCGAGATGTGCAGTGAGGATAAAATGCACACTTGGATTTTGAGGCCTCAGTATGAAGAGTAAGATTTTTTCATTAATAATTTTTATATTGATTATAGGTTGAGGTGATAATATTTTTGATATGTTGGAATAAATAATATATACTATTGAAATTGTTTGCTCCTGTTTCTTTTTACTTTTTAAAATGTGGCTACTGGAAAATTTCAATCACGTATGTGGCTTGCATCCACGGCTCACCCTGCATTTCTACAGGACAGCGCCCGCACAGAGTAGCTTGAAACACCCCTTGCTCCCCATGGCTGAGCCTCATTCTCTGCCTCCGCTGCCTCCCAGGTCTCATCTCTCAGCACTCCCCCTTGCTGTCTCTGTTGCAGCCACAGTATTCTTCACATATCCTGAGAATGACTTCTAGGACCTTTGCATTTACCATTCTCTCTAGAATGTTCTTCTCCACCTTACCCTCATTGCTGAATTCTTGTCTTCATGCATCTGCTCATATATTGCCTTATTAGAAAGATCCTTATTGTTTTATTTTAAATATAGGTTTTATTATTATTCAGGTGTGGTGAAATCAACAGATCAGGAGACACTTGCCATTGAAAAGAAGTTTTGTTACCGCTTTCAAGAGGAAGGGGCATGCCATGCCATACAAGGCCACTTGGGAATCATGAGGGTGGGTAGGAGACAGGGGGAGTAGGGGAAATGTGAGCCAGAACCTTTATTGTGGTTTCCATGGGAAGGAACAGGTGAGGCAAGGTCATCAGGTTTAGGATTGGCTAGTTTGAATAATTTCAGCAGGCTCTGGAGTGTGGGGGCTCTCCCCGATTGTCTGGTACCTGAGTGGGGTGGGGGTGGGGAGGCGAGCCTGTGGGCTCTGGATGAGTGAGTTTGCATATGAAAGGCATGCCCCTGGGCCAGTCCCTTACTGTGTCCAGGAATTGGCTAGACTTGGAAAGAACAGTCTTTCCAGGGTCAACCAGGCTCCAAATTGTCAAGTATTAGAAACACAGAAAATAAAAAGACATGATTAATACACCTGTTACTTTTCATAAACATTTATTTTCTTTTTTAGGACTAATTTCTACCTAACGTATTTTATATTTATTTATTTATTGCCTGTCTCCTCCACAGATGTGTCAACCCCTTGAGAAAGGATGTAGTGCTTGTGTGTGTTTTCACTGCTTTGCTCTCATCACCTAGAAGAGTCCTTGGCACATGGCAGGAACTCAATAAATATCTTTGAAACAAAGGAGGAATGGATGGATAGATGATTCAGTTGAGGGACTTTTTCCTGCTGGACCCAGATGCTACCTCAGAATCTTCCTCCATGCACACCAACCCCGGGCAGCCATGACCAATCAGTATTGGCATTCTAGCTGACGCCCGTTCACCACAGCTGCAAAGAAATACTTCTCTCCATTGCCTCTGCAGGGCATATTTCTCCTGAAAGAGAATCTTAAATACATTCGCTGTGGTGGATTTTCTCTCAAGATGGCTGCTAGTAGGTCCTCTCTTTTATCTCTGCACATATTTCTCCTTCTACTTAGATATGGAGTCTAATTCTCTTATAGAACCTGGGCTGGCCTGTGATTTGCTTTCACCAATGGAATGTGGCAGAAGAGATATTGTGCTAGCTCTGGGACTAGTCCTTAGGAGAGCTGGTTGCTACTACTTTCATTCACTTAGAACGAGCCACCATGCTGTAAGGAAGTCTAGGCTATATCCTCTTGGAGACAGAGGACATGTGCAGGGATACTGGAGGCCGAAATTCCACACACAAATACCAACCACCTAAAAAACTACTGCCGCCCCACAGCCAACAGCCAGCGTTAAGGTCCAGACTCTTGAGAGAGGCCTCTGGGAACTTCCAAATCACCCCAGACATCATACTGATGCCTGAGTGATGCTAGAGAAACATGGCATGGAGCAGAAGCACTGCCAGTCAAAGCACAGATCACAAGAAATAATCAACCGTGGTGGTTCTACCCCACTAAGTTTTGAAGCGTGCTATCATACAGCAAACGATAATTGATAAACCCATCTTATCCCACGACCCCATCCTCTGCTGATGATCACCTTGCTCTCGGCCCAGGCAACTGGCCTGCATTGTTATGCTGCTACCATGATAATATGATTTTCTTCCACTCCAAGGCAGCAACTTGGTCTGCTGTGGAGGCCAGAGTTGAGGGTTTGTCTTCATGGGGTCTCACCCCTGGCTTGCTGAGCAGTTCTGGGAAAGGTGCTAACAGAGATGGAGACTGGAGCTTTAGAGTCAGGCCAGCCTGAGATCCAGTCACTGCTCGGCTGCTTCCCGGCTTCTGAGGGGCCACGTGGTAATTCACATCTCTGAGCCTCAGTTTCCTTTTCTATAGATGAGGATGGTCACGCTTACTTTGCTGGGCTTTTCTGAAGGTTCAAGGTGACATGTGTGTGTGTGGAGTATCTGGCACAGAGATGGAAAACAACCAGCCCAAACAAAACTCACCCTCCACATTTCCCCATGTAAGGCTTTGTCTCTCTTTCAGAAAAGCTAGGAATTTCCAGTCAAGCACAGGGAGGAGAATGGAGACCTGTATTCAAACTTGTGAGGACTTTGAACATTGGCCCCCCAGGAAGTTCTTTCAGAGGCTTTGTTGTAGCAACAAGCCAACAACAGCAGCCCACTCCCAGGAAGTCCTGCTCCCTGGGCCCTGCAGCAGGGCTCCAGCACAATAGAGGCCTGTCTGCTGATTGCCATGACAGTGACACAAGGCTTTGAAAAGCATATCTCATTGCCTGTGGAGACTCTTTTCAAATGCTCTCTCAGGGCAGACTGTTTTGTAATAAGACAATGAAATCCAAATTTACTAGTTACCGTATTTGGGGGTTAAGAAGGGAGACAAAAGTTCTCCAATTAATTGTTCATCCTAGGCCATTTTATTCCTGTAAACATTGTCTTCCCTCAATAAGACCAGTACTGCAAGGAAGTGGCTATGTGGATGCTGACAAGCTAAAAGTGAGGGCTGGCTGGAATTCATGGTTAAGAAATAGGAGCTGTCAAGTTGGCTTTCCTCTTGTGAAGCTGATCCAGCCCAGGATCCAAGGATGGGCTAGTACAGACAGGCCTGACTTCATAAAACAGACACGGGGATTAGAAGGTGCCCAGAGTCTGTGGGTACAGGGATGAGGCCAAACTGCCATCCCTTTAGCTCTCCTAGGCAAAGTACAGATATCCAACAGATATGCATGGGAATAGCACACAAGACAGTGTCTGTTCCACTTGGCCAGGGTTCCATTCTCATTGGTAGGCTGGTTGTTCAATGCTGTGAGTATCTACTGAAGGGCACCTGTAGATGGAAAGCAGGACTGAATCAGACTCCTTCTACTTGGCTTTAGGACAGCTATCTGCAGGTACGATTCTGTTGCTCCCATCTAGCTTGTTTTCTTGAAACTTTCCTTGGAAGGAAGCAGAAAAAGTGGTTAGAGGAATGAGCGTTTTGGCTGGGAATAATCATAAGAGTATTTTATCTTGTAGATCTGTGATCTCCAAGTTCAAATAAGGAAAAAAGCATTTAATGAGGATGGTGGAGGCTGTTTTCCCAATATCTACTTTATCCTTTTGTCTCAGTGAAGAACTTCTAAATTTTATCTTGGCTCATGACTCCTTCAGAATAAAGACTCCCTTATTTCTGGGTGGGATCAGCCAGGGTGCCAGCGAGAAATAAATATGCGACACCTTCATATTGGGGAATTGGCCAAATTAATAAAGTGACTATTTGTTACAAAGTTGTGCGTAGGAGTTTTGGAAACTCAGAGGAGCATATGCAGGCTACTAGTGCCACTCCTAGGTTACCGAACCTAGAGAAAATCACCATGGAGAGGGATGATTGACAGGAGCCATGACCTTTGGGAGAGGCGGTGGCTATCATGAGGGAGGAGTGATGGTGGGAGTGGTCTGTCCTGGCAGGCAGAGTGTGTTATCATTGGCATTGTTTAGAATTGTGCATGGTCATAATAAAAAGTTGACCTTTAGTTGGTTTTACTATGGCTTTTATATTCTCTACAGACAATGTACCCTTTAGTGTTCGCAATTCCCACTCATGCAATATATGGGAGGGAGAGAGCCAACCCCTAGCCACTTGGAAGGAAGCAAACTGGGGAAATCGCTCCCTCAACCTCTCATCTTCCACCTTATCATCTCCTAAGTGTATCTCTCATTGGCTACATTCAGCAAAAGCCAGAGAGCAAGGGAGCCCATTGATGTCATCCATTCGGGTGAACTCCTCAAGACACAAAACAGAGTAGAAAAGGGTGGAGAGTGGATGTGATAGAGAAACAAACAGAAAATATCCAGCCCTGAATTGAAGCTTTGACTGGATTTGCAACTCTATGAAGTGTCCTTAAAGGAGGAGGATGTGCCTGCTTATCTCTCTGTTTCCTACTGTGAACTCAGAAATTGTGGCTGGAACTGGAACAGAAGTCTTAAGAGTGCAAGATAAAAGTACATGTTGCAGATAACAGAACAATCGGCCAGAAGGAACTTAGGAGGGCCTACCAGTTATGGAGGCTCCACACATGCCTTTGTTCACATGAAAAGGAGATACACTTCTATTTTGTTTAGTCCACTGTTTTTCTAATCTTACCCATTGTGATGAGTTCCTTCTAGTTATTTAAAAACTTCTAAATGCTACCTGTAGATAAAATCATATGAAGCCACTGCTGGCCCCTGATTTTGGTGTATGATGTTAATATTTGCAGAACAGAAAGGTCTCATCTGTATTTTCTCAAAAGGAAGGATAAAGGATTTGAAGATACTGAACTTTGGAATAGGAAGCCAGAGTCTTACCTGTGTGGGACTGTGGGTTCTGGCATAAAGGAGACTCCCCATGGGTCCCCCACTGCTATTCTTTTTCTTAGGAATTTTAGGACACATTAGATGTTTTATGGAACTGCCAGCTGCCTTGAAGAGAGGAAATAGATAAGAGGAATATGCCTGCATAGTGGGAATTCAGCTAGTGTGGTGTAGAATGTCACTTAATATCCTTTTGGTGATCAGTAACAGAATAATCAAATAAAAGTGGTTAATGTAGATAAGTTTATTATCTCATGTAATGAGAAATTTGGAAGAGGATGAGAAATTCTGAGGATGGCTGATTCAGAAGCTCAGTGATGTCAAGGTTCTGGATCAGCTTCTCTCCCATTGTGTTGACTTGCCCTCTCAGTAAAAAAGATGGCTGACTAAGCTCCAAATGTCCATCTTCCAATAACAACATCCAAGTCGAAGGAAGGAAGGAAGGAAAGAAAAAAGGAAGCAAGGAAAAGAACATTTGTTCCTGTGTTTCTTTCTCTTCAGAAGGAACATCTCTCCTAAAATACTGCTTCCCTTATCCCTCTGCAGATTTTTTTTTCAATTGCCATAGTCTAGATCTTGTCACGTGGCCACTACCTTAACAGTCACTGGAAGAGAGGAAAGGGGTTACAATGGCTGGACTAGGCCAATCATGATCCATCCATCTGGAACCATCTTCCCTGAGTATACCAGTGCCTCATACCAGCACCAAACTGGAGTCCTATGAACAAGGGAGAAGGGGAGAATGGCTAGCATAGGCAAACACAGATGGAAGGAAGTAGAAGGACTATTTAGAAAAGAAAGAAAAAAGAGATACAACAGATGATTGAACTGCAAAAAGTTAAGTCACATTTTAGGCTAAAGTTAACTGAACAGAAGTTTAGAGTCTGGGCCATGCTTAGGGGACAGAAGGTTGATCTCCATGACTGAAAGGAACTAGTGGATGGTGACTTAGAAGAGGGGAATTATGAAAAAAGCAGAGGTTAATTATTGATGCTCTGCTTCCATATCTTGGACCTACCAAGATGAACTGCTATATTATGCAAATTAGCCAGTTAATGTTTGTATTTGTCAAGGCCCTGGTAGGAAAATAGGAAAATGATGGCTCATTCCAGTTGGACAATTGAGGACCATTTAATACAGAGACTGTTTATAAAGGTGTAAACAGGGTTTAAGGAAACAACAAAGCATACTGCAGGATCTTTGGCTACCAAGGGCGTGGAGCTATTACCATTCCCAGGAATGAAAAAGCAAAAGGGAAAAGAATGAGTACCATAACCTGGAGAGAGAGAGAGAGAGAGAGAGAGAGAGAGAGAGAGAGAGAGAGAGATGTAAGGAAAGAGCTGCCTGATAGGAATTGTGGCTTTTGGGAGAGGAATATAGCTAACTCACAGCGGCTTGGCAGAGGGGATGTCAGGAGACTAAACAGCCCAACCTCATTCTCTTCTGTGTCTGATATTATGATCCCCCTGACTTTCAACTTTGGTTGAACAAAACTGGAAGCTAAGGGCAAGGGAACATGTTGATACAGTTGATAGAGGATTTTTTTTGGGGGGGGGCAAAGTAGAAGGGTTGAGAATGGATCTTGAGGTACAAATGGGCAATGTAGGAGATATTCTAATCATTATAGTAGATAAATCAATTTTGAGCAATATGTCTCTTTTAGTATGGATAATAAAAATAATATGAATAGTAACAGTGGATAGTAATAATAGTAGTATATTTTTACTACAAATTTTGCTAGATGAAGCTTGAGACTTAGAGGGCTTACTCATCCAAGTTAACACATCTTGGGATTCACACACAAATCTGTGAGAGCTTTCTCCATTTCCATCAGAGGCTGGAGGATGACCATGGCAAGGCTTTCCTGGCATGATGAATCGGCATCAGTTGCCTTTAGCTGTTAAGGATGTAGGAGGAACAAGTGATAATGAGGAACTTCTTCCCTGTTGTTAATTCTTACTTTGGGGACTCTGGAGCCTGGGAGGAAGCTCACCCTTCCCTTTGAGTCCTCTTGTGTTCTGACAGCAGGCTTCTATCATTGTGTATCTCATATTATGAGACTATCCTTTGATTGTTAGCGCCAATAGCCATTCTGGTGACCTCTTCAGAGGAAAGGTTTCATCTTCAACCATAAAGCCTGACTATAGGGACTGGTTTGTATGCACTATTATGCTTACCACTCTCCCCCACCTCTCAACCTCCTTCCAAATCTGGTAGCCTTACACATGTTCCAGAGCAGTGATTTCATGATAGAGTGAATCACTGGACTGCCAAACAGGAAGGAAGCTGGGCTCCAGGACAGGAGATGGTGGCTCACGGTGGTGGCTTAATGAACCTGGAGATGTGTTTATGGTTCTGTCCCTCACTGCTTCTTACAGAAGAGATATTTTTTTATGTGATGTGCGTATTGGTGTTTTGAGAGGACCCCTCAGCTCCATCTCAGATCTGGTGCCTGAAATGCTGTGGTTCATGATACATTCCTTTAAAGCAGTTTGATGTATCACAATTATAATACTAGTTACTCTTTTCCCCATAGGTACGATATTGCATACACCATCTCATTTAATATCTATGGCAAATGATACTGAGGCTTTTAGGAGTCCAAAGTCACATGGCTGGTAGTTGGTAGAGCTGGAGTTTTAAATTGGCTTGATTCAAAATCCAGCTCTCTGCTACATTTTATTCAGCATGGTTTTAAGTAAGATAGGTTTGAAGTAAGATTGGATTTGATACCCAATTCACACATATACAAGTATATAACCTGTGGGATCTCCAGAAAATTATTATTTCTAAGCCTCAATTTCTTCATTTCAAATGTGGGAGCTATGTGAAGAGGCAACAGCACAGAGCAGACAAGCTAGTTAAACTTGATCTTTTTTTGTAATGTTTCTAAAATCATTCCTGGAAGGTGGGAATGATTTAAGAGTCCTTTCTTGGTTGATAGCACCATAATCAGATTCTCTCCTGATGGGGTGGGGGTGGGGCGGGTAGAATATTGACATTGGGGAAGAAGTCCTGGTCTTGAAATAGTAGGAGTGGATTTTATTAACCACTTGTTGTGCAAGACCCTTAACCACTCTGATGCACTCTGTTTCTTTATCTGCAACATATACACCTATTCTGTAAACCTACACAATACTGTTGAGAGTCTCGATTGATTAAATGATAAAATGCCATGGTTTAAATTGTTATATGCTAGATCATGCCATTTGTTATGTCATCATTATTTATTTCATCATGAAGAAACAGAATCTTTACAGGCAGAACTAATTTGTGACCTGGGAAGCATGTTTCTTTCTTCTTTACCTGGTGGTCACATTCCCATTGAGTTATATAGAGGTATTTGACTTTGATACATTACTATTTTACCACCTTATTTGCCTTTTAAAATTTTTAAGATAGGATCCAGTGAAGAGATAGCTATCATAGAGCATTTAAATGATAATATAGTTCATAAAAATAATTTTTATAAATTTGTATGAAACATAAGCCAATTAGAAGTATTGATAAATACATGATGAATTGCTTTAATCTGTTACATGTGGCACATAGAGGCAGGTATATCTGTAATCCACTGATTCAGTTCTTCCCTGAGCTTGGATGAGCTTCCCTGAGCCAGCATGGTGACTTTCCCCTTTCCAGTATAACTGTTTCTGGCGTGCTAGTGTGGTTGATAATGAACAGGTGGTAGAGGAGTGAGGGAACCATAGGGACGATGATACAGGGCCCATGGCTCCCACTATGGAAACCCACAGTGAAGGTGAGTCTTAGGGTAGTCATCTTTATCACAATCTGAGTGTCACTGAAGCTCCATTTCATTGATAAGAAAAATGAGGCAAACACATAATCTGATCTCTATTATGTTGCCTAGAACCAGAAGCACCAAGAGCCCATCTGTGTATTTTTCACTAGACAATGAGACTCCTGGACATTCTAGAGAAAGTCAGATATGTATGTGCCATGTAAGTATAGCTAAACAAACAAAACCAATGATGAAATTAAAAAAAAATTTTTTTTAACGTTATTTATTTTTGAGACAGAGAGAGAGCATGAACAGGGGAGGGGCAGAGAGAGAGGGAGACACAGAATCCGAAACAGGCTCCAGGCTCCGACTGGTCAGCACAGAGCCTGACGCGGTGCTCGAACTCACGGACCGTGAGATCATGACCTGAGCCGAAGTCGGACGCTTAACCGACCGAGCCACCCAGGTGCCCCAATGATGAATTTTTAAGAGAGTGATTATAGGTCTTTTAGGTGAATTTCCAAACTACAGCTTTTCATTGCTTGCCCCAAATGTATCTTTTAGTGTGTCCATTAGAATGAATACAGGGCAGAAATTAGTAAATCGTTTCTTATCTTTCTGTATTTCAGGAATACAAAAAGTGTACTTTGAACAGCCACTATTGGAGACAAGAAAGCCACTTCTCAAGGTAGGATCTGTGCAATATTAAAATTATCTTACGTTTTTGTGGCTAGAATTACTGTACTTGGTTATAAGAATGGGACAAACTAGAATAAAGATCATTAGGCCATCCCAGTAGATTTGGGAAGTATTTGCAAAATGTCCTTTAAGATATGTTTCGTCTATAATAGACTTACATCTTGAAGGAAGAGTAGGCAGTTTAGCTGATTTGCTTTATTCTCATCCATGGTTTTGATGATCAGACTAAGAAGAAACAGAGGGAAAAGCTAATTAGAGGCCTTTGGGGTTTGCTAATTCAGGCTGGAAAGTACCCAAACCTCCGCCAACTCTTTAATTTAAATTGCATGTTCTCCTTTTGTTATAAAATTTGATGTAAAGCTTTCCAAAATAAGGGAGGAACCCAAATGAAGTTTAAATAAAGTTCATGTAAGTTTTAACACTCCACTGCTGTACCTGTCAGATTCCCACCGATGAGATTTGAGGTTTGTTCCAAATTCAAAGTGGTGGGCTAGAGATAAATCCTGTCTACTTTCACACCTCCTATAAAAATAGAGAGTAATGGCTGGTTGATGATGGCTTTTTCCTTAAAAAAATTTTTTTTGAACTGATTGAATGCAAGCGTTCTTAGCACAATCAAAGCTGTACGTCCTTTTGAAAACTACAACAATTCCAAAGCACATGGAGAATTTTTGAAACAGTGGGACTCTGTAAGAAATTGTTTGGTAGATTGGTTCACTCACTCATTCTCTCATTCATTCATTAATTCATGGTAGTGTGATGAAATAGTTCAAAGTATAAACTTTGTAATCATCCATCCAAATTTCAGATTCCAACTTTGCTAAATATGGGGCCTTATTTAGAAAGAACAAAACTCTTTGAGCCTTTGTTTCGTGGGTGGTAAAATGGAGATAATTATAGTAATACCTACTTCATATTTTGTTTAGCAGATGGAGTGAGTTCCAAGCATAAAATTAGTGCTCAATAAACAAAAACTTAAAAAGTCCATCCATCTACCCATCCATCTATGTATCCATCCATCCATCCACCCATCTGTCTATCCACCCATCTGTCCATCCATCCATCCATCCATCCATCCATCCATCCATTTATCCATTCACCCATTCATCCACCCATCCTCATATCTGTCAAGTATTTCCTGAAAACCTCCCATGAGCCTGACCTTGATCTTGGTACTTGGAATATGGTTCTTGATGTTCAGTTCTTTCAGTCTGTTTGTATACAGACAATTATAATTCAGCATGCTTAGTGGTGTGACAAACATTAAGTATAGAGAAAGCTCGTCTAATTCACCTGGGGAAGATAGTGTTGACCTCCTCTCTCCTCCTCAGGGAAGAGAGACTTACAAGCTGTTCAGAAGAGCACACAGGATTAGAGATGGGGACTTATTTTGGATTAATACAAGGGAGGTCTTTCTGGCAGAGATGCTGGGAGATGGAATAGGAGGCCATGGGAAGCAGTGGTTCTTGTCACTAGAAGAGGAATCTAGTAAAAGCTGGGAGATCAGAGATGTTCAAGAGGGGCCTCCAGCACTTGAATAAGAGATTGAGTAGATGGCTTTTCAAATACATTAGAATTCTGAGAATGTATGGTTCTTAAGGGATATAGAAGTGCTTAGATGAGCTTCTCTGGGGTGGCTAAATCAGAATGAGGTATGGCCAGTCTGGGCAATGCGTTGCTTTGGTAATCCAGGATGACCATGATGGTGACATGTTCACGCTGTGATATAAGTACTTTTAATTTATTTTTACTTTGAAAAATAAGATCCATGAATGCATTTTAATCATAGAAAAATTAAAGTGCTTTCAAAGCATAGAGAATAAAAGTAAAGTCTTTTTTCTTTTCCCTTTGCTCTTCTTTCTGCCTTATGCACCATTTCACAGGGCTCCCCAGCTAATTCCTGCCACAGAGATGGGGACTTTACCTTTCATTATCTATTCTTCCATACTTGTTTTCATTAATTTCTGTGCCTACATTTGTAAATATACACACATTTAGTTTTTCAAGAACCATGAGTATATTCATTCTATAAATACTATCCATTAGTGTTTTTCATTCAGCACTAATTGTAGTGATACATAGAAATGTGCATAGGATGATAAATATAAATGTTCCTCATTTTATTTTATTTATTTTCTTAAAGTGTTCATTTATTTTGAGAGAGACAGAGACAGTGTGAGTGGGGGAGGGGCAGAGAGAGAGAGGGAGACAGAGAATCCCAAGCAGGCTCTGCACTGTCTCAGCATGGAGCCTGATGTGGGGCTCAAACTCAGGAAACCGTGAGATCATGACCTGAGCTGAAACCAAGGGTTGGATGATTAACTGACCGAGCCACCCAGGTACCCCTAAATGTTCTTCATTTTTTGTTGTTCTTGTTGTTCTTCATTTTAAAAGGTAGTTTCTTCTCAAGGCTGCACTGCATTCCATAGTGTAGCTGTAACATGACTGTAACATGACTTATAAGTATTTCCATTGTTTTTATCTTATTGCTGTTGTAAATGATGCTGCAGCAAACATCCTTATGTATACATTTATGTGCCCAAGTGAAAGTATTTTGGTAGGATGGATTTTACAGATTCTCTGAGGTTGAATTACTCATCTTACAGGATCGACCTTGTAAATTCTGATGAATAATGTCAAGCACTCTTGCAGAATATTGAAGTAGTTTATATTTTCACCAACAGTGAAAGAAAGTGACCTTTTCTCGGGTGCCTGGGTGGCTCAGTCGGTTAAGAGTCCGACTCTTGGTTTCGGCTCAGGTCATGATCTCACGGTGTGTGAGTTCGAGCCCCTCATCAGGCTTCGTGCTGACAGTGCAGAGCCTGCTTGGGATTCTCTCTCTCTCTCCCTCTCTCTCTGCCCCTCCCTCCCTAACTCTCTCTGTCTCTCAAAAAAAAAAATAAATAAAACTTAAAAAAAAAGGAAGTGACCTTTTCTTTGCAATATTTGTGAAAATAATATTGAAGAAAACCAGAATATGTCACCCCAAAATATGCCCCTTTGACATAAAAATTTGTTTGAGCTGAAGGCAATTAAAAAGGAGCAAAGCTCCCCTTTGTGTAGAGGCAAGATATAAACTCTCCTTTTACTGGAGACAGGTTCTTATCAGTCCAGAAAGGGCACCAGAGGAATCTGCAAACAAACTTTACTTCATTCGTTTCCTCCCACATATTCACCATCCCACAGTTTGTCATTGGGGAAGCCTAAAACTTGGACCTATCATTTCCCTACACATTATTGTTTTTAGTTGAAGAGGCTATATATGCTGAAATCCTGGGCTGCCTCTTTGAGTTCTTCTAAGTTCCTCCCAGGAGATGTGCACTGCATGAGTTAATAAATGTTTTTCTCTTGTTGATTGGTCACTTTGTTAAAGAGCCCCAGCTTAAAAACTTAAGATGGGTGGAGCTGAAGTTTTGCCTCCCCTACGGTATATTAATCTTTTATTTTTTTGGTCCATCTATTAGGTAAAAAGAGTTTCTAATTGTTTGAATTTAAATTTGTATGATTACTAATAAGGCTGATTATCTTTTACTGTATTAGCTGGCAGTTGGTACACCTGTTAATTACCTCTTCGGATAGTTTGCCTATAAGTACGCATGAGAAACACTTTATTATGGATATTCATTTCTTGTGTGTGTATACATATATGGCAAATACTTTAGTACAATGAATTATTTTATGAGTATATTTTAGTCTTTTCCTCTGGTTTCTGGATTTCAAATGTTGATTTTTGACATGTGCAATAACTGTTGTGTCGTTGTTGAACTATGAAGTCAATACATGCGCGAGGAAATATAACACATCATGATTTTCTTTGTTTTTAATCTCCTTTTCTACCACTTTCCTTCATACTCTGTACTTTTAAGCCGCAGGGCACGACAAGCCTTCCACAAATGCTATGATTTATGAATGTCTGTGCCTGGAAATAGCACAGGCTATTTTCCCCTCAGGAATATCTTTCTTATATCCCACACTGGGTACTTCTACTCATCCCTTCGGACCCCAGTCCCATGGCACTTCTTTTGGTGAAAACCACCATAGCTACTCTGGGAAACGAGGAAGAGAAATAATCCCCTCGTTTGGTTGCTAGGGTTACATGACAGAAAACAGGTAAAGTAGGAGACTGGGGTCATGGAAGTTTCAGTAATTGTGTGTTGCCTCTCAGAGGAGTAGTGCTATTGCACTGAAACTGTATCATTGCTTATGTAAGTTGCCGAATTTTCTGCTTCCTTGTGAATTCCTGGTGTAGCGAGTTATAATTCTCTTCTTCAGCCTGTCATGGGTATTCAATATGTGCTCAAAGATTTCTCACTGAGATTGGTATGGGGTGGCCACATTGGTATATATGGTCTTTGAAAAATAATGCATTTCCCCTCCTTTTTTCTCTTTTCTCAAATATGAGCTGCTATCATATTTAGAGAAAACATTTTGGGCAATTATAGTATTTTCTTATTCTCAAGCACCGGGAAATCTCTGTTACCATTGCTTCCTTTACTTAATTCCTCTTCTGTGTTTTTGCCTAAGTGTCAGATTTTGGAGTGTGTGCACTTTTATGAGTTGCTTCAAACATTTCATAAGTATAGTATACCTTTTAAGTATATAAATTGAAAGATGGGTATTCCCTGATGGTTTCTGTCTATATTATCATTTATTTATATCTCAGATAATTTCATTAAGGTGTCTGTTACTTGGAGAACAAATAATAGCAAAAATATAAAATGGAAATTGAAAATTAACCCCCCCCCCCCCCCCCCAAATCACAGTTCCAAAGGCATGGTGATACCACAAGCATGCATACTTCATGGGATATTGTATTTGAAATAATTGAACTTCTGATCTGGTTCTGAGCTTTTCTGCAGCTAGGGTGAAAAAGAGAAACAAGATTACTTACAAAATGTTTATTGTTTTAAACTATCCCTTGTACTGATCCTGTCTTTAAATGCCTGTTCCTACCGACAAATCCACACTGCCTGCAGACATTTAATCTCAGCTTGTTTGCTGTGTTTTGGCTACATACCGTCAACCAGATTGAAAGCTTCTCAAGGGTAAGGACCTGCCTTCCCTTTTTTGGAATCCCCCAGGGTAAGTGATTAGCAATCTGATGTTGAAGGATTAGTGTTAAAATGGCAAAATGTGGCAATGTCCCAGAGTGTGTGATTTCAGGAGGAGATGGGGGTTAGGGAGGAGCAGAGTGCTGCATCCGAATCGGGTCTGTGTGACCCCATAGCATGTATTTCTAACCACTTCTTGAGCTAGCTCTGTGGTGTCCCCATAGCTTGACTCATGTCAGTCCGTCAGAATGGAGAAGGTTCCAGAGCTTGGTTTTAGACTATGCTGTTGTTGTTGTTTTTTTTAATTGCAACACTGGTCTTTTTGCTTTAGGTTTTAGTGCCGAAAGAGTAGGTCAACTCATCCATGGTCGCTGTCTGTGAGTTTACCTGACAACCCGAGTTGCTACAGTTGCAGCCATTGGATAAGGCAGAGGATTTTCCTTCATGCTGCCTTTCTTCCCTCTAAGATTTTTTCTATGAAAATGCCATGTGGTCTCAATCAGTTTTTCTCCTTTGCACCTTTGGTTTAATAGGCTTCTGGCATTTGGGTGTGCCTGAAACACTGGCCTTTTTTCAACATTAAAAAACATGTATGTAAAATATAAAAAGAAATAAAGACAGAATTAATATCCTGCATTTTTGAGACACAGTGACTAATTAGAATGACACAGGCCTATGGAGGATTTACTGTAGCTAATCTTTAGCAGGTGTGTTTGCTGCCAGATGACAACATCTTTCTCAGAAGGAAGGTAGGATCAAAATGTGCTGGAATATCAGCAAAATAGACCTAAGTGATGCAAGCCGTCACACAATGGAGACATCCTAGTCCTTCACGGTCCGAGATAGAAATTATTAGGCACCTATAGCTATTGACATTTAAATGATTAAAATTAAATAGAATAAAAAATTCAGTTTCTCACCCTAGCTACATTCTAAGTACTTATTTGTCAAATACAGACTGTGGGGGCAGCGCAGATACAGACCATTTCTGTCCCTGTGGAACATTCTATTGGACAGCAAGAACCAGATTGAAATAGGTAAGGAATGTGGGGATGGTGAGACAGAATGCGGTAAGAATTCTACGTCTGCCACTTAAGAGCTGGGTGGCCACACACATGATTTAATCTCACTCTGCCCTGTATCTCTCTTTATAAAATGAAGAAAATACTGCTTGGTGCGTAGGGATTCAGTGATAGCCATATACTTGCTACATTTAGCAGTGTTTCCTCTTCTGAGAGACCTCCCCCAATGAACCTGTCAAATGTGGCCACCACCTGTTATTCTTCAACAACAGCAGAGCATGCTACCTCAAAACATACCACTCTGGTATATCGATTATGTTGAGTGTAGGCACTTAACAAACAGCCAGTGCAGGCACAGGTTTTCTCTGAACTCTGCTCATCTACCTACAGACAGATCCTCCAAAGGATCTTGATTGTTACAAATCCTCTCTCTAGGAGGTTCATCAACCAGGGAAGGTTGACTGATAGGAGAGGAGTTTAGAAGTCAACACCACACCCAAACTTTGACAGAAACTGTCATACCTCCCATCTATTCTAAGGCCCCATTTATCTTTCCTAAACATTGTTACTTCTCCTCTAAAAAGTTTATATCCTGCTCTCCTTTCCCCATGAAGATGGTATTTAAGTCTGAATTCTAAGCCACGTCAAGGAGTTAGTCCCTGGGTATTTCTCATGTATACTTTGATTTGCTTTTGTAAGTCTGTCTTTTATTACAGGGGTGTCAAATAAGAACTGACAAGGGTAGAGGGAAAATTCTTTTCCTCCCCTACACTACCCTATCCTTTTCATCAGAGGGCTTACCATTATCTGAACCGAGTGAGTCCTATCTCTCTCATCTGTCTGTCCATCTCACTGTTTATTGTATCTTGTCACCACTCCCCATAATGTGGTAGAGCCCCTCCCTGAGGAATGTGGTGGAAGTCTCCTCAGAACAAAGGAAGCAACATGGCTCAATCAGCTCCTATAATGTATGCATAGCTCTGACACGATTCTATAACTTGGACTGTGTCCAGTCAGACTATATGTCACCATATAGGGGAGACAAAAAAGTAGAAATTGTATAAAAGGCTACACCCCGCTGTGGTCAGGGCTCAGGTTTTTGGGTATGAACCCACTGAGCCTGTACCAGCACAATGAATGAAGTTGTTTCCTGGACAGAAAAGCCTCAGTGTCCTGTCTCCCTGTGCTAGAATCCTGCTACAATTTCACATACACACTGTGGTTTTTATGAAACTCCAACTAATTCTCCAATTCCTTGATACCAACTGGTATCTAATAATTTAATTCATTTCTGACACTAACTAGCTGGAGTAAATGCAGACCCCCACAAGTTAAGGGCTCAGTCCTATGAGGCTGTTCCTATTTCAGATGAGAGCTGAAAATTGGGTTCCCAGGCTACACACACTTCTGCCTGGCTGAGTACAAATTCAGGAGTTGCTGTGAGCTTCCCCTCAAGTTCAGTAATTCACAGAACTCAGGAAAGTGCTTTGCTTAATAATTACTGGCTTATTATAAAGGATATGACTTAGGAATAGCTAAATGGAGGAGATGCATAGGCTGTGCCAGCATTGACATGTTCGCCAACCCAGAAGCTCCCTTAGCTGCATCATTTCAGAATTTTTACTGAAACTTAATTATTGTAGGCACCATTGATTAAATCATTGGCTATTGGTGATTGAACTTGATCTTCAGCAACCCCCCCCCCCCCGCCCCCTCCACCTTATCCCTCAGGTATGGGCTGACATTTCTAACCTTCTAATCTTGTGGTTGGTTTTTTCTGGTGACCAACCCCAATCCTGAGTCACCTCCTTAGCATAAACTCAGTTATAGTCAAAAGGGAATCATTATGAATAACAACACAATCCTACCACTGAGGAAATCCAAGGGTTTTGGGAATTACATGCCAGGAACCAGGGACAAAGACCAAATATTATTTTTAATTATAATACACACAACATGGCAGAATGTAAACTTCATTAGGGGAGAAACTTTCTCTGCATTATGTACAGTCCCTAAGATAATATCTAGCACATAGTAGGAGATCAAGAACTATTTGTCAATATACTTAATAGCAAGTTTCTCATTATTTTTGATGAGGTTTTGGAGTGGTGGGGTTTCAGAGCTGATGGTCAAGAAAGAATTCTTGAGATGTGTTTGGTGCAAAAACATGATTTTATTAAAGCACAGGAATAGGACCCCTGGGCAGGAAAAGGTGCACTGGAGTTGTGAAGAGTGACTGGTTATATACTGTGGAGTTGGGGGAGGTAAAGGCAAGAAGGAGGCCTCTGGAAAGAGTTTGATATGCTAAAGTTGTCCCCCCCCCCCCCAGTAAGGCATTAACATTAGGACAGTGGGGGGTTCCAGGAGAAAAGGTATACTCTGTATTCACCTCAAGTATTTGTAAATGGGCTGCAGGTTATAAGGACATTTAATTTTACCTCCCATTTCCTTCTTGCATTTGTTCCCTGCATCACTGTGGAGCAGAGCGTGATATTAGGGGCTCCAGGAAACGGAGTCTGTAGGTTTCTGGAGATTAGGCTATTGATAAGACTGCTTTTTTCTTATAATTTACTAAGATATTTGTAAACTGATGGAGACTTGTGTCCTGCATGACTGTGATCTCTGTCAATTAACCATATGTTTTCTTTCCTTTCCTTTGTTCTTGGGCAGCCAGGAGGGCCTGAGGAATATCACACACATCCCACCTGGGGGGGTTGTTAGCTTGTGCTTTGCTCTCGTCTTGCCTTATGCTCCTTCGTCAGTTTGGTTGAGGAGCAATGCAATACAGTAATTAATGGTCATGATGCTAATGAAAGTAATAATTGTTGTAATAGTAGCCACCATTTATTGAATATTTTCTATATGCCAAGAACTTCCTAAGTGCTTTAAATACATTATAACATTTGATCCTCACAGGAAACCTATGAAGTAGGTAATACTGATGTGAAAAACAAAGTGATGTGGAAATGGCAGATAAAACTAAATTTCGTTATAACCTGCAGCTCATTGACAAATACTTGCGGTCAGCAGAGTAAAACATTTTTCTGGGAACCCTCAGCTGTTTTAATGTTAAAGCTTTGCTAGAGGGAAAAACAACCTGAGCCTGACAATAGCTAAGGCCTCCAGTATCCCGTGAGTCTTCTTTAGCATATGAAAATCCTTCTTTAGCATATGAAACTTCCCCTTGTCTTTACCTCCCCGACCTCCTTGTCTGTAACCAGTCACTCTTCCAGTGCAACTCTTCCTGTCTATGGGTCCTGTCCCTGTGCTTTAATAAAATCACTTTTTTGCACCAAGACATCTCAAGAATTCTTTCTTGGCTGTCAGTTCCAAATCTCCATTACTCTGAAACCCCATCAATACTATTATCATTAACAATGAAGAAATTGAGCCTCAGAGACATGAAAAACTTACAAAAAGTCCCCTATAAGTAGTAGAGTCAAGATTCAAACCCTTATCTGGGTGTTTAATTACTTTATCTCACTAATACGTATAATTAGAAGAAAATATTTATTCTATAGAGTCAGGAATTTTTTCCCCCTCAGATTGAGGTAGAACCTATAGCAGAATTCAGAAAATCTTCTCCACCTTGGATTCAGTTCCCTTTCAACTCCTGATTGTTAGGACTGCTGTTTTGACTTGCAGTTAGGCTCCTGGGGTTATAAACTAGGCTCTTCTTTCTATGGCATGCTTTTGCCTACCCGGGCCCAGGGATCAAGACATAATCATCATATAAATTATTTGACTTCCCAAACTGTCTCTAGACTTTCAGTCTTCCAAATCATTTCATTTGTGGCACAATGAAGCTGAAGAGTCATGTAAGATGCAAGTGACTGCATCTCTGTGAGAAAGGGCAGTGGGCACCGGAGACATCCAGTGGTGCAGGCAGTGTCCTAGTGATGAGGCAGCTTGGGACAAGCTGAGGGCAAAATACAGGCTGGCACACCCCTCCCCAGGATGAATGTGTGTGATATTCCTCGGACACTCCTGGCTACCCAAGAACAAAGGAAAGGGGTTTAAGTGCTTGCCATCGTAATGTGGGAAACTAAGGCAAATGAAAAATTAAATTCCCTTGCTGCCTATAGCCCATTGACAAGTCCTTGAGACTGGCAGAGTGACCTCCCTCTAGGATCCCAGCTGCCTCAAGGATGACACTTTCCTGGGGGCAGAAGAGAACCTTAGCTTAACATTATCCCAACCTTGAGGATCCTGTAAGTCAACTTCCTTTATCTCAACTGCTCCAAGATATATGCTGGCAATCATACTCCAAGCTTACGGCCCCCTGATGTGCATCTGAGGGTCTCATAACTGAGGTTTTATTAAATGGTAATAAATGGCATTTCCCTAGCAACACCTAGCCCCTCAAGGTCCTGGGAACCTTGCTTCAAAGATACTTCAGAGACTTACTCTATCACTGACCACCTTCCAACCTGAAAGTACATAATGAGTTACCCATCATGACCCCAGTGCAGTGCTTCCTGCCCATGGGTCCTATCCCCATGCTTTAATAAAATCATCTTTTTTGCACCAAAGACATCTTCAAGAATTCTTTCTTGGCTTTCAGCTCCACCCCACCATCACCCCAAAACTTCATCACTAGGAAATGTTAAAGGATGAGAACAGAATGTGGGAAACACCCAGGCCATTGTGGTACAGGTAGGTGGGGCTGAGCCCCCTTTAAACCTTTCTTGTGAGTGCCCCCCACCAACCCAACGAAGAACCTTCCACAAAATTGAAGACTGTACCTCGTGCCATCAGAGTTGACTCACAAGGCTCTTTGAACAGCACAGCATGAGGAATGGGACTTACAATTACTGGACTGGCAAAGGCTGCTGCTAATTACCTGTTAGGTGTGACCTTGGAGTATAGCTGGGGCCAGTGCCAGTCCCATAATTTCTGGAAGTAGGTTTTGGCAGAGACTTGTTCTTTCTGAATCTCCTTGGGCTGTGCAGTCTCTGCTTGGAGAAGCATTGGGGTTTGGTGGAAAGGACTTTCACTATATATTTCCTTGAATGGGTAGGTTTAGGGAGCTAGAGAGGAGAAAAGCATCTATATTGATGGGGAAGACCTTTCATTATGGAGTCAAGGCTATTCAAACAAAAAATTTTTAATGGAAATTTTTATGGTTTAATTTTTTTCTTAGAAATAATATAATAAAAAGAATGTATTGTTTAGGAATTGCTGTGTACCACATACTGTTCAAAATGATTTAAATATATTAACCCAATTAAATCTTAACAGCCCTATTAGGTAGTTGGTATTATTCCCATTTCACAGATAAGGGAACAGGCACAGAGGTTAGGTAACAATTTATATTAATTTGTTAAAAAGTTTTATTTATTTATTTTGAAAGAGAGAGAGAGCATGTGTGTGGCCAACTGAGCCATTCAGGCACCCTAGAAGAAAGGCTTCCCCGATCAGGAATTATTTTAATTTTAATGATTAGCCACCTTTCAACATAACATTTACATTTCCTAATTTGTTCATAAGTCACCAAGGCAGATAATAGTCTCTCTTGTTCTTACCCTCTTTATTATGCCTTGAGTCCCAAATCAATCCTATTGATTTCTTCACAGAGATGATAGTGGCATTTTGGGCTGGACTACTTTTCATTTCATGGGATCATTTTGAGGTAAGGGCCACTGAGAAACAGCAAATGCAGGAAAAGCCCTTTATTTCCCACTAACTGCTTAAAATAGAGTATAATTTTCCCCTCTTTTAAAGGAAATGTACATTCATAAAGGAACTTTCCATTTGTTAAAACGTCTCCATTTTTGGAAGAGATCTACACCCTGGAGGCAACTCTTATCACCTGGGAGACTCTCACCTGCATAGCAAGACAGTTCTATTTACCAAACCTTTCCTCCCTTTAACTTCCCATGACTTGCCTCCCCCTCTCAGAAGCCCCAAACCCATTTTCCTTTGTTTAGCCTAAGATGGTAAAAAGCATCTTGAGCCACATCTTTCTTTGTGAACTCCTGTGTGTACTGTTAAAAAATAAAATTTAAAAATTTAAAGATCTTACTGACTTTATTCAATGATTCATGAGACAGGCAGCATCACATTTAGCAAATAGAATGAAGCTTTAAAGAGTATGGGCAAGAGGAGGCAGCAAAGTGCTGATTGTTTCAGGCGAGGCCACCTTTCTTTGGGGGATTACCTCATAGTATGGACCAGGTAATTCCACAGTGACTGGTTAAGATTACATTCCTGGGAGAAGCTGAAATTGCAATTAGGTTAGGTATTAAGTCTTGCTTTATTGAAATGGGGTTAACACAAGTGACTCCATTTTGGATGTGTTGTTTTCTTTTTTTTAAACAGTATGTGCATATTTAAAACTTTTTTTTCCTTGTTAACCTGTCTTTTTTCAGTTCAGTTCATGGACCCCTGCATTGAACCTAGGAGGGTAGTAGGAAAATCATTTTTCCTCCCCTCCCCTACCTGCTGTAGGGCATTTATAGTACATGGCATGCACCATCTGTATGCTAATAGTACATTTTTCTGGTTTTTAATGATAACCAGCCCTCTTCCTACCTTTCCAAAACTCCTCCCAGTGGGGTAATTTCACCTCTAGTTGAGAAACAATAAGGCATTTTCTATGCATTTACTTTCTGGACATGTTCTTTAGTTGTTTTTAAACATTTTAAATTGTTAGCAACAGGATAATCGTTTCAGTTCTCTTTTTTGGCAGGTGTGGGTAGAGGTCATCATTGTGTCTTATCTGAAAAATTCTTTTGTTTTGAATTTAGTTTCTGGAGCCGCTGTTGTCAGCCTTAGCTTCAAGGATTGGGCTCCATGAAAAAACTGAAAAAGTGTTTACAACTAGAGTCAATTTACTACTCTCACTATTTATACTTAGAACTACTAACTAAATCCCTTCCTTTTCTCCAAATTTTGGCTATACCCAACTTCAACTTCCATGTCTTGTCTTTTTTTTTTTAAATTTTTTAAATGTTTATTATTTATTTTTGAGAGAGAGAGAGAGAGACAGAGCATGAGCAGGGGAGGGGCAGAGAGAGAGGGAGACACAGAATCTGAAGCAGGTTCCAGGCTCTGAGCTGTCAGCACAGAGCCTGACATGGGGCTGAAACTCACAAACCGTGAGATCATGACCTGATCCGAAGCCAGACGCTTAACCCACTGAACCACCCAGGTGCCCCAACCATGTCTTGTCTTTTATGGAATTTTCATTCTTACTGATTGTATTTAATAATTGGATTTTGATGACTATGTTTGATGACTATGTTTGATTTCTGGGTTAGCTCATCTCTCTGTTCTTGAAGCCACCATGTCATTTCCTGTTCTAAGACCCTGATTCTGTAACTGTGTCCCAACTTTGGCCTTTGAATTGGGGTGTTCATCTTTGGAATATAGACCCCTAAAGGAACCTCTTGGATGCTCCAAGCCTTCATCTAAATAGAACCAGTACAGACTCAACCCTGCTTTTAGGTGCAGCCTCATGAATTGCCTTTGTTAAAGAAGAGAGAGCCTAGTGGCTCATATCAGCATCCCACTAGGCATTTTTTTTTATGTTGATAGAATTTACTTCCTAACCAGAGGTGCATGCAGTAATTCCTCGTTTCTTTTTATATTTTAAATTGCAGATGTGAAGGAAAGTCCCATTGGGAAATTATCAGCTGCCCCATATTTTCTCCATGTAAACCATGCATTTCCTTATTTTGATTTTTCTTCACTTACCTTCTAGGTGTGGTTGTCTTAGAATCATAGAATGTCAGGGTTAAAGCAGCTCAGCCATCACCTAATTCATTACCCCTTCAGTTGCTGAATCCTAGCATTTTCATTTGATTCTTATTTTATATCACATCTCTGCTGAAATTCCCCTTATATTCATGCATGTGCTCTAACTTTTCCATTATATTCTTTAACATATCAGTGGTAGTTATTTTAAAATTTGGGCCTTATAGTTCCAACATCTGAGTCATCTGAGTCTGGTTCTGTTGATTGCTTTATCTCTTGACAGTGGTGTTTTTTTTTTTTCCTTCTTTTCTTGTTATTGTTGTTGTTTGTTAGTTTATTTTTGTTTTTAATGTGTTTCCTAATTTTGATTCATTGCTGCACACCATGTGAGAAGTACAGAGACTGAGATAAATAACATTTATGCTCAGAAATGAGTATGCCCTTTTTTCTGTATGGCTGTTATTAGGTATGGGGTTGAGCTGGTCTCATCAAGGTGTAAGCTAAATTTGAGTTTGTGTTGCTACTGTTAACCTTTAGTGCTCCAGAACTTCAAATTATTCCAGTAATTAAATTATCCAGTAACTAAACACTGCCATTACCTGTGCTTGGAATAGGACTGAGGGGCTAAAAGAAACATTTTTTTTCCTGAGAAGTACTTTGACCAGAGTTTTATAAATTGTAGAAAAAAAATTATGATACATTTGCACACTGGTTTCCTGAAAATAGATTGTTTTGATTTTATCGCCCTTCTAAAAAATGTCTGTTTACATTGACATTTATGGTTACAGCCTTGATACACAGCCAAACCACACATCTAGATTTGGAGTAATGAGCATGGGGTTATAAAGATGGGTCATCTGATAGGAGAGTAAATTAAACACTGACTCTGTGGCCGGTTGATTTGCACTAAATGAATGAGAAAAGTAACCAGTTATAGGTTGTTTTCCCTATATTTTATATAAAACTCCTCTTTTCTTCCCTTAAATTTGATTCTTTTGGCTACCAGCCCAGCATAAACTGTTGTCAGGGCCTCTCTGAGCCAGTGATTCTTAGCTCTGAATTGTACTCTTCATCTTCAGGACATCCTTATGCTGAAACTCGTGGGATTATTGAATTATAAAAGTGACCTGCAGGGTAATTGAGGATTTTTCGTAAAAGGGTAAGCAGGAGTTCTTATGTAGGTTTCATAGATTTTTTGGGGGGAGTCAGGAGACCATGGGTTATCTTTGGAGAGTCTACAAGACTCCCAAGATTGTGTGTAAAACTAATACATATTATGTGCTAGGCATTTCACCAAGCCCCCTACATGCATTGTCTCATTATTTGATATTTCAACACTGCACAGCAAGTGTTATTCTCTCAGTTTGACAAATGAGGAAACTGTGGCTAGGAGAATAAAGACTTTTATAAGATCTTATTACTGGTAAGAGGCAGAACAGAATTTGAACGCAGGCTTGTTTGAATATAAATCTTTGTTCTTAAAGCTTGGGAAGTAAAGCCATAGACAACAAATTTGTAAACAGATCTCCATTCTTTCCCCTGCTCCCAATAAAAATATAATTCCTGATATTAGTCTTGGTGATGCCTTAGTTTCTTTCATATACTCCCCACTGCCTCCATTGCATCAATTGTGACATTGATTAGAACTTTTTAGCCATAAAAGTGACTACAGGTCTGATAAGTACTAATTAAATAGAAGTGTAGCTAAAGATGTTTTCTAAGAAGAGAAGGTGGTGGTTGTTTTGTGAAAAGATCAGAGAAAACCTCTATAAGGAATAGGAATTGGCATTTATCACAAATTGTTATGTGGGTGTGAGGTTATGTGTACCAACACATCTGTTTCCTTCATAGTACAACAGTGGGCTCACTGGCAGTAGTAATACATTGACCTTCTAAATATCCTGAATCTAGTAAAAAAAATGCCTGGCATACATAAGTAAGCAGAGTGATGGAGTTGTAATTTGAGGAAGATATTGCACCAAGGACTTTTAACACCATAGGCAAAAAATATTTTGGAAAAAATAGCAGAAGTATTTTAGTATATAATTTGAGAGAGGAAAAAAATCAAAGGATGATTACCATTTGAGTATATGGCCATTCACCATTCACTGGTATTTTCTCTAAGAGAATTCGGTAGATTCATAGGTTCATAGCTATTTGAGATCACTCCAGTTTTAGTGGATTTCAACTCCACTCTTGATAAATACAAGCACTTCTTAGTGTTAGGACTCTGAAATTGTAAGTCTAGCTTTGCCCTTATGGGAATCTCTTAATCTCAGTTATGATGACAGTGTACAGCAGGTATAATTCCTTAGTGGATTTATAGATTCTCCCAATGTCATTGAGATTCTATTTTCTTAGGTTATGATATGCACTCCATTCAGACTGACACATTCCTTGGATCTGATGTTCAGCATATTCTTGGACCTTTTAGCTAAGTCTTCCTGGAGAGTTGGCAAGAAGTCTGGTGAACATTCATTTTTAAGTCCTACAAAGGGAAATTTAGTTTAATTGAAACCCCTTTGGCGCTGTCTCAAGTTAGAGCAATAACTTTTAGGAATAGTCTCGGCCTGTCAAAATATTGAAAAAAAAAACAGAATGATTTCTCTTGGTTCACTTCAGAGGTTACCAAAAACTACTACTGATATTTTAAACATATAATCGTTTAGAAAACATCTTTATGCTGTCCGAAGTAAAATAAAGAGATCTTTTAAAATATTTTGGTTTAATGTGTATGTTGTGTTTTTTTTGTTTTAAATGTAGGAAGCAGTTTTGTGGAAAGGACTTAGCATTTTTTTTTTAGTTTTGATTTTTTAAAAAATTGTATTTATTTTGAGAGAGACAGAGAGAGCGAGTGGGGCAGGTGCAGGGGTGGAGGGAGAGAATCCAAAGCAGGCCCTGCACCATCAGCGTGGAGCCCAATGTGGGGCTTGAACCCACGAACCATGAGGTCATGACCTGAAATGAGATCAAGAATCGGGCACTTAACCAACTGACCCACCCAGGATCCCCATCTTATCATTTGTCATTATTTATTTTATTTGGAATTGGCTCTGGGTAATTTATTATAAGGTAATGTCCCTTCTGGGTATACTACCTAAAAATTTTTTTGTGTTTATTTTTTAGTTTCATTTTGATGTCATTTTAAAACAAAATTTTGCTCTTTTATATTAAGGGGGTGGACTTTGTTTTTTTTTTTTTTAATATGAAATTTATTGACAAATTGGTTTCCATACAACACCCAGTGCTCATCCCAAAAGGTGCCCTCCTCAATACCCATCCCCCACCCTCTCCCCCCTCCCACCCCCCATCAACCCTCAGTTTGTTCTCAGTTTTTAACAGTCTCTTATGCTTTGGCTCTCTCGCACTCTAACCTCTTTTTTTTTTTTTTTTTCTCTTCCCCTCCCCCATGGGTTCCTGTTAAGTTTCTCAGGATCCACATAAGAGTGAAACCATATGGTATCTGTCTTTCTCTGTATGGCTTATTTCACTTAGCATCACACTCTCCAGTTCCATCCACGTTGCTACAAAAGGCCATATTTCATTTTTTCTCATTGCCACATAGTATTCCATTGTGTATATAAACCACAATTTCTTTATCCATTCATCAGTTGATGGACATTTAGGCTCTTTCCATAATTTGGCTATTGTTGAGAGTGCTGCTATGAACATTGGGGTACAAGTGGCCCTATGCATCAGTACTCCTGTATCCCTTGGATAAATTCCTAGCAGTGCTATTGCTGGGTCATAGGGTAGGTCTATTTTTAATTTTCTGAGGAACCTCCACACTGCTTTCCAGAGTGGCTGCACCAATTTGCATTCCCACCAACAGTGCAAGAGGGTTCCTGTTTCTCCACATCCTCTCCAGCATCTATAGTCTCCTGATTTGTTCATTTTGGCCACTCTGACTGGCGTGAGGTGATACCTGAGTGTGGTTTTGATTTGTATCCAAGGGGGTGGACTTTGGAAGCAAAAATAACTGGGTTTGGGGGCAGAAAACTTGAGACTTTGAATCAGCCATCTAACACCTGAATGTCTATTTCCCCATCTGCAAAATGGGAATAAGAATTCTTCCACTTCTAATTTTATAGAATCCTTCTCAAGGTGAAATGAAAAATTTATGACATAATTGCTTTGTAAACAAATAAAATGATATGTGTGTATTGTTTCCATCTGTCAAATAGAAAAAAAAATAATACCTATTGATGGAGTTTGTTATGGGGATTAAATAATTCATACATGTACATAATAAACATTCAACAGATGTTAGTATTATTATTAATACAATTATTATCATTCTAATAATTCATTGTTAAGCTTGTATTCCAGAGGTTCAGTCTTGAACCTAATGCATCTGAACAAAGATAGGGCATCATGAAACCAGAACCAAACCTGGCTAAGAATTAGAAACAAAAACAAGACAAACAACAACAACAACAACAACAACAACAACAACAGAGTCACAAAAGTAAAAAAGAAACGACAAAAATACATTTGTCATGTTTTGTATACTGGTTTGTGTCCCCTCAAACTCCATCTGTTGAAATCCTAACTCCCAAGGTGATGGTATGAGGAGGTGGGGCTTTTGGAGGTGATTAGGTTGCGAGGACAGAGTCTCAGAAATGGGATTAGTGCTCTTATAAAAGAGGTGCAGGAGAGATCCCTCAGCCTTTGCATCATGTGAGGACACTGTGAGGAGGTGCTGTTTGTGAACCGGAAAGCAGGTACTCGGCAGATGCCAGATTTGCTGGCACCGTGATCTCTGATTTCTCAGCCTCCAGAACTATGAGGAATACACTTGTATTGTTTATAAGTCACCCCGTCTACCATACTTCGTTAGAGTAGAATTAGACTAAGAGTAGTGCTTCTCAGGGATCATTTCAGGAGGAAAAAAATGTGTGTGGGCTTAAAATACTTACCAGGTGCCTTTTTGGGGCAATTACAGTTTAACTGGCTCCAATAGGTGAGTCCACTTGGACGTCTTGGTGAGACATCCAAAACTGTCAAGTTCAATTTTTCAAAACTTTAAAAAGATGACTTTTAGGCACACGTAAAATGAATGTGTATCTAATATTTTACGCAACTTATTAATTAATGAGGGAACTGGTAAGATGATAAACCTTGTTCAAAAGAAAATTGGAAAAAATGAAGATTTATATAGTCAAGTATTCAATGAAAATGGTGAAGTAAATTTAGTATACACTGGTTCATATCCTACAGAACAATGCAACTGATACCTTTGGTGTCATCTTTTCTAGCAGACAGAAATGTACACGTTAACATGGAACTTCACAGACTGAGCTCTAATTAAAAACTAAATAGCAAAGACAAATTAAGATGTCTTCTCATTGGTAATCAAACATTTCTTAGGTAAACCTGTTAAACAATGTTATGTTGAAAGAACATAGTATTTCTAAAGAACATCTTGTCTTATTTCCAAGTTTTAGATATTTAAAAAAATTTTTTAAATGTTTATTTTTGAGAGAAAGAGAGAGAGAGAGAGAGAGAGAGAGAGAGAGAGAGAGAGAGAGAGAGAGAAACAGAGACAGAGTGTGAGCAGGAGAGGGGCAGAGAGAGAGAGGAAGACACAGAATCCTAAGCAGGCTCCAGGCTCTGAGCTGTCAGCACAGAGCCCAACGCAGGGCTCAAACTCACGAACTGTGAGATCATGTCCTAAGCTGAAGTGAGATGCTTAACCAACTGAGCCACTCAGGTGCCCCTAGATATTTTTTTAAGTGATAAAAAGACATAGAGGGTTTTAAAGAGGGGAATGCCATGATATGATTTATGTTGCAAGAGAATTCCTGGGAGGATCTCTGCTTTGGGGTGATAGACTTCAGGAGACCAATAGAGGAAGCAGGAGGATCTTCCAGGAGGACATACTTTAGTTGAAATAAGAGGTTATTTTGTTGAGGACGACATTGGAAGTGGCCGTATTTGAAAAAGTTTTAAGGTGGTGACAACAGGATTTGCTCATGGGTTGGATGTAGTGTGTGAGAGAAAGTGAAGAATCATGTTGAATGCTAGGTTCTTTGGCTGAGTCCTAGGTGTGGAGTTGTGAGTAACACAAATAAATTCCCTGCCCATGTAGAACTAACAGTCTACTGAGCAATTTGTTTAAAAAAGCAAACACTATTTTAATCCCAAATTCAAAATTGTTTACAGTAAGTAAAGTTTTATGGAAAATACAAAAGGAAGAGAAGAGCCTATTTTAATAGGTGCTCAGGAGAAGGCAGGGAGATGAGAGGTGAGAAGGAGTTAGTTATGTAGAGTCAGGGAAGAACCTTCCAGAAAGAGGACATAGCTACATAAGGGCTCCTAAGAGAGAAAAGACTTGAGGTTTAGGAACTGAAAGAAGGCCTGCATGGTTAGACCACGTGGAGTGAGGTGGAGGGAGGACTGGTTTGGGTTAGAAAAGCAAGCATTCTAGAGCATTGCATGGAATATAAGAGCATGTTTTTTGTTTTTTGTTTTTCTTTTTTCCCCTCTTGGTACAATAGGAAATGGTAGTCCAGGTGAGAAATGATGGTTGTTTGGACTAGCAAGGTGGCTGTGGAAGTGGAGATGAATGAATAAATGTAGGAAATGGCGTGAAGGCAGAGTCCATCATTTGGATCTATTACTCAGTGGGGAGGTCACAAAGGGGATTCAGTGGGGGAAAAACCTTTGTTGAGCCCTGGATCTTTCACTAACTGTGGATATTACCTGTGGATAAAAGACTTCACCTTCTCTCCTTTCCACATTCTCCCTATGTGAGTCTAAGGTTGCAAGTCCTTAGGCAGTGAAAGAAGCACAACTAAGGAGAATTAATTGGCTCATGGATTCCAAGAAAACATTGAATAACACGACTTTAGAAGCACAGAAACTTCATCAGAGCCTCAGAAAATATTAGAATCAGGTGCTCAAAGATGCCACTGACTTGCATTTGTTTCTCTCTGGGTATCAACCTTATATTCTCTCAGGAAACCTCCCAAATTGTATATCTTAAAACTTCTGCCAGTCAGCAGAGACGGCTTTGGGGTGCCAAGTTCAAGATCTCAGGGAAAATCTCTGATGGGCCCAGCTTGGGCTGGTTGCTTACGGTGGGGATAATCTATGGGTAGAGGCATGAGGTCATGTGGACATATGGCAGCTTCCACGAAATAAGAGAACAGGGGGAGAGGGTAAAGGGGTGATGGTGTTACAGTTTTCACGTTTAATCTCTGTGTCATATACTAATTGATTAAGATATAAGATGGCTGCTGGGACACCTGGGTGGCTCAGTTGGTTGAGTGTCCGACTTGGGCTCAGGTCATGATCCCCTGGTCTGTGGGTTCGAGCCCCGTGTTGGGCTCTGTGCTAATACCTCAGAGCCTGGAGCCTGCTTTGGATTCTGTGTCTCCCTCTCTTTCTGCTCCTCTCCTGCTCATGCTCTCTCTCTGTCAAAAATAAATAAACATTAAAAAAATTACAAAAAAAAAGATACAAGATGGTTGCTGAAGTCTTTTCCAATCATAATCTGCAATTCTGTGAAATTTTACAGGAAAATGGCCAAGTAGCCAGTATTGTTCTGGTATCTATGAATTTTACGTAGTTATCTTCAGGCTTACCATTCTTTCTCAGCGATGAAAATAAAATAGTTTAACCTCTCTGGACAAAACAATGCTTTAATATTCTAATTTATTATACTTAAAAAAATCCATTCCCTATAGTGTTTGTATTTACTCAACACTGTCTATGCAAGTCTTGAGTAGTTCAGAACACACACACACACACACAAATGGCGTGGCTTTCACTTTTCTTTGTCTGGAAAGCTCTTGTTTCCAAATTTCCACAAGGTTTGCTTCCTTATCTTCTTTAGGTTTTTGTTCAGATGTCACTTTGGTAAAGTAATAACCCTCAAAGATGCTCAGTTCTATCTCTGGAAACTGGGAGTATGTTAGGTTACACAGCAAAGGGTAATGAAGGTTGCAGATGGAATTAAGCTCACAATCAGCTGACTTTAGCAGGAGTAGCCTGGGTTATCCAGGTGTATTACATAATCACAACCCCCTAAAGGTGGGGGCGGCGGTGGAGAGGAGAAAAGGGAGGCATGAGAGGCTCAGTCAGAAGGTGTGGGTACCTGAAGCTCCGAGAGCTGTAACGTGGCTGGTTTTGAAGATGGAAGAAGACCATGAGTTAAGAAACGTGGGTGGCCCCTAGAAGCTGGAGAAGGTAAAGAAACGGATTTGACTCCGGAGAAGAATGGAATTCTGCTGACACCTTTGAGTTTTGCTCAGTGAGACCTCGTGTTGGACTTCGGACCTGCTGAAGTGTAAGATAACATCTTTGTTATATTTCTTAGTATTGTAGCTACATCGTTGTAGATGAGTGGGTAGCAGGTGGGGTCTGCTTTTGGGTCCCCCGCTCGGCCGCGGGCAGCAGGGAAGGCTTGTGCCCCCCCCCCACCCTCGCTGGGCCTTGGGCAGCAGGGGCCTGTGGGCTGGTGTCTCCCCCCCACCCCCAGCCCGCGGGCAGCAGGGGTGCGTTGGGGGGGCCCTGTGGGTGGAGCTTTGGACTTAATTCTGTTGGCAAACTAAACACATAAAAGCAGGAATTAAAGCGGGAGAAGTGGGGTCACTCAGAAGGTCAATTACGTAGGTCACCTAGGACTTTATAAAAAGGGGGACTTCACCTGTGGGACAGCTGGTTCTTCAGAGTTGTGTGACTGGCAGTGTGTTGATTGGAAATGGATGTCTTTCAAGTGAGTGTTCTGCAGTCAAAAGCTTTTTGTTACCATCAAGCCAGTTGTCAGGCATTTTACGCTACAGCTTGCTCTCCAAGCCTAGTCTAGAGAGGAGTACGGGGTGTAAACAGATACCTGTCAGGTAGTTAGTTATATACAAAACTGGAGTATGCAGGCACTTGAGAACATAAGTAGTGGCTACATCAAGCCACGGGTTCAGGAAGGCCTCAGGTAAGGTCAGAGATCAGTAATAGAGACAGATCAGGACACTTAATAATAGAAACTTTATTCTGTATTTAGAGCTTCCTACTTGCCCTTACTTTCTTAAACTTTCTGCCTTCTTTTAAAACTACATACTTTAAGAGGTCATGGACCATATCTGTATCAGTTTAATATGCGAATCCCTTAAGCTTGCATAGCTCTTTAGAATTCATGAGTTTCATGTGTATCTTATTTAAGCATCAGAAAGACTGGACAAAATGTAGATCAGGTGTTTTTATCTTACAACTGCTGAAACCACAAAGGCTAAATGATCTGAGTAGCAGGATTATTGGTGTAACTCTTCAGTATTTATGCAGTGCTTTCCATATATGTATTCATCCTCCCACAATTTGGGGTAGGTAGGTAGGACTGCTGTTCTTGCACTGGCTTTGCTGATAAAGACATTAAGGAGTTAAGCCTAAGAGTTTGAAGTGACTGCCTGGGATCTTGTAACTGTGAAGAAACAAAACTGGATTCGAACTCTGGTCTTCCCATGCCACGTCCAGTCCATTTTTAATCTGTTGATTACGAGGAGCTATAAAGGGTGTAATTAGAAAAGAACCTCAGCTTTGTGGGGGAGTTAAACAGTCTTTGGCTCTTCTCCTTTCTGTAAATCTTTGGGTGAGTCACTTAACCTTCTGTCTCTGTATAAGTAAAAAGAGAATAATCTACATACGAAGCAATTGTGTGTAAAATGCCTAGTGCTCTGTTTGGTTCCCCAGTAGATGGTTCAGTGAAGAATTCTTAGGTTAATTCTAATACGTAGTTGGATTTACAGGTATGGAGTTGAGGCAAGTCCGGCCTGGATTTGGGAGACATGGGCATATTAAGGTCTAATGTATTGAAGGGAGTTTAATGAACAACCTATCTAGTTAAGACTAGAAGCATTGAAGCGCTTTGAAGCCTCCTGGGCACCTGTTTCAATTTCCTTGACCAAAAGGGACTAAACCTGACACCTGATCTTCTCCTCGAGGGAGTACTAGAAACCTATTTGGTCTGGCATTAACAAGAAAAAGGAAAATGTTGTGTGTAGGCTTGTCTCAAGGAATCTAAATGCAATCAGGCTTCAGGAATGAAAAAAACAGTTTTTCTCCACCTTTATCTCATTTCCTTCATATCTGCTGAGTTTTCTCCTTCTGAAGACCAGATTTCTCTTCTCTATTCCACATGCTTTCTCCTAGGTCAACATCCTATTGTTCCAGGCCACCTATGGAGACTTACTCAACACTGGTTGAGATTTTAATTCCTAGAAGACAAAAACTCATTGTCTTTGTCTGGGTCAAGTGTTCTCCTCTGATTGACTGAATTGATTAAGCTGCAGTTGGGAAGGAAGAACTGGGTGGTATAGATAGGACTGTTGGAGGACATGCTAGTGAGTGGGATGGGGTCCTGGAGGCTGGGGAGAGAACTCCAAAAGTTGTTCACAAAAGTATTTCACTCAGTCTCTTCTTAAGGTTCTAACCTGACCTCATGCAATGAAATAGACCATTGTTATGATATTCTCAATTCTCAAGAGCCCTGACATTTCTCTATTCATTTCTGAGTATTGAGTGTATGACCTACAACAACATTTATTAAATACACTCAGGCCAAGTGGTAAGTTTTCACATGCATGAAATTATTTCTCCTATAGCAAACCAAGGAGTAGGTGTTATTTTTTACTGGGGGAATGGGGACATGGAAATGCTAAATTCCTTGACCGAAGTCCACGACTAGTAATAGAGATGGTGTGCAAACCCAGTTCTGACTGGGCTCTCCAAGACTACAACACTGCCCCCACTCTTCTCTGTTAGGGCTGACTCAGTAAGTTCTTGTCAACTGTTTGCTGTTTCCCTAAGTTTTAGTCAACTCTGAGAATTATCCAAATTAGTGCTTTTTGGGCAGAAATGTGTTTCAATATGATTTGAAAAGGAATGAATCACTGCCTTGGGAAATCCCTTTTGTGGTTTCAAGAGTATGTGTTGCAATGATGGAGACAGTGGGGCAGTCTAGAGGTAAGGTTGGAGGGTTGAATCTATCCATCTGCATGTGAACTTTTTTCTTGAATGCTTTAATGTCAAGAATCCAGAGACTCCCAAGCCTATACATTTAGGGCAAGCCTCTGAGGTGCTTGGTTACTTCTGTTCTGTCTGGACTGATTAGAGGTAGCAGCTTTAGGGTCTCAGGACTTGGTGGATGCAGCTCTCAGACCTGGTGCAGGAAAGTTTGGCGGACTCTTCCCTCCGTAAGGCAAGAATACACCATGTCAAATGCATCTGCAGAGCTGTATTTAGTTTCTGGCTACTGCTGTCAGGAGAAGGCGCTGTAATGTGCTGCAGCTTCTGTGATCGATTGCTGAGGCTAGAGAGGAGGCAGGCAACACGGAGTCATCTTGTAGATTAAAATCAGCTCCATGTTACATCAATGTAACAAGCCAGTAGGAGTGTGATCAGAGAACTGGGATCTTACTGAGACCTCATTTTTGCCCAGAGTTGCAGATATTTTTTCTTGAGTCTATAAGGTAGGATAAATTGTGTATTTAGCCATTCAGCCTGAGACTGACCTGTTAATTATTTTGTTGCTTTTTCTCCTGAGTCAAGCTTCATGCTTTGTTTGATCTTTTAGATCCTGCCCATTGATGGAAGAGCTACTTTTTCTGAATCATAGCTTCATATGAAGAGCTAGTGCAGAACTGGTCGTGCTCTATATTTTTAGGGACCTAGGGTTTCCCTTGGCAGGCTCTAGTTTCACGACTTTGTTAGCAGCCCTTGTTCAGTATAGATCTCTATTTGTTGATCAGTGTCTGGGTGTGAGGGAATGGCCTACAGAGGGAGACAGAGGCTGTGTCAATGGTTCAGGTCAGGGGGAGAATTCCAAAAACTGGTTTGGCCACTGTTTTGGTCAAGGCTGACTTTCATGGTGACTGCAAGTTCTGCAGACGTAAGCCATTCCTCATCACACAACCAGGCAATCATACGACAAGTTAGGAGTTGAGAACGACCTAAAATGTGTTCAGGGCCTTTTTGACTTTCTGTTCTGTGACAAGCCAAAGGTCTAGAAGTTGCAGAACAACTCCTAAACCACATTGTCCTTCCTCCAGAAGGACCAATCCGCTATGGGATATAAAATTGTAGTTCATTTTGAGGATGAAGTTAGTCCTGTTTTATCATACTCTGTGCTACCGTGCAGCTACTGAGTGATGTGCTATCTTGTTGCTCAAGGACTTTCTCAACATTTCTTTTTCAACATTATGTCTGCTGATGATCTCTCTAGGACTCAGCATCTGTTGGAGATGGTGAGAATTTGAGAGAGGATAGAACATAAAGCTTTCCTGATAATCTACAGTCAGTTTTCTGAGTTCTAGGCTTCCTTTCTTAAAAAAAAAGAGCAACTGTATGGGTCACAGATGTGCAAAGAGAAGTTTGTCCTAGGCATGAGGAGAATGATGAATTCCTTTATCAGAACCAGAACAGAGGCTTGACTCTCCACCATCCCCATCTTGTGCTGATCAACTAAACTGGGGACTCTTGAGATGCCCTTCCTGTTTTAGGATAAATAGGATGGATTTCTTTGGGGGGGGGGGAAGGGATACCCCTTCCCCCAAAAGATGAGAAGTGTGGGGAGATTTGGTTTTATATTAGGTCCTTAGCAGCAGGTAGGATTCCCCCTGCCCCCTGCCACCACCACCAAGAGAAGGATGGTGTTGCCATGGGAGGAGATCCCAAAAGCATCTGTGTATTAAGTACACGGAGCTGTTGGAACAGGGTGTCAGCAATGTGGGCATTGCTAAAGGATTTAGGACCAGACCATTCTAGTATCTCAAAACCTTGGAGGGAGCTGTGTTTTGGGTGGTAGATGGGGTAGTGTGTAAGCCTGGGGAAGCTACCTGGACAAGCAGAAGACCATTGTTCATGCCAGTGAAGCCACCTCCTCTTGAAATTCCTTACCTGTGGTGTGCTGGTAAGTGTTTAACAACTGGATCTCTTTTTTAAAAAGTTGGAATTTTCATAGTGTAAATATTTGCAATATTCCTTCTATGGCTAGTTTCAAGCTACCAATGAGACCTTGTGGATGGCAGAGTTGGAAAGAAGTGTGCACATTCGACTCATGTGAGTTGGTGCAAGTAGGATCCAGCACATACTTTCCCCTTACCCTCCAGCATCATCCATGCTTAGGTGCACAGGGCCTTCTAGTGGCATCTGAACCCAGACATTCACTCTTACTTCTAGTCAAAGAGTGCCTGACTTGAATAGTGTCTCCTTGACTACTCTGGTGAAGTGGATTGGGAGAATTCAGAAACCTTCACTTTTCTCTGGGACAAACAGTAATATGTTAGAAGCTGACAACAATAATTCTTAATGAATCATTTTCTTCTTGGGCCCAATCCAGAAGATAGTATATCTACCCAAATACCGGAGGCTGGAAATTTCTCTTGCGTCATAGCAGAGATACATACACGTGGCTTACTGAATACTGAAGCAGGAGAGACGTGTTGTTTTAGTAGTGAATGAATAAAGCAGCCAATTCTGGAACTGTAAGTGGTAGGTGATAGAATTTTTGTACAGCATATTTGCAGAAATTGAAACCTCATTAAAAGACTTATAAAAAACATATTTGAGAATGACCCTGTAGTTAATAAAGTATGAGCTTCAAACAACTGCAGTCTGGGAGACAGTTCTCTAAAAGTAGTATTGAATGCTCAGATACAGAAGTAACCATCACAACACAGACTAGAGAGATCAAAACAAAAAGGAATACTGGTTGGATGAAGCTGGAGAGGATTCTCCTAGGACCTAGGAGACTGTGCTCCTAGTGCACTAGTGTTTTAATGTGCATCAAATATGGAGGGAATCTGTTTAAAGTACAGGTACCTAGTTATGGCAGATGCTGTCAGTACATTGCATGTATTCCCCAGGCACCTCTTCCTCCTGTTTTCCCCCAGAGACCCCATACCAGAGGCACCTACCACTCTCTGCCTGGATTTTCCTTCTGGCTGAAGGGACATCTTTACCTGCATGCACAGCAGGCTGGAAAATTCCAGGGAATTAGTGCACTCTCAAAACCATCAGGAATGGGAGTTGGAGCATAACTCAGTTCCTTAACCTTTAAATGGTACACAACTTTGAGATCTGGCTATCCTAGTGGTTCTCAAAGTATGTTCTAGGACCCTCTGGGGAACCCTAAATTCTTTTGAGTTTGAGAGCTGAAAATTACTTTGAACTACTACCAGTATATTATCTCCATTGCTGCTGATTTTTTTTTTTTTTTTTTACCCCTAAGGGTACAGTGGAGTCTCCTAGAGCTAGTAAGGTCACTCCTATTGTGGCTAATGGAGTGTATGCTTGTGCGTTTGTTTAAAATTAGTTTTAATGGGATTCCTATGGCTGGCTCAGTTGGTAGAGCATGTGATTCTTGATCTTTGGGTTGGAAGTTCAAGCCCCATGTTGGGTTTAGAGAATACTTAAAATTTTTTTTTAGTATCTTCTTTTGGGGGGTGGGAGGGATAGAGAGAGAGGTGCAAGTGACAAAGGGGCAGAGGAAGAAAGAAAGCAAGAATCCCACAGGGGTTAGAGAGGAGAGAGAGAGAGGAGAGAGACTGGCTTGTGCTCACACAAAGTGTGGCTTGTGCTCCAATAACGTGTTAAGAGTATAAAGGGTTCTGAGACCAAATAACTTGAGATCGTGGCTCTAAACCATCTCCCAGACTTAGAGAAATTTGGCCCTGGATGTCAAAGCCGTGAACTACTCATTAACCTGCTTAGTGTATGCTCCTTTCCATCCCTGTCTCATGATCCCTTATAAGTTCTGGTCTCAGCATCTGCTGCTGGGAATGCAAGCTGAGACACCAGATATTTTGGGTGGTGCCTGGGAATTGACATTTTAATAACGTGAGTGAGTCTAATGTGGATGGCACGTGCACCTTCCCTTGCTAACACTGCACACATTGCTTACAAAGAGTGGGAGTATGGTGTGGAGCAAGTCGGAAGTTGGCACCTGTACCATACGTTGTGATGGTTCAGTACAAGCATAAGCATATACCTGATGATGCATTTAACTTGGTGCCTGTAAATTCCAATGGTTTCATCTCCCAGCTCCCCAGGGTTTTCTTAATGCCCGTGTCAATGTTTCTTTTTAATTTTTCATAGTAAGTCAAATAGCTGTACACTGAATGTTCCTGTATAGTTGGTTCTAGTTCTGTAGTAGTGGTTGAGTCCATTTGAAGTGCGTTGTTTTAATTGCTGGCATGATAAAGTTCTGAGCTAAAAGGTACTCAGAGTATTGTAAGATATGTATTCAGATCAGGTGCCTAGTGTCCACAGTGGCAGACTCAGTGGTATGTGTTAGGGAAAGTTATTAACATTAGTACAAGTTCTTGTCTGCATTGAAATGTTCATTGACCTGTATCAAGACTTTACGTATGAAATGACGCTGCCTGGGTGTGAGTATAGTACCGTGGGACATAGTTTGGAGACCTTAAACAGCTGCATGACTAAGTTTATGGAAATGACAAGAGAAAACATAAAAACCAAGCCCAGTGAAACTCCCAAAGTAAATGTTCCATAGATGTTAGCTGTTATTACTGTTAATACCAGGTTTTAAGTATAAGCTGAAGTTTTAAACCCTCAAGAATTTTAATTTTTGTTTTACATCTTTAGGTTTTCGTTTAAATATGGGTTAACCTAGTGTAATTCTAGTTTCAGGTGTAAAGTACAGTGATGCAGCACTTCCATACATCATTTGGTGCTCATCACAAGTGCACTCCTTAATCTCCACCTATTTAACCCAGTCCCACCCACCTCCTCTCTGGTGACCATCAGTTTTCTTTTTTTTTTTTTTTTTTTTTTTTTAACGTTTATTTATTTTTGAGACAGAGAGAGACAGAGCATGAACGGGGGAGGGTCAGAGAGAGGGAGACACAGAATCTGAAACAGGCTCCAGGCTCTGAGCGGTCAGCACAGAGCCCGACGCAGGACTCGAACTCACGGACCGCGAGATCATGACCTGAGCCGAAGTCGGCCGCTTAACCGACTGAGCCACCCAGCCGCCCCATCATCAGTTTTCTAAGAGTATTTCCTTGCTTCTCCTTTTGTGTCCACTTTACTCGTTTGTTTTGTTTCTTAAATTCCATGAGTGAAATCATATGGTAATTGTTTTTCTGACTCATTTCACTTAGCATAATACTCTCTAGCTCCATCCTTGTTGCAAATGGCAAAATTTCATTCTTTTTGATGGCTGGGTAATACTCTGTGTGTGCACCTGCATGCGTGCACACACACGCGCACGCTATATGTTCTTTATCCATTCATCAATCGATAAACACTTGGGCTGTTGCCATAATTTGGCTATTGTAGATAATGCTGATCTAAACATCAGGGTGCGTGTATCTCTTTGAATTACTATTTTTGTATTCTTTGGGTAAATACTTAATAGTGTGATTGCTGGATTGCAGGCTAGTTCTATTTTTAACTTTTTGAGGAAACTCCATACCGTTCTTCCAGAGTGGCTGCACCAGTTTGCATTTCCACCAATAGTGCACAAGGGTTGCCCTTGCTCCTCCTCACCAACACCTGTTTCTTGTGTTAATTTTAGCCATTCTGACGGATATGAGGTGATCTGTTTGTAGTTTTGATTTGCACTTCCCCAATCAGTGATGTTTACTGTCTTTTCATGCATCTGTTGGACATTTGTATGTCTTCTTTAGAAAAATGTCTCTTCATGTCTTCTGCCCATTTTTAATTGGATTAATTACTTTTTGGGTGTTTTAGAAATTCTTCATATATTTTGAACAGCAGCATTTATCAGATATGTCACTTGCAAATATCTTCTCCCATTCTGTGGGTTGCCTTTTAGTTCTGTGAATAGTTTCCTTCACTGTGCAGAAGCTTCTTATTTTGATAAAGTCCCTAGTTTATTTTTGCTTTTGTTTCCCTTGCCTCAGGAGACCTATCTAGAAAGAAGTTTCCATAGCTGATGTCAGAAGTTACTGCGTGTGTTCTCTTCTAGGATTTCTATGGTTTTAGGTCTCACATTCAGGTCTTTAATCCATTTGGAACTTGTTTTTGTGTATGGTGTAAGAGAGTGGTCCAGTTTCATTCCTTTACATGTTGCTGTTCAGGTTTCCCAACACAGTTTGTTGATGAAAAACTGTCCTTTTCCTATTGGATATTCTTTCCTGCTTGGTTGAAGATTAATTGACCATATAGTCGTGGGTTCCTTCTGTAACCTCAAGAACTTATCTTATTGGAGAGTAGCAGGTGAGAAATTAGTGTTCAAAACCAACACAGGAGTAAAGTAGATATCAAAGGACAGAACATAGTCTTGGAGACCCAAAGTTCAGAGAAGGGAATCCAAGAAACCTGTAGTGACAAGAGAAAATTCCACAGTTGGTTGAGCCACTTGAAGCAAGTGTCTTGGAAAACCAGTTGGCTTTATTTCCAGACAATACTCTTTTAGTTCACACTTGGCTCTGCAGATCATGTATACAATGTATGAGACCACCGAAGTTCTGGCCACTTCTCAGAGCAAATGTCCCAAAGTCAAAATATAGGCTATGTGTCAGCACATAGGACCCTGGAAGGTCTCTAGGGGCCATTCACCTCCTCTGACTCAGTGATGATTCTGTCTTTTCCTTCAAAGGCATTTCATCACATTTGCTTAGAAATTTCCCTGGGAGGAACTATAGTCATCCTCATTTCTGTTTCATAGTTGGGAAAATTGAGGTGCCAGGTTTGCCAATCCAATGTCATTCCTTTGTAACTTTGAAGAAGACATCTTGATCACAAGAGCCTTTCTCTCCATTAATCACTTGGAAAAAGTAATCCAAAATGAATTCCATCTTAGAGATGTATGTGAGTGTTTATACACATAGGGTATACATATTCTTGGAGCACAGTTCTATGGAGAAGTGGTTTTTTAATTGCGAGTGGCCTTATTCTCATAAAGAAAAATACATTGATTTTTCTCAGTTGGATATGTCCTGTCTTTACTCAGCCATATCCTATGATCATTATTTACACTTTCATTGATTCTAAGATACCATTGATTTTTTTTTTTTTAAGACTTTTTCTGTACTACCAAAAGAAGAAAAGATGCTGGTAATTATAACTTAATGCTTTCCAAGCACTTAAAATTTTGATGAATTCTTAAGCTTTTTTTTTTTTTGACTTAGAGATGTGTCCTATCATTTTTATATACATAAGCAATAAACTATATTAAATATCATTAAGGTATTAAAACCACATTTCTCATCCATATCCTTTGAATCATTTTAAAACTCCGTATTTGTTTTGCTGCTAGGATCCTCTGTATTCAAGTTGCTCACGCTATTTCTTCAATTTTGATATTGGCATTTTCCCATGTTTTTGTTTTGTTTCCCCACTCCCCCCCCCCCCCCCCATTGGTTGAATCCCATGTTGCCAGCCAGAAGTTAAGCAGTTTGTTTAAAGTCAGTGAAGTTTTGACACATTGAAATTGGCAGGATAACGCAGTCCTGAATGATGCATAGCTTGGTCACACGGGTACTTCGTTGCTTTGATTTGGCAACTTCTCCTATTGTCAGTTGCATTGCCTGATATGTGATAGGAAATCCTTTGGCATGTGTTTCAGTAATCAAATGTAACAAAACTGCATATACTTGTGAGTGTGCTTGGCCAGAAAATATGGAATTGTGTTTGTACCAGAGTGGGTAGATCATGCCAAAATCTCAGTGACTTAAAACCACATAGTTTATTTCTTGCTCATGCTACATGTTCTTCCAGGTTGGCTGAGCGCTTTTCTCCACGTCCTCCTCTCTCCAGGACCCATGCTGATGGAATAGTCACTGTTAGAAACATTCCTGGTCATTGTGGTTGAGGGGAAAAGGAAGTGATAAATTGCTTACTGCTCTTAGTTACCCATACCACTGGTGCTCCCATTTCTCTGGCCAAAGCATGTCCTACGGCCACACCCATCTTCAAGGTTTTGGAGAAGTACAATCACATTACATTTCTGGAAAATATGGGGATGTTTGCTAGACAGAAATGATAGTTGCCACCACATGCTTCTCACAAAATACCCTGCACATAATAAAGAGAATGCACATATTCTCCTCCACAGAGGAATCCACTCACAAGTTCAATCCATTCCCTGCATCCAGCTTGAAAGGCACGATTGCTAGATGATGTGAGGTGGCTTTTCATTGGGGGGAAAGTGTAGTGACCTCTTTATACCAGGTTTGAATGTAGTTCCTTTTGATCCAGAGACCACTTGTTCTGCCCTCCCTTTCCCCCATCCCCTTAATAAAAAGGATAAGGGTATAACAGGGACACTATCCTTTTGTTCATAAAGGGGAAGAATAAGAAAGATACAGTAGTCACTTCTCTGAAGTGGTTTTGAAGTCCCACTGGGCAGACACTGAAAATCTCCTACATTGGTGGTGTAAGTTCTTTTAGTGGTTGTGGTCATCATTGTCCTTTTCCATCTTAGCTGTTACTAATGAACTTGAGCTCTAACATCTATGGGTTTATTTTCCATTCTCTTTGGACACATCTGAAGAAGGCATTGGAAAATATGGCCTACTCTAGAGCTGAGTGCTGTGTTAGCCTACTAAAATGGTATTTAGATAATTGAAAAACTCAAAGTTGGTTTTAAGTCTTAAACAGTACAGCTGCTTTATAATCCACACTGGTGGTTCTTTTAGCAATATAATTCTCTCAAATGGAGATTGAATAGATTAAGAAGCTCTATCAGCTCCATGAGCCGATAGAGGCTATAGTTCTCTTTCAAATATACTCCTTAGATTGTTTTCTTTTTCTCTCTCTCCACTTAATTGTGGTGATGTCTATTTCCCCTAAGACATTTTAAGAGTAGTACCTGATAAATGTTTTGAAACAACTTAATCTGGTGGTTCTGTAATGGTGGAGTGGATTGGAGAAGAAGCCCTGATTTGTAGTATGTTTTGGTGAGGTTGCTCTAACAAGTTACCATGAACTTAAACAATCCTTACAGTTCAGGAGGCTGGAAGTCCAAGATCAGAGTGTCAGAATGGTAGAGTTCTTGGCGAATGCTCTCTTCCTGAGTTATGGATGGCCATCTTCTCCTGTACCCTCACTTAGGGGAGAGAGCTAGCTATTTGGCCCCTTCTTTTAAGGACATCAATCCCATTCATGAGGATCCCACTCTTGTGATGTACTTACCTCTTAAAGGCCCCACCTTCAAATACCATCATATTGGGATTCGAATTTCAACAGATGAATTGTGGGGGGCACAAATATTTAGGTCCTATCATAGCATTTGCTGACTTCTAGGGTAAAAGTACTCCCACCATGACCCATTTCAAGCTACCAACATGAATAATATAATCACTGATTATATAGTATATCCTCCAGAAATTCAGTAATAACTTCAAGAGCACAGATAATATAGCAAAATATCACAAAATAACTAGACAGTGAGTTTTGAGCATTATCTTTGTTTTTAACATATTGTTTTAAATAATGGCTATATTTAACAACAGTCTTAAAAAATTTTAAAAAACGTAGCCATTAGCTCTTACTGAGCTAGTATGAGCCAGTTCATCACACCATTGCCTTAATCCATTTAGATATTCTAATAGGGAGTGTGATGGCCATGAAGTTGATTTTTTTTTTTTTTTTCCCTTTGAGGCTGAGCTTTAACTGCCCATTGTTGCTTTGCTCATTTGTCAGTTTGGGGATTGCAAAGCAGTTGCCTCATGTTTTAGAAGGCCCAGCTGAGAGCAGAAAAACCTAACTTGTAAATAATGAAGTTTGGATAGTTTGTTACATAGCAGTATTTATATATTCAAAAGACTGTATTTTAACTGCCCCAAACCAAATGTAGACTTACAGAGGTTAAAATGAAGAATTCATAGTCTCCTAGACTCAAAGGAGTGTTCAACAACCAGAGTCAGAGGGACAGGGCTTGGGAAACAGCTGGGAATGGGAATAATAGAAAACAGATCTCACTGTTGGAACTCTGTCCCTCATTTCTGCTGCTTTCCATGCATCAGTATTTTCTCTTACCAGTAACTTCATGAGTTTTTAAATTTTTTTTTTTTTGTCTTAGAGCTAATACCACAGTGTTAGTTTAATACCAATTAAAAATCGTGAGGAAAAACTATGATCTAATTTAGGATTGGTGTCCACTCCTTGACCAATAAACTGATGAGGGGAGTGGGGATAGGGAGGCAGGTAATTCTGATTGACCCTCAGGAGTTAGGCAGCTACCCTTATACTGTAGCAACTTAAATCTTACCACCTATATAGTGAAGGTCATACAGTTATCCTGACAAGGCAGAGCCATGTGTTATCGTGTCCTTGCACATGTCTGCAGTGTACCCTAGTAATAGAAGAAATTGTACCCATGTACCTGAGGGCTTGCCATTCTCAATAGCTTATTTTATCATCCATCTGTCCATCCAAATTAATTGACTTTGTGGACTAGTTGAAGTAAACAAGAAAATATTTAGAATGGAAAGATTAAAAAAGCATCAGGGAATAGGTATCTTTTAAGCTGAATCTTAAATTTTTAAAATTGTGCACTGAGACAGGTTGGCTTTCTTAAGCTGCTGATCAGTTTGAAGATTATAGATTGTATTTTACATAAAATTCTACACGTGCACATTTTAAAACTCTAGAGTAAAATTTAAGCTAACTCCATATCAGTGTTGGACTTCAGTCCTCTAGATGAGTATATTAGAAGTCAGGAGAAAGTAGAGAAGGGAAATGGTGAGACAGAATTACTGTCTTAGAAATGAGGGCAAATAAATTGGTAAAGTTTTCCTGCCTGATGGTTAGGTATCAGTGAATTAGGTACCTAATGGTTAGGTATCTATGAACTTTGTGACAGCAGACATCCTTACGGGGAACAGAAAAGTCCAGCCCATTTCAAAGAGAGTCTCTTTCAGCTTTAAGATTCAATGATATCCTTTAGACAGGGTCCTAATGAGATAAAGTCTGCTTGGAGTAATGCAGAGGCTGGGGCTGGCATGGGGGCAGGATATGTCTCATCATGCAAAGGTAGAGACTAGAAGTTGGTTCATGAAGGGGTGCCAAGGTTAACGTATATAAAAAAAATTCAAAACCAGGCCATCTGCTCAGTAGTTGACGAAGAGATTTGACAGAGTAGGGCCAAAACAGAGGAGGCAGTTACGGACTGCATGTTTGTAACCCCAAGTTCATATGTTGAAGCCCTCGTTAACCGCGGTGATGGTATTTGGAGGTGGTGCCTTAGAAGGTAATTAGATCATGACAGTGGAGCCCTCATGATGGGATTAGCGTCCTTATGAGGAGAGACATGAAAGTGCTGGCATGTGTTTATGTGCTGTCCCCACCATGTGAGGACACAACAAGGAGGAGGCCATCTGCGAGTCAGGAAGGGTGGTCTCACAAGAACTGAATCTACCAGTGTCTTAGATTTCCTAGTCTCCAGAACTGTGACAAATACTTGTCTAAGCTACCTAGGTTATGGTACCATTATGGGAGTCTGAACTAAGAGGCTAATGCATCAGGAAGATGGAGAGATCAGGGATGAAAAAGACAGATGTAACCAGCATGAAGTCCACAGACCAAAGTATTAACACCGTTAGTGGCTAGGTACTATAATCTGTGGCCATACTGCTTGGGAGGGTGTGACTTACTACAGGTACTGCACAGGATGGGCAGAATCAGTCCTATTTGAGGCTGGATGTATACTTCTTTGGCAGCAAAGAAAAACTTGTTTATATAGAAGTATGTGTTGTTCAGCCCGGAATGATACTGAAATAGGCAGCAAAGGGTAAGGGTGCAGAGGTGGTGGGTAGCCTAATTTGTTGGAGTGGGTAAAAGAAGGGAGAAAAAAAATTGTGTATAAAATGCTCATGGTCAAAGCTGGCCATCTTTTAATTTACTGGTCTAAAATTTTTTTTAACATTTATTTATTTTTGATACAGAGAACATGAACAGGGAAGGGTCAGAGAAAGAGGGAGACATAGAATCTGAAACAGGCTCCAGGCTCTGAGCTGTCAGCACAGAGCCCGACACGGGGCTCGAACCCACGGACCGCAAGATCATGACCTGAGCCAAAGTCAGACGCTTAACTGACTGAGCCACCCAGGCACCCCTGATTTATTGGTCTAATAGTCACAACCAGAGTAGAAACTCTTCCTTTGGCCTATTTGCCAGGAGTGTTGTGAGGACTTCTACTGATGGGATAGTTGAGTGTTTTCCACAACGTCCAAATGTACATCATTTAAAATACTCCCTGCTAAGTTGTTCATTGCTTTTTAGGAAGGCCTAGATAGTTGGTCATGCTGATTTTATTAAAAACACAGATTCTACTTTTAATGATAATAAGGGACTCTAATTACAATTTCCTTATACCTTTTAAGTTGAATATTACTGAACCTCTTAAATCTTAATTGCTCTGCATTATCTTTTAGAGTCCATATTTGTTAAGAGCTAGTGCACTTACTTGCTCTGAATTTCTTCCAAACACATTAAATGACCATGTATTATGATGAATCATGATAGATTTTTTTTTATAACCTATCCTACTTTGCCACTTTTTTCTTAGTTCCCTTTGCTCAGTTATTTACTGAGAAACTAGATTCCTCAAGAAACTTCATGGCACAGATACCAGTTCTCCCCAACTGGTAGACAGCCATGTTGCCATAATCGTCCCCCAGTGGGGTGGGGTATCTGAAGTCAGGTTGTTTTCAAAAGTTAGACACTGGGGCCCTGACTATGACAGCAGAATCCTATTCAGTCTATTATTCTTGTTCTGTAACCTGACTTTGGTCCAGAAAGAGGAAATCCTTGGGCTTAATTGAAGACAATCTGCCTAAGGTCAGGAGGGTAATGCTAACCAGACTGTGGGCAAAGGTAGTATGGAAATGAGAGGGTAAGACTAGAGTGGATTCAAAGATTAGACCCAAGGATGGAAACCAAGTGCACCTGGAAGGCAAAATATACTTGAACCCTAAAATATAGAGAGCCCTGGGGAGATATAAAAATAAATCAAGCTTATTTAGTTTATTGCCTTTCCACTTCCCTGGTGGCTTGTCCAGCTGTTCTCCCAGCTTGGGCAGCCTGTTTGTAGGCATGATTTTTAGGTGTTTATCATGGGGTTGCCTGCTAGAGCAGCTGCTGGTAAAAGGGCCCTCAATGCTTTCATTATATGTCTGTTCCCAAACTTCACAGTTCCTGATATTAAACCACTTTGGAGATTATATAGTGTTTCATTTAAATTTTAAATGGCACATTGCAGTGTGCTTTTAGGTAATCTGTTATGTGCCTCTGGGCATAGCACCATTTTTATGTAGGTGTCTAAATTACACAGGAGAGTGGGAATGCTTTAGATCAAAATGAGTATCCAGCCCTGTGTAGGACCCTTTGTCAGTTGTGTCTCCACTTGCGGTCTTGGATATGACTAATAAAATATCCTGTGGAAGTTACAGATTACTCCATGGATTGTCCTTTGCAAAAGCCATTGAGAGCTGGCCTTAAGTTTTCCCTGAAAGGTAGCTGTTAATACTACTTTTACAGATGAAGAAATCAAAGGTTGTTTAAGGGACTCAAATTCTTAGAGACTAGCATTGTGGTCTGAAAGCTAGACCATGGATACAATGCTTAGATCTGAATCCTAGCTCCATCACACATTACCTGTGTTACTCTGAGAACCTTATTTCTCCTTGTGTCTGTTTTAACATCTGAAGATAGAAATAATGCTCGTTTCTGCCTCACAGGGTTATTATGAGGAATGAGTTAATGTTCTTAAATCATTTGGAACAGTGCCTGGTACATGACAAAAGTGTTCATATAGATCCACAGTCTCTTATCTGAAACCCTGAGGGACAGATGTTTTGGAATTCAGAATTTTTCAGCTTTAGGAAGGTTATAGGCAAAAATTTTATACCTAATAGCTACAGCAGGGTCTGGACACACTGTAATCCTATTGAGTTTTGCAGCCCAAAACAGATGAACACGTAGGCTAAGTGGGGAAGAGTGCATAAACAGGCTTATGGTTTAAGCCAAGTTTAGGTACTAAATTACATTCTGGCTTTCAGAGCCTCTTTGTATTTTGAAATTATGGGTAAGGGATTATAGAGGCGAAGTAACATTGAATGGTAAATAAATTACTGGAGTCCAGAAACTTCCAAAGTCCAGGTTAGAATTTGAGTCAGAATTCTTTCTCTTACTGAAAGGGGAGCACCTCAGTGGTTGGCTCAAGGTTCTGAAACTGCAAGTGTTGAGTATGGAACCAGATCTTTGGCTTCCTGCTGTGGAGCCTGATATTCCGCACGAAACATAGGTTTGCAAAAGTATATCACCCACCTCAAAACACTAATCCCATGGAATAGGATACCTGATAAATTTACAAGAACTCTGGTATTCTTATTTTGGAAACCTGTCTTTTTTTTTTTTTTTTTTCCTTCTTTCCCTTCATTCTAATGAGCCTTGTGAATCTACAAAAGGACAGTAGTGCACACCTTTCCTAAACTTCTTTCCTCACACGTCCCTTACTGTGAGAACACTTCACGGAGGATACTGTGGAACATCCTCTTTCACATTATTCTGTTTAAGACCACCTTTAATAATTGCACGGAGTAGATCTAGGCAAGGAAGTGATTTCTGTCATTAAAGGAGTGATGGCCTACTTTTTGCTTCCCGAGCTCTTTGCTTCTAGATGAGGTTAGCTTGATTGAAAAGGCACTAGAATACCCAGAATTAAGGGATTCAGGAATCTGAATGTAGCAATTTTTAAGAATGTTAAGTCCTGAGAATTTATGGACAACATTGTTACAAATCGTGGGTTTTTTTTTTTGCAAAGAATGTGGGATTCATAGGTAAACAAAGCTTTTATGGATTCATGGGCTTCATTTTGTCTCCCATTCCACAACTCCATTAGAAGAGCGAAATTTCCTTCTCCTTTGGCTGTTGAAGAATTTCTGTTTCATCATTTTTACCACAAGGCAATGAGGGGGTTGATGCTTACAACATCTGTGGGTAAATCCATGGCTTGGATTGAAATGAACCTTGTGGTATGTATGCCCATGAGTCTTCTAAAGAAAACATGGTTTCTTTTAATGTTAAGATATTCCAGAAACATTGCTCAGACCCTTAGAGATGAGTTGTTCCTGAAATAATACCAGTTCATTTGGATATGCAATGAGAGGGGTACATTATGTGCTTGAAGCATGTTGTTCTAAGGCACTGTTGGAAGACTTTAGGTTAGAAATTGGCTGTTACATTATGAATTTAATGCTGCTCTATATTCCTGTGAAATCTCTTGTCCCTTAAATACTTGCTGTTGGTTTCTTACAATCAACTGGCTTTTATTCCAAGTGGATGATATTCTTTATTTAAAAGAATACTTTTACTACTTTAGGAGTGAGACTTGTACTTGTGGATGTCCTCTGTGCTACCAGCAGCATGGGAAGTTTCCTTCAAAGGACCCTTGGTGCTTACTTGGGTGTGTATACGTTAGCATCATTCAGGATCTTTCCAAGTGCCTGGTGCCCAAGCTACACCTGGCAATTATATCAGAATTTCTAGGGATAGGATCCTAGCATTTTTTTCCCTTTTTTCCTCTTAAAGTTTAAAGATTGTGTGGCCAAGGTTGAGAAACACTATCTTAGTCAGAATAACTAGTTTATCTCCCCCCCCCCCCCCGATCTAGGTATCATTCATTAACCATATCTCAGGGGTTATAATGTAGGAGCCCATGAACTGAATGCAGCCCAGAGATCTGTTTTGTTTGGCCAGCGTAGGATGGTGTCAAGTACATTGAATGAGAAAGCCCTCAGACAAGGTTCGTACTCCCTTTTGGCCCCATGGACCACAATTTGTTGTTCTACCCAGCAGCTTTTAAAACCTAGGCTACCTGCCTGCTTACTAGAGGTTAGAATTTCTGACCACTGAAATACCTGGAGGGGTTCTCTAGTTCAATGCTACATTAGAAAAGAACATTAACTGAGTGACAAAACCTACACTAAAGGCTGAAGATAGTTACTGTTTATGGAATCAGAAATTTCCACTTGTCCTCTTATAGTAGAGTTCCTTTGGGGAAAGGAAGTGTTCCCTGGGGTGCTGGTAAACTGAAACCCCAATTAGCATCTACCACATGTGGTCCATGGCAGGGGTGTGAGTGAAACAAACTCCATTCCTGAGAGGAGTGAATGAAGCAGACATCTTCTCTGAGGGAGAGGCAAGAAGAAAATAACATGGTGAAAAATCAGGTTAGCAGCGGAGAAGATTGAAAGTGAGAAAGTCTAGATTTAGGAAGGGCTCCTGAGAGGTGTTCTGACTCAGGGTGACGAAGGAGGAATCATCTGGTTCCTTCACGTGGAGGGGCACCGTGAACGAGGCAGGGTGTTAGGGTTCCCACTGACTGGTTTCAGGGTTTGCCCTTCCCTCTGTTTCAAGTTCAGGTATTCCACATCCATACACACCACACAAAGGTCGGTGAATGCAACTAATTCAAAAGTTTATTACTTCGGGGTGGGCAAAGTGAGGAATCCTTGGGAGAAGGGTCCTGCTGGCAAGATGGGGCTCTGAGATCTGGGCAGGAAGAATGTCTGATATTGGGGACAAATGTAAGGCAGGAGCCCTCTGAGATTTTTGAATAATGTGAGGGCAGACTAACTTCCATTGGCCTGTCCTCAGGTGTGTGTGTATGTCTGGGATGGAGGTGGTGGTGGGTTAGCGGGGGGGTGGTTAAGTTTCCCTGCGTGTGATTTACAGGGCTAGCAGAAGTGAGTCAAGTATGATATACATAGAAAGAATTAGAGGCCTTTCATTCAACAATTCAAATTCAGCTGCTATGTGTAGACTCCGTGATCCAAACAGTTCTAATCCTTGGGTAGAGAGACAAACGCACAAATAGACATTATATCAAGGGATAAGTATGTGACTAGAGTGGAATATCACTTAATCTAGAGTAGTCTGGGAAAGCCCCTCTGATAAACTGACCTTTGAGCAGAGCCTGAACAAAGGAAAAAGAGTATAAAGTTATGTGGGCAGAGCATGCCAGGCAGGGACACCAATCAGTGCAAAGGCTGAAAGCAGAGGCATGCTTAGTGGAGGAGTGGCAAGGAGGCCAGTGTCCTTGAAGTGAAGGAAGCAAGGGGAGGGCCAGGTCCTGTAGGACTTTGATGCTGTAGTAAGGCATTTGGATCCCCTCCCTCCTTTTTTAGCATAAGGAGAGAAGCCACTGGAAAGTTTCGAGCAGTAGAAAAAAACAGTCGTACTATAGCCTTCCTCATATATTGAATTTGTGGTGCATACACTTACTGCAAGGAAGTAGGGATATGGGTCAGAACTATGAGAAGTGGGTAAGAGGAAGGGAGATGAATTTATTTATTTATTTTTTCCTGTTGAGTTAATTTGCCAAGGATGGAATTTGCCTAAAACAGAAAGAGGAAAAGGCCCTAAACCTTTCACGTGAAACATATACTAGGGGAAAAATGGACAAATATGAAGTGCTCTCAGAACGGACATAACCGTTTTGATAGAATGATTGCCCCTGGCAGTTGGAATCAGGTGAATCTGGTTTGGATCAGATTTAACTGGGTAGGCTTTAAAATGTATCCACTTTCAAAAGGGTGTCCATGTGTCTTATTGTAACCCTTGAATGGAAGCTAGCTGTGGTGCTCCCTCTGTTTCATGGGGCCAGTGAAAGCCCTTAGCATTTGGTAAGTGCTTGGCTGGGATCCCTTGGCTCTAGTCTGGGTTCCCTTCGTCTTTATGCCTATCATTTGGTGTCTTTGACCCCCTGTATCTGATGTCGTCTCCCATATGTCCGGGATGAGATTTATGCAGACCGGGCACTTATGTTTTAGAGTAGATAATTCCCTAATCATGGTTTTCTCTTCATGTATGACTACATGAAGTTCAGTCCTTCCCACTTTTCTTCCTCAACTAGGTTCAGCAACACATGTCTACTCTTCCACTGATTTGTATCCTAATTGCTGTTGCACACACCTAGTGAAGTGCAAGTGCCCTGGGTAACTCTCAGGGCTTGATGGGTCTTAAAAAGCCACAGGACAAAAACTGTGATAGCTTAGCTTAACTTTGTTAACTCTTCCAAACATATTTGACTAGGGATTTTATTTTAAAAGGCAACACATATTGATAGCTTATGCAACTAGTATTCTGTGGGTCACAGGTTAGGAAATGTTCTGAATTTTCTTTCTAAAATAGAGCATGAATATTGTTACTGATAGAATCAATTCAGGGTTCTATGTAGCTCACATAGGTTCTAGCTATAAAATGTGCATGTGAAGGACTCAAATTACTGTACCCTACAGTTACCCAGGAGATGGGGAGTCTATCTGAAGACTGTCTACCTTTAGCAGGAATCTGGAAGATTCACTCTCACTTGATCAAGAAGGCCTGCTTAGGATCTTTTTCAACTCCTCCTAGGACTGGAGTCTAGACTTCTGTATGGTAGATGGAATATTGGTCTAGTGAATGTTTTTTTTTTACCAGTATCCTCATTTCATTTCTTCATTCAATAAATGCACATTGAATTACTGTCATGTATTAATAAGTATGTGACAAAGGTAGAGATTTGCTGTCTGCCCTTGTGCTTATGGTGACAGGGGACTTGCAGAGTAGAAAATGATTATTTGCAGTTCTGAGTGATATATTTTCAAAGACACAAAGAGAAATTGGAGTGTCTGAAGAGGGGCAAGCATAGTGATCATGACTTTGCAAACCATAGCAAATACATCACATTGGGTGTTAGATCTGATGGTTAAACAGGTATGTCTTCCAGTGTTTGAAGGGTCACTATCTGAAGAGGATATAAACTCAGAATGGCCCTAGGGGACAAAACTAGAAGCAGTGGAGAGGAGTAACAGGGGAGCATTTTCTGTAGGGAGAAGCTAAGATGCCCAGAGTGAACTATTCTATTGAGGGTGAAACTTCCAATCTTCAGAAATGCTCAAATACCCACCTGTCAATACTATAGAGAAGATGCTGAGCTAATGAGGAGGTTGAGAGGACCTCGAGCTTCTTCAAACTCTTAAGATGTTTTTCTTATAGATGTTAAGGGCCTTGGAATACACAACACATCTTAACATCTCTGATCTGTGTCAGTTAGGATACTCTAGGAAACAGACACTAAGAACTAGAAACACCTGCGAAGGATAAAGGGTAGGGCCACATAATAGTTGGAGAGAGGCTTGGATAATGAGGCAGGTCTGACCATTGTGAAGGGGGAGAAAGGGAAGGGAGACTGGGTAGGAAGAGTCTGACTACAGGGCAGCTCTGAGAATGTCTCAGGTGGGCTGATGGGGAGCCCCAGAGCAAAGGTCAGCTGCTAGAGGAGTCCCATTTTGGGCAGGAATGACCTGGGTATAGTATTCCTGCTGTGCTCACCAGCTGACTGGGGGTAGCTGAGGGAAAGCACGCCCTCCATGTGAGCACCCCAGTGCATCAGAGTACAGTAGTTACGCTGTCAGCTCACTCCAATCCTAACCTCAGGTTCTCTCTTGAAGGAAGATCCAAGCAACACCCATGACTGCCACTTGATCTCTTGTCCCCAGTACAACATGTTACACATGGCCACTGCTTATTAAGGGCTTGGTATCAGTGAGGACATTACAGTATTTGTTTTAATAACCATCATTGCCTTAGCTGAAAGGATATTCAATGGTGAATCTTTTATAAGGATAGTATTACTAGAAAAGCCCCTCTATTTTGCAGCTGATGCATGGTAGATTCAAGGAAACCTAGTACTCTGCACTGTGGGATCTCAAAATGGACAGGGTAAAGAGGAATGAGTTGCTCACAGCTAAAGTGTCTGTATTACCTTAAATTCCACATCTATGAAGTGCCAGCACCAGGAAGCATCAAGCTCTAGGAAGACATCCCAACCCTGTTAAGTGCTATAGTCCTAGATGTTCTGCTTTTATTCCCAGCTGCATTTCTCTGCTGTTCTGCTTTTGGATTTACTTGATTGTTCCTCTTCTAACTTTTATCTATTTCCTTGGAACTTGATACTGGATTCATCTTTAGTTTTGCCTCTAGGGGCTTCCCTCTCTCTCTTTCTCTCCATGCTCTGTTTACAGTTCCAACTAACCATCTCTCTGATTTAAGTCTAAAGCCTTTTCCAGCATAGACCCACTTGGCTGGAGCCCAGCCATTTTTCATGAGAAAATAGGTATTGGTCTACGGTTTTCCCAACTTGAAATATTTGAACTAATGTTCAGTAATTATTAAGCTGATGTTCTTATGAGTTGCAAAGCTGTTTGTAACGGAATCAAGGTTTAGTGGACTTGGCTACTTAGCCTGAATCTGTTCTTTTTTCTCCATACTAGAAGGCCATTTGGTTCTAGCACTCAAGGGAAGCTAACCCTTGTACAACTTGAGAGGTGAGTCTGAGTAACTTTAGGATAATCTCACCTTTCTAATTGATTAAGCTTGGATTCCTCAACCAATCATCGCATGACATTTCTTGTATAAAAGGGATTCATTTGGGATGGACATATGATCTCATTCAAGACCATGAGACTGGTGAGGAAATCAGCTGGGTCACGTAAGTTTATTTGCTTTTAAAGGAAGAACCACAGGAAGAAAAGACCTTCCTTTACTTAAACGTTGCTAAGACATGAGGTCTGGAACTACTGAGAACATTGTAGTCTTAGCATGACAGTAAAGGCTATACGTGGAAGTTGGCAGAATCTCCTTGATCTCACAAACATAATTTCAGAGTCTGAGGGATAGGAATGATAATAGATAATACATACTGTACTGAACTGGGGATAGCAAGGTAGCTGGCATTTAATAGGTGTTTAGTATAGCTTGTTGAATGAATTTGAAAAAGTGGCTGTCTTAAATGGCACATAGGTCCTGAGGTCTCCTCAAAGTCTGGGCTCTGTGTTAACTGCTTCATTTGGGGGCAGAGGAGGTATGGAATTCAGAAAACCTTCTCTTTTCCCTGACTTAGTATAAGAAATTTGAATGGTGAAGGTCTGGAATCAGTCTTAGTTGAATCTTGGCTTCCCATTCATGGTAGGATTGGCGGACTACTTGATGACCCTCCGTTTTCCCATCTTACAATAATGCAATAATGTTTGCTTCCTAGGAGAAATGGGCACTTCTAGTGCCAGTGAGCACTAATCCTTAGTAAATACTGGTGAATATCTTTACTGCTGCTGCTGCTGCTACTAGTAGCTGCCGCCACCGTCATCGTGGAGTTCCTGCCTGGTGAAAGTCAGATGAATCCTGCAGGGCAGGTCCCATTTTTGCCAATGAAAGTCTGAGTGTTAAGTGTTGTCCCATTCTTCAGTGTTTTTCCAGCCCTCTGGAGTTCAGGGTTCCTTTAATTAAAGTACAGTCTAATTATTTGGGTCACGTATTGGTTGCCAGGGTAACCCATCGTCAAAGTGGGCAGTGAATGCTTGTCTTCCTAGTCCTGTGCAGCATTTACCATCTCCTATCACAATGCCTTGTGGGTCAAGGGGTATGCAGTGAAGCTAGGCTTTCCAAATCACCTGTCCACTACTTCTTTTTGATAACCTAGACCATTATCGCTCTCACCTACTGGAGGCATAAGGGATTGATGCTTCCAGTACAGTTTGCCCAGATTTCTTATACTATGAGTTGAATCCAAATAAAATCCTATTTGGATTGCAATATAGTAACAGAAAATGTACTGCCTTTCAATTTAATTAGTATTATAATCCCATGTTTTTCTAAGCAATTACCATTGTACACACTGTCATGTACTCACTTGATCAAAACTCCATTCTCCCATGTTACTAGCAAAACAATTTTGCTCCTCTAGATTTTTGGTGTTTTATAGCCAGTACACCTCTTCCTAAGTCCCACATGGAACTGTTGTGTGCTTTTCCTTCACTTTTCGTGCCCCCCCCCCTCCCTTTCCATAGTGGCCTACCATGGCTTCCCAGCCTGGATCTTCCTGTTTCTCTGGACAGCTGTCCCCTCTATACCTGTATGCTTATTGATGACACTCTGTTCTCCTTAGGTAGCTGGGATAGTATCCCCTTAAGTAATCACTTTCCTATTCAGATGAATAGCTCAGGATTGAACAAAGGTGGTTCACAACAGTAAGGAATCAGTAGAAGACCTAGGTTGTAAAGAGCTGCTTATCTCTAAACTTCAAAGGACTTGAAAATAGCTGGAGTGAAACCAATGTAGGTAGTGTGTTTTACCAGAGTTTTGAGGTTGGTTTATAAGGATGGGCCACTGAAAACTTCTTTCACTTCAGATTTCTTAGGTATCTTGTTGAAACTTTGTTCTCAAATTCCTATCTCTTCACATATAGAAGAAAATTTAAACTTCCCATGACTTCTCCCCATCTGTTCCTACTCCCTTCTTTGTACCTTAAGATGTACACACTGGCCTTCTTTCTTCCAACAGACACCCTGAGATTGTCCTCTTCTGGGGACACCTGAACTTGTTCTTCACTTTGTTTGAATGGTCTCTCCTCAGAAAAACCAACAATATTGTCTAAAGGACCAGCATCTCTACTGTTGTCTATTTCATCATCTGATCTTATTTTTATCGTTAGACTCCTTATTGCTTGGTACTGTCTTGGTACTTAATCTTTCATCTCCACTGCCTAGAATAAAACCCAAATATGGTTACACTCATGTTTATCTTGTGCAGTGTTTTAATCTTCACCTAGAACAGTAACTGGCACTTGGAATTCATTCAAATGATTGAGTCTGTTTTAATCAACTCTTTTGGATTTAATAGCACTGTACCTTAGATCAATTGGTCTAAAATATTAAAAGTATCCCTCATACTTATTAAAGAAAACTAAGAATCTGTGCATTATAGTTACTGTAAAGGCCTCTATTCTCTTTACCATTATCAGAGTCCCAGACATATTCATGAAATAATAGACATCTTTTTCTGGTGTAGATCTAGTCCTCATTTATTTTTTATTTAAAAATTTTTAATGTTTATTTATTTTTGAGAGACAGAGCATGAATTGGGGAGGGGCATAGACAGAGGGAGACAAAGAATCCGAAGCAGGCTCTAGGCTCTGAGGTGTCAGCACAGAGCCTGACACGGGGCTCAAACCCACAAACCGTGAGATCATGACCTGAGCTGAAATCAGATGTCCAACCAACTGAGCCACCCAGGCACCCCATATCTAGTCCTCTTTTAATGGTCTGTGGGTGAATTACTGAGGACAGTTTTAAAACTTGATTTGTTTGCCTTCAGTGTGCTAGTAATGCTTGTAGTTGACCTCCACCCCTGGGGGTTGGGGCACTGGGAGGACTCTGGAATATTTGTTCAGATGAAACACTTTATTAATAGCAGGTACCCAGTATTTAACATGTGCTAACCACTGCTCAGCTCAATTATGTCCCCTAATGAAGCATACTTAATTGTGCTTAGCTGAATTTAATCAGCTTCTGAGGCAGGAATTATTATCCTTTTCTTATAAATGAGAAAAGGAAAGTCAGGAAAAGGAAGGCAGTGTGTTAAAAAAATACTAAGAGGTAGAGATAAAATACGAATCCAAGTATAAATGGAAAAAAAAAACCCAAGGATATTTCTTTTCCTTATTTTTTTAATTAAATTTTTAAAAAATGTTTTTATTTTTTACATTTATTTTTGAGAGAGCACGAGCAGGGCAGGGGCAGAGAGAGAGGAAGACAGAATCTGAAGCAGGCTCCAGGCTCTGAGCTGTTAGCACAGAGTCCAATGCAGGGCTTGAACTTGTGAACTGCAAGATCATGACCTGGGCCAAAGTCGGACACTCAACGGACTGAACCATCCAGGTTCCCCACCCTGTTTTTTAAATTGGCTACACTTAACTTTGAATCTGTGTGTTGGATACATTATTTTTTGGGGGGGGGGGATGATCATTCTAGCCTCTCTGTGTTTAGAACAAATTAATAAAAAGGAGTCACTGACATGAAGGTTAAAAAAATGCTCTATGATTGGTATAGCTGAATTGTCGAATATTCCCTAGATTCACCAAGGAAATAGGGCCTTCTAATTTTGCTACCTCCCCAGTTCTAGACATTGGGTAAATCCAGCAAATGGAGTCCAGTTCTGCAGAGAAGACCAGCAGAATCACTACCTTACTTTAGCTTAGAAGCTCCAATAGAGTAAGAAAAGAAAGACTTCACAGAAAGAAAAGCCTCTAAGGTGAGCGGTAACCCATGAGTTCTTACTTTCTGGAGTGGAAGTTCCACAAACAGGTAAATTGCAAAATAGAAGGGAAAGGCTGCTGAGCAAGACGTTCAGATTTTCGTCTCACACTCACCAGTGTTCTTCACTTGGAGAAGAGAGTGAAGTATCCAGATGGACAGAGGCTTCTTCCATTGCTTGCTGAGAAGAAGGCTCCTGTCTTAGTGGACCCAAACAAAATTCTACAGTTTACACAGATGATTGGAAGATATCTGTTCCTTAATCTATATCTGTTTCTGAGATGTTGGGCAAGAATATTAGGGAAGACTTGGGCCTTTTTTTGTTTTTCTTTTTTTTTTGAAAAGAATCATTTGATTTTTGGTCAAAAGGGTTAATCAGTTTACCAAAGAAAAGGACTCTCACCGAACTCAATGTTGTGATGGGGAGATTCTAAACATGAATTAATTCCAGAACACTCTATCCCCGTGTGAAAATACTTAATCTTTTGAGATACTGAAGTTTGCCTGATTTCCTGTGTTGATCAAGGAGTTCTGCCTCAGCCATGAGTGGCCTGTCTGGATTCCTCTGTTCGTGAATTTTTCTCCATGTACCAAACCTGATCTAACGTTTTTTTCTTCTAAGAAGGGCAGATGACTCAACAGTTTCTCTCTGTGTTGATATTGTGGTTTAGAGCCACTTCATAGTCTTGAGTAAAATCTTGTCCATTTTATGTCATGCCTTGTGGGGTCTTTTTTTCTTTTAAGTCTCTTTGGGCAAGTGAAGCCCCCTCTGTTTACAATCAAATGTATTACCCACTGTTTGATTTTTTTTTTTATTTTGTTAGAATATTTGCTCCATCTTCTGTTATTGCTTCAGTCTTGGCCTTGGGAAAACCAAGGACAAGAATTGGGTATTGAAAAACAAATTGCAATTAAAAACTAAAATATCTAAGATCTTGTATATGCTTTTCCTTTTTGAGCAGGGGCTAATATGTATACAAATATGATTCTATTGGACTTGGCTTCTATCACAGTTCAGCCACTTATGGGTTATATAAGTTTCCAGAAATTACTACTTCTAGACTCAATTTCTCATAGAAACTAGGAATAATACTTGACAAAACATTTATGAGAATCAAACAATATATGAACAAGCATTAACACTATGTCTGTTTCAATGTAAGCATTCACATGTAAGCCATTAACAAATTACTGGGTTCTCAGGCTAATGGTCAATTCTTTAGTGGTACCCCTTCACTTTCCAGCTACCGTTAATACCATTTCATCTTCATGTAGGAAGTGATGACTTCTCCTCCATCCAGATAATCCTGAATGTGTCTATCTTGACGTTGCTGCTTGTAAAATACCATAGACTAATGGGAATTGTGCAATACTTCAGTGGGACAGTTTTATCCTCCTGCCCCTGTTCTTATGTGTAAGGTTTTGGGAATTTTCCCATGGGTGTGATCTTTTAAGAACATGTTTATCAGCATCATGTTCCTTGACAATAATCTGAGATTGCAGACATTACCTAGGTGTAAGTTGGATACAACTTGGATAAATAGGCTTAGTTTTTCATTATTCAGCAAATACTTCATAATCTATAATGTTCACAACATGTGAAATGAGAGCCACTGCTTTTAGTTCTAACATGAGAATAACTAATTCACATTCAAATAGATTGTAACTGTAAATATAGCCACAAAACCAATGGTAAAACAACTTACTCTCAACCTGTTGAGTTCCTTGTGTTAACACTAGCATCATGCTCTAGGACAGAGAACATATTTATGAAATACTAACTGTATAGCCTACTTTGAAAACTGATGTTTTTCACCCCTCTTCCTCCCCAAACAAAAAACTGTTTGACCCTGACATGTTCTATAGATTATTGTAAAGGTCTTACTTTCAACAGTGTCAACTCCTGTTGCCTTTCCCTATTTTCAACCACTACGTGTGTTGGTAGCCAAACTAAACCTCTGTCTCTCAGTTTCTGTCTCTCTGAAAAATACGATCTGGTCCTCCTTAGCCCTGGTGAAAGGTCTGAAAATCTAATGAAAAGGGTTTACTTGAGAGAGTCTGTGAATATTCTACTTTAGTCTAGCCATCTGATTTCACCAGGCCTCTTGCTTCACTTCTTAATGGACTAGTCACACATTGTCATAGTTTCTGGTGGCCTCTGGGATAAATAGAAGTCATGTAGGGCATTATGGTGAGTATTGAATGAAAGTCTAGGGATTGTTGAGCTTATGAAGACAGACCACATCCCACCGCATGGGGAAATTTGGGTGCAGTTCTGCCTTTTCTCACTGAATCAGACTCTGATCTAATTTCCTTTACAGTTAAGGTTATCTAAAATCTGTTCACACAGAAAGACAATGTATTTTTGGCTGTTAGCATTTGGTGTTGCCTTGGTGACAGTGTGCAGAACCAATTGCTAAAGCATTTTTTCTTTTAAAGCAGTTTTTCCAGTTTCGTTAGAGGAGTATATATGTAGTGTTACATGATCAATGCTATTTGCCTTATTTTCTTACTGGAAAGAACAGGTTTTGAAGTAGCATATATTTGAAGACTTGATTCCTACCTTCCTATAAAAAGGTAGGAATCAAAAGGAAGCTTTTTAAGGAAGTAGTAATACCTTCTTCCAAGAGCCTCAGAATTAAAAATTTAAAAATGTATCCCAGCGAAAGAAAACCTCAAGTTCACTTTGAGAATCATAAATCATAGTCTAGGTGATAAACATGTGGAACTGATTCTTGTCATTTAACAGCTGAGAAAACAACTTAATGTCAACTTACTGACAAATTAAGCTGCTTTTAGCACTATTTTAAACTATGCTGGAAGCACAATATTTCAAAGCTAAAATGTATGCAGTGTACTTTGTCAGTTCAGTTGGCTAATCACTGAGAGACAAAGTAAATCCTTTTACATCCAGGATGTGGTCATTAGAGAGTGGTAAACTTATGGGATTATGGACTATAGTGGAATGGTAAGTTGGTAGCCCTCTGGCTCTGAAGCCCAGAGAGGGCGAGACACTTGCTCAAATTGTTCAGTTTCATATCCTTTTCCATCATCTTCTCTAATTTCAGGCTGAAATTCTAAGAAGCCTACATAACCAACAGTCTGTGCCTCCATGGAGTGGTACTGTGCCTATCTGGTGATCCTTCCTACTCAGACATTTACTGAAAGTGTTTGTTCATGGAACAAAATTTTCTTTATATAATAGCTAATAAACCTAGCAATTATTTCTTAGACAGTTATCCAGATATACCTTTTTAAAACTCCTTCCTAAAGGACTATCCTTATTCATGAAAGAATAGGCACTTGCCATTAAGTTTATTTTTCTGAGCATGGATAAACTAAAATGAACTATCGATCCCAATGGTGCTATAAGACATTTTTCTAAGAGTAATTTTGTGTGTATATAAGTCTAAGGAGGCAGTGTACCAAAACATAATCTGCATGCCAAATGCATTCTAGACAAGTTTATTAAAAATGAGCCAGCACCATAATGTTGGTGGTATTACATACCTAGTAACAAAAGTAGAAACAGAAGTGGAATGTTCAGTGAAAAATGATAGGAGTATGTACCAAGATGGGAACCAAAAATGAAGGCTCAGTATCCGGTTATGTAGAAGAGTTGAGGCTGTGCTTCAGTGTGAGAATTACAGCATGTTTTTTTTTTTTTTTTTCTTTGACCGAGTTCCAAATCTCTCATCTATATGCCTATCCTATTATAGGCTTTGCTCATGTAATATGCCCTAAGGTGGATGGTTGGCAATGGCCGGGGGCGCGGGGAGAATTCCTTGTGTTATGATCTCTAATGTGTAACGTTTGAGGAAAGCTTCACTGGAGGGAAACAAGCCACAAGAGCATGTTGACTTCATATTCAATAGCTCGCCCAAATACATCCTAAATAATGCCGAGTACACTGAATCTAGATAATAAAAGCAACCCATTTTGGATTAAAACTGCTAAGTCACTGGTGTTTGCCATTAATTTGAACCGTTTTAGGTTTAGATCTTAAAGGTTGTGGGCATCATTATCAATCCATCTTTCACTTAGAGATCTGGGCATCTTCTCCATGCCAGAAACAGATACTGGTGAACATACCTGACTGCATTATTTGTCAGTTAGCCTTCTAAATTCTTTACCTGGCTTGCCTTACATGAATCTCAATGATTGTGTGTCATGTGCCGTTGTCTCCTCTTTACATATGAGGAATACAAAGCACACAGTGGTTGGGTAACTCTCCCAAGGACACGCAAAGCAATCTGAGATGCAAACTAGTATGGCTTCAGAGTCTGATCTTACCTAATATGCTTTTCTTCTCCAATAGATGGTAGAAAGACTCAGGCCCCTGTCTTCAGAGAACTTCCTGTTCAATGAGGTAGATAAATGGAGGATTTCAAAAAAGTGTAATAAGTGCTGTTAAAATTAAAGGAGTCCAGGGATACATAGGAGAGGCACATTGCCCAGTCCTGGATGATCAAAGACTACTCCCTGGAATGATACTTTAGTAGAACCCTGAAGTTTGTGTTGCCTTCCAACATTCTAATAGATTGAAATCACAGGCCTGTAGAAAACATTTACTTCAATTCCCTCAATGTATCGAGCAGGAAATTGAGGCTCAGATAAGTTATTTAGCTACAGGCTGATGAAATTTAAGATCTCCAGAATCTAGACCCCCAAGTGCTTTTTCCATTCTATCTCCTATTTGGGCTGCACTTTAAAGAAGTTAATGGTGTTCCTATCTTAATTGAAGAAAAAATGCACTCCCTTGTTCTAGTTACCTTATTCCTTTTGATATCACATGACCTTTAAGGTAGATACAAAATGTCATGTGTAGGTTAAGTGATTTGAAAATCAAAGAAAAGGTTGCTACTTATGGACACCACGGAGTATGTATTGGTGTATATGTATATATATTTTTTCAGGTGTACAACATAGTGATTCAACACTTCCGTGTGACCCCTAGTGCTCATCACAACAAGTGTACTCCTCAATCCCCATCACCTACTAACCCATACCCCCACCCACCTCCCTGCTGGTAACCATCAGATTGTTCTTTATGGTTAAGAGTCTGTTTCTTGGTTTGCCTCTTTTTTTGGTTGTTGTTTCTGGTTTTTTCCCCACCATTTTTCTTATTAAATTCCACACAGGAGTGAAATCTTACTTGTCTTTCTGACTTATTTTGCTTAGCATAATACTCTAGCTCCATCTGTGTCATTGCAAATGGCAAAATTTCATTTTTTTGATGGCTAATATTCCACTGTGTGTGCATATGTGTATGTGTATATGTTTTATAAATTATATATTTTGGATACTAACCATTTATCAGATACCTCATTTAGAAATATCTTCTCCCACTTTGTAGGTTGTCTTTTAGTTTTGTTGATTATTTCCTTTGCTATGCAGAAGCTTTTTATTCTGATGTAGTCCCAGTAATTTATTTTTGGTCTTGTTTCCCTTGCCTCAGAAGACCTATCTAGAAAGAAGTTGGTACAGCCAATGTCAAAGAGATTACTGCCTCTGTTATACTCTAGGAAGTTTATGGTTTCAGGTCTCCTATTTAGGTCTTGAATCCATTTTGAATTTTTGTGTATGGTATAAGAAAGTAGTTCAGGGTGCCTGGGTGGCTCAGTCGGTTAAGCGGCCGACTTCGGCTCAGGTCATGATCTCATGGTCCGTGAGTTCGAGCCCCGCGTCGGGCTCTGTGCTGACAGCTCAGAGCCTGGAGCCTGTTTCAGATTCTGTGTCTCCCTCTCTCTGACCCTCCCCCGTTCATGCTGTGTCTCTCTCTATCTCAAAAATAAATAAACATTAAAAAAAAATTAAAAAAAAAAGAAAAAAAAAAGAAAGTAGTTCAGTTTCATTTGCATGTTGCTGTCCAGCTTTCCCAACACCATGTGTTGATGAGATGTTTTTTTCCCTTTTGATACTCTTCCTGCTTTGTCAAAGATTAATTGACCATATAGTTTTATGTTCACTTCTGGATTTTCTATTCAGTTCCATTGATCTATGTGTCTATTTTGGTGCCACCACCATACTGCTTAGGTCACTACAATTTTGTAAAGTAACTTAAGGTCTGGAATTGTGATGCCTCCAGCTTTGCTTTTCTTTTTCAAGGTTACTGTGGGTATTCCAGATCTTTTGTGGATCCATACAAATCTTAGGATTGTTTTTTCTATGTCAGTGAAAAAAATGCTGTTGAAGTTTTGATAGGGATTGCATTAAGTGATTAGACTACTTTGGGTAGTATAGACATCTTAATAATCTTCTAATCCATGAACATGGAAGGTCTTTGCATTTCTTTGTGTCATCTTTAATTTCTTTCACCACTATAAATCATCTATAAATCACTGTTTTATAGTTTAAAGGTTAGGTTTACTCCTACGTCAAACTGTTCTTGGTACAATTAAGAAAACAATTGCTGGTGTAAAGAAATGCAACTGATTTCTGTATGTTGATATTTGTACCTGCGACTTCAGTGAATTTGTGTATCAGTTTGAGCAATTTTTTGGTGGAGTCTTTGGGTTTTCTATGTAGAGGGTCATGTTGATATATTTTGAGTATGTACTAGTATATTTTTGGGGTGAAAGTCACACAGGTGGGCCCATCTACTAGCCTCGATTCTTGTATTAGAGCCCTGGCTTTACTACTTAACTAGCTAGTACACTTGGGAGTGTACTTGCCCTTGTAGTCCTCACTGTTCTCGCTTATGACCTGGGAATAATAATCACTTCATTGTACCAGTGCTTTGAGTTAAGTTGTATTTCCAGAGCCTCAGTTGGTAATTAAAGATCTCTTACAGGCTATCTATTAGCTGTGTTGTGTAACTAACGTTCTTACCAAGACCTTCAGCTGAAAACAGAAGAATCTCTATTCTCATTCCTTACTATGGGTTTTAGTTTGCAGTCTGTACCTTTTTAAATCCCACGACTGGGTTCAGGAATTCTTATATGCCCCAATATTTTGCATTTCTTAGGAAGAGGGCTCATTAGTTTCTTCATTGTCCTTGTGTGTTTGTGATCCCCAGATCTCAAGAATGAGTATGTATTCTACAAAGTGAACTTGAACTTTAAGGCTGATGCTTCTTTTCCCTTCCTGATGTGCATTTCTCACTATTTCCTCACTTTGCGGAGTACACATTAGTAGTGGGAGAGGTTTTATATTCTCTTTGGGATTTTTTCTCTTGGGGAAACAACTTGGAGGTCATGAATAGCCAGAACAACTCTTGTGGTACTAAATTGCCAATTAATGAAGCAACCTACCCACCACCAGAAAAGCAGCAGAAAATCAACTGAATTTAATCCAGGGAAGATCATGAGGTCTGTGTTAAGGTCTCTCCTGACTTGTTTGGGTTCATGGAGTCCGAACAGGTGCTTATCTTTCTGGACAAACACACTTTAAGAACAGAAAAGTGGTTGAGTCTTTGTGTTCATTTGAGATTGTTAAAGAAGCTGGAATCAGGTGAGGCTTGCTGTTTGATTTCAGGAAAGGGCTTCTGTTCATTGCTGCTTCTCATTTATAGCTTCTCCAGTAGGAGCATCAGTGGCAAAGGAGGTTCTCACAGAAGGTAGACTTGGGCTGTTGTAGCATAGTTGGTATAAATGGAAGGAAGACTGACATTTGGAAGCTTGAGAACTGAGAGTATTGGCAACAGTGTTAATAATGAAATAGAACAGGGGCATATGGGTGGTTCAGGCAGTTGTTTTCCAACTCTTGATTTTTGGCTCTGGTCATGATTCCAGGGTGGTGGGATCGAGCCCCACTTCATGCTCTGCACTGGGCTTGGAGCCTCCTTAAGATTCTCTTTGCCTCTTCCTCTGCCCCTCCCCGGCTTGTGCTCTCAAAAAGTAAAAAATAGAACCAAGAAATCCCACTAGATAAGTTAGTGTCACCTATATATCTTATTTACTTAATGCCTATATATTTTAATTAATTTGGTTCATAAGCCAAAGGCTTACCATTTCGTTGGTACACACTTGCTGTGTAAACAACTTCACTGGCCGTTGAAGTAGTCAAAAGGGTTTGGTGTGGGCACTGAAGAAGAGTTAATTACTGTATCCAAGATGAAAACATTATTTGCAACTGAAAGACAACAAAAACCTTTGGGATTAGATTGCCTAGAACAGTATTTTGTGATTTAAGAATTCAAAGCCAAAAGTTCTTACTGATTGAAACTTAATGGTTGCTTTAAGAATTCTTACGTAGGAATTTAAAGTAATTTTTCTAAGTACATAGTGTTTTTCAGCTTTTATGTTTTCTCCCTAAAGACCATGCAGTTAAATTTGTAAAAGTGGTTGCAGTGCTTATTGGCAAAATATTTAGTCTCCTAATATTTTTTTGGAAGCCTGAATACATTTAAAAAAGTCCTTTTTTTTTTCCTTTTTTCTAAATTGGGCTTTCCCTTTTCATAACTCAAGGTGTGATATAGGATTACCTCTTAGGATTGTTTATCTCAGAATTAAAATCTAACCCTGTCAGTGTAATTCCAGATAAATAGTTGTTACGAACATTTGGACCTGGTCAAATGGACTAATTCTATGGTAGCAGTAGTTTGAAAGGAGGATGGCACTAATTTCAGAGACTGGAGTTGCAGATTGGTTTGCAGATTCGTTTTTTCAAGCTAATGGGAACCTCTTCAGTGAAGTCCTCAATCCAAAATAAGAAGTCATAACTGTGTGCTAAGCCATTTCCTCTTGATACTTACTATTGGTTTTAACCCCTAATATTCCCTTATGTTCTTGTTTTCCAAGTAAATTTAATACTCTAGGGTCCTAGTGGGATATATGGATGTATGAAATGGCTCATGAGTAAGACTATAGGGAACTGCAGGGAATAAAACTGAGTGTCAGTGGCTGGTACTCCTTTCCAAACAACTTTGTTATACAGGAATATGGGCTGGTGTTGCTAAAACACTTGATTCTTAAAGAGAATTAAAATCTAAATTTTATGTGAAATATCCTGATTTTTTTATTACAATTTAATTTATAAGAAACATGTATTTCTATATTTTGCCTTCATCCATAATTCCTAAAAATGCTTCAGAGCCACAAAGGTGAAATAGGAGTTTTATCAATGAAGATGACTTTTAGATCCTACCCAAGGGCAGGGGCTGGTTACTAGGATGACCAACCAGGGGTTAGAGAGTTGGAACTTTCAGTCCTACCCTGTGACCTGGGGCTAGAGTTGAATCCGCCAGTGGCCAATGGCTTAGTCATGACTATGCAATGAAGCTTCCATTAAAAATCCAAAAGGACTAGGTTTGGAGAGCTTCTGGGTTGGTGAGCATGTGAAGATGTGGGGAGGGTGGTAAACCCTTTTCCTATACCTCACCCTATCTAGCTTTTCATCTGGCTCTTGATCTGTCTCCTTTATCATATCCTTTAACAAATCAGTGAATTTGTTTCCCTGTGCTCAGTGAGCCACTCTAGCAAATGAACCTAAGGAGGAGGTCACCTGGACATCCAATCTGTAGGTGGTTGGTCAGAAACATAGGTAATATTCTGGAGCTTGAGACTGGTGTCTGAAGTGGGAGGTGGAGTGCAGGGAGCAGTCTAGTAGGACTAAACCTATGACCTGCAGAATCTGATGCTATCCCTAAGTGGATAGTATCAGAATGGAATTGAATTCTCCAATACCAACAGAGTGTCTGAGAATTGCTTGCTGTTATGTGTTGGGGACCTCCTCCTCACATTGGGATTGGGTCCAGAAACCCAAAAAAGAGTTGGTGTCTGTGCAGTGTAATTTGCCAGAATGGCCCTGGCTCATAGAAACATGTGGTTTTTGAAAAAGAATAAAGGGTGGGGGATGAGGAACCTTTGACCCCTGGATACCTTCCTAGTCCCCCAAGATATGAAACTGCAGCTGTGGTGCTATCAGTTACTAAAGGTGAATGTTACCAATGAAATTTAGAAATGGTAGCAGAACAGACTCTGGAAGAGTTGGTTCATTGTGTGTGTATATATAAGGAAATGCAAAATAACAAGCTGATTATACAATGTCCTAGTTATTGTCACTGCTAATAGCCAAAATGAAATTAAAATGTTGGGGCAGGCCTTGATGCTGAACCAAGATCCAGCATTTAGTTTGATCTGAACTTTGGCTATAGGCTGCAAAGCTGCCTAGAAAGGGAAAAAATTATGCAGGGGCAGTAGAACCTCTAAGTACTTAAGTACTAAGTATGTCTAAGACCTCTGTTCATCAAGAAGGTGTTTAAAATAGGGGAAGGACAAAACCAAGAAGCCACTGAAACCAGGACATATACGGGCATACCTCAGAGGTACTATGGGTTTGGTTCCATATCACTATGATAAAGTGAGTCAAATGAATTTTCTGGTTTCCCAGTGTATATAACATTCATCTACACTAATTGTACTCTATTTAAAGTGTAACAGCATTTTGTCCAGAAAACAATGAACATACCTTAATCAAAAAATACTTTATTGCTTAAAAAATGTTAAACATCATCTGAGCTTTCAGCAAGTCATAATTATGGATCACTACAACAAATGAAAGTTTGAAATGTTGAGAACTGAGCATGATACAGAGACACAGAATGAGCAGACTGTTGGAAAAATGGTGCCAATAGACTTGCTCAATGCAGGGTTGCCACAAACATTGTGTTTGTAAAAATGAAAAAAACTCAAATATCCAAAATGCGGTAAAATAAGGTATGCCTGTAGTCTAAAGGAAGTGGCTCATTTCATGGATCCAGTATCATCTTCCTAAAGAATCTTTGCTGAAATGGATTGAGAGAATAACCAATTGGGGCCTGCATGGCTTGTGAAAAGGCAGATGGCTCTTCAGAGTAGAGGAGCATGTTAGCATGTTTGGGTTGAGGCAGGACCTGTAGTTCACTACTGAACAATTGTAGATGATTGTACATGATTCAGATACATGGGAGGTTATTCCTGAGGGAATAGTCGGTCTGGTGGAGTAGATCAGGGCCACGATAAAGGGTATTTATCCTGAGTGGGGGACTGCCCAATTCCCCCTATAAATGCCAAATGAAATACTCCAGATGATTGGAGTATTTATCCCTTGAACATGCCCATTACCCAGGTTATGGTAAACGCTGTGATTAAGGAGGCCTCTATTGTATAGGCTCCCCATGTAACTTTACTGCTATAAAATTAAATAGTAGTTTCAGAAGCCTTACCAGATTGGCTATCTCAGCTTCCCTGTATGGGCCTTAGTGATACCAAGGACACTACAGTAATTCAGAAAATAGAGACCAAGGGGAGAGTTAAGTGGCTCAACGTAGCAAAGTTGAAAACTTCAGTTGGTTATTGAGAAATGGGATGAGTAAATGCAGACATTGATGGAGTTCAAACAAATGCATTGATGTGGCACTACCAGAAATTGGACCATCAGGACTCCCATTAAAGGCCCCAAACAAGTGTGCTCTATTAACCCCAATTTTGAGGAATTTAAAAAGCCCGAAGGAAAAGATTACAATGATAAGCCTGACTAAGAATGCCCTGGGACAATGCTTAGGAAGACTAATCAGGGTAAAGATTGATATAGTGGCTATGATCTTCTGACCCTACCCCCCAACCCAGGGACCCAAAGCCATATGCACACATGTGGGTAAAATGGCCCACAGGGGAGAAGAAACTTTCTTGGGACTATTTGATAGAGGAGCCCAGTGCACTGTGATTCTACAACCTGTTGGTGATGTATCAGCAGGGGTTAAGTTAAATTGGGAAGATACAGAGGTATAATGGTTGATGGGATAAGATACAAGTCTGGATGGAAAATGGGGTTTTGGAACAGATTTTGTGTGAGGTCGCATGTCTTTCACCTGAATGTATTATTGGGATGGATACTATGTCTGGGGATTGCTCCCCCGCCTAAGATTGTAAAACAGAGGTCATGAAAGCCTACCCTCATGCTAGATTTAATTGGGTATGCTCAGTGAGAACCATTAGAAGTGTCTAGGCCCACACAGGTGGCTAACTGAAAGCAATACAAAAATTTGCCATATAGTTGGCCTGCATGGCCTGTGTAAAATGCAGATGGCTCATAGAGACTAATAGTCGACTAATCAAGTTGTACTGCTCATAGCCTCAGCAGTTCCAGATACAGTCTCAACCAAAATATGGAAGGCTAAAGAAGGCTGGTGTTCTGTGACTGATCTTACTCTTTCTCAGAAAATAGCCATCACAATTTACCTTCATGTGGGAGGGATCCCAGCTTACTTCTGTGCTTCCCAAGGTTGTTTGAACTCAGCTTATTTTGTCAGGGATTTGGACTCAATGCATGTCTCGAGTGTCATATGCTGTATGCCACGATAACATCAGAAACTGAAGAGCAAGTGAGGACTGATTTGAATGTGATGAGGATAAACCTGACTGTCTGGGGCTTGCTAATCCAGCAAAGATCCAAGGGACTGCCCAAAAAGTGAAATTCCCAGTACTAACTTTGGGAGGAGCCACCTGGGACATCCCACAAGTAAGGAAAAGTAAACTTAGGTCATTGCCCACCCCAAAGACCAAAGAAGAATCCCAGAATTTGTCTGGTTTATTTGGATTTTGGAGAGCACATATTCCACATCGGGGAATATTGTTAGCTCCCAAATATAAGGCCACCTGAGAGAAAGCTGTATCTGAGTGGTGACCTGCAAAAACAGGCCATGTTTGAATTATAAAAGGTGGTAGCTTTCTAAATGCCTTTTGGGCCCTTACAACCCCCAATAAAATTTTGGAAGTGTCTGCCACCCATACTCGTGTAGACTGGGCTTGTGGCAAGAGCCTATGAGCAAGCAGCAACTGATGAGATTTGGGACCAGAAAATTATCAGATGGATAATAATTAGCCTGATATTGGGCATTGACACTGCCTCCAAGACTGAAAGACATGAAATAATTATGAAACCTGAGGTACTCATGTCTTGAGTGATGCCAGAGAAACCCTCGGGTAAGGAAGGCAGTGCCCAGAAGAGTTCCATAATGAAATAGATATGGTTTGTACAGGAGAATACTTCTAGGGTAGTGCAAGGAGACACTGTATCCATGAGCAAGTAGCCTCTTTTCCTCTAGGATCAACTTTTGAGGCACCTGAGGAACTGCTGGAACCAACTGCCATGTGGCCACTGCCCCATGAAGTTATTCACTGAACAGACACCTGTTTGACTTACAGATGGCTGTTCTAAGATGAAAGGACAATATCTTGCTTGGAAAGCTGTCATACTAACACCAGTGAATAAGATTCCCTGAGGAGGGAAAGAATAAATTAGCTCAGTAGGCTGAACTGCATGGTGTTTCCCTGACGGTGATAGAATTGAGCAATGGTAAAAGTCCTTCTGCTTGGGTCTTTGCTGGCTCATGGGATATAGCCAGTGGCCTGGCTGTCTTGTTAGGTAGATGGGCAGTGGAAAACTAGACTACTGTGGGGTTGTCTGTGTGAAACATGGCCCTGTGGAAATCACTCTGGGTACTTGAGGAGAACATTAAAGTAGGACATGATGATGCCCATCAGAAGACCACCCCATCTTCCAGGTTCAAAAGGTGATTAGAATCACCAAGTGGACCTTCTGGTGCATTACCTTGAAGTGGCCATCTGTGTCCATGAAATGAATGGCCACAGGGTTGCAGCAATGTAGAGATGGACTGAATCTAGATCTATTCCTCTTGTACCCTGTGGGATACAAAATGCCAACAAGAATGGTTTCCTCAACAAAGACTGCAGGTAGCTATGTGGCAGGTTCCCTGGTGGAAGGCCCTCAACATGGCTGGCAACTCAGACTGATGCTGGTGGCCCCAGAGAGGGGGGCTCCAAATGGGTCCTGATAGGAATAGATACTGCCTCTGGACTGGGTTTTGTAGTAGATGCAACTACTTGGTGTTACAAAGAAGCCAGAACAGACAACCATGCATGGCCGCCACTGTTTCTTCAGATCACGGAACTCTGTCTACAGTCCCTAATGTCTGACCGTGGTCAGATTCTCCTTACAGTAGTGGATAGAAAACTGGAATGGGCAGTTTAAATATTTGTTATCTAAAATGGGGGGAGATAAAGGCAAGAGGTCTGGCTTACATGCCTTCAAGAGTGTGTGCTCACACTGAACCTGAGGGGGGCTAAGGGAGGGTCCCCACTGATAGATTCCTCTACCTTTCTTGGGGGTCTGGGGAAGTGGGGTGGGGGAGGATGATAATGCAACTGTGTCCAACATCACAGCAACTGTTTTTCTACCTGATGCATGGCATGAAACTGTGGCCTCCTGAAGCAGGATGATTACTGAGCAAGAAACCATGATAATACCCTTAAATCTTTGTCAGAATTCCTAAGTGTCCGATGGGGTGGATTGTTTGCCATTTGGCAGAGTTGTTGCTGGCAGTTAATGCTGCTGTGATGCCTCCTGATTGGGACAGCACACTAGTTCTGTACCTGTGTCAACCCTACCTTGTGTGAGTGGGAGGGTTCTGATGTTTGCTAGGTTTGTATTGCTGCGTTCTGGGTCCACACAGTGGCCAAACCTAATGTCCCTTTCAAGGATGGAAGAGCTTGGCTAAAGATAATGGACAGATAGAGAAAAGGATAAATAGCTGAGGGTAAAGGGATGGGTAGGTGGGTTGTGCAACAGGAGAAATACAATATTTTATTAATACCTCGAGGGATGCTCAGAGTGAATGTTATCCGCAGCATACCAGATGCTTGGAAGGATGAAGCTATGTTTGCCGAGACCACCATTGCTTTTGCAACTGGACAAGACTGAATGGCAGCCTGCAAACCCGAGTGACATTGCTCTGGGAGACTTTATCCTCATCAGATATGTTGATGAACTTGACTAATTGTCAATGACTAGTTCGAACTCTAGTGATGTGCCAGTATCTTTGACTCCTTTTTTTTGTTTTTAGGATATATAGATCATTTGTGTTCTCACTATAGGAGAGAGTGGGCCCTACTATATAACACACAATGGAAACAAGTCTCCATACAGACCTGTGAGATGATTGGCTTTGTCCCCAGCTGATGTGTGATCTAGAACTAACTGAATCATGACCAATTTTCATGACTCCTGTCATTAATATCTGGTATATGAGCAAGGACTGCTTCAATTGGGAAGGCAAAGTGAACACCTTTGTAATTTTTCTGGATTTGTTCTGTAAGGAAATTGAATTGCACCATGACCATACTGTGATATATTGTAATACTGGCATCTTTGGTAAGATTTGACTACATGTAAGTAAGTCTTTTGTTTATAGGGATGTTCATCAAATGTATTGGGAGATTAAGGTAAAGCTGCCTCAGCATATAATATTTACGGAAGATGACTGGCCCAAGGAGGAACTGCATCTTTCTAGTCACCAACTGCTTTCTGTACTAAATCCCTGTGGTACATCTATTACAAGATACAAGTAGCAGTAGATGAGGGGTGGGGAAAGAATAATAAACTAATAGAGTATAAAAATGTTATGGCTTTATAGGACAAATGAGCTGTTTTGTCAAATCCATCCCTACCCTATAGTGACCTCTCCAAAATGTTAGGTCTGTTTGTGTTGGTGCTATTGCTATATCTGTCCTACAAAACCTACACCAAATGTACGTGCTATGATGGATATGATCATTTTGCCACAAAGAATCCATGTTTGAAGACCAGGGGGTGGACTGAGATAAACAGTTGACCTTTGAACATTGTGGGGGGGTCTTTAGGGGGTGCTGACCCCCATGCAGTCAAAAGTCTGCATGGAACTTTAGAGTCTCCAAAAACTTAGTAGTCTACTGTTAGGAAGCCTTACTCCTCTAATAGTTGACAACTATTATACTGTATTCCTAACCTAAGAAAATGTTAAGACAAGCCTAAGGATGAGAAAAGGGAACCTTAAGACCATAAGGATAACCCATTCACAGTACCGTTACAAAAAAAAGTATAAGTGAATCTACATAATTCAAATCTGTACTCAAGGGTCAACTGTAATAACTTATAAGAAATACATATTTGGTCATTAAGATGACTGAAATATATTTCTCAGATATATTGTCTTCATTCAGTTATTGAAAATGCTTCAGAGCCATAGAGGTGAAATGGGGGTCTTATTAATGAGGGTAGAGTCCAAAAGTCACCTAAGGGTGGGGGCTGAGAAGACCAACCACGTGACTTGAAGGGTGGGAACTTTCAGTCCCACATTCCGACCTCTGTCGGGGTGTGGCGGGGAGAGGCTGGAGGTTGAATCAGCCAACTGGCCAGTGACTTAGTCAATCATGATTGTGTAACAAAGCTTCCTTTAAAAACCATAAGAGACTCTTGGGGGTGCCTGGGTGGCTCAGTTGGTTAAGCATCTGACTTCAGCTCAGGTCATGATCTCCCTTGCTTGTGGCTTTGAGCCCCCTGTTGGGCTCTGTGCTGACAGCTAGAGCCTGGAGCCTACTTCAGATTCTGTGTTCCCCATTTCCCTTTGCTTCTCCCTGGCTAATGTTCTGTCTCCCTTGCTTGCTCTCAAAAATAAAAAAGTTATAAAAAAAAAAAAAAACGACCCATAAGAGACTCTTAAATACAGAGAAACTGAGGGCTGCTAGAGGGGAGGTAGCTGGGAGGATGAGTTAAATGGGTGATGGGCATTAAGGAAGGCAATTTCAGGGAGGAGCACTAGGTGTCATATGTAAGTGATGAATTACTGGGTTCTACTCCTGAAGCCAAGACTACACTATATGTTGACTAACTTGAATTAAAAAAACAAAACAAAACAAAACTGGGTTTGGAGAGCTTCTGTGTTGGTTAGCATGTGAAGAGAGTGGCACACCTGGAAGCTTCTAGCCCCTTTGCTATACCTTACCCTATTTGTTCATCTGGCTATTAATTGGTCTTTTGTCATATTCTTTAACAAACTGGTAAATGTGTTTCCCTGTGCTCTGTGAACCACTCTAGCAAATGAATGGTCATTAGAACTTGTGCTTCTGACCAACCAGCTAGAGACTAAGTGAACAGCCTATAGCTTGTGACTGTTGCCTGAGGTATGGAGTGTTTGGGGGGCAGGCTTAACCTGTGGGATCTGATACTACCTGTGGGTGGATAGTGTCAGAATTGAGTTGATTTCTCCAATACCAGCAGGGTGTCTGGGAATTGCTTGGTGTTCTGTGTGCTCCCCTGCCACATGAGAATGGAGTCTGGGAATGCCAAAAGAATTGGTGCCAGTGAGGTGAGATTTGCTAGAATGGCCCTGGCTCATTGAAACATGTGATTTTTAAAGAAAGGATAAAAGACTGGAGGGTGGGATGGGGAGGAAAGAGAACGCTTTGATCCCTGGATGGCAAACCTTGGAAAAGTTTTTTTTTTTTTTTCCTTTCCCTTCCTCTTCTCCCTCATTGAGGAGGACAGGCTAGTTTACATTCTGCATCAGAACTCTCAAAGCACTCTTAAGTCCACATTTGGTTCTGACAAACTATAACATAGGAAGATATTTTAACTTGAAAACTAAACAAAGTAGTTAAATGACTGGCCCAAGGTGACCCATCTATCATGAAAAAATAAAGCTGGGTGAGAACCCAGGTATTTAAGTCTTCCCTTAAGTGAGCCTCTTAGGTCATGAGCCCTGTATGCAGATGCAGAAAATAGTCATTATACGTAGTCTGAGATCTACTGAAATTTCATTCTTGTTCACATGATGCCTCTCCTTTTGCATTGTATGTAACTTGCGTTGTCCCCCAAGCAAAAACAGAATGATCTGGACATTGCAGGTTTGGTCTCTTTCGTTTACCTGGCTTTGAGGAGTAACCAGGCATTTCCACAGTATAATGAACTGTCTGCTTCTTTCTTTTTCTATAATTTCAGCACATTTGTAGTTGGGAGGTTTTGCTAAAGTCACAATGAACATATTATGAACATAATTGCAAAAAAAAATGTTTTACTTTTGTCCTACACATTTCAGAAAGAACAACTGATGGGAGAAAATCTTGGCTTGATAGGCTTAAGTTGTACCAGTGAATGTTATCAATTTATAAGGATTCTTTCAGTGCTGTAGTTTTGGGTAGTCTTTAACAGCTTCATTGTTAAGATGGCTTTCTCTTGGTAGTTAGGTAAGAAAAATTGTACTCTGCTAAAACTGAACTTTAAGTAGAAGAGGTACTTCATTTCTATAAACCTTACCAGTCGACCAAAGGTTTTGTCATCTTTGCAATCAAGAAATTCCCCAGATGAATGATGAGGTGACTTGAGGGTCTTTGGATCGACTGACACTTTGGATCTGGTCTTCTGAAAAGTTTCTGGAATCTTTGGGTAAGCTTCTGCTTCAGTTGCAGAAAGAAATGGGAGTATTATCAGTTTGATAGGTTGTGGTTTGCTTCCCAAAGGGGCAGCTTTACCTGCAGCAAATGTGGTTCTAGATCACAATTATGAGTGTCCTCAGCAGTACCTATGTCTTTCCTCCATCTGTTACTTGAGCTTGTGTTTTTAATGCCAGGCTGAATCTCAGGGGCAAGAAAAATAGTCATGGTGTGGAGGTTAAAGCATGGGTACTAGCACCTGGACACCAAGCCTAGATCTGTAACTATTGGTGTGGACTTGGGCTATTTACTTACCATCTCCAAGTTGTTTCCTTAAAGATTTCCTGGACAAATTTAAATGAAAGGCAGATAGTTATGCCTTAAATGGTAGGATTTTAGACTTACCAATAGCCCTTTCCCACAATTATACATTTATGCACACTAATATGGAGGTATTCTTTAATCACTATGCAGCACATCTATTAGATGATTTGTTAGACTAAACAAATAGGGTAAACTCTGAAGGAGAACAGGTGCGATTTATAATTCCTCACTCCCCTAGCTTTTATTATAGATTTGATTATCTTAAAGACAGAAAATCTTAACACAGTTTACAGACTTTTCAGTCTTCAGCTCAGTGATTCCTCAATGTTCAAACACAAAAGCATTGTATGGGGTTGTGTGCCCAACCCCATCTTGGTTCCGATGCTGCTTGGCTAATCTGGATATGGTTGTATTTACTCTATTGCTCCCCTTCACCAATTTAAGCATGAGGAAATGGAGAATCAGGGACTTTAAGACACTGTTATTAGGCTACAATTAGTTCTTGCAATAGTTATGTCACTTTCTGAATCTAATTCAGCACTCAGTGTGTGTGTGTGTGCGTGTGTGTGGTATTTGAACATCTATTTTTTCCTAGTATAGAAAATTCTTCTGGATTATTTTCTTAATGTTATAGTATTCCATAATTGATCTGTCTTTTGTCTTCTGTTCAAACATTTTGAACATCTAATAATACATTTGAGGGGTGCCTGGGTGGCTCAGTCAGTTGGGAATCTGATTCTTGATTTCTGCTCGGGTCATGATCTCAGTTGTGGGATCAAGACCATCATCAGGCTCCGCACTGGTTGGATTTTTTCTCCCTCTCTGTGCCTATCCTCTGCTCATACGCATGCACGTTCTCTTTCTCTCTCTCTCTCTCTCTCAAAATTAACACTAAAAAAAAATACATTTGAACAAGATTACTTCAGGAATACAGTAGTAACCTTGCACAAACCAACAATGACTAGATTCATTTATTCATATAAGGTAGTAGTTTCGATATTTAGAGGGCCCCAAGAAGGCTGAAATCTTCTTGGAATCATGGAAGGAGAGATGTAATAAGAGTAGGAACATGGGCCCGAGTTTATGTCTCTTCTGGATTAGTGCTTTCTGCACACCATTTTGTTACTCCTTGCTTCCTGATCATGTTATCCTTGGGGTTTCCATCATGATTCTTACTGCAAGATAATTTCACAATCTAACACCTCACTGAAAGCATGATGCTTTTCCTTCATCATTTGTTTCTACTAGGAAAGCCTGGGATCTATAGGAGTCCAATCAGGCAGCTTTATGATCTCATCACTGAACTGAGTTTGACTTATCTGACCCATATGGTTTTTTTCACAATTACTTCTTTTTTTTTTTTTTTTTTTACTTTTTAATTGAAGCATAGATAACATACAATGTTTCAGGCATACAACATAGTGATTTGATAATTCTATATATGACAGTGCTCATCACTGTAAGTGTAGTCACCATTTGTCACCATACAAGGTGTTACAATATTGATGGTATTTCCTATGCTGTACTTTGCATTCCTGTGACTTATTTTTAACCAGAAGTTTGTACCTCTTGATCCCCTTCTAGTTTTCCCATCCCTCCATCTCCTCTTCTCTGGCAACTATCAGTTTGTTGTCAATATTTGTAAGTTTCTGTTCATTTGTTTTGTGTTCTTAGATTTCACATGTACGTTAAATCCTAGGATAGTTCTTCCTGTCTGACTTGTTTCACTTATTATAATACCCTTTAGGTTCATACATGTTGTGACAAATGGCAAGATTTCATTTTTAATGGCTGGGTAACATTCCATTATATATATAACCACACCTTTATCCATTCATCTGATGATGGACTCTTGTGTTGCTTCCATATCTTGGCTATTGTAAGTAGTGCTGCAGTAAGCATAGGGGTGCATATATCTTTTCAAATTAGTGATTTGTTTTTAGTAAATAACCAGCAGTGGAATTGCTTGACTGTAGGTTTTTTTTTTTTTAAACATTTTGAGGAACCTCCATACTGTTTTCTATAGTGGTTGCATCAGTTTCTATTCCCAACAGAGTACAAGGTTCCCTTTTCTTCACATTCTTGCCAACACTTGTTATTTCTTGTCTCATGATACCAGCCATAAGCATGAGGTGACATCTCATTATGGTAACGACTTACATCATTATGGTATTGACTTGCATTTTCCTAGTGATTATTGATATTGATGATCTTTTCATGTATCTGGGCATCTGTAGGTCTTTAGAAAAATGTCTATTCAGGTCCACTGCCAATTAGATTTTATTTTATTTATTTATTTTTGAGTGTTGAATTGTTGGGAGTTTTTCATATAGTTGGGATATCAGTCCCTTATTAGTTATATCCTTTGCAAATACCTTTCTCATTAGTAGGTTGCCTTATTGTTTTATTGGTTTCCTTAACTGTGTAAAAGCTTTTCAGTTTGGTGTAGTCCCAGTAGTTTTTCACCTTTGTTTTCTTTGCCCAGGGAGACCTATTCAGAAAACTGTTGCTAAGCCTGATGTCCAAGAGATTACTGCCTATATTTTCTTCTAGGAGTTTTATGGTTTCAGGTCTTTTAAATTTAAGCCTTTAATCCATTTTGAATTTATTTTTGTGTGTAGTGTAAGAAAGTGGTACAGTTTCAATCTTTGGCATGTAGCTGTCCAGTTTTCCCCAAACCATTTATTAAAGAGATGGTCTTTTCTTCATTGTATATTCTTGCCTCCTTTGTCATAGATTAATTGATGGTATAAGTGTGGGTTTCTTTCTGGGGTCCATTGATCTATGTGTTTGTGTTTGTACTGTTTTGAATACTATAGCTTTGTAGTATATCTTCCAGCTTTGTTCTGTTTCTCAAGATTGCTTTGGCTATTTGGGGACTTTCGTGTTTCCATACAAATTTTAGGATTATTTATTCTAATTCTGTGGGGGAAAAAAGCTACTGGTATTTTGATAGGGATTCTGTTGAATCTGTAGATTGCTTTGGGTAGTATGGACATTTTAACAATACCCTTCCAACCTATGAGCACACTGTATTTTTCCATTTGTGTAATTTTGAGTTTCTTTTATCAGTGTCTTAGAACTCTGAGAGTACTGGTTTTTTACCTTGATTGGTTAAATGTATTCATAGGTATTTTTTGATGCAATTTCAAGTGAGATTGTGTTCTAAATTTCTTCTACTTTATTGTATAAAAATACAATGGATTTCTGTATATTTTGTATCCTATGATTTTGCTGAACTCATTTACTGTAATTTTTTAGTGGAGTCTTTAGGGTATATATGTATATATACATGTATGTATGTATATATGTATATAAGCGTATACGTATAAGCATGCATATATACATATGTATGTATATGTATACATAGGGGGTGTGTGTGTGTGTGTGTGTAGGTGCGCGTGTGTGCACGTGTATGTATGTGTGTATGTGTGTACGTGTGTGTACGTCTGTACGTGTGTGTACGTTTGTGTATGTGGGTACATGTATGTATATGGGTACGTGTATGTATATGTGTGTATGTATATGTATGTGTGTGTACGTGTGTATGTGTGTATATGTGTGTGCGTGTGTACGTGTGTGTGTAGGTGCGCGTGTGTGTGTATGTGTGTATACGTGTACATGTCTGTGTGTGTGTGTACGTGTGTGTATGTGTGTATGTGGGTACGTGTACGTATATGTGTGTATGTATATGTATGTGTGTGTGTATGTGTACGTGTGTGTGTGTGTGTATGTGTGTGTACGTGTGTATGTGTTTATGCGTGTATATGTGTTTATGCGTGTATGTGTGTACGCGTGTGTGTGTTTATGCGTGTATGTGTATGCGTGTATATGTTTATGCGTGTATGTGTGTACGTGTATGTATATGTGTGTGCGTGTATGTGTGTGTATATTGTGTGTGTACGCATGTTGTGTGTGTAAGCGTGCGTGTGTACATATATGTGTGTACGTGTGCACGCGTGCATGTGTACATGTATGTGTGTGCGTGTGTGTACATGCGCGCGCGTGTATGTGTACGTGTATGTATATATGCATACATACACGTATGCGTGTATATGTATACATTTATGTACATGTATGTGTATACCTGTGTGTATATACATGTATGTATGTGTTTATATCTGTACATACATGTATGTGTATGCATATATACATCTACGTATGTGTGTATGTATATGTGCATGTATGTATATGTGTGTATATACATGCATGTTCGTGTATGTATATACACACATGCATGTATGTGCATGTATATGTATATATGCGTATATGTATATATGCATGTGTGTATATGTATATATGTATATATACATGTGTATATGTATATATATGTATATGTATATATATGTATATATAAGGTCATATATATACACATAGGTATGTATATATATATGTATATATGTGTAGATGTATATGTGTATGTGTGTGCATATGTACACACATATATGTCTGTATATATGTGTATATATTTATAGGGTGTGTGTGTATATATATACACACACACACATACATACACGTACACACACACGTACACAGACGTACACACACACGTACATATATATGGTACTAAGTCACCTGTAAATACTTCTACTTCTTTCTTACCAATTTTTATGCCTTGTGTTTCTTGTCTGCTGCAGCTACGACTTCTAGTATTAGTTTGAATAAAAATGGCAAGAATGGACATCCTTGTTTTTGATTCTTAAGGGAAAAGCTTTTATTTTTTCCCCATTGAGTATTAGGTTAGCTGCTTGTCATATATAACCTTTATCAGACTGAGGTATATTCCTTTTAAAACCACTTTGTTGAGTGGCACCTGGGTGGTTCAGCTGGCCAAGCATCTGACTCAATTTCGGCTCTGGTCATGATCTCATGGTTTGAGTTCAAGCCCCGCATCCGGCTCTGCTCTGATGTTGCGGTGCCTGTATGGAATTCTCTCTGCCCCTCCCCTGCTTGGTGCTTGTTCACACGCATGCGCGTGTGTGTGCGCGCGCTCGCTCTCTCTCTCTCAAAATAAACTAAAAATAATCACTTTGAAAGTCACAATGATTTTTATGAGATAATTCCCATTTTGTCTTATTTTCCATGCTTAAAATGTGCCAATCCTTCCTTAGACCCATATGCTAGAGGTAGCCTAGGCAAACTACATAATCTCCATGCTGTTTTCTAGATTCATTAAGTAAACAATTAAAGCGTATGGATCTTCCTCATAAATTTTTGTGCATATGTGTCAGAGGACAAGGGCATGTTGGTAATGACTTCTATGTCATTTTTCTTCAAGTTCTGAAGCTACATTCTATGATTAGTATCTAGTCTAGAGTCATTTACCTTTATCTACTCTTCCTCTAGCACCTTAAAGTTGTAATTTTCTCACCAATTCTTTTGGTTCAAGGAAAATAGAGGGCTTGTTTTCCCAATTTGGTTGACCTATGTATCCTTTGATGTAGTTTAGGAAATTCCAGTTTCTCAGATGATCTTTTTGATGGAACAAGGTGATTAAATAGTTAAAAACCTTCTGTTTGATTTTTGAAGGTGAAACCAGGCATAACTCTAGCTCTTGATCCAAAATCTTTTTTCTCCTGGGAATACAGCTAGATGACATTTTCAGCATTCTTTGTGGTTAATGTGGCCATATGACTGGGTTGTAACCAATGGAGTGTGGGTGGAAGTCCTGTGCATCATGCTTCCAGTCCAGGAACCCTGGAACTCTACTCATTCCACAAACCTGTATAGAGTACATGAAGAACTTGCAATTGTGTTGACAGAAGGGTGACCACAGACAGGGTTGAAGAACATAAAGTGTCTTTAATGGCAAAGAATATGGAAACTTATCTAACACACCCCGTCTCACCAAGAGATGTTGACAAATTCATGGTATATTTTTAATTAAGATATAATTGACCTATAACATCCTAGAAGTTGAAACTCTGTAGCTTGATGATGTTCATTTGATGCATTTATATACTGCAATATGGTTACCATTGTAGTGTTAATATCTGTCATGTCACATAATTGTCATTTTTTGTGATGAGAACATTTAAGACCTACTCTCAGCAACTCCGAAATATATAATCTGGTATTGTTCACTATAATAATTGTAATACATTACCAATTACTGTAAGGTAGATCTCCAGAATGTATTTTCTAGTTGCAAGTTTGTTCCGAACTAAGGCTTGGGAGGAGGTAAGTGGTGATTTCAAAGAAGGACTTAAAAAAGACCGTGCTTTTTTTTTTTTTCCTTTGCTGTAATGGGGCCAGTAGTATCAAAGCAGGAAGACTCAAAGCACAGCAACAACAAAAACATTGGGTGGCCTTGCTGCAGAGTAGGGGGCTGGGATGCCCTGATAAGACCGCAGCAAGGGATTTGAAGCTCTATGGGGAGGTTGGGTAAGGAGTTGGTGGTGATAAAAAACCTTCTGGATCTGATAAATAAGCGCACAATGTACTGTTATATTTGGCAGTTGTTTGAAGGAGATCGTGTTCTTGTTCAAACCATATCATTGGCAGCTTTGCATCCTCATGGGGACACCGAGGCCAGGGAAACTTGGTCCTTTCGCTAGCTGTAGGTTTCTGTGCCTCTTGCTGTGTGTGGCCATTTTTGCGCCATGTTTCCTCCATGGTAGGAATTTTACTGTGTCTGTTGGAATTTTTCTGTCAAACGCTATCACCCTCGTGACCATTCTGGAACAATGGTGAATGAAACATAGGACCTATTTTTAATGTGCTTGCAGGGGATTTAAATAGGCATACAAATTAATAAGGAAACAGCTTACTAAAGCCACAATAAAAAACTATGGAAAAATTTAAAAAGGAAATTAGATGGTGGCCTGTTATGTGCCTTCGTGCCAATTAGAATGGCATCTTCTTTGAGCATGCAGCAGCACAGAGCTTGGGGAGCAGACAGAGTTCAACTCCTGCTGGACTCCTGCTCCCTTAGTTAAATGCCTTTTTGTAGGAATACAATCTGCACGAGGTATATGGCAGCCAAGGAGATGTAATGAAGAGCATCTTTGGATTGGGAGGTGGAAGACCCAGCTGAAGGATGGGAAGGTGTTACTTTTATAAAATCGAGGGAAGGTGGAGAACTTTTTAGCAAAATCAAACACATGTAAAACCTCTAAGATGAACAATAAGACAGGAAATCAATAAACACAAGGTCCAGTGAAGGGCAGAGGTAACAAGTAGCTGTGTGGTGAGGGCGGAAGTAACTAGTAGGAGTGTGTGAAGATGGAGATACAAGAAAGGTTCAGGCCATCCAGGGTTTGTAAAGCAAGTAAAGAATTTGATTTGCTCTGAATGCAGCAGTCATTGGAGAGTTGTGTTGTTGTGTGTTGTTTCTCTGGGGAGTTTTAAAAAGTAGAATAACCCATTCCAAGGGACACCCTGGCTTCTGTGTATAGGATGGAGGCTAGTGGAAGAGTCCAGATGAGAGAAGGAAGTTTGAACTGGGTGGCAATAGAGCTGAGAGTTGTAGCAGATTGGAGCTACACATTTCATACAGGATGGGCAGAATATCTTTGCTCAAGACCTCATCATGATGAGGTTATGAGTTCCTCATGTGCCAAGTACATCAGACTGCACCGTTCATGAGAGGACCAACTGTACCTTTGTTCGCTGTTCTAGCCCAAGGCCTCACATAGGAGCTTCTCAGTTATTGCTGTTAACGAGTAGATGAATAACGCAGATGAGTGTTAAGCACTTTAACCATATTAAGCAATTTTATTCTCACAGACCTCTTCAGAGGTATATTAGCCAGTATTGTTGTTATCCCATTTTACAGATGAGGAAACAAAGACCCAAGTTGAACTTGTCAAAGGTAAGAGTTAGTAAATGCCGAAACACATTTCAAACCTAGGTCTGTATGACTCGATTAATATTCCATACTCTTAACCATCATGCCATATTATAGTTAAGTAGAACAGCCTCAGCTGCTCATCAAATTAAATTGCCACAATGTGTTAGTACTTAAAGAATAAGGCTTCCCAAAAGATCAGAATAAAATAATAGATAAAACACTCACTGTTCATTGTGGCTCTACGAAGGCATTATGTGAGTCGGGAGGAATATGGCACCAGAGTATGGGTTTCAGCCCTTTCACTACTGTTGTATGCCTGTGTTTAGGAATCTAACTTATCTGTGCCACATTTTCTTAGCTGTTAGGTTTAGCGATTGGACTATTAGCATGATCCTTTCTAGATCTAAGATTCTACTAATCTGTAGTGTTCTCTTGGAGTCATGAGATGGGGACCAATACGAGTCTATAGTGCCGCATAAGACTGTGTGAGCTCCGTAGTGCACAACTGCAACAACACTGGTTACAATGCCAACATCACTCCCTGGAGTTGTGCATGTGGTAGCACTGCTCTCTCCGTACCTACCTTCTGCACGTGGTCTTTGGTGAATGATTTTGTTGCGTGACCTAGAATGGCCACCTAAGTGATTCAACACATGGGGCTAGGCTAAGAGGGTTATTTGGAATGAGTGGGTTGAAACAGCGTGGTACCATTATAAAATGCTGGTTTTGACTACCCAGGACTATATCCTAATGTGAAAAGGGAAGGTTATGTAGACTGTGACCACTAACAGAGCCCTGTTCCTGCTTTCTGCTGTGTCCCCCATAGGACATAGGGGGCACCTAGGACTGATTCTCCTAATGGAGTAATCTTTGGGATCCTGAGAAAGCCCTGGGAATTAAAGATAGCAATTTTTAATCTAATGATTTAAAACAGCTCACCCACCAATGAGCCAATTGATTAGCCAACTGACCCACCACCAATGAACAAAATGCACTGAATACCTGACTTAAGTACCGCACTGATGTTTTTCCGCACAAGAAACCACTTTGTCACAACTCCTGGACCAAACCAGAACCAACTTGAAAATTTTTTCTTCCTAATCAACGTGTTATTTAAAAATTCACACTATGCTGATTTCAAAACTGCTTTTTATTATAGTTTTCTCTTTATTCATTCCATTACCTACCCAAAAGCCCATTTCTGGATAGAACTATATGTAAACAAATGGCACTGAGCTATGTAGGATGTTGGAAGAAAAAAAAAAACAGAACTTAGGGGAATTGGGTTTAAGTATCTTTCCTACTACATGTTACATGTGTGATCTTGGTTATGTAACTTAATCTGTTCATTTATATCATAACAATATCTTGTATTATGACAATACATGTGAAGGTACTTGGTGGATACCTGGTGCATAGTTAAGACATAACAAATGTTAAATTACAATTCAATTAAATGAAGGGATAATATTAGGCAAGATGTAGCAGTGACATAAGGATGTGCCAAAGTGTTCTCTTCTTGCCTTGTGTCTGCTCAGTGGGTGACACATTTCAGTCATGAGTCTAGCAAGTTTTACCCTTTAGGTCTTCTGATATAGTTCAGGAATATCTGTAGGAAAAAATAAACTCCCCAAATAGAATCAACAGGATCATACTTTATGTAATTGGAGTCATGCTGATTTGAAATTGTAAGTTCACAAAAGCACTAATGAGGCCTTCACTTTACATATGCAACTTTAAATGTGAAACCCTTCTCAGTAAATTTGCCACATCTCAAATTTTGAAGTTAAAGGACTTAATGGATTATAGGGTATGCTTTCTCACTACCCCACTTAGCTGGTAAACAAATACCCAGCATGCTTTGAGCCCTGAGGTTTTGATACTGTAAGTATTTAATGTATCCTTTTGCAAAAATGCAGAATTCTAATAGTTTTAGTCCAGGGAAAGAAAATTCTGAAAGAATAGAATGATGTATTAGTGATTGATCTAAAAATCGTAGAGGAGTGAAGAATACATAGCTGAGGAAAAAGTATGGAAATGTATTCTTAAAACTTAGAATCTTACATGAAATTCCTTCCTTTGTGTGCTAGAATCCCGGATTTCTCCAAGTCAAGAAACTTCTGTTGAGAAAATTCTAGTCTAAGCTGGAGAGATAGCTGTGCTTCATTGAGCAGAGAATGACTGCTTGGATCTGGTGAATAATAATGGCTACATATTGGCATTTATTTTTCTCTAAAATGTATATTTCTAAAATGTATATTTTAAGAGCAAGATATAAAGATTTATGTACATTTTAATGACTGCCACTGTTGTTATAAATAGTTCTAATTTTACATAATAGCTCCCTATAGAGTGCCAGGGATTTCATAGGTATTTCTCGTAAGTCTGTCAAAACTGCTGCAAAGTAGACACGATTACCCCTTTTTTGTAAAAGGTGAAACTGAGGCTCAGAAAGGTTAGGGGACTTGTCCAGGGGCCATACGGGTAAGGGGCAGAGAAGGGATTGCAGTTCATAGCTGACTCTGTAGCCCATGCTCTGGTCATGTACCTTTCTGCCTTCGGGACACCACCTCCACTTGGGAGATCTCAGCCGCATCCAAAGCCCAAATAGGAAGGAGTCAATAGTGTTTTGAAGAATTGCCTTACAAAACACAAGCCTAAACACACAAAGAGGTGCGAAGTCATGAGCACTATCCTGCGGTGGACCCTAAATTATCTGGATGGCTACCTAGATAGCATCTCCTCTCTGTACACTCCCTTCACTGTCTTCATCTTACAGATCTAGGGGGACGCTCTGCCCTGGTCCATTACACTCTGATTACCTGCTTGTCTGGAGTCAGTTGATAAATCTACCTGCCAAAATCCATCTCTTTGCTTTTAGTACATCTGATAAAAATGGAAACATTTTTTGAAAGACTTTTTTCCCAGGTGAGTTCTTATTTCTAAGATCTACTTTCTGTGGAATTCTCTTACTCACCAGGATGAATGTTGATGCATTTTGAGCACCGGGAAGAATTGAGCTGTGCTTGGCACTTTGCCCTGTTTTCCTGTGCAGATATGCCCTGAGAGTTCAGGGACCTGGGACAGTGCAGGGATATGTTGACGTTTTCTCAGTTGGACCTAGAGAGTGGTTACCAGAAGGAGCAGGACTAAGTCAGAATCCATGGTTGGGTTACTGGTCAAGGGAATAGAGAACATATAAATTATGCCTAGGACAAAGTGTGAGGCACTGATGAGTCCTGACGGAACACAGGTAGAAGCAGGACTTGAACGTAGCTTAATTACAGTGGTTGTGGAGACTGTTGACCTAAACTCCAGAACAGAGCTTGGGGAAATTCTGTGAATCTATAAAGGGCATGCTGTAAATGGGTATCCTTTAGGTGAGAAGTTGGGCATAAGTGAGAATATGCTGTTTTCATTTATTACTAAATTTTCATTTAAAAATTTTTGACTTTTTATTTTAATTCTAGTTAATGTAGTGATATTTTAGTTTCAGGTGTACTATATAGTAATTCAATACTTGCACAGGGACATGCTCTTTCTGTACCTGAGTTCTTTACAAGAAAATGTTCTTTCAGTAGAGAAGCTTCTTTCAGTAAGTTAAAGCCCAAGGATGAGTAACAGAACAAATCAGTATATGACACTGGCCTTTGCCTTTCTTCCTCTCATCTTTACGCCAATGGAAATGTCTTTCATGGTAAGTTCTTGGAAACTGGGAAACTTTAGTCTGATTATCTGCCATATGAGTAGACTGATAAGGAATGAAAATCCCTGTGACCTGCAGGAAGAGAATTTGCTTTAGGGTTTTTCTTTCTGATGTTAGGACTGATAGAGAGTTTGAGGCTTCGTGTGGAAAGGATGACTGTGTGTTGGTCAGTTTCTCTTAATAACCCTATCTTGAAATCCCAACCCTTTTCTCCAGCATTCACCCTGTTCTATTTCTGCCGTAACACTTAAGCTATCTGATGTATTACTTGCTTATCTATTAATTATAATCTGATCCTCCTCTTACTGGAATATGAGCTCTATTAGAGGAGAGATTTTGTCGTGTGTGTGTGTGTGTGTGTGTGTGTGTGTGTGTGTGTGTGTGAGAGAGAGAGAGAGAGAGAGAGAGAGAGAGAGAGAGAGAGAGAGAGGTGGCTGAATGCCCTGTGCCTAGGTAGTGCCTGACACATAAGAGATGTTCAATAAAAACTTAAAAATTTAATGTATGGGTGGGATGGGTAAAATCCAAAAGGAAGTGGTGGGGGCCTTTGGAGAACAGGAATGATTTTACCATCCTATAGCATTCAAATTTATTTTTGTTGTACATGCTCTTTAAAACATAAAATAATAAAATAAATGAAATCCAGCTGCTTAGATTCAAGGAGCCATCCGTTTTCTCCCTTGAAATAAGATGTTAGAAGATGTAGATGATCTTAATACATTGTCATGTGTCACCCAGAGTTATTGACCATAAGTAGAACTTGAATGCAGGACTTATCCCCATCCAGGAAAATGTTATGTTTGCATTACGCTTAATTATGTTTGCATCCTCTATCCCTCTGCTTTGTTGCCATTATAAACAACTTGATAACCTTGAATCACTATTCATTATAGGCTCTTGAATAGCTCATAACTATTCCAATATGGCAGCTCCATTAGGCTTATCACACACACAACACAGGAAGCCATTGTGGATAGAGAAATCAGAGACTTCGTGAAACCTGGCCTGAAAACTTCATCTTTTTCTACTCCTTACTTAAAAAAAATATTGCATGCAGCTAGTTGAAAGGCTGCTTTTTCAGGAAAGAGGTCTCTTCTCTAATCACTTCCAGGATTTGGTTGGATGTGACTGCCGTTCTGGGATTCTGGTGAGTGAGTAAGTTCCCTCGCCTGGGGGCCTACTGGAGTTGGAGCCCTAGAGGGGGAAAACTATTCATTCAGAGCTGTCAGCACATCTTTCTCTATGAATTACTCTCCCCAACCCATCAGGCTTTTTTTTTTTTCCTTGGTATAATAGAAGAGTTTCTGTAAGAATGGGGCTCATTCAGAGCAGGTCACCACAAACATAGATTTCCGTGTTAATACACATTTGAGCCAAAGTATACTTCTCAGTAAATGGGACTAGGAAGAAATGGAGTGGTTGAATCAGACTGCATTTGTTATGTGGGCTTTATGAATAGATTCATATTACCTCAGCCAAACAAAATCACTTTTTCTATCCTGGCACTGAACCTGGGTGGCATGTTTGATATGGCAACTAGAACATAGGAGCTTATCGTGGAAAAGAGGTAACAATGTGTGTTGGGTAGAGGAGTAGGAAAAGAGTGGATTCATGTTAAACCTGCCAGCCTCCCACCCCCCCTCCACATTGAAAGGCCTCCCCAGAGCCCTTGAAAGAACAGGAACAGTACACTAGGTGCAAAGATCCAGCCAGCTTTGTCTTTTGACCTTGGCTGCCACTTCAGGCATGGATTTTGTAAAGAATCAGGCTGACTCCATCACTCATCCATCACTGACCCTAAAGGCAATGGCTATACAACAGCAAAAACAGAGTGACTCAGGCTGCATCTACACCAGGGATTTCCCAATCTGTTGTTGCTTCTAGTGGTTTCCAGGCGTGTTGTAAAATTTCACCCACAGATTTTTTATGAATTAAGGTAAAAGTATTTTTTAAGGAACTGAAAGATTATTTGAAGCTGAAATTTCAAAAACAATAAAGATCACTAGTCTGAACAATCCTAAATAAATAAAGCATATCTGAAGAATTCTTTCATCAGCTGGTTATTTGGCCTTCAATAGACCAAACAACCCTTTGATGAGATTTTTATTGAAAAATGTCCATTTTTCTTGTTTCTTTGAGAAACACTGTGTTGTAATAAAAGTGAAGTTGATTATTACAAGTAAGGGATATGTATGAAATTGTTCTTTTTTTTTTAAATTTAGTTAACATACAGTGCAATATTGGTTTTAGGAGCAGAATCTTCTAATCAAGCAAGTAGAAGCCTTTCTCTTTCCTTCCTCCCACCCTTCCCTTTCTTCTTCATTTCATCATCCATTATTGGGAGTGTAGTTGTTTGTAAGCCAGAAATATGGCAGGCCTTTTTAAAGTAGGGAGATGTGTAAATATTTAGGCTTATGAGAAAACCTTGGTTTAGTTGGGTAGGACTTTGAATTTTCTTGTAATACAGAGGTAGTATGAAACATCACTGATTCAGTCATAAACTCATTGTGCTTCTTGGATGTACCTTAAGTCTATACTTGTCTTTGCCCAATTGTGTATGGATACAAAGCATCACTGTAGGCACGTATTCTCTTCAGCTCTGACACTATATGCTTGGCACTTGGGCACCTTAAAAGAAAAAAATCTATATCCTCTATTTCCTGTTTCTCCAGGTGGTTAGAAGGTTATATGAAAACACTTCAAAAAACTAGAGTTCAAAATAAGTTATTTAACAATTGGGGCTCCTGGGTGGCTCAGTCGGTTAAGTGGCCGGCTTTGGCTCAGGTCATGATCTCGTGGTTCATGGGTTTGAGCCCCACATCAGGCTCTATGCTGACAATTCAGAACCTGGAGCCTGCTTCTGATCCTGTGTCTCCCTCTCTCTTTGCTCCCCCCTGCTCACTCTCTGCCCCTCCCTGTCTCTCAAAAATGAATAAACGTTATAAAACTTAAAAAATGATTTAGATCACTGGTGAAATATGGTTCTGCAGTTATAATTCATACACTTAATTGTAGTTGCTCTCACATTAGCTGGGAAATCATAAGTAACCTTCCTTAATCTCTCTCAACTTCTGTATCTGCGCAGGATAATAGTTACATTACTGATAAAATTATGAGAAACTAATCATGAAAAACAGCACAGTGTCTGGTGCAAAAGCAGTTTCTCAATAAATGCTATTAAAATATTTAAGATGAACATTTCTTGTTTATATTCTGTAATACAAAAGTAATCTTCTTTACCAGAAATACCCTAGTTACCTGAAACTGAACTCATAGGATTGAAATGAAAAAGAGGTTTATTTGCTTTTGAAATAAAACTTAATATTCACAGGTAGGGTTAAACAACTTATAATGGGCAATGGAAGTTAGTATATGTGGGGGGAAAAAGAAGAAATTGTTCATGTTGCTGTTCATCCAAGCTCAAAGCTGATCTCTCTGTACACCCTCTCATGAGATGATCCTATCCATTTTAAGACTTAGAAACAGACTTCAAAATCAGTCTGTAATCTAGCCCCTTTTTCAGACTTGTACATTCCCAGTTGGAAATTAGTCATTTCTTCTTGAGTGGATAGCAAACTTACCACCTCTGAAGCTAAGCCTTTGACTTCTTTTTACTCCCCAATTTTCAATTCAATCAATGGTCTCAGACTCCTCCACTCAACACTGAAATCAGGAAGTCCTTCTGGATTCTTCCCTCACACTCCCACTATTTATTTTATCAAAATTTCTGGTTCTACCTATGTAACTCTTCTTGAATCTGTTTGGTTTCCTTTATCTCTATTACCGCCCGGCTCCCCCCCAACCCCCCACTCATGTTCACGCTAACTTCTCTCCTCCAAACTTGCTAAAGCCTCATCATAAACTTCTTTACTTCTGTTCTCAGCTCTTTCCTTCTTGTACAGTGCCAGAGTGTTCTCTTACAGAAGTGAATGTAACCAAGTAACTTTAAAGCTTTAAATCACTTGACAAATCATGGACAAAAATACAAACTCCTTATATTGGCCCACGAGGCTCCACATGGGTAGATTCTAGTCAAATGCACCTTTTTTCTAGTTTTCCAACTTGTTGAGGCCAAGTTGCTTCTTGTCTTTGAGACTTTTTCAAAGCTGTCCCTTCTGCACCTTGATACGCATATTTCTTATTTTTTAGGTCCAAGCTTAAATTATAGCAGCTTTTCCAGATTCTTCAAAGTAGATATCTACCCCAGTGTTCCATTTCAGAACTATTATAAACATAGCATTTATGCAGTCTGAATTATGCAGTTCTTTCTTGGTGTACTTGGTATTTTTTGTCTTGTGACTAGAATATAAACTCTATGAGGGAAAAGTTCTGTCTGTTTGTAGATGATATTCAATACCTGGCACAGCAAAGGTCTTGTCTTAGAAACTCAATACGTCTGGGGAAAAAATGACAGTTTTGTAGTCTAATCCTTTGTTGTGGTCTAAAAAGATAGAATCTAAGTCTCTTAAATATTTATGTTGTAGGCTTTCCATGAATAACTTTAATGATCAAGAGGTGACTTAACTTTCTAGATTGCCGGCTTATATTTTTTCCTTATAAAACTAAGAATTAAATGGGCACCTGGATGACTTGATTGGTTAAGCATCCACCTCTAGATTTCAGCTCAGGTCATGATCTCACAGTTAGTGAGATTGAGCCCTGCTTCAGGCTCGCTCTGACAGTGTGGAGCCTGCTTGAGATTCTCTCTCTCTCTCTCTCTCTCTCTCTCTCTCTCTCTCTGCCCCTTCCCTGCTCTTTCTCTCTCGCAAAAATAAACATTAAAAAATTAGATAAACATACAAAGCAATTTTATTTCATTATAAGGAGTTCCTTATCTTATAGAAAACAATGATAGAGTGATTTATTTTTATATCTCATAATTTTACCTCTATATCTCATTATTTAAGGAAATGAACAAAAAACTGACAGGTGCATGAAGCTGAATCTTAAGTTTTTTCCTTTGAAAAATTGTACTGGTATTGGTGAGTTGTACTGAGTTGGTGAAAAGCAGCATCTGTTTTCATGAGTCTCAAAGAAGAAATTTGCATGATCCAGTGTGCAGTAGATCTTATAATCTTCATATCTATTTTCTTTAAACTATATATACACACACGTGCACACACACGTGTACTTGTGTCTCCTTAAATATAAATTCATCTTTAATAATTTTCAGGTGTCTGACCATAGTTTTTACTTTTCATCCAGATGTTTTTGACTCTTCCACTTCTGCTCATTCATTGTGCTCTCTGCCATCCTTTTGAAGTTCTCTTCATAGGCATATCTTTGCAATTCTTTGTTCGTTATTGCACTTTGAAGCCTCTCCAGTGCTCATTATCTTTCTGATTCTACCCAAAGTCCCAACTCAACAGACAGTGAGGAGGAAGCACTAGATTTGAATCTTCTGTTCAGCTCTGCCAACTGAGACCATTTGAATAACTAATCACATGTATTTCTGGCCCTTCTGTTAATTTCAAGAGTATCTGGAGATGCTACTCTCCATTCTTTTTTTTTTTTTTTCAACGTTTATTTATTTTTGGGACAGAGAGAGACAGAGCTTGAACGGGGGAGGGGCAGAGAGAGAGGGAGACACAGAATCGGAAACAGGCTCCAGGCTCCGAGCCATCAGCCCAGAGCCCGACGCGGGGCTCGAACTCACCGACCGGGAGATCGTGACCTGGCTGAAGTCGGACGCTTAACCGACTGCGCCACCCAGGCGCCGCTACTCTCCATTCTTTAGATGGACTATTCATAGCTGAGGTCGTGGTTCTAATAGACAAGACTGTATCTCTAGGACGTTCTTACTTTTGTGTAGCAAGTGTGCCTCTTAGGCTCAACAAGAATCTGAACAACTCTGCAAGCAGCCCTGATTTTCTCAAATCATGGCGGCAGAGCTGACCCTTGTCTTTTACAAAACTTTGGAGACAAGCCTCCACTAATATCTAAATGTAACAGAAACTTTGGAATCAACAAAACACAGAAAGGACAACGGTATATTCTTCCTTCCCATATTGTGTTAGAGACTAATAACTATCAAGCATTTTTGTTGGGCATGTTAAATTTAAATGCGCATCCTTGTGTCATTCAGGCATACAGTTTCTGTTGAGATTTTTCTTGGAATTAAATTGCTTTATGTATTATGTTACTGTCTAAAATTTTAAAATCTGAAATGTTTTGAAATATTTTTGAAATGGCATTTTTAAATCAAGATAGAATTAACCTATAACCTTATAGAAATTTAAGGTATAGAACACACTGACTTGATTCATGTATTGCAATATGATTACCACCACAGTGTTAGTGAACATCTCTATCATGTCACATAGGAAACAGGCATCATTAAGTTTAGAAAGTAACTTGTATTCATATCAGTTTCCATAGTTCAGTCAACATTTACTGACCTACCACGTCTGTGCCAGGTGTGGGACTGCACAGTCTAATAAAGAACTTTGGGTTTAGCAGCAGGAACCATGAATAGGAAGGAGCCATCCATTCCAGTATGTGTCAAGGTTTGTAAGGATCAGAAGTTTCAGTTAAGTGTACAGCACTCAGACAAGATACTCCTTTCAAATGAAGAATTCATCAGAAAGGAATCGGGAAGCATAGAATGAAAAAGGGAAGAATGTTGGCAGACAACTCTAATTAGATGAATGATAAAAGCCGACATGTGTCAGGTTCAATTTTGAGTGCTTTGTGATATAATGTATTTTTTGTAGTAACCCTGCAATGTGGGTACTTTTATCTTCTGTGATTTAAAGATCAGAAATCTAAGGAATAGAGACATAGATCATTTTGCTGAGGGTCACATGGCTTATGGGCCTGGGTTTTAAACCAGGCTTCCTGGCTCCCGGAGGCTAAACTTCTAAGCATGATGCAAGACTGGATCCCAGGCTAATCAGGGGATTGCCCTTGCTTGCTCATGCACATTCTCTGCTCTCCCCACGCCCTTCTATTTCTCCTTTTTCCATTGCAGAATGGAAGCGAAAGATGAAGATAGTCCATTTCATAGGTCTTGAGGAAAGAAGGCTAAATAACAGACATTTCCTTCATTAACTCTGGCAGCCAAGTAGCAAGGCTATGCCAACTTAGTGACGCTGAGGAAACCTTTAGAAGAGTTGGGTGAAATGGATACACTGAGCACCAGAGCTTGCCTTGGGTGTGTTTGGTGAGAGAATAGAGAGTTAGGGATATTCCGTGGCAGAGGACTCCCTCTTTCTATTTGCGATAATATTCAGAAAGGAGGTACATAAAAGGCAGTTTTAAAATGTAGTGCCTTCTCGTAGGGCTCCATTATGTAATAATGCTCTCTGAACTATGTGTTAGCCAGCCGTAAGTAAGACTTAAACTTGGTTTTAATAAATGTCAAATAATACCTGATACTGGTTAAGTAATGTGTGCAGGCATTGTTACAAATGCTTTTCCTGTTCTAATTCACTTAATCTTTATAACTAAGAATATCATGTACAGTGTTTTGCAGATGAGGAAACTGAGTCACGAGAGACCAGGTCACTTGCCCAGGGTCATACAGTCACAGAGCTGGTGCAGAAACCATGCTCTTAAACCTTTTTATTATAAGGTTTTTTATTATATCATCTGTAGCTGTTTGCCTGGCATATAGTAGGCACTCCATAAACAGCAGCTTAATCAGTAAATTACATGGATTCCTGCTGAGGTGGTCTCCCACTGCAGAGTCAGATTTTTAAAAATTAGGATAACTATTAAAACCAACTTCAGTCTAGAATTGGGAAGTAGAGCAGAAGTAAGAGTTGCAGAAGCTTTGACCATGATAACTTCAGCTTTTTGACAGCCCACTGCTTAGTTCAGGCTGTTTTCCATGACTGCCACTTTTGTGCCTCTGGAAAGGTATGGAGGAAGAATTGCCACTCAGTCTGAATGCAGTTCACATTCGTCTTTCAAAATTGCCTTATAGCCACTAATATGAAGTCCAGTTACCAATGACTTAGTTCTCTCTCCTCCATGTTCACAAGCCAGTAGCTGTCAAAAATCACGCTGGAAGAGTTAAATGGGCAAGGAAGACTTTATTTAAGGCTATTGCAATAGGGGAACAAGATTGAAAGCCCCACTGAAAAGATGGGGAGGTTTTTAAGCACTGGACAGTATTGGAAGATGCTGTGGGAAGGGGCTTGTCAAGGTGACCAGGTCATCTGTTTGCTAACAGCTGCTTATTGAAGCTGGGCTCCTATCCTCCCCTAGAAGCCAGGAGATATGCTATCTCTCTTGATGATTGCATTTCAGGGGAATGGCTCCCAAGTCTTTGAGAAAGATACTTCCGGGTTGTAAGAAGCTAGGAGAATATTGACCTCTCAAGGGGTCCTAGACATTCTAATGAACAAGTTCTTAAACCTTCTAAGAAAAGGGAGGTGAAGGGCCTCTACTCTAATGGTGAGTCAAGCTGAAGGAAACTTTAAGGCTGTCTCGGTCATAGTACAAACATTTTTCATAGAAGTTTTCATTGTATTCTAATGACTGCGGTCTCATTAAAGCATGAGTCTCTTAAATATAAGTCTCTTAAATATACATATAAGCTTGCCTACATCAAGCCCAGTGCCTAGTTTAAAGAAATACACAGTAACTGGGCACTGAATGAGCAAATGGAGACCCCAAACATCCATAATAAAAGGCCTCACATACCTGACTTTTCAGTTGGATTTCTGTCCCCAAATGACTTTTACTATGGATTTTCAACTGACATGAAACCAAGAGTTTTCTCTTATGTACTTTTTCTCCAAAGTAAATCAAGTTGAAGGAATCTTGTTGAGAGAAAATGTGAGGAGTTAACCTCATTGCTGATGACAGTCATGTCTAAAATGTCTTCTTTAATAAGTACCTCTTTTGTTCTCTCCCTGCCTCTTGGTAGAGCTGCCTTGTTAGGCCCCTCTACCATCTGGCTGCCCTGTCTTCACCTTCTACGCATACACATGTGGTGTAGCATTTGGCTGAGAGTGTAGTGTAAGGAGAATACACCAGGTCCAGAGCCAGAAGACTGGAGTCCTAGGCTTGGATATGCTCTAGGCTTGGATCTGCTCTATCTCAATTATTGAAGGCAAATGTCCCACGTTGGTCAGCTGCATTGGCTCCTAGAGCGTACACCTAGACTATTTCACATTCAGATAGCAATCTTTTGGGAAGTCATAAGTCTCATTCTCAGAGACTGCTGGTGCTGAGGAATGGCTCTGGCCCTGAGGCACTATTGCCTGTCCATTGTAGCTCTCCCTGCCCCCACTCACACATAACTGAATGATCAGCCTGCCTCACTTGCATAGTTCAAGGTCAAGCCAATCCCTTCCTTGCTCAATTTCTTCATCTGTTAAGAGGAGATGATAATTCTTAATAGGAACCTTAGGAGAAAGAGAGGGATTTTATTAATGGTCCATGCTATTTAGACATTCCTCCCCTGCCGCCTCCCCTCCCCCACCCCCACTGCTGGTGTGTAACCTCCCTCCCGTGTTTGGCTCTGTACAGTTGTGTACCATCTCCCAAATCAATCTTTGACACTGAGATCTACTTATGTGAATTTTGTGCTTCTTTGGCTCCCGTTGGCCTCATAGTCAAGATACTCCAGAATGTGATAAGGGCCGGAGTCCAGTAAGGAGAGAAGATGTGATACAAGATTCAAGGGAAGGGAAGAAAAGATGAGAGATAAGTCATGTTTTGCAGTCCAGAGTAAAGGCTACTCTCTTAAGAGATAGTACAAACCGTAGTTTCCAGAAGTGCATTTTGGTGATTTTTTTTCTTTTATACCCTTTAATTAAGTTATTCTCCTTAGTAGTTGGGAAACCAGAAAAGCATCCACTTGCTGGAGGGAATGACAGTACCTCAGTCTTTGTTTCCATTGGCAGAGTCCAGAGATGAATGGCAACAATTATATAGTTCTTTCAATCTGGAAACCCCTGCTATTGAATATTTTGATAATTACCTCCATTTCACACATGTTATCCTGCTGAGACACGTGGGAAACAGGTAGCTTCCTGACTGCACTGAGCTAGGGAGGAAGCTGCCAAAACTAATCCAGCCTCTGATAGTGATTGGAGAGGCACTTGCTTGGGGAGCAGATGAAAGAACAAAGGAATCTTTACCTTCTAGAATAGTGTAAGTAAGAGAAAGTAGAGGAGAACTTCTGTTTCTTGGGAGGGCTAAAGGACCTCTTCAATTTCGTTAACCAGTTCTAAGTACAGTTGTAAGTAGGACTCTGAAACTTTGGGCAATGAAATTCCTGTCTAGTTTATTTAAAACAGAACCTAAGAAATTAATCACTTTTCTCAGATCTGCCCATGATGTAAAGAACAAAAAGAAGGCATTGTAAGTCGTTGATGATAAATACCTTTGGAATTTTTGAAGATCTAGATGTGAAATTCCTGTGTCCTATATGCTTGCTACGTGATCTTGGGAAAGTTACTTAACCTCCTTACTCCATCCTTAAAAAATATAGAGGATGTTTCCTTTGAGCATTTTAGAGCTACTGTTTGCATAAAAAAGTCAAGCGTTTTAACAAATCTGGTTCTTGATATAGAGAAAGTAAAGTACTCAAGAAATTCTAGTTGAAAATGTAGACTTTGCTGACTGGGGTTGGGAATGGGCATGTGGGGGGAGGTATGGGAGATAAGGAAGAAGAGAATGAAGAAAAAGTAGCTTTTTAGTAAAGTGAGAGGGACCTGTAAGTCAGTGAGATTATGTCAATAAAGCATTCGTTGGCTTTAAAGATACTTATCTTTGTGTCTGAATTGGAAATAGCTCTTCAAGGATGCCTTAGTGTGTCCTCCCATAAACAGTAGCTGATGAATAAAGCATGTGCTTATTCCAGTTTTTCTTTGGACCAAAGAGCCTTTGGTTTCCTAGGACATAAAACCTTGGAGACATGGAGATAGTCTCATAGTTGACTTGTTATCCTTCTCTTTTAAGGGACTGCTTTCACTAGTAACTTAGTATTTTCTTTCTTCTCCACATTTTATGGACGTGTTGGACATTTGTTACTTTTGGGCATATAAATCCAGTGTGCCTTCCTATGTTGTGACAAGTTTGCCGTTCTGAAATGTCTTGGTGGAAGGCAGTGCCACCTATCCATAAGAGAGAGAGAGCCCCTCTTGGCCTTCCTTTGGTGGCCAGGGTGAGGGCATGTCATTTTGCCTTGCCTCTTAGACCCACTCACCTGGGTTATGAAACTGCGATAGAATGAATACTTAGGATGTATACGTGGTGGTGGTAGGCAGCAGAAACTTGTAGCATTCTCCAGCAGAACCAGGGCTAAAGCTTTTGTTACTCCTGCGTTCTCAGTTCCTGCCCACACAAGCATGCACTTCCTACAAACATCTATCCTGTTAATTCTATAAGGCCTTCTGTATCCTCAAATCTTGTATTTTGCCAGCCAGAAGCACAAAAAATCTCACAAAAATCAACCATTGTTGATTTTTTTTTCCCTCATGTAACCAATTAGATGTTCTGTGCAAACACAGTTTTAACATGATATGGGTTTATCTTGTGGTAGGCTTAAATGTCTCTTAAAATGGATGGCAAGTCTCCTGAACAGGTTGATTTAGTGCAAATGTTAATACCTGCAGTAATCATCTGCCTAAATCTTTCTCGATTTTTATGGTTTATAAGAAGGAAAAGGTAGTCTGTACTGATAACCAATCTTTTTCTGTGAACTTTTGACATTTACAAAAGTTCATAATTTTTCTTAACCCTTTAGAAACACCCTAGTGGTTAGACAGCTAAGGTGTTACTGATTCTATACTAAATAAGAGAAAATGAGGTTTGAAAGTGTTCAGTGTCTTGCCTGAGGTCCCCCACTAACGGGTGTCAGAGTTAGGGTTCAAACCTGGTCTTGCTGGTGTCAGAATGTCTTGCATGGTCTCACACAGTCCCTCCCCTGCAGCCTCCACTCTCTGCTCATCTCCAAGCACTGAAATGGGGAGGCAGAGTGCCATCTTGTTTCAGCTCACCTGGGAATGTGTGAGCCTGGACACTCAAAATTTTCATTTTCTGAGCCAGTCTGTGAATGACCAGAAAAGCACCCCAAGTATTGATGTTTGGGGTTACAAATTTTAGTGACAGGTAATTTTGCAAATAAAGAAAGAATCCTGATAGTGAAGATAACAAAGATCAACTATATAGGTCTCACCGCCACCTTTAGACTGGGTTAGAATTCCTGCTGGTTACTCTTGAACTTTGTTATCACCTTTATCCCCTAATATTAAAATTGCCTATTTATCTCCCTACCCTGTGAGACTATATAATCTGCAAGAATGGGAACTTTTGTCCATTGTTATATCTCCAGGCCATACCCAGCACTTGACAGCTACTAGGAGCTCAAGGTATTTGACTAAATGAATTAATACGAAAAAACTACAAAGCATCCCACACTGCCCTTCTCTTTTATGTGATCACTTGCATAATGGGGGTTTAGTAAATCTCTGGTTAGGGCCTTACCAACAATGGAAAATGGGCAAGTGCCTTCATCAGCTTTCCTATATAGTTCTTGTGAAAGACCAGGTTGATGTGGAAACTGAAGTTCTGGGAGTTTCCTCAGTTGTTTCCACATACTAGGAAAGTCTGAACACATGTTGGAGGAGTCCTTATTTCAAAGGGCTCTAGTATTACCTTGAGTAGAAGAACATTCTCCTTTTACCCAACACACCCATAGAATTGTAGCTATGCCAAAAGCTTAAAAGGAGGGCTGACAAGTCCAATTTCCAGGTCTTGTATTTGAATATAGAGAAATTGTCCAATGGAACAAATGATGAAATGTTAATCGCTGAAGTTTGACAGGGTCAAAATCAAAATGAATTATTCTGTGACTGATTTTAACCAAGCCATTCCACTCTCAAAGGGATGACTATTTTTGTAGTAAGAGCAAATACATAGCGATATAAGGAATAAACTTTATATAAATAGGGAAAAAGTTTATTTGGATACAGCAAAATTCATTAAAAACTATCACGTCACACCTGATAGAAAATGAACCAGCCCATGATTGATGGGCTTATTCATGTGAGTCATTATCCTATTACATTCCCTTTGGATTTCTATCTTAAGGGTGGTGTCAAAGCTTCCATGAGGAAATGCCCTGGCCATATATCAAGTCCTCGTAATAACCATAGACTGAACTCTAGGCCCCTGGCTCTCAGCAAGTGCCCTCTATGTCAGGCTGTTCTAATCTCAGCCGTGTTTATCTTGAAATAAAGCTTGGCAAGATGTAGCCCAAATGTAATAAAACTATGGTCATTCCAAAACTTTTATAAAAACACATGTCTTTCTCATTCCAATATAAATTTCTGGGTTCCCATGTTCATAATTATCCATCAGATGAGGGTCTCAAATATTTTTAAAGTAACTTTGTTACAAAAAATCAAAATAGAACTTTAGTTCTAACAATTGAATTGATCTTTCTGAGTGAGTGAGCTGTTGTATAGGTTCATGGCTGTTTGGGAAGGAAATGCTGACTGCTTGCCAACAAAAACTATCAACGTTAGACAGTAAAATTACCTCTGGTGACAAGCCTTTTCAAGGTGCACCTAGATTGGAAATAATTTGCATCGATCTTATTCCTCTCTCCTGTAATGGTTTATGCTGTAAGAATGTTAATGTGAAATGTTCTTACTCTGAACTGATTATTGCTAACTCATTATTAGTAAGTTGGCTTTTCACTTTTGTCTCCAAAGCAGCAAGGCCAGTTAGAATATATAGAATGTTAGTATCTAACCTAATAACTTGGCCAGTATGTTCTTTAGTATCTGTGATAGTTTCACTGACTTAAAGTTTTGTCTGCTGAGTTTTTCTTTTTAAAACTGTCTTATTCTTAATTATGACTAGTATCAAAGTCATTTTTAATGAAATCTTTCTGGCTAGTTTTAGATAGCCACATGGCTCAAATAATTCTCCCTGCCCCCCCCCCCCCCCGCCGAGTTTCTATATATCTTCCTAATTTCTTTTACCGTCCTGTTCTTTTCATCGTTCTCTTTCCCCCCACCCCCACTGTTGTCCATGATACAAGCAATTAGAAAAAGAAAAATTGATAAATCAGAACTTCTTAGATATTTCTCTTAACAAACTGGATCCTAAAGTTAACTTGGATTTAAGTGATTTTATATAACCAGAAGGTATTATTGTTAGTGTCAACTAAAAATTCTTTGTGATAGAATGATTGTGTCAGTGTGACCAACAGAGAGAAGGTGAAGTTGTTCTTGAAAATAAAAATTCTTACTGTATTTAGTCAAAAAAAAGAAAAAGGAAGTCAGTGTAATGGAGTTCTGATTTTTTTGAAGTTTTCTAATCATTTTGTCAGGTTTCATGCTTGACACACAGGAATCATTGGAAAGCGGTCAAAGGCCTGTTGGAGTACTAATTAAGTTTTTGTGGTCTATCAGTGACTTCTGAAACTATTAAGATTTGGAATTTTGTATAAGAAACAAACTATTGTGTGATACTTCTACCTAATTTATCATTAGAGTTAATGGCCAAAGCTTGTACAAGAAGTGAGAAGTTGATTTTTCTCTTTGGCATGGCCATATGTGTAAATTCAGTTATGCTGCCCTCTGTCAACATCAAAACTTGCACTAATAAAATATTGCATATATATCCACTAAGGAGAGATACTGTGTTCAAATACCATCACAAGTTTCAGTTATTCAAGTCCGGAAGAAAGAATGTATGTGCTGAGTTTAATGCTCAAACATTCTGGTGTTACTTAGATAATAATTAGTTTAAGTATATTCATCGCAATTAAACCCAACATAAAAGAACCCTTGATTCCTTAAGGACAAAGATAAATGCGAAATCAAAAGTGAGGATTGTTGGGGTGCCTGGGTGGCTCAGTTGGTTAAGCATCAGACTTCGGCTCAGGTCACGATCTCACAGTCCATGAGTTCAAGCCCCGCGTCGGGCTCTGTGCTGACAGCTCCGACCTTGGAGACTGATTCTGATTCTGTGTCTCCCTCTCTCTGACCCTCCCCCATTCATGCTTTGTCTCTCTCTCTCTCAAAAATAATAAACATTAAAGAAAAATTAAAAAAAAGTGAGGATTGTCAATTCTCAATAAAATTAGTACCAAAAAGATGAAATCACAAACTTTAGAGAGGCTCAAGACTTAATGAGTAGAATATTTTAGTTTATATTTGACTTTGGAACCCAGGATCTGCATGGTTTGTAGGTATGTGTGATGATTCCTATAACTGTTCCTTCAATAGACTTAATTGCAAAACAGTCATTATGCACTGGAAAACTGTAGTTCATGGAGACCAAAAGTACTGATTCTGACACATACATTTTGAATCTCTGGTGATTAATAATAAGTCATTTAGTTGTATCCAATGTTACTACTCATTGTTCCCCCCTGGAATGCACACAAAACGTCTGTAATAATGGCATATGTGACTATTGTAAATCCCCATTTCTTCTGATTCCAGAATTCAAAGGAAAGAGTATGGCAGCAGTCCATTCTCCTCCAATTCTCATGGGGTAGTGAACATGGAGAGGAAATGGAGTCTTTTTGCCCCTTGGAATGAAAAGGAATTATAATTCCTTTACTTATTCAACAGTTCTGGAATACACACATTGATATAGACATGAGCTACCCATGGGTTTATGTTTCTGTCAGTTCCTTTCCCATTTGGATGTGAGATTTGACTTAAGAATTCTCTAGTAAATGATGGGAACACATGTTAAACCCATTGTTCCTACTGACTTTCGGTCAAATTTGCTGTCTAACAGAATTATTTTTTTTCCAACAGCTCACTTTCTGTGCAGCAACCAGAGTGATTTTTAAAAAAATACAAATCTGGTTACAAAATGCTCCTGGTTAAAGTCATTAAATGTTTCCAATTACACTTAAAATTGAGGGGAAAAAAATCCTCACCCTGTTCTACAAAGCTCTATGTGATGTCTCTGACATTGTTTGGTACTAACCCCTTCCTGGACCACTCCATTCCAATCCATTTCTCGAATAACCTAGCCCTTTCCCAACGGGGGACTCTGCACATGCAGGTTTTCTGCCTGAACACTGTTCCACACTCTCCTCTCCATGGGGGTCTTTGCGTGAAGGTCTTATTTGCATCCTTTGTCTTAGCTTGTGCCATTCTCTTCTAGTGTGCCCTGTATGCTTTGTAGTATGTATTACAATCTTAAATTATATATTTGCTGGCTCTTTTGCTATATGCAAGACTAGATCTTAAAAGCGCTCCTTTCTCTCATGGGTTTTATACATAGAACATAATAAGCAGTGGGAGTAAGTAAAGGAATGAAAGCACAAACACCTTCGGCACATAAGCAGGGTTAAACAGTGTGTGTAAGCTTCTAGAGAGTGGCAAGAAGCTAGAGCATCTTCCCAAGAACTTTATCACCACAGCCCTGAGACCTCTAAGAAGCCAACCATGAGTGAATGGGTGCTCTACTGAGAGCAGGATAGATCCACTTCTTGAAGGGATGGCTGTATTACTTAGCCCCCAGGAGACTCTTTAAAGGTTACCAACTGAGCAAGAATTTTTCCTATTAAAACCAGAAGGTGGGGGAACAGGACACGGGTCTGTGCTATAGACACATAGGGAGGCACAATTTTCAATTCAAATAAGAAAGCAGAACCTGAGAAGCTAATGGAGAATGAAAACCAGACACTTTGAAAGTAGCCCATTTCAGATGAGTCTGTACAATTCCACATCTTCCCGACATAGTGGCCCAATTGCAAACCCTGCTCCTTTCTTCTTGTGATGAGGAACTGGCTTGGCTGTTGTATAGTCTGATTTGATTATTTCAGTATTTTACTAGTCTAGCATGTATTAAGCACTGATGACATGCCAGGCTGTGTGCTAAGAAATGCAACTATAGGAGTGAACAAAACTTTTATGAAACTAAGGGTTAGATAATGAACATGTCAGAGTAAAGAACGATGGGTGTAATGAAGAGGGAGATTTGATGATCTGGGGCAGTGGGGTGTGAGAGAACACTGTAGTGGAGGAGCCAACATGATGGTAACATAACCCCAGAGGACTTTTCACCCTTTATCTCATCTAATTCTTAGAACAGCCTAAGGATGGCGCCTAGTGGCAAAACGAGACTTTGTGTTTTAAAGTTTGTTTACTAGGGGCACTTAATTTTACTTGTAAAAATAAACTTTCACAAAAAGAAATGGTCTTCAACTCTGTTCCTAATTTTCAAGGCATCTGCCTACTGGTTGAAATAATTAAATCTCAAGAAGGTCATGGTTAATGACTTAGTTATAGCCGATTTGTAGGTCAAGTCCACCTGTTATGGCCACAGTTATCTTTTAAATGACAAAGACTTAAACTAGCTTCCTATAAATTACGTTTTAGTCTCAAGCGTAATGGTCTTCAGAACTATTAAAACCAATCTTTCTTCATACTAGGACATTGACTTACTCCCTGACGACAAGATATAGACCCAGCTATAGGTAGAATTTGTTGACCTGGTGTGTAAGTATTTGCAAATCTTTTCACTACCTACCAATAGTGACAGCTAACTCAGGGCTTGGTCATCTCCAGCACCTGAGCCAACTGTCTCCTAATTCTCTCAATGGCTTATAGCTTCTGTTTGTTATAAATTTGTCTGGAGCTGAGCTAAAGAATGAGATTTATTATAGATTTTATCCTGCATTAACTGATGAGGAAACTGAGACCCAGTGGCTATACTCACAGCAAAGCAGTTAAGTTAAAACTCAAGCTCTTCTTACTATGGTGCTTTATTTTTGAACATTGCTGGGATGTTCCACTTCTCAATAATTTTATGGCTCAATTTTTCCTTTTAGAGTTTTGAAGCATTCTTTTTTTTCTTCCTAATTTATGGACTCACCCTCTATAAAACAATTTTTTTGAACATAATACAAGCAAGTTGGACCACCAAAGACCTCCTCTGCCAGTATACTGTTGTATGTAGTCTCTTCTGATTAGTGTCTGGTTTTGTCGAATGGCGTATTTTCAGTCATGGATGTAGTCTTGGTAGGGTTGGTAAATTCCAGAATTTCTTTCCCTATAGCTAGACTTTAAAATGTATGTGACCATAGTAGTTCAGGATCTTAGCCAAACTCCTTATCCTAAGGTGGTTGCTTTGTTGACTACTGGGCAAACTTGAAGACTGTATCTAATTTGGATTCCATTTCTAGGTACCCCCTAAAGTGTACATGTTGATCTTTAAAAATCAGAGGCTTGTATTTTTTTTAACAATTTTATTTTTTTTATATTCTTGAGAGGGAGGGGGAGGAGGGGCAGAGAGAGGGAGACAGAATTTGAAGCAGGCTCCAGGCTCTGAGCTGTCCGCACAGAGCCCGATGTGTGGGGCTCGAAGTCCTGGACTGGTGATCATGGCCTGAGCTGAAGTCTGACCCTTAACTGACTGACTGAGCCTTACAGGTGCTCCTAGGCTTGTATCTTCTGGAAGGTTCCTAAAGACTATAACTCTTAAATTTGCTCTTGTTTTCAGTCTACACGGTTAAAGACTTTCTTTTGTGGCAATAATGTTGGAGTCCTAGAAAAGAATTCTTCTTAGTTTCTCCCAAATAACCTTTAAACTCCATGAGATGATTTCTAGAGTTCAGATGTATTTCTAACACTGGCAAATGTGCTCCTTAAATGTCTCTCCTGTGCTGTTCCAACTTTACGGGGGAGTTGTACGGGAGACATGCTTTGCTACAGCATATCCAACCAGAGCCCAGGAACTACTGAGAATAAACTGAGCTTTGGTACGAATCAGATTCATTGAAAACCAACCAACCACCCACACCTCCAAAACCAACAGTCTTTTTTTTCTGTTGGATGCAGTTCTTCTCCAGGGTACCAAGGTTCCAAGCAGAGTGCTGGTTGAAGTTCAACATTTGCCTAGTGAACAGACTATACAATTGTCCATGGCTATCCTATCAGGGAGGTCTGTTTGAAATTTGCTCTCCATGTGAGTGTACCTCACTTTCTCCCAGGCTACCTATGCGAGTTCTGGGTTCAGTGGGCCAATGTTTACCTCAGTGGATACATTGGCTGAGGTCCTGATTCTTTCCAATGGTTCATGGTAAGCACCTAGAAATAAGACCATGAGACACTATTTCATTTTGAGCTGTGTTTGGTTTATCACAAATGATGGCACAGTCCTTAAAAGAGTTTCATTTCAGATGGATTGATCAGACACTAAATTTGCACTAAGAAGGTAAGACCACAAACCCTGGGTTGTTTATAACCTTCGTGCAGAGAACATCCCTTCTTTCTATCCTCAGATACTAGCCTGGCTTCTAGTACATAGTAGATACTTGGTGAATATTTACTACATGAATACAGAGGTGTTTAAGCATTCCTAACATAACCCAGATGGGACAATTCTCCTGTTCACATAGTTCCATCTTCTAAATCTAATTTAAATGCACAATTCATGAAAAAGGAAAGATTTTACTAAAGATTTTGTAGGAAAACGGGGAAGTAGAATCAGTTTCCACAATTTCTCAATTTGATCTTCTCTAATGTCTGTTACCTTTGCGTTTTTCTCTGAGGTTTTGTCCTGCTTCTGCTTGCTGCTGCTCCTCCTAAAAACTAGCTTTGTGTGAGTGAGTCAGCTTTGAATTAAACTTGTGCCCCTCATGCAGTAACACCCAAACCTCATTAGACAAAATGTAATGCCTTGTCTTCCTTGATGTGTGCCCTTCCGTAGCAAGAAAGGCGGTAGGCATCTCATTCTTTTACCCCAAGCGCACAACTTATGTGTCCAGCAAAATCTCCTCCAAAGGAGAAAGTCTACATGAAACCATGAGGCTCAACTGTATTATTATTCCAATTGTTTTCCTTCTTTAATCTCTTAATCTACCCCTTAGACAAACGGTAGTCCGTCAGGGGAGAGATTTTGATTCTCCTCTGAATCAGAACAGTTTCAGGTGTCACTGTAGCTCCTGCATCCCTCTAGAGGATGAGGGGTCATGTTCCAACTCTGTTACAAAATAATGGGGTGACCTTACTCACTTCAAAATGCCACGTTATTCTTCTGTAAAATAGAACTCTTCAGACATAAACCAAAGTCATGTTTTTACTGACTCAGCTGCATATTGTACTTAGCAGGGAATTCCACAAAAGAAGATGCTTGGTTTAATTTGTGTGGGGGTAATTCCCAGGCACCCAGCCTTTAAAACCTCTCCCAAAGTGATCCTAATACATAATTGAGGTTAAGAATTCGCGTCTTAAGGGCTGTGGCAATAAGTAATGTGTATGAAAACGTTCAAACTGAAAAGGATTATGTGAATAGAAGATTTCCTTCTAGCTTTTACAGTAAAGTAAAACACAACCCATAAGACATGATGAGGTCTTTGTTTCATGCCTGCAGCTTAGGGTAAACAACTTGTCTGGGTTTGCCTAGAGCTTACCTGGTTTCGGTACTCAGTTTTGTGTCCTCGGAACCCCTCTATTCCAGTCAAACCTGTGTGGTTAGTTACATTAACTGTAGACTATTGAGTTCAAGGAATGTTTAAAAACTGTTTTTGTGTTTGTGTTTTTCTTTTTGAAATACTACAATATTCAATTGAGCCATAAGTCGAAAGAATGGAACTCCTAATTGAATTGTATTTGCACATTTATTCTCTGCATCTTAAAACAAAACAAAACCTTCCATTTTTTTTTCTCTTGTTCACCATGCCTTTAGTCAGGATAGTCTCTAAGTCTAAAATGTCCTAATTCTCCATCTACCTGTTCAAATGTTTGGGATTTTGGTGATTCTGTACTCTTAGGAGAAAAAAAAGTAAAGCAGACATTAACATTTGTGTTAAATTCCCTTGGTGGTGATTATTTTCTCCTTTGAATTCTAAACATTTGTATAAACTTTATTTTTTTCAAACAGCAAGCATGTTTGTGCTTAAAATATGTCATAAATCAAAGATCACTTTGTTAAAAGTCCATGTGTCCCAGCCAGAATGTTTTGATTTAGAAAACTTGCCCTGATTAGTAAAATAAAGCAGTTGATCCAGTAATCATTAGGACTTGACTTTGCTGCCTGGCAATGGAAGAATCAAGCCAATGAAAACGTTGCCCCTAGGGAATGGAGTGTGTGTGTGTGTGTGTGTGTGTGTGTGTGTGTGTGTGTGTGTGTTGGAGGTGTTGGCAGTGGAGTGGCAGCATTTCCTTTTCTTCCACCTTCAAATTTCACACAAGGGTGTCTCATTATCTGAATGTAACTTCCCTCCTGGCAAAGGGATCAGGGATGTGTGTTCTCCAGGCAGCCTATACCTGATGGTACAAGAGAGCATAGAACAGTGGAGAGGATACTGATTATTAGCAGACACCTGGCAAATTACCACATTGACTTCAGCTTGTTAACTAGGGAAGACAACCGGCTCCATGGAAGGTGATCAGAACTTTCTGGTAGAATTTGATTTAGTGCTAATAATTTGGGGCCACATGATGGTATACTCCTTGGCTCCTTTTACTGTCTAGGGAACAGACTGAAGGAGGGTCACCACCCATCTCAGTACCTGGCACTTAAAATGCACTCAGTATGTGGTGGTTGTCACGTCTATTAGGCAGAGCATGAAGGCATGAAGGCAATTAGCTCTTGGCAACATGTGGGGCAACAAGGCTGAGTCACTTGGGAAACTTGGGCATTGGCCCCAGAAATCACTGTTACTACCACATGCAAAAGACAGAACAGAAAGGACAGCTGATTAGAAAAACCACATGTTGAATTTTGGTTTTTTAATGTCATACTCTACACCTCATTGCTCAGCATTGCTGATCTATTTATGAATTTCTGCTCAGATCTCTCTCTCTCTCTCTGTCAGTAATTTTTTTTTCATCTTTATGTTTATTTTGGAAGATACAGAGTGTGAGTGGGGGAGGGGCAGAGAGAGAGGGACACACAGAATCTGAAGCAGGCTCCAGGCTCCGAGCTGTCAGCACAGAGCCTGACCCATGAACCGTGAGATCATGACTTGAAGTCAGATGCCCAACCAACTGAGCCACTCAGGTGCCCCTCTCTGAGTAGTAGTTTTATTTTTTCCCACAGAGATGATTACTGAGCACTTGATCTATGAAAAGCTCTGTGCTGGGAACCAGGGACATGATTATTTTTTATATTTATATTTCTAATTGTTTAAAAGGGAGAGAAGTTTGTGTGGAGGAGCATGTAGTGCTTATTGTGCCTTGGGTACTGAGGATAGAGTTAGAAGATTGTTTTCCTTCTGGGATATTGTCGGCCTGGTTGGGGGGCTAGGACAGACATGAAAGTACTTCCACAACTCAAGACCAAAAACCTCAAATATTTCAATTAAAAAAAAAGCAGAAGACATGAAGAGACCATTTTTCCAAAGATGACATACAGATGGCCAACAGATACATAACACATTCAGTATCACTCATCAGGGAAATGTTATATCAAAACCACTATGAGATACCACCTCACAACCATCAGAATAGCTAAAATAAAAAAAAAAAACAACACAAGACAACAAGTTTTGGCGAGGATAGAGAGAAAAAGGAACCCTTGTGCACTGTTGGTGGGAATGCAAAGTGATACAGCCACTGTGGAAAACAGGAGGAATGTTCCTCAAAAAAAAAAAAAAAAAAAAAAGAATTAACCTGTGAACCAGTAATTGCATTACTGGATATTTATTTGAAGAATATGAAAACACTAATTTGAAAGGGGTACGTGCACCCTTATGTTTATTGCAGCATTATTTACAGTAGCCAAATATGGAAGCAGCCCAAGTGTCCATTGAGAGATGAATGGATAGAGGAAATCCTGTGTGTGTGTGTGTGTGTGTGTGTGTGTCTATTGTGAACACACAATAGAATATTATTCAGCCATAAAAAATGGAACCTTGCCATTTGTAACATGGATGGATATAGAGTATAATGCTAAGTGAACTAAGTCAGACAAATACCATATAATTTCACTCATGTAGAATTCAAGAAACAAAGGAAAAAAGGCAAAGCAAAAAAGACTCTTAGCTATAGAGAACAAACAGATATTTATCAGAGGGGAAGTGCGTTGGGGGGGGTGGGTGAAATAGGTGAAGGGGATGAAGAGTATACTTGATGAACACAGAGTAATACAGAGACTTGTTGAATTACTGTAGTTTACATCTGAAACTAACATAACACTGTATGTTAACTATACTGGAATTAAAACTTGAAGACTGACATGAATGAGGGCTGTGGGAGAATTTGGATATTAAGGAGTTCACAAACAGAAGGGGGGTACATTTCTACTGGATTTACTTCTAAAAGTTTTGAAGAGTCAACAGGTAATAAAGTTTTTTAAAAAAATGGGGTATATCCCAAGGACACAGGAATACACTTGAAGATACTACTACTGACCAAAGCTGGGACAATTTGAATACAAGATAATTGACAATATTGAATTATTTATCAATCATTGAAAAAATGATTGCATTCTGATAATAGAAAGATGGCGTACAAGGGAGCTCTACCCGTGAATGCTGTGTCTAATGGTAAATGTAGAAAGTGCAGGTGTTAGTTAATCATAATCTTGGTGTCATCATAGTAAAGATTGTTTTAGGCAAGAGTTATCAATGAATAATTAACGTAGGCAGAAATTTTTATAAGAGCAACATGTTCCCATGATCTTAAAGTTTTCTCTGCTCATTAGTTGCAAAGAAAAACTATGCAGTAGTTGTAACATTTTATGTTTCCATTAGCAAGGTATGAGTTCTACATTTAAAAAATCTTACTGATAGTTTATTTTTAATCAAACATACTTAACTATTTTTATGAAAAATTCAAATAGTATGCCCCAAACCAGGAGAGAAGGAAATCTCTCTTGCCTGGAGATACCAGCTATTTACTTTTTGAGATTTTGGAGCAGAGTTAAAACATCATCATATTAGTTTTAGGTGTACAACATGGTCATTCAATATCTCTACACATTATGCTGTGCTTACCACAAGTTTAGCTACCATCCGGCGCGATACAACGTTATTGCTGTACCGTTGACTATATTTCCTATACTGTACCTTTTATTACCATCACTTGTTTTTTCAATAACTGGACGTCTACATCTCCCACTCCCCCTCCCACTGGCAGTGGTCACTTTTCTGTATTTATAAGTCTGGTTCTGCTGTTTTTTTGTTTCTCTGAATTTTAGCTATCCTAGTGGATATGGAGTGGTTTCTCGTGGTTTTAATTTGCACTTACCTGATGACCAACAATGTTGAGAATCTTTTCAGTTACTCAGCATGGCTAGAAGCAGAGTCTTTGATATCTTTGTCTGCAAAGGTCTCTGCCCCTAGAATGCAACCTGTGTGAACCAAGGGAAATTTCTCTCAAGATCCCTCTTGTTCCTTTGGTTGCATGTGAGTATCATTGTGGCTGGACTGAAGAAGGCCTAAATGCAGAAACCAGACCAGTGATTCAAACCCTATGTAATTGGAAGTAGAAATTCCAAACTCTTATTTGTTTCATGTACTCTTTGCCCATTTTTAAAATGCGCCCCAGAATCGTTTGGTTCTGGTATATGATCATGATGATGACTAAAGTTTCCTGAGTACTTCTCAGATTTGAACTTCATGGAAGCATGGTCGCAGTTGTTGGACAAGCTATTTCACCAGTACCATATCTTAAAATCATCCCAGAAGTCTCATTTTACAGATGAAACTAAAAAAGGTACAGTCTTAGAGTCACACTGCTAGTTGCTAGTAAGAAAAATGAGGACTCTGTCTGCTGGCTGTTGTTCTCTATACCATAGTGCCTGTTTAAACAAAATACCTAGTGACAGATTGGGAGAAGATATTTGAAAATGACCTGTTAGATAAAAGGTTAGTATCCAAAATCTATAAAGAACTTCTCAAACTCAACACCCCAAACCAAATAATGCAGGGAAGAAATGGGCAAAAGACATGAATAGACACTTTTCCACAGAAGACATCCAGATGGCTAACAGACCCATGAGAAGATGCTCAACATCATCAGGGAAATACCAATCAAAACCACAATGAGATACCACCTCACACCTGTCAAGATGGCTAAAATGATCAACTCAGGCAACAACAGATGTTGGAAAGCATGTGGAGAAAGGGGAAGGAGCCCTTTTGCAATGTTGCTGGGAATGCAAACTGGTGCAGCCAGTCTGGAAAAAAGTATGGAGGTTCCTCAAAAAATTAAAAATAGAACTACCCTATGACCCAGAAATTGCACTACTAGGTATTTATCCAAAGGATACAGCAGTGCTGATTTGATTTGACATGCACCCCAATGTTTATAGCAGCACTATTGACAATAGCCCATGTATGGAAAGAGCCCAAGTGTCCATTGACTGATGAATGGATAAAGATGTGGGGTATGGGTATGTGTGTGTGTGTGTGTGTGTGTGTGTGTGTGTGTGTGTGTGTATAAACACAATGGAATATTACTTGGTGATCAAAAAGAATGAAATCTTGCCATTTGCAACAATGTGGGTAGAACTAGAGTGTATATTCTAAGTGAAATAAGACAGAGAAGACAAATATCCTAGAATTTCACTCATAGGTGGAATTTGAGAATCTTAACAGATAAACATAGGGGAAGGGAAGGAAAAATAAGATAAAAACAGAGGGAGGCAAATCATAAGAGACTCTTAAATATAGAGAACAAACTGAGGATTGCTGGATGGGATGTGGGTAAAGGGGATGGGCTAAATGGGTGATGGGCATTAAGGAGGGCACTTAGGAGGAGCACTGGCTATAATATGTAAGTGATGAATCACTAAATTCCTGAAATCATTATTACACTATATGTTAACTAACTTGGATTTAAATAAAAAACAAAGAAAAAATAAACTAAAAAAAACCACCCACAAAAAAAAAAAAAGGGGGCATTTACTATCATGCTAACACTAGAAAGGTTCCCCACCCCCCCTGGATTATTCTGGACTAGTGTTCCTCCTTTTGATCCTGTTGCCTTTTAGATTATTCCATTATCAAATAGCACCTACTTTAGGGACAGAACAAGGAAAGGGAAGACCAAATTAAGTACACCTCAATTTGCTGCAGTTAGACAAAGTGGTGGGAGAGTAGATTAGAACTACTTATCTGTTCTTTTCTTCTCCTCTTCCCTAATTCTAATGGGGTGCCTGTACCATACTAACTGTAAGTTGGGGTCATCAGCTTACATTTATCTATAAAATGGGGATGTTAATTCCTTATTTATAGGATTGTTCTAGAACAGAATGAGATTTTAGTCATATACCTTTATTATTAGAGTCAATGTCCATAGGGCAGCTCAGAGGATTAGTGACACATGCATCATGTCCTGAAACCCTTTTCAATGCAGCACAGAAACTCTGTTCATCTTCTTTTTATTAAGTTTCTCACTATGTTAAAAACTTCAGAATTGTCAAGGTTACAAAGCTTGATTGACTTGTCCATTTGGGCTAGTAAATTTGATAAGAAAACACCTAAATCTGGGATATGGTAGGAAATGATGTTTGGGTATTCTTACCTGAAAAGACCAAATACTCAGTAGCAAAATAAGACGATTACTGTCTACACTTAGATATCCATTTCAAAAGGTTAATAAAGAACTAAAACGGTGAGAGCTTTTCATTTTCTTGCAGTAGTATTTTCGTCTGCATTGACTGTGTTAGGCAAGGAGTTTTAGGTCTCTAGCTTCAAAGACACCTACTTATTCAACCTTCCTCAATGAGGAAAACAGTCTTTTTAGATGTATGTTAAAAAAATAAACCAAGGTTGCCAAAGCTATAAGCACACTGCTGATGTAATAGGATTTTCTGGGCCTTTATTTTTTTACTCATCCCCTTGCCTAGAAAGGTAAGTGCCTACAAATTAATTCAGTATTAATGTGAACATAGTCATGGTCATGGGAATAGATCTCCCCTTCTGAGTGGGAATGGAGGGATTCAGAAACACACGTGTTAACCTGATAAGTCTTCAGGCAACTTTGCTGCCAGAATGCATTGCCAAGAGACTGTAAGTCATCAGGCCTTTCTGACTTACTATAAAACTTACTCTCATGATATACAAAAGTGAGTATAGGAAATATTTAATGGAATACTAATGAGAAAGGTAATTGACTAGAATATCTGTGCAGATGTGAGAAAGCCATGTTTGCAGAAGAGCTCAAGTGGCCATTAAGAGAATCTAAGAAATCTACCTTGTGGCCACAAAGAGAGATGATTGATATCAGGGAACCAATGTTGTGTGTTGGGTGCGTAGGCCTGGACTTCTCTCTGCTTGATTATATTCATCAATTAAACAGGGATATAGGCTATACAGTGCTGTAAGAATACAAAGAAGCATTTGTTCAACTAAAAAAGTAGCAAGATACTGAATCACAAATAGGAACCTACAATCCTTTATATGATTTAGAAATTATAGGAAGGTAAATATCTAGTTTTTTGTCCTTATTTTAATAAAAAAATCATCCTTGGAGAAAGTAAACTTGGCCACTTGGACCTTACCAGGATTCAGTGGGTTCCCTTCCAGTGCAGCACTGACCCAGGTGTAGCCAGGGTCTCAAGATGGCACAGAGGGTTATGGCAGCTTTGGCAAGGGGCAAGGACTGGAATTCATTTCTCCTGAGGGGACAATTTTAATCTGGTTTTAGTCTTAAGCAATGTCAATTTGGCTAATTCAACTTTTATAATCGTTATTTGCCCATGTTTAAAATATCAGGTGTGTGTTTGTGTTTTATGGACCAACATGGGTGTGATAGGGTGGCAATGAATTACCAGGGAAGAGATCTAGATGCATCATTTTAGGCCCCACAGAGTGGAGGAACAAAACAGTGGTTTATTACTGAAATGTACAAAACTTCTTAACTTTTTTCCTCAAAGATTGCTTTATTGACTGGCCCTGAGGATTGATTTTTATTAACATGTGGAATTCTATCATTTGAAAGGCTAACAGTAGTGCCATGGTTTAAAGGCCTATGGTGCTTGTGCTACATCATAATGACTTTGCCAGGTAGCTCTAGGTGGAGAATGGCAGGAAGACCACTGAGAAATGGAATGAAGACCAACTCTCATTAGTCCTGTTTGGAGACACCTATGAATGCAAGGTCAGGGCCTCTAAACCTAATCCTAGAGCTTTCCTTACTGCCTTTGACACCAGATAAAATCAAGAGGACTGCAGATTACAGATTAGTTTTGCTATATTGTTTGCCGTTATTTTGTCTGTGATTATCTTGTCTTCATTAGGAGACAGGGAGATCAAGGTCAGATCCAGGGGTAGGGCATGTACTCATTGGAGTAAAGGATCTATAGTAGTTCTATTGCTTCATTTAAAAAAAACATTTACAATAAAGTATACTTACCATGTTGTAGTTTCCTTGAGTCAAGGGTCTGGATACAGTTCGACTGGGTCACTGGCTTTTGGGTTTGTCACAGGGTATAGTCAAGCCACTGGGGCTGCATTCCTATAAAGACCCAACTAGGGAAAGATCAGTTTCTTCCAAACTCACCCACATGGCTTTTGGTGGCATTCAATGCCTTGAGGATTATTGGATTTAAGGGGTTCAGTATCCTACTGGCTGTTGGTTAGAGGTAGCTCTAGGTTCTTTACCATATGAGCCTCCCCACAGGGTGGTTTACAAGAAGGCAGCTTGTTTTATCAGAGCAAGTAGGCAAGAGGGAGAGATTGTTAGCAAGACATAAATCAGCCACGTATAACCTAATTTCAGAAGTGCTATCCCATCACCTTTGTTGTGTTCTGTTCACCAGCAACAAATCACTGGGTAAAGTGCACACTCGAGGTGGGGGGATTATACAAGGGTATGAATAACAGGAGGTATAGGGGTCATGGTGGACTCTTTCAGAAACTGATTATCATAGGGACCCTAAAATCTTCAGCATTGCCTTCATTGCATCAGGGCTTAAGAAAAATTGAACAATCTGAATTTGGAGGATGGTTCTAGGCATTTAGCTTTGAGTCTGCCTGAGCCTTAGGGACAGAATAGAGTTTCAATTCAAGAGGCTTGAATACAGTTGGGCAAGTATTTATCAAGTGCCTACCATTGGTGAGCACTTGAGCTAGACATGGTAGAAGATATAGGGAAAAAAGAATTTATTATGTGACTGGCACCAGAATAGTTTTCTTGTACATCACTTAATCCTAGGATATGGCACCTACTCTTATAAGTGGAAAATGAGACTCAGTAGCATTAAAAAGTTACTTATAATCACAAAGTAATTTACCATGAGGGATAGTATTTAAATCCAGAACTAACTTATTGCAAAACCTTTTTCCAGGTACTGTTATGTGACCTTAAAATTTTCAACTGAGTGTGTAGGATCCCAATATACATGGAAGAATTGTTCTCTCCCGCTGCTCCCATCATCCCAGAATTGGTTTTATTGAATGGATTTAAGCATGATATATCAGGCTACACTTAAGATTATAATAAGAACTTCTGTTAGGTATCTTTCAAGGTGGTTCGCTATTTCTTTGTGTTTTCCAGCATGATTTTCATGTCTGATCTTAAAAGTAAGAGTGGCTATCTTTCTAATAGGCCATTGTTATAACTTTGTGGACAGTTTTACCATTTTGGGAAACGGGTGGGCTATAAATCTGACAGAAAGCTCAGAACCAAAAGCATGAGAGCCATGGTATTCTTAATCTCATTCCTGATTCTAATGTCCCTCTTCCTGGTTTACCTTCCACTCTCAGATTATAATTTAAGTTTATGCTTTCACTTATTATGTAGGGCTTTCAGAGCAGTCTTGAAATACTTATGAAACAAGATGGACTATAATCAATGAATGAAAGTTAACCACAATCCACTTCAAAAAATTTTTTTTAATGTTTATTTTTGACAGAGATAGAGCATGAGTGGGGGAGGGGCAGAGAGAGAGGGAGACACAGAATCCGAAGCAGACTCCAGGCTCTGAGCCATCAGCACAGAGCCAGATGCGGGGCTCGAACTCACAGACAGCAAGATCATGACCTGAGCCCAAGTTGGACGCCCAACTGACTGAGCCACCCAGGCACCCCTAACCACAATCCACTTTAAATTATAAAAGAAAAATAACTTTAAATGCTATATGGTGCCATGGCTATAAGTGCAGTAAGAATTGAGAGAGAATGGGAACAGAGTAGATTGGAGCCCAACTTTGGGTGCTCAGAATACAAAATAGGTACTTCTGCCTTGGGGGAAAGGCTCTTCTGGGACCAACAGCACCACGAAAAGTCTTAGAATGACAGAAGAATGGCACAGAAATACCGCCCACTTCTCTTATTTGTCATAGGTTCTGTACCTACCACTGGAGCTCATGCTTTCTGATCCTTTCTAGGAGGTAGGGCTACAATGGTTCTACCACTGAAGCTCATTGAAGTCCTGATTTCCTTGAGACTGTATATTTAAGAGTGAAATATAGGGACCCAGACACCAAATCCAATTATTTTGTTGGATTATTTTACTACCTCCAGAAAGAGAAGATTCTATAAATACTTAATGTAAAACCTTCTCCAATCAGTAGATGGAGCTTCATGACTTGCAGACAACCATTTTCTTCTCTTTACCTATTTACTTTTGAATCTTCATTTTTTTTTTCAGATTCTTCTTTATTCTTCCTTTTTTCCCTTCTAACTTATCCTCCTCCTTTCTTGCTTCACCTGGACTTTGTTGTCATGCTTCCCATTCTCTATAACTACAAAGGTTTCACCAGACTTCAAAGTTTACTGATCAGTCTGGAGAGTTACCTGGCTGTTAAAGTCAAGTTTCCTGGTACTAAATTCCCCTGTCCATCACCTTCAGGGTGAAGGAGATACATACTTGCCCCTGATTTCTTAAACCTGGGCCTTTTATGCATGTGAGAGACTGGCATGAGAATCATAATACCTTTGCTTTGTTTCTTCTTTAAGACCCAAGCATCATTACATGTATATGAGTTAGATTGAGAGACTGATGAAGCCTATGTCCCTGATCAACCTATGAACCTTTGCCCATGAGCACTTTTCACTATATGATCTACTTATTTGTTGACTCTCACCCATAGGATATAAGCTTCATGAAAACACAGATTCTGCCTTGCCTTGTTTACCACTGTAGGATTAATTCATAGAATAGATTTTTGGCATTAATAGATTCTCAGTAATATTTGTTAAATGTATTGGCTGAACTGTTGTTCAAGGTCTATTCCACATTCAGCCAGGAAATAGAAACTACCTTAGGTATTGTAAGTAGGAAGGTGTAAGGTGATAACTCACTGTGGTTTTGATGTGCATGATTAGTGATATTGAACATCTATTTACATGCTTATTGGCCATTTATATGTCTTTGGAGAAATATCTATTCAAGATTTTTGCCGATTTAAAAAAAATCAAATTTTTGTAGTTGTAGGAGTTCTTTCATTTTCTAGATATTAGCCTTTATCAGGTATGTGGCTTGCAAATACTTTCTCCTATTCTGTAAGTTTCCTTTTCATTCTGTCATTTCCTTGACTAGATAGAGCTTTTTAATTTGACATAATCTCATTTATTTTCACTTTTGTTATCTAAGAAATCATTGCCTAAAAATTCAGTGTCATGAAGATTTTCCCCTATGTTTTCTTCTAGGAGTTTTATAGTGTTAGGTCTTAGTTTAGGTGTCTAAGCCATTTTGAGGTAATATTTGTATATGGAGTAAGGTAAGGGCCCAAGTTCACTTTTTTGCATGTGGGTAGGCAGTTTTCCCAGCACCATTTCTTGAAGAGACCATCCTTTCTCCACTGTGTATTCTTGGCACCCTTGTTGAAGATCATTTGGTCACATATATGATCATTTATTTCTGGGCTCTCTATTTTGTACAATTGGTCTTTGTCTTTATGCCAGTTTCATACACTTTGGATTAATGTAGCTTTACAATATGTTTTGAGATCAGGATGTGTGAAGCCTTTGTTTTTCTCAAGATTGTTTTGAGTATTTGAAGTCCTTTGAAATTCCAGGATTTTTTTTCCTAAAAAAATGCCATTGGGATTTTGACAGAGTTTGTATTAAATCTTTAGATGGCTTTGGATAGTGTGGACATCTTAATGATACAAAGCTTTCCAATTGATCAGTATGGAATGACTTTCCATTTATTTGTATCTTTAATTTCTTTTATCAATTGTAGTTTTCAGTATATGTCTTCTGCCCTTTCGATGAAATTTATTCCTTGGCTAAGTTTATTCCTAAGTATTTTATTCTTTTTGACGCTCTTTGACCTGTGCAAAGCTGGAGAATATAATCCACAACTCTGCTCGGGGCATAATTACGTTTTTTAAATGATTCTGCTAGAGGGCAATGATAGCCAAAAGCTGCAGGAAGATTTCTTTACTTCATTTGCACTGTCCAAATATCATAGAACCTATTTGTAATACAGAACCTTAGCTGAAAGAAAGTCAGGGAAATACAGTTTTTGGCTTTTCACCTTCACTAGTAGAATGAAGATAGAAGAGAGGCTGAGTGAACTAATGTAAAGTAGCAAGCCCACATCCATTCTCTTTTTTTTTTTTTGCAGAAGTAGTTTATATTTTTATTTTTTTTAATTTTTATGTTTATTTTTATTACTTATTTTTGAGAGAGAGGCAGAGTGTGAGAGGAGGAGGAGCAGAGAGAGAGAGGGAGACACAGAATCTGAAGCAGGCTCCAGACTCTGAGCTGTCAGCACAGAGCCCAGTGCGGGGCTTGAACTCATGAGCCCTGAGATCATGACCTGAGCTGAAGTCAGATGCTCAACTGACTGAGCCAGCCAGGCGCCCCTGTATTTTTATTTTTAAAATCTTATTTACTTTTTAATATGAAATTTATTGTCAAATTGGTGTCCATACAACATCCAGTGCTCATCCCAATAGGTACCCTCCTCAATGCCTATCACCCACTTTCCCCTCCCTCCCAGCCCCCATCAACCCTCAGTTTATTTTCAGTTTTTAAGAGTCTCTTATGGTTTGCCTCCTTCCCTCTCTGTAACTTTTTTTTCCCCCTTCCCCTCCCCCATGGTCTTCTGTTAAGTTTCTCAGGATCCACATAAGAGTGGAAACATATGGTATCTGTCTTTCTCTGTATGACTTATTTCACTTAGCATAACACTCTCCAGTTCCATCCACATTGCTACAAAAGGCCAGATTTCATTCTTTCTCATTGCCAAGTAGTATTCCATTGTATATATAAACCACAACTTCTTTATCCATTCATCAGTTGATGGACATTTAGGCTTTTTCCATAATTTGGCTATTGTTGAAAGTGCTGCTATAAACTTTGGGTGGGGTACAAGTGCCCCTATGCATCAGCACTCCTATATCCCTTGGGTAAATTCCTAGCAGTGTTCTTGCTGGGTTATAGGGTAGATCTATTTTTAATTTTTTGAGGAACCTGCACACTGTTTTCCAGAGCGGCTGCACCAGAAAAAAATTTCTTCCAAGTTGATTAGTTCAGAGTTTTTGTCCTTTAAAAGAACACTTATTTTAGCCTACTGTCTTTTTCTTCAACTGTTAAATTGGAAGCAATAACCATTAATGCCGTTACTATAACTGATCCTTATGTTCTTCTGGATCATTTTGTCAATAGAAGATTTGAAGAGTCCAGTTTATTCAGTGATTATATTTCTCATACAGAAGGTATAAAATCTGAAATGTTTTTATTAACTGACCAAATTGGTATTTTTAATTTTTATTTAAAAAGTTTTAAAAATTATTTTGAGAGAGAGGGAGTGTGTGAGTGAGCAGGGAAAGGGCAGAGAGGGAGAGAGAGATCCCCAAGCAGGCTCCATGCTGTCAGCACAGGGATTGAACCCACAAAGGCTCTATCTAACCCAGGAACCATGAGATATAACCTGAGCAGAAACTGAGTCAGATGTTTAACCGACTGAGCCACCCAGGTGCCCCAAAATTAGCATTCTTATTTTGTTTGTTCACATGGTTATTTTGAACCTGTAGCCACTTTATCCCATTCACAGAGCCAGGTAATGTGGAGAATTCAAAGAATTGGAAGATACCATTAGCTTCAAGAAACCAGTAGTCTGTTTAAATGCATGAATTATCAGGTCAGTCCATAGGCTGGTTTGACATTCCAATTTTTTGTTTAATTGTACTATGTATAAGAAATAAGAGGGGCACCTGGGTGGCTCAGTCGGTTGAGCACCTGACTTTGGCTCAGGTCATGATCTGTGAGATCAAACCCTACATGATCCGTGAGTTCGAGCCATATGTTGGCTCACTGCTGTCAGCACAGAGCCTGCTTCAGATCCACTGTCCCCCATCCCTCTGCCCCTACCCCACTTACATTCTGTCTCAAAAAATAAACATTAAAAAAAAAGAAATTAGAGTAATATATGGGCATGGAACAATTTTCATTCAGTTCACTCATTTAAAAATGTTTTTCTTTTGAATTTAGTCTTCTCATTTTAAAGAAATTATTTTTCCCCCATCTTCAGACTTCCAAGAGCATAGTCAATCACTGCCTCTGCTTCTTCCTCTTTTTTTTCATTCTGATCTCTTCCCCTCCCTAATTCTACTGAGGTGTTCTAGCCTAGCTCACCAACCAGTGGATATTTTTCCTATTTTCATACCTTTGTGTTTTCTGTAACTTCTGAAATTCTTGGAAGTCCCCTCCGTTATGTTCTATGACCTATGTTCCTGCATTTCAAATTCTTCACAATTCTCTATCTACCCCTGAAGTAATCAGGTTTTGTCTTACTTTTTTTTTCCATATTCTATCCCATGTTCTTCCTGATCTTGTCTATTTCTGTGTTTTAAAGTGTAGCAGAATTCTGGGGCACCTGGGTGGCTCAGTCAGTTGGGCATCCGACTTCAGCTCAGGTCATGATCTTGTGGTTCATGAGTTTGAGCCCCGCATCAAGCTCTATGCTGACAGCTCAGAGCCTGGAGCCTGCTTCAGATTCTGTGTCTCCCCTTCTCTCTCCCCCTCCTCTGCTTGCACTCTATCCCTGTCTCTCAAAAATAAACCTTAATATTAAAAAATAAACTTTTAAATGTAGCAGAATCCTGACGATATGACTTTTCTGGGTCAGAAATCCAGTGATCCTTGGCATTTAGCAAATCAAAAGGAGCATGAAAAAGTCCAGGGGTCTAGAATTTGGGACTCTTGTTGTTAGCGAACACTGGTAGTGAATCTCCATCTAGTGTATTGGCACACCTGCTCCTGTTCATAGTTCTACATGAAAAGACTGAATAGAAGCTGAAATAACCGTGACTTGTGAGCAAACAGCAATTATGTAAGTAGACATAATGTTTTCTGGCTCATCTTAAATCTGAAAAAGTAATCTACATGAAATTTGGTAAAAGATGAAAATTGTCTTTGTATGAAAATGATGGAATTCTCAAAATGCTGATTTGAGGAAACTAATACTAGCACTTAATTTACATATGGCTTTTGTTTACAGGGCTTAATTCAATCTTTAGGGCCACTGCATAGTTAGGACCCTGTTATTAACACTTTTGATTGCAAGTGACAAAACTCCAACTGGACTAGCTTTTGAATTAAGAAAATCTATTGGCCTGTGTAACCACAGGGGATAAAGACTCTCCCCTAAAGTGTGGGATAGCCTGGGCATAGCTGGGTTCAGATGCTGAAGCATTAGAACCAGGGAGATTTCTTTCTTTCCTCTGCTTTGATTTGGTCTCTCTTACAGTCATTCTCAGGTAGCCTTTTGTTGCCTAGTGACAAAAATGCATACAAATAACTCTGGATCTTCTATATTCTATTAGCTCAGTAATCCAAATTAAGCAGCACTTTACTGAAAGCTCCTGTCATGATTTTTCTAGCTTCAGCCTGTGTCTTGTCACATTAGGAATCAGGGGATGGAGTCAGGCTTATCTGAATATATGAGGCTGATAATGGGGGAGAGAAGAAACCCCAAATATACAACATACAGTGTGTGTGGGTGCATGCATTATAGACAGATCTTATTATCCTTTTTTTTTTTTTTAATGAAAGAAACTCAGATATTAAGTTAGCTGCCTAAGGTGATAGGTCCAGTAAGAGGACTTTGAGAAACTGATGTTATCCCAATGTCAAGGAAGTATAGATATTTAGAGCTGGAAGTGACAAACCAGAAGCATAATTTTTTCCCATGGTTCTCTTATTTTTTGTGCCTTTTAGGTATTGTCCAAATGTTCTAGGAGAGGTGAGAAATTCTCCTCCTATTCAAGCAAAGCAGCTTTGTGTTTATCTGTTTGACATTTCGACTACACAAGATTCTATGAGAGAACTCTTCCTATGTTCTAAACATTTCCAAACCATTGCTCTTTCATCATACAGAAGTTACTATCCCAGTGTTAGAATCAGCACAAAAAGTGCTCAATCCTCTTAACTGCCAGAGAGCTGCCAGTGTAGACCAGTAGTGAAACTGAACTATACTCAGTGATCCTTGAGATAAATTTTCTGAATATAGAACAGATAATCAACCTTCTTAGCTGACTCAAGTATTGATAGATGTGCTAAGGCTTTTCCTATAAACCCAAAGGATATGATCTCTTGACGGAAGCAACTTTTAGGGAGTTAATATGGAAAGGTTAGGCATGGGGAGAAACTCTCCTATGATGTAAAATTTCAAGTTCTAAAATTGTAAAGATTTCTTTTCTCCCCAGATGGAGTTTTAATTTTGTGAATAGTCCTTAACTTTTCTTGGCATCAGACGTTGTAAAGTGAAATTCTTGAAGAGCCTGGAACATGACGTACATTTGTTCACCAGACTGGGCATATTGCTGAACTGGATTATATACATTATGTCTATAGGATGCCAGTTCCATTCAGCTTCACCTGACTGGGGCCCAAAAAGAAGATCTCTAATGATGGTTTCTGTGTGGCAATGAACTGAATTTTATGTAGATTTTTGAATAGTAGAAACTCAGATATATAAATATATAAACTTCATTATCTAAAACAGGCCCATGGGTTCCTAATGTATGCTCTGTTTTACCTAAGTAGTTGATGACAGTACAATCATTCACTGTGCACTTTGTTGAGAAAGACTGTTTTTACTCTAACATCTGATCCAAACCCCATAGAATGGGCAATTACAAACACATAGATTCTATACAAGAGATACATCTAAGAAAAAACATTCAGAGGACACAACAAACTGAACTTAGGGAGTGCTATTTTTAATTTTTCTTCAAAAATTGGAATGCCATTGAATGTTGTATTTGGCTGCACCTGTATACTTTTTGGTGCCTAACTTATCTGTGTTTGGATATGTTGGCCCCACCTAGTTAATAAGCACACTCTTACGCAGATAATGATTTGATTTCTGTTAAAAAAAAAAAAAAAGCCCATGAACAGAGGAGACATTTACTGCCTTCTCCTACACACTCCACCCTCAACATAAGGAGCTTTTGCTTTCAAATGTATCGCATGTTTGGCCAATCCACAAGTTTGCATCTTTGATCCTAGTCTTGGCAAGTTCTCATCTGAGTACATAATGAATCTTTGTTCTTCCTCTTCAGTCTCTACCAATTCTCCCTCTACCACCCAGAAGAAAGATTTAAACGCCAAGGAGGCAGCAAAAGGCATGCTTGGAAAATGCTGGAAGGACAGAGCAGGGCTGGAAATTAATGAATGGAGCCCTTATATAGTTAATACCAGAGAAGGAAAAAGTTAAAGTGAAGAGGTTTTCTGGAGACTTGTTTACCTGAAGGCTTAGTTCGGTTGCTTTTATTCTCCTGGATTTTGGATTTGTGAATGTTTCTGAGAATCCCCTGTTTCTCTAGAGATTCCCTGAAGTAGAAAGGGAGTAGGGCTTTGTGAAGGAGAATCCATGAACTGGTTGGAGGTGATCACTTTCTGGTCGACTCTCCAGTGAGGAACATTAACAGCTGTGGGCTAAGAGGCTGCATTGAGTGGTAGCCAAGTCCACAGAGTTTTCAGTCAAACAAATGCATTTGGGGTTTAATTGGGTCCCTTCTGTGCAATCTAGGCCAATTATCTTCTCAAGTCTCAATTGCCTATCTGTAAAATCAGAATCACATTAGCACTTCTATAGGGAAAATGAGTTTCTGGCACAAAGGAAGTGCTAGCGAGTATTGCTAGTGATTTTATAAGCATAAGAATTCCTACAAGAAGAGGAGTCAAGCCAATGTTGACAGTACCCTTGCCAAATATCTAGGTTTGGCAACAGAATCTTTTGTTGGGAAGTCACTAATCCCCTCATTTAACTGAATCCTTCATTTAGACCATATATTAAACACCTGAATGAAAAAAGGGCCTACTTGTATTACAGTAATAAAGTGTATTACCCATTTGTAGTAGCACAATGCATGTTCAACAAATTTTTATTGAATAGATGGCAGGGATATTTAAGGCCAATAATGACCTGTTGCCTCTTGCCAGAGGCATAAGCAATAGGGAGCTCCATGCCTCCTTAGCAGGGTTGCTACTATTGGTAGCTGTTGAATACAAATTTTGGTTTGGGGTCAGGACTCTGATTTTAGAGGAAGCAGCACATCTCAAGCTGTTCTTGGTAGATGCTTTTATTCAACAGGTGGAAGCTTAAGTAGCAGTTGGGAATTTATGGTAGGATTTCGTGCCAAACTTTTGAGATAGGAGCGAACTGGTAAACCTAAAATTATAATGGCTATTTTCCTGCTGTAAACCACACAGGGCTTGAATCATTGGTCTCAACTTTTGTTTGAATGAGTACTGAAAGGATAGAAACTGAAGTTTTGGGGTGATGGGGGTGGTTCATGGGTTCTGGAGCTGAAAGAATTCTTGAAGATGTCTTTGGTGCAAAAAGGTAATTTTATTAAAGCAGGACCCATGGGCAGGAAAAGCTGCGTTGGGGTTGTGGCGAGTAACTGATTTTATACCCTCAGGTTGAGAGGGGGTCAGGGACAGTAAGTCTCTAAGGTATTTTGGAAGCAAGGTTTCTAGGAGGAAACCTTGAGGGCCTAGTTGTTGCTAGGGAAACACCATTACTGTTTAATAAAACCTCAGTCACAAGACCCTTCAGATGTATTTCGGGGGCCATAAGCTTGGAATATGATTGCCAGCATATATCTTGGGGCAGTTGAGGAAAAGGAAGTAGACTTAAAGGATTTAAGCTAAAGTTCTCTTTTGCCTGTAGGCAAGTGTCGTCATCCGGGCAGCTGAGCTCCTAGAGGGAGATCACTCTGCCTTTTTCAAGGACTTGTCAGTGGGCCGTAAGCAGTAAGGGAATTTAATTTTTCATTTGCCTTAGTTTCCCCTATTACTATGACAAACATTTAAACCCCTTTCCTTTGTTCTTGGGCAGCCAGGAGTGTCTGAGGAATATCACACATATTCCACCTGGGGTCATGGGTTGGGGGGGGGGGTGCTAGTAGCCTGTATTTTGTCCTCAACTTGCCCCATGCTCCCTCATCAGAAACCATCGAGAATTTTGATTCTAATGATGATGATGATAGCTTTCTCTTAATCCCCAAACCTTTTAAGAAACATCCATCTCCTTTTATTTTCATTAAAAAAATTTTTTTTAATAACGCTTATTTATTTTTGAGAGAGCACGAGTGGGGGAGCGGCAGAGAGAGGGAGACACAGAATGTGAATATTGGGCTCCAGACTCTGAGCCGTCAGCACAGGGTTCCATGCGGGGCTCGAACTCATGAACCATGAGATCATGATTTGAGCTAAAGTCAGAAGCTCAACAGACTGAGCCACCCAGGTCCCCAGATCCACCTGCTTTTAAATCTGCAAGATCAAGAATGTCCACACTTGTCAAACTTTCATTTTCATGAATTTCATGTTTCCAGAAATCTTAATCTTTGACAGGAGGTTTCTCAATCATATTTATTTAGACAGGCATTTTATTTTTTCGGAAGAATTTAGGATTAAAGACCAGTTTCTCATTCTTTCTAGCCAGTGGCTATTTTCAGACTGTTGCATCCTTGATGCTAAGAGATTCTTATTGGGAAGCTAATGAACCGATGCTTAGTATGTTTACACTCCAACTGGTAAATTTAATTCAAAGAACATGCCTAACTGAAAACAACCTTGCCTGGCTCAGACAAAGGGAGACTATTCATTAAAACGGTTTGGTTTCCAACAGGCTTTAGCCCTGATTTCACTAAACTGTTTTGCCAGGGAGGACTGCTTTGGTTCTCCACAAACTGGGCATTAAAAGCTGCAGAGGCCAATGCCTTTCTGTCCATGTTTCCCAGAGCTGGGCCTGGTAAGCTATGGTCCCGGAACCCAATCCAATCCATTGCCTTTTTTTTTTTTTTTTTGCATGGCCCATGAACTGAGCATGTTTTGTTCATTTTTAGATGATGGGGGTGGGGAGAAAAGATGCCTGAGAATCACATGAAACTCAGATTTCAGTGCCCATAAGTTTTTGGAACACAGCTATTCTCGTTCATTTACGATTGTATGGCTGTCTTCATCCAACAGTAGGGTAGAGTTGTGACAGAGACCACATGGCCTGCAAAGTGTAAAGTACTATCTGACCTTTACAGAAAATGTTTGCTGCTTCTTGTACTGAAAGAATCTTAAGGGCAAATTTAGAAAGCTTAGGTTATCCACTACTCTGCCTCTCACTTCAAGTTGGGAAATTGGTGAGATCAGTCCAAACAACCTGTAGAGAGCAAAATGAAGACTCTCCTATCAAGCAGGGGCCTGTGTCAAGCAATGAAGCAATTAGTCAGAGGTACTGCAGCTACAAGATCTCTCCAGGATCAGCATCAGCTGACACCCCAGAACTGATAACCAGCAGAACCAGAGGAGGTCTTCAGGGGCCCAAGACCGATTAAATCCCTTTTAAAGGGGAAGGATTTTTGCAACAAATTGTCAGACTCTTCAGACATGACCTCTCTGACCACTTAAAGGCAACTGCCACCAAAGCCTTTACCCAGTGGATCTCTGAACAGAACTGAGACCCTTCACTGCTTGAACATAATAAGCAGTAAGTGCTGAGAGCTGACCCAGACCGGACTGAGGCCTTATCTCAAGTGCGCTCCCAGAGACTGACTGCGTGTTCCCTTCGTTAACTTCCTACACCCTTGGCTTGTCTTGTTTGTTGTGTGTCTTGTTTGTCTTCTGTTCTCTGTGTGCTGTGTGAGAAGCCAAGTTTAATCACATGGTGAAATGTCAGAGTTGGGAATCCTGAACCTGCTTTATAATTGTGATTCACTTTCCTTTGTGATTAACTAAAGCTGACTTTGTGGAAAGACACAACTGGTGTGTGTGCTTCATAGCGTGCTCATGACCCAGACCAGCAGGATGGGGTGGAGGAACTGGCACCAGGGGGACTTAAGTTTGAGTCCTGGAGTCTCCCTTGTGCCGTGGTAGGAACTTCAGGGAAGTGCGAAGCACTAAATCTGATTCTGCATTTCCTCTAGTGTAAGATGAAGTTCTTCATTCTCAAAGGGTTGCTTTGAAGCTGAATTACATATATATATATATATGTAATATATATATGTATATATATATATACACACACACACATATATATATATATATACACACACACACGTATCTACACTATCCATAAACATATTTGTTACATACAGACATAGCTAGATATAAATATGTCCCAATCTTATCTGACAAAGTTTGCCACATAATAAATAGGTGCTGAAGAAAAAAATAGTTCTCTTTTTCCTAAAAGTCTTAAGAGAAAGAAGTTTATCTTGGTGATCATATTTTTGCTCACTTATACATTGGGGAATCTATGCATATTGCCTTATAAACATCACTGTTGTGGACATTGTCAAAACTGAAAAGCTTATATTGACCAGCAGTCTTCTGGGGGTGGAGAGTTTGGTTTTGTTTTTTCTTTAAAGTAGGCTTCATGCCTAGCATGCAGCCCAGTGCAGGGCTTGAACTCATGATCCTGAACTGCCTCATTCAGATTAAACTTATATTTGCCAAATACCTGATAGAGGTCTGGAATACAATTATCACTTTTTTATATTCATTATATTTAATCTTTGTGCCTTGAACTCTTGACCCTGAGATCAACCTGAGCTGAGATCAAGAATCAGATGCTTAACCGACTGAGCCACCCCAGGCATCCCTAGAATTTGTATTAATTCTTACATTCCATGCTGACCCTTCATGTGTACCTCATGGCAACTATTCTTCCCCAAACTTAATAATTTTAACTTTCCCTGGGCCCTATACTAGCTGTCCACTCTAACCCAGTCTACTGTGTTGAATGATTATTAGAAACTCACTCTGAACACAGGGTACATAAACTAACTAGATCTGATAACTGGACTAAGGTAGGAATCCTCAGTCATTAACTAAGGAGGACCAAAACTTTGTTCACTGCAGACCTTAGGAAAGGGCAGATAGGCACTGTATATGTATTTCCCCACTGGGTACGCATCCCACACTTTAAGGAGTTCTAGTGGTGACTTTTAGAGCCAGAATTTTATGTGTTTTAAGAATTGAGCATTCTTGGGGCACCTGGGTGGGTCAGTTTGGTTAAGCGTCTCACTGTGGCTCAGGTCATGATGTCATGGTCTGTGAGTTTGAGCCCCGTATCAGGCTCTATGCTGACAACTCAGAGCCTGGAGCCTGTTTCGGATTCTCCCTCTCTCTGCCCTTCCCCTGCTCTTGCTCTGTCTCTATTGCTCTCAAAAATAAGTAAAACATAAAAGAAAACTTAAAGAATTTAGTATTCTCATGTCCAGCCAGTTGGAGCATCAGGGGTTCTCACCCTAATTTGTTTTTCCATAAAATGTAATTATACTAAATTCAAACTCTGCATGGTACAGAGAACTTATTCCTCAGAATTGCACATTCTCTTGTTGTGGAATAAATACTGCATTCATTTAATCTGAAGTCTAATCTGGCTCTAAGTTCTATCTCTGATCTATGAAAGCAGAGAGATCCTTGTAGATGTATGATGAATTGCCTGATTCAGATTTAACTTACATTTACCAAATACCTGATAGAGGTCTGTAATACAATTTTCACTTTTATATGCATTTAATCTTCATGCATTGTGAAATCTTTTTCCATTTTACTGTGTTTTTTCCTATTTTCTGTTTATATTTATCCCCTTCTTTTTTGGGATTGTTTAGATTGTTTCTAATTTGTCCTGTTTTTCTCCCCCTGTTTTTTTGGCATGTACACACTATATATCTGTTTTTAGTGCCCACTCCAGCCATCTTAACATTCATACAACATTTAACAAAATGATCAAATTTTTATTTTTTTGCATGATAAGGATATTAGAACAACTTATCCCTGATGACAACCTTTCTTAAAATAACAATTTTTAATTCTATCATGTTCCTTCACATACATTTTAATAAACTGATTTAAAAAAACATATGCACATATTTACAATGTTTTCTCTTCCCATCTTATATCTCCTATTTCCTATTTGGTATTCTTTTCTATGAGGACAATCCTTTATGATTACATTTCTGAATGACTGTTGGTGGTACATACTCTCAATTTTTGGTCTGAAAACTGTTTCACTTACCACAAAATTAATGTTCATTGTAGAAAATATAGAAAATGTTATAGAAAATACATATCATCACTTGTAGGCAATTTTCACTTTGAATGTTTTTGAAATGGAAAATTTCAGTAATCGTGGTTTACATGTCTCCCATCAACACATTTCACATTTCAATTACCATGTTGTATTAACTGTGAATAATTGCACAAAATATAAACTTACTGCTAGCTCTTAATTCTACAAGTGACTGTTAATAATAAGTGTGAACTTATGATTAGTGACCAGTCCTACCACCTCTTTCAAAGTCTGTAAGTGATGGCTCACAGCACATCTCTTCAGGTTCATTTATAGGGAGCAAAGCATGTAGTTGTCTCCTCATTTCTCTCAGTGATAAATAAACTCATGCAACATTTAAAGAAAATAACCCTAAGAGGAAATTGGCCAATAAAGATGACATTGCAACAGAGACAAAGAATGACCAGGCTTCAGGTGAAGCTTGAACCTAATATAAATGGAAATTCTTCTATAGAATAAATAGTTGCCTCTAAGAACATGGACAGTGTTGCTTTTTGAGACTCTATATATACAGGTAGAGGAACCTAATGAAGATGAACTCGATGGCATAAAAGAAAAAACAATTGTGATGAAAGATGTCCTGGGGGAGGTGAGGCTGGCAAAGAGCAACTCCAAAAGCAATGTTGAAATTTGACCCACAATGACACACGAGTATTACAAGTTGGCAAGCTGTTACAAAGATGTTCACTCCAGAAGTCATACAATGAAAAGGCAAGTATTGCTTAAGTAAATTTTGATTAAGTTTTTACCAGAAATAACACTTTATTTTTCATTGTTTCTAATGTTTCAATTACACTGTACTAAATATATATATTTTTTTCATTTCCTTATAACTGATAGGAAGAAGGTAATTAATGTTTTGACCAATTTTAAAGGTCATGGAACAATTGTAATTTTTCCCATTGAGATCACTTTATAAGATATTTGCTTACACAGTCATTTTCATGGTCCTGCACTATTGTGCAAAGCCAGCACTGACTTTGGACTATAATTATTTATAAACATAATGTGAATAATTACAATATTAAAAAATAACCATTTTTTAAAATTTACATTCTTGTATTTATATCTCCCTTTGAAATATCTGTATTTTGAATTTGTTCTGAGTTTTGCAAAACATAGACTTCTTGGTATATAGTGTAGACTTCTTAGTATATAGTTATTTTCCTTCAGCTCCTTGAAGACAGTATTCCATAATCTTCAGGATTCCATTGTTGCTCTTGAGAAGTTGGCTATCAGTATAGTAACCAATAGATATTAGGTGATCTGTACGTTGGCTATTTTTAAAATTCCTTTTCTTTTTTTCACAGTTCTCCAGTTTCACTGGGTTGTCAGGGTGTGTGTGTGTGTTTGTTACCTATTTAATCTCACCCATCAACACTTTAATATGTGTATGTGTATATGCATGTATGTATGTGCATTCTGTATTTCACCAATTTATTTTAATGGGCCTTCAATTGTCCAAAGGCAACCATACTACCAGAACTAGAGAACTACTCAAAATGTTCAATTAGAAGTATGTTAGTATGATAAATATGTTAGTATGATACTTTTATTTTTGGGATGTGGCTACAAGAATTTCATATTGTCTACTCTAACATCCATTATCTTTTTAAATTCCAAGGCTGGAGGGGCACCTGGGTGGCTCAGTCAGTAAGTGTCAAATGTCAGCTCAGGTCATGATTTCATGATTCATGAGGTTGATTTCCACCACGTCGGGCTCAGTGCTGACAGCTCAGAGCTTGGAACCTGCTTTGGATTCTGCGTCTCCCTCTCTCTCTGCTTCCCCCACTGTCCCCCCAAAATAAAATAAACATTAAAAAAATTAAATAAATTCCAAGGTTGGATAAAATCTTAGATTACTAATCCTCTCAATAACCACATATTTCAGAAAAAAACATAGATCTAAGAGTATTATAAACAAAGATAGAAATTTCTTTTAGCCCACATATGACCACAGATATTTTGAGTACTGTGTGGCTTGTGCTGACATGCTTTTCCTAGAGAACCCCTGAATAGGGAAGTGCTTAACCCCAAAGCTTTTCTGGCAAGTTTTTGATATTAGGGGTATAGAGATTTTGGCCTTCTATACCTAGCTTCAATACAGACCTGGAAAGATGGTTTAGTTTTGCCACCACTGTCAAAAATACTTCCCAGTTCCAATCAACTATTAGAAAGCTTGAGGGTTTACCCAAATACAGGACCATTGTAGATGAAAGCAGATTTCACAATTAAAATTTTAACATCAGATCAGAACTGTGTATATGTGGAGGGCCTTGGCACAAAGAAGCCACCACTGCCATTTTTCCATGGTTACTTGAGGCCTGAGGCCAATGAAACATGTATGGTTAGAGTCGTGTGTATTCGCTTCCCTGTCTAGGGAATGAATAGAGAAAGATCATGACCATGCAAGGGAGCAGAGAAGGAATAGACCTAGAATAGCGAAAACTCTACCTGGCTACTCTGTCAGATAATGGAACAATGCATATACATCAGAACTTTCTCAAATGAGGAAAATAGAAAAGAAAAAAAGGTTACTATACAAATTAATCCTCCATATGGGGCACCTGCGTGGCTCAGTCAGTAAAGCCTCGGACTTCCTACTCAGGTCATGATCTCATGGTTCGTGAGTTTGAGACCCGCATCAGGCTCTGTGCTCACAGCTCAGAGCCTGGAGCCTGCTTTGGATTCTGTGTCTCCCTCTCTCTCTGCCCATCCCCGACTTGCCCCATGTCTCTCTCTCAAAAATAAACATTAAAACATTTCTCCATAATCTGTGTTTTTGGTAGTGGTTTTGCATTTTAATTCTTCAACTTAAAAAAATTTTAAAAATGTATTATGGAAAACTTTGAAATCTAGGGAATTACATATTTAAAGAACCTTCCTAGAATCTCAAAACCACTTAGAGATCACATAATTATCCACCTGAAAGTTCTTCTTTTTGCACATTGGAGGTTTTACGTTTCTTGATTTGGCTTTCATTGTGGTGTGTGGTGTGAATGGCAAATCTTGGGCAATAGATTCATGTGGAATAGAACCATGTGCCAGGACCTGCACTTTGCATTAACCAGCAGGCAGAGCTGGAGCTGGCCACCAGCAGCCCTCCGTCCTTCAGATGGCCTATGTTAGCTACTTGAAGTGCTTCCATAGGTAACTTAAGACTTGCATTGATCCTGCAAGTTGGTATTACGCTCACATTAACTTCTTTGAAATGTTTATTTTGGTGAGAGAGAGTGTGAGAGAGCAGGGGAGGGGCAGAGAGAGAGGGAGACACAGAATGGGAAGCAGGCTCCAGGCTCTGAACTGTCAGCACAGAGCCCGACACGGGGCTCAAACTCACAGACCACGAGATCATGACCTGAGCCAAAGTTGGATGCTTAACCAACGGAGCTACCCAGGCGTCCCTCTTCTCATTTTAATGATAAAGATACTGAGGCTGAGAGACCTTAGTGACTTGTTTAATCTCTTCTGGCTGTGTGGTTAGTACACCAGGAGTAAAACTCAAGCCTGTGTGAGCCTGAGGTTTTGAGCTCTTCATCATCACAATGTACAGAGACCACTGATTAGGCGAAGTGCCTGGAGGCTGGTATATAGCTTCCTGTGGATAGCTACCAAGTTTGGAAATCCCCAAGGGCGCTTTGATGAATGACTTCAGATTCTGGGATTTTGGGAAATAGTCATTGTCCACAGTCCCACTGGGAATAGAATGCTCGGTGTCTGGGGTTGCCCGTTGTTGAGCAAATGGTGGATGAGTTTGGATGATGAAACTTCAGACCCAGGAAGAGAAACAAACTCTCGATAGGACAGTAAAACCCATCAGCCAAAGGCTGTTGTCAAAGTAGTTCCCTTAGAGAAAACCATCCAAGTAACCCCATCAAAGATACTGATAATATGTTCCTATTTTGCAGAAGAACGGGGCGTTCTTTCTTCCTATTTTGACCTGTCAAATGTTTCATATAAGCGTTGCATCCTGGGGGTTATTAATGTTTTACATTAAATAATCAAAACATTGTTCTCTTGTATTGCATCAGATGTGGAAAGCTTCAATGAGTGAACAGATTCTCAAAGCTAGAAATCTGATTGTCCCTTGTAAGTATTTTTTGGTTAATTTTATAGCTATCTTAAAATTCTTAGTCATTTTGGAGTGGCTATAAATCTGGCACATGCTAGATAATTAATGGTTAATGTTAGATTTCAACTTACCGATCAGTGTACCTGGAAAGTTGGGTGGCGTCAAGTTATTTTTTTCAGAACATTGTCAAATGGTTTTCCCAGGTGCCATTTCTGCTAGCCTGGTTTTCTTCCTGCCACCCCTCACCCCAGACTTCTATCTCCTCTGCTAGTGATTGTTCTTTGGAATAGAGAGATAAAGCAAGAATTAGTGATTGCCTGGCTGTCCAGATACAAAAGTACTTGATGTGGAACCAGGATTTCCTTTTGTAGGTAGTTTAGACTCTTTCACTCTGTCTTTAAAAATACTCCATGGGGGCGCCTGGGTGGCGCAGTCGGTTAAGCCTCCGACTTCAGCCAGGTCACGATCTCGCGGTCCGTGAGTTCGAGCCCCGCGTCAGTCTCTGGGCTGATGGCTCAGAGCCTGGAGCCTGTTTCCGATTCTGTGTCTCCCTCTCTCTCTGCCCCTCCCCCGTTCATGCTTTGTCTCTCTCTGTCCCAAAAATAAATAAACGTTGAAAAAAAATTAAAAAAAAATACTCCATGGAAGTGGGGTGCTGGGCTGTCAGCCTATCGACAGATAAGCACACTCCTGGAGAATGGTGAGATTCGGAGAAATCTTACTTTGTAGCTTTCTCTTGCTCATGCATAGGATGTATGCATAGATGTATAAAAAACATAAACGTATTAGTTTCAAGACATGGAACATATTTTTTTTGAAGAAACTAAGTATAGTTTTTATAGCCCTTTCTACATGGTGATCTAATTCTCAGGAGGAACCACAGAAGCCTATTCTATTGTTCTATGAGCAGTTAAAAGCAATTATTAATCATTTTGATATTTATTAACCTTGATATCATTGCTTTACTAGAAATATGAGAGTCAATTACATTTAATCTCTATCACGCAGTACATTTTTACATTAGCCTGTAACCACGGCATCTGGCTCCAGTTACTAATCTATCACTCTTCAATACTATTGTTTTGCATTTCTTACATTATTATTAAAATAAGCCTCAAATGAAAATCTCAAAATTTTTTTTTTTAGTCACTTCTTCAGAAACCACACCAACTACTTTCGGAATTTTCTATGAGACAGATGTTTTTTTGTGAGGTGTTGAGGAGTTGAGTGACCATTTTTAAATACAAGTCCTGTATTTGCCATTTAAGAGGACAAAAATATTCTCACAGACTTGATGGAATTTTTTCACTTTTATGTTATTCATGTTCATATAACTAGTTGTAAACGTGTATATAGTTCCTAGATGGCTATAAAATCAAAGTAAAGTTGTGAGTTAATAAAAATTATAAAGCCAATAACATTCAAATTAAGGGTTTAATGATAGATGATTTTGTCTTTTGGGGAAAGTGCCGAGCTCCAAGAACAAGTCCATGGATGCTTGGTAGTAACAGTAGGAGCACAGGGGTAACACTGGATAGATGGAGGGATCTTAGCAAGTCCAGTAGCAGGGCCTGGTTCAGCTACTTCATCATGGCAGATTTATCAGAGAAAAGCTGAAATTCTCATTCTATTTGTCTCCTGTGTCTCTTTCAGCTCTTTCTGAATTTGGTAGTGGGGAGGATGGTTCTAGTAGTCACTTCCAAACTCTTAGTAGTTCCTCTTTTTATGCTGAAAACATGTTTATGGTCTCCATTTGCCTGTAAGAGTTCTCTGCACCCACATTACTTCCTCTTTAGTTCACTGAATATGTCTGTACTGGAAAGTTTCATGAGAGCAGGAAGTGAGAAGAAGATGGCCAAGAGTGTATCCTCAACACCCTTGCACAGTGCCTGCCACATAGCAGGTGGTCAATAAATCTTTGATGAATGACAAGTATTAAGCACACATTTCTTTATGATAATTAACATTCCCCATTCTTGGGCTCTCACTACCTTTCTAGGTGCCTCTCCTCATCTATTTTTCTCTCAAGATGCAATTGAAGGTATGAAGTTTTTTGAGTTTTAAAATATTATTCAAATAATGCTTCATTTATACTTTTTTAAAAAAAGTCATGGAGTTCTGGATGTTCTAGAGCTGTCAGATAACTGCATGTCTTTGATTATGTGATGTGATAATATTTTTCTCAGGCTGAGCAATGTTCATTCCATTGCAACAATAAGTGTAAAAATGTTCCCCGTGGACCTCCACAATTCTTTGAAGGATAATACATTTGAAAATCCTTACTGATGATACCCTGTTTTTCTTTTTGTACTCATGTGGACTATAAAATGAGACTTTCTAGTTAAATATGTTTCAAATTACTTAAAATAATTTTAAACTGGAGCTAAAGTAAACAGAATAGCACTGTTAAAGTCACCAGTATTATAATTTCACTTAAGTCAATCACTGAAGTTACAACTGTGAGGATATTTATACTTCGTATTTTTCTAATCATAAGATCTGAGCTATGCTACCTGCACACACTTTAAAATTAGAAACATATACAATATAGCTATTGTGTGTGTGTATTGTGAACACATGTCTGAAAAATGGATATTTCTGTAAGCTGTGTGTCTCCTTTTCTTGGCTATTAATCTTTTTGATTTAAGTTTATTTCCATTTAAAGGTTTGCTGTATTACTTTGATCAGTTACATTTTGCTGAAATACTGAAACTTTCGTAATGGTTCATTCAACATAACATAATATTTAAAGTTGGCTTTGTCTATGAAAACTGGCATGTATGATGACAATATCTATAATCATGTTAAAATAGAAGTCAGCTTTTAATACAGAGATCGTGTAGACATGGACTTTATATGTGGAAAAAATAAATATTTTTTGCACATTTTACCTCTCCCTAGATTATAGCTTAATGATAACTGATCTCAACACATCTGGACCTTTCCATTGTTCTTATAGAATGGTCTTTGTTGGCATTCTGACTTGTCACTTTTGTATTTTGCCAGAAGAGATTATTTCTTTCCTTCCTGGCAGAGTGACTCCTCTTGAATGTATCTTTACCAGATTTAAGAAATTTTCTTTTTCAGACCTAATATCTTAATTGGACATTTGAAGAATGGCAACTTAGAGTTGTTTTGTATCTCTTCGCATCAGTTAATGCTCCCATCTGATGGCTCTTCTGGAGGAGAAAAAGATCCGGACCTACCCCATGCCCATGCATATAAACAATAATTTGCAGTAGCCATTAAAAACTCTTCTAATGTCCTAGCCATTTTAGTTACAGAGATTTTGTCCAAAGAAACGGCACCATACAGTATTTATAAAATACTAAATAGAAGGTGGGTTATTTTTCCAGTATTGATTCCCTCTTCCCTTCTGTGTCCCATTGTGACAGCAAGTACTTCTAAATGACCCTTCCTCTCTACCTTTCAATCATACAGACAAAAATCTTCTTTCTAGAGGCTAAGGCTTTTGTACTCAGGGTAGGACCCCTGGGGCAGATGGTAGGACAGGTGATGGATCCACAAACAAATTGGGAAGCTTTGGGGACTTTGTACTATTTTGTGGGAATGGTCAATACCAGCAGCCAAGCTTTTCCACATTATTAGTCTTTGAATTTATCTTTCTCTGCCTTGTAGGAAAGTCAGATGCAGAGAAAGAAACCCGAAAAGCAAAGTACAAGAAAAACTTAAAATCACCTGGACAAAATGGGAAGCAAATATTTTTGTCATTGGGCTGATAACATTTCAAACTTTGACTATGCCTAAAAGATCACCCATTCTGACCCTTCTTTCAGTACTTGAATTCCATTATTCTCTCCCTACCCCATTGTTCCTTAGTCTCCATCACTCCAGGTGTATGGCCAGTAGTTTTAGATTTTCAACCAACTGATGCAGCTGAAGGGACAGGGAGAACATTGTGAAGTTAGAAGACTTGAAATCTTGTCCTCACAGAGCAGAGAACATTCAGGTGAGCCAACGGGAGATCTGTGTTCTAGTGCCAGCCGCAGTACTGCCGTTTCCAGTTGAATGGATCAGTCAGAGCAAAGGGCTTCATTTCTCCAAACCTGTTTGCAAACCAGGAAGCGTGTGACAATATTATCATTGAGAAAGAGTTTATAGAATGTTCATTTATGAAACATGATATGTGGACGTTTTTGATAACTTTTTGATAATATTTACAATTACAATCTCACAAACATGAGATCACGACCTGAGCTGAGATCAAGAATCAGATGTAAGCGACTGAACCACCCAAGTGCCCCACTGTGGCTTTCTTTTTAACACTAGGAGGGGAGTGGCATAGTTTTGATGATTCACAGAGTATCAGTGGAGTGGTGGTTGGAGATCAACTATTATCTTACTCGTAATCTATTCTTCAAAGACCCACAAGAATGCAGAACTTACCCATGCCACAGAGCTAGTTAGTGTTAGGTGCAGGATGAGAATTCATGTCTCTTTATGGCTGGGTCCTAAGTCTTTTCAGTGGTACCAGAGGTGACAGGTAGCATAGTATACTATTAGGTGTTTCACTCCTTGACCTCATGGAGATCACTACGAATCCGTCTTTTCTCTGAGCCGGCACACGCTCTGCAAGTATGATCAGTGTTGCCGCCCAGCTACAGGCAGTTGAGCTAGCAGGTAACCCCTGTGCTGAACTACAGAATTCCTGTGGATCGTGGTCTTAGTGGTGATGTGCTGCCAGCAGCTATGCTTTCTTACAGTAGCTCAGTCTACATGTGTCCGATTCAGGGTCTCTAGGGATAACGTTTAGTGGGAAATCATACAGTTAGCTCAGCAACCACAGAAGAATGTATTTTCTGGCCACCCACAATATGTGGGAGCCCTAAAATTGACACAGGCATTTGGACAAAGATTTGCAGCTATCAGCACGGTCAACATGGCCTCCATTCCATCCTGGGTTCTCCCAGAGCTGTTCTAGAGCCTGAGAATCTGGCCTGTTGGGCACTAACCCGGTCATGGAGTTGAGACATCATTATGAAGGGTAGTAGTGGATGGAGGACATCATGAATCATGCCAAAGGATTGACTGCACAAAGGAGTCTTTTAAGGGGGAAACTTGACTAAAGAGATTGTGGTTTATCATGGAAATCTTGAGTGTAGGGTTAAGAAGCCTCACCCTATTTCCCCACAAAGCATTTTCAGGGCTTCCCTCTTATCTGCTGTCAGTCTGATGCCAAACCCCCTCTTGGGCTTCTGGGGACACCAAGTGGGGAGCAGATGGAGATTCCAAAGCTAGTACTTCACTTCCCTCCACACCCAGTCCCTCATCTGTCTGGAAGCTACACAATGACTTCAAAGGCAAGCCCCACCTACCAATATATTCAGTTTGGTATTAGACTCATTTCCTCTGTCAAATGGGGACTTAAGAATTCCTCATCAAAGTATACATTGCTCAGAAATGATCAAAACATTCTATCTCTTTAAAACCATTTAACTTATGGGACCGCTTCCAGTCCCTGTTACTCCCTTATTAAAATTTTAATCAAGTATAATTTGCATACAGTAAAATGCACAGACCTCGAGAACAAAGTTTGAATTTTGAGAAATGTGTCCATATGACAGATATGTCTCTTTACTCCTCACTAGAGATAAGCACTTTACTGATTCCTATCACTATAAATCCATTTTGTTTTAGATGATCATATAAATGGAACCATACAGTACGTGTACTTCTGTGTCAGAATATTTTGCTCAGTGTAGTGTTTTTGAGATTTATTTTTTAAAAAAGTCTTTCTACATTTTATAGTGCATGGCTTTTATTGTTTTAAATACATACATTTATTTTTCTGCATATCTGATCTGTTAAGACTTGTCAGTGAATTTTTCATTCCAGATACCTTTTTTTGGCTTGGAATTCCTGTCTGATTTTCTTTTATGCTTTTCATTTACTTGCTGAGATTTTCCTTCTCACTCATGTCTATCTTTTGGTTTTTATCTTTGAATATACTTATCATAGTACTTAAAATTTCCTGTCAATTCCAATTTCTGTGTTAAAGCAGTATTTTTCCCTTCCAAATTATGACAAATTTCCTGCCTTTTTGGTGCAATATCTAAGCAATTTTTCTTATTGCATGGGTAATGTTGTAATTGCTACATTACTGGGTGTCTGGCCTTTTCTTTCAGAGATTTTGTGTGTACCCTTAGCAGGATAAGACTGATTTGTTGGCAAATTAATTACATGCCAAGATAAATTTTCAGGCTTTACTGGGGTAGGTCTACAGTAGCCCTTTTTCTAATGAGACCAGAAGAGACTTCGTCTTAAAGTGCAACCTTTCTGGAATCCAACTGAACACCTGGGGGTATTCAGCAAAGTGTCTCCAAATCGTACTCTTGGACTCCAGTATTTTCTAGCATTGTGCAGCTTTCTGAAGATCTATTCAGCTCACCGTCCCTTCCACACGTGTGTGTGTGTGTGTGTGTTGGGGAGCATGCATGTGTCCCCATATACATATCAAAATAATAACTGCTTTATACATCTAAAATTTGGGTATTGTTTTGATGTATAAATTATAGCTGTAAGGGTAGTTCTCTGTTGATGAAAAAGTTATCCTACCACTTGGATTGGTCAGTCTAGAGAGGAAAAAGCTTTTAATGAATAAAGATTTTTATTACTGGAGTGTGACAGTACATTTGCCATTTCTAATAGTATCCTTTCTCAAGTATGAGGATTTTGTTGCCACTCAAAAGTAGACTTTAATGCTTGATAATGTAAAGGAAAGATAGGAAATGCTGTGTTTGATATTTTCTCACCTCTCCCTTTAGCAGTGTCAGAATGGGAAGGTCCTATAACTTTTCCTCTTCTCTATTCCAAAGTACCCTATTTGGTAACTAAATTGTTAGGTTATGAGGTTGGCATTATGAAGTATTAGGTTATGAGGTTGGCAATCACATGTATCCAGCCCAATGCCTGGTCCACTGTACTCATAAATGCTAGCCATTTGGTTCTTCTGTACTATTTTGAATACAGTATTTTTACTTTTATTTGCTATAATTATATTAATATCTAACATCTGAATGACAACTGTTTTACACCTGTGAGATAATCAGATTAGACAAGGAAAATAGCTTGGAGAGCAGGTAGCCTTGGTTTCAATTCTGGCAAATCCACTTATTTATATGGCTTCAGGAAGATTAATTAACTTTCTGTTCCTCGGTTGCCTTGTATGTCCAATGAGGATGATAATGCTACATCATAGAATTAAATAAGATGATATGCATACAGTGCTTAGCACGATGGGACATAGAAACATGCTACATAGTGATTAAAAGGTACTTATGTTAACAGGGAAAATGATCATAATAATGTAATAGCTGCTAATATCATAAAGTTTGTCCCAAAGCCTGTCAAAAAAAAAGGGCCAGAGAACTTAGGTACGCGTGTAATGCCACTAAGTCAGATGCTATTTTCACTGAATTGTAAATTTTGTCTAAAATAATTTCAGAAAAATGATAAGTGAAATCCTTGTGGGTCTTTTGAAAAGATGACTCAGCCTCAGCAGGAGCTAGCCTTGATGACTGAGTAAGTCCCTTGCCAAGCTTTTAGACTCTTTTCTTCTGTAGAGTGTGTGTGGTCTTTCTGGCTGTGGGCAGGTTGAAAGAACTTCTTTGAGCTGATGCCAGGTAGACTTGAATGGACACATCGGTCTCACTGGATGACAGCACTTACTAACACTTTCTCCAATTTCCTAAAGAGTGAACTGTTATGTGCCCAATTATTCTCGTAATGGTGCTCAAACTCCTACTTTGCTAGTTTGTGGAAAATGTAAGTTTAGACAAAGGATCCCAGATGAAGATTTGCAAAGGCTTTCCTTCTGGGTTTCATTGCGATCAGAAATATTAGGGGGTCTTTCCTTCAGGGAATTCCGATGCCTCCAGACTGTGTCATCTTTATTTCTCATGGTAATTATCACAAAGTCAGATCTTTTCATCCATTGAGATGTTACTCTTCCTGGCTTGCCCCATTATGCCTAGAGTCCTTGCCTGGGTTTGGTTTTTGAGGACAAAAGGACAGTACGCTTTCTGTGATGTCCATGCTGAATGCTGGGCACTACTGGGGTCAGCTTTGGCTGGAGCCTCACCGCTCCCTTCCTTCACAGCTGCCAAACATCTTTGGGTCTGATTTGCAGCGGTAGATGATGTTTTAGAAACTCTTTGCATTTCTCCCCTTTCCCCATTTATTTACTGGAGTCTTTTTTCCCCTTAAGTTTATTCTGAGCCTGTGAGCAGGGGAAAGGCAGAGAGAGGGAGAGATGGAGAATCCCAAGCAGGCCCTGCATTGCTAGCACAGAGACAGAAATGAGGCTTGAACCCACAAACTGTGAGACCATGACCTGAGTTGAAGTCAAGAGCCAGATGCTTAATGGACTGAGCCACCCGTGTGCCCTTGGAGTATTTTTTTTTTTTTTTGAGTTAAAAAAAAAAAAAACCTCTATTTTTATTCTTCCCACTGCCCTTGCTCATGGACTTAATCTGCCCACTTGCTCTCCAACATTCCACAGTGGCAAACATAACTGAATAGCCCCCGTTCATTGGTGGTCATCAGGTAGAAAGGTAGAGGTAATTGAAGACAGTTTTGTTCCCTGATTACCTCTTCCCCAGCACATACTCCTCCCTCTTCTAGGCCAGTTGTTAGCATTGTCAGTAAAGCTAAAACTGTCTTGATATCACATGTTAGATACTCATTTGTATTCACTTTTGAGGAATAGTAATTTTTGTGATTTTTTTCTCCCTGTCCTCAATGATACAAAATTTTCCTGTCTGTGAGCATTTATTCTTTTAAATTAATTTATTTTTTTGTCTTTGAGCATTTAATGAAGCTAAATATCAAAGTCAGTCATTTTAAAGCCAAAAGGATCAATAGTTCTGTGGAAAAATTCAGCGTATCCTGTAACTTCTAAAAAACAGCTTCACAAGTAACTATAATATACTGGTGACATATTAATAGCTTTCAAATGGTGTAGTTGATCTTGAAATAAAAGCTTGCCAATGCTATTAAAATCACAGGCAACTGGTAGGTTTTTCTGTTATTAAGGCAATATCAGTGGCATGCAGGGGACCCCAACTTTGCTCAAGATGTATCTAAATCTTTAATCCTGAAATAGTTGCTGAGTTTATGCTGCTTTGTCTTCACTTGCTGATGTTTGTGGAGAGGGATTCTTAGATTACTGTTGTGATTTGATGGTCAGTACCCATTAATTTTTCCTGATCCACCTCTCCCCTATATCATGTAAAGCTCTCATTTATTTGTAAAATAAGAAGAATTCTTTATAACTAGGTGATCATACCTTTTATTTTCCAAATTGGGATCTTTCTGAGAATGAAAGGGGCACACTTAATAATTTCCAGACAAGTGTAAGTTGAGACAAGTGGGCAATGTAGGATAGTTGTCTCACTTAAACGCAATAATTTATAATTTTCATGCTGGATTTGTATCTGGTAACTAAAGTATAGGTTATGCAGTAAGATTTTTTTGTCTTAATGCAAATGCACAAACCTGTAAATGCATGATTTGTGCTATGTTTTGCATGTTACAACTTTGCTCTATCTTACGATTTTCATGGGAAGTCACGAATAAAGTGGATGGAAGTGTTTATAATCTCTAAGCAACCTCCCACCCTCAAGTATCTTGGCCGCCATTTACTTATGCATTTATATAGAGTCTGAAGATATAATAGTCACTCTGTGGATCTTGATCAAAAGCCACTTCCTGAGATGGAGAATCACATGCAGTGATTTCATTATGGAGTGCTTTTAGGCTCAACCTGTGTAGGAAAGTGAAGAAAACATCAGGCAAAGACGTTGAACTGTGATAGAGTTGCAAAGCTAAAGAACCACCCGTGTTCCAAAGCTCCCTAAAGGATCAGCTGAGGCTAAGTTGTCCTGAACTGAGGCAAGGGGCCTGGACCTTTGAATTTATCATTAGTCAGTTATTGCCTATGGGCTACCCCTGGGATTGTGGTATGATGTTTGATGAGACAAATCTGTGGTCTTTCGGTCAATTTCTAAAGGTGGACTCCGCTGTGTACTGTCCATAGCCAATAACAGCTAGCAGTGGGGGCATGAGTGTCTCTGTCTTGAATTGGGGATCTGGAAAGTGCACACCAGTGTCCACAACTGAAACTCCATTTGTGTTTAGATCATCTTGATTCAAACACCAAAACAGGTTAACTTCACTAGTAATTAAGCACATAAAAACAGACTTGCTATTATAGGTAAATAGCTAAACAAAAACTTTTTTTTTTTAAGTGTTTGAGAGAGTGCAAAAGTGTGTGCAGGGGAGGGGCAGAGAGACCTGGAGACACAGAATCTGAAGCAGGATCCAGGCTTTGAGCTGTCAGCACAGAGCCCTACATGGGGCTCAAACTAACAAATGGCGAGATCATGACCTGAGTTGAAGTCAGATGCTTAACCGACTGAGCCGCCCGGGTGCCCAGCTAAAGAGAAACTTCTTAAATGTGAAAACAGAAAACAAAGGAAAGGCTAGCTTCTACTCAATTAATTAGAATGAACTATGAAACTTGCAGCCACTTCAGAAATGATGCCAGGTATTTCAGAATCTGGCTACTCTTGCTTGGTAAAGTTCATAAGTAGAGTTTATCTGATCAATTTTGTGGTGAGAATAGGTCAGATTTTCCAAACCACTGCTGAGAAGGTGAATAGGACCTAGTGTTTCCAACTTTGACCTAGTTTTCCCAGGATGATCCTGGTGTTCATGGTGAGAGTCCTGAATTCCAGGAAACTCCCTAGCTATGCATCAGTCAGATGGTTGGCCATCAATGCATAGCAAGCAAATCTGGGGATAATTAATAGCCAAAAGGGAAGCTTGATTCTATGGATTTTGTCTGGGGCTAAGTAGGTAGATAGAAGGAAAGAATGATTATTTCCAGCTTGTACAAACCAAAACATCTCCTTCAGTCATAAGTAGAGACCTGAAGGTAGAACTTGAACCGTGTCTGACCCTAAGTGGGTCATAGTTAAAAATGAAATGTTAAATTGCAGAATATTACTTTTTTTCTTTTTTTAAAAATGTCTGTCTAAAAGTGATTGTAAAGGTTATTAAACTCGTTTGGAAAAGTAACTGGCAGGTTTTTTTTTAAGGTTATTTGGGAAGAGCAGAGAATTACAATCCATGGGAAGCAAGCTATGGCAAAACCGTAGGTAAGTCCAGAAAATAAAGGAGAGGAATGCTCCTTTGTAGAGGAAAGTGTGGGTTGGGAGGGGTTGTTATTAACAAAAAGTCCAATGGAGTAAACTGGCAGTTTAAAGTATATTGGCCTCTCAGTGGTTGAGCTATGGCTATCCCTTGTTGGCTGGGCTGTTCCTGGGGAAGGAAGAAATCTTTCTTCCTGCTAGGATAACAAAATAGTATCTAACTGCAAAGTCTATCTCTTCCTGTTGGATATGTGATTGACTGAGTGGTAGGGCATGAGAACTGTCCCTCATGGCTTCTTGACTCCATTTTAGTGAGGTTTCCCTTTATTAACTTTCACAAGGTGTAGAAGACTGGAAACTTGGAGAAAACAGAAATTGCTCTAATGATACATTGAGCTAAGGAGGGCTGTGTTAACTCTCACCAAAACCATCTCACAGGGAAATTCATCTTCCAAAAAAGATTGAACAGAGTTTCACACTTAAGGCATGTGAATGCTGGAAATTTGGGTGGATTTTCTATTTCAAGGTGACTTGGTCTATCATGTAGTAATTCTGGATTTGTTGAGATAACTACAGCAGATGGGACAAAGTGGGCAGCACAGAACTGTTAAATTTCGTCAGGAGGCAAGGATGGGGTAAACATAGGCTGGATCATATGGATTTCTACAGGTGAAATGCAGAGGCAGTGACTGCAGTTTCCTTAGGCTAGAGCCTTGTAAGGATATTGAGGACCTCTTTGCAGGTTGTCCATGTCATTCCTTCTGTCATGAATAAACCAAGAGGCAATGGGAAGGCAGAGCTAAAACTGGCCACGTGAACTATCTTAGACATTGCCATCTGCAGTAGCTTAAGCTGTCTTGTGAGTTGGATGAAAATGTATCTCTTTGGGTGGCCACCAAGAGTTTGATCCATGAAATCAGCTTTGCTTTGTAAGGTTTGAGACCTTGTTTCTCTCTAATGTGAAAAACAATTTGTGGCGCTGTACTTCTTGAAACATTTTAGACTATGAACGTAACATGTATTACAATTGGAGATTCTTCTTTAATTTGGAAAACACCCAAAGTCAACAGCCGTCAAAGGCATGGTAAATAGTTCAAAGTAGCACATCCAAATGTAAGATATACAATGTAAACAGTTCTACAATTCAGCCTTATGAACTAATACTATAATATTCCAAATGTCTATGGTGGAGCAAGATGCTTAATGAAGCTGGTTTACTAGCTGGTCCATTGGGGGAAAATCATTCTAAAAACCCTGGAGCTAGGTTATTCTCATTGAGTATAAGTAGCTGTCACCCTTCTAAGAAATAATAGCTTGTGGCTTGCTGCTGGGTCCTAGTATAGAATAGTAAGTTGATGAGATATCAAGTAACCATGTAAATGGAGCCCTCCTCATTTATTCATTCAATGTGATACTTGTGTGTCAGGCACTATTCTAATTACTTAGAATAGGTCATGGAAAACAGATAAGGGGAATGACAAGTTTATCACATGGGATACCTTCTATGATGGAGGGGACAGTGATTTATCATTTCTGGAATAGTCATTCATATATAAATTTCCATTTATTTCTGCCTATTGCCTTTTGCCAAATCTAACAATAGGCTTACTGAAAAATACAGGGTCATATTAATAAATAATGCTGTTTTCATAATAGGAAACACATTGTGATGAAAAAGTAGTAAGATAGTAAGCTAATGCTTCTGTGATTCTTTGGTTTCTCAACCACCCAGAAGCGACTGGCTTTAAAAATGGCAGAATGACATAATATTTTGTTTTCCTCTTCTGAAAGTTTAGACTATATTGCTTTATAAGTTTAAGCACCCAAGGGACATAGAAAAATTCAGTGCTCACCGTGAAATGGAAGCTCAAACATCCATCTTGACATTTTGAACTTCTTATGCAACTGGTAAATGAAGGATAAAAAGTGGGTGGGTTATGGGATTAGCTGAAGTTATTAATCTTTATCCTCAAGTAGAAATAGTGTAGCTTCTTATGCAACTGGTAAAAAGCAGGATGGGATAAAAATGAAAAATTTAGGGATTCACTAGATCTCCTAATTTTGACAGGTTCATTCATAAATTTATAGATGATTAAATCTATGTTCACCAGCAGAATAATCCAGAGGATTAATTCTCAAGGAATAAAAATAGGTAAAGAGTCATGTCCATCTGAGATGCTGGCTGGAGCAAAATTTGGGGTATGATTTGAGTAGTAAGGGAAGGAATTCAATACTGATTGTGTACTGTCAGTACTTTTCTTGAATTAAACACTTCCTATATTCTAAGATATTTGCTTTTTATTCATAATTATGGAATTGTAGACTTATATGAATGTTTATAATCTCATAACTCATTCCATTTTATTTTTAAAATGTCTATTTTGAGATGGAGTGTGTGAGCGGGGGATGGGCAGAAGAGAGAGGGTGAGAGAGAATCCCAAGCAGGCTCCGTGGTCAGCTTAGAGTCTGATGTGTGGCTTGATCTAATGACCATGAGATGACAACCTGAGCTGAGACAAGAGTCAGACGCTCAAGTGACTGAGTCATCCAGGCACCTCAAGTCATTCCATTTGAGAGATGGGAGGATGCTTAAAGGTCATTGGGTATGATGGATTTTAAGTAGGGATTTGAAGCATAATAACCATTGTGCTTCTTCAAAATGTATATGCCTGGGTCCCATATAAGTTACTGAATCAGCATTTTTAAAGGCCAGGAGTGTTTGTATTTTTTCTGTTTTTAGAGTCTATGCTAGATTCATAGCTAGAAAACTTTTTGGTTTCTTCCTTTGGTGGGTGATTAAATTTATTAGGAATATAATTTGTTGTTTAAAAATACCTGTGAGAAAAGGGATCTTATTTGATGTTGGCCAACATAAGGAAATCACACCCCCCACCACCCCTTCCTTAACTCCCCCACCCCCAACTTTCATATAAATAGGGAGGGAGCATGGTCAAGTGACCTATACTGAGACGTGAAATGAGTTGGAAATGAACTGGATTTTTAAAAATATCTATCTATCTATCTATCTATCTATCTATCTATCTATCTATCTATCTATCTATCTATTTTATGAGAGAGACAGAACATGAGTGGGAGAGGGGCAGAGAGAAAGGGAGACACAGAATCTGAAGCAGGATCCAGGCTCTGAGCAGTCAGCACAGAGCCCGACGCAGGGCTTGAACCCATGAACCAGAGTTCATGACCTGAGCCAAAGTGCTCACATGCTCAACAGACTGAGCCACCCAGGTACCCCACAAATGAACTGGATTTTTAACTGGAAGCTGGTATGCATGAAGAATCTTTCTGTCAGTGGTGATCATTTTCTAAAGGAAACAGCTACATCAGTGTCAATGGTGGCATTTATTTCTCTTCTATTTTATTTAAAACTTCTGTATTTCCTAAACAGCATAGGACATTGTATGGTACATAGTAAAGGCTCAGTAAGTGGCCATTAAATTACAACTTCATTATAACTCATAATTTAGAGCAGGAAGATCAACTGGAGGTTGATTTATTCACTGATTTTTAATTCGGATCCCATTGTAGGCCTCCTGAATAAAAATCTCTGTAGAAAAGCTTTATTTATCAGGATCTGGCTAAGAAAATAGAATATACTTTAAATGTTTCAAATAGAAGAAACTTAATGAAGTAATATGTGAAAAATATGACAAAACAAGGCACCCAGAGGTGAATTAGTAAGAGCAGGACAAATAGGAGGTGGTATAGCAGTGCCCAGAGGCTAGGACTGTCCAGGCAGCTAGAACCTCAGTGGAGATTTTACTGTGGAAGCTGACATCAAAGAATTAGAGGCTGTCCAGCAGGAGCTGGAGCCAGAGACAACACAGCTATTTGCAAGGATATTATCCAGAGATGCTCATGAGATGTAGGCAGACTGGTTTTCCATGTTGATTTGTCTCCTTAGGGTGGGTCCTGACATCTGAACTTTGAATTAAGCATTAGGATGCCAATTTAGAAGCAATAAAGCTGCAAGGGTGGGTGTTCCTATTATGGCTTCTCCCATCTTACCAACCTCTTACCAGTGTTTTCCACTGGCCAGACCTCCAACGCGAGGCTAGCTGGCAAGGGAACCTAGGGATGAAAGGGTCTCAGCCTGCAGTGGGCAACCCCGATCATTTTTCTATGTACATCCAGGTTATACAGGTGATTTTGATGTTCACTGCTTGTTAAAAGCCCCCAAAAGCAATCCCTAATCTATAGATGGGGAAGTTACTTATTTAGAACTTCCAACAGCCACTCATAGATGGACGTGCTGCGGATCTTCCAAAGTCATCTGTGTCTTTGGTAAGTGAGGATGGGTAGCTAGCAGCACCAAATGAGACAGGCTTAGAGGGACAGGCTTAGTGATATGGCTGGTCTTTACAGTCTAAGCCTATCATAGTGCTGAAGTATTTTGTTATAAAAGAATATTTTTAATTATGTTTATATAAGGCAGATTAAATTTGGATATTTTAAACCAACGTTTTTCTTTGTTCCTGTTACTATCTCCTTTTCTGATCTTGTGGTCACCTAACTTCTTTACACGTGTATGTAGGCTGGTGATAAATGAAACAAAATAGGAAGGACGTGGAGCAGAGTATGGAAATGATATTGGCATTGATTTGGCCTTTAAAGTATTCCAAAAATACCATGTGCAAAGTAGCACAAACAACCTGGACTTCGCTGAGGTAGTGATATTTTTTCAAGAGTTTATAATTGGTGGATGCTGCAGGCTTAGAGTACATGTATATATAATATTCAAAATCAGATGAGATGAAATATTCTAGACTAAAAGGCAACCAAGAGCAGGTTACCATAAAGTCCAACTTGCCATGGAGGGGTTTGCTAAGAGTATTTATAGGTTATTGAGACACAGACTCTGACTTTCAGAGAAAAAATATATTCTTAGCAGGGAAATGAAGGGCTAAACAGGAAGTATGGCAGAAGGCAAGTCAAGAAGGAAAGACTAGGGATATAGAGAAGGCTACGGTTCAGTGGGTGTGCAAGAATACAGGGCTTCTCCAAGCTCAACACATATAAGCCAATGGTAGCATTATACAATTGACACCCACAAGTTGGATGTTCCTAAAAGGGTCCTGCCCTGATTGAGATGGGGTTAAGACCAGGATAGGGTTGGGGCCTGTGGGTTAAAGATGGAGCTAACCTCTGCTAGGTGATGTCCTATTCCTGGCTATTATCTATCAAGTGGACTTGAGATATAATCTGATCCAGTTTGTCATTGCGCCAGATGATTAGATCAGTCATTAGTCGTCCTTGATGATTATCATAGTTAATGGAAACTCTAAAGAAAGCTATCACTTTTTTATTGTGCTTACTTTTTAAATTACGAAAATCATGCCAATTAATAATTTTGAGACAATATCAAACTGTTTAATGTAAGAGGATGAAAATCTACCATTTCCTCTCTTCAGTTACACTCTCCATTGGTTAAAAAAAAAAAAGTTAACTACCTGGGGGACTATAACATTCTGAATGAGGAGGAATTGCTTGGTAAGCCTCGTATTGTCAAGGGTTATATATTCTTTTTCCCTAAGGAAGTAGTCATTCTAACCTCAGACTCCGATATCTTGAAAAGTTGGGGTCTCAGATTTTGACGGGTAACCTTTATTTGAATGGGTTAAGTAAGGGATGTGTTATTTAGGGAAAAATGTAGGCAGTTATTGTGATGTTTCTTCCTTACAGGATGCCAAACATCTGGATATTTGAAGAACTGGGGAAATGAATTTTACCTTAATAACTTTAACAGGAATTTCTCTTCAGCAGAATTCTTATTTTAGAGTTCCAATGAATCTAAATACCTTAGTCTTTCAACCATTGGAATAATTGGGTAAAGGGACTGCATAGGAAAAAAGAAATCTTGAGATGGAAAAAAAGGAGTGAGTTTTTAAAACCTATAGATGTCAAATAGACGGAATCCCTGAAAGTTAACTGTATTTTCAATATTTTCCTAAATAGTTGCACAACATACAGATCTTGCTGCAGACCTGCCTGGAGGGCAGATGGTTAAATTGTCTCATCAGCTCTCAAGGGCCCCTTTGTGGTTGCTAGTCCCATAAATTTTCTCCCATTTCATCAGATGTACAAAGGAAGAGAATCCTGCTTTGCTTCCCCATCAGGTGCAAGCATCATTTTTGGCCAAACAGTTCTTGACGTTTAGGTGCCTGAGTCACAAAGTAATTAGTCACTTGAGTTTTAAGTTTTTATTTTTAAAGCAAGGGAAATAAATGTCCATGTCATCATCATACATTTGGCAGATGCTTATGATCTGTTTTTTTTTTCCAGCCCCCTTCCACCTCTTGTTTCCTAAGATTTTCAAATGAAAACATTTCAGCTTTAGTTTGTGAGAGTGACAGGTGAATCTTGATTATTCAGTGAGGTTGTTAAGGCTGCATTCAGCTGCCTTACTTGTGGTGGCCATGGACATGAGGTAGGTTAGGACATCCATTGACTCTCATCCTAGAACTAGCAACCACATTCACCAGAGCAAGGTGAAGTGTTCTCTCAGGAAGGTGGGAATTCAGGGCTTGGATGGAAGAATATTTAAGTAATGGATAGCTCTCTGGGACTGAGACCAGTTGTGTGGATCAGTAGAATCCTGCAGAAGAGGAAGGAGACCACTGTTGCTTTTTGGGGTGTGTTTGGGAGGAACAAGAGGGTTGTAGCACCAAGTAAATACCAGTAAATATTCTTTAGTATTGAATTAACGATGGGTGAAGATATGGTAACTTGATGGTGGAAATGACCTGGGGATGTTTTGAGCTTTTGTTCTTCCTGGGCTTCTGACAGAGCTACCGGGGTTCCCATGGATCTGTGCATTGAGATACTCATGTTGGCAAACACTAAACACATTTTTAAATTTCTTGGGACTAGTTTTCCCAGGATTCCTGACAAAGGAGGTCCTTGGTGCTTTGGAGATGAAAGAAGTCCAGGCAATCCCTGATTTTGCCATCTAACCATAACATTGGTGGCAAGACACCCTGCATGTATGTACCTACATGCACACACATACACAACATGCACATTAGCAGAATGTATTTCACACATTTCTCTAATTTTTTTTAATGTTTTTTTTTGAGAAACAGACAGAGCATGAGTGGGGGAGGGGCAGAAAGAGGAGGAGACACAGAATCTGAAGCAGGCTCCAGGCTCCAAGCTGTCAGCACAGAGCCCATCGTGGGAATCAAGTCACCAGCCATGAGATCTGACCTGAGCCAAAGTCGGACATTTAACTGACTGAGCCACCCAGGTGCCCTGTACATTTCTCTATTGTATCATTTCTTTTGGATTCTTCCATAATCCTAAAAATTATGATACTTAAAGGTATAATCTTATGAGACAGAACAGGTACATGTCTTGAGTCTACCTCATACTAGTGGTGTAAACTTGGAGACGTTTCTTTAGTTGAAAAATGTGCAAGTAAGCAAATGATTGTATACATTACACAATGGGTTTAAATGCTATAGTACAGTACCTGACATACAGTAATGGCTTTGTACATACATAGGGTAACCATGAGATCTTTCTTCATCATTTTATATATTATATATTATTTCTTATTTCTTAGTAATTTGATGAATGTAGATCTTGTTTGCACAAGTAGGTTAAACTATGAAGTTGGGAAGGGAAGATACCTTCTATGTTTTTGCTGTTTCACATAATACAAGGTTAGGCATGTGATAAATTCTTGGTAAATCTCCACTGTTTTGATAATAGACATGCATATACTGCCCGCGTTTCCCCCCCATCCCACCATAACCTCTAGTTTTTGAACATTGGTAGAGAACGTTTGGGTGTCAGGGCACATAAATGAGTTATCTGTAATCAGAATTGCGAGAATGTGCTAGATGGTTAAGTGGTGTTGCCACAGCCAAAATGTACAAGCATTGGCTTTAAATGTGAAAGAGGTTTCTATCGGTTTGGTGCCAATTCATCATTTTAGTTGTTTCTGTTTTACAACGTATAACCTGGTCGGTTTTCCATTGTGTATCAAGGATGAGCATCTAAGGAACCAATATATTTAGGCCCTTTCATCTCTGGATTGCTCCTTAGGGAGTATGGGTCTTTGGACTTCCAGCTAACAGGGAATTAACAGAGGCTTAGATGACCCATTAATGATCAAGAAGGCATTTCCTTTAAAAGGGAAAGGCAAATGTTATTTTGAGGGGAATCGGTTATATTGGCTGAAACTATTTTGTAATAGGTGCACTATAAATGTGACCTGCTATTTGGAAAACCTAAGGTCGTTGGATGATTATGTCACAAATGACCCATTTGCTATCATGATATGCTCCTGTTCCGGATTTGAGTGAGCAAATCTATTTTAGTTTCTAAACTCATCCCAGAATTTTCTCCTCCTGAGGAATTTATATGACTATAGTTACATATACTTAAGTCTGTATAGAGACTATGTAATGATATAAGATTTTACCCTTTTAGTTGGACATCAAAGAACATAAATCTATTTTCCAAATGCCAGTTTGATCATCAGAAATCCTTTTTATGCTAAACTATAACATAATGTAAACTTTCTTTCAATTGGCAGGACATGTTTCCCACAGAACTAGCATGAACTTCAGTGAATTTCTCTATTCCCTAAGCGACTCCAGATTTTTTTCACTTCCCAAAAAGCAGCTTCTATGTAATATTTTTATTTTAAGAAACTTACAACAATCCAGAAATAATTCAAAGATTTAGGATGGGAATTTGATCTTGAAAAAATTAAGATGGGAATTTACTCCCTTATGTAGAAAAGAGGGAAACCTTACATTACATTGATAGAAGAGAGAGAAGGTACCTGTATTTAGCTTAACTTCAAGTCATTATATTTGGGATTAGATTTTTGAGCCAGTTTGTAGGTGTAGGAGAGTCAGGGAAGACCTTCCACCCAGGGAAAGAACAGGTTTGGAGTCAGAGTCAGATTAAACATAGAAACAGGCATAGAGAAATGGTCAGAAATAAACAAGTTAGCTACAGAGGCAGAATAAGGGATAATAGTATAGATATGGAGAGGGCAGGACTCCCCAGCAGCATCATGGTGGAAACCCACAGATTTTTTTGTGTCATAAATACACTCATAGGGTGTTGTGCTTGTATTACACATGAGGACATTGGAGATTAGAGAGGATAAGGGATTTGTTTATAACCAGAGATCTGGCCAGCAAAAAAGCTGGAGCTGGAGCCTTAGTAATCCAAATGTTCTATTCTTTCCACTGTTAGTGATAAATTTAAAAGTCACATATTAGGGGCGCCTGGGTGGCTCAGTCGGTTGAGCATCCGACTTCGGCTCAGGTCATGATCTCACGGCTCATGAGTTCGAGCCCCACGTCGGGCTCTGTGCTGGCAGCTCAGAGCCTGGAGACTGCTTCGGATACTGTGTGTCCCTCTCTCTCTGCTCCTCCCCAGCTCATGCTCTCTCTCTCTCTCCTTCAAAAATAAAAAAAAATAAAAAAAAAATTTAAAATTCTTAAAAAAAAATAAATAAAAGTCACACATTAAGCATTATCCTTGTAACCGCTATAACCAGATTTAACATTCCTGAAATACATGTTGTAGATTTTAATAGTAACTGCAAAAGGGATGTCCTGGTTATCTTGTAATTAAAATTAAGTGATTGGTTTTGTGATCATTTCTTTTCCTTCATGCCTTTTAATATGTGTTGACTGTGGAATGACCTAGAATCAGGTAAACTATACAGGTAATATTTTGTAGAGGTCTTTCACCAAAAGATCTGTTATTTCCTGAAACATCAATTGCAGTTATTAGCATTTCCTCAGAGTTCTTGAGACTAGTAAACATTTCTTTGGGTAAAAGCCATTCATCATTTGCTGTGCCATACTAAGGAAGTTACTGAACACTCAAACTGATTTGCACTTTCTCATTTAATCCTTATTTGACACCTACTGAGGGAAGTAGTATATGATAACTGTTGTATAGACAGAGGACCTGAGTGTGAGAGAGCTTAAGTTATACAATGTTGCACATCCAGGAAGTATTGACATTTGAGGTTAATATGGATATGTGGGACTTTGAAGAGTTGGCAAGAAGCAGAATCCGAGCTCCGTGAAGAATACGTATAACACAAGCAGCAAGAACGAATGCATTTTAAGGCAGCATATTTTAGAGCTTTGTTGGCAAAACCAGTACTTGAGTCAGTGTGAACACTTGACTGAGTCCATATAAATAAGTCCATTTGAGCATAAAAAAAAAATCATGGGAGGGGGTTGATAATGGCTATCCCAAAAAAGAATTTTCCATTACCACTAAAAGGATTTGTATTGTCAAACTCACCAAAATGCATAGTTATGTGCCTTCTCAATTTCCTAATATAATGCCTCAAGTTTTCAATTTAACTTTGACATCCAAGTAGGACATGAATACAGATCTTGCCAAAATTCTCCTATTCTGTGTGTTGAGTGTCAGTGTGAATATCCCAAGTTCCAACTTTTATCAGTTTTTACATGCATATGAAACTGATACTTATTGTCCCCTAATTGTCTCTCTTTTGAAATAGATATCTTTTTTGAGTGCCAATAATAATTTTCCAGTATGCAGAAGTAAAGAAAACACAAAATCCAAGAGCTTTTAATTCTAGCTGTGTACCTGCTTCTAGTTCTAAGTAACTCTGCGGCCTTGGGCAAGTTACCTGAGGTCTCCTAGTCCTCAGGAGGCTCGTTTTGATTATCTTTAAAAGGGAAATGCTGGGGCGCCTGGGTGGCGCAGTCGGTTAAGCGTCCGACTTCAGCCAGGTCACGATCTCGCGGTCCGTGAGTTCGAGCCCCGCTTCGGGCTCTGGGCTGATGGCTCAGAGCCTGGAGCCTGTTTCCGATTCTGTGTCTTCCTCTCTCTCTGCCCCTCCCCCGTTCATGCTCTGTCTCTCTCTATCTCAAAAATAAATAAACGTTAAAAAAAATAAAAGGGAAATGCTAATTTGGTACCAGTTTTTCAAGAGGATGTTGGGAATTAATGCATGTGTAAACGTTGCATAAAGTGTGGTGTACAGCACCCAAAATTATTTTCCAAAGTTTCTTCGGGATCCATTATGGCCACTCACTTATTTATCTTGTGCTGCTTTTATTCTACTGATAAGCTTTGGAACAAAAGTCATCAGAAAGGAAAAAGAGCTCTTCTGGAAACTGCTGGGTGCTAAGGACACCAGACAAACCCACAGACTGGAAGAGGTAGACATAATGTCCTGTAATGCTAAATAACATAATCTCAAGCCTTGACCTTTGATGGGTGTTCACTAACATAGGTATTCAATATATTGCAACAATACATCGATGAAAACACGTACATTTAAAATCTATAGCGTTGTTAAACAGTGGAAATCAGGTTCCTGCCATAAGAAAAAAGGAAAAATGAATTACTGCAATAAAACTTTTGTCTCGGATACCTTTTCTTCAGTTTCCATTTTAAACAGATCTGTTCCATCTAATTCTCAGAAGCACTTCAATATGTATTTTGTAATTGTCATTAAAGATAGAGATTTTGAGTTGAGAATTTTGATAAGAATAAGCATGGGCAAGTTATCGAACATGATGAATGTCACTTGATGGACTGCTATGAGTCTCCAACTAAAAATTGTTAGCTTTTTTAGTCTTAAAAGCATCCTTTAAAAAACCCTACCTGTCACATACAAGTTTTCAAAAATTTTAGATACACTGTAAATTTAATGTTGGAGTATAACAATATTGTGGTTAGAAATGAGAAATCCAGACATCCTTTTCATTCTGGGTAGCAACCAATGGGTGTGAGCACTTTATCAACTTGGGAGTCACATCAGTGAGAAACCAGATGGAAAACTACATGACTAACACATCTTGCCACATCCAGGGTCTCTGATACAGGCTAGATTTGAAAACCCAAAATAAGCATGATCATGTCTTATGGATGAACATACTCTGGCTTTTCTGGAGTGGTCTCAGGCATTTCTGAAGTGAACAGAACCCAAGTTGTGCTTTTGAGCCCAGGCTGATCATGGGCCTGCTTCATAACATGCCTGTGTGTACTCCACACAGCACAAAACAAATGATTGACACGTTTACTTCTAATGCTCATGTTCATGCTTTTGCCAAGTTCAGGAGGTATAAAGATTAGAGGTTGCTTTTTCTCTTTAAGGCATGGAAAATTTACAATCTATAAGTTATTTCCTATTGCCTGTGAATTTTCTACAATATGGTTAAGTAAATTATAGTTCCTTCCCTTGAGATAATCAAAGAATTTGAGGAGTTAGCATATTGTTCATATTTTCAATGAGGTATAATTGACATAGTGTTAGTTTCAGGTGTACAGGGTAGTGATTCGATATTTGTATATATTGCAAAATGATCAACATAATAAGTCCAGTTAACATCTGTCACCATATAGTTATAAAATTTGTTTCTTGTGATGAGAACTTTCAAGATCTATTTTCCTAGCTACTTTCTTTTTTTTTTTTTTAATTTTTTTAATGTTTATTTATTTTTGAGACAGAGAGAGACAGAGCATGAACGGGGGAGGGGCAGAGAGAGGGAGACACAGAATCAGAAGCAGGCTCCAGGCTCTGGGCCATCAGCCCAGAGTCTGATGCGGGGCTCAAACCCACGGACCGCGAGATCGTGATCTGAGCTGAAGTTGGACGTTTAACCGACTGAGCCACCCAGGCGCCCCCCTAGCTACTTTCAAATAAGCAATACAGCATTATTAATTCTAGTCCCTGTACTGTACATTACATCCTCATAATTTATTTTATAACTAGAAATTGGTACATTTTGACCCCCTTCATCCGTTTCACCCATCTCTTGCCTTAGGCAATCACCAATCCGTTCCCTTTAACCATGAACTCAGATTTTGCTTCTTAGATTCCACATGTAAGTGAGATCATATGGTACTTAATGTTGTTCTGTCTGACTTATTTCACTTAGCATAATGCCCTCAATATCCACCCATGTTTTCACAATGATACTCCATTGGGAATACGTACTATATTTTCTTTATCCATTTGTCCAGTGAACATTTAGGATAGTTCCATGTTTTGGTTACTGTGAATACCGCAATGAACATGAAAGTACAGATACCTCTTTGAGATAATGGTTTTGTTTCCTTTGGATATATACATAAAGGTGGAATTACTGGGTCATTGTAGGTTTGTTTTAAATTTCTTGAACGTCCATACTGTTCTCCATGTGGCTGTACCAGTTTACATTCCTACCAACAGTGTACAGAAGTTCCTTTTTTTTCCCCCACATCCTCACCAGTATTTGTTATTGTATTTTTTTTAAATTCTAGTATAGTTAACATACACTGTTATGCGTTTCAGATGTACAGTATGATTCACTCAGTGCTCATGACATTATTCCCTATTTTACATCCCCCCCCCACACTCCCTTCTGATGTTATTGCTTGTCTTTTTGATAATAGGCATAAAAACAAATGTGAGGTGATGTATTTTGATGTACATTTCCCTGATGATTAGGGATGTTGAGCACCTCTGTATGTACCCATTGACCATTTGTATCTCTTTAGAAAAAGTCTATGTAGGTCCTTTGTATTTTTAAAAATTGGGTTTTTGCTATTGTGTTGTATGATTTCATTGTGTATTTCTTTTTTTTAATTTTTTTAACGTTTATTCATTTTTGAGAGACAGAGCATGAGTGGGGGAGGGGCAGAGAGAGGGAGACACAGAATCTGAAGCAGTCTTCAGGCTCTGAGCTGTCAGCACAGGGCCCAATGTGGGGCTCGAACTCACGAACTGTGAGATCGTGACCTGAGCTGAAGTCGGACGCTCAACCGACTGAGCCACCCAGGCGCCCCTTCATTGTGTATTTCTGATAACGTTGTATCAGAAATGTGGTTTGCAAATATTTCCTCCCATTCCATACATTGTCGTTTCATTTCATTGAAACGTTTCATTTCATGTCGTTTCATTTCATTTCATTTCACTTCATGCACATTCATTGTGCATAAAGGTCCAGTTTCATTCTTTTACAGATGGATCCATTTCCAATACCACTTATTGAAGAGACTGCCCTTTTTTTTTTTTTTTAATTTTTTTTTTCAACGTTTATTTATTTTTGGGACAGAGAGAGACAGAGCATGAATGGGGGAGGGGCAGAGAGAGGGAGACACAGAATCGGAAACAGGCTCCAGGCTCTGAGCCATCAGCCCAGAGCCGGACGCGGGGCTCAAACTCACGGACCGCGAGATCATGACCTGGCTGAAGTCAGACGCCTAACCGACTGCGCCACCCAGGCGCCCCGAGACTGCCCTTTCACCATTGTATTTGCTCACCTGTTTTGTTGAATATTAATTGGCCATATATTTTTGATTTACTAGTTTAGTCATGGAGGATGTTATGGACTGAATTATGTACCCCCCCCACCCCCATTCACATGTTGAAGCCCTAACCACCAGTGCCTCAGAATGGGACTATATTTGGAGATAGGACATTTAAAGAGATAATTAAGTTAAAATGAGGTCATTAGGGTGTGCCCTAATTGTGACTGATGTCCTTGCCTCAGGAGAAATAAACCTGGCAACACTTTGATCTTGGATATTTATTTTCTTACAGTTCTGGAAACTAAATTTCTGTTGTTTTAGCCATGTGGCCTGTGGTATTTTGTTATGGCAGCTCTGGCAAACTAATACAATGGAGGAGATTGCAATTTGCCTTCCCCTCTAGATAGGTCTTAACCACACAGGTTAAGGAATCTGTTAGTGTTGTGCCAGCTATCACTGAATCTCTCACAGTTACAAAGTCAGGCCTGGGAACAGTGTATCCACTGGGTCACTGAGTTTCCCATGAGCTAGACTTGAATCATAATTTCATTTATCAACTAGTCTCCATACTCTGCCATGCTAACAGGGGGCCATGGTGATCCCTTAAAACTGGATTGTGGTATCATTTTAGATATAGTGTCTAATGGTCTTGGAGAACTTGACATGATAATTTCCCAAGTATATACCCCTAAATCCTTAAGAGGAAAGTACTACTAAACTCACTGTTGACTGAGGGCACTATTAAGCATTTTAAACTCATTAAGGTGGTTTTATATTTCACATCATTGTTGTAAATGTGCTCTGGGAATCCATTTTCTCTTAATAACAACCTGGTATCTCTCATAACTCGCGGGATCTCAAAGCTAGAACCAGTCAGTTTTTACTATTTTCTTTCTGGTCTAGTACCAGTTGAAACTCTGATCTATTTAAGTATCTTCAGGTCCTCATTAGTGTAGACTGGGCATCTGCTTGGTAGATCTGGAGGCTTGGGGAAGGCATTTACTGTGATGATTCACAACTACTGGCATATGGAATGAATGGCGTATATAGTCTGTTTCTGAGACCTTTTCTTTGTTCATGATAGGTACAGGGTGCTAGGTAAGGACAACCATGTTTTTTTCCTATTAGCTGTTTGTTCAGTTTCTTGTTGGTCTACGTACAACTGATGAAACATTGATTCCCACTGAGTAAAAAAGGTATTTAGTGTTGGTGTTCTTCTGGGAAGAGAGTGTTTATATAAGTGTTAAGGAAGGACTCTATGCTGTGGTCTTCCCACTATATACTTGGATGGTGTGACTGGTCTAGCTCCTTTTAAGCCTGTTCTCCCATTAGCTCCTGCCAGAGCAATCCACCCTATTCCTTTCCTTCGTTTGGTAAGCAGCCTTCTTGGTGAAGATATTAGCAAGATGACCCAACCCCAGGTACTTTCTGCAACACCCACTTGTCCCTCATGCTTTCTATAGGTAACACAGTCATGTAGGTTTCCCCCTTCATTCTTCCTGCTTTTATATCCCTGTCCTATTTTTCATATTTCTTCTGGTCATTGAGTCCCAGATGCAGATCACCAAGATCTAAGATGTCCAAATGGGAGACACTTCAGTCTTCTTTGTGGCATTCCCAATATTTAGTTTGGAGTGATTTTTCTGGAGCCCTTTGTTATCAAATAAGGAAACCAGGCCTACTCCTCCCACCTCTGTCCCCATCCCCCATGTGAGGAGGGTATCACCTCTCACCAGGGACATTGTGTTAACATGATAATAGATGATGACTCCAAATACTACAAACTTCTTCGCTTTCTATTTTTATTTTGGTTGGTGTTTGGGGGGCAGGAATAGAGTGATAAAAGGTCTTAAACTTGTGTTGTAGAAACCTCTCGTGTGTGTATTGAGATTTTTCATGCTGTGCTGCTAGCCCTTTGAATTTATGGTATAAGATCTTACTCATCACTTCCTTAAGAAAAATCCCTCACCTCATCCTGTTACTCATGAAAGTTTAGAATGACTAAAGACACAGAGTTGCATCATGTAATAGAAAGTGAAGAATTATGGGCCGAAATTGATACTAGAAGATACAGTGGTTCAGATTCTTTTTATTGAATGCACATTAATGGCCTTGAATATCATCCCTTCCTGTATCCACACCCTTTTCCATGTGAATTTGGAATTTTTCCTCACTGAAAAAGTTGAAGGCTAAGATGACTTCCCTGCTCCTTGGTTTGTTTGTTTTGTTTGTTTGTTTGTTTGTTTGTTTGTTTTTGCCTGCCCATAATCCAAGGGGATAGTAAGTGACACAAGTTTGACATCCCATTTACCTCTGAGGTTCACTTATTTAAAATTTTATTTTTGATAAATTGAGTATGGAATGATCAACTCAGGAAAGATCCTTTTTTATGAAATGCTGTATAACTGGGTTATAGGCTTTACTGGTGGGTATATTTGTCACATTTCATTGAACTGTATCTTTAAGATCCATGCACTTCACTGTATGTGTATAATACCATACCAAAAAATAATAAACGACCAGAAGTAATACGTTTTTTTTTTCAGTCATGCTGAAATTAGATTGTTTCTTGTTCTATTATATATGTGGGGGATTTAGTTATCTATTGATAAAAAATCATTTTAAAAGTTGGCTTTTTAAACTGCCTTTAGGGGCACCTGGGTGGTTGTTGGTTAAGCCTCTGACTTTGGCTCAGGTTGTGATATTATGGTTCGTCGGTTCAAGACCCATGTCGGGCTCTGGGCTGACATCTTGGAGCCTGGAGCCCACTTCAGATTCTGTGTCTCTCTCCCTCTCTGCGCGCGCTTGCGCGCGCGCGCTCTCTCTCTCTCTCTCTCTCTCTCTCTCTCTCTCATGTGCGTGTATGCTCTTACAGAATTAAGTAAAAATAAATAAAAACAATAAACTGGTAGCAACGTAGATTGAACTGGAGAGTGTTATGCTAAGTGAAATAAATCAGGCAGAGAAAGACAGATACCATATGTTTTCTTTCACTCATATGTGGATCCTGAGAAACTCAACAGAAGACCGGGGCGGTGGGGGGAAGAAGGGGGGAAAAAGTTACAGAGAGGGAAGGAGGCAAACCATAAGAGACTCTTAAATACTGAGAATAAACTGAGGGTTGATGGGGGGTGGGGAAGAGGGGAAAGTGAGTGATGGGCATTGAGGAGGACACCTGTTGGGAGTTACCTGTTGGTAACTGCTGGTCTGTGTTCTATAAACTGATGTTAGTTTTATATCACCTTGAACTTTACACAGAATTCTCTAGTATTTGTATGGTTTCACTGTATATTTATGAGATTCACTCATGTTACTGCATGTATTAATGTTTACCAATTGAGTGTGTATTAAATTATGTTTTACTGTGTGGCCCTGATAGGTAATTTTCTGATGATTAATAGGGCTAAAGAATTTATTAGCCAGATATTAATATTAGTAATATAATATTAATCTATAAAATGGCTATTCATATGCTTTTCAGACTTCTAGATTGCTTCTATGTGATTTTTAGGAAATCATGTCACAGATTCTAAATTTTTTTCTTCATGTTTATTTTGAGAGAGCACTAGCAGGGGAGGGGCAGAGAGAATCCCAGGCAGGCTCCATGCTCAGCATGAAAACTGACTTAGGGCTTTATCTCCTGACCATGAGGTCACAACCTGAGCCAATATCAAGAGTTGGATATTTAACTGAGCCCCCAGGTGACCCTAACTTTACTCAGCAGATATGTGCTCCTAGTATATAACTTGTCTTTCCAATATCAAGGTGGAAAGTTATTGATGAGTAGAAGTTAATAATTAATTCTTAGATTTTATTAAAATTTTCTCTTAGAGTTAATGTCCAGGGAGTTGTTTGATTTCCTTCAATAAATAAAAAATTAAGATATTAACCACTAGTTTTTATTTTTTCTTTGGTGTTTAATAAAACATAAGGCCCAGTTTTAATTTTCTACTTAGACAAGCATTTTTTTCAGCGTATTTATTACATTATCACTCCTTTCCACTGATATACCTTACTGTGCTATTCCTATTGTATATTAAAGATCCACCACCTGTATTAGTATGGGTCATTCTATTTCTGAGATCCTTATTCTGTTCCACTAGCTAATTCTGTTTTAATACCATACTGTATTGGTTACTATAGATTTATAGTATGTATGATATTATAGTAAGAATATTTATTTTTTAGAAATGGCTTTGATATTCTTGGCCATTAATATTTGTAGGATTTTTGAATTAAGTTTTTATGAAAATTCCTATTGAGACTTTTATTGGAATTGCATTGAATTTATAGAACATTTGGAATCCATACAATAGTAAGTTATACTAATAAGTATCCTTTAATATCCCATCTGTATAGTTATTCTTTATAATTCTTATAATTTTTCCCAGAGATCTTACATATTTTTGTTAGTTTTTTTTTTTTACTGTTGCATGTAGTATCTTTTAAAAAATACTTTGTAGAAGTTATTTCTAGTGTATAACATTATAATTGATTTATGTGTATTGTTTAAAGGATTCTTCCTTAATCTGATAAAGCATATGAAAAATATGCAAAAAACTATATCTGCATTGGAGGAAAGTATAATCATTGCTTTAAAAATAGGAACAGTTAGGGGTGCCTGGGTGGCGCAGTCGGTTAAGCGTCCAACTTCAGCCAGGTCACAATCTCGCGGTCCGTGAGTTCGAGCCCCGCGTCGGGCTCTGGGCTGATGGCTCAGAGCCTGGAGCCTGTTTCCGATTCTGTGTCTCCCTCTCTCTCTGCCCCTCCCCCGTTCATGCTCTGTCTCTCTCTGTCCCAAAAATAAATAAATGTTGAAAAAAAAATTAAAAAAAAAATAGGAACAGTTAAAGGAAGCCCACCAAGACCACTTAAATGCAACATTGAAATGTGACATACTAAAAAAAAAAATAAAAGGAAAAATATAATAGAAGATATTCTGATTATAGGCTTGTCAATTTCAAATCCTACAAGAATCTATGGGCAGTAGAAGAAAGATTGAACAGATCAACAATTTTATGGATAAAATAACTCCTTTCCAAACTTCTACAATTTAATTTTATATAATGTTCTTGAAATAGAAACTTCCTTTTCTACTCCATAAAATTAGTTTCCTATTTCAGAAATGAGGAGAAAATTCTGAATTATGAAGACTAGCAATTACCATGTGGGTAAGAATGAGTTGTAACCTGGGTTTACAGTATGAAAGCCAAGTTTTACTAGGTGATAAATATCTGGGTAAATATTTAGGATTTTGTTAATTTAGTTTTAGAGAGAGCATGAGCAGAGAGAGGGAGGGATGGCGGGAGAGCATGAGAAAGACAGAATGAGAATATCTTAAGCAGGCTCCACTCTCAGTGCTAAGCTTGACATTGGCCTTACCCCACAACCTGGGGCTCATGACCTGAGCCAAAGTCAAGAGTCAGATTGTCAACCAACCAAACCACCCAGGTGGCCCAGATTTTGTTGTGTTTAAACTAGACCTTTGACTCAAGTATGGAGGAAAGATTGTCTTGGGTGATGCTTTTAAGAATCTTAATGTGAGTGAGTTGTTTGTTTCTTCTTTGAAACAGTCCAACACTACTTTAGCACTCAGTGTGTTCTAAAAGGTCATTCCTTTGTGCTTCTCTGCAGCTAGAGTTCTTATAGTATCTGTCTCCAAAATGAAACTAAAAGAAGTAGAGTTGAGTACAACTGAAAAATAGTACAATTTATTCATACTTCACATGAGAGTTCACCAATCTTTTTTTTTTTCTTTTAAATTTTTTTTTTCAACATTTATTTATTTTTTGGGACAGAGAGAGACAGAGCATGAACGGGGCAGGGGCAGAGAGAGAGGGAGACACAGAATCGGAAACAGGCTTCAGGCTCTGAGCCATCAGCCCAGAGCCCGACGCGGGGCTCGAACTCACGGACCGCGAGATCGTGACCTGGCTGAAGTCGGACGCTTAACCGACTGCGCCACCCAGGCGCCCCTCACCAATCTTATTAAATATATGATCTGCTAAAATCAATATATGATCTGCTAAAATCTATATGCTGTGGTCATGGCAAAGATTAGTATCATGTTACATATGAAGGAATTTCAATAAATTATACAGAGGATAGAATTGAAGCCCTAAGAAAATGATAGTAAAGAATGTATTAGAATATGGAATATGAACAGATAGATGTATGGACTTCTCCCAGGGTAAGAGAAATCTAAGTGTCTGCAGAAGAGAATAATAAGATACAAAGGTATGTAAATGTGGCAATTAATAAACCCACAAATCCATGATACTTTTTTTCCACCATGGCAGAATAAGACAAAATTAAAGAAATTGTGAATTGAGACTTTAGACCCTTTGCTTAATTCTGCTGCTGCCACTGCCTTTGACACATGTTACTACTCAATGAATGTCTTGTACCCCAAACTCTGCCTTGGCATCTGTTTCTAAAGAACCCAGCCTGTAACAGGAGCCATCAGTGTGTGATAAGAGCTGATTTCAGTTTTAAAAGGATCAAGAAGCGTTGTTTTTTTTTCTTTTTTATTTTTCTTTTCTTTTGTTTTCTTTCCTTTTCTTTCCTTTTCTTTTTTTAACATGATTTGAAATTTAGCTAAAAGGATTCTCTGATTGATTTCACAAGAATAAGGAGGAAAAAGAGGGGGGAAAGAAGGATCACCACAAGGTTTTATGACTTGAGCAAATAGAATGGCAGTGCCTTTTTCAATGGAGTTGTTAATTAGGCATTTGAACATATAAAGTGAGTTGGGGACAAAGGATGAAAATTTATGAATTTCAGCATGTGAATGGTACAGTGGATAGTGACCTGATCCTTGGGATGCTCCAGCATTGAACTGTTGGGAGAAATGAATATCTAGAAAATATGATTAAGAAGGAAACACCAGTAGTTTGGAGAAAACCAAAGTATTGCGGGACTCTGTATACCAAATAAGGGAAGTGTGTCCTTGGAGGAGCAGTGATTAACTGTATCACATGCTTCTGTTAAGTAGGAGGAAGTTTGCTCCCACACATTAATAGCTTTACCTCAGGAGAGAAGATCTAGAATGAGGCAAGTACATTAGTAAATTTGGTCTGTATTATTCCAGTAAATTATTTTAGTCTTAAAAATACTTAATATATAAAATATACATATATACAGTTTTCTAATATTCAACACCACAAAGTATATACATATCAATATGTAGTTATAAAATGTTATATAAATGTGCACATCTGCCTATATAAATGCATACCTATATATAAACATATATATGCATGTATGCATACATACACATGTATCATATAATGCATATAGAAATGTCGATATTTGATAAAGACATATACATATGCATGTATTTGCATAGATGGCTGCAATGTGCATACATATATGTATGTTTATAAATATGCACATAAATGTGTGTGTATTTCTGGAACTTTGCACTAATTTTTTAGTTGCTCTGTTATTTATGAAGTTTAAACTAGGGAAATTTGCTTTCTGTACCCCTCACTGTATGGACGAGGGAAACTCCTCAGTCAAGGAACCTCAAGAAAAAAATCTCACTGTATTTTCAGTCTTCTAAGAGTGGAGTTCACTCTAATTTCTGCCTGTTGTTTGATCAGTCCCTGGTTCATTCAAATAGCTTCTCCCCCCAGCCCCCTGGTTATATGTTCTGTTCAATTTTCTATGGTTTATGTGTGAAAGTGTTCCTCTTAAAGTGAATTTTGCAGCATTATCTAATAGAGTAGCTTAGCACCTTCTGATAAACTTTTTTGCCACCTCTCTCTATGAGAGTCTTCATATGCCTTGTGAATGACTTCTGTTTTGTTCAGAGAGCAGCAAATTTTGTCTGAATATTTTACTTTTTATAGACTGATTGATCTCCATCTAGCTCTTTACAATTATTCAACTGTGTCATATAATTTCATATTAAAAAAAATAAACTGAAAAGTCAAGAGGAGAACCCTCAAGTGTCCTTCCTGTAGGAGATGATTTGTAAGAAACAGATATAATTGGTAGGTCTTGGGGAAAAAACCAGAAGTTTGGAATTCTAAAATTTAGGAGCTGAAAAGAGGGACGTAGTAGAGCTGAAGCTCTTAACACTGATGAGGTGGCACTAATCATTTGGTGCTGGTGGCTTTGAATTGGGGGGAGGGGCCCTGTATGGCCTACACCCAGGCCTTTGAAGAGGGGGCACAGACCAGCTGGAACTTCTGGTGGTGCATGATAAAGCTGGTTGTATTGGTCCAAGGAGGGTTGCCACTACTGGAGTGAAGAGACATTATGGAGGGACACTAACAGGAAATAGACAAGGAGCAAGTTTCCTCTTCCTCTTCTGTGTCTAGCTCCCCCTATTGGGTGAAGGTTGGCAGAGAGTCAGCTGGAGAAGCAGAAATGTGGTTTTTCAGTTCCAGCTCCAGCATCACATAGTAGAGACAAGAAAAGTGTGTTTGGAGCTGAGACCTATTAACCTCATAACTAGCCTGATGTGTTCCCTCACTATGATCATTTGTGGCCACCATCACTAAAAAAGTCCATTGATCTTGGCCATGTCTTATTTACATATGCGTTTATTACCAGTGACTAGTTCTTCCTTTTAAAGAAATCATTTAAATGAAGGAATGAACTGTATCCTTTCTGAATACAGGTCCTAAGCCTTCTATTTTGCATTACTCAGTCTACTCAGTTACTTTTATGGATACGTTTTAGAGAAATTGTTTTCCTTAAGGTCTATATTTCTCGGAAAATTGAAAACCAAATGCAAATTTTGCAACTCAGTTGATAATTAATATTTGATTAGTATTAATAGCAAAATTTTTAGTGCGTATGCTATCTTGTCTTTATAAAGAAAACAGAATGATTATGTATTTGTTACAATATTCAAATTAACTTATTTAAGTAGTATGGAATGGTTATTTTACATTTTCTATGTAAGGAAACAATTATAATGGTTAAGGAAACTTTCCAAGATGAGAAAGCTTATAGTGAGTAAACTTAGTCTTTAAGTGTAGAATCATGGGATCTTTTAATCATCTTTTTCCAGTTAAACAGATTTGATCTATTGGCAGAGACTTAGAACATGGACCAGTGGACCGTGTATTCTAAAAAATGTAACATTTTTAGTTCCTTATTTCAAGAGTACTTTAGTTCAAATTTCTCCAAGACTAATGACCATCTTCAATAGAGTCCCGTTCTTTCTCTGTAATACTGGGAATAAAAAAATTGAGAGAATAATAGCAAAAATATGTTCTACTTTTAAGGAAAACATTTACTAAGTATTGGTAATAAAAATTTTTGCTTCCCACAATAAGGCGAAGTGGAATTTTCCCCATATTTTGATGACTTAAGTGGGACCTTAACTTCCACCATTTGAATTTCATTGCTTTGTTTAATGACATTGTGTGAATTTCAAATCCAGAACCTTGAATATACAATATAGTAAGTATTATATTTCTAAAGGTTTTGTTTGATTAGAATTTGTTAGGAGGCAGTGTAATAATACTAATACAGGATATACAATAAAAACAAGTAAATATACAGGCTTTCCTGAACCGTACCAACACATCTAAAGATGAGAACGTTTGGTAGTGAACGTTCTATCAGGAAAGAGTTTGTCAAAATCTTGTGGATGAAACTCTTGAGATCCAGTGTCAGTTCTTTGGGGAAGACTGTAGGGATGACCCTAAGAAAGAGGATATTATAGATCAATTATGAGTAGTAAAAAGTTTGGCCAGGATCTGCTCTCTCCTCCCTGGGAATCAACATTTCTTTTAAAACACTTCATTCAGGGATAGCTGGGTGGCTCCGTTGGTTAAGTGTCCAACTCTTGATTTAGGCTCAGGTCATAACGTCATGGTTCATAGGTTCGAGCCCTGTGTCAGGCTGTGTGCTGACAGCTCAGAGCCTGCTTGGGATTCTCTGTCACCCTCTCTACCCCTCCCCCACTCATGCTCACTCTCAAAAATAAATATTAAAAAAAACAACACAAAGCATTCATTCTCTCCGTGGGTACCACAGGCTGCATTCTTACCTGCTCCCTGTGGGAGTGAGTTCCATATAGTAGGTTATACTAATGTTGAAGTACATCACCGTGGATTCTTTTCCCAGTCTTGCAATTCCAAAGCTCAGGAATGACATAGCTGTAGATAGGAAGTTAAGCGAGAGAAATTGGGATCCCTGGGGTAATATGGTTCAGTTCATTAAATGGTGAAACATCTTGTAAGATACTGATAATTCAAATACATCATTCTAAAGAACAGATTTACTCCAAAAATCTGTACTAAAAAGAACTACCCATCCACTGTATACCTTCTAGAAATTAGGTTATTTTTTTAGTAACAAGCCTTCAAAAGTAAACTATGTTGTTTTGTTAGACTTACTTGCATGTCTTTAGAGCATGGACTTTCCATCATGTCTCAGACAACCCATCCCCAGGTTTGATCTATGCCTGTTTCATACTTCAGTATAATAAAAAATTTCTTTTCTTACACTCTTCCCATTATACTGTGTGAAGTCTTCTCTTCACATATATTGCTGGTGTTCTCCTCTGTGCACACACTCCTCTCCAGCATGGCACTGCCACAGCTATCTGCTCTTTTTACCTCCACTACCTGTTACCTTTTATTAAAACCAGTAGAGTCGGAGTGGAAAAGATCAAAGTATAATCAGGACTTGTTTCTCCCATTATTAAAACTACCATTGTTATTCACCTTTTGTGCCTAAGGCACATGAACTATAATCTTTAAGAGGTTTCATCTTAGACCATTTCCCCCCAGCTTTATTAAGGTAGGATTGATAGAGAAAAATTGCATATATTAAGTGATACTTTAATATGCCTTGTAAAAAGATTACTGCAAGTAAGCCAACTAGCATATCTATCACCTCACATAGTTATCACTTTTCAAGATCGACGCTTTTGGCAAATTTCAAGTGTACAACTCAGCGTTATTAACTATTGTCACCATGCTGTACATTGGATCTCCAGAGCTTATTCATCTTCTCCCTGGGAGATGTTGGCCAAAGGGTACAAACTTGAAATTTCTCTTCCCCCTTCCCAGCTTCTGGTAGCCATCATTCTACTCATGAGAAAGCTCCTATGAGTGATGGACATTTTCTGTATCTGCATTGTGGTATTTAAGTGATTATATTGTGGAAAGTCACCAAATTGTATACTTTAAAAAGGTGGACTTATTGTAGGCAAATGATCATTTGAAAGAAGATAAAATATAGTGGGGTAGTTCAGGTGCTTTTCTGGATTGTGGAAAATGCATGGATTCTGGGTTATGTAAAAATGAGAAAACATCTCATGCAGTGTAGATTTCTCATTGCTGCCACATATTATTGGGTGAGTGATTTTATGTTCAGTATTCTAATCTACTCCTCTTTTATTTTCATACTCAAGATTCAAAATCTTTTCTCTCTTATGAAATCATTTTTTCTACTTCACATGTGAGATCCCACAATATTTTTTGTGTGTGTGTCTTGCTCATTTCACTTAGCATAATGTGATGGATTCATCCTTGTTCCTTCAATATATATAACTTTTATTTTAAGAAACTTTATTCATTGTCTTCAAGGATCTCTCCAAACAGTAAAAGTCTCCCTTTGGATTAATGAACGCCTTTTTATTAATAAGGGACTTGGATAAAGTGTTTTAAAAATGCTTCTCACCAAGAATCTGTACTATATTATATAAATTTATACACATATGTCTTTTTCATTTTTTGCTTTTTATTCCTATTTCTCTAGGCCAGTGCTTCCACCTGTATTTTTGATATCATTGTTGTATCAGCTAGATTTTAATCAGGAAAACAAAGTCCAGGCAAAGTAGTTCATCGGAAAGACTTTAATATAGGGGAGGAGTTACAAAAGAAAGGGTTAAGAGCCACTGAAAAAAAAGCCAAAGGGTTAAAAGCCAAAGAAAGGGAAAAGCCAATGGGTTATTGAGGCAACCCAGGGATTGGCAATGAGAAACCCACTGCTGGCCATAATGCCAGAGGGATAGAGGAATGGGTTGACGTTATCAGAGAACAACAGATCAGAAATTTAGTTCACTTCAGGAAGAGGAAACAACTGCTTTTGGAGAAGCTGCTCAAAGCAAAGTTAAGGAAAATTAAATCTCTACTTTGGGCTTGAACCTCACAGTGTTGTTACTCTCCATATTTTCATGTATATCATCTACCTTTTCCTTTACTTTTGAACATATTAATCATAGTTATTTAAAGTTCAATATCTGGGTACAGTGCGGGCTTATTTCTGTTGTCCTTTGTGTTGTTGCTGTTGGTTTTTATTAGGTGTATTTTCCTAGCTTTTTGGCTTATCTAGTAATATTTTAATTCAAATTATTTATAAAAAGGTAGAAGAGCTCTATATGTTATTTTCCAATATTCTAAACTAGTAGAACAGTGGCTGCTCACTCTAATACTTCAGGGACTGTGTGATTCGAGATTTCAGTTGAATCCATGGTAAGGCATAGAATTGTCCTGGGTCATTTTGATTCTCCAGGGTTTTTAATTGGAAGTCTACATACTTTTTTTTTTTAATGTTTGTTTTTGAGAGACAGAGACCGAGCACAAGCCGGGGAGGGGCAGAGAGAGAGGGAGACACAGAATGTGAAGCACATTCCAGGCTCTGAGCTGTCAGCACGGAGTCTGACATGGAGCTCGAACTCATGAACCGCGACATCATGACCTGAGCTGAAGTGAGACGCTTAACCAACTGAGCCACCCAGGAGTCCCATGGAAGTCTCCATATTCTTTATTGTTGTTGGTCATAAACTCGAGTACTTTTCTTTCTAGAGTGTTGAAAGCTCTGCTCTTTGGTTTTTAATCTCCTATATTGAGCACTGAAAAAGTTCAAGTGTAGATAAAAAAGGCTATGTGATTGAGCTACCCTCTGCCACGTCTTCCTGAAGAGTTATGCTGATTTCTGTACTCTCCAACAGTGGCCCACTTTGAGTGCAAATCTTCATTTTATTTCGCTTGCATCCAGATTGATTGCCTACAGAAGGAAGTTAGAGAAATTAGTTTAGCTATTATATTAACATTTCTACCCCTTGGAAATCACATCCCCTCCTCCCAGTTTGCAACAGCTCTTATTGCTGGCAATCAGGTTATATTATTTTATCTGGCTTTCCTAGTTCTTGGCAGGATATTGACCTGCTTCCAGTTATTTCATGCAAAACAAATAGAAAAGTAGAATCTTTTACATTACACTTTCTAATAATTTGTTTCTGGAATTGCTATCAGGCTGAATTTTGATGTATGATATTACATTGAGATTTTATTGTGAAGAGATTTTGAGTTTTTTCTATACTCATCATTATCATGATTTTTCTCTGTCTTCTAATGTGAGTTGTATTGACTTTTCCTAAATAAAAAAAATTCATATTCTCAGAAAAATCTACATTATTCAAAACATAATAGTTTTTAACGCTAGATTTAACATTTGATTTTTTTAAATATATTTTGATTCTTTCGTGATGCTCCAAGTTTTCATTTGTTGGTCTCCCTTTTAACTATTTATTATGTATCATATTTAGTATAGTGGTTTTATTTTTTTATTAACATTCATTTTTGAGAGAGAGAAAGAAAGAGAGAGAGAGAGAGAGAGAGAGAGAGAGAGAGAGAGAGAGAGTGTGTGTGTGTGTGTGTGTGTGTGTGTGTGTGTGTGTGTGTGTGTGGAGGAGGGACAGAGAGAGAGGGAGACACAGAATCTGAAGCAGGCTCCAGGCTATGAGCTGTCAGCACAGAGCCTGACATGGGGCTTGAATTCACAGACCACAAGATCATGAGCTGAAGTCAGACACCCAACCACCTGAGCCACCCAGGTACCCCAGTATAGTGTTTTTCAAACCCTGGTGAGCAAACTTCAAAGTCTGAATCAAACCTAATGTAGTTTATGATATTTGGATCTCTCTTCATTTTCAGTGATGTGGGCCCATTTATTTTCAACATGACTAGCGCGTTTAAAAAATTAAAGTATGGGCGCCGTGCATAAGAATTGAACAGACCCTGTGGACTTTGTACACAGAAATTGAATAGGCTCTACATACTGTCATCTACCTCTTGAGAGGGTTTACACTTCCCTCTGCTGGGCAGGTAGAGTGGTGACTATTTACTATAATGCAGGCAGGAGCCAGGCTGAATCCCTTCTGCACTGCAGCCTTCGTGAGTCTCCATGAGTCTCCGTGTATATTTACCTGAGATACATTCCTGGTGCTTTACTGCTTTTAGGGGCCGTATGTATTCTGCATCACATCTCTCCCTATTGTGTCCTAACTTCTAATTTGGTTTCCTGAGATGGGTATATTCTCTTCAAGTACTTTCTGATTGGTTTTAGCTTCCCATATTGTGTGCCAGATATCCTGGTGGGGGTGGTGTGGAAACTGTGTGTGCTTAACACCCCCTCAGCCTGGTAAACACTAGGACACTTTGCTCTGGCTTCTTCCATATGCCCAGAATTGGAAACCATCTGTAGGTTTCCATCCAGAGGATGCAGAAGTTGACTCACTTTCTGAAGTTTTTCACTTTTCTAAAGTCCTGGTTCTCCTTTCTCATCTTTTCAGCATTTCTATGCTTCTCTAAGCATATTATCATATTTCTATACAACTTTTCTGTTTCTTAGGTGTATTCATCAGTTATCAGCCTCTTCACACTTCTAGTAAGAAATCTCTGATTTGCTTTGAAAAATATGCGTTTGAACATTTTGAAACAGATTAGTAAACACATTCACCCCATTTTAGTAGAGGAATTTATTTGAAATGATTTCCTCAACTCTGGATTTTTTTTAAATGTATAATTTATCGTCAAATTGGTTTCAATACAACACCCAGTGCTCATCCCAACAGGTACCCTCCTCAATGCCCATCACCCACTTTCCCCTGTCCCCCACCCCCCATCAACCCTCAGTTTGTTCTCAGTATTTAAGAGTCTCTTAGGTTTGCCTCCTTCCCTCTCTGTAACTTTTTTCCCCCCTTTCCCCCCCTGGTCTTCTGTTAAGTTTCTCAGGATCCACATATGAGTGAAAACATATAGTATCTGTCTTTCTCTGTATGACTTATTTCACTTAGCATAACACTCTCCAGTTCCATCCACATTCATCCACATTGCTACAAATGGCCAAATTTCATTCTTTCTCATTGCCAAGTAGTATTCCATTGTATATATAAACCACATCTTCTTTATCCATTTGTCGCCTCAACTCTTGATTTTTATGGAAAAAAAATTGATTTTACCTTGATTTTTTTTTTCTCCCAGGAGTGGTCACTGGGTTTAGAAAGGTTAGGTTGACAGTGAAAGGAACCACAACAAAAACAATTAGGGTGTTGGCTCATTGTCTTCTGGCTTTTATAGTTCAGATGAGAAGTCTTTGATCATACTGATCTTTATTCCGCTGTCAGTAATAATGCTCTTCCTCTGGCTTCTTTTAAGATTTCTTCCTCAATACTAGTATTAAACATTTGCTTTTGATACATCTCAGTATAGTTTTCTTGGAAACCAAATAGAATAAATACAGTGAACTTCTTTGGATTTTTGAGTTTATAGATCTAGAAAATTTTTGTCATTTTTTTCAAATTTTCCACCATCTTCCACTCTGTCTCTACTGTCTTTTGGGCTCTGATTACTTATAGGTTAGAACCCTTGATTTTTCCACATGCCAGAACTCTCTTTATATTTTTATTTTCTTTTCTCTCTGAGCTCTGGTGATTAGTTTCTATTGCTGTGACCTCAAGTCATTGAGCTGTTTCGTCGGAAGTGTCCAGTCTCCCCTTCATCCCATCCAGTGAGTGTTTTAGTTTCATTTAGTTTTTATATCTAATTAGCCCCTCTGTATATTCATGTTTTCTTTATATTCTTGACTATAGTAATAATAGCATCTTGGATATCACTTTCTGCCAATTCCATCAATTCTTTTAATTGAATTTTCTCCTGATTATAAGTCAGGAAACATATGTTTCCTTCATAAGTACAGTAGTTTTTGATGTGATGCTGAACACTGAAGATTGTACATTTTTTGAGTGTCTGGATGTTAATGTTTTCCTTAAGGAGCACTGAATTTTGTATTGACAAAAATTTAAGTTCTTGTCGATGGAGGTCATTTGAGGCTTGTTTTAAGCTCTCTTGATGGGTATTTTCCTTAGTTGCATCTTCACTGGCTTCTTTAATATTAATCAGGCCACTTCAAGGCCTTTCCTCTTTCTCTTCTTCCTGCTTGAACTAAGCCATAAAATATCAGGTAAGCTGTCTGACTTCATACAAATACTAGTCAGGAGAGCCAGAATTAAACTCTGGGTTTCTCGTTCCAGGCCTCGTAATCTTAGGCAGTGTGCTGTTTCTGTTGTTTTTATTTTATAGAACCAAATGGGTTAGTATGATCTCTTCAGGTTTGTGTTTAAATGCCATCCTATTAAACAGACCCTTGTTGAGACATGGGTTTGTCAGCTTACATCTACCTTCACTTGTTAGAATGTAGCCCCCAGTGAAAGCAGGCACTGTATGTTTTATACATTGCTATCATTTCAGACTTAGAACAGTGTTATTTACTTCAGAAGTATATGAAAAGTATTTGAATACTGAATAAATTTAACAAAATTAACTATATGAATTAGATATTAGTATCTTAATTTCCCAGATAAACGTATTAATGGCTAAAGAATGTAATTAATTTGCTCTAGGTTATAAGTTATGTTAGGGATAAAATGAACAAGCATTTGAATCTAATTTTCTGTGAATTAAAATGCCACACTTTAAGCCACTGTTTGTCTTCCAATATAAATGAAGTTGATTTCCTTGGCTGAATTGTGCTACAAGGACTTCTAGAAGCTTTCCAGTGAAAATGCATCATAAATGCATCCTCTCAAACTTTTATAGAAAAATGTAAAGAAATTAATGTTTAACAAGCATGATCTTTTAATTTTCTCTAGTTTTGGTCTAGGCCTATACAAGATGTGTATACATATGCACACACACATATATACATAAATAAATATATATACAAATTTATATTCAAATATATATGTTTTGTCCCAAAGCCCATGGAATTAGCCATACACCATATAGCACATGGAATATACTACAAAGTTCTAGAAAACTTAGGAAATGACAAGTATATACAAACTGGATAAAGTAGAGGCAACATAAAATCTTGCACATGGAACTGGCAACGATCTCCTTGATTTTAGGACAGCGCTGTTCTAGAAAAGCCAGTTCTTGCATCATGGATCTCAGAACCTCCAAGTTAAAAATAAATAAATAGAAGCATGTTTATTGTTAGAGTTATAAGGAAAGTGCCAAAAACACTGAGCATAAAAGCCATTAGCAATTCTCTTTTTTGTTGTTGTTTATTTTGGAAACATTTTCCATTACTTCTTGAATCCTACTCAAACAGAAATTCAAATATGATTTCTTACCATTTAATCAAATGGGAACATTTTGAAATATTGCTTGAGTCTCCTGTCAATTTTGTTTTGATAAATGTAGTATATTATTTAATATTCTCAACAAGTGTAATAAACAAATGGGCTATTTTTTCCTATTACACAAAGGATCTTCTATTATGTCATCTAAAATCAAGGTCTTACATATTCAAAGGTTGCATTTGTATAGCAGTCCATTTCACATAGATCCTTGAGTGTACTGTGTCAAGTCTATGCCTACCTTGTTAGACTATGACATTATTGCTCTCTTAAGGCAGAGTTAGTCGTATCTAATTACCCTTCCACAATACCCTGGCATACAGTTCTAGTGCCTGTGTGGATATGAGGTTTGGTCTAGTTCAGGGCATTATCAGGTCATTAGCATATTCTTACTTGAAAAGTTTATCTCATGATGTATAAAACAACCATGAGATAATAGCGGAAAGGTAAATGGGAAAATTATTTCTTTCTATACATTTCCTTTAAATATCTAGAGTTTGTAAAATAATGTCAAACTTGATTGTGTTCTTAAAGAGAAAATAGAATGCTTATCTGAGGTGAATAAAATGGGTTTTATTCAAGTCTCAGTGTGTTTTTTGTAGCATCTTATAAGTACTAGTTATATGCTGTGGGACATATTTAAATATAGGTGTGTAGGTTCCAGTCATCAATCCACGGTTTACAACTGCAATCATGTCCATTTCAATAGTAGTTAGTTGTCATTTAGCCCTGTGGCATGTTCAAATCAGAGAAGATTTTCAAGTCAGCATCAATGATGAGGAAGGAAGTAAATAGGAAAATCTGAGAACAACTTCAACTAAAAATTATCAGAGGAGTGTAGCTGGGAGCATTGGGTCTTTTCTCAGAAGGATGAGCTGCTCTGATACAGACCTAGGGGAGATGCACTATGTATGCGCACCTATGTGTATGTATGCGTTGTAGTCTGAGTAACAGGCTCTTCTTACCCGTTCTCTTGGTGTACAAGGTAAAAGAGGTTTTAAGTCATTTTCTAGTGAGATAAATTGATTGCCAAGAGTGACTGTCCTTGGCTGTATTTTTTTAAAGGTTTTTTAATGATCATATGTCCACGTCATTATTTTTGCTTTTGTGATGTCTTCCAGGAATGGGAAACAAGCCTCGTGATAAAGCTACTATTTTTTCTCCTACTTCAATATTTAGGTTCTCTGCAGCACTTTTTTCTTGCCCTTAAATTGAGCAACTCCCTTCAGTTCTTTGGATGCTTTCTCTAGTTTGCCGGCTATAATCAGCCAGCATGCAGATTCTGACAAACACCTATATGGAGAATGGCAGACGTGTCATCAGGAACCAATCCCATTTCCACATTTGAATAGCTGTCATGTTTATGACATTACTTAACTTTTATAAATTGATCCACATTTAGTCCCCAACAAAGCCACTTATTTGAAAGTGTTTTTCACAAAGCAACCTCTGGTAATCAAGTACATGTATTCTTCATTAGAATAAGAAACAAAACTAGAAACCCTGGAAACCTACAGGTTTTCAAAGAGGACATTTAAACATAAGAAATAATAGTTGGAAGTACAAAATTGCCTCTTTCTAATTTTTTTTATTTCAACTATCTTTCTAGCCTTTTGCGTGCAGAATAATGTTCATAGCAAAGGGACTGCTTATTCATCATTTTTGAATCACTTGTTGGTTGGAACCAGAGGTGCACCTGTCGGCAAAGTAACCACTTAAGGCAAAGAATAGGAATATACAAGCTTTAGTGTCACTTTAACCAATTGAACTAGTAAACATAATTGCTGAAATTAGTAGATACTAAGATATACCTTCAAATTTCTCTGAATTCAAGTCCAAGTATTCAAGTATTTATGTCTTTTTACTTGATCTATTCATTAGGCAATAGAATAGAATTCAGGGGAGTAAGCTTATAAGTTGGCAGATCAAAATGGCTGCAGAGTTCTGGGGACACCTGTTACTAAGAAATGAAGACTGTATCTCTTTCCCTTGAATCTGGGCAGGATCTGACAGATTTGTCTAATACAATATGGAGGATATCAGCTGTGCCAGCTTCTGGGTCCAGACCTTAATAGCCTGCCAGGTTTTGCTTCCTGTCTCTTGGAATGCTCACTTAGGGGGAAGTGAATGCCATGTAAGAAGTCTGAATAACTTGAGACTGTCATGCCATGAGGAAGCCCAAGATAGCTATTTGGATAAGCCTTGTGGATGAAGAGAGCTCAACCAGCCCTCACTCCTTCCTGTCATCCCACCCCAGGAAGACATATGAGTGAAAGAGCATAGAACAGTAGGAAATAATTATTATTCTCTCTCATTCTGCATTTTGACTCAGCTGGAAAGTTCTTGCTTGGGACTTCTAATGTTATGCAGTTAGATGATGGCTGGGCTGCTATTAGGTTTTGGAGAGTTTGTTGCAAAGTAATAGATAACCAAAACAGTATGGAAAATCTTTAGTTCTTATGTCCCTAACAAAACCATAATATAAAATTTAACATAACACAGCAACAAGAGGGCAATACATGGCACAGAAATGACTAATTGTAGAATGTGCTATTCTCGAAAGACATAAGCCAATGCAGCCAGTAAAATCTGGCCATTACTCATAGACAAGGAAAGAACTGTCATGATTTTGAGCTGGGCTTTTGTTGGAATCCATTCTAAAACTGAAAGGAGGAAAAAATAGTTTTAATATTTAATAAAATGAAGAGCATTTAAAATATTTCCTGAACTAGAGGTTGAGAACTAAAACTAATTTATGAAATGTAATGTTATTGCCAAGTATTGTGCCCAGGGACATTGCCATAATGAATCTTAATATACAGTAAACTTGGAAAGTTGGAGCAAGTACTGAGCACGTTCCGAGCAATCCAATAATCAGGGAAGAGCATGGCAATATTGGTTTACCTCCAAATCTAGAGAATAACAAATTGAGTTAGTAAATATTAAAAAAAAACCCCACATTTTATACCAGTAGACGAATATCTTATCTAGACCTCCCATATATAACCCTACAGCACTTTGTTCTTAATTGTTGAATTTATTAGCATAGATGGAATTGGTCTAAATATATAACCCTACAGCACCTTGTTCTTGCCTCAATTATTGCCATTTATCAGACTAGATGGAATCGTTCTAAAAATAGTTTATATTCCTCATGAAAATTTAAACTACTTGTCATCAGAAATAGTATTAGAAAGACAACATTCAGTACAATTCCTGGCAAATTTTAAGCACTGAATAATCCTCAGTTGCCCTGAGATACTTACAAAACAGTCTTTGCCTTAGATTTTCAAATTGGGATCATGATTTCACAACTTTTCTTGTTTCTACTGTTAATTCCTTTCTCATAAGGGGAGTTTAGTTAACTCATTTCTCTGTGTTGGGATATTTTATTGTCACTTATTACAAGTTTGCAGTACTGGTATTTGGCTGAGAGTTCTTTTATTTCTGTAGTATTTGCATACCTGCTATTTCATATTTCTCCTATCTCCTCTGCTTGCCTCTGCCATGTCATTCTTCATGAAACCCATTTCTATCATTTCACAGAAAATGTCAACAATTTTCTGTTGTACCCAGAGGGCCTCAGAAGGCAATTAAATCTCATTAGTCTGCCTTTCAAAGTCCTTCAAAATCGGGGCATTTTTACCTTCTCTAACAGTATACCTTATATGAATGGTATAAGCAGTTAATTTACATCCTTTATGCTCTTCTTCCCTTACTCTGAGTATGCCTTTCTCTGCATATTTATTGATCTCAGTCCCACTACCAGGATTTTACCGTAATTTGTTCTACATTATAACATTTCCTCTACATATTATTCTTTGTGTAATTAAAGCTTCAGATTTATCTTCTTAACTTTTGGAAGTCCATTCTTGCTGATTCTAGGCCTTTTTCTTTCCTTGGAACTGTTTATCTCTACGCAGTTTGTACCACCCATTTAAAGTCTTCCAACTTCTTTCTCACCTACTGCAAATCTCTTTCTAGTCTTCAGCATGCAGAATGATGATCCTAAAGAGATTGTTTATTCGTTGTTTTTAATCACTTGTAGGTGAGGAGTCTCACCTGTCAGCAAAGTAGCCAGTTAGTGGTGTTTTGGTCATTTGCCCTCACATGAATATGGGTTGGGATAATTGAGTGGTTGTTTATTACACACTAAATCCCACTGGAAAATGTAAATAAAAACAACATGTTTACAAAGAAACTGACCTCGGGAACATAGAATTGCAAGATGAGCATTTGAGAGGAAAAACTATTTGGTAAGAAACTTGATTTGTGTGGGCACTTTAAACTCTGGAAGGCCAATTAAGTTCCAGGTAGTTTGCCAGGCACTGGAATCAAAGCAGAGATCTAGACAGACTGTCCTGGTCTCATGTTTAATAGATTCTAGGAGGAATCAAAGATATAAGACAAATTCAAACTTGAATGCTGAGTCCCAGGAGTAAGTACAGAATGGTATGGGATTGTAATGTTCCTGGAAACCCTATTATGAATAGCTATTTAAATCAAGATTTGAAAAATGAGAAAAAAAATACTATGTAAGATTAAGTGAGAAACAGAAAATTATGGGCAGAGAAAGTTTAGTCACTCAGGAACAAATGGGTCACAACACTGAGGAAACAGGTAAAAGTTGGATAAGTACAGAAAGCAGGGAAGATAGTGAAACGACAGAAGAGTGAAGACATCTTTTAGAATCCTATGTCATGCAGCATCTCATAACTCTGGGTATAGACTTGAGCGTATATTAAAAACACAGCGTGAAGTCATTAAAAGATCTTCAAGGTATAACCATATTTCTGATTTAGAATAATCGTTCTCATTACAATTTTGGAAATCGTGCAGGTAAGAGCTTGAACTTTACCATTGGGAGTATATCATGGCAATAAAATGAGAAGTACTATTGAGACATATTTGTAGGAGTTGAGGTATAACATTGATGAAGTCATCTTATTTAGGTTCTTAATTGGATAATAGTTGGAGAGGTTTTGAAAATAAAAATATGGAAAAGAAACATAAATAATGAGTTTATTGGCTAAGGGGTGTGTAGAAGCGCCATTTCCACAGAAAGGGGGCACTTGAGGTCAAGTTTGGGGAAAGATGCTTATGAGACATCCAAGAGGACATGTAAAATAAGTGTTTTCATATATTTTTGGTTTTTTCCTCATGTTTTCCATGTGTTTTAAGACTAGATAAGTATAAGATTTATTTTATAGATAAATAAATGAATGCATGAATTATACAATGAAGAAATACAAATTGTCTACTATTAAAGATACTCTAAACTTATTATGAAACTAAGCATGATAGCCAAAAAAAATTGAGGTAAGTATAGATCTTATTTTTATGCTTCAAAATCAGATCATACCATTGTATTAGGTTTAGCAGGGGCGGTACATTGAGTGGTGGGTGATGAAAAAATACTCCAAGATGAGGGAAATAAAGACACACAAAAATATATACCATGATACAGGAGTATCAGTAAACCAGAGAGAAATAAGGAATGCTTTGTTTTATATTATTTTTCATGCTAGAGCTTGTATGTATTTCATATTCTGTTAGATATCATGTTTGCTTATGTCTAGATGAGCACAAGCTCTCATGAACAGAGCAAGTTTGTGCCAAATCAAGGATTTTTATCTGTTTGGAAATATATGATTCCATAGCCTGCAGTCTAAATCACTACTTTCTTTGTTAGAAAAAGTAACATACTTTATGGGTGATAGATACTCAGAGTTCCACTCTTTGTTACTCATTGTTCAGGAACTGTCTTATAATTGAGTGCATTGAATGGATTTTCTGTAGAGCTATGCTCTTAACGTTTAATTGCTACTTGTTTCCATGGTATTTGTATCATACCTTAGTCACAGCAGTGGAGGTGAAAATGCTTTGGTCATAAATCCAACCATCGAGGCATGGTTCTGTCTCCAGCTCACTGGTATTTGTGACTGACACACTGGAGTCCAAGAGTTGCCACCGTGTCTGGTGGAATACCAGAATTGCTCTGGTTTGTAGTTTTGGTCTACTGGAATGGAGACCCTCAGGAGAGCTTCAGTTGTTAAATTCATAGAATTGTTGGTGACAAATGTAGCATTGTCAAGGAGATGAGTGTAGCAGTGATGAGCAGGGATGGCTGCTGAAAAGTTCTCCACAAAGTTGAGTATTCATCAGAGTATCAGTAAGATCAAAATGCCTAAGAAATCTGAAATCTGGGGTGTCTGGGTGGCTCAGTGGGGTAAGCATCCCACTCTTGATTTCAGCTCAGCTCATGATCTCGCAGTTTGTGAGTTTGAGCCCCATGTTGGACTCTGCATTGACAGTGTGGAACCTGTTTGGGATTCTCTCTCTCTCTCTCCCTCTCTCTCTGCCCCTCCCCAGCTCATGCTCTATCTCTCAAAAATAAATAGCATTTAAATTTTTTTTTAAAAATTATAAATTGTAAAAACTTGAGAAAGTTAAATTTAGAACAAGTAATCAAAAAGATCATGTATATTTAGAACAAGTAATCAAAAAATCATATTATATTTTGAGGATATACCTAGAGAGTGCCTAGAGAGGTGTTTATAGTTTTATAACACATATAAGAAAATAAGAGATAAATCTTTTAGATCTTTTGACTTTCTCTACCATTTGTAAATCATAAATAAAATGAATATATATATGATAGAGATGAATATGGTAGAGGGGAAATTGAAATTCTAAAAAATCATAAATAAAAGAAAAATAAGGAAAGATTACATATCATTGATAAATTAAGGTCAAATTCAGATCTTGAAACACATCAGCATTTTTTTTTACCTAAACAATGAGCTTTTTATCTGAAATCAAGAATAAGACCAAATTCTCACTACTTAAATTCAACACTGTATTGATGGTCATAGCCAGTGCAATTAGGTACAAATGAAAATATAAGTAAAAGGGATATTTTATAATAAGATGTTCAATATATCATTGAATTGTAGCAACCATAAACATTTACGTGCCCTAATACAGAAACAAACCTGAATATGTATGAAGTAAAAAGTGAAAGAATGGCGTCAATTCAACAGTAATCTATTTTAATACTCAACTTTCTGTAATGAATAGGCTGGAGATCAACAAGGAAAGAGAACGCTTGAACAATAAGACACAAATTTGAGCTAATGGACATGCATAGAACACTCCACACAACAACAACACATCTGTATCTCCAGCATGCATGAAACATCTGTAGGACAGATCATATGCTAGGACATGAAACCAGACTCAATAAATTTAAAAAGATTGAAATCCTATGAAGTATATTTTTCAATCACAGTAACATGAAATTGGAGATTAAAAACAAATCTGGTAAATTCACAACTATTTGGAAGTTAACGTAAATAATGAATGTTTCAAAAAATTATCACAAAGGAAATTAGAAAATATCTTTCTGGGGTGTCTAGGTGGCTCAGTTGGTTAAGTGTCTGACTTTGGCTCAGGTCATGATCTCGTGGTTTGTGCGTTTAAGCCCTGCATCAGGCTGTACGCTGATAGCTTGGAGCCTGGAACCTGCTTCACATTCTCTCTCCTTCTCTCTTTGCCCCTCCGCTGCTTGTGCTCTCTCTCTCAAAAATAGACATTTAAAAAATATCTTTCTAAAACTTAAGTGACACAGTGGGAAATTTATAGTTTTAAATGACTACATTAAAAAGAAGAAAAATGTCAAATCAACCTAAAGTTCCACTTTAAGGTATCGGAAATGAAGGGGAAAATTAAACCCAAATCAAGCAGAAGGAAAGAAATAATGAGACTAGAACAGAAAATAAAGAATTAGCAAATAGAGCTACAATAGAGAAAATCAAAGCAAAAGTTGCCTTTCTGAAAACAATACTGAAAAACCCGTATAGCTACACTGGCCAAGAAAAAAGTATAGTCAAATTACTAAAATCAGAAATTAAAGGAACATTATTACCAACTTTAGAGAAATAAAAGCTAGTAAGGGATTGTTATGAACAATCCTATGCCAACAAATTAGATAATGGATGAAAAGGATGAATTTCTGGAAAGATACAAACTATAAAAACTCAGATGAAAAAACTATAGAGCAACATTATTTATATGTATATACATTCTCCACACTAGCAAACTTGATTCTACAGCATCTCCTGGGGATAAAGAAATGGGAACCTACATGGAATAATTAGTGTGTCCTTGAAATAACTATGATTGGCCTCTGTGTCCACACCCAAAATCCAAGAATATGAACATGACACAAATTTTGTTCTTAGTTTTTACGTAGGTGCCCATGACACAGGCCAGATAAAGTTTTCTTTTCCTCTGGCAAAAAAACTTTCTCTGAAAGGAACATATACAACAGCGTACATGTCTTTTTTCACTCCCTCTCTCCCTGATGACTTTGAGAAAAAAAAAATGATCTGATGTCTTGAATCTTTAAAATCATAGGATATTTTTTTTTCACTCCCTCTCTTCCTGATGACTTTTAGAAAAAAAATGATCTGATGTCTTGAATCTTTAAAATCATAGAATATTAATGTAATATTATAATTCTAAAATAATAAAGTATCTCACATCAAGCACTAAAAATAGGTCAACTACTCACTTTACACAGATTTTAAATATTTGAACAGCTCTACTTCTATTACTGCCCTTTCTTCTTAGAAAACAAACCCGAAGAACTGAAATTTCCTTTTTTTCCTAATTGTGTGACGACAGGCAGAGTACTTGAACTACAGAGCAACAGTTGCCTGGGTTCAAACTCTGAGATCATGAAGAATAATCCAATCTCCTTATTTTACAAATGAAGGAATTGAGGCTCAAACACACTAAGCATGTCACCTTGCTTAGGAACAGTCCTTAGGAAGAAGGACTTTCCCTGCTTTTATTGGTCTGGCTGTGCAGTGACTGCTCCAACAGCACGTCTCCTCTGCAGAGGAGAGCAGTCACCTCCTCATGGGTGCTGGACGGCCTTCTCTTCCACTCCCAGACCCGTTGAAACTTTGGATATTTTCTGTATCTTTATGGGCAGTTTAACTTCTCAAACATTGCAAATGTACTACCCCAGACATGCATTAAGGATTTAAATTCAAAAGCCAAGTAAACAAAATGCAACACATACTAGATGCTTACAGGTTCATAATTTCATTATGGGACTGGACCACCCCTTGGTGGGAATCTGGAAGATCTAGGTGTGACAACTATACACGTATCAGTTTGAATTGAATTGTCTTCATTTGGTGTCTTTTTAGGAGAGAGAGTGGGTGATGCACGTAATGATGCTACTGACTGCAAATAAAAAGAAACTCACAGGATGAAAAGTAGAATTGGAAAAGAACTGGGAAAAAAATTGGGAAAACTTCTATTACGCTTTTGAAAATTAGTACATATGAGAGGCTATTTGGTATGTTTTGTAAAAATTTTAATGATAGGCAGATGTAGACTGTTGCTACAAGCATGTGTTTGGATGATTTGGAGAAAGTAAGATTAAAGAATCTAACACAGTGATGTGTAGAATATATCTAAAATTTTAAATTAATGGAATGAAAGAATATACACACATTCTAAAAAATACAAAAACATCTGATGTGGAATACACACAAAATACATGTACAGTCTGAAGGAAAGATACATTATACAGTTCTTCCTATCCTCAGGAAATTTCTAAAGTAAGTATTCACAGTACATAGGCTTCATATTTGTGAAGCATTGAGGGCTTGACTACATATAAAATATTCTGTAAAGCAGGAAAAAAGATCTAACCCCAAAGGGGTAAATTTAGGGTGTTTACCTTTCTTTTCCAGAAGGATCCTTGATCTGGGCAAATACATTATCCTCTCTATTCAGGAAAAAAAAAGGGGGGGGGTGGGGTGGTGGTGAGAGGGAAGAAAGTTAAGGAGACATGAGGCAATAAATCAGAATTGAGTAACTACTAGCTTTGGTTAGACTTCTTATTTAGCCAGTTCATTGAACAGATTGAACTTAATATAGACCATTCAGGAAACCATATTTTTCTTACCATTTTTCTCAAAACCTTTATCTGATCTTCCTTCTCTGTGCTGGACAATATGTCTGGCAAACTCCATGGCTTTCTTGGTTATATTCTGATGCTAGGACAATCATATTTGCAGATAATAAGATCTAATATCAAAAGAAGTATGTGGGTAGTGAGTGGCATAAGCTAGAGTCCCAACAGATGTAATTCATCCTGAGGACACACTGTGTCTTTCATTGGTATCACCTAGTTGAGAATTTTAGCAATTTTAAAGGTAGAGCATGCTAAGGGCTATTAATACTCCACTTCCTAACAGGAATTCCTCATTTCCATCTCACCAGTGAGTAATCCAACAACAGCATCTCATCATGAGGGTCTGCTGCTTGGCATTGCTCTTGGTACCAAGTATTTTAGATTAGTTTCTCCTTAAAAGCAGATTCTGAGCCATGGACTCAGAAATGACTATTTAAGAAAGTTCTCTCAGAAAAAAATAGTAAGGCATGGGGACGCATGATAGAGAACGGAATAAAGCAAGGTTTAATTTCAGATGCAATCTCACACTCCATTCCAAATGGAGCTATAGATTAAAATTACATGTGAGAATACTATCTGTCTTGGAGGAATGTGCTGGGCTTTTGTTTTTCCACACCACTTAGCTCTTAGCTTCAGGAAAAGTTGTGTATGTGTTGGGGATGTGGGTAAAATTTTCAGGCACTTCTGGTTTTCCAAACTTGCAAAAGGTACCCAAAGGAAATCCTCTGGAAGCCCAATTGAGAGAAAACACAATGCAGAACATGAGGGATTGACATATGTAGCTAATAAAGAATTGGAGGGAATCAGAGTAGAACACTGACATTGTTTGTTATGAAGGTTCCCATTGAACTGTTACCATATGATACCAGGAATGTGATCTTCCCTATGTACTTGGTTATTTATTATCAGCAATTTAGCAGGAATCTTCCTAACTGGAATGACAATGGTAAGATAGTCTGAGCATCGTTCTACCATCACAAAACCTCATTCTGCTAAAAACTATGTGGAAAATTTCTCCAGTTTTAATTTTTCAGATTACTGTGTTCCTATCTAATGGGTTTAACTACCTCTCTAGCTTCTTGTATCTATTTCATGTTGATTTGTTGCCATCTCATTGTTACTAATCAACCACCTGATTAGTTTTTGTTGCTAGTCTGTATAATAGCTCAACCATGCCCAACTTGGGCAACCATGTTTTGTAGTACTGAATCAGTCCTTCAATGCTGTGGCAAGACCTCCATAAATACATAGTCTGCCCTTCCTGTTCACCTCATGACTATTGCTATCTGAGTCAAGATGCTTCCTATTCATGTGAAAATACTGAATGCTACACCGGCTTACCTTTGGCTGGCTACAATTAATGTATAGCAGGTATCTTATGTGTTAGGTGATGGGAATGCAAGAGTGAACAAAGCAGTCAGTGTGATGACAGTTAACTTTATATATCAACTTGGCCTGGCTGAAAGATGCCCAAATCACTGGCGAAACAGTATTTCTGGTGTCTATGAGGATGCCGTTTTAGAAGAGATTAGCATTTGAATCAGTAGACTGAGTAAAGAAGAATAACCTCACCAATGTGGGTGGGCATCTTCCAATCCATTGAAGACCGGAATAGAACAAAAAGGCAGATGAAGGGCAAATTTGCTCTCTCTGCTTGAGCTGAGACTTCTATCTTCTCTTGCCCTTGGGTATCAGCACTCCTTGTCCTCAGACTTTCAGACTCAGACTGGGATTTACACCATCATCACCCCCATAATCATTTCTTCAGCCTCAGATCCAATGACACCACTGGCTTTCTTGATTCTTCAGCTTACAGATGGCAGATCATGGGGCTTCTCTGCCTCTGTAACTATATAAACCAATTTGTATAATCAATTTCTGTCTCTCCCCACCTCCTGTCTTCTCCCCCCCCCCCCATTTCAAATATAGATATTTAGATAGAGCTTTGCTGCAGAACCACTATCTGTATCTATCTCCTACTGGTTCTGTTTCTTTGGAGGATGCTGACTGATCAGATACAGTCAAGTAACTTGTGAAAACTATTTGTGCATTCAGCCTTTAGACCTAAAGTAGGAAGTGACCATAGTTTAGAGACTCAGAGAGATTTCTCCAGCAGTGACTAAGGTTGAGACCCTCAGAGAGATTACAAAGAAAAGAAAGCTTGTATTTTTAAAACCTATTTATTTGGTTCACAGCTATCCCCATGATAGAGGTGTCCTTAAAATGTCTATTTGGGTTATCAGAATTGCTGTGCAGCAGTGAATTTTGTGTATTGTTTACTTTTCTGCATGGTATTTCATTTGAAAGCTTTTTAGTCCTTAGATATTTGAATCAAGAGTACATACTTGGATGTGATGTAGAGACTACTGGATAACATTCTGAATTTTGAAAAGGATGCACTAATGGATGCAACTTATGAATTGTTTCCTTCAGTACAGGTTGTGTATGTTGCACGTGAGAGAGAGAATAAGAGTGCAAATACTGGTGACTAGAAGTTGACTGTGGCAGAAATTTATGTTTTCAGTAGTCTGGTTCTGCTCTGCATCCGGATAAACCTGACGCCTTGATGGTCACATGAATCGTTCTAACCAGTAAATACGTGCAGAAGTCACACGAGCTGTCTCTTTTGGATGAATTTAGACATTATTTTGGTTCGTTTTTTTACTTTGAAATAGTCGTGGTGTTTCACTATACTTTTGCAAGAAGTTTGCACTGAGAGAGACTAGGTACAGAATATATAGGATCACTCCATATCATTCACGTATGATAACTTGTGAATTTGCAATCATGTTATTAATATGTGAAGATACAGAATATTCCCTCACCACAAGAATTCCTCATGTTACACTTTTCATTCACTTTTCATTTCATTCACATTTCATTTCCTTCACAATTCATTCATTACACCTTTCACTTTTCTCATGCACCCACCCTTTTCCTTAACCCATGGCAACTAGGAATCTATTCTCTATTTCTAGAATGTTGACATCTTAAGAATGTTATATAAACAGAATCCTAGAGTATGCAATCATTTGGCATTGGGTTTTTAATTCAGTGTAATTCTCTGAAGAGTCATCCAGCTTTTTATTGTATCAATAGATTGCTTTTTAATTTTTTACTATTCTGAAGTATGGAAGTACCACATTATGTTTAACCATTTATGTATTAAAGGTCATCTGATTTATTTCCACTTTGGGATGATTATGAGTAACACTCCTATAAGCATTTGTGTGCATGTTTCTGTGTGAATCTATTTTTTTTTATTTAATTGGGTTAAATGACTGAGAGTCATGTATAAATGACTTCCCAGTGACTGCCCATTTCTGGATCATGTGGTAGCTGCATTATTAGTTTGTTAATACATGACTGTACAATTTTAAAGTCCTGCCAGCAATATGAGTGAGTGACCCATTTTCTCCACAGCTTTGGAAGACTTTGGTGTTGCCATTTTTTATTTTAGCTATTCAGATAGATGTGTATTTATATTCACTAGAGTTTCAATTCTCATTTCCCTATTGGTTAATGATGTTGAAATATTCTCATGTAATTATTTGACAGTTCACGTAAATTTTGAGAGTACTTTGTGTCTTCCAGGTACTAGTCCAACATCAGAGAAAACATTTGTGTTTTTGTTGTTGTTTTTATTATTTTAGAGAGAGTGCACACGTGGGAAAGGGGCAGAGGGAGGGAGGGAGAAAGACAAAGAATCTTAAGCAGGCTCCATGCTCAGTGTGGAGCCTAACTCGGGGTTCACTCCCATGACCCTGGGATCATGACCTGGGCCAAAATCAAGAGTTGGAGGATGTTCAACTGACTAAGCCACTTAGGAGCCTTGTGTCAAAGAAGATATTTGTAAACCAAGTATCTGAATTTGTAGGTTGTCAAAGTAAAACTAAAGATACCCCAAACTCCTGTATTGCTAATTTGCTGTGGACTTCAGCTTTCTTACTTGTAATAGGTGGAATTATACATTTATATTCTTATAAGTTAAAACACACACAAAAAGGATCAGAATCTATCATAATGTAAACTTTCAGTAGATGTTATTTGTATTTTCTGGAAAAGAAAAGAATTATAATGAGGTTAAAATGTGGTTTTGAAAACTAACAAAAGTCCATCTGGCCAAGCAAACTACCAAAATTCTTTTGGGATAAAAACGTAGCTATCAAAGAAGTTCAGCAGGGTGAAAGGTTGCTACTCCACGACCTCACATCCAGGTTGTAATGAAAGGAAATCCAGACCAAATTTTTACGAATTTTTTGGCATCCGAGATAAGGAAGTCTCAGTCATATTAGGTGTTCTGATTACCACCTTGCATGAAAGCTTTAGAGGAAAATGCCAAGGTCAAAGATGTAGGACTTAGTGACCTTTAGCAGATCAAATCCAGAATTTATAGTTGTCCACCAGGGAACGCCTCTCCATGTTCTTAGAACCTGTCCATGCAAGGATGAGGAGTGTCATGAAACTCCTGAAGTCCCCACTTTCCTGATCTCCGTCCCTTGAAATCATTCCACAGAACATTATTTCACAAGCATCTCTTTTTATAAGGTGAGTGCTAGTTAGTAAAGTAGGTCATTGGTAGGGATATTACAGATAGAAATACCTGTGGTCGACATTCTTTGTATGTGGCCCTTTTAATGGCTTTCTCCTTGAATACCCTTCAAGTGTACAATTTATTTATTAGGTAATTATGTCTTCACTGTGCTTTCTTAGCAAGTCTGTATGAGTTGCCCTAAACTAAGAAACATAGTGACTATAATACTAAATAATATAATTACATCTTAAGTAGGCTACATCTTATATCCAGGCCCTCTCTCACTCTCTGAAGATTTTTTGAATGTGTTTTTTTTTTTTCGCATTTAAAATAATTGACATGCACATCAAAAAATCTGTTTGATATAAAATGTTATAGAGTAAAAGGTTAGTCTCCCTCTTATAGTGTCTCTAAATTGTCTTTTGAATTTTGGTTATATGTTGGTAATTTGCATAAATTATCAGCAGAATTTTGAATATATATCTATATATAATATATATTTGTATGTAGTGACAAAGCAAATACAGTAAAACCTTGGATTGCGAGTAACTTGTCCTGTGAGTGTTCCATGTTCCGCAAGGTGAGCAAACATTTCTAATAAAGTTTAACTTAATAAACAAGCGATGTCTTGCAACATGGGTGGCGTGTGATGCCAAACGCGACGTGATCACAGCTGAGCTCATGGTTCTTGAAATTCACTTTGATATACAGGCGTCTTGGATTACAAGCCTGTTTCTGGAATGAACTGCGCTCACAAACGAAGGTTTTATGTATTAGCACAATGTAATGCTTTGCACTATGCCTATTTTGATATGAAACAAATTTGAAACTTCGTGTTTTTTGATGTGTATATGTTCTTTTGTAGTTTTGTAAGTAAACTGTTAGAAATATTGTCTAAATTTATGCTTTCTATGCTGTACTTTTTCTTTTCAGTCAGTATCTGTTCATTTCCTGCTTTGAGTGATACAAGCATGAAAACACTTAGAACTCCTTTTTATCCTTTTCGTTGTGCTTCACCAGAGTTTGATTTCTTAGGTCATACTGTAATTATCAAACAGTGGGGGGTATCACAGAAGGGAAATTGGTGTACTGAAAATTCTGCCTACCCATGGGTCTGACTGAATCCTAAATCACATATGTCTGTATAGAAGTGAATAAAAGTAGCTCAGCTAAATTAACATTAAATATAACAGTACTTGATATTATGAGTTAATGCCATAAACTTCATGGTTTAGTAGGTATATACTATTATTACCTTATTTTTAAATATTTTTTTTTTTGAGAGCAAGAGAGAGGGAGAGAGAGCAAGCAAGGTGGAGAGTGGCAGAGAGAGAAAGGGAGAGAGAGAATCCCAAGCAGGCTCCATGCTATCAGGGCAGAGCCCAACGTGGGGCTGGATCTCACAAACCATGAGATCATGACCTGAGCTGAAAGCAAGAGTCAGACACTTAACCAACTGAGCCACCCTGGTGCTATGGAAAATAGTACTTTCCAAAACTAACCAACTAGTAAGTGACAGAGCCAGGATTCAAAGGCCGGCAGCCTCCAGGGAAAATAGCTAACAATATTGCTATCTCTCCCCATTCATTCAAGTCTGTGCTCAGATGTTACTTTGTACAAGAGGCATTCTAGATTTGAGTCCCATTATTCCTTAATGCTCTCTATCTTCTTAAGATTTCATCATAAACTGTATTACCACAGACACTCTATATTTATGTATTTGCTCACCCACTACCTCTTTTAGACTTTGAACTGTTCAAGAGCTAGGACCTCAACTCTTTTATTGTCAACCATTTCCACAATGCCTAGACTAGGATCTGGCTAATATGCATTATTTGTGAGCATTGAATTAATTCCATGGACCAACATGAACACCTGACTGTTAGCAGGTAATGGGAGTGCTGACATGCTGGGCCATGGTTTGTTTGGTTGTCCATTTTCCTTTAAGTCTTAGAATGGACTCTAGTCATATGGAAGAATGGAAACATTTGCTATATCCAGTTGTGGGATTATGTTGTTTGATCCTATAAATTTGGTCTTATTTATGTACAATTCTTGAAAACTGTTTTCAGAGGTACTGGCATAAGAAACTTTAAACTGGGAAGGTTGTGGCATCGTAGATGCTCAACATTTCAAAGAGCAAACACACAAGAGCATCAGAGGCTTTGGCCAAATCTAGGGGAAAGCAGTCAAGTAGTAAAGTGTATTCCAAAGACACAACTGTAACAACTGCTATCACTGTTCAGCTTGCAGAGTCTCTGGGTTGCTGAGGCCTCTTTGCCATGTGCTTCCATGTCTTTGTCCATTGGGTTGGCTATAACAAAGTACCATAGACTAGACTATTACAATACCATGAGCTAGCAAATTTATTTCACACAGTTCTGAAGGGTGAAAGCCCAAGAACGAGGTGCTGGCCTCGTCAACTGAGGGCTGTCTTCTGGGTTGAGTCTCCGTCTTGCAGCCTCTCAAGGCAGAAGAGACTAGGGAACTCTCTGGGACTTCTTTTATAAGGACACTAATTCCATTCTTAAGGTTTCTTCCCTTCTGACCTAATCACCTCTCAAAGGCTTTGCCTCCCAATATTACTTTGGGGGTAAGATTTCAACATATGAATTTGGGGGACACAAACATTCAGACCATAGTGTTTATCCACAGAGAGATGTAATGAAGTGCATCTCATTATATAGAAATATTCTAATAAATGTTCATTTACTTCACATTTGTGAATCCCTTCATAGGAACCTTTATTATTCATCTTCATATTGTCAGTATCTAGCCTAACATCATGTGTATCAAAGATATTGAAAAATACTTGCTGTGCTAATTGTTGGCCTCATTCTAGCCTGTGTTTTAATTCATCTTACATGCAACTGAGCAATGCCTTCTCACTTTAAAAATATTTTTTGCATAACCCTATATGCACTACACCCAGAATGCAGTTACAACCTGCTCTCTGCCTAGACTCCCAACTTCTCCCACCTCTGTTCAATTTTATTTCCTCTGTACTTACTATAGCAGTCCTGAAGCTCAGTGTAGTATACAGAGGTTTCTAACTCTCCCCTTTATATAATCTGCATGTTCTATTTGAGCTCTGTTATTCCATACACCTCATAGCTTTGTGCTTGCCTCAGCACATCACCGTCAACCGCAGCTTGCTTCATGTCACACAGAAATGTGTCGTTTTCTATTGTACATTTTCACCATGGAATTAAATTCAATCCCCTTAGCCTAACATTCAAAATGTGTTAATACCTTGGATTTTGAAATGGAGCTTCTATCAAAAACTCATGCACTTCTGGTTCTGATCACTTTACTTCACTCTTTTTTTCCTACCTTGAGCATACCAGCTTCTTTTCCCTCATGGTCTCTGGGAAAACTTTCCACATGAGTCTACCTACTGCTGCTGCTTATGAAAAAATATTTGTCTACACCTCCATTAATGACTTGATACATTCTCCCCTATTGGAAGAAATGAAAGCATTCTGTTTTATTAAATCTCTTTTATGCTTCCTTATTTTCTAATGGCACCTAACATAGTTATTTGTATTTAGAAAATACCCACTTTTGTGTATTTTTTTAATTCTGAATGTGAGACTCACCTGCCGGAAAAGTAGCCCATTATGAGTAAACATACATCATCGCTGTCATGAAAATGACCTTAATCTGAGCAACTGAGAATCACACTGTAAAGAAACAGATTAAAACCTTGGTTTGCAAGCATAATTTGTTCTGGAAACATGTGTATAATCCAAAGAACTCATATATCAAAGCAAATTTCCCCATAAGGAATAATGGACACTCAGATGATTAATTCCACAACCCAAAAATATTCATATAAAATATCTACAATACTGTAATATAATACAAAATAATAAAATACAAAATATAAAGAAAAATTAACCCGCACTTACCTTTGAAAACCTTTGTGGCAACTTTTCTACATCTTCCAGAACACTTGGCCATAGCTTTGATATTCTCGTGACTCCTTTTGGTGCATCTAGCCCCCTTATTTCTTCTTTCTTCTTTAATATTGTGCAAATGGTCAACGTAGGCTTCTTATAAAATCTTGCAGTTTTGGCCACTCGCATACCTTGTTTGTACTTCTCAATGATTTCCTTCTTAATTTCCACCACAATCATCTCCTTACTGCCTTTTCTTTTCAGACTTTTTCTGCATGTGGGCCATTGTATACACTTGCACGGATGTTGAGTATAGTACAGTATTAATAAACTCTTGTCATCTACTGTATTAATGCAACTAGCGATAAGGCAGCAGAGGGAAGGGTCTATATCTGCAGGCAACCTGACCTAGAATGAAGCAAAGCATTCCTAAGCTTACTCTTGTGTGGAAAAGTAAAGGACTGTCCATAGGTGCTTTGAAGAGACAAAATACACTAGTGCCAGTTGTAGGCACCTTCCAACATTCTGAAAAATCACTGATTTCTGCCAAACACCGTAGTCTGAGACTGAGCATCTGAGCATGGGAGAATATCACCCAGAATCTTGCAGAGAGACAGAGAGAGAGAGAGAGAGAGAGAGAGAGAGAGAGAGAGAGAGAGAGAACCATTGGCTTAGTTGTGGTAATACAACATTCAGCGTCACATACGACTTGTATTGCAAGACATCGCTCATTTATCAAGTTAAAATTTATTAGAAATGTTTGCTCGTCTTGTGGAATGATCACAGAACAAGTTACTTGCAATCCAAGGTTTTTTTGTAATAGGAAACAAAGATTATAAAACATAAAATTTTAAAAATTGATCTTAGCCAGTTAGGAGAAAGAGGCAAAAATGTATTTGGATAAGAGTTGGTTTCATTCTTTGAAACATTATTCAGCATATTTTCCGATTTTTATTATCTTCAATGTTGCCAAATCTCCTGTTCCTCAGAGAATCTGGTGTGGAAAGATCAACACCATTACCTCAGTTTGTTTAGAATCTGGCAAGGATGATGGCCATAAGCATCGGGAGGCAGGCTAAGAGTGATTATGCTGTACCCTTGGTACATGGTACCAGGGAAAAAGTAACCAGGATTCTTAAATTTTCCTTTTTTTTTTTTTTTTTTTTGGTCGACCATGTTGTTTAGGCTCAGAAAAGATGATTGGTGAGGAAACTGGGAAAATTATTGATTATTGGCTGGGAGAAAGCTTTATTGCCAGAGAGAGCAGCTTTCGCATAGATAGTGAGGCAGGGAGGATAATAAAACTTTCAAACAATGGGAAAGAAAAAAGTGTGTTTCTGCATGTAAAGAGTAAGTATGGAATGTAAAAACCACATCATTTGGGGAATTTTAGAACTAGTTCCAGACTTTGGGCTTTATTGTAATTGCTATAAAAACCTCTGAAGAGGTTGGAGTTCACATTTCCTATATAGGATTATCAGATAGAACACGGTGGGATAGATTGGTTGGACTGCTAACAGTGGATGATGGGGACCAGGTAGAAGACGTTATTTCAGGTGAGGGAGTTGGAAGATTTGACTCTATGTAACACGATGGAGTGCAAACATTTATGGTTATCCATTTATTACAATGCTACATTACAGAATAATTTGAACCATATTGGATTTTTAAAAAAAGAAAGCAAGGCTTATTATATTTTTAAAATATAAACTGCCTGCCAAGTTTTTTGATGAATAGAGAATATAAAGTAACCCAGCACTGAGCAGGAGATAACTTGAGAACCAAGATAAAAGAGAAAGATCATATTAAAAAAAAAAGACATTTTGAAGACATTCGGGTCTCTAAATTGTGATGTGGAATAGGTATTTTAATTTTTAATTTATTTTTCCTTCTCTAATATCAGCATATAATATAAGGTGTATGGGTATAAACATGTGCATATATGAATATATGAACACAGATAAGTGAATTAATAATAAATGAACTGAAAATTAAATACAATGTTATGATATAGGTGCCCAATTCAAACAAGATGTTCTAAAAGGAAATTTAAATAAGAGCCTCCTGGTTCTGGTTTAGTCTAACCTGTTTGTATTAAATACAAACCTATTGTATTAAACTTAACACATTTTAACTAGAGTATTAAATAACTAGGAAATCATGGTGTTCCCAAAAACTCCCAGTTTGGGTGACTTAGAAATGTTTTATTTTTTTTTAAGCATTACTTCTATTTATCCTTTCACTTTTCTTCAAACATAAGATTTTGTGGGTAGATTTCTCCTCTTCCCCCTACAATGTAAAAAGCTAGAAGGAGCATTGCTTCCAACTTAACAACATATACTAGATAATCTGTAAAGTCACAACTTTTCTTGAATTCATCAGAGAGCTGAGGTCACGGTGAAACCAATGGACCCTAAATCAAAGCAAAGATAAACACTGTTAAGGAGGATTAGACAGGAGGACTTGCTCATTGGAAGCAGCTGTTGGGTTGTGGGGGGCATTCCAGAAAGTAGGAAGAATTGAGCTGCATTTTTAAACAGCATGCTAGTGGCTGATTGTGAATGAGTATGAGAGTATGGACACCCTGAGTTGCACAGGCACGAAGGGGATTCCTACCCCCTTGAAGGCTTTTCACAGACCTCACTGGATGCCCACAAGAAACATTGAAGGTGAGTCCAGAGAACAGAGAAAGGTTCCTTTTGAGGCAGGCCTGGCAGAAGGCTTTGCATCTACTGTATCATCCTGAAGCAGCTCACCCTCTCACCCTCAGGACAAGGATGAAGACTCATTGCAGCTGAAGGAAGGGAACAGAAAACCTCCTATGCCTAGAGTTGGCGGGGGGAATATATCCAGGGCCAAGATAATTAATGGAAAGGATCACTGGGAAGACCTTGCATGGAGATCCAGTATTTGAGCCACTAATCCATTGCTTCTCCACTCCAAATGTGTCTGTCCTTGTCCTAAGTGATACTCAAACATTTTGTTTCTATAAAAGAACTCTAGAGTACAAATCAAAACCACAGTGAGATACCCACCACTCTGCATTCCCACCAGCAGTGGGAATGCCACTCTAGAAAACAGTATGGAGGTTCCTCACAAAATTAAAAATAGAACTACCCTACGGCCAGCAATTGCACTATGAGGTATTTATCCAAAGGATACAAAAATGCTGATTTGAAGGGGCACATGCACCCCAATGTTTATAGTAGCACTAATGACAATAGCCAAAGTATGGAAAGAGTCCAAATGTCCATTGACTGATGAATGCTTAAAGAAGAAGTGGTGTGTGTATGTATGTATATACATATACATACACACACACACACACACACACACACACACACACACACACAATGGAATACTACTAAGTGATGAAAAAGAATGAAATCTTGCCAATGGCAACAATGTGGATGGAACTACCATGTATTATGCTAAGTGAAACAAGTCAGAGAAAGACAAATATTAGATTTCACTCATATGTATAATTTAAGAAACGACGGGGCGCCTGGGTGGCGCAGTCGGTTAAGCGTCCGACTTCAGCCAGGTCACGATCTCGCGGTCCGTGAGTTCGAGCCCTGCGTCCGGCTCTGGGCTGATGGCTCAGAGCCTGGAGCCTGTTTCTCCTGAGCCTGATTCTGTGTCTCCCTCTCTCTCTGCCCCTCCCCCGTTCATGCTCTGTCTCTGTCCCAAAAATAAATAAACATTGAAAAAAAAATTTAATAAAAAAAAAAAAAGAAACGAAACAGATGACCAGAGGGGTAGGGAAGCAAAAATAAGATAAAAACAGGGAGGGAAACCATAAGAGACTCTTAAATACAGAGAACAGACTGAGGGTTGGAGGGAGGTGAGTGGGGGATGGGCTAAATGGGCAATGGGCACTAAGGAGGGCATTTGTTGGGATGAGTACTGGGTGTTATATGTAAATGATGAATCACTAAATTCTGCTCTTGAAACCATTATTATACTATATGCATTCTAACTTGGATTTAAATAAATTTTTAAAAAAGAGAGCACTAGAGGAAGACAGGTTCTCTTTCCTGATTCTGGAAAGCTTTGCTGCTTTTTGTTCCAGTGAGAGGCTGGTATATTGACCTGTTGGCACCTGCTGGAGTTCGCTTACTTCCATGAGTTTCAGTCACATTCTGCAGGGATCTTCACTAAGAGGATCCCCAGAGCCATCTTTTTGGATTCTTCTTGGGATCCCAGGAAGCTCCCTAGAGAGTTTCCTAGCACCCTCCCTTCTGCTGGAATCTTCCCAGTGACGTTCTGGTGAGTCCAGCTGGTGCCCAAACAGGATCCCCTAAGTTCAACAGTACACCTGTCTGACAGCTTGACAGTGTCCTGGTGAATTTCCTGCCCACCTGCCTTAGTCTGCTGATAAGTTTTTGGGGAAAAAGTTACTGCTTGCCACTTCTGGTCCACAGTTCTGTGTTCACAACCCCCCTATCATCAGTGTCCCAGAGGCAGGTTTCCAGCCTACCCGTCCAGCCTGTAGTCTTCAACCCACCTGTTTCAGCCCACCAACTGTGTATCAGCTCTGATCATGAATAGTTCAGATACAGATGCTGGAGCTCTATATCCTCCAATGAAATCTGAATCCCAGGCTTGAGAAGGATTATCTCCTTCAAAGTCTGTCTTCCTAGGGTTACTCTCTCTCTCATCAGTGAATTGTTCTTTAGGAATTTCCTTTTATTCCCTTTTAGTAGTCAATGCCTTGGAATATTTCATGGTTCTTCCGTGAACAGTATGGTTCCATCCAGATGTGGTTTCCATGTCCTGACTGGACCTTAAATGATACAGAATTAGTACCATAAGTGGTCTCAGGAGATAGACTCACAAAGATGAGGTTTGGGATTTATTTGATCCTGCTTTTGGGATTGAGCCCAATGGATAGACTGGACCATTTATTAATTTCTTACCAGGTCCAAATTCACCAAACTGTGATACTGGAACTTCAAAACAAATAAAGTTTCAACAGCAGAGGGCACTGGAGGGACACTCAGGGAGAATGGGGCTTTTCATCGTTGTTCTAAAGTGCTTTGTTTCTGCTGCTGGGAAGCTGGGCTAGCCTGCATGACACCCAGGAGAGCAAATTCTCAGTGAATTTCAGCAGCTCTCACTATTGACTGTCTGAGCTTTTCAGCAAGCAGCGCTTACAGAGTTGCCCAGTAAGATCTGTGGCCCCAGCTGGCTTCCTTGTGGTTCCACAGTATGGAGAGTGCCACAGATGCCTCACCTGACTTCCCTGAGGCAAATCCAGTGGCTCCCCCCAGGAACAGTATCTGGGCAAGTTCCAGGGATTCTCCCTCTAATTTCTTGGCAAGTTTAACAGCAACGCATGTGGGCACATTCCCATTGAATTCCATGGGTGGCCCAGCTGGCTTCCCCATGTTCAGTAGTATCTCGCATGGCCAGATTTCTCACTTCTGCAGGCTCCATAGCCAGCATCTCAGACAGTTCAATATATACCCCCTTTTGTTCTTAGCTGTTTCCCAGTGGCTTTCTGCTGAATCCAGCTTGTACCCTGTCTAGCTTTCGAGCAAGTTCCAAAGCATCCCCACACCAGATTCACAGTGTGTGTGTGTGTGCGTGTGTATAGGTATATGTGTGTGTGTATATATATATACATATACATATATATACGTACACATGTATATACATATATACGTGTGTGTGTGTGTGTGTTTATTTATTTATTTATTTGCACCCAGAAAGTAGTTTCCTGCCCACCCAATGTAGCCTTCTGGCACTCCAACAGGAATTTCCAAACGCTTTTCTGAACTTGTACTATCTTGTCCATCAGTCTAATTGAACAAACACCCCAGTGCCAACTGTGGGAAGTCTCTTGCCTGGGAAGAATTCAGGAGCCTTCTCCACTATCCAGTGTGTTGCAATTCCACCCTCCTTCAACAATGACTGAATTCCAACCTTGAAAGGAGCCCATGTTTCCAAGTTTGTTTCACACTTGGATACTCCCTCTCAACCCAAGGATATTATTTTGAGGTCTCTCTTACCTCCTAGCAATTTAACTCCTTGCTCATAGTTAATCACTCTTTATATTAAAAATTTGCATTTCATTTTACTCTGAGGTCTCTATTTACCGACTGGGCCTAACACATTTAAAAGGAGGGTGCCTAACTAAGATTGATGTTAAACCAAAGAAACCTTGAGGGTCCCTCTGCCCAACTACCTCAGCTAGCATGTACCAAGTAACAAAACCAGCAGATCTACACAGATTAATAATGTTGGAAATGGAACAAGAATACAAAATGATTTTTCCTCCATTTAATTGCTCTTAAATGTGACTGTTGAAAAAATAGCATTTGTCTGTTCATAGTATATGTAGAAGTAAAATGTAATACCAAATTAGTACAGTGGATAGGAAGAATGTATTTGGAGTATGTTGTTTGAGGTCCTTAGAATACAGCTACAGTATTTTTATATTATCTGAATATAGACCACGACTCATTAAATACATATATTGTAAACTCAACATCTATTGGGGGGACATATTATAAAAGAGTTCTAACTAGTAAGCTGATTATAGATATAAAATGAAACAATAATAGTCCAAAATAAGAAAAAAAGTAAAAGAAACAACAGATGAAATGAATAGGAAACAGCTGGGAAGATTTTTAATCCAGCCATATCAATAATCACATTAAATCTCAATGATCTAAACTCGGGGATCAGCAAATTGCAGACCAAGGGCCAAATCCAGCCATGCCCATTTGTTTGCATATTGATTATGGTTGATCTTATACTTACAGAATTGGTTAGTTATGACAGAGACCTAATGGCCTGAAAACATGAAAATAATTATGATCTGGCCTTTTACAGAAAAATTTACCAACTTCTAAGAACATCAATGAAAAAAACCAGAGATGGTAAATTTGATTTTAAAAAAATCCCAAGAACCAACTACATGCTAGGTATAGGAAAGCCACTTTAAATATGAAAATATATATAAATTAAAAGAATTGAAAAAGATGCTAGAAAAACACAATAAATTTAAAAAGAATTATAGTGGTGGTGTTTCCATCAGAAAAAGTAGACCAGTATAGGAGATGAGATTAGGGATATAGAAGAATAAATAAGAACACAGTATAATGATAAAAGGGTCAGTTCACAGCTATGTACCTAATAACTTCAAAATATACAAAGTAAATACTATAAGAATGTTAAGAATTAAATAAATCCATAATTACACATGAATATTCTAACACTTCAAGGTTAGCAAATGTAGAAAGTAAGTATATAGAAGGTACAAGCACCACTATCAGCCAATTTGACCAAATATATGTAAAATGTATGCATATATACACTTATTTTTTGACTGTTCATGGTAGAATCAATAAACTGTATAATGTAGGCCATAAAAAATCTCAATAAATTAAAAAGGATTGAAACAATACAAAGTATGTTCTCTGACCAGAGTGAAAGTAAACTAGAAATTATGAACACAGAGATATGTGGAAAATAGCCAAATACCTGGAATTTTTACACTTGAAAATAAATTGTGGATCAAGTAGCTAATCATGGAATGATACAAAAATATTTTAAATTGAAGGAAAATGGAAATGCAGCATATCAGATTTATGGAATAATGCTAAGGTTTTTTGAAAAGTTTATGGCTTAAAAATTATCAAATTAGTGATTGAAGCTTACATTTTAAGAAACTAGGAAAAGAACAAAACTACATTCAAAATAAGCAGAAAATATGGAGTTAAGATCAGTGCCCCAAATGAATTGATTTTCAATATACTTTCAATGAATAGTTGGAAATTGCAGTAAAAAAACCCATAAGGGGTGCCTGGGTAGCTTAGTCAGTTAAGTGGCCAACTTGATTTTGATTCAGGTAATGATCTCACAGTCGTGAAATTGAGCCCCAACATCAGGCTCTGTACTGGGCATGGAGCCTGCTTAAGATTCTATCTCTCCTTCTACCCCTGCCCCACCAGCTCACACTCAGTCTTTCTCTCTCTCAAAACATAATAAAATCTAAAAATATTTAAAAAACATAAGAATTATGAATATTTAAATTTCATTAAATAAAGTGCATTACTTGCCCTGTGAACTGAAATATTAGAAAAATTAAAGAAGCTCCCAATAAATGGAGAAATGTACTATGCTTATGGATCATAGGACTCACCCTATGTTTATTGTCCAAAATTTTTACAGGTACTGAAAACTTCATGGATGTGGCAATTGAAGGGAAACAGGCCAATCGATAAATGATGGATAGATGAGAGATGATAGACAAAATGTGTTTATGATAAGTGATATGGAGAAATACATATTCTGTGTTTTCTGAAAGAGATAACAGATCTATCATTATATATGTTTTTATTTGTTACTTATATAAGAACGGTGGCAGGCTTGAGATATAACTAAGGCAGGATGCTCTATACTCGTTTGTAAAACCCCTTATTCATTGGTATACAAAGTTCTTATCAAAGAACCAACAGAATAAATACATTTCCTAAAATGGAATTAGTAAATGTACTCATAAATTTGATGTATACTCCCACAGATTTTAAAAGAGTACACAGAAATTCTGTATAGTTGAAAGGACGTATCAACTTGTCTAAACCCATCTTCATACTGTTTCATCTTTTTTTTTGGGGGGGGGAATGACCTAAGTTACATAAGTTAAATATCTTTAAATCTGTGTTTATGGGTATTTCTCAGTTCTCTCTTTTTTTTAATTTTAAAAAAATACTTTATTTTTGAGAGAGAGACAGAGCATGAGCAGGGGAGGGGCAGAGAGAGAGGGAGACACAGAATCTGAAACAGGCTCCAGGATCTGAGCTGTCAGCACAGAGCCTGATGCGGGGCTCAAACTCACGAACTGTGAGATCAAGCCCTGAGCCAAAGTTGGACACTCAATCGACTGAGCCACCAGGTGCCCCTCAGAATTTCTCTTAAAAATTTTTTTTAAAATTTTTAAATTTATTTTAGAGCATGTATAAGTGGGAGAGGGGCAGAGGGGAAAGAGAGAGAATCTCAAGCACAGTCCATGCTCAGCAAAGAGCTGGATACGAAGCTGGATCCCATGATCCCAGGATCATGACTTGAGCCAAAATCAAGAGTCAGACGCTCAACCGACTAAGCCACCTAGGCACCCCTCAGAGGTTCTTTTATAAGAAATGAGGCAAAACACAAATATCTAATCATGTATATGAAGCAATATATGTGATAGGTATTTTATCTACAGGCATACAGAGTTTGTGTGTTTTCACAGGGTTTGTGGTACACAGATCAGAGAGGTAGAGAATGGAGGTGTGATTTGCTATCTATCCTGTCCTTGTCTTCTGGACAGGTTTTGAATTTGTAAAGTAAGAGAAGAGTTTTAGATTCAAAGCACAAGCAAAAGGGAGGCATGGACTTGATGAGAGAGCACTGTTCTCTATTCCCCCACAATCTCCTGTGCATTGTTGGAGTCCTGAAGACAGGGGTGGGGAGAGCCATTGCAATTAGCAATGTAAATGCTTATGACTCCTAGGTGAGTTGTGTTCTAATAAAGGACAATGGTAGGCTGCCAGCCTAAACTGAGTTTTAATCAGTAAATAGAAACTGTTCTGACCAGGTTATCCAGGTGATTCTTTCAAAAAGCCAAATATAGTCACAATAGGCCCTGTCTTTAATTATTCCATGGCTTTCCATTGCTTATTGAATAAAAGCAACAATGAATACAATGGTATACATTCTCATGCTATCTGCATATTTTACGCCTCATTAATTACATAATGATGTCATTGTGTGATTGGTCCAATAGTATTAGTCTTCTTTAGTAGAATGGAGTGTCTCATACAGTAGACACCATACCTGTCTTTTTCACTGTTATTTTCAGAAACCACCAAACTTAACTCACTGGTTGAGTGAATAAATGAATGCTCTTCCTGAATTTAAATTTGGAGTTCCCAGAATGCAGTCGATGCATTTTCTTTATATAAAAATATTGACCCTACGGTGGTAGAAAGATTGACTTTATGTAGAAAACCTCAGAGGTGTGAAAAGGGAGGCAATCTGAGTATAAGCACACGTGAGCTTCTCTCATGCCAGACTTGCGAGTTGGGGGATGGACATGGTTTGGCTGTGACTTGAACGTACCGGGTCTGCCTTACAGAGACTGCCGTTCAACTCATCTGCCAAAGGAGATTCCTAAAGTGGTTTCTTCAACTTCTATTTGTGCACATGATTTCCCAGGCTTCCTCATGTACCTCTTTTGACTACTTCAGTTCCGGAAGCTTTATAGGAGCACTGTGGCCGTCTTTCAGCAACTCCAGTGATAACACTGGATTTTACCTTTCATTTCTGAGTTTCTTGACATTTATCTTCCCTCTCTTGGTGCTTTCAACTCCTGCTACCTTCCTTAGATGCCTGCTAATCTTTGCTGATAGTTACCATCCTGACAGACACCATGGCTCTACACAGACCCTTATCTACTCCAGTTCCTCCACCCCCATCTTTCACGACTGCATGTCTTAAAAAACCATATGTTCCCGAGTGTCAGGAAGTTCTGTCAAACGTTATGAAATCTCATGAATAACATAATTGAATCCTCCTTGCTTACCTCCCTTTCCTCTTTAGATTTCCATACATCCTCATCCCAGGTGTTCCTGTGGTTCATGGCCTCTTTTTATAAGAATAATCTGTAGAATTTAAAGAATAATTTATACAAATAATTATAATTTATTAAGATCTACAAAATAGAAATGAACCTGGGCACTTTGTGTTTCTCTAATTGTGAACAGTAGTCTTGCAAAGTAAGAATGATTATCCCATTTTCTAGAGAAGGAACAACCAGCCACTTTGAATTCCTTTTGACAGAGTTCACATTCTACACATCTTGGAAGGCAAAGTGTCCTTTCTGAGAAAGCTTAGCAAGAAATGGTGGTATTTCTTCATTCTCTGTGCCTCTCAGAAATATGGGAGTAACTGAACTCTCTATCCTCTACCCTCTCACAAGGAGAGGATCAACAATTCCACAGTATTACTTTTAGGTTACCTGAAAAGTACAAAAAAGAACTTATCAGAATAACTAGTAGAGGAGGCCAAGAATATACAATGGGAAAAAGACAATGTCTTCACGGTGCTGGGAATCTAGACAGCTACATGCAAAAGAATGAAACTGGACCACCTTTTTTTTTTTTTTTTTACCATATACAAAAACAAACTAAAAATGGGTTAACTGCCTAAATGTGAACCTGAAACTGCAAAATTCCTGGAATAAAGGCAGTAATTTCTTTGACATCATAGAAACACTTTTCTGGATCTGTCTCCTCTGGCAAGAGAAACAAAAGCAAAATTTAACTATTGGGACTATATGCCAAAATAAAAGGGTTTGCACAGCAAAGGAAACCATCAACAAAATAAAAATACAACCTGCCAAATGGGAGAAAAATATTGGCAATTGATATATATGATAAAGGGTTAATATCCAAAATATATAAAGAACTTCTACAACTTATCACCAAAGAAACCAAATGATCTAGTTAAAAAAATGGGTATGGTACATGAATAGACATTTGTCCAAACAAATCATACAGATGGCCCACAGACACTGAAAAGATGCTTAGCATCACCAAATATCAGGGAAATAATGAGATGCCTGTCAGAATAGCTAAAATCAAAACCACAAGAAATAACAAGTGTTGGTGAGGATGTGGAGAAAAAGGAACCCTTATGCACTGTCAGTGGGAATGTAAATTGGTGCATCCATGCTGGAAAACAGTATGGTTTCCTCAAAAAATTAAAAATAAGAATTAGCATATGATCCGGTAATTCCACTACTGGGTATTTACTGAAAGAAAATAAAAACACTAATTCCAAAAGATATATATTCCCCTAGTGTGTTTTTTTAATTTGAGAGAGAGAGAGAGAGAGAGAGAGAGCGAGCGAGCGAGCACATGCAAGTAGGGCCAGAGAGGGAGAGAAGGAGAGGGAATCTCAAGCAGGCTCCATGCTGAGAGAGAATGCCAATGCCGGGCTCCATCCCATTGCACTGGGATCATGACCTGAGCCAAAATCAAGAGTCAGACACTCAACCAACTGAGCCACCTGGGCAGCCCTATTACTGCCCTTCTTAAAAATGTTCTTTACAATGTCGCCCAATAGAAATTTCTAAATGGAAATATATTTATGTAATTTTTTCCTGTAGTTGTTATTTACCTTGGTTAAGCACAAACTTTTTACTATGACATACAAGATGCTTCAGAATTTGTATCCCACTGGGTCTCCACACAGTACCTCTTTCTTCATCTACCTTTTGCATTCCAACCATATGAGTGAGATTTAGTTGTCTCTATATATTGTCATGGTTGTGTATACTGTTCTTTTTTCCCATTTTCTCCTATTTTTGACCTCAGGAGCCACTGTTCCTGATGGAACTGTATCTTATCCTTTATGTGTTAGGGAGGGAAAACAGTTGAGAAACTCAGCATATGATTTTCTGCATAATTGTACTGTGAATATTCTCATATCAGTTATATGTCTACCTGACCATTTCTCTCTGCTAAGTTAAAGCTTTCTTTATTATACATCCTTGTATCTCAGTGCCTGGCACATGGTTGATTATAAGTTAGTAATTGAAAGTGTGAGTGTTGGAATGATTTCCAGAAAGATGTCTTGCACAATATCCTTCTTTCTTTTTTAAGATACTCATCTTCAGGATTAGTGAAAGCCCCACTGTTTGAGTTTTTGTTTCCTTAGAGAAAGAACACTGTAGAAATACAAAATGATCTTTATTGATACAGTCCTGCCAACTCAGTCTTGCTACTACTAACTTGATTAATTTGACACTATTTTACATGTCCCAAACACCAACACAGATACCAAAGAATAGAACCAACCTGGTAGGATTATGTTCAGAAATGGGAAACCCAGGACATTTTGAGAAATGAATGGATTTAATGGCATGTAGAACTTAATTTGTGAACTGTTAGATGGAAAAAAAAAAACCCTCTTATGATCACTACAAGTATTATTTAGGGTGCTGTTTTCAGCAATTCATAAAATTCAGCTCCAAAAGAGAATCTCAAAGGGCAAGTTTGCAAATTGTGCTGTCGTCTTTAAAACCTTCTCTTTCTTGAGTGGGGAACGCTTTTCCACAATGATTTCTAGCTTCTAGTAATGCACTCACCACCTCAACTGTTTCATCTTTTTTATTAATGCCAAATCGGCCTGATGGTGACTGACATACTGTCTTTTTGAAATACACAGATCACATAGAAGGCATTTCTTAAACCAACAGTTGTTCTAAAGCCACAGATGGGTCTGTAGCACCCATAATCCTACCCCTGTTTTATAAACAATAGTTGGCAGCCTGCATGAGTTGAGGATTGCAGAGTGTCAAGGAATCTTGGAGGGTCTCTATGGGCCTTAATGAAGACAGCCAGTGTTGTCATCTGGTTGTCCAATGAGGGGGAGGAAAAAACCAAAAGTTTTTAATTCAATACTTGAATGAATTAAGGAATGAATAGCAAATGTTACAGTGAAACCAATTCTCATCCCCAGTGAGCCCATACGGACCTTGCATTCCTAGTAGCAGAATTTGTTGTATGCCCTTGAATTTGAGCTTTACTTAAAATAGTCATTACAGCTTAATGGAGCAAAGTTTGGATTCTTTTTAAAAAGGTAATGAGTAAATCATTTATCCATAAGGTTTCGGAAGATACTACTATTTAGGAATTCAATAATATAGCCAATACTTATTAAAAAGCTTACAACGTATCTAGTGAAGCAAGAAAACCAGGGAATACAAACATCAATACCATTTTGATAGCCCTTAAGCAACTCAAAGTGAAGCAAAGAGAGACGTAGCCACATTTATAAACCAATTATAATTTGAAAAGTACATAGTATATACATACGAAATGCTAACTCTTATGTATACTAGACTTGTATATGAAAGGTATCACATAGTGTATACTCCTTTTTGTCTGGCATCTTTCACTTAGGACAATTATTCTGTGATTCATCCTTTAGTACTACATGCCAATAGTTCTCTTTGTTGTTGCCAAATATATTCCAAGGTATAATTTTTATCACAGTTTTCTTATTCACCTGTTGAAGGTTTTTCTAGTTCTTGGATAATACAAACAAAGCTACTATAAATGTTCATATATAGGTCTTCATATGGACATTCTCCCCTTTCTCTTCAATAAATATGAGTGGAATGGCTGGATCATATGGCAGATGCATATTTGACATTTAAGAAACTACTGAATTATTTTACAAAGTATTTGTACTCATATATGTATATATGAGTTATATATATGAGTGTGTTTATGTTTATACTTCTATATGTTTGCATACTTATGAGTATGTATGCTTTTAAAAGATGTTTATTTTGAGAAAGTGAATGAATGAGCGTGTGCAAGTTGGGGAGGGGCAGAGAGAGAGGGAGAGAGAGAGAATCCCAACCAAGCTCCACACTGTCACCACAGGGCCCAAGCAGGGCTCAAGCTCATGAACATGAGATCATGACCTAAGCCGAAATCAGGAGTCTGATACTTAACTAGCTGAGACACCCAGGTGCCCCTGAGTGTGTATGCTTTTACATGTAGGTATTTGGAGATTTTAAGGAACTGCCTCATGCTGTTACAGGGACTGGCAAATCTGAAATCTGTAGGGTAGGTCAGCAAGCTGAAAACTCAGGAATTCTGCCTCAAACCTGCAACACAGAAACCCAGCCTTCTCTGGGAAACTTCAGTCTTTGCTCTTGTTACAGCTTTGAATGGATTGGATAATGTCCATGTATATTATGGAAGGTAATCTTTATTTAAAGTCAGTTGATATGTTAATCACATCTAAAAATTATTCACAACAACGTCTAGACTAGTAGTTTGACCAAACAACTGGACACCATAGCCTGGCCAAGTTGGCACATACAGTAACAATCATATAATGTAATCATACATACATGCACACAATCACTCTACTGTTACCCTTCCCTAAGGAGACAATCTATAATCACAGTTAGTATCTGCCTCTAGCTCAAAGTAAAGGATTTTGAGTTGATCTTCATGCCTCTGTTAGGTCAAATGTGAGTCCATCATTTTGTACCCCATAGTTAAATAAAACACAGCCACTGAAAACCTTTCCAAGATCTAGAGTTCCAGGGAGAACACCATTATATCTCCAAGGACAGGGGTGTATGCATGCACAAGAATGCACACACATACAAACAATAAATAATAAGTAGTAAGTAAGTTGGTGTATAGAAAATGTCGCTTGCTTCTTGCCTAGGATAAGGAATAATCTCTCCTCTGATAATAGCCATGAGTTCCTTGGTTTGACAATCTGACAACATATAGAAATGCTTCCTAGGATAACTGTATTTTTCTCTGACCACCAATGACATATCTCGGGGCTTTTAAGTGAACATAATAAGGGATAGGAAGCCATTAATTTTAATTGGCTAGATTATAAAGTAAAAAAAAAACCTCAGGTTTTTGTATAACATTGTTTGGAGTTTCTCAGAAATATAGCACAGTATCAGGCAGCTAGTCAATTTTGTTATGATAAACACCATGGATTAGAAATAAATTGCAGAAATGTTATAAATCCATAATTGTAGAATCTGGATAATGTGCTTTTTTCTTTTTCTAAGTGATTGTCTTCTGTCATTTCTATCCTTTCTTGTAGCCTTTAGAGAAATGACATCCATTCTCTTTTTTACCTAGAGACTGTTAAGTAATAGGCATGCTTGATGAAGCATAGCCCAACGTGTCCCTATCATAAAGTGCCTCCGATAAAATTGAAGCAATTAATACTTCTGCCATTGGAGTCAAGAGCAGGAGATGATGGAGGTGTGGAATAAAAAGAATCAACATCACACATTTTTATAAGTACTCTTGGGTCCAAAAATCAATCCCCACTGTACTTGTTGCCTAATTGTTCATTGCAAAATGTTTTGTTTTTTTCGTTTTACTCCTGGAGACCAAAGGCTTATTTGATCCTATTGCCTCAGATTGTTGGCATAGGATAGAAGAAGGTCTGTCTTTAAAAAAGAACAGAAGATTGAGGAGGGCACCTTTTGGGATGAGCACTGGGTGTTGTATGGAAACCAATTTGACAATAAATTTCATATATTAAAAACAAAAAAAAGAACAGAAGAAAAGAACTACACATAATACTTTTCCTAATCTCAGACATGTTACCTTAGAAGGAAGTTGATTATTTTCTATCAGGATTCTACTGAAGACTGTAAGAAACAAATATATGCCCAAATCTGAGATTTTTCTGCCAGGTTCCCTACCCTTCTATCTTTGGTATGCATATAGACCAAAATCCAGATAAAAATCTATCTCTTTTCCTAATGTGTAACCCGAAATGGACTCCCTCCTAACCCCCAAAGGATCTTCAGTTCATTTTATATCATTCAGTTCCCTTTTTTGGAGTATGCTACTTTCTTTTTTTTTTTTTTTCAATATGTGAAGTTTATTGTCAAATTGGTTTCCATACAACACCCAGTGCTCATCCCAAAAGGTGCCCTCCTCAATACCCACCTTCCCCTCCCTCCCACCCCCCATCAACCCTCAGTTTGTTCTCAGTTTTTAAGAGTCTCTTATGCTTTGGCTCTCTTCCACTCTAACCTCTTTTTTTTCCTTCCCCTCCCCCATGGGTTTCTGTTAAGTTTCTCAGGCTCCACATAAGAGTGAAAACATATGGTATCTGTCTTTCTCTGTATGGCTTATTTCACTTAGCATAATACTCTCCAGTTCCATCCATGTTGCTACAAAGAGCCATATTTCATTCTTTCTCATTACCATGTAGTACTCCATTGTGTATATAAACTACAATTTCTTTATCCATTGTCAGTTGATGGACATTTAGGCTCTTTCCATAATTTGGCTATTGTTGAGAGTGCTGCTATAAACATTGGGGTACAAGTGCCCCTATGCATCAGTATGGAGTATGCTACTTTCAACACTGCAATCCTGGTCTCAACTTTCAAATCAAATAATTAACAATATATATAGGAATGAATAGAAATCCAACTCAAGCTAGCAAAAATTAGTTTATTAGCTCTTTTATCTTGCAAGTTCAGGAAAAGAGAAACTTTCAGGGCTGGTTGGATTCAGAGGTGCAAGTGATATGGTAGCCTTTCTCTTGGGTCTGCTTTCTTCTAAGTACTGGCATCACTCAAGCCCATGATAGGTGATTCAGATGCAGTCTATGGAACAGATTTGAGGAAAAAATAGCCTGAATCATGATATGTTTTAGAAGGGACCTTGTAAGCCAAGTCCATGAGTCAATACAGAGGCCAAAAATTCCTTTGTAGAAGTGATGGAGGATGTAAGAGGATGGAAAGGAGAGTGGCCTGAGCAAAGGATACAGAAGATGGAAGAACACTTCACTTGTTTCAAAGCCTCCAGAAAAGCTAGTTCTGCTGTTGGAGGTACAAAATCGTACCCTTTTCTGTCTTAGTGGTGCCTTGTAAAAACATTTAGAACAGAATGGATCTTTTTCTGATTAACATGGGGGATGCTTCATCAATAAAGAGGGATTGAAGTTTCCAAATGGTAGAAAAGGTTGTGTATTTCTCTGGGCCATTTGTTGAAGCTCTTATAAGGGACTCCTTTAGGCAAAAATCACATGTTGTCCTACCAAGAATCCCCAGGAATAGCAGTCCAGCTGACTGCACATGAAGCCAACCCTACCCCATGGCTGAAAGATGGAAACCAAACATCATAAAGATGCTAGATGTTTATTGAAAGCAGTTACAGACATTTTAGTGGTTTGGGACAGTGTAATAGTCCTGACTAGAAGAGTATATTTTGTGGTCAATCTTCTTCCCTTTTATGATGGTTTTATCTTTACCCATTAAGAAAAGCATAGCAGAGTTCTGCTCTCTCTGTGACACTCAAGTTTTTATAGGCAGTGATCTGCAAAAGTTGAGTCTGGGTTGGGTCCCAATAGCTCCCATCTGCTGCTGCCTGATATTTACCAAGAAGTCCCTTGGGGTGGAGTAAATGGTGGGTGTTGTTCCTCGGTCACCAACATCTGAAACAGAGAACTGGTGAGCAAGCCTGTAAAAAATTGAGTCACTGGGATGGGGTTCAATAAAGCAGGGCTAGAATTTCTTTTCTGGAAAAGGAGAAAATAGTCTTTCATTGTATTTAAAAGTAAAGATTTGATTTGGCCATGCAGAGAACATTTGGTTTTTTTTTTCACCATTTTGAAGAGGTGGATATTAATTGGTGTGTTTAACTTGGATGCTATGTTGGGCATCATGCAGGGCTTCTTAGCCTGAGCACTGTCTAAACACTATCTGATAACAGGGAGATATTTAGAGGCTTAAAGGTAGGTCACGTGTGATTAAAAAGTGTAATAAGTTATGGGAGAGAAAAGTTAATAAAGTGACCAGGAAATATGCTAAACGGAGCACAGTCTCATAGTCCCACAGCATTTTATTCAATTAGTTCCCTTAGAAACTCATGCCTGACTCAGAACACAAACATTTAAATAGGGCAAGGAGGGCCTGAAAAGAACTCAAAGAAAAATGACAAAATTATTTTCAAAAAGGAAAGCACTACAAAAAGCTAAAAGGCTCTATCTCAGATTTTCTACTGGTTTGCTGCACCTGTCTGGATATCCACTTTCTCACCTGTGAAGGAGAGCCAAGATGAATGGTGAGATTTTCTTGTGTGTGGAAATCCGTCTCAATCTAGAGAAAGAAGTATTCCTTTCCCCCCCTCCCTTTTTGTTTTTAACCATGAACCCTTTCATCTATCCTTTTCAGCTCAACACTCCAAGAATTTCCTTTACACGTTGATTCTTTTTTGGTTCTCTCTCTCCTCTCCCCTCCCTCTCTCCCATTTTATTACTCTCAGATTTTCAATCTCTTCTCTGCTGGCTCTTCTTAGGGAATAAACATGCTGTCATCCTAAAGTAATAGTAATTAAGGGAAAAAACCCCTTCCTTGAAACTTTATGCCTCTCTCCTTCTATTGTGTTATGTATTTCTTTGACTTTCAAGCTAGACCCCATAAAAGTATGCCATGCAGTAACTGTATCAACTCACTCTTCACAGATTAGTCATGCTCTGGAAAGGCAGAGTGGGGAATTTTTGATGCAAAATTATTTCTAGCTCAGGTATAAGGAAATAACTGAGTTCACTGGAATATTTCTCCAAATCCTCTAATATAAAATTTGGGTATTATAATATCATACTATACTGTATAAGTCTGTGTCACAGTGTAGTGTGTGTTATATATGTATTATATACATTAGTATCTATTATATGCATTATACATTACATATATATTTTATATACAAACACACATAATATATGTATTATATATGTCTGTGCTAGAATGCAGTACAGCCTAGCAAGATAAATCTGTCATGGTTCTTTAAGCGACAAATCAAATACAAAACTGCCACATCTTTGTATATTTGCTGTTTTGTCACTTTGACTTCATTCAGTCTGCAGCTCTCCCTACATATGCTTCGTCTATGTAATCATCTTCACTCTTAAAAAAAACAGTTTTTGTGATTATGGTTCCACGCCCCACTGACTTGACATTTACCAAGATATCCAATAATCACTCAGTTGGCTACTCTGGTAAATCCCTTTCCATTCTCATTTTTTTTGGCTTCACTTCAGCATCTCTCAAAACTTTTCTCAATTTACATGAACCACAGTCTTTCCCCTGCTTTGTTTCTTTATAATCTTGCCTCAGTTTGTTCTTCTTGGCTGATAATTTTCTCCTTTCACTCTATAGATGAGCTTATTAGCTCTACAGTTTCCCTAATGGGCATATACCTGCACAAACACACATATACACCTATATATTTATATAATTATGTATACTTGTATATGTAATATAAAAACATTTCTATACATAGCACATAGTACACATTTCTTTTTATAATGTTTATTTTTGAGAGAGAACACAAGTGGGGGAGGTGGGGGGGGGCAGAGTATCTGAAGCGGGCTCTGTGCTGACAGCAGAGAGCCCAACGTGGGGCTCAAACTCATGAACCATGAGATCATGACGTGAGCTGAAGTCAGAGGTTCAACCAACTGAGCCACCCTCAGGTACCACATACTCATTTCTAAAGTGATGGATACAACTTCATGGTCATCTTCTTAAACAACTGGCCATGGGCTTTCTTTTGTGTTCCCTAATACCGGAACTTTAACATAGTGCTGATAAGTTGGCAGCTTCAGTTATTCAGACAAGGCCCAAACCCTAAGGAGTGGTGTGGAACAACAAAGGTAGAATTAACTTGGAACCCTGGACAGCCGAGAAGAGCTGATTGACCATCATGGATCCCTGACAGTTTTAGACTGTTACGTGAGTGATAAATAGAACTCCCGTATTTTTTTGGGTAATTATTTTAGTTTTATTTTTGTTTGATAGTATCATATCCTCTATCCTAACTAGTATACTTTGCTGTCACTAGTTTAATATGTTTCCCTGTAGAAGGTCATTAGACTACTGACTAAATTAGTAGAACTCTAAAATAGTGAAATAATTGGTTTTGGTGACATAGGAGTGTGTGTGGAAGTAAAGATTTTTGGGATGGGATAGACTGAGACCCAGCTAGACATTCCTGGTGGTGACTGAAAAAAAACATGACTAAAGTTTGCTTGAGAAAAAGGTCAGCCCCGCTCAACTCACTGGTTTCTTCTGTTGGGAGCTGTTGTAATATCTTGGGATCTGCTGTGAAAGTGAAGATTTCTCTTTTAACTAGACAGAATACATCCTGTTAACCTAAGGGGTTGACAGACCACTGAAATGACGTCCTAAACTTCTTCCCTTCTATTAGCAGAATATAAGAAAACTCCTTGAGATTTCTAACATTGGGAGGATCTACCAGTTAGGATCTGCGTCCCTTTTCCTTCTTATCAAGAGTGGATGAGAAGCAGGAATAAAAATAAGCAGTACACACTTACCTGAAAGTCTGTCTCTTCAAAGAGTGTGAGTATGTCCAGTGCTCACAGCTGACATGCTATAGTGAGTTCTGTGGCCACACCACTGACCAGTAGATAGTCCATGGACTTTGTCAGTATATTGCAGAACTTTGTAATCAACATATCCTAATCGGGAAGGGTTTCTTCCCCATAAATCTTTTCCTATTCCTTTCCTTGTAATATTTAACATATCATAAGCCATCTTCGACCTCCTAAATTGCTCATCAGTCTGCACGTAGCAACATGAGAGCCGTTGCATTCGCTCATCCCTGGTGACTGACACAATAGTGCAAGATTGCATCTCCACTATCAAAATGGTTTATTAGTTTTCTCTCACCAAAACCCTTCCACGACCACTCATTGGGCCATGATTCTTCCTCATTGGGCTGCTGTCTCCCCTTCAGTCTGTTGTCTCACCGCATCCTCCCCTGCACTCAACTTTTAATCATACCGACTGCATGCCGAGTACCTCCTTTAAGCCTGGTGTGCTTTGCTCTTGAGTCCCCTTTTCCAACTTCAGTGCAAAAGTCATGTCAAAGGCTGCCTGTTCTGTGAAACTTCCTGAACACCATCTCATCTCTTTAAATTCCCATATCCACTGGCAACAGGTGAATCAACCAATAAATACCATCTTCTTTTGCTCTTTCTGTATTTATATGGATTTGTTGTATAACCTGCAATATTGAATTTGTGAACTTCTTAACAAAACGCGTTCTATCACCCAAAATAATACTTGGCACATGATAGTTACTTGGGAAGTATTTGCTGAATGCCTAAGTGAGTTAATGAGGAAGGTGATGAAATTACTGTTTTAGCAGCTATGTCCTTAGGCATAAAATTTTAAAACCATAGCCTTTTATTTTATGATTAACGTGAATCTTCTGACACTGATTTGCTCAGAGGTCCATTGCCCACAGGATCATATCGCCAAACACTTAATTCACCAAGTTTATCCAAAGTTTTACTTTAATCTACTTTTAAAGTTTACAGTACTTCAGGTGGGATAAATTGGCAAGGCTAAAGTGAAAGTTCTGGAACTTCAATCTGAGGACATTAGCACCTTCATACTGTCCTCTGGCTGCTGGCCTCCCTCTGCCTGCCCTACACCAAAGCTTCTCTGGGCTTTGCAGGCCAGGCAGCGTTTTTACATTGACTCTCCTGTCTTTCTGCCAGCAGAGGGGTCTCTCGCTCTGCACCAGTTTTTAAGATTCAGTATTGGAGCTGGCAGAGACCAGTGAATGTTTCCTAATTAGCTGTTATGATATTAAAATAAAAACTAGCCTAATGACCCTTTGTGAAAAATCTTCAAACACAATTAAAACCAACTAGGTTAATACTAAGCATTGCTAACTAAGTTTAAACAAGTTTTTATTTGTGCATAAATAGGAAAATATGGACAATTTTTAAGCCAGAAAAATTTGGAAAGAATCCCTAAGAAAATGCCAAAGTGTTAGAAAAATTGGAAACACCTTTAAAAAGATTAAGAAAAAATCAATAAAGAATGGCATCACGTAATCAGTGAAATTTTTGCTATAATCCTAAGAATGTAGAATTTAAGGGAAAAACTAAGTCATCCAGTAATCGTCAGGTTTGACAAATTGAACAGCCCTTGAAAAATGTTTTTTAAGAGTTGATATTGACTGAATATATTCAAGAACACTCTTCTCATAAGATTTTACATCCCTGAGAATATTAATCACCATCGAAGAAGATTTTGATAGATTGATACATTCATCAAGTTAGATTTTCAAAAAAAAATGTTTTGATGAATTAGTTTGTGGAAGGTTGACCTTTTCCCTGTATGGGACAACTGGAGCCCCACCAGCTACAGGATGTACATGCTGATGGCCAAGGTGGGCAAGAGAGAATGTCTCATGGTTACAAATCCATCTCTTTCTAGCACTTTGCCAGGGCCAGGCAAACGCTAAGTTCTGTTCATTTCCCCCACTTCATCTCTCTCATTTTCTCTCTCGACTTCGCCTAGGAATGTAATATTTTCTTAGACCTGACTTGAGTGGTACACTCTCGGTACTTAAGCCTAAAGTCCAGAGTAATTCTGCCAATGACAGATGGGTTCTGGGTTCTACATGTATTCCATTCCAATGAAGTTTTGGATATTACTATACAAAACTCCTCTCCCATCCTATGCTGTATTTGCATTAAGTCTTTCTCCCCTTGAAATCAGGCAGAAGTAAACAACACTGATACTTACATTCATTTGATCATTATGTACTATTTGGTGAGTGCTTGAAATGCCCTACCAGAACAGTGAGTCACACAGAGTTCCCAAAAGAATCAGCAGGCGAAGGGCATCCTGAAGCCACATGAAAGCCTTGGTTGTCAACCCACGAAGGTTTCACCATGGGAATTTTCACCATATCTTAGGCAGAGCTGAATGATCTCTGTAGTTTCCAGTATTGGGCAACTGTTCTGTGTAGAACCTCTAAAGGGCAGACTGATCTCTGAATCATGGTTGACAAAGGTTGACGCTCAAAATTAATTTTCAGCATAAGAAAACTTAGCCCAGGAAACACTCCAGCCAAAGGGTACTGAGTTCTGGTAGTAAGTAATTCTGTGTGTTTTGGAATGTTGTTGAAATAATGATGGAGAGATGAAAATTCATGGAAAGCGCTGTATACTGATTCTGCACTGACTTCTTCCTTTACCTAGATATTTAAAGAAACCAGAGCTTTGTCTAGTTTTTAGTATCAGCTTCTGCAGTTCTTCCTGCCACTTACAGATGCTGATAAAATGCATGGGAACATGATTTGTTCTGTGTCTCTCGTGATGTTGGTATGCTAACGGAAGTAGCCCGTATGCCAGCAGTACAGGCCAGGTACAAAAGCCCAAATTAGCTGTGGAGTTGACTGGCTGAAGAATTCTGAGCTTGTTTAGATGATGGAATCTAGTGTAACACTTTCCTTTTACATTTTGTGAAATTTAAACCTAGATGTTCCAAGTGACTGTTTCAAAGAGGAAAGGAAGTGTTTTCTTTTTCCCTCTCTGTTATGTATTAAACAGTGAGCTCACTTTTAACATTTGCTTGATATTAACAGCATACTAGAAAGGTAGTAGTATTTTCTTCATTTGAAAGGTAAAACAAAGAATTAAGAAGTTTAAATAACTTCTTGGAAGTCACATGGCTTACAGATGGCAGAGCCAGGATTCAGATTTGGGATTCCCATCTATCTGATTTAGCTTTTCCTTTCTTACTATCATAGAAAAGGTTTAATAAATCGAGCATTCCTTTTTATCAGTCTATTGTGTGCTTCAGAGAATCTGCTATTCAAAGGGCATCACTTCTAAGAGTTAATAAAACTAGAACACTTTTCATAATTCTATATTTCAAATATTTATATTAATGAAATCAATGTTGTAAGATGGTGATTTTCAGTACATGCAAATTAGAGTCGTACTAATAAAATGCCACTTTTACCTTATATTTTGGGGCTTTTATATATTATTTTAAAGGCTACTACCATAGGCTGAAAAAAAGAAAAAGGAAGAAGGAAGGAAGGAAAGAAGAAAGGAAGGAAGGAAGAAAATCTTTCATATTCTTTAGAGTTTCTAGACAAACTTGGCTAGTATGTGGCAGTGTAATCAAGAATAAGGATTTGATTTCCTGATTCTCTGTCCTCTGATCATTCCTTTGTAACATATTGCTTTCTTCAATTACCAAACTCCAGAAGTTATGAATTGGTTATCTTTTTCAAATTTATTCTTTCTCTAATTTAATATGGTTGACAATTTTTCCCTAAAATGTATTAAAAAATTATGAATTATAACAGTTATCACTGTGCCATAGTTGCCATAGCAAAAAGAAAATCTGAAAGTTAAAAAAATGCAGCAACAACATCAGCAAGAGAAATTTAGGTTTTCAGCAGGTGGGGAAAATCAAGTTCTATTTCTAAGGGATAATTTTAGATTTTAATAACGTAAGATTCCAATTGCGGAAATAAAGGAAAAGAACCTGAGATATCCAGTCATAGCATAGTGGTGGAAGACATTGAGAAGATGTAAAATTCCTAAAATTAGAACTATTCTCTTGGAATCTGGGAATCCAAGGAGTCTGTAGAAGGGTTTCAGGAAATTTGTCAACTAAGTAGTTGTATCAAATGGGTGTGTGCATGTGCGTGCATATGTGTGTATGTGTGGTGTATGTGAGTGTGTATGGTGTGTGAATGTGTCCTGCACGTGTGGTATGTGTGTGGTATGGTGTGTGTGTGTATAGTTTATGAGGGCTGTATGTATGTTGTGTGTGTGTGTGTATAGTTGTGTGCAGTATGTGAGTATAGATGTGTGTATGGGATGTGTGTGTCTATATGCATGCACACCTGGACACATGTGCTTTTTCAGAACAAGAGGGTCTCTAGTTTTCTTCAGACTTTCAAAGCAATTCGTGTTGACTGCTTTTTAGAGACTTCAGATGCAGAAGTCTAGATGTGCTCTTAGGCTTGTTTTCCTTGTAGATCCTGTGAGTCTCAGATGACTATTTTCTGCCAGAGAAAAATGTGATCATTGATATTATTAAGAGTGAAGTGTATGAGTGAAGAACATAAGGGTTGGATGTTGGAAACTTCCTGCTGGAAACTTCGAAAGATGTGGATTAGATGGAAAAAACATATATCCTGAATATGTTCTGAGTTAAACAAGTCTAAACTCCTTGAGGATGGGAGTCTGGCTTGACTCGATCTTGTATTTGCCTGAAAGCAGCCCATTTAGCTCATAATCATGTATCATCTTTTACTCACCACTCATTCTTTCAGGTGTAAGTCCAATCCCCATTTCAATGGGTCTTATTAAATTCTGAATATATTCTTCAGACCCTAAAATTATCAGCATAGTACATCTTTGCTAATCTCGTCTTTAAATATGTAAGCAATAAAAAGAAATACTCTAAAATTGGAAAGACTTTCACTCTACAACTTTGACGGAGGGCTGATCCTCCCATTCTAAAAGATTATACTGAAAGCATATTTTTCAATAGCCCTTTATTCTTAGGATTCTAGATTCTCAGACTAGAATAAAATCCTGAGACCCCATTCTTCCCCATGGTTACTGTTAATACCTCCATTTCCCAAAGCATATGCAGAGAAAGATTTTATTTTTGGAAAGAATATAATTTTATTCCAATTTTAGATTTTTTCCCTTACTGAATGCCCAAGCAAAGATCTTCTGTTTCCAATTCAGGAAGACAGTTATAGATGTATTTTGAACTTATTTTCTTAATTTGTTCAGTGGGACAAGGAATGTTCAGAGTATCTCTAATTTTCTTCCTTTCTATCAATTAGATTTGTTTCTTCTATTAATAAGAGGTTGTATGTTATTGCTTGTAAGAGTTAAAAATAACAAACCCATACTTATTTGAACAATGACTATGCATTTTATAGTCCATGGAATGTATCAATAGTGGTAACATTTCTGTCATTGTGACAAAATATCTGGAAAGCACAAAGGAAATTTTAGGTAAGGGTGCCATTTCAGAGGTGCCCTTCAAATCAAATCATGAAGGCCGTCACCTACCTTACCTATGTGCCAGCTAGCCACTCCTGAAAGAAAATATATGAAAGAAACTCCAGTGGTTCCTGTCCCCAAACGTTCCTGGGAATATAATCTTGTTTTGTCCCTTGAATGATAAGCCAGATAAAAATTAAAGTTCCACTGCTTTGAAAAAGTAGCAGAACAGATATTAAAGTAGGCAAGTAGCAGCATCTACCATCATAGGGGCCCAAACTTGATATCAGATATTGAAGTGGGAGTGGGGAGAGTGAAGATAGTCATATTGAGTTGCCAAGAGATTGAAATCCCCATGTGGTCAGAGACTGCTTCTCATGCTGGTTCTGAATATTTGTATTCTCCTCCTTTCTGTAGATCCCTCTCAGTGCTTTGCTCAAAGAAGATGTTCAGAATATATTATCTATGAATTATTCCCTATAGTAACAGTTTACTTAATGATGGATGAATGTATCCCTACTGGTGGTTTCAAAGTACAGTTATTTTTCTGATGACTTTTCTGTTGACTCCCCATAAACTCCAGAGGGAAATTATGCTTCAGATGTATTATCAGACTACTATTTTTTCCATGGAGACTTTCAATACTTTGAGTTCATGCTGTGTTGGCTATATTGGGTTCCATGGAGGACTCTGCTTTGCAAAACTTCTTAGGGCAGGTGCTATTAATTATGTTATATAAACATGTCAAATTGTATGTGGTCATTTTGTAATAAAGAATAAATGGTAAGAACTTAACTAAAACCATAAATTATTCAAAACATTTTATTTCTGAATTTTATCAGAGACATGATTTTCTCAGCAATCTTTTGTTTCCAACTGAAACTAGGATCAGGGCAAATGCACAGTTTTGGCAAAAAGCAAAATTCATTAGCATCATCACAAGTCATATTGGACACAGATATTGGTAAACAAATCCAAGTTGTCCCTTGATGGCATTTTCATATGTCACCAAGTGTGTATTCGAGTCATAAAATTAGACAGTTACTTCTCTAACATCTAGAAGAAATGAAGGTTCCAGGTGAGAAGTGGTCTAAACTGAAAACATTAAAATTCTTTCTAATACTTGCTTGAATAATTTTTTTTCACAGGCTGTATGCTTGAGTTTGAAAATATCTATGTGAAAAACAGCCATGTAGCCCAAATAAATACTAACATGGTCAGGAAGCGATAGTGGATTAATATTTGGAATGATAAAAGCCACGATCTTGCCCTATTGGACTCTACAGTACAGAAAGACATATAAGTGAACATACGATAAATCTATAATGTGGTGAGCTCCATGAAGCATAAATTCAGTTGGATCTTAGATGAAGGGGAGAAGAGGCAAATCATGACCACCTTGAGATTAGATGGAGAGGAAATGGGGGTGGTGAGGAATTGGAAGATTAAGGCATTAGTTGGGTAGGGATTATGATAACATGTTAGGAAACTGTGGCACTACTCTACAATCTAATGATTCTTTTATTTGGACTGTAGAAAGGTATGGGGGTTGGGGGTGAGTACAGACTTCATAGATGAACCAAGCATTGCCCATGAACTATATTGTACATACATATCTATTTGACTATTTTTCAAATGTGTGTAAGTGCCCCCAGGTTTGTTGCAGATTCATTAGAGAATTCTATTATTATTTTCTCAATTCTCATTTTCTCAGTGTATTGTGGAGGAGGTCTGGAAATTATTTGATATAAAAAAAGTTGATATTCATTGTGCTAAGGGCTTATCATTTATTAACCTGAGATTTAAAAGTTTGTGGGGTGCCTGGGTGGCTCAGTCAGTTGAGTGTCCGACTTCGGCTCAGGTCCTGATCTTGTAGTTCGTGAATTTGAGCCCCACGTTGGGCTCTGTGCTGACAGCTCAGGGCCTGGAGCCTGCTTTGGATTCTGTGTCTCCCTCTCTCTGCCCCTTTCCCGCTCATGCTCTGTCTCTCAGAAAATGAATAAACATTAAAAAAATTTTTTAATTAAAAAATAATAAAAAAAATAAAAAAAATAAAAGTTTGCAAAAAGCAGTTCTAGGTAATGGTAGGCTATCAGATTATGTAAAGAAACAGAATGAAATAATGAGATGTGCACTTTAGAAAGATGGTTCATGAAGAATTTAACAGTAGGGAGTGTAAATGAGGATAACATCTGAGCCCAAGGAGAAGAACCTTAACCCATGAGACTAACAGCAGAATTAGATAAGAAAGGCCTGGAATGAGAATGTTTTAGAGACTTGGTGATCCATTAGTTATGGCAAATATGGAAGAGGAAGCCCTGAAGAGATGCAAACAGTGTTTCAGTTTACGTACTACAAGATGATGGTGACGTGAAAAGGGAGGTAGAGTTGGCTGAGAATTGGGTTAGACTAACCCTTGCATCACGGAAAATACAGATTTGGCTTATGTGTGTACAGGCTAAAAGTCTCTTCCTACATAGTTTATACTCTTTCCACCTCTTCAGTTAATTAGCACCACTGATTCTCAGAAAGAAATTAGAAATTTCAAGGGTTTCACTTCTGTTTTTAATGTTAATTTCTTGGCTCAATGAAGCAAATTACGTAAGGTCACCTTTTTTTTTTTATATATGTTTATTTTTGAGAGAGAGAGAGAGACAGAAAGAGAGAGACAAAACATGAGTAGGGGAGAGTCAGAGAGAGAGGGGGACACAGAGTTTGAAGCAATCTCCAGGTTCTGAGCTGTCAGCACAAGCCTGACGCGGGGCTTGAACTCACACACTGTGAGATCATGACCTGAGCTGAAGTTGGACACTCAACCCACTAAGACACCCAAGCACCTCTGCATAAGGTGACACCTTTACATGAGAGACTTCAGGAGTTTGGAGACCCATCCTGTTCAATCTTCTCTCTTCCTTAACTTAAGCTTCCTTTTCCTTAACCCATCTCCCCTTTGAACGTATTTGGTGCCTGAAACACTACCTTAAAAGAAGTGGCTGATTATGTGTAGACATTGAGTTGTGCATTAACAAAGTTGATTATTGGAATATGTTTGGTCTGAAGATAGGAATGTTGAAGGCATTTTTCCCACACTATACTATAAAGTCATTTTGGATTTTTACTTTTAATTATTTTGGGACCTAAAATAAAATGCTTAGACACCAAGCATGTGTGTGTGTGTGTGTGTGTGTGTGTGTGTGTGTGTGTGTGTGTATTTTATACATAAAAATATAGATTACCTGTAATTACACATCATTAAGAGATACTTTGTTGTGTTTCCCTTACAATCTTTTAACTGTACATATGCCTATTTATAATTTCTTTCACAGTGGCTTTTGCATACCTATGATTTAGACACAGGGATTTCTTTTTTATTTTCTGGCTTTCTTGAGATGTTATTGACAAATAACATATGTAAGCTCAAAGCTTAATGTGCAATGATTTGATACATGTATATATTGCAAAATGATTACCCCAATAAGGTTAATTAACACCTGCATTCCCTCACGTAATTATCATCTTTGTGTGGATATAGTGACATTTAAGATCTATTCTCTTAATAATTTTCTTATGTTATTTGTAGTTTTATTTGATGATTGTGTGGTTCCCAAACATCTCTCCACCTTTCCATCTCAGTAGAATATAAATATCCTAACAGTAGAGTTGTCACTTGGGGCTTTAGCTGCCTTCCCAGAGCCCAGAACAGTGTCAGACATATATATGCACTTTTGCCAAGATTAGGATAAATTGTATTTACAAGTTTCTATCTCATATTTATTTATATTTTATGGAGAACAATGATCAATTGTTAAATGTTATTAAAAGCATAATTTTACAAGTGAAATAATTATCTTTAAAGTAAATGAACCATAATTTATATAGATGTTTTGAAGCTGAATATTTAGATGTTTTCAATAGCTTTTTATTAAAATACCAGTTTGAATGAATATTCTTGCAATTACAATGTTGATAGCCTCTGACAATGTCTTTAATGCCAACTTTTAAAAGTGAAATTACTAATATAAAAGGTGTAGATAGTTAAAAATTTTTTTTTTATGTTTTTGAGAGAGACAATGCATGAGCAGGGGAGGGGCAGAGAGAGAGGGAGACACAGAATCCGAAGCAGGCTCCAGGCTCTGAGCAGTCAGCACAGAGCCTGATGCAGGGCTTGAACTCAAAACCTGAGAACATGACCTGAGCTAAAGTTGAACACTTAACCCACTGGACCACCCAAGGAACCCCAGAGGTATAGATAGTTTTAAGTCTTGTAACATATTACTAAGTTCACTTCCAGAAATAAAATGGCAGTTTATTTATCGATTTATGTATTTATTTATTTAGTGTTTATTTATTTATTTTGAGAGATAGCGCATGCTTGCTACCAGGGGAAGGACAGAGAGAGAGAAAGAGAGGGGGAGAGAGAGAGAGAATTTCAAGCAGGCTCCAAGCTGTAAGAACAGATCCTGACAGCGGGGCTCTATATCACGAACGTGAAGATCATGACCTGAGCCAAAATCTAAAGTCAGCACTTAAGCAACTGAGCCACCCAGGCACCCCAATGCCAGTTTATATTCAATTCTGTTTGGTTCTCATAGAATCTCCTACACCCCTCACATCACTATTTCTGAATCTCTTAGAAAAATATTTAAAATGTCCTGCTCTCAGAGTTCTTCCTGTAGATTGCTCCTTCCAGGAGACACAAACACCAATCTCTCAGTTTTAGTGGAAAAATACAGTGGAAGCGGCAGGTTGTAGAATATGATGTGAGACACAGTTGCCATGACTATGAAAAAAAAATTAATTTCTTAACATTTGTATGATTTTTTTTTCTACCTGTCAAAAATAATTACAGATATAAAGGTATACCACAAATTCTGAGCAAATTGAAGTCAAATTGAGCCTCATCTTTCCATTGCAACTATTGTGTGCCTTCCCAGAGGAATATTTTTCCCCTTTGGGTATAGCTATTTCTGCAACAGTCTTGCCCTTTAGAAATCCCTTACCGTCCACATAGACGTACAGCAGCTAAAGATTCGAGAACAAGTACTCAAGGACCAAGTCCTAATAACTTTAAAAGCCACAGGAACATTAGAATTGTGTACCAGTAAAGCTTGCTAATCTCTATTTTGTCAGGATAGGAGGAGTTCTGGGTGGCAGGAGTCTGAAAGTCTAGAAAAGATTAGAAGATGGTGTTTTCTTCTCTTAATCTCCCTACTCACCACCAGCTACTTTGTGTAAGGGAACTGAGATTCCGAAGGCATCACTTCTCGGTATGAATCACACTGCAAAGGCTGTTAAAACCCTGCTCAGAAATGCCTTATACTCAATATTTCATCCAACTCCCATGTGAACACAATGGACAAATAAAAGAAAAATGTATCACAAACAGAACTATGGTTTTCAAAGTCTGCTCCTGGGACCATCTGATTCAGACCTTGAATAATAGTTCTTAAATTTTGGTTTGGATAAGAAATATGAAGGCAGTTATAACATAGACACTTTTCTAGACCTTGTTTCCAGACAATGAATCTGCATTTTTGACTATTTTGTTATACCAATAGAGGTATAATTTGTAATATCACATTTGAAGAAATACTGCCCTAAAAAGTAATTGGGAGTGTTTTGTGCAAAGAGAGTCAGCTCTCAACTACACTTTGGTTTTACCAGGTCTTATTCTTGTCCCCAGATTCTAACCATTCAGGAAACATACCCCTGACCTATATTAATACACCTCTTCTATGAGGAATAAGTAGTAATTTTTCAAAAATAACTCATATTTTCACCTTAAAATTGGTATATGAGATCACTGCATTGATTTTAAGAAATTATAATCATAATATTTATAATCACCTTTATATTTAATTATATAATAATTAAAATTACCTTTATAATGATAATATTTAGAAGAAATACTGACTGCGAAGTCAGGGTAAAAGTTCATGTATATGTTTGACGTTGATACCAATGTTTTAATGTAGCTCTGTGATTCTTAGTCATTTAAATTACCTGACCCCTGCCTGGTTTCCTAGGACAAAATGAGATGTTTGGATACAATTTCTGAACAACTCATTTTTTTCTTGTTTTCTGTTTATTTTGTTTTTCAAGCACATTTCTCAAAGTGAATACTTACAATTTGCTCCATTGATTGATTGTTTTACATTACATATATTAAAAATGTTTGACCAGTGACTCAACGCTAGCTGCACATTAGAATCACATGAGGAATTCTTAAATACCTAATGTTGGCCCCACACCAGACCAACAGAATTGGAATCTCTAGAGATGGGATTAATGTATCACATTTCTCTTAAAACTGTCTAGGTATTTCCAGTCAACAGCATGAGTTGGGAAACACTGGCATGGATTATTGGCAACACAAGTTTTGATTCTGAGATTAAAACTCATCTCATTCACACGTTGCTTACATTTCTATCTCAGTGGATGTGTGATTTTCAGTTTACGTTTCTTCAGCCATAGAAATGCTCTTCTCTCTATTTGTTGAGAACAGATACAAATTAAAAGGAAATATCAAAATCACTATTTCATAAATCACAAGATCTATGACCAAATTTGCTGCTATGAGAACAGAAATAACTAGAATAAAATTGTCTATTTTTTTCTGAATGTCACTTTTTTTCAGCTTAAAGATTTTTTCTTTATTATGAGATAGCTCTTGTTTTACTATTTTGGTGTTGAAATAGTTTTTTCAAGAAATTCTTGATGGTGAAATTACATGATTAATGTGTTTATGGCTTAATTTGGCAAAATAAACTTTGGCAAGTCTCTGTCAGTATTTTTTAGTGAAATTTTCTGAGCAGTGGAAGTTTGGAAAGCATTAACTTAAATACTAGAGCCAGTACCCAACTGATCTTTGACCTACAGAGTTTAGGGAAGTTGCTATTTACCAACTATTATGATTGTATTTCAGTTCTAAAGAAAATTTACCACACCACTGAAAATGACTAAAGATAAGCTGTACTTATTTACATATTCTTCTATGTGACATCTGTTGTACATATATATTGTTCTATGACCTGATTTTCCATTTCACAGTATATTAGGAAAATATTAAGTTCATAATATTTGGCATGATTATATTAATTATTATTAATTGTTCTATTGATGAATTTAGGATATTCTCAAATTTTTCTAATAAATGAAATTTTCAATTAACACCATATTATGTATGTATTGTACACGTGCAAATATTTCCATCAAGTACATTTTAAAAATCTCTCTTTGGAGAGATGCTATTATTTTCAAAAAGTCAGAATTATTTTTCATTCTCAGCAGGAATTTATTAGAGTTCTTGTTCCCTCATATCCCTATACAAGATATTACCAATATCTATCATTTCTAACAATCTGGAAGAAAACTGTATCTCTAAAAAAATTTAATCTCTAATTTATATATTGGGGTGTTGGCAGTTTTTCTTCTGTGAATTGCATGTTTATAATCATTTTTCAGTTTCTGATTGTTTTTCTGGTTCAGATTATTTTTCTCTATTGTTCTTATGAGAAAATGGTATTTCAGAGATTCCGTGTGTCCTCAAATGTTACACTAACAACTAGGGTATTGCAAAGGTCAGATCTAAACCCAAGCAGTTTGCCTCTATCTCCAGGACTCTCCCACCACTTTACTGATACCACAAACACTATAGGATGGAAAGACCAAAGCTGAACAGTTGGGCTAAAACAACAAGGTAAACAGACAAGGAAATAAAGATTAGATTTCAGAACCTGTTCTTTGAGAAGCCAGTTGGTCCAAAATCTACATAGGAAATAGCAAAATCAAAGATAATTTGGTGCAAAAATTCTTGGATGATTATATTATATTAAAAGCCAGCAGGAACAAGAAAATAAACAAACTTGGGAAACTGGGCTTGAGTTTTAGCGTGTTTCTGTGGAGTTTGTTTCTTTTTCTTCTTGCTTCTGAAAGACACAAAAGTCCATGGAACCCAGCAGGGTACTTTCTTCTGCTGTAAAGACATGGGTCATCATCACACTCAGACACAGTTGGTCCTTGCCAAACGGTCCTACCTGAGGATTTGCTCTTCTCTTGGTGGTACTAATGTCACTTCTTTGGTATGTTACTCACCTAATAAATCTAGGTGTCATTTCCCCATGGGCAGTTTTATCAAAGTTTTTACAGTAGGAGTCACATTCTGTGGTTGGCTCTTTGTGTTTCAAAAAAAAGAGGTAAAAGGGTTTTACATTTCCAGGCTTCTTTGTATCTTATACTTGATGACACCCACATCAAGTGATTTAAACATTTGTGATTTAAGCTTCATCCAAGAGCTGAATAGAGAGTTGGAAGGAAACCCAAACTCGTGAACGAACTGGCTCCACGGGTGGGGTCTGGCAGGCTCACCTTGCAGGACCCCATTTAGCCTGAAAAGGCAAAAGGAAATAGAGCAAAGCAAGAGACAGTTTGGCTGCCAGGGCTGGAGCCCCGCTGAAGCACCAAAGCAGAAGAGGTCTCATTGTCCTATAATTAATGCTCATTTTCTTTGGATGCAGTATTTTTCGTTTCCATTTCATTATTTTTTTTTCTCTTCATGACCTTGAAGCTTACATGCTGTTTCCACACTGGTACTACTTTTATTTAAATTAATATTTAGCTTAACAAAATTTATATATAGTTGAATAAAACAGTTTTTTTTTCTAAACAGTACAAGGATATCAGAATACTTTCAAGTGGGCTGTCTTTTCTCCTGAATGAAATGCTATTTCAATTGAGTGACTGAGTTCCATCTTGTAAACTGTAAGTCCAAAGAATTAGACATTTACTATGTGTTTATGATTGTTTTTTTTTTTAATAGTTTTTCTTGACTTGGCCATATGTTTTTCTGTTATTCTTCCTTTTTGATCTCATCTTTATTCTGACATTTTTTCTTCTTCCTTAAGCCTGTTTCAATAATTTTTTTAGTAAATCTTTCTGATTTTTGTATGTCTGAATTCTTCATTGGCTCTAGAAAGGTGTCCTGATAATTGTTTTCTTCTCTCACATTTTGGGTCTTCCACTTTTTAAAGGTTTCTCTTCTTAATTGTTGTAAAATCACCTGTCTTGTTTTTGGTAAGTAAACTATTTGTGTTTAAATGTTGACTGCTTTTTTGGTTCATGTCTTTAATGTCATAACCTTTGATTTTACTTTAATATTTTGAGTTGTCAATGTTTAAGAGTATTTGAGCTTCCTGAATATGATGATTCCTATCTTTGCTCAAGAGTAGAAAATGTTCAATCATGTTTTGAGTATACCCTTTATCTCATCATTCTAGCTCCTCTGGAATCCTAAGTAGACAGATGTGTTAAAAAATAGTTATCATTTATTATGTGGCTCAGTATTTCTTCCATGGTTTGTGTCACTTTGACTTTCTGTGCTGCATTATTTCCTGAATCTGTCTTCAAATTACTTCACTCTCTTTTTGACTATATCTGACTCGATGCTTAAACCACCTATTAAATTTCCAAGTTTAATTCTTTTGTGCTTTTAAACTTTCTTGTAATTATTATTATTTTTTAAAAGGCTATTAATAGCCTCACAGTTAGGGGCACCTGGGTGGCTCAGTTGGTTAAGCCTGTGACTGTTGATTTCCACTCAGGTCATGATCTCATGGTTTGTGGGATTGAGACCTGTTTTGGGCTCTGTGCTGACAACACGGAGCCTGCTTAGGATTCTCTCTCTCTCTTTCTGCCCCTCCCCCACTCGCAGGCACACGCATACTCTGTCTCATAAATAAATTAAAAAAAAAAAACAGCCTCTGGATTAGCTAGGTACCCTGTATAAACTTTTAAATATATTAAAATCAGTAATTTTTAAAAGTGTTTTGTTTTGTTTTTTGAGAGAGGGGGAGAGAGACAGAGAGAGTGAGAGTGGGGGGGGGGGGGGAGGAGCAGAAAGAGAGGGAGACACGAAATCCGAAAGTCCAGGCTTGGAGCTGTCAATACAGAGCTTTCACGGGGCTTGAACTCACAAACTGTGAGATCATGACCTGAGCAGATCAATGTTGAATGCTAAACTGACTGAGTCACCCAGGTGCCCCTAAAATCAATTGTTTTATATGCTGTATCCCACACTTCCAACATCAGCAGTGCTTCTGTCTCTGGATTCTGTTTTTTAATGTGAATGCTTAATCTTGGTCCTTGTCTCCTTATTTCTTATGCATTCATTGAGAGATAATAATCCTTGAAACTTGACCTTTAAAATTCCAGTTTTATTTTTATTTATTTATTTAGTCAGTTCATTTCCCCAGGGTCAGTTTATGTTTGTGTCTCTAGAGTCATAGAGGCATTACTCCCTGGGGTCTTTTTAATCTAAATGCTCTGCTTGCCATATTTTTAGGTTGTGAAAGAAGAGTGTCTTCTCTCTCCACACAGGCGTGAGATCAGACTTGTGGTTGGGAAACCCCAGGGGGAGAGTTTTCCTTTCTATTCTTTCCACTCTCCACATGCCTAGATACATTCACATCTTTTCAGTGTAAGCATTTGCTTTGTTTTTCCTGGCTCAGTCACTGCGGGTTATCTTTCTCAGCGTTCACGTTTTATGCAGGGGTCTCTGATGAGATAGACATCTCATGTTTCAGGGCTTTAAAAGGCTTTATCTCTTAGCTCTAGACTGGTAATTCACATAAACCAACGGTGCTAAGCTACCAAGGACAATCCAACATCCCCAGGACAAATGCAGGATTTAACAATTGTTTGTTTGAATATATACCTTCTCACATTTTTTTTCTGAAAATACTTTTTCTCTACTAACACAAGCATATATTTTTAAATTATCCATTGAACATTTTATGTATTTTATACCTAAAGATTTCTCTGAATGTCTAATCTGTATTTCTAGAAAATAAAACCCCTCATGTATTTGTTTTTGATTAGAAAAATGCCCATTTGTAAAGATGCCAATATACTCTGTATTTATCTGTAATTAACAGGTAAAATCACTGTAGCCCTCATTTTGAGAGACATTTGATAACCTTATTATTGAAAGGGGTGTGTATAAAAATAAATATGACATTTTAAAAAATGAAGCCCTAAAAATTGAGTAATGAAAGCAAAGTAGCCCTGCCAGGTATTAAGACATATTTCAGAACTTCAGTAATAGTTACATGTAAGGTATTGGCATAAGGAGAACCATGTAATGTCAGTGAAACAGAGTGGAGTTAAGCATTAGACCCAAAGAGATATGAAAATTGAAAGCAGAATTCCAATATAATGTAGAAAAAAGGAATTACACAATACTGATTTTATAAAGGATCGGCTGGTCATTTGGAACAGTACAGCTGAATCTATAAATGCCAAAACAAATTCCAGATATATATTCCAATATAATCATTGTTAATTAAGATGATTAACGTAAGATACTAATACTTAATCAAATTTTATCATAGAAGATTTTTTTGAGAGAGCGAGTGCGCAACTATGTGCGTGAGTGGGAGAGGAGCAAAGGGAGACAGGGAGGGAATCTTAAGCAGGCTCCAGGCTCAGAGTGGAGCCCAATGTGGAGCTCGATCCCATGACCCTGGAACCATGACCTGAGCTGAAATCAAGAGTCAGATGCTTAATTGACTGAGCCACCCAGGTGCCCCATAGAGTAGAAGATTTTTCTAAGCATAACTTAACACCCAGAGTTCATACAGAAGAAAAGTTGATAAATTCCATTTATATATAAAACACAAATGGCTGAATAGCCAAAAGGGGGAAAGTAATGGGAGCTAATGGAAGTAAAAGAAGCTAGAAAGAGATGGAGTAGGTTAGAAAGAGAATGAGTGAAAGAAATAAGAGAGAAAAGGAAGGGTTGAGAAAGAGAAGGAGAAAAGAAATAATGACAGGAAAGAAGGAAGGAGGGAAGGGGAAAGGAATAAGGAAAGAGAGAGGATGAGAGGGAAAGACATCAACTGCACAAAAGATAAGTTGAGAAAATTATTTATTTATAAGAAATACATGATTGATATTGTTAATTACCCAAATATAGAAGCTGTTGCTACCGTTAGACTATAAGCTCCATAAAATTTCGAATCACATTTGTATTGTACATCACTGTATCATCAATAGTTATCATGTATCACACCAGAGTTTGTAGACAAAAACATTTGTGGACAAAAAAAATTTTTTTAAATAAACAACTAAGTAGATTCAAAATAAATACAGATTTGAAGGGGCACATGCACCCTGATGTTTATAGCAGCATTATCAACAATAGCCAAACTGTGGAGGAGCCCAAATGTCTACTGACTGATAAAGGGATAAAGAAGATGTGGTATAGATATACAATGGAATATTACTCAGCTACCAAAAAGAATTAAATCTTGCCATTTACAAGGACGTGAATGGAGCTAGAATATATTATGCTAAGTGAAATAAGTCAGAGAGAGACAAATACCATATGATTTCACTCATATGTAGAATTTAAAAAAACAAAACATAAATACATGGGAAGGGGAAAAAGGGAAGCAAACCATAAGAGACTTCTAACTGTAGAGAACAAACTGAGGGTTGATGAAGGGAGGTGAGTGGGGGATGGGCTGGATTAAAGGAGGGCATTTGTGATGATGAGCACTGGGTGTGTTGTATGTAAGTGATGAATCACTAAATTGTACACTGAATCTAGTATTGCACTGTATGTTAACTTGAATTTAAGTAAATATGTGAAGAAAAAAAATCAATTTTTTTTTAATTTTTAATGTTTGTTTACTTTTGAGAGAGACAGAGCATGAGCAGGGGAGGGGCAGAGAGAGACAGAATCTGAAGCAGGCTCCATGCTCTGAGCTGTCAGCACAGAACCCAACTCGGGGCTGGATCCCATGAGCCTTGAGATCATGACTTGAGCTGAAGTCGGATGCTTAACCCATTGAGCCACCCTGGTGTCCCAAAATTCAAATAATTCTAAAGAAAAATAATTGATCAGGGAGAAAACCAGGCACTTCATAAAAGATAATAAAAGGAATTGATTAAAACTTGAAAATTTACTCAAAGCTGTTAATAATCGAACAGATAAAAATAACATGAGATTTTAGTTCATTTTTCACATGTAACATGGCTGAAGGTTAAGAGTTATAAATATAGAGATTTGAAAAATAGAAGCATTTTAGTTAGGAAAAAGATCAAAATGCTTATTACCACGTTAATTTTCCATTTCTTTAAAGTTCTGACATCTCAGACAAGAGCTATAGATACATAAAATAAAGCAAAATAAAAGAAGGGGACTAGAAATGAAGAAATAACAGCTATTGTCTACAAAGAGATGACTTTCCACTTATAAAAATTAAATTGAATAATAATTGGAACTAGTATAAAAATAAAAAATAATTGGAACTAGTAAAAAATGATCGCTGGCTATAAATGCAATGTTAAAAAATCAAATTAATTCCCATGAACCAAGAAAATAATAAATTTTTTAAATGATAGCATTTCAAAGAACAATAAAATTATGTTTCAAAAAATACCCTAACATAATGACTGCAAAATCTTTATATAGATAATTATATATAAACAACTAAAGAAAGCCTAAATCTAATAGAGGTACCCTATTCATTCAAGGAAAATGGCATTTGGACTTCATATAAATTGCGTTATGTATTGTATATCTTTTGGGTCTTACATTTTGCTCACCATTTCACATTTATATTTTAAGATTAATCAACACTTATCTATAGTTCATTTATTTTCATTGCTAAGTATACACAATGACTTATCCGTTCTTTTTCTGGTGGATATTTGGGCTTATTCCAGTTTTACATATGATAAACAGTACTGCTGTGACTATTCCTGTGCATGTAATGTGCTATAAATGAGGAGATGTTTTTGTAGGGAATATACCAAATAATGGTAATGTGGATCATAGAATATGCGTATTATTAAGTTTATTAGATAAAGCTGAACTGCCTTCAAAATGGTTTTTCAAACTATACATCCATCAGGAATTCGAGTCTTTTTCTTGCTCTATATCTTTGTCAAGATTTGGTATTGTTTTCAGACTGGCCACTCATTTACTGGGTACATAGTACTATCTCATTGAGGTTTTAATTTACTTCCTCTTCTTAATAATAAAGAGATTGAACACTTTTCATATATTTAATGACCATTCAAGTTTAATCTTTGTGTTTTTTTTTTCTGTTGTGTCATCAGTCTTTTTCTAATTTGTTTTGCAGAAATTCTTTTTTGTCTTTTGAACATTAGTACTAGTTGGTTACAAAGGCTGTGTTGGGGAGGGGAAAAAATTATCCCTCAAGATTCTTCTGGCTGGTCTAAGAATTAAATTGACATGAGACAGATTAACAGGAGAAAATTGGATTTAATTACATGCATATGGGGAATAAACAAACATAAACATGAGAGAGTCCAAAGACAGGTAAAATGAGGTATATATGTTATTCTAGACTATCTGGGGCTACAAAAGGAAGGAAGGCAATTCACAGAAAGAATGGAAAGAGTAAATGTTTGATAAATATTTGCTTGGCCATCCAGGCACAATGAGACATAGAAGACTTTGATCAAACAGGCCTTGCCATGTTCCTGTCCACCGTTACCTAGTTCATATTATACTATAGTTATTTATGGTGATAGCTTCCTTCCTGGAACGGGTTCTGTATCTAAATCCTTTTAGGCAGTGTAGCAGGGAGTCTACAGTTGTTAACTATTTTCTCCCACTTTTGATGTATCTTTTAAAAAGATCTCTTTAATCATTCTTAAATTTAATATAATTAAATTAGGAATAGTATCCTAAATGGCTAATACTTTTAGTGTCATTCCAGAAGATACTGCCCTCCTTCACGGCCATCAAATTATTCTCCTATGTTATCATAAATGGCTGGTGCTGTTGCCTTTCATATGTAGATCGATTCTTTTGTATAAAGTATGAGTTACTTTTTGCTATATGTGTTACCAATCATCTTGGCTTCTTTTGTTGCAAACACCATCCTTGAACTCTCCTTTGAAGTGGCACTTTGAAAGTGTGGGGGTGGGGATTTTAAGATTTAGAGGGGCCTTTTCTACTTTCATTTTTCCCGTGTGTAATTTGAATGAAGGAGTCAAGGATGGAAAGAAGTCTGGTTTCCTAAATCAACACATGAAGAATAGCACTGGCTGACTGGGAACGCCTACATTAATGTTTCCCTAACATATTCTTTAATAAAGTTAATAAAGTTGTCAATTCCCCTTCATCCAAGGAAATCTTAAAAAGTAAAAGTTAAGTCACAAATAGGGTAAAAATAGTTTGTCACTCAAAAGATATTTACTGAACATTTACTATATATCAAACACTTTTCTTGATATTCTAAATGTATCAGTGAATAGAAAAAAAGGTCCATTTTTGTGGAGCTTAAATTTCTTCTGTCTTCTCTCTTTCTCAAAAACTGACGGTAGTCTCCGATGTGTACACAGCACAGCAAATGCCTACAAATCAATAATTAAAAGACACAAGAATAGCAAACTGGGGAAGGTAGATATGTGGGCAATTCCAAAAGAGGAAAGCCAGATCATTTAATAGGCATATGAAAAGCATCTTAACTGTACTTATGCTTAAAGAAATGCATGTTAAAATCAAAATAAGATGTTCTTTTATGATAATCACATTGAGAAAAAATTTAATAAACCTGACAATACAAATCTTGGCAAGGTTGTGGAACATCCAGAACTCTCATACCTTGTTGATTTGGTTTTGAATAATATAATGGCATCAGAGAGCGATTTAACAGTATTTACTAAATGTAGTTATTCACATCCACCTTGACCCAGTAATAGAATGAAATACTCTCCTAAAAGGCCACAAGAAAATTTATAAGAATATTGTTTATAGTAGAAAAAGACAATAACTTTCTGATAAAAGAACATAAAAGTGCAGGATATGCATCCAACTGAATTCTGAGTAAAAGAAAAAGGAGCCAAGGTGTCTGACCTTGGCTCAGGTCACGATCTCACCGTTCGTGGGTTTGAGCCCTGCATTGGGCTCTTTGCTGGCAGCTCGGAACCTAGAGAGTGCTTTGGATTCTGTGTCTCCTTCCCTCTCTGCCCCTCCCCAGCTCATGCGCTCTCTCTCTCTCTCTCTCTCTCTCAAAAATAACATTAAAAAAAATTTAAAAAGGAAAAGAACAGGGAGCAAAATAGATCCGTGTAGGTAAGCACTGCTAAATCTCAAACACATAAATTTGAAGGAACAAAACAACTGGTGGATGTATGTATATGATTTTTCCAAATATGTAAATTTAAAAAGCATGTATAACCGTCTTAGCTATTATTTAGGAAATTTATACACGTAGAGTAAATGTAGAAAGACTTACATGTGAACAATAAGCTTAACATATAGGATACTGTTTTATTAGAAGTTAAGGTGGAGTATGAATTCAGAGAGGGCATGAGGTAGGTGCTTTAAGAAAGGTTATTTATTGTTTTATTCTCCATAGTTTTTTTAATGTAATTATAAAATATTTAATAATGAAGTAATTGAAAAGAAAGGAAAAGTAATTAAGTACTCAGTGTCCGAAAAGTTTAAGGTAGTGTCTTCAATGTGACCGCCTGTTGGGTGACTCAAACACAAAAATCCCAAGATTATCCTTAATTATGCTCTCTCCTTCCTCCTCCCTCCCAAACCCACTAAATATCAATACCTGCTGATTTTTTACTTATTTATTTAATGTTTGTTTATTTTTGATAGAGACAGAGTGTGAGTGGGGGAGGGGCAGAGAGCTTGAGAGAGCGAGATACAGAATCTGAAACAGGCTCCAGGCTTTGAGCTGTCAGCACAGAGCCCCACGTGGGGCTTGAACTCAGGAACAGCAGGATCTTGACCTGAACTGAAGTCAGACTCTCAACCAACTAAGCCGCCCAGGCGCCCCAATACCTGCAGATTTTACCTAAATAGTTTTGGTAGTCTCTTCCTTCTTCCCTTTCCTAATTGACTGACTAACCTCTGGTTAAGCTCAGATCCTCCTTCAGCTGGATGATAGTATTGACCGTACTAGTCTACTTGATTTTTGTTTCCTCTAAACTACCTTTAACTGGAGAATAACATAAATCCAATTGTGCTACCACACTCTGATGCGTTCTGTGGCTCCACATCTTACAGGATCTAGTCCAAACTCCTTAGCATAGCCTCTCTCTGATCTCTCCATACCTTGTCCCCAATCTGCTTTCAACCTTTACGTATTTATGCTACTTCATTATTAAGATACTATTATCATAGTATTACTGTACTACAATAATAACATCCACTTATTTTTCTCTTTGTCTAACATACTGTATCCCTTTTATCATACTGCTCATTGCCCAAATAACTCTTACCTCTCCTTCAAACCAAGATCAGGAATTCTCTCGTAAGGAAGGGTTTTTTTTGAATGGTTGACTTAAATATTTATCTTTGCTCCCACAGCAAAGATACCTTTTTTGATATCTTTTTCCTCATGTGTAACAGCTTATTTTAAAATAACCTGTTTCGAATTTATTGTATCTTTGTGCAAAGAAAGGGCCGTGTTTTGTTTTTCTGCGTAGCCTTCACATTTAGGCCTGGAGTCAGGAAATAGTTTTTCTATGTAGGTTTTCCAAAGCATTCTCAACTCTGCTGTTGTAACAAGAAAACAACCATAATATATAAACAAATGAGTGTGGTGGTATTCCAATAAAACACTATTTAGAGAAACAGACTATGAATCATACTTCGCCTGTGGGTCATAGTTTGCAGACCCTTTATTTTGGCAAATGTCTAGCAAAAAGTAGGTGGTAAATGAGGGCAGGTAATATCCAACCCTTTGTAACACACGGCCAACGACTCTGTCTAAGCTCTTGGAGCTCCTTACTTTTGCAGAAGTGGGATTCAAACTAGTCTTACTTGGGAAGTTACCTGCCTCAGGTTCCTCCCACATCTTTTCTCTCCATCAGCGTGACACGTCCAGGCTCTGGTTCTAACAAAGGGTTGGTGACAAAGCAACATGAACATGGCCTGTGAGAAGCTGGCTTTCTCCTGAAGCCAGACCTATTTCCTTTCTCCACCTTTGTACTTACTTGACCCACATATATCCCACTTGCTTCTACGTACAATTTAGGGCCCCCAGAGTTGTGATTTTGGACCTGTTCTAAATGAACACAGCTGCCAAGACTTCACAATGTACATTCAGCATGTTGTGGAACTCTGCTCAGAAGAGGGGAGCATGGGGGCTCTGGGTTAATTTGGCCATGTGTTGCAAATGTGATGCTTGCAGAAAGGAGAATCTCCCACATTTTGACGTCCTTTTATTTCGAGTTCTTCCTGACTTGGCCCCTTGTCCTGTCTCTCTCCCCAAGCACGTATTTGTTTGTCCTTCTCATTGCATTAGGAAATGCAGTGGCATTTCAGAAGTCTTGAAACATCGCAGACCCCATCTTAATAACACCCCTGGGAAACGGCCGCCGATGAGCTCAGGTGTCTCTTTTAAACACAGCAGTCTGTTTCAGTTAAAACAAGAGGGTTTGCCATCTTAGAAGCCTGTCTCCATGGCACCTGCCAAGATGAATGAATCAAAATTTGGCAGCTCCTAGGTTTAAAGTCCCCCAAAGCCAAATTTCTACAAGGGAGACAGTGGGAAGTGGGAACTTCGGTAATTTATCTCTACTGCTTTACTGAACAACCCTGAGAAAAAGTTGCTTTTCGTTTGTTTTTGTTTTTGCTTTGCTTTTGCTTTTTAAGAGAACGGGAGAAACATTTTCTGTTTCCCTGAGTGGTTCTCACACCCTCCTTTCTAACTTGTAGTCTGCTTTTTTTTTTTTAATGCTACTTTACTTGAGCAATTTCATAAAATTGTGTGATCAAGTATTCAATTAATATCAACTTTTTGCAGCTAAGAACGATTCAGGAGTTTTAACTGAATATGTGAATTTTCACAAATTTTAGGTGTCGCTCAAAGTGCCTCCCTCATTAAAAATGGGAGGTTTATTTTATTCAACAGGTTATACTTGAAGCCATTTTCTTAAGTCTTTATTCAGAGAAGCCTCAGCCCTCCATTGAAGACTGTCAAGTGATTAAGTCAGACCCATCCAGATTATCCAGGACAATCTCTCTGTGAAAATTAATAAATGGAAACCTCACTGAAAATGGGGTGAGGAATTTGTGAGGGGGAGTCTCATGCAGGTACCTCCACCTATTCTGTTTACTTTACATTCCTTGGCAGAGAGAGGCTTACTTTACTACCTTAGCAGCAGGAAGAAAAAATTTTTCCTTACCTAACAATAGCCCAGCCAATAAGACGCTGCCATCTACCAGCCAATGAGAAACTCCCAGTTTCCTCCAATGGAGGGCATCTAAGTTCCTAGACTTCTGTTCAAAATAACTCCTCCCATCATCCCCTCACCACGTGACGCCCCCGAATATTTTTCCTCTGTAAAAGGACTCTCCTCTCTTTTGTTCTCGGAACTTGCATAAGGTTTGCCGTAGTTTGCATGTCCCAAATTGCAATTCCTCTCCTTTTGCCAAATAACTCTTTACACTGATAAAATAACTGGCTATTTTTATTTTTAAGGTTGACATCCCTTACTTACAGTTAAGTGATTAAGGGCTTCAATTACATTTTTAAAAATCTCTTCTCAGCAGCACCTATATTTGTGTTGATCGAATTACTGGGGACTAGCTCAACGAAGCTGACACATCCAAAGAACTGTCACGACTGTAATCCTCGGTTACTATTTTCAGTCTCCTAGTTCTTTATTTTTTCTTCCTTCTCTCTATTCTTTTCTCTCTTCCTTTATTCTTCCTACAGAGCCATTACTTGCAATCCAAGTTTCTGATTCTCCTCCTCTCTGGAAACATGGTGGGTTTCCATTTCCTGGCCCTCTAATAGTTTCGCTGGATCCTGTGTCTAGTTCTGTACATGGTATATGAAGGTGCCACTGCCGAGAAATCACGTAGCACAGTGATGGACACAAAACTATGGCTTGTGTAGATATAATTAGGATAGGAAGATAAGCTACAAACCCACAAACTATTGACCAGTAAGTCCCATTAGTTCGTTATAAGCTCCAGGATATAGAGTTTGGAGAGAGGAGATACTCCAGTGAGTCCAAAGTAGGTGCAGGTGAGCTGGGCAATGGAGGATAACAGCTCAAACAGGGTGGCGGCGGGGTGAGCGGGGCATTGTGAAGCATACCTGGTTTCAATTCCTTTGATTTTTTTCCCCCATTTTTAAGTGTGTTCATTTCTTCACATTTTTTTTGAGCGTACTTTGTTCTAGATCTTGTACTAAGATCCTTGCCCTCATAGAGATTGTGAAATAAAAGTCTAATTGTGTAATTATATATTGTGATAAGTATTAAGTAACAGGTTTCTGGGAGAGTGAAAAACTTTTCCAACCTATTTTATTCATTTTGAAGTTTGTTCATTTTGAGAGAGGTAGGGGAGCAGACAGAGAGAGAATCCTAAGCAGGGCTCGAACTCATGAACCATGAGTTCATGACCTGAGTCGAAACCAAGAGTCAGACACTTAACTGACTGAGCCATCCAGGGGCCCGCAACCTATTTTAGATGAGAAATTCAGGCCTTCTGAAGCAAGGGCATGAACCACACCCGAGTAAGGAGAAGTGTACGAAGAGGCAAGGGGAGAGCACGGACAGAGGCCATAAGGTGGGAAAATCTCCGATATGTGGAAAGCCAGTGCAATTAAGACATAGGAAGAAAGGTAAAGACTGGTATGAGAGAGTGGGAGACGTAAGTTACTGCCAGATTTATTTAGAATTATGTAGGCCACAAAGCCAAGGTAAAGACATTTATTTTTAAATGCTAAAGGAATCTGTATGACCTACTGTAGGTGATTCTGTCTCTGAACTTCAGTTTCCACATATTTAAAATAAAAATACTTCCCCCAAATCAATATCATAATTAAATAAAGCAAAGCATGTAAAAATGTAAAGATCTTAGACTAGTTCTGGGCCATTCAAACAAAACAAAACACCAGTGTCTCATCATTTTCCTTAGTGAACACAATTTAGATATGTATATGTATATATGTGTGTGTGTGTATGCCTCTACATATATATATATATATATATATATATATATATGTATATATATATATACACACACATATATACACACACATACATACATACATATATGCATATATACACATATACATATTTCTAAGGTTAAAGAGAAAGCTGACCAAGTTTATGTGCAAAATCTTAGGACTTATTTAAAATTTTGACTGCTTGCCATTCACTTTGGTAGGTAATATCTCAGGCTATAACCAATTTATGAGAGAAAAATTTTTTTTGATGTTTGTTTATTTTTGAGAGAGAGAGTGCAAGCCAGGGAGGGGCAGAGAGAGGGAGACACAGAATCTGAAGCAGGCTCCAGGCTCCGATCATGACTTGAACTGAAGTCAGACACTTAATTGACTGAGCCACCCAGGTGTCCCATGAGAGAAAATGTTTTAGAAATACTTCAGCACTGAAGTATTACTGTATTTTAACTACTCTTTTTTCAGTCTCATGGTACCACATGTATGTGGTTGAACAAACAACCTGAGTATTCCATATCCTTTATCTCAGCTGACATTCAGTGATTTATAAGATCCAGCGATGCCTGGGTGGCTCAGTCAGTTAAGTGTGCAACTTTAGCTCAGGTCATGATCTCATGGTCTGTGGGTTCAAGCCCCGCGTCGGGCTGTGTGCTGACAGCTCAGAGCCTGGAGCCTGCTTTGGATTCTGTGTCTCCCTCTCTCTTTGCCCCTCCCCCACTCACATTCTGTCTCTGTCTCTCAAAAATGAACAAACGTTAAAAAATATTAAAAATAAGATCCAATAGGCTCCATGTTATTGTTTGTAGAGCAAGTTACCTAAATTTTATGGGTGACCGAAGTTCGTTGATCAAAGGTGGAAAAATATGAAAGGGGGGTGTAGCATGAAAGCTGTAATCTAAATTACCTTGGGCAACAAATAGGAAACAAAAAGGGCGAACAAGGAAAGCACTATGTAAATACATGGCCGTTTCTAATCTGTAAAGATGTTGTGGTTTGCAGAAAAAATATTAGAGAAGAGAAGCAGACGTACTTGCAAATTGTGTTTCTCAGGGTTCATTTCTTATTGTATTTTACCACTATATCTCCATAGGATACATTTATTATTTTTCAATAAGACTTTGCTGCAAATCCACTGTGGAATTTGGCAGCTGACATTTAAACTCTCTCAGCACTAGTTTCATTATATGTAAAATGAGAAAGTTGGATGAAATGATCTCTAATGTCATAAAAAATTAGGTCTCTCATTTCCTTAGTTCCCAGAGAGATATGTTATGCTGCAGTTTAATTTGTGAAATAATTTGACAGCCAATTTTCTTTGATGATATCTTATTGTTGGGGGAGTTAAAATAAAGATGGTAATTTCAAGTCATGGCTGCAAAAGCCAAAATCGTCCCTGATAAAATGCAGTGATTTCTCCCATCGTTCTGTTCTTTCTCCTCCTCGTTTTTCTTCTTCTTCCTCTTTGTCCTTCATTGCATCATTCCACAGTTCTAGTAAAAAATGTTAGACTGCACAGACAAAACTGTAGCATTAAACCATTTCCTTGGAAAATGTATCTTCTAAAACCATCAGCAGGACGCGCTTTACTGTCTTTAATTTACACAGGCAGCTCGAGATCTGGCTTTACTGAGACGCAAGAAATGTCTGACTGGTTTACCAAGAAATGAGTTCCATCAATTCCACCTTACTCACTGTTTACAGCTCAGCTCAAATATAAATTCCTACTAAAAGCCTGAGTTTTCTAAAGATTACGATGGTTTTACATCACAGCAACACAAAAACACAAATAAGTGTTACTTGCGCATTATGCTTAAAGGAACCTTCCACCAGCCCATCAGAGAAATATTTGCACAGATGGTTTCCAGAATCCTCCTCCACCCCCCCTCCTTTTTTCATCTTTTGTTGTTTATTCTTTTTCATTTATCTTTGTAACATGCCGACATACCCATAACACCGTCACCAAAATCAAAGGAATAGACACATCTAGTACCTCCCAAAGTTTCCTCGTAACTTATGACTTCTTGTTTGTGTGGTAAGAACACGTACCATCAAATCTACTCCGTCAACACATTTTGAGGTGCGTGATACAGCATTGTTAATTACAGGTGCTATGTTATACAGCAGGTCTCTAGAACGTATTCATCTTGTATGACTGAAACTATCCCCATTGAACAACAACTGCCCATTTCCTGCCGGCTCCTGGCAACCACTCTTGGGTTCTCCTTCTTATTTCCAAATCCAAGGTGTATGCTGAAACAAAATGGCCTCCTTTTTCCCAGGATCCACGTCTGTTAGAAAGTAATGGTATTTCACAATGATTTGTTTCAACTGTACTATGTTCCTAGTCCTCTCCTTTAAAACAGGGACACCAGCACTTAAATGCTTGTGCTCAGCATAAATCAGATGCAGTCATGTTGGTATAAAACACGGAGGAGAGTGGCTGGATGTAACCCCGAAGCACTAAAACGAACCTTATGACCGAGCCACCTTGGAAATTGTTCTCTTCAAATAGATTTCAGAAAACTAAGTGATAGCCCTCGGGTCTTAAACATAATTTCCAGGAGCTTTTAGCCCCCAAATCAAATGAGTAGTTATTTCTGAGCCTTGCTCCATGATATTTTTTCTTCAGCTGCAAAGACTTCTGTTGTCCAGGATCTCCTGCATACGTACTGATGGACAGTTAGTGTTTCACACTTTCCCGTAGCTTGGACTTTTGGGAACATCTTGCCTTAAAGGCGCTATACAAATATAGGATCCAAATCCACATTCTTCTCCTCTGCCTGTTAAAGTCTACAGAGTCTGTGGTCGCATCGGGTTACCTGCCCTCCAGGGAGGGTAAATAACAATCCGGATGTGCCCATATTCATGCAGAACGTGTATCTTCTAGTCGGGCTAATTCATGCTCAGTGTAGCCGAAAGGATCCCAGCTTCTAGACAGCTTCCTTCTCTCTGAGGCCCTCAGGCTGAGAAGCCAGCCTAACATTTTGTTTTCTTTGTCTACGCAAAATGAAAGCTTGCTAACTTAGATCAGACTGTGACAACTCTATTTCTGAAAGAATCTATTCATTACTCACTGAGCCAGTGTTAATGTGGGAATTTCCCAGGAGGTAGAGCAAAAAGAAGGACTGATTCTCTTCTTTTCCTATACAGCCTGGGATCTGGCACTTCCTAGATATGTGATTGTGGTGAAGTCACTGAACTTTCGGGGGCCCCAACGTCCTCCTCCTTCTTTTTAAATAAGAGCAAAATCATCCACTGAACAAAGGTTGAAAACATGCTTTGTTATGCATTAAAAGTATAGAAATGAAGAGTTTTGCCTACTAGAATTTCTAAAATAACGACAACATGTTTCTATAGATTAAAACAGTAGAATTGAGGAAATCAGGGTGTTTGAGAAAGAATTAAGCTCTGGACTCTGAATTTTTTTAAAAAAATCATCAATATTAAAATGTATGCTTCTGCTCAACTTAGTCACACAATATGTATTACATTCATTACTTGATTCCTATTTTAATTCTCTCTTCCCCAAACCCATCCTCATTATTTTCTTTATAAATGCATGAATTACCATAACAATTAGATGCTATTTTTGCTTACCAAATGGACAAAGATTTTAGCAAGCCAAGATGTCCAATGTGTTCAAACAAAACAAAACAAAAAACCCAAATACTTGGAAGCATGGCTGTTAGCGTGAAAACTGATATAATCTGTCAGCAAACAAATTTGGCCATACGGATTAATATTCATATAAAGTTCATAGTCTGATAGAGAATTCCACTTCTAGGGCACTGTTCAAAGGCCAGAGTTGAAGATAGTTTTAAAAGACTTAGCTACTAGGGGAGTGATGATAGCGTTGTTTAGAATATAATAGGATTAAGAGAGATGCTCTCAAAATGTTGAGAAATTTACCATTGGTTAAGTAATGCAGCCAAATGATGGCTGTGACAAATATTTATGAAGGAGAAAATAGCAAGTGAACTAGAAACTTCTCAGGCCATCAAAGGTAAATCTAGGAATTATGAAAAGTGATTCCAGTTAAAACTAGAAAGACTTCTGAATTCACCTTGAGTAGCGTGGGTCAGGGTCGGGGGAGGGATAGTGAAAATGTTTTCTTGGGTCAGAGTCATTACTTTGCCAAAAAAAAAAAAAAAAGGATTAGATTGCATTAAGTAGATGTAATGAATTATATCATGTTAGTTAGATAGGTACGTTTCACAAGGCAATGAATCCTAATGGTTATAAGGTGTAGGGTTTCAGAAACCTTAGGAAAATGTGAAACACTCGCCTGAATGGAAATTCCCCACTGACTCTCCCCAAGTAGATAAAGACCCTGGACATACCATTACCTCATTCCACCCTAAAACCAGCAAGAATTAGGTAGAAGGTACTGACGGTCAGAGAATTTCAATTGTTCTTGAGATTGAACACCTGAAAAATGGGCAGTAAGTAGGGCATTATTTTTCTGGAAGAAGATGTAGCACAAAGATTCCAAATGGGAAAGAAAATACTAGTAAAAGACCATAGGGCATGAGAAGTGAAGGGAGAGAGTTAGAGATCAAGAGAGCACCCCTATGGACCTTCTCTAAGGATTTAAGCAATGAGCCTTTTTACTTGGTGAGATATAATAAGATCCTTTGGGTGAGAGGCTTAATTTCTTATTTGCTTCCCCTAACCTCCTGGTATTAACTGTACCCTCAATAAAAGATTACTTAGGCCATCATCAGAATCCTATAAGTATATTTGATTCAAGGAAGGAGAAGGAAACAGTATTCAAAACTGATAGATGGTATCCAGCACCTTCTCCATAATGCCGTGATGGAAATCAGTAACAGTCCACTTGTCAACCAAAATATTTATGAGTGGTATTTCTCATTGATAATACAGGTGATTTTATTATTTCTGGTTCTGATTTCCTTATTATGTTTTTACCTACATTTTCTCTAATTATCATGTATAATCTTGTAATAAGGAAAAAATACCTACATTGATGACCAATTTTACTTTAGGGTAATGTTCTCAGTCAAGGTCATGAGATATAAAGACAATGTAGTTGAGAAGTCACTGTACTGAGTGATAAAATTAAGAGTGAGGCAGGGAACATGGAAAGAACAGTGGTGCCCTCCGGGACACCAACAACATTGGTAGTGACAGGAATTTTTTTTTTTAAGTTTATTTATTTATTTTGAGAAAGAGCATGCACACCTGAGTGGGGGTGAGGGGTGGAAGAGAGAGAGGGGGAGAGAGAATCCCAAGCAGGCTCTGTGCTCTCAGCACAGAGCCCAACATGGGGCTCAATCTCACAAACCAGAAGACCATGACCTGAGCCAAAATCAGGAGTCCGATGCTTAACTGACAGAGCCACCCCGGCTCTGGTAGTGACAGCATTTTTAAAATGGTTATATCAATAAGATGTATGTGTGAGCTAGGATTTTAGGATGCCCATATTCCTCAAATTTACAAAGTTTGTTTTTTTTTTTTTTTTTTTTTTTTTTTACAAAATCTGTAATTTTCTGAGGAACTGGTTGATTCACCTAGGACCTCCCAGGGTAAGGTTCTCACTTTATTTACTCCAAGCGTCTGGCTTCCGTTTGGACTAATGTCGCCTTCTCCACTCCAGCCTGGGGTGTGCAGGGGCAGGGTGACAGAGGGGAGGGGAGGTTACTTGGGAGTGTTCAATTCCAGGCCCTGTCGCAATCTTTTCCTCTGTTTTATCCTAACATAAGAAGCCTTCCCTGGCGCAGACATTAATGTTTAGATGGACTCTGCTTTTTTCTCAGGATTTGAATTGTAGGAGGTGGAGTGAGGTGGGCTGCTGGTGTGAGGAAAAGAGAAAATTCTGGAGTTAGTTTCCCCATTCCTTAGGAAGGTGGTACAAGAATGTGGCCGTGTATGTAAATCGCCCATCCTACTGGATTACTCATATATAAGACAACATAGCACAGACCGGTATAGCTGATTTTCCAATATTATTTTTGGAAGCGCCCTTTAAAGTTTGAGTTTTGGATATTTGATTTTTAAAATAACTTTCAAGTTCACCATAAGTGTCTTATTTATTTCCTACCATGTGAATATATTTATATATTTATATATATATATATATATATATAAAAAAACTTCTGGCAAGATTGTTTTAAGGAAGAAATAAAAGCATCTTTGTTAGGTGCTATAAAGAAGTTCACAGTTGTACTTCACTGCAGTTCTTAATATTTGTTCCTGGGGAACTTTCTCTTGATTCCCCAGATGGGACTGAAGTTTGCTCTTTAGAAAGGACCCTGTTTTTTAACATTCTTCCATTACAGTCACCATGTGATCGTGGACACGGCTGACATCAAAGAGGAGGAATTCTCCACAATCCTCCAAGGAACTCGACATAGTCAGGAAGGCATTTCGAGGCACAAACTGCACACACATTGGCGTTCACGTTTTTTGATTTATTCGTCAAGGTGGCAAGGTGGAATCATGAACAAAGAATGCTAGAAGAAAACTAGGATATTAGAAGACTCATTGCCTCGTGAGCTCTGTTGTGATTTTCCTGAAATATCTTCCTGCTAACAACGATTTGTACTGGAAGAGCAGGTGCTTCTGAAGAACTCTACATGTTTGAATGCCCAGTTTATCAGACACCTGAGGGATCAAGAATTTTGACAACCCATGGCTTACCCTCAAACTTTCTGACATCAGTGTTTTTATCCACAAAGAGATCTCCTAGTCACTGGCTCACAATGTGTGTTGTCTTGCTGTGTGAGAAGGAGAAATAAACGTGTGTGCCGAACCATCTTAAAAACAGATTAGAAGCTCTTCGAGAACAGGGATATTTTTCTGTTTGATCCTGGCACATAACAGACACACAGTTACATGTACATTAATGTACATTTAACGAGTAGATAAAAAATACAATGGAATGCAACGTGGTAAATACAATATAATAGGTGTAAGTGGAAGGTGCTCCAGGAACCCAAGGGAAGAATAACTAACCTAGCATGTGAGAGTCAGTGAACACATGCATCTCTTTTTGGGGTCTGTTTTAGTCTAGGACTCAGTCACCTTGTGATTACAAAGAAAGTCCCCTCCTTTCCCAAAGGACTCACAGGAAGAAATGTGGCAGATTGTAGAATTAGTAAAGCATTCAGAGTAGACATGATCCTCCTGTCACACTGGGCTATTTTCAGTATCCAGGGAGTAGCATGAGCTCACCTAGTTGGAAAAAGCTGCCTCACCGATAAGAGAAGTGCTGTGATTCCAGATAAGCATGGGGGGGGAAATCCATGAATGGAGGGAAAGAGTAATACAGAAACTAAAAGGCAAATGGAAAGTAGGAAAGAAGACAGGCAGCAAAGGGCATATGTTTTGTTGTTAGATTGAAAATTTTGAAACACACACACACACACCCCAAGGTCAATAAGAAGAAAATTCTCTTGAACACTTCAGTCTAACAGACCTATGAAATTGAATTTTCCTAGTGGACATGTGTCAGGGAATCTTACTTTAGGAATTCGTGGCTAGAAAAAGATTCCCCTGGATAGGGCATGATACTTAGGAAAAAAGTTCCCGTTATGCTAGTGACTGGCTTTGAAAGATTAAAGTCACTAAGACTAAACCCCAGCCCTCCAGATTATGAGAGAAAAAAATGAGGTAGCAGATTTAATGTTTTATTTTTAAAAACATTATAAAAGCTCTGTTATTATTGCTTTCCAGACTGGGTGCCATAAAAGGAAGCATAATATAGAGTAGATATAAGTGGGCACAATATTATTTTTGATATGGCACTTATAAGATGCTGCCTCCAAAAAATAAGTCCAAATATTAGGGACTCAAGCCAGAATTAGAGTACAGAGACACATGTATCCAGCAGAATTAGTGAATAACAAGAGACTGTTGCTTGGGAAACCATTAACAGATGGAAATATAAGATATGGGTCAAATTCCCATCACTTTGTGAGCAGGGATTGTACAAACGCCTGCATATATGTTTGATTATAGCATATTTAGCCAAGAAGCGTTATCATTGTAGTAATATTTGCTGAAATAACCAAACTCCCAAATCAGCAGAAAATTTTTTTTTCTTATGCACTTCATTTTAGGAGGAAAACATGTGTATGTATAGTATAAAATAGACTGTCAGGAAATTATTTAATGATAATGAAATTTGCCTAATAAAATCAGATACCTTTCATCTGAAGCCAGAGTCCTGGGCTGATCAGAAGGTTACTGATCAGAAAATTGAGCCATGACCACCTCAAGATCCTAACGGAGGAATGGCTGAAATTATCCAGTTTTCTCTAAAACTTAAAAAAAAGTCAAGAGCTAAAACAAAAAGCAGATTCAGGCAAACATTGAATTCAGATTTTAAGTTTATCAATAAGTTCCCATACTCTTAATTATTTAAAATATTTATTATGTGCATAAGTTGACTTTTTACCATAGTGTTATATTAGTTTCAGCTGTACAACATATAGTGATTCAACAATTCTATACTCTATGCCCATCACAATAAGTACACTCTTTAATCCCCATCACCTATATTGCCCACCTCCCCACTAGTAACCACCAGCCTATTCTCTACTGAAAAGTCAATTTGTATAAATTGATTTTTAAATCTTTTTTATCTTAAATAATTTTTCCTAACTATGTTTTTATTTCTTAGGCTTTGGAAATGTGATAAAGATGATTGTAGTGAAGAGGGATTTATTAATAATAAATAAATTTTGTTACAAAAGGCCTAGTTAAGTAGGTGACTTTACTGACAATAGAACTGAATTTGAAAATAAATCCTACTGAAATATAATTCTACAGTGCATTTTAATTTAGGAGATAAGGATAGCATGATATTATAAATTTGCCTATTAAGGCAAAAAAAAAATCACACAATTTTAGAGATGAAAATCTCCTAAGAAATGATCTAGACTGAAAGTGAGAAAAACTGAACATCATGTAGGACAAAAATGAGAAATTCAATCACATACAAGACAAGTTAAAAATCAGGAAGTTTATCAGAGGTTTTATTGCCCCAAAACACTATTGTTTCAAGATGACTGACACTCTGATGCATTTAGAATACCAGTCATCCAAGAGAATCTGCCAGTACCCATGACTGAGAGTCCTTTGAAGTCTATACTGGACATCACGTCCAAGATAGTTCCTTCATTCACATGTGGCACCTCATTTGGAATGAGCTGGAGCCTAGTCACTCATCTTTCTCTTCAGATGGCTTCTGCATGTGGCTGAGTTGGGTTTCTTCAGAACATGGCAGTCTCAAAGTGGTTAGAATTCTGACGTGGTAGTTGTCCCCAGAGCATGCGTTCCAAGAGATCTGGCTTATGTTGCAAGGCATCATAGGACCTGGTCCCAGAAATCATACCTTGTCAATTCCACTCCATTCCATTTCTCAACAGAGAATCAAAGGGCCAGTCTAGATTCAAGGGGAGGACACTACATAGGGATACAAATACAGCAGGGTTCATTGGAGACCATCTTCAGAGACCAGCTACCACACTGCTCCTTGTACTTCATTAAACTGCTTTTTATAGTTCACTGGAACACCTTTCCTTTCATTTCACTTATCATACTGTTTTCAATTTAATTCAGAGAATTTTCAAAAGACTGTGTGGCTACCGTGCCTCATGTTAGAGATACTTAAATGTTCTTGGTTTCCTTTTTCTATTGACGGTCACCTTTCTATTAATTAATTAATACATTTATTAATACAACAAAATCTTTATGGGTACCTGTTATTCTGGGTTGGGTTTACAGAGATGAATATATGAAGATCTCTGCTCCCAGAGTGTGCCCAGTGTAATGCAGAGGATCAACATGTTAATAAGTAATTACAGTTGTTGTAAGATAAAAACAATTTTTATTGACCGTACATCAGTGGTATGTGAGAAGCAATTTGAAGAAAGGGATAAGGTTTCTGGGTGGTTGAATGGAGAACGTGAAAGCTAGGCTTTGGGAGCTTGGGTTTTGGAAAAGGGTAAATTGAGGGTCAGCAAAATGTTGAGGGACTATTAACGTGATCTTGCCCTGGTAATCCTGAAATATGCGGTAAAGTTGCTGAACTAGTAAAAAGACATGTCTGATTTCCAGTGAATGGAGGTGAAGGGGTCAAGTCTGTCTATCACTGACTTGGGACTCAGGCAAGACAGAAAGCAAGGGTGCAAGAACACGGAAGCTGAAAGAAGCGTGAGGAACTGTGGAATTCATGAGAAGACTCTTCAGCTGCCATGGAATCTGAAGCTGACGTTTGGGCGATTTTTATCAGATCTTCAAGCATTACTGGGGCTCTCAGCCAATGACTGCAGTACAAAATGGTGGAGGATAGTCAAAGTATGAGGGCACAAAGGAGAGTGCCTGAGGCTATTTGTCACCTCACCCCAGGGGCACACCTTGACAGTCCAGAAAACAGTTCTAGTTTGTAAGTAAAAACTGCTCTGTCTTGCCATTAAACCAGGCAAACAAAGTTTCTCCCAAGTATGCCTATCCAAGTGCTCCTGGGGCCACGAGTAGTGGATGTATCTAAGATCAGGTGGTGTAAGAAGGAGTATTTGAAGAGGATAGGAAGAAATAGAAGAAAGAGCCGGAGAGAACTGCTGAGGAGAACTTGAAAAGAATCTCTCTCACCCCACAAAAAGTGTTACAAATGCAGGATACACTGATATACCCAATTCTTCTAGTTTGAGGTTCTTGACTAACACATTTCAAGAAGATTCCAGGTAGAATGGGTAAGCATTATATTGGCAATGTGACGTTATTCTTCCAACACCACCCCCGACCCCTGAGTCAATGAATTTACGTTTCTAGAATGAGAACTCCAGGAAGGCCATCATTATGCCATGTTTCTCACTTAAAAAAAAATTTATTTGGTGTGTGTGGGGGGAGAGGGGAGGATGCACAGGCACAGAAAGTCTACTTAGCTTTTGGAGTTTGGGTTTGTACAAGGACACCCTTTTCTTTTGGTTTGTTTTGGTTTGGTTTTCCTACTTTGTTCCTAATCCTTAGTATCATTTCATTCTAAGAGATAACTACTCAAATGTTTTCTATGTATACATGTGTGCATATATTATGTACATATAATGTATGTGTATTATACACCTGGATAATAATTTTTGGTATTATATATATATATATATATATATATATATAACTTTTAATATACATGAATATGATTGTGGTATACATCTCTCACTTGTTTTTCGGTCAGCATTATAGTTTTTAGACTTATCACTCTATGTATAGCTCGTATCTCCCGCCACTGCATATTTGCCTACTAATACAATTCTAGTTTGCCCATAAGTCTACACAGCTAATGCCATGGTGAACATGTGTGTCCATTTCCCTTTAAAGACTTGTGTCTTTGAGTCAGAAGGATTATCACTGGGCTTCAGTGCTTATATTGATTTACACTAACTTTGGCCACATTGTTTACCAATTTTATTGCCAAAATTTATACTGCCACCGACAGTGCGAGAGAGGACTTGTCTTCCCAAGTTCCTGGAAAATATTAAGCATTGAAATTTTTGCCCTTTGGCAAAATTTTATTTTTGTGGAAAATAATTATTTTTATAATTGTGGAAAAATTATATTTTACTCTCATTTTTTTTTTCACTGCGGCCTCCCTGCCTCCCAGCACAATGCCTAGAATTTAGTGGAGGCCCATAAATGTATTTGAAAGGACACATGTGATTGAGAGGTAAAACACTTCAATCTGAAATATATTAGATTAGAATTTGTACTTGATTAGAATTTAGTACGGGGAAAGGATGCCAATACTCTGGGAAAGTTAGCCTTTCCAAGCCAACTCTTTGGAGTACTCTGGCAAAAAGTTCAAATTTCACAGAGGTCCATTGCCATTTGGACCCACTATTTTATATGCTGTTGATTTCTTAACATTTCTGCTAGGGATTTATTTTCAGTACACGAAAGAGCTATGATTTAGTATCAAATATGGGTTTGTAGTAGACGTGCTTTTCTTGGTTGTCTTCCTAATCCATGCCCCACTTTTCTGAGAAGTAATGTGTGTACTCACAGAAGCCCAGCCATCCAGAAGGCCTGCTGTGTACAGTAATTGGTGTTGCCCCTCTGGCTCTTACTGACCGGACAAGGTGTGGATGCATAATCTAAGCAAAGTCTCTCAGTAATGGCCAAAAGTCTATAGTCAGACTTCAGACTTTGGGCACGAAGGAGTACTCACTGGCAAGAGGCCAGCCCCAGAAGCCCCCGTTCTCTCAGTAGCTGACACAGATGAACACAGGGGAAAGAGTGCCTGAGTCTATCTCAGCAGCATCTGGTTCTCATGGGGAACTCTCTTCCTCTTCTTCCGGGTAGGAGACAGAAACCACTTCTGAGCATGTGCAGCAGTATCAGCATGGCAAGAGCAGTATCTGCTGCATAGACTTGTCCCAGAGAGTAAACGTAGTGTTTTTTCTTCTTCTGAGACTACCTTAGTGTAGCTGTGTTCCTAACAATTGCTACTTAATAGAGCCTAAATTTCACACTCCTCTTCATGGTGAATATTAAAAAGTCACACCTGCAGTACCTAATAGAGTATGCTGATCAGCTTCTACTATCGTAGCCGGTAGTTAGAGGATTATCTACAAGGAGAGCCACTAATGGTTGTGTATAAGCTTGGGAGAGCTGGGTTGAAAGGATTTGAGTTCACAGTTTCCTCAAAACAAATGAAATTAATTAGATTTTGCCCTAGGAGTATAGAATCGAGACATACTAGTTTTAATTAGCGTCATCAGCATTGTGACTTTGGGGGAAGACTTATGAATTAAGGAGATGTAGGATGTCAGTGTCAAGTTCGGCAAGGGACATGCAAAAGAGAAAACTGGATTTATAGAAAGGGAGCCAAATATAAAGAGAAGTTATCAGTGGGGAGGAAACAAAAGAAGGACACAGCCGCTGACTGAGAGTGTGCATCTTCATACACACAGAAGCAGACACACAAACATAAACATAGGCAACACTTTTTTTTACTACTAACCCCTTTTGAATGAATTTTATCATTGCAAAAATATATAATTAAGAGCTCTGACAATCAAGTGTATAAATTAATTGTTCAGTTGGTTTAATATAAAACATACAAAATAGAGGATACAGTGACAAGAGTTATGGCCATTCCTTCTGGGACATGTTGACCCGCCGTGTGTAAATATACATGTATGTGTACACATAGGCTGCCATTGTACAATCAACTGTGAGAAATATGGGTTGGTATATTTTTAGAAGTTTTTTAAAAATTTTTTTCATGTTTTATTTATTTTTGAGAGACAGAGCATGAGCAGGGGAGGGGCAGAGAGAGAGGGAGACACAGAATCCAAAACGGGCTCCAGGCTCTGAGCTGTCAGCACAGAGACTGACGCAGGCCTGACCTCACAGACTGCGAGATCATGACCTGAGCCAAAGTCGGACGCCCAACTGACTGAGCCACCCAGGTGCCCCTAGAAGGTTTTTTTAAATACAGTTTTGGAATGGTGCCCAGGTGGCTCCATTGGTTAAATGTCAACTCTTGGTTTTGGCTCAGGTCATGATCTCAGGGTTTGTGAGTTCAAGCCCCATGTCAGGCTTGCTCTATCAGTTGCGGATTCTCTCTCCCTCTCTCTCTGTACCTCCTTCGCTCACATATTCTCTCTTTCTCTCTCTCTCTCAAATAAAATTGAAAAAGTTTAAGGAAGACAATTTTGTTTCTAATAAATGTAGTTTCTTTGACTTCCATTTGAGGTTTTCTTAAATTTGGTTCTTTGTAATGTCGTATGTAATTGATATGACAGAGGATAACGGCATCTCTCTTACATGCCATATTGATTCCAAAAAGATGTTCGGTAAAAACCAGGAAGGGAGGATTAATTAGTGGTGGATTTCTTGAGAAAGGTAAACAAACCTATTTAAAAAGTGACAAGGGAGAATGAACTTTAGGAAAAGTAAAGCAAACAGTAGAGTCCTCAACAACATGAAGGAAAGATTAGGAAAAGCAAGTAAGAATAGACCTATAGAAGAGGATTATGTTGGAAATTAGATAATTGTAAGGATACCAGCTTATTTTAATAAAGATAAGATAACTATTAGCAGAATGTGTAAGTGTACCAAAGAGATGAAACAAGTGTGCACTGATAAAGGAAACATACATACAAAGAAAATTAAACTATGTTGGAATAAAACGGTTAAGTATTTTGTCACAAAGTATATGTTCTCTAGAGCCCCTCCCCATTGGAGCCGTAGAATTCATTAACAGAGATATCTGCCTAGAATACCAAATTTTTATCTTACAAGAAAGGACTCATTATCTCTTAGCCTGAGGCTGGCCCTGGAAAGTGTAAATTCCAGAGGAAAATAAGACTCAGAAACCAAGAGAAAGACCCAAGTGTTACTATAACCAACTGTCAGAATTGGAACTGAAGCCCAGCTGATCTTATTTGCAAATTTGATGCCAGAGGCAAGTAGGAGAGATAGGCAGGCACAGGCACCTGTGGTTTCAGGAGCATACAAGGGAGGGACATGCTATGTGTGAGAAATGACAGATTTCAAATTTATATTCACCAGATTAAAAATTTTAGGTGAGATCTAAATGAGAAATGCATCCCCCAAACAAAATAAAACAAACCTAAAACTTTTGATTGGCAAATCCTAAAGTTTGTTCTTCCATATATCTAAATAGAGCTTTAGCTATGAGATGGAAAGAGGGAAGGGGGAGGGAGAAAGGGAGAGAGGGAGTGTGGAAGAGAGAGATACTTTTTCAATTAAAGTGAAGGACTCAGCGAATACAGAGTCTAGACATCTGGCCCTATTGCCCCAGACAGAATGAACGAATAAAAGGAAACACATTCAATAGTATTAATTGGACAACTCATTCAGTCAAGAATTTTATTTTGGGCTCCCTTTTTGTCCGTTTCTAAAAGCCACAGCTGCAATATACCCAGAGAAAACCCATAGATCCAAAAAATGCACAAATACAATGATCCTGGAAGCCATCAGTCTGATAACTGCTCAGATATGCAGGTGGTAGGTGACAATGGACCAAAGCTATTTCAGAATTTAAATACTGCAAAGATCCTTCCATGATATTGTTAAAGACCACCTTTCTGTTGATTTGTGTTCTTTCGAAACACCACAGATCTTTTTCTGAAGGTATGTTTTTAGAAGGAAGTAACAAATATTATGTGATAGTTGAATAAACAAGAGAGAGGTGTGGAACATTTACCTTGAGTTAGGGATACTCCTAACTAAATAGGTAACTTGCTTAATATTCCCAGTACTCCATTCAAAGAAGCTGAGATTTGAACTGAAGTCTTCCAAATCAGTGTTTGTCTCTTCTGAAGGTAGGTCTGGCAATAATAGCTCTTTTCCTGTTGTATTTAATAGATCATACTGTACATTCCCTTCACCGAAAGCAATAGCTATTTCACATTTACACAAACTGCAGGTTCTGTGTTGCTGATTTCTTATTCTGTTTCGGATTCAGGGAAAAATGAAGAATGGCCAAAGGATCTTTATTCTGATTAAAATAGCATAAAGCCTAAAATTGTATGAGAAATCAACTAAAACATACAAAATAAGTGAGAGTACTTGGGGTAACGATGATGCATGTTTCCTTAGATTTGTATGACTTTAATATTAATTCTAACTCACAATATTGTGAACATATTCATGCTTTTGGGCTCAGTTTTTTATAGAGGAAACAATCTCCTTCAGCAGTGGTTTATATACTTATAGATTAACGGACCGGAATGTGTCTGTGTTTATGGGAGATACGGAGCTGTGGTTTCCATTTCTTGTGATGTCTTTGGTTTTGTGTGATGAGTGATTTGTTTCTCCTTTATTTTCTGAAAGAGTTGTGGTAGGACTTGATACTATTTCTTTTGTAAATATTCTGGGTGGGCAAATGGGGTCCGCCCCTCCCTGTTAGAGGCCATCACTCCCGATTTTGCATGAAGATGATGCAGGCACCACTTTTTTGCAAAAGAATATGAGCTGTCTCCAGGAAATTCCCCCACCTCTTATTTCTGGCTACTCAACCAAAAATTAAGGTTAAATCACAGTATAACTTGTCCAAAAAAGTGCTGAGACTACCAAGGATATAAAGAAGTATATCTAAAGGATCCTCAAAAACTAGCCATACTGTGCGGTGGGAACTAAGAGAGTACATACAGGTCTGGATTTTGAGGATACCATCAAGAGAGACAGAACACAAAACTTGATAAGGAAGAATGTAATGATATGAGAACAATACTATTTAATTCCTAGTGAAAACCAGTTAAGATGGGGTTTGCACATTGTTAGGATGGGTCTTAAAAGTTGGTGAAAATAACAACTTAGGGTAAACTAAGTGGAAATGTCAGAACTGCCATGGGAAATGATGGAATAAATGATCAGAATAGACATGCTGGAGTGCATATTCTATTTAAGGATGACTAAACTTCCAGATTACTAAATCCTGCAGGAACACCTATAGAATATCCTGTTTACCAAAGCAACTAAGTAATTTACTGGGGAGAGGGGCACTTTCTTCACTCTGCTCTGCAATAGAGGGGTGATGGTAATTGATACCAATACTGAACTGCCTCACTCATAATAATGAGAAGGATGAGATCCTCAAGATAAAGAAACTATGTGATAGTACATAAACAGTAGAAGGAAGATGCAATTATTGTAGTAAGTAGCAAGGTCAACATTTCAATCATCAGTTATTGATCCACAGAATGATATTTCAGAAGTTAATGAAATATGGCATCCTTAGGGACAAGACTAATGCACATTCAGTATGCCCAATGCTTAATTTAAAAAACCAAAATATATCATAGATGGATGATTAAGAAATTGAAGTCTGTCTCCAGCAAACTATCATAGTCCTTTTTTGTTTTCCAGACCTGAACCAATTTTCAGATTTAAAATCCACTGATTCGGGGCGCCTGGGTGGCGCAGTCGGTTGGGCGTCCGACTTCAGCCAGGTCACGATCTCGCGGTCCGTGAGTTCGAGCCCCGCGTCGGGCTCTGGGCTGATGGCTCGGAGCCTGGAGCCTGTTTCCGATTCTGTGTCTCCCTCTCTCTCTGCCCCTCCCCCGTTCATGCTCTGTCTCTCTCTGTCCCAAAAATAAATAAACGTTGAAAAAAAAATTTTTTTTTAAAATCCACTGATTGAATGGGCTAGTTCCCCAAAGAGGCAGAATCCTGAAACATCTTGAAAGTGTATATGGTTAATTACATTTTCAAGATTAAATGGGATCCAGAGCAGAAATGGGCTCAGTATCATGTCCAAGGTATAGTGCCATCAGTCCAGCAAATACTATAGGATTGAACATATCTGTACTGCTTTAAAAAAATCCAAAAAACAAAAAAAACCACCTTCTAGAGGAATCACAATGTAGATCCCTATTTTTCTGGAGCAAAGCTATTCCATCTGTAGTCCAGGCCTTTTAAAAACTACTGCTTTTAAAAACTATCCCTCAGGGTGCATTATTCCCTGATATTAACATTAATGCCCAAGTGTAAGTGCCAGAATGGCCTATCAAGAGCTGAGTTATGTCAGACCCACCAAATTATAAATTCAAACCAGCTCAGAATCAATACAAATTAAGACTGAAGTGGTAAATCAGGGATTGGGCACAAACAAGGCTAGAAGGTAGAGGTTAGCTTCATGAGCTGATGGCCCAGAGCCCCATGATATCCAACACTGTTATACCAATACCTATACCTCAACTGCTATCTATGGCCAGATGGGGATGGTCCTTAAGACCATCTGACAGAGGAGAAAAACAGCAACATTGACTTATTAATATATTGGCTTTATATGTGTGGGCAAAGTGAAAGTAAGCATCACATACTATAGCTCCCAATAATGAGTGATCTTTAAAGAAATAGTCTAGTGAGCCTAAAACATCTTGATGTGCAGAGCTCTGAGAGGTATGCTTGGCCATCTACTTTCTGTGTACAGAGAAATGGCCCATAGTTAGTATATATGTACACTTGTGGGTGATGGCAAATGTCTTGGTCAGTTTTTAAGGAGGCCTAGGAGGAGAATAATTGGAAGATCAGGGAAAAGGAGGTTTGGAGTAGAGGCACTTGGGTGTATCCATGGGAGCAGTCACAATGTGTAGAGGTCTTTGTATCACAAGTTAATGCCACCAGAGAGCAAGTACTGTTAAACAGAAACAACCAACTAGATAAAGGGACTGAATCTGTTGATGACTAAAACTGCCATCTTCTGTCACTGACCACCCTGGTGCTGGCACGATGGGCATATGAAACGAGTAGCTATTTGGGCCGGGATGGAGGCTATACATGTGACCCAAAACATAAGCTCCCACTCACAAAAAGTTGATTCAGCTGTTGTTCTTGGCAGATATACAAACTGTTAGCAGCAGAGACCAATGCAGACTGTCCAACACAGTGTCATCCCTTCAGAAGACAAATCCCTCATTTGAGGGCAAGTTGACTACAGTGGGTCTCTTCCACTACAAAGTAACAATGATTTATCCCACCGTCTGGAAAAGGTACATATTCCAGATATTGGGTTGCCTTTCCTAAGCTTAGTTTACCTTTGCTACCCTCAGAGCTTCAACTAACATTATTTCAGGACTTGCAAAGTATTTAAACTACTAACATAAGATTCCTACAAATGATCGTTAACAGACCATAGAATCGATTTTATAACAAAAAGGAGAGGCAATGAGTATTTAAAATAGGATCCAATATTCCTATCTGACTACATTTTTGGCCTGATAGTGTAGTGGAATGGCCCATTGAAGGCACAGATGAGGTACCAAAAATAATGACTTGTGAGGATTAAGAGCCACCCTCCTGGATTCAGTATATACACTAAATTTTACATGACACTATGTCCCCAACATATACAGTGCAAAGGCCCAGTTAGCAAAGTGTAAAAGTAGGAATGGGCTCATTCATCATCATTCTCATGGCTTGCTTAAGAAGTAATTTGTGCTTTCCATGCTCACAAATGTGGGGTTTCTAGTCTTTCTGGGTTTAGAGGTCTTGGTTCCTAAAGGATGAATATTTCCACGAGGTTAAACAGCAAAAGTCCTATTTATATTTAAACTATAGCTGCTGCCCATGTGCCTTTTGGGTTCCTTACCCTATGTGAATTGCACACAAGAAAAGAAGTCACCATCCTAGCAAAGAGATGTTTGGCAGAGAAATGACCCATTTCATTGTCTCTTATTATACCCCTGGCCAGTTTTTATGACAAATGAAAGAGGACAGTAGTGACAGCCTGAGAATGGCATGATGACTAAAGGCTTCTACCTTTCAGGTATAAGAATCTGTGTCACACCTCCAGGTAAGCCACCTAGACCTGTACAGGTGCTGGTTGAGTGAAAGATGAATTTATAATTGATGGAAGAGGAAGGAGATAATGAGCATCACAATGCTAGTATCAGTGGGACAAGGGAGATTATTGGGAGAAGAGAGCTGTAGTTGGCCCTACTAAACTTGTTTTTATACCCTCCCTCAACTGAGAGACTAACCAGTATCCTGAAGTAGATGCCCTAGAACTTTTTTGAAGAGGAGAATCTAGATGGTGCAAAGAGTGGAGTATAGTGGACTGTGTGCCATGTGTCCCACATCCAACTTGCAGGATCAAAAGGACCTATTCCCCCAAATGTGGGGAGGGTAGCTGAATAACAACCCTTTTAATCTGTTAACTCTCTCTGGAAGTTGTTCTCGCTTAAAAAGAGCCACCTCATCAAGGTCCCATCTGCTTCCCAGAGGTAGCCTGTATATCGTTGCCATTAATGTAGGGCTATAAAACACCGCTCCCTCACGCAACTCAAGAAGATTTTTAAAATTTATTTTGAGAGGTGGAGGGACTGAGGGTGGGGGTGGGGGACAGAGAAGAGAGAATCCCAAGCAGGCTTTGTTCTAATGGCAGATGTGGAGCTTGATCCCGCTAGCTGTGAGATCATGAGCTGAGCTGAAATCAAGAGTTGGACATTTAATCAATTGAGCCACCCAGGTGCCCCAACTCAGGAGGATTAACAATACAATTTCATTTTTAGAGCCCCTTATGGTTTTGGCTGAGGCCATCAGTGTGACTGCATCATTGTCCAACCTCTCCCTCTTCCCAGTTTGCTACCTTCCCTTTCCCAGGCTGAATCCTGTGAGCACTCTGTGATAGAGTTTCTGCATGCTAATCTCCATCTTGGAGTCTGCTTCTCCAGGAACCAGATCTGCAATAGTAATCTTCCTTCCTTCCTTCCTTCCTTCCTTCCTTCCTTCCTTCCTTCCTTCCTTCCATCCATCCATCCATCCATCCAAGTTTAAGTGTTTTTTAAAAACATGTCAAAATTCACAGCCTGCTGGAGAATGCCAGCTTTGAAATAAGTATATTAAAATATATGCTATTTCAAAACACCTATATGAAAATATTATGGGCTTTTTTCTTTAAGAACTACCTCAAAGTGTCCTCCTGATGTATTGTTATCTTTTGAAATCAATTGTTGCTATCTGTTAAAATAGAAAAGGAAGGGTGGGAGAAGAAATGAAAATTTATTGAAATGTGTGCTAATTATATTCTAGGTGATATATTATCACATACAATTTTGTAACAGCTGCATGGAGTAGATATTAAACTTTTATATTGCTTCCTTCGTTCTGTAGGTATCTCAGAGGTAGTTACTATGAAGGCAAAGAAGCCTAAGCTTCAGTCCTGTAACTTGTATGGGCTCTTCCCAAGACTCTTGCGGGGACCATAGCACTGTGGGCTTGGTTGTAAACTTCACAAAGTATGGAATTTAAAATTAATTTTCTAAGGGAGGGACCCACAAATTATATAAGTTTCAGGCCACACAAAACCTCGATCTGCCTCTGGTGTTATTCATTGTTTTGGGTTTTTTTCATATTGGCCCTATTCTCAGTGCAAATTGGGCATTGGCTCTAAGTGAGAGCCAGCATTAATTTTATTCCATTGATTTTTTTCCTGTAATTTGATCAAAGTTTTGGGTGAAAGCTTAGTTTCTTTCATTAGGTTTGGATTGCTGTTCCTCCAAGACTTTCATTATTTTCTGGGACAGAAATACTGGGGTTCCTCATTATCAGGATTTCTAAGTTTTCAGCCTCAAAATTCTCTAGCCTCATCACCATGCTGGAACACGTTGATAGGATGTGAAGAAAATTGGCCTGTACACCAGAGAATTGTTTCCAGTAACTTTCCTCTGACCTTAGGGGTGTGAGAGCAAGACTTGAAAGTGGTTCTCTGAGCATTGATCTTACTCCATATAAGATACCATAGCTTTCAGCCAAATCTCTCTTTCAACCCTGTTTGTTCTCAGAAGCTCTATTTTCTGTCCCAACAATTTCCCCTATCACTTATCACTAGGGCATATAGTCATTTTCACTAAAAAGTATAGCACTGATTATAACAGTAATGTTGAAAGTTGATCTAAAATCTCAAAACAGATGGATTTTTATGTTAATAAAATTAATAATTTTTATCAAACATTTTTAAAGCAGCTCTACACTGAGATCAGCTTTTATTTGAGCAAGATATGATCAATATAATGAATAATGTTGAAATTGTAGAATAAAATTTTGATTATTTTCAGTTAAAAGTAGCATTGGTCTCTGATTAGACAGGTTTTGAACACATGATATAAAATAGCTGGTTTCACAGAAGTTCTTATTTTATAAGTGCTCATTTTCAGAGCATGTGACTAAGGCTTAAATAATTTGTTTAAAAACATTTTCTTTCTTTTTGCAGGAGAATACTATCTTTTGAGTTCTTAATCATAGATACTCTTCATCTCTAGACCCTCTCCAGTTTTCAACAGATGCTGTGATCATCCCACACTGGGGTTGGGCTTATCTCTACCATATGTACCTGCAGCTACTACTTTTAAAAGTGATCTTAAATAAGATAGATCATAGTTTCCTGACCTGACATCCATTGATGCTGGGTCCAAGAACAGACATCTACTTTTCAGTAAATTCCTTCAAACTGAATCCCAAACCACATATGTCTGTGCTTATTTCTTAAGTGTTTATGAAACAATAATCAGTGAGGATGTATATGTTAATTCAAAAGTTAAGCAATAATAATCATTCTTTTTCTAGAGACCATAATGCTTTGATGTTGGTGTCTAAGTTCAGACATATAAGTTCCCTGAAAAATTATCTCTTAAGTATATTTTAGTTGAAATTTAAAAATTGATTATAATTGCTATTTCCCACAGAAATGGCTAATCTCAAAGGTTGTGCTCCTGTGAGATGGGTAGAAACATGTTCTCTCAGCAGGGAATACATTTCTGAACATGAATTCATTCCTTTAATCCATTCTAAATCAAGGAGTCTTAGCTTTTTGTTTTCACACTTTAGAAGGCATAGTGTGTATTGAAAGATGAGTGTGGCGAAGGTTAAGAAAACACACAACAAGAGTGAATCTCACTGGAAAATACATTTTCTGTCTTGAGGCCACATAGTCTTTATTACACCCACCTCAGGGGCAGACATTATTTTTGGACAGGGTCATTCTATGATCTTATCCCACACTCCAATACCAATAATATTTTAGTGACGAGAAATCCAAACACTTACCAAGACAAAACAGAGTGCATAATGGAACAATGGAAATGGATATTATGTGAGCAAAAAAATCCAACATACTCGTCTTGGTCAAATAAAGAAAAAAGTGGGTTAATTCAGTGAGATAAGCCTGTAGACTAAGACTAAATATTTGGAAGATATCCATTCTCTCCAAGTTAATTTATAAATGTAATACAATCCCATTTAAAATTTCAATACGGTGTTTTAGCTGAATGGATTCTAATTACTTTTAATTCAATAAAGGTAAAATAACATGACACACGATGGTTTTCCTTGAGATGTGAAGGCTTCAAATTATTTTCCAGTTTTTTTAACTCCAACTTTATGTTTTACTGTATACTATTTGTAGGTTGCACATCTTCTATAAACCTTTTGATAATTTCTCCCAAATGGAAGTAATTGTTCTTCCATTCTTTGATCCCATGAGCAATTTATCTGTACCTTTCTTTTAGCATGTACTACTTTCTACCAAGGTTGTATTTCTGTGCATGTTACTTTCCTACTCTACTGCAGACTCCATAACGGCAGAGTCTGTGTTCCCAAGGTAGCCTTCAACATCTGTCCCAAGTGGGCTGCCATCTCTTGAGAACATTGGCTTTTCTTTGAGAAGGTCCTCTTGCAGTTTACTTCCTAGCTCTGCGACAGACCTTCTGTTAGAACTTTTGCTTTCATCATGAGCATGAAAGTTTTCCAAAACCCAGTCCCCAAAGAATGGTTTCAGTTGATTTAAAGTGCCAAAAGGCAGAGGTGTGGCTTTCAGAACGTTCCCCCAGCTCCCTTGCCTTGCAAAACTCCTTGCTGCCTTCCCGTTAAAGAGCTGGCTGTGCCAAGCAGGCAGAGCTTCCCCACCGCCACCCCCTGTCACAGTGGAGAGAACATGTTTGACTCTTTTGGATGTTATGTTTTATGACTTGAAGGGAGACAAGCCCAAATCATATCAGTTTTCGGCAAGTCTCTTGCTGCCATGAGGAAGCAGAGACTGTGAATTTGTTGCTTCTCCCAGATGAAGCCAGAAATACGTGTAGGGTGGGATGTCCCAGGGTGTGCTCTGTGCACTGGTGTGCTCGGCGTGGTGAGGAACAACATGTGCTCATGCCTTGGTGATGCTTCCTCCTCCCTATGATGCTCTCAATTCTTTGACCCAGTTCTCTTGAGGACTCTCAAATGTGCTTGGCAACTATACACCATGGGTACATCTAGGAGCTGCCGATAATGAAAAATGGTTCTAAAAGCTGCTGATTTAGGCAGGGGAACAACTTGTCCACATTTGACACAGTTCAGTTATTTGAAATCTCATGTAAAAAATAAAGGCTTTTTTAATTTTGGAATTGAACTTAGAGGAGAAAAGTGTAATGGCAAATCAAGCTAATTAAGTAGTTAATTAATAAATTCCTTCATTCATGTATTGAAGGAGTTCTTTTTTTTTGTTATCATTATTACTAAGCCAGCTCCATGTATAGAGTTTGGGGAACTCCTTATTTTATCAGTTGCAATGTCTTTGTAAGACAGTTTCTCACCCAAAGTGCATGATCCCTGGTGATTTACAATAAAATATTATAGTGGGCCTTCAGTCCTATTTCAACATACAATCTAAGCCACTATAGAAACAAAGAAATAGAGGCATAGTGAGAGTGTTCACATTTTCTTTAGTATTGTAAGACTTGTCTTACATTGTTCACTTTAGCATATTTGTAGTGTGTAGCTAATTTAAAAAAACCTCACATTTTATTAGTAAATATCAACATAGCCTATCATTATATTTAGTAGGAGAGAACAATTTTAATGTGACTCAGGCTAATGGGTCTCAAATTCTGGGTAGCACCTAAATCTCCCCCCACCATGCACAAAGGTAATCACTTTATTTATTTTTTAATTTTTTTAATGTTTATTTATTTTTGACAGAAAGACAGAGCATGAGCAGGAGAGGGGCAGAGAGAGAAGAAGACACAGAATCCGAAGCAGGCTCCAGGCTCTGAGCTGTCAGCACAGAGTCCGACGCGGGGCTCAAGCTCACAGACTGCGAGATCATGACCTGAGCTGAAGTCAGATGTTCAACTGACTGAGCCACCCACGCACCCCCAAGGTAATCACTTTAAATACCAATATTTATAAATTGATTGTGGGGACTTGATCCAGACCTCCATATTTCCTCTCATCTTCCAAACTGTGAAACACGGTTCATCTGCTACCTACACAAAACCCTAGGACTTGACACTGAATTGTACCGGAGGTCCCTGAGTGGTTCCAATAAGTTTTATAGCTGTGGATCTATAAAGTGTAATAATGAATATCAAATTATACCAACTGCAGCATTATCCTAAGACATATTCTAAAGAAGGGAGTATGGCATCAATATCAGCAATAATATATTAACCAAACTCAACACCCCCAAAATAAATAATCCAGTTAAGAAATAAGCGGAAGACATGAACAGACATTTTCCCAAAGAAGACATACATATGGCTAACAGACACATGACAAGATGCTCAACATCACTCATTGTCAGTGAAATACAAATAAAAATCACAGTGAGATATCACATCACACCTGTCAGAATGGCTAAAATTAACAACTCAGGAAACAACAGATGTTGGTGAGGATGCAGAGAAAGGGAATGCAAACTTGTTGTAGCCACTCTGGAAAACAGTTTGGAGGTTTGTCCAAAAGTTAGAAATAGAACCATCCTATGACCCAGAAATTGCACTACTAGGTATTTACCCAAAAGATACAAAAATACTGATTTGAAGGGGCACATGCACCCCCTTGTTTATAGTAGCACTATCAACAATAGCCAGATTATGGAAAGAGCCCAAATGTCCATGCAATTGAATATTAGTCATAAGAAAGAATGAAATTCTTGCCATTTGCAATGATATGGATGGAGCTAGAGTGTATTATGCTAAGTGAGATAAGTCAGAAAAAGGCAATACTGTATGATTTCACTCATATGTGGACTTTAAGAAATAAAACAGATTAAAAAATGAGAAGGGAAAAAAAAGTGAGGGAGAGAGAGAGAGAGAGAGAGAAGCAAACCATAAGAGACTCTAAACTATAGAGACAAACTGAGGGTTGATGGAGGGAGGTAGGTGGGAGATGTGCTAGATGGGTGATGGGTATTAAGGAGGGCACTTGTGATGAGCACTGAGTGTTATATGTAAGTGCTGAATCACTGAATTCTACTCCCGAAACCTAGTTACCCTATATGTTAACTAACTAGAATTTAAGTAAAAACTTGAAACAAGGAAAGAAGACAAAGTTTGAATCTGCCTGATTTTATCTAATTCCTAGCCAGTAGGTTATATGCCGTAACAATTTTTCTATCCAGTGAGTCTCTTTGTTAGACTCCTGAATTTCCACAGTGGGATGTCAGTATTCCCACTTGTATGTGGTTAAATATAAACATCCACTGTAATTCAGAGCTAAAGAAATTCACTGTAATATCATGCCATGATAAGGAATGTAAATTCCACCTGTTACTGATCATTTTTAAGAAAAGCCAAAATCAGAGATTTGATATGTATGGAAGATCATTTGGAGATCATGCAGTCTTTTCATTGTTTTAGATTTTCTATTATGTAACCATGTACCAAGAAAGAGTAAGAGAAATCTGAGCTTGTGATAAACACAGATTTTGCACCTGAGCACTTGGGAGAAAAATGGATCACTAATTATAAAATATATACACAGAGAGTTAGTTGGGTTCAGTTTTGTGTTTGGTTGTTTAGTTCTATTAAGTATATCAAGTTTGAGGCTATGGTATAATACACATGAGGAAGTTTCCAATATTTCTTGCAGTTACATATTTGAAATTAGAGAAAGGAAGTCAGAGCTGTGAATGGGGGTTTGGTAAATAGTTAGCTGTACAGAAGTGACAGTTGAAGTTATGAGGATAGAAGTTTTAGGACAAAACAGAAGAAAAAAAGAAGCTAAAACTACATGTCCAAAACTCTTTTGCCTAAAATTTGAAGGAGATATAGATTTCCTTCCTACTGCGGTTTCTGTTAACCAGCAATAGGGTAAAATATGACTCTGTAGAAACTGTTTAGTCATAGGATTTGGTTTCTAGTAGCTAGACCCTGGCTTCATGAGTAGAATGGTATGTGTGGTGATGGAAGCAGCAAGAGCAGAAACAGCATCCTGACCTCTGAGTCATATCAATGACAGCTTGCTCTTGGATTCAGTAGAGCAGTGGTGTCCTTTCTGACTTCTCCTCCTCCTAACCATCAAACAGTGCTGGAAGCAACAAATTCCCAATATTCAGTTCCATACTGCTTGAAATATGTAGAGTGGTTGGCTTCTGCACTGGGCTTTCACTGACACAAATAGTCAACAGGGCCACATTTTGCAAATGTAAATCAGGAAGAACGATGCTTGATGAAAATCTGGTTTTAAAAGAGTGACCTGGGCACCTGGGTGGCTCAGTTGGTTGAGCATCCAGCTCTTGGTTTCAGGTCAGGTCATGATCCAGGGTCATGGGATCAAGCCATGTGTTGGGATTCTCTCTCTCTCTCCCACTGCCCCTCTTCCTGGCTTGCACTCTCCCTCTCTCTGAAAAAATAAAAAAATAAATGGAATGAAAAGTAAAAATAAAAATAAAAGTTGAGTGACCTAAATATTACTGAGGATGGTGATGATGATGATGAAGACATTAACATCGTTAGAGTGCCCATTGTGTGACAAGTACTCTTCTAATTGTACGATCTATTTTAACTCAATCCCATAATTACTCTTTGAGGTGTGTGTATCAAATCCCTGTTTTACAGAGGCAAAAAGTAAAGCATTACGATTTTATATCTGGTGCCCAATATCATTCAACTATAAAGAACTGAGGATGTAATGGGAAGTCCAGCAATCTGGCACCAGAATTTACACTTTGAAGCATTATGCTATTTTGCCAAGAAATTTGAGTACAGAGTTTAAAGGAACAAAATAAATGATGGAAAACAAAAGATGGGAATAGACCTAAGAGTTTGTGTTTAATGGTGGTAAAGAAAGCAAAATTTAAGCCATACTTGAAAAGAGCGGGAGAGCAGTAAGTTTTTTCTAATAGCTGTCACCATTCATTTAGCATAGGAGGTATGTGTGCATATTCCAAGGTGGGGTGGAATGAGGCTGTGCAATGGGAATAATCAAGGCAAGAAAATAGGGGATGACATTGGGTAGAGAAGAGAAAAGGGGAAGTGTGTGGGAATCAAAGTAGAGAAGCAAAAACTCCTCTAAGGATACAAACATGAATAGAAAACAGTGGGAGGACAAATACATATCAAATTGCAGGAGACAAAAGATAAACTAATTCACAGTTAGTGGACTCAAGAATTGGAGATAAGGGACTACCGAGCACTTTTTTTTTTTACCTGATAAAAAATCTTCTAAGATATACCAGCCACTTTCTAGCCTTAATAAGCAGAGTGTGGTGACTAGAAGTAATCCTGTATTGAATGACTGCAGAGTTATTACCGTGATTTGTGGAGGACCGGTCACAATTTTGAAGTCAAAGCTCTTCCTACAGGCCCGAAGCCACTGGATTTGAAGTCACAGGAAAATGAATTCAAGGTGTAGAGAAGTCATGGCAAACCACTGAAGCTTATTTTCAAATATCTTTGTCTGCTTTTTATATTGCCATTCTCATTTGGTGAGTTAAATGGGTCACAGGACATTTCCAATTAGTCAGACTTCTGTTGGAAATTTTACAATAAGTAAAATCACAGACAACTGAAATTATTTCCTAATATCACCCAGCCAGAATGTGATCAGATATTAGTGTGCAGCCCTCAAACCACACTCATTTCCAGATGCCTAAGCAAGAGAGTATGGGGAGACAGCAAAAAAAAAAAAAAAAAAAAAATCGTTCTTTGTTTTCTACATTCCTTCATCGTGCATTCAATGTGTGCACATAGTTGCTCATTCAACACATTGCGACACCTACTACGTGCCAGGTCTGCTCTAAGCTGTTGGAACACAGTGGGTATTCTAAGTTTGAAACTTGGGCACAACTTGCTCTGTTGAAGTCTTGGGTACCACTGCTGTGTGAAGTGACCAGTGCCCATGTGGTGGTGATGGTGACCGTAACCCCACATAAAGGCAATGATTATGAAACACAGTGACTCAAGCATTTCAGCATTAGATTCGGCCAACACAGTTTCACAGGATCTGTAAGTTTACTTCCTTGTTTCCATCTAAATGTCTCAATTGGAAACTTGAAGTTGATGGAACAGCGTCTGGCATATAGGACTGCCTTGAGGTTCGTATTTCATAGGAGTTCCAGTAGCCGATTCCAATTTCTTACAAACGGTGCCCTCTCTGGAGTTGAAATAAAACGTGCCGGAGTACCAAGAGGTCAGGTTACTGATGACAGTTGAACCCAGAGCACCAACTTGAGGTAACAACTGAATCAAGGCAAACCTGTAATGGCATACGGTGAAGATGTCCATAAGGAAAGAGAAAATTGCGACAATAATGAACAGTTTTACAAAGTATGTTTTATGCTCTGCACAGGCTGGTATATAGGTCTGCATACATATTCATGTGGTGTGGCAAGTTCATTACATCTTAAATTTATTGATCTCATCTTTTCCTGATCCAGAATATTTTTTTTTCAGTTTGAGGTGTAATTGGCATATAATACTGTGTAAGTTTAAAATATATAATATAATATTCATCATTGTACATATTATGAAAGGATTACCACAGTGTGATTGGTTGACATTCATCACCTCAAAACAAATGAACAAAATCTAACATTTTGTACAGTCCCAATTCTTTTCCTCTGTGATGAGAATTTTAAGATCTACTGTCTCAGCAACTGTGAAATATACAAAACACTATTGTTAGCTATAGTCATCATGTCGTACATTTTGTCCCCGGCACCTATGTATCTTATAACCAGAATATTTTCAAAGAATGTCTCTGGTCTTTCAGCTATCAGGTGATGTTTCTAGAGTATCTTTTCTCACAATGGCGTGAAGATCACCAATACTGGGAACACGTATGTGTTTTTAAAAAAGGAAAAAAACCACACAATTCCTGAAGTGGCCTCTAGATCGCTTTAATCTAGGTTTCTGTGGTAGGGATTGCAAAAATGCATTTTACCCATGAAATCCGAAGAATCACGAGAATTTTTAACGTGTGCTTACAAAATACATGGTCTTCAGGAAGTGGTTTATACAATCTTAGGCGAATTTTTATGCCTGTGATTCTGTTTTTCTAGGAAGAAGGTTTATAGAGTTTGTTTTCCAAACTGTTCTATAAGGCTATAATAGTTGAATCAGGGGCGCCTGGGTGGCGCAGTCGGTTAAGCGTCCGACTTCAGCCAGGTCACGATCTCGCGGTCCGTGAATTCGAGCCCCGCGTCAGGCTCTGGGCTGATGGCTCAGAGCCTGGAGCCAGTTTCCGATTCTGTGTCTCCCTCTCTCTCTGCCCCTCCCCCGTTCATGCTCTGTCTCTCTCTGTCCCAAAAATAAATAAACGTTGAAAAAAAATTTAAAAAAAATAGTTGAATCAAATTTAAGCCCTGGACACTGATCTCCCAGCCATATACTTCTGGGTTTGTTGTTGTTTTTGTTATTTACTTCAGTTCATTCTAGAAATAACCTGAGTTGATTTAGGGAGTTGGGAAGGGTTTCCTTAGGAAGTGATGATAGACCAAAGTAAGGGATGGTTGCAGTGACATATAAAAAAAATACAAGGATTTCTAGGGGAAGGCCTCCCCCTTCCCCCAAGCAGAGGCAGCAGTATGTTAAGTGGTTTTTATACGGGAAGGGACTCCACTTGTCTCCTCTAAGGAAATGAAAGACCAGGGAGGATGAATCCTGTAAGGCAGAAGGACCATGGTATGAGCTGGGTTTGGAAAAGAGTCTTAACCAAACTGTGTGTGGCTTCAGAGGCATGTCAGGTTTTCCTCTGAGAGGCTGCTGAAGTGTTTTCAGCAGAGTTATTTCAGGGTTAAACATGCTTAACTTTCAAAAAGAAGAAAAACCCCACACACCTGTTGTCACACTGTAACATTCTAGAGGAAGGCAAGTATGAATACAGGAGGGACCTCTGGAAGGGGATTTCGGGATTCTGTGCAAGCTCTGGCTGGGACTTGAACCAGGAAGCATGAATGGGAGAAAGAAATTGAAGCACGTTAGCAATCCTTAGATACTGCGGGGCTGCCTCTAGAGACTCCAGGAGCAAAAAGTATTAACTTTCACTCCTGGCTTTTTGGCTTTTTCAACTAGAGTGGAGGCTGTTCCTTCACCAACACAAAGGAACCCTGGGAGAGAGGGAGTTTCATGGTGTGGAAAGGAGAATGAGATGTTAAGCCCCAGGCACAGAGGTTTAGTTTCCTTTGAAAAAATGAAACATCCACGTCTGAACAGCTGAATGCGTAAGTCTAGAAAGCAAAGAAGACATTAGAACTGGAGGTAAACACTTGGGAAAATATATGGAGCCTTCCCTTTGCCTTAATCCTATCTCATTAATGACACTGAGCCCAGAAGTGTCTGGTCGTTCCCGCCCGGATACTGCAAGAGCGCCTCACAATGTCTTTTTATCCAGTTTGCTCAAGAAAAGTCCATATACTTTCAGGAGACAGCTGGCAAGGCATCACTTTTGTTTTAAGTTTTTCAATTTAATATCATCCCAGAGCACCATCAAAATTACCCTGAATCCCAATAATCTAAAGCTCCAAAATCCATGCTATTAATTTGTGTGTGTATGCACAAATAATTTTCCCTTAGGGGTTAGATTTTTATGTTCTGCCTCTCCAGTGAGATTTCAAAATGCTTGAGGGGAGAAAAACAGCTTCTTTTCCTTCTAAAGCATGTTCCATAAAAATAATTTCAGAGCAGAAAGTTGAGCCAGTGATTCTACCTCATATAACTAGTAAAGCAGACATTGGGGGACATTTAATAAAAAAAATGTAGTCAGCATGTAAAATGTAATTAGAATCACAAGGAAAATAGAAAATGTTGAGCCAGATTTGGGAAGACAGGGTATAAACAATGGACCATAAATCTCTGCAGTGGGAATCACATGAAGCAAGTATGAATTTACTTTGGAGAGTCTGAAACGAATTCAGTACATTGGAGCAGAAAGAACAGAGATCTTATGTTCAAACTGGCCTAAATTTAAAGGGCTCTTTTATTCCTTATCAACCGTATGACCTTGGGTTTGTGAGTAAATCTCTGAGTCTGTTGAGAGTCCACCGTGCACCCTGGACATCCCTGCCAGTCCTTGCTGAGCATCCCAAACCAAAAGGCAAACTGTCCTCTGACCTTGAAATGTTCCTTACTTTTAGCCAGCTGTATAGGCTATTCTAAGAAGTAGGGAAAGGTATCACGTACTGTACTAATATTTCTTCTTATCATCTGTAAAATGGGTATAAAAATTCTGTATAGTCTAACGATAATTAGGTAATCACTGACACTTCAGTAGGATTTTAAGAAATGCTAGTTCCACAGAATTGGAGTTGAGGTGTGTTTCAGTGAAGTTCAAGCATGACCAGCTGGGAAAGTTCAGGCATTTACTTTTACCTCAAGGAAAACTTTAGTGCTGAGCCCTCAAGGCTACTGAGCAGAGGAAGGAAAGATAATTTCGGAAAATACAGCTTTCAAAAAGAAATGCTTTTGCAAAGGTAGAGGATCCTAGTGACTCATTTCATAATTGTTCACGTATTACATCACTGTTGGATGCTGTGTACATGCTGGGCTTTTGTGGTCTTAGCCTAAAGATGCCTTCTGAGAATAGATCATTTAAATTTATCCCTGATGAGTGATATGTCACCCTTAATTTACAGGTATAATCAAGTGAGACTTTAGACTTCATTTCCAGAGTCAAAGAAAGAAGTTAACCTGGTTAGAGTAGAACATGATTTTCCTTTGAACTTCCAGTACAATCTCACTATATTGGCAAAGAAAGACAAATAGAGTTTTAGCGAAGGAGAGTGTGGTATGAGGAGTCACTGAGGTTTTGTAAAGGACAGAGCAGCTGGCCCAGGACAATACTGTCATGAAACGCACACCACCTTGAAACCTGTACCTACCTGATTGCAAAACTTTTTTTCTTCTGACCACCAACCTCATTTAAGGACAGCCTGAGCTTTTTTATATACTATGGCCTTCATCATTTTGGGTCTTATAAGAATACAATTGACTTCAACAAGATCACCTAAATGTCCATAGACCATTTGACCCTCTCACTTCTGACTCCCCTCCCTGTACTCATTTACTTTAATTTCAGAGTGTAAAACACATATGCCTTCCAGGTGGCTTATATGTCTATCTAAATTGGAAACTGTAACTTGAAACTATTTTTCCTTTCACTTAAAGGCTCAGTGAGTCATGGTCTATTTCTGATTATTATTAAATTTCCCCGAAATATCATATGCCATCCTTTATTCTCAAAGACGATTCTGCCTGTGGCAATAAGTAAGAAAAAAAATATGTCATATAATTGCTTTTCAAAAAAGGTGATAGGTTTCTGTGCATCTCTCCACACCTTCTCATCTTGAGATTTGCACTCAATACTACTTTCTAGGCAAGCCTGGGAGACTGTACTATATTTAAAGGAGTTTTTTTTTTTAAGTAACATTACAGAAATGTAACCTAGTTGTAAATTGAGATTATTCAGATAAAATTAATACATGTATCTAACAAAGACTTATACAATGCTCCCTACATCCCTACCTCTATTCAACGTATTGGTAACAAAATTAATTTCAGAATCTAGTTGCCAAAAAAGGTATCAGATAATAGAGGAGATACATATCAAAAGAGATAATTATATTGCTCTGTATTAAGAATAATGATAGAGATAACAGGCTGTTGTAAAGTATTAAGAATGGAAGGGTATATAACCTGGAATTAAGATTAGAATTATTTTTACCAAGGTTGACAATCCATAAATTGCATCACAAAAGAGAAAAAGGAATTAGCTAATAGGAAGGGTCTCTTCCAAGAGGAGACACACATGCACTTAGGTCAGAAACACAGAGAAGGTGGGAGTAGACACAGAAACAGTTATGAATGAGTTATAAACTTGGAGAGGAAGGCAAAAGATGTATCTTAGGGAACCTCGTCTGCTCCTTTAAGGAACTTACTTCATATATGACAAATAGTGGGAAGTCATCATGGAGTTCTAGCAAAGGTGGCACATTTACATCTGCATTTTAGTTTGAAGGCAGTCAGTTGTGGGGAAGCAAACCAAGGCCAGGAAAACTTCGATGGATGAGGTTGAACTAATCCATGAAATAAAGCATGACAAGTTAGTCGTTTTAAACATTTTTTAAGTTTTAATTTTGTAATTTGAGTGTAGTTGACACACAGTGTTACATTAGTTTCAGGCTTACAACATTTACCCTTTAATGTTGGTGTATATACTGTAATTGGCATAAACCAAACATAGTAGCTCATTCTTATTTGAGATTCAAGTTAAGAAAGTATATTGCAGGGCACCTGGGTAGCTCAGTCGGTTGAGTGTCTGACTCTCGATTTTGGCTCAGGTCATGATTCCAGGATCATGGGATCCAGCCTCCCATTAGGCTCTGTACTGAGCATGGAGCCTGCTTAAAATTCTGTCTGTCTCTCTCTGTCTCTCTCTGTCTCTCTCTGTCTCTCTCTCTCTCTCTCTCTCTCAGCCCCTTGCCCCTACTTGTGCTCTCTCTCAAATAAAAGAAAAAGAAAGTATATTGCAATGGAAAAGAAAAACAATTGCATTTGGGCAATCATTTAATTAACCACTTCTCTAATTTTGGGGTGATAATATATATCTTAGTTCATTTATGAGGATAAAGAAGCCAAGCTATAGGCAGCACCTGTTCAGTGATCACTGACTGGATAGTTGGAAGATAAGGCAAAGTCAAGGGGGTAAATGTTCTAAGAATGTAAATGCTGGTTATAACTCATACTTATCACAAAATACAGGGGTGGGGGAAGGTGATTAATGCAGTCAGTCTTAGGACCACACCATCCCAAGGAGAGCAGCCCCTCTATCAGACTTGTACACATTAGCCTTCCATGTAACATTTTCCAAATTGGGCTTCTATGGAAAAGTAAATAGATATTTACTTTTAACAGTTAAGTATTGACTTTTATGGTAAAGTTGGTTTTGCCGTAGGAAGAAATGAAAATGGGCCTTGGGGGGAAGAAGTTAATTTTACTCCCCTGTCCCAGAGGGGGTCATCACACGTCATGCTGGGCCAAAGTACTAGGTTTGAGTCAGGTGGCAGAAGACAGGAGCAAGGGCAAATCCTGGGTGAGAGCCTTTATTGGGGATTCCATGGGGAAAGACAAGGCTGGGCAGAGGGTAGAGTCTGGGATTAACTAGGTTGAAAACTTCCAGCAGGCTTGAGCTCCAGGGGTGATCTCTAGTTGCCTGATACATGGAAGAGAGGGTAAGGGGGTACTTACTGGCTTTGTGTGTGCAGTTAGACAAGCAGGGGGTTGTAGCTAGGTACTCAGATTGGTTGGCTTGTCTAGGAGAGAAGTGTTGTCAGTCGATCCCTTTACTTAGAAAGGATTAGCTCTGGGAGGAGCCATCTCTCCTTGGCCAGCAAGCTTTTTAAGATGTCAAAACATCATAAAATATAGAAAATAAAAATCATGATAAATACATTTTAAGGAGTGCAGCTCATCTGTTGGCCTTTTACACTTGGACTTTCATGTACATTTTTACACTTTGGATTTCCATATAAAGTTTTTTGTTGAATTATGGTTCACCCATTAAAGCAAAGAAGGAGAAAAAGAAGGGAGGGAGACAGGAGAGCAGGGAGTGGGGTGGGGGGAGGCTGGCCAGAAGGGAGTCAGGGAGAGAGGGAGGGACAAAGACTGAGAGTAAAACAAGCCCAAAACTCCAAAACCTCTTCATCAAATTCTTCCTTCAATAATTACCATTAAATAAAATCAGTTTTGTGAAATTTATGTTATTTCTTCTCTTCCCCCTCCTCCTTTCCCGAACATTTGACAATATCTAGAAACATTTTTGATTGCTACAACTTGGGGGAAACTATTCGCATCTGGTGGGTATGAGCCACAGGCTCTCACAAACATTTCTGATCCAGAACGCCTTTAGTGCCAAGATTGAAAAACCATGATCTAGATGAATATTGCTTCGGAGAGGGACTGCATTTTGTAAAACAACTGTTTGTCCTCTCAAACTGCAACTGAGAAACTAAGGCCACCATAATATATTATAAAAGCATTTTATATATATTAGAAAAAACTTTGTTTTAAAAATGAAGCTTAAATATTTAGTGAAAATAAACACTTATTTTTTAGTCTTATTATTTTACATAATTCTCTGAAATCAGTGCCACGTGATTTATAATTTTCTAATCAAATCAGCTACACGTTGACTTGCTTCTCTTGCCTTTCCTAAAAAGAAGTGCTTTTGTAAAATAAAAAAAAAGGAAGAGAAATACCCAAAGTCTGCTTTCTCTGTGAAATTGTATCCTTCTGAGAACCCAGGCCACCAACGGAGCACCTAACAGCTTCCCCTTTTATAAATGAGCTCCAGGCTCATAAAGAGAGGTGGGCAGAGGAAGAATTAGGAAGCTGACAGTTTTATTGCTCATTACAGATTGAAACAAAAAGATGGAAAGATTATCACAGGGCAACATTGCTTTGATTCAGCCATCATGGGAAACAATGTTTCAAGGCTTTAAAAAAAAAAAAGTGGGAAAGTTGTAAACTTAAAAAAAAATTCAGGCCATCATTCAACAATACAGCCACTTTTAACATGTTCTAATGGGAAAAGTGGCCAGAAGGATGCCAAGATACCCCTTTTGAATAACCTCCGAAGTAGTGCATGCAGATAAGGCATATACTATTCTGAATAAATTTTGTAAAAATTGAAAAAAAATATTGTGTGGAAATCTAAATGAAAATACTGCTTGGGTGGCTTCTCTGTGTAAATGTAATGACAAGGCACTAAATAATTCATAGTTGTAGAAATGTGTTCAAAGTATGGTTAAATACATGATATTTTATAAATTCATTCAATGAAATACCACCTTACACCTTTTTTTGCCAAGTAATGTGGAAATTTGAGATTGGTTTTGTACCTTATCCCTTTTTAATGTTTGATTATATTACTTTGCTCAAATTCCACTTTTATCCTGGCAAATAGTGAGAACTGGTGAAAATTCAGTTAAATTGAATTGACTTGCGCTCTTCTGTTGTCTTCTGGTTATTTTTAACTTCCTTGAATAACCCATAGGCTTCTCATTTTTTCCTACTCCCATAGGTTCAACTATCATCTATATGCTAATGATTCTCAAAATTGCATTTCTTTCTGGCCCCAATCACTATTTCTGACTTCTTCCTATGGACCCAACACCTCCTCCATTATTTCATTTTGGTGAATGCCTTCCAAACTCCCACGACAGTGATTTTCAAGTCATCTGTGATTATCTCTGGTTTCTTGAAACACAAGCTAAAACTTTCCACGTAAGGAGGATGAAGGATGACTGTAGGGTCTGGAGAATATGGGCCCGTCCAGTCTATCTATGTATGTGTTAAAATGTTCAGAATTGGCCGAGGGAACAAATAAGATAGAGACTCTTATTTAAGTTCTTACCAATGATCTTGGCAGTGGCTGTTTCAATGGTATGTTGAGAAAATAACCAGACATCATGAGCAGGGGAAATAATGGGAGATAATGTCAATTTCAGTAGCTCTTTCTCTCCCACTACCTCGCAAAGAACACGGTATATAGTAGACATTTATTAAAAATTTGTTGAATATGGGGCACCTGGGTGGCTCCGTCAGTTGAGCATCTGACTCTTAATTTCAGCTCAGGTCATCATCTCACCAGTTGTGGGTTAGAGCCCCGCATTGGGTTCTGTGCTGAGTGTGGAACCTGCTTGGGATTTTCTCTCTTCCTCTCTGTGTCTCCTGTGTTCATTCGTTCCCTCTCTATGTCTCTGTCTCTCTGTCTCTCTCTCTCAAAATAAGTAAACAAAAACTTAAAAAAAAAATGTTGAATACATGACTAAGCTGGAACTTAGAAGCTCCAATCTCTTTGGTTAGCTTTGCCTGAGAAGGACCATGCAGAAAATATTTTCGTTTTGTGGGTCATAATGGTCTCTGTCACAACTATTTAACCCTGCCTTTGTACGGCAAAAGCAGGCATAAAACACCACTGCCTCTCATAGAATCATCCAGAATAGAATTTTTATAAACTCCTGTTTTCATATCTATCCACTTTGCAGTATTTATATCTGCATACTCTGCTTTCTCCCTTTTTATGGTCAGCAAGCTGCCCATAGCCCTAGCTGAAGTGAGCTAAGTCCTGTTCTTTTACTTACTAAGAATGCCGCTCTATTAAATGCCCTCTTTCCCTTGTATCATTATTTTTTCCTACCTTCTGAATTAATCCTATCAGCACAAATACTGATATTTCTCTCTCTCTCTCTCTCTCTCTCTCTCTCTCTCTCTCTCTCTCTCTCTCTCTCTCTTTTAATTTTTTTTAATGTTTATTTATTTTTGAGACAGAGAGAGACAGAGCATGAATGGGGGAGGGTCAGAGAGAGGGAGACACAGAATCTGAAACGGGCTCCAGGCTCTGAGCTGTCAGCACAGAGCCCGACGCGGGGCTCGAACTCATGGACCGCGAGATCATGACCTGAGCCGAAGTCGGCCGCTTAACCGACTGAGCCACCCAGGCACCTCTCTCTCTCTCTTTTTTTACAAGGGAACATTTCTTGATTTTACTTTCTGTGTGCTGGTTATCACCCAACTCCCTAGTCTCCCTAAAGCAAAGTTCCTTGTAAGGATTGTCTGGACTGGACAGGTGCAGTTCCTCATCTCCTATTGTCTCCTAAACCCACCACTTCAAATGGAATTTTGCCTTTATTACTCCATCAAAAAAAAAAAAAAAAAAAAAACAACCCTTGTCATGGTCACCATCGGCCTCCACACTGATAAGCTTAATGGTCAATTCTCACTTCTTAGTTGACTACCTCCTTCTCCCTAAAAGACTGTTTCCATGGTGCCCAAGATATCATACTCTCCTTGTTTACTCCCCAAAGGATCAACCCCCATTCTGATTGTCCTGTGCTTTTCCCTTCTCATCTCCTAAGATGTTTAACAGCTGAGTGCTCCAAGGCATTTCCTTACATTTCTTAGCTTCTCTATCTTCACTCACTTTCCTGATGGTCTCATCAAATATCATATCTCTTTTAAAGGTTTATTTATTTATTTGGAGAGAGAGAGAGAGAGAGAGAGAGAGAGAGAGAGAGAGAGAGAGAGATAAAGCACATGCACACACATGAGTGGAGGAGGGGCAGAGAGTGAGGGAGAGAGAGAGAATCCCAAGCAGGCTCCACATTGTCAGCACAGAGCCCAACCCAGGGCTCAAACTCACGAACCACGAGATCATGACCTGAGCAGAAGTCAAGAGTCTGAGCCACTCAGACAGCACTGAGCCACCCAGGTGCCTCAAATGTTCTATTTTTATTTTTCTACTTATTGATAGTCTCCAAATGTATATTTCTATCCAAGACCTCTCTCTTACACTTAGGATTTATATATTCAATATATAGTCAATGTCTCCACTTGTATGTCTAATAGAATCTCATACTATCCTGAACTCCTGATTTCCTCTCATGTTCCTACCCTACTGAAAATTACCCCCCCACACACTCTTTTTCTCATTGTAATTTATAGTAAGTCCATCCTTCCACAAAACTTGGAGTCATGACATCATTGATTCTTGCCCTCCAACATCTCACATCCAATCTATTACCCCTTAAGTCTGCATTCAAAAGAAATACATAATTTAACCTCTTTCTACCATTAAAAATTCTCCTACTCTGGCCACATCATCATTCTGTCTCCCCTAAATTACTGCAAACACTGCCTATGAAGCCTTTTTTGTCCTCCCGCCCCCCACCCCACCCAGGCAGAGTCTGATCTCAAGAGAGCAGGTCAAGTGAACCCTCTGAAATTTAGCAAAACCTTTTCTCCTCGTTACTTAGGATAAAATCCAAAGCCCTCATAGTGCATCACAAGCCTTATATGATCTTGCCCCTGTTAACTACCTGACCATATTTCTTATTACTCTACTTGCTCAACCCTTCCAACCACAGTCACCTGTTAGTACTCTTTTTCAAACCGTGCAGTGACACTTCACTCTCAGGGCCTTTACACTTGCTCTTTCCTCTGCCTACAATGTTCCCCCAACCTCTGACACACACACACACACACACACACACACACACACACACACACACACACCTGCGTGACTCTCTTCCTTACTTCCTTCAGATATTTGTTCAAATATCACACTCTGATTGAGACCTGCCCTTATCACCCTATTCGAAATTGCATCCCAGGCCCTGGAACTCTGTCTGGAACATAGCAAATGCTCAGTTAATATTCATTTAAAAAGTGAAAGAAAGTATGCATGAATTGAATTTTAGTTACCCCCCCCCCCAAAAAAAATCTCAAGAGAAACCAAGAACAATACAGGGATGGCACTGTACTCCTACTTTGTTCTATGGAAGTCACTGCTAGCTCCGGAGTTCATAATTAAATCAAATATCTAGGCATCTTGATTATATCTGATATCAGTTTGCTAATTATAGAACTGTAAAATCACAAAGAGACAAAGTAAGATTCTGCACTCAACAACAGATTCAGGTGTGAACACTGGATTTTATAGTCTTCTAAATGTTGAAGAATCTTTTGAATCCAATAGTGCTAGGAGGCTAATTTCCCGTTTGAAGTCATTGCCCAATGGGTGGAAAAGAAGAGACATCTGCCTGAGGATATGTGAGTAGAGGAACATGGAACGGGGCGCCTGGGTGGCTCAGTTGATTGAGCGTCCGACTTTGGCTCAGGTCATGATCTCGCGCTTGTGGGTTCAAGCCCCGCATCCGGCTCTGTGCTGACAGCTCAGAGCCTGGAGCCTGCTTTGGATTCTGTGTCTCCCTCTCTCTCTGCCCCTCCCCTGCTCATGCTCTGTCTCTCAATAAAATAAAATAAAACATTAAAAAACAAAGGGCATGGGAAATCCACCTTGGCCTGCTTAGTTATTCCCTTCTCTGGAAGGTTGCTCATCTTTGACTCTATTTGCAATTGAATCAGAAAAGACATGTGTTTGAAGCTTAGGATGATTTTTATGGAGATCCTGAAAACAAATATTTTCAGAGGTTCTCTCCATGTATAACTATGATGTCTGTTCATTTTCTATACACAATTGCGTTAAAAGTTCTACCTTCATGAATTTTTGGCAAGGGCCAAGTCGATCTGTGTTTGCATTTTGGCTCCATCAGCTGGATCTGAATAAAATGTTTTTCCTCGTTTCACCGTCATTTTCCTCACCTTGCAAAATATATAATATCAGCCACTTCAGAGTCTTTGTGAGAATTAAGTAAAAGTTAAGCCATATCCCTACTACCTGGCTTTTACAAATTTTTGTTGATCTCACCCACTCCTTATTTTTACAAAGATAGTTGAGAGATACAGACCTAAACCCAAAAGTGACACTTGGTTTTTATAGGAAGAATGGTAAGGACTGGAATGTCCTGTTCTTACCAAATTGCCCATCATACCTTGAATTTTAATCTATTATTTTCAAACATGGGGGAACAGAATTCCCAGAGTAAAAGACTCATATTCCTATTATATTATTTTTCTGAGCTAAAACTTAATTATCATTTCACTACATGTTATATTTAATCTTTGCTAATTTATCCATAACACAAAAATTAAAGGATCAAAGCCATTAATGTGCATATTTTAACCAAAGCTCATGTATATGGAATTCTTCAGTGGTTGTAAATTATAGTCAATCTTTGATCATTAAAACAATCCTGAGAAGTAGATGTTATTGTTCCCATTAATAATTTTAGGACATGATACACAAAAATATTAGGAGACATGCTGTATCCCAACTATGCAGTGACATAACTTAAACTTGAATCAAAGTACTTTTTTATTTTACTATTGTTCCTATAACCTTAATTATCTCTCATTATTACACATAAACAACAACCTAAAATTAGGAATTCTATGTAAGACATGAATGGTTATAAGCACACTGTCTGATCAACCCTGTTTAATATGTTTTCTGAATCAGGTAAATATCTCCCCAAAGCCCCTATCTGTGAATTTTTGAAAAATCATTTCTTAGTTTATAGAATTATAGAATTATAAGATGTTAGGACAGTAGTATTTAGGGAATACCTGGAACAACATCCTAATTCTTTTTAAAATTTTTTTATGTTTATTTTATTTTTGAGAGAGAGAGACAGTGAGCGAGCATGTACATGAGCAGGGGAGGGGCAGAGAGAGAGGGAGGCACAAAATCAGAAGCAGGCTCCAGGTTCTGAGCCCTCTGTTAGCACAGAGCCCACCATGGGGCTTGAACTCGCAAACCGCAAGATCATGACTTGAACTGAAGTCGGATGCTTAACCGACTGAGCCACCCAGGCACCGCAAGCAACATGCTAATTCTACAGATGGAGAAGCTGATGCCCAGAGACAGTAATTACCTTGCCTAGGATGTCCCAGCTGGTTAGTGGCAAAAGCCAAGTAAGAGTGGGTTTACTTATTCCTAGTCAAGTATTGCCTATATCATAGCCCACCACTGTCCGTTAGTTTAGTTAATGTATGCCTAGTGATATTGCCCCAGGGAAGCTGTGGAGTATAAAGAAAAGAGATTTGTCTCTCTTTCCCTACTTTCCCCTAGTTTGTAGGGTACTTCCCCTATGAACTATTTTCCACATAGCAGACAAGGTGTTTTGTTTAGTTTTTTAAATACAATTCTGACTAAATTCTTTAATTTGAGTTTTTCCAAAATTAAACCCCAGACGAAGGTTTATGTACCCGTGGAGCTCAGTGAAGGTGATCTCAGAAATCATAAGGAGGAAGGAAGTGAAAGCAGAAAGGGAGGAAAGTGGGTAAATGGTACATTAATGGACAGTTTACGGCTGTGGGTAACTAGGTCTCAACCCGTGGGCCAGTCTGAGACCATATGGAACACAGCTTAGAGTTGTTCCACAGAGTGGCAAAGAAGCTGGAGAATTTATAAAGCAATTCTCATGGATTATTGTTTGAGTGCCTGCCTTGGATGTTTACCCCCTGGAACTTGAGGCCTAATCAGCCATGTTGCTGCAACCAAGGAAAACCCTCAGGCAGAAAAATGCAGGTGCTTGAGGTAGAAATCCAACTGAGTGTACAGGAAATGCCCCACAAATTTACAGGTGACCTAGAGTGTTTGCTATCCTCTGGGATATTGACAACAGTGCCTATAATAGTTATGTCTGCTTTCCTCGAATAACTTGTACTTACTCATAGCATAACATGTACAACATTTTGATGCAACGACTTCTTAGAACCCACATTCTCCCTGATACCTGAACCTCTGTGACATCAGATCCACTTCTGTGTTTTTCACTAGTCTGTTGGTATCTTAAATAGTTCATAACACATTGTAGTTGCTCAGTAAAATACCTGTCGATTTAATGGAAGAAATTTGACATTTCTTTTTTTAAACAACTAAATTATGGTATAACTAACATAAGTTGCACATACTGAAAGAGAATAACTTGTTATGTTGACATGTTTGAATATTTGTATGAAAACACCATAATCAAAACAGGGTGTAACCATCATCCCCCAAAATTGATGCCTTTTTAAATTTTTTTAAATTTATTTTTATTTATTTATTTTAAAAATTTTTAATGTTTATTTTTTTTTTAAGAGAGAGACAGAGTGCGAGAGAGGGAGACACAGAATCCAAAGCAGGCTCTAGGCTCCGAGCTGTCAGCACAGAGCCCAATGCAGGGCTGGAACCCATGAACTTCGAGATCATGACCTGAGCCAAAGTCGGATGCTCAACCAACTGGGCCACCCAGGCACCCCTATGCCTTTTTTTAAGTTAATTAATTTACTTTTTAATTTACATCCAAGTTAATTAGCATATAGTGCAACAGTGATTTCAGGAGTAGATTCCAGTGATTCATCCCCTATGTATAACACCCATTGGTCATCCCAGCAAGTGTCTTCCTTAATGCCCCTTCCGCATTTAGCCCATCACCCCTCCAGCAACCCTCTGTTTGCTCTTTATATTTAAGAGTGTCTTATGTTTTGTTCCCCCCCCCACCGTTTTTATATTATTTTTGCTTCCCTTCCCTTATGTTCATCTGTTTTGTTTCTTAAATTCCACAAATGAGTGAAATCATATGATATTTGTCTTTCTCTGACTAATTTCACATAGCATAATATCCTCTAGTTCTATCCACATGATTGCAAATGGCAACATTTCATTCTTTTTGATTGCTGAGTAATACTCCATTGTATGTATGTATATATATATATACACACACACACATATATATATATGTGTGTGTGTGTGTGTGTGTGTGTATATACACACACTACATTTTCTTTATCCGTTCATCCGTTGATGGACATTTGAGCTCTTTCCGTACTTTGGCTATTGTCGATAGTGTTTATGCCTCTTTTTAATGTTTTCCTCTTGCCTCTCCTCACAGCTCCACCTCCACCTGCCTTCCCCAGACAAGTACCGATCTGCTTTTGGTCATGATATATTATTTCACATTATCTAGAATTTTTATAAATGTAATCATATAGTATGAACTCCTTTTTTACCCCTCTGGCTTCTTTGAGCATAATTAAACATTTTTCAATGTTTCATCTGTATCAATAATTCATTCCCAGTTACTACTGAGTGGTATTCCATTGTGTGGATAAAGCACTTTATTTATCTGTTGATGAGGATTCAAGTTTCCAGTTTCAGGCTATTCTGAGACCATTATAAATATTCATATTCAATTTGTTATACGGACATTTGCTTTCATTTCTCTTGAGTAAATACATAAGATGAAATGACTGTACTATATGGTAGGTACACCTTTACATTTTAAGAAACTACCAAAATGATTTCTAAAATAGTTTACATTTCACGTTTCCATGAATGCTTACGCAATCTTTGTTCCTTCACATTGTTGCCCACCCTTTGCATGTTCAGTCATTTACATTTTTGTCATGCTAATACATGTTTAATGGTAACCCAGTGTGGTTTTAACTTGCTTCTCTCTAATGACCAATGATACTGGGCATCTTTTCACATGCTAAATTGCTATCTGTACATGTTCTTTGATGAAGGGTCTGTTCACATCTTTTGCTCATTTTTTATTGGCTTGTTTCCTTACTGAATTTTTTTTTTTTTTTTTTTTTTTAATTTTTTTTTTTCAACGTTTATTTATTTTTGGGACAGAGAGAGACAGAGCATGAACGGGGGAGGGGCAGAGAGAGAGGGAGACACAGAATCGGAAACAGGCTCCAGGCTCCGAGCCATCAGCCCAGAGCCCGACGCGGGGCTCGAACTCACGGACCGCGAGATCGTGACCTGGCTGAAGTCGGACGCTTAACCGACTGCGCCACCCAGGCGCCCCTCCTTACTGAGTTTTAGGAGTTCTTGATACAAGCCACACATGAGGTATTAGGTTCATGCATATTTTCTCCTTTTCTGTGGTTAGTCTCTTCCATCTTTTAACAGTGTCTTTTGAAGAAAAGACACTTTAAATTTTAATGAATTCCCAATTTATCTTTTTTTTAATGGACTATGCTGTTGGCATTATATCTATAGTTATCTTTATTTAACCTAAGGTCAAAAAGAATTTCTCTTATGTTTTCTTCTATAAGTTTTGTCATTTTGAATTTTAAAATTGGTATTTATTGTATTTTACTTTGTATATTATATATTGTAATTTATTTCGAGTTAATTATTGTATATGTTGCAATGTATAGATCAAAGTTACTGATTTTGCATACGGTTGACTAGTCATTTGTGAAATATTTGCCGGAAAGACTAATCTCTTAATGAAGGCTTTGCACTTTTTTCAAAATAAGTTGTTAAAATGTGTGAGTCTACTTCTACACTTCCCTTTTCTGTTTTGTTGGTTTATCTTCGTCACCAGTGCTATAGAATCACCAGAGATTTCTGTGCAGGTGTCACCTCTCTAGTACTTTTCTCTGGAAATTCTAGCTCTTTGTTCTTCCCGAACTCAGAACCATCTCTTCAACTCAGGGAGTTCTCTGGGTTCTACCAGGTTCCTGCTCCCTGCACAGAAGCCTGGAGATTCTTTCAAGGCAGTAAGCTGGGGGCAATCTCTGGGCTTAGTTCATTTGGTTCTCATCTCTCAGGGATCACCATCCTTTGTATTCTGATTTACAGTGTCTTCAAACTTTTGTGTCTCATATTTATTGAGAATGTTTTCTTGTTTCATATAGCAGAGTAAGTCCGTTGCTCGTTACTTCAACTTAGCCAGAAGCCTGATTTTGTTCCTGAGCCACATTTTCTCAATCAGAGGCAATCAATAATACTAATTGAAAAAAAATCCAAACTGAATAGAATAATAAAAAGGTAAAGTGTGAATTACTTACTGGATACACACATTTAAGAATAGCACATAGGGCTGTAGAGAATCATAAGATTAATTGGACAAATAAAAAAATGTACACCTTGGCTTCTGTATAGCATATAATAACTTAGGACATTTTTTTCAGCCATTTGAGCTGTTGGGAGAGAACACATTATTTAGGCTGAATTAAGTTCAAGCTGATGGGTTTTGACTGCTTTAACAATTAAATTATCTTGGCAGTTGATGGGTCTCTTCATGTTACGAAATGTATTGTGCAACTGTCCCTAAATCCTAGCGTGGTGACATGCTGGTACATCTTACTCTCACTTGAGAACTTGGATGGGCACCATGATATTTCTTTGGTTACCGGGTTGTTTTTGAGTTGTATTTCTCTTTAGTAGAGGGAATTAAGCTATTAAATGAGAGAAGAAGGCATCCAAGGCAGAGGAAAGTTGACTATTCAAATTGCCTGCCTGCCAAGTAACTAAAAGCCCCCCCCCCCAAAAACTTCTGGGCCAGCACAGACATAGTCTCTCATTCCCCTATATCATCTTAGAGGACTTAGAGGAGCATGGATTCTTAACTGGTTAAATAACTGTTTGTTAAGTTCAACAATTTTCAGTATCTATATCCAAGCTATATATTCAAGAACAGAAACGTGACCATAAAGTGATTAGAAGTTATTTTGCTCAAAATGTGCTAAAGAAAAAAAGTGTAGCTTTTCTCATTTAATTCTAGGAACAAATGCTTAGCTTTCTCTACCTGTACTTTTTCCTCACATCTTAGTCCTAATAATAACTGTTCAAATAAAAATAAATGGACTGTTTTCTCCCAAGCATTGTGCAAAGTGCTAAGAAAATAGACATAAATAATATGGTCCCAGAATTTTAAGAACTTGCACAAAGATTTATAGCACCCAAAAATAAATATATTCACTTTGCTCAATTAATTTATTTCCCAAATCAGTCAAGAGCAAATAGAAACAAATTGTATAATTGTATGGTTTTAATTTTCTTACAACTTTATACAAGTCCATCTCAAATATTTTTCAGGAAGAGGAGGGGTTGGTTTCAGTATAAACAGTTAAATCAAGTTGAATTCCCCAGGATCCACTGAGAATAGCATGATGTGAGGAAACCATGCCTGCACTGGGATCAGAAGGCTTTGCTTTTGTCACAGATAAAGTCACTACCAGCTAAGTGAGTTTAAGGAAGTCTCTCAGTCTCAGAGCCTCATTTCCTACAACTGGATATTTTGGAAGATGAAGACATGAATGACATATACTTCAAACAGCACTGGCAGGACAAAATGAAGTCACATATATAAAAGATTTTATAAAATGTCAGTATTTTGAAAAATTAAGGGATCATGTAGTATAGGCACACTATTGTCCACCCCAAATCCTTCCACAGTATAAAGTTTCTCGTGAGAAGTGACTACATTTCCTTGTCCTCATTGCTTGCAGATGAGACCTTAAAGCCTTCATCAATGAGAAGTGAGCAAAAGCGATACCACTTCCAGGCCAGGTAATTAAGAAATAATGTATCCTCTCTGTTCTCACTTTTCCTGCCTGCCAACTGAATACAAAATACTCCTGGGACATAGATCATTCTAGAGCCATTCTCTGCAAAGAACCTGGATCCCTAAGTTACCATGCCAAGAAGTAGCATCTACTTGGCAGGCAAGAACCACATCGGGTTGTGTAAGAAAGAAGTAATTTCTAATTTTTAAAAAAGATGTTGGGGTTTATTTGCTATAATTGGTCACCTAATTAATACAGTCTATAGACTTTTGCTTCCAGATAAAAGGAAACAACAGGAAACAGATTAACCCTTCCAAAAACCAACAAAATATTTATAAAATATATGAAAGAATTGTTTGCAAGACATCTGACTTCAGTCGCTGAAGAGAGTGATCTCTGAGAGAGAAAAAAGAAATGGAGTGAAGCCTAAGGTTACCACACCATACGGCCTTGCGAGAATTTCCAACATGTAGTAGGCAAACCCAGGCAGAATACATTGGACTCTCTGAGATGAGGTAATGGAGGTGAGAGTCTAGGAGGACTAAGGCAAGTGGAGTTATATGGCAGAGTTCCAGAAAGGAGGAAACTGCGTGCAAAGAGAACTCAAAAGACCTGGAGAGGATGTTCTCTTCTATCTACATAGAGCAACATTCAGCTGAATACTTTTCCACATGTGCACAAGGAAACTACCTGAAGGGAGGGAAAGATCCACCTGAAAGAATTAGAAGTAAAGGTAAACAAAGCTCAGAAAGAGCCAGGAAGAGTACCTGCTCCCATCAACCAGACTGGAAAAATATCATGATTCGTAGTCTATCAAATAAAGTACACAGAAGGATCACACCTCAATAGCAAGGAATAATTAGCCCTAGACTGAACATTGCTCTTAAAAATCTTTTGCCCCTGGGGCACCTGGGTGGCTCAGTCGGTTAAGTGTCTGACTTGGCTCAGGTCATGATCTCACGGTTCAGGAGTTCGAGCCCTGCATCGGGCTCTGTGCTGACAGCTCAGAGCCTGGATGGAGCCTTCTTTGGATTCTGTGTCTCCCTCTCTCTCTGCTCCTCCCCCACTCATATTCTGTCTCTCAAAAACAAATAAACATTAAAAAAAACTTTTGCCCCTGACAGATCTTAAAAGAAAGATCTGAAAATGTCATACTATTTCCAAGTAACTTAAATGCATCTCAGAACAAAACTGAAAACTACAAAATGCAACAAGGAATTAAGGAAGAAAGGAAGGAAGAGAAGGGGAAAAAGAGGACAAAATTGAGCACCAAACAAGGTAAAATTCATATCTGTCATCCATTAAAACAACAGTGACTACAACAAATAAACAAAACCAAAATCAGACCTGCCAAGAAGCAAAAAAATGTACCCTATAATAAGAAAAAAAAGGCAATCAAATGAAATGACCCAGTATAGACAGAGATGTTAGAATTAGCAGGTAAAGACATTAAAATGTTAGTATAACCATATTCCACATGTTCAAAAGTTAAGTAGAGGTATGAAAGATAAGAAATTTAAACTCTACTGTTGAAAATCAAAATTTATGAGATGAAAACTACACTAAATGGGAATAAGAGTGGATTAGACATTGCAGCAGCAAAGACTAGTGAACTTGAGAACACAATGGAAATTCCATAATGAAACACAGGAACAAGAATTATTTAAAAAATGAGTAAGTCATCAGCAAGTTGTGAGACAATTTCAAACAGTTTAATATACATGAAATTTGAACCCTTGAAGGAGAGAGGAGAAAATGTATTTGAAAGAAATTTGGTGGAAATTATTAACTCACAGATACCAGAAACTCAGCGAAACTCAGCACAAGAAACAAGAAAACCAAACCAAAACATGCTGCCTCACTTCTTTCTCAGAAATAGTGATAACATTGAATTGGAAGGTTCAATATTGTTGTCATTTATCCCCCAAATTGATCTAAATATTCAAAGAAACCACAACCAAATTTCCACTAGAATTCTCTTCTTCCCTCTCCTTCTGTTGTTGAGTTGACAAGCTGACTTAAAATGCTTATGGAAAGGGATGGCTCAGTTGGTTAAGCATCTGCCTCTTGATTTTGACTCAGGTCACAATCTCATGGTTTGTGAGATTGAGCCATGTGTTGGGCTCCGTGCTAATAGTGTGGAACCTGCTTGGGATTCTCTCCTTCCTTCTGCCCCTCCCAACTCTTTCTGTCTCTCTTTCTGTCTAAATAAATAAATAAATAAATAAATAAATAAATAAATCGATTGATAAATAAAACTTTATAACACTTATGGAAATACAAAGGACCTAAGATAGCCATGATAACTTTGACAAAAGAGAAAATATTGAAGGACTATTACTACCTGATTTCTAGACTTATTTTAAAGCTATTGTAATCAAAATGTGGTATTGGTGTAAAGATAGAGAAATAGATTAATGAACAGAATAGAGAGTCCAGAAATAGATTAAAAAGTCTGTAAAAAGAAGGAAAAGATAAATCACAGACTGGGAGAAAATATTTGCAAAACACTTAACTAATAATAGACTTGTATTCAAAATAGATAAAGAAATTTCAAAGTTCCATGATACAAAAACAAAACAACAAAAAGGCAAAAATCTAAACGGGAAGTTCACCAAAAGAGATTTACATAGTTGGCAAGTAAACACATTAAATCATGCTTAATATCATTAGTCATTAATGAAATGTAAATCAAAATCACAATGATATCCCTACATGCCTATTAGAATGGTTAAAACAAAACAAAACAAAAACAAGAAACACCAGCCATAGCGAGTATTGGAGAAATACAGAGGAACTGGAGCTCCAGTGAACTTCTGGTGGGCAAGCAAAATGGTACAACCACTTTGAAAAAGAGTTCTGACAAAACTAAATGTATACTTGACACATAATTCAGCCATTTTGCTCCTAGACAGTTATCTGATAAATGAAAACAAGTGTCTACTTTTACAAAGACTTGGATGCTTGTGTTCACAGCAGCTTCATTCATAAGAGTTAAACATTGGTATCATCCAAACATCCATCACCATGTGCAAGGACAAGCTGGTAGTCATAAAATGGAATACTATTCAACATTAAAAAGGAATTAACTCCATACATGGTATAACCTAGATAAACCTCAAAATAACTATGCAGAGTGAAAGGAACCACATTTTTAAAAGGACATATACCATATGATTCCATTTTCATAAAATCCTAAGAAACTCAAAGTACTACAGTGCGACAGACAGTAGACCAGTGCTTGCTTGAGAAGAGGGAGTAGGAGGGACAAGAGGGATGACATTTGCAGTGGGCAGATGGTTGAGGGCTTTGTTCATTTTCTTAATGGTGGTGATGACTTCATGGGTGTCTACATATGCCCCAATTAATCAAGCTGTGCACCTAAATACATGCAATCCTTTATGTCAATTATATGTCAATAAAGTGGTTAAATACAGACTGGTTATAATCATCAGTGCAATATATCTCTAATGCCTGCTATTTATAAGGCTCACCCTAAACAATCGGAAAAGTAGACTTTTGGTTTTTTTGACCTCTCTCCAACATATTCTCTAGTGTCTAGGGTTGTTTTTTTTTTCTTGTCTACTTTTTTCAAGTCTTCCAGGACTCATGTTTTTATATTTTGCTGCCCTAGTCAGAAAGAGTAGAGGAAAAGACACATGTAAATGTTACCCAGGTGCCAGGTATTTAACCAAAGATCCTTGAGACCTATTCACTCTGAGCTGTGACTTTAATTATTACTCTTTAGGAGGTATTTCCATTTTAAATGGAAATCTGAGAAGGCCTACTTAACATAAAGCATTGCAGTACACATGGTGAAATGACAGGTAGTATTATATCTTAGTAGAGTGTTCCTTGACTTGGGGAAGGAGGTCTCCAGGGGTCATTCTCATTGATGAACAAATAACATATTCTTTGTAAAGTTGGCTTTGAGTCTTCGTAATAACAATGACTTCTATTTGTATAGGATGTTAGTGATTACAAAGTGCTTTCACATTTATTATCTCATCCATGCATGCACAGGCCTTTTGAGGTGAATTAGCTCCAATTTATGGATAATAAAGTTGGCAGTGAAGGCAGTTCTGCAACTTGCTGTTTATTCAAAGGCAGAAGTGGAATTTCAACTGAACTAATTTGACTCCCAGTTCAACAATCTATTCCGCAAACATAACTTCATTTATTTTAAATGACAAATACCTTGAAAGCAATGTATTTCTGCCTCCTCTTAACTTCATAAAACCCTTCCTAAAACAGTCAACAATTTTGTTTGACTTATGGTCTGGAATATGGGCAATTTTAAAGAAACACTTAATTTTAGGCATCAGAATGGAGATAGGAGACCCTGCAAAATAATGAAGCAACTTACAGTGAATAAAATGCTATTGATCCATGGTCTAAACCACTAAGATTCATGTTGGATTTCTTGTCCTATTGAACAGGAAGAGGATAATGCAAAGCAGTATGTAAATGGTTAAGGAGCCTCGCAATATCCCAACATTCTTGATCTCTGAACTTTAGTTGGTTTAAGAATTTGCTTACATGTCCAGTGATCATGCCTATACCACCTTCTCTGAGAATTCAAACCACCCTTAGTATCTTATCCTCCATAGAACACAACATCTATGCCGGAGTTTGTGGCTCTAATTGTAGAAATAGAAAAAACAGGCTCTGACTTTAAGAGACTATTAATATAACTAGAATGGGAAGATTTAAAAATTGTTAAAGACAAGTGAACACAAATACCACTTTTGAGTGTCTCCTGGATACTAAAAATTTAACGTATCTTGCTTATTTTACAGAGTTCTTAAACCTCAAAACTACTATATTCTAATTACTTTTTTTTCAGATTAAGGAACTGATTCATAATAAATGGCCTTAGAAAACACAGTTAGGAAATGATCGAGGCGGGATTTAAATTTTAGTATAACTCCAAAATCATGATCTTTTCACGAATCCATAATTCGTGGAAAGGTATACACCCGTACATATATGTTCTGTTGATTTACAGAGAAGCTTCCAAGGTGATTTGAAGGGAAAGGTATAGTCTTTTCAACAAATAGTGCTAAAGCAGTGACACGTCCACATGCAAAATATGAACCTCCAACCTTATCCCACACCTTATAGAAGAAGTAACTCTAAATGTATTGTAGACTTAAAAATATAAAAGTTAAAACTATAGAAATTCTAGAAGAAACAGTAGGAAAACACTTTTGTGACTTTTGATTAGACAAATATGTTTAAAACAAAGAAACTGCAGGAAAAAAAAAAAACCAAAGCTGGACTTCATCAAAATTAAAATCTGCTTCACAAAGGGATTGTTAGAGAATGAAAGGACAAGCTATAGACAAGGAGAAAATATACCAAAACACCTGTGTGATAGAGGTATATGAATATATGAATACTCTTAGGAATCAATAATAAGATAACCCAACTTTTTAAAATGAGCAAAAGATTCAAACAGACATGCCACCAAAAGAGAAATACAGAAGGCAGGAAGCAAAGCCACAGCGTCATTAGTCATTAGTAAAATGTAAATTAAAATCACAATGACATGTCACTACGAAGCCAGTAGGTATTTAAAGCTAAAACATATAGGGATGCCTGGGTGGATCAGTTGGTTAAGTGTCTCACTTCGGCTCAGGTCATGATCTCATGGTTTATGAGTTCAAACCCCACATCGGGCTCTGTGCTGACAGAGCTGGAGCCTGCTTCGGATTCTGTGTCTCCCTCTCTCTGCCCCTCCCCTGTGTGCTCTCTCTCTCAAAAAAAAATAAACATTAAAAAATGTTAAAGTTAAAATATAAAATATAAATATAATATTTATAATATAAATACATAAAATATAAATATAAAATAAAACCCAGGTTGATAGTACGTGATGGAACTCATAGTTTTAATGCAAACTAGTACAGGCACCTTCAGAAGGAAGTTGGTATTTTCAAATAATGGTAAACAATTATGCCTTATAATCCAGCAGTTTCACTCAGCATTATTACTGAAGAAAAATGGAAACATTTTCCACCCAAAGATCTGTGTGTGAATATTTATATAAACCTATTCATAATAGTCAAATACTGGAATCAAGCCAAAGGCCCCTCAAATATATTATGTAGTAAATATATAAGCAAATCATGATATATCCATATAATGGAATGCTACTTAGCCATTAAAAGGAATGACCTACTGATACATGAAACAATATGGATGAATTCAAAGGCATTATGGCAGAAAACACATATTGTATGACTCCATTTCAAAGAGGTTCTGCAAAAGGCTAAGCTATGGAGACAGAAACTAGGTTCATGTTCACCAGGCATGGCGGGGGTGTGGAAGAGGATAGGACTGACTACAAATAGTCATGAGGGAACTTTCTGTGGTAGTTGAAATGTTCTACTTTTTGATGGTAGTGTTGGTTAACTGATAGTCTGCCTTTGACAAAATTCACTGAATGCAAAACTCAAGGGGTGAACTTTACTGTATTTAAATTACCCTTCAAAATACTGATTTGTAAAAAAGTTGTACATATTAGTAACTAAAAGACTTCAGAGGAGATAAAGAAGTCTAGGGAATAAAGTTATTCACAGACTCCCTTGAGCAGTTGGGATATAGGGCATTTAAGATGTGATTATATAGAGAGGAAGGACAGTTCACTTTTGAGAAGAAAATAGTGTAGAACATCATGAGACAAAGCAAGGGGAAGGAACTGGTATGACAGGCACAGGACTGTGAAAAGATTATGACCAATACAGTTGAAGAGATGTAGAAGAGGGAGTCATGAACTCAAAATTAGTTATCAAGGTTGAGACCAGATGACTTGGTCATGAATGTGGTCATAAAGGGGCCTGGAGATCTGATATTCCAGAGCTGCCAATTTAAACTAACAATTGACTTTGACTCCATAACGCTGGGGCCATAAAGATCTCTTCATTGTTAGCTTATGGATTATTCACACCTGCCTCCAAGCTAGATTCAGGCAGCTTCAATTTAATGGGCAGTGACCACATGATAAGCATTGCACCAAGTACTTGGCATAGATTAATTTATTAAACCTATCATAAAACAGGTTAATATTATCTCCACTTATACTTTTGAGAAAATCAACACGTATATAGCCAGTCCTTATGGTTGTTCCATTCCTCTCTGTTCATTAGAGCAATTTATGCATTTATTCTTTTATTACACTTTTCATTGATTCAGCAGTAAACAGTACACATTCATTTTAAACTCAAGTCTGTGACTAAAGCCCAAATTTCAAAAACTGTTCCGTGTTAATGAAGGGGAAAATAGAAAATAACTGTAATTTCTGAGAGCAAAGAGGTCAAAATAATGTCCATATAATTTTGATTGTAATTCTGCATATTTTATGCCTTTAAAATTTTTTTTTCAACGTTTTTATTTATTTTTGGGACAGAGAGAGACAGAGCATGAACGGGGGAGGGGCAGAGAGAGAGGGAGACACAGAATCGGAAACAGGCTCCAGGCTCCAAGCCATCAGCCCAGAGCCTGATGCGGGGCTCGAACTCACGGACCGCGAGATCGTGACCTGGCTGAAGTCGGATGCTTAACCGACTGCGCCACCCAGGCGCCCCTATTTTATGCCTTTAACAAGAGACTTTTAACATTAATCAAATGAGAACATGGAACTAAATAATCTCTAAGATTCCTTCATATTTACTGTTTTATGATTTTGACTTTACTCAGAACAGGAACAATGGGTGAAAATTATTCTAGATTTAACAGCAATTGGCTGTTGTTGATACTGCATATCTATCCAGATTTCCTCTTCTGGACCATGGTCATTGTTCTCTTCTGTGCCAGAAATATAGGCTGCTGTTAAAGAAGAGCAAAGGGCCTCTCCATGTAATGTACTCAGCTGAAGAGAGCCACCTCACTTGACTGTGTATTCCCACCCTCAGAGCTCTCTTCTTAGTGGCTGGTTGCTGTTGGGTTTCAGTGGTTCCTATGCCTCAACTCAGAACCTCTCTGAACAGTCATTCCAGCCTCAGAGCTCATCATGGGTTCATTTTCACTTGCATTGCAGTTCAACCTTTTCTGCCCAGTCCTGCGGTTCTCACACCAGTGCAGGTGTCGTTCCCTAGTCTGTTCCCCTAGAAGCCCCTGCATCCAAATCTCCGTGTCAGAGTCAGCATCCCAAGCATCTTGACCTATGCCATAGATCAAATCAGTAATTATATATAAGCACCATTTAAATTATTGACATTTAAAAAATGATTATACAGGAATGTTGGAGCTTCTCTGAATTTGTCATCTTTTCTATATATACAACTAATGCAATATTTCACAAGGTAGTAAGTCATAGTATAATTTATAAGTCAATATTAAGAGTAATTGATCAAAAATAGCTAAACATTTAGATATTCACTTGTATACCATTCTGTAGTTCACTTTTGTACAAAGCATTTTTGCAAGTATATTAAGTGATACCAAGAATTATATAAATATAGCTCCTCCAGAACCTTCAAAAATAATCATAACAGTTCACAAAGTTATTGCAAGTGCAATATATTTATACCTTAAAAGATTATTCAAATATGAGGTAAAAGGAGACAAGGGGCAAGTGGGAGACATAGACAAAGTATGCTTATAATGCCCAGCTACAAATAGGTTAGTATGGGGCAGCTTCCTGAGTTGATGGTTGAAATAAGCTTAAGCTATAAGTAAGAACTGGACCAATGAAGTATGCAAAGAGAGAGGTTTTAATGCAGAAAGAGAATGAGGAAAAGGGCACAGATCACTGTTTACAAAAGGATGAGATGATTCGTTTGCTTGTTTGAACATTCCTCTTGGGGAAGAGAAAGGTCCCTGGGCTTTCATTGGCTGAAGTTTGAGCTTCTGAAGGGCCAGAGATGGGCACTACAGTAAAAGTATCACTAAACTAATTCTCAAGCTGGAAATCAAATCAGAACAATCTTTAAGGCAGTATCCAAGGTTGGCACATAGTCAAGGACTGATAGTCTGAACAATGCATCAAAGGGTTCCGGTCTGAAGGACCAAAATCAGAGGACAAGAAACTGGACAGAAATCAGAGAAGTAAAGTGGCAGCGAAGTTTATACAAAGGTGAATGGAAGGTTAGATCTGGGGCGATTCCCTCAGGATCTGTGGGTACCTAAAAGTCAGAAATTGTTATAAGACTTTGCAGTTTTCCCCTATTGGAAGAAAGCAGTTACTGGGAACATTAAATTGGTTTACGCATAGAGATATTTCACGATGGGGATGGATGGAAGAAACAATTAGAGATGTAATTTGACAAACCTACTTCTGTCTTTATTCTACTGATTCAAATAATGCTAAACTGTGGGGGTTTATGGTGATAACTCATGCCTTCCCATTGTCATCTTTTGTGAATAAAACAATTTTCCAAAAAGTTTCTGTCTCTAATATCCTATAATAATAATTGATTTCACATATTCAGCAAAGTGAGAGATTTAGTGAGGCAACCACTGGCCTGGGGAATGAAAAAGTAGCTGGCTTGAGCTATGCTTACTTGGCCCTAAATTTTATTTCTTAAGCTTCAACACTGATGTTAAGATGATTGAATGGTGGATGCCAAAGGGTGTTTCTCTGTTGCTTCCTGGAAGTACTGCTGGCTACCTCATCCCCCTGCTTTTTAGGGCAGTTGCATGAATCTATTATTTTGTTAAATTATTCATTTAGTAAACATTTATTATATATCAACTGTAGTCTTGGAACTCTTACATATGTTCAGAGGGACCGGCTGCCAGTGGGGCAGTGTGGTGCGATTTGAAGCTTTAAAACACAAAGATAAATAGGACACCATTTCTGCCTTCACATACTCACAATAAACCATGTATAAAAGGTATATAACTGTGGAATGTACTGGACCTTACCTATGCTCCAAGGATAGGGATTAGATCGTGAGTCATCTATTAACGACATGCTAAAAGTCCTGTTATAAAATACACTATTAGAAGATAGGATCCAACGTTAAAAAAAAAAAAATTTAAGGTGGGGGTGTTGCTTGGGTGGCTCGGTGGGTTAAGCCTCCGACTTCAGCTCAGGTCATGATCTCACAGTCTGTGAGTTTGATCACCGCGTCAGGCTCTGTGCTGACGGCTCAGAGCCTGGAGCCTGCTTTGGATTCTGTGTCTCTCTCTCTCTCTGCCCCTCCCCTGCTCATGCTCTCTCTCTCTCTCTGTCTCAAAAATAAATAAGATTAAAAAAATTTTTTTTAAAGATAGGATCCACATAACACTTCCTAGGGAATGCTTTAATATTTTCCATTCTTCCACCCATAAAATTTGTAGTTAGACTCCAAAGCAATCAAAGTAGGGGGAATCAGCTTCTAAAAGTTGTCTTATTCATTCAATTTATAAAATCATAATAAGAAAATACTGGATCCCAAGAATTCTAAGGGATAAAAATATGAATAAAATAGAAGTTTTAAAGAGTGAGACTTAGCCTCAGGGACTGACAATTCATTTCTTCAACCAGCATCCTTTTGTTGATCTCCTGCCAGGTGTCAAATTTTGTACTGGAGGATATTTCCATCCTAATCTTATGGAATCTGGGTCACACTTTTTTTAAGCAGAATATTATGAAAGTATTTGTTACTTTTATGGCCCTACTAGCATTGTCTACTGAGGATGAATAGCTAATAATATTCCAAAGTGAAAAGAAATTAGTTCTGATTTTTAAACATTTTTACATACAAATGTTTTTATATCTAGTTCTATTTAACTAATAATTATTATACATTTACAACATGAAAATCTTATAGAAGGATTGTCAGATACTCAAATGGGATTAAGATATTCAAAAAGTTCATTGTTTATTGGGAAAGAAAACAATAAGAGACAAAAATGTAGATACGCCAAAAGTTGTTAAACAAACACTAGACAGAGACCATGATTAATAATGCAAAAGGTAAAGTAGAAAAGAATTTGTTTTGCCATTTTTTGTAACCTGTGTGTGTATGACTCTGTGCAAGTGTGACAAATCAAGACTCTTTGGAAGTACCTCTTTTCTTCAACAAAAGCCAAGGATGTTAATAAAGGCCACCCTTTTAGCAGAGATCTAAAAGCTACTCTTGAACTCTTGATTATTTGCTGATAGCTGTAGCTAACAATTTTGCAGGGAATGCTATGGAAATAAGAGTTGTATTTTCCACATTAAACATATTTGAACTCAAGATAAAATTGACATCTACTCTGGAAAAATGAATATACAAAAGTCTAAGTTTTAAGCTTTTTATAAGATGGCCTGAAAAATCTTGGCAAATGTGTGTTAGACATGGTTTAAAAAAGTACTCATCCCAACATGGAAGAGCATGGAATATGGCAACAAATGAACAGACAAAAAAAGAATAGTAAATGAGCAAAAGCAATCCAAGGTAGTGAGGAAAACCTAAAAATACAGTTTGGAAGAGAGGAGTATAAAGAATAAGGAAAATCAAGGAGAGTTTGATGGAAAAAAATCAAGATGGGAAAATATTTATTTTTGGACTATCATTATCATGTCCTAATTCAAATTTAACTGGAAGATTCTCCAGATTCACCAGCTAGAAGTAAATGAAAAGGTTTACTGATCTGGGACCAAACAAGAAAACACGGTTCATACCCAGTAGTTTGGTGAAAGACATCACATACAGCAGAAGAGTTGTGAAAGTGTTGGAGGCTAAACAGCCAGTCAGAGGACAGTGAAACAACCCAGAGATTAACAAAGCAGAGATGCTGGTAACAGCCCGGGAGCTGGAGAGTTAAAGGGGTAAAGAGAACAGAGACCATGAGCCAGCAGCACATCCAGTAAACTCTAGAATCCTGGAGAAGACACAGCCACCCCTGGGACCTGTGCCCAAAGCAAAATGAGAGGTGCAAATACTGTAGATTGTCCCTTCCTCCCAGTACCGCTAGCACTTCCCATTTGCTAGTTAAAACCATCCAGAAATACAGTTTGCAGCGATCAGACTTGCATGACACAGAGCAAAGCAGGGAGAGTGGGGAGTGGATCTCAGAACACTGAGACTAGAGGAGCGCACAAAACAACAACAACAACAACAACACACACACACACACACACACACACACACACACACACACACACACACACAGAAAGATCAGCAGTGCAAAGGATAATTCGGCCTAGTTGAAAGGAGAATGAAATGCCACCTATCAAATGGGAATTGAAGAGGGCAATTCGTGCAAGAACCATGAGACCGCAGCTAAACAAGCCAGGTGAGGAAGGAGCATGAGAATAAAGAATTTAAATTATGAAAAGGCCATTCAAATATAACTGCCTTAAAAATGAGATGTAGATGGGAAATCTCAGGAGTTAACCTAAGCTCTTTCTAAACCCTGTTCACTCTTAGATAATTAACTTTTCATACATATCTCACCAGGTCAGGCTCTTTCTGGATCAGGGCTTAGGGGCACTGGAGCAGGTGGATGGCTCTCCCTACTATGTGCTTCTCAGAAAAGAGAGACTGGCATCCACTGAGCTTACGTGTCTATGAATTGTCGTTTCCTTTGAGTACCTATGCGTATATGAGTCTATGTTTACATTTAACTGTGCCATTCATGATACCAAATTCTGTGGTGTAGCCTAATGTAAAATAGAGACTTTAGTACACAGTATCTAGTGTTGCACTAGACATATAACAATCGTTAATAAATGGGAGTTAATCGGTTGTTTCAAGAAACCGTATATGTAGTTTGGCTCCATTTCTGGACTTCTAAGTGAGTGAAGTTCCTTTATTTTATGTCTCTGAGCTTGTGTAAAGCGGGGACTACTGTTGAGTTTCTAAGCAGATTAAGTGGCACAAAGATTTAGGATAGTGTCTTGTTCATAGTAAGTACATGACCATGTATATTTAATTTTTATGCTTTATACCACCCTTCTAATTGTTTTAGTAAAATTAACGTTACCCGCTTTGGATAAAGAGTTATTTTATATATTTGGCCCCAAACTGGTGCCCAAAGTAGAGAATATAGACGAAATAAACAGCACCCTTTTCAACATCCTGCCTGAACGAGGTCCTATTATAAGCACATATGTGTTCATTCAACAGCTGCTCCATTTATATAGATGACATCTAAGTTTATATCTTTCCTGCCCTCAATCATGTATATTAAACTGTCCATGAGACATCCCCATTTGGATATACCCATCATTTCAAGCTCATCATTTCCAGATTGGACCTTAACTCTTGTTGTTTTCTAATCAGGGAAAAGCACCTTTATAAGCTAGTTCTTAAGTGAGAACTTATGAATTATTTTTTTATTTTTAAATAGTTTACTTATAATTAGCTGTGTGTTTTAAGTCTATTTCCTCTATATTTTTAAAGCAATCTACCTTTATTCACCCCATTTCCAGCACTTTAATACAGAATACCGTAAACACTTGGCTAGATTACTGACAGGCTTCCAAATTATCTCCTATACCAAAGTGTACTGCCTTCCTACACACTAATATATTTTCTTCATCGTATTACCTGAGCATGGTTGATTTTGCAAGCATCTATATTTGATTATGCAGTTTTCATAAATAAAGCTCTTAAAATGTCCTTGCTTTCAGCATAAACCTTCCTTGTCATGGATTATAAATGTCTGTATAACCTGCTCCCCACTTTATCTGATGGCTTCATCTTACATAACCCCCTTACATTCCATTACAGTCTCCAGGGACACTAAACATCTTATAGCTCCTCAAGAACACTCCAAGCTGATGTTTCCTTTCTCTGGAACATTTTTTTCCTTAACCAATCTTTTATAACGGTGTCACTTCTGAACACAGCCTGAAAGGAGAAGAGTAGTGAGGGAGAACATCTAGAAAGTTATGGAAGTAATCTAGGCATGTTACAGAAGTAATCGAGGCATTGATTTACATTCTAGACCAATAGTTTGTAGTCTAGAATGTTAACACCAGAAGTGGACGGAAAAGGATGAGCCCTAGTAAATAGCTCAGTGGATTCTATTAAAAAGTAACGAACAGAAAAACTTCCAAGAGGCTATTAGTGACATCAGGAGAAATAAGGCAATCGACAGTGGGAGCTGTGCATCAGTCTCTCTGTCTGTAAAATGGGAATGATATTTGTCTGCTTTACCCTTGTCCTATAGAGCTAAGGTAAAAAGAAAATAACAGCTGTGAAAGTGCTTTGAAGCAATGAATTTCTACACAGTTTGAAAGCTTTAGTTCAGGAACTGGCCAGACCACACAGTACTGTCAGGACTTTGGAGAGAATCTCCATCCAGCATGCAGCATCCTAGTATGCTTGTCAAGGGTAACTGCTGCCAGAAAAATTCTACACGGTCCTTGAATGATTCCGACTGACGCTTTTATCAGAAATGATGGTACTTACGTGTTTTCTTTGACAGATGGAATTTTTCTGCGCAAAAGAGGCTTTTTCATTTTAGGCAACCAAGTAGGACTTGGTGCTCAGGTGCAGGGCGCAAAGAGAGCTTGAAGCTGGAGCGGAGGAGAGAGTTACATCAGCTCGACTGCTAATACCAGCCTTCAGACGGGACCAGAAAACTGATGCCAGATTATTCATCTGACTACTTTTCAGCCGGTTGGGAGAATATGAAAGAAAACAAATCCGTCACAGCGGGCTCTGTATTAAAACACACACACAACTGCACACACACTGAGGCAAGAGGGGACAAGGAATCATTTTTTCCCCTGGGGTCAAGACTTTTAGATAGCAAAGTGTGTGCTCTGACTGCTTATAGCACTTCATTCCTCGGGGCCAACACATGCAGGAAACTTAAAAAACAAATCTGATATTTTTCAAACTATATGCCTATGGATTAATTTGTTTTAATGTTGATTGACAAGAAGACATACAATAGATGTTTTCCTGTACTCATATTTCTTTCCAAATTTTCTTTCTTTCCAGATTTCAAAAATTTCTTTCAAAATTTCTTTTTCCTATTCATGTGAAAGAAAATGAAAATTACAGCTGTAATTAAATAAAAAAGAAATTTAAAACTTTGAAGAAAAATCATCAGAAATTGATTTTGTTTATGACCACAACAGTAAAAACTCAGAATGAAAGGTACCACAAAAGTACCTAAATGAAGGCAAACCTTTCAAATTTATTTTCTTCTTCTCTCTCTCTCTCTCTCTCTCTCTCTCTCTCTCTCTCTCTTTTTGAGAAGCAGCGGCAGCTTTTAATTACATAGGAGAAAAATATTTGTAAATGTAACAATCCAGTTAGTTTTCATAAGTGTGATCTTTGAGAATATTTTAAAATAACTATTATTTCCCTGTTTCCCATGCTGGAATGCATAAACTTGCATAAAACACAAATTATGTAGCTGCTGTATAGATTTACATTTCGCCCCCTTCCCGTAGCATCTCTGCCAGATCAGCATATTTGTATATGTAAGAATGTCTGGCTGAAATTCCAGATCCATAATATTTGAAGTAATTTTGCCAAAGAACATGCATTTAAAGAGTTCAGATACAACCAGATGCAGGTAGTTCCAACTGAAACCAGAGGTCCTCCACAGGTCATTTATGGAGATTTCTTTGGCTATAGTTTAAGTATTTCCCATTCTGAAGAAGCTTCTGGCTTAGAAAATGCAGATGACTCTGGCTATCCTATCCATCTCCCTGAAGTGTCCCGAGTCTAAAGTAAGTCCACATGTGAAAGTCCTTTGAGGGGTAGGGGGAGTCAAGAGCATTGCATAAGTCCCATAAATGTTGGGAAATGCAGACAGTGAACAGAAATGACTCCCAGGAAACCTTCTTTGTGTGCTTGAGAATATAAAATTATCAACCAAATTGGTTTGAACATAAGTTTCAGAATTAGTTTTCACATCATTCCCAAATATTATTTAGTGACCCATCGATTTGCATGGTGAATCAGCTTAGGTGCCTTTAAGTAGAAACTACAGAGCAGGAATCAGAGTAAGCATTCTGAGTAGCATCTGTGACGTGGCTCATTAATTTAGTGATATAGATATCCCACAAGTCAAATGGTGTTCCTATGTGATGGGACAGCTGCCCAGGGAATTTTGTGTCTTAACTGTTCAAATTGGGGAAAGGCCTGGACCAGCACTGAGATAACTCATCTTTTAATAAAGGCATTGACTTTATTACACAAGTAACTCATTTGAGACTCTTCTATCACTGTCACTGGAAAAATGCTTTATACTTTGCTTTTTATGTGTTTACACACAACACATTTATTTCACACATTTTTTTATTTTATTTTTATGGGACTCACTGTGGTTGACCTCCTTTGTGTCCTCATCCTTAATTTCATGCTACAGATTTTCAGGAAAGGCCTGTCTGCAGTTGTGAATCTTTGCCTACATTTATCTTTTATTAACAATTAAGACCATTTCAAGCACACACTTCTTTTCACTTCTGTGCCCTGCCAGAGTTGTTTGAGAAGTGGAGAGCACGTCACAACCTCTTTTGTGTTCTTTCTCTGTAAATTCTGTCAGTTTTCTTTGGAAGAAGTAGCTGAAGCATGACACTTTTGTAAAAAAAAAACTCTTTCAACCTCTTTGAGGACAATTTTTTTTTATCTTTATCAACTGCACATCATTAATTATGGAGCATCACAGGGCTAAGTGAATCTTAATGGTTGTACTGGATCCTGAAATCCAAACTATGTTATTTTACTTTGCTATGTGAAGTAAACAGTACTCATCTGGAAAGATTGGTTAGAATTCTGTGTTTACCTTGGCATTGTCTTGTGAAGACACATTCAGCACTAGTCCAATTTATTTTTGCCTCTAGTGTGTCATCAATTACTCTTTTCCTAATCTGTCATTCCTATGGGCATAAAGGCATGCGTTAGCAGACCTGTCAAAACAAATGAACAAACAAGCCAACAAACAAAATGCACATGCAAGGAAATCTCGACCACCTGATTCCTTTAGCTAGGTTTCCAATTCCCCAATATGCTTCAACGCTAAGCTCTTCAAAATGCCACCCACTCTTCCTGTCTCCTCTTCCTGGACATTCAATCCCTTTCCAGACCACTCCAGTTTGTTTTTCAATCCCAACCTTTCACCAAAATCTCTCTCACTTAGGCTACCGGTGAACCCAGTGTAGTCAGAACCCATGGTTGATACGTTGTCTTCATTTTACCGAGACTCTCACCCTCATGTAAGAGTTGAGGAGGTAATTCTTTGCTCTAAAAATATTTTTCTTTCTTCGTTTGCATGACCCCAACTTTGTTCTATCTCACTATAATGCTCTTTCTCATGATTCTTTTCTATCTCTAACTCCTTGACCTCCTCAACAAATTTGGTCATGTTCCAGGCTCTGACGTCTGCCGTATTTTCTTCTCTATTTACATTTTCTCCTTGGATACTATATGTCATCAAATAATATATAAAAACTATTGACTCTTGATTTATATCTCTAATCTAAAAATCTCTCCTGACTTGCATAGTGATAAATGAATATACTGTATTATATGTTTGCTCTGGGGGCTCCAAGAAGCATGTCAAAGTTGTTTCAGCAAGAACAGAGCTATTTTCCTCCACATGCCCCCAAATGACTCTTCCTACAAGCTTTCACTAGTCGCAGTGACACTCTTTTTCACTTAGTGGTTTTGTCTTAAAATCTAGAAATCATCTTGAATTCATCTCTTTTCTTCATATTGTACATCTAATAAATCAGAAGGTCCGGGAGGATGTACCTTCAAAATATACCCTGAATCTGATCACTTCTCTTTATTGCCACTTCCACAGTCTGAGCCTTTTCTATTTCTCATCTAGAGTAGAACGGAAGCCTCTTATTGGCCTCTGTGTCTCTAAGATTGCTTTCCTTTTTTCTGTCTTCTCCATGGAAGCCATGGTTATCTTTTTAAAAAATTCATTAAGTTACAAACTCCACTGGTTAAAATACCAACCAATGGTGTTCAATTATACTGTACCCAAATATAAGGCCCTAACAGTAAGCAGGGTTCTCTCGAGCTGGCTCAATTATTTCTCTTCACGCTACATTCTATGCATTGGTTTTCAGCCGTGCTTGCTTAAATCTGTTTTCACACACAGAATTCAAGCCCCTTTTCCTAGCTAAGCCTTTTGTTTGGGATAATCTGGTCTACCTCTGCCTCAGAGATATCCTCCTTAAGCTCTGTTGCATCCCACTCCCTCTGGAAACCACATATCTCTCTTTACAACTTAACCTACGTCTGTCTTCTTCATGGATTTATCAGTCCTTGAAGCTATTTATTTATTATCAGTTTCCCCTATTAGGAAGTGAACTCTGTGAATAGAGAAACTATGTCTATACTATAGTAATTTGTCTGCAGAGAGGACACTACCTGACACCAATAAGAGCTCAATAAATTTCTCTCTGGAAATTGTCTCATTTAATTTTCATGATGATACAATGAAAGATATTTCTACTATGCAATTGAAAATCCCGAGCACAGTTTTGGTCATTGTTATTGTTGTTGTTGCTGTTGTTATTTTTGGTTTTATAACACCTCTTTTGGTAGGCCTGCTATGTATTAGGCAGTCTGAAGAGCATTTTATTTCCCTTGGGAATTTCAATCTTTACAATGCCTTGGGGATTTGTATGATATCCCCCAGCCCCTCTTTCATCCTAGGATAGCTTTTTAACACAGCATTAGACAAATGAAATGTAAGCAGAGGCTCCTTGAAGAGTGTTGCTTTAGAGAGTTTCCTGAGGCCACTTCTCTTTCCTTCTGCCTTAAAATCCATGGGTAGGATGCCTCCATTTTCAATATTCACCTGCACAGGAGTAAACACTGAGATCTGAGAGTCATCCTGATGCAGCTGAGCTGTTGGACCAATGCCAGCAGCTGGCTCTCTCCAGATGCCTTATAATTTGAAGAGAGAGGCATAAAAAAGCAATCCCTTATTTGTTTCAGCCACTGTTGGATGGATTTACTTGAAACTAAAAGGATTCTAACATCAAACAGTTGTCAAGGTTAAAAAAAATCACATTTAATGAATAGTCTTTATTTAAAGGAATAAATTTGCATGATTTCCAACTATTCAGTTAGCAAGGTATAATCTATTTGTATTCAATGAGCATCTGTCTTTTGAAGTGATTTAAAGTACACTAATGTGTCCCATCTTTTGATTTTTCTCATTTCATAATAGAAATGTCAATAAAAAATATTCCTTTGGACAATTTCCCTCAATTTCCCTCAATGGGGAAAAACTGAGAGCATTCCCCTTAAGGTCAGGAACAAGACAGGGATGTCCACTCTCGCCACTGTTATTCAACACAGTATTGGAAGTCTTAGCCTCTGCAATCAGACAACACAAAGAAATAAAATGCATCCAAATCAGCCAGGAGGAAGTCAGACTTTCATTCTTCACAGATGACATGGTACTCGAAATGGAAAACCCAAAAGATTCCACCAAAAAACTGCTAGAACTGATTCATGAATTCAGGAAAGTTGCAGGATATAAAACCAATCCACAGAAGTCGGTTGCATTCCTATACACCAACAATGAGGCAAGAGAAGGAGAAATCAAGGAATTGATCCCATTTACAGTTGCACCAAAAACCATAAGATACCTAGGAAAAAATCTAACCAAAGAGGTGAAAAATCTATATACTGAAAACTATAGAAAGCTTATTAAAGAAATTGAAGAAGACACAAAAAAATGGAAAAAGATTCAATGCTCCTGGATAGGAAGAACAAATATTATTAAAATGTCAATACTACCCAAAGCAGTGTACATATTCAATGAAATCCCTATCAAAATAATACCAGCATTCTTCACAAAGCTAGAACAAATAATCCTAAAATTTGTATGGAACCAGAAAGACCCCAAATAGCCAAAGCAATCTTGAAAAAGAAAACCAAAGCAGGAGGCATCACAATCCTAGACTTCAAGCTATACTACAAAGCTGTAATCATCAAGACAGTATGGTACTGGCACAAGAACACTCAGCTCAATGGAACAGATTAGAGAACCCAGAAATAGACCCACAAAACATATGGCCAACTAATCTTTGACAAAGCAGGAAAGACTATCCAATGGAATAAAGACAGTCTCTTCAGCAAGTGGTGCTGGGAAAACTGGACAGCGACATGCAGAAGAATGACCCTGGACCACTTTCTTACACTATACACAAAAATAAACTCAAAATGGATAAAAGACCTAAATGTAAGAAAGCCATCAAAATCCTCGAGGAGAAAGCAGGCAAAAACCTCTTTGATCTTGGCCGCAGCAACTTCTTACTCAACACATCTCCGGAGGCAATGGAAACAAAAGCAAAAATGAACTATTGGGACCTCATCAAAATAAAAAGCTTCACCACAGCGAAGGAAACAATCAGCAAAACTAAAAGGCAACTGACAGAATGGGAGAAGATATTTGCAAATGACATAGCAGATAAAGGGTTAGTATCCAAAATCTATAAAGAACTGATCAAACTCAACACCCAAAAAACAAATAATCCAGTGAAGAAATGGACAACAGACATGAATAGACACTTCTCCAAAGAAGACATCCAGATGGCCAACTGACACATGAAAAAATGCTCAACATCACTCATCATCAGGGAAATACAAATCAAAACCACAGTGAGATACCACCTCACACCTGTCAGAATGGCTAACATTAACAACTCAGGCAACAACAAATGTTGGCGAGGATGCGGAGAGAGAGGATCTCTTTTGCACTGCTGGTGGGGTTGCAAGCTAGTGCAGCCACTCCGGAAAGCAGTATGGAGGTTCCTCCAAAAATTAAAAATAGAACTACCCTACAGTCCAGCAGTTGCACTACTAGGTATTTATCCAAGGGATACAGGCATGCCATTTCGAAGGGACACATGCACCACCTCAATGTTTATAGCAGCACCATCAACAATAGCCAAAGTATGGAAAGAGCCCAAATGTCCATCAACAGATGAATGGATAAAGAAGATGTGACACACACACACACACACACACACACACACACACACACACACACAATGGAGTATTACTCGGCAATCAAAAAGAATGAAATCTTGCCATTTGCAACTTCATGGATGGAACTAGTGGGTATTATGCTAAGTGAAATTAGTCAGAGAAAGACAAATATCATATGAGTTCACTGAAATGAGGACTTTAAGACACAGAACAGATGAACATAAGGGAAGGGAAGCAAAAATAATATAAAAACAGGGAGAGGGGCAAAACATAAGAGACTCTTAAATATGAAGAACAAACAGAGGGTTACTGAAGAGGTTGTGGGAGGGGGATGGGCTAAGGTAAGGGGCATTAAGGAATTTACTCCTGAAATCATTGTTGCACTATATGCTAACTAATTCAGATGTAAATTAAAAAAATAAAATTAAAAAGAAATCACTGCCCAAATCTTATATGATTATGTATAAATAATCCTGTTTCATAACATGATACCAAAGTGAGTGTTTTAATTTTTTTGAAGTTTATTCATTTTTGAAAGAGAGAGAGAGAGAAACAGAGTGTGAAAGGGAGGAAAATACAGAATCTGAAGTGGGCTCCAGGCTCTGAGCTGAAGGCACAAAGCCCAATGTGGGGCTCAAACTCAAAAGCCATGAGATCATGACCTGAGCCAAAGTCAGATGCTTAACAGACTGAGCCACCTGAGCGCCCCCCAAAGTGAGTGTTTATTCAATTAATCAGGTCAAACCTAATGGAGGACTATAGGGGAACTAAATAGGGTTAGATAAAATTCAAGTAAATATTGTAGAATGGGCATAGGGCTTGCAGATCATCCATGGAGATGGGAGCCTTGCTTAACAGCATTGAGCAGCAGGTACAGAGGGACCCTCACTGAATGTAATAAAGATTAGGAAGGAGGATAGTTGACAACCAGAGATATCCATTACCAAGTTGTCCTTGCTTTTGCTATGAACTCCATTACTTTTCAGTGATTTCTAAGCTTAAAACATATCCTAAGGAAATGCTTATTTTAATGGCTTACTTAATCATGTCTAGGTACTTTGTTTGGCAGAGAGAAGTAACATAGCTTTTTTCTATCAGCTAGCTACAATTTGTTGTGCTATGTAACAAACTAACTGAAAACTTAGTGGCTTAAAACAACATCTATTTATGATTTCTCCTAAGTCTATGAGTCAGCTGAGTAGTTCTGCCCATCTGAGCCAGGCATAGCTGATCTCAGCTGAGTTTGTTCATGCTTCTATGTCAGTTAGAGAGAGGTTAACTCTTCTAGGATATCTTCAACTAGTCTCTCTTTTTCCCAAGAGATGTTTCTGGGATTGTTCTCATGGTGTGGCAGGAGTTCGAAAGAGGAAGTGGACAGACACACACAAGTGTTTTATCTATGTATGGCAAGTCTGTAATTATCCTAATGGCCAAAGCAGTTCACATGGTTCAACACAGAATCATTGTGGAAAGAAACTATCAGAAGGCATGAACACAGGAAGGCTGGAAGGGGAGCCTGGGTGGCTCAGTCAGTTAAATGTCCCACTCTTGATCTCAGCTCAGGTAATGATCTCAGGGTTCATGAGTTTGAGCCCTGCACTCTGTGGTGACAACACAGAGCCTGCTTGGGACTCTGTCTCCCTCTCTCTCTCTGCACCTCCCCCCCCCCACAGCCCCCTACTTGTTCTCTCTCTCTCAAAATAAATAAAAATAAACTTAAATAAAAGGAAGGCTGGAAAGTTAGGGCCAGTTAACACAATGGTAACTTATTTCAACACTTTAGATTTACAGTAATTATTGAAAAGATTGATAGTTTCCCACCATGGCATTTAAACTGTCCTTTCTGCTGGATAATGGAAGTCTTATTTTTAGTGGGAATATGCCCACACAGGATTAAAGATCATATATACTTCCTCCTTTGGAACTATGTGCAACTATGTGACCAAGTACCAGTCAGAGTAGTGTAAGTAGTAATGACCAATGGTAATTCTAGAAAGATCTCTTAAAAAGGATTTCATCTTGACTTTGTCATCTTGTTATTTCTTTTTCTTCTGGGTTCTACCACCAATTTAGGTATTAGAGAACCATGAACCAGTTTTTCCTATGAAATGACCATGAAGAGGAAAACCACTATAATAATGGTAGAGCAGAAAAACAGGAGCTTATGTCCCCAATAGCACTATGGGACCATCATAATAGCTATGTAATGCCTACTTTTGGACTTGTTTTCTCATGAAAAAGAAATAAATTTCAATCTTTTCCAAACACTCCGTTTTTATCTAAGTCTAATTTGGTGTAGATCTGCAGATGTCAAATATAAATGCTAATAAATTATCCATTTTTAAAAAAGTAAAAAGTAAAAAGTAAAACCCTGGCTATGAAAACATTTTATTTTATTATTATTTAAATACTTATTTATGTATTTTTGAGAGAAAGAGAGAACACAAGCAAGGGAGGGACAGAGAGAGAGGGAGATAGAGAATCCCAAGCAGGCTTCCCCACAGAGCCCAATGTGTGGCTTAATCTCACAAACTGTGAGATCATCACCTGAGCCAAAATCCAGAGATGGATGCTTAACTGACTGAGTCACCCAGGCACTCTTGGCTATGAGAACATTTTAATAGATTTCTTTTATATAGGACCTCTCAGAACCTTAAATGCTCACAAGTATATTGAATTGCTAAGAAGGACATAGCATTCCATGTTTGCAATTAGAATGTGAGTCAGAATGAGTGTTTTCTAGAATAGGGTTTTGCAAAACTATTTTATAGTTTATGTAAGCTATACCAATATATGACAATGTCCATAGTTTCAACTGTTTATTCCTAATTATCATCCTAAATTTTGTTTATGTCACTAATTAATATTCTGTAAGAACATATGACCATTAATACCATGAGACACCAACTTATATTGTTGTGTAAGAAAGGGAGGTTGTTTCCTAACTTTGATTGGGATAAGAACGGAGAGAGAAAAGATCTTCTGTAGCAAAGTGTTTGTGCTAAGTGATCTCACTACAGAGTCTTCAACATAAGAAAAATGGGCATCTATAGAAAATGGACTATACAATTTGTGCCTAAGAGACACCAAACTAGAGGAAAGGAAAAGGACCAATGCTAAGAAAATAAACTCACAAGAAAAAAAAAAGGCATTTTCTGTTTGTTATTTCCTGGTTCGCTTTGGAATATTTCTTTTCTCATGGAATTTATTTTAGCTTGGTGTCAGCCTGTGAAAAAGGTAATCTCTCAAACTAGAACATTTCTCAAGGCTTCCCAGCTGTAAAAATAATGAGTGATTCTAAGAAAAGGACTGAGTAATTCCTGAATATGGCATCTGAACATGGATACTCTGGCTGTAGAATTTTCTCTGGTGATTTTCTGAATATTTAATGACTCTTTATTTCACAATTTCCAACTTCTTTTAAACTAAGCTCAATGTAATCAGAAAGAGTATTTACTTTTTTTTTTTTTAATTGAAGTATAGTTGACACACAAGGTTACATTAGATTCAGTTGATTGAATAGTGATTGAACATAGTGATTGAACGACTCTATACATTATGTTCTGCTCATCAAGGAGTATTTACATTTCAAATGCAACACAATAATAATTTATCCAACATCTAATATTCCCAGAGCCCTGTAGAAGATGCTATGGAGAGTGTACTATAGAAGGTATTGAGTCCATGGTGTTTATATGGACAGCTGTTTTCTATCGGCTAGCTACAATTCATTGTGCCATGTAACAAACCACCCCAAAACTTAGTGGCATAAAACATCTATTTATGAGTTCTTCTAAGTCTATAAGTCAGCTGAGTTGTTCTGCCCATCTGAGCCAGGCATAGCTGATCTCAGCTGAGTTTGTTCATGCTTCTATGTCAGTTGGAGAGAGGTGTTTATATTCTGTTTGGATTAGCTAATATAATACAAAGTCGAATGTGTTTTGGGCTACCCAACACCAAGAATAAAAACAAAGCATGCATAAACATGTAAGAGAGAGAGAGAGAGACAGAGACAGAGACAGAGACAGAGAGAGACAGAGAGAGAGAGAGGTGGGCGGGGAGAGAATTAGATCTGGGAGAGAAATAAGAGCAGGATTTAGAGATGAGGGATTATGAAGAAAAATTCTGAAGGACAAAAAGGATTCACACACCAGAGATTCAGGGAGAACACATCAAGCAAAGAGGATCACATAGACAAAGACATGGAAACAACACAACCAAAGATATATTTGGGTAGTATAAACAAATATGTTTTACAAGAGCACATATTTGGTGAATATTTGATAGGAACAAAATATTTTGTGGAAACAAAATAGCCAACAAAGAACTAGTAAAGATTTTCAAGCATGCTTAGCTCTGTGGAACAGGATGATTGTCCTTTTGGTAACTTGTAGACTGGAAATGATTGGGGAAAACATCAGGCAGAACCTGGAAATAAACAGAGGTTGCCACAGTTGAAAAGTTAGAGAATTGCAGATTGAACCTAGAAGTTAGCAAGGGATATATTAAACCACACAAACACACACACACGCACACACACACACACACACACACACACACACACACACACTTGAAGGCAAGAAACATTGAAGGCATACAGTTATAGTATTTGATTCCTAACTTTGTGTGATTAAGTGCTGGATGTTGGGGTTAGGGGAAACGTGGCAACACCAGTGGAAGAATCAAAGTTTTACTTGGTTATCTAAGAGGATTAGTCAATGTAGTTAGTGCACAAAACAGCATGAAAACCTCCATGAAACTATACTCATTACACACACTAAAACAATTGTCTTTGGGAGGACAGAGAAATGTAGAAGGCTATCCTGATAAAAGGGAAAAATAAATGAATAAAATATGGAGAAAACTCCAGATTGTGATAATACAGCAAAGGAAAATCCAAGAGACTAAAACACAAGATTCATTCAAACCCCAAATACTTGTTGGAGGGCCATAAACCATACCAAATGTGCTCTTGGCCACTGGTTCTCTGATGTGATTGTATACTCTCATATAACATCCAGAGTAAGGCTATACTGTGTAAGCCATGAAAGCTGTTCCGTGTCTTCTGCAAAACAATAAAGTGATGATTAAAGGAGAAGGAAACAAAGAAGAGAGAACAGGAGGCCATTAGAAAGGAAGGAATTGTGGTGTGCACAGTGATGGGTCACACGGACCCTCCTTTAGGAAAGGACTTGACTCAGCCATGGAGGTTGCTGGTTGCAGCCTGCAGGTGCCAGGCCCTCCAGAGATCACCTCAGCTGTGGATAGAGGCAACATTTATTCAAAAACACATCAATGTGGCAGCATTACCAACAATAGCCAAACTATGGAAAGAGCCCAAGTGTCCATGGAAAGATGAATGAATAAAGAAGATGTGGTATGGAATATTGGACTATTGCTCACTCATCAAAAACAATGGAATCTTGCCATTTGCAATGATATGGATGGAGCTGGAATGTATTATGCTAAGCAAAATGAGTCCGTCAGAGAAAGACAAATACCAAAAAACAAATGGTTTTACTCATGTGTGGAATCTAGTTAACAAGACAGATGAACATATGAGAAGAGGAAAAAAAAAGAGAGAGGGAGGGAAACAAACCATAGGAGACTCTTAATGACACAGAACAAACTGAGGGTTGATGGAGGGAGTTGGTGGAGATGGACCAAATGGGTGTTGGGCACTTATTACGATGAGCACTGGTGTCGTACATCAGTGATGAATCACTAAATTCTACTCCTGAAACAAAAACCAAAAACAAACAAAACCTCACATCAATGAAGACGTAAAAGCTTGGTTTACCAGCCAATCTCAAGATATCTCTGAAGAATCCTTCCAGCTCTGGATGGCTCCAGTGGGTTGTCCGAGGCCATTTTGAGATCTGCTTCACTGCTCAGCTTCTCCCTCTGCCCATTTCTGTTTCCTTCCCTTCTCTTCCTCAGATGTTAATTTCGACTCTTTAATAAATACCTTAGGCATTAAATTCCTTTTCAGAGGCTACTTTCCCATGCTTTTACCATGTTGTTGCTCATGTACTTTGTCCATATTAGGAGCTATCCAAAGAAAGGAAAGCATTCTGTGTGCCTACTACTCATTCTAGAGAAACAGTTCTCAACCATGGATCTATTATCAACCATAGATCTACTATAGAACATAAGGATCAAGAAGAGCATTCAGGGGTGCCCGGGTGGCTCAGTCGGTTAAGCGTCTGACTTCAGTTCAGGTCATGATCTCGCGGTCCGTGAGTTCAAGCCCCGCATTGGGCTTTATGCAGTCAGTACAGAGCCTGCTTCAGATCCTCTGTCTTTCCTCTGCTCCTCCCCTGCTAGTTCTCTCTCTCAAAATAAATAAATAAACTTTAAAAAAGGGGGGGACATTCAGTTTGCATAACTGAGAAAAGAAGAAAAGACACAAACAATAGCAAGATGAACCCTGGAAACAGTGTTAGATGGGGTGGCGAAGAAGGTTCACGGGAGCATTGAGAGACTGTATGCTTGTGGTGGGCAGAATAATGTCCTAGTATGTCTAAGTCCTGATTATTGGAACCTGTCAGTATGTTACCCTCCATGGCAAAAGGAATTTTGCAGATGTGATTCAGTGAAGGACCTTGAGATGGGGTGGGAATCCTGGACTACTCAGGTGAGCCTAATGTAATCACAGCTGTTCTTAAAAGTGGAAGAGGGAGGCAGGTGAGTAGAGTCAGAGGGAAAGGTGATAAAAATACAAAGGTCTGAGAGGTGCAACATTGCTGGCTTTGAATATGGATGAAAGTGGCCAAAAAACAAGGACTGTGGGTGGCCCGATGAAGATGAAATAAAAAACCCAAACACAAGGAAACATATCATCTCCTAGAGTCTCCATAAGGAAAGACAGCATGGCCATCACCTTAATTTTAGGCCAATGGAACCCATATCAGACTTTAATTGTAGAGAACTCAAAGATAGTAAATACGTACTGTTTTAAGCCACTAAATTTATGGTGATTTTTTTTAAAACTCACACAGATACTTGAACACAGTGCTGATATCAGCTATATGGCAACTATGGGGAAGAAGAATAAGACATTGGGCTTGTCTTATTACAGAGGTGGGGAAGGATCATCAGGATCTTCACCTGCCACTCAGCACTATGGCTTTCCTCCAATCACGGAGCGTATCTGCACCCAGCTATTCCTGTCTGGAACCTGAACAAAGGTAACACACAGAGTTTCTCCAAGCTTGAGTCAAACACTTGCTGGGCACACAGCTCAGAAGAACAGTGATTGAACCCAAGTGCTTCTATTAATTACATGTAGTTACCTCCTTTATCTCATTTTCTCCCTTCCCTCTGGGACTCCTGAGCCATGCCCCCATCCTTGTAAAGACCTCCAGGAGAGTAAAAGCATAGGAATATTTGGCCTTCTTTACTACAGTGTTTAGATGTTTAAAGGTCTCACGAGTCACAGTTATTGTGGGTGCTGATTCTGTCTATTCATATGTATTTTTCCACAAACAAAAATGAGGGGCAGGGATAGAGAGGAAAGAAAATGAAGTTTCATACAATCGTTATTTGTCTCAATTGGCACTGGTCTTTCCAATGAAGAGTGAAGAGTGTCTACTTCTTTATTAAATTAAGTTGGTATCTGTGCTCTTTAACCTCATCTGGCAGCCCAGCGCCTGCATTTATTATTCTCAGAGAGGAAACTTGCCATCCAACATCTGGTCTGCATTTGTTTCCCTTTAATTTCCTTTACCCATTCTATCATCTGTGCTTTTCTAAAAGCAGTCATCTGAATGGATGTTAATACCTCTTAGCATTTTATATTCACACCTCTGGTCTGCATTCTGCAAAGAGATCAGAGATACACCTGATTAACCCAAATAGGTGCCAGGAACAAAAAGAACGCCCCTACTTACATGTAAAGAGCATTCATCATAAATACGTTAGAATTATTCTTTCAGTCTGAGAAGGAAGATGCTGTGAAAAACTAAATTTACAATAAGTGCATGTCTAAAAGAATGCATCTTCCTCTAAGGGAAAAGAATGGTGCATAGGTCAGGAATAATAAAAACAAGAAAACAGACTTGTATAAAAAACCGTGTCTCAATTGGTACATGGTTAGCTACAGGAGAGTATCTGGTATTTGCAGGGATGTCCATCTGAGTCCCTGGGTTCTCCATGGTGGACAGAAGAACAAGTCAGATGTGTGACTCTTTCTCTTAGAGATCAGGTCAACCTTTGGCCATAGTTTGAATTAGTCACAGCATGCAAAGAAAACACTGGGTAAGTTTGTAATATTCAGTTTTTAAAAATCACAACTGGAGCAACATCTGTGTTGAAGAAAAGAGAGCTCTTGGGAAATGTGGCCGCTCTGTCAGCACTGCATAATGCAAGAGAAGGAGTGAGCAACCGGATGGAATTAGAATTGTTCTACACGTATGTGTCAGAATTCTACTGAAGTCCAACGGGTCTCAGTGTTTTAAAAGCTGGATTTCATATGGGGCATGTGCAAATCTTGGCTTCTGCATGACAAAACAGAAGAAAAGTAACTCTTTTCCATCACACTATCCCTCCGTTTGGTCGAATGAAATTAACTTTCTGCCCCAAAGAGTTTGTATCTATTAACTCTTTGAAGTTAATTCAACTGCAGAATGGGCCAACCTGATTTAACTGTGCCCCATGGATGCAGCATTTGCTTGCCACTTAGAGTGTTATTCTGCTTTTGAAGTATGTCCTCATACATGGTCCCTTTCGCTGTCAGTCACCGTCTTTTGTCCATGGCTACTATCCTTAGCTGGAGAATTGCTTCCCAGCCTGGCTTCCTTGGCTTCAGGGATTGCTGTGGTGGAGAATACTCAGGTTTGCCCTTCCAGCTTGGCTTTGGCCTGAGAAGGATAGCAGCACATTCTTCTCTTCAATTTATACCTTACACCTTAATGAAGACATCCAGGCCATCGAGTCTGAGCCTCTTCATCTACCAACTTATGACCTTTAATGCTCTCTGACTACACCCATTTCTTAGTCTTTCCTTTTTGAGTCAGAGAAATATGTGTCTCTCTTCCTTTTTAAAATTCATCCCTCAATTTGCCTCTAAATTCACTTCTTCCCCATCCCTGTTAAGACTTTCAATGATCTCATCTTTTGTTTGTATCCTCAGTAATCTTCACGCCTTCTCCAAAGGCTTGTCTAGCCTTTGCTTTGTCTCAAAATAAAAAAGCAAGAGCAAAACCAAAAGATTTTCATGACTCTACCACTCCATTAATCTACTGTGTAATATTTCTATTTCTTGTCCCTGGCAAAAAGTTCTATATTTACTGCTTCTATTTCCTCCATTTTCCTCAATGATATTTTGTGATCTCTAGTAAACCTGCACTTCTGTTAATCTTCCTCCAATTATTCAAGTCAATGAAGTTCTCAGCTTCAATTTTTCTTGAAAGTTTGTCTCCATGAGACTTAAATAATCCCATTTATGCTCTCCAGTAACTCCTACAATTTGTCTTTGGTTTTCCTTTATCTTGCTCTTGGATTCTTCCACAAGGATCATTGTCTAGGTTATAACATTCTCCTCCCAGCATTTTCTCAGAAATATTTCATGTTCTATCACATTGCAGACAATTACAGATTGCGTAGTATTCTCATGGAGGAAGACCTAGTAATTTTATTATAAAAAGAAATAGAAGAACATTATGTGTGAGCCCCGCCACATTCATGGTACTTTAGCTTTCCTATTTGTATTAATTTTCCAGGAATCTCTAGTCCAAAATCTTGCATCAAACTTTGGCTCTTCTTACTCTCTTGGAAATGTATCAATTCTTCCTTCTCATTATATTAACCTATTCCACAGATGTACTGTGATGGCCACTTTATTTAAGCTCTCATTACCTAAACTCAGATAACTTGGTGCAGAATCTTCTCTTAGGAATGCACAGTTTACTGGAAGAGACAGAAATGCAAACGATTAAGTATATTACAAGGCAAAATAGAACTTATGTCAAGTAACAATATAAGCAGCCAACTCTGGGGAATCCTTGTGGTTGGCTTGGCACATTTTAGTTATGCATAAATTGTTTAATTTCATTTCATTATACTCAATAACTTCTTATTCTATAATAGCTACTATATAGAGTAAGTATATAGTACTTATAAAGAACTAAGTACTCTTAAGCTAAGTACTCTTAGGTACTAAGTATAAGTTACAGTATTACTACACAGGGCTAAGAACTAGTCCATTCTCTGAAAAAAGTAGAAAGAGAAGAAGCTGTGTATTTGTGCCCTGATTTCCCCCAGTCAGTTGCATTAAAAAGACAGATGATAAGGAATTTCTCTAAGAAATTCTCTAAGAGAAATTCTGGTAGAATTCAGAAATTTCACTAGGCTGAAATTTAGCATTTCCTTCCATTACAAATGTAGGAAACACACACACACACACACACACACACACACACACACACAATAGTTTTACCAACACTTGTGATTTGTCACTGGATTTCTAGTGTTTCTTATCACACTTCAGTGCTACAGGTGTTTCAAAATATTATTCAAGTCACCCCTGTATATATGTGTGTGTGTATGTGTATATATATATATATGTGTGTGTGTGTGTGTGTGTGTGTGTGTGTATGTATATAGAATTGAAGTTATAGTAATTAATAGTTCTTATTTTATAAATGCATCAATAATCATATATCACAAATTTGATATTTAAATAACTGTATTTCCATACACTGCTTTCTATTATAATCCTCTGTGATTGTATGAACTTAAAAAACATCTTACATTTGTTCTAGGAGAGGCTCACGCGTTATACACTAGAGTGTGATGTGTCTATGGCACAAAAAGGCAAATAGCTTCTCTAGGAAATCTTGTGCTTTGGAATTTCAGGAGAGGGAAAGGCTGACAAGATTGGGGTAGAAGGTAGCTTTTCAGGGGAAGCAACACTCCAGTGACATATGAGCTTTTGCAAAGTCATGGAATATGAATCCCAGGAAGGGTAATCAAGACGGGCAGAGTGAAGTACCATAAATAAAGACATAGAGGCACAAATGAGAATGACTCTTTCAACTGAAAGATAAGTTACATTCTTGGAGCACAGGCCACTTCTAATGGCATAAAGGAATCGGCAGTGCCTATCATAGTAAGCAAAGTATCTTCCCCAGAAAGCAACATCTGCCCTCGGAGCATCTGAATCAGTGAGTTTTAGGGTTGAATCCTTGTCTTAGTGCTTTTTTTTTTTATGTCACCTACAAATTTTTTACTAATGAGTTTCGCATCAGCCCTACTTGGTCTCTATGTGGTCTCAATTATGTAGTACAAGATGTGAGCAGAAATGATTTGAAAACACAAAAGAGCAGAATAATGCTTGGAGGGAAGGGGACCTGGAAATGGATAACCCACAGAAAGAGATCAAATCAAGGTGTGATGTGAAGTGACAAGGCCCACAGGCCATTTTCTAAATTTCCTGCTCATTCACACTCCTGTTCTAATCCCCAGTGGTTTCTAACTACTAAGATCAGCCTCTAACTTTTTTTTTTTTTGGTAAACCTATGCCCTGACATGTTCTTTAACTCCATTTAAGTGGCATAAAGTCACTGATAGAGCTGAGTCTACAGGAGGCAAACGGAAGAACTTGGCTCTCGGCTAAACCGCAATTGTGTTTGAAAACCCACCAGAACTAGTGTTTTTTCTAACCTAATCCTCCTCATCATAGATTTGCTTAAGAGAGAATCTCTAAAGTTTTTTCTTCTGCAATTCTGGTTTTGTTTGATTCTTGACATATGTTCATTTGTTATTTTTGAGCTGGTTGTATATACTTTTAACTAAAATCTACATTACAGTTGATTAACTACATGTCAGCTTTGTTATAGAGCAGACCCTGAATTTTCATTTTGTGTGTTTGTTACTTCACGTGGTGTAACCCATGAGTAGGGATGGCAGAGACCCCCTTCTGTCTTGGCCTTGAGTCTAGATTAAAAACAGCAGATATGGAAGTCATGGAAGCTTCTGGAGCACCATCTTCACCAGGGATTAGTTTGCTTTACAATTTCGTAGATTTTAATTGTTTGTTCAACTCTGAATCCATTTATTTTTGCCCCACTCACTTCTGTAGCTTATTCCAGCCAAACTTTCCCCCAACAGAAGAAAGGCTCATAAAATACATGTTAACTGCTACCCAAGGGAATTCTGACAGGCACCCTGGAGGCAGTGGTATTGCAGTTACGAAACTCAGACCTTTACCACTGGAGCCGAGAGGGAAAGTAAACACTCGAGACAAGGCTGGCAAATAACTTTGGGAAACTGAGTCTAGGGATGGTGTGTGTACCTTGCTCACTGTGACTCCTTGTTCTTTGCTATGTCATCTCCAGCCTGCCTACCCTTCAAGTTAGAATGGATGTTGGAAAAGATACAGACTCTCCAAACGTTACTGATTTTTCTTTTCTATTCACTCTCATGTAAATTTGCCACTCTGTTATAGGCAATGTTTAATCTCACCAAATTACACTCATCATTTGTGTACGCCTCCCTCAATTCAGAGTTCTGGCAGTCCACTTTTGTGCCTACAGTTGTCGCCACAGAGACTTGCACACACAGATGCTAAAGGAATTCTAGTGTGTCAGAGTTTTAGCGTGTAGTGAGTGTAAGCATATCACCAGGTTGCTATTTGATAAAGGAATTCAGGATCCAGAATTCTTAAAATTATACTCTGGATACCGACTACTTCTTACCTCTGTACTGAGTGTGGAAAATGGGTTCAGCGCTGGGCTCAGTGCTATAGAGGGGAGGAAGAAAGGATATATTTCTGGAAAGATAAGCCTACCAAATGAGCGTGTTAGTAGAACATATAGAAGCAATATATGAGAGTGTTTAGGCACAATATAGTTCAGAGGGTTTAAGATAATGTGAAAACCTATATGAATGAAATATGGAGAGCAGTCTCTTTGGTAATAGATGTCAAAAGAGAGGCAGAGAGATGTCCTGATTCTTACGGTCACAGAAACAGGAGGGAACGTAGAGAGAGAGGAATGATAATGGTACATTTCAGAAATAGAATGATTTGTATATGGACGCTCTGGGATGGTAGGTGAGTGTGAAAATCTGGAGTAGGACGCCTGGGTGGCTTAGTCAGTTAAGCATCCAACTTTGGCTCAGGTCACGATCTTGCGGTTTGTGAGTTCAAGCCCCACATTGGGCTTTCTACTGTCGGCACAGAGCCTGCTTTCCATCCTCTGTCTGCCTCTCTCTCTGCCCATCTCCTCCTCAAAAAAAGTAAAATTGGAGTCAGTCTTTGTGGCTCGAGGAAGTTCCAGTTCCAGTTCTAGCCTTTGCTAAGGTAGGTAACTAGAGCTGAACATGTTCCTCCAAAACTTGCAGTTTCCCCATCCATAAAATGAGGAAAATGCCATTACCTAGCTCACAAGATTATTGTAGTAATAAGTAAGACAGTTAAAGTAAATTTCTTAAAACGGAGCTCAGCACCTAGGCAGCCATCAATAAATATTAGCTGTTGTGTTGTCATTATATTAAACTGGTTGGTGCAGTGGAATCTGATTGTGCAGATGATGGAAAATCTGCAGAAGTTTAATTTTTTGGTTAAAGGACACCAGGAGTGGGGGTTGGGGGACTTTGAAACTCTGAAACTGGCATTTCAGCAGAAGATACAAATCCAGTATATGTATAAAGCAACCAGCTAGCCACTCTGCATTCGAAAGCTTTACCACTGGGTGTCATCACCCGTTTTAGGCTAACAGTGTGCCAGGTATTGTGACATATAGAGAAGCAGAGAAGACTCTTTGCCCAGGAAGAATTTGACATTCTTTGGAGAGGCAAGACAAACATATGGGTGACATCTAACTATGGGCGTCAGACCATAAGGGAGGAGGTGCCAAAATTAGTGATTACGATTTGCATTTGCAAACGTCGGACCCTAAATCTTTTGTTGCTCTGGGTTTGGCTACAACCTGAGAGGACTGGGGTGAAGGACTGGGTAATGAAACCTGAATTACCTACTGCCAAGCCCTGGGAATTGTCTGTGTCCACGAAGGAAGTGGCATTCTTTTTTTTTTTAAATGTTTATTTATTTGTTTTGAGAGAGAGAGAGAGAGAGAGAGAGAGAGAGCGCGCGCGCGCAAGGGAGGGGCAGAGAGAGAGAGAAAATCCCTAGCAGTGTTCACACTGTCAGCACGAGCCCAACGTGGGGCTCGAACCCACGAACTGTGAGATCATGACCTGAGCAGAAACCAAGAATCGGACGCTTAACAGACTGAGCCACCCAGGTGCCCCAGGAAGTGACATCCTTAAGTGAGTCAGGAGGCTTTTATCTGGACTCTTCCTTCCCCAAATGAGAGTTTGTTTGAAAGAGAGCGATTAGGGAGAAACAAAAGAACTATAACTACTTCAAGAGAGGTTGCCAGGGAGGCAGGAAATAAGAGCATTTTAAAATTCACCTGATAATAATAACAAGAACTTAGCTAATAGTGTATGCCAGGCTGTATTCTGAACCCTTCACACATATTAACTCATTTAATGTTCCCAACAATCCTATAGAAGCCATGTTTTTCTTATTCCTACCGTAGAAACGGAGAGCTGAGGTATAGGGAGATTGAGGGCATTGCCCAGATCGCAGGAAAAAAGGAGCAGCACCAGGAGTTGAACCCAGATTCCGCGGCTCTAGCTTCCAAGCTCTTCGTCGTGGCGCCATGTTGGCCCTTGGTGGTACACCTGAACCTTTCCCTTTCCGACAAGAATTGTGTCAGGGGTGAATTAAGCACATGAGACATCGGGCTAACTTTCTATTTTTGCTTTTATTTTTATTTTGAGGACCTGGAAGAGGATACTGAGAAGATGTGACAGGCTGTTTGGCACTCTGTAGATAAACTTTCCAATACATAAATTTCCTTCGCTATAGATCACTAAGCAAGGAACCAATGTTTCCATTTGCAGCCAAGAGATTCCCATACTGAAAAGGGATGTTTTCCTGTCACTCTGTGCAAAGAGGCTTTTCCAAATATCTTCCACTTTCACCCCTCTTTTAAAGAATTTTCATCTGCAAATCTCTCCCTGCTCCTCCCTTGTCTCTTACTTCTTGCCTCTTCATTTTTCTGGCTTCCACTGGCCTAAAAAAAAACTTCATCCAGAGTGCCTTGGTAAAATATGGAAATGCTTTAATCCCTCCAAATTTTGCTCAAAATTCTTTTTCTTGTCTCGTGCTTCTACCTGCTTGTTACCCTAACCTGCTTACAAAACAAACCCATTGTGTTTTTGCTACTGAATTTTTTTCACCCTTGTTCAAACATGTTATGATGTTGCATGATCTTCTGGCTTTGCACATGCTGTTCCTTTTGCTGAAATTTCCTTTCCCCATCTCCTTCTGGCCAATGCCACTCAGTATTGACAACCCAAATGAAATAGCACTTCCTATGCTGAGATGTTTGTGGCCGCTACAGGGGGAGATGCCCCCAGAACACTTTGCTCTTTCCTCCCTCTCTGTACTTAGACATTATACTGTTTCATGTGTCACTGTTCCCCACACCTCTTGTCACTGACACATGTTACTCCGTGATTTTCTGAAGACAAGAATGATATTTTATTCACTATTTTATCACTGGGTTTTGGTACTTATAAAGCTTCTGCAGACACTGCTTGTTTGGAGATCTGTCCATTTTGCGGATTATATATGGCAAGTCTGAAGCCTGGACAAGGTAATTTTACAAAACAAGTTCTCTATTTAATACCACTTCTCTTCCCTAGCATTGAATGCACTTGAGGAACTCAGCATGGTTATGATGTTAGTTTAATCCGCATATAATCTTGAACAGAAGGCTGCTGTCAAAATTAATCACTTAATCCATTTTGTTACACACACGCACACACACACACATGCACCCTGGATTATAAAATTTGACAAAACACATTGTTGAATTTGGTAACAATTTCCACTATTTAGAACGGAAATTCTCCTAATCCACTCTGAGGTTTTCACCTTAGCAAACACCTCCCAGAGTCGTTGATCTCTCATATCCACTCTTCCGCCCCATTCCTAGGCCTGCTCATGCTCCGTTTCGGAAGTGTCTGCTACCACCCCTTGTTGACCTCAAAGATGAAACTGTGAATGATATTTGGCCACTGCTGGGACAGTTATCTCTCTTCTTGTTCTCACAGCTTCATGTAGTCTCTTTTCGGTTCTTGAGTGGAGAGGTCAAGGTGGCCTGAAGATAAAGGCTCGCACAGAAACAAAAGAATGAGCAGACAAATAGAGATGGGAGCTTGCTTTCTAGAGAGACAATCAGAATAACTGTGGTCTCTGATATTAGAGTTCCTGATTCCAAGCCTTCAGGTGGTACAATTGAGACTAGTGTTGTTGTCGTTGTTGTTGTTTTAACAATGTTTGTATGTATGTATGTATGTATGTATGTACGTACGTATGTATGTATTTAGAGACAGAACACAAGTGGGGGTGGGGGAGAGACAGTGGGAGACAGAGAGACTCCTAAGGAGGCTCCACGCTGTCAGCACAGAGCCTGACCTGGGACTTGAACTCACGAACTCTGAGATCACCACCTGAGCCGAGATCAAGAGTCGGACACTTAACTGAGTCACCAGGTACCACAAGGCTGGTGGTTTTAAGAAATATACTGTTGCATTTCACTAAAGGTCTCTTCTTTCTTAAATTGGCTTGAATAGGTGCTCATTATGACTACAAATATATGAATGAATTAATCACTGCTTCATCAGACAGTCAGTGTTGCTTTCTGAGTTTGAAATACCCGTATGCCCTAAGTCTACTAACTTTCTTCAAGGCCAAACTCAAATTCTACCTCTTTTCTGAATTTTTATTCTATAGCCATCCTTTTTTTTTTTTTTTTTTTTTTTTTGGAGCAAACTTCCAAATTGTGTTACTTATTTTTGTTCATTAATTTACTTCTCAAGTCAACACAAATCGCTTAACCCTTGCCATATGGCAGGCAGCATGCCAGGGATATAAAGGTAAACGAGATGAAATGTTGTCCCATAATGCTCAAAACCTTTTTCAAGAAACTCACAACAACAAAGTTATATAATGTAATATGTTATAATCCAAGTAGAAGTTTGCAGGGAGTACCATGGAAGCAAAGAAAAGGAACAACCATCTGCTTTGCACGGGGAGGGATGGTCTTCTTTTTTGTAGTATAGTTAACTGCTCATCATTTTATCTCATTCACCTCATTAAGTAAGCAGAGGGTACAGTAAGTATCCATCCTCATAACCCAAACCAAGCGTCACCATCCAGTACCAAGAGGAGTCGTTTTCTCAGATCAAGTTACTTGAGAAACAACTCTGAGATGGAGATTTATAAGCAGATTATTGGGCAGTGTTCTTGGCATCCAGATCTCTAAAGGAGTAGAAAAACAAGACTGGACAGAAAGGAAAAATGAACTGTGAGAAATGATTGTCATGGAGACCTCACTCATCCAACAGGGAGCCCTGGAGGTGAGCAGATTCTTGAGCGTTTTCCCACTTGGAGGCAAACGGAGGAGGCCTTTGTACCCTTGTCTGGACCATTCATTGGATATGGGCTGGATCGTTGGAAGCCTACACACTTGGACAAGAAAGCTTCCTTCAACTGAAGCAGTTCCCAGAGAAGTCAGCTCTGAATTATCAGCCGCCTAAATTCACAGAAGCTAGGCACCGAGTGCCTCATGCTAAGGGCGGACCTGGGTGTCACATCACAGCATCTACTACAGCATATCCTCAAACGATAGCTGCTCCATAACTATTGGTGGAAGTTCAGTTTTTATGTCAGCATTCACTACTCTAAAGTTTTATTTTTTCAGTACTGCTGTGTATATTCTTACCTGAGCACTGGATTCTTCATTATAACTTTGGCTCTGAGCTTATTTGATATTTATAATTGTCTTTTGGGAGACCAAGCTCCCCAGGGTTGGGAAAGATGCATATCCACATCATGCATGTGCTAGTCAATGGGCACGTCCTCCCTTCCTATATCACTCAGCAATCAGAATTTCAATCAACTCGTGGCCCCAAAGAAATCAATCATGATAAAGACATCCACAGTTGACTGACAACAGAGATAACAGTTAAGGGGAAGTGATATCATATGCTGATGAGCTGGGAGTTCCTTGGAGTTAGGCCCAAGTTGGAGGGAATGATAACTCTAAAAATCTAAATCAAAGATATTTTTCCCTTGTCAAAGCAGCTTAATCACATCAAAACAAGAAAAGCAGCCAATAAATTGGTAAAGCAAGAAAAAATATTTTATAGTCTTTGTCAAATTAGCCAGCTTAATTCATTTTATTGAAATAGGCTAGACCCCCTTCTGTTGGAAGAACATCCCAAAGCTCCTACTAAATGTCAACATTGATCAGCACATAAGCAGGTATATGTTACACGTTTTGGCAAAAGAGTAGCCAAGTGGGCGCTGATTCTTGGTTGTTCGAATGGTTGGCTTATTGACTATAACCTCAACCCTATTTGAGAAACTTTGCTGACAGCTGACTTGGTTTCTAAACTCTGAAACTTCCAGAGAACTCTACCAAGAGAACACTCTTTTACATGAATATGGGGCAATCTGGCCCTGGGAGGTTAGAAGGCTGTGTGCTGGTTTTCACTGCCTTACGTGTGGCAATAGGGAGAGGCGGATTTGTGGAGAATCTAATGATGACCCATTTGGGGGGATTGCGGGAGGCTTGGTCTTTTCCGTCATTGCTTCAGCTTCTTCTGTAGATTGGGGAGATATCCCCTGGTACCTCTCTTCAAGGTAGGGTGACCTCACCAAACAAGTTGAGCAAATCTATAAGAAGTGAGGCTGTTTAATATCAGCTACTAGAAATAATTGAACATTAGGTTCTGTCAACTGTCTTGGTCCACCCCACCAACCCTGGTCCCACTGCCTCTTTCTCTTCCTCCCTGTGCCACCCCTCCACCCTTGCTTTAGTTTTTTTCTCCCCTCTAGTTTTTTTTTCTAAAATATCTAGGAGCACCTGGGTGGCTCAGTCAGTTAAGCAACCTACTTAGGTGCAGGTCATAATCTTGCAGTTCCTGAGTTTGAGCCCTGCATTGGGCTCTCTGCTGACAGCTCAGAGCCTGGAGCCTGCTTTGGATTCTGTGTCTCCCTCTCTCTCTCTCTGCCCCTCCCTGCTCACTCTTTCTCTCTCTGTCTCTCAAAAATGAATAAATGTTAAAAAAAATTTTAATATCTAGATTATCATTTAATCGTAAACTAATTATATCACAGATTTGGAAAGCAGGGATCACTTAGTCTAATCTTATGAAACAAGGCCTACCTCTCCAATATCTTCCAAAATTTTTTGCTCAGCTTCAGTTGAAAGACTTATAGGGACTCATCTCACGGTGTCTGGAGGCGGCCTGCCCCCATGCCATCAATCTTTTGTTGAGTACCTACAAAGCATCAGGCATGGTGCTACAAAGAGAACCTAGTCTGGGTAGTTCTCGTCTTTAGAAATATCTTTCTTTCTTTGAAGTAGAAATCTTCCCTCTCTGGTTTTCCAGGTACTGGTCCTACCTATACTTGTTAGGGCCACCCAGTACAAACTTGAGCTCTCCCAGCAACAAAATGTAAGGGTAGGCAGTATGGCAAAGTACTAAGGGCTTTTCACTATAATGTCAGAAAATGACAAGTGTTCCAATTCCAACCTGCTTTTTGCTGTGCAATGGACAAGGTACTTAAATACTCAAAGCTTCTGTTTTGTTTCTCTTTAATATAGGGGTTATAATAATACTTATCTCATAAGTCTGAGCTGAGAATTACACAAGGGTGTCCATGGGAAGTACTGAACATTTCAGCAGGCATTGTGTAATTACTTGATATATAATAGCTTTTATTATTATCAAACGAAGGATCTTTCTTATGACAGAAGAATAAAGGTAAACAGAAACTAGAAAAGACACGCAGCCACTGGCAACATTTTTTTCTGCCTTTCTCTTTGCTTGCGCCATGTACTTCTCATACTGCTGAGGCTAATTGACACTAATACAAAGTGTATTTTCATATTGAAACACTGGTGAAGGACAGTTAGTTGTAGGATGGACAATAGAGATTCGCGATAGCACCTATTTTGTATGAGATACAAATCAACAGACTATCACGGTCATTTCTGTTACTGTGTCTGCCTACTATTTAGACTTTCGGGGTAATGGGTAAGTCAGGAGTTTAATCCCTGTGTAAGAACCTTGGTTTTATCTTAATGCATCATTCTACTCCTTCATCCAACAATCATTCCAGGGACATCTGCAATGCTGGCTACACAGGGTTGCATTAGACATGGCCCCTGCCCTCCAGAAAACCACAATCTGAGGTAGAAATGACACAGATATAACACAGATAGTAGCAATAAAGCAGAGCCCATCACCGTGAGTTCAACCTCTGGTTAGACAGGTGACTGGTTACACAAAGTATTGAATTAGACTCTTCATTTGTATAGAAAGAAATGAGGTTGCTTTTATTCAATACTGCAAAATGAAATCAACAGTTGAAGGATTTTCATTCAACCAGAATTTATTGAACTTGCTGTTTACTTGGCACATATTCCATTAGGTGCTGTAGATAATACCAGATAAATAAAATGCTTCTTGTTATAAAAGAGATCACATTCTGGAGGGTGAAGCAGAAAACTATACTGTAGGAGGTAGTGATGCATAAGGAATTTTCTTCAGTAATGAGAATTTTCTGAAAAACCCAGAACACTTCAAAAATAGCACTTCTGAGGGGCAACTGGGTGGTTCAGTTGGTTAGGCATTGGACTTCAGCTCAGGTCATGGTCTCATGGTTAATGAGTTCAAGCCCCATGTTGGGCTCTGTGCTGACAGCTCCGAGCCTGGAGCCTGCTTCGGATTGTGTGTCTCCCTCTCTCTCTGCCCTTCCCCCACATGTGCTCTGTCTCTCTTTCGCTCAAAAATAAATAAACATTAAAAAAATTTTTTTAGGGGCGCCTGGGTGGCTCAGTCGGTTGGGCGTCCGACTTCGGCTCAGGTCATGATCTCGCAGTTCGTGGGTTCAAGCCCCGCGTCGGGCTCTGTGCTGATGGCTCAGAGCCTGAAGCCTGCTTTGGATTCTGTGTCTCCCTCTCTCTCTGACCCTCCCCCCGTTCATGCTCTGTCTCTCTCTGTCTCAAAAATAAATAAACAGTAAAAAAATTTAAAAAAAATAAAAAAAACTTTTTTAAATAGCACCTCTTTCTGCAGGAAAGTTCAAAATTTTACATGGAATTAGTAAAAATTATTTTATGCAGAGTGCTAAAATATCAAAGACTTAAAAGATTACCGCAAAAGACATCTTTGTTTTTCTTAACCCTCCTTGATATTTGGTGAAGAGTAGAATACTGGTTTCATTTTTCCCTGTAGTTAAGTTACCACCTCCCAGAATATGGGCATATGTAATTTCCCTCGGTTTCACTCCAGAACAGGAGTGTGTGTGGGTAATGACCGTTGACACAGCACACTGGATAGACAATGCTCTGTGTAAGGTCACAGGAGTAAAGTAGCTGATTTTGCTGTGGGAAAAAGCACACCTACAATTCAGACAGAGAAAGGCTACAGGATATTCTTGACTATTTACTCCTGCTCAGTATTTTCACAGAAACCATAAAATGTCAAAGTCTCTTAGTAAAGAAGCATAATAAGTCTTTGTTTGCTTCTGGAACAATTCCTTAGAGACTTAGATCAATCAAAAGGATGCCTCTGGGCCATGCTTTCTGGGCGGAGATCTTTGAAGGTATTGTTTTAGAGGCTATAAATCTGCTCTTGTGTTTGCTGACTGTCCAGACCAGATTTAGTCACTTACTAAGAATCATTTGTAAGACCAAGGAAAAGATAGGCCTTCCCAAAAGGACATTTATTCTCTTAAGTCTCACCTCCATCTCTTACAGATCTCACCAGGATATGAAAAGAGGCTCAGTTTCTTAGTAAATCCCATATATCTCACTGGATTCTGAGACCAGGGAATTAAGAATCAATATGACGCTAAGATATGAAACCCTCTGGATGACACAAAACCACCTACAGGCAAGATTCAGCAGTAAGAAAAACAAATAATACTGCATAGGGCCCAGAATGACATGCTTTACATTAACAAGGGAGAAATGGTTCCAAGTCCTGCTTTCAGACTGGAAGGCATGAGGTTCTCATTAGCACTGAAGGGATAGGGCCTGTGAGGAAAGCCAGACAGATGTGCTTTGGAGGCGTATTTAAATACTGAGAGTGGTAACCTTGTGCCGAAGAATCTTTTGCAATGACTTGTAAGGAACATTTCTTACTTCAAACTGAAAATGACCTAGAAGCAACCAGCCAATTGATACCTCTCCTCTGAGTAATGTGAGCCTTCGAAGTCTTCACTCTCTTGCGGACAAGACAATGTGTTGTCCTGATCTTCCTCTATAGAATCTAGTACATGCGGGAGTTGAGAAGAGCAAACCACATCACAAAAAAGTAAAATGAACAGTTTTGATGCCGATTTTGTAAGGAACGTAAGCGTGGTTACCGGAGCAAGTCATTTGACAATGCTTAAGCGTAAAGCTGTTAATCAGCAAGAATGAGTTCACAATAAACTGAGCATTCCTACAAGAATACAGGAAAAGGTGAGAACCATAGGAAACCTTTTTTAAAAACTCGAAAGAGCTAGACCTCAGGATAACTGTAACTTGTTTAGGACCCAAATACATCTTTATTAGGCTGATCTCCTCCGGACCCAGTCTCCCCAGTCTCCCTCTTCGGCAATATTCTTCTTCTTGGCCAGAGTGGGTCTGTTAGTGTAGCAGGCACTGTCAGTAGTGAGGCACAACTTATTTTACAGAACAGTTAAAATGGAAGATCAAGTATCCATGCCGAATTTTGCTGGGAATATAAAGACAGGCTGACTTGATCTCTCAATGCTGAGCATCTTAGGGTCAATTCTAAGCTTCTTGGCTAAAGGGTTAGGTCTTCTTCATAGTTACAATCAATGTTCTTGGCATATTATGGATTCTGTACATATTTAATAAGTTGACATTTACCATGCTCTTATTAAATACCTAAAAATGTCTATTGCCTTCTATAGTGAAATGTTTAGATGAGCTTGACAATTAACTGCATGGTATGAATTCAGAGTCATTAAAAAGCCTCCTTGATCTAGAGTTAACTTTAATTTTCCTCAGTGTCTTACACCGAAGCACTGAGATTTATCCTTTAGGCTTTATTTTATACATTGTTTCCCCATCATGATGGTCTTGAGTTCCACGGAGAGCAGAATAGTCTGAAGTTGAGGTGAATTTGTGAAACACTGCGGTGAGAGGAGTTCATATAAAAATACTCTCGGCTGATTCCATCCGCTTCCCTATTCCCATGGGACTCATTTAGAGATTATGGCATCCATAAAATTAACAATATTCTGTGATTCTGTCATATTTGGCTTCTTTTAAATTATTCCAGAATATTAAAATATAATAGGTCTGATGAAGAGTGTCCTGGGATACACTTAGCAACTTGCAACAGTGTATAGATTGAAATAAACCGGGTTGGTACTTTTGTGGGAAAATGTAGCTTTTCTCTTTGAAATCTGTTCTGAGCCTCTAGGGAAAATGGTTTTCTCCTACTTTAACAGGAAGCTATTTGTTGTTATATTTCTTGTGTATTCTATTAATCCTTTTTAAAATTTGTATTTACTTTGAGAGAGAGAGAGAGAGCAAGCGAGCAAGCAGGGGAGGGGCAAAGAGAGGGAGACACAGAATCTGAAACAGACTCCAGGCTCTGAGCTGTCAGCACAGAGCCTGACGCGGGGCTTGAACTCAACAATTGCTAGATTGTGACCTGGGCCAAAGTCAGATTCTTCACCAACTGAGCCACCCAGGTGCCCCTATTAAGCCTTTTTGACAGTCCAAAACATTTGCATCAGTTTGTCTCATTAGATATTTATTAGGCTTCAAGAAAGCAGAGATCAATTTTTACTCATTTTTAAATCCTTCCCAACTTGTTTATATCTCAAAATTTCCTCCATATCAGTTCTAAGGGAGATAAAAAGCCCCACAGTTTATTAAAAAGTAACTCAAAATCTTAATGTGAATGCAAGTGTAAAAATATTTTTTAAAAAGTCATTATACTAATCTTTTTATGATCTTTGCAATGCATTGTTCTCCAAAGGGGAGTACATGCATCCCAAGATACATGTGAAAATCTGAGAATCATTAAGTAAAAGGAAGAAAATATCAGAAAATCGATTTATACTCAGTTTTGGCTCATTCTTTGTACTTTCCATTAGAAATTCTTCAGTTCTTCAAATGTGAATTCACTTAGCATGTTTAGGTCAAGGAACTTAGCCTCTAATGGCTAGAAAGGGAAAATACATTTATAGAATATCAGGATTCATGGAAAGTTACCAATGTACATACCCCCAAATTATGTCCTTTTCTTAACATTATTTTTTATCTTTTTGGTTTCTTCTCCCTTTCCTTGAGTTAGGTTAGTTCTTGAGTTCTTGTTGTAGAATATCTAGGTAGGAAAAAAGGTAGCATAACATGCAATTAATAAATCAGTCAAATCAATAAGAGTTAGGAGATAGCCAGAATTTAAAATATATACAAAAAGTTTAAGCCACCCCCAGAAAGTAAAATAAAGTGTATACAAATGTAATGGATAAATGATGGCATATAGAATATACATATATATGCATACACTCATAATCACATTTCATTCTCTTTAAGATGTCTTTAAATGCTAAAATATACCAGCAATTTAATAATATTCCCTGAGGGGAGATAAAGAAGTTCTATATTAAATGAGTCTGTGAAATATAATGCACTTCCCAACTCTAGAAATGTTAAGGGGCACCTGGGTGGTTCATTCGGTTCAGAGTCCAACTCTTGATTTTGGCTCAGGTCGTGATCTTTTTTTTCTTTTTCTTCAAATTTTTTAACGTTTTATTTATTTTTGAGACAGAGAGAGACAGAGCATGAACGGGGGAGGGGCAGAGAGAGAGGGAGACACAGAATCGGAAGCAGGCTCCAGGTTCTGAGCCATCAGCCCAGAGCCCGACGCAGGGCTCGAACTCACGGAGCTCGAGATCATGACCTGAGCTGAAGTCAGACACTTAACTGACTGAGCCACCCAGGCGCCCTGGCTCAGGCCGTGATCTAACCGTTTGTGAGTCTGAGCCCTGTTGACAGCACAGAGCCTGCTTGGGATTCTCTCTCTCCCTGTCTCTCTGCCCCTCCCCCCATGGAGAGAGCAAGGTCTCTCTCTCAAAACACATAAATAAACTTTAAAAAACATAAATTTCTTTTAGAAAAAGAAATGATAAAATGGGGACAAAATAGCTTAACTCCCATTCAAGTCTCCTATGCCTCTGCTTTTCTATTCTGTGATATCCATGGCCTCTCTACAATTTACCTTAAAATTTTCTGGAACCAGTTTAAGTATTTAAATAAATAAGGACTTATGGGGCGCCTGGGTGGCGCAGTCGGTTAAGCGTCCGACTTCAGCCAGGTCACGATCTCGCGGTCCGGGAGTTCGAGCCCCGCGTCAGGCTCTGGGCTGATGGCTCAGAGCCTGGAGCCTGTTTCCGATTCTGTGTCTCCCTCTCTCTCTGCCCCTCCCCCGTTCATGCTCTGTCTCTCTCCGTCCCAAAAATAAATAAACGTTGAAAAAAAAAATTTTTTTTTAAATAAATAAATAAGGACTTATTAATATCCCTCCTAGTTTTCTGTTTCATTTAAGTTTATCCATTCACAGGGAGCCTGGGTGGCTCAGTCAGTTGAGCGTCAGACTCTTGATTTCAACTCAGGTCTTGATCTTGCTGTGGCAGGATCGAGCCCCTGGTCAGGCTCTCCACTGAGAGTGCAGCCTGCTTAGGATGCTCTCTCTCCCTCTGCCCCTCCCCTCTAACACGCAAGCACACATGTGTGCATGTGCACGCACACACTCTCTCTAAAAAAATAAATGTATCCATTCACTTTAATAATGTTTCAGAATCTGTTATAATATTAAGATGTTTAAATAATTTTTTATCCTTTAAATTTTCTCCAAAGACAAATTTAATGTTATAAATCCCAAACGAAACAACCCTGATTTTGTAAATATTTTTGAACACTAATAAATCAAACAAGTGAACAGACTCATAAGCCTGGGTGATTTGCATGCAAATGAAAGAGTTAAGTCAAAATCAATAAATCACAGTTCAAAGTGGTAGAGTGTGTAAATATTTTCTAGTTAATAGATTGGTAAAGATATTTAATTAATGGATATTTAACTAATCATTAAGTATTGGTTAGTAGAAAATGTGGAATGTGATATGAATTCTTAAGAAGATTTTTTTTTCTTCAAAATAGTATCTACAAATATTTCACTTGTGGTAAGGTTTTGTTTAATTAATGCAGAACTATATTGCTGCTAACAGAAATTGTCGTCGCCCTGTTAAAAAGTATCCATCAGGATCTGGCCAGGATGATAGAACTCACGCCAGTTATTTTATCATATGAAATTTAATGTAAGAAGTTGGAGAATGGAAAATATCAAAAGGGGATACTGTTATAACACAGAGATAAGGAACTGAAAGATGTAACATCCTTCCTAGAGTTGCAGACAGATTGAAGAGGTTGGGGTGTTGAAAATCTAGAAGCTTGAGGTGCCTGGGTGGCTAAGTCAGTTGAATATCTGACTTTGGTTCCGGACATGATCTGGTGGTTCAAGAGTTCTAGCCCCATGTTGGGGGCTCTGTGCTGACAGCTCAGAGCCCCGAGCCTGCTTCAGATTCTGTGTCTCCCTCTCTCTCTGCCCCTCCCCTGCTCATGCTCTGTCTCTGTCTCTCTCTCTCAAATATAAAATAAAACATTAAAAAAATTAATATGCATTTCTTTATACACAAAATGTTCATCACAGTATTATTTATAAGTACAATAAATCAAAATAATATGTAAATGATGTATAAAATAAATGTGCAGCAATTAGTAAAATGGTGAAATAAAACATGGAATCTATTGAACTGAACTGATTTATTTACATGATCACACTCAGAATGAATGAAAGTTATATTTTCATTCATGAAAAGACAAACCATCCCGCATGTTAAATACCAGCCACTCCAGAGAAGGCACAGACTCAACTTGTTTGTCCTGGGCACCTATTCACTCTAACTGTAGCCATTGTTTCCCGTTGCCTGTTCTGGGTGTCTGCCATATGCCAGTAGACCCATCAGTTCGGCTCCTTCTCCAGACCAGAGAGGAGGGCACAATTTGATATATTAACTCACCATCAGGTCGCAAGTAAGGACTAAGTTAATATTCCTCTCAGAGGTATTTCTATTCCATTAGCAGATCAGACAAAACTAAAGAGATTTAGGATCAAAAGGTATATAACGGAGAGATTTCAGATGAAACAACCACGTGTAATGATAGTAAACATTAACATTAATAAAAGTACATAAATCTAGTATAAGTAATAAGTATATTGAACAATGAAAACATTAGTGAAGATATTAGTATACAAACATATAATAATGCATTATGCTATATTTAATATTTAATTTTGAACACTGCTTTGGGCTTCCGCTGACAGAGCAGAGCCTGCTTGGGATTCTCTCTCTTCCTCTTTCTCTGCCCCTCATCTGCTTGCTTGCACACACGTGCTCTCTCTCCCCCAAAATAAATAAATAAACTTTAAAAAATAAAAACTTTAAAAAAAATCAAGAAAAATCCTCACAACTTTGTAAATGAAGGTAAAATTTTCCATTTTAAATATGGAGAAACTGAGGCAGACACAAGAGTGTTATATAGCATGCCTAGAGTCAAAAAATCAGGTGTATAGAGCAAATCCAGTCATGTTCTGGAATGTGTAATATACAGTCTTTGTATATTTGTGGACAGAAGCAAGTTCCCTAGGTTCATGCAATCCAGTGTAAGCCCCTGCTCTTCCTTATCGAAAAGGACAGTTTATTAAAAAAAATACTTCAAATACCTGATAATTGTTTAATGTATTGCTAGGTGTGGTGGGGATGCAAAATAAAAGATAATGGTTTAGAGACTTGGAATCTAGCTGACAAATATGACCTCAAAACTCCACTCTGCCACACACAGTTATGAATGAAATCAAGCAAGTTCGTTAGCCTTTGTAAAGCTCAGTTTTTGATTTTTCATTATTTATCTGGAAAAGGGATAAAATACATCACAGTGTCTTATGGGGAGAGACAGAGAAAATTCCTGTAAAATATTTAACATAATGGCTTGGCATACAGTAAAGATTAAACAAAACTCAAAATATGGATATATGTACCCATTTAGAACATACACATGGCAATGAATTTCTTGCAAGCTTAAAGTGTTGAGGATACTATTTAATATGTTTTTTTAAACCCTAATTTTTTCTAAAAAATCAAGAACCTTAAAACATTCATTAATCTCACAGTCTGACAAATACAAGGTAGTGCAGTCACAATTAAGAATGAAAGCATGATTGGGGCGCCTGGGTGGCTCAGTCAGTTGAGCGTCCGACTTCAGCTCAGGTCATGATCTCACCACTTGTGGGTTCAAGCCCCATGTCAGGCTCTGTGCTGACCGCTCAGAGCCTGGAGCCTTTTTCGGATTCTGTGTCCTGCTCTCTCTCTCTCTCTGCCCCTCCCTCGCTCATGCTCTGTCTCTCTCTGTCTCAAGAATAAATAAAACATTTTTAAAAATTAAAAAAAAAATGAACAGCATGATTACCTTTTTATCTTTAGTGAATCAAAATTATGAAACCCTACTTGTTCCAACATAGAGAAATAGAGCTCCCCTTACATATGTTCAATTTTAATATTTATGTATAGAGCTGACCCGTTTTAATCGTCCCCCTCAACAAATGTTTTTGTTGGAGGTTCTTTTTCCTCTCCTTTCCAATGTCACAGCAATACTCCTGCAATACTTGGAGCACAGAGTCTTGGCCAGAGTGTGTGGCGAAAACCCCCATTGGAGTCTCCACGTGAAACTGGAAAAGAATTGAATGAACATGTTGCAGCAGCTCGTCCCCTCCCTGGAGGGCAGATTAGATGACCCGATACAGCTTGTTCATTCGCAGTTTCTATGATTCCTAAACAGAAACAAAACATTGTCTCAAGTGAAAAGGGAGAAGTGCTGCTTTTTTCTGAGAAATGTTTTCATGTGTTCCTTCCCCGAGTGCTCACTCTTTGGTGACCCTGCCCACACTTTCAGCCACTAGGATGGACAGCTTCCCACATTCATTGGCAAAATATTTGGAGACATCCTCAAGGCAGAAGCTGGTAGAGAAAAAGAAGTTTTTCCGGTTTCCGTATTCAAATAGGAGACACCTTGAGTCATGGACTCTTTCTTGCAAAGGTGTAAGAAAATCTTTACCATATCTCTTCTTTTTTCTAAAACAGTTCTGATTATGTCTATTTGGGAGAAAGGTCATAGTATTATGGTAACGTTAAAGAAGGGTCAAGAGGTGCCAATGGGTGGGAGGACATTAGCTTATGAGTCCCTTATGAACTCCATAAAATTATAAAATATCATGGCCGGAAAGAACCTCAGAGACCTTCTAGCCCAGTTCAAGGTCATAGGAAGACTACGAACTCAAGATCCAGAGTTCACATTCATAACCACTATACTACACTGGAAGAAATAAGGATTTTCAATAGGTTTCTAATAGTAAACAATCATAGTTATAGCAGTTCTTTATATTTGTGTCACACCTTGTTCTGTCCAAAGTACTTTTAAAAAATATATTTTATCATTTGATATTGGCAGCCACCTGGTGAATAAAGGAGACAAGAATCATTTTGCTATTTCTGTATGTACACACTTGTGTCCCTGAGATGGTAACTGATTTGTCTAAGGTAAAATGTATAACTTGAGCTGAATATCTGGACTCCCCATCATCGTGTTTTATAAATGTCATTAACTGGGGAATATGTGATTTGTAGACAGTAAGGCATCCTATTAAAAGCAAGAAACTGTATGGTGGAAAGCATTCGTAGTTGTGTTTATAAGAAAAAGAATTGCTAGAAACTGGAAATAAGATGCTGCTTAAAAGTGGAAAGCTAAGCATGTGACCTGAGACTGTGTGTGCTTGGTGAGTTCACAGTTGACTGACTTAGAGGCCTATGTTTCAGTATGTACTGGGGAACAGGAAATGTGGGAATGATGATTAAAATACAGGTAATGGTGGGGACTTCAAAGGCTCTGGTTTCTATCTCTTGTTTATAGGATAAAGTTGAATATTGTGTCTTTAACTAAAAGGATATTATCGTATTTTTATTAAATGAATTTAATACATTCACATTTAATATGATTATTGATATGGATGAAATGATTCCTGCTATGTTATCTAATGGTTTTTATTTGACATGCTTCTTAGTTAGCATTTTTCTAGTATGATAATGTATTTTTCACCTTGTTTGGGATCACTAAAGTTATTCTTTATTCCTTTTTTTTTTTTTAAGTTTATTGATTTATTTTGAGAGAGGGGCAGAACGAGAACGAGAGAAAGAATCCCAATAGACTCGATGCTCAATGCAAAGCCCAACACAAGGCTTGACCTCACAAACCATGAGATCATAACCTGAGCTGAAATCAAGAGTCAGATGTTTAACTGACTGAGCCACCCAGGCACCTCAAGTTTTTCTTTATTCTATTTTCCTGTATTTACACAAAATGTATCCTCTTGTTTGTTTCAACTTACATTTTTCAATTATATCTTATTTACTATTAAGGCAAGAAATGACATGATTTCAAATCCCTCTGTTGTGGCTGCATCCATTTCAAGATTATCTCAGAATTAGATTCGGAGAGACCTATTTGGTTTTTGACATTATATATCCAATATAACTTAGACTTAAATGTAGTAAGGAACAGTGTATTTGCTGATGGCCCCATCTTAAGTCTTTCATTTTTCTTTCTCTTGAATTCATTTGTCATTTTGCTGATACTTTTCTCGAACATGTATTTCAGAAAGACTTTGTGAGTGTTGGATGTTTTGCGTTCTGGCATGCCCAAAAATGTGTGTGTGAGTGTGTGTGGGTATATATGGGTATTCTTCTACTCCATGAAGTAGAAAATATGAAGAAAATTTTTTATTAACTTAGGTTTCCGTTTATTGAAGTTCTCATTGAATATTGTTTTAATGTACTTTGTCAACAGGACTAATTCTAATAAAATGAGTTCCTGTGAATTCATTATATGAGCATTAGCATTATTACTATCACTTTTTAATGGCAATAGCAGTAGAATATTGTAGTTCATTCTATTGCAAGCTTCCAATAATTCTAGAGAGAAATGATTTTTGAACCATAACTTGGTGCAGACTGTATGTAATTTCTCTGCTGACTTTTCAGCACCACAATATTTATGACTTAGGATGTTTGGGGGAACATAGACTTATGTCCGAAAATTTGCTTCATGCTCCCCACCTGAAATCATAATTCTTCAGGCACCAGATTCATTATCCTAACAGTCCATGACCCATGGACACATGTACTCAATACTGAGAATAAACAAAGAGACATAAAGTGATACATAAAACCAGGTTTCTCATAATATGTCGGAATCTATTTTATAGAAAGAAGAAATAACTATTTTAAAAGTATGAAAATTTGGGCAAAGCTGAGAGACATAATTATTATTATAAAACTAGCTAAGGATTGAATGACACTTTTCATAATCTTGAAGTGTCCTTACATATGTTATTGCATTTTATCCTCAGGACAATCCATGGATTTTTTTGTTTTTGTTGTTGGTGGTGGTGGTGGTATTTGTCACTATTCCACAAAGGAGGAAACTGAGGAGGAAGGAGTATAATGATCTTGCCTAAGGTCCTAAACCCCCAAATGACAGACTCAGCCAAAACCAAGTTTTCTGAAATCAAATCACACCCTCTGATATTACCCTCATCATTCCGTTTACAACAGTCCCCCCTTTTCTGTTGTTTCAGTGACCCGCAGTCAACCTTTGTTTGGAAGCAGGGGGTTCTCCATCTGACCTATCATCAGAAGGTCAATAGTAGCCCAAAATTACATCACAGTGTTACGTCATTCCCCTCACTACATCTCATCACTTAGGCATTTTATCATCTCACATCATCCCAAGCAGAAGGGTGAGTATGGGACAAGAAGACGTCTTGAGAGATTTATTATTAGTTATAATTGATAATCTCTCACTGTGCCTAGTTCATAAATTAAACATCATCAGAGGTATGTAAGTATAGGAAAAAACAGTCTGTGTAGGATTCGAGTCCATTTAAGTTTTCAGGCACCCACTGGAGGGCCTTGGAACACCTCCCCGAGAATAGGGGCTACTCTTCTCATCACTGTTAATTTCAGATTTGCTTATTAGGGTTTCAACAACCTTTAGATACTTTGTCCTTGCTTTTCATGACCATCACCAGTGCTGCTTTCCTTGCCTTTCATGGAGGTTCTGGCAGCAGTCCTAAGCACAGACAAGTTCAAGTCCCTTCTCTGCTGACTGACTTGTCATGGAAGCTTGGTTATGTCATTTATTGTTGCTGATACTCCATTCTTCATTTTTTAATCTGTCAAAAAGGGAATAATGGTATCTCTTCCAGATTTATCTCAGAGGCTGTATTTTTGAAAGTAAGCCAAAGGAAAAAAAATAAAGTGAAAAATACATTACAAACTGCAAAATGTGATGCTCTTCCCTCTGTCAAGAATGCCGAAAGCTTACTCTTCCCTCCTCCAGCCCTTCCAGTCTTGTAGAACACAGTTAAAATGTACTTCCACAGAGATCTTTTGAGATTTTAAGTTTTCTCCGTGGTTTTTCTCTACACAGCACCATTTACACATCCTACATAGTGTTTACCAAAGGTTCAAATAATGCATCTGTTAACTTGGAAGCCATATGAGGCAATCAGCCTGGCTCTATTGTTCAAGACGGGATACATGCCACCACTTAGCAGGGGGCTAGGGACATGCCAATTTTTCCATAAACATCATTGAAAAACATAATAAAAATATAAAGGGAGATGATGACGACAGTGATGATTTTGATTGTAATTATAATAATCATTTCTCTGCTCCCAGATTTTAGTTGCTTATTCTAACATTTTTTTGTCTGCCTCATTTTATGATTTTAGTTGATCAGTTCCATGCCTATCTCCCCTCATTCCACCACAATTATGTATTTAATTATTTGATGGTAGGAGCTGTATTTATTCATTGTTGTGCCTTTAGTACTTAGTACCTGGAAAATAAGTTGGCACTCAATAACAGTATATTGAATGAAGGATAAAAAGAAAAGTCATTTCTTCGAGAAACAGCTACTTAATCTGTGAATTGGATTGCCTTTGGTCTTATTTATTTAACCAAACGATAAATGGGGGGAAAAGAATTGATAAGCTTGACTTAATTAAAATTTAAACACTTCTGCTCTGTAGAAGACAATTTCAATAAAGCAAGAAGAAAAGCCACAGTCTGGAAGAAAACATTTGGAGAAGATTCATCTGATAAACAACTGTTACCTAAAAATTTACAAAGAACTCTTAAAACTCAACAATAAGAAAACAAACAACCTGATTTAAAAATGCACCAAAGACCTTAACAGAAACCTCATTTTGAAAAGATACCCAGATGGTAAATATGCATATGAAAAGATACTCCATATCATGTGTCACCAGGGAAATGCAAATTAAATCAACAATGAAATACCGCTACATACCTACTAGAATGGCTAAAATCCAGAATACTAACAGCTCCAAATGCTCTTATGGGTGTAGAACAACATTGCTGTAGGAATTCAAAATGGTACAGCAACTTTGGGAAACAGTTTGACAGTTTCCCAATAAGCTCAGTAAGTTCTTATCATACAATCCAGCAATCACATTCCTTGCTGTTTATCCCCACATGAATTGAAAACATGTCCACACAAAGAGACCTGCACACAGATGTTTATAGCAGCTGTATTTATAATTATGAAGATTTGGAAGCAACCAAGAAGTCCTTAGTCAGTAGGTGCATAGATAAATACACTGTGGTACACTAGAACGTGCAGTTTTGTTCAGAGCTAAAAAGAAATGAGCTATCAAGTCGTGAAAACACATGGAGGAAACTTAAATGTGTACTACTAAGTGGAAGAAGTCAATTTGAAAAGGCTACATACTGTACGATGCCAACTATACGACATTCCGGAAAAGGCAAAATTACAGACACAGTAAAAAAAGTCACTGGTTGTCAAAAACCAACAAACAGAAAAGGATCAGTGGTTATCGAGAGAGGGGGAAAAGTAGAGCACAGAGGGCTTTTAGGGCAGTGAAACTGTTCTGTACCATTCCACAGTGGTGGATACATGTCATTATAGATGTGTGGTAACCCATAGAATGTATTATACTTAGAATGAACCCTTATGTAATCTACATGTTTTGAATAATAGTAATGTGTCAATGTACGTTCACAGACTGCAACAAATGTACTGCTCTGACACAGGACATTGGTGGTGGAAGAGATATACATGTGGGACCAAGGGATACACGGACTCTATGTACTTTCTGCTCAATTTTGTTGTAAACCTAAAACTACTGTAAAAAAACAGTTTATTCATTTAAAAAATGAAAGGGAACATGTCACTACATAGAGCACAGACTAACAAAATAAGAAGATGTTGGGAAAATTTCATTGGAATACTTTTGACAACTTAAATGAAAACGCAACTTACTTAAAGCAAACGTAGGAGAAATAGAAAATATGAACAAAATTGAAAACATTTCCACAAATAAATCTAAAGGATCCAATGTCTTCATTGGTGAATTCTACTAAACATTTAAAGAAAAGAAAACACCAATCTTAAACTCTGCCAGAGAATAGAAAAATAAGAAACATTTGCAAACTTGTTTTATGGGCTTACCATGACCTTAACACAAAACTTGACAAAAACCATGTGAAAAAGAGAAAACCAAATATAGGCCAACATCTCTCATGAACATGCACACAAGAAAATCTAAAGAACATATTAGAAAATTGAATCCAGAAATATGGAAAAATAATACTTTATTATAATCACAGCGATTTTATTTTAGGAATGAAATGTTGGTTTAATATTTGAAAATAAATTGCAGTATAACAGAATAAAAGATAAAAACCATATGGAAACCTCAAAAGATACATACAAAGCCTTTAATGAAATTCATCATCAATGATGAATCCATTATGAAATAGAAATAGAAAGAAATTTCCTTAATTAGCTGGGAAGATATAGCTACCCAAAGAAACCTCTAAATCTTATTTGATTATCAAATATTAAAGATACACATTGAAGTCTGGTAAGAGATATGGATACCCAGTAATATAACATCAATTCAATATTTTTATACCATTTCAAATACAGCACAGCAAGAAGAATAAATGAAAGGTATAAGAATTAAAAAGAAATATAACCATCATTCATGCACAACTTGTGTATATTATACATGCAAAATAATTCTATAGATTAAAAAAATCACCTGTAATAACTGAAAATAGTATTGCTGGATATAAAGTGATATGTGAAATTCAATTACTACTTTGAGTTATTAGTAACAAGCCAAAATTGAACATTAGAAAACATTTCATTTGTGATAGCACCAAAAATATCAAATGCCTCAGACTAAATTTAACAAAAGTCATTCCACACTTCTACACTGAAAACTGTGAGGTATTATGGAGAAATTTTTTTAAAGGTCTAAAGAGATGAAAGTATATACCAGATTGATATATTTGAAGACTTAATATTTTAAAGATGTAAATTCTCCCTAAGCTGACTTATAGAATCAATAAAACTCTAATTATAAATCACATATAGCGCTATATATATATGTATATAAATACACATACATATATATGTATACATATGTGTATAAATGTGTATATATATACATATATATATATGTACATATATATAATGGAAATTGGCAAGCTAAATTCTAAAATACATATAGAAATCCAAACAAGTAAAAGTATCAAAATCTGAAAGATGAACAATGTTGAAAGACATGAACTGGGGCACCTGGGTGGTTCAGTCAGTTAAGCCCCTGACTCTTGATTTTGGCTCAGGTCTCGATCTCAGGCTTTCTGAACCATGCCCAGCTGTCAGCACAGAGCCTCCTTCAAATTCTCTCTCCCTCTCTCTCTCTCTCTGCCCCTCCCCAACTCTTTCTCTCTCTCAAAATAAACTTAAAAGAGGGAGAGAGAGAGAGAGAGAGACATGAACTAACAGATATAGAAACAAAACAATAGAGCAATAATTAAAAAACTATGATTTTGGCACAAAGATAGAAATATAGACAAATAGAACATAAGAGAATACCCAGTTTTAGGCCCAAACATAAATTGTCATTGATTTATAGTAAAGTATTGCAGCAGTGCAGTGGGAGAAAATGTGATCTTTTAGATAAATGCCTCAAGGTTACTTGTATATTCTATAAAAATTAATTTGACGCCTTTCTCATACCATGCACCAAAATTTATCCCATGTGTACCTAAGACCTCAAATCGAAAGGTAAAGTTACAAAGCTTCTAAAGCAAATATGAAAGAAAACCTCTTGATCTTAAATTCAGAAAAGATTTTTAAATGAGAATAAACTTATGCACACAGTCACAATTGCTAACCATAAAGTGAAAGATTGATGCATTAGATTTAATTAAAATTCATAATTTTTATTTATCAAAAAACACCATTAAGAGAGCTGTCATGCAAACTGCAGGGTGGAGGAGGAGATTTGTAATCACATACCTGATAAAGAAATTGCATCCAAAAATAATTGCATATTAAAAATGTCATAGATCGGGGCACCTGGGTGGCTCAGTCGGTTAAGCGTCTGACTTCCACTCAGGTCATGATCTTGCGGTTTATGAGTTCGAACCCCACACTGGGCTCTCTGCTGTCAGTGCAGAGCCTGCTTTGGATTCTCTGTCTCTCTCTGTCTCTCTCTGTCTCTCTCTCTCTCTCTCTCTCTGCCCTTTCCCCTCTCATGCTCTCTCAAAAATAAACAAAACATTAAAGTATATATATATATCACAAATTAATAAGACAAATATAACAGTACAATTTAAACACATGTCATTTCACAAATAAGATTGTCAAAGTGGCCAAAAAGCATAACAAGATGCGTTGGGGTTTTTTTGTCATGATTTATCGTCAGGGCAATGCAAATTCAAATCATACTAACCCCCAAAACCCACCTGAATGACTCAAATTTTAAATATCTGGCAATGCCAGGTGCTGGTGAAGAAATGAAACAATAGGATCCCTCACACAATGTTGATGGTAGTTCAAATTGGTAAAACTACTTCGAAAATTGTATGCAATAACAACTAAAGTCGAACGTATGCATACATAGTAGCTTGGCTGTCTTCCTTCTTGCTAAGTATGTAGCAGCATGCTACATATGAACTAATGTTCATTAGTTATTAGATATGAACTGATGTTCATTATCATTAGTAAATTATTACATAGTCATGTGATGGGATATTATTTAGCAATGAAAAGTATCAACCAAGGCTATGGAGCAACCAGATGGGATAGATCTACAATCATAATAATGAGCAATAAAACAAAACAAAACATAAACACGCTGAAGTTCATACTGTACTATTACATTCTTATAAAGAGATGAAAAGTGTTTTAAGATGGTAGACATCAGAATAGTAATTACTTTTGGAAGTTGACTGTGGAGCAGGGAGATGTGGTTGTTTTTGGAGTATAAATAATGTTCTAGATTCTTAGAGACGGTTACATGCCTTTAACCACTTTTTATCAATTTTCAACATATATACTTAATAGTTACATATTTTGCATATGGCAAACTTTAATAGAAAGGCAACAAAAATGTGTTGAAGTATTTTCCAAATTTGTTTTATATCTACTGCACTGACTATGAGAAGATACGCCTAATGCTTTTTCAATTCTTCACTGAACATTGACTTTGTCCCAGTGTATTGTGTCAGGTACTGTTGGAACAGAGGAATGGTTGGCATCTGATTTCTACATTTAAGCTTATTGTTTAATAGACACAGGATGAGATGTGAACACAAATAATAATACAAGGCATAAAATGATGTGAACCACATATGGGCTCTGCAGTGGGCTACCAGAAACCTCCAAGAAAGAGATGGTGACTGAGTTTGACATGGACACCTCGGTAGGATTAACACCAGTGTAGATAAGAAATGGTTTCTCAGGGAAAAAACTTGCAAGTGTGAAAATATAAGAGGGGTGGTTGCGTGTGTATGAAAATATAAAGTATGAATATGGTCTATGTGAAAATTGTGAGTGGCATCTCCAGTCCAGCGGGTGAATTCGTTGTCACTGAAACGTATGGATAAATTGAGATTCAAGCGTTGGAAATCCATTGGCTAGTTTCTATTAGCAGATTACAAACTTTGGTTTCTGTAATCACATTTCCAGAATTGGGGGAATCCTAAAGTTCCTGTCAGTGGCCAGAGTGTTTTGAGGGAACCTTCACATGCCATCTAATGCCATCTTGGAAAATGCTTCTAATATAAGAACTGACAGGACAGTGTTGCTGAAATGTAGAATGTGTGCCAAGGTGAAGTAAGGCAATAGAACTTAAAGAGCCACTTGAAATTAGTTTGTAGAGAGTCAGCAGATCTAGGCTAAAGATTCAGTGTTAATGATCAGGAGTGTTTGGTGGCCCTTGAACAGGAGTATGGCCAAAAAGCCACATTTAAGGAGCAATTGATTTGACCTTGAGTGGAAGATGGTCACTGCTATGGTACCTCAGTATATGAGGCCCAAGTACTTATGTGCATGTGATCTCTATGTGCGTGTCTCTTTCCATACATCAAGAATCCAGAATAAAGGAGATAACTAGCCAAGGTGATGGTGCCCAGAACTGGATTTTGCAGGGAATAGAAACAGACCTGCTCTTGGCCCAGTCTTCTGGGGTTCTCAGCAGCGGCCGTGAACAAGAAATCCTGCTAAGCACCAGGCCCCAAATGTGCAACATAAATAGATTCACGCACAGGGCTGGGGTTGGTGTTTTCCTAGAAATAGGTCACATCACAGGTGATTTTCTCTGCTAAGGTGATGATTTTGGGCAGGTGAAGCTAATAGAGTAGTTATGGGGGGTGGGGCTGGGAAGGAGAATGGGAGAGGGAAGAGGCATTGTTGTCTTAAAAAAGGGTTCTTTATGACTTCACCTGTTTTTATGACCATGGCAAGTCTCCTGAAAATGATTTCAGGGATTGTACTTCAGGTCATGTTCCTCATAGCGATTGTTTTAAAGATTCTTGGAGAATGCTTTCTGCTGTTGCCACAGTATGAGCCCTGGGCAATGAGCCAAGGTTGTTTTAAATCTCAGTTGAAAGCTCTGGCTCTTTGCATGTGAATATGTGCCAAAAAGGAGTCTAATAACTTATCAAGTTGAGGCACCTCAGGGAGGTCCAGAAGCAGGAATTTTTGAGAAGGGGTTTAGGGAGCAAGGTTATTAACTGTTGACCCAACTGTAGCCCTTTTTGGAGCTACTATTTGTCTTTGGTTTATGGAGTACATTTTTTTTTATTTTTAATTAATTAATTTTTTTGCAAAGACAATCAGCCTGAAAGCCCTGAGACCTAGGTTTTTTCAATGAAACTTTTAAATGAATATTAACTGTGTTATTGACCAACCCCAATTATCAGTCTGCGCCTCAATTTTGTCCTCTGTAAAATAGAGATAGCGTGTGTCTGACATACATCCTTAATGTATCTTTCAAGTGAAAGTTCTGTGGAAGAGCACAAATAAATTATCTCTGCAAATTATCTCTCCAGCATCTCTTGTGCACTGTACTCACAGCTACAGGGAATTCAGAAAATGTTGAGGAAATATTTATTTCTAGTTTCCAGAAGACAAAGATATGACATACAGAGCAGAGAATGACAAATTCCTTCTAGGTTGATGTAGTGGATACTGTGGTGTGCCACTCACATTTCTATCCCTGTCTTCCATCCTTTTCAGATGGAGGTAATTCATTCCCCCAGGAGTACTGACAGCTGACAGTTCATGGCTAAATACTCCCTCTGTGGTCCTTGCCCAAGGTCTTCACAGCCAATGACTGGTGGGCAGAGGGAGGTATAGTCCCTGACTCTCTTGCTCACAGCTCCAGAGCTCCCCAAGGGATTGACTGTGTGCCCAGTAGAGACAGTATTGCAGCCCAGCTTCTTCTTTGCACAATCCTGCTTCCTTCGCTTCCCCAATAAAATGCCTTCATGCGATACTCCCTTGGGCAGCACATACACTAAAATTGAAACTATATAGGGCAGATTAGTGTGGCCCTTGCAGGAGGGTGACAAGCAAATTTGTGAAGCATCCCACATTTTCCAACCAATAAAATCTTGATTATGAAAGAAAAAAAAAATCCTTCATGAAAGTCTTTCGAGTTGGCTTCTGGGGAAAAGAGTCCTGTGGGGAACTGATAGAAGGAAGGAGGCAAATCCTGTTTTGGGAAGATGAGAACAGAAAAATCTGCATGTGGGAGATGTTTTGTGTGATGTGGTTTGACAGATGTGTGGGGCTTTCACTGAAAGAGATGGTGGAAGAGGAAGTAGAGAAAGAAGTATTTATTACTCTATTGAGAGGAAACAGAATAAGTGAAAGCTCAGAGATCAGAAGTATGCAAATCTGGAAAGCAAAGTGCAGAGAGCCTGGCTCTGTGATCCACTCACAGGACACATAGGACACAGTCAGAACGAGAAGGAGGATGTGTATCTATAATGGAGAGTCCTAAAATCCAGTCTTACAGTAACGAACTAAACCAGAGCAAAGCAAAAGGCATGGAAGGTTTTTTTAGAGGAGGAGTTATGCAAGATAAGCTATGTTTTCCATGAATGATCCAGAAGCAAAAATAATGAAGGGCTCTAAAATGGAGGATGTCTTATGGTGCTTGATAATCTTAGATGATATCAAAAATTAGAAGAGTTCCAAATGAAATGAAGATAAGGGTGGTATTGAAGCAGTTTGAAATATACATAATTTTAATACCTGGAATATTCCTTTTTTTGTTTTTTTTAATGTTTATTTATTTTGAAGGAGAGAGAGAGGGAGAACGAGTGGAGGAGGGGCAGAGAGAGAGGAAAAGAGAGAATGTCAATGCAGAGCCCAGCGCAGGGCTTGGTCTCACAAACTGTGAGATCATAACCTGAGCTGAAATCGAGAGTCAGTCACTCAGCCAACTGAGCCACCCAGGCCACCCTCTTTTTTGTTTTTTAACTTAATAATTATCCAGGCCAGCTGGCTTGAGGACGACTGGAAGTGGGGAAAAAGAGAGAGAGGGGGAATATGAGAGAAAGAGAGGATATGAGACAGAGAATAGTACAAAGAGATAGGCTACATCACATTTTACCCCATGATCAATTGTTTATGGGACCACAAGCTCTCTAGCTCTGTGGCCTTGAGCTAGTCAGCAAACTGAGCACTCTGGAATTGTAACCCAGCACATAGGCTGCATCAAGCATAGCTTGCTCATATCTTATCTTGGGGTTGAAATTCATCACTGCAGCTTATTGTAATTGAGGCAAATGATTTCACTTCTCAAATTCTCATATTCTTTATTCGCAGAAGTAAATGAATTGTGATGGAATTTTAAGAAATATTGTGTGAAGTCTTTGCAGTGTGTGGTGCATAATAAACACCATACACATATAACTTTTATTATCGTTAGCTTTGCCACTGATTGTCTAGACCACGGAAAGAGTCTTTGACACCTATGAGTTTCTAATTCCTTACCTGAAAAACTAGTTGGTAGCTTTTCACTTTCTATATTTTTTAAGTTTTTAAATTAAAGTTATTACTTTCTATATTTTTAAAAAGATTCTTAACATTTATTTTGGAGAGAGAGAGTGTGTGTATGTGCACGTGCGTGCGCTTGTGTGCGCACATGAGTGGGGGCGGGGGTCAGAGAGAGAGGGAGACACAGAATCCGAAGCTCCAGGCTCCCAGCTGTCAGCACAGAGCCCGACATGGGGCTCGAACTCACAAACTGCAAGATCGTGACCTGAGCTGAAGTTGGATGCTTAACCGACTATGCCACACAGGTGCTGCACTTTCTACATTTTTAATGCTAGGTTCCAAGTAGGATTGTCTTCAGAATTAAAATAAAAAAGCAGGGGCGCCTGGGTGGCTCAGTCGGTTGAGCGTCCGACTTCAGCTCAGGTCACGATCTCTCCGTCCGTGAGTTCGAGCCCCGCGTCAGGCTCTGGGCTGATGGCCCAGAGCCTGGAGCCTGCTTCCGATTCTGTGTCTCCCTCTCTCTCTGCCCCTCCCCCGTTCATGCTCTGTGTCTCTCTGTCTCAAAAATAAATAAATGTTAAAAAAAAAATTTTAAAGAAAAAAGCAAATTAGTTAACCCCAACACAAGAAGATAGGTATGCTCTGTGAACTCCCCAGAAACAGGTGAGGAACTTGAACGGGTGATGGGAGGAACAAGATATCATTGGCTTTTGTCCTTGCCAGGGTTAGGGTCTGTTTTGGAATTGTCTGGTCAACAGCACATTGCTTTCTGAGACTCTGTGGGTGCTAGATCTGCCAAATGCTTTTTTTTTTTTCCCTACCGGAAAGATATTATCTACTCCAACTACTCACAAAACATTTGCATTCCTTGCTGTTGGGTTTGAGCCAGAGCCAAAGGCCCTTAAAGCTTCTTTTGCATGACAGTATTTCCTGTGAAATACTGCCTTGGTCAGGCACTGGATCAAACCTAATTCATGAACTGATTCTTGTTCCTCTGCTATACTTTCAATATCCTCAGCTAGGTGTTAGGAAAAGCTTTGTAGGCATCCACTGTGTCAACACATCAGCCCAGCTTGGATTTTAACAGAGACCCAACCGAAGGCAGACAACAAGGGAACTTGCTGCAGCAGAACATGGAAATAATCCCTTTCTCACTTCCCCACCTTCATCCAGTACAAACTTGTAAGGTGTTCACTCCAGATTGAAAAGGGACTCTCTCACTGACTGGGGGTAGGACCAGAGGACAGTGTGATGAACTGGTATCTCTTATCTACTGTAGGTGAGGTTTTCAACTATGTATGATGCCAGTGTTTGGACTTCTATCGTAGGTCTATTGTGCTTTACATTTGTCAGATAGTTTCTACTCAATGGAGGAAGATTGTTTGGAGTATATGCCCTTTGTGAGTCTCTGAAGGCATATTAGGGAAATGTATATACTAAGTTGATATCCAGATTTTTGTCCCATCTCTTGTCCTTCACCCAGCTACTACTGTAGAAAGAGCTGTTATACATTTGAAAGTCATAGAAAGAATCAGAGGGCTTAGGCTCTTGTTCTGGTTCTATCTGTAAGAGTTTATAGGACTTTGGCAAGTCAGTTGCCCATCCTGAGGTTTGGTTCATTCATCTGAAAAAGGGGAGTAATGGCAGGCTGTGGGGAACTTTGGATGGGATTGCACAAGTGTCCTGTGGATTTCAAAAATATAACAGGCATATGAAGTGGAATCATGATTTCACAATTTTACATCAGGCTGCCCTGACCAGAACTTCACAACCACTGGACTTCCATCGATGGATACTTTTTCAACTCTGCTATACGTAGAGGAAAACATAAGACTCATCTTTCATTACTCTTCGACTGCTATCCTTTATATTACTTCCTGGAAAGTACACAGTGGTTTATCTGGTGAGGTCATTATGTTTTAGTCAATGGCAAGAGCCCAAAACAAATATCTTTACTGCCTTTTTGAGATAAATACTTGTAAAAGGTTAGTTGGTGCTGTGAAGGATGTCTTTCTATTCAGAAGGAAAAAGAAAGAACTCACAGTGGGCTTCTGATTCCCACTATCAGAAGCTACTTCCTGAGAGCTGCTTACCCCCTTCGAGTAAACTTGACCCCAGCATGAAGAGATCAGCTTGTCCTTAGTGGAGAGAAGCAGGAAAAGAGTGTATATCTCCATCATTTGTCTATCCTACTGCAGCTTATCTTCTGTCTTTGCAGACCAATGTTTGTAACTAAACTTCTTTATTTTTGTTAGGAAAGCATTGGAAGAGAGGATAACTGTAGTCAAGGAAAGTCAAAGAGTGCTATAAATGTAAGTACGTTGACATTAATCTCTGGCATATCATCTTCCGTCTGGATTTATCGCTACCTTCTAATTCCTGGTCATCTTCCACATGGCAGAGGCTAATTCCCTAGGTCAAGGGAACACTTTCCAGAACATTTCAATACCTCAGTGTTTTCCTGTTTTCCTGCCTGTGACCAAGAATAGCTTGGCATCTTAGAGGAGCAAGTTTCACATTTGAGGACTCTGCCTTCATCCAGAACAGCGATGGCACAAATGACTTCCCCATTCGGGAGAGTAAGTCACTTGTGTAGTAGAAGTGATAAGGCCGCCATTGTATGGAAATTTCCAAACATAAAGCAATAACCCCACATTAATCCCACTTATCCCAAGCATTGCACTCATAGAACAAGTCATGGGTTTTTTCTCAGACACTGAGGTTGCGGAGAGCCAGTGAGGAGAAAACCCAGCACAGCTGACTTAGTAACCAGGTTAGTTTTTTGACAGTCTGTCATGACTTTAAGTATTCAGACACTTTCATCAAATGATCAGTGTGAGCCATACCCCATGGTCAATTGGTCATGTATCCCCATTTTGTATGAATAATGAATACTGTGAAGTTCATAGAACTTCAGTGTCTTCTCATAGCCACTGTACACACAGCCTTCTGTCACTGGATTCTAGACCACATCTTAAATCCATCTAATGGATTCTTAAACCACATCTTGATTCCTAGATCAACTTATCCCTATTGATAAGTAGCAGACACTGCAGCTTTTTTAACCAAAGCTAAAGATCATTCTGGAGAGACTTGAGTAGCTAGAGCTTTATTTCTCCAGGCCCATTCTGGGAAAACAGACTCAACCAAATGACCGATTGATTCTCCTATAAAACTCCACTGAAAAAAAAAATCCCTTTCCCCTAAGCCAGTCCCGAAAAGTCTCCCATTCACTTCTCTTGACTTATTCTGATCTAATTCAAATTCCAGAGACTTCTTAAAAAAGGTTTTGTTTATCCAGACATCTAGAAAGATACAAATAAATACATAGATAGGTATGCCAGCGTGTGCACATGGTGTGCACGCGCGCGCGCGCACACACACACACACACACACACACACACCCCTTAATATTAGATGCTACACTATCTCTTATGTGTTAGTCAATTCTCCCACCTAATTAAGGGCAGAGTGATAGAGCCTGAGGCTATGTTACACTCAACCCACCACAAAGGGTGTGTATGAGAAAGATCTGACAGATGTGCATGGCTGGGTGGAGACTTGTTATCTCATGCTAAATTTTCTTCTGTAATAGAGAGCAGTATGGGTGGCTTGCCAAAACAAGAAAGTGGGTATGTGATATTTCTTTTCTTAAGTGAGATCTTTATCATAATAATGACACAAGTGAGCTCTTTGTAATCACAGTGGAATATGCCATAATGTTACAAACCTATCATTGTAGTGATTCTACATTTTTGTCACTACATTTATGATGAGCTTTGTGGAAAATTGTTGTGGATGTCATCAGACCTTTGATCTTCTCATACAATTTGATAATCCCTTCTCGAGGTTTGTAGCCATCTTATGGTCACCAGAGACAGACTAGCACACGTTGCACAGCTGTGACTTATTACTGATTGGGTCATCTTCCTTAATTTCACTTAATTTATTAAACAATTTGTAAGGTCTCTATCAGCTTTAGAAGCCTTGAGCTTTATATGTAATTTATTTAATTTCCATAATGAGACTTGCTGTCTCACTTCACTGGCCTTTGAATCATAAAAACTTCAGTCTCAAGTTTATTTACAGTCATAACAGTTCACTAAAATGATATGTTGGCTGAGTCCTGCTATTCAAAGGCTGGTCCACCGACTGGCCCTATCAGCATCGCCTGGGAGCTTGTTCGAAATGCAGAATCTCGGTGCTGAACCCAGATCTACTAACTAAGAGTCCATGTTTTGCCAGGATCTCCAAATTATTTAGATGCACATAGAAATTTGGAGTAGAGGGCTGGCAATAGGGACATCCTCCAGGTGTGATGTCAAAGTTATTGTGAGCCATCACCTTCTCAGTGGTACGGTTAGCTCGCAGGGGCCAAGCTGATTCTTAGATTACATGAACTGCTAGGCAGTGAGGAGGTTGGAGCTTCCCTGCTAATTGCCAGTCGGCAAATTCTTTCAACTACTGCCAATGATTCAGAGGATCTCTTCTTCCACAGCTTATTTCATAACTTTACATTTTTTGTGTCTATTGGAGAGATTGAATGCTGTGGGTCAGCATGATAGGCATTCCTCAGTTTTCTCATATGTACACTATCTGCTTGGTTGTGATTATAGGAGGTTTCCTTACACTGGTTGGAATATAATTCAAGAATACTGGTTGTTGGGTTTTTTTGTTTGTTTCTGTGGGATTATTTAATAATCAAGCACTAAATTTTATTTCTTCCACCATCCATCAGCCAGAATTGCATTTCTGAAAATTAACCTTTTTTTGTTTAGTTCATTTATTTTGATAGAGAGGGAGAACAAATAGGCGAGGGACAGAGAGAGAAGACAGAGGATCCGAAGCAGGCTCTGTGCTGACAGTGGAGAGCCTGATGTGGGGCTCAAACTCATGAACTGGGAGACCATGACCTGAGCTGAAGTTGGACACCTAACTGAACCACCCAGGTGCCCCTGAAAACTAACCTTGTTAAATTAACCTTGTTAAAAGCTAATAGACTCTAGAAGTCAGATTTTGAATTAAAGCTTCCATATAGACTTATTTTTTAAGTTTATGTATTTATTTTGAGAGAAACAGAGACAGCCTGAGCAGGAGAGGGGCACAGAGAGAGGGAGAGAAAATCCAAAGCAGACCCTGCACCTTCAGCATGGAGTCTCATGCAGGGCTCGAACCCACAAACTATGAAGTCATGACTTGAGCCAAAACCAAGAATAGGCCACTCAACCAACTAAGTATAGACTTATATAAATGTCTGTTGTGTTTATAATTCAAAGGTTCAAATATAATTTCTTCAGATTTTGATCATTTATCTACCAAGACACTGGTTTCTTAGGTGATATTTTCAAATTGAAATACAAATACTTAACCTCATCAGGAACTGTCAGCCTCTTGCCTTTCCCCAACATATGCTCCACATGATGAGTAAGGATTCACTTGCAGATTGTCCTAGTTTTTGATGGAATCAGTGCAGATCCAGTCGTAGTGAAACACCTCCCACTCTGAATCTGGGTGAGATCCGTGACTGCTACGACCAATAGGATATTGTCAACAGGCCACTAGGCCAATTTCCAGGCCAACTCCTTCAATATTGGCAGCTTCCACTTCCTTGGAACATTCTTTCTTGGAGCCCTGAGACCATCATGCTAGACATGTGGAGGGGCTATATATAGAGAGCTGCACCAGGTCCCAGCTGTGCTAGCCACGCTAGCTCAGACTCCAGACATGTGTGTGAAGAAGCCTGCCTATGACTCCAGCCCCATCTGCAACCCCACTGTAATTGTATGAGAAATACTAAATGAGAAATACACAGCTGAGCCTCCCGGCCTCTAGAACCATGAGAGATAATGCTAAGTTGCTACATTAAGCCACCGAGTTGTGTGGTTGGTTCATTCTGTAGCAATAGATGACCAGAATAGTTGCTCTGTGTCTGAGAGCTGAAACTCTTGGTTTCAATCAGTTCATCACACTTCAACATTGGTGTCAGTTGAAACTTTCATGGTGGTGCCATTCTGTCCATCTGACAGATCAGAAGCAGGAACAAGGCCTCAGCAATGGGTTGAGAGAAGCTTTGGGAAAGGAGCCTAATAATTGCAGCAATAGTTACATATTTGACTAGACCTGATACCAGTAAAAATTTCCATGTAGAAATATGATAGAAGAAATCATAAGGAAGTATTTCAAGTGTTTAACTAAATATAAGCTTCAAACTTCTATGCCACATCAAGATAATAATGAAAGCATTAATTGTCCACGATACACTGGGAAAATAATTTGTCACAATCATGACAAATCAGTATCTTAACATATAGTTGTCAATTTTTATTTGTTTTAAAATAGGAACACATATGAAGCTTCTAAGTAAGGCTGAAAGAGCATGTAAACAACTCTTCTTTCTTGGAGACTTCCATTCTCCTACTCCACCCTGAACCAGATGCTTTCCAACCGGAGGCAAAGATGTCATCCTGGGACATCTTTTTACTCTTCTCCCTCTTATACAGATCCCATATCTTCTTTGATTATTATTTGTTTATTTCTTCTTCTCTCATTTTGCTGGAGCACACCTTAGAGTACCTTACTTAGAACAGGCACATGTGAAATAAATCTTATGGGTACTTACCTGAAAAAAAAAGTTTATATTTTGCTCTCATATATTTTCTTACATGCATAGTAGCAGCCTGCCTGCTGGAATCCTGTTTGAGGAGGCGAGAACTAGGTGAACTCTTCCCCAGGATGAATTTTTATCTGACACCTCTGTTTCTACTCACTTCCGTTTTCCATTTTGTCTGCTGCTTCCAAGTTGTGAGCCCCACCTGCATTCTTTACCATATATCACCTCTTCTTTCACCCATAGTTTTCTTACATGTTTTTGGTTGTATGGTTCTCTCTGACGTACTGCATCAGTGAGAGCCCCAGCAAGAAACAGATGGCTTTTTACGAAATAAGATTATGTAAAGAAGCTTTCATAAAATTAACAAAGCTGTGAGCAGAGTCCAGGGAGCCACAAAAAACAGGGAAGACCCAACGGATGGAGGAAGACAGTAATGAGGAGAAACCAATAAGAGAGAGGTTTTTAACGAGAGTTGCTTTTAATGCAGGGATGAGATAGTCTGCAGCAAACCAACAAGTAAGGTTTCAGGGAGAATAGATTCCCTAACCCGAAAGGTTTCTTTCTGAGGATCCCTATTGGAGTAGCCCAATCAGAAGTCAGGGGGCAAGAGCACCCTTTGACGGAGTTCATGAAGGACAGGTTCCTGGGAGAGATACCAGAGTGGGAAAAGGTAGACAGTAGATGTGCAAGGACAAAGGGAAGATACCCAGCACATCTGCTAAATCAGTTGCCACTCTTTCATCTGGATTCTTTCTTTAATAAAGGGGTAGATATTTCTCATCTGAATCTATGCCATCCCTCTGAATAGTTTTTCTTGTAGGAGAAAAAAAATAAATGTCCATCATCAGTCCTCAAGTTATTTAACCCCTATATATAGTTAATTAATAGTTAATTGTTTTGCAAAAGAGGATCTAGTTCATTGTTATCCCAGTCCATATATATATATATATTTTTTTTACCACTGAATATTGTTCTGGTATACTCCATCTGTTTACTATTCAATGTTATACCCATACAATGTAATTTATTTGGTTCCATAAAAAGTACAACTCTTTCAGCATTTTAAGGGTCCCCCAAAGATGTCTGTGGGTTAATGATGCTGGATCTGTGAATGTTACCTTGCATGATAAAAGGGACTTTGCAAATCTTCAGAAGTTAAAGATTGTAAAGTAGAGAGGTTATTCTGGTTTACTTGGGTGGGCCAAATGCAATCACAAAAGCCCCTATAAAAGAGAGGCAGGGGGCTCAGAGTCAGAGAGGGAGATGGCAGGAGGATGCAATCAGAGGTCAGAGTGATGTCATTCCTGGAAGGGGGCCATGGACCAGGGCATGTGGGCAGCCTTTAGAGGCAGGAAAGCCAAAGGAATGGATTCTCTGCTGGAGCCTCCGAAAGGAATGCGGTCCTGCCGACACCTTGATTTTAATTCCGTAAGACACAATTTTGGACTTCTGATCTCAAAAAACTATAAAATAAATTTGCATTGTTTTAAGCCATTGACTTTGTGGGAATGTGTCACCGCAGCAATAGGAAACTAACATGAGCCTTCTTTTTCTTCTTCCTCTTTTTTTTTTTTTTCATGGTGGAGTTAGAACCATATAATAAGGTCACCGTGAGGCAATCTGAAGTTGCAAACCTCATCCTGGTTCTCAAGGCTGGGCTGCATCTCTGTTCCCTTATTCTTTAGGCTCGCTTTGGGGCACAGCTGCCTTCATGCCTGATAGTACAACTCCAGTCTTCATTTGCTTCATCAAACATTTCACCTTTTTATCATCTAAGGGTTTTCACACACAGCATCCTCATAACCTGAAGCTTGTCTTTCAACTTTTCATTCTTCGGGACTCATTTATATACCTCTCAGTGAATCTCTTCCTCTCTTCCAAAGGCAGGTGCTCTGGTTTATCCCATCTCACGTATTTTTCTTTTCAGTCCTATGAGGTATCCCAATTAAAATAGTTACTTTCGTATAGATTAGCTGTGGACTTTTGGCATCACTTTACAATATGAACTTCAATTTTTATTAATAAAGTCAGAAGTACTTATCTCATGGAGTTATTGCAGTGAATAGTTGAAGTGATATATTTAGAGTAGTTCTCCAAACACAACCAAATCTTGCTGAAATCTACTAAACATGCTTTTCTCTCCATCTGAATGACTGGATCTTGTATCTCTTTAGATATGTTTTATTTTTAATTAAAATTTTTTTAATGTTTATTAATTTTTGAGAGAGAGATAGAGTGCAAGTGGGGAAGGGGCAGAGAGGGAGGGAGACACAGAATCTGAAGCAGGCTCCAGGCTCTGAGCTGTCAGCACAGAGCCTGATGCAGGGCTCGAACTCACAAATCATGAGTTCCTGACTTGAGCTGAAGTCAGATGCTTAACCGCCTGAGCAACCTAGGTGCCCCTCTTTAAATCTGTTTTAAATGTAATCTCTTCAGAGAACAGGTATCCTGGCTGGAATCAGGAAGTGAGAAAAATTTATCCAAGACTAGTAAGAAACTCCAGCCACCCAACCCACCACTCAGGCCTTATGCGGGGTAAAGACAGCTGTGGGGGGCAGAGAGGTCAGAGCACCACTTAGTGGCTGCTCTGTTGGGGAAACAAGAAAGACCCATGGAAGACATGGTTGTACAAGATGACTAGGCAACTAGAAATTCTAATAAAACATGACTTTGCTCTAAACATAACACAGAAACAATAGAGAAAACTACAAGACCCAAAGGGGCCATGAATCTCAGAGAGTGGTGATCCTAGGTTCACCCAGACTAGGGCTGAGGACCTTAGTGGTGACCCCACATGACCCACAACCAGTGGCATAACTCTAGAGGCATAAAACCCTCAGGAGAACTGGGGCCATTTTCCTCCAGCAGAGTGGGGACTTGGAAGCAAATATTAAGCTATAGACAATGAAGGTGTATTTCTTAGACATCTCTAGGTTGAGCAACAATGCCTGCTTAAAACTCTTCTAGGGTTTTTCTCTCCCATTAGAAGTTTCATGGGAGCCAGGACAAGAGTTAGCCTGATGCCGTTTTCATAAACTGATCTTCAGTAAAAACTTAAAAAAAATTTTTTTTTCAACGTTTATTTATTTTTTTTGGGACAGAGAGAGACAGAGCATGAACGGGGGGAGGGGCAGAGAGAGAGGGAGACACAGAATCGGAAACAGGCTCTGAGCCATCAGCCCAGAGCCTGACTTGGGGCTCGAACTCACGGACCGCGAGATCGTGACCTGGCTGAAGTCGGACGCTTAACCGACTGCGCCACCCAGGCGCCCCTTCAATAAAAACTTTTAGATGAGTGACTAGAATGACTATTGAGATTCTTATCCCATTGTAAGCATGCACATGGGCATTCACACTGTACTTTCTGCATTCAAGAAGAACTTTACTATGGTCTTTCTGTCTTGTATTTCAGAATTTGTTTTATATATCTGTGGAGGGAGGAGGGAGTAAAGAAAAAAGGTTTATTGCAAGGCTCTAAAATCAAACATGTTTTAATGAAAATGCTTTCTTCTTTGGGGATGAATCTGAAATTTGGTATACTGGTCTATAATCAAGGCCAACTTCTATTGAAAATAATGCTGAGTTTTGTCTGAGCTCACTGACAGTGAAAATGTGGAAAAGCTGGAAAATACAGCTGGACAGAATTAAGTTTGTTTCCTTCCACGGTGGTAAATGAGGTCAGTGTCTGGAGTAAGATACTATGTCCAGTCATATTTAGTCAACCTGGTGAACTGTCTCCAACCCTATCCCAAGGTATCAAGGGTTTGAGGGGCTTTCCTACCCACCCCCCATCCAGCAATTAATCTGCTTAACCAATAAAGAGGACATATCCTGACTTAGCATTTGAAACTGTGAGGTCTTTACTTCCAGAAACAGTGTTAAAACAGTGAAGATGTGTTTATTTAATTTTGTTTTGCAGGGAATCTTTTATTCACTGAGGCACCACAGCAACTGAAAGAATACCTAGCACATATTAGGTACTCAATAAAATATTTATTGAGTGAAAAGCATCCATTTTACCTCTATTTCATAGTCCCTACCTCTAAGTCCCTCTTGTTCTGTGTATCCCAAAAGGAGTGACTCAAAATTAGCTGATAAAAGAACTTAAACATCCAAAGCTAAGGAGAAAAATACATAGAAACAGATCTATTTCCTAAAATGTAGAGAAAGAGGAACTCATATATGAGAAAGAAATTCTGTATTTCCCTCTATATGCAAAATGAAAAGGCTATTAATGTTGAATAAATGTCAAAGACTTTGGGATAGCATACAGAAATTACAATCCAACGGGCACCGGGTGGCTCAGTTGGTTGAGCGTCCAACTCTTTTTTTTTTTTTTTTTTTTTTTGTAAAATTTATTGTCAAGTTAGCTAACATACTGTATACAGTGTGCTCTTGGCTTCAGGAGTAGATTCCCATGATTCATCACTTACGTACAACACCCAGTGCTCATCCCAACAAGTGCCCTCCTCAATGGCAATCACCTATTTTCCCCACCCCCATCAACCCTCAGTTTGTTCTCTGTATTTAAGAGTCTCTTATGGAACATGTATTTTATTTAAAAAAATTTTTTTAATGTTTATTTATTTTTGAGACAGAGAGAGACAGAGCATGAATGGGGGAGGGTCAGAGAGAGAGGGAGACACAGAATCCGAAGCAGGCTCCAGGCTCTGAGCTGTCAGCACAGAGCCCGACGCGGGGCTCGAACTCACGGACTGTGAGATCATGACCTGAGCCGAAGTCGGACGCTCAACCGACTGAGCCACCCAGGCACCCTGAACATGTATTTTAAACAAAAACAGCAACAAAAGATTTTGAAACTCTTCCTCATTTGACAAATGTGGAAACTGAGGCACAGGGAATGATTCTACCATGAGAGTTAAGGTTAGAGTACACATCTTCTAAGTTGTAATCCAAAAATTTCTCCAGAATACTACCTTTCCCTTTATATAACAAGGAAAAAATGTTTAGAAGGTTATTCATGTCTCTTGTAAGGCTTGCAAGTAATTCTGTGCGTCTATTGTTTGGTGGGAGATCTTGTGGTTAGGAACAAGCCTGGGCCAAGAGCCACATTGCATGGCTGAATAGAAACCTGAAAAGATCTTTAATTGTACCATTTTGAAGGTAAACAATTCATTCAAGTGTGTTTAAAAATCAGAGCAAGTGATTCATCTTGATGTGGATCTGGGTGGGATTAGAAAGCAAATCTTCCTTCCTTTTTTTAAAAATACAGTATTTCTGTGCAGATGAGATGAAGGTACTCACAGCGCTGATCACTGTGATTTTGGATTATGATTGGTTGACATGCAGAGAGAACCCTCAAGTTCCTGACCTTTCAGGAAGTGTACCGGATATGAGGTAACGTTGGTGGAGAGAGGCTGATATTTAAGCCAATATGCAGTGATTCTTTAGACTTTGGGGGCATTTAGAATAATTTTCAATTAGTTACGGCAATACCCCACAAAGGAGGTTCAGACAGGAAAGTAGGGAAGGCCAGACAACTTTTGAGAATAACTGAACTGAAAGAAAAACTTGAAGGCTGAGCTGAAGGAGGCTTCGGTGGTATAAATATGACCTACACAATAGAGGAACGCAGTTCAGCAAGCCAGAAAGAGCCCCCTAAAGTGAAATTTAAATAAATTATAATGAACATTAAAAATATAAAACATAAGGGGAAAGCCTGATAAATGTAACCACATGAAAATTAAAAACATAAACTCTTAATCATTAAAAGATACCATGAAGAGAGTGAAAAAGATAAGCCACACATTGGAAGAAGATATTTTTAACACATGTAATGGACAGAGAGCCCATGTCCAGAATATATAAAGACTTCCTCTTTATTAAAAAGAAAGAAATGAAAATAAAACGAAGAGACACAAATAGGCATTTCTCAGGAAATAGAAACACAGATGACCGTAAGCCGATAGAATGTTGCTCAATTGTATTACCAGAAAAACACAAATGAGACCACTAAGCTGATATTTCACACAGAGCGGTTTGATAAAATTATGCAGCTGGATTATAGGAAATGTTGATGAGCGTGTGGGGCAGAGGAGACTATCATCCCCTGCTAGTGGAGCATATTAGTACAACTCTTTTGGGGGAGAAATGAAATTACCTACTAAATCTGAACATGTTCCTGGCATAATACACAGCAGTTCCTTTCTTAGGTGATTATCCTAGGTAGACTGAACGTGTACTCTGGAATAGGGGCCAGGCACCAGGATATTCACAGCAGTGTCAGCAAAATACTGGGGAATTCTAAATGCATCTAAATGTTCAGCCTAGCTAAATGACTAAATAAACTGAAGTATTCATGAGCTGAGATAGTAACCACAGGAAACAAGAATTCATCCATTATCAACAGGGATGAATCTCAAACACATAATGACGGCAAATAAGCATAAATGATTACCCTATTTACATAAAGGATCAAAACAAAAACTAAATAATTTATTCAATGCAGATACAGAAATAGGTAGTAAAAGTACAGAGAAAAGCACGGAAATAATTGAGACAAAATTGAGGATTAGGATTACCCCTTGCAGGGAGGAAAAGCAATGACAGAAGATAGATTCATGGCCATAAAACTTTTGGTTGGGTATTGGCATTTTTGGTTTATTACTATCATTTAGCCATTCAGATGTGTCCTATATGCTTTATAATGTTCGATATATTTCAATATAAAAAAAATGCCCAAAGTCAGCTGAAGAAGAGAAAGAATAACACAAGTAGTAGATGGGGAAAGCAAGATTGAATATACATATATCTGTATCTATCTATCTATCTATCTATCTATCTATCTATCTATCTGTCTGTCTATGTTTATATATCTCTATCTATCTATCTCTCTATCTATAGCCTACTTAATGACCCCAGCACCACTCTGCTAACTCATTTGTGGCTCTCAAGGAAATTTTTTTTTTTTGGTCCAGCCACCCAGTTATCCCACTCAAATCTACCCCATGCATTCCGGATTAAAGACATTAGTGTTTCACAAGAAACCATGGCAAATAATCAGACTCTGTACTCTTCTGTTTCTAACTAGCTCATCTTGAGCAGTTTCATGGTAAGAATATATGTATTTTACGTTCAATATAGCACATGTGTTCAGTTCTAGCTGAAGCAGGCTTATCTTCTGCAGGAGATAAGGGAATCATAATTTTGCCTACCCTAATCATCAGAACCTTGGCTGTACCTGTTAGGAAGATGGGTTTGAATCTGGGTCCAATGCTAATTTGCCATGTTATATCTGGCAGTTGAATTTACTCATATGAACTCGTTTCCTCCTTTCAATGCAAATAGTAATTCTAGACTGTGCTGTTCTGAGAATGCACACAAAACCACATAGCAGATTATCTGGCAAACCTAAATGACAGCCTTTAAAGAAACTGTCAGATTAGTTCCAACTAGCCTGTATATATACAGAATGTTTCATGGAGAGATTCTCTTACTTTAGACTGACTGAACTTCACACTGTGGTTTCAGAATTTTATACAGTCTACCAGAATCTTAATCTTGTGTGTGTGTGTGTGTGTGTGTGTGTGTGTTCACAAAGCAAACTATAAACGATATATAATAATAACAATTTCAAATTTCTCAGCCCTAAGAATTGAAACCCTGGTATCTACTTTGCACATTCTCCTGTGTTTCTTTTTGCCTCTGTGCCTTAGTTTTTTTTTCTGCATTGCTGTAGGCGTTTCTAGGTATAAGAGCACATATCAGGGATCCGGGAGAATGCACAATCCTTAGTTTGCAGTCAAACAAAGTTCAGTCCTCATTATCTTTAACTACTCTGGAGTCTTTGTTTAAAATTCACTAAATTTAAGAAGGTACTCTCTGTCTTCAATACATTCAGTAACAATCTGCTGGCAATTACTTATCCCCAGGGAATTGCACTGAGTTGTGCCTGCTGCACCGTTCTGTTCTCTCTGCTTCTGCATTACAACTTCATCTCTTAACAATGATCTCTGTGTTCTGCTTTTGAGCCAAGATGGCCAAGTTGAGATTTATATCCATTCCTTTTGGCAAGAAGGAAGTCTAAGAAATACCCCAGTTACAGAGATGCCTGAACTCAATTGTTATACCCCTTAAAAACTGAGGACTTTACTCCTGAAATAGTTTATAGTAACGATAGTGGAAGAAAAACAACCACAGTTCAGAATGACCCAAAGATTTTTTTTTTTTCAATTAATGCGAAAAGATAAAATCTGATTCAACTCTATAAGCCATTCATCAACATATCTCCTGTATTTAGCATGGTGATTGGAATGTGATCTGTTATAATGCAGATATTCAGCAATATTCATTTAAATAAATTAATAAAACTGATACATATGTGAACAGCAAATGAAGCATTTTGTTCTAAGCCTTGATGTGACCCCGAAATCCCTGATTATTATTGAAGACTTGATTATTGAGAAAATGTATGAGTCCCTAGGAATGCTTGTCAAGATAATCTTTAAAAAAACACAAAACCCTTTTTACTTTAGAATAGTTTCCAATTTACAGAAAAGTTAGGAAGATAGGACAAAGTGTACATAAACCCTACACCCTGTTTTCTCTATTGTTAACATTGTACACGACCATGGTGCATTTCTAACAACTAATGAACCAGTGCTGATGGTTATTATTGACTAAAGTTAACACCTAATTTGGATTTTCTTCATTTTTAGTTGATATGTTCCCAGATCCTACCCGGTGACTTCTTGCACAGTGACACAAATCGTTTTGATTCCCAATTCATAGGTCAGAGCAAACTCTGCAGTCATACCGTATTCCCAGAAGATAGGGAACTGCAATTCTACAGAGCTTATAGAAGGCTAAAGAAATAAAAGTATTTTGGTCAACAATACTAAATGACTACTATGATTAATAGTAATTCACACATGCACTGCAGATTTATAATTCACAAAGCTGTTCTAGAATGTTAATCAACTTTCACTTTAGGTTAGCAGAGACTTTGGAAAGGGAAGAATCCAAGGTTAAATAGCTTGTCCAGAATCCAAAATTCAAACCCCAAATTTTTGACAATACCCTGATAAAAATATTATTCCCAGCAAACCCAGATGTCTCCTGCCTTCATTTGCTACTTTTTAATCTCCTTGACCTAGCCGGAGGAAGACTCTAGAGCAGGGATCAGCAAACTTGACTGTAGTAATTTTCTGAGTCTATGCAGACTCCGTGGCCTCTGTCATGACTACTCAATTCTGCCATCGTGGAGAAAAAGCAGCAGCAGAGAATACATTGATAATTGAGTGTGTTCTAGTAAAACATGATTTACAAACGCAGAGAGTGAGCTGGCCTTGTGGCACACACAGCCCATGGTTTGCCATCCGCAGCCCTAGAGACTGGAGGAATCTATACAACAACCTGGGATATATTGATATATATAATTTGTGATACATACCACTCAAAATCCGTTGATTTACTTACACCATTACTCTTTTAAACTCTGTATCAATGTTTTTTTAATCCTTATGATCGCATCACAAAAATAGTCTCTCTTCTTTGTTAATCTCCTGTTAGCATCATTCTGTGTCTAATTATAATTTATGACGATCATTGACCTGACAGGATTACTCATCTGCCTCCTGGGAAAGAAAGTACGTGTGGATCAAAGTATTTTGAGGTTAAGCTTAGGGATACAGGAAGTTGAAATGAGACAGATATAGGACCAGGGTCAATTGAAACTATAAAGGGTTAGCAAGGCACATGCTGAATTTTCCAAAAAAAAAAAAAAAAAAGAACCACAAATTTCAAAGTCTTCCTGTACTGATCTGTGCTATTTTTACCCAAAGAGTCTTTTGTATTTTTGTTAATCTACCCCATAGTGAAAAATCACTTAAAGTGACACTTTAGGAAAGTGTTTCCAACCTTGCCTTTTATTTCACTTTTTTGTGTGTGCATGATTTTAAAATATATATACAATTAGAAATCTTGTGTGGTCTTTATCACACACACTATATCAACAGATGATGGGAGAAGCCAAAAATGTGCTATAGAGAATTTTTGAAAGGCTTTCAGGCTATATTTACATAAATTACTTTCCTCTCTTATGTAATCACAATAAAAGAGTTGGATTGAAACTTTAAAATATTTTTCACCATGGAAATATACTTGTATACAGTTTGTGAATAACAGCATGCGTATATGTAAATAATACATATGTTTATATATTTCTACGTATATGAACATACACACATCTATACATAAAGCAGAATTAGGGGTTTAAAAGGAAACCAGGTTGCTGGGATGTAAAAGCTAAGATTGCAAGTGTTCCCTGTTATGTGTGGGGGGTACCTAATTTATTTATTTTTGTAATATTTTTGTAATGATTAATGAACAGGAGAAGAATATTCTCTTTTTAAAGTTTCCCTGGCTCACTCAGAGCTGTATTTCAGCTCCTCTTCTGTTCTGATATTTGCTCAAATGACCAAATGGAACCCTATTAGGTCTTGCCCTCATGTCCAGCTGTAAGAATTTGGTGGATTAAAATGGGCCTCAATTCTTTGCAGCTCCTCCTCACACGAAGTCTGTTTTCCCACCTCTTGACTTTGAACTGGCCTTGTGATATGCTTTGACCAGTGGAATACAGTGAAGGTGATTTTGTATGACTTCTGAGAAGGGCCTCTAGAGGCCTTGAAGCTTCTGCACTTGCATCCTTAGGACACTGAGACCATGTGGAGAGAGGGGCCAGTCAATAGTCAGCACCCATCACCAAACATAGGAGTGAAGCCTGTGGGAACCTCCAGCCCCAGGTAGACAAGCAGGTGACTGTGGTCACGTATATGACCCCAGGTGGCCCTAGCAGGGGAACCACTCATCAAACCTAGCAACTCATTGATGGTGAGACATGATAAGTAATTTTTGTTTTAAGCCATATATGTTAAAAAAAAAAAAAACAACCAAAATATAATTGTTTCAGAAAAAACCCTAAACATGTTCAGTTTCTGAATTAGGAACATATGAATGGGTGAGTTCGCGTTTCTGTATTTGTTTGTGTTTATAGAGATATAGGTGTTGTGTGGCTACACTGTAAATAATAGTAGGTCATAACTATTACTTATTGGATACCTGATGTATGGGAGACACTGTGAGATGTGTGTTTACTTAAGCTACATCTTACGTAGCTATTCTGATTATGGTATGAGTATTAGCCAAAGAACAAGTAAATTTCCCTCTTCCGCTTTGGCACATGAACAATTTAATTTTCTATGTCAGCCAGAGAAGATAACATCATGAAAACACACAAGATAAAATATTTGCCTTATGAACTTTTAATTTAAAAACTGGTCAAACGTATAATAGGCAAAATTAAATGATAAATTAAGGGGGAATATTTGCAACTTATATCTCAAGTATTTAATGTTCATAAGCTTTTAGACATTTTTCTAAAACTATAGGTAAAATTCAAATACCCATAAAGAAGAAAAAATACTATTACTAAAGTTAGAGCACACTGATGTCTAATTAGAAGAATGTGCATTCCAAAAAAATCTTGAAGCGAAAATTGACATTATATGTTTACTAACCACAACTATTTTGTTAATTTATCCATTGATACAAATGACATTGTACGGTGGTAACCATTTGGAACTTTGAAAGGTAGAAAAACAAATCTTCCCTGAATTAGTGCAGAGCCAAGTGGAAGAGACAGAATAACAAAATTAATAATATAATATGATATGATATATGATATGATATGATATGATATAATATAATATAATATAATATAATATAATATAATATAATATAATATAATATAGTGGGTGAGTACTGAGCTGTTGAGGTGTGCAGAGTAGTAAATGGTGTGAAATTTTCTGCAAGTAAATAATAGAGAATCCTTCTCACAGGAGGTGAAGCCAGAAATTTCTTAAAGGGCATGTTAAAATTTTCCAGGTGAAGAAAGTGCCAGGGGAGGGGAGGAAGTTATCTGAAGGAAAGCAGTGACCATAGGCAAATATTGAGAGAAGTAGCATGCTGTATGCAGAGAACTACAAGAAGTGTGATAAGAGGCAGAGCTGAAAATGCTAGAAGTAAAACTGATGAGACATTATACCCATTCAGTAGTTCCATCCATTCTGGATATAACCTGAGACAGGCAGAAGAGGGGAGGGAGGAGGAACCAGCAGTTCTGTGACATGTTAAAATTGGATATTTTTAAGATTATTTATTTATTTTGAAGGGGGGGAGCAGGGAGAAATGGAGATTGAGAGAGAAAATTCCAAGCAGGCTCCCCACCATTAGCGCAGAGACTGATATGGGGCTCAAAATCACAAACTGTGAGATCATGACCCGAGCTGAAATCAAGAATTGGACACTTAACCAACTGAGCCATGCAGGCGCCCATAAAATTGGATTTTAAATGAACTTTGTTCTCGGGAGGATGACTTTTTAGGGGTAAAATTAGGGGCTAAAAGACAAATTTGGGAACTATGGCAGTACTCCAGAGAGGAAAGATGTAGAGCTAAAGATTATTCCTGGGTTTAGAGCTCAGTGTATGCATATGCAACTATTAGTTTTTTTAAATTCCTTATAGTGACAGCCTTCCTTATAGTGATAGCCAAGATCCCTGCCTCCTGGTGGTTACAGCTTTGTGTAATCTCCTCTTCTTGAGTGTGGGAGGGATCTGTGATTTGCTTCTAATCAATAAAATATGGCAAAAAGGATTAATCTGACATCACTGTCGTGATTGTGTGAAAATATATGAGACTCCACCTTGCTAATCAACTGACACTAGAGATTCTTCTTGCTAGCTTGAGAAATTAAGGGGCCATGTTGGAAAAACCCACATGTCAAGGAATTGTGGGTAGCCTGTAGGAACTGAGGGCAGCCTTAAACTGACAGCCAGCAAGAAGCTGGGGCCATCAGTCCTCCAACAAGAAAATAAATTCTGCCTATGTGAACATAGGTTTTTACCTATGTGAACTTCTTCACATAGTGATAGGGAGTAGATTCTTACCGGTCATTCCTCCAGATGATAACGCAGCCAGCTGACACCTTGGTCACAGCCTTTAAGGAAACCCACATAAGACTCCTGATCCACAGAAGCTTTGGGATAATAAATGTGCATTGTTCTAATTTTTAAATTTGTGGTAACTTGTTATGCAACAATAAATGGTTAAAACAAGTATTTATGATAAAGTTAAATGTGTTTCTCTGTGTGGACAGTCAGGTTCTCCAGAATAGAAAATAGTTCTGGAGCTGATTTTTTAATTTATATTTGCCAACTTAGCCTTTAATGGTCTGCATAACTTGCCTGTCTTTGGGCCCCCCATAATGGTTTGGTAATTCAGATCCAGTTTATGGAAATTGCTCTCAGCAGTATCTTTAAGTACTTTTGTTTTCAGTGCCAAAAATTCTGAGTTCTTGAGTGATCTTTCCAGGAGTATGGCTTAGCCATCAACCAAAATGTCTTTTTTCTGTTGCACTGATCTCATGCCAAGATGGTAACGTTCCCCAAATCCCCTGAATGCTTTGATTGATTTTAATTACAGTGAAGTCTATTGACATAAAGCTAAATGCCATTTGCAATAGCAACAGTGTTGCCAAGCATTATCAGAAATCTCTGAGAATCTAGGGGAAGGGCTTTCCAAAGGCAAAGCCCATTGAGTAGACGTCTTTGTCAATCAACACCTTCTCGGGCTGCCTCTTTTTTGTATATTTGAAGGGCATTTTTCCATTCTCCAGCTTTGTTCAGTCTCCTCGCTGAGTGGCATCTCTTCAGCCTTCTGATATTTTGTCTCACTTGTGAAGCTATTCTAAGCTTCTGAAGAGATTATTAATCTGCAAGACCATTATAGTCTAAAACTCACCTTTCTCAGAAAGCTACAAAAAAGGAAATATGTAAGAAGGAAGAAAAGGGACACATTTAGAGGTCATTTCTAAGAAGGTTATCATCACACCATCCCTAGACTATAATGACTCTCTTGGCAGTGGCCATACCCAAATGTCTCTGTAGCCCTGATCCAAGTCGCAATAACTGATGCTAGTAGGCAGTCTAGTGTTGAATTGTGGTAAAAGAATGGAAAAGTTTACAAAATGAAGGTTGTAGTCTTCTCCACGATGCTCTGAGAATTCTGTATTTCTCAGGCCTAGCCATAGTAGTTGATTCCGGTTTCGTACAAGACATAAACCTTGAAGTGGGTTCCATGTGATGAATAGGATTTAGACAAAAGTTTTGGAAGATTATTTTAAGTTCGATAAATGCTAAGACCACAGATTGTATCCCTAATGAAGGAGGATGGGTATGGTCAAGGAGTTAAAGGGAGGATAAGGGTTGATGGCCAAAGACAGGGAGGAACTCTGTCTCGTTGGAATGTAATAATGTCATTCCAAAGAAGTGGACGTACAGTGAGGTTATAATTGGCTAGAGGGAACTTTAAACTCCTCAAGTGGGAATTATGAGCTTGATACAAAGTATCTCTCCTTAAATTTTACCTTTCCTAGGAATCTCTTTATAGCAGTCCTTTTCGATTGAAGAGCCATTTCTTCATTGTACCATCACTGCATTTGTCACAAGATAATGTAAATGTCAATTTACTTGTCTTCCTCCTTCAGTGAATTATAAGCAACTCAAGGACATATAATGACTTCTTTTGTCAAAAAAAATAGGGAGATAGGGCAAGGCAAGGAGATAGGAAGAAAAGAAAGATTTAGGTACTAGGCTTTACAGTCAAAAGAAGCCACCACTGATGTGTCATATACTAGCTTAGCTTTTAAGACAGCCAGTCCAACTGTAATCCTTAGTTTCTTCATCTGAAAAAATAGAGTTAATAATAGCTATCCAATCATCTTCAAAAGATCCTTATGAAATTCAAAGAGATATTGAATATAAAGAATACTTTGGAATATTATGTATTATGTACATATTATGTAATACTACCTAAAAGTGACTTGCTATTTGCAGACCCTTCAGTGAAGTAATGCCATTATAAATGCAGTGTTTTGAAAAAACTTGTATGCTGTGGGGAAAGAAAGACAACTCTAGTTTCGCGGATGGTCATGAAACTGCTATTTATGTTATAAAATGTTGGAAATCAGCTAAATGATCAATAATAGGGAATTGCTTAAATAAACATCCATTTAGTCACAACTTAGACTCTTATGTAGCCAAAGTAATGGGGTAGGACAATTTTAAATTGTATGGGAAATTAGTAATACCATATGGAAAAGCTTTCAAAATGTTACTTACAACTGCCCATGTCTCTGTGTGTATGTGTGAGGTCACGTAAATGTGAATATATGCAAAGACATGCAAACAAGTATGTTATTGATTGCTTTTCTTATTTTCAATTACTTTTTTTAATTAAGTTTGTAAGCTGAAAGTAACAGAACACATCCCCTTATATACCATCAGCCTGTGTTAATCCTATACCCATGTCTTAAGTTTCAGAAGAGGCTAAAAAAGGAAGCAGTGATCATTTTCAGCTTCTATGTGGAGTGAAGGCTTTCTCAGAAAAAGAAGAGGGAAAGGGTGACAGCTGTGTGAGCAATTGATGTTCTCTACCACAAAAATGTAATGACTCTGTTCTAAACACTTTGTAAAAAGAAAATGAATAGTAGCAGATACATCCTGGTGTGAGAGACATTGGAATAGAGGAGCATAGTCTCTACTTCCACTTTGGACTGTTTGTCCATATTCTCAAATTCAATCTAGATCAATGAAAGGGAAAGAATGTTGGAAGAGAAGTCACAAGACTTAGGCTTCAGCTAGCTCTCAATCCTCAAGTAGCTATATGACTTGGAGCATATTGCTTCAAGTGGTTTGTTTCCTCATCTATATAGAGTGCAAGTCCCTTCTGATCCTGAAATGTTTTGTTTCTGTGAGTATGGGAATATATTAATCTGGCCACACACTGCCCTATATTCTCTTTCAACATTTATTTATTCAAAACACAGGGATTACCAAACGCTTTTCAAAGGACTATCCAAGACAAGTAGAGCAAAGGAAAGCTACAACGTGTTGCATTATGTGCTGGGGTATATTAACTAGTTTATACATCACAACAATTGGGTGAAGTTAAAAAAAATTGCAGTCACCACTTTATACATAAGGAAAGGAGGGGCCCTGAGGTGACATAGTTAGCAAATAGTTGAGGAGCATTTACACCCAAGTACATCTGACTCCACAGCCAATGACTTTCCCACTAATCTGCTTCCATGTTTCTGAATTTGTTTTAAATTTTTTTAATGTTTATTTATTTTTGAGACAGAGGGAGACAGAGCACAAGTGGGGGAGGGGCATAGAGAGAGGGAGACACAGAATCTGAAACAGGCTCCAGGCTCTGAGCTGTCAGCACAGAGCCCACTGCAGGGCTCAAACCCACGAACTGTGAGATCATGAACTGAGCCGTAGTTGGACACCTAACCCACCACGCCACCCAGGCGCCCCGTGAACTTGTTTTAAAGGATAACTTTAAACTCATAAGGGCAGATGTCTATCTTGCATAGGTACTGGAATGTACTGAATAAAATATGTAAGGAAAGGATATGAAAAAGAAAAAAAACTATGTAAGCTCCCCTCTCCCACAAAAATGAAGGAAGGGAAAGAGAAAAAGTATGGGGGTGGTGAGTGAGGAGAGAGGGAAGGAGGAAGGAAGGAAGAAAGGAAGAAAAGCAGAGCAAATTTTAGGATGATAATGATTCAAATGCTTCTTCAGCAAAAATGGATGGATGAATGGAGGTTGAATTAGTCTCATTGTTCAGCATTTTCCACATAGGGTTTGATGTCAGATTCTTCTCCTTTTCTAATGGGGTCTATGGTGGGAGGCCAAGAGGGAGGCTAGTGATTGTATTTAATTATGTTCAAAGAAAGTTACAGAATACTCAGCAGATGTCAGGCTTACAGCTGGGATCCCATAACAAATGCTGCTCTGCTATCTCGCCTTCTACATGACTACAGCAAAGCAGGGCCCAGAAAATGCCCAGCAGACACATTGGCTGGGGCTGAGTGAGAAAAGATAACAAATCTTAAGGAAACATGTTGCCTATTATTCCTCATAATGAGAGCTGCCAGGGTGTACATTGAGCAGGCCTCCGGCTGATACCAGGACACAAAGGATCTTAATGCATCCCACATAAGGATGTCATTTGCAATCAGGAGCAACAAAAGAGATGGAAGGTAGGCCTTGTTTCTTGATACTGTATATCCCAGGGAAGACAAATAACAACCACACAGTTTGCTTTCCCAAGCCCCACAGGCATTCAAAAGAAGCCTGTTGACTGCAATTAGGATACCCCAGCTTCTAAAAGCCAACCCTCTCAGCAGGCAGTGAGATTCTATCATGGGCAATACAGCCTGGGCATGTTTCAGATTTACCGTGGAGGCAGATCCATGGAAGGAGATGACAGGGAAGAAAATCCTAATGACTTAAAATTCATAGCCCCCTCAAGGGGGTCTCCACTGATGCCTCCCAGATAAAGTAGGCTAGTTTCACAACTTTGTAGAGAAAAAAAGATTTTCTTTCTAGTCCTACAAAACCAGTCCCACCTATGAGATCACCTACACATGGCTTCCGTAAGAGCTAGTATTTATCTGTCCACCTAAAGGCTTTCCTCACATGGGAGTGCTCAGTCTAGGTCAAGCCAGAAGTTCTGGGAAGTTATTGCCCGAGGATTTCTCCTCCATGGATGAAGAGTAGAGTGCGTGGATGAATGCCCCAGATTCTCCACAGTCAGTAGGGCAATACTATGGTGTATTCTGCGTCTTCTAGTGAATCGAGCAGATTTGAGCCCTAGATGTCACAGTGATAAACCACTCATTTTGACATCCACTACTGGCTTTTCTGCTTTCCCTATCCCCGTATCCATTCCCTCACCTTGGTTCCTGAGTTTGCACCCCAAATCTTACTTGCACCAAAATTTTTGTCTCAGACTCTGCTCTTGAGAGAAGTCAAATTCAGGGAATTGGCCAGGAGGTTTCAAGATCTCCTTCGATGTTTTCATTTATAAACCTTGGAGGGCTCCCCACTGCCTATGGGATAAGTAGAAAAATCTCAGAGCGACATATGTGATTCTTCTTAGCATGGTCCTAAGCTAACATCCAGACTCATGTATAACCCTTCCCTCTCCAAAACACATTAATTCCAGAATATTCTTTATAATTTCATTATTTTAAGCCTTAAGACTTACCTCAATCTGACTTCCTCACTTAGCAGATGTATATTTTTCTCCTATACCTATTTTAAGTGACTCTTTACTCAATAAGGCTATTTATGCTTTCAAAAGCAGAGCGGAGTCTCCCTCTCTAAAGCAGCATAACCTTTTGCAGATACCTCTGTTAAAATTATTTATAGCCTTCACCACTAAACTATGAACAGCTTCAGAGTAGACATTTTTTCTTTTTCTTATCTTTGTATTCTCAATTTCTATCACGGTGCCTGATATTTAGTAGATGCTCAATCAAAATGTGTTGTTTGACTAAATGAATAAAGGAATGAAGTATCAATGCTTGATTTTCAAGGACAGACGTTTGATGATTCTGCTACCTTCCTCTCCCATTCTAGCTAATGGGAAATGACAGAATTTTCCATCCTAGGTTATCTAGGGAGTCAATAATTTTTTCTCAAGGATACATGACTAAAATGTTACAATTTCCCAGACTGGATGCTTTGTTGAAATTGTGGTCTGTGTCTTCCTTTTATAGCATACATTTCAAAGAATAACATACTCCATACTGACACCCAACACAGGGAGGGGTGATGACTGCTAAGTGAGAGATTTGAACCAGTGAAACAGTGGGAGATTTGGAACCACAGGACCTAAACTCAGCCCATGGTTTTGCTAGAGGTTTTAATCAACTCAGTGAAGATTTATGCTTCTGTATCCATAAAATGGAGATAGTATTTAATGTACAGTGTATATTGAAACTTTCAATGAAACATTACATGCAAATGAATTTTGTAAAATTGTCACATGACTATACACATATGGATGTATACATACATGTGTCTCTATATACATATATTTACCTATTTATAATTCTTATAATTTTAATGATGAATACTATATGTAAAATAGGGCTTCAAAAGCCAAAATGAACACCACAAAATGCAGCCTAGAAATACAGGGCTTGATATAGAGCCAGAAATTTGGGTAGAGTTTTGCTTTTGAGCTGTATCCCAAATAAGTGAGAACCTATCTTTAATTAATTAATTAATTTTTAATATAAATTGAAGTTAGTTGCCAGACAGTGTAGTATTTGTTTCAGGAGTAGAACCCAGTGATTCATCACTTACATATAGCTTCCACTGCTCATCCCAGCAAGTGTCTTCCTTAATGCCCATCACTCATTTAGCCCATCCCCCCACCAAACTCCCCTCCAGCAACCCTCAGTCTGTTCTCTGTATTTAAGACTCTCTTATGGTTTGCCACCCTCTCTGTTTTTATCTTATTTTTCCTTCCCTTCCCCTGTGTTCATCTGTTGTGTTTCTTAAATTCCATATATGAGTGAAATCAAATGATATTTGTCTTTCTCTGACTTATTTCACCTAGTATAGGACACCCTAGTTCCATTCACATTGTTGCAAATGACAAGATTTCCTTCTTTTTGATCACTAATATTCCTATATATATATATATATATATATATATATATATATATACACACACATATATATATGCATATATAATACGTATATGTATATTATATATGCATATATATATATATGTCAATGGACATTTGGGCTCTTTCCATAATTTGACTATTGTTGATAGTGCTGCTATAAATATTGGGGTGTATGTGTTGCTTGGAATCAGCATTTTTGTACCCTTTGGTTAAATACCTAGTAGTACAATTGCTGGTTCATGGGGTAGTTTTTTTCTCATTTTTTTTAGGAACCTCCATACTGTTCTCCATAGTGGCTACACCAGTTTGCATTCCCACCAAAAGTGTAAAAGTGCTCCCCTTCTCATCATCACCAACAGGGTGGGACCTGTTTACTAGTTGGATGCCAGAACCTATCTTAATTTTAAATACTTCTGGAGAAGCACCTCCATTGCTTGAATATTCTCACAATTTGAAGTGGGAAATTTTGGTGCTATGTACCTAAATGTATAAAGCAATATAAGCATATGTATTTTTTTCAAAATATTCAGGAAGAAATTGCTGTGATCAAGATAGCACAAACACAGTTTTCTTGTACTAACAAAAGTTGATTCCAGAACTGACACGTGATATCTTCCTCATTCTCACAGAAGAATTCAAGTGGTTTCCCAGGGTGTTGCAAAATTTAATACTTCTGGTTGTGATTATTTCCAGGAAGAGGAATTGTTCCTGCAAGAAAATGTGCCAGCAGTGCTATATGGCATGTGGGGTTATGCAATCCCACACACTGACCCGAATGGGATATTTGTCTGCATATTCAGTAGTTAGGATTTATGGGATCCTGTGTGTCATAGGTCTGCCCAAAGTTTAGTGATGCGATGAAATGGGGCAAACGGAAATGTTCTGGGAGAAATGAGTGAGCAAGCAGCCACAGGTACGAGACATAAGTCCAGTCCATCTACATAACCCCCAAAGCAAATAATAGTAATACAAAACAACAACAAGGAGAAAGAGAAGAAGGAGGAAGAGGGAGAGGAGGTGAAGGAAGATGAGGAGAAATGGTATTGCAGAAGCATTTATTACGAGATAGGGGTTGGAAGAAGGAGATATAGAGGCTTAGGGAGGGGATGGGAAATCAGAACAAGTAATAGGCATCTAGGTAGCTAATAGATATTAGCAAAACTTTGCAATTGAGTTAAAATGCCAAAGCATAAAGGCCAGAGCTTTAGTTTGTAGCAACTGGCTTGAAAAGAGTAATTCAGGATCCCAGTTTTAGAGGTATGGGACCCAAAATAAAAAAGCCAAGTAAAAGGAACAAAACAAGGATCTGATTACCAAATAAGAGGTACAAATGCATTCCATGTCTCAGAAATAGATTTGACTGGATACATAATCAGCACTTGAGGCTGAATCCTAGAATACTAGTTACATTCCCTCTCTCTTGAGTAAGGAAGATCCCTAGACTAGCCCAGGTCAATCCTGAGAGTTAGACTGAAATTGTTGTGTTTTGGGGATGCAGTGGTGAGCAAAGACTAGCGGCCAGGCAGAGATGCATAATGTGGATATTACGGGAAAAAAACAACAATTGTCCATCACTGTTTAGAGAGCCATCATAGCATAAGGCGTTTTCTGTGTCTCACTGACCCATCCTTCGGAATCCTGTCTTTGAGAAATCAGACCTCCAGTGTACTAAAGCTTCTATAGCTTAGCTTCCTTTTAGGAGAGGGTTGTCCCCCCACCCCACTTCTAGAGTTTTGGGATTAGGTCTCTATCAGGGATCTTGTCTTGAAGGCTAAAGTAATGAGTTATTCAAGTTTCATGGTAGAAATTATCCTTTCCCAAATCCAATTACATTCCAGCTGGCAAATAGCACTGGCTGTCTCAAAACCCAAACATCTGGAAGAAGATTTGAATTGGCCATCTCCCTGCCCCTTATGTCTGAAACCTTTCTTAGATAGTAGATTAGGAAACACGTTTTTGGCTGGACAAGATAAATATATTTTTTTAACTGTTAAATCTCTGAAATACCATAAAGTAGACCAAATGAGATCTAGAAGACACAAAAGCCATCATAGCTCTAATTTATTTAATAATTGTATCTCTACTGCAATGCTGAGATCAACAAAACTGTGAATGTGTTTTTAATACATCATATGTTTTTGATTCTAAAAGATCAAACTGACAATTCATTTATTTGCGGGTTGCTCACTTAGTTAATCGGGTAGTTCACTTGTCCAAAGGCTGGTCTGAATGGAGCTTTTATTTGGACATTACGTTGACCCGGGAACTGGAAAGAAGAGCTGAAATTAACATGCTCACATTTAATCTCAACTTCATTCTTTAAGGATTTCTTTCTTAGGTTTGGCGGGAAACATTGCTACAAGAAAACCTCAGTTTGAGAGGCTAGCTATTGAACTGTTTACTAACTGTGAACCCCAGCAACCTTTTTTAATTTTCTGGTCCTTAGTTTCTTCATCTGTAAAGATTAGATGGTAATGGCCCTTTTCAGGTTTGCTGTGATGTTACAACAGATAATGTATGCAAAGACATGCCAAACAGTAGGTGCTCATTACATGACACTATTTTTTTTATTGTTGCTATTATCAAGCTATGAAGCAGAGATCAGACTGGGACCAAACACCAAAAACATTGAGAATCATTGCCTGAAGTGACGTGGGTTTACAGTGTCCAATCTGTAATAATTAGTGAAAGAGTCAGGAGACAGTTGACATCAGTGAACATAAAATGTATTCCTTTGGATACATCTGGAATTCAGCTGTGGAAAAGTTCATTCCCTTCCCCCCCTTTTAAGGACACCCACACAAATATCAGGCAAAGGTTAGCCCACTGCCCTCTTCCTCAGTTCTCATATGGCAGCAAATCCCTGCTAGAGGCTTCCTGCTGAAGTCCCCAAATCTGTTTGCCTGTTTCCTTTTGGCAAAATATATTTGATGATATCCCCGCTGTGTGAAATTCTTTTTCTTATTCCAGTCACTATTAGAGTCAATGTTTGAAAGGCTGAAAGATTAAAGGCAGTTTATGTCTTCTCTGATTCCTTGCCTGCAATTAAATTTATTGATCTAGTATGATAATTTTATGAGAAATCAAAGGTACTCATAATGGAAATTTATATTCTTAAATTTGTAAGGAACCATTTTTCTTTTCTTTTTTTTTAACGTTTATATTTATTTTTGAGACAGAGAGAGACAGAGCATGAACGGGGGAGGGCCAGAGAGAGAGGGAGACACAGAATCTGAAACAGGCTCCAGGCTCTGAGCTGTCAGCACAGAGCCTGACGCGGGGCTCAAACTCACAGACCGCGAGATCATGACCTGAGCTGAAGCCGGACACTTAACTGACTGAGCCACCCAGATGCCCTGAAACCATTTTTCTAATAAAAAATATTAACTAATATATTAGTAAATATCTTTTTCTTATTCTTTCAACGTCAATATTTAAATGCGTAAATATTCTTGTTACAAATTTTCTAAAACTGTAAATTCATTGACTCATTCAACAAATGTTTATTGAGTAACAAATATGTCTCAGGCACTATAGGATTTTTTCTCCCCCTGGGAAATAGTAATGAACAAGACAATTATCTTAATCCTGTCCTCACTAAGTTTAGAATCTAACAAAAGAAATAGAAATGAAACGATGAATCCACCTAGTACGGTAGAAAGAATGCTTTATATTAAAGCCAGGAGTCAGCAGAAGAGGGTATTTGCCTGGTGGAGAAATTGTTTATTTAGAAAAATGTCTTGGTGAACTTTCTTAGTATGAAAAATGAGGCACTTAGAGTGATTTAGTGGACTTATTCAGTGCTTCTCAAACCTGGCTGTATATTAAAATAACATAGGTAAATTAAACAAACAAACTAACAAACAAACAAACAAACTGATGCTTCAGCTCCACTGCCAAAACTTCTGATTAGTTGGGTGAGACCCAAACAGGATCTTTGTCATGCTCACTAAATGTTTCTAATAGGTGATTCCAAGAGCATGTTTAATTTGCCGTGCTAGAATTTGAAATCACTCCACCCTACCACTACTACCCACCTCCCCCCCAACTTTTCAGGAAAGTTTGAAACACTTGTACTCAGTTCAGTTAAAGAATAGAGGTCATTTAATATGAGGAGCAAGGAGGTGTAAAGACGTGTCCAAAGGTACAGGTAGCAAGATGTGAATAACTGGTGTGCCCCTGTGGTAAGGATTTGGACATAGAAGTGATCAAGGGAAATTTAAGTTCCCTATTAATTCCTAAAACATTTAGAATAGTCTGGACTTCCATGTGTTTGGAGTGGAAATTCAACCCATTTGTACTTAAATATTACAGAAAATTATGCCATAATTCCAGAAGACTTGGGCAGTGCCAGGGAATTAGCATCTCTTTTACCTGTAAATAAATAAATAGTTACATTGCATTATATTACATTGAAATAAGTGCTGTGAAAAAGAAAATGCTGAGCGGTCATATGGTCCGGAAGGATCAGAAAGAGCTTCCTGAGAAAAATGGACATTTAAATTGAGATTACACAAAAGCCTTGTAATGGAAAGTGCGTGGGTGTGTCTAGCAAGGAGCTAAATAAACCAGAGATGGTGAAATAGAGAAAAAGTTATAGAGAGAAAGTTGTAGAGACAAACCAGGTGAGTGAGACAGAAGCAGTTGTGTTAAGTAGACCCGTGTGATGAGGGACTGAGCCGTGGGGGATGCCGCTATTTTACAAGAAAGAACAGAGTAAGAACAGAATGAGAAAGAGCAGACAGACCAGAGGTAGAGGAATATGATACAAAGACTGAAAAGAAGAGCTGCCTGTAACCAATCTCTGATAGCTCCCCACCCCCACAACACACCGAACACCTGACTTCAACCAGAACTATGGGAGAATGCCATCATCTTTTTTTTTTAATCTCCCATTATTTCTCTCCTATCTATGGGAGAGGAGATTGAACTAGATCATCTCTAAAAACCCAGAAGGCAGGCTAGCACGGGCTGAGGAGCATAGGCTCTATCATCTGTTTGGGTACGAATCTTGACTTCAGAAATAACAGGGGACTGCGAGTGACTTCTAGGCCTTCGTTTCTCTGAGAAGAGGAATAACTACTACTAGTACCTCAAAAACATTTGAAGAAAATAACTGAAATAATGCATCTTTTAAATGCGCATTTTAGGCCATTATCACGAGGGTAATGTTAGCATATGATGATGTCATGTATAACCACATGAGTTTATTATCTTCTGAGGAATGTAAAGTGTTTTATATAAAGTGATGTGTATTGACTGAGAAATGCCGCCGTGGTGTTCACCAGATCCCACTAGTTATGGGATATGGACAGAAAGGCCTAACACACTTTTCATTGTCAGTTGCTCTCATTAACTTTTTTGCTGAATCAATTATTCAAAGGCTAATTGAACCTATCTTTGTAAGACATTGTCCTAAGTACCGCAATGGCCACAATGATGAATCGCAAATAGCTATTTCCCTTAAGCCACTTTGCAAGTTGTAAAAAGGTATAAAAACTATCAAATTATAAAGCAATACATGGTCCAATGCCATAAGAAGCTAAAAAGAAACAAAGTTGAATCTCAGAGTAGGGTAAAGAAGGAGTGACAAAATTTCAGTAATCTATAGCACTTGATCTTAATATTTCTCTTTTAAAAATTAACTTTAGAAAAAGCTTCTTTAATTATAGTAGCTGAGAGCTCTAGTTATGGACCCTCAAAATGCAGAAATGATTGAAACAAGATCGCCTTTTGAAAACTGAGCAGTAAATCAACTAATTTGACTGCAATAAAAGTATGGCAAGTTCGTTCCAAGTAGTGTAGCCACACCTAAAAATAGAATAAATGGATCAGAAGAGGAATCTTAGGAAAATGAGGCAAACACACAAAATGGAAACAAATAGGATAGAAGTGGACAGAATCCTTAGCGTTTATTTTGACTCTGAGTTTTTCTGATCCTCATGATAAAGCCATTCCAAATCTGGAAATGCAGAGATGACTGACCATTATGACAGTGATCTTACCTAAAGATGTACAATAGCATATCTGTTCCCATTGCCAAGAGAATCACGGTTGTGAGATGCACCATGTGACGTCTGAATCATCAAACTCCTCACATCTGATTCCATGGTCATGAAGCAACCTCTGATTAAGATTTGGCTTCCTGTGTATATCTGCCTACAGGGACTCAGGGGGCTGATTATATAGGCTTTGAGTGTATCCAGTTCTCATAAAACTGTGCAGTAGCTTCTGATTATAATTTGGCATCCCGTTCATCTTGACTACATGACGAAAATAAATTGGTTACATGAACTTGACTATCTCTGATTGTGTGACAATGATTTCTCATTGTAAATTCAAAAATTGGCATTGTTTTTAAACATCGGGCTCAAGATCTCGGTCCATTTTAATCTATCTCAGCAGATGGATCTGTTCATGTGATGACAATATTAGATATATTGGCCTGCAACATTGAGATTCTGAGACATGGTGCATTTAATAGAATATATATCTCTTCCTTGCAGAAATGATAAGCCATGATTTTGCTATTGTGACAAGACCATGGTATTGCTCATGACGCTTTTCTTTTATCTGAAACTTTTGTTCAGTTCTACCTGGTTTCTACCTACCCCCAAAATACTGGGTAGAAGCCATGTTTGTTTTATTTGTTTGTTTGTTTGTTTGTTGAGCACAAGGTAATGTCCTGCAATAAATTCACCCCTAATTACATTTCTTTCCCTCAGATGGAACAGCCCCAAAATAGGTGGCTGGTCAAATGTAGGTAAATTTTTCCACTCCACAAGGTTATCCAAAGAATCTCTGCCATTCTCAAAATGTGGCTTGTATTTCTGGATTCGAGGAGGCTGATTCAACTGTTGATCCAATTCTGCATTTCCCAGTAGGTAGGAAGGAGGCAGACAGGAAAATTAGGGTGAGCAGCCAAGTCATTTTGTGACATTAAGAAAAATTTACTTAAGACTCAGTTCCTTCTTCAGGATAATGAAAAGAAATATACCTACATCAGGAGTTTTTTTGTGAGTAGGTTAATATACATACATACTTTAGCAAGAGAACCTGACAAGTAGTAAGCACTACATGAGGTTATCACTAACCTCATTTTATTGTTTTAAAATAGGGTTAATACGAAAAGAGATTTGAGTCAGAGAATGGACATATATCACTGAGTGAACTTCAAAAAGGAATAGAGTTGTTACTGTAATTTTATATTTAGAAAAGTGGTATTGGGGTGTCTGGGTGGCTCAGTCGCTTGAACGTCCAACTTCAGCTCAGGTCATGATCTCACAGCTTGTGAGTTTGAGCCCCGCGTCGGGCTCTGTGCTGACAGCTCAGAGCCTGGAGCCTGCTTCAGATTCTGTGTCTCCCTCTCTCTCTCTGCCCCTCCCCTGTTCATGCTCTCTCTCTCTCCCTCTCTCTCTCTCTCTCTCAAAAATAAACATTCAAAAAAAAAAAAAAGAAAAAAGAAAAGTGGTATTATCATTCTCTATCATATGAGATATAAGTTCATGTAGTATGAGGCTAAAATGGCTATTATCTGCATATGCCCCATACTTTACATTTTAATGTCTTTAATATTAGGGTTTCACCGCACATGATATTCATTTTTCTCTCTTATTGAATTTGTCCCCTTCTTTGCAACAAGTTGGTCTCTTTCATAATGATTTACTTCTCTCCATCATCTTCCCTCCTCCCTTCCCTCCCTCCCTCTTTCTTTCTCTCTCAGCATGCAAACACACACACACACACACACACACACACACACACACACACACAGAGTTGCTCTGCTATACAGGCAGAATAGGTATCTAAGAATTCTTCCAGAAATATTTATGATTAGGAATAAACTGGAGACTGACATGATTCTAAAGACCACCAGGATGACAAATGTAGTCAGAAAACTCTCCCTGAAAATTCTAGGTTTTTTAGGATTATTTTCAAGATAGCATTTTATTGCCTTTTGCTTGTTATTTACTATTAATTCAATAAATATTTATTGAGCATCTATAATGAGCCAATATTTGTGTTCAGCACTGGAAACTCCGTGATGGGAAACATCTGGCAGTGAGTGTCCTTGCTCTGTTGGAATACATGGCTTAGTGAGGATGCAGACACTTTAATGAGAGAATAATGCATGCAAAAGTGAAACTGTAATCCGTGGGCAGAGTGTTGCAGTGAAGAAAAATGAGTAAGCTCTAGAGACCTACTGTACATTATACCTACAGTAAATAATATATTGTACACCTAAATATTTGCTAAGAGGGTAGATTTCAGTTAAATGAACTTTCCACTATCTATCTATCTTTCTATCTATCTATCTATCTATATATATATATATATATATATATGTTTTGTTTATTTTTGAGAGAGAGAGAGAGTGGGGGGAGGGGCAGAGAGAGAGAGGAAAACACAGAATCCAAAGCAGGCTCCAGGATCTGAGCTGTCAGCACAGAGCCCCATGCGGGGCTTGAATCCATGAACTGTGAGATCATGACCTGAGCCAAAGTCGGACACTTAACCAACTGAGCCACCCACGTGCCCCTATATATTTTTTTTAAGTGTGAAACTGAACACTAAAAACATTCTATATACATTCCATATCACTTGACCATGTAGGGGAGTAGGTAGTAGACATTCACTGGAGGTTCAAGGAAACTTCTCTAAGGAAAAGCAACTGAGCAGAAATTTTAAGTAAGAGGTTTATTGTTTAAGAGTACAAGGGGGAAGTGGAGAAGAATGTTCCAGATGATAAACTTGTAGTCAACTAACATGTTGTGTGTTGTCTTCCTGATTATTATCTATGATTATTTGTGTATAAGTACACATCATACTACATATTCTGTCTTCTAACTTGGGTAATAGACAGTATCTGTAAGTATGGGGCCTCGGTTTCTTCACCTATAAATTGAGGGGTTATACTAAATGCTTCCTCAAGTGTCTTTCAGATTTAAATTCTAAAATCACATGATGTTAATTTTCACAGATCATACAAAAAAAAATGTCATACTGGAAGAACAACACATGTTAGATTCATTTTTCATTAAATATCCAATGTAAGCTTTCAAAGGATTGTTCATTTATTATTACTACCTGATCATCATAGTAAAACACATTTTTCCAAAACATCAACTGTTTAATGTCCTATTCTCACAGTCTAACCTCACAACTACAATAATACCTATTGGTTCTCCCTACTAGAATCAACAAAGGCTTACTAATTAAATAATAGCAATAAAAATAAAATAATTTTAACATAGGAAAATGTATTTATAACAATGATAAATACAAAATCAATAATGTTAAAATTAATTACATTTAAAAGAATATAAGATCTACAAAGATAATTTCTGGGACTTTGGCACCCTGGGTGACTCAGTCGGTTGAGTGTCCAACTCTTGGTTTTGGCTCAGGTAATGATCTCACAGTTCATGGGTTCGAGCTCCCCATGGGGCTCTGCACTAATGGTGCAAAGCCTACATGGGATTCACTCTCTCCTACACTCTCTGCCCTTTCCCCACTTGTGCTCGCTCGTGCTCTCTCTCTTACCCAAAATAAATAAATAAACTTAAAAAAAAACTTGAGAAGGAAATTATCTTGGTTAATGTAGGGTAAACAATGTTTATAGAAAACAATTTTCATAAACTATCTCATTTGATCTCCACAAATTCAATAAAGTGTGTGTTATTATTACTGATTTTAAAGGTATGAAAATTTTCATTTTGGTAGATTGTATCTAGCTCAAAGTAATGTGAAACTTCAGGGATTTAGAGGCACCTGGGTGACTCAGTCGGTTAAGCATCTGACTCCTGGTTTCAACTCAGATCATGATCTCCCAGTTTTGTGAGTTCAAGCCCTGAGTTGGGCTCTGCACCGGCAGCATGAAGACTGCTTGGGATTCTCTGTCTCCTTCTCTCTCTACCCCTTCCCCACTCATGCTGTCTCTGTCTCTCTCAAAATAAATAAATAGACTTTAAAAAGTTTTTTTTTTAATTCAGGGATTTGAGCCCTACTGAATCCATTGCTGCCTGATTCAAATATCTTCTTTCTACTAAATTCCTGTTTTCCAACTGATACCTACATTCTGAAAGTGCTAATTTCCTTCTTCCAATTCTCTTCTCCCCACTAAAGAGTTTTTATTTCTTCACATCAAAACTTGTTTTTAGAAAAGGAACAAAAACTCACAATGAAATCTGTTTGTAACCAGAAGAACAATCAAGCCCATCTGTCTTTATAAGAATTAGCACCTTGACCTTAAAATTAAAGTTCCATTGACATAATTCCAGCACCACCATTTCAGAAGACCAGAAGGCTCTCTGCAGGACATAGGTTCATGTTGGAGTACTTCAAGTCGTATACCTTGGGCAGTTGTCCAGTCTATCCAGTGTGCAAAAATTCACAAGACCCACCAAGAGAAGCACCCAAGCCGTGTCACTCAAGTTCAACCTTTATAGCCAGAACTGTGCAGGTCAAATTTGGAATAACAGAAGAAACTTGGAGGGTGATGTCTTGGCCTCTATAGATAAAATTTGAGGCTTAACTAAAACACTTGCTGGACAGTATCAGCCCTAATTTTCGACATTCATAAAGAATTGCTGCACCCTGAGATGATGATTGGATAGATAGATGTTTGATAGATCGATAGATAGATAGATTTGCAGATAAATACATTTAATTTTATTGGGTCATACTGGTTTAAATTGCTTGGTCGTTATCACTACCATCAGCAGCTATTAGAGGCTTATTATGGGTATAATTCTTGTAAGTCATTCATACATTTCTACATCATTTTAACTAATCTCATGGGATGCTTAAGATGGTGTTGAACATGTATTCATAACTATCTGTGCTGTGGTCTTCTTCTAATCCACAACTATGTCCTTCTCTTATTGTCTTTAATTATTTCTACAAATTCTTTTGATGTCTGAGACCCAGTTCCAACACAGGGAAGAGAGTTTTCCAATACCTCCAGTAAGCAATTCTCAGAAACCAGCAACATTTTTGAGAATTCAACTCAATTCTGACACTATCTGCCTGGCACCAGATTCCACAGGCTAAGGGTTCGGTCCTATAAGACCCCCTCCTACCCTCGCCTTAGGTTGGATTAATTGGCTGGAGGGGCTCACAGAACTCAGAGAAACAGGTAACTTACTAGATTACTAGTTTATTATAAAAGGAAGAAACTCAGGAACAGCCAGCTGGAAGAGATGCATAAGGCAAGGTGTGGGGAAGGGCACTGAACTGCCATCCCCTCTCCAGGCACAATATTCTCTCCCATCTCCATGTATTCACCAACTCAAGCTCTCTGAACGTCATCCTTTTGGGATTTTATGGAGGCTTCATTACACAGGCAGGGTGGATTATATCACAGGCCAGTGGCAATTGATTGAATCACCAGCCCCTCTCCCCTCTCTGGAGGGCAGAGAGTGGGACTGGAAATTCATCCCTTTAATCACTGACCTTAGTTAGAACCTCTGACAACCAGCCCCAATCCTCAGGTGCTTTCCAAAAGTCGCCTCATTAACATAACAAAAGATACTTTATTGCTCTTATCACTTAGGAAATTCTAAGGGTTTGGGAGCTCTGTGCCAGAAAAAGGGACAAAGACTAAATTTATATTTCTTATTACAAATCATAAGATTCCAAAATACTTTCACATTTTACAACTATGTGACTAGCATGACATCCTCAAAGTTTTCCAAATGTCAATGTGGCATAAATGTCGTGGTATCAGGTAAGACCTCCATGGTAACTAATCCAGGCTCCATGTATTTTAATAAATCTTTAGCGATTTAAGTGAAGTGATATGAAATCTAATTGAGAATCATATTTACAAGTCAGCCAAGCTAATAGGTCCCACTGTTATGCTTTTTGTAATCTGACATAACTGAGGTCAAATCATAGCTCTTAGCTCTTTCTGAGCTTGGTCCGTATGTTTTGCCATAAAATAGTAATGAATATTGGGTTGTGAAAATTTAATGAGACAGTACATGAAATCAATTAGCATGATATCTTACCTATACGAAGTAGTCAATAAATAATAGCAACAACAATACTAATGTGATTTATGAACCTTAAAAATAAAATTGTCGGTACGCCTGGGTTGCTCAGTCAGTTGAGTGTCCAACATTGGCTCAGGCCAGGATCTCACGGTTCGTGGGTTTGAGCCTCACATCGGGCTCTCTGCTGTCAGCACAGAGCCCACTTCAGATCATTTATCCCTCCCTTTCTCTGCCCCTCCCTTGCTCAAGCTCGCTCATGCTCTTTCAAAAATAAACGTTAAAATAAATTAATTAAACTGTCAGTTATTTTACCAGCAAAAAGTTTATTCAGTAATAGCAGAGAATTGCAGTTTAGGATAAGCAAGCTATGGCAAAACCATCGGGAAATCCAAGAACAAAGGAGAGCAACACTCTTGCAGAGGAAAGAGAGAGTTTGGGAGCGACTGTTACAAACAAAAAGGGCATGGAAGCAAATGAGAGTTTGAAGTGTAGTGGCTTTTCTTTAGCTGAGTTGTGACAGTTCCTTTTCAGCTGCACTGCTGCCAGGGGTGAAAACCTTTCTTCCTCCATCTGGGGGGAGTAAAGGAGTGTCAATTTACAAGGTATGTTTCCCTGTTGAGATCTGCAATTGACAAGTGGTAGGACATGAGAGTTCCCCTTTCTAAAAGCCTCCCAACTCCATTTTAGTGAGGTTTCCCTGAATTAATTTTCACAGATAGATAGTAATTTATTTTTTCTTTTCTTTGGAATGAAGCAAACTTTGTCTCTTCCCATAGTTTACTTATTTGATCCTTAATTTTGTCCTGGAAGACACGTAAAACAAATGCATTTCATTTCCGTGTATCTTTGGCGAACTGCATATAGAAGGCACACAATAAATGCCTTAGCAGTTCACCTAAAATAGTAACAATAATAGCTACTGGGGTGCCTGGGTGGCTCATTCAGTTAATGACTGACTCTTGATTTTTGCTCAGGTCGTGATCTGATGGTTTGTGGGATCAAGCCCCACATTGGGCCTTGTGCTGACAGCACAGCATGGAGCCTGCTTGGGATTTTCTCTCCCTCTCTCTCTGCCTCTCTCCCACTCACATGCGTGCTCTCTCTTAAAATTAATAAATAAATATTTTTAAATAATAATAGGCACTAATGATCATGTTTTGTTTTAGTCTTTTTCTTATATTACCTGATATATTCATGATCTTATTCTAAGATAAGTGTTATTGTATCCAGTTTTAACATTTGAGAATCCTCAAATGTTAGTTTGAAGTAGTCAAGATTGTTTTAAGAAGAGATAGAGGCAAGACTTAAATCAGGACTACCTGTCTGTTCCCTTCCCAATATGATTTTCTGCCAACCAGGTTAAACTGGATTTGTGTTTCAGGGAATAAAATGCAATATATGAGAGATTTTGCACATTACCTGCATCATTTTGTAAGCAGTAAATTGGAGCACATTTTTTTTTAATTTAATGGTAAAATTTAGGTGCCAATGAAGATCAATGGGAAATATATTTATTTGGAAGAGGGTGATTTCTAGAATCCTTTAACTCATCTGAAAAAGACACTGATTAATACTTCCACACATATGTCTGAAGCTGTTTGCCAGGTTTGAAATTTGGAATGGATTCAGACGATATTATTGAAATTGGTTTAAATGAGGAGTTGGGGGTTTAGGGCTTTCATCAACAGACTGACCAGCTAAAGGCAGAACATGTTAATCCAAAATAATAGGTAACATTTTAAAGACCTATGGTTTGAGGGTGAGACTGCATATTATACAGTTTACAGTTGCTAACAGCCACACACATTAGACAGTCATGAGGCGCACAGGCTGGATGTTGCAATACATTTGAATTCAAGGTGATAACAAACTTTCTTTGTTTAGTTCTGAGATTTCGAGCATGAGTATAACAGGCCACAAAGTTCTAGACTTGAAGAATTTTTACCCAAGGGAATATATTACTGCAAATATGATGATTAAAAACAATTTCATATATATACATACATACGTGTACATGTATATATACATGTGTATACATGTGTATATAGCATATGTACACGTATGTATGTATATATATAAAAGTAAAAAGTAAAGAGTGCCGCCACAGTTCTCTTCTTCCTGTAGGAGAACAAAAGACAATCATGTAGCTCTCTCTCCCTCCTCTTTGGCACAGGCAGTTGCTGATTACCTTTTCAGGATAACAATAGCAAGAATTCACAAAACAGACAGAATCTGCTGGAAGCCCTGAGTATGAGGATCATGTTGGGCATGAAACACACAAGGGAGGAATGTTCTGGCACCAGCACCACATGTGGTCACAATAACTACAGAGGGTGAAATCCAAAAAAAAAAAAAAATTATTCATTATGCAAAATAAAATTCTGTGCTGAAATGTTGCATGGCTTCCATAAACAATTGTATTATTTGAAAAATAACAGAGCTGCATGCCTCTGATTTATGTGAAATTTTGGCTTGGTGCTTTTCTCATTTTCAAGAATTTTTAGTCTTTCTTTCATATTTAATTATTTAGTAAATTGAAGAATACCAAAGAAAGATTATTTTGTCCCGCTGAGAAAATTTCAATATTACACAGTATATATTAGCTTCTCTTTCTCTCTCTTTTTTTAAACAGCAAAACAGAAACAGATTTATAGTTCTCTCCAATCTACCTCCCAAATAGCCGGAATAGCCAGAATCAACCTGGCAGTATGACAACCAAAATTGCTTTTCTAGTAGAATGTATATTCTAGGGGTAGATAACTGAAATAAACAAGAAATACATAGAAGATAACTTCAAAGGGTTTTCAGCCACGAAGAAAAGAAAACAGTGCAGTGTGATAGAAAGTGATTTGGGTGTATTCATTTTCTGTTTCTGCATAACAGATTACCAGAAATTTAGCAATTTAAAGCAGCGCAATTTATCAACTCACAGTTTTCCTAGGTCAGGAGTCTGGGCATGAGTTAACTGAGCCATCTGCTCAAGGTCTTCTCAGGCTGATAGTAAAATGTTAACTGGAGTTAGAGCCTCGTGTGGTGCTCAATCAGGAGATACTATTCCGAGTACATTCATCTTGATGGCCAAATACAGTTCCTTGCAATCGTAGGACTAAGGTCCTCATATTCTTGTTGGCTTTTGGCCAAAAGTAATGTGTTGAGGCTGCCCTCAGGTCCATGCCAGGTGACTCCCACCATAGACTCTCACCAAACAATTATTTCCTCCACAAAAACAGTAGAATATCTCTGCTTTCAAAGAGTTTGCCTGGTTAGCTCAGGGCCACCCAGGATAATCGCCCTTTGGATTAATTTATAGTCAACTTATTCAGGACACAATTACATCTGTATACTTCCTTGTGCCAAATAACATAGCATAATGATAACAGTGATACCCCAATCTATTCACAGGTCTTGTGCATACCGAAAGACAATAGATTATGCAAAGCTATAGGCAATTGTGGGTCATCTTAGAATTCTGACCACTGCCACAGTGGTAAGCCCACAACATTAACTAGCATAGTCAAGAAACACTTCTTAGGGCAGTAATATTTGAGTTGAAACTTGAATGTTGAAAAGAAGCCAGCCATATAATAATCATGGAAAAAATATTCCAGCAGAAGAAATAACTTGTATGAAGGCTTTGCTGTAGGAGATAGCTTTGTAGGTACAAGAAACAGAAGGCCCAAGTGCCAAGGGGAGAGAGATAAGATCATGAAGGACCATGCACACTTCAAACTGGAGATAATTAATAGGGCTGCATGACATGAGTCATATGAAATTTGAATTCAAATAGGAAGTATTAGGATGATTTAGGCAGTGAAGTCGCATAATCCATTTCTTTGCAAAACTTCAAAACCTTTCAGTTTGATTCTTACAATCACTTTTTATGTTTAATAATTAAGGATTCTCACATGAAGGACAGTAACTACAGGAAACATGACTCATCACTCAGAAAAAAGAGTTTTTTACCGTCGTTGGCTTGTCGCCGTATGCTGCTGATTTCCCTCCAGGAAAATAAAGACAAAAAAAAAAGTGAGCATAGCTTTAAATTTTAATTTCAAATCAAACCATTTGCATAGTACATTTTTTTTTCAAGTTGCAAATGATTTTTCTGAGGCGGTTGAACTTTCTAAAGAAGGGAAGAAAGAATAAATATATTGAATCATTAGAGTACAGTATTATTATTTGTCTGCCAACTGGTTCCAGTCACTCACACTAATGGTATATCTGATTGAAAAAAAAAAGTTTTGAAAGTAAAGTAGGTATTTCATCTCCATGTGGACCAATAAAACTTCTAGTCTGGCTACTGACTTTTCAGAGTAAGTAAAGTATAGAGACCTGGAACCACAAACTAGATCTGGTTTATGACTTCCACCTCTTGAGAAATGGAATAAAAGGGACATAATTTACCTTAACACCATGAAAAAAAATTTAAAAACTGGTCAAAATTTGTGAAAGTGTAGTTCTCCGTATTTTGGACATCACACATTGAAGGACAATGGCAACCAAAACATGGGAAACAAATGTGATGGATCTTACGATCGTCTCAAATTATTACCTGGAGTGAGTTTCCAGACTGTAGGCAGGAAGAGGGGGCCCAGGCAGAGCCTTGCTGTCTCCCTGAGTTGAGGAAATGAAGCAGGAAGTCCAAGAAAGATGAGATAGCAAGAGTCCACAGGGCAGAATACCAGAGAGGAGAAAGCTTAACAGAGAGAAAATCTTAGAGATTGGGGAAGAGTCTCCTTTGAGTACACAGCTGGATACTGATTAGCACGAGCACACGAGAAAAGTACCCAAAGTTGAGGGAAAAAAATACTAAAAGAATGAGGAGGAACCATACTGAGAGGTCACATAGTACCATTCATTAATAGTGCATGTTCCAACTAGTCAGAGCAGAAAATCTCATAATAAACTGGACATTGGGTAGTATACTCAGAATAATTAGCCTTCAATAGTAGCGAAAATTAATCCTGTATTAAAGACTGCCTATTCTGGCCAAACAAGCTTTAAAGAGGAAAAGTCAAAGAAACAAATCCTTTTTTTTTTAAATGTCTGTTTGTTTATTATTTCTGAGAGAGTGATAAAGAGTGAGCGGGGAGGGGCAGAGAGAGAGGGAGACAGAATTCCAAGCAGGCTTCACAAGCTGTCAGCACAGAGCCCCAGGCAGGGCTTGAACCCATGAACTATGAGATCATGACCTGAGCTGAAACCAAGAGACGACGCTTAACCAACTGAGCCACCCAGGCACCCCCAAATTATTTTCGTATAACCTAACCACATCTCAGTGTAAAGCTCCAGAATATTTTTAGAAAGGCAAAAATCTAATACTCAAAAACAAGTTCACAATTGTGGCATCCAATAAAAAATTAAAAGTTTACAAAAGCAGCAGGAAAATACAATCAATACTGAAGGAAAAAAGTCAATCAATTGAAACTGATACAAAATGAACACAGAATAAAACTGGTAGACAAGGACATTAAATAAGACATTATAATGGTAGTCTGTATGTTTAAGAATTCAGAATAAATATTTAAAATATAATAGACATAGAATACCAAAAAAGTACCCAAATTGAACTTTTGTAGATGAAAAGTACAATGTCTTAAATGAAGAACACCCTGGATGGGATTAATGGCATATTAGACACTGCAGGAAAAGAGATTAGTGATCTTGGAGGTACCAAGAGGAAAAACTATATAAAATGAAACTCATCGAGAAGAAATGACTAGAAAAATTGAGAGGATCAATGAACTGTGGAACTTCAAGAGGCCTAGTAATAGGAGGAATAGAAGTCCTCAAATGAAAGGAAATAGGAGAGAGAAATAATTTTTTAAGTTTGTTTACTTTGAGAGAGAGCGAGAACATTAGTTGGGGAGGGGCAGAGAGAGAGAATCCCAAGCAGGCTCCGTGCTGTCTGCACAGAGCCTCGTGCAGGGCTCAAACTCACAAACTATGAGATCATGACCTGAGCCCAAATCAAGAGTTGGACACTTGACCGACTGAGCCACCCTGGTGACCTGAGAAATAATTTTTGAAGAAATAATGGCTGAAAAGATTCCAAATTTGTTGAAAATAATTTGTCTATATATTGAAGAATTTCAATGAACACAAATGCCACAAGCATGAAGAAAATGGTAATGTGGTCAATTACAATCAAATTGCTTAAAATCAGTGATAAAAAGAAGTCTTAATGTAGCCAAAGAAAAAAAGAAATATTATATACAAAGGAACAAAAAAATAAATAAAAACGTTAAAAAAAAAAGACGGAAAACATTATGTTAACACTAATCAAAGGAAGCAGAGCAGCTTAATTAACTTCAAACAAAAAAGATTTCAAAACAAAGAACCCTGCTAAGGATATGGTTGGGGGAGGATTTCATAACGATAAATGGAACAATTCATCAGGAGGACATAAGAATCCTAAAACTTATGCCCCCAAACAACAGAAATTTCACATATTGAAGGAAAAATTAGCAGATCTTCAAAGAAGACATAGACAAATCCACGATTGGAGTCAGAGATTTCAAGATTACTTCCTTATTAATTGATAGAAAATGTACACAAAAAATCAGTACACTACATAACACTGGAGCAGTACTATCAACCAACTTAATTGGCATTTACAGACCATGCTACTTAATGACAGTAGGATAAAATTTCTTTTTATGTGCACACGGAACATTTGCCAAGATAGACTGTATTCTGGGCCCCTCATCCCAAAAAATGGAAAGTGATTCAAGTAAAAAATTATGCTATTTCGTCACAATAAAACCAAATTAGAAATCAATAACAAAGATGTGAAAAATCTCTAAACACGGGAAATTAAATAATATACTTCAAATAATAACCTATGGGCCAAAAAAAGATGAAAAATAATTTTTTTTTAATTCAGGATTTTGAACTCAATGAAAACAAATGTCAAAGTGTGCAGGACATTGCAAAAGCAGAATTAGAGATTAATTTGTAGCCTTAAATATCTATTATTAAGAAAAAATGTTCTCAAATCAGTGACCTCAGCTTCCATCTTAAGAATTAGAATGAAGCCGGGGTGCCTGGGTGGCTCAGTTGGTTGGGCGTCTGACTTCAGCTCAGGTCATGATCTCATAGTCTGTGAGTTCGAGCCCCACGTCAGGGTCTGTGCTGACAGCTCAGAGCCTGGAGCCTGTTTCAGATTCTGTGTCTCCCTCTCTGTCTGCCCCTCCCCTGCTCATGCTCTGTCTTTCTCTGTCTCAAAAATAAATAAAAACATTAAAAAAAATTTTTTTAAAGAATTAGAATGAAGAGTAAATAAAATCTAAAGTTAGCAATAAAGGAAATAATAAAGACTACAGTGGAAATTAATGAAATAGAAAAAAAATAGCAAATGTTAGGAAAAAAATCCAAAACCAAATAAAAAATAAAAAATGGGTTATTTAAGGATATCAATAAATTTGATAAATCTCTAGCTAGATAGACTACATATAAGGGAGAAGACCCATATTACCAATATTACAATGACAGATGGAACATCAATACGGATGTTATGTATATAAAAAAATTTGATGGAATATTATGTACAACTTTATGGCAATAAATTCAACTACTTAGATGAAATGGAAAAATTATTTGAAAAACAATAAATACAAATACAATCAGGAAAGAAGACATAGTTAAGTTGTATAGCCTATTTTTATTAAAGAAGTTGAGTTGTAGTGAGAAATTTTCCCACAAAACTCCAGGTTAAGCTGTTTTAATAGTGAATTACACCGAGTATTTAAGAAAGAAATAGCACAATTTTGCAAAAATTCTTCCACAAATTTGAAGAAAGATCTCATCCCAAATCAGTCTGTGAGGCCAGCGTTCTTCTGATATCAAAACCAGATGAAGAAATAAGAAGAAAAATAAGCTAGAGCCTTATATCTTCCATAAATATAAATCCAAAAATTGTAATACGATTTTGCCTAACTCAAATCGTATATAAAAAGGATAATACATCATGATCAAAATAATTTTATCTCAATAATGCAAGATTGGCTTACTATCTTACAGTTTAAACTTCATCACTTTAATTAACCATAGTAACAAGCTAAAAAAAAAAAAGATCATCTCAAAAATGTAGAAAAATATTTGTCAAAATCCAACATCCATTCCCAAATAAAAAGACTCATCGGGGCACCTGGGTGACTGTCAGTTAAGCATCTGACCAGCTCAGGTCATGATCTCATGGTTTGTGGCTTTGAGCCCCATGTGGGGCTCTGTGCTGACAGTTCAGAGCCCAGAGCCTGCTTTGGATTCTGTGTCTCCCTCTCTCTCTACCCCACCCCTGCTCACACTCTGTCTCTCTCTCTCTCTCAAAAATAGACATTAAAAAAATTTTTTTAGGGGTGCCTGGGTGGCTCAGTCGGTTAAGCGGGCGACTTCGGCTCAGGTCATGATCTCACAGTTCGTGAGTTCGAGCCCCACATCGGGCTCTGTGCTGACAGCTCAGAGCCTGGAGCCTGCTTCACATTCTGTGTCTCCCTCTCTCTCTGCCCCTTCCCTGCTTATGCTGTGTCTCTCTCTTTTAAAAAAAAAATTGTTTTTAAGCCTCATTAACCTACAAGTAGGAGACACATTCCTTAATCTAAAAAAGGGCATTTATGAAAATCCTGCAGTTCACACCATATTTTAATGGTGAAAAACCCAAATACTTTCCCCTGAAAGTCAGGACCAAGGCAAGGATACTCAGTCTTATCACTTTTATTTGATATTGTATTAGAGGGTTTAGCCAGTGTAATAGGTCAAGAAAAAGAAAGTGACTTGGTTGTATATATATATGCAGAGTAAAAATGGCTTGAATCTTTTTCTTTCCTGAAGATCAGGAAATGTATGTGTATGAACTTTGGTCCCCTTTAGAATAAGAGAGATCTTGGCCTCACCCCTAATTGTTTTTTTTTTTTTCCTTAAAGTAGCCGAGGTAAAGGTAGAGGAGGAGAAAGGTGGAGGAGGTACAGTGGGTGAGAGTGACACCCTCGCAGTAGGCAAAGCATGATTACTTTGTGGTTTCCGGCAGCATGGCAACCATACACGATTTAGTATTCAAAGATACTTTCTCTTTCTCCCTGTTTAAAAAGCAGAAAACTATCAAGAAAAACAGAGTCAGAAAGAACAAATGCCTTTAGGGAGAAAAACAGAATTTATGAAGTAGACTATACTATAGGTATTAGTGTATGGACAATACTCCTATTATTTTCAATCTTATTTAATCATATCTATCCTATGATGCAGGCATTATTATCCCCACATTTCACTTCCAAACCTTAATGTCACAGAGATCATACAATGGCATAGCTAGAATTGGAACCTGGGTTTTTACTGCAGTTCCCTTGCCTGTTCTCATACACAAACAAACATCTTGCTATCCATGTCAGTGTTCTCGATCAGCTCTCTCTAGCCAGCTTTAAATATGTGTAATTACTGCCTCTAATGTAGCTATTTGAAAGTAGTTTTGAAGTTCAATGAATTAGATAATACATATTAAGTCATATATGTGTGGGTTTTCCAATATCTTTCTCAAATGTTTAGCCTGAAATAGAATCCTTGAAGAATAGTATTTTTATATTCCATTGCTATTATAGTACAATAATTTCTATAAATATCCTTGGTCTGTGTTGTGCCTTTAATAGCTTAGGAATATGATACAGAGGACATAAATTATACATTGGACATAGTAACATTATAGAACACCCCAGATAAACTGCTGGATCAAACACAAGATTAAGTGTCAAGAAGCTTGAGTGAAATCTCTCTTGATATCTGATGCTTATTCTCTCCTCTATTTCTTTTCTTCTTTTCTTTCTTTCTTTCTTTCTTTCTTTCTTTTCTTTCTTTCTTTCTTTCTTTCTTTCTTTCTTTCTTTCTTTCTTTCTTTCTTTCTCTCTTTCACCATTTAAGCCTTCTCTTCAGACAACTTCTTTACCATCTTGGCTGCTTCCATAGCTCCATCCCTTAGCATATCCACCAGTACAAGCACTATGAGTTCAACCTCGTTTCACCATGAGAAATCTTTCATTTCAATTACTCCAGAACACTTGCATTTCCATCTTGAGCCTGTCTTTCGAACAGTCCTTATTAATTGGAATAAAGATGAAGGCAACAAACATTATACCAGGCATTTAGGAAGATGCTAAATAAACTAAATAAATATGGGTATTGCCTGTTTCTATTGCCTTGAAAAGTTTATTTCACAGTCTCTTCTGTCACTGCATTATGAACTAAAGGAGAAAAGAGAAAACTAGTTGCATTTAGCACCTCCTTTCCTTTTGATTCAGATTTCCCATGGATAGGAGAAGACACTGATTTTTTTTTAGCTTATTTATTTATTTTGAGAGAGAGAGCATGGGTAGGGGAGGGGCAGAGAGAGGGGGAGAGTGAGAGTCCCAAGCGGGCTCCACACTGTCAGTGCAGAGCCCAATGCGCGCCTCAGACTCACAAACGGTGAGATAATGACCTGAGCCAAAATCGAGTCGGAGGCTTAACTGACTGAGCCACCCAGGTGCCCCAAGACACTGATGTTTTTGAACAAGATAGAGATAATTTTATAGACTAGGATCAGTAGTCCAGCTAACAGACTTAAAAGACGTGAATGAATTTATTAAGAGTATGCTGAGTACAGAAGCCCTGTATATACTTTATCTCTCATAGTACTTAACTATTCCCTTTGTTTCTATTATCTGAATTTAACAAATAAAGGAAAAGAGAACCAGAGACTCAGAGAAAAATCACCCAAGTGAGCACGTGGCAATGCCGAAATTCGGAATTACGAGTCTGACTCCTCAAACTCTTATTAGAAACATGACCTTTGGCATGCTGCTTTAAGCTTCAGATTTCTCAGCCGAAAAGAAAGGTGGGTGGTGGTCACTCACTCCCTTCTCCAGTATTTACAGGGCTGTTATATGGTGAACACGTGCCCTGGATAAAATAGTCAAGCCAGACATAAAAATGACCTGTAGCCTAATAGGATTATTAAGGCATGTTGGGATGACAAAAGGCGAGGGATGGTCGGGGAAGGAAGACTTCCCTGAAAAACTTGATATGAGCTCACAACTGAAGGATAAGAGGAAGTTAACTAAATGGGCCCTGAGAAGATGGGCAGGATTCCCTTGGAAAGTTCTGACAGAGAAAATAGTGGGAGCAGATGCTGAAGGCGGGAGGGGAAGTGCTTTTTCAAGGGCCCGAGTGTTGTCAGTGGAGTTCGATGGAGCATGGGGACGCAGATTTCCATAACCAACTCCTCCTAACCAGTGTGGTTGTTCTGTGGTTTGAAGTCAAAGACTGACAAGGCCAGCCAGCGGGAAGTGCTTTGTAAATTAGAAATCACGATGTCAATGTGAAGATTGTGGGAGTTTTGCTGGTTTCCTATTTTAAAAGTCTATAACATTTCCCCAAAACCATTCTTAAAGTCTTAGCGAAGAGTGCAATCTTCTCATGGCATGAAATTGGGGTTTACAGAAGAGCTTCTGTTTCATCATTGACAGAGCTGGAGACAATTCCCAACAGAAGTTAGCCTGGCTCCTGGGGCGAAAATGTGCTTCAGAGCATTAAATACACAGTCCCCTGGCTGTTTCTAAAGAAGCCACCCTCAGACTGACATATGCATTCATAGTTTGATTAATCGTAAGTGTGTGCTTCTTGGCTGAGGAGGGGAAGAACCTGAGAACCCCCGGCTGTCTCCCAGGACAGAGAATAGAGGAGGATTTTCCACAGTGGGAGGCAGGAGAGGGAGACCTGTCAGCTGGTGACTGATGGGTGGGAGTTGGGTGACCCCGTGGCAAAACATTACGAATTCTCATGTGGGAGTCCTGCCTACCTGCCTTCTGGGTTTGCTTCCTAAGGAGGACCAGACCACACCCTGTCTACATGGCAGGGGATGGGGGATGGGGACCCATCTCCTTCCGGATCAAAAACCTTCCTCTTTCACTCAGGACACCTGAGAACAATTGCCTGCTAGATACAGGTACCGCAGAGGTGTGGCAAAGCTCTTAAGACCCCAGACTTGACGGCATGGGTGGTGTATAAGTCCACTGTCCCATACCACTTGAAATGTTGAATGTTGCTTAGAAAGATCGTTATCTCTTCATTAACTCAGCTCTCAAAGGCAGCGCTGGGCCAGGAGACATGTACCAGTGAGGGCTGTCACTCCCGCTCTGCCACTCTAGTTCAGTTGTCACCAGGCAAGCAATTTATCAAACCCCCAGAACCTCAGGATCCAGACCTGTGAGATGTTCAGCTAGAAAATTCCCTTCTAACTATAAATATAAATTCCTCATTTAGATTGCTCAACTTTCAGTTTAAATGAAAATGAAACAAGGTACATAAATGATACTAATGTAATAAGGAAGGTTACCCTTTTGTAATGAAAACAAAACAAAACAAAACAAAACAAAACAAAACAGATGAACAAAACACAAGTACTTCCTAGCAGAGACAGCCTGGCTTCTGAAGATGAGGGTGAGGGAAACAAAAACAAAGTCACAAAGTGAGGTTCTAGAACTCTGCCGCTGATAAACCATGTGCTCTTTCAATCTCTGGTGTTTGGCCTGGGATTGAGTATCCTCAGGTGGGAAGGAATATCGTACCATAAGAACAATATAAAGACAATGGTCCAGACATGTGTCTGTAGCATTGAACATTCTGTAATTATCATCTGTCATCTCAGTCCTTCACACACCATCTTTGTAATAAGGATGCACACGACCCATTAGGATTTCTCCCAGGTCACAGTGTCCCCTAGTCCTGATGTGGCACAAACATACCCTAATCCGGGGTCCAGTGCTGTGGCTCTCCGGTGAAAAGAGCCATATAGATGTAGAAGTCCTACTACCACAGGGCAAGAAGCTGTTTGACTTGCCCATAAGAAGTGAAGGTGAGGACATCAGGGAGGAACACAGTTAAGTCCAAGGGGGCACTGTAGTGAGGCTGACTCCTGGTGACAGTGGGTCCCTGTACAGCACCATAGCCCTCTGCCCCTCCTCCCCGACCACACCTGCTTGGCACCCTACCTACCTGCATTCTATCTCCCTCCCTGGGTTCCCAACCCACCTTATCTATTTTAGCCTCTCTGCATTTTTCTCCTTACCACCTTATATTACTGCTACTTCCAAGCCCCTTGTTAGAAGGAGGTGGTCAGAGAAAGGGGACCGCAGTCACTGTGAGCAACATAGACAGAACCAGTGCTTAGTTCGTGGGCCACTAACCCTACTCAGTGCATAGATTTCCATTGAGCAGTGCTTGAGGGACATAAAAGGCTTTTATAAGGTCACTGCTAGAATTAAGTTGCTGGAATTAGGGGTCATGCAATGTAATTTTTAAGGTTTCTTATATCACAAGGCCGTTGAAAAGACTTGATAATAATAGAGGGGTGCAGGAATTATAGACCTGTACCTATGAAGCTGGCAATTTCTTGTGTGTGCTATTTATAGACGACCTCCCTCCCTCCCTCCTTCCCTCCTTCCCTTCCTTCCTTCCTTCCAACAGCCCCATGTAGATCATATTCAATGTGTCAAATAAGGTTCTGGAGGTCTTAAGATGAAAGACATAGGCTTTGTTTTAGTGGAGTACAGACAAGCTAAGTATGCCTCACACGTGCCATTACTTCTTTTCATGCTTCCAGCAGACCTCACAAGTCATTACCGCACACTTACCCTCAGAAGCCATCTCAGCAATAGTTTTTTTTTTTTTAATTTTCTTTTTCAACGTTTATTTATTTTTGGGACAGAGAGAGACAGAGCATGAACGGGGGAGGGGCAGAGAGAGAGGGAGACACAGAATCGGAAACAGGCTCCAGGCTCCGAGCCATCAGCCCAGAGCCTGACGCGGGGCTCGAACCCACGGACCGCGAGATCGTGACCTGGCTGAAGTCGGACACTTAACCGACTGCGCCATCCAGGCGCCCCACTCAGCAATAGTTTTTAGCGTTGGCTTCAGTGGTAAACGCTTTTGTATAGTGTCACTGCAGAAACATTCATGACTGTATCACTGTGCTTCCACACTACATGTGAAGTCTACTTAATGCCCAGTTTCTGCTACACGAATGTACATACCAAGAAAGGATCAGTTTCCCTAGAGTCTTAGGCTCCGCATTCCTGGTGGCTTTCTGCCTCAAGTGCCCAGTTCCTGACATTCCCAGCGCTCTTCAAATTGGGAAGTGTGCAGATGGTTTCAGAGGTGTTGCAAGGATATTAAAGACAAGCTTTTTACTCCTTGTAGAAGGATTGCAATCCCTTTTCACTCCAGCATGTCTCCGGTGAGAACTTACGGAGTGCTTACTCTGTGCCTCTGCTCTGCTAGATTGAAGACTTCAGAGCAATGAGAAACCATTTTTTGATCACAGTTTAGTGGAGGAGGCAGGTATGAAAATAAATTCCAATCACAAGAAAGCAAGGATAGAGGGATATACAGAGCTCTGGGAACATGCAGGGGAGAATAGGATTAATTCTGTCAGGGAGCATCATAAAATGTGTCAAAGGGAGGGACACATGCACTGGAATTTGAAGGGTGAGTGGAGTGCAATAGGCTGAGAAGGTGAAAATGAGCTTTCTGAGGAAAGAAAGAACAAAGAAGGTGAATACACAGTGTTGGAAAAGCATCATGCACAACAAAGCAGATAAGAAACTTTGGGTCGAGATTATGAACAGACTTGACTACCAGGTTCGTGGTACTATAAACATAAGAGCAAATATTACTGCTGGCTTGTTTACTCACATTATTTCTAATTTGTGTTTGTTCTAGGCTGACTAAATATCCACAAGCCAAGGAACGGTTGGTTTTTGCCACTAATTGAACCAGTTCATCAACATCAGACACCTTTTGTGACATTCCAGAAGGAAAAAGAAAGGAAGGGAAGGAGGGAGGAAGGAAGGAAGGAAGGGAGGCATGGAGGAAAGGAAAGGAAAGGAGGAGGGAAGAAAAAAGGAAGGAAGGAAAGGAAAGGAAAGGAAAGGAAAGGAAAGGAAAGGAAGGAAGGAAGGAAGGAAGGAAGGAAGGAAGGAAGGAAGGAAGGAAGGAAGGGAGGAAAGGAAAGGGAGGAAGGAAGGAAGGGAGGGAGGGAGGAAAAAAGGGAAGAAGGAAGGGAGAGAAAATGAGAGGGAGAGAGATACAGATAAATCATAATTGAAAGGAAAGAAAGAAGAGGAGAAAGTAAAGGGGGAAATAAAAAGTAAGAAATCATTTGGGTCCACTGCCAACAAGAGTTAGGAAAGCTGATTTCTTAAGATAAACTGAAGTAAAACAAAATATGCTCCATATGTTGAAACTGTATACTTAGTTTGAGATAAACAAAAACATGTTTGGAGAATAGCTGCCATAATTAAAAAGAAATTAAAAGAAAGAAAGGAAAACCATCTGGGGATAGATACATATTTAAACACACACACGTGCATGCGCGCGCGCGCACGCACACACACACACACACACACACACACACACACAAACACACAGTGATTTCAAAACTTGAAGTTGTTTCTTTTTTATTTAAGTAAACTCTTGTTGCAAAAGGGCATTGCAACAGCTTTGCCCAAAGCACCTCATGTTCCACGCTGGGGCTGTGCAGGACTCCTCAGCATTGTTCAGATGCCAAAAGATCTTTCCAAATCTTGTCCTTTGCTTCTGTTTCTCCTCTGCTGTGGACGCCTACCCTCCCTTCTCCCTCCGGACCCGTCCAACTTACCCCTGAGCATCCAACTAAAATGTCACCTACTCCCACAGGTGTGCCACACACACAGCTGACTGGAAAGTGACTTGTTCACCTGTGAACTTTATGCGGCTGTATCAGTTTCCTGTGGCTGTTATAATGAAGTTCCACAAGCCGGGTGGCTTAAAGCAATAGTTTATTGTTTCACAGTTCTGGAAGCTAAAAGTCCGAAATCAGGGAATGGAAATCAGGTTGAGTCCTTAGGTTTCCGAGGGAGAATCTGTTCCATTTTCCCAGCTCCTAATAATGGCTGGCAATCTTTGGTGTTCTTTGGACTGTGGATGTGCCACTCCAGTCTCTCCTCCATGTCACATGGTGCTCTCCCTCCCTGTGTCTCTGTGTCTTCACGTGGCCATCTTCTCATAGGGGCATTTCCAAAACTGAGCATAATAAATGTAGTAAATTCATAATTAACGTCTTCACACTGAATTAAATGTGGAAAGTTATGGACAGAGGGTTTCTGATGAAAGCTAAAAGGTTAGGAGGCAGTTAGGTCTATACTTAAGGAGAAACACGGAGCACGGTGACCCTCTTGTCGTTACAGTTCCCAGACAGGGATTTCTTTCCTTACAGTGGGCGAGGTGGTAGAAAAGACCCCTTGCCTGGAACCATCTAATGTGATGAGCATCTGAGAACAAAAGACTCATATTTGAGTGTCATTCTGTCTAGATAGCTGCACAGTATCAATACTGTCACTACTCCTCTATTTGCCTCAGTTTATCTTCAAAAGATGAGAGTCATACTAGAAGGGGAGTAATTTTAAAATTTAAAGAAGGATAAGAACTCTTTTTTCACCTGAAATCTTGCCCAAAGCCCGAATTTAAATAGCAGATCTATGTGAATCTGTCAAAGATCTGTGAAGACAGTAAGCCCGCATTGCCAGTGGCCCAGACTGCCGCAAGGATTCTCCACAGGATGTTCTGAAGAATTCTGGAAACATAGATTTAAAAGCACTTTACAAACGGAAGTGTAGGTTTGGGGTGCAGTCATAGACATAGAAGGTTGTAGACTCATAGAAGGAGGAGGAAGGGGAAGAAGAGAAGGAGGACAGGGGGAGGGGGGAGGGGCAAGGAAGGAGAGTGAAGAAGGGATGAAAACCTTACTAGAAAATAAAAGATGCTAGGGAGGAGATGGCAAGGAGGGATCCGGACCTCAGGCCAATCTTTCGGTGGCCGTAGAAAGGTATTTCAAAGTGGTATCCCAATTCTGTCTTTGCCATCATGTAGTCAGTTGTGCATTTGGCTGGCCATTTTTCCATATCATAACTATATGATCACAAAAGTAACAGTCTGACGGAGAGACAGAGAATGTGGAAGACTCTGTAAAAATTTCAACTAATACAGCCCAAGGGTTTGTCTTATGGAAGTTAGTAATATCTAAAAAACAACTTTATCATAATTAGTTATGTGTATTTTGCTCCCGTAGTCATGAGTTGGTTGTATTTCCCAGGGCAAACAATTTGTTGTACGCTTCTGTTCCTCAGCGAATGTTGATCCTTCATTCTGACATGCCCATCTCTACCCTCACCCCCTATCCTTCCTTCCAAATGTAACTTAAACTTAGCATTCTCCAGGAAACCTCTGAATACCCAAGTCCAATGAACCTCACTCTCCTCCACGTACCTCTGTGCATTCTCTGTATCTTGCATGAGTTGTACTGTCGTGCTGAATCATAAGCTATTTATTCAACCGCTACCTGTTTTCAAATGACGAGTTCTTTTGGAGCAGTTTTATATCTGTACTCCCCAGTACGTGTTCACTGTGCCTGGAACGTGAGAGGTATCATACACGTTTGCCGAATTAACTAATATATAGGTGAGTCTATTTCAAACTGCTTTGAAGTTTTCAGGTAATCTTGCAAAAGCATTAAGGTGAAAATAGGCATAATTTGAATGTCAGTATTCTATTTAATTTGTATAAGAGAAATGAAATACTGCAGTCAAATCTCTGGTGGTGGCTTTATATTCTTGATTTAACACAGTCATGATGAGGAACACAGAAAATGGACATGGTTGTTTTTTTTTTTTTTTTTCAAACATCTTGGCAATTAGCCCAAGAGCCAAATGTTTTATTTTAATGGTATGTTTCTTCTCTCATACCACAACTAGTAAACATTTCAGATCACACATACACACAATGTTTGTTTGTATTTACTATAATTCCCTATGCAACTCCAGATGCTTGGACCATTTAGGCATCTAATACATGTTTGATGAATTAAGGAATAAATGAAGGAACACTTGAATAAAATGAGTTAAGATTCTGACATCCATTAGCAAGCTGTTACCAGTTTTCATCTGCCTGGTTTGAATGTAGGCCATCCATTTGGAGAGAGAGAATGGAAAAATGTGGCACAAACCACCAATCTGTTCAATGGTTTTGAATCAATGCTTAAAATATAATCACTTGTAAAACGTTTAGTACACCGGGAGGTAGAATATTGGGTTCTGACTCCAGGTCTGTCCCAACATTGCCATTTGAGATTAACTTTTTGGCTAAGATTGAGCTTGATCCCTCCTACATTAATGTATTCTGACTTCACGATACACAGTCTGGAGTTTCTCTAGGTCCAATATGATTCTGATGTGATTATACATGAGGCTGGATGTACAATATGTGTACATCCCAGACAGGCTTTTGCTTTGTTATCTTTGATAGGCAAGCATCATCTCAAAGTCTTAAAGAAATAAATGATTGTCTCTTTAATTTTCAGGAAAGTTTGCTGGGCGTAGGGAAATCATCCTCTGTGCTTCAAGCAGTGCCCCTCTGCTCCATACTTCTGTCCTACTCTGTATTCAAAACTCTGCAGTTAAGTGGAGAGCTCATTCTTAGAAGAAAGCTTCATTCAGCATTATTTGAAAGTGGAGCATGCCTCTTGGGGTAGGAGTGGTAAAAGATCTCACTCAGTACCTCAAGTAATGTATCAAATGTTTCTTACAACCATATTCCATACTCCCCAGAGAATTCTGGCAAATTAAGCATTCTCCACCTTCTTACACCCCCCACTCACTTCCTAAATTATTTCCCTGATCCGTGTCAGGGTGACATGCCATGTCTGATCATACATTTATGCAGCGGCTTATAACTCACAGCGCTTTCATCTACATTATTTTAAGAGAACCACACAAGTCTCAGAAGGGCTTGTTGGATTAATTTCTGCTCATTCTTCAGACAGGGAAATTGAGGCTCAGAATGTTCAAGAGATATGAAAGCATAGATAATGAAAGTGAACTGCATTGTGCCTTGAACTTTTTGATTTCTGGATCAAGGCTAATTGATTTCACCAGGGTGTTCTAGTGGGCATTTAAGAAACAGTTTTGCTGGCTCGTGTATTCTTTCCTTCAGCATATTTACAGAGCATCTATTATTTGCAGGTATTGTCCCTGGTGTTGATGTTCTAATAGTAACAAGTCATAATCCTTTCTCTCATTGAGTTTATAGTTGGGAAGAAAAAGGATATAGGCAATTGCAATACCTACTAACTCAGAAAAGCAAGCAAAGAAAAACATTCACTAATTGGAAGGAGTCATCTAATCATCTTTAATTTGCCACGACTAGATAATCGAGCAAAGATGACCTTCATCTATGGCCTGCAGTCTGCTACTGAATTGCGTTTTTTCCTGATATAATTCACTGACCAACTGGAGAAAATGTAACACAGTAGCTGTACATAACCTCACTGGACTATCATCAAATACAAATTAACCACATAGTAAATAAGTGTCAGGGCCTGGAAGCAAATCAGTGTGACAGATTCGCTTTTCTGCCTGGAAACTTTGATTTTTATAGGGCTTTCAATAACAAAAGAACAGGATGCCTCTGGAGTACCAAAAGTAAGGACATTTGGATGTTTAGCCAAAAACACACAACATGGAATGACTCTTTTTCCAGGCAGCTACTGATCAAAGAAGTTTCAGTCATTCCTGCTCATTAGTGTTGAGTCCTCTAGGGGTTCTCTCTTAAGAGACCTTAGGAGTTTCTACACTTCTTTACCGTTTCAATGGCACTGGCTCCTCTCCTGTTGATCATTCTTAAACCAGTGCAGAAACTACTTGGAGATCATTGTAACCATGCTGGGGCGTATGGAAATGGTGGTAAGCGCTCCCTCCTAAGGAGAAAGAACTATTTAATGAAAGTGTAAGGAAGGGGGAAAAATGAAAGTTATTCTTTGGGTTGACTAGTTTTGGATTGCTATTTGTAGTGTTTTCTTTTACTCCCCTGGAAGTGAGTCCAACATAGGAAAGGGCAAGCTACTATTTTTGAGAAAAGAACATTTCAGACTTTTATCAGAACTGGAATACGAAGCATGGATGGAAGAACTTTTAAATGATATGCAAACCGAGAAAGATATCCAATGGCAGACTGTTAAAAAGAAGTGGTTTATTATGTAATTGACCATAATAAAGATACCCCAGGGTCTCTGAGATCTATTGGATTATTCACCTGGTTGATTTCTCGGATATAAATGCCTTTGTGATTCCAATTTCAGTATATGTGCTGCGAAGTGAGCATTGCCTTTGTGATTCCGAATGGACGAGTGTTTAACTTCATTGGGCTTTTGAATAGTGTAACTGACATTCATCAACTTGCTTTTCTTCTGGGCCCTGAAATAGCCACGCATTACTTGGGCATGTTGTAGAAAAGCCTAGTTTGGTTGATTTACTGGATTTAAGTATGATTTTTCTCACAATGATTTGGGCCATTTGTTCTTGAGATAGTTTGGCACATTGGGGACAGTAGTGACAGTCTAAATTTCTTGAGTGTATGCTTGATAGACCATACAGCAGACCACCAGAGGCTGAAGCTGACAAGATTGGATTCTAGCTTGCTGCAGAGGCCTGTGTGGGCATCAGAGCCATTTTAGTGTTTGGGCAGGGGATGGAATTTGCAGATAGATTTCAGGGTAGTCCCAAGTGGCCAGAATGGTTATCCACATGCTCTTCTCGTAGGTATGGAGCTGACCACTTGGATAGACTCATGTCACAGGCTCTCAAAATTAGAGAGATCTGTAATTGCCCATTATGTTCTGGACGGGGCTCAATTACTATTTGAACTCAGCATGAACCATTTTCTTGGAAAATCAGAGAAAGAAGACCTAAATATTACCATTAAGAAACAGAAAATGGATACTCTTCCCATTCAAAAATAGGAGCAAGGGTGCCTCGGTGGCTCAGTCATTTGAGCCTCTGACTTTGGCTCAGGTCGTGTTCTCATGGTTCATGAGTTCGAGCCCCCCGGTTGGCTCTGTGCTGACAGCGTGGAGCCTGGAGCCTGCTTCGGATTCTGTCTCTCTCTCTCTGCCCTTCCCCACTGCCTTTCAAAAATAAACATTAAAAATTAAAAAAAATAATAAGAGCAAATACTGTTAACATATTTAGTTGAGAAAATAACTGGAAATTGAATTAAAATTTTTCAGATGAAGGAAATATAAGGAGTGCAGCAATCTATCATTTTTATATTACTTTTTTTGAAAAAAAAGATGTTTGAAATGAAAGCCAAAATGGATATTTGGGGGTCAAATCATGTATATTACCATTATCTAAATTCTGGTAGGTATTTCTGCTTCATGTAACATCAGCTATTTTAGTTCATTTTAAAATATCTTCAATAAGGAAAATATCACAGAATAAATTCATATTATGCATTTTTTTAAAAATCATTTTTGCATCTCTACTGTGTGCGAGTGATTTTGCTAAGTCTGTGGGGAAAAGTGAACCAGAAAGCCACCCATTCTTGCAGAAATCCTGTTTCTCAGTGGCTGTGAAAAATCAAACAGCTCGGCACTTAGCCTCCGTGGGGAGTATGCCATATGCGTGGCGCACAAATGGAATTAAAGTGAAGATGCCTTGGGGTACTGGCTTGATACTGAAGAAAACATTTATGATCAAGTCTTTTAATCAATTATCAGACCACCTAGTTGAAACCATACTACTTCCAGACACCATATTTATCATTTAATTGGAGTTCGTAACAGAACCTGTTTTTCCTTATGTCTTTTGTTTGCCAATTCTTCCTGCATTACTTTTCAATGGATGGTAGCTGTTCTCTCTCAAATGCTGTGCCCAGAAGGGGAAACATCATTCCTACATCTTTTCTTTATACATATATATATATATATATATATATATATACACACACACACACACATATATAATATATATAATATATATATTATATATATGCATTATATATATAATATATATTATAATTAATTTATATGTGTGTTATATATATAAATGTTGTGTTTTTTCTATGTGCAGGAGAAACGTGTTTATTTTAGAAATTCTAGATAATATAGCTAAATTGAAAGTGAGACTTGGTACCTAAAAAGTCTTCCACAGTAACTGGTCTGTTATCCGGTCTATGATTAAAGGGACCTCAGCTTTACAGGAAGTTAAATAGTCTCCTTTCAGGACAGAAGCATAGACAAGCTATGGGATCTCAGAATTTAAACAAACAAACAAAAACAGGTATCTCTGCAGTGATAGGAAGGCCAGACCAAACCTGGAGAAGTAAACAATATTTATTGGTTCTTGCTATCTTTAAGCAAGCTAATAAAGGCAATTTGATATTTCTGGCACACAAAAGTCGAAATTATAACCCCTGAGGATATACAAAATCTCCATATAAAGGCTTTTTTTTTTCTTTTGTCTTAATATCATTTCAGACTATCTTACTAACCACACATTAAAAAGTTCTTTGTGTGTTAATCAGCCGCTCTTACTGTGTTCATGTAAACAAAACAGGCAAATAAAACACCAAATGAATCACACTGATTCAGAAGATTGTTACCTTAATGAATGCTGTCAAATCCTTGCCTGAAGGCAAGAACTTGAACAAAGTGAAACTAATACCTTGCCCTGCCCTCATTAGGAGTCAGGATAACCTTATACACCATGTCTTGGAGTGAGAGGGAAACACTTAACACAAAAAAAGGAAACAAAATAAGCACATAGAAAAGTATGCCTGTGTCAATCACTAGTCCTCAAATAAATACAACCTTAGCCTTTCCCTATAAATTTCGACTTCCCTAATGAAAACAACTTTCTCCTTGCAGATAGGAAAATTATGCTATTTTTTTCTCCATAAGAATATAATCCTTGCAATCCGTCTAAGATCTTTTTTCCTTTAAATTTTATTTGTATGAAAGTGCCTGTCATCCCAAATGTTGCAATCACAAAATTGGAACCAGTATTTAAAAGTGGAAAAGCATTAAAATATTATGGACAAAAAAAAAAAGTGTCTGACAATCCTGTGACCCCAAGGCATTTATTCATTTGGCATATGTTCATTGAGCACCTTCTGTGTACCAGGCACTAGGGATGATCTGTGAACAAAAATAAAGTGACCTAACCAGGAAGCAGTCTAAGGGGATAAAGATAAAGCATGGTGACATTTCAAAACAGAAGGTTAGGAAACATCTCAGATAAAGTAACATCTAACCAGAGATGTAAATAAAATGAGAAAGTTAGACAAGCGGAAATGTGGGGAGATTTCAAGTATAGCAGAGTGAACATCTAAATCCCTAAGGACTTTGCCATGTTAAGGGAACAGCGTGGTCAGACCAGAGTAAGCTCACATTGGCCTAACTTGAGATGAGGCCAGACAAGCAGGAAGGGCCAGAGCTTTGCAGGTCATTTTAGATTTTAGATTTTCTTTCTTCCTTTCAATGTTTACTATTTATTTTTGAGAGAGATAGAGTATGAGGTGGTGGGGAGCAGAGAGGAAGACACAGAACCCGAAGCAAACCATAGGCTCCGAGCTGATAGCACAGAGCCCGACACGGGGCTCGAACCCATGAACTGTGAGATCATAACCTGAGCCGAAGTTGGACGCTTAACCGACTGAGCGACCCAGGCGCCCCAGATTTTAGATTTTCTTTAACTGTAACAGGAAGCCATTGGTACTCAACAAATAACTGTAATTTATTGAAGCAAAAATGTCTCAGGGCGAAAAAAAAGGCTTAGTGTCTTTTTAGTCAAGGAATATGGAGACAGGATCTTCCAAACCCACTTTAAGAAGGAGAATTTTTAAAAATTTTGGAAGCTAATGTAAATTCTCCCTTCCATTTTCTAACCTAAAAATAGTATAAAATACCTACGTCTTTAGGTGGGCCACACACCTGGGCTCCTGAGTTTGACCATGATTGTTTTGAAGAAGATTGTCAAAAACCTCATTGAAAGGAAGTTCTCAGACTCTGGGCTCTTCTGGAAGGGAAGAGTTTATTCTACTTGTTTCTAAGTCACTAAATATTTTAGTACTTCAACAACCAACAGATCTTTGGGTGGATCTGGTAGAAGGATATCAAGTCAAAAGAATTTGTGGACTGGGGGGTTAGAGTATATAAATAACACTGTTATTTTCTCCACCTCTCCCCCAAGAGACTAGTTCGTTCCAGGAGCTGAGGGGAACATCTCTTATCTCGGGTTACGGTGCAGAACTGAGCCCTGATGGAGCCATTCCTAAGTAATGGAGAAGGCTGGCATGGAGAGGTTAATGTGAGAATAGCATTAAGAGAGTAGGAAAGAAGGCTGGGCAGAAAGTTGGTGCCCTTCTTTTATCACCTCAGGTTTACTGCTAACCACAGAAAGCTTCTTCTCACTACAAGCCCCTGTGACTCCGACCAAGGGCTTCTTTGGATGGCGGCACAATACTTAGCGCATGCAGAAAACAAGCCGGAGTTAGTGCTTTCCTCCAATGATGACAGAGGAATTGGGCAGTGAATGTCCCGGCTTGCTCAGGCCCTGGGAAACTCTGAAGTATATTCTACATACTCTTCCAAAGTGTCCTCACAGGATTCCAGTTGTCCACAGTGATAAATGGCTACATACCTCACCTTTCTGTGCGCCACCCCCCCTTCCCCGTTTACTCCCATCTTCCCTTAAATGACTTTCCTGAGATCTCTTGTCCAGTAAACCATGTGCACCACTATCCTTGCCTCAGAATCTTCTTTGGTGGAACTCAAGATGGAAAGTTATCCCTCTCCTCACTGCCAAGCTAAAAGCCATACTTTAAGGCTCCACTTATATGGCTTTTCGAGGCAAGCCTAGAATGTCACTTTTTTTTTTTTTTTTGCCTCTGCAACCTCTATTCCGTCTGCCTTGATTTTCCTTCCCCATTTTCATCCAACCACAAGCATCATCTTTTAGATTCCAACCCAAGCGTGGTTGGTGCCATAGCTCAGGGGTTAGAGCACTGGTCTTTTAGATTCCAGCCCAAGCATCACCTACTCCATTAAACTTTCTCTGCGCCTTCCTGGGCAGTGTCACTGCCTCCCTCTTTCTCCTTGATTTCTAGGCCTAATTTATTCAAAAGAGAAAACACATGCACATACGCATACAAACAAAGCCAAATGATGAATAGAGTTATGAAAAAGGCATAAATGACATAATTGAAAAGTGTTCTTTTGTCTATTGTCACTCCAGGAAAATACTTGTTTCTTCTAACTATGTAGAGAAGCAAAGAAAAGTGGATACCTACCTTTTTCTCTGTGCTCTCTCTTTTATCCTATGTTTCCCCAATATTTTCTGACATCTTTATTTCTGGTACTAGTCACATTTTTAACACATCTTTGACTAAATTTCATGAATGGTTTGCAAATTCCTCTTGATAGACGACACATCGCAAAGACCAAAGGCATATGTATAAGCACCAACAGGAAATGAAGGAAAATAATGTTAATGGAGGATGTTGAGGATCAACATGATTATTTGTAGTTTTTCCTTGGGAGGCCATGTTTAGGATGAGCTGAGAGCAATGAATAGATTCAGGATTAGGGCCTTGTTTCTAATTTTTTATCGGGACATATATTGGTTAGTGAGGAAAAATAAGTATACACATCTTTATGACGTGGGCAAAACTATAATACTGGTGTTATTAAAGATGCCATAACAATTATTTGTATAAACAGATTTGTATATTTAATGATAGCATCCATCCACGCCACTTTTGGGTCTTAAATGAGCCACCATGGAGAGGCCATCTTCCATTCATTAGCCTGGTCTTTATGATATTACTCCAGTTTTCGTTTATTTATATCATTCCAGGTTATAAGAATTATGCATGAATGCTATTCTTAAATCTTAGAGCTATATTTAGAAGATTTCATCAGTGTAATGACATGGTCTGCCAATGCCTTAATTTCACCATAAAGCTCACCCGCTAAAGCTAATGAATTTGGGAGAAATTGGGAGAATGATGCCTGTGAATTCCATAAAGCACAAGCTTTCAACACTTATATACAAAGGTTAACTACAGATTCACGGGTGACGGAGAGGTGGGGCAGCCTTCCTCTGTGTTCCCAGGGTCATGGTCAGTTTGGGCTGCTTATCTATCCTCTCTGTGTCAGCAGGGTGGCTTTGTGACAAGGCTGAAATGGTCAGCAGATCAGTCCTCACTCACTTCCCTGGTGATATACTCAAGGTGTTCTAACAGCGTTCAGCTTAGCTCCTCCATGGGCCACGCAAGCTTAGGCTGGGCAGGAGACAGTGAAGGGAAGAAATAAAGTGACCAGCTTTCTTTTTCTGCGACACTGAGTTGTCCTTCCTGCTGGAGAAGAAATAGGCTTTCCCTATACTAAAAAAAATCCAATACACAAATATCTAAGTATTCAGAGGACTTGAGACTGATTTGTTTTATCAAATGATTCACAGAAGTTTCCCATTAAATAACCAGTTGAGAAATAGCCAAATCAGTTTATTAGATGCTTATAAGTAAGGCAGGGGGTAATTCATAAGCTTTCTCTACATATCAAAAGTGGAGGTATGGGGCACCTGGGTGTCTCAGTCGGTTGAGTGTCTGACTCTTGATTTTGGCTCAAGTCATGATCTCGTGGTTTGTGGGATTGAGCCCCACATCGGGCTCTGCACTGACAACGTGGAGCCTGCTTGGGGTTCTCTCTCTCCCTCTCTGCCCTTCCCCCACTCATGCTCACTCTCTCTCAAAATAAATAAATAAATAAACATTTTTTAAAAGTGAAGGTAAATAATGAAACATGACTAGATCCTATAGGCCTATTTAATAATCAGCTTAATATTCAACATAATAGTCATAAACTAGATATTCTAGAATGTGACCTTTCTTAGCATATGTATAACCTGGGAAAAGCATCACCAGTGTCCAGTGTTTGTGATTCTGTGTAATTTTAAACACTCATTTAGAATAACATGACAACATTTTTTTCTTCTTCTTTTTCCTGTTCTCATGACTGATTTATCCTTTAGGAGAACTGCCAATCAGAGAATTTCAAATCCCATTTTTCCATTTCTGAAATAGTATTTGTAAACTGTTTCTCTGCTACGATGCCTATGATGGCTATTGGTCACCCGCCATGAATTTTTCTTCTAACTCCCGCATGCTGTCTTTTTGACATACAGAGCGCCCCCCCCCCCCCCCCCCCCCCCCCACCCGCCCTATCCCTTACTGGATACACAACCTCAGATCCAGGCTCCCTGAGGCGTTGACCCTAATGGGACCCTAATGGGACCCTAATGGGACTTGGCATTTGAGAGCAAAGTGTTCTTATTTTAAGGAACAGCAGCCTGGGGGCCACAAACGTGGATCCACATTCTCTTTGTCTCAAATATCTTCACCCAGGAAAGGTATACATACTCCCTGGTCTTTATTTTTTTTTTATTTTTTTATTTTTATTTTTATTTATTTTTGGGACAGAGAGAGACAGAGCATGAACGGGGGAGGGGCAGAGAGAGAGGGAGACACAGAATCGGAAACAGGTTCCAGGCTCCGAGCCATCAGCCCAGAGCCCGACGCGGGGCTCGAACTCCCAGACCGCGAGATTGTGACCTGGCTGAAGTCGGACGCTTAACCGACTGCGCCACCCAGGCGCCCCTCTCCCTGGTCTTTAAAATAGTTGCTCAAATGTTACCATAATCTTAAGGCTCTTTGTGACCACATTACCGAAAATCTCTTTACCTCGTCCTCCCTATCTTACTCTTTTTCATCTTTCAGCACATTATACATCTACTTGATTCTTTTGTGTATCTTTCTTTCACCCCCACTCAAAGGTAACTTTCACAAGGACAGACAGTCTTGTCTATTCGTTGCTGTTTTGCTGGCACCAGAAGAGGGTGTAGCTCATAATAGGCACTCAACACATGTGGAATGTAAATGGATGAAAATTGCCATTATTACTGTTTTATACATGGAAAAAAATAGCAGTGGGGCTTGGAAAGGACAAATCATTTGTCAGAGGTACGTCTAGTGTAGGGTGGAGCGGTTCTGAGGCCCCAGTCTGTCTGACCCCAGGCAGGGCCTTGGTCACCACACTGTTGTTTTACAAGTGCTTTGCTGACCTGCATCTTTCCACTTGCTCGGTGAGCATTTTGTTTGTTTTCTAAGAAGAGCCGTTCTTTGGGCTTTTGGTGCCATATCTCTTCTTTATTAGTGGCCTAATTGACAAAGCCAGCTGTGTCCTAGGTTTATATGTTATGAAAAAATTGTTAGTTTTTGTTGGTTTGTTTTAACGTTGGGTTCACAAAGTGCAAAACAAGCGAGCCAAATATATTTTGCATTATTTTGGAAACCCCTGCATGATCCATATGGAAAGTAAATACAAATGTTCTGGTTATTTTACATGGGGTTTCAATAATATTTGATGACTAGAGAGTCCATAGGGCATTTTCAAAAATCAGTAATGGGAAGTTGGGCTGAGTTAAGAGAGAAACAGTTGCAGCCCCTCCCCCCCCCCCATGCTCAATCACTACAAGCTGTGTAAGAAAGCTCGTATAATTGATTCAAGAATATGGCAACTCATTTCATAAATATCATAAAAATCACAAATATTTAAAAATAAGAGTTCCCAAAGTTCTAAATCTGTGGCACAAACCACTATTCCACCTAACCCTGCAGGGGAGTTGTTTTGCTTGGAGGACAGTTATCCACTAAAAATAAGCCCGTTTCTTCTTGCTCACATCTCTGAAGCTTCTCATGCGCTAGTCCCAACCTGGACTGACAAAATGCCAACCACTTGAGGGGAGTCTGGGTGGCTCAATCAGTTAAGCATCCGACTTCAGCTCAGGTGATGATCTCACGGTTCATGGGTTCGAGCCCTGCATCCAGCTCTGTGCCCACAGCTGCCCACAGCTCAGAGCCTGGAGCCTGCTTCAGATTCTGTCTCCCTGTCTCTCTGCCCCTCCCCTACTCATGCTCTGTCTCTCTCTGTCTCTCTCTCTCTCTGTCTCTCTCTCTCTCTCTGTCTCTCTGTCTCTCTCTCTCTCTGTGTCTCTCTCAAAGATAAATAAAAACATTAAAAAAAAATTCAACCACTTGAGGTGGAGAGGTTCTTTCTCTACCATTACTACCTCCCTTTCTGGAGTCAATGAGTCCACCTCCCACACATCTTTGAAACCACAAGATTCGTCTCCTATCCTATGGCAACAAAAGGGCCCTATGAAGACCCAGGTACTTTGATGAAGAATTTTTTCTGTTTATTTCATTTCAAAGCATAGTACACACTGACTGATGTTCTTCCTTTTGTAGTTCTAGATCATCAGTGTCTCTGAGTAACTGAAAGGTTATTAGTTTGGAAATTAAAAATTAAGAATTCAGGGGTGCCTGGATGGCTCAGTGGGTTAAGCATCTGACTTCGGCTCAGGTGATGATCTTGTGATGATCTCGGGGTTCATGAGTTCAAGCCCCGCATTGAGCTCTGTGCTGACAGCTCAGAGCCTAGAGCCTTCTTCCAATCCTGTGTCTCCCTCTCTCTCTGCCCCTCTCTCACTTGTTCTCTCTCTCTCTCTCTCTCTCTCTCTCTCTCAAAAATAAATAAATAAATAAATAAATAAATAAATAAATAAAACATTTAAAAAAATTAAGAATTCAAACTGGAACATGTTGACATGCTCATAGTAATATATGACAAACTACAAAGTTCAAAGTTTTAGTGGATAGATGTTTAATCCATCTAAACATAAATATAAACTTTGAAAACTACCTCAGGAATCACTTCCTCCAAGAAAGTAAAATAAGATTTGTGTGCAGTGTGTATGTGTGTGGTTTCAAAGTTTGAAATATCTGGGATCTTAATTTATGAGTAGCTTAGTAACTTAGCTATTGCCATGTTTAGCTGGCATAGGGGAAAGAGAGGAGGAAGAAATATAAAACAGACATGTTTGAATCACACCTCTTTCATAAGCTCTAAAATGGAGATTAATAATAATTACTCTAAAGGATTATTGTAACTGCTTTGTGAATAATTATAGGTTTTTTTTCTGGAGTATAGAAAATAAAGCTATGAGATACTGTTTAAAAACACAGGAGTTGAAATTGCCAAGATTTAGGATGAAGACTAATGCTGTGACATTTTTTTTTCTGAAAATGAAAATTATTTAAATATATAACTGCAGTTAATGTGAAGTCTATTAGAAAACTCAATCACTGCATATTTTATGGGTAAGGAAAAATGTTGTCCATATACAGTTTGTATCAAAAATCTGTGGTATTGCTAAATAATTGCATCACAGATAAATTACCTAGTACATTTTGCTATATGATGCACTGTCTTCCTAAAATATTTTACCTTTTTCCATTTTACATTCATAGTTACTAGTACTGATACTTATGGGAAAATGTTCTACCTATCAATGAAGTGGTTCTAATCTGTGAGATTGAACAAAGGAAGTAGGAAGTTCTTGACCTATGTAAACCACAAATGATATATTCAATCTCGGATAACAGAGTGGCTATAACCAAGTGTTGCTATAATCTGGGGCAAATTTCCAAGGGAGTTAGATATATGGTAAAGCTCATATAATTATATGTATAAATATGTTGCATATATATATATAATTATAGATAGATATCCTACCTTCTCTGTGGAAAGATGAAGGGCAGATTACTTTAACTGCTCTTTATTAAACTGTTATACAGCATCTAGTAAGTAGAATAAAAGAGATCAGTGGGATTACTATGAAGTTACAGGAATCCTTGAAAATGTATAGTGAAGCTCACGTATAATGTGTATTGTGCTTTAAAAATTCTATTTTTAAAAACTATGATTAAGAAAGAGAGTGGAAACATTGAAATCTTAGATTTTTCCCCCTTGATTGAGGTTGTTTTTAAATCCATGACCAACAAGTTACTGTGAGCTTCCCGCTGTGGTTAATTGTGAATAACCTTTATAGTTAACTCTTATAGATTGACAAAGTTTAGGCAACAGGGACACATGATCCAGCTCTTCTGGCTTTATCTTACATTTGGATCTGTTCACCTTTTCAAAGTCACTCATTATGAGATTGACAAAGAGCCCAGTTGTCTCAAATTCCCAGTGTTTACTATAAACACAGGAAGTTCATAATTCTCAGAATTAAGCCTAACGCGGAACCTGTTTCCGTAGAGTGAATTCTGCAATTTCCCAAAGAACCCAAGTGAAAAGTACTTGAAAGAACATGTACACTGATGAATATCTTATTGATTGAGGCCCCATGAATGTAGAATCTGGAGTCATTCAGACATTATGTGTGAAACATATCTTTTTATCTCCCCTTGAAGAAAAATCTGATAAGCAGAGCAACAGTGCAAATAGGAGTTCTAGGGAGATATCTGACAGACAAGAACTGACCAACTGTTGTTAAGCCTTTTTCTGAGATCTGTGTTGTTAATTGGTATGCTATTATTTCAACTTTGTTGTCATCACATGCTGGGTGCTTATTAACTGTGAGTAATCTGAAAGCTTCTGAAAGACAAAACAATGCGAGTATTTACTGTTCTGTACCTATATGCAAAACAATTTGTATAGCACCTTTCATTAAATCTTAGCCAAAATACCACATGTGGAAGCCTGAGGGGCCAAGTGATAGGACAGTTTCTGGGGTAGATCCTCCCCATGACTCTCAGAAGCCTGAAAATAAAGCTGCTTGTTTGGCTCACCTTCTGCCTGAACTGCTGTGGCTGACATTGAGTTAGAGGTTATAAAAACTTTCTCTGAAAGAGAAACAGACACATAAATGTTAAGATCTACTTGTGTGCTTTCATGTTGTTTTCCCTATAATCTTCCAACAAACTCATGAGGTATCTTTGGTTATTTCCACTAAATATTTCAATAAATTGACGCTCTAAAAGGTTAAGCAAATATCCCAAGGTTGAGTAACTACTAAGTGGTGAAACCCATCTACGAATCTCTCCTGTGGTCTCCAAGGAGTATACGTTTTACGTTCTATCACATTGCATCAAAGGTGCTGTTACCTACTAGCAGCTGCACTGGGTAGATCTTCACCCAGGCCCTCAGCACAACACTTACCACATGTGGTCATACATCATAGTGGTTTGTTTATCCATTCTCTGCACTCAAATACAGCTTCTTTATGGGCAGTAGAACTTGTCGTCTTTACACTGGGATCCAAAGAACCCAGCACATGTCTTGGCACCTAGTGTGGCTCAGTACATTTTTATTAAATGGATATTCAGAATCAGAGGAACTAACCCAGAAACCAATCTTCACCTTCCTGGGAATGGTGTGGGACAGGAAAATGGGTTATGTTAGCAATGCTTATTTAAATAAAAGCAGTATTTTAATGCTGCTGATATGACTTGAAGGAAACAGAAGATGTCCTGTGGGTCCCTTACAGAGTGTGGTGAGGAATTCCAGGAATGGCTCCCTAGGTTCAACGCCTTCATCCCTCAGACCTATAAACGTGATGAGATCTCTTTCTGGTAATGACGATATGTTATATGGCAGAGCTGACCTAAAGATAAGGGTGGGCCTAATCTAATCATACAAGCCACTTTAAAAGCAGACAGTTTTCTCTGGCCAGTGGTGGAATGAGGAAGTGAGAGAGACTCAGAGCTTGAGAAGAATACGCCCCACCAGGGCTGGTAGGAAGTGGGAGAGAGTGCACCGCATGAGAAAGAATGTGGGTGACTTTACAAAACTGGGAGAGGCTCTAAGCTGACAACCAGTAAGCAAATAGACTCAGTCTCATAGCTACATGGCTGTTGGCTGAATTCTGTCGGCAATAGCAATAAACTTGGAGGGGATGTCAAACCCTGGATGAGAATACAGTCAGCCAACTGCAGCCTGGTGAGATTGCAAAAAGAACCCTACCGAACTGTGAGCTAATAAGGGGGTGTGTTTTCAACCCCTAAATTTGTGATGATTTGTTACCCAACAGTAGAAAACAGATAGATAGGACGACAAACTTTTTTTTTATAAGAACTAACTCTAAAATAAATGAAATTCACTATCCTCTTTGAAGGGACTGTAATGAAACCTTTAAAATGAACAGTAACTTCAGGGAACAACCCCCATCTGCTTCAGGGGTTCAGCAGGAAAGACCTTCATTATCCAGTTATAAATTTACATTATACATCTCTAGTTGCCTTCCACCACATGACAATGGATGTATGCTCTAAGAATTTAATGTATTCTATGGGCTTCTGAGTGGCATCCATACTAAAGAGGCAAAATCCTTTTTGGGGGGAGGCAGGGGAAGTGTATTTTAATGATGTTTGAAAGAAGCAAAGGCCTTTTTTGTGGCCTTATTCAACTTCCCCCAAAACTTGTCTCAGACTCTGTCACACTGAAAAATATATGTGACTTTCTTTTATTCTTTCATGTGTTTTGAGTTTAATAACATATGCTGTTTATATTTGGTTTCTATAGAGAGTTCCTTTTTGTCTTGTAAACAGTTGCAAAGATTTACCTAGAGCCGTGTGGGTTTTCTCTTTCTTTCTTTATTCTCCCACCCACTTTGGAAAGTCTGAATAGTTCCAAGGATTAGCAGCAGCTTAACTTCCGTCATGATGTGTAATAGACAAATGCAGCTATTCCATTTTGGCTCTTCAGGACAGTATGAAATTAACCAGTTGTCTTGTTCTTTCTCACAGTCTGGATCTTAATAGTCACTCCTATGTGTGTTTCATTGACTTGTCAGAGAGTACCCATAAATGAATCCTCAACATGAAATGAGTTCAACTTCTTCTTCCAAATGAGTTAGATGCTTCTGGAAAGGATAATCAACTCCTCAGCATGTAGTATATGACAGATACTGAACTAATCCAGTAACACAGGCTATTTTTTGTGCTCATTAATATCCCCATTTTTCAGATTAGCACACTGACAAAGAAATGGAAAGACCTGCCATAAGTGTACGGATACTAAGTGGAGGGTCTGTATGGCAATTAATCCAAGATGACTCCACATTGCTGGCACTTAGATCAGTGTTAGACCTCATAAATTACCACAAGACTCATATATTCGGTCTCCCAGGTAACAGTCTGTCCTTGACTCTAGCACCTTAAAATCTATTATGAGAGAACATGATAGTTCTTTTCATTTCAACCACAAATATGTTAATAATAAAACCATGAACTCATCTGAACACTTTTATATTTTCAACCTAAGCCTCTTCTTGGAAATGACATGTTCTGTCATCCCCTGTGGGGATGTAGATGTAGATTGGTGCTGTTCCACAGGCTATTTTTGTTTAAATTTCTTAAAATGGAATAAAAATAAAAATCCAGCTTCTCACACTGGCCACTTTTCAAAGGTCCAATTTGCCACCTATGGCCAGAGGCTCCTCTATTGAACAGCACAGATTTATAGAACATTTCCATCGTTGCAACAAGTTCAATTGGGGAACACTACAAGAAAGCCGTAGTAACATTAGCTAAGCCCTGAGCTTCACGCTGGGGATAAAAATGAAAGAAAATATGTTTTATGGAGCTGAAGGGCTAGAGAGCCTCAAAGTTCATAGTTCCTTTATGCTATTAAAAACAAAAACTTCAGGTGTTTTTTTTCCCAGAGTTTCTGATAGTGCACTCTCCCCAGCTCTGGTATACAAGGACACAGGAAAGAACCTTGCTTTTCCCCCATCCCAGCTTCAACACCCTTGTAGCTTGTGACTATATACCCTCTTACCTGCCCACATGAATGGTGATCATCATTTAAAACTAAACATTTTAGGGGCGCCTGAGTGGCTCATTTGGTTGAGCATCCAACTCTTGGTTTTGGCTTAGGTCACGATCTCATGATTTCGCGGTATCAAGCCCCAAGTCACGCCTGTGCTGGCAGCGCGGAGCCTGTTTGGGATTAGCCCTCTGTCCCTCCCCCATTCATGCTGTCATTGTCTCCCTCAGAATAAATGAATAAACTTAAAAGAAAGTTAAACCTAAATATTTTAGGCACTCAACTAAGGATGCTTGAAATATAGGCATTAAGTAGCCTATCAAACCCCTAGCAAACCTGTACCTTGACTCCTAACTAACGCCTATCTTTTGAGTCTCAGTCCAAATGCCATGTCTTCTGGAAGCCATCTCTGATTCCCTAGAAACTAAGCTCTACGCCCTTGCTCTGTATACCCACTACAATTCAAAAATTGTAATAATCATCCCTCTTGATTATCAATTCTAACATAATCAATGCCTTTGCTCCCCACTTAAACAATGAGCACCACATGAGCAGGAACTCTGTACTGTGTTCATCATTGGATTTCTAACTTCTAGAACAGTGCCTGGCACTTTGTAGAGGCTTTTTATTTGTTTTATTACCGACTAGTTTTTGTTTTGTTCTGAGAATATAGACAAGAGAGTCAGATTTTTTTTAAGTTTATTTATTTATTGTGAGAGAGAGAGAATGTGTGCACACACACGTGCGAGCAAGGGAAGGGCAGGGGGCGGGGGGAAGGGAGAGAGAATCCCAAGCAGGCTCTGTACTGTCAGCATGGAGCCCAACACAGGGTTCAATCCATGAACTGTGAGATGAAACCAAGAGTCAGACACTTAACCGACTGAGCCACCCAGGCACCCTGAAAAAGTCAGCTTTTTAAACATATAGTGTACCCCATCTACTCATATCTACAACATCATCTCTAACAGTAGTCCAAAAAATTCACTTTGGTTACCTTGAGAAAAATATTATGTCTTCATTGTGTCTTCTGATGTGAAAGAAGTATATTTTTTCCCAGAAAATTTAAGGCAGCAGGATGTAGCACATGAAAGAAGTGGTCTTGAAGCAAAGGACCCAGAGTTAGAATTTTTTCTGTGCCGCCAAATTTGCTATGTGAGCTTCATCCCATCAGAATATTGTTCTCTAGGATTCCCCTACATAAAATGGGTACGTGTGGGTCTACCCCGCAGGATTTCCCAAAGAATTAAATCAAATGATGCAGGATTTGTGTCACATGCATGGTAGAATGACCAACAAATGTCAGGCTCTTACCTGGTTTTACACACTCAGGAATTGCCCCTGTAGAAAACGATTGGCAGTTTGTTTTGTTTTCTTCCTCTTCCTCTTTGGTTTCTTTGAGAGATCCTCTTAATTTATTTGATTCCCCCCCCCCCATTTTTTGTGTGTATCTTAATATCTGATCTTCTTCTTCCCTTCCATTTCTCCCCGCTGGAGCATCCCCCCCTTTGTCTGGCTCAGCTGATGACACACAGAGTACAATTGAGCATTGACCTCTGGCACAAATAAGCATCTGTCTTGCACATTTAGGATATTATGTTGCCTGTAATCCTTCCCAGCTTATGATTTTAAATTACTTTTAGAATTTCTGTGTAATTTCAGGTTGGTAGGTTAAAATTGCAATTTTATTTTGGCAGATAATGTGTTTCTAAGTTCTTCCCTATGTATGTATTAAATAGTTTTCTCATATAGCAAAGCGACTTTTTGTTTGTCCTTGACAACACTAGAAATTAAAAACTATGCCTTACTTGACAAAAGGTCATTTACTTTCTGGAAGAAACTTAAAATCTTATATTTAACTCGTATTGTGTTATAGAGATACTCATGTCTTTGCTCTTTTTTTTTTTTTTTTTTTGAGAAAAAAAAGGAACAGAAGAAATTCTTTAGAGCTATGGTTTTCAAAGTTATTTCTTTCTAGAAAGTTATTTCATTTTTTTCTTACTTAGTTATTGTTGTGTGTGATAGTCTGAATAATGGGCCCCCAAAGAAGGCCACATTCTAATCCCCAAAACCTATCAATATTTTATATTTCATGGCAAAAAAAGGAAAAGGACTTTATAAATGTGATTAATTTAAGGATATTGAGATTGGAAAAGTATCCCAGATTGCCTGGGTGAGCTTAATGCAATCACAAGGGTCCTTATAAAAGGAAGGTAGTATGGGCAGAGTCAGAGACAGAGATGTGACAATTGAAGCAGAGTTTGCAGTGCAGAAAGGCCATGAGTCAAAGATGTAGGCCGGGACGTGAGAAGGGCAAGAGAATTTGTTTTCTCCTGGAGCCTCCAGAAGAAACCTTGATCTGACACTTTGATTTTAGCCCTGTAAGACTCATTTCAGATTTCTGACTTCCAAACTGTAGGATAAATTTGTTGATTTAAGCCATTAAGTTTTTGGTTAATTCATTACAGCGGCAATATGAAACTAATACAATGTAGTAAAAATGATTTTTTTTCTTTGATTGTTCCTGAAGTCAAAAATTGGCTAAAAATCCAAAAATGTACCTCTGACATCAAAGTAGGCTGCTCACATACCTAAGTGCACATCATTTTACCAAACTGTTGTAACTGAGCATTTGAGCTCATTTATTCCTATAAAGAGGAGACAGATACCAGATGCATTCTGGAATGTGAGTACCAAACACATTTGTATAATCCTCCGAGGACTAATAGACTGAGAATATGTAGGTGGATGTATATCTATTTTTAACTGATTTGGAGCTAACATGCAAAGCCTTCCTTTCTATCCAGATTAAAGATCATTTGAGGACACTTCTTCTCTGCCAAAGAATTATTTGTTGACTGATAGACTTGGGAGAGTTTAATAGGCACTAACATAAATGAGGTTGAATGAAACCAGTTTGGTGGGCTGCAGACAGGGACAGTCTTGAGAGGACAAGAGAGACACTCTTTCAAAATCGGCAAAGTGTCCTAGTAAACATTTGAAGCCCAACCCTTGGGGGATAAATGGTTCTCTCATGACTAGTTTTACTGGCTTTTCATAATAGTGATGTAATAATCAAACAAAATACATTACTAAGCAGCTAGTCTGGTTAACCTCTAGAACCTGTGAAAATGTGCTTGGAACCTCACATGCCATGGAATGCCTCAATTTATTTTGGTTATTGTCATTGGCTTTCTTGGGATCACGAATTAAACCTGCCCGTATCTGGAGATAATACATGGTTTTTAAGATTCTTTCCTATTCTAAACACTGATTGGTACATTGACTTCATTTTAACTATATCACATATATTAAAACAAGTGAGGAAAAATTAACAAACTCTTACTAATATAGCTTCCCAAGGAAATCTTCCCTGACTTCTCTGCATTAAGTGTCCCCCTTTGTGTTCCATTGACAACCCCAGAAAACCTCTATTAGCCCCATGTTCATATTTTGATTCAAATATCTTCTTTTTTAAAAATATTTTTTTTTAATTTTTAATGTTTATTCATTTTTGAGAGAGAGAGAGAGGGAGAGAGAGAGAAAGACAGAATGTGAACAGGGGAGGGGCAGAGAGAGAGGGAGACACAGAATGTGAAGCAGGCTCCAGGCTCTGAGCTGTCAGCATAGAGCCCTATGCGGGACTCGAACCCATAGACTGTAAAATCATGACCTGAGCCGAAGTTGGACACTTAACCGACTGAACCACATAGGTGCTCCTATTGATTTGTTTTGAGGGAGAAAGAAAGAGCACACGAGGGGCAGAGAGAGGACAAAGAGAGAGTCCCAAGCAGGCCCTATACTGTCAGGCTCTGCACTGAGCCACCCCAAGCATCCCCAAAATATCTTCTTGTGAGCCCATCTTTCTCTTTTGGCTATAACCTCCCAAGGGCACAGACCAAGTCAGATTTGTTTTAGCTTATTATAGGCCCTCAAATAAACACAGAGTAGACACCAGATATACAGTTGACCATTGAACAACGTGACCATTGAACAACCTGAATTGTTCAGGTCCAGTTATACAGAGATTTTTTACAGTACTCTTCTTACGATTTTTCTTAATAACATTTTCTTTTCTATAGCTTTATTATAGTAATATAGTATATAATACATACAAAATACAAAATATATATTAATTGTTGTCAGTAAGGATTCTGGTCAGTAGTAGGCTATTAGTATTTATGTTTGGGGGGGAGTCAAAAGTTATACACAGATTTCGGACTGTATGAGGTGTCAGTGCCCCTAACCCCCATGTTGAACAAGGGTCACCTGTACAATTTCTGACAACCTCCTCTTCCAGTCCTTCCCTTTCAGGTGCTTAAAGTGGGAATGTGCATACTTCTTGCTGGAGTTATCAGATGTCTTCTCTGATTCAAGCACAATATCCTCAGTTTAAAACTCTCACTCTTTGAGCTTCCCCAAGGTGGGCAGAGTAGGAAGACCCTAGGCTTATGTTGTCTCATGAACACAACTACCTATCAAATCATCCTAAATATCCCCAGATACCAGCTGAATAGTGACAGAGAAAAGTCCACAATAAAGGGAGAGACAAGGCCACATTGAAATAGGTAGGAAGTGCAGAGACATGGTTTAGGGGAGAAATGGATCACGGGTGCTGTGGAGGGGAGGGAGCCATAGTAGCAAAGAAGGGCAAAAGAGATAGAGAGGATTCTACAGGGGAATGACCAAAGGCCAAAGGCCATTGTCTTGGAAAATGAGAGGGGCTGAATTTCATGAGTTCTTGTAACCAGCAGGGCTGAAATCCTGGAGCTTTAAAGGTCAGCAGGCCTGGCTGGGATAATGCCCTCCGGGCAGGCAAACAACCCTGGGCAGACAGTGTGGACACAGTGATCTGAAGAATGCCTGGGGCACCCAGTGGGGAGATTATTCCCTATTCTAGGAGCAAGTCCCTGAGAAGTTAACATTCTTGGAGATGCCTCTCAGCAGGGTCACTGGCTGCCTAACTTGCTAACACCAAGCCTTCCCCAGCCCCCCAAGCCCTGGTAGGAATGCCCTTCTCAGTCCAACTTTCCTCAGTCCCACCGTGGCAGGCCCCTCCCCTAGAAGAGCAGGACAATGTCTCTTGACCAGAGAGTTCTGTGGGACCTCAGTTCTGATGGAGTTCATGTCAGGTCTCATTTCACAAGCAGACCAGAGAACACCTACTTAAAAGTCAACATATTCAGGTGAGGGACCAAACCCTGCCCACAGCAGGCAAGGAGAACCTCTGCAGACAACTGGTCTGAAGGATGGAGCAGCCAAAACACAATAGCAGGCTGCATTCAGCGCACACTGGAGACACTCCCCGAAGTGTCAGGCCTTGGACACTACATGATCTCTTCCTCATAAGGCCATTACTTTCATGAGCAGGAAACATAAGTGGCTTTTCTAACACAGAGAAGAAGGCAGAGACTTAGACAAAATGCCAAGATGGAGGAATTTATCCCAAATGAAATAATGAGATAAGACCACACCCAGAGAGCTAAGAAACAGGTATAACTGACATGCCTGTTGGAGAATTTAAAGCAACAATCATAAGGATACTCACTGGGTTTGAGTAAAAAATAAAAGGTATCAGTGAGACTCTTACAATGGAGATAAAAGAGTAAAAAAAGAATCAGGGATGAAGAATGAAATAAAAAAGATTGGAAACAGGCTTGATGCAATGAACAGCAAGCTAGAAGAAGCAGAGGAACAAATTAGTGACTTAGAAGACAAAATAATGGAAAATAATGAAGCTGAACAAAGAAAGAATTATGCAACACAGGAATAGGCTTAGGGAACTCAGTGACTCCATCAAACATAAGAACATTTGTATTATGGGAGTCCCAGAAGAAGAAGAAAGAGAAAAGTGGACAAAGCATTTCTAGGGAAATAATGGCAGAAAACTTCCCGAATCTGGGGAAGGAAATAGACATCCAGATCCAGGGAGCACAGAGAGCTCCCATCAGAATCAACAAAAGCCTGTCAACACCAAGACAGATTGTAATTAAATTTGCAAAATATAGTGATAAAAAATCTTAAAAGCAACAAGACAGAAGAAATCCTTAATCTAAAATGGAAAACCCATAAGGCTATCTGGACATTTCTCAACAACAAAACAGGTAATAAAGTGGCAATAAACACATATCAATAATTACTTTGAATGTAAATGGACTAAATGTTCTGATCAAAAGACATAGGGTATCAAAATGGATATAAAAATAAGACCCATCTATATGCTGCCTACAAGAGGCTCATTTTAGACCTAAAGACACCTGCAGTTTGAAAATGAGGGGGTGAAGAAACATTTATCACACAAATGGTTGTCTAAGGAAAGTCAGAGTAGCCGGCAATCAAAAAGAATGAAATCTTGCCATTTGCAACTACGTGGATGGAACTAGAAGGTATTATGCTAAGTGAAGTAAGTCAGAGAAAGACAAATATCATATGACTTCACTCATATGAGGACTTTAAGATACAAAACAGATGAACATAAGGCAAGAGAAGCAAAAATAATATAAAAACAGGGAGGGGGACAAAACATAAGAGACTCTTAAATATAGAGAACAAACAGAGGGTTGCTGGAGGAGTTGTGGGAGGGGGGATGGGCTAAATGGGGAAGGGGCATTAAGGAATCTACTCCTGAAATCACTGTTGCACTGTATTCTAACTAATTTGGATGTAAATTAAAAAAATTAAATTAAATTAAAAAATAAAATAAAATATAGCCTCACTGAGAAAGAAAAAAAAGTAGCAATACGTGTATCAGATAAACTAGATTTTTAAATTCTTGTATGGTTTTTATCCTGCTTGATATCAGGGTAGTACTGGCCTCATGGAATTATTTTGAATATATTCCTTCTATTCCATTATTTGTAAGATTTTGATAAAGATTGTGATTATTTTATTAAGTATTTGGTAGAATTCACCAGTGCAATCATGTGGGCTTCTCTGTGCTGGGAGATTTTTGATTCCCAATTCAACTTTCATTCTTGTTATTGGTCAAAGATTTCCTGTTTCTTGCATCCAAGATTCATGATTCAATCTTAGTAAATTTTTAGTGCATTTTTAGGAATTATCTGTGTTTTTTTTCCTAAGTTATCAGATTTCTTAGTATATAACTATTAATAGTAATCTGGTATCACACTATGTATTTCTGTGGTTGTCATATTGTTTTTTTCTTCCATTTGTCATTTTGGTTTTTGAGACTTCTTTCTTTTTCTTTTTCTATTAATTTAGTTAATATAGTTAAAGCATTGCCAATTTTGTTTATTTTTCTTGGAGAAGGTGGTCATTACTTTCAATGTTATGTTATTTTTTTTGTTCTAGTCTATATTTTATTTATTTCTGATTTTTCTTTGTTATTTCTTTCCTCTGCTAAATTTCAGCTAAGTTTCTTCTTTTTCTAGTTCCTTGTGGTGTAATGTTAATTGTTTATATGAACTTTTTTCTTAATATAATCATTTATAGCATAAATTTCACTTAACATCTGCTTTAGTTGCATCCCCTAGGCTTTGAAATATTGTGTTTTCTTTTTCTTTTGTTTTGAGACATATTTTTATTTGACGTTTGATTTCTTATTTGGCCCATTACTTATGCAATAGTGTGTTATTTAATATTTACATATTAAATATTTACATTGTAGATTTTCCAGCTTTGATTTATTGTTGATCTTTAGTTTTGTACCATTGTGATTGGAAAATATACTTGGTATGATATCAGTCTCCTAAAATTTGTAGTATTTGTTGTATATATTTCTATGTAAATTAACCAGGGGGTACATGAAGAAAATATGTATTCTATATTTCATCGATGGAATGTTTTATATATATATATATATATATATATATATATATATATATATATATATCTTTTAGAACCATATATTCTGAAGTATGTTTCAAGTAGAAAATGTTCTTGTTGAAAAAGAAACAATAACTTTAATGGAGGGTACTGGTTGAAATAGTATCTCAGAGGGGAGGTGGTGGGGGGATGGGTACAAATAGGTGAAAGGGATTAAGAGTACACTTATCATGATGAGAACTGAGTAATGGTGTACAGAATTGTTGAATTACTATATTGCACACCTGAAACTAATATAACACTCTATGTTAGCTCTACTGGAATTAAAAATTAAAAATTTAATAAAAAGAAAATGCATTTGTAAAAATAAATCAATAAAACTGTCATTCTTTCTCTTCAACAATGAAGCACTCTTCATAATGCTCAAGTTCTTGTTTTTGTTTTTTACTTTTTGTTTTGGTTTCAAGCACATAAAAAAAATCCTCATACAGGGGCACCTGGGTGACTTAGCCAGTTAAGCATCCGACTCTTGATTTCTGCTTAGGTCATGATCTTAACAGTTTGTGAGTTCAAGCTCTGCATCAGGCTCTGTGCTGACAGCATGAAAGCTGCTTGAGATTCTCTCTTTCCCTTTCTCTGCCTTTCCCCTGCTTACTAACTCACTCAATGAATAAATAAATAAACTAACATTTAAAAATAAAAAATAAAAAATCCTCATACAATGACCCTTTGCAATCTGCATAAATAAACATCAAGAGCTCATGCTTTCTTTCATTACCTAAGTTTCTGCCAGACTTTCAGATTATTATTATTATTAAGTCACTTTCCCAGCCAAAATCATGAATTTTGCTGAAGCACTAATTACCTTTGGTAAAACAGATATTTTTTGCCTTCACTATTGCTAAATAACCTGGAAAATATGATTCTGACATTTTCCTATTACATAAGGCTACATTTGCACCCTTGATTTTGCTGGTGGAGACGACTTTTGATAACTAATCAGAAGGCAGAGAGGATTTGAAATGAGAAAAAAAAAAACCCAAAAACAAAAAACCATATGTGCTTAGAGTGACTGCTTTTGGAATCTAGAATTGTCTCAATGGCTAAAGCCCAAATAAGTATGCTTTTGATGAACTGCCATTTTGGTTCTGTGAGATGTGCCCACAACGTGCCTTTAAAATATAGTACAAATTGTGTATTTCTGGGTATTTGACATTGTTTTCCTTGAATCTATTTAAGCGGTTAGTCAGTCATTGGATATTCTAACAGCCTGTCAAATTTCTCTTTGTCAATCTACTCAGTGGCCACTACAACATGGGCATTCAATATGCAATAGCCAGCAGTGTCACTTCTGCTTAGTTCGAGGAGTTTGACCATTCCAATGCTTTAAACTAGAATCTGAAAGCTTAACCTTGGCCTGGGCTGAGCCCCAGAATCAACATGTAGCTTTAAATGACTCATTTTTTTCAGGGACTCAATTTCCTCATTCTTAAAGTTAATGGAAAATAAAGTCAACTCAGGCTATGTAACTTGCTATGATGTAGGCATCTAATATTCTAAAGAGATTGAGTAATTAATTATGCCTCTTCCTGACTTAAATGTGTTTGATCTAGTTCCATGAGGTTGGGGACATAATGGCATATATATAATCTTGCAACTAAGTAAGACCAAATTAAGAGGCATCTGCTGGTTCCTTTCTCAAGAAGGAGGAACCAAATCATTTTTCCTGGAATGATTCCTGGAACAGCAGGGCTGGAGGACCCAAAACCCCGCTTCCTCTGTGGCTCATGCCACACTCTGCCCAACCAGTCACTATCTCTTATCAACCTAAGGGACTTCCTCACATGCACAGAGGCCTCTCTCTGAGAACCAATTTAAAGAAGCCAGACTGTCATTCTATATCACATTGCTCTATTTAAACTCTCTGCTTGGAACTCATCACCATGTGTTTCTTCTTTATTCATTTATTATTTCATCCTTTCTTCAAAATGTAAGCTCAAGGAAATCGATAGCCTTGTCAACCCTGTTTGTTGAATCAACAAGGCCTTCAGATAGTGCCTGGTAAAATATGGTGAATGGTATTCATTCTTTAAGAACATGGAATATAGCTGAAATCTAACTACTCTACATAAAAACCTGCCATCATCCTGAATTAGTAGCATGTGATGGAAATAACTAGTCAATACAGTATCCTTTTTTTTCCTTGTCTTTCTCAGCACTAGTGGCTTCCACCATTCCTCTACTTTAGTGACTACTTTGTCCACATCCATGGCCTAAGCATTGCTCTGAATTGTTCTGGACTTAAATATGTAAATGCTTAGATTGCTTTTTCTAACTTATTCATATTTCTTTTTTTTTCCTCTCACTTCCTTATTCCTACTCATGACCTTTGCATCCCACTTTTCTTCCATTCTATCAATAGACCCCTTTCTGCCTTCACTTCCTTCACTTTCATAGTCCGTGACTTCAACAACAATGTTCTTCCTTTGGCCCTCTTAACTTTCCATTCTATTTTTCTAGACAATTTAATCACTTGTAGCTTTAAATATTACTTTAGAATGGTGAATCCCAGATTTATATAACTAATGCTCACCCGTTTCCAGAGTATCTCTAATTAATAATTAAACATTCAATACTTCAGCTAAAACTGAAATAGTTTAAGAAATTGTCTGTATTTTATTTTTAATTCATTATCCTAAGGCTTGATAGACATAGTAAATAATACTCCTCTTCCCCATCCAAGTTCAAAAACACTGAGAAACACAAAAGTCAAGCAGATGGAGTATGGTAAAAATAGTTTGATATTACAGCCAAAATATAGGCATATACCCACACACATAAATACCTTCCTAGAGGTCTATTTTCATAAAATTTATAGCATAGAAGATCAGAGATGAACTGGGGATTCTTATAAGGAGTTGGGTACCTAAGAGAGAAAGGAATTCTGTCATGCATGCTCAGTTACTTTTACAAACCTCACCAATCAAGTAAGTCATCTCCTTTTCCATGAAAAGAAGTGAATAAGGAGACCAGAATGTTGCAGTACTAGAAGCTCCCTCACTATGAAAACATTGTAAGGGAGAGAAATTCACTCCTCCAAAAATGTTATTTGATCCACTTTTATTGATATGATAATCCATTACCAAATGTGTGACACGGCAGCAAAAATAATTTCTCTCCAATATCATTTTTATTTGAATTACTCTTTTGCTCGTATTTCTACTTTTCATTTAAAACATGGTTCTCGAGCACTCATCAGCATTCTTTCCTAGCCCCCTCTCTCCTCTCTCCTCATTTCTCAGTACTTCCTGTTGTGTTCCCTTAGCCACTGCCGACCATATCTGCTACCATTGCCCCTTGGGAGGGCTCTACCCAAATTACATAGGGCCTTGCTTTGTGATATTCTTCCCTCAACCTAACCACGCTTGCCAAGAAAAGCCTTTCTGCCTTGTATCTCTTCTTCTAAGCAGTTTTCAAAACTTTGCCTATTTCTGAAACATAGCTATTTCATTCATATTACATGTACTGTATTATATTACATATGTGTATTTATGTGAATCTATTTCTTTTATTAATTCTACTCTGCTGTATAGCCATTTAGTCATTCATATTGCACCAATCACTTTTACGGCTTTATGGTGCTACCACATGTCTTCTTGATCTTATTGCTATTTCCTCGCTAAACGAGATTATATCTCGTTTATTTTTATCCTGCTCCCTGTCCTCCGGCATATATAATCCAATGTTCTTCCTATTTGTGGTTTCTTAGGGTCTCATCCAGCCTGGTGTCGATCCCTCCATTTCTCCTCTCTTTTGGCTAGGACAACTTGAATTCCTCTCTCTGAAGGGGAGTCGTTATATAAATCAACTTCCTACAAAAGAAACATTAAGTTCTATGTTGGCGGGTATTATGTCTATTTTATTCCCCACGATAGAATCACCCTAACTTTATTGCCCCACACATAAATGCTCAAGAAATATTTGCTCAATCAATGCCTCTCAGGATCATTATCAAATCATTTTCACTGTGAAAGTGACAGTTGTACAGAAAACTTGATGTGACACCTCCATTCCCATTTGCACCTGTTCCTCTGTACCTGTCTCCTTATCACATGATTTTTAATCTCAGTCTTCTGCTAACGAGATGGCTTTCTCCCATTTTATCTGTCAGTTTTTGCTTCATGTATTTTGAAGCTCTGCTATTAGGTTCACACATCTTTATAATTGCTATATCTTCCTAGTATATTGACCCTTTTTTTTCATTATGAATGTTCTCTTTTTACCTCTAAATAGACAAGTCTGTCTTGAGGGCTATATAATTTGTTATCAATATAGCCACTGTAACCTTTTCATAGTTTTGTTTGCATTTAAACATTCTTTTAAAAAAATTGTTTATTTATTTGAGAGAGAGAGAGAGAGAGCACAATCAAGAGAGGGATGGAGGGAGAGAGGGAGACACAGAATCTGAAGCAGGTTTCAGGCTCTGAGCTGTCAGTGCAGAACCCAGCGCCAGGCTCAAACCCATGAACTCCTTGATCTCTAATGCTCTTGTATTTATATACATTACATTATGTATAAAATATGGGGCGCCTGGGTGGCGCAGTCGGTTAAGCGTCGGACTTCAGCCAGGTCACGATCTCGCGGTCCGTGAGTTCGAGCCCCGCGTCGGGCTCTGGGCTGATGGCTCAGAGCCTGGAGCCTGTTTCCGATTCTGTGTCTCCCTCTCTCTCTGCCCCTCCCCCGTTCATGCTCTGTCTCTCTCTGTCCCAAAAATAAATAAACGTTGAAAAAAAAATTTAAAACTAGCTTTCCAGGAAAAAACAAACAAACAAAACAAAACAGAAAATGAAGAAACCTGTTTTCTAGCATATGCTGATATCTGTGGTGTAGTCTTCCCGCTTTCAAGCTACCAACATGATGTCAATGAACATGGAATTGGAAAGAGATGCATTATAATGGTGTTTATAAACTATTTCTACTGTATAAATATAGTACTCATAAATAAACTCAAGGCTATAGATGATAGTGATATGTAGTAAAAATAAGTAGAAAGTGATGAGTTTTGAGTGTTTACTACCTTTATTTTTAATATAGTTTATTTGATTGTAAGCTTATACCTAACATAGTCTAATTTTTACTAAATTTAACTACTAGCTTACAAAATTTCTGAAAATTTAACAGTTGGTTCCTGCAAGTTGATGTGGGCCAGCTCCAGCTCACTACTAAAAATATTATAGGTGTCATTGCACTTGTATCAATTGATGTCATAGTACAGAGAGGTAAGTGTTTGTGTGTCAGAGTTGTCGAGAGCAGATGTTAGTTCTTTGGCAACAATCATGAACATAGTAGAAATTTTCTCAGAAATTTTCTGGAATATGTTTGTAAAGGGCTTATTGATGTATCAAGTCTTAGGTTTAATCAGCTATAGTTTTATATTTCACCACAGCCTTTCAGACCTAATCCCTGTCACTGTTTAGAACATCAGGAAGCTGTAATAAGATTTGGGGCACTTTGTGTTATTATAACAGCCCCATTTTATATATTAAAAAAGAAATATATTACTATTAAACTGTGATCTAGTCATTATAATTCAATCTCCTATTTAGTTTATTTCTTTCCCTTTCTTTTTTCCTCTTGTTCTCCCCACCCTCAACCCCTTTACTTCCAGTGTGTGTCTGACCCAAGCTTTGTCACCTGATGTGGGAAAGCGGGATGTGATTAATTTCTTCTCTGGCCTTTTTATACTCTCCACACCCCATTTCCCTGGTCTTCTAAGTCTGGAGCAGGAAAAAGAAAGAAGAGATGAAAAGATTAAATGACATTTTACTTATATGATGCTATTGGTACTTCTGTCCCAGCTGTTGAATGACTTCTGTGAAGCCCACATCCAAATACTAGTCTCTCTGATAGGTTTTTTATTCTTTCAAATCACTAGTCTAACATGCACACCTAGCACTTGGTAGCTCCACCTTGTCCTTCCCTCCAGATCATCCGCCCTACCTCATTGCCCCTGTGTAACAAGCTGAATGTTACACGAGCAACTTTAAAAATCAAACTCATGCTCTTCAGCCTCTCCACAAATTAAAATTCCTAGAACACATAACAAAATGTACAAGAAAGATTCAGAGCTTCTATAATGCTTTAGGTCCAATTTGTTGTTTTTGTCTTTGCATGTGTATCTATTTGGACAGTGCATTATTGGCTGTCCTTTCACAGTTAGACATATAATCCTCGTATGTCCTTTCACACTTAAACATATAATCCATAACATCCAACATCTGGTTGTAAAGTAAGAGTCAGTCCAACACGTCTAGAAAACACCAGAGCAACCAAATGTTTTATCAGCATTTTTTAAAAAATTACTTCTGATTGGAATGTTTTCAACTGAACGAAACCAAATTAATTTGAGTTCCTAAAATGGGCCACGTACTGAGTGAGGAACTCTCATATGTGAATTAACTCTTACGTTAATATAACCCTTATAATAATTCTGCCCAATTGACCGTTATTATCCCAAGTTTTACTATAAACGAAATGAGAGCTGAGTGACAAGATATTTCACCCAAAGATGTGCAACTAGTAAATGACAGAATTGGGATTCAAACTCAACCTCGTGCTGGCGTTCTGGTTTTTGGCAACACATCCTCCACCAGTACACAAAGTAACTGTGTCGCCTCTGGAATTCTCACTCAGCCTGGCTGGTAAAGCTTTCCTGATGCAATATGACTACATCTTGCTAGTGTTGCCATTTCTTTTTCACATGTGACCCTTTAATTTTTTAGTTAGTCATCTGTACAGGGGTCTTTCTCATGCTCCAGGGCTCCCTTCATTTTAATTAAGCATGACCTTGGACCCAACGTGGTCCCAACTTATTGAATCTTTGTTTTTGGTGTTTGTGGAGAAAAAAAAAAAAACATTTGATGTTACTAGTTTCATTTCCACTCATCTCTTCCATCACACATCACATCACAATAAAGAACAGACACACCAAGTGAAGCAGGCCATGCTGTATAACATGACATTGGCATGGGCCTGATAGAGTATTTTGCCAGGGTCTTTAGGTTGTTAAATATAATGGGTATAATTATGCTCTATGATTCTCATATAAAAAATAATCACATTATTGATTCTTATCAAAATAAATATTGCTCAAATTTGGCAGGAAATAGGAGTTCATCCATGTGTTGGGGATCCAAACTCTCTCTGTGATTCACAGCAGAACACATAAATGCTGGAGTTTATGCAATGTAGAACATTTGGGGGGAAAGAGTTTACAGTCTCCTATCAATTCTAGTCATATAGAAACAGTGTTGTCAAAGGTTGTGTAGTCTACTTCAGGATTAGTGTATGAGTTTTATGCTTCCCATGGAAACCACTTTCTCCATGCCACTTGGCCATTACAACTTTCTTTGCAGTTTCCAAGGCCCAATACCTAACTGTTCAATACCCAGGTGTTCTTATGCCACATGATTTGAGTTAATGTCTCCTTTGTGGTCAAGCATCTGTTTCATTCAGGGGATGTGGTTCTGTCTCCTCTAAGTGAATCAGCATATATCCATGGCCCACACATTCTCCTCTCAGACAACACCTGATGAGTTTCAGCATTCACATTCAGTCTTCACCAAGTTCTATTACTCTACCTTTGGGCCAAGGAATCTCACTCCAGAGCAGGAGAGTTTATTATTCTCATAGAGAAAATGGGGTGAGCTGTTAAATCTCTGACAGCAATAAAAACAAAGTGGAAATGTATTTCTTTATAAATCATGCTCCCACATTTGCAAGCGTTTAAGTTTGGAAAAAAAAAAAAAGAAAACACATTTCACATTTAGGATAGATTAATGATAACAGCCAACATTTATTGAACATTTACCAGTGCCAAGCACCATTCAGAAATCTTTATATATAGTAGCTGGTTGTACAACCAGATTATCTGAGAGAAGAATGTTCTGTACTGTCTTTCTGTTATAGATGATGAAAGTGAGGCCTATAACTTGAGGCCTCAGGGGTCAACCTGGAGGTTGTGTGTACAGGGGCTGAGCTAGCACTGGGGTGGTGGAAACCTGTGTCTGTGGGAGGCAACCTTAAGGCTGTGACCACAGGGTTCACTTGGTAGTGAAGCAGGTGGGAGCCTGGATCTGCAGGAGCCTGTCTGACATCTAAGTCCATGGGGTGAGCCTGGCACTGGGGTGCATTGAAAGCTTCTATCCATGGTAATTGGCTTACTGCTGGGCCTGGCTGAGAGCTTGAGTTTGTGGGGGCTTATTGGGAGCTTGGCATCACAGAAGCTGCTGTAGGCCTGGGGCCCGACTGGCACTTGAGTGGCCAGGAAACTGGGTTTGTGGAAGCCTGCTGGAGACTGGTGCCATGGAAGTTGTGTCATAGACTCTGGGTCTGGAGTTCTCTCTTGTCCAGCAAGAGAGCGGGACACAAGATTGAAAATGCGAGAGAGGCTGATGTCCAGGAGGAGACAAGAGCCCCGAGTAAGGGTCCTGGCTCCATTTTTATTAGGATCAGAAGGCTTACAAGTGTGATGGGCACGCACAGAGACAATGAAACCGTGAACATTAACTCGTGGGCGTGGGGGGAAAAGGGGGTTTTGAAGATATGCCGTGTCAGGGGTTTGGGTCAATACAAAACAATATTCTGGTGCTGGGTGGAAGGTTGTTTACCACAAACATGAGGCCCCACCTCTGTTTACCTAAACTGGTCTAGGGGACAAGAAGGAGAGAGCATGCTACATTAGGGTCAACAGGGCATCTTTCTTTTGCTAATTAGCTCCCTTCTGGGCAACTTCTCCCCACTGAGGTCTATAGCCCTATTTACCTGTTTACCTAATTTGGTCCTTCCTTCCTGTGAAAGTAGCTTTCTGCTGTTGTCCTATACCTTTGTCCTGTACTGGGGGCCTTTCCCCTGTTTGTCCTATACTGGGGACCTTTGCCCCATTTGTCCTATACTGGGGGCCTCTGCCCTGGTTACCTAATCTTATTTACCTAATCTTGTTTTACCCAAACTTGGGTATGTTCATCCTATGGCTTTCCAATTCTTCATGCCTTGTTAACCCATTGGTGCCAGCTCAGAGAATTTCTAAGCTGATTCCCCACAAAGCTGCCTGGGGCTTCACCAGACTCCTGGGGCTACTAAAGGTGTCTAGTGCCCTGATGGGTTGAGGGCCTAGGTTCATGAGGGCTTCTGGGAGCCTGGAGCTGAGAAAGCTATAGGATCCTCCTGGGACCACTGCGGTTGGCAGTCACTGCCGGGGAGCCTGGATTCACGGGAGCCTACTGGGAGCTGGGTGCCATAGGAGCCATCTGGGCTGTTAAAGTTGTCTGGGGCCACTGGAGACAGCAGGTGCTAGTGTGAACTGGGGGCGTGCGTTTGCAGGAATCACTGGGGTCCCAGAAGCTGCCTGACGCTACTGGAGACAGAAAGCACTGGGTGACGGAAGTCTGGTTTTGCAGGAGTCTGCAGGGAGCCACCTCGGGCTACAGGAGTTAGCCTGGTGCTGGGACAGGCCAGCTCCGGGATCCATGGTAAAGTCAGGTGCCCATTCCAGTCTCCTCCCACTGGAAGGGAGTATCTCTCTGCATGGGCTGCCTGGGCTTGGGGTAGGGGTGACGGGACTAGTGGGAATTTATCTTTCTTACCCTCTTCAGTGGGTCTTTTTTCTTACTTCTATGCTTTTTTTCAGGTGCCATAATCTCTCATTTGGAATCCTTGGCTCTCCTGATCGTATTTTCACATGCAGATAGCTGTTTAAAATGATGTTTCTTGGAAGACAAGCCCTAGAAACTCCTATGCCATCATTTCATTCTTTCATATTTCAAGGGGAGAGGTGACACGTTCTTTACCTTCACATGTCTCGTGTGCACTGATGCCTCACACATAGGGTTGCTCTGTGGGTGTCTGTTGAATTTAACACATATAAATATCTGTAGTAAATTCCGTTTGTAAGACACTGAGAAGAGCATTGCATCTCATACAGAGCCATATAACGGAGGATGGAGCCCGACTCAGAGAAAAGATAAAACATTGTAAGGAGAATCTGTGGACACAAATAAAAAGAGCTTCAATTTATTTGTCTTTGTACTCCCAGTGCCTTTCATGTGGCCTGATAGATACCAGAAACTCACTAAATCCACGAGTGAACTAGATTTAAGAACTCAAAGAGGCTTTTATATAATAAAATATAGACAACAGGGAATATGGATTTTATAAAATTTATATCTCAGTGTAGTCCTAGCCCTCTCCCATATAACAAGTACTCATGAAATGTGGAAATGAATAAAGATTTTATATTATGTGTCATAAATGAAGATAGAGAGGAACTAAGCAGAAATAAGTGTACTTACTTTGGGCTGTAATGATTTGTGAGATAAGGTATGAGAACTCTATATGACGTCCCCTAGAAAGGAGGGCAGGTTGCAATCTCTTTCACTTACATGTTTCTGTGCTCCAGCCAAATCCGATTACTTCAACCTCCTCACTTGGATCTTATGGTCTCGGGTCTCTACACGGTCACACATGGGTTCAGGTCATGTCCACCCCTTCTGACTTCACTTAGCCAAAGCCAACATTTCCCCCAGTGCTTTGCCAACAGGCCACTATGTAATTTAGAGTGTATTCTACTGTGGTTATTTGATATATTAGGAGGTTTCATGCCATAATTTTCATGACACTGTACTTTTGTGAATTTAAAACGTATATTAGTTTGATATAGTGCCATTTGTCTGTTTTTGCTTTTGTTGCCTGTGCTATTGGTGTCATATCCAAGCAATTATTGCCAAATCTGATGTCCTAAACCTTTCCTCTGTTTTCTTCTAGGGTTTTTATAGTTTTAGGTCTTATATTCAGGGTTTTAATGCATTTGGGGTTAATTTTTGTGTATGGTATAAAGTGAAGATCCAACTTCTTTCTTTTGCATGTGAATATCCAGTTTTCTCAACACCATTTGTCAAAGAGATCATGCTTTCACCATTGTGTAGTCTTGTCACTCTGTCGAAAATCATTTGGCCATATATGTAAGGGTTTATTTGTAGACTCTCTATTCTGTTCCATTGGTTTATATATCTGTCTTTATGCCAAAACCACACTGTCTTGATTACTGTATAAGATGTTTTGAAATCAGGAAGTGTGAGGCCTTCAACTTTGTTCTTTTTCAAGATTATTTTGGCTATTCAGGCTCCCTTGAGATTCCATATGAATTTTAGGATATTTTTTTCTAATTTTGCAAAGAACACCATTGAAATTTTGATATGGATGCATTGAATCTGTAGGTAACTTTGGGTAGTATGGATATTTTAACAATATCAAACTTAGAAACATCTGTACATCAAAAGAAACAATTGAGGGCACCTGAATGACTCAGTTGGTTAGGTGTCCAACTTCAGCTCAGGTCATGATCTCTCAGTTTGTGAGTTCGAGCCCTGCGTTGGGCTCTCTACTGACAACTCAGAGCCTAGAACCTGCTTCAGATTCTGTGTCTCCCTCTCTTTCTGCCCCTCCCCTACTCGTGCTCTGTCTCTGTCTCTCAAAAATAAATAAACGTTAAAAAAATTTTGTTAAAAAGAATCAATAGAGTGAAAAGCTAACCTATAAACCTATGGAATGGGAGAAAATATTTGCAAATCTTATATTTGATAACGGATTAATATCGCAAAATATACAAGGAACATATACAACTCAATAGCAAAAACAAAACAAAACAAAAGCAAAAAACAAAAACAAAACTCCAAAAAACCCCAAACAGACAAAACCTCCACAAAAACAAAAACTAAATAACTCAATCTAAAAAATGGGCAAAGGACTAAAATAGACAATTCTCCAAAGAAGATATACAAATGATAACAAGCATGTGAATAGATGCTCAACATTACTAATCATAAGAGTAATGCAAATCAAAACCAAAATGAGATATTACCTTACATCCATTAGGATGGCCACTATCAAAAGAACAGAAAATAACATGTGTTGGCAAGGATGTGGAGAAATTGGAACCCTTGTGCACTATTGGTGAGAATAAGAAATGGTGTAGCCTTTATGAAAAGCATCATGGAGGTTCCTCAAACCTTTAAAAATAGAATTAGCAGAAGATGCAACAAATGAACTAAAAGCAGGATCTCAAAATGGTATTTGCACAACCCATGTTCACTGCTGCATTATTCCAATAGCCAAGAGATTGAAACAAACCAAATGTTCATTGGCGGATGGATAAAGAAAATGTGGAATATACATTCAACGGTATATTATGTAGCTTTAAAATAGAAGGAAATAAAATAGAAGGAAATTTGTTCCATGTTACATATGGATGGACCTTGAGGACATTATGCTAAACAAAATAAGCTAGTTACGAGTGGGCAAATACTATATGATTCCACACATATTAAGTATCGAAAGTAATCAGAAGCATAGAAACAGGACTGTGGGGAGAGGAAAAGGAAAATCAGTGTTTCATAAACATACAGTTTCAGTTTTGCAAGATGAAAAAGTTATAGAGATCTGCATGACAATGTGACAACACTTAACACTACTGAATTGTATACTTGAGAATAGTTAAGATGGTATATTTAAGATAATGTGTTTTTTGCTACACGCACAAGTGCAAGTGCACACACACACACACATGCACACAAATGATTAAACACCTTTCTATGTTCTAGAAGATTGTCTCTGTAATTGGGAAGTCAAAGACCATAATTCTGGCTTTTGTTATAAATTGTATCTCCCAGAATTTCATCTCAGTGGAAACATGGAGCAGCTTAACACTTGTCCTTAGCCCCTGGTATTTTCTGAATATTTAATTCAATGGGCATTATAACAACAAGTATTCAAGTTTCTCTCAAATCAAATGGAATCAAAAATAAACTGAAGCAAGTGACAGGATGTGTTTAAATGTCTCTGAAACACTTACTGAAATATTAATAGTATACTGTCAAATGTACTTGATTTCAAGTTTCAAATTTAAAAGTTATTTTTGCACATTGCAAACAGTTTGCAGTAGTAAGCTCTTTCCTCATTTACAAAGTTTTTTCCACACATGTTCTCACTCGGTCATCACACCTACCTTGTTAGATAAGGAGTATATTACAATCCCCTTTTCATAGATAAAAATACTAGAACTGAAACCTAAGGAGGTATTGGTCCTATGCCTTGGAAGTCCTATGGCTAAGGTCCTATGGCTTGGAAATGACAGGGCTATTAGTCTACCTGTAGTATTCTGGCTCCAAGTGGCACATTCTTTTCCATTACCCCACATATGTCATTGATGGCTCCTACCTGTCGTCTTTCAGGAGGTAGGAATTCAAGAGGCCAGATGAAGAGCAGTCAGTAGGGCTGGCACGGACAGTCTGAAAATCCTTCTCTTGAGTAACCAAACACACAGCTATCGTTTATTTGAGCAACAGTGAAGTCTATGCTGCAAGGTAAGTTGTTTGGTATGATTTACTGAATGTTGTGACTTACTAAAAACCATCTGCCAAGATCAATCTAACATAAATATAAAAATGTATTAAAAATCTAATTTCCTGCAGACGCGCTGGGACAAATATCACTGCGATGGGTATTTGGACGTGAAGGGAATGCGCATTTCATCGCTTACGCAGTCCGTTCTTCTCCCAGTGCCTTAAAACAAAGCTTTGCGAATCACATAAAAAGTATAGTTTGTCCTGGTAGCCACTGGAATTTGCTCACACATTAAAGCTTTCTTTAGAATGCTGAGTTTGGTTCTTAAATGTTCTTGGCATTTGTGTTTCTGCCCTCATAAGGCAGCACTTCAATTTTTCTCCCTTTGGCACTATCCTTCTCATTTCTCTTACATATCATTATTTCACCAAATGTACGTACTCAATATGATTCCAATTTTGTTTTGTTTGTTGGGCCAGTGAACCTGGGTAACCCGAGGCACAGGGCCAAACATCTGGTAACAATAAAATCAACACAACGGTAGAAGAAGATCAAGAATCCTGTAACCATAAGGTAATGTGGAGTATATTCGGGTAGCTATGACGGATACATACTAGAGGGTTTTCCTCTATGATAGCTGTGTTCTCTGAATTGACAGAAATAGGTCAAAGATCCCCGATAGCATGCTTTCAATACATTAGGCCAAGAGAAAACAGCACTTGTCCTTTGCATCTGGTCTAGATTTTAGCTTGGATTTATCCATTCTTCTGAGATCCTTAGAATCACAAAACCCTAAAAACTGCAAATAAAATATATCCTGAAGTTCACCAATTTAAAAGAGAAGGGCAGACAGCCTTTATACAACACATCTTCTTGTGTTCATCAGATTTTGTTTTCACAGTCGGGGTCCTGGGTAGATGTGGAAGTCTACGAAAGCTTATTTTCCCCCAGATGTCAATTCTAAATGTCATTTTCCTTCCTTTTGGCACACTATTTTTTTTTTCTAGAACCTCGGGCAGTCTTCAGTACTGATGCGTGCCAAGATATGTTTGGTGAGTGAATAAATAAATTAATAATACACTCTCAGTTTTCTCTTTACCCTATGGTAAGCCACATTTTTCCTTTTTTGATATTTGCATTAACCTCTTTATAAATTGTGTACTTTCCACATACTAACTACTTAAGTAAACCCTTCCCATTTCGAAGCTCACCATTCTCCAGATTGCTCATACAAATTTCTAATTTGATTACCTTTAAAATTTTTCCCACCGCTTAATTACTTCAGAGTTGAAGGTTTATACTTAAGCTCACTTTTTCCATTTCCAGTTCCATATAAGTAATTTCTTTAGCTTGTAGTAAGCATTTGTGGTGAGCACCTGTTCAGCAACCAGAGAAGGATACATTTTCCATTTGGAAACATGAACTAAAGCTTACAGTTTTGGGTTTTGCTGTTCCTAAAACATTCCTTATGAAAGTCAATTCATCTTTCCCTTTTATACTAGGACGGTAATAAGCATAAACAAGACTTTGGAAAAACCACTTAATAAGCCTTTAATTACATCTTCTGAGAGAAAAGATATTAAGCTTTATATCTCTAGAGTCCCTTCCTCCTTTCCATTGACAAGTTTATGATTTAAAAGAAAGATATAAAATACTTCTCTTCAAGGAATGCTGGCTCGACATATAAGGAAAACAGAAGATTTATATTCTCTTTGCATAATTCATCCAAAAAAATGGTTTGGCCTGAATTTATTCACCAAAATATTGTCTCCTGTGTTGTCATTCCACATTGCACATGAGCACAGATTTGGCCTCTCTGAACATTTCTGCTTCAGATAGTCAGCAACACAGAGGGCTACTCAAAAGGAAATTGTTAGCTCATTTCCTAATTAGGACACCCTGCACATTGAAGAAGCACACTTGTTCTCAACTCTTGGGGAAGGAATTGGAAATTTATGGACCTTGAAAAAGATGCCTCATTTTCCCATGAATTTTCACTATCTGGATCCCTTCGCAGCAATAACAGCTTCCTTACAATTGTTTATATCTCTGTTAAAACACAGACACACACACAGACACACACACACACACACACACACACATACACACACACGAAGAAGAAGAAGAAGAAGAAGAAGTGAAATGACATTTGTTTTCTTTGGCAAAACAGTAAGACCTGAAATCCATGTCCTGCCTCTCATTTCTCACTCTGTCCATTCAACCTTAGGTTCTGTGGGCTGCAAAACTACTATGATAAATCTTCTGATTTTTGTCTTAGCCTCAACTGGAGACAAGATGACTCCTCTCTGGGAGCCCATGACCGCATCTTTCCAGAACTTGTCATGACTTAAGAGCACTAGGTGAAACAGAATGAGCATCCCTAGCATGTAGTAGTAAATAAACTTCTCTTTTATTATTTGTTTTATTTCTTTGCTGATGACAGCTTTTCTGAACGTATCTTATCTGGAAGGCTGAATTTACATGTTTTACTGTAGGTGTTATCAAACTTTAGCATCTATCACAACAACAAAAGTGCAGGATATTGAATAAGTGCTTTTAGACGTATTATCTGGCCAGGCACAAGGTGAATCAGAGTAATAGTCATAAAAGTAATACCACCAATCAGACTAATAATTACAAACAAAGTAATAGTGGCAATGATGACCACCATAGAAGGATCTGCTACATGCCAGGCACTGTCTTTCTAGGAACGCCATGTATGCCATGGATGCATCCTCAGATCTCACCAGCCTGTATTTAGAAACAAGGTGACATTTTCCTTTCACACATACTTAAACTTTAGTAAATACAAACCTCTATCCTTCCAGGCTCCTCTCCTGGAGCAGCTTCTGATATTTCCCCTCAAAACTATGTTTACACTCTGTAACTTTTTCCTGTATTTCACTCGTCTCTCCAATTGGTCATTCTCCTTTGATCTGACTCTCCGAAAAGCACCTAAAAACTGATACCTTCAGTTAATTGCTACTAATTCAAGGCTATTGTATTTTTTTAAATCTTAAGATTATTGCTTGAAGCATAGATAATTCTATAATTCTATGTGTAGATATACTGTATATAACTAATTATCTACTTTCATACACATATATAAAGCAGATGAATAACTCATTAGTTGAACACTTTGCTACTACAAACGAATATTCTTAAGAAATAAAGACCAAATCCACCCTCCTAGGCCCATCCCAACCCCTGCTGGTTCTGTGACCTAAAGACAAACTAATTCCCAGTAATAAAGCCACTTTTCATTTCTATTAGTTGGGGTCCAGATTCAACTTCTTCTTAGCCCCAAATGAGAGAACTTTCTTCCGCAAGCTCAGGAGCAACTCGGTTTTGCTCCAGGTCTGAATGTAGAAGGCAACATCTATTTACTCAAGGTATATTCACTGGTGGATATTCACTCATTTGAAATTATGTCATCTAGTTATTCAACAGATATAATTTCCAGTACCAGCCATTGTGCCAAATGGCAGGTATTCTGGGATTATAAACAATAACAACAAAATGAAACAAGAACAAACATGTTCTTGGGGCGCCTGGGTGGCTCAGTCGGTTGAGCGTCCGACTTCAGCTCAGGTCACGATCTCACGGTCTGTGAGTTCGAGCCCCACGTCGGGCTCTGGGCTGATGGCTCAGAGCCTGGAGCCTGCTTCGGATTCTGTGTCTCCCTCTCTCTCTGCCCCTCCCCCGTTCATGCTCTGTCTCTCTCTGTCTCAAAAATAAATAAATGTTAAAAAAATTTTTTTAAAAAGAACAAACATGTTCTTTGTACTTGTGGATCTTACAGTCGATTGGAGGAGCCACCATTACACATCTCAAAGAGTGGGCAATTTGATCTCAAATATGTGTGAGGCATAACAGTCTGGTTCCTAGAGCCTTCCAGCATTCCTTTTTTTTTTTTTTTTTTCTGTCTTGAAGGAAAGACCGGCCCTGAGTTTGTCTCTTACACATACATACGCATCTCTCCCCCAAAACAAACAAAAACAAGTATTTGATAATAAAGAAAATAAGATTTAGGAAAAAACTGTAATCCTCCCTGGTTCTGTTTACATTAATGAAATAGATTATATTCTTGAAGAGGATATTTAACATTTCACTTCAGAGTACCAGAATATGGATTACTTTGCTGCTTGAAGGCTACCTCAAGAATAAAGACTGCATATTTGCTTCCTAGTTTCATGATTAACTGGTTTATTCTTATGATTTTTTTCCATTCCCAAACAGTCATTGTCAAGGGTGACTTTAACTATGGAGAGCAAGAATTATCATTACTACTCTTCTTATTGCTATTCTATTACTGTAATAATACTATTACTGTTGTTATTACTGATAATATAATTATGCGTTTTTAAGCTTCAAAGAAAATTGGGGCACCTGGGTGGCGCAGTTGGTTAAGCGTCCGACTTCAGCCAGGTCACGATCTCGCGGTCCGGGAGTTCGAGCCCCGCGTCAGGCTCTGGGCTGATGGCTCAGAGCCTGGAGCCTGTTTCCGATTCTGTGTCTCCCTCTCTCTCTGCCCCTCCCCCGTTCATGCTCTGTCTCTCTCTGTCCCAAAAATAAATAAACGTTGAAAAAAAAAATTTTAAGCTTCAAAGAAAATAGATCTTCCATGTACCTCTTTTCAAGTAGTTTTCTCATGGATCCTCAAAAAATTACCTTTGATTTGGTTATCAAACTTATTTTAATATTGAATTAAAAATTTGTAGACAGTAACTCACCCAAGATAGCCCAATAAAATTGTGATTGTGGATTTGTGATATTGACCCAGAGTTTTCTAACTCCACGATTTGACTTTTTTCCACTCTGCTGTGGGTGGGCACTTGTTCTCCCTAGGAGGTTAATGACTCTCTTGCCCAACACAATTTTCATCCAGTGCAACTTGCTAATATGGTGGGAGAGAGATGTAGAATAAAGAAATAAACCCTCCATGCCGAGGCAAGTGACAGAGGAATGTCTTTATGGTGATATCGAGGAAAAGCTACCAGAAATTTGTTAATAATATTTGATTTTTGAGCCTATTAACCTAGAGTGGTTTTAACAGACTATTTAGTAATTCTCAAACATTTTTGTTAAATTTTTCCCTTAATCTTCATTATGAAAATAATACCTTTTCCTCATTTACTGAATACAAAGTACTTAACTACTATAAGTAATTTTTCAAACTAGAGATCATCTCCTCCCTATGTGTCAGATACACTACTTTGCCAGGTCAGCCTCCCTACCACTGCCTCTTGCCTCCAGTAGCCTGGAGGTTCACCCACCTGGACTTAACTTTCCATCCTCCACAACTACCGATTTAAACACACATAACCCCAAGCTATCATATGTGAATTATCTCATTGAATTCTAGTCTATTACAATTAGAAGAAAACCTGCCATTCTCATATTTTTCAGCTGTTCAGGTAACTGATAAAAAATATGAAAGGAGCTAATGAATGAGTTCCCTACCAACCAGACAAGGAGAAACCAAATATCTAAATCTAAAATGTTCACTCCATGAACTAATAGTACAAGTTTAGCAAAATGTGATGTTTCTCTCTTAATGTATGATTCCGAAGGCTCCATTTAAAAATTTAAAAATTCATTGAAGAGGGCATCTTTTGGGATGAGCACTGGATGTTGTATGGAAACCAATTTGACAATAAATTTCATATATTAATAAATAAATAAACAATAAATAAATAAATAAATAAATAAATAAATAAAAATTTAAAAATTAATTTTAAAAACTGAAATTTGGGGGGAAATGTGCCTAATTCAGCAAAACATGTAATTTATAGGAAGATTGCAAAATATTTAGTGATTGATTAGATTTCACACTTTTACCTTTTTTTTTAAGTAGGAGTAATTTTATTTATTTTTTAAGTTTATCTTAGAGAGAGAGAGTGTGTGTGAGTAAGGGAGAGGGGCAGAGGGAGAGAGAGAAAGAATCTTAAGCAGGCTCTGTGCTCAGTATGGGACCCAACTTAGGGCTTGATCCCAAGACCCTGGAGTCTTGCCTTGAGCCGAAATCAAGAGACGCTCAACTGACTGAGCCACCCAGGCAGCCCAGGTTTCACACTTTTATTTATTTTTTTTTTTTATTTTTTTTTAAATTTTTTTTCAACCTTTATTTATTTTTGGAACAGAGAGAGACAGAGTATGAACGGGGGATGGGCAGAGAGAGAGGGAGACACAGAATCGGAAACAGGCTCCAGGCTCCGAGCCATCAGCCCAGAGCCTGACGCGGGGCTCGAACTCACAGACCGCGAGATCGTGACCTGGCTGAAGTCGGACGCTTAACCGACTGCGCCACCCAGGCGCCCCTTCACACTTTTAAAATGGCTTAATGTGTGCAGGCAAAAGCCTCTGTTAAAATTTTTAAAAATACATCTATCTTTTCCTATTGTATTCCTACCATAAGCAAAAATATTAGCAAAGATTAAACTCTGTGCATATCACTCAACAAATGTTTTTCTCTAATATAATGTCTAAAAATTATACAGATGATTATCGCTTTTTACTGTATTTGGGGGGAGGCATGCCTATTATAAACCCAACATAAATGAATTCCCTTATTAAAATCAGTAGAAAATTCCTCTGCACACCTCTCGAAAGATATGCTATTAAAAACAAAATATGATTCAAACTATTAAAATATTCCAATTAAGCACTGACTACACGAACACCTCTATTTTTCTCATTTACAAAATAATACCATGTCCCAAGGTGCTAAATGCATTTGAAATGCCCATTCAAAATGCCACTGCATTTGCTCAGCCTAGCTGAGCAAGCTCAGCTTTACTCAGCTTTGCTCAGCTTTACCATTCCTCATCTATCCAGCTTATAATGTCTCATTAAAACAATGTTACTTTTTTCCTGAGAACATATTTTTATAAGAATGCTCAATGTAATATCTGCCCTCTCAACAGAGTTTTAAGTGTACAAGCATACAATACAGAATTGTTGTTTATACGCACAGTGGTATATATTAGTGAAATACCATGCAGCCTTAAAAAAGGAAAGAAAGAAATCCTATAATATGACAATATGGATGAATCTTGAGGCCATTGTGCTAGGTGAAAAAAAAAGACTGTCACTGAAAGACAAATACTGTGGTCCACATAGATGAGGTATCTAAGACAGCCAAATTCATAGAAACAAAGAACAGAATGGTGTTGCCAGAGACTAGGGAGAGCAGGAAATGAGGAGTTGCTAAACCTTTGTAATTTTGATGTATCCTTCTCCGTATTTTAATCCTTGGCGTCTATATGGATGCGATTTTGCCCTCATTTTTTAGCTACAGGCAGAGTAACTCTCCGGGTGAGGCTTTCTGAGAACCACCTCTGAGCTGGGTGATCTATACTGATGGGGTCTACCAGCCTGGGCCTCACCAACAGGAAGAGAATGGAAGTTGTACATAAGGATTTAAAAATCTTATTTGTACATCATCCTTCCTATATTTCCTGATTCCCTTCCTTCTCAACCACACTCTACGTTCCCATAAAAAGGAAGTCAACATTGTTATATGTGTGTTTCTCCAGTTTTAGAAACTTACAGACTTCATAGTGCGGTTTCTTACTTCTTGTTTTAAGATGGTGAAGGTAAGCTGTATGACTTGTGCAGATAAGACAGCTAGAGATACAACCAAGGCTTGGCCATAAATTTCCTGCTTCCGCTTTCCTCTTTTAAGCCATTTCATATTCTCTTTTAGTCCATTGTTCAAACTGATATAACCGGAAAACATTTTAAATCTTCCATGAAGAGATCCACATAGTTATGGGAGATTAGAGTATCTAAATTTTCAGCTTTTTAATTGCATATAGAAAATTTGCCTCAAGGAAGTTGTATGTATATGTGAAAGTACTTGTCACCTGGGAATGTTCTATGAAAACGTAGGGGCTGGTTTCCAGCTCCAGATTCTATTTCAGTTGTCACTTCTGTGAAGCTAACATGGGAAACGCTCAGACATAAACAGCCTGGCCCAGCTGAGGAATTGAGTTTGTAATCCCCCTTTCCTCAAGTATCTGTTGGGGGAATCAGCCTGTCCCAGGCCTATGAAAATTAGTTCAAGGGCACCTGGGTGGCTCAGTCAGTTAAGCTTCTGACTTCGGCTCAGGTCATGATCTCATGGTTTGTGAGTTCGAGCCCCATGTCAGGCTCTGGGCTGACAGCTCACAGCCTGGAGCCTGCTTCGGATTCTGTGTCTCCCTCTCTCTTTGCCCCTCCCCTGCTTGTCCTCTCTCTCTCTCTCTCTCAAAAATAAAATTTTTTTTAAGTTAAAAAAATTAATTCAAAATATTTCTCTGGATACAGTGACAGTATAAGTACAAGACCTAAGAGAAGCTCTCTCTTCTCTGAGGTTAGACAATCTGGGGATGTAAGACTTGAAGCTTCTGTAATTTTCCTACCATGAAGGATATTGGCTGAAATTGAAGCCACATACAAAAGAGGGTAGAGCCAAGAGAGTCACTGACAACTGGAGTTGGTACAAATAAACTGTGCCACCTTGTGTCCTTACTTTTCAGATATATGTTCCAATAAAATTCTTTATAATTTTAAGCCAGTTGATTTCAGATTTCTGTTTTTTAACATGTTTAGCTGTTCTAACCTATAACATCTTTAGATGTTCTAATTTATAAAAAATGGAAAGTAATTTGCTTTATTGATATTGGTGGTTTTCTATTCAATTACCAGGGCAAGAGAATATGGATGGAATGTTCATCTCTTCACCAGAGGGTGACATGGAATGCCAGTGAGTCAGGTATGTACCAAGTGGAGCCCCTACAAGATTTAAATCAGATATATTAAGTTTTTCCAGAGCTCTCTCTCTCCAAAGAGATGGAGATACCACTTTCTGCTGTCTGAAATAAGCACAATAGAAAGGCTCTGCTCAGTGAAAAAATCATAAGACCAGTAGACCTCTACTGCTGTTCCCCTCTACCTCTATTCCCCTTATATCAAGGGACATTGGAGTGGGAGTCAGCATTTGTGAGATATCACTAATGGGAAACTGAGTTGGGTTTGGTGGAATAGAATTATGCGATTTTTGAAACATCACTTATAGATATATTTCTTGCTGGCTGTCCCGTATGGGATTGGCTCATTATAACACAGATGTGCAGGGCCAGAAGTTGGACCACTAATGTTTATCTGTTAGATAATGTTAATATGGATAATGGTTATGTGTTAATATAGACATATATTAATATGCCCCATGGCCCCAGGCACCAGAAGTGGGTTAGGAATGGGAGGAGAAATGGAAATGTCCTGATCCAGAAGCTATTCTGTGGAAAATTCTTCAAATTATCAAGCATTGATATCAAGTGTATTCTGTAGAAAATTCTTCAAATTATCAAGTGTATAAATTTGTGTGGAGAAGATTTAGTTAATTCTTAACTAATCAAGTTAAAGCTCTCCACTCTACTTCTTCTCTTTTAGTGTTCATAATAAATTTTTTTATATGTGCAGCACAATTTATAACTTAAAGTGAAACTAAAATACATTTTGTGAGAGCTTATATGACCCATGCATTCTAAATATACATTTAAAAAACTCAATCTCTTATGCCAAAAGCAAGGCTAAATTATCTCTCTCATTTTCTTTATAGAATTTTTTTTCAAAGTTGTTGAGTTATGTCAAATTAACTACAACCATGTAGCCATAACAATTTAGAGGAAATGATTATAGAAGGAATTGATCAATTGGTTAATAGAAATATTGTTACTTTTCTGGATTTTGAGATGTTTTGGGAAGTGGTCAGCTTTTTAAAATTTTTAAGTTACTCTATTTTTTCCTAGTATAAATAAGTATTTGCATTTATATCTAATTTTCTAATTGTAATTGTATTTTTTTTCCTTAAGAGTGTCCCTCAAAGTCAATATGTATCAAATTTCACACAATTTTTTTGCCCCTAATTCACTAAGAATTATGGAGGAAATGATGAGTTACTCCATTATCTGAAGGGGGATACCTCATATAAAGGATTTTGTTGAAGAATGAGTCAAGAAAATGGGATTAAACAGAGGAAAGTAACATTGGTCCATAGTTCAAAGGAAATGCCTTTGCTGAATGCCCTATCTTAAATTGCACCCACCCCACCCCACCTAATGACTTCCTCTCCCATTGCTCTATCTGAATGAAACATACATTACTTTTCACTTCTGTATCTTCACTAAAATAACTTCATGAAGGCAAGAATTTGTTCCACGTTGTTCATTGCTATTACCTCCTCAGACTAGAATAGTGCCTGTCATATAGCATATAGTAAATGTTCTATAAATATTTGTTGAGTGAATGGATGAATGCCCTAACATTCCCTGTATCAATGTGAGCTTCTTTCATTCTATTAATTCAGCAAAAGAGAATAGCTGGTAAGATATGGGAGGGGCGCCTGGGTGGCGCAGTCGGTTAAGCGTCCGACTTCAGCCAGGTCACGATCTCGCGGTCCGGGAGTTCGAGCCCCGCGTCGGGCTCTGGGCTGATGGCTCGGAGCCTGGAGCCTGTTTCCGATTCTGTGTCTCCCTCTCTCTCTGCCCCTCCCCCGTTCATGCTCTGTCTCTCTCTGTCCCAAAAATAAATAAAACGTTGAAAAAAAAAAAGATATGGGAACCCTTCCAAATCTCTAGCTAAGTTTTGTTTCTGTGGACTCATCTTTCAGAATTCTGTGGCAAAGGAGTTTTATTTCTGGCCATCAGACACACACATACACACACACAACACACAGAGAAGACTGAGGGAATTTGGTGAAATAAAAACCCAGATTTATATCCATTTTCAGAAAGGCAGGAAAAGAATGAGTAAAATCAGACCAAAATGATACATCTGGCTACCATATTAAAAAGGCAACCACTTGATGACTCTTAATTTAATTGAAAGTTGTGCAGGAATTTTCTCACAAAGCCCATGAATCCTAGAAGTAATATAATAATCTTTCCAAAAACTTAGAAGTCACCCTGGTACTTCTCATTATAAATTACTTCTTTTAATCACGTAATTTTTTTTTTTTTGGTGGAAGTTAGATTTTGTAATCATAAATGGGAAGATCCAAAAGGTTCTTCTCAGTTACAGGCAACCCTCCAAACAGTCATAGGAACTGGACAAAGATCTCCAACACCAGCTTGGCAATTCCATGGAACCTTATCTATCCTAACTTTCTCCATCACAGAGTTTTGAATCTGAAAGGGGCCTCGGGAATCCCTACAAGACAAACAGATACCTCTGAACTAGTCACTCCCCGTTTTCCCCTTGCTAGTAGGAAACTCTGGGTGGGGAATGAAAATGTACCCACATCTGTATTTGCTTTTACATTCCCTTTTTCAGCTAGAGGCGATCACGTGACGTGTGTTTGGTTAGATACAAGTGAGACAAAGTCCCTGATAAGGTTTTCTTTTTTAAAGTTATGTATTCCTAATGTAAGGAGCCTCCACAGAAGGCAACACCATTTGTCATTCCTGTTGCCACCTTGAGGGCACACACAACGTTTGGAACTAATGCTGCCATTATGACCATGACGTGAAAGCAAACAGCTAGGAGTAGTGGAGCACAAATCTTAGTCTAGGAGAGGGTCATGGAACCACTAGCCCTGTGTTGGACTGCTAATCTCCAGACTACTTATTATGTAAGAAAAATAAACGCATATTTGCTTAGTTTTCTATTACTTCGGTTTCTCTTATTTGCAGTCAAAATATTCCTGTTGTAGTTCTTAATTCTAATGTGTTTAATGCGTAAGAGAAGAAAACTGAGGCTCTGTGAAAACAAACAGTTTGGCCAGAGCCATAGATATTTGGTTGGGGGAAGCACATTATAAGAGCCCCTGCCTCTTCTGGGACCCTCACAAGGAACACCCTATGGCCAGTGAATAAGAGTATGGTTTTGCTTCACCTGCCTGTTCAAGGCAAGGAAACAATGAAGATAACAAAATGTTCATAGTGGAAAATGTCCGAACTGTTGACAATTGTAAGGATGAAAGCTAGGCTGCAAAAGGATATATTTGTTGTATACAAAGTAATCTTTTTGATGTTTTTTACATAACATGTTGAAGCCAAATTACTATCATCTGCAATAAAATGTTTGTTCATTATTGGGTCAGAACATCCAAATGACAAGTCACAAATTCCACCATTCAGCAAGTTACTCTAGCCTTACCTCTAATTATCCGGCTATCTGGATGCTTGGGCATCATGTAGATTCAATTAAGTTCTGCGTTGAGTTAAGGAGGCATTTGTCTCCTGAATTTGAGCAATGTGCTTTTAGTAATTTAGATTTTCAATCTTTACTGTCTCTCATGTTTTGTGTGTGTGTGTGTGTGTGTGTGTGTGTGTGGTCTTAATAAAGGTTCCTAGAAGAGTCTAGATTGACTTTATGTCATCTATGCTTTGTTTCAGTCTTCATTTATTAATTTATGCTAAATTGAGTCAAAGTTTTCAATTGCTCATATACCTCCTTACAAAGGAAGTGTTTCTCTCACTTAGTAGTGCTAAATCCCAGCTCCAGGCATAGCTTTCCCTTTGTCACATTTCCATGTGTATTACTCACAAACAAATAAATCCTCTCTGTAAAGCATTTGGCATCTTTATCTTCCTTCATGAAAACGCAATTCTGAGATTTCCAATTACACATATGGACCAGATGTGAAACATGACTTAAACGAACAGGGAATTCAGTATGGTTTTGCAATCACGAGACATATATTGTATCCCTCTTATGCTAATGTTTCCTTTATAATTCCCTGTTGTAGAACATCTGCTGCAAGGGCCTGAGTGGCCCCTCTTGGCATGTTCTTTCTCTTTTTGTGCCTTTTCCGCCTTCCCCAATCTAAAAATGGAGGCAGAGTGGAAATAGGACTTTTGCCTCATACCTAGTATATTAACATGAATATGTGGCACATAGGTCACCTCTCCTTTCTTTTTTCTCTGTGCCCATAGTCGACAGAGAGGGTCAGTCATGGCAGTCTTTGTGACTCAGATTTGGCGTGGAATTCTTCTCAACACATTGTAATTCAGTCAGCTCAAATAGGTGCCCAGTCTCCTTGCAGTCCCTCTACCCGTCTGAGTTTAAATTCAATGTACATTTTCCACGTTTATGTTTCCACCAGCAGGTGTTCCTTTGGAATAAAAATATTAAGTAATATTTTATCAGTGATAGTGATGAAAAGAAAGAAAGTTCTGTGGTGTGTCTGTGTCTGTGTGTGTGTGCATGTGTGTGTATATGATTTCAAACTGGAAGAGAGAATGACTCCAAGGAGAGAAACCAATTCCAAAATGTATCACAAATTCACTTCGGTTTCTTTAAATCAAAATGTCATTGCCTCTTCTCCTACCAAAACTACTATGACAATCTCAAATGTGTCTTGTATTCACTATACCTCTGTCCATTCATTGTTTCACACTGTACTGTAAGCAGCTTCCAATCATGCAAACCATTGGTACCGCCCCCACTCTTAATATCCTTCAATGAATCTCATCACACATATAACTAACTTAAAATTAACAGCATCTACAAAATCAGGTATGATTTGGCCCCTGCCTTTTTTAAATCCTCACCATCAAATGCTTTTTACCTTCTTCACTTAATTTCACCCACGAGGATCTTCTGTGTCTCAAACTGCTACACTCATTTCTGCCCAGTGTCTTCTCTTCCATCCATGCATTCATTTAATTTACATTTATTAAGTGCTTCAAAATCAAACAGCCCCTGTCCTATTTATCTGGTTGTTCCCTACTCAGATTGCAGGGTGAAAACCACTTCCACAAGAAGACCTTGCCTGACTGTGACGGGAACTTCTTCTATATGTTCAGTAAAATCTATTCACTCTTCTTTCTGGCCACAGTTCTACAATTCTCATTCTGTTCTTAGATCTCTGGATGGCATGGGACTAGTATCACCTATTGAATGGAAATGGAAATGTCATATGTCATTTCCAGACTGAAGTGTTTAAGAAGTAAGAATGGGGTAAAAGACCCCGAATTTTCTAGCATTTAGGTGCTGCCCATATCCCTTGACTCCTGTCCTCATATCACTCTGACCTCTGCTTCTGATGGCAAATCTTCTCTGACCCTGATTCTGATGCCTCCTCCTATAAGGACCCCTTGATTTCATTGGGCTCATCTGGATAATCCAGGACAATCTCTCCATCTCAAGTCCTTAATGTAATCACACTTTCAAAGTCCCTTTTGCTATGTCACATAACATATTGGTAGGTTTTGGAACATAGGCATCTTTGGGGAGGAGGGAACATTTTTCTGTCTACCTCACCAAGTGACCAGATACAGGTCTATAAAGGATTTAGAACAAAAGTTCTCATTAACATTCAAACTGGAAACAAAGAAAAGCTTAGACATGTGGCTTTTCTACCGAAGTATGTTATTCCAAGGAACTTCAAAATAGCCATCATTAAATTTGAAAAAGAATCATAAGGAGAAGGAAGAAAAGACAGCAGATTCGAGAACAAATAAAATAATAAATCTAAAATAACAATAACATGAGTGTGGTTATTAGCACATGAATTTGTCTGTAAACAAATGGAAACTTATTATAAACTTTCAAATTGTACTGCCACCGAAAAAGAGCTTAGGATAAAGATAAAAATGTTTTAAAGCCTTAAATCAACTTTCAGACTCCACACTTGTTCCGATTAGAAATGAACTTTGGAAGTGGTATACCCCTCAATTAGGACGTGGTCCCCACACCTTCTTCAGATGTCATCATGGGGGATAATGGGCTGGTAAGAATCTCCCAGAGGGCATAACCAAGGGCCAGGGAGAACACTGAACATCAGAGCTACTCCCAAAGAATGGAATGAGGATTACATCAAGACTTGAGTTTGCCAAATCCTGCTGTAGTAATAGATCCAATTTCTCTTTCGATCAAATTTTGGTTTTGAGTCCAAAAACAGGCTCCGTTCCAAAAACTGGGCAAAAGGCCTGGGTTTTTATTAGGGCCATTGCCCTTATTCTGATCATCCCTCTCTGTTTTCTTATGGCTGTACATATTAAGTAGTAATCTTGTTGACCACCAATCTATGGTGGAGATGCCAAATTCGATAAATTATTTTTATAGCTCTTCATGGTCAGACATCCCTGCTATCCATGTGATATTATCTACGTGGCTTCTGACAGATAAGCAAAACCATCTGGCCTCTGTCGTTTTGGGGTCTATCAACTGCCCTGCATTACAGAACCCAGTTCTAAAACAGCATCACCTATTATCAATCCAGGGCTACCATTGAACTTCTAAATTATTTTGGTGCCCCACTCAGCAGTTTCTTATTTTTTATTATTTTGTAAATGGTGTATGTATCCTCTTTGTCTTCCCATGGGACGTAGTCCTCTGGTGAGTTCTCCAGCCTTACATGGACTGTCTGCTTTGGCATGTCCACATCTTTGAGAATATCGATACCATCTTCCATCATCTGCGACAGCAATTCTGAATATCGTTCTCTCCATTCTTCTGGGAGTCATCAGGAGTCATCTCCTGATATTTTTGCCAAGATGTTAAATTCTGCGTATCAGGAGAGTGTTCTCAAATTGATAAAATCTCTCTTATTCGATCTTACATTCCAGCCCCTGATTAAACATCCTCAGAATCTACTCCTGTTGTCCTCTCCCAACTCCTGCTGGTGCATACTGGCTACATTCTGCAACTCTTTTGGTATATAGTCCCCTTCCTCCCTTAACAGGACCAGCACACCCCCTACTGCCTCATATTGTGACTTAATTCTGTCCCTGGCCAGGTGTTGAGAATGTATACTTGTTTTCAAATATACGCATTTGGAAAGACTTTCCTTATTTAGAAAGTGTCCTAAAGATTATTATATTGTGGGATAAGACAGTCCCTACATAGCAGTTACAGAGATGTGAACAGTAGTGTGTTATGCGAGTGTGTGTGTGTGTGTGTGTGTGTGTGTGTGTGTGTGTGTTGGGGGAATGGGTGTGAGAGAGAAAGAAAAAGAGAGAGAGAGAGAGAATGTCTGTAAATGAGCATTTCATGTTTAAGGCAACTAATGTCCTTTGAACTACTGGAGAAAGAAGTCAATGGATTCTGATTCTGATTGTTATTGTTATTATTATTATTATTATTATTATTATTGAAACTTAAAGGACAAAGGCTGAGGATTGATATCTAAAAATTATGATATATTTAAATCTGAATAATTTAAAAAACAAGATTAGTGCAATATATTCACACTGTAGTTTGTGAGCCTTTCTGCTGCCACAGGCTCTGGTACCTAAACAGATACTCTGTTATAAACAGTTTTTTAGAAATTTAATTTTTCATGATGTTCTTTACAATCACTAGAAAAATACCACTTATATTCCTTATGTGAACACTTACAGTGAAACCTAAAGCCACTCAAGAATAATTTTGGATAAATATGATCAGAGATAAAAGTTTTCAGGTCTGATTCCAAGAGGCAAGTAGACCACACAATAAGCCACAACACAATAAGCAATTGACATGCTGATGCTCTCAAAGGACAAGTTACCTAAACTTCAGTGTGATGGGAAATTGGGAAGCTCTCTTCAGAAACTAAATTTCCGTAGGTTTGTAAACCTTACTATATATTTTTTTCTAAATGAAAGCACATATTCATTATTTTTCTTCATATTCCTTCCTTACCCTTCAACACACAAGCCCCATTGTGAGTTTGCCTATTATTTCTTGATTCCAAAACTCTTTATAGAGTCTGAGCAATTACAGAATCCTGCATCAAATCGTCATATGTTGTGAATGAGAATTTCAATGAACATGTACTTGGGAAATGAAAGACAGATGGTCTTTCAGTCTGTATCTCCTTTATCTCTTTTGTCAACCCAGAATTGACTTCACATGTCTTCTCCATTTTATTTGTATCAGTATGCTTACATGGATTTCATAAATCTTTTTTTTTTTAGTTCACTTGAGTGTTTTCACCAATTCTAGTTCTCTGAATGTCTTCTCCATTGAAATCCTCCTTTATTACTTTCCCTTCTTACTACTGTAATGCATTTCTCAACGGGGTCATTTCACATTTATTCTCCAGACTTTTCTAAATAAAAGGTCATAGTACCTAGGTCTTTCTTTATAATAAAGCAATCTAACAAACTATCCCGTTTTGCAGTCTTCACCGCCATCTGGCATCTGGCACACAGAAGACATTGAATAGTTAAGGGAGAACAAAACCAGTACAATCCTTCCATCCATTTTTACTTTCCTAAACCTGGAGAATCCAGAAGCATCCCTGGGGTTGAAGGAGGACAGGAAGAGCAAGCAAGTGGATGGGTGGGAGATGAAGCACACACCATATTCCCTTTTCCCACTGTTCAACTGTGGAAGTTGAAGGTCAGTCTGACCTGGGAGATGGAGAAATTTTGAAACTCAGAGTTTCATTGGAAACTGAAGATGAGATTGACTAGCTGTGACTACCTGAGGCAGGTGACTATCAGAGGCAGGGAGCAGAAAACTCACACAACAAGTCTGAGGGCAGTAATTGTAAAAATTTGTTCCTATCTGTACTCAACTGACTCCAACATTTTATTTTATTTTATTTTATTTTATTTTATTTTATTTGCTCCAACATTTTAAAGTAAGTATATTTTTCATGAATAAATACATGAAGATAGGCAAAGTATTTTATGAAATTAAAAGTAAAGCAGGAAAAAATGCAAAAGTCCCAAATGTGCTACTTACTAGGGGTATAATATCAGACAAATACAAATAGTCTCTGAATATCAAGAGCTTCATTAAAAAAATAAGAATAAAATGATTTCAGTGCATTGTTGTGAGGTTCCAGTGAAGAAGAATGCATCAAAACAACAACCACAATACCTGGAACATAGGAAGCCCTCAATTCATTCTAGTTTACTTCCCTCAGAATTTTCCATCTTTGTATATTTTCTGAGGAGTCACTGTATATCTAGGAACTCTACTTGACAAGCATGAGATGAAGTTCTTTCTCTGTATCTTAGAAGCCATTAAGGGTCACAAAGGTAATACAAATAAAAAGAAAAAAAGCACAAGAACATCATCAAATTATGGTTTAAACTATAGTATAGTTGGTTTGGAAATTAGGGGAGAAAATGAAGCAAAACGTGAAATAACACAACACATTTCCTAGAAAACAAACCAAAGTTCAAGTCAACAAGAGGACTTGTTTTTCTTCCTTCTGGCTCTTTCCAACTTGAAACACAGCCAGAGCCTTTTCTGAAGATCAGGAAGCTTAAAGACTATAGGAGCCAGCGGTACATGTCATTGTCCTGATTTGTTATTCAAGACACAGATCTGTATTGCCCAAATTCTTACAGAACACTACTCCCTGGTACCCTATTTCAACATTTGCAACAGATTATTTGGAAAGCATTGTTGGGGGCAAAGCCACATCTAACAACTCCCATTCCTAGAGCATCAGATTTTAATTTTAATAAAAACAAGATTCTAAGCCTTTGGACATCAATTTATGACAATGGGAGCTGTAAATAAAGTATAAGACCTAGTTACACTGAGTTTATTAATATAAAACCACCATGAAATCAATGGCTTGCTTGAAGAACTTAGATTCAGTTTACTTTGGATTAAGAAAATGTTTCATCTCATTGTGTGTAAGAGCTATAAATATGCACATATAAAGAAAGAACATTAATAATATGGGAGTATTTGCAAACTCTTTGACTACTCTAGCCCTCAAAAGAGAGCTCTCTTATTGCTAACCCACAAACCCTCTCGTTAACCCAGAAGATTCGATCTTGGTTAGTCAAGCTGTTACTCTTTTATGATGCGTGCAGTCAGAGTAAAAGCAAACAGGGCTGAAAAATGAGCAAAACAGTGGATGGAAGGTTATGTCAATCTATATGATATGTAGGGGGAAGGGGAGAACAGCCAGAGTTGGAGATAGAATAAAAGTTGCTTTTACTAGAAAAGAAATATTGACTGTAGTTGTTGTGAGGAGGGTCATAAGTGAGAGTCTCTTAAGTGTTGTGGGTGACAACGTGGATGGAAAACAAAATAAGATGTGAGAAACATTGCTGAGGTTGTGGATTAGATATGTTTTAATTTCTCACAAGGAGCACAAGTAGTGCTTGGAATTTCTTTTGCCCTTTTTTGGTTTTAGCTTATAAATTGTGCTTTTTTTTATTTGAGAGAGAGAGAGAGAGAGAGAGAGAGAGAGAGAGAGAGAAGTGCGTGTAAGCAGGGTAGAGGGGCGGAGGGAGAAGAGAGAGAGCATCTTAAGCAGGTTCCATGCTCAGAGCAGAGCCTGACATGGGGCTCGATCCTACGACCCTGGGGTCATGAGCTGAGCTGAAATCAAGAATCAGATGTTCAACCAACTGAGCCACCCAGGCACCCCATGTAAATTGTGCTTCTTGAAAGCAAAATCATATATAGACAGGACCATTTGTATCTCTGGGTTGTGAGGGATACACTCATAGCCAAACAGCCAGAAAACAATTTTAATATTCCTTCCCCATACACAGAATGCTATTTGTATGCTGACGCATGTAGTCTATAAAGGTCAAAGGTCCACAAAAGTCAAAGCTCACTTGTAAGAATCTTTGTGCACTAGATGAGCGTAGGATTCAGGTATGTAAATGAGGAAAATAGAACCATGTGCAGCAGAATGAGGGGAAAAAGAACAGGCAGAGCAAAAGAGGTCAGTATCCAATGAATACAATATGGAATTACTTGGCAGTTTAAACTGTTCACAAGAACTTTGGACCAGGAGAAACAGCAATTTTCAGAGACACAAGGCTTTTTGTAAAATGTACATCAATCCAAACTGAGAAAACTCTGGGGAATCATAAGAGTTCTTTTCTCCTGGGTGACTAAGATCTGTTACATGTCCCACTTCTCTGTAAGCCTTAACTAGGAGCTAAACTCCATCCAGACATCTCATGTTATCAGTACTTGCCCCATAGTGCATGTATAATCAGTATTTGGTGAGTAAATAACCTCCTCTCACAAAAACCACTGCCTCCCTCCACCATAATACTATGAGAAATTAAAATGAACCCTTTAAGTGTCTGGCTCCTTAACTAACTTTAAGCTCCATGAGCTCAAGGACAGTATCACATTCATGTTTGGAGTCCCAGTTGGCAGAGTGAGCGCTCAGGCAATGGATTTTGAACTGAACTGAACAAGAAATATACAAAAAATAAGCTCTTGCTTGGGTGGAAATAGAGTGGGTAGAGGTACATATAGACCATCTTCACAGAGCCAGGCAGGAAAGGATTTGCAGGTAGATTGAGGTGAACTCAGTCTTGATGTAAGACCTCACAGTCTAGCAAGTTCTGCTGTTATGAGCAGTGTAGAAATTATGTGGTAACAGTATATGAAATATTATGGTTCCATTCTCTGTGTCATATACTTTTCATAGGTTTTGTCAGAAGACAGTATCGAGTTGCAAAGAAGAAGATTATCTGCAGAGTATCTTGTACCTTGAAGTTACTTAGAGGTGAGTCTAAATTCTGTATGGTGACACATGAACCATAAGCAAGAGATCATATTCAGAATAGTTCCTTTGGGAGACTGAAGGTTTATTCTAATAATACTGTGATTGCTCAACATCTTTTAGGAACTTCCTTTAAAAACTTTGAAAAATAATTCTCTTTGTAGGTGAATATTATTTTGAAAACAGGCAAAAGTTATCCACACTTTTGTGTCGTGAATGAATATGTGTTATTAACAAAGTGATGCAGTGTTTTGAAAAGAAAATAAGGCATACTAATGAAATTACTGGTATTTTGGAGTTGCTTAAAATCTGACTGAAATCAGTGCCATTAGAAGCCACAAAAATATCTTTATCACAACAATACTGTGAAAATATGTAAAATGCTTTCTAGAAGGACTAATTTGGGAAACAACACTCATGTAAATGCATAAGTCTGGCCTGCTTGTTCAAGAAAAGTCTTGGAACTTTAAAATATGAATCCCATAGGGGCGCCTGGGTGGCTCAGTCGGTTGAACATCCAACTTTGGTTCAGGTCATGATCTCAAGGTTCGTTAGTTCGAACCCCGCATCAGGCTCTGATGCTTGCTGCTGTCCGCGCAGAGCCTCTTCAGACCCCCTGTCTCCCTCTCTCTGCCCTTCCCCAACTTTAACTGTCTCTCAAAAATAAATAAAATATTTAAAAACAAAATAAAATAAAATATGAATACCATATATTTTTCATTTTCCTCTGTGTGCTTTTATAAGGAATGCCAAAGAACAATAAGAGAGAGAAGAAAATAGGAGAAAGCGGTGGAAATTGAGAAATCCTTTGCCAATACCGAGGCACTGACAAGGAGGTTTATGTCAAAATATTTATGGAACAACACATGAAATGGTCTCTTAAAAAATGATCTCTAAGTAAAAGGATGTGGGCAGACTTACCAACTTCCTGTGTGAACTTCTATCCTATTGGAGTTTGGGAACCCTACGTATAGTAGTCCATCTATTAAATAATTAGATATTTATTAAGACAGCTTAAACCAGAAAGAGAAAGAAATACAGCTCTATCCCTCCCCTGTACACCCATTGGCTAAGTTGTTTGGGCAGTCAGTGCCATGAAATCATTTGCTTGTGAGAAACCACACTGTTTTTTTCTTTCTCAAGTTTAGGTATGAATAAACCACTCTGAAAAAGCTATCTTATACCATTAAACAGTCACTGTCTAGTTACAGGTTAGATCTCTGCCCTCTACTGGAAAATACTATACATGCACCAGAATGTTTCTTATTTCTAAGTTTATGGAAACCATAAATCAATATGTTGATCACAAATCACTGTGTTTCCTTATTTAAATATATCCATATCCTTAATATTTATGAAATTCTCTTCTATTCTCAAGTTTTATTATTTTAGCATATCATTAAAAATATGTATTTAACTACTTCTCTACCACAAGACCTCTTTTTCTGTGCTGGCAGTACAAAGAAATGGAGTGGCGTGGTCCCTGTCCTTTAGACCTGGGTAAACATACATGTGCACACGTGTGTAGATACCATGTGCATAATACAGTAGCCACTAGGCACATGTGAAAACTTAGCATTTGAAATGTGATGGGTCCATATTGTAATGTGCCAAAAGTACGATGTACACACCAGATTTCTAGAATAAAAAATACATTGAATGTTAATTGCTTATTTCGATTACTTTTTGAAATAATATTCTGGGTGTATTGTGTTTCAATATATTGCTAAATTAATTTACCTCTTTATTTTACTTTTTTAAATGCGGCTACTAAAAAATTAATATATATGACTCGAATTTTTGGCTCACATTACATTTCAGTTGGCTAGCACTGTCCTAGAAGCTCTAATTTAAGACATTGAAACAAACACATAACTTACTATATAAACATCAATATGGTATATGTAATAAAAGATTATATTTATATCTGTTAAGCATGTTGAACTTATACATCTCCTAAGAGGGAACTGTTACACTATTATTATCATCATTCATCTGTTATTTTTTTAGATAAGCAAACTAAGGCCAGAGAAGTTAAATATCTTGACCAAAGGGGAAAATCCATGATTTGAACCCATGTAGGTGGAATTTGGAAGCTGTGCTTTTCATCACCACACCACACGCCGCTGTAAAGAACATGGATGAGGGTACTTCATTGAAGCATGGCTTCAGAAATGGCTTTCCAGTGTAGCTGAAATATGAGTTGAATTTTTTTTGTTTATTTTATTTTGAGAGAGACAGAGAGAGAGCATGAGCAGGAGAGAGGCAGAGAGAGAGAGAGAGAAAGGGAGAGAGAGAGAGAGAAAGGGAGAGAGAGAGAGAGAGAGAGAGAGAGAATCCCAAGCAAGCTCTCTACTGCCAGTGCAGAGCCTGACATAGGGCTCAAACTCATGAACTATGAGATCATGACCTGAGCCAAAATCAAGATACGGACACTTAACCAACTGAGCCACCCAGGTCCCCCTGAATTTTTAACAATGAATAGAAGATGGTCAGGTAAACCTCTTTCTTATGTGAAAATAAATCCATAGAAATGAGAATGTTATTTGAGTACACGTACATGAAAGCTGTCCTAAGGATAAAGGAATGGCAAAATCCTTTATCTCTAAAACCTTTGGGCACCCACAGAGGCAATAGGAGATGTAAAAAGGAGCAAGAGAAGGGAAGAGGAGGAGGAGGAGGAGGAGGAGGAGGAGGAGGAGGAGGAGGAGGAGGGAGAGAAGGAGAAGCAAAGGAAGAGGAAAAGGTGAAGTATGTGGAAGAGGAGGAGAAAGGAAGAGAAGGAGGGAGAAGGAGGTGATGTCATTGTTGCTCACAGAGAATTTACATTTGGCTGGAAGTGGAAAATTCTAAGCTTTTGCAACTCCATCACTTTATAAATGTAAAACTCAGTAAGTCTATGATTTCTGTGAGTCCCAAAATTGACCTCTTGTTCCAAGTCTAAGGATATTAATTGGCAATCAGTGTGTTTCTAACCCACGGGAGAATCGTCTATGGAAAATAAACTCAATGGTGAATCCCTAGAAAGTTTGCATGTAGACAAACTGAGCCAAAATCAGGACAGTGAGATGCCTGCTTAGTTCAGTATGCGGCACCTTCATGTTTCGGGGATTTTTGGAGATTTCCTGATAATAATAAAGACAAAAGAACATCATTTTGAATGGTTTAAAAAAGGAAGCAGTTTCTTGCCTTCTAAATCTCATCTTCCAAGATAAATGCTTGTGTTCAGGTAAGGGGTTCGGGGCAATAAGGAGAGACGAGGGGACCCTCTATTAGTTTCTACATGTGTGAGGAAATGTAGATCCTGGCTCTGCTCACTGCCACGGAGATCTGCTGTTTACAACAAGAGAGACGCAGTCTCCGATCATTACCACAAAAGGGGAAGTTGGGACAAATTGCCAGGAAAGAGTCTAAAGACCCAAATGAAGAGGTGGTGTGGGAAAAAAGAAACAGAGGGTTGCGTTTGGATGATGAAATAAGAGCAGGGATGAAGCTGCCATGTGGGTGAGAACGAACTTCTAACCCCATCGGCCAAGTCTTCCTGGAAGGGATGAGCCTGAGTTAAGATTTAAAGAATGAGTAGAACTCAGCCTGGAGAAAAACTGATTTCAAGGGAATAGCAAGTGGTGGAAACGGATGAACAATGACTCGTGTGGAATCAGAGTGTGGGGCTGAGCAGTTGAGCGTGTCTCAAGCATTGAGAGGAAGGAGTGGGAGACAGATAGGAATGAGGTAGGCAAGCTCACTTCCTGGAAGGCCTTTCAGTCCCTTTTAAGCATCTTGGATTTTACCCTTTAGGCAATGGAAATCACCTAATTGTGTTGGGGAGAGAGTGATGTAGTCGGACTTATATAAAGAGAAAATTTCTGTTTACCTCCTTTTCTTTGTTCTTGCAACTGTTCCTCCATTCCAAACTAGCCCCTCTCCCTGTTACTATTTTCCTTTCATCTAGCCAAGCAACCTTCAGTTTGTAAAAAATACCTATGATTCTATTATTTACTTATCCCAATACAATGGGGTATTTTGGAATTTGCTATTTCCCCAAATTAAAACCTACCAACTAATGCTATTTTAGTCGTTGTTCAGTGTAACCTTTTGGAAGCTCTGGTGAAAGTCTTTAAATACTTTTGAACATATTGAGTGAATACTTTCTGAATTTCTTGGGTAAAGGCTAATAAGTGCTAGGTAAGATAGAGGCCAATACTTTCTTCCATAGCATCTTAGGACATGGGTTCTCTTCTGCTTCATGAAAGAAGAGACCAGGAAATTGTCTTAAGAGCAGGCAATATGCCTTTCATCTTTCTCCTCCATGTTAATCATAGGCCATTAAATGCAACGTGTATTTTAAAAATAGGAGAATGAATCAGGATCCAATGTCAAATCCTGCCACTTGCTATCTGTATGCTCATGGATAAGATTCTTGATCTTCCAAAATCACCTCCCAGACTGTAATATTAGAGTAATAATACTAGGTGGCATCTACTGAATCCTTGCTATGTGCCAGCCACTGGCCTACCTTCAGTGCTTTATACTTATGATAGTACTTACTTAATCCTCACAGGCAGTCAATGCTGTATCCTCATTCTTATTTTACAAATGGAAACGATGTGGCATATAGAGAAGGACATTCCTCAAAATCCATGTCAAGAAAGTTGCAAAGTGAGGATTTGAAGCCACCAATTCTGATCCAGAACTCATATGTTGAAACTACTATATCCCTAAAAACCAAATTGGTTAGGGTTCCACTGATGAACAGGTATGATCTTTGTACATGGAGAGCTGTTGGTTGAATTTAAGTAGTACCATTGTTCGGTTTTATTTTGGGATAAAGCTTGTCAGAGTGTGTAAGGTCTAGCACATAGACATTCCCAGGGAAATGAGTTCTTGTTCATTCCTCCATAAAAAGTAGTGCTGTTCCTCTCTCCATATCCCCACCACGGGAAGGACTTCTAAATAGATCTATTTTCCTCTTCCCATAACCCCCAATGATAAAGAATTAAAGTAAAATGCAAAACTTGTACCAGATGTTCTGTAGTTGTTTTGGCTTGAATGTCCCTTGGTTTCCTGCACATCGCTTATACTTTGATACTGTGTCTTCACGTGTTCACATGCACCCCATCTGAAGTTTCTTGACGAGAAAGGGGATGGGCCCGGCATCAAAGCTAACCTCCTGGTCATTTCCCAACTGTTTAATTTCTCTTCCCAAGATTCACAAGAATTTCTTGTGTCAGTGCTCACGTGGTCAAAGACAGATGGAAGAAAAGATGGATGGATTACAACCACACCTACCCAAAGTCCTGAATTAAGCACCGTACCTGAGACTTCCAAATTCTGGCCAGAAGTTTAAAACCAAAAGTGTTTCAAGCATCCGTGGTGCTGCCTATATAAACCTAAAATAAACTGTTGATTCAAATAGAAATTGCCAAATGCCTCCCTTGTCTGACACAGTGTAGACTCAATCCAGTGTGGATTCATTACATTTTGGATGATCCACCTATCAGAGAACCTGAAGCAGAGAAATAACTTGTGCAGAAAGAGACCACAGGCATTTAAGATTCAGGCTAAATAGCAAAGGAAAATGGTTATAAAATAATATAAGCCAAAGAAAATGTATTATTCATCTTTGTACTAATGTGCTAAGAACAGCAAAAGAACCTTCGGTTCCGATACGTGTTATCTCTAACGGTTTTCTAAATCGCATTTCATCCCCTCTCCCATCAGTGATGAGTCCCTAGCGTTGCTTCATTTACCTTATAGAAATGTTTGCTACCAAAACTATTTATTTTTATATTGGCTAAGTCTTTTTCTGGGATATATTCTAAACAAATGGTGGCTACTGAGTCTGTCTTCTTCATGTCCTTCCTAGAACGGTATCTACCACATACAGTTTGCTTTTAAAAAATAATATGCTAAAAAAATTTAAAAAGATAAAAAATAATATGCTAAATATCTAGTGAGAATGGTATTATGAATCTTATAGTCCTCTACAATCTGGTTCTGGTCACATCTCTGTAAAGCCTTCTATAAATGCACCACGTTCTAGAAACAATAGTGACCCATAAAGTTGCCAGGCTGTTGTCTAACATATCCTTAGCTGTCGTTAAGTGGATGCCATGGTCATGAACAAGTGCCTACAATTACTCTACAGAAAACCATAAACCGACAGCATGTGCATTGCTATCCTAACTGTACATGAGGAATTGTGGAGCCTAGACATATTAATAAGAATTTTTAGAAATTATACTGTACATGTAAATAATCATATCCACATACCTATTTATACTTATATAGTATATTGGGGCGCCTGGGTGGCGCAGTCGGTTAAGCGTCCGGCTTCAGCCAGGTCACGATCTTGCGGTCCGTGAGTTCGAGCCCGCGTCAGGCTCTGGGCTGATGGCTCAGAGCCTGGAACCTGTTTCTGATTCTATGTCTCCCTCTCTCTGCCCCTCCCCCGTTCATGCTCTGTGTCTCTCTCTGTCCCAAAAATAAATAAACGTTGAAAAAAAATTAAAAAAAAAATATACTTATATAGTATAACTGCTAGCTCATATATATATATATATATATATATATATATATATATATATATATATATATACACTCAAATATTGCTCTGCTTTCCAAAGCTCATTTATTTAATCTTTGCACCAAACTTGCGGCTTAAGTGCATTTTTAAATTTGAGACAAAGGAAGTGAAAAGATGTTAAATAAATTGTCTCAATTCACAGGGTTACTCAATGGCAAAACTGGGGTCTGAACTCTGCCTAAGCCCAGGCTCTCATCCGCTACACCCACAGTGTTGTTCTAAGGTTTCTCTAAGCAACTGGCCCCCAGTCGCACAGCTGTCACAACAGCTAGACTCTGAACCATGCTTGCCTGGCTTTTTGCTCAACACGAGGCTGCCTTTCCCAATATTCCTATTCTTTGAACTTCAATGTCACTGAAAATATTAGAGCCGATAAAAGCGTTAAGAGTTGACCTAACCTCATTTCCTCATTCAGATCACAGATGAAATGCCCACAGAGGGGGAGGGGCTTGGTGAAAGTCACACAGTAGCTCAGGGAAGGAACTGAGTTACTTCTTCTTCACATTCATCACATACTATCCACCTTGGGATTTCTTTATAACCTGCTTTATAAGTGCTTTTTGTTTCTAAGACTTGCATCCACTAAAAAATAGCAAGTGAGATAGCAGCTCTAAGGGGAAAAAATGTATAATGGCTTCATGAGATGAAAAGAAGTAAATTAATACAAATTACAGTTCTACATCTTTTTCTTAATTTGTGGTCACATTTATTTATTTATTTTGAGAGGGAGAGAGCACGAGCAGGGGAGCGGCAGAGAGGAAGAGAATCCCAAGCAGGCTCTCGCTGTCAGCACAGAGCCCAGCATGAATTGCGAGATCATGACCTGAGCGGAAATCAAGAGTCAAACACTGAACCAACTGAGCCACCCAGGTGCCCTCAGTTTTACATCTTTCAAAAAACCCATGCTAGATATCCAGGCAAATCTCCAGCATATTCACACAAACTGGTGAGACAGCATCCATTTATTTACTGGTCTATGCCAGGAGACATTTGTTCTTACAAAGTCATCTATTCATTCAACAATTTTGTGCTAAGTTCCTATTAGGTACCGAGAATCAGGCTAAACTTTAAATTCATTTAGACCAGAAGAACTGTAGGTATCTCCAACTGCAATATCTTCATATCCATGAGCTCATAGAAGGAACCAAATGTTTGTTGAATACATGGGTGAGTGAGTGAGTGAGTGAGTGAGTGAGTGAGTGAGTGAGTGAGTAAGTGAGTGAGTGAGTGAATATGAGAAGGTTCTGTGAATATATCCATCAGGGTGCAAAAACACCAGGCTATATCATCAGTGACAACGTCTCTTTGCATCTTTCCTAGAAGAGACTTTTGAGAGGGTGGCTGGGGTGTGTTTAAATATATAAAATATTGGGGCACTTGGATGATGCAGTCAGTTGATTATCCAACTCAGGCTCAGGTCGTGATCTCATGGTTCATGGGTTCAAGCCCCACATCAAGCTCTGAACTGGCAGTGAGGAGACTTGTTCGGATTCTCTCTCTCTCTCTCTCTCTCTCTCCCTCTCTGCTCCTCCCCAACTAGTGCACACATGTGTGCATGCACTCTCTCTCTTGCTGTCTCAAAATAAATAAATAAACTTAATAAATATGTAATACAATATTTTTAAATGTTCTGGAAATCTTAACAACTAACAATATGCTTATTGAGCTCTGCTCTTTCTTGCATTATTACTGTTTCACCCGTTATAATGAAGCATTTTGGCTGTGTGGCAAGAAATAAGAATTGATGAGAAGCATGAAAAAGCTGCAGAGACTCCCAAGTCCAAGAAGGCAGAAAGAGAGGCATATTCTTAGCTTTTGTCCACAATAGTTTTCCCTTACAGTTAGCAAAATAAAGAATTGTGGTAGCACTGGTTTTTAAGAAAAATCAAAAAGCAACTCCAAAAAGGTATTCATAACATTTGTCATCTAACCAGACCTAAGCTTGGCTGGAGCAGTTCTTCACCCACATGAAAAGCAATTCTCCCATGGAGCTTTTTATTAGTGATTACCACTCCCCTTATATGTGTGTGCTCTTGGCTGTTTTTTTTCCCTGCATCCAATATGATCAATAAAAATTCAAATGTTATCATGTGCTATCCAATGTACTAACCAACACACTTGCCGTGCGACATATCTTTCTACTCTTTAAAAATAATCATAGGAGCTGAATATTCTTATACCCATTTTCCAGACAAGGAAGTTGCTGCTCAAACAGTTTAAGTAACTTTTCCCAGGCCACAAAAAGCAAGTAAATGATATGACCAGGATTTTAAATCCACATGTCTTATTCCAACATCACAGTGCCTCCTATTGTGCTAGATTGCTCCTGTATCTTCCAACACTTCTGCACACATATTGATACCCTGACAACCACAAGCAGAAAAAATTACTGGTAAGCTGTTCCTCATACAAACATACCTGATAAGTTGGGTCATTGTCAGCTCCTGCGTTGAGAGTTGTGTGATTTTTGGCTATTGCACGGCTCAGTGGCTCAGTGTTTCTTCTTGCCCTGCACCAGCAGTTTAACGATCTCCATATGTTCAGGAGCTCACAGGAAGGGAATTGAGAACAGCTTGATTAGCATAGTACGGGTGTTGGGTAAACTGCTGTCTTAGTTGAAGATATTTTTCTTCATGTTACTCAGCGTGAAGTTTCTCCACAATTCATCAGTTAACACCATGGCTCCTTAGTGACCAAGCACTAAATCTTGGGTTTCAACCCCTTTGGGAATGTTTCACTTACTGATAGATAATCAAGAAGCATTTATTGAGCACCTGCTGTGGGAAAGCCCCAATAGGGAGTTACAAAGAATTATGAGACTATGCCACTTTTCCTCAAAAAATCCAATAGCTACTTAAGGAAAAATGGAAAACTATCAATACAATAGTGGAGAATTAAATTTAGAAGTCAGGGTGAGAAGATACTAGGATGTTATTTAAAATTGACAGTAAAATGAAAATCAAAGTCACTAGGTGCAGAAGAATTTCAGATGTGTTCTCATCACTGGGCTCAGACAGCCAGTGAGCGATTCTTGGAGGAGGGAAGACTTCATACAAACTGAGTTGAGATTGTACTGGGTGTACTAGATGAAGAGATAAGGGCAGGAAAGAGAATCATGTGAGGTCTGTTTCTATAGAACCGACGTGATTGTACAATTTTCCCACTTTTTTGAAACAATGGACAAATGAAATATACTGTTTTAATTGGCTTATAAAGTTAATCTTGGGTTGCCTGGGTGGATCAGTCAGTTAAGCCTCTGAACTCTTGATATCGTCTCAGGTCATGATCTCAACATTCACAAGTTCAGCCACACTGACAGTGTGGAACCTGCTTGGGATTCTCTCTCTTTCCCTCTCTCTCTGCTTCTCCCCCACTCACTTTCTCTCTTTCTCAGAATAAACAAACTTTAAAAAAAAACCCATAATCTTTATTTCACATAAACTTTAAAAATACCTTGCTGACAGTCATTCAGTCAGAGGTTAAAGATACAAAAGACAACTATTTCTGCCTTTAAGAAGCATATACTCTAGTAGAGGAGGAAGAAAAAAATACATGATTTTAGTAGAATGTAAGTAGTGTTAAAATACAGATGTATAACTCTGTCTATTAGATTAAAGAAATAAATGCCAGAAAGTATTTGAGAGAATTTCAAAGAGGAAATCTGAAACTACAGGTTCTAGGGAAAGAAGTAGCAGTTTTGTTTTTTGAATAAGAGTATGAAGCATATTGTACTATAAAATCATGAAAGTCATTGGTGACATAGAAGGGAGATTGATCTTTATTTGTGAGGCTGTAAAAAACCTTTGGTTATTTGGGGTCTTTGGCTCTTTGGGGAATAAATCCCACTTGATCGTGGTGAATGATTTTTTTGAATGTATTCTTGGACTCAGTTTGCTAATATTTTGTTGAGGATTATTGCGTATGTGGTCATCAAAGATATTGGCCTGTAGTTCTCTTTTTGGTAGAGTGTTTATCTGATTTTGATATTAGGTTAATATTGGTCTCATGGAATGAATTTGGAAGCTTTCCTTCCTCTTATATTTTTGAAATAGTTGATAAGAATTTAAATCTGCTTTAAATATTAGTAGAATTCACCTGTGAAGCTGTCTGGTCCTGGACTTTTGTTTGTTGGGAAGTTTTTTGATTATGGATTCAATTTCATTGCTGGTAATTAGTCTGTTCAAATTTTCTATTTCTTCCTGATTCCATCTTGGGAAGTTACATGTTTTTAGGAATTTATCCATTTCTTCTAAGTTGTCCATTTTATTGGCATAAAATTGTTCATAATATTCTCTTGTAACCCTTTATACTTCTGTGGTGTTGGGTGGTACTGGTTGTTATTGCATTTCATTTATGATTTTGTTTATTTGAGTCCTTTTTGTTTGTTTGTTTTTGATAACTATGGTAAAAGTTTATCAATTTTGTTGATCTTTTCAAAGAACCAGCTCATAATTTCATTGATCTGTTCTATTGTTTTTTTAGTTTCTTTTTCATTTATTTCTGCTCTAATTTTTATTATTTCCTTTCTTGTACTGTTTTGGGTTTTGTTTGTCCTTCTTTTTCTAGCTCCTTTAGGTATAAGGTTAGGTGGTTATAGCTGAGATTTTGTTAGTTCCTTGAGGTAGTCCTATATTGCTATAAACTTCCCTCTTAGAACAGCTTTTGCTGCACCCAAAGATTTTGGACAATTGTGTTTTTGTTTTTATTTGTCTCTATGTCTCTTTTGATATCCTCTTTGATTCTTGGTTCACCCATTCATTGTTTAGTAGCATGTTATTTAACCTCCATGTATTTGTGTTCTTTCCAGATTTTTTTCTTGTAGTTGATTTCTAGTTTCATGGTGTTGTGATCTGAAAAGATGTATAGTATGACTACAGTCTTTTTTAATTTGTTGAAACTTGTTTTATGGCCTAACATGTGAACAATTCTAGAGAACATTCCATGTGCTCTTGAAACGATGGTGTGTACCACTGTTTTGAGATGAGATGTTCTGAATATATCTGTTAGATCCATCTGGCCCAATGTATCATTCAAAGCTACTGTTTCCTTGTTAATTTTGTTTGGATGATCTGTCCATTGATATAAGTAGGTTGTTAAAGTCCCCTACTATTTATTACAATCAGCTACTTCCCTGATGTTTGTTAATAGCTGCTTTATGTATTTGGGTGCTTTCATATTGAGAGCATAAATATTTACAATTGTTGTATCTTCTTGTTAGATTGTTCCCCTTATGATTATATAGTGTCCTTCATCATCTCTTGTTACAGTCTTTGTTTTAACGTCTATTTTGTCTGATGTTAAGTATTGCCACCCTAACTTTCTTTTCACTTCCATTTGCATGATAAATGTTTTTTTATCCCTTCATTTTCAATCTGCATGTGTCTTTAGGTTTGAAATGAGTGTCTCATAGGCAGCATATATATGGGTCTTGCTTTTTTATCCATTCAGTCACTCTATGTCTTTTGATTGGAATGTTTAGTCCATTCACATTCAAAGTAACTATTAATAAGTATGTATTTATTGCCATTTGTTACTTTTTTATGGTTATTTTAGTATTTCGTCTCTCTTCCTTTCTTGTCTTGATCTCTTCTCCCACAGTTTACTGCCTTTCTTCAGTGATATACTTGGATTCCTTTCTGTTTATTTTTTGCATATCTATTACCAGTTTTTGATGTGTCATTACCAATTAGCTTATATATAACATCTTATGCATATAGCAGTTTATATTAGTTTGATGGTCCCTTAAGTTAGAAACCATTCTTAAACCACTAAATTTTTATTCTTCTCCCTGCCATGTTTTAAGTGTATAGTGTCATACTTTACATCCTTTGATTCGGTGAATCCCTTCACTGAATTTTATAGATACACTTAATTTTACTGCTTTTGTTCTTCCTACTTTTCTTACTCCTGCTTATGATCTTTCCCTTCCACTCAAAAAGTTCCCTTCAATGTTCCTTATAAGTCTGGTTTAGTAGTGATGAATTCCTTTAACTTTTGTTTGTCTGAGAAACTCTTTTTCTCTCTTTATATTCTCAATGATAGATAGCCTTGCTGGATATTCTTCACTGCGATTTTTTTCAGCACTTTGAGTATATCATGCTACTACCTTCTGGCCTGCAAAGTTTCTGCTGAAAAATCAGCTGATAGCCTTATGGGGTTTCCCGTGGATGTAACTGTTTTCTTTTCTATTGCTGCTTTTAAAATTCCCACTACTTTTTGCCATTTTAATTGCTATGTGTCTTGGTGTGGCCTTTCTTGGGTTGATTTTGTTATGGGCTCTCTGTGCCTCCTGGATCTGGATTTCTGTTTCCTTGGTGGGCTTTAATGGAAGAGGTCCATTTTTCTTGTTCACTGTATACCAAACCTCTCTCTTTGTGAAAAGCCCCACCCTTTCAAGATCCTATCTCTTTCAATACAGTGGGTGAGGGGCTCCAGATTATGAATGATTCTGATGATTTTCCAATAGGAAGATAACATTTAGTTCCCCAAATTCATAGTGTTGTGGAAATATAAGAAATGTTTGGCTCAGTTAAATTTTACTTCTACCACTTAGTTTAGCAAGTTACTTAATTTCAGAGAGGTTCAGTTTTCTCATTCACAAATTAAAACATAGTATTACTTACCTAAAATGCTGTTGTAATTAGAGTCAGATGAGATTAAAATATATAAAAGACTATGCATAGCAGGAAGTCAGTAAATTATAGTACTTAAATAGTAATTTTCACAGATGCTGCTACTATTGTCTATAAATTATAATGGATATTTTAGCCAATATCACTGAACAGTGGAAACAACTGGAGAAAATTTACCTTGACAATAATGCAGAGATGTCATGTTTGGTTTTTTTGTTTGTTTGTTTTTTTGGTTTTTTTTTAGTTTTTCCCAAATCTCTGTATTGAAAGATTTTACCAAAGATGTATGGGTAAAAAATTTAAAGGAAGCCTTGGGTTAAGTATGTTCCTATATAAATTCAAGCATCCCCCCCTTCCAAACTGCAAAAAAGTATTTATTATCATCAAGCTAAAATTCTGAGTCATCCAAACACTTGGGCTGAAATCAAAGTTTAGAGACAAATGCAAAACATCTTTGAGCAGTGCAGCAATAATCAATAAGACTTGATAGTTGATTCCAAGATGTGAGAGCTATTGAAGCCAGAACTTGAAGAAAGTCCTTTTCTTGGCAGAAGACGTAAGCAAAGATGACACAGTGGGAGTCCTCCAAGAAGCTCTGCTGTTGCTGCAAGCAGATCTCACCTAAGCCTTATCATCACTCCAAGGAACATAGGCTTTATTTCTAGGGCCAACCCAGATGGAAAAAAAAAGATCTATTAAAACATTCTCTCCTCACTATAGAGAGGCCTAAAAAATGCATTCAACCAAGTGACACAGGGAGTTGGCTCAAGGGAGAAATTTGATAGTGTAATCCCAGATACTGGGGAAATAACTTTCAGTACAGAGCTGATTTTTTTCCAAGTGACCTATATGACACTAATGTGGGATGAGTCATGAGAAAGTGGACTTGGCTGGAGAATTGACCAATGACAATTTAAACTAGCCTAATATTTTTAAGTGCCTCATCCAAATTCTGATATATGCCCCCTAACCCTACTATTAGAATCCCCCTCCCCCTCCCAGAAACAGAATGTCCTTATCTTGTCCCAGGAAGGTGAGGAAACTCACCTCAACATGCCTACTTTGTGTTTCATGTTTTCTACCCACTTACTCTTAGAAAAATCAGACTTTTCTGGGGCACCTGAGTGGCTCAATTGGTTAAGCTCCCAACTTCAGCTCAGGTCATGGTCTCGCAGTTCATGAGTTCGAGCTCCACTGTCATACCAAGTCTGCTTCAGATCCTCTGTTTCCCTCTCTCTGCCCTCCCCTACTCATGCTTTTTCCTCTCTCTCTCTCAAAAATAAAATAAACATTAAAAAAGTAAAGAAAATAAGACTTCTCTGTGTCTACTTTCTTCATGGCATTAGGAGGTGTCTTGTTAGATAATTATCCAGATCAATAGACTTTGGAAAAAATTTATATTTTAAATTTTATATTTAAAATATACTTAAATATTTTAAAATTTAAAATTTAATATTGAATATATTGAATATGTTAATAGCCAAATAGGTTATGCGTGTATCAGGAATTTCATGTCCCCTAACTCATGCCTATAGTTTTGTTAAAGTTATTTATATCTCAGTTTCATACAGAAAGCATCTGAGGATGCTATCTATAGTTATCATAGGACCATCATATAGTATCACTGACACATATTGATTTGCCAGTTGCTGAGACATATGACAAATTATGTTCCCTAGGTATTTCCAGCACTAAGGGAAGTCCTTGGAAGGAATATTTAGGTCAGAAGTCCTCTTGGAATTCCTTTTATTCTTTGCATAAATATCCCTGCAGAAGTTCTCTGCTATATCTAAAAGTAATAGTAGCAACCAGTACAGTTTTCTGAGTACCTCCTAAGAACTGGACACTTATTTGAAAAATCTCTGGATCTTGATGATTATGGAAATAACCTCAAAGATCTTGTTTTCCAAGATCAGTTAACCAGAGAGTGGCACAGCGCGAAGTGAAATTAGGTTCTAACCATCTCCCAGTCCTTGTTCTGTATCATAGCTCATCCAGGGGATTTTTGCTTTGGTTATACCCCCATAGTGGCACAGCCTTATCAGTAAGTCATCAAAAGCCTGAGAAAGTCCTTAAACTGATCTTCAGATAGTTCCCATATCCTAGGCTAGAAATTAAGGTGTCAGTTGGCAGATACCCTTGTAAGTTATCTGGGAGTGATTGTAGCTGCACATGGTTGGAACCCAAGGTCAGGCCAGGAACAAATAATCTCAAGTAGGTAAGGTTGTAGGAGAGACCTCCTAATACTCAGGGAGTACCTCCAGATGGATAGGGAATCATTATGAGTAGAAAAGCGTTATTTAGGAGATATGTATGAACCACTTAGTATCAACATGAAATTGAATGAGGCCATTGAATGGAGGTAGGGGTGTGGAGGATCTTATTTTTTCAGCCTTTTTTCACTGAAATTTTTTTCTTAATAACAATTAAAATGTAAAATCCACTGAATCATTACTCATACAAAATGCATATGAAAATTAATATATGTGACTACAATGGAATATATATTATAAAAACATTGTTGTCCATAGGTGTGTGGGGGAGGAGTTGTTATTTCTAGTTTTATACTTTCTAAGCCTATGCCTATTACTTTCACTGTTATGATTGTGTATTTTCTTACTTTATAAAATATCTTATGCCATTAATTTATTTATAATATTAATGTGAAAAAAACAGTGAAAATCCCGCAATAAGAAAAAGTCTTAACGAACTTAAGTGTCACGAAATATGGAAAAAAATTAGTTTTATTTCAAGTTATTATTTTTATTTCTTCATGGTCATAATATATTACTCATGAACTTTATGCTATTTATTTATTTATTTATTTATTTACTTACTTACTTTCTTATTTTCCACCAAAGTTGACATGAGAGAGGAGTCAGGAAATCAACCAACTAAAAAAATTACAAAAGAAGAAAAAAAATTGTAACATCGGTTATAAAATTAAGTAATGAAAGCCATCAAGATCTAATAAAAAACTCTCAAACTGATGACCCTGCCTTACCTCAACCAGTTAAAATAGAGCTAAAGTTACCAAAAATGTTCTTGCCCTTTTCTCCACTAAGCCTACAAAGAAAACGGAAAGCATCTCTAGTTGTTAATGAAATTGAATCACTAAGTAGGATTCAGCAGAATTTGAAAGCGTGAATGGGGAATAACTCAGAGCAGAGAAAGTGGAAACAGAGTAGGATACCAATGAGAAAGGAGCTGATTGCCCCCACAGAAACCACTCAAACCTTAGGGAATAAGGCAAAACAAAATAAAAATTTTAAAAGGACAGGCCGGGACAACTAATTGGGAACTTTAAAAAAACAAGGTAAAGAAGAGATTCCAAAAGCTTCCAGAAAGGAAATAAATACAACCTTATCACATGTAAAGTGTCTGACGAATTAACAAAGAATGTTGTATAAGAACAGCATCATGTGAAGGATAACAGAAGCTGAAAGGTAAAGAACAGATACTTTCAAAGTTCTGATTAAAAATAAATCTCCACCTAGAATTCTAGACCCACCCAAACTAACAACTAAGAGTAAAGATAGAAGAAAAAATATTTTCAGAAGAGTGAAATATCAAAAATATAACCTTCTTTGACTCTTTCTCAAGAATCTACTCAAAGAAAATGTCTCTATATATAAGTGAATAAATCAAGAAAGAAAGAAAAAATAACACGTGAGCCTGTTTCTACAGGCAACCCAAAACAGATTAAAAGTGAAAGCTCTTCCTAAAACACTCGAGGGATTTCCCAAAACAACAGCAGTATGGCAGGCATAGACAAAACCAAATCCAGTTTGGAACAGATTAAGGGGGACTCCAGAAGATAACTCCAGGAAAAAAAGGAACCGGTAGATTATGTAGCTGGTTTGCACTTTGTGACAACTTCTATTGAGAGACACTTTTTAGAGCTTATTTTAGATGTTGGAAGATCTAACCAAATGCTCACACAATGAGAAAATTATGCAATAATAAATATTGGAGAAGGAGTTTGAGAAACAGTTCAAGGAGGGGGAAAATGTTATCCTAGGAACCACTTGGTTCAGCAGTGAAAAACAAATGTTTATATAGTCAGAGTAACAAAGTTATGGAATACAAATTTAACCAATACTTTAAAGTGCGTATACTGGGGCACATGGGTGGCTCAGTCAGTTAAGCGTCCTGCTTTGGCTCAGGTCATGATCTCACGGTTTGTGAGTGTGAGCTGCACATCAGGGTCCATACTGATGGTGCTGAGCCTATTTGGGATTCTCTCTTTCTCTTTCTCTCTCTCTCTCTCTCAAAATAAATAAATAAGCTTTAAAATAAATAAATGAAGTGCACATATTGGTAAAATGGCAGGAAAGAAAGGAGAGGAATTAAAACCTCATCTTTTTTTAGTTGGAGGTAGTTAATATTTAAAGTTGCTGAATCAAGAGATGGCAATATACAAATACTTATTTGAAGTGTGGAACTCAAGAGACAGTAACCCTAATGCCCAGATGTACAGGATATTCTTCAAATTGTGTATTTTCATTAAATTATTTATCAATACAGGTGGAAAAGGCAAGAATAATATTTATAGTATAATATTTTTAAAACAAAGCAACAAACTGTATATAATATGTATGTAAAAGGTTCTACAAAGAAAAAGTAGGAAAAGTACATGCCAGATTATCAACATTATTTGCCAATAGGAAGAAAAGATGTAGTAACTTTCATTTTTAACTTTTTTTTTTTACATTTGAATTGGAACTTTAAATTTTTTTTTTAAGGTGTATTCATTTTTGAGACAGAGAGCATGAATGGGGGAGGGTCAGAGAGAAGGAGACACAGAATCCGAAACAGGCTCCAGGCTCCGAGCTGTCAGCACAGAGCCCGACACGGGGCTCGAACTCACAAAACTGCAAGATCATGACCTGGGCCGAAGTCGGCCGCTTAAGCGACTGAACCACCCAGGTGCCCCTGAATTGGAACTTTAGAGAGACTGTGTATTACTTTTGTTGTTAGAATTTTTATTGGACTTTATAGAAAAAATAAGGAGGGGAAGAAAAGTAACCGGCAGAATCTCCTAAGAGTAGAAAGGGAAGATTAATCCCGAGACACAGGGCATAACAGATGAGCTATGTTTGGACTCTGGCAAATGAAACAGGGGACTTGATATTGCCCAGCGATTGTGCAGGAAGAGGCTCAAATGCAGAAACACTGATGTTGTCACCTCTCTCCTGTTAAAGTTCATACATCCTTATTGAGTTTCTGTGTCTCGGGCCTTGTGGTTGGTGCTAAGGAAAAAAGTTAAGGCACGATATCTGTTCTGAGGAATCCAAAGTCAGACTGAGAGAAGTAAACATGTATAAACAAATGTAATCCCATGTAATTCCATTCTCTTAGACTGCTTGAGAAGTTGTAAAGATACCGGATATTGTTAATAGTAATAACACCCAATGTTTACTAAGCACATGAAATAATTATACAGAATAATTAATGTCTTTTATCCCTCCTAAGAAATCTCTGAAGTGAAAACTTTTGTCATCCCATTTTCTAGATAAAGAAATGGAGGTTCTTCATTTCTTCAAGGTCAAGACCTAAACTCTAGTAATCAAGTATGTCTCAGAAGCCCATGCTCTTAAACTCTACCTCTACTGTCTTGCTGATTCCAAACATTTTTTTTTAAGTTTATTTATTTATTTTGAGAGAGACAGAGACAGCGCTAGCAGGGGCGGAACGGGGCGGGGGGGGGGGGGAGAGAGAGAGAGAGAGAGAGAGAGAGAGAATATCCCAAGCAGGCTCCGCACAGTCAGCACAGAGCCTGATGTGGGGCACGAACTCATGAACTATGAGATCATGACCTGAGCTGCAACCAATAGTCTGATGCTTAACCAATTAAGCCACCCCAGGCTCACCTGATTCCAAACATTTTTAAGTACCCTGGACTTATTTGGTTAATTCTGTGGCAAACAGGAGGAATATTATCAGATCCATTGTTTTTTAATGAAAAACAAGACAAAACATGAACTTCAGGACTGAAGAAGTCACTCAAGCAAGACCCAAGACGGGATTACAAAAGCAAGACTCTTATCTCAAGACTTTTCTCCCTGCCACCCTACTCTACCCCCTCAGTCCCTTCCTCCTGCTTTTACTGAGGAGAAGACTCCACAGTTTGTTTTCCTTTCTAAGCCAAAAATAGGAATTTGATTCCAAATCCAAGGTTTTCCTATCTGGTTGATACCCTTCATGATTTCCATAGATGTAGGTTTTGAGGGCTTCTGTAGAACCCTGAAAGGGGTCATTTTGAAAGAAAGACTTAACTTAGGATGTGCTAACGTGCGGCCTGTGCTTTCTCACCCAGCGCAGGGGAAAATGGACAGCCTGAAGCATGTCACAGGGGCGAAAGGGAGAACGTAAATAATGTCACCCATCATGTAATACGGTTCAGGGGAAGAAATGAGGTCAAGTCATTAAAGAGAAGATGAGATCATTATGCTTTAACAAGGCAAACTGTGGCCAGAGGAAGACAGTAATGAAAAGTGGACAAGGATACTGGAAGCCAGTATGTGAAGCCCAGGGGGAAAACAGAGCTTTCTAATCGAAACCATACTCCCAACTCCGGAAATGGAGGCTCAGCTCTCAGGCAGTACTGCAAGGGTGAGTGAGATTATAGACACAGGAAGCGAACCGAGGAAGCTGTAAATACAGTGAAGGGGCAGAGGACGGCACGTGGCCTGAAGAAGCACCCCGTAGTTGGGGAAACAGGAGACAGCTCTGAAACAAAGCTGAAGCAAAGCAAAAGTGCATCCCGAGAGTCAACGCTGGAAATTCAAAATCCCAATGTTAAGCCTATAGGACAAAATCAACCTGGGAAGGAAATGTCAGATCATAAGAGGGGAAGAGGAAGAGGTTAATAGAGAAAATATTTCAGTTTGCCTCTGACGGTGTTGAACTGAAGTGTGTGGAAATCCACATGTGCTGAGGGAGATGGTTCTCAAGTGTTCATGTGAAACTCAAAACCCTCTTGATGTTCTGCCTGGAGAATTCTGTATTTCCTTGGTTTGACCTACAGCCATGCAAACTGCCCGAGGACCTTGAGCTGAGAGCCTGAGACTCAGGTTTCCCTAAAAGCCTTTAGAACTTTCAAAGAACCTACTGTACTTGCAATGCCTCCCCCTGCTTCCACACCCACACGACCTCCAGCACCATTCCTGCAGCGACGCACCTCTTCCTTGATGTGGAGAAGTAAGAGGAGGTCTGGTAAAAAGTTTTCAAGCAGCTAAGACCTCCAGCTGATTGATTTGATGAGACAAGCATGAGCAGAATCCATCAGGAAAGATGATACCACTGGTCAAACCACTGCAGGAGGAGAGGAGAGGAGATTTCTAGGAATGAAAATAATTTAAAAATAAAATGTGTACTAGTCATAGCTATGCTCCTAAAGGATACGTTTAGTTCTTTGTTTTACCTGCTTGTCCTGCTAATGTAAGAAAGAGCAAAATCTGTTTTAGATTTGACACCTTACCGTCCCCTAAACACTCTATGCAAAATAACTATGCGTGCAAAACACTTTCTTTTAAAGGAAACGTTGAAATGGAAGGGAACTGTAAAATTGTTTCAGAATCTCCACTGCTCATTTTGAGACTCGGACAAATTCCTACTTTTGCACTCGTTCCTCCATTCTGCCATCAGGTATTAACGGATTAAGAGGCTAAGCACTGTGCTGAGCACTGGGGTTTGGCAGTAAACAAGCAGACAGGGTCCCTGTCACCTTACATTTTTGAAGGGAGACAGACAGACTCACAACAAACTGCTTACAGTTGTAAGTGCTAATGGGAAAAATTGGGGTCTCCTGTGAGAGACAGTGGGTAACAGGACACATGAGCTAAAGGAGAGAGGGAGACTCAGAAATCGTCCATAAGGCAGGGGCATTGTATCTGAGACTCAAAACTGACTATGTGTTGTTGGCTATCCCGAAGGTAGAGAGCAGCTCCTACATAGGTTTGTGGCAGAAAAGAGCAGATGCCATTTTTATTAAAACTATGAGTAACTAAGGGAGGGCTATAAGGAAAAGGAATGGATGGCAGGCAATGCAGACACTTGTAGGTTTTTGAAAGGCTTTGGACTTTAGCCTAATATCATCATTAAGTGATGATATTTTAACGAGGGAAGTCAAAGGTTCTAATTGTTCTTTTTTTAATGTTTATTTATTTTCAGAGAGAGAGCACAAGTGGGGAGGAGAGGGGCAGAGAGAGAGGGAGAGAGAGAATCCCACGCAGGCTCCACACTGTCAGCACAGAGCCTGGCTCAAAACTTGATCTCAAGATCTTGAGATCACGACTTGAGCCAGTATCAAGAGTTGACGCTCAGTAGACTGAGCCACCCAGGCACCCCTAGAATCATTCTTAAATGATGCAGCAAAATCCTATTCCTCCCTCCATGTTAATTACCAATTCTGCTGCTTCTGAGACTTTTCCGCAGACCTTCCAGGAGAAAAAAAGTCTGTCGTTTATGCTCACAGAACATTCTATTTGTAGTACTATTGTTTCATGTTACCACCGCTTGCCTTTAGAAGTTTATGCCTTGCCTTTAGACATTTATGGGGTGTCTGGGTGGCTCAGTCCATTGAGCATCTGACTTCAGCTCAGGTCATGATCTCACCATTAGTGGGTTTGAGCCCTGTGTCAGGCTCTGTGCTGACAGCTCAGAGCCTGGAGCCTGCTTCAGATTTTGTGTCCCCCTCTCTCTCTGCCCCTCCCCTCCTCATGCTCTCTCTCTCAAAAATAAACATTAAAAGTGTTTTTTAAAGAAAGATTAAGACATTTACCAGCACAAATACATATGTTTGTATGTATTTCAAGCTCTCTGATTATAGAAATTGTCTTTTATGTCCCAGGACCTCCCCACAAAAGGCTTGAACATGTATATCACCATTTATTTTTATGTTTAGCATCTCTCCCCCACTAGAAGATTTTCTGGAAACAGAAGCCCATCTTATGTTTGTATCCCAGCATCTAACTGAATGTCTGATACAGAGAAGACACTTGATAAGTGTTAGTGGAATCAATGAATGGAACTGGTCTCCTTTTCTGCCATCCCCGAGAATATGAAATTTCAGCACTCCCGGATCTACCTGCTAACTGACTCATCTTCCCTTTCCATGTCATATTTCTTTCTCTACCTCTAAAATCCAGACTTTCTTTAATCATAAAAGCTGTCAATAAACTAAATTGTCAGAGATCGAACTGCCTGTGAAGTTTCAGTCAAGCCTATTAAGTCAGTGTCTTCATCTGCAAAACACATCACCTAAGGCGCTGTTCTGCAGACTTCCCTAGATGCGATGATAACAAATCATGTTTTGGAAATACATGAGAATAGCATGCCTTCTCTCCCATGCCTTCTTAAAAATAATAGTTTAAGTTTAATAACTTGACTTGGGTTGGACCCAGTGGAATGTGGGGCCAGAACATGTGAAAGAAACACCAGACACCACTTATTAAGGGAGCATGCTTAGGCTAGCTTCATGGGAACCCAACATGGGAAGGCTCCAGAAGGTTCATTTGTTGATCTTTCAATCCTAGCCAGACTCTGAAACTTGTGTCGTAAGTATTTTCCAGCACCCTGCGGCTGAAGCACCTTACTTCAAAAGGCTTGTAAAATCATAGCACTTTATCATTAAAATGAACTTTGATGATCTTTCTTGATCTCTTTTTATGTGTAGCATTATAGGAAATCTCAGAGCCTAAAGGCTATCTTATCTGCTATTTAAGGAATATCTGGCACAGTTATCACAGTAGATTTCAACTTTTTATCTTTAGTTGATGAAACCGCTTCTAAAACTTTATATGGAAGGCTAACGTGTGAAATAGATCAAGTAGAAATGCCCTAGTTGAATCTCAGTGAGAGACAGGTTCTCCCTTTCTACTGTCTTGTGCAAACCCTGAGTGCCTTCTCCATATCTCACTAGGCTCAATGAAACACAACTGAAAAATATTCTTCTAATGTTACTACGAACTTGTATTCTGGCTTCTGTTTGAACACCTTTAGATATAAACAACTCACTACAAAGTCACTTATTTCAACATCTTAATACAGTTTTGACTATTTTTACAAAAAAGACATTTAACACAGCATCGTGCTGAAGTCTTGTTCTCTTTAGTTTCTGACCTGTTTTTCAGTCAGAATTCTTGGGGTTATGTAGAATATAGTAGTCTGTGGTGGTTGGCAATTCCTGTTTGAATCTTCCCAGCAAGCTTCACATCCATTTTCTTCTCTGTGTTCATGTCCCAGGCTTAGCCCAATTATAGTATTGGATATACTTGGCAACAGCAATGGTTCCAAAGCAAGTAGAACTGACTTATTCTGGGCTGGTAATTCTCCTTCTCTGAGATTAATATAGATACTGGTGAAATTGTGTTCTGGATTTTTACTAAGGATGCTAAAATGAGGATGCCAGTAGCCATGTATCCTGCCACAAGGACAAATCTGTCTGCAGTAGGAAAGAATGAGGTTGGCAAGCAAAGAAAGCAAAGATGAGAGTCCCATAAACTAACTGAACTGTGGGTTCCATGTTTAAAATTATAGATGGAAGTTCTGTTGATACTTGGACTTCCTTTGACACTCACGTGTCTCATTTCCCTTTATCTGTGTGGTCCAAACCACATCTCAGCCCCCATGGTATTTGAGGTGTCCTTACGCTGGTTAGGTGGCTAAAATGAACAAATCAGGAAACTACAGATGCTGGCGAGGTTGTGGAGAAACGGAAACCCTCTTGCACTATTGGTGGGAATGCAAACTGGTGCAGCCACTCTGGAAAACAGTGTGGAGGTTCCTCAAAAAATTAAAAATAGATCTATCCTATGACCCAGCTATAGCACTGCTAGGAATTTACCCAAGGGATACAGGAGTACTGATGCATAGGGGCACGTGTACCCCAATGTTTATAGCAGCACTTTCAACAATAGCCAAATTATGGAAAGAGCCTAAATGTCCATCAACTGATGAATGGATAAAGCAGATGTGGTTCTTATATACAATGGAATACTACTTAGCAATGAGAAAGAATGAAATCTGGCCATTTGCAGCGATGTGGATGGAACTGGAAGATATTATGTTAAGTGAAATAAGTCAGAGAAAGACAGAAACCATATGTTTTCACTCATATGTGGATCTTGAGAAACTTAACAGAAGACCATGGGGGAGGGGAAGGGAAAAAAAAGTTACAGAGAGGGAGGTAGGCAAACCATAAGAGACTCTTAAATACTGAGAACAAACTGAGGGTTGATGGGGGTTGGGGGGAGGGGAAAGTGGGTGATGGGCATTGAGGAGGGCACTTGTTGGGATGAGCACCGGGTGTTGAATGGAAACCAATTTGATAATAAATTATATTTTTTAAAAAGAGAGCTGTCCTTGGCACAGAGGCCTTCATTTTTTGTTTTTGTTTTGTTTTTTTTACATCATGGTGATAACATGGCTCATTTGACTGGGCTCTAACACAGCAACATGGGAAAGTCTGTCCACTTGAATGCCCACTAGTCATAATGCATCGGAAGGAAATTTTATTAAAAGGAAAAGAAGTATGTTTCACTTATTACTTATTTTTCACCAAGAAAACTACAGCAACTGCTGGACCCTGAAATCCTTGTATCCTATACATCCCAGAAGGAGAATGTCTCAATATAACCTGTAAATCTTGGATGGATAAACTTTTTCTGTTAGGAAGTCCTATATCCATTTGCTCCATATAACTCACTAGGTAACTCTAGAATTTTCTTACACCCTTTGACTTTTCTAGCTATTTAGAGAATCCTCAACCCTTCCTGAACCCTTAGGATTTTATGAAAGACTCTAGGCATTTTTGTTCTGATCTGGATATATATTTCAACCATTTAAATTACAATGTGTTACCAAGTTATTTTAGGCCAATTCGGTGTTTATTTCTGAATTTTTCAACTCTCTCTTAGGAGCCTTCCAACTTTTCACCTTCTTCCCTATCACAAAACTTATAAAGATTCATTAGTCTTGTTGCATAATCAATCACGGTGTCCCTACTTTCAACAGGAGACTGCAAAATCTGACTAATATCCCAGGTCTATTTTCATGAGAAAATGGGATAGAATAATCAAGACTCAATAATCAAGAACTCAGAATATTGAGATTTATTCCCAACCCATACAACCATGTGGCTCCTTTCAGCAATCCTCAATTTACTCATCCTAGAGGCACCTCAGTTCTTTGGTAAGCAAAGTTTCTGAGGCTTTTATCAGTCAAGCTACATGTGCATTAAGGGAAGTGGGAAAGAGAACTATCATTGAGTGTGCACCAAATGTCTTTCATGAACCATGGTGTCATAGGACAAAATGAGGATAGCTAGATATAAATGAAGACAGAATGAATGTCTACCACCAGCTCTGGAATGCTTCATCACTAGGAATTTGAATAGAGAAGGATCTGGGAAAGGAAACTGAGATGGACTGTCCAGTAAGTTTGGAGAAAAACCAGAATGTATTCACTTAAAAAAAAAAAATAAGGCAGTGTGTTAATAAAAACATAAACAAAAATTAAAAAGAAAACAGAGGGAGGGGCGCCTGGGTGGCGCAGTCGGTTAAGCGTCCGACTTCAGCCAGGTCACGATCTCGCGCTCCGTGAGTTCGAGCCCCGCGTTGGGCTCTGGGCTGATGGCTCAGAGCCTGGAGCCTGTTTCCGATTCTGTGTCTCCGTCTCTCTCTGCCCCTCCCCCGTTCATGCTCTGTCTCTCTCTGTCCCAAAAATAAATAAAAAAAAACGTTGGAAAAAAAAAAAGAAAATAGAGGGAGTAGAGGGAGCATCTGTCTATAACAGTTGCTTCTGAGATGTCAAGTAAGATGAGAACAGATAGAAAAAAGATTAGGAAGATACACAGTAACTTGATCAGGTCATTTGTGCTGAGTGTAAGGGACTGAAGCTGGATGGGAAAAAGTTAGACAGTGGTATATAAAGGAGTAGACTCTCCTTTTCAAGAAGAAAGATAAGGATATCTGGCTGGCTCAGTTGATTGAGCATCTGACTCTTAATTTTGACCCAGGTCATGATAACAGGATGGTGGGATCAAGCCCCACGTCAGGCTCCACACTGAGCATGGAGCCTGCTTAAGATTCTCTCTTTCGACTCTTAAAAAACTGAGAACAAACTGAGGGTTGATGGGGGGTGGGAGGGCGGGAAGGGTGGATGATGGGTATTGAGGAGGGCACCTGTTGGGATGAGCACTGGGTGTTGTATGGAAACCAATTTGACAATAAATTTCATATTTAAAAAATAAAAAAAAATAAAAATGAAAAAAAAAGATTCTCTCTTTCTCAGATATTTGTAAATGATATATCAGATAAAGTGTTAGTATCCAAAATCTGTAAAGAACTTATCAAGCTCAACACCCAAAAAAACAAATAATCCAGTGAAGAATGAGCAAAAGACATGGATAGACACTTTTCCACAGAAGACATCGAGATGACTAACAGACCCATGGAAAGATGCTTAACGCCACTCATCATCAGGGAGATATAAATCAGAACCACAATGAGATACCACCTCATACCAGTCAGAATAGCCAAAATGAACAACTCAGGCAACAACAGATGTTGGAGAAGATGCGGAGAAAGAGGAACCCTCTTGCACTGCTGGTGAGAACACAAACTGGTAGAGCCACTCTGGAAAACAGTATGGAGGTTTCACAAAAAATTAAAAATAGAACTGCCCTATGACCCTGCAATTGCACTACTGGGTATTTGTCCAAAGGATACAGGACTGTGCCCCCAATGTTTATAACAGTGCTATCAACAATAGCCCAAGTATGGAAAGAGCCCACATGTCCATTGACTGATGAATGGATAAAGAAGATGTGGTGTGTGTGTGTGTGTATATATATACACAATGGAATATTACTCAGAAATCAAAAAGAATGAAATCTTGCCATTTGCAACAAAATGGGTGGACCTAGAGTATATTATGCTAAGTGAAATTAATCCATCAAAGAAAGACAAGTATCATATGATTTCACCCATATGTGTAATTTAAGATACAAAACAGATGAACATAAGGGAAGGGAAACAAAAATAATATAAAAACAGAGAGGGAGACAAACCATTAGAGATTCTTAAATACAGAGAACAAACAGGGTTGCTGGAGGGGTGTTGGGTGGGGCGATGGGCTAAATGGGCAAGGGGCATTAAGGAGGGCACTTGTTGGGATGAACACTGGGTGCTCTATGTAAGTGATGAATCACTAAATTCTATTTCTGAAATCATTATTACACTATACATTAACTAACTTGGATTTAAATTAAAAAAATAAATAACTAAAAATAAATAAATAAAATGAAGGCAAAATAAAGTCACATTTTATAAAGAACAAAAACAAAACAAAAGATTCTCTCTCTCTCCCTCTGCCCCTGTCCCCAGCTCTTTTTCTCTAAAATAAAATAAAAAGTTTAAAGAGAGAGAGACAAAGAATTAGGGTGGCAGCTGAAGAAAATGTGAGATTATGTGTTTAGATAGGAGACCATAGAGCATGTTTGTGTGCTGTTGAGTTAAACCAGCTGAAGGGAGAAATTGATAGTGTGAACGAAGGATAATTGTAGGGAATTTCTTGAGGAAGTTAAAAGACCACAGGCCTAGTGGACCTGGTCTCAAACACATTGCAATAAGAAGGAAATTGAAGACTTCAGGTACAGATGTGGACCAGTTGGCATATTTGGCTACAAAAAAGAAGGGATATAGCCCATCTTTTTGCTTTTATTTTCTCCCTAAGGTATAAGAAAGAGTGTTTATGTGGAAGGGTGGAAAATAAGGAATTAACTGGGGCCATGTGAGGGCAGTAGAGAGAAGAACATTATGAATAACCCACAATGGAGGGAAGAGGTCAGACCAGAGGAACCCATGTGAATAAAGCCCAATTGATCAAGGTACAGGCACAACTTACTAGGATATAAATCAAGGCAGGAAAGGTAGGCACAGACTCGATGGATGTCACTGTTGAGGATTTTGATCATTATCTGTTAAAGCAGTAAGTAGCTATTGAGAGTTTTTAGGCACAAGGGTGATATGATCATATATGCATTTTAAAATGATCACTCTGCCTACAAGGAAGAAATACATTGTGGGGAGGGCAGAGTGAAATGTGGGGAGGCCAGTTGGGAATCTCCTGCCGTGGTCCACATGACCGATGATGTTAGAATGATCCAGGAGGATGATGGTAAACTGGAGAACTGAGGGATAGTGCAGTGGTAAAATTGGTAAAATTTGGTTTTAAAAAAATGATAATAGGATAGAGGAGAGAGATGATTATAAGGATGTCTTCTTCTAAGGGGCACCCGAGTGGCTCAGTCATTTAAGCATCCGACTCTTGGTTTTGGCTCAAGTCATGATCTCATGGTTTGTGAGTTTGATGTCTTCCAAAAAAAGATGTCTCCCAAGGTTCTGGTCAGTATAGCTGGATGGATAGTATTATCATTCACAGAAGCAGAGATGACTGCATGAAGCTTAGTTTAAGGAAGAGAAACTTGTTAAGCATTGTGTCTAAAGTGCTTTTTTAAAAGAAATTATTTATTTATTTATTTATTTATTTATTTATTTATTTATTTATTTATTTATTTTGAGAGAGAGAGAGTGTGTGTGTGTGTGAGCGGGGGAGAGGCAAAGAGAGGGAGAGAGAGGACCCTAAGCAGTCTCCACGCTGTCAGCACAGAGCCTGACGTGAGGCTTAATCTCACCAACTGTGAGTTCATACAAACCTGAGCCTAAATCAGTAGTTGGAGGCTTAATCAACTGAGCTACCCAGTGCACCTGAAGTATCTGTTTTTTAAGACCATTGAATGTTCAAAACGGGATGTTGAATAGTTGTTGAGATACGTGGATTTGGAGAACAGAGAGGAAATACCACCTCAGATTGAGTTTCTTTCATGAAAGAGTAATGGCCCTGATGATGAGGATGCAGGTTCTGACAAGTGCGATAGTATTAGATAACATGTAATGAGTGACTACAGTTTGCCAGGCACTGTGCCAAGCATTTCACATGGACCGTTCCATTTAATACTCAACAAGCTCAATAAGGTAAGGTAATGTTACTACCAGCTCCATTTTGCAGATGAGGAAATATAGGCAGAGAAGGATTAAGCAAACTTCCCAAGTCAAATAGATGGTACATCCAGAGCCAGAATTAGACAGTAACTGTTAGAGGAAACGGGGTTGTGCATCAGTGAGAATACTATGGAAATGCCTGATAAAGTATCCTTTCTTCAAATTAGAAATTCTTCTTCAGCCATGAATCCCAATGGCCCCAATTCATCCAATTCCTAAACAGTGATTCTGCACGTTTGTCTCAGGATTTCTATGTGAGTGTGGTTTGCCATTAACTACTGGTATTTTTAATGTTTTAATATTAAAATATTTTTAATAATTTTTAAATAATTTTTAATATTTTCAATAAATATTTCTTTTTATGACAGAAGCAATAAATGGCCATTGCAGACAAATATCAAAATCAGATAAGCATGGAAAGGAATTAAAGAATGAAGTTAAAAAATGTCCATATTCTCACCATCATAAAAGGGGAAAAATTACTTGTATTTTAATGCATTCCTAACATGCATGTTTGCACGTATATGTTTGCATATATATGTTTGCACATATATATATATATATCCACATTTGCTTCAAAACTAGAAAAACATGTACATATTGATTATTATCTGCTTTTTTAAGTAAGGCGTTGCAAGCATCTTTCAGCTATTAAGACATGTTACATCACTTATTAAACAAGTCAAGTATCTATCTGTTCCTGTGACCATAGCAGTTGTTTCCTCTTCTTATATGTTGACGGGCCTCCCTTTGAGGGATTTTCTTGTGATTGGTGATGGGGGGTGTGTGTATATTTTATGTGTGTGTGAGGGGCCATGGAGTGGCTGATATTTTTATGTCAAATTTGTGGTCTACCTACATCTAGAAGCAATTTCTAGAAACATCAACTATCTTCGCTTTCTTTTCTATTTTTTCTCTACTTTCGCCCTTTCCCCTTCGCATAACCTCTGACTTCTCTGTCCCTAGTGTCACTGCTGATGGTTTGTAATGTTGGTGGCAAAGGCAAAGGAAGGAAGGCGTTTATTATTATTTTCCCTAAGGCCCTGCTTTGTTGAGGCTGGGGGATGTGTTGCTTTGTTTTCAGAATTGGGCTTTATGTATATTTTGTTAAATTCCCCAAAGTCCTCTAGACACCAAGGACTAGAAAATGAAAAATGACTATTATTGTTACCTTATTTTGCCCAAGATCCTGAGCCACCACATGTTTCTGACTTCCCAGACAGACACCACACGTCTCCTTCACTGGCCATGAGCTGAAGGCCAAGGAGAGCTGTTTACTCCTTTTACAACAATCACAGAGGCATGCACGGTCCTGAAAAAATGGAAACTTATAGAAGTTACTTTAATTCCTACATGCACTCTCTGTATTTTGTGCAAGATTTGAACTGTATTCTACCCTTAAAACCATAAATATTCAAGAAGAAAAGGAAAATCTAGGTCAATGCAGGCAAAATGATTTGTTTCCTCAACAGGAAACACTGACATTTTGGAAGAATCCAGGCAGTGAGTTCATTTATTTACTTTTCATGCACATGTTTGTCATGCAAATTGATTCTGATGATTCTTACTTTGTTTCCTTTAAAATCTGAAATCAACCCGCAGCTAATTTTAAGTATCTATTTTATTATGAGACCCTATTGTAGGCACTGCTTGAAAGACAGCTTGGTGTAGTGGGAAAAATTAAAACACAAAATTTTAAATCAGAAATCCAAAGAGCTGGTTTTGCTCCTTAAAACTAATGGTATGGTAGAAAAGTCAATTATGTCTCTGATCTCCACGTTCTCACCTACAGAATGACTATCTTGTCTTCTCGCAAAACTGTTGTGTTGAAGAACTTTATATGCTGTGATGTGCACACAAATGATAATGATAACCAAATATTTGTAAAATGTTTTCCCTTAACCTCAAGGAACTTACAGCCCACTTGGAGGACTCAGAGATACATATTCAAGAATTTAATAACAATATAAGAGTTAAATCATGCCAGACAGATTCAAAAGATGTTGCAAGACATTGCGTGATTAATTGCTAAAGAGTAGAACCTTGAGCAGAGAGAGAGAATAGTGTAAGCTGGAATCATCAAGGGACAAAAGACCAAACGATGCCAAACCACCATGAGGAGTCAGCTAGCATTCAGACAATGAGTATACAGCACAAAATATCGTACAGGAGTATCATAATTTGAAATTGAATTTTTAACATTCTGACAAGCAGCCTTAATAAAAAAAAAATTCATTATAATTTCAGGCCTTTGAGTATGAGGATTGGAAAGGGAGATAGTGTTATTTGGTAGGAAGAAAAGAAACAAGAAATGAGATAAAACAGAGTTCAGATTACCTGCTGCCCCTTTCTGTGGCTTTGGGGATTTTTCTTTGGGCTTCTCTTGAAGCCAGAGGAGTAGTACTTACCTCATAGGCTATTAAGATTAGTGGCATTAACTAGACAGAGATTGAGCTTTATGTGGGTGTGGGTGGGAACATGCCAAAGAAGGAGCAACATGCCCAAAAGCCCTAAAGAGAGAAAGAGTTTTGAGGATTGGATGAACAAAGTCAACGTGTCTACAGGTTAGTAGGCAGGTAGAAAAGAGCCAGAATAGGCAGAAATGTTGTCAACCCCTTTATAGACTTGATCCTAATGGATTCTTTAGAAGCCTGTGCATTGTGTTAAAGGCAGGAGGAAGCCATGGCAGTGGAGCAGGGTGGGGGGACTGTTTGCAAACATGGGAGATTGCTTATCTTGAGGGGTTGTGTCGTCTGCGCCTTGATTCTGGCATATTATAACTGGAAAATTTGCCCCCCCCCCCAATGAGTGATGTGTTATACTCAGTTTAAAATTAAAGACAGTGCTAGTCCAATAGTAATTACTGCCAGTAATCTTTCAACTTGCCTTGGTTACTTCCCATCCTCTGAAGTGGCAGTTGCAACACTTACCTTCAACCTTAGCAGACAATTGAGTAACCTGGATTGGAACACTTGAAGAAGTAACACATGTGCTTAGGGTTCACTGTAAAAGGTAGACTCACCACCGCCCCCCCCCCCAAAAGGTAGACTTGAAGTTTTCAAGACTTATAAACCCAACTCAAGAAACTTGGATTTGGGAGGGGTTAAGAATTAAAGATAATAAGAATTATACACACACACATATGCACACATATGCACATACATACATATAGATACACATGCATAAATATATATAAAGGTGAATTTTATATACGTATCTCATCTTACCATTGAAGCACTAATTTCTGAACTCACAATTTTGGTTGCATTCATTAACCTAGGATTACAAACCCAGTCATCACTGGGGTCACTGGTAAGAAAAAGACCCTGGGAAGTGGGGCACTGAAGACCTAAAGCCAAAGCAAGCTGGATGCCTTCTCTGATTTATGCGATTCTACTGCAGTGGGTTTTCCTTTCAGTTAGAAGTGATACAATTCCTCTTGTGTGTGTTTTCAACAACTCCATTAGGGAATAATGAACAAGAAAAATTTCATATGCTGAAATGGCCATAATCCCTTAGCAGACAAGCGACATGGAGGAAGAGAGATTCAGAAAAGGCAATGTTGGATCTGTGAACAAAGGCCAGCTCCCCCATAGTTAGAAATGCGTGAACCAGGAAAAAAAATTAAAGTCTGTGGTGTTTATTTCAGGGTTTCCATTGCTAAGACAGTGTTTAACCATTATAAAAAGTATTTGAAATGTTTTTTTTAAAAGCAGGTAAGATTACTTCAGCACCAACCCATCTGGCCACACACATTCTTCTCCCCCGCCTCCCCAACCCCGTCCCCAAAACACTTCCCTTCTCTGTCCTGGCAGGATTTCGTATCATATCTAGGAGATGAATTAGGACTTGTAAAGCAAGGAAGAATTATTGCCCAAATCACATGTCTCTTCCCTTCTCTTTACTGTTTATTCTCTTCTGACTGCTTGGGGCAAAATCTGTTATTGAAGACTTAAGGGAAAATTAAAAGGGAGCAACATGTAGGGGAAGATGATGTGTTTGCCTCTCATCTTTCGTCAAAGTTCAACCTTAATGAGTTGTGCACAAGCTGAATCAGGAAGAAAATTCGAGTTGCATGTATTAGAGCACAGATAGGACTGGAGTGGGGAATAAAATGTAAAATATGCAAGAAACTGCCATGCATATTAGGCATGCCTTCAGCGTCAAACTCCTTTTTTTGCTTGTTTCATGGACACAAGCTTTGGAACTTCTCCAAACTACCAATGCCCCCAAAAGATGTGAAAGCCCCACGACTATATGGTCAACTGATCTTCAACGAAGCAAGAAAGAGTATCCCATGGAAAAAATGACAGTCTCTTCAACAAATGGTTTGGGAAAACTGGACAACAGCATGCAGAAAAATGAAACTAGACCACTTTCTTACACCATACCCAAAAATAAATTCAAAATGGATAAAAGACCTAAATGTGAGACAGGTACCATCAAAATCCTAGAGGAGAAAGCAAGCAGCAACCTCTTTGACCTCAGTCATAGCAACTTTTTACTAGACACGTCACCAAAGGCAAGAGAAACAAAAGCAAACGTGAACTATTGGGACTTCATCAAGATAAAAAGCCTTCTGCACAGCAAAGAAAACCATCAACAAAAACTAAAAGGCAACTAACGGAATAGGAGAAGGTATTTGCAAATGACATATTAGATAAAGGGTTAGTGTTCAAAACCTATAAAGAACTTATCAAACTCAACACCCAAAAAACAAATAACCCAGTTAAGAAATGAGAAAAAGATACGAGTAGACACTTTTCCAAAGAAGATATCTGGATGGCTAACAGACACATGAAAAGATGCTCAACATCACTCATCATCAAGGAAATACAAATCAAAACCATGATGGGTTACCACCTCTCACCTGTCAGAATGGCTAACATTAACTAACAACACAAGAAACAACGGGTGTTGGTGAGGATGCGGAGAGAGGGAGAACCCTCTTGCACTGTTGGTGGGAATGCAAACTGTTGCAGTCACTCTACAGTATGGAGGTTCCTCAAGAAACTAAAAATAGAACTACCCTATGGTACAGCAATTGCACTATTATGAACTTACCCAAAGGATATAAAAATACGTATTTGAAGGGGTACATGTGCCCCAATGTTTATAGCAGCATTATCAACAATAGCCAAACTATGGAGAGAGCCCACATGTCCATTGGATGCATAAAGATGAATGGATAAAGATGTGGCATGGAATATACTCAGCCATCAAAAAGAATGAAATCTTGCCATTTGCAATGACATGGATGGAGTGAGAATGTATTATGATAAGCAAAATAAATCAATCGGAGAAAGATACCATATGATTTCACTGATATAAGGAATTTAAGAAACAAAACAGATGAACATATTGGGTGTAATGGGGAGAGGAGAGAGGGGAACACATCAATGATAGAGAAAAAACTGTGGGTTGACAGAGGGAGGCGGATGGGAGATGGGCAAGGTGGGTGATGGGTACTAAAGAGAGCAGTTGTTGTGATGAGTACTGGGTGTTGTATGAAACTAATGAATCACTGAATTCTGCTCCTGAAACCAATATTGCACTGTATGTTAACTAATTTCAAAAAAAAAGGAAAAAGAAAAGAAAAAGTGAAAGACTTAATACTTGGAGAACTGGAGTAGAGGTCTCCAGTTCTAGCCTATTATTTTGTGCCCTCTTTCTTTGCATCCATGAAGACCTGTCTTCAGAGTCCTAATTTCATCTTCGAAAATGTCAACAGTGGAGAAGGCCAAATGTGCCCATCACATAACATGCAGTATGCATGGTGGTTGGGGATCTGGAATGCAGTTCCAGAGTGCCTGCATGTGAATCTTCCTTTTGCAATTTACTGTGTGTGCTGACATCAAGACAATTGCTTAACCTCTCTGTGCCTTGGTTCCTTTTCTATAAAACATGAGAATAATAATAATGCTTATCACATACAGTTAGTGTGTTACATTAGTTGATATGTACCAAGAGCTTAGCACAGAGCCCGGCATTTGATAAACACCATTATTATTATTCTAGTACTATTATTACCATGGCCAAGCTAAACTTCTCTTGAATGTGTGGTAACTGGGACAACCAAATACATTTTCAAGTAAACAAATTTTCCAGCTTATGAAACTGGAGGCCAGAGTAGTGGGGAGTTCTGTCCAAGTCCATTGCATAAATAGTATAAACCCATGACTCCTGGGTCCCGGACTACTGTGCTTTCTTCTCCTCTTAATCTGTCTTTCAGATTAGAAACCTTTGTAATGAGATTCTGTGGGTGAGATTTAGAAATGTATAGCTATTCTTGATTTTAAAGAGATTGCTCAAAGTGTGATATAAACAATGATTATAAACATTTTTGCCCACTTTTTACATACAAGCGATTGAAGTGAATTATCTGAAATCTTACAGGAGGCAAGTTGTTTCATATGACATACATGATTAAAGGAGACTGCAGGTCAAGGACCACATAGCTAGAAGTGGAATCCAAACCTTTTCTAATACACCTTCACCACAGATAGGAGCCAGCCTACTGTTTGAGACTTCGGGCTTGTTTCTTGTCACCTCTCTTTATTTGATTGTAAAGGACTTAAAAAATACCTGCCTTCAATTTTAAGGTAGCGCTAAATGGAATAACCCAACAGTTCTAAGATTGAATGCACCCAAAGAAGTGAACTGTGGCAGGATTAAGAGTCAGGTGTTCTGGGACCTGAAATGTGCATCATTGTGGTAGGTCATCTGCCTCAGTTTCCTTGCAGGTTTCACGCACTCTTCATGGTGGGCTCTGACCCACTGAGTCAGTCACCTTTCTCTTGCCAAAGTCAAGAGTCTCTCTTGTTACAAACATACTTATCGTTAAGCCATAGCTTTTCTCATTCAGCTTAGAAGACATTGTTGACAGTATATGTATCAATTTGATATTCAAGTCAGCATCTTTTTAAGAGTAACTTCAACTTAAATATTTGCTCACTAATTTACTCATTAAATGAGAAAACTTTTGCTGGGGCTCTTGATCTTACTTCCTTTATCTTTGCACTTTTTTTTATTCCCAACTTTCAGTCTTCCATTTTTTTTCATTAAATAGTGGTTCCAAGTTTAAAATTATTCTTAATATGGTAAACAAGAGATAAAACAGATGGAAACACAGAGATAGAAGAAGGGGATGGTCTTTGTCATCATAACCTTAAGTGAGATGCATTGATTTGAAAACAAGATATGAGATGAAAGGGGCTGTTAAAATGTATCATTTCTTTGGCTGACTTCGTGTTAACTCTGGAATGAGTACTATCAATCACAGGTGCAGGAGTATAGAAATCCAGATTAAATGGCCTGTGGGTAGTTTGCTTTCTTCACCATATACTCATGCAAACAAAACAACCCCGCGTGTTTTAAATCCTAGTTCCTTCTCTTATCTGGCACCAGGACCACTTTTTATATGACAAAGTGATTAAGAAATCTATATTAAATAAAGCATTGCAGAGGTCAAAGGATTTCTCAGTCTATTTCCGCAGGATAGGAAAAGATACGACACAAGATTAGGGGACCGACTGGGTCTAGAAATAAAAACAGATGTAAAAATATGTGCAGTTGGTGACTTCCTTCAGATCCTCTCTCTCTCTCCTTCACTTTCTACATTAACATTATCTATAGTTTCTTCTTGATGTTTTGGTCCCTTCAAAGAGACTTCCTTTGTCTTCTTTTGGTTCCCCTAGATGCCAACTCTATGCTGATGACTCACACATCTATAACTCCAACAGTCTCTTTTGCTCTTGACCTGCTCTTGACCAGGCATCTCAGTTACGACATTGTCCAAACTGTACTCACATTCTCTTTCTCCCCAACAATGATGGAATCATGAAACTGACCATACATATCACTACTTCACTTATGGTTCTCCCAGCCATTACCTTTAGAATAAAAAGCCCAACTCCTGGCCATGGCCTACAAACCCCACTCTGGTCTGGCCTCAGTGTGTCGCTCTAAACTTATCTCTCAATACTCATCCAGATAACTTCCTCCCTGCCATATAGGCTTTACTTATGTTTACTATACCTAAGACTGCTAGGTCCCTAGGCATCTGGGTTGCTTCTCCATTTTGCGGGATTGTTGTTTGTTTTTGCATTAATGGGGTAATCAGGGGGAAAACAATAATAATATTAGTACTGGTGTAAGTGTCTAGGTGGTATAAAGAGCCTCATGATAAACTGTGTACTACTCTGGCGTATAACAAAACAAATGTTCTGTGTATTTCATTTAATACATACTGTCACTATAAATATTGGAAGATTCCTTGCTTGAAGTCAGGAATTAAAATGTATCATTACGTAATGTTCCTTGTAATTGTTTTGCTACATTCTAGTTTATCTGATATAACTGTAGTCACTCTGCCTACTTTTTAATAATGTTTGCACAATATATCTTCTTCCATCCTTTTAATTCTAAACTTCTCATGTTATATTTGAAATGGATTCCTCACGCAAACAATATTGTTGGTATCTTAGTAAGGTCAGGCTGCTATAGAAAAATACTATACAACAAGTGGCTAAAGAGACAGACATTTATTTCTCAGCGTTCTAGAGGCTGGGAAATCCACGATCAAGGTGCACACAGATTCAATTCTTGATGATTCATTTTATGGCTTGCAGATGGTAGCCTTCTCACTGTATCCTCACATGCTCACATGACTGAAACAAGAAGCTCTGGTATCTCTTCCTCTTCATGTAAATTCACTAATCCCGTGTTGGAACTCCACATCTAAAACCTCATCTAAACCTAATCTCTCCCAAAGGCGTTCCCCCTAATACTATCAGTTTGGGGTTAGGGCTTCAACATATGAATTTTGGCTGGGAAACAATCATCAATCCATAACACTTGGATCATGGCTTGTTTTGTTTTATTTGGTTTTGCTTATTCTCTCTGCCAAGCTCTTTTTATTGGTACATTCAGAACACTTGCATTTAAAGTCATTATTGAAATGCTTAGGGCTTAAGTCCCTTGTTTTGTTGTTTTGTTTTTTGTTTTCTATTTGTTCTCACTGTTTCTCATTCTTCTCTTTCTCTATTAATGGCTTCCTGTGAGTTACAAGAACAGTATTTAGAATACCACTTTGGTTTATTTCGTATTTTTAAATATATCACTTTGTATAGTTTTCTTAGTCATTGTTTTTGGTATTACAATATACATATATACTTTATTACAGTCAACTAGTGTTGACATTTTACAGTGTAGTGAAAACTTACTTCCATCTTAGTTCTTTTATCTTTTCCATTTAAGAAATCTAATTGTCTTGGGGCACCTGAGTGGCTCAGTCAGTTGAGCATCGACTCTTGATTTTGGCTCAGGTCATGATCCCAGGGTTGTGGGATCAAGCCCCATGTCGAGCTCCATCCATGCTGTGTGGAACCTGCTTAAGATTCTCTCTCTCCCTCAGCCCCTCTCCCCAACTCATGCTCTCTCACTCTCAAAAAAAGAGAAAGAAAGAGAAAGAAAGAAAGAAAGAAAGAAAGAAAGAAAGAAAGAAAGAAAGAAAGAAAGAAAGAAAATACAATTAATACAATTGTCTTAACTACATCTTCAATGAGCATTGAGTACCATGTCACATTATAATTTTTGCTTTAATTATCAAATATGATTTTAAAAACTCATGAGGAGAAAATTTATCATACTTATCCCTATTTTTATCCATCTGTTTGTTCTATCCTTTCTAAAGTTCCAAGCCTTCTTTAATCACTATTCTTTCTGTTTAGAGAACTACCTTTAGCCATTCTTTATAGTCATGTATGTGAACAACAAATTCTCTTAGTTTTCCATTATCTGGAAATTGTTTTTCCTTCCTCATACTTACAGTATACTCTCACCGAATATAGGATTCAATTGACAATTATTTTCTTTCAACACGCCACTTCCTTCTGCCCATGATGGTTGTGGATTAAAATACAGATTTATGGATTCAAATTAGGGTTTCCCTATAGAAAGAGTCATTTTTCTCTGGCTGCAAAGATTTTTCTTTGTCTTCAGTTTTCAGAAGTTTAATTATGATCAGCCTTGATAAGAAATTTTTAGAGTCTATTCTATTTGTAGGTAGCTCAGCTTTTTGAGTCTGTAGACTTGTGTCTTATACCAAATTTGGGAAGTTTTCAGTCATCATTACTTTTAAATACATTTTCAGCCCCACATTCTTCCTCCTCCTTCAGGGACACCAATAGTATGAATATTAGATATTTGTTATTGTTCTACACATCCCTGAGATTCTATTCATTTTTATTATTATTTTATTTTTTCTCCATTGCTCAGATTGGGTAATTTATAACTGTTCTGTCTTCAAATTCACTGATTCCTTTCTTTGTCATATTCATTCTACTATCAAGCCCAGTCAGTGAAATTTTTAAAACTTATTTATATTCTATTTTTCAGTTCTATAATTTCCATTTAGTGTGTGTGTGTGTATCCTATTACTTCTTTGGAAAGATTTTCTGTTTTTTCCTTCCCCCCCACCAAGAGTATTTGAAAATGCTCATTGAATCACTTTTATGATGGTTGCTTTAAAATCCTTGTCAAATAATTCCAACATCTCTTGATTGCTTTTTCTCATTTGAATTGTGACTTTTCTATTTCTTAGTAGAAGGAGTGATGTTTAATTGTATCCCAGACATTTTGGATATTATGCTAGGAGACCCTATACCCTATTTAAATCTTCTATTTTAACAGTCACTCTGTTTAGGTCTAGCACACAAGTCCATGTCTGCTTCAGTGGGCTGTGGTCCCAATGCCAATTTAGTTTTCAGAGTTCCTGAAGTGCTGTTCTACTCTTCTACCTGTCATTTGGGATCTGGCTTGATTTCTGCTGGTGTTGCCTCTAGGGATAGAATGTGCTTCCTTGGACCTGGTACCACAAGTTTGGGAGGTTGAAAGAGGACTGTGGGCCAGTGTGAGTAGAAAGCTCTTCTTCAGGCTGCCAGGTGCTAGTGGGGCTCCTGCTTGGTCCCCGCTGGGGCCACCCATGGGTGAGGAAGGAACCTCCTAGGCTGCTGTTTGGGGGCTGAGATGTCATTTCCCTTGGCTTGCTCTCCAGGCTCTCAAGTGTTGCTAGGGCTCTCTCTTGGTCTGCTGGTGTTGTTAGGGGAGGCAGGCATCTACCCGAGCCACCTCCTCCCGCTGGGTGAAGCACTAGGAGATACCAGACCTGTTCCACCTTTCACCACCAGGTGGAAAGTCAGGAGACATCAGACAAACTGAGCTTTTCCTCAAGTCCTGGTGTCTCCAATCAGCCTACCTTCCTTGTCTACCTTCCAAGTTCTCCTATGGCTGTCTACTGCATCATTACCACGTTTTTAGTTGTACTTATCAAGGAGGAGCAGGGAGAAATGAGTCTAGGCAATTTGCTCCCTAATCTGAAGTCTCAAAAAGGTATTTTAATAGTATCACTGTTGTTAGTAAAGAAATCTCATTTTAGGGTTGCCTGGGTGGCCGGCTCAGTCCGTTAAGCCTCCGACTTTGGCTCAGTTCATGATCTTGTGGTTTGTGAGTTTGAGACCCGCATCGGGCTCTGTGCTGACAGCTCAGATCCTGGAGCCTGCTTCAGATTCTGTGTCTCCCCCTCTTCCTGCCCCTCCCATGCTCATGCTCTGTCTCTCTCTGTCTCTCAACAATAAATAAACATTAAAAATTAAAAAAAGAAAGCTCATTTTATTTCACACTCACTAACATTTGGTAGTCATTTAAAATGTGCTTTTTCTTGCAACAAACCCCAGAGAATTATCTGATCCCTGGTTTTAAGTGGTTCAAGGTTCAGATTTGTTAACTAGTAAGTCCATGTAACATAGCACATAGATTGTGCACTTTGGAGGCAGACAAATCTAGATTGTCAGGTTTCATAAGCTATAACTATAATACCTTGGGTAAGTCACTTGCCCTCTATGCTTTCAGTTTCATCAGTTGTAAAATAGAAAAATAACTACCATAAAATACTACTGTTGTGATTAGTTGAGATAAGTATATAGAATGCCCTGTGTAGGGCCAGCCATATAGTAAACATAGACATTCAAAAAATGCTAATTCTTTTTCAGTATTATACTGCCAATATTTTTACATGTCTTTAGTTCTTCATTTTTTTTAATTTTTTTTTAAAGTTTATTTATTTTTGAGACAGAGAGAGACAGAGAAGGAACAGGGAAGGGGCAGAGAGAGAGGGAGACACAGAATCCAAAACAGGCTCCAGGCTCTGAGCTGTCAGCACAGAGCCCGACGCGGGGCTCGAACTCACGGACCGTGAGATCATGACCTGAGCCAAAGTCGGACGCTTAACCGACCAAGCCACCCAGGCGCCCCTAGTTCTTCATTTTTATTTACACATGTCTCGAGGCTTTTTTTTCTTTAATAATTACTTACTTCACAATATCCATTATCTTTGTTATCATTCAAATCATTGCTTCTCTATATATTAATAATGCCTTGAAAATTTCTTTCCCTGAGGGCTGCTCAGTCTGGGCTTTTAGCCTCATCACATCTCAGGAAGGAAGTTTATAGCCAATGTTATACAATTTCCCTATTGGGTTTAAAGGAAACAGGACCCCATACTGAGCAGAATGTAGATAATATCACTCAGGCCTCAAACTTGGGATCTTATAAACCATTGTATTTATCACCCATTGTTATGTCAGACACACACACACACACACACACACACACACACACACACACACACGACCCAATTCCAGTCTGGATTCTTGAATAAAAAATTCTCTGAAAATCTGTGACTACTTCCCCATGTGCTAAGAGGGCACCTTTATTTGTTATAGTATCTTTTCCCCCAGGGCTCTGTGGTCTGGGAAGGGAAACTAGAGTGCCCTGGATTATACTTAGCATTTTATAATTGCTAGCTGAAACTCAATCCAAGGCTTTCCAGGCACTTGCCTTCCTTAACACATCTGGCAGCACCCTCCCCTTTTACTCTGGTCTGGCCCTGCAGGAGGAGCGCTTAGATAAATAAACTGAAGTGTGCATGTGGTCACCAAAAGATCTCTGTGGAAAGCAGAATCTAACCAAAGCAGCCCCAGGGCCTGCCGTGCCTTTGTGCACTGCCTCTCTGGGATGTAAGCAACCTGGAGGTATCGAAGGCAAAATCATTGTAGTTCCAGCAGGGCTCACACTTGCCCTGAAAATAACTCATGCCTGGGAACGACCAGCTAAGCAATCCTAACTATATACATTTCTGGAAGGAGAAAAATGTTAGTAAGGTATTTAAACCAACATTTACTGTGTCTCTGCTCAGTATTTGTGAATTGTGGTATCTCACATTTTACCAAGGTAAGCAAAGCATCTTTATAAGGTCAGCCAATGAGCTGAGACAGTGTTTATGTGCATAAAAATGAATAGAGAGGGCCAAAAAGAAAACTAGTATTTATTGGGCACCACTCTGTAAAAGAGTGTGAACTAATCGGAAGTAACCTATGTGTCAAACTAATTTGTGGAATGAAATCTTGATAAAGGTAGTGTGCTATTGGAATTCTGGTGTTATAAGAACTAACTTATTTATTTATTAATGTTTATTTCTTTTTGAGAGAGGGAGATAGAGAGACAGTGGGGGAGGGGCAGAGAGAGAGGGAAACAGAGAATCCCAAGCAGGCTCCACAGCTGTCAGCACAGAGCCCAATGTGCGGCTTGAACTCATAAACCGTGAGATCATGACCTGAGCAAAACCAAGAGTCCGACACTTAACCGACTGAGCCACCCAGGCACCCCAGAACTAATTTATTTTTATTCTACCTTTGCAATATAAATGATAGAAAATAATTTTATACAAGCCTGGATGTAAAGAAGTGATTTGCAATCATTTATGTACCTAGGATGCAATAGGTCTATGTGAAGAAATATTATTTCCATTTCGTAGATGAGGAAATGAGTCTTAGGGAATCTTTTTAAAAATTTTTTAATGTTTATTTATTTTTGAGATAGAGAGACACACAATGCAAATGGGGAGCAGGGGGGACACAGAGAGAGGGAGACACAGAATCCGAAGCAGGCTCCAGGCTCTAAGCTGTCAGCACAGAGCCCGACGTGGGGCTCGAACTCACGGACTGTGAGATTATGACCTGAGCTGAAGTTGGCTGCTTACCCAACTGAGCCACCCAGGCACCCCTAGTCTTAGGGAATGTTAATATTTTTAATTCATTCGTTATCTCCCACATTCATTCATTATATATTTACCAAATGTTTGCCATGTGCTAGGCATTAATTCTAGATACTAAGACTTGATCAGTGAACATAACTGATATAATTCCCTGTCATCTCCTGGTGAAGCTTATATTCTACTGGTTAGAGATGGATAATAAATTAGATAAGCAATAGATAGCCTGTTAGATGGTGAAAAAAGATAAGAAAGCGAAAAAGTCAATATGGAACGAGATGGAGCATGTGGCAGGGAAAGGTTGTGATCTTTAAAAGACTGAGAAATGTTTCACCAAGAAGGCAACATTTGGGTAAAAACCTAAAGGACATGAAGAAGTGAGCCACATAGATAGCCAAACAAAGAATGATCTGGGCAGCAAAAAATAGCAGTTGTAAAGCTCCAAGTGGGGAGGGTTCCTGGCATGTTTGGGGATGCTGTGGAGGCCAGCAAGGCTGGAGCAGAGTAAACAAGGAGAGGTACAAAATGAGGTTTTAGGAGAAACAATGGGGGACCTCAGATCATGAAGGGCATTGCGAACCAGTGTAAGAACTTTGGCTTTAACTCTGGGGGAGACGGGAGGTCATGGCCTCAGTGTGGCACAATCTGGCTTGCATTTTGACTGGATCTCTTTGGCTGCTGTGCCAAGAATAGACTGAAGGGCAACAACAAAAGCAGGGAACTTGTTAGAAAGCTTATCTTAATACCGTAATTCAAGTGGCTAGTGATTATGCCCGAAGTCACATACATAGTAGTGACGGAGTTAGCCTTCAAACCTAATGCACCTGACTCTCCACTGTTAGTTGCTACTTCCTGATGACCAAAAGTTCACTATGAATGGATGCTGTTGACTTCCTTTCCACGTGTGGCCAGGCCAGAAAGTTACTTTGAGACTTGTGCTATTTTGGACTTTTCTGTTAGCTTATTTTGTAAAAAAATATTTTTTTAAAGAAAAAGTACATTAGCATATAACTTAAAATATATGAAAAAATATTACCTGGGGCTCCTGGGTGGTTCAGTCAGTTAAGCATCAGACTCTTGATTTCTGCCGGGGTCATGATCTCACAGTTCATGGAATTGAACCCTGTGTTGGGCTCTGCGCTGACAGCACAAAGCCTACTTGGGACTCTCTCTCTCTGCTCCTCCCCTGCTTGTGCATATGTGCTCTCTCTCAAAATAAATACATAAACTTTAAATATATATATATACACACACACACACATATGTATATGTGTATATGTATATGTGTGTATATATATATATATATATATATATCCCAAATTTTATACTATGAGTGGCTTTGATTGGTCTCATTTTCTCAAGCTTTACTTATTATTGTGTATAACCTATAAAGACCTAGAAACAGAACATTTTTAAGCCTAACAAAAACCCCAACTGAGATCCTTTCTAGACTTTGTTAAGTGCTTTTTTTTTTCTTTTATCTGATTATCAGCTCAGAAACAAAGGTCCCTCTTCTCTTCCACTTAGGTTCCACTTAACAGCAGGAGCCATGGGGCCACCCTTCACATTCTCCCCATGGGAGAAATGAGGAGATGATGTGTCATTTTCTGAAATTCAGTTCTTTGAAATTAGCTACCAGCAGCCAATTAAATTAATTTATTCCTGCTGAAAGATGTTCTTGGGGGAGATGAGTCAGTAAAATTTCCCCCTCTAGAGATGGTTCTGGGGTCTTAAATATCATACTCATTCATCCTATTTTCTCTGTCCCTGAGACCTTGCCTTAAATGGGAGAAAGACAACAACTGTGAGTTAGATGTCAGACTTCCTGGGGGAAAAATGAAATTTGAAGATTACATCTAATCTCCCCAGTATATCCTGTTTCAGCCATTGAACTGGTCTGCATTGGAGTCGAAAGACAGCTGGGTTGGCTGTCACTAAAGGCCATGGAACTAATACATTCAGGATCCTACTTCACGACCTAGATTGCTAGCTCCCAAAACAGGCTGAAAAACAGACCTATGCAATCTGAATCTTTGAGACGGTTTGCATTTTTAACAAAGCCAGGTGAATCTGAGGAGCATCCAGGCCTGGAAACCTCTGGCATAAAGAACATACGCAGGACTCCCTTCATGTTGGCCATTGACAGCTGTCTGTAAAAAGACGAGGTTAGGACTCAAGACCTGGGTTCTAGTTCTGCCACTGTCACTCTTTATCCCTAATGATGTTAAGAATCATGAGGGATCATTGGATCTTAGATCTGGGAAGAAACCAAGATGACTTCTAAGCATAAAATCACTTTATAGAGGAGCTAATCTAGACCTAAACAGCACGAGTGCCATAACATCAAACAATAAATTCATTCCAAAGATGGAATTAGGGCCAAGTTTTATTGAGACCATAAAGTTGCCCACTCTGAAATGGTAATACCTACATGACTTTAGTTCCTTGATCTCTAAAATAATGACATAATACTTTTTCTACCTCTTCACAGTTTGTTATATAGACTCTATGGGAGAATTGATGTAAAAGCTATGGAAACTTCTCTATGGAAAACAAATAGATACCATTTATATTAGGTGAGGTTAGGAGTGATTACACCTTAGAGTCATCAATGCAGTCATCGTCACCTCCCTCCTGAATGGTTAACAGCGTGACTGGCGGAGGAGGACGGTTCCATCTCTTGCTGTGAGCAGAATGTCCTGAGCCCTATGGTTTTAAAATGAGATAAATTGATACCTCAGGATCCAACTGGCCACACAAGAGAGTCACTCAGGGTGACAAGAAACAGAAGAAAGACAGCTGGCATCATTAAGAGGTGCAAAAATAAGGGATGCCTGGGTGGCTCAGTCGGTTAAGCGTCTGACTTGGGCTCAGGTCTTGATCTCACAGTTCGTGAGTTCAAGCCCCGCGTCGGGCTCTGTGCTGACAGCTCAGAGCCTGGAGCCTGCTTCGGATTCTGTGTCTGCCTCTCTCTCTGCCCCTCCTCTGCTCATGCTGTGTCTCTCTCTGTCTCAAAAATAAATAAAAACATTGTAAAAAATTTTTTTAAAAAAGAGGTGCAAAAATAAGAATTGTATGAATCAGCTCGTAACACTCAGAGCATCATTACCGTTTCCAACCCGGTTCAGATAACAGTTCTATCATTTCCATGTTCATCAAGGCACATATTAGTTTTCTTTACTGCCATCACATCTTATATGGCTGCTTATTTAAGATGAGAAAATATCTGCATAAAAACACTGCAAATGGAAAAAAGATGGAGAAAGAGGCTCAAATTTTAGATGGCCTCACTCTCTAGACTATCATCATAAAAAGTCACACAGGACCAATGTATTTCAGATGTGAAGACCAGGCTAGGAGTTAGAGAAGGCCTCTCTTATGAGGCCTCTCTGCTGCTTTTTCATCCACTGGTTCACCAAACATTTGTTAAGCACAGTTATATCAATGCTGTTCTACTGTTTGTAGATACTGCAGTACATGTGGGAGCTCAAATCCCTTCTCCCATTCATAGCTGGCTGAGGTATAGACATAGCAATGAAAAACCCTCCCAAGAGTATGGCATTTTATAAATATTTTTTAAATGTTTATTTATTTATTTATTTATTTATTTATTTATTTATTTATAGAGAGAGAGAGAGAGACAAGAGAGAGAGAGAGCAAGGGAGGGGCAGAGAGAGGGAGAGAGAGAGTCCCACGCAGGTTCCACATTGTATGCACAGAGCCTGACAGGGTCTCGAACTCATGAATCCTAAGATCATGACCTGAGCCAAAATCAAGAGTCAGATGCTTAACTGACTGAGCCACCCAGGTGCCCCAAGAATATGGCACTTTAAAAAAGCAGTTACTATTTGGGGTACCTGGCTGGTTCAGTCAGAAGAGCATGTGACCATTAATTTCAGGGTCATGAGTTCGAGCCCCATGTGAGGTGAAGAGTTTACATAAATAAATTTTAAAAAATAAAAATGAAATCAGTTGCTATTTATGAAGGCCCTGCTATACAATGGGAACTGTAGTAGAAACTATATATATGTACTCAAGACAGTAGTATTAGGTCTTATTTTTGAATCTAATTTCATGCTGAGGAAGATGAGAAATAGGCAGTTAATTTGTCTAAGGCCAACAGCTGGTGAATACTGGATTCAGATCAAACCCATTGGACTGGAGGGGTGCCTGGGTGGTTTAGTCGGTTAAGCGTCTGATTTCAGCTCAGATCATGATCTCAGGTTCAAGCCCCGCATCATGCTCTGTGCTGACAGCTCAGAGCCTGGAGCCTGCTTCAGATTCTGTCTCTCTCTGTCTCTCTCTCTCTCTCTCTCTCTCTCTCTCTCTCTTTCTGCCCTCCACCACTCATACTCTGTTTCTCCGTCACTCAAAAATGAATAAATGTTTAAAAAAAAAACACTAAAAAAACTAACAAACAAAGAAAACCTATTGGATTGGAAAAGCCACCACCAGGCTCTAACAAATCTTCATTAGGCACTTGATTAAATGTTCATTCCAAACCACACACTTGCTAAAATTATTAAATGCATCATTCAGTTATCACAGAGACCCTGTGAGAAAGGGTTGGCTTTCTTCAAGTCACAGAATATGACTTTACCCGAAGGGATGGCAAGGATCTGGAATGAGCTCCCCAAGAAAACCAGTGGAGATCAGTGGTACCTAAGCATTGATATTAGAATGAAAGAGAAAAGAAATGGCCAAGGAGATAATCTGATCAAGAGGAAGCTTTTCACCACTGTTATGTTAGCGCTTTCATTTTCAAAATACTTAATATGGAAAGTAAGCTTTCAGAATATCCCACATTCAGTGATTCATTTTGAATGAACTATGTTTTTCTTAAAATTCACCACAAACAAACAAAATATCTAGTTGATTGCTTAGAAACTTCTGGGTCTCTCACTGGATACCGAAAACTTTTGAAATGTTAGATCAAAAGAAGAAAACGTAGGAAGCATAACATTAGGTAGGGAGACATGGAATCTGTGGGGTAGTTTTAATTGAAGTCAGTTCTCTTTCCTGGACCTCCTTGTTTTCATCTGTAAAATGGTGATGGTTTGCTAAATAGCCTTGAAATCTGTAAATTCTATGAAATGGAGGCTCCTTTGAATGGATGAATCAGTAATTTTTCACAATAAAAATTTTCATCTTTATTTGATCCTTGTAACAACCTGAAATAAGTCAGGTAGTCATAATTATTTGCGTTTTATAGATAAAAAGCCAGTGGTTCTCACGATGTCACTCATCTGAGAAGTGGGCAAGATGGCACTCTAGTAATTCAGGTCTTCTTTCTACAACTCCACTGAGAATGGGTCCTTTCCATAAGTAGTTGTTGATTGGCCAACCTAAGAAAGGCATTTTTGCTGTGATGACTGTAGAGATGGAGCAGATACATTTACTGCCTTCGAGAATCTACAGTCTAGTCTAGTAGACGCAAATACACAATTCGAATAGGAAGCATCATATGGAAGTGAGAGTTTTATGTTGGAAAAATCTGGGAAGTTTTGTCAAAGGGGGGATTGAATTACTTCTTAAAAGTATGGATGAATGTTAGCATATTTAATGAGTGGAAAGGGGCATTCAAGACAGAAGGACCAGTGAAGATAAAGTTTTTTTTTTAATTTTTTTTAACACTTTATTTATTTTTGAGACAGAGAGAGACAGAGCATGAACGGGGGAGGGGCAGAGAGAGGGGGAGACACAGAATCGGAAGCAGGCTCCAGGCTCTGAGCCATCAGCCCAGAGCCCGACGACGCGGGGCTCGAACTCACGGACCGCGAGATCGTGACCTGAGCTGAAGTCGGACGCTCAACCGACCACCCAGGCGCCCCAAGATAAAGTTTTAAAGAAATGAGAAGTCATCAGTTTTATATGAGCAACAGTCTGGCTAAAGCTAATGGTGCCTGAAGAACAATGACTTCAGTTCTTGAGTGAGAGGAAGTTGTCTAAGGAATTTGGATCTATTCCAAACTGCGTCTCTTTGATGATGATTAGGCCAAAAAGCCAAAAGAAGCTTTTTGAGAAATTCTTAGACAGAATGACTCAAATGCATTACCATCTCTGAAATATATTAGCTGTTCCCACCATAATTGATTTGTGGTCTGTAATTTAGCCTAAGTAGCACGCGCGCGCGTGCGTGTGTGTGTGTGTGTGTGTGTGTGTGTGTGTGTGTGTGTGTGTTACTCTCTAATTTCTACTCTAGGGTTGATTACTCAGTCTAATTGGGAATTTACACCCCAGACTTTGATCACAAACTCTACCTCAGAGGCAGCTACCACAAAGGTGCCAACTATTTTCATCTCTATTCAAGACCAAAGATTATATTAATTAACCTCATAGATGTTAAAGGGGAGCTTTATTTGGTGAAACCAAAACATAATGGATGTGAGAAATGAATATTAGTAACATTAATGGGGTTGAATACATGTGAATGGGCTAGAAACACCATAGAAACACTCTCTTCTTATACAGAGGTAAAGTGTGAGGAATCTGTTCAACCAAATGTCTATTCCTGTAGGAATAGAACCATAAGTTTAATTTCTAAGAAATTCTTGTCCAGCTTCTGGTTTTGACAATTCATGGGACTCCAGCCAGACTTCTTGCCATATATTAATGAGAATATGGTCACACTTGCCTCAGGTGACCCTTTTATTCAAGATGCTGCTGGAACACCAAAACAGCAGAGAACTGGGATTCCATTGAACTTTCATAAGAAGTTATATAACTTTCTGCTGTTTGGTAATAGATATCAGTATGTAAAGCTAAACTTGGTCCCATACTTGATTGTTTTCATTTTAACCTTAGTAGTGAAAGCATGAAGAAAAGGCCCACAACCTTAATATCCCCAAAGGCTACTAACCAAGAAAAGAACCCAAGAATTTAGAACAGCCAAACTGGCTTAGGAAAATTTGCAACAATAAGCTTCTGAATTTCCAGGACCAAGGAGAGTCCTTAGATGAGGCACATTCTGGCAGACAAACTAAGAGATAAATATTAACCTGCCTTTCTATATCCTGGTCCCAGAGGCGAATCCTTTTTTTTTCAGGGTAATCCTAGAAAGGGGGTCCAAATTGGGCTGAGCCTGGGAAGCAGTAGCTAGTACTTAGAGAGTACTTACTCTCCATGTGCTGTGCGTGTCTCTAAGCTTTTTATATGTAGTAACTCAGTTAATCTTTAAAATCACCCTATGAGTTTACTTGTTTTATCTTAATGTAGTAGACAAAGGAACTGAGGCATAGAGTGGTAAAATGTTTACCTAAGGTCCTACCTCTGGCAAATGGCAGGGTCAGAATTCAAATCCAAGTAGTGTATCACTGGGGTCCTTCTCTTAATCACCACACTCTATTGTGTTACATGCAGCACAACATGCCGTTCTCAGGAGGCCTGCCTACTCTTCAGACTTCCTTCCCCAACCAGAGGCCTTTCCTGGGAGCCTAAGTTTCAGTAATAAGATTTCTTTAATTGTAGACATAATATGGGTTTCAAGTTTCAAAGCATTTTATTTCACAACCCTTGACTTGCAAAATCCCTGGGACAGAGATAGAGAAAGGACTGTTGTCTCCATTACAGAAGATGAAAATGAGCCTTGGGGGATTTAAATAAACTGTTCAGTGCCACTTAACTAGAAAGTGATGGGGTAAGATTAGAACCTCAGTGGGCCTCGGTTGAGGTGGTGACAGTCCCCAGAATTACCATTAGGTGACTGCTCGTAACCAAGCATTTGTTACCACGTCAAGGTCAGCCTTGCACACATAATTTTCTCTTTTACATATATGTTACGATATAATTTTCAGAAGAACTTTTCCATATGCTGTGTCATTTAATGCAGTCTTCACATGCACCTAGAGTGTGTGTGTGTGTGTGTGTGTGTGTGTGTGTGTGTGTGTGTGTGTTGGGGGACAGGGGTGTTATCCTTTTTCTGCTCTCAAGAAGACTCAGCCTCCAGAAGGGCAGATGTGTTCTCAAACCTGCTGAATGAGTGAATGTGTATCACAGACAGAGAAAGAACTCAAACCTTCCAACTCCAAATCCACCCATAAATTTGTATTCACATCCAGACAAATTCGGAGCTGTAATGTTACCATTGGGATTTATAGTTATGTGTCTTCTGCATTTTATCTCCTTCCTTCTCTTTCTTCCCTTGGACTATCCCCAACCCTGCTCAAATCACCTATCTCTTTTCCTTCACTTATAATGTAATTACTGTTCAGAGCCAGAAGAGAGAAACCGTTAAATTCTCTGAAAACTGAAAGCATTTTGTCAAGAAACACATGTTATGACTCCTCACCAAGGAAACGCAGAATTGATGACGTGGGTGGAGGAATGCCTTATGACTGTTTAGCAACTGCCATACATGACTACACAGTCAGTGATTAGAGGCAGTGATGGGTTATCCACTGACCTAATGTCACCGTGCTTCCCACCATCGTTAGCTTTTGAGACATTAACAGGAATTGAAGTCACTGATCTCAGCAGATTGGTTGGAGAGGAAATACAGCACCAGATGGCAGGATTTCTGTCTTAACAAACTGTTAAGACTAAGGAAAGTCTATTATACTTGGGGATCATGGTTTCTTCATCTGGAAAATGGGAGTTAAAGTAACTAACTTAATGAAAGACTGAACCAATCTATGTCTATTTGGCCTCATAAATCCTGAACCTGTGTCACCCAATGATAGTGCTGCACAGGCGCCTTGGCCTTCGCCTTAGCCTTTTAGCCGAGGATGAGGTGATTTATGATGGAATTTGCATAGGCAAACAAATCCCCAGCTGTAAGCTGCCTGCCCCAGAGTTTCATGGTTCACTAAGGATTAAGATTCTTGGAGCTCCTTCTGGGTGGCTAGAGGCTCTGACAGATATACTTTCCCAGTTAGTTTCCTGACTGTGGTAGGTATCCCTTCACTTGGTGGCATGATGAAGTTTGACTCTACCCAGGAGGAGTGAATTAAAGATTGCGGGCTGTGAAGCCTCATGTTTTGTGGAACTTAATTGCAAGGGGACTTTCTTGAGGGAAATTGCTTTCTTTGAAACCTGGAATAGCTAGAAGAAGGTTTACAAATTACCAAAGATAAGACCATGACCAATCTGTTTGGCTTGTAGAGATCCTCTAAGAGTAATGAATGTTTCTGAAAGGATTTGACTGACCTCAGAAGGACTTAGCGATACTACTTCATGAATGCGATGCTAGGACTGGATTTATAGAATGACAAAATTGCAACATGGCAATGGACATGATGCTTGAATTCCCTATTTAATATCCTGTTCAAACAGCATCAAGGGTACATTTCAAACTTTCAGGGATATGGAACTCACTGAAAAGGGAGGTAGATTATTCTGTCCTTAAACAACTTGGTAGTGAGCTTGTAACATGGGCATGATTTTTTTCTCCTAACGTGTATCTATTAGCATCACATAAAACAAGGGGGTCTCCCTGACATGACAGACCTTTATAGACCTTTCTATAGTTGAAGACTCCTGTTATGTAATCCTTATATGTTCTCTTTATTTTCAGCTGATTCCACTATTCTGCATATGACATAATTAGGTCTCTTAAAAAATACAAATATAAACAAATTAGATATATAATCCAAACAGGCATATAAAATTTATATCCACATAGAATAGGATAAACACAAGACTAAACAGATATCTGAGCTCTTAATCTGGTATAGGTTTTATTGTTACCTTCGTTCACTTAGGTAGCAAGTGATGATCTCCTCAAAGTCATTTCTAGACTCCTAGAAGGCTACAATTGAAAGAGACACTGGAAATCATCTAAATTTTTTCCATATCTTTTCTTCCATATCTTTTTTCCATATCAATATCTGCATAGAGATATTGAGTCTCTGATATCACTCTGAAACTCGTGTGGTCTGGCTAATAATCATGTAGGTAAGTTCCCTGGAACTATGATATCTACTACTGGCCTTGACCTAAGATCAAAAATTATAAGACCTTGTGATTCACACACAAACACCAATGGTCATATCTGGTTTATGTTTACCCATTTGATGGCAGTGATTCATTGTTTTTCTAATTTGGGGGTCCACGGCTATATAGCTCTCACACATTATTGCTAAGAGCAAATTAAGAGCAAAGGACATTCCTGGGAAACATGATTAAATCAAGGAGGCACATACCGTAGGGCTTGAAAAAAGAATTTGAAAATTATCTGGTCAGTTTACTGATTGAGTGGCTTCTACCATATCCTGACCAGTTAGCAAATCAGATTCTATGTGAACATACCCCATGACTGGAGGAAGCCAGTGCCTTCTGAAAAGTGTGCAGCATTTTTATATGCTCTGGTTACTACAAAAGAGGTGGGGGTATGAGGTATGTGGTAAGAATGAGGTAAAATGGTTTCCCTGAGACTTTTGGTGAGGGCATCTAGTTTTCCTCCTTGTCACTCATAAACTGTTCCATTGGCAGCAACTTAACTGCAAAATCAGAACCTCATCCTAGGAAATTGGTCCCCCAGGATGCTAGTCAGCCGAGTAAATTCTAGGCAGCCGTATGGTCAGCCCTCAGGAGTTACAGTGGCCTGTCACTGCTGGCAGAGTGATTTCTGCAGGGGCCACCTCATTATATGGGAAAATGCCCTCAAAGGGCAAGCCTGTTTCTTGTCCTGGCAGGCCTGTCACATCCGATGTTAGAGGAAACAGCAGCAAAGAATTGTGGTTGAAAGAATTGTAAATTTTGCCTGTGGAGAGTCACTGAGGGCAATTCTCCTAAAAAGGATTATTTGTCAACTGCAGTAAGACTCTTTGTTATTGGAGTTTAATTGATATTTGCTACTGGAGAAGAAAGCCGAAAACAGGATATAAGGCAAGCAATTAAATCTTTTTAATAAAGTGTAGTTAATGAGTTGTCAAATTTGGTAGAGATTATTCCACCCCTCCACCCCCCCCCCCTTTTTTTGTCTTCTGAGTATAGGTAGGGCCGTCTTACTATTCTGGGGAGATGTCAAACAATCACAAGAGAGGCAAATTAAATCAAATAAGGCCAGGCAGCTTCTGTGCAATCAAAAGAACTGAATTTAGGAGTCAGAAATTCAGCTGAGATTGTTCAGTAGCTAACTTTGCACCCCTCCCTCTGGGTCTTTGCTTATTCATTTGTCAAATATAGGTGAGCACTAGATGATCTCTAAGGTCCTTATAAGTCAATGTTTCATTCATATGCTACACATTTATGTATAACTGTAGGTATATATAGCAGATAAGAACCAAACATATCTGATATAGAATCCCAGCATGCCCAGTAACTAGGTATGTGGTCTGGGTTAAGTTAATTAACCTCCATAAGTATCAGTGTCCTCCTTTGCAGAAAGGGCAAACATATGCGTGTCTCCATAGGCTTTTGTTAGAATTAAATGAGAGAATACATGCAAAATTATTTGACAAAGGGCCTGGAAGATGGAACGTGATGATTAAATATTGGCTCTTTTTATTTAACATTCTGTTTTAGGATCTAGATTTTTAAACTACAGAAACATATCCTAACCACCAGAGGGCACTGCACAGGTAACAGCTAGACTTCTAAACTGGATACATTTATTGGCTGCTTGAAGCAATTGTCTCCTGCTACCCAGAAATTTCAGCTCAGGGTGTTTGGTCTCCATTTGCACAACATGCTAGTCTCAATGACTGTGAGTGCTGCAGTTTCTTCCATCTAGGGGCCTCCACTTGTCCTTGCATCTTCAGGGAATCCTCAGGTGATCGAGTGCTCATTTAGAGAGAGCCTAAAAATAGAAGGGGAAAAAATGAGCAAACATTTATTGACTCTTACCACACGTCAGTCATTATATTGATCATTGCAATTCATTTCATAACAGAAAATAAGCTACCATTCCTATTTTATGATGGGAAAACTAAAACTCATAAGGTTAAGCTCTTTGTCTAAAGTCACACAGCCAGTGAGTGATAAAAGCCTAAGTGAAAGCCATGGCTGTTTGACAACAAATGTTGTGTTCCTTTAGTTTCACCATGCTGCCTCCAAATCTATGTTGGGATGCAGCCACAAGATACGAAACCACAAGAAATCATGGAACAAGCCCAAAATGCCCATCATCTCCTCTACTATTCAATAATTTATTGGAGGATTTAGCTAATGTGGTTAGAGTCTAAAAAGCAAATAGAGGTGAAAGCAAAGGTAAAATCATTTTCACTTATAAATTATAAAATTATAAACCTGGAAAACCTAAATAATTTAATATAAAAGCTGTCACGAACAAGACAATTTAAGAAAGAAGAGGATACAAAATTTGCCAAAAGAAATAACGTACATATATACAAACGTAATCAGAGGAAATAATGGAAGAGCAAACTTAATTTTCAATAGCAAAATAAAGTGAAGCAGAACACATGCAGAAACTTAAAAAAAAGAGTAGAACATCTACACACATGCTTAAAAACATAGAGGTAAGCTGAATAAATGGGAAAATATTCCATATTTTTTGTTAGACTGACTCAGTATAATAAAGATGTCAATTCCCTTTATGTTACTTGTTTAATGTAATATATCCTGATGATAACGTTCCCTCCTATCTCCCTGGAGAACGACAAATTGATTGTAACATTCGGTTGAATGTTCCCTAGCCCTGGGTGGCTCAGCGAGTTGAGCATCCAACTCTTCATTTCGGCCCAGGTCATGATCCCAGGGTTGTGGGATGGAGCCTCGCATCGCACTCTGTGCTGAGCACAGAGCCTGCTTGGGCTTCTCTCTCTCTCTCTCTCTCTCTCTCTCTCTCTCTGCTCCTCTCCCCACTTGTGCGCTCCCTATCTAAAATAAAAAGAATTTTTCAAAAGGAGGGAGACTAATGAAATGGAATGTAAAATCAAAAATGAATAAAAATACGTGTGGAAATTTAGTATGTGATAAAGACAGGATTTCAAATCAATGAGGAAAAATAAGAACTTTTAAAAACTTTGGCAGACAACTGGTTACCCATAAGCATAAACATAAAAATGTGTAAATGTTTCATACCATATAACAGAATAAATTCAAAATGGTTTAGATATTTGAATGTAAAACTAAAAGCTACATAAATACTCAAAGAAAACATTGATTATTTCCTTTAAATCTGGGAGGTAGAAAAAAGATCTAGTATGACCAAAATCTAGTTCCCCTAAAGAAACATTTGATAAATTTGAGTCATAAGATTTAAAAATTAACTTTGTATGGGAAAAAAATGAATTAAAAAAAGTTTTAAAATGTCAATAGGGGAATAAATATATGCAACATATCAGAAAATGCTATTTCACTAATACATAAAAGGCTATTTCTAAATATTGAGGAGAAAAAAAACCCCAAAAATCTGATAGAAAATGAGCAAAGGATATAAATAGACATTTCACAGGAAAGACATCTAAGTGGGCCACAAATATTTGAAAAAAATCTATTTTATTCACAAAAAGAGAAAGTCAGTTAAAACTACATAGAGACACCATTTGTTTCTCATCACACTGGCAAAAAAAAAAAATTAAAATCTTGAAGATACAATATTTGTCAAGGCAGTAGAGTACGGGAACACTCATGCATGGCTGATGGATTGCAAAATGACACAGGTCCAGCAGCTGAGAAGAATTCCATATGTATTTAAATTCTGATAGGGAATTTCCATTTCTTGGAACCTATCCCAAAGATACCTTGGCAAACCTATGAAAGGACGTGTGCCCAAGGATACGTGTTGCAATTATAGCACTAATTGCAAAAGAATGGAAATCACCCACATGTTCATCATGAATCGAACTGAATATACTATGTTATATCCACCATCTATAATATTCTGTTATATAAAGAAATAAAAGGTAAATTTTATTATACCTTTTATTATACCTTTATTATATTTTCACAAACATATCATTCTTGGGAAAACATAAGGCACAAAGAGCATGTATGATATAGTAATTTTTATGTAAGGGGAAATATAACATAAATATATATTCATATAAATATACGTGCATATGTATTTGTTTTTATTTTTTAAAGGAAACAATGGAAGAATAAACCAAAACTTTATAAAAATGGTTACCTACTAGAGAAGATAGGAAGGGAAGAGAGGAAGGGCTAGGGAAGAAATATAAACTTCTCTAAATTAATCTGGTTTTATAGCTCACTGTGAAAACATGGGTATATTTTACTAGTTAAATAAAGACAGTTTACATTTAAAAAAATCTATCTCTGAAAACTGAAAGAAAAAAAACCAAAGCAAGCCCACTTATTTTATGTCTAATTACTCATATATCCAAATAAAAAATAATCATAGTGATTTAGAAAGACAATGTGACTGCACATCTCTGATGAGGTATATCTAAAGGACAGAAAAATACAACAAAGGAGTCATACATTGTACTCCGTAGTCTCATTGTTAGTAATAACATAGATAATGTTATTTTGAAACACACATAGACATAAAAAGTGAGTTAAGGGGCGCCTGGGTGGCCCAGTCGGTTAAGCGTCCGACTTCAGCTCAGGTCACGATCTCGGGGTCCGTGAGTTCGAGCCCCACATCAGGCTCTGGGCTGATGGCTCAGAGCCTGGAGCCTGCTTCCGATTCTGTGTCTCCCTCTCTCTCTGCCCCTCCGCTGTTCATGCTCTGTCTCTCTCAGTCTCAAAAATAAATAAAAAAGATTAAAAAAAATTTTTAAATTAAAAAAAAGTGAGTTAATGTATCAAGAATAGATTTTCAATGGGAGAGAAAAGAGATACAAATGTAGAAGCAGAGCTTAAAAATTATATAATCTTTCATTTGAACTGGAAATTCTGTGCATTTATTTTTTCTCATTATGGAAAGGAATGCATTGATTCTGGGCTGTTTCTGTGGACAGAGTTAGAGAACTGTGGACTTTTTCAGCACTCTCAAAGTGCCCACAAGCAAGTATAATATTTGGAAAAAGGCTGGAATGCATGGGTAAAAAGTGTGTTGAATTTTAACAGCTGAAAGTTAACAGCAACGTAAGAGAAGCGTAAAGTAAAAGTGAACACACTGACACGCGGATGCTGTGGCTGCCTAACCCAACAGGAGACCAGCTTCCATGGTAGCCTGATGGAGGTCTAATGGAAAAGCTGCTATCAGACCATCCGATCACTGCCTCTGGCATTTCTACCTAGTAAGCCGATTTTCTAGCTCGTCTCTAAGAAGACAGTTGCAACTAAAATACTGCATACTTGGACATTTGCATATTGGATATTGCAGATTTGAATCTGCCCTTGTTCATCTTAGCCAAGATATCTGTTAATCAGCCACCGAATAGTTCTTATTTTTTCACTTCACTAGTGCTAGGAAGTATGAAAATGGGCAAGACTGCTTTTACATAGAAGATATAAGATATATCTTAGAGATGGTTATAATTCAGCAATGCCAAGTTACTAATCATAATCCAGTAGAGTGAGTACTCTCTAAGAGACCGTGTGTCTGAATTAAAATGTAATCTCTTGAGCATCAACTGGGTAACTTTTCATTGAGTGCCCACTGTCTGCTCAGCACCGCTCAAAGTGATAAAAATTAACTGTAGACAAGATCCCTGCTCTAACAGAGCTGACGTTCTGGTGTGGAGAGACAGAAAATAAGCATGCAACACATAAATTAACATTTCTAATAAATGCAGGAGAAAATGAAAGCGAGTCACCAGAGTTGGAGAAAGAAGTGTTCATTGGATCCATTGGTCAGGGAAGACCTACCAAGGAGTAAATGACAAGGAACCAACTAAGGATGCATCTGGGAGCAGAAATCATTTTTGGCATGAGTAAATAATCTCTAAGTCTGGAATAAAACATCGGTATTGAGGAACAAAAAGGATAGTGTGATTGAAATGTGGCGAGCAAAAATATTAGTATTAGTAGATGACGTCAAGGAAGGAGGTAGGGGACAGATCCTGTAGGGCCTATAGTTTTGGATTTTAAAGGAAAAACTTTTGGTGGAGTTTAACGATAAAATCAGCATGCTGTGGTCACATTTTTTAAAAATCATCCTGAAGCTTCCAGATTGAACTGCACATAGGAAGACAAGGGTGGCTAATGTAGTGGATGGATTGAGAGCAGACAGTGGTTTGTACTAGAGCAGAGGTGGAGAGAAATGAACAAGGCATACAGGATAGATAGAGATGAAGCATTGGGGAGGGAGGTGAAGAAAAAAAGGAATCAAAACTGAATCCTAAATTAATGCGTCAAACAATTGGGTGAATAGTAGCAGAGAAGTCACGGACTTTCTATACCTTATTTTTTTTTTCTTTTTGCAAAAGGAAGTTGGATTACATAACTAAAATGTGTAACTCCAGATCTAGAACTCCACATATAGACAAAGTGATGCCAGTTCCAATTTCAGAGGGAGGTGATAGGAGAAGTAACAATAAAATCTTTGTTTAAATTCATTGAATAATTTGTGTATTTAAACTCTGTAGTATTTTTAAAGCATTTGCATATTTTAAAAACTCTGGATGTTTGGCATTATGAAGGTTAAAGGGTCTTAGATGCAATGAGTTCATAAAATCTTTTTCTGCCTTAGGACTTTGTTCTTTCTGTTTATTTCATTGGCTAGACATAACACCTGTTTTTTGCATGACTGGGTTCTGTTTGAATGAGTGAATGAATGAATGAGGGAGGAAGGAAAGAAGGAAGGAAGGAAGGAAGGAAGGAAGGAAGGAAGGAAGGAAGGAAGGAAGGAAGGCAGGCCAAATATCTAATTTGCTGTGGTTTATAAAGTAGGATGATAAGTCAAATGCAGGCTTGATCTAAGAGTCACAGAGATTGGGGGTTTTTCTCCCACTTGTCTTCTCTCAATGATTCTTTTACATTTTTTGAGTGGAGGCTCAAATATGTTGTAGAGCATTCATTAAAATATGATCAATTGGAATGAAAGGACTTGTGAGTAAAATGGGCTCAGAAAAAGAAAGGGAAGGGTAGAGAACAGCCATTTCCAGAGGATTAGATACTTGGTCACAGCTTCAGTGGATGTTTGGTCTGTGAAGAAGAGCATTTGTCAATAGTTCTAGAAAAGCAAAGCCTCTCTTCACTCCTTCATAGTCATAACCTCTTGAGGAAATCCCTGTCAGATCAAGGATACTCCAAAAGACACCTGGAATTTCCCATCTCCTTTCGTACTATCTACGTATCTGAAAAATCTCTGAAACTTAGTAGCTGAGGTTTCCTGACTTCCAAAATTTGGACATGTTTTGATTATTCCCCAGAAGGTAACATTCCCCTTTGATTTATCATAGACATGACATACTTTCTTCATTTCCAGTCCTTGGTCTGGTGGTTGGCTGGTGATTGCAATGCATCATTAAAAATGCAGGAAGTCTCAGGATACCCGGGTGGCTCAGTTGGGTAAGCATCTGACTTCAGCTCAGGTCTTAGGTCATGATCTCACTCTTCCTGAGTTCGACCCTGCATCAGGCCCTGCTGACAGCTCAGAGCCTAGAGCCTGTTTCAGATTCTGTGTCTCCCTTTCTCTCTGTGTCCCTCCCTGACTTGTTCTCGGTCCCTCTGTCTCAAAAATAAGTAAGCACTTAAAAAAATAATAAAAATTTTAAAAATGCAGGAAGTCTCACTTTGGTTTTCTTCTCTCCGTGTTGTAAGAATTTTTATTTCTTCTTAAAGAGGAAAGAGTTCTCTAGGTGAAGGCCTATATCCACAAGAGATACCCCAACTTAAATCTTGGAAACAGCCCAACGTGAACATAAACATCCTTTGCAGATAGCAACGTCTAGTGCATGATGAAGGCAGTTAAAGCAAATCTTTTTTTGACAGCCATATTTCATAATCATCCTGGGATACAACTGCTTACAAAATCGGGAGATTCTATTCTGCAATCCTTCCCAGTACAAATGATGGAGCCATCCACCATATCATAAGGACACATGAAATATCACAGAAAATCACTTTTTGGGATCCAAAAAGATTTTAAAATCTGTCAATTGCTTTATTTCTATTTAATATATAACCATTCTTATTTTTAACTTTTTCCCAACACATCTGATGAGGTTTGACCTAAAAGAGAGCCTTCCAAAAACTGAGACTTGTTTTCAAATCATAAAAAGTTTATTTATAACTCAAAGACTGGACATATACTATCAAGATCAATGATTACTCATATGACTGGTTTTATATCTTCCACTTCTTACCTTTCACTGTCTCTTTGCCTCATCATAAACTATGGCTGTAACTTAGATACTGCCTTGGACCTTGTAAGAAAGACTATGCTCAGCATTACCTAGCTTAATGAACAATTATTCATTTTTTTAACAAGATAGAACTGAAATCAGAGCTATGCAGACCATCACTAGAAAACTCTTCCATTTGAAATTAATCCATTCTTTTAACTTCCATGATTTTACTTTCTTCTAATTCATACTTTTTATCTAAAAGTATATTGTGTTAGGGGCGCCTGGGTGGCGCAGTCGGTTAAGCGTCCGACTTCAGCCAGGTCACGATCTCGCGGTCCGTGAGTTCGAGCCCCGCGTCGGGCTCTGGGCTGATGGCTCAGAGCCTGGAGCCTGTTTCCGATTCTGTGTCTCCCTCTCTCTCTGCCCCTCCCCTGTTCACGCTCTGTCTCTCTCTGTCCCAAAAATAAATAAATGTTGATAAAAGTATATTGTGTTAGTTTTCTATTGCTGCTGCTGTAAAAATTTCACTAATTTGGTGCTTAAAGCTACATAAGTCTATTATTTCACATTTCTGTAGATCAGAAGTCCATGTTTGCTTGGCTGGTCTCTCTGCTCTGGGTTTCACAAGACTGAAATCAAAGCGTCAGTCTATTTTGCTCCAGTTTGGGAATTCTGGAAAGAATCTGCCTCCACATTCATGTTGCCAGCAGAATCCAGCTCCTTACAGTTGTATGGCTGAGGTATCACTTCCATGCTCACTGTTGGCTGAGGGCAGCACCTTTTGCTCCTAGAAGGCTCTTGTCAGTCCTTACATGCAGGACCCTATATCTTAGAAACAGCAATAGTGCCTTCTCACACTTGGAATCTCTCTAATTTCCTCTTTTTCTGCAGCTCTTCCTCCTTCCTCTTATGCCACATCTTTTTTACTCAAACCAGAGAAACTTGTCTGCTTTTAAGGTCTCGTGTGACTGGACAGTATGCACCTTGATAATCCGGGATATGCTCTCTATTTTAGGGTCTGTAACTTTTTTTTTAACTTTTTATTTTAGAGAGAGAGGGAAGGAGCATGTGAATAGGGGAGAGGGATAAAGGTGGGGAGAGAGAGAGAGAGAGAGAGAGAGAGAGAGAGAGAGAGAGAGAGAATGAATCTTAAGCAGGCTTCACACTCAGTGCAGAGCCCAATGCAGGGCTCAATCTCATGACCCGGGGATCATGACCTAAGCCAAAATTGAGAGGCAGATGCTCAACCGACTGAACCACCCAGGCACCCCCAGTCTGTAACTTTATTTACATCTACACAGTTCCTTAACCATGTAAAGCAAGATATTCACAGTTTCTGGAAATTAGGATATGGACATCTTTGGCTAGTCAAGGTCGGGAAAGCATTATTCTGTCTACCACATGTACCATTTTGGGAAGTCCATTCCCATGCACTTACCCCTTTTGTACATTTATCCATCATGGATTAAAGGGACAAGATTCAATTCTGGGTCCTAAATATTCAAGGAGCAGCCAGAGTTTAGAACGTGTTTTAGTTTTAGAAAGGGCTAGAGACAAGGCAGAAATTGAGAGGAGGGAAATTGGGCAGATGCTCAGGATTACGGATGATGGATTTGGCCAATTTGGTCCTAAGATTAAGATGTTACACAGGCTCATCTTCACTGATGCTTGGAATTTCAGTCTGAATGACAGAAAAGGATATTAGAGAAAGGGCAGCAGGAATGCATCAGATTTTATTTCTAGGGATCACAAGTTCTAAATGGTAATGTCAGTGCGGATGATATGCTTGCTTTAGTCATAACTAGTGCCTGAACTGAAAGGTAACTGAATTAAAGCTATGAGTGGTAGACATCATGGAGTCTATCTCTGAGAACATGAGACTAACTGCATAAGCTAGGGGATTTCTGTCTTTTCCACAGTCCTCTTACCATCAGATCTTACCTCATCATATGTTTCCCTGTGAAGTCTTGTTTATTTTATTTTAAATAAAATTTATGGCTGATGAATACTAAACTTGTTTGCACTGGATAGTCTGAAACCTACTTTTTTTACCTACCATCCATTCCTCTAGAGACATACTTCTCCTTAGAATCATTCTCTTCTTAATTTTTCCCTGAGGAATTTAAAATCTAGCTCTCTAAGATCTACAGCACATCTGACTCTGTCTTCACTTCTTCCTAATCTAGGAGATTTGTTCAATGCCTGACACCGTGGGTTCTAGAGAAATAATAAATGACGAGTTGGAAGATCTTTCCCAAAGTGAAATGGTCACAATTCCCTCACAACCAGATCTTCCTTCACAGCTAATGTTTCAGCCCAAAGTAACAGCCCCCTTCTTTCATCAGCCTTCTTGAAGGTACAGTTAGCAAAGATTTCTTACATTTTTTTGTTAGCAGGATGAAAATCCCAGTTGATGCCTCTGAGTCTTCTGTGTGGTGACAGCTACATTTTCCCATGCAATGACCATTTCCCCCATTTCTGATAATATTCATCTTGATTTTCTTCAAAGAAAAATACAGTCCTACTCTTGACCTATAGAGTTAGGGCAAGGCTGACCCTACCCTGACCTCACAGTATGAGTATTTGACTGAAGTTGGCCAATCAGAGCCAATGATTCTTAATTCTCTAGTTTAGAAGTACGGGAAACAAAGAAGTTCTCTTTCTGCTGGACTTAAGAATTGTGAAGATATATGGGGCGCCTGGGTGGCGCAGTCGGTTAAGTGTCCGACTTCAGCCAGGTCACGATCTCGCAGTCCGTGAGTTCGAGCCCCGCATCGGGCTCTGGGCTGATGGCTCAGAGCCTGGAGCTTGTTTCCGAATCTGTGTCTCCCTCTCTCTCTGCCCCTCCCCCGTTCATGCACTGTCTCTCTCTGTCCCAAAAATAAATAAACGTTGAAAAAAAAAATTTAAAAAAAAAAAAAAAGAATTGTGAAGATATGAACTGGGGGATTAGCATGGAGGAAGGAGAATTTAGGATCTACTCCGTGAGGTAATCACAGTGGAGAATGAACACAGGTTAAGTTCCAGCCATGTAATTTGAGCTCATGGTTTTAGCCAGTCTGCATTTAAATTTTTTAGGTTTGTGAGCCAAAGAATTTTCTTTTATCCTTAAACCAGTTTTAATTGGGTTTCTGTCATTTTCAGCTAAAAGCATCCTGACCAATGCACAATTATACATCTCATGATACTATATCTTATCCAAACTGTAATTAGATCATTATATTTATATCTGAATGCTCATTTCTACTGCCTGATCAGAAGCATTCTGCGGTCTCCAGCTTTGTTGAAAACACTGCATTAACCTTAGCACCCAGCATCAATGCCTGACACATAGAACATCCCCCACCCCACACACATATTTCAAGAATGGATGGGAAATGATGTTTTCTTTCTCTTTTTTTTCCCTCAATTATATTTCTTACAGGTTGTGTTTTAATTGCCTCGATTGTTGCTTCTTACCACAGAGGGATTCAAATGGGAGTTCAAAGGTCACTTGAAGTCAGAGGCAGCTGAAGTGACGGCCATAGTTATTTAAGTCAACGCTGGTTATCTGCCAGCCACACCATCACCTTCATTTAGGCAAGACAACAGAATCAACTCTCAGGAAAGAAAATGAAAAAAAATAGTGATGCTTAAAATATCAGCATAATCTGAAAAAACTGTGTTCTAAGTCAGTTCAGATACTGCATACAAAACAGAGAGTAGAAGATATCTGGACAATTTGTATTAAAATTTCCCCATCTTTAAGACATTCAGATGGCCAATGGACACATGAAAATATGCTCGACATCACTCATCATCAGAGAAATGCGAATACAAATTATAATGAGATATCACCTCACGCCTGTCAGAATGGCTAAAATCAAAAACATGAGAAACAACAAGAGTTAGCAAGGATGGGGAAAGAAAGGGACCCTCATGCACTGTTGGTGGGAAAGCAAACTGGTGCAGCCACTGTGGAGAACAGTGTGGAGATTCCTCAAAATTTAAAAATAGAACTACCTTACAATCCAGTAGTGTGATTAATCCCCAAAATACAAAAACACTAATTCAAAAGGATACATGTAGCCCTATGTTTATAGCAGTGTTTATGATAGCTAAATTATGGAAGCAGCCCAAGTGTCTATTGGTAGATGAATGGATAAAGAATGGTAGAAGAATGGAACATTACTCAGCCAGAAAAAAAGAATGAAATCTTGCCATTTGCAATGACATGGATGGAGCTAGAGAGTATAATGCTAAGTGAAACAAGTCAGTCAGAGAAAAACAAATACCATATGATTTCACTCGTATGTGTAATTTAAGAGAAAAACAAATGAGCAAAGGAAAAAGAGGGAGAGAGAGAGAGACAGAGAGAGACCAAGAAACAGTTTCAACTATAGAGAAAAAACTGATGGTGAATGTGGGGTGGGGGGGGGCATGAATAGGCGATGGGGATTAAGGAGTACACTTGTCATGATGAGCAACAGGTGATGTATGGAAGTGTTGAGTCACAGTGTCATACACCTGAAACCAATATAACATTGTATGTTAACTATACTAGAATTAAAACTCAAAAAAAGAGAAATTTCTCCATCTTTGAGAGAAGAATTTTTCAGACAGGTACTGCTTGAGAGCATTCATGCTTTGGTTCACATGCTGAATGCATTGTCTAATAAGTATTCAAATCTCCTTTGTATGTTGATGACAGATTTGCTAAAATGAAACTCTGGAAAGTTATCTTCAAAAAAAAAAGTATCTTCCCACAACCTCTGCCATAGAAATATTAATGAAATCACAGGTTCCTGTTATCTCTTTGGACAGCCATGAGAACTCAGGTGCTATTATAAATCAGACATTCAAAAACAACCTACTTGAGATCCTTTATGGATGAACTTCCAAAATCACAACTGCTTATAATTGGAATTTTAAATTCTAAAGAAAAAAAGCTCTATTCCCATCATTAACTCATTAATTAAGCCCCACATTTCTAAAGTCAGCATGTTTTTAATCACTGCATTGTATGCCTTTAATCCTGAAGCACAAAACAGTGCCCAGTACTCACATTTTTGCCAGTAGCCTTTTCTTTAATGTTGGTTTTAATTTTATATGGGCAAAAGACAAGTTTGGGGGTATTAACTTCAGGGCTTTAAAAAAAACCAAAATGGTTTATCAAGTTGACAAATTTTTGATTATGACTAATTTTCATAATTTTCCACCTATTTTGGGCACTTAATTCCAAAGACCAATGCAATTAGAAATGGAAGTTTTACTTATCAGATTGAAAGAGGAAGGAGACACCCTCTGGAAGCATTGTGCTAGCTCAGACCACCTCACACGCCCTTCAAAATCTGTCAATGCCCAGCCAATCAGAGCCCTACTGCAATGATTCCATGTGAGGAATGGCCAGTTAAAATCACGCCAGTCTTCTGTATTACATACAGAGTTCTCTTGTCTGCCAACATGAATGGTTGCTATCATTACATCAGCCTCCAGTGACTTCAATACATGAATGGCTAGCTTACGGTCCAAGAGTGGATGGGCTTTTCTGTCTTTTTTCAGAGGCATCTGCCAACCAACGGGAAAAAGAGACAAAGCTATCTTTAAGTATTCTGCCCCATGCAATGAATAGGCAATGTCTAAAAAGCAGCTCAAGATGAGACTGTGAGAACATGAAGGAGGTCCATAGACTTCTGAAAACCTCCTTCCAGTAAGAGAGCTCTTCTCATATATAGGAATGAAAGTAAATCAAACTGAAAGCAGAGCTGTGTCTACTTGACTTTGAAGGAGAAGCTTAATAGAAAGGAGTGGTGGAAATAATTCAAGAAGCTATAAGGGCTCGAGGATGCCTGTGATCAGTGAATGGTCCAGTTTTTACTCAAAGTGAGGAGAGGGCTCCTGATATATAGCTATTTAACTTAGAAAGAATACGTGAGCTCCAGTTCTTCCTCAAGCGCTCTTTTGTTTCATTTTATTCCATATTTAGTGTTTTTCCACTATCAAAACAATTGTAGCTCATTGCAGATAATTAGACAAATAAAGGAAAGCATAAAGAAGAGGAAATCCATCTATAATCCCAGTGAATGCAGGGAATGATCATTTCTGGCACATTTCTTTCCAGTTCTATTCCTATTCTTTTTTATGTTTCTCTAGGTGACACCAGTCTGACAATATGAAAGTTTCTTTATTTTCCCTTTATTTTCTATCTATTTCTATATCCTGTTTTATCTTATTAGCCCTTCTTTCATAACACTAAAAGCACCTTTATAAGCATCAGTTCAGTAGTAGAAAAATAGTACAATTGATAGAATTATGTAGATGTTCTGTAATTTGCTTAGTCACATCCTTTTTTTACATTTATTTTTATTATTTTTTTTATTTTTATTATTTATTTATTCTGAGAGAGAGCGCGTAAGCAGGGGAGGGACAGAGAGAGAGAAGGAGAGAAAGAATCCCAAGTCGCCTCCTCACTGACAGTGCATAGCTGCAGGGCTCGAACTCGCAAACCCATGAGATCATGACCTGAGCTGAGATCAAGAGTCAGATGCTTAACTGACTGAGCCCCCCAGGTGCCTGTAGTCACATTCTTAGTAATGAACATTTTTTCATCTCCAAACATTCTAAATAATACAAAATATGGTAATAAACATCTTTCCCTAACTCCAACAGACTTTTCTCTGTCACCCAAAGTTCTGATACATCCTTCTAAGGATTATCTGCTTTGCTGACTCCATTGGAGACTCACTGCCATGATGAGCCATAGGCTGGTGGGGGAAGGAAGGGGAATTACATGATATATGTCAGATGTATTTGATTAGGAGAAAAGATGAAATCTACTGATCTCTTCAAAATGAGGAGCCCTAACAGTGCCTTTTTTTTTTTTTTAATGTTTTATTTTTGAGAGAAGGAGCACAAACAGGGGAGGGGCAAAGACAGAGAGGTAGACACAGAATCTGAAGCAGGCTCCAGGCTCCAAGGTGTCAGTGCAGAACCTGACATGGGGCTCAAACCCACAAACTGTGAGATCATGACCTGAGCCAAAGTTGGACACTTAACCCAGGTGCCCCATCCTGTTTCTTAAGCAATGGAAGTATACTTAAAACTAGCTTATAGCCTTTGAAAAAGTATATCATCGTTGAGGCGTATATATTAAAAGTTTGTTTGAAATGGGGCGCCTGGGTGGCGCAGTCGGTTGAGCGTCCGACTTCAGCCAGGTCACGATCTCGCGGTCCGTGAGTTCGAGCCCCGCGTCGGGCTCTGGGCTGATGGCTCAGAGCCTGGAGCCTGTTTCCGATTCTGTGTCTCCCTCTCTCTGCCCCTCCCCCGTTCATGCTCTGTCTCTCTCTGTCCCAAAAATAAATAAACGTTGAAAAAAAATTAAAAAAAGAAGTTTGTTTGAAATAAAATCAGATTTATTCCTCTGGATTCAAAGACTGAAGACACTAAAATATTTCAAAATATTGAAAACATTAAACATGAAATAATGTGAAGATTTCATTTTATCTACTGTTTCTACTCATCGGGTCTATATGGGTTTGGTTTGTTTGTTTTTTTTTTTTTTTTGGAGTTTTTATACATCATATTTCAAAGGAAGTAAAAGCTAGTTATAGAAAGGACTAGGTAGAATTCTACTGACCTCTAGTAAGTTTTCCTTCATTCAGCCAAGTCCCCCACTGGATTTAGTACCACGGCAATCAGCAAGTGGCTAAGGATTCCTTTATACATTGTCTGTGTTCCCATTTGGGTAGGAAATGTACCTTGGAAGGAGTACGTTTAAATGATGTAGAAAGAGAAGCAAAATGCCTGGCTAATCGCCATGCACGATGAGTGACCCATTGCCTGAAAAATGGAAAGAGTGACCACAGGAATTTAGTTTGAGCTACTTGCTACTACCACTAAGCCATGTCAGATTCAGGGGAAGCCAACAGGAAGAGGAAATTCCACTCAGACACACATTGACTCACTTGATAACTTACTTCCTCAGATCATTTTCTTGTCCAGTCAGAGTCTCTCATTTGTCTTAATGAAAAGATAGATAAAGATGGAACCAAAATCCTTGATATTGCAAAAGTGGTCAGATATGGCCCACAATGCCCACTTGACCAGAGAGAAGGGCAACCCAGGCTTATCATACTTATTAGCCATAAGGTAGGTGGACAAAGCAGTTTGTAGACACTCCTGCTCAAATGACCACATTTTTCTGACTATGCAGTAGGCCAAAGACACTTGTTATCTCCATCAGGAAGGAGGGTAGGTCCCTGAATTCACATCAAAAATATGAAAGCAGTCACATCTGGAGGACTTGGGCCCCACCCAAGGCTCATATTTACAGTCCTTTGACAATCCAGCCCTTCTCCGGAGCCCACATGGAAGCTGTCAGAGCAAACCCACAGAGGATTGGTGACGATGGGCTGGACACATCCAGGACTCTCCCAGATTTGTCCTAGTGATCAATACAAGGCAACCAGAGGTCTGATGCCAAGCAATCTGGAAATGAAAATACAAATTGTTTTCAGCCTACCCATTACCAGAAAAGAGCTCACTTCCAAAGATGCTCAGTAGTTGATCTCTGGTTAAAAGAAAGAACAGAGATTTAAAAAAAAATGCTAAGGGCTATTTTATTCTGAAACATAGGGGGCTTTTGAATATTTGAACCATCTGCTTAGAGAGAACTGCCCTACATATTATCCAGAACATTCCAGTATTTTTAAAAATCCAATGCAGCTAGATCCCAAACTGAGCATGATATAATGTAATTTCTTTTCTTTTCTTCTCTTTTCTTTTCTTTTCTTTCCTTTCATTTCATTTCCTTTTTTCTTTTTTCTCTTTTTCTCTCCCTCTTTCTTTCTTTCTTTCTTTCTTTCTTTCTTTCTTTCTTTCTTTCTTCCTTCCTTCCTTCCTTCCTTCCTTCCTTCCTTCCTTTCGACAATTTAGAAAATACTCCAACACAATGGCTATTTTAATTGTATAAAACTATGTGCGAATCAATAACTCTGATTTATAGGTGAGCAAAGTGTGGTGACTATAATCAAATACAACCACAATCCAGTGAAACCAGAACTTTTATTTACTTTTTATGAGAGAGAGAGAGAGACAGAGACAGAGAGAAAGAGAGGGAGAATGTTAAGCAGTTTCCGTGCTCAGCACGGAGCCCAATGTGGGGCTTAATCCCAAGACCCTGGGATCATGTCCTGAACCAAAATCAAGAATTGGACACTTAACCAACTGAGCCACATAGGAGCCCCTAAACCAGAACTTTTAAATGTTTTAAATGAACTATGCACTAGTTATGGTGCTACGTATAGTCAATAAAACTGGTAAGCTCTTCACATTAATTGTTGTAATGAATGTAAAACAAATGAACCAAAGTCTTTATTTTCATTCCTTTTAATGTGTTGCATCTTCAAGATCTATAATAATGGTCCCAATTTCTCATTACATCATTTAGTTTTAGGATGAAAGGCACAAAATATAAAAATCAAAGTTTCAAGAATTCAGATTTGAAATTGGCAAGACTGAAATATAGAAAGTCTTCTATATGGCAGTCCCTGTGCCGGATGCTTTCCAACTCGTAATTTTCAGTACAACATTAAAAAGACAATTTTCATACCAGGTGTAGCCTGAGATGGGAAATGCTACCCCAAAAAGTTGTCTGTCACTAGAGATGCTGAAGAAGGGAGGAAGGACAGTGTGTCAGGGTTCCCTTACGGGTGTTGATTTCTGCATTGATCAGAAATTGAACTAGATGGGCTCTGAGGGAACTGCCAATAGAAGATTATCTGATTTGACTCTTGAAACACTGTCGGCATGGACACATAAAGATATCACATTCACATTGAGAACATTCTAGAATAATCATTTTTAAGCTAAGATCCCAGACTGTCTCTCAAGAGTGGAACCTCATTCCCTACTAACCCTTTCCCTGCAAGCAACGTCTCAAACATCAGCCAGCTCATCTCCATGTCTAAAGTTACTGAGTTCTACTTATGGACTCTTATCTCATTAACACTCTCTTCTGCAAAATCTCAGGATTTTCCCTGAGAATTCTATCTAGAGAAACAGAGAAAGGTCACTGCCTTGTGATGCATACCCCTTGCCTGAGCAGTCTGTGTGTTTTTCCCTCTGGGATTCCCCAGCTTCTGGAGGACTTGGGACAGTCACAAAGCATAAATTGCTTCTCCCATAGGTGAAATTACAATTTTCAGAGGAGGCAAGGGCAGAGTGTGGAGGGTATAGGTCATCCAACTCAAGGCAAGGTAATACAAAAGAAGAAGGATATCACTATGAAGTATCACACCAGTATCTTGGGCCCAATAAGCATGCAGCTAGGACTTAGAGCCTGTGGTAAGGGGGAAGAAGAATGTTGTTGAGAAGTCAATCATCTTCAAATAAGCTCAACTGTTCAAATAAGTCTATTGTAGCCTAGTCTTGGGTTCCTTCTCTAGGCAATCTTATTTTACTTCCCATCTCCTAGAAACCTCCCAGAATGTTAAACCTACAAGCCTGGGTTTATGTTCAAATCTAACTGAAGATTAGTTTCTCTTTTTTATTTACTTTTTGAGGGAGGGAGGGAGGGAGAGAGAGAGAGAGAGAGAGAGAGAGAGAGAGAGAGAGAGAGAGAATCTTAAGCAGACTCCATGCCCAGCATGGAACCCAACATGGGGCTCAATCCCACAACTGTGTGATCATGACCTGAGCCGAAATCAAGAGTCACTTGTGTAACCAACTGAGTCACCCAGGTTCCCCTAGTTTCTCTTTTAGAACTTAATACCAAACTACCTTTCCCACCTCTTTGACAGTATTCCAAGATCTTTAACTTAAGATATGTGAGGACAAAAGAGATGGCTCAAATACCGTTGAGACAAATAGTATGTGATTTAATCTTTTCTTAGTATCAATGAAATCCCAAATGATACACTACAAATGCACAAGTGGCAGGAAGGCATGAGGAGGAGAGCAATCAGACTGGGTCCTCTTTGTATAGAATCGGGGGTCTTAATTAGACTATCAAGAAGGAAAGAGGAGATGTAGTGAGGGCAGTTTGGGCACTCAAACTCCTATGATGTAATTTTTGTGAGATTAGGAAGAAATACCTTTACGTTAGACCAGACACATAGAAGTGCTCTATGAGGGAATTTCAGGCATTCTGGGAATTTTAAGATCTTATGCTAATAGTTAAGGTCTGAAGGATAAAATAGTGAATAAATGAATGAATAAGTAGGTGAATGTTAGAGTCCATGTGATCCACAGCTTCATGTATGTGTGTGTGGGTTTGTAAATTCATGCCAAAATCTTGTTTAGGAGTTCTTTCAGCAAAATATCACATTATTAGTGTTATTTTAGGAGACCGATATAGTGGGTGGCCTTGGCTAGAGTGAACACTGAAGATTATGGTTACTACCTAGTAACTCATATGTCATGAACTATTGGGTATTTTACTGGGGTACAAGTTTGAATGAGGTGTCCTGTGAAGTAACTGTGAGTCAGGAGGGAGGCAGATGTGCAAGCATGAGTCACTTCGCTAGAGAGTGAGTCTCGCTAAGCCGGGGGTCCTCACTTCTGAATATGGTCTTATTTCCTCCATTCTCGTTTCTAATGCCACAGGTCTGCTGAAGTTGGGAAAATATCATTTTCTGTGTAAACAAAAAAAACTGTAAAAAAAATTGACTCTGAAAGTAAACAAGAAAAAACAAAGCAAAATTTCTACAGACATAAAGAATAAGTGGATATGATTTAATCAGGTTTCCTTGTGAGAAAACTAGACATATTATATAAATTAAAGAGAGTGATGTCAAAGATAATGGTAGCTAGCATACCTAACATGTCTACTATATGCTCTTTCCAAAATTAAAAAAATACATTTGTGAAATTATTTGTAAATGCTCTATCCAATGCAAAAAAACTTCTTATTCAGGGAGTGATAAAATATTAGCAACAGGTAAAAATCTGATTACCTTGGATTATGAGGCCTTTAAATGAAAATATGACTTAAAAGAAATGGAATTTAACATGTTTGTAAATGGTTAAATGTAATTGTTATATATAATTATTAAGAGTATAAAGAGCTCTTTTAATTTTTTTCCATATGCTGCATTTTGTAGACAAAAATTTTTGCTAAGTTTTTTTGAGAATTTAGAGATTTTCAAGCCTTGTCAGTTTCCTTCATGATTGTCACAGCTTTGGATAGTACTATTAGTCTCTGAAAAGTTTACAAATATCAGGAGAATATCTACCAAGATAATCAGAACAAATTTAGGCTAGTTAATTAAGGGTATTTTATCTTCATTCACTATTTTTAATTTACTCACCAAACACAAAATACTCATTTATGTCAGTTACTGAATTTCCACAGTCCTTGTTTTTTTTTGATGATCAGAGTTAGGAGCAATTCAATACATTTTAACAAAAATCTATTCACCACCACCAGTGTACCAAGTACTTTGCTAGGTGCTGGGGATTTTTTTATGCAGTGAATTTTTTTATGTCCCTTTATGGGCAATATTCTAAAAAATTATCTAGTTGGAACGATTGGGGTTGATCCACTACAGAGGAGATAGGCCACAGTATTTCCTTTGTGAATCACTATTATCCATCAGTGGTAAAGAATCCTCATTCCACTAAACCTCATCTTCATTGGCAAGAACACTGATAGGCATTCTCTCTTACCACTATGGACACTGGCAACCGCAAGTGGAGATTTGGAATGTCTGGAACGACATCATCGACTGCTCATGCATGATGGCTGGGAGGTCATCCAACTGTACCATAGAGATAGGTTTGTATTTGTTGCTTTTGAACCACATGTAGAAGGTTATATCATTGCTCCCACCATTTGCCTCCTTCCTTTTAAGAAGTCTATGCCTCCCCTTCTCTTGCCATGAGACCTGCACAGACTCTCCATGGTGGGAACATATTGACGTATTTTGCTTAACATTATACTCTCTGGCTCCACCCATCATCATTCCTATTTTATTTCACTTTTGGTGAATCCTTTGGTCACTCTGCCATTAATGATAAGATGCCTAGTCTCTTCCTCTTGAGACTTCCATCCTAACCCCATCTTTATTTTCTAAATTACAGGAAAATCCTGGGCAGTATAGTCTGCTCGGTACAAAGAGAACCAACTGGTCCTCTAAGCAGAGAGGGAAAAAAAATATGGAAAAACTCCAGTAAGTTCACTAACATCCGTGATTTCTTCACTGCCCTATGATGTAACTACTAAACACCAGTTCTGTCCAGTCTAATGGATATTTGCCCACAGATGCCATGTTGCAGTTGTTGTCCTAGATCTCTATCATGAGCACTCTTTTCTTTCATACTCACTTACTCAGCCACAATTTCCTCAAAATATAATCACATGCTTCCTGGCCCTTGGCCTCATGCTGAATTTAGGCCACCAGGACACATAGCCCTTGCTTCGTGGGGAGTTCCCTCCACATCATGAAGTCCTTTTAATCAAGGGACCCCACCTCATCCACCATGAGAAGTTTCTCTAATATTGAATCACAGAGACGGTTTCAGATTAGCTCTATGACCCGCAAACAAATGGTCCTTTTGCAGACATTTTGAGGCCCCCAGTACACACTGTCATTCATTCACATAACTAAAAGGCCACTCTGGGACATTCAGAGGACAAGGAGTGTTACCATCAGATGCACAACTGTGTGTCTCCATATATACAGAGACAGATATGGAAGCTACCTTAAATTTTAAAAATTACCTTCTCTCATCAATACATGTCACTCCTGTTTTGTCATGCTGGATATATCACTGTAATATCTCCAGTGTTTAGCAGGAAACCTGGCATGTGTTAAATGCTCAATAAATAGTAAAGTGAAGGGGAGAAATGTCAATGACGAAATCAATAAGATCAGAAATAGAGTACAATTTCCGCACTACACATTTCCCCATATACAGTAATTTTCCCTGATTTTCTACGTCTTCAAGTGTCCCTAACTCTTGAAACCTAATACCTAGGATTTCGGGGGCGGGGGGCGCAGTGAAACTTATACCCAGTCTTAGAGTATTCATAAGGGCTCTTCAGATAAACTTTAATAAATGATATAAATGGAAGATAAAATACATTTAAAAATTCTTATTCTATTTGTATGAAGTCATCCTGAAACTGAGAATGTCTTACTTTCTCATCCTATAATTTAAAAAAGGGATTTCTTCATTTCTACATATAATCAAAGAATGAAAAATATCTATTAGCCAGTTTTGTCATATGACAAAACGTGTGATGTTTCTTAGGGTTTGAAAACCTATATTTCTAACTACATCATTAAAATCAATAGATCATCATAAACTTTACAAGTCTTTCTGTTGTTCTGATAAACAACAGTATGAGAAAGAATGCATTTCAGCCAGCATTTTTATTTCTTTGCTCCAAATCCAAATTGTATGATATTACATACGTGCTAAAAAAAACCCTTCAAAACTTTTAACATTTTTATGATTACTTCATTTTATTCCATTCTCTGAACTTTGTATTTACACTAACCATTCCGAATGAAAGAACAGCTAGCCAGAAGTCCTGGATGAACCACAAGGAGCAAACAACGAACCATGAGCTACAATATACACATTGTCATATGGGTAAAATCCCTATTGTGATTCATGTCAGGACCTCTTAGGTGTTGACAAACAATTGTGTTTTATTATCATTATTAAAGGTTTTCACTAAGAGTTATAGCAACTAGCTAATGTTTTTGAACTGAGAAAATTTAGAATCCAACATCTGTATCTTATTGGCTAATTGTGCAACCTTGGCCCAATGACATCAGTTCTCTGGGCCTTGATTCTCATATTTGTAAAATAACAATAAGAATACCTAACTCAGGAGGTTTCTGCGTGAACTAGTAATAATATGTGTGTATTATTCCCAACACTTTGATTGCAAGATGCAGGAGATTTAAGTAAGACAAGAAAAATTGATTTCAGTTCATCAAACCACAAAAACAAAACAAAACAAACAAGATGCCACAATAGAATCTCTGGATTCAAACCATGAGATTATCATTCTGACTTCTGTATTTGTCTCTTTTTACAAGGAGCTGTGTTCTTTCAGCTAACCATCCCCATGGGGTTAAAAACAAAACTACAGCCAGGCACGAGTTTACATTCTCGCGAATTTAATGAATGAAAAAGAAGTTTGCTCCAACCAAATTCAGTTAGAAAATCTGGGGGAGAAATTGATTTGTCCCACTTATGTCACATGCCCATTTTTGGACCACTCAGCTGTTGCCTGGTGAATGAGATCCATCATGTGATTGACCCAATTTCTGTGATGGGTCCAGACCTCTGACATAAAAAACGTGATCTTCTACCAAAACAAGAGAGGACAACGAATGAGGCAAACACCAAAACCGAGTAGCAAAATAGCTTCTTCATCATTAGAGTATCTGACTTAGTATCAGCTAAGTTCTCAAAAATGATAGCTACTAGTATTCATGAGATTAATGTTCATTTCCTGGATTGACCAATTAATTAGCTTAATTTTGGTCTATGAGCCACGCATTGTTCACAGTAGTAAGCTGAGAGGGACCCTCAACGGGTCAGTGCAGGAGCCACTGCCGCTAGGTTAGAGCTCACCCTGCTGATGATAGGTCATATTTACCTACAAACGGCAGAGGGTTACTTCTCTTTGAGATTCCAACGCATAGATTTGAAAACGAGGCATTTACAAAGGAAAGTGACTCCATTATCGACCCTCTAATTCAGAGTCAAAGTGAACTGCAATATGCTGGGAAATGCTGAGGTCATTTTGACACACCCAGCAGTAATGAAAAAAACCATTCCTGTTTTGTCACTTACTAGCTGTGTGCCCTTAACGAAGTTATAAACCTATCTGTGCCTCAGTTTCCCCAAGGGTTACATAGGGATAATAATAATGCCTAGATTTTCAGAGACTATTTTTGGGCAATTAAATGAGTAAATGTATACAGAGGACTTAAAAGAAAACGTTGAGATTGTTATTATGAAAAATATTAACCTCACAGATTTTTTTCTGAATAATAAATCTCAATTCCAATATTTCATGTGCAAGGACTAACTGATTCTGCAGAAAGTCACCACAGTTCATTATTCTTCATTTTCCTGTCTTAAAGTAACAGTCCACATCTGGATGAGAAAATAAAATCATAAGTTCATTATTGATCTGTGTCCTTCTAAGTGTCCATATGTTTGGGGTTGTTTAAGCAAAATGTTCAGCTATTTTAATTGTGTCTGTTATATCCAGAGGTTTGGCATAGTGTTGCCACAACCTTTTTTACCCCTTGGCAAAGTCAAGAACAAAGGAAAAATTGTTAGTTTTACAATGATCCTTCTTTGTTGATGTGTTTGAAAACATAAACAATGAATGAATAAACCCCACGAAGGTTAGATAGAAGAGATCTATAGTAAATACTGTGATGTCTCTCTCAGACCCCCCTTTCATCTGTTGGCATACCCCAATCCCAACTTCTCTGAGAGTCAACTGCTAATGACTCATAAATGCCCCCTTTTCTTGAGAGTATGCCCCTATGCTCCAGCTAGAGAGTTATGCCCACCCCCTGGGGGCAACTCAAAGCCAATGACTGACTGGTATTGTATCTAAAGGGTCACCCCCTTGCCTCCAGCAGGACAACATAGATAAGTGGGTAAGGATTCAAAGACCTTCCTCTATGGATCAAGGCAAGGCTAGATTTTATCTGATATCACTTTCTTTCTTTGTCAGCACTTTCCCTGTCTCTGTCCTACTTCAATCCATTCTTTTTTTTTTAATGTTTACTTATTTTTGAGAAAGAGTGAGAGCAAGCAGGGGAGGGGCAGAAAGAGGGGGGGCACAGAGGGTCTGAAGTGGGTTTTGCACTGACAGCAGAGAGGCCTATGTGGGGCTCGAACTCACAAACTGTGACATCATGAGCTGAGCCAAAGTCAGAGGCTCAACCAACTGAGCCACCCAGCCGCCACCCCAGTTCAATCCATTCTTTATGGGCTTTTCTTCCAATGCATCTCCTCCACCAGAATTAGGGTCTCTGATTCAGAATCCAGGGAACCTAGCCTAAGACAATATCACAACAACCTGTGCTGCTAAAGGAACCTACAGAATAATTCAAAGTTATCAGCCTAATACCTCTGAGATTTCAGAAATACAGATTCCTAAACAAACAAACAAACAAATACATAATTAATAATATGGAGAGCAACATAGGAGATGATCATAAAGCAAGATAATGCTTCAACCATTAGGAACAGCATATCCTGAGCATAATAACTAAGGTTTAGCAGTTGGTGTTCCTTGGTTCCTCTGTTGGCTGGTTTGGTAGATTTGCTGCCGGAGAAATGTCCGTTATTCACCTTCTCTCCTTTTGGGGGGGGGGGAGGGAATAACTCATTACGTGAGGAGTTGAAGATGTCATGTTCTCTATCTCAAAATGCCTGTGCCCAAGGTGGGACATCCTTTGTCTGATCCAGAGAATGGGGCTCGTTTAGCTAATCAGTACTTGGTCAAGCAGCCTTATAATCTTGGGCTTGGAAGCTTAAAACAGTTGCTAACAAATGAATGGTTGACTTCATTCATTACAGCTAATGCGGTGGCCCACAGTGGGAGCCAAAGACAGTGCCTGGGAGTTCCAGCAGTGTCTGGGAGCAATGATATAGTGGGATCAGGTATCAGAAATCATCGCTCCTACTGCCTAGATTCTATGCTCTTTTAGTTTCTGTGTACCATGCATACTCCTCCATTTTTTCATTAATTATACAAGCTCCCTATTTTCCCCCAAAACTCCCTTTTCAAGTAAAAATAGTACAGTGTCTCTCTCTTGCCTGAAATTAAAAAACAAAAACAAAAACAACACAAAACCTCACTGACACAATACCTGACATACAGTTTTGCACAATGTCAATTTTTTTAAAAAAAATTTAATGTTTATTTTGAGGGAGAGAGAGAGACAGAGTGCGAGGAGGGGAGGGGCAGAGAGAGATTGGGAGACACAGAATTCAAAGTCTCTATGCTGCGAGCTGTCAGCACAGAGCCCAACACAGGTCTCAAACTCAGGAACCATGAGATGGTGACCTGAGCGGAAGTCAGATGCTAAACCAACTGAGCCACCAAGGCGCCCCCCACCCAATGCCAATTTTTTTATGCAAGCCAAACCTATATGTTTATAAGTATAAATAAAAATAACAGAATTATATAGATTGAAACAATTAATTAATTATCGATATTGGGCTGACTGACTTTGCCAACTTTTGTTCTACTCTCTTACTTTTTGCTGCCACGGTTGAAGTGTTTACCTAACTGAGCACTCATAATATACTAGGCACAAGCAGAAATGAACAATAATCATGGGCCTGTCTTCATGTCATAGAGTTTTACAAAGGTCGAATAATTTAGCAGTTAAGTAAAAATCTGTTCACGATGTTTGGGAAGGGCTATCCATGCAAATATAGGGCTAAATGATGGAGTACAGCAGCGGACCCAACTCAGTCCAGGGAAAGGTACTTAGGGACAATCTCTCTAAGTCCCATGTAAGCTGTGACTTGATGAGTAAGACGGGCAGATGACCCCTAAGTGAAAAAGATGTCAGTGCTAGCACAGGAAAGGAACTAAGGAAAAGCCAGCATGGCTGGAGCAGAGCGAGAAGAAGGTGGATGGCATGAAATTGGGTGATGGTGCTAGCCAGCTACTTTGGTCAGGGCCATGGCCTGTGATCAAGCCAGGTGTACATTTGAGCGGACAGTCTTGACAACGAAATAATTGGAAATGTAGAGAAAAATTGGAGTTTGGGCAGGTGTCTGTACTGGATCATCAGGAAAGGGAGGGGCAGCAAGAGAGAACTTAGTCAGAGGGCAGGATCAAGGAAAAGGGGTTCCTCCCTTAGACCGGCAGTCCGAGAAGAGGTCATGAGGAGGAGAACGCATTTCTTTGGTAAACTGGACAGGCAAATGCGATCTGCTGGCCAAAATAAGGCCAGAGAATCAGAAGAGGGAGAAGAGGAAAGGCAGAAGCAAAGCCAGGTCCTTAGGCAATGAGGAAATGAAACCCCAGTAGGGCAAAGCCCCCTTCAGAGCGAGGCCTGCCACACTCAGGCACTGGGCAACTCTGACCCACAGTGGTTCACTGCAGCCTGAAAAGGGTCCATCTCTTCAGGGACTGAGGTTTCCCGGTGGGTGGCTGGGTTTCTTCGGTGCGTAAGTTCATTACTGTGGCCTTCCTCTCCTCCTGCTTCTTATCTCTGCCTGCCTTATCTCAGCTGATCATCTGAGCCAAGGTTTCCACGGCAGAAAATATCACACACACACACACACACAGACACACACACAAACTGAAAAGCTGAGACATTAGAAATTGCTCATATCTCAAACCACTAACTGCTCTTCCAGAAACTTCTGGAAAATAGGAGCAAAATTTTGAGGAAGGCTGGATTTCATGAAAAAATTGAAGTGTCTGAACTCTCTGCTTACTTCCACTGCATACACACTTCTTAATGAGATGTGCCAAGTTGGGAAAACAAAAGCCTTCATTATCTTTGTATCAAAGACATCCAGAGCTGTGCAAAGAATAACAAATGTGAGCAAATAAATGAAAGATTCTAGGAAAAAATAAATGAAACAAATGAGTGTGTTTTGGGAGAAAGAAGGAAATAGACTTATCAGTGGATTAAAATTTGAAAACAGTAAGAGAAGGTAAACACTTAATTTGTGAGAATGGACTTAAGAAAAACAATGATATTAATTGGAAATTGAATGTCAGGGAAAATGTGTTGGCAGCATGGACTAATTGGATTGTAGAAGCTAATCTCCCAAGGGAAGGGGTGGACGCTCATCTTGCATATGAGAGGCGAAACTCTCGCTGGCAGGAGTTAGGATAAAATGACCTAATAGGTCTTTTCCAGCTCTGATTTCTATCACTTGGCAAGACAAAACCAAGTCAGGAGTTACACAATTAAGCATCCCTGCTGAAAAAATAAACACAGAACTATCAAATAATGCAGATGCTCACCCCCCGCCCCCTTTAAAAAAAAAAAAAAAAGGCAAGAGAGACGACCACACCACCAATAAAGCTATAGGATCCAGCCCAAAACAATTCTTGACATGGACCAGAGCTAAATAGATGCTTTCTTTCCTCCAGTTTTCTTAATCCTCAAATCTGAATGGAGGGGGTGGCAGGTTTTCAGGGGTGCTGGAAGGCAGGGGCTTTGCATAATCTCCCCCTGAAGGTTTGCTCTGTTTGGAAGAGGTTATCCTTTGAAGATCACTGGATGGGATCCAGCAAGCTTTCTTCTGCTCTCACAATCTTTTGCCCACTTTCCTTCACCCCTTCCTCTTGGCTCTACCCATCTCTGGGAAAGTGGGGGAAATGACAACAAAATTGAGATCCTTTCTTGGAGAATTGTGAGTGGCGTATTATATCCTAATAGCCCGTTGGCAAATTCAAGCCCTATTCAAAGAAAATCCACTTTGAAAACTGAGTCTGCAGAAATGTGGACATTCCTGGGAAAATACGTTTTCTCCTCTTTCTTGTTTTCTTCTTTTATCTGAGGGCTTAACTTTGCTGGTTTCGTTATTTGATTCAGTGTTTCCGTTACTCTGTGTTTCAGAAATAGCCACCAGTGTAGACGGAGCAGACTTTATTGTACAGAAAATGCCTGTGACTGTTTTGACTGGCACAAGACTATCCCCTAGGCAAACTGGCAAAATTAGGAGAAAAATAGCTTATGGGTTTGTAGTTTGAGAACCAGCCGCAGTGAGTACCAACCCCAGTTCTGAGTCTTTTCTTCCTCTCATCCTTGCCTTTATAAATGCCTATTTTGGGATTTTATCTCTGAATCATTGAAGTTAGGCAATGCGAGAAACCTGGCATGGATAGGTCTTTGTGTTTTCTCAAGAGACTGTAACAGCTGCAAACTTTTGGATAAATAATGTTCATGTTCTAGCCATGAATGGACTGTTTTTAAGCCCACGGAGTCCAGGGTAATTATGTTTTAAAGGCTACCTCTATTTGGCCAGCTTCTGTTATCCTCTCTAGCTCTGCCCAGCTCCTTAGTGGACTTCAAAGAGGGACACAACTAGATTAAAAACGGCTTCAGGGCACTCACAAACCCAAGGGCAGGGTTTGCACAGATACTGAGAAGCCAGTGGAAGGTCCAGTGCATCAAACATCTGGCTTTTCTTCTTCCATATCCTTCGTCTGGAGGGTGGGGGGTATTTCTCACATTTTCCACAATTGGTGTGCGTGATTTCATTTTTCTCATTTTCACTCAACAAGTATTCTTGAGCAGCTACGTGCACCAGGTAGGCTGGACCTCACAACACCGTAGAAATACCACGGTGAAATAAAACCAAAAATAAGACCCTATATTTTGGAAAGAGGAATAAAAATGAATTTAACAATAACACTTCAAAGTATAAAAAGCAAGCTTATCATGAAAGGAAGAAGAAAGGGAAGAAGGGAGAGAAGGAGGCAGGGAGAATAGTCTCTTAAATCATTTAGTTCTTAGTACAAAAGACTCAAAATATTGAAACTTAAGGTTTTGATTTTTTTGCAAAAACTGAACCTGCATCTGTGTATTTCAACTACTGGCTAATCCACATACACCAAACATTTTCTCTGGGATAATCTCATGGCCATGATTACTTTTGGGTTTCCCCAATACATGCTTCTCAGTGCATGATATCTTTTGCTTTGTTTTTTTAAGTGAATTAAATGAATAGTGTTTGTTATCATTATAAACGGAAGACTGGAAAATGCTAACTAGTTTATGGAGTCTTTACCATTAGTATTGCTGATTATATTTGATGTCAGTCTATCTCTACCTAACGACTGCATATACTCTAAGGAAGAAAACCTATCTGTGTGAAATAGGCATGATGATATTCTTGAAAGTTACAGTTTAAAGGAAAAAATCCGTTAATCATGAAAGACTTTTTTCAAACGAGGAAGCTGTTCAGTCTGACAGTCATCTGTTTGTATCATTTTAGAGCCCAAATGGCAAAAGCATGTATATATGACCTAGTGCCTGAGTTTATCATGAATAAATTGGGTCACCATATTTGAGTGCAATATTCAAAATAAATTTAGAAATCATGAATGAAATTAATTTTGAGTTCTTCATTTTGAGCGTATTTTCATGTCACTCTACAAAAATATGCAAGTGAGAGGTAGCAAGATTTTAAGAATATTTTAAGAGTCCAATGTGGCAGAAATACTGAGACCAATTAAGAATACCATCCTTGGGGTGCCTGGGTGGCTCAGTTGGTTGACTGTCCGACTTCGGCTCAGGTCATGATCACACAGTTCATGAGTTGGAGCCCGGTGTCAGGCTCTGTGCTGACAGCTCAGAGCCTGGAGCCTGCTTCAGATTCTATGTCTCCCTCTCTCTCTGCCCCTCCCCCCACTCACACTCGCTCGCACGCGCTCTCTCTCTCTCTCTCTCTGAAAAATAAACATTAAAAAAATTTTTTTTAAAGATATCCTTACGTTGGGGCGCCTGGGTGGCTCAGTCGGTTAAGCAGCTGACTTCAGCTCAGGTCACGATCTCGCGGTCTGTGAGTTTGAGCCCCGCGTCGGGCTCTGGGCTGATGGCTCAGAGCCTGGAGCCTGCTTCCAATTCTGTGTCTCCCTCTCTCTCTGCCCCTCCCCCGTTCATTCTCTGTCTCTCTCTGTCTCAAAAATAAATAAAACGTTAAAAAAAATTAAAAAAAAAGATACCCTTATGTTGACATCTTCACAGCAATTTGGAGAAACACTTAAAACTGGCATATGAATATTTTAAGGAGTTCTCAGTTATGTCATTTATTGAACTGTTATATACAGTTCAAGGAAGATTTAATAAAACTCAATTTCACTAGGCCATCAACATAGGAACATTTTCTTTAAGTGCTTTTTCTTTTCCAGAAATATATAGCCATTACAGTTCTACATAAGGATTTTTTTTTAAATTTTTAAGTGTTTATTTTTGAGAGAGAGAGAGAGAGAGAGAGAGAGAGAGAGAGAGAGAGAAACAGAGCACGAGTTGGGGAGGGGCAGAGACAGAGACAGAGACACAGAATCCGAAGCAGGCTCCAGGCTCAGAGCTGTCAGCACAGAGCCCGATGCGGGGCTCGAACTCATGAATCACGAGATCATGACCTGAGCTGAAGTCTGACGCTTAACTGACTGAGCCACCCAGATGCCCCTACATAAGAGTATTTTGATAGATGTTATTTTGTGAATTCCACTCTAAGACACAAGCATAAAATATTGTTTTTTCTCTTTTCTTTCTTCTTTTTTTTTTAACTATAGTAGGTAAAATGTAAGCTACAAAACATTATAGTTTGATTCTGTGCCTTCAAAAAATATATTTATCATTTATTAGTCACACTCCACTTGGTGACTCACTTCTCAAAGTCCTGAGAACTGAAAAGAGAAATAGCATATACTGCATATTTGTAAAGCTCAAAATTCATCCTGCTCATAACATTAAATGTTGCCTGTAAGTCTTAGCAAGTAGGTCAATACTTACTATCTTTAAGAATAACCCATAAAACGTAACTCTTGATGTTTAACTTGAAAATATATATATGTATATATATATAGCAAGCTAGTGATTAACGTATTACCATCTTAACCACTCATTTCGAGGTGTTGCTGAGCAAATTACTCTAAGGTATTTTGATCAATTCCTCAGTTAAGTTATCTGCTTCTATTTTGCACAGATTAAAGGAATTAAATAAAATGCATAGAAAGAGATTACTTGAGGGAAAATTGGAAAGAGGCCGTTCTATCCTTTATCTGACATTTGTACAAAATAAGATTAAGAATATCTAGATTTGTTCACTGTTGGCTAAGAGGGAGTTTAATGACCCTGCAGGAACCATAGTGCAACATTTTCACTCAATCACACATTTTCGTACAACCCTGGTCCCTGTGGCTGTGTCTGTGTCGGTATCTAATCTACGCGCCATCTCTGAAGCAAAGCCTCTCCCAAGGATGCCATCCCCTTGCTGCCACTGACTCCACTGTCAGCCCTGTCGGTCTGGTAACTCTCCTAACAGAGTCCGGAGTCTCCATTTTCCAAGGGGAGTTTTCAGTGAACCGTAATCTATCTTTTCATTGGCTAAGCCTGTAAACCTTGGTGGGCCGGGTGGGTCCAAAGAGAAAAGAGGATGTTTTCTTTTTCCACTGTTTAAACCTCTTGTGAGTAATTCCCCACAGCTGTACATAAACACCCCTTTTCTGAGTGGGGGGAAAGAGGTCTCAGAACAGAACAGCTCTCTCTGTTTATCAAATTAAAACAAATCATGGCAACAGCTCCTTGCTTTAACCAAAAGGGAGCCTCCTCGCCCCGATTCGTTTTGTAGGGGGCTTAATTGTACTCTGGGGCTTCAGGCTAGACTTTTTCTGAGTTCTCTTTTAAAGAGGAAAAGGGATGAAGAGAAGAAAACAAGTTTTAAGTTGCTCCGTGTAAACAAACTGGGATTCTTTTGCAGCGATTATGAGATTGTTCAACAATTAAATAGCTACAATTATAACCCCAAACAATGTTTGACTGGGCTGGCTGCCTAATCAGTGAAGTTGTATTTTCACAGCAGACTAAGCATATTATTGTTAAAATAAATGTTATTGGAAAAACAGCTCTAGAGAATACATTTCTGCCTACAGAGAATTGGTGGTTATTCTCAAAGATGCCAAGAAATTCCGTGCTTACCATAAAGAGGGTATAAAATAACACCTGTTGCACTGACTAGAAAACATTTAGGTTTGTTTACAGATAAGCTCTTCCTGTTAGCAGTTTTATAGCCTCACGACTTAGAGTTATCTAGTTTTTAAATCCATTTGTTCTTCTAGTTCAATGTGGCTAAAACAAAGGCAAAATGATTTTATAAGGCCATGCATTAGTAGGAAACTGTAAAGTCACAGATTTTTCTGCATAACCTCATTACAGTCCTTATAGTGACAGTAATTGATCTACGTGTCTTACTTCACATAGACTGTGAGATCCCTGAGACTCTGAATACCCACAGCCTGGCACACTGCTAGTTAGGGTGTCTGGGCATGGGGTGAGGGCAGAAGGCATGGATGGCGGTAAGGGTGAGCACTGTCCTAAGTTTATAATCACTTATACGAGGTATTCATTAATGACTCAGAACATAAATGGATGAGTGCTAATACTAACCCTACATACTTAAACCTACATACATTTTGAATGAGTCTTTGCCGAATGTCTCTCGTTTCTAGATTACTTTTATTGAATGAAAGGGAGGGAAGAACAAAATTCTCTAAGCCTTCTCTCTCGTCTTTTTCAATGATTTTACCCAACTTAAAAGGCTTCATCTTTCTGCTTCGGTGTTCCTCAAACTTACCTGACCATAAGACTTACTTGCATTGCTTCGTAAAAACACAGCTTCTCTGGCATCAGCCTGACCTAAGGAATCAGAACATAATCTCTGGGCAGAGGGGTCTACTGATAGAACTAAGTTTGCAAATCGCTCTTCTAAATAATTTCTGACTAACCAAGGATATATGGTTTATTATCTAGGGTAATTCCTACTTCTTCCATAGAGGTAACTGGATACTTACAATCCAATGAAGTTTCCGTCCATTCAATTCTTTAATGATATATCTATAGTCTGCGTGTCTTTTTGGAGTCTAGAGACTTATTTCCTTTATCATAATCTCCTAACAGCATCATAAACTTATAAAGGAAAAGGACTGAACCTCATATTTTCCCCACATTTAATCTACATTTTTTTGGGCACCGGCTATGATTAGACATGAGGGTGGGATAGAATAGTGGTAAGTAAGACGTGGTTTCTGTACAACTGTGATTTGACAGATGGTATTTATGTAAAGTACTACTACTTGTATTTCCTAGAGGGTCTAACATAGTGCATCCCATATATTAGATACTCAAAACCCCAAACCCACCTGTGGAGCAAATGAATGGCTGAATTCAGACTTGAATGTGTAACACCCCAAAATTATAATCCAATGAGCTTCCCATTTGCCATAGTTTCCTGGAATTAAAAATGATCCTGAAAAATAACCATAGTGGCAATTTAAATGTGCCTACGAGTTTACAGCTGACAAATAATTTTCATTGCATTATCTCATCTCTTCTCCATGTCAACTGACTGAGACAGAAAGTTCAGGTATTATTACTAGTGCCATATTATAGATGAGCAAATTGTACCTCAACAAGCTCAATTAACCTAATTAGCCAGAGTCAGACCTTAAAACTAAATTAAAATTCTTGTAGATGCAAGGTCAAACGTGAAATGCAAGACTCGATAGCGTATGGCAAACCCAAGATTCTGGTTTGGAAGATAAAACTCAGGAGACAGAGCGCAACACTTATACAATGGGTTATCATGTTAACCCACAGATGGCATTGACCCCATTTTCTTATTTAACAAAATAAGGTTGATAACTTCCACTTCATAGGATTATTATAAATACTAAAACCTGTTGGAATGTTTTTAGAAATTTTAAGTGAGAATTTTGGTTAAACTCTAAACCAAAATGGATGTCTTCACTTTTGAATACATACCTCTAATGAATCCCCGTAAATTATCAGAGGCAAGATAAGCTGGTGATCTAGCCACAGGCACTGGGATTGCTCTGGCTGTCCAGCTCAGCTGCCCCTAGCAGCTATGTGACCTGGGAAGTTGTTCAATTTTCCTATGCCTCAATGGCCTCACCAATTAAATGGATGTTAAAAATACCATCTAGTGTGTAAAAGTACTTTTAAAGGAATGATTAGTATTTACGTATGTAAAGACAATATCTGATACATAGCATTTAACAGATAAATGATTAATTTTTTTCCTAGTGTAACAGATAGGAGCTGTGAATTCGAGCTCCTCTCAAGGTTAATTTCAAATTAATATTTGTTCAAAATATATTGAGCCCCTGTTACCTGCCAGCTACTGCTCCCGGTAAAGGAGGTTTATTCTTGGACGAGACGATACTTAGTGCTCTCTCTCTCTCACTCTCTCTTTCTCTCACTCTCGCTCTTTCCCTACACTAGAAATAAGAAGAAAGGGAACTTTTCTCCCCTCTGGGTTTCAGAGGGCACAAGTTTAGTCAATAGAGGTAAGGGAAGAGGGAAGGTCCTTGTCAGCTGTGGAGTGCCGTGATTAACCTCTGGAAACTCAGGGATCAGCTAGGCCAGGACTCAACCGTGACAGTTCACATAGGTTAGAAGTTCACTTTTCCTTAATTGATCCCAGACTCTCATTATGGACAGTCGTCGTTGGTGGCAGGCTTGGTAGGCAGGCAGCTCAAGGTGTCACATCAGATAACAATGACTTCATTTTCCCCCGGGCGTGCTCAAGACGCTGTACTCACTCAAGCTGTTCCTATTCTTCCTGGAGAAGTTTTTCCTCATTTATCAAATGACAAATCTCATACAACCACATTTGCCTAACTTATTTATCTCAGGATGCTGGAGTCAGCAGTTCTGTATTAATAACTGACCTTTTAAAAGGCAGAAGATTGTATCTGGAAGTCAGAGATCAAAATGTTATTAAAATGTATGTAAATGGCCTCGAAAAATCTCTCTCCTCCAAGTCAAAAGGTTACAGTCAACATCAAGGTGGATAAAAGATATTAAGTAATTTACCCAATTACCCTTTTTTATTTTGAGAAAATTATAAAGCCACACTCAGTTGAAAGTAATAATGCAAAGAAAGCCGAAATACCCTTTACCTGGTTTCCTCCAATGGTAACACCTTACAAAACTGTAGCACATTATCACGACCAGAAGAGTGAAATTGATAAAACCTACCAAATGTATTTAGATTGTATCAGTTTTACCTTCACTCACAGGTGTGGGTTCATGTATCTAGCACCACGCTGAAGGTATAAAACAATGCCATTACCATCATCACATGGATCCTTCACCTCTATCTGGCACTAACCTCTGGCAACTACTGATATATTCTCCTCCATCTTCATAATTTTCTCATTGAAAGAATGCTACACAAATGCAATCATACAGTAACTTTGAGTTGTCTGAAACTATAAAGAAGTGTCAGCTATTATTATTATTATTACTAATATTACTATTATTAGTAATATTATTACCAGTAGTAGTAGTAGTAATTGTACTAACAATTATATGCTGTTCTTTGCACCAACCGTATTTCTTTGACAGTTATAATTTTCTGTTAACAGTAGGTTTTCTGGCTTATTTGGTGGCCCCACTAAAATGAAAATGGTATTAAACAGTAGCTGGGGCGAGATTGGGTTTTCTGACAGATTTTCCTGTGGGAAAAGACCTTGTTTTGACAAAACACTGCTAGGGAAAAGACTGGAATCTATAAAACAGGGCTTTTCACTCTTTCTAGAAGTTTTTATTATTAGCCTTATAAAAATAACCCGGTGGTTTTTCCCAAAGAGATATACAGTTATCTAAAATGTGATATACAATATACCTTGACAGTCTCTGAGATCAAAGTTAAGGTTTTAAGACCAGATGCAGCAAAATCTTTTTGCAGTAATCATGAAACAGGACTCCCTAACGGGGAAAAAAAAGATTACAACAATTGTTCTGATAATACAGGCAAATTAAGCTCATCAAACAAATTGTAATTATTAGACTAATTATCATAGTTTATTTTTAGCATATACTGAATTACAATTATGATATTAATGTTACATTAAATATTTTATTTAATTTTCACATGTTTTCATGATTAGTTGGTTGTCCTATTTTATTGATGAAAATATCAAAACTTGGAAAGATTAAATGACCCTCTCAAATCCCATATCTGGTGAATGGCAAGCTGACATCCAAACCAAGTCTATCCAGCTACAAAGCCCAGGCTCTTTTTTGAAAAGAAGGTATTTTACTCTACTTTATTTTTGCTTTTATCTCCTGAATTTTTATTTTGATGAAATTTAAACTAACAGAAAGATTGCAAGAATGGGACAAGAAACACCAATATACCATTTGCCGAGGCTCATCGATTGTTACAAATGTGCTGACTTTGGTTTTTGTTGAAAATAATTATTCCAGTAATAGTCTTTGTTTTTTTTTTCTTTAAAAAAATTTTTTTTAACCTTTATTGATTTTTGAGACAGAGAGAGAGAGCATGAACGGGGGAGGGTCAGAGAGAGAGGGAGACACAGAATCTGAAACAGGCTCCAGGCTCTGAGCTGTCAGCACAGAGCCTGACGTGGGGCTCGAACTCACGGACTGTGAGATCATGACCCGAGCTGAAGTCAGACGCTCAACCTAGTGAGCCACCCAGGCACCCCTACAGTAATAGTCTTTGTAGACATATTTCCTCAATCCATGATCTAAAGATTTAGTTTTCATGTCTCTTTGTTCTGGAATAGTACTCAAAGACCATGTCCTTAGCCACTGAAGAGTATTGCCATGCACCTGTAGCATGACTTCAACGGTGAACCTTAAGACATTGTAAGGAGATATTTTTCATCTCTTCCTATCATGACTGAACAAATACTAAATTTCCCCTCTCGTCATGATAGATGGTACAAATGGGCATAGTGTTACCTTCTTTATGCAAGATTTTTCTACTTCACTGTAGAAATGCATTCAGATGATAAAATATGGGCATAGATTTTATTCCACCCAAGGATTAGGAGGCCAGATTTCCTGTAGCTTATCCAGCCTTCAAAGAATTTCTAAAATGTACATCTCAATTTGTCATGCTTCATGCCAGAGCAAATGGGTCAACTATAAATCACGCCTAGGATTTAAAATATTCTGACTTTGGAAATGGAGGACTTGGGTTGGACTCCCAGACCCAGTGTTCTCCAGATATATGACATTAACCTTCCCAAGGTTAATGTGAGGTCCAATATCCCCATTTGTTAGATGGATACCTGTATGTATCTTACAGTGGCTTTATATGAATGTAACATAAGTCACACCCTAATGCCTGGCACTAGTAGCCACCGAGTAAGTATAAAGTATTCAGATGTGTTCAAGTCAAAATGATAGGATCTGTTGAAAAACATACCCCATGCTGCATTCATATCTATCGCATCTTTTCCATTAGGAGTTCCTTTATTTCTGTGGGAGAAAATTAAGTCATAACAATCCTTTGTGGTTTGTTTCAGTGCCTTTATCTGTTGTCCTACAGGAGTTGTTGAATATAGAGTCCACTGATAGATACAGCATCAAACACAAGATTTTTCCTTTCATTTCCATGTTGGATTACCACTAGAATTATGGCTCATCAGGCATCCCAGCTTGTGGTTAGAAAGTTGTCCTTTGGGCTGGCCGCAAGCTGATTTTCTCATTCTGTGGTTTGCTGTGGTTGACTGTGTGCCATATTCACTCCTGTGAAAACTATGTCAGTGCTCTGTATTTCACAGTAAATTCCTGAGATTGCTTCCTCCTCACTCTCCTATCTCACTCTCCCAAAGTGATCCTTAACATCTATAGAAATAATTATTTCTGTGTTGCCAATTTTTTCCTGTTCCCTATTAAACAATGATTAAGAAAGCCATTTGCCTTTGTCTTTCTCATGGTTTTATTTACTCCTTCATTTATTTAACACTTTTATGGGACCTGTTTCAATCATTGTGCAAGGAACTTTATATATTGTGATGGTTAATTGTATGTGCCAACTTTATTGGGCCACGGGGTGCCCAAAATAATGTTGGTCAAACATTATTCTGGGTGTTTGGGTGAGTGTGTGTTAGGATGAGATTAACAATTAAATCTGTAGACTGAGTAAAGCAGATTGCCCCCCACTAATGTGGCTGGGCCCATTCAATGAGCTAAAGGCATGAACAGGACAAAATGGCTGACCCTCCCTGAGTAAGAGCAAATTCCTCCTGCCTGACTACCTTCAAACTGGAGCTTATTTTTTAACTACCTTCAGATTTGAATTGAAACATTCGCTCCTGCTTGGTCTCAAACTACTAGCCCTTGAATCGGAACTACACCATTGGTTTTCTGGCTCTCAGGCCTTCTGACTTAGAATGGACTGTATCATTGGCTTTCCTGCGTCCTCACCTTGCAGACTCACCCTGCAGATCTTGGAACTTGCTAGCTTCCATGGTCTCATGAGCCAATTACTCATAATAAATCTCTGTGTATATACACGTACGTCCTATTGGCTCTGTTCCTCTGGAGAACTCTGACCGATGCAGATAGTTTATCTCATTTCATCCTCACTCTAAGCTAGTTATTCTTGGCCTTCTCCCAACTTTGGAGACCCCAGATCTCAGTGACTCTGAAGTACTTACCCACGATTACTCCCATGATAAACACGCACTATCTTTGCTGACGATTGTCTGCCTTCAGTGTCCACACCCTTTGCACACAGGGAGATAACTAGGCAGAGATTTTTATAAGCATCTTTAAGTCTGTAGTACCAAGCCATGTGAATTCTATACATTCACACATCAACTCCAGGAACCTTGACCTGAACTCCATGACCTCCAGGAAGGTCATCTAAGGTACTGAAGACTTTATTTCTGCAGCAAAAGCTATGACATCAGCCCTGGGCCTTAATTGGCTGCCCAGTGAATCACAACACCTTCAACATAGTCACTTCAATAAAGCAAATTATCACAATGGTATGATTATTTAATGTTTATAATGATTTTTAATGACTGTTGAAAAATATGTTGTTTACATTTTTGTACAGTGTTTAGACTCCCAGATATGTGCTCTATCTACAACTCTCTCCTCGTTTTCTTTGCCTGGAAAACTACTATTTATCTTTTAAAACATTTACTACCCAGGGGCGCCTGGGTGGCTCAGTCGGTTAAGCGTCCGACTTCAGCCCGGGTCACGATCTCGCGGTCCGTGAGTTCGAGCCCCGCATCGGGCTCTGGGCTGATGGCTCAGAGCCTGGAGCCTGCTTCTGATTCTGTGTCTCCCTCTCTCTCTGCCCCTCCCCCGTTCATGCTCTGTCTCTCTCTGTCTCCAAAATAAATAAACGTTAAAAAAAATTAAAAAAAAAAAAACATTTACTACCCAGACCTAGATGCACACCTACCTCAATTAAGTCTAGGGTATCATTAGTGCAACACATATATTGGGCACTTTATCACAATGATTCCAATTGTCTCTCTCCCCTCACTTAGATTGTGAACATCTTGAGAGCAAAGACTGTGTTTTATTCATTTTTGTTTGCCAGTGCTTGGTATAATGGTGGACACATAGCAGATGCCTAATGTAGGGAGTGAAGAAGTATTTTTTTTCAATGAACAGTTATCCAGGGATATATGTTGTTCAGAGTACTTTCAGGTTCCAGTGACAGATAAATGGACAATGAGGGACAACACACAGCTGAAAATTCAAACACATGTAATGTCTGAATATACATACATAACAACATTTATATGCATATAGACACATAGAATATCTTACTGAACTTCATTGACATGGCAGTCTTATTGGGGGAAGGCTATTTGCTGAATGGCATATATTTGATTGAAAAGTAATTTAGTTCAGATTAATATAGCTAATGGGTGCCTGGGTGGCTCAGTAGGTTGTGCCCAACTCCTGATTTCAGCTCAGGTCATGATCTCAAGGTTTGTGAGTTCGAGTGTCGTGTTGGGCTCTGTTCCAATGATGAGGAGCCTGCTTGGGATTCTCTTTCTCCATCTCTCTCTGCCCCTTTCCTGCTCATGCTCTCTATCTCTCAAAATAAATAAATAAACTTAAAAAAAAAGAATTAATACAACTAAATTCATTTTAAGATAGATACCAGTAGCGCTCGCCAAATCTAATAATGTTGCTAGATTTACAAAGAGACAACAATTTTTAGAGGTTCTATATGTCCCCTTTGAAACTGTTAAAGACATTCTAACCTTTTGAAAAAATGTTTATTATTTTGAAAGAGAGAGTGTGCACACACACACACACGTGGGGGTGGGACAGAGAGACGGAGAGAGAGAATTCCAAGCAGGCCCGGCACTGTCATCGTGGATCCCAACACCGGTTCAGTCCCACAAACATGAGATCATGACCTGAGCCAAAATCAAGTGTCAGACACTTCACCGACTGAGCCACTCAGGTGCCCTGAAACTGTTAAAGACATTCTAAGTACTTTTAGCTCTACTTGTTAAATAGAATTATTATAAACAAGCTGCAATATATCAATTTCTCTGGACCTATATATAACATGATAATACACAAAAGGGTAAGGAACATGAGCGCTCATCCTGAAAGTCCTTTGGTTTGAGGTCAGAATATTTAGAGAAATACATTTCATTGCACTGTAGCTGAGAAAACAAAGGCAGAACTTTGGGACAAAAAAACGCAAACCAGTGGTGACTGGGGAGGGGGAGGAGAAATGAGAGAAAGATACCATTTCTGAAAAATGAAAGGAAAGAAAAAGTAAGACAGCTTGCCAGAGAAACGAAAATTAAAAACAGACAAAGCTGTGTTTTGTTTTGGGTTTTTTTTTAAGAGATTGAAATTTCAGAAAAAGAGAGGAAAGTACAATAAATCAACAGACAAGCTTATTTGGTTGGGAGTGGAGAGCAGCCTCTTTTAAGTTCTCATAAACTGCTTCAGGAAGGTAAGACGCTTCCTGTAAACTTTACTTGAGTTGCAACCTTGCTAAGATTCGGCTGGAAATGAGGACAAATGCAGCAGATATTATTAAAATATCTTTTATTAAAAACCTTTTATATCATAAACAACTATGTATCTTGACCTTAAAGTTTCCAAAGCATTGCTATTTGCTATTTAAATAACAGTGCTTTTATATTTCCCAGGGAATCAAGAATATACCTAGTATGGGAATAAATACATTTGAATACATGTGAAGTACATATGGAAAGGGGGGGACATCTATTTTTCTGTCATCACTCATTGCCATCTAACAGCATCCCATAAAATGTACTCAATGAATGAATCAACTCAACCATTTAAGAAATATTTATATATATATAACAGCATATTTATTCACATACTCAATATTATATATATATTACTCAATATGTATTACTCAATATTATATATATAATTATATATATAATATTAACTCAATGTATATATAATATTAACTCAATATTATATATATATTACTCAATATATATATATTACAGTGTATTTATTCACATACTCAATATTAATCTTCTAATATATACAGACTCATTGCTAGACCCTTGAGATATTAAGGTATGTAAGACAGTATTTCTACCTATGTGAAGGAGAGCATCTAGGAAAGAAGACAAGCATATAAATATTTTATGAAATAAAATATTAATGATTCATAAGAATAAAGGAGAGACAAAATAGTTATATTGGCAATAGTAGAGGAGGTGTTCTAGGAGATTCTATTCAAACTGTGTCTTAAAGTGGTGCCTGCTGTAGACTTCAAATATTGCCAAGTCTGTATGTAACCTTGCTAGTCAATTCACTCAATCTCATAAGAGGAAAACCAACCAAATTATATGGAAGTGAATGATAACATTTTCTGGAACTTAAAAAGAGCATTACATTTCCCCAGTCGTAATTACTTTTCCTCTCTCCTCAAATTGTCCTGCGTAGATAAGAGTTTTATCCGGGCATGAGCATCCAGGTAGAAACTACAACCGTCAGCCTCCTTTGCCATGGAATGCAGGTGGATGTGTTGTTTGCGGATTCCACGCTGATTGCTGAAAGGATGTTGCCACCCCTCTACTTACCCTCTTCTTGGCCTTCCTATAGGATGAAATCTACAGCAGGGTCCAGCTTTGGCCTGTTTTCTAAATGGCCTGTGGAACAGTGGCTTCCCCAACCAGGACATTCATTTGTACACTATTGCAGGAGAGACAGAGGGGTAAGTTTCTATCTCATGTAAGCCAGTGTGCTTTGGACCTGTTTGTTAGAGTAATACTGCCTGTATCCTAATTCATACAGACATTTCTTTTCCCCCTTGCCAGAATTGAAAGTTGAGTTTCAAAAGCAAAAACACACGGTAGAATCATTAGAGGGGAGTGCTAAACACAAACACACACACACACACACACACACACACACACACACACTTACATTGCAGAAAACCCATATGTAAAACCGACTTTTAAAGCTTTTCTAAGTAAATGTTCCATTAGCTCACTTCCTTACAAGTTACTATCGTAGGAGAGTATGTTTTAGAGTTTTGGAGTCAGACAGACCTACATTCAAATGTCAATTCTCACGACATAATGATAATATTATTTAGTGCCATTTGTGTGTTGGAAACTGGGTTTAGTATTGGGTATTTGATTCCATTTAGTCTTCAGAAAAACCCAATGGACTAGCTATTATTCCCATTTTATAGTAAAATAGTGAGACGCTTAAAGTACCTCGAGAGGTCACACTAGTTAACATACTTATTAGTGATAGGAGACATGGGATTTTATTCTAGGTCATTCTGGCTTGTAAACCTGTTTTTTACACTGCTTCATCACATACCAGCTGAGGACCAGGCTCTGGTTCCTGATCTATAAACTGGCAATAATATTTAGCCACTTATGATGTTCCTGTGAGCATTGGGTAAGGCTGTATATGATGTCTTTTCAGATCCTGACACATAGTAGGTACACATAAGTGTCGGGTGCCATTCCTCTTTCCTTGAAGGTCTCAGAGCTCTTAGAGTGAGCATATTCCTCTCACCTCCATAAACTTCAGTGTCCTGTAAAATGTCTGGGAAGAAGGACGTGCTTAATAAATATGAGGACCAACCAGGAGAATGAGGAAAGTACGTATAGAAACTGGCAAAATAAAAAAAAAAATTAAAAAAAGGAATAAAAATGAGAGCCAAATAAAAATAAAGAGCCCTGAACTTTACTATATTCCAGGAAATGTTATAATTACTTGACATGCATTTTCTCCTTTACACTTTGTGATAGCCCTGAGGTTGGTTTTGTTATTTTCCCTACTTTACAGATGAGGCCACTGAGCTCCAGAGAAATTAAGCCTACTTATAGTCACACAGATGTTAAGCTACGGCTATAGCTTCTATTTGAACTAAGCTTTATGTTTGTCCAGACCCATCTCTTACTCTCCTCCCGTGCCCAACAGCGGAAATCAGGAAGCTAAATGCCAGCCTTAGCTCATAACAGTTTGTTTGGGCTCCAGGATGCCCCCCGAGAGCCCCATTCTGCACCATTCAGTGGTGAAGGTGGTGGTTTGTCTCCAGGCCCTTCCCAGCTTGACCTCTCGGCGTCCTGTGGTCGGCAGGTGGGCCGTAGCTCCGGCTTCTCCCTCTGGGGAGAGCTCCTGGGTGGCCAGACGAGGCCTGTGGGCTTGCACAGCTGCCTTCCATGTCCTCGTCCAAGCAGCTGGGCACGTGAGCTGCTCCAGCAGCCTGGAGTCTGATTGTGTAAACTGCCGTATGCTGCTGGCAGCTTTGGGACTGGCTGAGTCCCTTCAGGAAATGAAGGGAAAGCTCCAAGTGAGCTTGACAAGGGCTGTTCTGGGGCAGGAAGCAACAGACACTTGACCTGGTTGAATTTCCAATGCAGTTCCTTTCAAAGGCACATGCTGGGTCTTAATCCTCTACCAGTGTAAGCTTTTGCCAACCACGGTGCTTGACACACTGTATGTGCTCAATGAAATTTTTGCTGAGTGCATGGATGATTGCACGAAAAAGGCGCAATTCTGTTTGCTGTCGGTAGGGGCAATAAGAAAATCTGAGATGTGTTTTGGGTCCTTTAACAAGCTCCTTGCAACCGTAACTGCCGTAACTGCCGCTTTGAACAGCCCCTCACCTGCTCTGCCACCACTCCACCCTCCCTCTTCAATTCCCTTTTAAATCCCCTCCTCACCCTGTACAATTAACCTCTTTTTGATTCATTGTTTCAAGACCATGCTAGAGAATAGCTACTCTTTGATCAGAATGAAATGTAGTTCATTTCATTTTTTCCAGTATTCGTCTTCCCAGAACACATGGATTAATGCTAACGGTAGTCTTGCAGACAAGGTCTTAGTTCTACTTATTTGAGATACTACAACCATGACCCGCCAGTAAAAACATACTTTGCCAAAGGTTGACTCTTAGGAAATCTTCAATCTTTTTTTTTTTCTATTCCTACATTTAAGGCTGACTCTTTTAGAAAAAGAATCATGGATAAACCCACAGTCTGATGGGCTTTACAAATATAAATACATCATGTGCAAAAGTCCACACGGACCTCCAAGCCTTTTGAGTCATACCACGTTGAAGTATAGTTTTGCGGGTTTTTCCTATAGGATACAGTATAGCGTCATCAGAAATTATGAGTAAAGGCAGTCTTAATGGTGGGTGGCCCTAAAACTTCCAGTCTGCATTTTAACTGCTCTGCTTAACTCATGGTTAAACATACGTTACGACTTTTCTTCAAAAAAAGAAAGAGTCTTTTCTTCGTAGTAAAATGAAATTTGGAACAGTATATTAGAATCAAGTTCCCAAAAGGATGTAGCTGCAAAGGTATTTTAATCCCAGTTTGTTTACACGTCCATTTTATTGAATGGAAAAAATCAGTACTGACTGTGTTAGTAGATTAAAAGATCACTTTTTCTGGGGCGCCTGGGTGGCTCAGTTGGTTAAACGTCTGACTTTGGCTCAGGTCATGATCTCAGGGTTCATGGGTTCAAGCCCTGAGTTGGGCCCTGTGCTGACAGCTCAGAGCCTGGAGGCTGCTTCGGATTCTGTGTCTCCCTCTCTCTCTGCCCCTTCCTCACTCATGTTCTGTCTGTCTCTCTCTCAAAAGTAAATAAACATTTTTAAAAAAGGTGACTTTTCCCCCTTTTTTGTTTGTAGATATGGATTATTATTTAAAAAAGGGGTGCTGTCTAAAAAATTCTAACATTAGGATATATGGAAGGTAAAAGGTAAAAATTCTATCCACCCTCCATATTTTTCAGTCGTAATCTTCACTAACAGTTGACGTATATTTCTTGAGAGTAGGTTCTATGTTATTTAAAAATAAAATAAACTTTCTTCCACAAATATTTAAGTATATTCTATATGCCAGGCAGTGCTGTAGATACTTGGAATATAGTAAAGGAGATGGGCAGAGACACATCCTCTTATAGAGCTTATTTTCTTTGGAGAGAAACAAATAATAAAGAATAACTATAATGAATAGGTAACAAATAAATATTAGGAAGTATTAAAGGCTATGAGAAAAAGAATACATAGAATAGAGAGTATAAGGCAAGGGGACGGGAGAATGCTAGAGATGAAGCTGGGAATGTGCTTTGCAATTTTAAACAGGGTGGTTGCAGTAGGTCTCATTGAGAAGATGACATTTGAGAAAAGACTCAAAGTAAGTCAGCCATGTGGATATCTGGAGGAAGTCATTCCAGGGGTGTGAGAAAGACTTTTAAGATGGAAAGCCTGGTGTGTTCCAGGACCGGCAAGGAAGTTAATGGAGCAGAGTAGGTGGGAAGTAAGCAGTAGAGGAGGCGTTGATGAGGACAGGGAGGTGATAGGAGAGGAGATCACAGAAGCCCCCTAAGTCCATTGTAAGGAGTTTGGCTTTCATTCTGCATGAGGCGGGAGCCCCTGGAGGGTTTGAACAACACCGGAAGTATGATCTGACTTCCCTTGTAAAGAAATTACTCTGCTATGTTGAGAATAGACTGAAGGAAGGCACAGGGAAGAGGCTGGAGAGCTACTGTGAGCCTGTTGCATGGGAGAGATGGTGTCATATTCTGAAAGTAGAACCAAAAAGATGTCCTGAAGAACTGGAAGCAGAGTGTGAGATCAAGAGAAGCGTCAAGGACGTTTTCAAGGTTTTAGTCTAGGACATAGATGGAGGGGCATTCACACTAAGCATGCATTTCTGAAACTTAATTTTTTCTTATACACAATATATTATGAACATCATTCCATGTCAAAGTATGTGGAACTACCTCATTTTTCACAATTTCCTAGTAGTCTTTTGCATGTTTACACTATAACTTATTAAATCAACGTATGATTGCTTTCTTTTTATCCACTCTCCCCAACTAAGTTGTCTTCTAAAGTTCCTAAAGTAATGTTTTAAAGTTACTTTTTAAAAATCTGATCTTGATACTTTTTATGAACAGGTCAGATGTCATGTCCTAAACCTATATTTAAAGACCTAGTAGTGAATCTTTCTGAAATCTAGTTAATTAGCAAAATGAGATATTCATATGTTTTCTTGCTATTGGATGATGTCTTTTAAATTTTTCATTATTAGAACCATGTGTTCAGTAATTTTCTCCTTTATTACATCTACTCTAGTTAGAAGACTGGAGAGAATTGTGAGTTGGAATAATTTTAATTCTATTTTGGGGGAAGTTCTGAACCCAGAAAATGAAACACAGAGAGAGGTGTCGGGTTTTTTTTTAATTTATTTATTTAAATCCAAGTTAGTTAACTATAGTGTAGAAATGCTTTCAGGAGTAGAATTTAGAGATTCCTCACTTACATGGAACACCCAGTGCTCATCCCACCAAGTGTCCTCCTTAATGCCCATCGCCCACTTAGCCCATCCCCCCACCCATTACCCTTCCATCAACCCTCAGTTTGTTCTCTGTATTTAAGAGTCTCTTACAGTTTGCCTCACTCTCTGTTTTTATCTTAGTTTTCCTTCCCTACCCATATGTTCATCTGTTTTGTTTTTTAAATTCCACATATGAGTGAGATCGTATGATATTTGCCTTTCTCTGACTGACTTACTTCGTTTAACAAAGTACACACAGAGAGCTTTATACAGAAAAAGGCCATGACCTAAGACAAGACCTATAAGAGGAGTTCATGGTGATTCTTATCTTATTTATTACATAAATGCATCCTTAGCTTGGCTAGAAGCCATGGGCTTATGCTATTTATCACTTATTGAATCAAAAAAATTCTCATTTAAAAATTTATTTATAAATTCATTTTGTAGAAATGGTAGGATTATCCCATAACTTTCCTTTTTGTATTTTTAGTTGTTCTTATAATTGTTCAAGAAAAATGTGTGTCTGTCACCTAAAAATAATTGTGTGCCTAGAAAAAAAAATTATTTAAATAATTTAATTATTTACTTCCTTAGGAAAGAGAGAACAGACCACATAGCTTATAGATCCGGTCACTATCAGCCCCAAACCACTATCATGCCAAGTGGCTTGACTGGACCTATTATTAGATTATGAACAGAAGGACACTTCTCTAAATTTTGAGTAACTAAAGGCAGAAGACCTGGCTATGCAAAAATTGTTTGTACAAAGCTGCCATACAGCCACAGAGATAACCCAAGGATCATGTAGTTCAAGGGTTATGTGTATGTATTAGAAGCTTTTGAACTTAAAAAATAATATTTTAGTTAGCAAAGTGGTTACATTTATTTTTATTTAATCTCCAATTTAGATAAAACGAAACATTTAGTAGTAGTCGGTAAAAAGAAGCATCTATGAGAAAAGTACCAGACTCAAACTTAAAATTTAACTTTTTAAATTCTTTCTAGAGTGACTGTATATTATACATATTTTTTCACTACAGTAATAGTGTGTGTGTGTGTATACACACACACACACACACACACACACACACACACACACATATATGTTTTTACTTGGACTAAATAATTATATATTATATATTTGTTTTGACTTTCTTAAGTGTATGCTGTAAATTACATATTCTGTATGTATGCTAAGGGAAATTAGCTAACACTTCTTGTTTGATTTTAGAAATATGTAGAATTGTATATGAAAGTATTTGAAACCTAATCAATCAAGTTTAAGGGAGGACTTCCATTTGACTTTAGATTAAAAAGTGCAGAATGGTTAAGTTTATTTCACAATGGGTAAAATGCTTGAAATTGAAGAAAATCAGATATATTCCAAATCTATATATATCTATAGGTAGATAGATACAGATATAGATATATTAACATTTATTTCTTTTTTGAGAGAGAGAGAGACAGAAGGTGAGTGGGGGGGGGGGGAGCAGAGAGAGGGGGAGACACAGAATCTGAAGCAAGCTCCAGGCTCTGAGCTGTCAGCACAGAGCCTGATGCAGGGCTTGAACTCACAAACCACGACATCATGACCTGAGCTGAAGTTGGATGCTTAACTGACTGAGCCACCCAGGCGCCCTGGCTCTGTTTTAGAGCTCAGCCTCAAAATGTTCCTGTGCCACCTGTCTCTTCAGTAAAAATAAGAATAATATTCAGTGGGAGACAACCACCTTTGTGGTAGTTATGTTTTGTTTGTTTGTTTTGTTTTTTTGGATTCTTTTTTTTTTTTTTTGAGAGAGAGAGCAAGTCCAAGCTGGAGAGAGGGTCAGAGGGAGAGAAAGAGAGAGAGAGAATCCCAGGCAGACTTCACATTCAGCACAGAGCCTGACACGGGGCTCAATCCCATGACCCTGGGATCATGACCTGAACCAAAATCAAGAGTCGGGTGCTCAAGTGGCTGAGCCACCCAAGCACCCCTGTGGTGGTTATGTTTTAAATATTTCTTTTAAAAATTCTGTTGGCCACAATATGTAACAAATAGATGATAAGTAAAAAAAAAAAATTAAGAGACATACTTAAATATTTGGGCAAAATATAGCAAACTTTATCATGGGATTACATGTTGTGAAATTTTTCTTGGTTTATGTTACTACAAAATTTATAACTAAGAGACTTATGGCAGCATCAGCTATCTTTCCTAAAATGCCTAGCTGGAGTCTACTCAGTAGAATCAAATATTATCCTGTAATCCAACGAAGGATATGCTGGAGCACACACACAATGGGTAATTATTTATTATCTAGTCTTTTAGGTTACAGGTAAACAGTATATTATACTGTAAAAAGTATAGGCCATGAAGCAAGATGGACCTTGATTCCAATTCCACTTACCAACTTTCTAACCTCAGCTGAGTCCACTTCCCTTCTTGGAGCAAAGGTCCCTCCTATGTAAAGTAGAGGGAAAGATATGTATTGTAAGAGTTGTGAGGATGTATGTAAGAAGCCTAACACATGGTCCTGTACAAAGGTGTCCATAAATAGTGACAATTTGGGTCAGTGGTTCTGTTACTGAAAAAGCTAATCATCACCTGAAAATTAAGCTAGGAAATCCATTTTCCCAGCAGATAAATGTAATAAAGAGAAAACTTTGTTGTCCTGGTTGGAACATAAATGTTTTATTTTAAGAAAAAAATGATACCCTGGAATAGGTGTATTTCTTAAAATAAACTAGGTATAAAGTTTATTAAAGAGAAATATCTAGGAAAAAGGAAGAGCACAAGAAATAAGGGAGGACCACTTTGGGCTGTATCTTTGTGTACAGAAAAAGTATAAAAACCATCTCTCTCTAAAAATAATAATAATAATAATAATAATAATAAAGGAGTGTATCGGGAAAATGACTATAATTTGTTAATAAATGTAACAGGTCTGCATTTAACTATAATAATGTATGATTTTAATAATAAAATTATTTATTGAAGTGATAAAATCACTGTCTACCTTCAAAGAAACGCTATATTGCTACATGTCCTTTTTTTTTTTTTAAGTTTATTTATTTTTGAGACAGAGAGAGACAGAGCATGAACGGGGGAGGGGCAGAGAGAGAGAGGGAGCTACATGTCCTTTTGAGTCAAATATCAAAGCTTTTGGTAGGTCCCTGAAGGTATAATGGAGAAAAGGACCACACTTTTTGTATGTTCCCGGATTGTTTTCAAATACTGGGGTTTGAGTAGCATACATAGAGAGATTTAAAGCTGAAAATCAGCAACAACAAAAAACCAGTATCTATAAAAGTATTCATTTGTTCACTTGATCACTGTTCAATATACCTCACAGCTTGGGCAAAATTTGTGCTGATTTGGCAGATGGTACTCTTCCATGCTCATGAACTCAAATTATTGCATATTCTAATAAAAATGTGATCTACCATCTGATCTTCAGCTCCGCATTACATGTAACAAATATTGTTCTAATGGGCTATATTCTTATTTACACCAAAAATAAACCCATCAGGTGATGGACACTTAGTAGTACAGTTTTGAAAAATTCATGGCCTTATGGTTGGGAACCATCATGATAGATAGCAGAGGATATTTTTAAAAATATGTTTGTTCAGGGTCACCCGGGTGGCTCAGTTGGTTAAGCGTTTGACTTTGGCTCAGGTCATGATCTCACAGTTTGTGGGTTCGAGCCCTGTGTCGGGCTCTGTGCTGACAGCTCAGAGCCTGGAGCCTGCTTCAGATTCTGTGTCTCCCTCTCTCTCTGCCCCCACCGCGCTCACACTCTGTCTCTCTCTCTCTCACAAATAAATAAACATTAAAAATTTTTTAAATATGTTTGTTCATATATTAGAATATTCAAATTAGAAAAGTGAACTTAAGAACCAAAGCAATTTCTTTATAATTTAGACCAACATTTTTCAGTAAAAAGAGACAAAGTTTTTATGCACCTTTTAATTGGAAAAACAAACTATATAAGAAATAGAAATCAACTAAGTTAAAACATAAAACATCAATTTGCTACACAGAAACCAGTTAGGAAGAAGACTTCATTTCATTTTACTATACTGAAGTCTGATGACATTGTTTTCAATTTCTTTTTCTTTACGTAGTTTTCAACTTCTACTTAGTTGTAAGATGTCTGTCTTGAAAGTAATTGCTACAAGAAATTAGAAAATAAGTTGTAAATGAATAAATTTCTCAAGTTTTGCTCACAAATAAACCACAAGTAATGAGAAAACTTGGATGGACTACTTGATTCAAAAGAAAAAAAAAAAATTCCAGGCAGACAAAGATAACATGTGGTAGGTAGCTTGTGAGCAGGCAGAGTTACCAAACAGTGCCCGTGTATCAATAATCCTTTTGAATCTAAGTGCTAAAATACAAGTTCAGGCCGATCTGTGTACGTCATACTCAATGGTTTTCCAAATGATTACACAAGAAAGGAGGGCAGCTAACATTTGCTACGTGTGTGTCCTTTACCATGAACTTTCACAGACTTCTCGTAGTTAATAATGAAATGGATAATGATAGTGGCAATGTAAATGTAGGCCAAAAAAACTACTTAACAGGAACCACTTAAATTTTTAAAATCTGAAATTACTTCAGAGGAATCAGAAGCGAGATCACTTTATATCTGAAGCTCCCAGAGCTTATTGCACTCTGTATATATGCCTATTCATTTAAAATATTTCTTGTCCTGGAAATCCAGGGTCTTTAACTCTATAAAAGTTATGGAGTGTATACAGCTTATTTCACAGTATCTGCTTGATTGGTGTTACATTGATTAAACGTCTGTACATTAAGCCAAATTTTTCTTTTTCCATCCAACTATTTGTCCCTAACTCAGGGACACTTATTTGACTTGCTCTGTAGAGGCCATTCAACCATAATGACCAATTATTTGGCCCAATATCATGATAAACCCACTCATCTTGTCATTTCGGGACAATCCCTTTGTCAATGACAGCCTTGTCTTAATATGGCTGCTCATTGCTTTTTAAGGTTGTTACTTCCAATTCTGTCATATAACTGTGATTCCATGAAGAGTCACCATTTATGTGCTGTGATCCCCATGCATCAGTTTTTTTTCTAATTCTTTTCCTTTCATTCAGTACTTATGTATACACATAAAAATAGACCTTTGTCTTCCATTTTAAAGTTCTTAGTTCAAAGTCATGAACCTTACTTACATACTTAATCTGTTCCCTTATATATCAACGGAGGACTACATTTCAGAGTAATGTCCTATGAGACTCCTCATGATGATGACAACACAGCATCATTATTTAGAAATTGAAAACCTTCCAGGCTTTTCAAGATAAATGCATATCACTATCCTCACAAGGGTCGAAGTGACCTGGCCCCTGCTTCTGCCTTCATGTCACACCCCTCCCCTTCTCCAGTGCGCTCCCAACCATTGGTCTTCTTTCATTTAGGCCACCATGTCAGGTCCACTTCTGCTTTAAGTTATTTGTTACAGCAAGAACGTTCTTCCCATGACTCTGACTCTTGGCATTCCGATCTCAGAGAGGTGTTCCTTGACCGCTCAGTGTAAGCTTGTTGTCTACCTCACATCACCATTTCAAGCTTGTGCATCCAGAATTTAAATTTCACCACTCACTATAGCCCTAGTGTCTAAAACATTCTTAACACATAGCAGACACTGAATGAATGGATGCTGAAGAAATATATGTATAAATGAATATTAATTTGGCTATAATTTTTATTCAAACCAGACCAAGGAAAGTGTAAACGGGAGTTATCTTTTAGATTATTAATTAGAGTGAGAAATTTATACATGTGCTACTTAAACATGTTGTAATGTGCTGTCTGGGGCCTACACAGAAATGACCTAGACCCATCAATATGTTAAGGAAAATAAGGTAGACTGGTAGAGAAACATGTATTTTCTCAAAGGCTAGGGAAATCCTGACAGTCTGTATCAAAGGCTAAAGGTCTAGCTGTGAATGTGTTATTCAAGCTTCCCCTGGGAAACGAAAGTTATTGACCCTGATAAAGTTCATGCTGACCAAAATGTTGGTTTATTTTGTATGGGTCATCTTAAAAATCAAGAACAACAGACATGTTGCCTCTCACTTCCATATTATTTATTTGCCGCCTAAGAACAAACTGCCACAAAACGACCCAGAATGTGACTTGACTTGAAATTTTATTTTTCACCAGTCCCAAGTTGGCTATGAAATTCTGGTGAAATAAAATGTCAGGGTGTGGTCCCTTTGCTGTTGTTACGCGTTTTTTTTTTTTTTCTTTCTTTCTACAAGAGTCAGCCAGCAAGAGGAAGAGGACTCTGTTCTATAAGGAAACTTAGAAACACTTCCCTACTTTGCCTCTCAATCCCATTGTGCCTGACAGTGAATTCTCAAAGGGTAGCTAGGGACCCTAAGGTTTCTCTGGACTTTTCTTCTGTGCTAAGTGTTTACAATCTGACCATGCCCCTGCTTCTGCTTCAGTCAGGGAGTGAACATTCAGTTGGGATAGTTCATCCAATCCAGACGTCACCATGATGGTGTCTCATCCCGAGAAGAGGTACCCTCCCATTCATTCGTTCCGTGGTTTCGCAACTGCAAGCACATGGAGGGGGGTGGGTTACAAAGCCTTTCTTTTCTGCCAAATATATTTGAATCAACTCCTTTACTATCTGTCTGGTGATTCAAATCTCTTAAGAATAAATTGGAGCTTGAAATTTTATCTCTCATTTCCTCTACAAGAGTAATAAGTTTGATACCATTTAGGGTGAACAGAACATATTCAGTATTTTTAAAAGAAAAATCCTACACAAATTAATTCATTTGGAACTTTTCAAAGTAAGTTTGAGTCATCCAAATGCAATAAGTTTTATTTTTGTTTACCTCTCAGATTCTATCCAACTGAATGAGGGTGCTCTCTGCTGACATTTGTTAATAATTTTGATGATTACAGAGCAGAGAAGTTAGGGTGTAGGGACAGTTTATTTCTTGACAATATCAGGAGCCTGATTGGAATAAGTCTTCATCCCTCTCAACACATTCAGTACAAAGAATGTTTTTATAAAACATAGTGCCAAAAAATTGCAAAAATGGAAGGGTAAGGGCAGAGAAGAAAGCAAGGATGAGGTGCAAAGATTTAAGATCTTGACTTGGGCTAATGTACATCAGTATAAGTGATCTTACATGATATACTCTTTTTCCAGAAAAAAATCCCTTCCTTGGCATGGTAGTAAATGTCTACAAAGGTAGATGGAGCTCCAAAACAATGAAGGCCTCAGGTCACAGTACAGAACATAGGGACAGGGCCAAGTTTACTGAAGGCAGAATGTAGACCTACGAATTATATTGTTTGATGTTACCAAATATTACCCCACAGATTATAACCATGATTTTTTCTCATTAAAATGCTGTCGACGGGTACCTGTGTGGCTGAGTCGGTTAAGCATCTGACTTCGGCTCAGTCCATGATCTCTCGGTGTGTGAGTTCAAGCCCCATGTTGGGCTGTCTGCTGTCAGCACAGAGCTGCTTCAGATCCTCCCTCTCTCTCTCTCTCTCTCTCTCTCTCTCTCTCTGCCCCTCCCCTGCTTGTACTTTCTCTCTCTCTCTCTCAAAAATAAATTTAAAAAAATTGGAAAACATGCTGTTGATATTTAAGAAATGTGATGCTTATAGTCTTCTCTGCTATTGATAATTTAACCTCAACTAGCTTATTCATATAGCAGAGTACAGACAGAGTAGAGTTCAAAGCTGGAACTTGATGAGAGTCTCGCAGGGGGTGGGGGTGGTAGGTGTAATGGTCACTTCTGGGACCGCTTCTGGGACTTTGGAAGGAGACAGAAAGTGTAAAATCAGAGAAAGGGCAGGAACAGCATCCCCTAAGTAAAAGAAGAAATGGGCTGATTATAAGAGTTCAATTAAATAAGCACACAAATGTCATCTCCTTTAATTTATGAATACTTTTCTACCATGCTTAGGCTTCTGGGACCCACGATTAAGGGGTGAGGAGCAAGGAACACTGTATTCAGCATGAAAAAGGGGATCTCTATTAAACTCATTCGAGCCCATTTTCTGGAAATGATTCCTACCAGTGGCTTGTCATTATATAGATCATCCTTGGACAACTGCTTTATAGCAGTCTCCCAGTTACAGAAGCCCCGCGGGCTAATTTGCAATGAACGAGTTGTTCCAAAAGAGCCAGAAACAAGGTCTAGGAGACATTCTTCTGAGGAGTGATTACAACAGATCCTGTCCTGTAGTTGTTTAAGGGAATGAAACATATCCAAAGTAAAATTTTAGAAAGTGTGTGTTCTGGAGAATGCCTGCCCAGTTCCCAGGGCCTTCTTTATGCTTCTTTTGGGCTTTTTTTAAAAAAAATGCTATCTATTTATTTTGAAAGAGAGAGCACAAGCAGAGAAGGAGGAGAGAGAGAAGGAGAGAGAGAATCCCAAGCAGGCTCTGTGCTGACAGAGTGTCAGCACAGAGCCCAACGCGGGGCTCGAACCCTCAGACCGTGAGATCAAGACCAGAGCCAAAACCAAGAGTTTGATGCTTAACCAACTGAGCCACCCAGATGCCCCTCTTATGGGCTTTTTAAAACTAGAAACAATCCTGTTTGCTGAAGTGCTCTCCCTCCAAGTCACTACTCCACAGACTTCCCAAGGGGAACGGTCCCCCACAGATGTAGGGTAGGAACATGGGACTTAGCTTGGGAAAGCATATCAGATCTCAGCATAACCAACTCTCCTGTACAAATGCAAAACCTGGGTGTAAAAGGATGACGTTGTGCAGCTGAAACAGCCGGGAAATGGGCACATCAAGACAAGAACCCAGTTTTATAACTCTTGGTCCAGTTACGCTTCATTCTAACGCACAGATGTTCCCACTTTCATGCAGGTCACACCAGTTACAAATTTGACCTGTCGGTGTTACAGGAACAAGTGTGTGTTTGCTGGTTTAATTTTATATTCGTATCACCTCATTTGTAACCCTTGCTGCCTCTTGGCTGTCTCCCGATAAAATGATCGAGGCATCCCAAGAAGCAGTTGTACCCAGAAGCTATCTTATGCCTACATTTCCTCGGCTCCTCTTGAGTATCTTGTGACATAAACCCAGGCATGTGACATAACTGAATGCAATCATCAGGGAAAGAACAGGACCAAATGTAGTGAGGCAAGAATCTAAGTACAGGAATCCTGAACAGGTTGTACAGCCAGCACATGGTAAACTGCCAGTCTCCTCCTGGCTGGGGCGTTTCTTTTGCCCTCGATTAAGTGTATTAAGACTAAGCGAGAAAAAGAAAGTCTCTCCAAGCTTTCTCTACAATTCTAATTTGATCTGTCATTTTTAATTTTTTTTTTTTACTGGTCAATTATGTTAAAAAGGTTCACTTCTTACTTCTGACCTAACATTAAGCTAAGGGATTCAAGCTAAGGAAAAACAGCCCTTTGCTGTGAAGAGGTAGCAGCATGGAAACCTTGAGAGCAGATAAACAGGCAACACAACATAAGTGCTCGAGAAGAAGTCAGCACACAGCCCAGAGACATCAGACTTGGGGAATCTGATGAATGGGGAACAAAGAGTGAAGGCTGGGATGCCTTCCTCAAAGAGAAGCTATCTAAGCATCTAGGAATTTGGTTTTCAGGCAAGTCGAAGAGAGAGAAGTGGGTTTCCAAGTGGATGGAATACTATATGTATAAAGGCACAGAAATGGGAGATTGTAGCCTTTTGAGATCAAAGTTAATCATCTCTGTGATTTAGACTATGGGATTTGAGTAAAAAAGCAGTAAGAGTTAAGCAGAAGCTGATTTTCCAAGGGCTAATATGCATCCCAGCAGAATGTACTCAGTGGGTAGAATTCCACACATTGATATTTGGGACAGTAATAAGAAATGAGGCAAACCATGCAAAGAAACGTGCATTCATTTGTTTTCAGAATAGCCTGCTATTAATACCCCATTCTACAGATGAGGAAACTGAGGCACACAGGGAGAAGAAGAAACCTTTTTTGAATCAAACCAGGCACTGTAGCTCTGACGTCCATATTATATAGAAATCTACAACCCTCCACTTCAGCGAAAAGCAAATGACTCTACGTGGAATAGAGCAGGGGTCAGTAAACTATAGTCCACAGGCTAATTATGGCCTTCTGCTTATTTTTATGGCCCATTAACTAAGAATGGATTTTACAATTTTTAACTATTTTCAAACCAATAATTTATACCTGGGCTTTTTCCACATTAAAGAAAAAAGATTCAACTGTGCATTAGAGTTCCTTGTTTGCTGAAATCACCTTATTCTGTTTGAAGTAGGATAAAATAACCCTAGTCCCTTCTCTTCCCGACCAGCCCTTATAAAGCAGCATAGATTTGCAGACGGCTCAATTTTCAGACAGGGATGCATGGGAGAACTTCAGTTATCTAGTGTGGAAAGAGCGGTTAGCTACGGAAGGAGAGGATGAAAAAATGTCCTCAAATCGCTGTTTGGTTGGCCAATCTCCAGTTCAGAATGAAGTACTCGTTTTCCTGAAGAACAGGGATTGCTCACACCCAATTACTTACACCTTGTGGGATCTCTTTTTCTTTTTCTTTTTTTTTTCAGACATGAAATCAATCACTCAATGAAACCTTTGTAAGTTAGAGGCATAAACTGTCCAACCTTGTGGCTGTTTGTGATTATAGCTGGCAAAATGAAAGATCGTTCAGTAGATATTAATAGTTAAAACGACAGAGGAAAAGAAAGAAGCAAGTTAATCTCTTTTCGGATTTCCAAAACGAGGAAACCAGCTCATGGGGAAGTCTTTGGATCTCAATGGGGATGCCCAGTGCTCTGTTCTATTTGACCCTCAAAGCACTACCTTCATCTGGAACAGGTGTTGATGAATGGAGGTGAAAAACCTGACCCTGCCTGGTATTTCTCTGCTAGAGAGGAAATGAAATTTCCCTTGGTTTAGTTTCTTCTCTGATTTGGTTACCTTTTTCTCCAGTAAGTTAGTGTGCAGCACTGCTGAGAATATCTCCTGGAGAATAAAGGGCATCTTCTTTCTAAGAACAGAACCTGCTGAATATTAGAATATTGGTATTCTGATATTGTGGCGGCCTTCCCAAATAGGCATTTAAAGTTGTAGGATTCTGGGAAGTTTAAACTTGAAAGATTCTCTCGACTCTTCCATTGAGCCTAATGCTTCACGGACCCCAAAGAATATTACGAAGAGTTTTCCTAAACATTTTGGCACCTGTGCTTCCTGAGGCAGCAGGAACAAAACAACCACAGGCTAATTTTGACTCTCTGCGCGCTGTTATATGGTGCATTAACTAAGGGGTGGATTTTACATTTTTTAGCAATTGAAAAAATTATCAAAATATAAAATACCAAAATATTTTCATTCAAATTTCAATGTGAATAAATAGTTTTATTGGAACCCACCATGCTCACTCACATGTCGTCTATGGTTTATTCGTGCTACAATGGCAGAGTTGAGTAATCACTACAGAGAAAATATGACCTATAAATCTAAAATATATACTATCTGGTATAGAGTATTAGGAATACTGATCTAGAGTATTAGGGAACTTAATTAAATGAGAAGGATGTCTTCTTTTGCTAAAACTGCAGGCTAATAGAAGTTGAATATTTCTTAGAGGTGTTTGCAAAAATCCAGTGTAGTCTCTATGTACCTCTGAGGAAAAAATAGAACCACTCGTTTCTGGTGAGTATGATTGAAACAAACTGAAAACTGGCCCAAATAAACTTACCAGATTTGGCACACTACACTAAGTCCAAATGAATTCACCTGTGAGCTGCCAAGTCTCCACTAATTATTGTACTGAACAATATGAAATCACAGTTTTTGTAGGTCAAAAATAATTCAATATTAGCTATTTCTTATGGTTCATGTGATTTCATAAGATGCTCTGCAAAGAAAGGAGTCTGTTTTAATATCCATCTTCTTCATCAGGCTTCTTTTGTCAGGCTTTGCACCTGATTTTGCTTTATTTTCCAATGCTTAACAAATGGCTAGTACATGTCTGTTGACAGCCTCGTAATGAAACAGTAAATTAAAGTTCTTTCTAAACATTCTACACTAGGAATAGTGTTACAAAGAAAGGATGCTGGTAATGAAACTTACTTAAAGCAAGAAGTAAATTCTAAGGCGTCCCTTAGCACTTGCTATGTTACTCTGGAAAGACTTGACAAGTTTGGCATGAGGGAATGGAATTTTAATTTTTGCCTTCAAATTGTACAATTGCTAGCATTTTAATGCCGGAGCACTAGAAATGTGAATTTATAGTCCTGTAACCAAGTTTCGTTTTCTTCTTTTCAGTGAAAGAACAAAAAAAATTATATTAAGAATCCAAGCTACATGTTTGTGTCTATATGTATACACACACATACACACACACACACACACACACACACACACACACACACGAGGGTTATATGCATGGATTCCAGTCAATACCCTCTTTGCATTAAACTTTTGAAAGAATTCTGTAAAATAATTACTATTATAAAACTGATCAGAATAACACAGCTTCATATAGAGTGGATAAACATTTTCTCACTGGATTGCAAATTTTCTTTTTCTTTTTCTCTTTCACTGGTCTGCACACTCCACAAAGGCAAGGGACATGCCTAATTTATTAATCATGTTTCTTGCAAGGCTTAATATTATTTCTGAGGCATAAACATATATATGATGAATGGAAATAGAGAAAGAGAATATCCAGGAACTCCGATGACCAGAGAAACTTTGAATTTGAGCCACAGGCTCAGATTCATCCAAGTAACTCAGACCTATACCTCATTTATGGCCATAACTGGAAGAAATGCTTCAAGAATAATGCAACATGGGATTGGGGACCAAAATGGATTAAGGATGAATTTAACCTAGAGAAAGCCCTAAAAATAAAGACCAATCAACAATTCTTAGAGGCTGGAAGGTGCTTTTGCATTTCACATAAAACTTCCCTTGGGTAGCTTCATTTCTTTTTTCTTTTTTTTTTTTTTTAAGTAACTATATTTCTTCCCTGTGACTGATAGAACGATGAGCACAAACTTGGTGTTTTAGAACAGAAGAAATTCATTCTCTCACAACTGTGAAGGCCAGAAGCCTGAAATCAGGAGTTTGGTAGGACTCCCCTCCCTCCAGAAGCCCTGGGAGAGAATCCTTTCCTTGCCCCTTCAGCTTCTGCTGCCTGTCAGCTTTCCTTGGCTTGGGGATGCATCTCTGTCTGCTGCGTCTTGAGATCACTCTCTCCTCTGTGGATCTTTATCTAACATCCCTCCACTTCTTTCTTATAAAGACAGGAGTGATGGCCTTGATGGTTTGCCAGATAATCCTACCTATGTGCTTCTTCTCGAAGATCCTTAACTTAATCACATCTTTTGCTACAAAAGGGAACATTTGCTCTTCTTTCCATACAAAGTGGATAGTCACAGATTCGCGAGGTGAGGAAGTAAATACGTCTCTCGAGGACCATTTTGACGTCGTACTGAAGTATATCCTAAAGAATTGCTTGTGAATGTCCTGAAAATAAATGGAAGTGAGCCCAAATTACCCTTTACCTTTGAGCTAATTGAGATCATTTTAACATAAGATAGATGATAGTCTTCTCCAAGAGAACTGCTTTTTCTGAGCTGCATTGCTATGAACAGGTACGCAGGGCACTTATGAATAAACAGCCTCTAAACGTACATTACCAAAGCCATGTTTTCAAAATGAAGGAAAACTAAGTGAATTATCAAAGAAGTTTCTGTTATTAATTTTTCAATGGGTTCACTTTCTTACCCACAAGAAATAGGCTCCGGTAAAGACCTTTCATTTGATTAAAAACAGACTCTAATAAAAGTGGGTTGGGATCACAGTGATAACCTATATTCAAGAACATGAATAAAAAGTGCCCTTGAAGGGAAAGGCTCACATGTGTTCGCATTTGATACCGGAAAATAACTGTATGATGTTGAGGGGTGATTACTACCAGCTGTAAGAGTGTGCACCACACAATAATAGCTCACCCGTGCAACCACTTGGAAACTTGCTTGCTTGCTCTCTCTCTCACCCGCGAGTTCCATAAAATATGGCCAAATCTTTCCCCTCTTACTGAATACTGACCTTTTCAAATCCCTAAATATGAAACGAGAAACTTCAAATCTTGAAAGAACGGCAAGAAGAAAGGCAGTTAACATGTTCTTCCCCAAGAATAAGATTGGTGAGACCATGCCATCGTACCCTTTCATCGGGAAACATTTTATATCATTTTCCAGTGGCATTGGCATGTTTTCAGTCTCCATGACCTAGGAAACGTCACTGAAATACAAGAAAAACTGATCTGAATAAAAGGTGTTCATATCTCAGTAAAGCATCATTTATCTGTAAACTCTTACTATTAGAAATCATTTCAAACGTCATCCTGACCATCTTCCTGAATTTCAGGTATGGCAAATTCTGAATCACTTCTTCACCATAATTCCCTTGCAGAAAGCCTGGGGTCTCCCTAGACCTGTCATACTTTATCCTGGCTAAACTAGGGCTCTGTCTGGGGATTTCTGGAGTGTTAGGTAAGAATAGTAGGACGAGGGTGGAGAAAATCTGAGAAGCTCCTGATTAACAGGAACACATCTGGGGTTTTTTTTGTTTTAAATATATAATACCCCAGTAAGGCTTTTGTTTGAAGAAAATATACCCAGTTTAAACTGGGTATATTATAATCTGGGTATATTGTAAGCAAGAAAAAAAATCACTTCTTTAATCTTTTTAATAGGCAAGTTAAGAGAAGGAAGGCTATGAGACACTATCAATGTGGATATCAGAGCCTTTTTCTTTTCTTTTCTTTTTTCTTTTCTTTTCTACCTGAACAACTAAATGTAAATTAATCAAAAGATACAATTTTGACAAAAGCAATTATTCATTCTGAAGTGTGACCCAAGTAACTGTGAGATATTTTGCCCCTTGAAAGAAAGCTAAGTAAAAAATAGTCTATTGATTCATAAGGTAGAAGGTGGTGATCTCTTGGTCTAGATATCACATCTCTCCATCACTCAGGCTTGGACTGCTGTCCCTGTGCATACAAGGTTCCCTCTACAACATCTGTCTTAGCAGTCAACATACTTCATTGTTACTGGCTGTCGTCCCCTGCCACACACACACACCTCAATGTAAAGTCTGTGATGGGTTGCATTAGCTTATATTATTAAAATCTAGAATGTAACAAAGGATATGGTTTATCTTAAGTAATAGACATTTGTTGAATAAAAGAATAGAAAAATGATATCTCATGAGGTGGGGGAATTAGATTCATACACTCAAAAGCATGGAGCTCTGTTGGTTGAGAGTATCATCTAAAGACTCATATAAGCTTATTTCTTGTTCATAATGGTCCACCCAGCTTCATGTCAACCATTAGTAACCTAATAATGAGAGAGCAATTGTTCTAGGCCAGATGTATTACATACATTACCTCTGTCACAACATTACCTCTAGAGCAGGTGAGTATTAGTGTTCTAACTTTAGAAATGAGAGAATTATACTCAGACATACCCTTGCTTGTGAGTGGCCATTTCCAATTTTAAGCCCCATTGTGTACAGCTCTCAAGCCGATGTTCTTTCCATTACACTGCTCTGTCCTTTGTTTCCTTTTCCTTAACAATGAAAAGGCAGACGAAAGCCGTTTTAATCTTGTTTGTACGCAGATTTCATACCACATCATGAGGGTAAGAAATGTCCAGGGATGGCAGATGAATGGGTGGAAGGATGAATGGTCAGAGAATAAGGACAGGGAGATTACCTGAAATTGTGGAAGGAGAGTCGTTGGCAGAAGCTGGGCAGCCGCTCCAAGTCCTGTTCTCTGGCTGAGGCTTAGAGCTTGATAAGGAGACATACCCTCAGAGAGGGGCTTGGTGCACATTAGGCATGGAACTTCCAGGCAAAGCCGAGAATCCAATGCTCAAAAGTGCAGAGGGAGCCAGAGTGCTTTCTGATGCACAGTCACTATGAGGACTAGAATGGAGAACCCATTACTGATGACCCACAAGGACCAAGAATGGAGGGGCCATCCAGAATATTCTACTCTGTATCAGATCATATGAGGCTTTGTATAACTCTTGAGGAAGAGGCAGGGAATAATTCCCAATAACAGAAACTGATGTTTTGGGCAGACTGACAAGATAAGAGCTCAAAGTAAAATCCTGTTTGATCAATCTTTAAAAAACATGTGTCATTTCTCACATTCCTAAGACTGCCGGCAAAAATTCATACCTGGTATTTTGGTCATTTGTCATTTTGATCATATGGTCCTTTAGCCTTCATTTTCTCTTTTTTGGGGAAAAAAGGTGTTCCTTTCTTACTCCCTTCCTTAGTATCACATCTTAAACATTGTTATTTTCCATTGCTAAGATGCTGGTTTTTGTCCAGTGGCTCCCATACCTAACTAAGGTTCACTGTTGCCTGGGGTGAGTATTTTTTAAGTATATAATCCTGTTTTCTAGCCTTCGATATTCTGTTTATTAGATTTTTTCAAACTCAGAAATAGTGGTAAAGAGAAGGACACTGAAATCCATGATGCAACGTGGCTAAAAAATGGGGTTGCCAGAATTCTGATTCCATTGCTCATTGGTTAATTTGATATAATCCACATGTGTGGAGACCTTTTGAAAGAAACTCTTAAAAGAGGCAGCAAACAGATCAATCACTAATTCAGCCTTTAAGGATGACTAAAATCCAGTTTTTTTGGCTTAATGAAATGGTTTAGGAAAAAGATTATTCCATCAAAAGAAAATTATTTTCATAAAATGGAAATTGGCAATTTACCCATTGAAGTCTGGAAGAAACTCAAATGTCTACATTTCCACTGGGAATGAATTCCGACAGCCAGGGGTAGGGAGCGCTGACGGTACAAAAATAACCACCTGTTGCCCAACAGGGGAGGAAGAAGCCAGGTGGGACACATCCCCCCGAAAAGGAAATTTGAGCAGTCTCTTGGCTTCCTCTGGGGTAGAGGCGAGTAGGGAAACTGGCAGCAGGGAGGTTGAAGAAAGGAAATCTGAGATTTCTTAGCCGTCTTCCATGTGGGGAAGGCAGGACTGAATTGGAAAGACTGAAAAGCGGGAAGATTGACAAGGAAAGCTTATGCATTTGAGGCATATTTAAACGATTAGAATGCTGAGAAATATATAATAACTTCTCTGAAATTATAGGTAATGTCTAAATGGGTATGAAATCAGGAGTTACCTTAGTCACTATCATTCTAGAAAATTTAAATGTCCAGTAAAATGATCATCTATAGTATTTGCAGGAGAATAAAGTTTTAAACACAGAGGAAGCACAAGAACAAAGGAATATACTGCTGAAAATCCAAACTCTTAAGCCTCATCGAAACAAAAAGGCTTTAGCCTTTTTTGACATGCATGTCTAATACCAAACTAGGCAACAAAGAGTAATATTTATTTACACTTTTCCCCTTTCTGACCCTCTCTGCTGTGAAGTAAACAAAGAAAGTGAAATAACCTAAAATAAACATTTAGTAAGGAAAAAAAAATCTATGTACAGAATGCCTGGGTCAATAATCATCATTTGAATAGCTGGAAGTATCCCATCAACTTAGAAATTAACTTAAAAGTTTGTAGCAGATTTATCAAGCAGCCACCATATGCCATGCCCTGTTCTAAGTGCTTCCCCTGTACTCCTCATTTCAACCAAGTGAGGTATTACTATCTCCACTCTGCAAAATAAGAAACCGATAGAAATAGCAGGTAACTTTCTCGAATATATAGCACTCTTCAGGGATAAGTCTGAGAGATTTGATGCTAGGCTCTACAGAGCTACAGACGTTCTACAGCAGTATGTTATGATCAAGCAGCATGAACTATCCAAAAATAAAGCCAAGATTCTGAAAAAAAAAATGAATGTTTCTAAGAAATTAAATACACATGCTGCAAAACTCTGTCAAGACTTCTCAGAGCATATTGATTTATGTTAGGATAAAATATTAACAAATAGATTATTTCATTTCTAAGCCTAGAGCTGATTAATAATAGCAAATTAGTGGGGTATTTCGAGGACTGTTGGGGAGACACCAGGACACTGATAAAATAAGAAAGAATAATGGTAAACTAATTATAGGTAGATTATCACTTTACTTTCTCTTGGTTCCAAGTGACAGAAAAATTAATTAAATTCCCTTAAGTGAAGAGAACTTACTGGTTTATGACTCACCTACTTGTGGACCTGAGTCGCAGGGACTCTGGGGGCTCAAATATGAGACCAGGACTCAGTTTCTCCCATCCATCTTCTGCTTCCACGTACCTCCAACACCTCTGGAATCACATTTTTTTCTCAATTTCAATAAAAGCAGAAAGAAAAAGTACACACTTTGCTCCTACAAGCCACTCTCCCCCAAATAGCACAGACGATTGTTCTTAATTCTAGTTGGCCCTGGGCACAGATACGAAACAAACACGGTGGCCAAAGGGAAAGGAAGTTTGGAGTCAGGCAGCATGGATCCTTACTTGATATGTAGAGATAGAGATTGCAAAAGAATTGGCTTCTTTAAAAACTTCATGGTGTCACAAAAGAAGAAATGAATAATTGGTGCTGAGAAGGAAATAAAAAAAGAAAACTACAGGTGCAGACAGACAAATGTACTTTAAAAATGCAAACTTAGAGGTGCCGGGGTGGGTCAGTTGGTTGGGTGTCCAACTCTCTATTTCAGTTCAGGGCACCATCTCACGTTCATGGGATCGAGCTCCACCTCCGGTTCTGTGCTGACAGCATGGAATCTGCTTGGGATTTTCTCCCTCTCTCTCCCTCTGCCACTCCCCCCACTTGCATGTGCATGCATGTGCTCTCGCTCTCTCTCGCTCTCTCTCAAAATAAATGAATGAACATTTAAAAATAGATGATAGATGATGATAATAGATGGTAGATAGATAGATGATAGATAGATAGATAGATAGATAGATAGATAGATAATGCAAGCATAAGAACACGAAAGTTCAGCTAAGCTTCAGTTATTATTTGGAGCTAAGCAGCCTCAAATAATTCAATGCATGGAGTAGATATCCTTAAAAGCGTAGTTTACCTGGAGTTTTCAAAAAGTTTAATGTTCAAAAAAGCTGATATCAAACAGGAAGGTAGAAACAGCATAAAATTAAATAGGTTAGTATCTATATATTGTTGCCTATGTGCCAGCCATTGGAACATATCCTAACAACTCTATGAAGAAGTATTATGACAGTCTCCACTTTATAGTGAAGATGATGTGAGGCCCAGAGCAATTTCCCAATGAGACTCAATTATTGCACAATTTAACAATGTAAGAGAATGGTGATTCAAATCCATACAATATCACACACTTTGACAAAATATTCAGTGTGAGAGCTTACCATGGACCCTTTCGAATATATTGTTACTCTTTGTAATAGTCCTTTTGATTTTGAGTGGCATGACTATTGAGCATCTAGCACGTGCCGGGCATTATACTACACACTCAGGGTATTTGGGTTTGCAATTGATACTTACATTTCATTCTTGAGTTTGTCTGGCACGCATTTCTTATTCAAATTTAATATTTATATAGTTCTATGAACTTTTTTATTAAATATCTAATACTAAATATTAAAATAATAACTATACCTTATTTTATGACTGCTGAATGGGAAAGAAGAGAATTAGTAGCAGTAACAAAGAATTCATATTTGTGCCAGATAAAATATTGGATGCCAAAATATGTTAACACTTCAAGCTGTTAAATATCCATCCCTCAGTTACTCAATAGAGATTGGCAGGCATTTTTATTAGGCATTATTAACCAATTCTCTGAGTTTCTGTGTTTGTGGTTAAGTGTCTACTCATACAGTGTAGAAAATAAAGAGTAGAAAGATTTCACAAATATCTTCTGAACAACTAAATAGCACTGAAAGTTCTAATTCATACTGTACGCGTTTTCCTTTATCTTGGACTTGTCAGCAACCGATTTATAGAAATTTCTTCACATGTATTTAATCCATTATTTTTAAAACAAGAAATCAGATAGACCAAAGGGAAATACCAACTGGTAAAGACCGAAGCAGCAAAAATAGTTTTCTGTGATTTAAGTATTTAAGAAGTGTACCTGTATATGTGTATATGGCAAATTTGGGATGGGGGTTGGGGGTGGGGCATAAGGGAGGAAGGGAGGGAAATTTCATTGAGATTAATTTCACTGTCGATTTCCTTTGACTTTCTTCTGTCCCTGAAGTCTAGGCTATGTTCTGACCAAGGGCATTTTCTTTTAAAGTTGAGTAACAATTTCATTATCATTTTCGTGTTTCTGTTTTCATGCTGAATACATCTTAGTTTTGTAATCCAACCTCTATGAGTCTGATGGCTCAAAAATTATTTCTTCTGCTTCATGGAAAGCTCAAGATAAAACCCTTACCCTAGCTTTAATATATATAGCAACCCTAGGGAAATATAAATCTCCCCAAGCTTCCGACAAATAAATGTTGAATGCACTGAACGTATCGACTCACCCATTGGCCTGTGGTAGGTAAGAATCTGGACTCCAAAGACAGAAACTCCTGGGTTCAATCCCACTATCTTACTGTCATAGTCACTTCTGTCTGCTACAACAAAACTATGCAGATTAAGTGGCTTATTAAAACCAGAAATTTATTTCTCCCAGTTCTGGAGGCTGGAAAGTCCAAGATTAGGGTGCCAGTATGGTTGGAATCTGGTGAAAGCCCTCTTCTCTCCTGTCGCAGACTCCCAACTTCTTGCTGTATCTTCACACGGCAGAGGAAGTTCTTTCATAAAAACACTAATCTCATTAGGGCTCTGCCCTCATGTTCTAATCACATCCCCAAAGCCCCACTTCCTAGTACCATCCCATTGGACATTAAGTTGTCAACATATGAATTTGGAGGGGACATGAACATGCAGACCAAAGCTGTTATTTAATAACTGGATGACCTTGGGCTTTATTTAACATGCCTAATCCTTAATACACTCATCTGTATGCCGACCTCATGGGGTACCCTGTGCATCAAATATTCCACTTAACACATTGCCTAGTACAGGAGAAATGTTAATAAATGTGTATTATCACGGCTATCCTTAGTATCAAAAATGATCAAATGTGGAGGGTTTTTTTAACAAGAAGATTTAGATAAGTTACATTACCCACAAAGAATGGATAGGATTTCCACAATGGAAAAGGGATTGTTTTGAGGAGGAGGAGGAGGTGTTGAACAAAAGAAAAAAACAAACAACACCAGCAGAGGCATGGTGGCTAGACAATAACTAATGCAATAACTAATCCATTGAAGCTGGAATGGGAAAACACGAATCTTATTAATGTTAGAAAGAAGACTAAAAACACATTTTCCCCCTACCTGGCCCTTCTGTCAGTGCTCAAGGAAACCTCAGTTTCTTTCAAGTGCATCACAGATACACAGCAGCAACTTCAGACTTGGAAGAGCTTGGATTTAATGATCTGCATCAAAATCCTGGTCTTCCTACTTACTTTTGTGCAACCTAGAGAAAAAAAAAATAATAAGATTTAACGTTTCTGAGTCCCAGCTTTTAACAAGTAAACTGGGGAAGATACCAGTTTGCACAGTCATTGTCATGATTAAAAATAATAAAAATGTTAATAGCATCAACTACTACCCTTGAATGAGTGTCAGGCGCTGTGCTAATGTCTTTGCATCCATATTATATTTACTCCTCTCAACTTCTCCAGGATAATGAATGAAGAGTGGTTATCACACCAGATTCCTGTGGGTTCAGGGCCCCAAACAGAAACTGCCAACAAAAGCTATTAATTATAAGAAACAAGATGAACACCTTTGAGTTTTTAATAGATTACAGAAGGTGGGACTGAAGACAAATTTTAATTAAATTTATGAGCAAAGAGATTGTTATTGTATTGTATTGTGCGTTCCTCACAGCATTGTTGTTAGGATAAAAGTTAGGAGTACTACATGATAGAAGACTCCTTAAAATGCATAAGCCAATTAATTAAGTCAGTTAGAGGGGTGCCTGGCCGGCTCAAGTCAGTGGTGCACTCTTGATCTCGGGGTTGTGAGTTTGAGCCCCGTCTTGGGTGTAGAGTTTACTTAAAAATAAAATATTTGGGGGGCACCTGGGTGGCTCAGTCCATTAAGCGTCCAACTTCAGCTCAGATCATGATCTCATGGTTTGTGGGTTCAGCCCCATGTCAGGCTCTGTGCTGACAGCTCAGAGTCTGGAGCTTCCTTCAGATTCTGTCTCCCTCTCTCTCTGCCTCTGCCCCTCCCCCACTCACGCTCCCTGTTTCTCTCTCTCTCTCTCTCAAAAACAAACATTTTAAAAAATAAAAAATAAAATATTAAATATTTTGAAATAAAACCAGTTAAAGAGAAAAACAATACAGAAGATACATGAATATTTAATCCAAAAAAAACTTTTTAGGGGTACCTGGGTGGCTCAGTTGGTTAAGCCTCCGACTTGTACTCAGGACATGATCTCCCGGTTTGTGAGTTCAAGCCCCGCATCAGGCTCTCTGCTGTCAGCACGGATCCCATTTTGGATCCTTGGTCTTTTTCTCTCTCTTCCCCTCCCGCTCTTGCACTCTCTCTCAAAAATAAAGAAACAGGGGCGCCTGGGTGGTGCAGTCGGTTAAGCGTCCGACTTCAGCCAGGTCACGATCTCGCGGTCCGTGGGTTCGAGCCCCGCGTCGGGCTCTGGGCTGATGGCTCAGAGCCTGGAGCCTGTTTCTGATTCTGTGTCTCCCTCTCTCTCTGCCCCTCCCCCATTCATGCTCTGTCTCTCTCTGTCCCAAAAATAAATAAACGTTGGAAAAAAAAAATAAAAAAAAAATAAAGAAACATTTTTTTAATCAAAAATAAATAAAAGTAACTTTTTAAAAGTATATTTTTTTAGCCAAACTTCTGATGTAAGGCCGAGACATTTCTTCGAATACAGGTCCACTGATTTGAAATCTGCATCACCTCTCTTATGAAAACCACACCAAAATGCATCTGTGAGATTTCCACATTTGCTTTCTTCAAGTGGGATCAGAATCTGAGGGAAGACATTGCAAAGCAACCTAAACGCAGAGACATTATAGACCATTACAGTGTCTCCCCCCTCCTTTTTTACAGTTGTCTTGCCCCTCTATATGCTGCAGCATTTTCTTAATGGTGCAGAATATTCATGCCTTGCAAAGCACAGAGCTTATTTTTCTTAGGAACAATCTCTTCTTTTGCACTCATATTTAATTGGTTTTATTGATGTTTAATTAAATTACATACTGACTATAAAGGGTTGGCATAAACTAGTTTGGGAACCACCATGCTTGACAGTTGGTAAGCATTCGGTTCATTTGATAGGCATAGAAATGTATAGACATCTAGGGAAGAACCTGCCAGTCATGAGCTTTCAGTACATGTAGGCTTCAGCCATATGACTAGTAGAAGGAAATATTTAATCTAGCAGCTCTACTAAGAAGATGTTAATTAAGAACATGTCTACCGTTTGTTATAGTATAGAACAAGTTCTTAAATTAATTTGCAAAAAGATACCATGTTTCTTTAGATCACTCTTCTGTGACATAAATACACCTCAGCATATTTGATTTTACACAGAGAAAAAAGTTCCTAGGCATACAAAAAAATCATTTAGGTCTTAGCAGCCAACAAGAAAGAAGCAGCTCTTCAAGATGGAGACTTTCCTGAAAATGTGCATCTTTGGGCATTCATCTCATTGATGGCATGACACAGTCCATCAGAGAGATGTCTTATTTCTATACTTCTTTCCACTTTTCATTTCAAATCCCCATTTGTCAGGTTGCACAAGGACTCTTACACACATACAACAACAACAAACAAAACAAAACAAAACAAAAAACAAAACAAAACAAAAAGAATTATTCCCATTAAAATCAAAGGCCTGACAGAGTGGTCCCAAGTGAGTCTTCCCAGGCCCCATGCCATCATTTGTGGGTTAACCAGGTCTTGTGGCCATTCTGCAGGCAAATACATGGCAGGGTATCACTAGACACAGACATCTGGGGACACTATTGGTCAACCCACCAAATCCTTTCTGTATTTATACACATTTAAAATCCGGTAGAATAAATCCTGAAATTTCTTTTGTTTTCAGCAGTGGAGAAATGATGTTTATTTTCTAGATTGATGAAAAATCAAACACTAAGATAGAATTTCCTTTCCTATCAATGGAAGAATTTGTGGACATAAGGGTAGGAAATGTTTTAGTCCCTCAAAACATGACAGAGTGTAATAACCCCAAAACTCAACATTCATATCTGTTATCGTCCCCCCAAGAAATCTGATCGCCTGTATGTTCTTGTTTCCTGCCATCCACGTAGAAGCCTTTCATCAAACTGGCATTCAAATATGTTCCTCAGAACTGGGATTCACAGGCAAAGAAAATGAGTCACCTTGCTTGTGGGTTGTAAATCCAAGCCTTTTGTTGTGCAGTAAATAAGCTCGATTCACCTCCCTTTTGTAGAACTGACCACCTGTTTTGTCAGCTCTGCGCATTACTTCTTCAACCTGAGCATAGCGAGAAATATCTTGATTCCCACCGCGTGCATGTCCTGTGTGCATGTCCCCTGGTCCTGAACTCTGCCTTTGCATTTCGCAGAAGGAAGAAGAAAGCAAAGTAATATTGACCAAGTACCAACCAAGGGCTAGGCACCAGGCTAGTGTTTTTACACATAAAGTGTTCTTTCTAGACTAAAGCATTTTGAAGAGGTAGTAAGGTCAAGAATCTGAACAATACATATTTTAGAAATTAACTGCTACATGCTCACAACAAAAAGAAAAATACTTTTTGGTTTGAAACAGCAACAGAGGCTTGAATTACAAAGCTCTCTGGGGACAGTAACTTGAGAGTGGCATAGGGGAGAGGAGTAGGAATGATGACCCAGTAAAATAGAGATTTTTCAGCATTAGCACATCACACAACATACAAAAAAGATCTCAGTGCCCCTTCTCCCTCTAGCTTACTTTGTCATCAGGGTTATCTTCCTAGTCTTCGGATTATAGTGTTGGAAGAAAAATCGGCTGAAAGCCTGACTAAGAGTTAGATAATAAAACCACTTGTTATTTGTGTGGTTTACTGCTCTGGTTTAAAGAGTAATGTCCCTACAAAGAAACCTGTTGCTAGGGAGTTGCTAAAATAAATCCAGAAAGAGATTGTGATAGTGAGCTCTAGTAGCTTTCGACCAAGCAGGCAAAAAACAAACAAACAAAGAAACAAAGGGGCGCCTGGATGGCTCAGTCGCTTGAGTGTCCGACTTTGACTCAGGTCATGATCTCATGGTTTGCGGGTTCCAGCCCTGCGTCAGGCTCTGTGCTGACAGCTCAGAGCCTGGAGCCTGCTTTGGATTCTGTGTCCTTCTCTTTCTGCCCCTCCCCGTATTCATGTTCTGTCTGTCTCTCTCAAAAATAAACATTAAAAAAATTAATAAATAAAAATAAAAATAAAAAGACAAACCACAAGCTTTGCTGGATTGAGAGACACATAGAATTGAATAAGTGAAAACAACCCAAAACTTTATCTCTAGGAGAATGGATAAACATTATTATCATTTAGCCACACAATGATGCATTACTCAGCAATGAAAGGAACAGATACACAAAAATGTAGATTTCAAAAACATTATGTTGAGCAAGAGAAGTCAGATCGAAAGAAATGTATGTGAATTTATGTACGTCAAGTCCAAGACAGACATGAAGTGCAGTGACAGAAATCAGAAAAGTGGCTTATGACGAGGGAAGACCTGACGGAAGAGGGGTATGAGGAAACCTTTCAAGGTGAGGGAAATGTTCTGTATTTTTCTATCAATTTATTTTCACTGTGTAACAAACCACTGCAACACCTCGTAGCTTAAAGCAAACCTCACTTTATTTAGCTCACGATTTTGTTGGTCAGCTGCATAGTTTTTGTCCTCTGGATGAGCTCAGCCGATCTACATCTCTCATACATGCTTCTGTATAACCTGGATCATGTAGGGGGGCCCCCCATCCGTGTGTCTGGTTGTTGGCCAGTTCCAAGCTGTGTTACCTTGGTTTCCCTCCAGGTGTCCTCTTATCGTCCTGGGGGATAGCTCAGGTCCACTCACATGGCCATCTTGGAATTTCAGGAGTTTGCAGCCATTCTTTCAATCTATGTCACTCTTGATTTAAATGTTATTTACATGGGTGTATACACATTGTCCAAATGTATACTCAAAACCAGTATGTTTTACTGTATGTAAGATTTATCTTAAAGGAAAAAGAAAAAAAAATACATATGGACCTTTGTGGTAGAATTATCAATATATTATGATATATGGCTTATCATTTAGCATGATTTTTATAGTAAGAAGTAAAAGGATCTGACTTAAATAGATTTAAACAATAAAGAGGATTCATTGTTTTTTTTTAATAAAAAGATCAATTATAGCTGCAGGTATGGTTTGATCAAGGCTCTAGTTCCACTGTTCTGTAATTCCCTCTTCTTTGCTATCCTTCTTATATAAAAGTAGACTTTGTTTCCAAGTTGACGTTTTTTATTGTAGCAAAATGGCTATAGCCATCCCAGGCCTTATATCTGCACACTGTCCAGAAAAAGAGGATGATTCTCTACCCATCAACCAATGAACAAAAGTAAAGGGATAACTAGACCTACTTAGATCCTAAGCCTAGACAGAAACTGAAATAAGCCTGAGTCAGATACTTATCTCTGAGGCAATCATTACAGAAGGGAGGAGTGGACATATTCAAAGTCATGTTGACCAGGACTCACCCCTGAAGGTAGGAGTGAATTAATCCTATCCTGATCCTGATCCCCCTGAGCACACAAGGGGTGGAGTAGATGCTGTGGAGGCGAATGCGTTTGGGGGAACATGGAAGTGAGGAAAGATAATCTAAGTTGAGTAGCCAACTGAAAAACTAACAAAGGATTTTCTGGAGTTGGGTACAATGCTCAATCAGAAAGTGTTGATGGATTTACTTTGCTTTTAGTCCTAAGTAAAATGGCTTCATAAGGGAACGTAGAAAAGACTGCCATGATGGGAGTTGTTATTTTCATTTGTATCTTTTAATACCTCCATACGGCTCCCTAGCTGAGGCCATCTTTATCCCACCACACCTGCCCTGCACCTGTTTGTTTCACTGTTACCATAGAGTTGCTCTGAGGGGAGCATCTGGACTTTGGATTATACCCACCTGGGGACACTAACCTGGTTTACTCTGAACCCGTAGATTGGATTACCGTGCAGTCCTTTGCACAGACTACTGCTGTGGCAGAATGATCCAGAGACCTAGAAAACCAGGACACGATTTTGGAAGTCTGCCTCGGGGACAGTGTGCTCCTCCCAGGTATTTATTTTTATCTTGTGGCTCTTTGTGAGGGAAGATAACTGGCAGGGGATGCTTTTTGACACCCCCACATTCTCCGGTGTTTCTCTGAACTTTTACCGATCAAAAATCGTGTCTTTTGTTTGCATTCTCCACCTGAGAATTGCAGACGACTCTAGAAGAAGAAATACGCTTTAACCTTCACTTGTACTTCAACATCAGTGTGGTTCCAGGGCTCTGTGTATGCGGGTGGGAGGCACAGGAGGGGAAGGTGAGAGCGTGAGGGCATCGGGAAATCCTGAATGTTTTCAGACAAGAGAAATCACTAAGGGGGAAATTCTTGAAAGTAAAATCATAGTAGCCAACCTAAATGACATCTGCTTTATAATTGTGTCCTGTCTACACCTGGGCTTTACCTCAGCATTTTTAACAGAGCACTTTGTATAAGGTAACGCTGTCACATTATCTTAGGGAGGACAAGGAGACATCAAGGAGTAGGGCAAGCGTCCTCATATAGAGCTCTACATCCTGTCTTGGATGCCCACTTTGCCATTTGCTGCCAATATGACCCCAGGAAAGTTATTTTAGCCCCTTTGAGCCTCCACCTCCTCATTTGAGAACTGAGGATAATAACATCTCTCTTCCAGTGTAATTTTGAGAATGAAACTTCAAGGTATATGAGTAAACCAGTGTAAAGTTATTCCAATATTAGTCACACTCGGGCAACCATTGGCACATTGGGTGGGGAGGGGCTGAATAAGAGGATAAAACTGAGGGAGAAGTTTTTTCTTGTACCTACAGCTTTTGAAGCAGAGACACATTTAATGTACTCTGTGCGCATCTACTTTTCTATCCAGCAGCACAGGAGACACTGACAGTGATGCAAGAGACTTAGTTCCCTTCTTTTTACAGGCTTCACAGAGTCATTGAGGAGGTAAGACAGGTGCAAAAGACCACACACACACACACACACAAATAATCAATACAAGAGCCAATGTCAAAAAAGCAATGAGGTCGGAGCTATCATTGGTCAGAAGCAGCTTAGAGAGGTCAGGTAGGGCTTCATAGAGGAAATGAACTCACACCGTTTCTGAGAGAATGGCTAGATATAAAAGAATGTTGTGGCTTTTTCCTTGGGATCCCAGGAACCGGTCGAGCTGGGCAACCAGCTATCCACAGCAACGAGTGCTTTCTGGCCTTCCTCCACTATGTGCCCAAAGAGTACCTGAAAGCTTAAAGATGCAACCAGTGTAACAACCGAGGTGATGTGTAAAAAAGCAAACCGGATGTGAATCACGGACTCCGCGTGACCCATGGCTTTAAGGCCATACCTAATTCAGAACAAAGTACAGTCATAATATCTAAGGGGGGAACACGAGGCTACGCTAGTCATTTGGAGCTGGAAGATGTGGCCATTGTTTAAGGTACTGCTCTCCCTTTTCTGAGGGAGAACACAAGCCCTGAGGGGTCGGTAACTCAGAACCATGCCCACTATGCAGGGGGAGTTCCAGAACTGCCTTCATCCCCAGGCTAGCTGCTGCCCTAACAGGGACTTCCTCTAAGGTTGGAATTTCACAGGACAGTTTCACCAAACAGACAGCACCTTTCTTTTTTTTCTCTCCTGAAAATAAAGATCCGGGAGCTCTCTGGGTTTTAATGTCCTCATCAGTAAAATGAAGAGGTTGAACTACAGTATCACTACAAACGGTCTCCCTAATTTTTCTGCCATATTGGAATTATTCTCCATGTTCTTCTGAATGCTTTCTCCTCAGTTGATAGTTGGACATTATCAAGAGTGTCCTTGATCAGTGAAAGAAAAATTTAGAGGGAAAATGAGAACAAATATTAGCAGAGCACAATCTCATGCGTAGGGACTTTGTGGTGACCCTAAGGAAACTCTGAAGTCCCTTGTTAAAAAAGATTTCAGGGAGATAAAGCTGTCTTCCTTTAAATTGGGTAACTGGCAAAAGTGATATATCACCTTGAAAGTGTACATAAGAAACAAAAGTAATGTGAAGGTAAAATCAATATTATTAAGCTGGATGGACCAAGGGACCCAGATCTTTGTAGTTCTTCACTTGGTGATATCTGTGTTTTCTTTCACTGTACAAAAGAGTTAATGTCTGCCAGGTGCTTTCAACTCCTCTGAAGAAAAGTGCTTAAATAAAATATGAGGTGTCACCTTGAGTGGTGAGCTTTGACCTCCAAATCCAGGGAGTATGGGTTTAAACTCGGGGAACTGGAAACTCATTTGTTTTGCTTCACAGCTCCTTCCTAGTCTTCTGATTTGCTGTTCAGCTTAATAGTGTAGATCTGGGTGTGGGTCTCATTTTTACCTATAACTCAAGGTTTGGTTCTTATTAAGTGATGGTATTTGGCGATCTAACAATTATAGAGGAAAAACAAACTACAACTTAGCATGTGTTCAGTGGGTCCTCTGCTCTTGGCTTCCTTCTAGGAATCACTGTGCCATATCAGAAACCATTTCCTTTCCCAGCCAGTGTAACTCCACTCTTATCTGAGATCTAGATCTTAACCAAACACCCTTACAATAAACCAGACAGCCCTGTGTTTGATACCATTAGCCTCTGACCTCTGAAGAACTTCCTCAGAAGGGAGCCAATTCTGAGACATTAGCAAAACTTGGTCATCCAGAGAGGCACCAGAGCCAAAAGAATAGGAATAGTTTTTTTTTTTTTTTTTTTTAATTTTTTTTTTTAACGTTCATTTATTTTTGAGACAGAGACAGAGCAAGAACAGGGGAGGGCCAGAGAGAGGGAGACACAGAATCCGAAGCAGGCTCCAGGCTCTGAGCCGTTACCACAGAGCCCGACGTGGGGCTCGAACTCACAGACCATGAGATCATGACCTGAGCCGAAGTCGGAGGCTCAACCGACTGAGCCACCCAGGCGCCCCAGGAATAGTTTTTATTAACTTTGAAGAGGCAGAAAGTTTTCTCCATTGGGTAGGGTTGATTGGTGTGGGTGGGTAGGAAGAAAGAATAAAAATGGAAGGAACCTTTTGAAAGTCATGTTATTACAGATTAAATATGGATCACCTTACACCACGTAACTCAACCCAACATTCCAACGTGTGTTTTTCAAGGTGTTAATGGTCAGGGACTGCAATTATATTTTGAAACAGATAACTTCTTAAAAGTATTATTGATGTTCCTTGGTACTATAAACTTTGTATAATGTGACTGAGCACAAAAAATTATCTGTAATCTTAAATAGTTGTTTCAGATGAGGAAAACTCACTAGGAAAAAGTTTATATTTCCATACTGAACACATCTCAGGGCAATCTTTTGGTTAGAAAATTTTGGTTCGAATGTGATTCCCCCAGTGCATCTTCTGGTCAGAATGTCCAAATTAAAGATTTTTTTTCAAGTCTTGGCAATTAAAACTTAGATATCTGCTGGGGTGCATGGGTGGCTCAGTCAGTTTGGCTCAGGTCATGATTTCATGGTTCGTGGGTTTGAGCCCCACATCGGGCTCTGTGCTGACAGCTCAGAGCCAAGAGCCTGCTTCAGATTCTGTGTCTCCCTCTCTCTCTACCCCACCCCTGCTTGTGCGCTCTCTCTCTCTCTCTCTCTCTCTCTCTCTCTCTGTCTCTCAAAAACAAATACACATTAAAAAAAAAAAAACTTAGACATCTGCATGTGAAGATTTAGAAAGCCAAGGAAGCAAGGTGGACTAAATGAACTCATTCACTGTGAGCATCTTTTTTTCCCGAGTCAGCTTTGGTAAGCAGATATGAGATGCAAAAAATAGAATTGCTGCAGCTAAAATCCAAGACAGAGGAAAATATGAAATTGGGTGATATTTATCACTCCTCGCAGTAATGACCCCAACGGGTACAAGCTGAGGACTGACTCAACCAATTTTATTTTGTTTGGGCGTTGATCTTGTTCTTGTCTTTCCTTTCTGTTGCCAAAGGATGAAGGAAAACCTGAAACCTGAACTAAAAGTTTTGAGCAATAGTGAGAAAAGCATTCACTTTTCTGTCACTCGCTTATTCCAGTGAATCCCTTTGGGGAAAAATCATTTTGGTCAATAATCAAAATGTAATAAGTTGCAGATGGGTTGCCAGAAGCACTGTTCTATCATCTGCATCTCATACAGGTGTTAGGAATCCTGTCTGTGCAGCCTGGGGCAGGTATTGGTCATTTTTAATTAGAAAGACACTCCATAAAGAAAGAGGAAGACATTAGAACACTTTGGAAGAGTGCATTCATTGCCAGTGTCAAAAGCCAAGTTAGCCATGGACCTGGGCTATAGGTCGACTTCTACAACGTCTCAGAAGAAAAGGAAGCATCAAGCAAATTCACACACCACCTACAAATTATCTAGTAATATAGGTTGGTTGTGTAGAACCTAAAAGAATAAAAAAGACATAATCCCAACTTCCAAGGAATCCATAACCTAGTAGTGGGCCACATGTGTTAACAACTAGTTAATACACTATAGTAAGTGTTTTGTTGCTGACTTGAAGAAACTATTATGGGACAGAGGAAAGCAAGAATTAGTTCTGATTGAGAATTCATATTCCCCAAATCCACTTCCCACAGAGAACTACTCCCTCATTATAGCTTACTTTCTTGACTCTTCAAGAGTTTTTTAGACTTCAAAAATGTAAAGTACTATTTATTGAGAAGTTGCTGTTTGTGAAAAAGCCAAGCCCGTTCATATAAGATGTACTCAAGGACTATTAAAGGAAAGTTTCATTTTCCCCATTTTACAACTAAGACAATTAAGATTCAGAGATGTAAAGACGAGTCACACAACTAGTAAGAAGCAATATCTGATAGAAGTCCAGAACTACTTGTCCTTGGGTTCAGATTTCCTGCCTACCAGCTCTCATTCCTATTTAAAAACAAACCCGCTCAGAATAAACTTAAACCAGCATGAAATGGACTTTGGCTGGGAGTTCGAAGGAAAAGAGAAAAAAAAAAAAACTTTAATGGGAATTGTGAAGGCAAGTACATAAAGTTTGTAACTTTCTTTTTTTTTTTAATAATTGTTTAAGTTTATTTATTTTGATGGTGGGGGAGGGGCAGAGAGAGAGAGGGAGAGTTCCAAGCAAGTTCCCTGCTGTCAGCCCAGAGCTCGAACTCTCGAACCCCAAGATCATGAGCCTGAGCCGAAATCAAGAGTCACATGCTCAACCAATTGAGCCACCCAGGCGCTCCAAGTTTGTAACTTCCTAGTTTTTCAGAAAATGGTGCCTTGAGGGTGGCATTTAATGGGAAAGAAGAAAGAAAGAAAGAAAGAAAGAAAGAAAGAAAGAAAGAAAGAAAGAAAGAAAGAAAGAAAGAAAGAAAGAAGAAAGAAAGAAAGAAGAGAGAGAGAAAGAAAGAAAGAAAGAAAGAAAGAAAGAAAGAAAGAAAGAAAGAAAAGAAAGAAATTCTGCTATGTGTATCCATACGTACATGTGTGTTTACAGTCCAGAATACACAAATAGTGAACAAAAAGTTTTGCTGAGCTTCCTTTTCTTGCAGAAGACAATCAGGTCACACATAAGAAAGGGGTTGTCTTCCTCCAGGCCACTTTCCCATAAATAGTACAAAAATGAACTCTTTTCATGATTCTCAGTCATGTAAGAAATGTTGGACGCAGTCGTCCCTAAAACCAATGAACCAATTAGAGCATCTCCTTGGAGGTAGGGGGGTGACTGCTTTCTGGGTAGCCAGATGGTTGGGGTGGTGGTCAGAGAGGGGCCCACAGGCAGAAATAAAGTGGCTCCGAGGGCTGGTATGCGAGAGGAGGGGGGAGTTCCTAGATACATTAATAAATTAGACACATCCCATTAACGTCATCCTCATCATTCCCAAAATAAATATAACAGCCTAGCTCCCTCCTCCCTTCTCTGCCTGTCCTGAGTTACACAGTTGGGATGCCTTCCCACCTTTCGAACAAATGCAGTTAAATACATCTCCATCAAACCATTGTTTTTAGGGAGGAGAGAATACGGCAGAAGGAGAGGAGAATTACATTTTAGACCTGTTGGTTTGGGGTTTTCTTCTCTAAAGCAGGAGAGTAATACTCCCACCAATGATCATACAAGAGATGGTCTAAACAAAATGCCAGCAAAATGAGTGACATGTAAACGGGTCTTCACAGATGGTAGCAACAGTCGTTGGAATTAGTGCTTTGGGGAAATTATTATCATGATTTTTAGAGACATTCCATAATGATTAGCCCTGGCCTTGGTGTGAATCTCATTTCTTCAAATGTAGATTACCTTTCCCTGTTGGTTTGAGTATCTGTTTCTTAAGGTCTTTTTCTATTTAGCATTGTCCTTTAAACACGTTCCAAATTATCTGTAAAATTTCCATTTCTGCCCCTCTAGCCCTTCGTATTTCATCTTCTAACAATCCCTTTCGCTTATAAAGTTCCCCTTGTGCCATTTCCCCTCCCCCACAATACCCTCGGTTCTCCCCTCTTTCCGTCTTAGTTTTCCCACGTTGGTTTCCGCAGTCACATCAGCACCTTTGACCACTGACAGCCAGCTAATCACTGCCCATTTCTCTGCTGACGGCCGACTGGCCTTTGGGGAACATTATGTCACGGTGACATTGAGTCCTTTAGATGTTCACAAGTCAATCTGGAAACTCAAATCCTAAATTGAAAACATATTTCGGCAGAAATGAGATGCAGATTTTCTGTACATGGAGAGCTTGTTGGAACTATACAAGGTGGTGCCGTTGTAGGGAAAGGGGGAAACAGACAAAGGGAGCCCTGCTCTTAAAGGCCATGACCCAATTCTTCCTTTTGGAGGGTTTCCAATCAATTATTTCCTCTCCTTTTTAAGTCTTAGCATTAGCCTAGACCATTTTAGAGTGGCATAATTAAGAAAGCTGATAGGATCTGAGAATATGCTTCATTGAGGTATGGACAGAGCAATCCACATTTTAAAAATGGAATACAGAACACTCCTCCCATATCCTCACTCCAGCACAAACACACAACGATCAGAACTGCCCGCATCTTTTTCTGAGATGGCCGCCTGGAAATCCCATGCTTTGCCAAGGACCGACACTTGCCACAGAGATTTAGAAGAAGTGCAATCTAATGTTTCCTCTCCCATCCCCTTAGAATTAGGTTTCTGGGGCCTTTATCTGTGGGGAAGGGTAAGTGCTAGAATTAAAAGATTCTCTTCTCACACATGTTTTATTCTGAATCCCTCTACTTTTAAGAGCATGTGCCATCTTCAGCTTCCCATTATCGTAAAGACTTGCAGGATGAGAAAGAAATAACTATTAAAGATAAGACAGATTGCCAATCAGTGATTAAAATAACAAGTAGGCGAATGCTCATCTCCTCCCCTGAGCCGCCTTTCGTTGACTAGAAATTAATTATTGACTCATATCGCGCATAATTTTCCAGTGTTCATTGTGTTGCCTACCGCAATTCTCATCTGAAAACAGGGTTGTTATGAGGACAATTACTACTAGTAATAAAAATAATGACAACTAGCAATTATTCAGCTATTTCTATATTCCAGGAATTGTCTTTAATGTCCATATTAGGGGAATGATAACTATTATTTTAAAAGCTCTAAAGCTCAGTGGTTCAAACAAGAAAGAGCTTTCTTTTTCACTCACATGAGAGTCCAAGGCTGTCCTCCTTATGGTCATCTAGAGACCAAGGATGCCATCCTTAAAACAAAGCTTTCAAGTTTCCTATAGCCGGTATCATTTCCTTCATTAGAAGGCAAAGAAAAAGAGTAGGTAGAAAAAGTTTTCCTTAAGCAAGTAAGGAGGAGTCCAGTTACCGAATGCATTTTGGTCAACTGGATTTGGGATGGTGGTATCTGTTTAGAAATAGCCAGTTTACAGGATCTGACTCAGTCTTCCAGAAGAACTTCTCAAGAAGCATTAAAAGACACATATGCCTATAAACACTCACCCTAATGTCTGAGGTATTGTAAGGATATAAGAAAATGGAAACTATTATTTGTAGTTTCTTGTTGTTACTGCTATTTACAAAATCTGATGGGCCGTAAATATATTTGATTTGATTATATAGTACGAGATGTTGTGTCTGAGATGGAACCCTGAGACTTTTATTATTGCTGTCATCGGTCTGGAAAGTGGAAAATACTATGGATTTAAAGTGGCAAATAGTTACCTGCTTTTCAAGAAGCAGAAGGTTGACTTTGAGAACAGACTGTTTCTCCAGTTAGGGGGCAAGAATCAAAGCTTAAAAGACGCTTTTCGATATATAATTGTAAAATTAAACAAGAAAAATCTTCTATCATGAAGATCTATCCTGTCGCTTCAGATTGACTAGTAAAACAACGAAACAGGTTTGGTGATAGCTGGGCTCTCTCTCTGCTGACTCTGTTTCCCTCCAGCATAGTTCTTTCCTACAAATGGAATAGCACAGCCTCATGCCTGCATGTATTGCTTATTTATAAGGAGATGGTTATATGCCTGTGTGATTCCCTTACATTAGATCTTTGTGCGTGGCTTTCCTGAATAGCAGTGCTCCTTACCTTAATGAGCATTGTTAGTGGTTGGTCATGTGTGAATGAGTTCACTCTATCCTCTGCTATCTGCACGTGAGACATAGGACTTTAACCAAATAAGCTAACATCTCAGGGTAGAATTAAGTGGCTGACAGCAAAGAAAATTCCTAGGGGCGGAAGTGACATCCTTTAAAGCACACAAAATAGCCTTGGGTTAAAAATGGTCATAGATTTTTTATAATCTAAGTGACAATGACATGATGCAGGACATTTTTCTCCTGGCTGTACCTTTAACCCGAGAGTGAACTAGCAGGAAAAAAAAAATGAGCAAAAATAAATACTAAATGATGAATACAGGCTATGATAATGACTTAAACTTATGTAATAGTTTACCCTTTTCGAGAAAAAAAAAACCACTTCCATATACTTAATGAATATGATCAATTCATTTGTTAAACAAACAGTATTGGACCTCCTCTGCACTAAGGCCCCATCTTGTGTGCTAATGATATAATCGTGTACAGGATGATTTGCAACAACATGGATGGAACTAGAGAATATAGTGTTGAACAAAATAAGTCAGTCAGAGAAAGACAAATACCAAATGACCTCACGCATATGTGGAATTCAAGAAATAAAACAAACGAGCAAAGGAAAAATCAGAAAGAGAGAGACCAACCAAGAAATAGACTCTTACAGAGAACAAACTGATGGCTACCAGAGGGGAGATGGGTGGGGGCTGGGTGAAATCGGTGATGGGGATTAAAGAGCACACTTCTCGTGATGAGCATTGAGTAAGGTATAGAAGTGTTGAATCACTATATTGTACATAGGAAACTAATAGAACACTATATGTTAACTATACTGGATTCAAAATTAAAAACCATAGGGGTGCCTGAGTGGCTCAGTCGGTTCAGCGTCCAACTTTGGCTCAGGTCATGATCTCATGGTTTGTGGGTTTGAGCCCCGTATCAGGCTCTGTGCTGACAGCTCACACAGTCTGGATCCTGCTTCAGATTCTGTGGCTCCCTCTCTCTCCACCCCTCCCCTGTTCACACTCTGTCTCTCTCTCCCTCAAAAATAAGTAAATGTTAAAAAAAATTTTTTTATTAAAAACAATAAAAAATAGTGTACAGGATAAAAAACAGACTGCTAGACTGATGAGGCAGAATTTTAAACAATAAAATAATAATACATAAAATAGTTGCAACGTTTGCTAAATCCTAGAAAGTAAATAAAAATAATAGTGCTATAAAGAATAATAGAGGGAAAGGGGCACCCGGGTGGCTCAGCTGGTTAAGTGTCCAACTCTTAATTTCAGCTCATGTCGTGATCTCACTGTTTGTGAGACTGAGCCCCACACTAGCTCCTTGCTGAGCAAGGAGCCTGCTTGGGATTCTCTCTCTCTCCCTCTCCCTCCTCTTCCACAGTTGCACTCTCTCTCTCTCAAAGTAAATAAACTTTTAAAAAGTAAAAAAGAATAATAGGGGGAAAGATCTACCTTAGAAAGGATAATGAGGGAAGTTCTATCATTGAAACAATAAAGAAAAAAAAGGTCTGATGCAATTAAGTGACTGGTCCAAGGTCACACGGATGGTAAGAGGCAGAATTAGATTCTAGATCCAACCCACAAAGCAGAAAAATGGAAAAGAGAATTTTCATGTTTGCATTTGATGATTTGAAAGCTGCAAGGCTTATACGACTCTTAAAACAGCCAAAAAGAAAGCTGTATCCTTTTGCTGTCTAAAATCGTAGACTGGGCTTTTGGGTGTGGAACACACAAGAACATCCTGCCCACTCCTTCACGGAAGAGGCAGCAGCCAGGCTCGTTGACAGAATGGGTCTCATGGAGTAGCAATGGATCGTGGTAAATGCATTCATTGCTGCCAGTGGCTCTCCCCACCAGCTGAAATGTCACCAGCATGACTGTGGGAGGGATTTTCTCTGTTCAGTGCAACTGAAGCTCCTCAGCCAGCCAGCCTACATGGCAGGCACATTCCTTAGGGAGCAGATATCAGGTCTCCAGTAACCCTCCGTGGCTCCCTAGATAAGGCACCTATGCTGAAACATGTCCAGCCACTGGTACTTCAAAAAATAAAGCTCCCAGTTGCCCAATCATTTTTTTTCTCCCTTCAAGGTTTTTCCAGGTATTTAATTAATGGGTTAAGACATAGTGAGATCAGCAAAGCTAAAGGGCAACCGACAGAATGGGAGAAGATATTTGCAAATGACATATCAAATAAAGGGTTAGTATCCAGAATCTATAAAGAACTGATCAAACTCAACACCCAAAAAACTAATAATCCAGTGAAGAAATGGGCAAAAGACATGAAGAGACACTTCTCCAAAGAAGACATCCAGATGGCCAACCGACACATGAAAAAATGCTCAACATCACTCATCATCAGGGAAATACAAATCAAAACCACAATGAGATGCCACCTCACACCTGTCAGAATGGCTAACATTAACAACTCAGGCAACAACAAATGTTGGCCAGGATGCAGAGAAAGAGGATCTCTTTTGCATTGTTGGTGGGAATGCAACCTGGTGCAGCCACTCTGGAAAACAGGATGGAGGTTCCTCAAAAAACTAAAAATAGAACTACCCTACGACCCAGAAATTGTACTACTAGGTATTTATCCAAGGGATAGAGGTGTGCTGTTTTGAAGGGACACATTCACCCTAATGTATGGAAAGAGCCCAAATGTCCATCGATGGATGAATGGATAAAGAAGATGTGGGGTAGATGTGGGGTGTGTATATATATATATATATATATATATATATATATATATATAACACACACATACATACACAGAATGGAGTATTACTTGGCAATCAAAAAGAATGAAATCTTGCCATTTGCAATTACGTGGATGGAACCAGACGGTATTATGCTAAGTAAAATTAGTCAGAGAAAGACAAGTATCATATGACTTCACTCATATGAGGACTTCAAGAGACAAAACAGATGAACATAAGGGAAGGGAAACAAAAATAATATAAAGAGAGTGGGAGACAAAACAGAAGAGACTCATAAATATGGAGAACAAACACAGGGTTACTGGAGGGGATGTGGAAGGGGGGATGGGCTAAATGGGTAAGGGACTCTAAGGAATCTACTCCTGAAATCATTGTTGCACTATATGCTAACTAATTTGGAAGTAAATTTTAAAAAATAAATAAATAAATACAGAAAGAAAGAAAAAATACATAGTGAGAATATGAAAGAGAAATCTCCGTTTCATGCCATGGCTTTAGTTCACGCCTCTTTTCCAAACATCTTTGCATAAGACTCCCAATGTAAATGCTACCTCTACTGTGAAGATAGTTCCAACCCCTGAACTTAAAGGATCTCCCCTTTTCCCCAATTTCCATCTCATCCATAGTTTCTGCTACTTATCATGATTCAGCACAAGGTGAAAAAAGAGAACAAAAAGGAAAAAAAAACCTGCTAATGTTAATGGAACACACATTTGTTGTTTCATGATTTTTACAAAACTCATCCTCAGAGCAAATCTCGGAGGCAGAGATGATGAGGACGGTCATAAAGGTGCTGTTTACTGAGCACTCATTATCCAGGACTGAGCACTTTACTGGACTCCTTGCTTACATGTATCACTGCACAATCCCATGAAGTGTGTTTCATTCTCTTCATTTCCCAAACGAGGAAACTGAGAACCATAAAAGTTCACATGGCCACTGCTGACCCATACATTAGCTCATACGATGCCTTTTCTGCAAATGAAAAAAAGGTCTCTCCAAGAGGATGCATCCCAAGGGCACATGGGTTAGCAAGTGCTTGATGTCTCTCTGCTAATAAGAAAATTAATCTGTTGGGGGCGCCTGGGTGGCTTAGTCAGTTAAGTGTCAGGCTCTTGATTTCAGCTTAGGTCATGATCTTGCAGTTTGTGAGATACAGCCCCACAGCAGGCTCTGCACTGACAGACAGCCTCTCTCTCTCTCTCTCTCTCTCTCTCTCTCTCTCTCTCTCTCTCTTTTAAAATAAATAAATAAACCTTTAAAAACAAAACAAAACTCTTCTTGCAAGTGGAAGCAGCTCTTGTGCCAGGACACTAGGCTTAAGGAGCACAGTAGAGGCTGGATTTCAGATCCCATTCACTTCTGGTCTTGACTCCCTTGGGCAGTGAACATCCTGCATAACTGTATGCAGCAGCCATGCATGCATACAGAGGTAAGAAATACCAGAGGTGGGACTTGAACTCGAGTCTGTGTGATTTGGAGCTTGTAATCTTATCGACAAGCAACCATGCCTTTTGATGTAGTAGATTTCCCTATACACGGATTTCCAGTAACAGAGGGCTGTTTCTTGAATGCAATTTAGAATGCTTGGAGGTCAAGAATCATTTCCAGTGAGCCTCAGAACCCCATCATGTAACTTGGCACCCCAAAATAGCTCCAGATCCACCTGTTGCTGGATTACTTGATACACTGAGAGGGTGTTAAGGGCAGGACAGCAAACCTCATCCTACCAGTCCCCAGGGGACCAGGGGCCAAGCAGCCAGTTTTCTGGGTTCTGCTTCCATATCTTCCCTCCCCCCACCCAAATCCCCACCGTCCCCATGCCCATTTGTCCTCAGTATTAGACATTGGCACAATCAGCCCCTGGCCTCAGCATAGTCGTCTGAAACACGGGCCTTCATTGTTAACTGATGCTCTCACAACATCATTGACTCAAACTCTGGACAGGCAAATGCCCAGCTTCCAGAGTTAATAAGACAAACCATGAAACAGATCCCAGATATCAGAGCCTCATTCTCCCAGTTCACCGTCTTTTCCAAGGCTTCAGATACCTACCCCTCGTGTCTCTTCTGCTTTCCCGCTCTCATTCAGGGCTCCCAGCCTTTATACAGAGGTGTCCCTTTGGGGATCAGAGGGGATACTGGCCAGATTTAGTGCACTGAACGAGCAGGCTGGGAAATCTGGGAGAGCCTTTTGAAAACAGCATCACAAAGCTTGGCAGCTCAGACGTTTTAGACCCAGGGCTCTTCATCCCCACTGCTATGCTCCTTCTGGCCCATCCTATTTTCTTTCCCAGCCTGAAGTTAGATCTCAGGCAACATATTGTTCCATCTACACTCTTCTTACCTGTGGAGAAAACTTTCCTTTTTTCCAGAAGCTTTTTTTTTTTTTTTAGCCTTAAAGTATCTGCTCTGGTATTTCTTTTAATAATACAATTAAATAACAATTATTAGGGGGGCACCTGGGTGGCTCAGTTGTTTAAGCCTCCGACTTCAGCCCAGGTCTAGATCTAAAGGTTCCTGAGTTCAGGCCCTGCAAGGGGCTGTGTGCTGACAGCTCAGAGCCCGGAACCTGCTTAGAATTCTGTCTCTCTCTCTCTCTCTCTCTCTCTCTCTCTCTCTCTCTGTTCCTCCCCCACTCACACCCTGTCTCTCTCTCTCTCTCTCTCTCAAAAATAAACATTAAAAAAAACAATTATTTTTTTAAAATAAATTTTAAAAAATAGATATATCCTGGGACTGGGATCTAAGGGGTTTTTTGTTTGTTTGGGGGAGGGGAGGAGAGGGGAGGGGGAGGGGAGGAGAGGGGAGGGGGAGGGGAGGGGGAGGGGAGGGGAGGAGAGGGGAGGGGGAGGGGAGGAGAGGGGAGGAGAGGGGAGGGGGAGGGGAGGGGAGGAGAGGGGAGGGGGAGGGGAGGAGAGGGGAGGGAGGGGGAAGGAGAGGGGAGGGGAGGGGAGGAGAGGAGAGGAGAGGATGGGGGGGGAGGGCAGGGAGCAGTGGAGGGACATAGAATTCAACATGGTAGGAACACACAGAGCCAGGAAATAAATACTGGGGAACAAGACAGGTGACTTTTTTTTAATCATATCTTCTCTAGACCTGCTAAATCTGGCCGCCCTCGGACCTGATCTCAGGGCGGCATAGGCATTGCCGTCTGGCTCACAGAAGCTGCATCTGGTTGCAAACACTTCGGCTCACAAGTGCAGCATTGGGGTGTGGCGTTCGCAGACAGCGGACTTGGTTGCGCCGTTTGGGGCTTGGAGGTTTGCGCCCCCTGCCCCCATCCTCCCCTCCCCCGAGCCCAAGCGGCAGTTTTGCTTCAGTCCCAAGTGACTCAGCAGGCTTTCCTAGCCAGGCCCAGCCTAAACACTGCCCACTTGGCAGACAGAGGGGGTGTTCCCCCAATTGCTCAGGGACCTGGCAGCCCTCCCTTGCTGGTCCCCTCCCTCGCTGTCTGAGGAACGACGCACGGAGACCGTAGCGTGCAGGCGAGTCGTCCCCGGCGGCTAGCTTGACTCGGCCACCAAAATCCTCTGCCGCACGCCCCGCCCTCCCAACAGAACAACAAGAAGCACGGAGAGCGGCTTTGGCCCAGCAGTTGGCTGGCCCCGGGGGGCTGGGGCTGAGCGCAAACAAGGCGGCGTGCGCACGGGATCCCTTCCTCCTCCCAGTGACGCAGGCACAGCGGAGGTGGGGTGGACACAGCAGCTGTGAGAGGCCGCACAGCTGCACGCTGGGGTCTGGGTGGGGTGGCAGGTGGGTCCCGGGCTGGAAAGAGGCCAGGGATCCCACACTGCACACAGTCCTTGCCAGGAAAGCGTGCTCTTTGCTAGCTCATCTGTTCGATCCGCACACATCTGCCAGGCCCAGACTGGGTGCCAGAGGAATCGTTGCTCTAAAGAGTGGGAGAAAGTAGCAAAGGATGTTACCAAATGCATAGGGCATGGGCTCTATCCTCAGAGAGCTCACAGGCTACTTGGAAAACCAACAAGAGAAGGATGCTGGCTGGGTAAGGAAGGGGCTCTTTGAAAAAGGTGTGGGGCCCCCAGTTTCCTCGTTTGCCTCTGATTTTTAAAAAGCATTGTACTCTTGGGGCGCCTGGGGCGCTCAGTCGGTTGAGGTTCAGACTTCGACTCAGTTCACAATCTATGGTTCCTGAGTTCGAGCTCTGCAGCTGGGCTCTGTGCTGACAGCTCGGAGCTTGGAGCCTGCTTCAGATTCTCTCTCTCTCTCTCTCTCTCTCTCTCTCTCTCTCTCTCTCTGTCTCTCTCATTCTACCCCCCCCCCAACTGGCCCTCTGTCTCTCTCTGTCACAAATGAATAAACGTTAAAAAAAAAAAAACTTTTTTAACTTGATAAAAAGCACTGTCCTCTTGCAACACTGCACATACACATGGGGGTGTGCTCAAGTGTTGCTTTTACTTGGAAGTCTTTCCCCACTCTCTCCACCTGGATAATTAGAAGTTATCCTTCCAGAGCTGGCTAAGACTTGCCCTTAACCATGATGTCTTCCTGATGCCCCTGGCCCCATGGCTAGGATGGAGAAGGTGACTCTTCTTCCTATTTTTTGCTCCTGTGTCATTGCACATACACATTGGTTATGAAATTTTCATAGGTCTTTGTCTCCCATGAGACTAGGAGCTCCTTGAGAGCAGAGAACTACTGTTTCTCTGAGTAGCCCTCACTGTGGCAGGAAAGCTGACATATAATAGGCAACCCATCAACATACATCAAATACAGGTATAACTACGGCTGCGGGAGACAGCTAGGGTGACCCCCAGTGAGCCACAGCCTGGTCTCATCCCCTCCCGTTGGGTGCAGGTGGAACTTGTAACTTGAATTCTGACAGGGTGTCACTCCCATGATAATTATGTTCCAATACATGGCAAAGGTGATGAGATGTCATCTTCACGGTCACTCTGTAACAGGACAGTTGCTTGGATTTTTAAGCCTTGACATTCACATCCTCTAAGTCTTTATTGTTGGCTTTTCCTGTTAATCAAATAAAGGGTTAAAACTGCCAACCATGATTGTATATTGTCTCGTTGTCCCTTTGTTCCATTAGTTTCTCTTATGATTTGAGGCTATAATCATTAGGTGCATAATATTTTGGAATTATTCTTTCTATTCGAGTGGCCTCTTTATCATCATGAAATATCTCTATCTCCGATATTAACTCATGCCTGAAAGTCTACTTTGTTGACATTAGTATAACTGGTCTGATTTTATTTTAATTTTCGCCTGTGTTTCTTCTCCCTTTCAACTTTTCTGCATTCTTATATTTACATTGTGTCTCTTGTAAACACGATTGAGCCTTATAAAAACTCAGTTTTACTACTTCTGTTTTATAAAAGACATACTGCATTTATATTTAATATAATTGCTGACGTTTTGCCTTTAAATCTACCATCATCTTATTTGTTTTATGTTGCTTTTTGTTCTCTGTTCCTTTTTGTCATTTTACTTGACTTTTTTAAAAAAGCACTTGACGTAGTAGTCTTTGCTTCTCGTCTTGTTGAAAATTCTACGCTTATATGTACTTTCATTCTTTTGGAGGCAGTCTGGTTTTTTTTTTTTTTTTCTGGTTTAGGTGTTCTATAATTTCAGTAAGATGGAGTTTTTATTTTATTTTTTTAACACAGCAATCAACACTATTTATTTATTTATTTATTTATTTATTTATTTATCACTTATTGATTTTGAGAGAGAACGCAAGAGCAGGGGAGGGGCAGAGAGAGAGGGAGAGAATCTTAAGCAGGCTACCCTGGGTGTGGAGCCCAACGTAAGGCTTAATCTCGTGACCATGAGACCATGACCTGAGCCAAAATCAAGAGTAAGACGCTTAACCCACTGAGCCGGTCTGAACCCCTAAAATGGAGTTTTTAAATTATACATTTCCCTTCCATGAGCTTATTAGTTATTCCTTTTTTTATTCTTTTAGTCTTAGTTAGAAGTGACTGAAGTATTCTGTTTACACTCTGCCTTGAATTGCACTTCTACCAATTCCCAGACAAATGAAAATCCTGAGAACATCTGTATCAATTTACCAATCTCGGTCCTACTCCCAGCCTTTTGTGCTATTTTTATCACTTATTGCAATTCTGTATGTATTGTAGTTCTCACAGGTCATAGATATTATCTTAAAAGTCAATGTGGTTTTTTTTTTTTTATGTTTATTTATTTTTGAGAGAGATACAGAGCGCAAGTGGGGGAGGGGCAGAGAGAGAGGGAGACACAGAATCCGAAGCAGGCTCCAGGCCGTCAGCTGTCAGCACAGAGCCCGATGCAGTGTTCCGACTCACAAACTGAGAGATCATGACCTGAGCCAAAATCAAGAGTTGGAGGCTTGACTGACTGAGCCACCCAGGTGCCCCCATTTGTTTTTTAAAGGTAGAAACATTCCCCAGGATTCTATTAGAAAGAAGAAAGAATGAAAGAGGGGAGAGGTGTGTGAAGTTATAAGTCTCTATTACACTATTAATTAAATATTTATGTCAACAATGCTTTCTCCTCCTAGAAATCTCATTTGACTCTGCTTCTAGATCTGCCTGATTTTTTGGAGAGTTTCCTTTATTTCTTAATTTTTCCTTTTATATTTTCAATGATTTAAACACATTGTTTTTGTCATCTCTAGTCAGAATTCTTTACCTGAAAAGAATACCTTTCCTTAGCTGGAGTGTGGCCTAATCCCAGGTCTGCTGATTCTCTCCTGGTTGGTTGTTTCTTAATGTGTTTTGAAATTTTCGATTGTGAGCTCATTGTCCTCAGGGTTTAATCTGTGGAAAGCTTCTGCAAAATAGGATGAATGCAAGTCTTTCTATAGTGATTTTGCATTTTTTTCTGCAGTAGTAGACACAAATGCTTCTAATATCAAAACTCAGGAGGAATTAGTTTGCTGTATAAATTTTCAGTAGAAACCATTCCTATCAAAAGCCAATGGAGGGGCACCTGAGTGGCTCAGTCAGTTGAGCATCCGACTTTGGCTTAGGTCACGCTCTCATGGTTCTTGAGTTAGAGCCCCACATCGGACTCACTGCTGTCAGCCTGTCAGCTCAGAGCCCACTTCAGATCTTCTGTCCCCTTCTTTCTGCCCCTCCCCTGCTTGCGCTTTCCCAAAATATAAATATTTTTTAAAATAATAAAGTTGGAGAGAGATTTTCTTGTTATTAACCTGTGCTGATAGGTAGAGTCTTCTACTACTCCATCTTTTACTTTGGGTGTAGACCTTCCCAGATTCTGGACCCAAATGAGAGATGTCAGTCCCAACTCCCAGTGATGCACAGGTTCAAAGTTTTCTTTCCTGTCCTTGGTTAAATAGCAAAAACTAGTTATCCTATACACTTGTGGTGAGCATTCATAATGTATATAATTGTCAAATCAGTATGCTGTATACCTAAAACTAATATTTTAAGTCAACTGCCCAAAAACCTCCATAAAAAAACAAACAACTCCCCCCCCCAAAATAGTTACCCTCATCATTCTAACCTTCAGAGAAGTTTTAGTAGATGCCTATGGACCCAACAACCTGGCTTTTAGTTATGCTTTGTTCTTAACCCCTAGGGACATGGGTTACATTCTTGTATATTCAAAAGAAGTGTATATTTTATCTATCATTTATAAGATTTTTTATTAGAAAGTGTTTTCAAGGAGTCTCATCTGTCAGAATTCTTTAACTAAAAGTCATAGATGTTGGATTGCTTATGTTGGGCTTTTGAAATTCATTCCATAAACATCTAAAACCCTATAAAAGAAATTGTCCTGATTGAAACGGGCCAACCCCAATGCAAACAAACTGAAGTTCTCATCGTAGTTCTCAGTCTCCAAAGGGCACCGTCCAGCTAGGCTGCAGTCCACTTTTGAAGAGCCTTGAGAGCCCATTCTTGCCCCAGGCTGCATTTCTTTTCTTGCCTTCTCTACCTCTTGGGCCAACATCTGATTGTAAAGTTAGATTGCATTTCTATTTTGTTTCTAAAGCTCACACTACTCTTGGGAATTTAAGGAGACGGAAACAGGACATGTTTGTTTGTTTGCTTGTTTTTCTTTGTCTGTGTGTAGTACAACTTTGACATTTCACCCAGACAATCCTACCTCAGTTCTTCCCTCTGATGGTCATGTAACTATGAATTTACAGGACTGGTGTTCAAATCTAGGTCTTCCCCTTTCCAGAACCTAAATTCTTAACAAGCACAACATATTTTCTTTTTCTCCTTTGTTGACATTTTTTAATCGTGTACACCCTTGTTCCCTGCCTAGTGTTCCTCACTTTGCTTCCTTTGGCCTCAAATATTACCCTTTGACAAGACCATGAGGTGAAAATTCTCTAAATGACTCATGACGGTCTGGCCCTGGTTTTTAAAGTCACTGGTGTTTTGCTATATCTATATATGTATTTTCCTGTGGTTTCTTACCTAATGCTAAAGTATCCCTTTTGTGTTAAAAGCTCTTGAAAAACTTCTTGGCAAGATTCAATTCTAAGCAAAATGTCCCAACTAACTTACAAACACCAAGAAATACTCCATTTATAATGGGAATGATAAGCTCATCACTGGATTTTGCTCTGTGAATAAAGGACCCTGAACAATACTGCTTTTTTAAAGCCCATATGCCATTTTGGTTTTATAACCATTAATCCTATCTTTTCAGTTTCTCACTTGCTAGAGGACAGCCTAGGAAAAGTTATTCTTAGAGCCAAGATGGAAGAAGCTCTTTGACAAAATGTCACATTCAAGGGATAAAAGAATCGTAAGCCCTGAGAGGAAAAGATTATTTAATCTACCTTCAGCAGTTTTGAGAGGAGAGTGGAGGGAGGAGAGGATCTCAGAGAAAGAAGTGACTTGCCCAGTATTACATGACAGCACATGGCAGAAGGACCTTCAAGGTCTCGAGGCCAGGTGGCTTGAGCCTGACCCAGTTTTCTTTCCACGTTACCATATTTTTAAGCCTATTTCGTGTGGCAAGTGTTTTGGCCTGTATTAAAAAAGGTTCTGTGTCACCTGTGCTACATTTCTGCTTGAGCCAAAGAGTGATTCGAAGTGTTGATAACCAGCTCTGCCTGTCTATTGGGTGTTATTTCTACCTTATTGTCAACTTGGTCTCATTTATGCATCTATTTACTCAACCAGAAAGAACTGCTCCACAGACTCAGAGCACAAATATTGTCACGGGTTTTGTTTTGTTTTTTTATTTTTTTATGTAATAACATAAAAACACAGGGTTTTGTTTGGTAGGAAGAAGTTCAAGATCTTCCTCCTGAGGTTTTACTTGGATTCCCCCAAAGAACTCTAAGGACTTGTATAACTCAAAAGAAGCGTTTTGATACTCCTACAGTATCTCCTACAGGTTTCTCCTACAGGTTTTCTATACTCCTACAGGTTTCTCCTACAGGTTTCTATACTCCTACAGAGCCAGAGATATAATCTCACCAGCACACAACTGCTAATGATTCTCAATATTATATGAAGTTGAGGTTGAAAAGTGGTTGGTCAGTCAGCCAGAGAGGGGCACGTGCTGATCCAGATTCCTGAACTGCCCATTGTGGTCTTTATAGAATGATCCCATTTCTGAAATTCCAAATCTATTTTAGAGTGCCCTGGATATGAGTTTGCAAGGTTGCAGTTTTCGGCGTTCAAATGCAAAGCACCTGTAAATGAGGCAGTCAAACTCAGGCATGTGGGTCATTTATTTATTCATGTAATAGATATTTTTCATGTGCCGACCGGATGTGGAGTGCGTACCGTGTTCCAAGCACTATGCTTGGTTCTGAAGGTACAATGGTCAATGACCCAGACAAGGTCTCTGCTCTTAAGAAGTTTATATTCAAGTCTTTAGGACTTGATGCGACACCTACAATCCCATGAACCTACAATGATGACTTCTTTCCCTCTTCAGGGTTTCACAGCTAGCTTCCAAAGAAGCATATCCCTGTAAAATCTCAAAATTTAGGGACACCTGGTTGGCTCTGTTGGTGGAGCATGTGACTCTTGATCTCGAGGTTGTAAGTTCAAGCCCCACACTGGGTGTAGAGATTGCTTAAAAATAAAATCTTTAGAAAGAAAACTTAAATAAATAAATAAAATAAGAGATCAACATACGGGAAAGGAAGCAAAAATATAAAAACAGAGAGGGGGACAAACCATGAGACTCTTAAATACAGAGAACAAACTGAGGGTTGCTAGAGGGGTTTTGGGTGGGGGGAATGGTCTAAATGGGTGAGGGACATTATGGAGGACGCTTGTTGGGATGAGCACTGGGTGTTATATGTAGGGGTGAACCACTGGATTCTACTCCTGAAATCATTATTGCACTATATGCTAACTTGGATGTATATTTTTAAAAATAAATAAATAATAAATAAATAAAATCTTTAGAAAGACAATTAAAATAGGGGCACCTGGGTGGCTCAGTCAGTTGAGCATCCGACTTCAGCTCAGGTCATGATCTCACGGCTCATGAGTTCGAGCCCCACATTGGGCTCTGTGCTGACAGCTCAGGATTCTGTGTCTCCCTCTCTCTCTGCGCTCCACTGCTCATGCTCTCTCTCTCTGTCTCTCTCCCTCTCTCAAAATAAATAAACACTAAAAAAATTAAAAGTTTAAAAAAAAGAAAAAAGTTAAAAAAATCTCAAAATTTAGGGACTCCTGGCTGACTCAGTCGGTAGAGCCATGTGACTCTTGATCTCAGGGTCATGAATTCGAGTCCCATGATGGGCATAGAGATTACTTTAAAAAAAATTTTTAAGTGAAATCTCAATATTTAGACAATGTGATCACTCCTGCTTTTCTTATTTACCTGGACAGTGGTCTATCTTCCCATCCTTTTAAAGGAGGCTATTCTCACAGTCTCCAGGAGACTATGTTTCTCGTTCCCAACTCACTACCAAACACACAAACGCTGACAGTCCTGGGGGAGTGACAGAGAAATGCGCCTCGGGCAGCCTGCTTTCTGAAGGAGGCCACCGAAGCAACTCCAGGCAGTAGGCGTCTATCTCTCTGGAGCAGAGGGTTGAGTTGGGTCGATGCTACCATCAGTAATTCAGAAAGGAATCTCCTGGCACCTCACTTAAGGAAGATATAAATATAATCCTGGAGTGAGCAAGCACATAAATAAATGTAGTTTTCAAATTAAAAGGGATCAGCTGTTGCACTGCTTCTCAAGTTGTTTTCCAGAATAGAAGTAACTGGGAAATGGTGAGAAATAAGTCAGATAGAGAGGTCAAGTCCTGAAGACAGAAACGTTGCTTGGGAGAGATGAAGGAGAACCCATGTTCCTGAAGCTCACTGTATGTAAATGGCATGGTTTCATCTAAATTGAAAGAAAGTATCTTGGCCCAATGTTAGTAAAATTATGTTATGAGATATGATATGATATGATATGATATGATATGATATGATAATTAAATTTTTTTTCAACGTTTATTTATTTTTGGGACAGAGAGAGACAGAGCATGAACGGGGGGAGGGGCAGAGAGAGAGGGAGACACAGAATCGGAAACAGGCTCCAGGCTCTGAGCCATCAGCCCAGAGCCTGACGCGGGGCTCGAACTCACACGGACCGCGAGATCGTGACCTGGCTGAAGTCGGACGCTTAACCAACTGCGCCACCCAGGTGCCCCCTCATATGATATGATAATTAAAAGGAACTTTAGGGGTGCCTGCGTGGCTCAGTTAGTTAAACATCGACTTTGGCTCAGGTCATGATCTCATGGTCTGTGAGTTCAAGCCCCGCGTCAGGCTATGTGCTGACAACTGGGAGTCTGGAGCCTGCTTCAGATTCTGTGACTCCCTCTCTCTCTCTCTGCCCCTCCCCTGCTTGTGCACATGCTCTCTCTCAAAAATAAACAAATAAACATTTTTTAAAAAGATACATCTGAAAAAAACAACAAAAAACTTTGGGAGGCACCTGGATGACTCAGTCAGTTAAACATCTGACTCCTGATTTTGGCTCAGGTCATGACCTTATGGCTTATGAGTTCGAGCCCTGCATCGGGCTGTCTGCTGACATTGTGGAGCCTGCTTGGGATTCTGGCTCCTTCTCTCTCTGCCCCTCCCCCACTTGCCCTCTATCTCTCAAAATAAATAAAAATAAACTTAAAAAAAGAGTACAAAAGAGTATAAAAGAAACTTTGCAAATGTTGATATAGGTATAGAATATAGGTATAGAATAGATAAATGGAAACTCCTTTCTTTAAAATTTGCTCCCCCATCGACCAAGAGTGTAAGACTCATCACCCAGGCAAGCCTAGTCCCCATATCTGTGCCCCATGTTTATGCCTCCAGTCATCAAGTACTGACTGACTGCCTATCTTATGCCAACTTAAGTGCTGATATAAAACCTGGATCTACTTCTGCATGAAGGGCTTTGTGTGTGGAGTTAAGACATTGTTATTTAAGAGGCAATAGCCAGGGGGTGCCTCGGTGGCTCTATTGGTTAAGTGTCTAACTCTTGAGTTCAACTCAAGTCATGATCTCACGGTTTGTGTGCATGGGGTTCTCTCTCTCCTTCTCTCTCTGCCTCTCCCCCACTTGCTCGCACATGTGCTCTCTCTCTCTCTCTCAAAATAAATAATTTTTTTAAAAAAGGCAATAAAATAAAATAAAATAAAATAAAATAAAATAAAATAAAATAAGAGACAATAGCCAGTACAAAAGGTATCTGAGAAGGGTAATGACTTGATCATTGTCAAGTTTTAGGGAGGAGAACTTGAAATAAGTTGGATGGGCCTGAGGAGAGGAAATACATAGGCAGTGATCAGGAGGAGGCCATTGTGTCTGGTGAGGTGATGAGAACTTGACCTACAGTGGTGGCAATGGAGATGGAAAAAGAAGGAAACTTTCTCAATTTGAGTTGTTTTTGCTGAGCTGATTAAAGGTGTAACTGATAAATACATCTGATATGGAGCTAAATGGAAAAATTACTTGGTCTTTCGATTCTTTCTTCATAACTGATTTCTGTTCCTGGGGGCTGAAGGAGGAATGGAGACTGGACATTAATTGAATATTTACAACCAGAATTTAATGATATAATCAACTATGAATTGCATGATAATTATAAAGTAATAAAATATAATACCAACTGTCCAATTTACTATGGACATGAAAGTGTGCTGAGCTCTTTTAGGAAAAACACATTGACATCAAACATTCATAATTAAAGTGATGATAGCGATAACTAATGGTCTGTATCCCAATGCCACAAAATGTAATTGAGTGAGAGTTTTCTCTTAAGGCTCCCAGAATTATAGGAAGTGACCCAACTAAACTAACTTCTTCTGTTTGCTGAGGGTTCAGGGCCATCCAGTCCGGGTAAAGGCAAAATAAAATAGTTTCCTGAAAGTAGAAAAAGATAGCCCTGGAGAAAAACCTATTTCCAACTTTTTGCCTCAGCCTTGGATGGGAAGAAACTTCCATCAGAAATAAGCGCACAACATGAAAAGATGTTCAGCGTCGCTCCTTATCAGGGAAATACAAATCAAAACCACACTCAGGTATCACCTCACGCCAGTCAGAGTGGCCAAAATGAACAAATCAGGAGACTATAGATGCTGGAGAGGATGTGGAGAAACAGGAACCCTCTTGCACTGTTGGTGGGAATGCAAATTGGTGCAGCCACTCTGGAAAGCAGTGTGGAGGTTCCTCAGAAAATTAAAAATAGACCTACCCTATGACCCAGCAATAGCACTGCTAGGAATTTATCCAAGGGATACAGGAGTACTGATGCATAGGGCCACTTGTACCCCAATGTTCATAGCAGCACTCTCAACAATAGCCAAATTATGGAAAGAGCCTAAATGTCCATCAACTGATGAATGGATAAAGAAATTGTGGTTTATATACACAATGGAATATTACGTGGCAATGAGAAAGAATGAAATATGGCCCTTTGTAGCAACGTGGATGGAACTGGAGAGTGTGATGCTAAGTGAAATAAGCCATACAGAGAAAGACAGATACCATATGGTTTCACTCTTATGTGGACCCTGAGAAATTAACAGGAACCCATGGGGGAGGGGAAGGAAAAAAAAAACAGGTTAGAGTGGGAGAGAGCCAAAGCATAAGAGACTCTTAAAAACTGAGAACAAACTGAGGGTTGATGGGGGGTGGGAGGGAGGAGAGGGTGGGTGATGGGTATTGAGGAGGGCACCTTTTGGGATGAGCACTGGGTGTTGTATGGAAACCAATTTGTCAATAAATTTCATTAAAAAAAATAAAAATAAAAATAAATAAGGAAAAAAAAAAAGAAATAAGCGCACAAACACAGAGATGCACGACGGTGAGGATGCATGCCATCTAAAAAGTCACCACAGTGACATAGCAATTCCTCTGTGTGGAAAACCAAACGATTTCTGTGAAATAATTCTGAAAGAAAGAGAAATATGTTGTGTTTCAGAGCAGAGTGAAAAGTTTTTAGCTCAGTATCATAAAGTCGCTAGGAGAATGGGGGGAAACTATGAATCCCAAAGCAACTATTAAAACAAAGACAATAGCAAATAATGGTCCCTCCATAAATTTATTTTGATGGTTATACCTTATGTTCCATCTTTTGCCAAGCTGTCAGCAACAAGACGTGAAGACAGACGTAAGCTTGAAACTGTTTAACCCCGCCTAAGAGTGGAATCAGGCTTCAGGCTCTGACTGTAATGACTCTCCGTGAAGCTGATACAGATCCCTCTGTGATGTCATGGTTCTCCTCTCATCAGAGAATAATTTCTCAATTCCTCGGCCCCACCCCTTCCTTCTACAACTTTGGATGGATTTTCTGTATCAAAATCACACAAGTGTGCTTCTCTTCCCATAAGAAATCATTGTATCGTTCCCAGGGGGCTGTCTTTGACCCTGAAATAAGATAGCCTCCCTCTTCTCACTTCCACAGGTACAGGATGGCAGAAAAGGCCGCAGACAGCCTACCGAAAGGAAGCCAGTTGATGTTTGAAGTGGAAAGAGCGTTATGATAAAAAAAAAATCTACAAATAAACCATAAAATTAGATGAGGAACAGATAACCTAATGGGATGGGCAGGCAGAATAGAGCCCCCCATAAAAAGGAGAGCTTCTTAGGGCTTTTCCACCCATTTGGGAAGTAGTTCTGTGGCAGGTAGTCTTCAGTCTTCTGAGAGCAAGGAACGAGGGGTCAGGAGCTGAGAGTCTAGAGTCTGAGCTCTCTGGATCCTGGGTGACAGCCACTCACCAGGGCCTCTGTCCTGCGTAGCTGCCTCCCTCGTGCCTCTGGGAGGTCAAAGCCAGTAGATATTCCCATAACCCTGTTGCCAAGGTTCATCGGAGGAGAGAGGGCATTGGTCTAACGTACTGTCTTAATGTAGGGGAGTGTATGTTCTTTGGTCAGAAAGAGAGGAAGAGGGACCTTGAAAGATCCAGAAGGGAAGAGTGGGTAAAACAGACGATGACAGGCATTTTTCAGTATTTACAACCTACAACGTGCCTTCACATGCATGTTCTCATTTACCATAGTAGCTCTGTATTTTTAATATGCACTATTTTTTACAGAGGAAAAAAATTAAGACTCAGAGAGGGTAGGTACTTTGTCCAAGGTTGAGTAGGAAATCAAACGCAAAATCGTGGCTCCAAATCCTAGCTTTTTTGCTTTCCTTTCTATAACACACTGACTTGTAGATTTTGTGTAGAGATTGATTTCTTCTTGGGCTGCTTCAAGGGCCAGTTTTCTTAGATGCACAGACACCCATTTTCCTGGATTCTATAATAAGTCGCCTCTTTCTTAATCAATTTTGACTCTGTCACTCGACAACTGAACCAATTGTTGGTCCTGCCCCTCCTCCTCTAGCCTTGCTAGCAGAGCCCTAACAAAGAGACCCGCGGGGAGGGGTGCAGCCCTCATAAAGACTAGGTAAGGTATGCTGGCCCCTATGCCCTAAGGAGGGATGTATATCCCTATGCAAGGATCACTTGCAACTGGTTGGCTTTGATTTGAGATTCACACCCTCAGAGTTGGATTTCCCTTATTTGTATCTCAATCATGCCCTGAAATAGCCTATTTTGTCCTCAAATCTCCAATGACTAAGATTTCCATCTCATGGCACAGTGGCACAATAATTATGTGGTTGCTCTATATCCTATCCACCCCCACCTGCGCACAATCTTATACTTGAGCACAAATCTCCCTGTGACTGGGTCCATGTTGTCCGCAATGTGATGCCCTGATAGCTCCCCGCCTACTTGGACTTTTTGCTGATTAGCAGTTATCAGCTTATTTACCAATTATTTTGTCAAATAGTAAAATAAATTGCTACTATGTTTTGGGCATATAAGTACCTAGTCCTATACTAAGCATTTTACCTGGGTCATCTTGCATACTTCTTAAAACATCCCTGTGAGAGACGTGTACCACAGATCCCATTTGAATTTGGGCCAACAAGATACTTCTGTAAACATGTATAAAAACAAAGTGATAATTTCTTCAGAACAACTTGGCAAGAATATTTTATATGGTAGAAAATAAGGGTTTATGTGTTTTAAACTTTCATAACACATGTATGAAAACCATATAACCTTAAGCTGCCTATAGAATGAGTACTTGATAATCACTTGCCCTTAACCATCCAGGAAAATTAGATTAGAATAAGAAACTGTAGAACTTCCTTTGAGCCGTATTGTTTCACTTTGGCAAAGTGGTGGGGGAGGGAGGGACAACTGAAACACATGCACACACACACAAATTGGTTTTCTCTGCTTAGATAAACACAAAAGTCTAAAAGTTATCAACAGTGATTTTTGAGATAATTGGAACCTCTATATTGAAATACATTGGGAGTTCATTACACCATTAGAAAAGGATACAGTCCATTTACTGTTATTTAACCACATTAATCATTATGATGAAATATGTTGTGAACTAATTCATGAATTTCATGCTTAGACAATTACAGTGTTGCATGAGGTAATGACTTTAAGCAGTGACAGGTAAACTCCTTCCATGTTGCCTAAAATGAGTAAGTACTCACTTTCCTCTGTGGGGACCAGATATTCTGGGCACACCCAAACTTCTATAGACAAACAGCAATAATGTGAAAATGAGATCCATCCATTAGTACTTTAATGTTAAAGACTTCATTTTTTTGTCTTCTACAAGGACTTGACGTCATTGCTCTTGACAATTATAAATTAAGCAGAGGCAGAATCCTGCCTATGCTAGGAATCTAAATTCCCAGGAATTTCACCACCCGACCTTATGATATCTACAAGCAAACAAGTATAAGCTTTGAAGTTCATTCCTTTTACAGTCTTCTCACGGGAGGAGACAGTGGGGCCGCTATCAGTGTGCCAATGGCTCCATTGGGGCATATTTATATTTTGTCACTGTGCTTCTGTTATCTAGCATAATACCTGACACTTAATAAGGGCTCGGTGAATAATGACTATTCCAGGTTGTAGGATCCACTGCTAATTGCCTGCCTGATTTGGGGCTAGTCCTTAATACGATAAGGGAGTTGGGCTTAAAGGACACTTACTATGTTTTCAACTCTGATATTATACTAGCCTTTGCCTGAATTCTCTGGGTGTTCACCAGTTTACTATAATGACCACAGGGAAAAACACCGTTCCTCCCAAAAACACTTAAAATGAAATAATCCCCATCTCTCACATTCAACCAATCTGTGACTCTTCCTCACTCAATCTGTCATCTGCCAAAGGAACGCCCATTGCTCATATTTTATAAAAGGCTTCTTGAATGTAACCCGCCGTAGTGCTAACACGGCTTCTTGCCCAGAGTAGGAAACACATGTTAACTTGCCTTGATACTGTTCCCATTTTCGTTTTCAGAAATTAGTTCTCCTTGAGAACCTTTATTAGTGCCACTTAATTAAACCAATACCTACTACACCTTTTTATTTGTCTATAAAATATCTCTTCTCTGCACCACCAGGAGGCAGTGTTGAAGTATCTCTAAGCTAAAGAAAGAACCATAAGCCCAGGACACACAGTGGAACTTGACTCCCCAAGCTTGGAGGTTTCCTATAGACTCTGCTTCCAGAAATAAAAAAAAAAAATATCCTAACATCTTCCTCACGAAGAGATAACCGACAGTCCTAAAAGATGCACACATCTGTTGCAATCCATTTTTTTTAACCTCTCTGCAGTTTATAATGCCATCATTTGGGGCATTCCTGAAGTTTAATTTGCCACTTCCCCATTCGAAACTATTCATCATTGTGCTACTAAGTACTTTTCCATTATTAGCTATTGAATGACTCTTTGTGTTCTCAAAAGGATGTGGTCAAGTAACTAAAGGATAGCCCTTTAGAAAAATTCTTCACTTTTTTAAACAGAAAGTTAGTAAGTTCTTAAGAAGGCCATAAGCTAAGGAAAGGGGGGAGGGGTGCAGAGCATTTTCTTTGGTGCTAGGCATGTATTGAAACCTCACAGAAACGCTAAGAAGCAAATATTACCATTCCTATTTACAAGAAAGAAAACTAAAGCCCAAGCTTAAGGTCAGATAGATAATTAAGTGCTCAGGATGCAAACGGGGCCCATCTGATTCAACAGTCTACTATATCAAGTGGCCTTGTGAAGAAAAACAGCAATCTAAGTGAACTGTTAAATCATGTCAAGTTTGGTGCAGAAGCCTCTCGATTCAGTGCTTTAATCTTGATCACAGTCTGGACACTCATCACTCATGGACACAAAGTCACCCCAGGCATTGTAAGAGGAACACTCACTGCATGTTCACTGACCCACTGTTTGTATTTGTACCGTTTTTGTTATTATGGGTTTATTTGATATAGCCTTCCTAAGCCTCCTTTTTCCCGATTGGAAGGGCCATCCTTACTGCAGCCCTAAATTGCCTTTTCTGAAAAGAAAAACAAAATCATCAAAGCTCTTGTCTCAACTGATTTCCAAAGCCTAAGCCCCAGGAAGATAATTTAAAAAGTAATTAGAGTCAAGGTCCTCCTGGCAGGCCTCACACCCTGTCCTAAGCCCCACAGAATTAAGAAACAGGCTTGTGAGGTTTATTTTGGGCAGTTCTAATTTTAGTCTTTTATTGACCGCCTATAACTGGGTTTGCATAATTACAAATGAAATGGCTGAATTTCCTGTATGCTCTTAAAACTGCTCTTCTCGAAGTATAAAAAATACAGGTCAAGAGACACAGAAAGAAAAAAAAAAGGTTACTTCATGATCTCGCTTATATAGAGAATCTACAAAAGTCAAACACAGAGGAGCAGAGAGTACAACAGTGGTCACCAAATGTGAGAGGCATTTGGCCAAAGCCGCAGTTTATAGGATGAACAAGTCTAGAGATCTAATGTATACCATGTTGACTAGAGTTAATAATACTGTGTTGAATTCTGGAAATTTGCTAAAAGAGTAGATTTCTGGTGTTTTTATTGCACACACACACACACACACACACACACACAAAGATAACTATGTGAGGAGATGGTATGCTAATTAGCTTGACTATGGTAATCATTTCATTAGGTATACGGATATCAGGTACCTTAAATATATATAATTTCTATTAAAAAATTAAAATTGTATTTTTGGGGTATTCAATTATCATTTTAATGAGTTCTCTTTTTAATTTTTATGTAAATTCTAGTTAGTTGACATACAGTGCAATATTGGTTTCAGGAGTAGAATTCAGTGGTTCATCAATTACATATGGCACCCAGGGCTCGTCACAACGAGTGCCCTCCTGAATACCCATCACCCATCTAGCCCATCCCCTACCTCCCTCCCTCCATCAACTTTCAGTGTGTTCTCTATCCTTAAGAGTCTCTTGTGGTTGGTTTCCCTCTCTCTCTTATTAAAAAATAAAATGTTGGGGCACCTAGGTGGCTCAGCCAGTTAAGCCTCTGACTGCAGCTCAGGTCATGGTATCACAGTTCATGGGTTCGAGCCCCATGTCAGGCTCTGTGCTGACAGCTCAGAGCCTGGAGCCTGCTTCGGATTCTGTGTCTCCTTCTCTCTCTGCTCTGTCTCTCAAAAATCAATAAATGTTAAAAAAGAAAAATAAATTACAACAAAAAATTTAAATAGAAATAACAGAATATACAGAGAAGGGACCTGTGTACAGGACATGATTAACAAGATCATCCACACCCTAACAGGACTTCTTGCAACCAGAGAGACAAATTAAAGGAGTAGTATAATATTAATTGCCAAGACACCAAATATCCAAACGTAGGAGGGGTTCACCTGCACCATAGAATTAAATGGTACTCTTCTTAGAGCATATTGGGAGCTTCACAGTTTCTGGTCGAATAATATTAGATATAGCCATTGCAGCAGTTGCTCCATACAATTATTTGCTCAGGTGGGTGGTGAAAAATTATCAGTGCTTAGTAAAAATTAGGAGCTCTAGAACGTTGGAAAGATTTCGTGACTGCTACAGACGGACCACCACGAGAATAACTGGAGTAGATCTTGAGTTTTTGAACACTTCTTGCAAGAGAAGTGACAAAGTAACCGGAAACATCCTAGCAACATAGAACCACACCATTATCACAGTGTGCTCCTGAGAAAGGAAATAAGGAGGTAAAGCTCCCTTCTAGAGAGGGAGGGGTTGAGGGAAAGAGAAATAAAATGAATGGCAAAGGGGCAGGCTCGCCCCGCTGTGAAACTCTTTACACGCAGCAGGTGGGCCATCATTTGTAATCACCTCCCCATTGATTTAGACCGTTTCCGGTGGCAATTGACGAAGGAACTCCTAGGACTGGAAAAGAGAAATTAAAGAAAAGACGGGTAGAAGGTAATAGGTCTTTGCAAAAAATAAAATAAAATAAAGCACACACACATTTAACGTAATGCAATTTTATTGCCCGCCTTGATTGTAGGAAAGCTTAAAATGTGGAGCAGTGTGTTAAGGTGAAGGAAATGCGGCCCACTATGCGCTTCTCTTTCTGACTCTCAGCCTCCCCCGCCCCTCCCTCAGCTATCATGGAAAGTACCAGAACAAAACAGTTCCCATTAACTATTGCACTGAATCACATTGCACTGAATCATATTGCACTGAAACCGAGGACGAAAAAGAAAACCCTAGTCTTCAGGGAAGTCCTAGAGCCATATACTTACATACCAGTGTTGGGGTGCCTACATAGACAGTAAAAATGCTCTGACACTTCTGTGTGCTTGCCAGCATGGTTCTGTCCTTCCACGGAGTCACCTTAACTATTGCCAAATTAGATAGTCACCAGGGTGCCTACAATTTAAAAGTTAGGAAAGATCCGCGTCGTGATAAAACGCTTCCCATGGAATGGAGATCCTTTGACACCTACAGTCCTCCAGCATTTTAAAGGTTGTTTGCTGAGAACTTTCTCTTTTTGCACGCCATTAACAGTCCAGCAACTGGTCACAGCATACATAATTGGCCATTTGTGTTTTCCAGCTAGGGGCCGGTGGTGAATGTGGCTTCTAAGCCAAGAGCAGGGCCCCACCCTGAACAAATTTGGCCTTAAAAGCAGACCTTCAAAAAAAATCTAGTTCTTGCTTGCCAAATACTCTAACGTAAATACTATTCCTTTTTGGAGAGCAAGACAGGTCAGAACTAGATCAGAGCACTATTGCTTCTTTTCCTCTCCAGTTCTGTTCTCTCAAAGAACAGGAAAACAAGAAGCTAAGACCAGAATGTATCCACTGACCAGCCTATCAGAAACTTGTGTTATCCTCACAAGGATTATGTTACAAAGAATGTAATCAGAGAGGTCACTGGAAATACATTTTTATATAAAAATATTTTTATTTATGTATATAAACATGGACATATTCACAAATTCACACTTCTGTGTCAATAAACATTGATATGTATTGATACACCTGGAAGAGATTTTAAAGGAAAATGTGGGAAACTGTTTGAAAAAGAAAACTTCTTTTTCGTTGATCACTATCTGACTTAAGTCACATACTATATTTAATTCAAATTTATTAAGTTGGGTTTTTTTTTTAAGAAACCTTTGGGATGGATGAAGAAAAACAAGCTTTTATTGAGACCAAATTATTTTCTTGTTCTCCATTTTTAATGTTATATATTTAGTAAACATTCACACAGCACTTGTATGTACCAGGCACTATTCCGAGCACTCTGTAAATATTAATTTGTTTAATCTTCCAACAACCCTATGAAATATGTACTATTATTATCCCTATTTGGCAGATGAGGGCATTGAGTACAGAGAAGGCAAATAACTTGCCCAAGGTCACACAACTGCTAGCGGTCAAGTTGGAATTTTAGCTGGTCATACTGTCTTTTTTTTTTTTTTTTAATGTTTATTTTTGACAGAGAGAGAGACACAGACAGAGCATGAGCAGGGGAGGGGCAGAGAGAGAGGGAGACACAGAATCAGAAGCAGGCTCCAGGCTCAGAGCTGTCAGCACAGAGCCTGACGAGGGGCTCGAACTCACAAACCGCAAGATCATGACCTGAGCCGAAGTCGGACGCTTAACCGAGTGAGCCACCCAGGCGCCCCAAAAGTTTGCTTTTTCAAAATCCTCTTTTTACCCAGCCTCTTCTGCTGCCAGGAAACACCAAATCTACCTGTGAAATACAGATTTTTTTAAAGTTCATTTTGAAATTTCTCTTCTTACCTTCAGCATTAGAGATACTCAGAGATTAATTCTCTGCACCCCACTGATGTAGGTATGAGTTTGGCTCTACCATCACTATTTAGCCATTTTTAAATTATTCCCCAAGGTCTATTCTTTATCTCCTTCCAACTTCCTCAGAAAACTTAGTGACATTGGACTCCAGACAATTACACAACCCTTTTATAGTCAGTTCTGGAATGAAGACTTTATGCATCACTAGCTGTGTGCCTGTATAGTGAGGTAAAATTAATATTCTCTGTGTTGTTTAGTCTATATTCCATGGGCAAGCTGCCCAGAATGACTAAGGAAACTGCCTGAAAAGTTACCCCTTATTCCTCAAAAGAAAAAAAGAAAAGGCAAACTCTGGAATTACTTTGAGCAGAGGGAAATTAATAAAATGGTTTTGAAAATAAACCGAAAGGAGAAAAAAGAGTTTTCATACTAGAAGATTCCTTATTGCACAAAAGGAAAAATACTTTATTCAGGCCTAGTTGTAATCAGGCCAAACTGTCACCATGCCCTGGTGATTTACAAATTGAGAGACAACAGTCACAGGCAGTGCTCCTTGTCACTTCAAATCTTAACATGAAGCTAATTGTGTGGCTTGGGTTGTGCCCTATAGCATCTCAGGTAATATTGATAACATTGGAATGTTATTTGACAATTCTCTGAAAAGTCATGAATATACCTCCTAACTGAGGTGAGTTTGGGAAGGACTTTGATCCTGCAAAATAGTTAATATAAATTAAATTGAAGTATTATGTGAGCGTGTGCATGCAAACTCAATTATTAAATGTCAAGACAAGAATTCGCATGTATGCATTTTCTCCATTAATTGTTTTTGGTAAGTCCACCAACTGAGTAGCAACAATTTGCTTTTCTGTTGAGGTCCTATATAATTTTCAGTGGTCTAAATTTTTTTTAAGAGGTGAAATTTTTTTTTTATCCTGCATAGAGTACAGCTTTTAGGAGAAAGGAGCACTCCTTGATATTCGGAAGGACATTACACCCATTTTGTAGCTTTATATCATCTGATTATTGGCTGCAGTTTTGTCCTTTGAGACTCCTAAAGTCCTTTTTTTTTTAATTTTTAATGTTTACTGATTCTTGAGACAGTGGCAGAGTGTGAGTGGGGAGGGGCAGAGAGAGGGAGACACAGAATCTGAAGCAGGCTCCAGGCTTTGAGCTGTCAGTACAGAGCCCGACGCGGGGCTCGAACTCACACACCGCGAGATTATGACCTGAGCTGAAGTCAGACGCTCAACCGACTGAGCCACCCAGGTGCCCCTCCTCTAGTCCTTCTTTATCCAGCAGATGCTTAGGACACCTTTGAAATGAAGTCATCAATGCAACAAGCTTCAAATCTCGGTGTGAGCTGTGGTCCTAATAACATTACACTTAGAAGGATGCAAATGATAACACTGTTAGGACCACAAGTGTAGCAGAGAAATGAAGTCCTGATTTTTCATACTGAAGTTTAGGTTTGTAAATGCCAGTGCTGGAATGAGGTATTTCACTCAGACTGCACCTGCACATCTCAGGCATTCAACACCACAAATTCCCTGCTCATTGACGTTAGATGTTAGGTATATCATGTAAGCCCTATAGAACTATTAACAATGAGTTGTTGCCTCTCTCCTCTGGAGCTAGCCCTCCTGACTTTCCAGTCTGACTCCATGTTTATCAATGGCAACTCAATACTTTTCCAATACTGGAGATACTTTGTTCCCTGCTGGTTTATTCCTTTTGGTTCTCCAGATGGTTTTTGATCTCCTCTCCAGAAGGATCTCTATCTCTCTCTTCTTTCTCCAGAGATCACCCTGTCAGTTGAAGGCAGATTCTTGCTCTTCTCTCCATTTAGAAACACCTCTCTGGCCCCCTGCCCTCTTATCTTTTTGTAGCCTATTCTTCCCTAGTGGCCTTTTTAGGACATACGGAGAAGCAATGTTTGCTCCAACATTTGCTCTGATGCTAGGCTGCCTTCATTCAAACCCTGGCCTTTAAGCTGTAGACAATTGAATAATTTTCTCCCTTTGCTTCACACTTTTCTGTATTTAAGTCATTCCCCTGGCTCAGAGGTGTGCTCCTAACTGTTTACACTTTGGTGCTGCCCAATTGGAATAAATTTTTGCTCAAATAAACTCTTAAAAAACTTTTAAGGGGCACCTAGGTGGCTCAGTCGGTTAAGCGTCCGACTTCGGCTCAGGTCATGATCTCACGGTCTGTGAGGTCGAGTCCCGCGTCAGGCTCTGTGCTGACAGCTCAGAGCCTGGAGCCTGCTTCGGATTCTGTGTCTCCCTCTCTCTCTCTGCCCTTCCCCCACATGTGCTCTGTCTCTCTTTTGCTCAAAAATAAATAAACATTAAAAAAATTTTTTTAGGGGTGCCTGGGTGGCTCAGTCGGTTGGGTGTCCGACTTCAGCTCAGGTCATGATCTCGCAGTTCATGGGTTCAAGCCCCGCGTCGGGCTCTGTGCTGACGGCTCAGAGCCTGGAGCCTGCTTCGGATTCTGTGTCTCCCTCTCTCTCTGACCCTCCCCCGTTCATGCTCTGTCTCTCTCTGTCTCAAAAATAAATAAACATTAAAAAAAATTTTAAGGTTTATTTACTTATTTTGAAAGAGAGCACAAGTGGGGGAGGAGCAGAGAAAGGGGGAGAGAGAATCTCACGCAGGCTCCTGACTCTCAATGCACAGCCTAATGCGGGGCTCAAACACATGAACCTTGAGATCATGACCTGAGCTGAAGTCAGAGGCATAACCGACTGAGCCACCTGGGCGCCCCAAACTATTGAAATATTTAATATGCTTCAATTTATCTTCTAACACATTGCTTGAGCCTTTTCATCTAACCATAAATAAAAAAAAGAAACCCGACTGAAATTTGCCAATACAAACACCAGAAATTTTCCATTTCCTTAAACAATTTTGAAGTGGGTTTTGTCTCTTTTCACTCAGAGTTGCCTACTACAAACACCTACTGATGAAAACATAAAGCTCTCTTTGCTTGCTCTCACAATTCATTTTTAGTAACACCCCATAACTAACCATACTGTGCCGCATCCCCTTGCTTATCTCCAGGTCTAGAGTAAGAAGCCATTGCTCACAAAAGCATTGATGATGGTGCTGGAGAGGAGCATGCAGAGAGTCTCTGCTCTAAATCAAATATGTACTTGTGATCAGTGCCTTAAAAAGGCACCATCATCTATATGTTTTCTCTTCTGTCTGCTATCCCCTCCCAAAACATAGGTACTCCAGCAGGGTGTAAAAACTAGTAAGACCCAGCCAAGAAGGAATAATAGCAGTTAGCACCCTACACTGTAGTATGTGAATGTTTTCCTAAAGATGTCTGCTTCATAATGGAGTTAAAGTTGCCAGAATATGTTCTTGGACATGAAATGAGAAAACAAAACAAAATAAACTAAAGCAGGACCCTAATCACTTGAACTAGAATTTATGTTCTGGGGGTGCCTGGGTGACTGTCGGTTAAGCATCTGACTTTACTCAAGTCATTATCTCACAATTCGTGAGTTTGAGTTCCATGTCGGGATCTGTGCTGACAACTCAGAGCCTGCTTTGGATCTTCTGTCCACGCCCTCCCCCCTCCGACCCGCCCCTAAACATCAGAGAAAAAAAAAGAATTTATGTTTTGAACAAATGATGGGTTTTGGAAAATGAATAGGGAATGGTCTTCCAGAACAAAAAGATCCAAATAAATTTTGCTGATTTTTCCCCCAGATTATAGTAGTTAGGTTCACATTCTTACTCCACAGCTTTAAAGCAGGATGATGTTGGACATGTCTCCAGACATCAATTTTACGTAATCCTGTAACATGTTCCCACAGAGTTAGCACAGGGCATTGCACTTAGAAGGATGTAAATTAGTGCATTTAGTAAATAAGGACATATTTTCATGAGTAAAAAAGTATGAATAATTCTTTTTTCTAAATTTTTTGAAAAATATTTTATCTATTTTTGAGAGAGAGAGAGCGCACACAAGTGAGGGAGGCACAGAGAGAGGGAGACACAGAAACTGAAGCAGGCTCCAGGCTCTGAGCTGTCAGCACAGAGCCCAACAAGGGGCCCAAATCCACGAACCGTGAGATCATGACCTGAGCTGAAGTCCAGCGCTTAATCAAATGAGCCACCCTGGCGCCCCCAAAAATATGAATAATTCTTATGATGATTAATGTCTCCTGAAAAATGATATTTCTCCCTCTTTTTTTTTTTTCTATGTGTCACTAGGTCTATTGTTTCACTAGTAGAATCTCCTAATCAAAGGTGTCCAGACTGCCAGAACAATCCATGGCCCACTTTTCTGATTTAATCTATTCTTATGACACAGACATCTATCCAGAGATATTCTGGGCAAAAAGCACAACTTTATCATAAAGTTGATATATAGATGTCCACTTAGCACTATTTTAATAATTTTAAAAGGTTATGCATATATGTATTATAATTGAAAAAATATGACATGACTCTAACTGATTTCATTGTTGCTAAGCTTGACCGTATTCTTTCCTTTCTGGATGTGTCAAGAAATACATGAGGCACCTGTGCCCGGCTGGCTCAGTTGGTAGAGCATGTGACTCTTGATCTCGTGAGTTCAAGCCCCATGTTGGGCATGGAGCCTATAAAAAAAAAAGTATATATATGTGTATATGTGTGTGTGTATGTATTTGTGTATATATATGTGTGTGTATATATGTATATGTGTGTATTTGTGTGTGTATATATGTGTGTATATTTATGTACATGCATGTGTACGTGTGTGTGCATGTATATGTGTGCATGTGTGTATGTATATGTGTGCATGTGTGTTTGTGCATATATGTATGTGTATATATGCATATACACACATGGCACTCTGATATCACATGCAAAGGAGAAACTCATGGCACCTTCCAGCATTAGAGGGAAAAAAGCACACAAGAAGTGATTTGCTAAATTCTGACAAAGAAGAACTTTAACAGAATATGACATGATATCAATATATATACCATTTTCTACTTGATCCAAATACACCTTCCTTTTCCACTCAGAAAATGATCAATTTTACAACTTACATCTTTTCTTACATTTGTCTGCCCTTTTCCTCTGTCATCTAGCCCCAGTTTGCTAAAATGCTAAAATAAAATACACTTTACATTTTTGCCCAAAATACACTTACGGTAAGAGTGACAGAAAAAAATCAAGAAGTTTAGAATATCAGTTTAATTCAGGAGTTACATGTTAAAAGAATTGGAAAGGATTTTATTTTAAGGCTGTTTAGATGTTTAGATTTGTTCTGGTGCTGGTTTTGCCACTTAATTTCAATCTTAATCTATTGAATTATCTAATGTTTAACACTAAACAAGTCAACTTGCCTCTTTGGCCCTCTGTTTTCCCATCTAATAAATGAAGCATCCCTAAAATTTTCCTCTAGCCCTGTCTCTCTATGACCCTAAAATTGAGGGGAAAATGTATTCTATTCTTTAAAAATTGGTCATTTAACTAAGAAAAGGCAAACCATGCCCTTTGATCCTAGTAAATCCTACTAATGTGAAAAATCAATCTAGCCTAAAGTAATAATCCAAATGAAAGCAAGAACTTACATGCACATAGATGTTCACCATATTGCTTTTTATAAACCCCCCAAGTAAGGGTAGAGTAAATGTCTGACAATAGAGGGATGGTTAATCAAATTAGGTTACATTCTCAATGTGATATTTTGCAGCTATAAATGATATTTGAGTAACTACATGAAAAAACTTATGATATACTATTAATTGAAAACAGCAGACTTTTAAATTGTGTATACACTATGATTTCCTTGATGTAAAAATGTGCACATGTAGAAAATTGCTGGAAGGAAAAAGATTATTCTATTTTGCTAGAATCCTGAAAATTATTTTTTGATATTCCAAATCTTCTATTATATTGTTTTCATATGAAAAATAGTACAAGGAGGGGCACCTGGGTGGTTCAGTCAGTTAAGTGCCCGACTTCAACTCAGGTCATGATCTCACATTTCCTGAGTTTGAGCCCTGCATAGTGCAGAGCCTACTTGGGACTCTTTACCTCTCCCCCTCTTTCTGCCCCTCCACCACTTGCAAGCGTGCACTCTCTCTCTCTCCAAATTAATAAATACACTTAAAAGAAAAAAAGAAAAATACTACAAGGAGAAAAAAGCCTGGGAAAAAATAATTGTCCCCAGTTCTTTCCTGAAGAGAGATACTGTTTCCTTTTCTAAGAAGCTCTTTGATGCCCCTCCAAAAATTTTAAATTTTTTAAAAATTAAGATATACTTGATGAATAAAATTGTGTACGTTTAAGATGTACAATGTGTTGGTTTGATGTATTTATATGTTACAATATGATTACTGCCATAGCATCAGCTAACGTCTTAATCACATCACATAATTATCATTGCTCTTTATGGTGAGAACAATTAAGATGCAGTCCCTTAGCGACTTCAAAGTGTATAATATAATATTGTCGACTATATTCCCTATGCGGTGTGTGAAAGAATTTCAATCTAAAATAGAACCGGAGGATATGAAATGGAGAATCTCACACAGGCACCCTCAGAAGAACAAAGCTTTAAAACCGAGAGGCTGCTTTTCCATGTATGCCTAATTTACAGAAGACCAAGACTTATGTCCTGACCAGTGAGTGGCAAGAATCTCTCCCCATCCTGAAGCCCGTGAGCTTACTGCGTGAACTCTGGCTGGACTTCCCCTCTTCATGCTCTTTGCCCGTGGATATAGATCACCCCAAACTCTCAAGTGACTCTTGTGGCTTACTGCAGCATGAATTTTCTGAATTGCAATTCCTCCGCTATTCCAAAATAAACTCAATTTCTGGTCATTCAAGCTTGCCTCAGTTTACCTCTCAAGCTTGCCTCAGTTTACCTCTTTATTTAACTTGACATGAGAATCAGATCTTTAGAACTTATTTATTTACTAGTTGCAAGTTTGTACCCTTAGATATCTCTCCTCTACCCCCACTCCCCAGCCCCTGTACCCATCACTCTGACCTGTTTCCATGAGTTCAGCTTTTTTGGATTCCACATATAAGTCATATCATATAATATTTATCTTTCTCTTCCTGACTTACCTCACTTAGCATCATGCCCTCAAGATGCATCCAAAATAGCAGGATTTCCTTTAATCTCATGGCTGAATAATAATAAGTAAATAAATATATTTAAATATATATATGTACATATATATATAATGTGTGTGTGTGTGTGTGTGTTTACTGCAGCTTCTTTATCCATTCATCCATTGACAGACACAGGTTGTTTTCATACCTTGACTGCTGTAAATAAGGTTTCAACGAACATGGAGGTGAAGGTATCTCTTTGAAATATCGATTTCAGCTTCTTTGTATATATACCCAGGAGTCAGATTGCTGAATCATATGGTAGTTCAAATTTTTTTCTTTTTTGAGGAACTGTCATACTGCTTCCCATAATGGCTATACATTTTATATTTCCATCAACAGTGTATAGGGGCTCTTTTTTCTCCACATCCTCACCAATATGTTATCACTTGTCTTTTTTTTAAGTTTATTTATTTATTTTGAGAGATACAGAGAGAACATGAGTGGGGGGAGGGACAGAGAAAAAGAAGAGAGAGAATCCCAAGCAGGCTCCACCCATGGTCAGCAGACAGTGCGGAATGCGGGACTCAAACCCACGAAACTTCAAGATTATGACCTGAGCCAAATCAAGAGTCGGTTGCTTAACTGAGCCACCCAGACTCCCGTTATTGATTGTCTTTTTGATAATAGTCATCTTAACAGATGTGAGGTGATGTCTCATTGTTTTGATTTGCATTTCCCTGATGATGAGTGATATTGAGCATATTTTCATATACATATTGGCCACTTGTATGTGGAATAGAAAAATATCTATTCAAGTTCTTTGCCTGTTTTTTAATTGCATCATTGGCTTTTTTTTGCTATTAAGCAGTATGAGTTATTTATACATTTTGTATATTAACCCCTTAGCAGATATGTTTGATGAGTATTTTCCCCATTTTGTAGAATGCCTTTTCATTTTATTGATTATTTCTTTTGCTGTGCAGAAGCTGTTTAGATTAATGTAGTCTCAGTTGTCTATTTTAGTGTCTGTTGCTTGTGCTTTTGGTGTCTAATCTAAAGAAATCATTACCCAGACCAATGTCAAAGATCTTATCCCCTGTTTTGTCTAGTTTTATGGTTTCAGGGCTTCCATTTAAGTCTTTGCCCCATTTCAAGTTGGTTTTTGTGAATGGTGTAAGGGGTTCAGTTTTATTCTTCTGCATGTGGATATCTAGTTTTCCCAATACCATTCATTGAAGATACTCTTCTTTCCCCATTGTGTGTTCTTAGTACTCTTGTCAAAAATTGGTTGACCATATATGTATGAGTTTATTTCTGGGTTCTCGATTTTGTTCCTTGATCTATGTGTCGGTTTTTATGCCAGTACTGATATATGTTATAATATGATGCATAACTGATAAATTTCAATATGATACATAATTGATACACAGGGTAATAGGATGAACCTTGAAAACGCTACACTACTTAAAAAGAGCCAGTCACAAAGACCACATACTAGGGGTACCTGGGTGGCTCAGGCGGTTGGGTGTCTGACTTGGGCTCAGGTGATGATCTCATGGTTTGAGAGTTCAAGCCCCACATCTGGCTCTCTGCTGTTGGCACAGGGCCTACTTGGATCCTCTGTACCCCCCTCTCTCTGCCCCTCCTCCACTCATTCTCTCCCTTTCTCTCTCTCAAAGTAAATAAATAAATAAATACAACTTAAAAAAAAAAAGGCCACATATTAGGTGAATCTGTTTGCTTGAAATGTCCAGAATGGCAAACCATATATTAAAAAAAGTAAATTAAGGATTTACTTTTAATGATGTGGGGGAAGGAGGATTATGGAGGAGTGTGGATACACTGCCATCAGGTACAGAGTTCCTTTTAGAGGTGATGAAATGTTCTAAATGTAGATCATGATAAATGCCATACAACTCTGTGAATGTACTAAACACCAATGAAGAAGGACACTTTAAAAGATTTATATAATATGTGGATTACATATCAATAAAGATGTTTTAAATTTTTCTTTTATTTCATTTTTAGTAAGCTCTATACCCAGTTTGGGGCTCAAACTGAGGACCCCAAGTTCAACACTCACATGCTCTACCCACTGAGCCAGTCAGGTGCCCCCAGATGTTTTAAAATTTTAAATGTGGGGCGCCTGGGTAGCTCAGTCGGTTAAGCATCCAACTCTTGGTTTCAGCTCAGGTCATGATCTCACGACTCAGGAGTCTGAGCCCCACATTAGGATCTGTGCTGACAGCACAGAGCCTGCTTGGGATTCTGTGTCTCCCTCGCTCTCTGCCCCTCCCCAACTTATGCTTTTTTTTTTCTTCCCTGTCTCCCTGTCTCAAAATAAATAAGTAAACATTAAAAAAATGAGATGAAACGAAATGAAATTTTAAATGTAACATATCAAATCATTCCAAAACTTAGGTTCCATGAGACATTTTTTAAAGTAATGCAGAAATATTTTAAATGTCAATGTTATAATGCGCTTGATATTACATGTGTTGCAGCTAACGTGAGATGAAAGCGTGTGGACGTCCATTTAGAAATTGGCAAGTGGCTAGCTTTTCCAAAATCCTATTGCAAGGTGTGCCAGCAAATAGCCTGAGTAACCCTGGATTAGGAGAAGGAAGTTCAGCTGAAGGGTTATTGCCGGCGTTCACAGGAGCACTTAACACTTCCCCAGAGGCAATTGCAGTGGGAAAAAGAAGGCAAATATTTATTCATTCATCCATAAACTCTTAAAAGTAAGTCTTCAAGAAAAATTTGTTAAGTAAACCTTGGAAAGGTCAATGGTGTCCGAGGCGGCTTTACAGTATACGGCTCATTATCCCACACAAAGTAATTACCACAAGAAAAATGATTTCCTGTTTAGAGCAGAAATAGAATGTGTAGATTTTCACAACGAGTCTCAAACTCTCCCTTTAGCCAATGTATTTGCTCTCTTTGCCTGAGTAGTCCTTTTGCTGTGTTCCCTCACCAGTTCTAAAGTGGACCCATTCAAGATGCCTGTTTTCAGGGCTCCTGGGTGGCTCAGTCAGGTGAGCGGCTCACTTGGGCTCAGGTCATGATCTCACAGTTCCTGAGTGTGAGCCCCGCACCGGGCTCTGTGCTGACAGACAGCTCAGAGCCTGGAGCCTGCCCTGGATTCTGAGTCTCCCTCTGCCTCTGCCCGTCTCCTGCTCATGCTCTGTCTCTCTGTCTCTCTCTCTCAAAAATAAATAAACACAAAAAAATAATTTTTAAAAAGCGGGGGTGGTGAAGGAGGGGTGGGGGGGAGAGGAAAGTGCCAGATCATGGCCCCTACTTGAATCATTTCTAGACTGAATGACTCAGTCCTCAAAGAATGGAGACCCTGTGAGAACAGGTTTCTTTTTTTTGGAAGAGAATGGGAGAAAGCCTTGTTGTAAGTACGACCTTTCCAGTCGGTCACGGTAAATGGAAGGAATCCCCGACTGCCTGGTGCCTACCTCTGCAACTTCAAGTCAGTGAGAAAGCTCTGTGCTCTAAGGGTCTTTGTTCAGAAAGGAAATTATCACAGGGAGCAGGGGCGTGGCCATTGCTTTCTTAAGGTGCAAGTGGGTTTGTCAAATCATCGAACGCTGATGTACTTTCTGCCTGTTTGTTTATCAGGTGGTCATAGATAAGCTACCAGAAGTTTTAAAGTTTGGGACTTCAGCTGGAAGATTTAGCAGTTATTCCATGACTGACAGGAAGGTTGCTGTTTTAGGCAAAATATATGGTAAGAACTGGGAAGAATTCCTGTCCCATCCTCCTAATCACTGCTACGGGTTTCCAAAATCCCAGCATTGGAGAGCCACCCTTTTGTGTCAAAGAACTCGGCAGCACCTCTCCAAGCTTCAGCTTGGAGAAGCCCCTGGGAGCTAGTAACTCATTAAACACCTTGTCCTCATTAACCCTTTCTGATGCTAATCAGTCGATCTACTACTGACCACCAAGCCTTAAGTTCAATCCTGGGCCTTGCCTACAAAGAGTTCACAGTGTAATTGCACAGAAGAGAAGGCGTAGAAAGCTGAGATGGTCATATAAATTCCTTTGTAAGAGAATCAAATACAGGGGCAAACAATGAGCTCTAGAAAACTACTGGGAGGCAAGCTTTATCAATTCTTCCCTCTCTCGGGAATTGTCAGTTATTTCCTCTATCTGGAAACATTCAGGGATTTCTTCCACCTAAACAAAATAAGAACAGCAACACAAAATTATCCTAGGACACTGCAGTCTCCTCCTCCTCCCTATTTCCCTGTGACTTCACGGCCCTAAATCCTTGAAAATGTAGTCTCTAATTCCCTTCATTCTTGTTTTCTCTCAAAATCGTTCTAGTCAGACCATACAGCCCCCACTGTGCCATCAAAATATCCAGTGGTTTCCACAGCACTAAATCTCACGGTCAATGATTAGCATTTCGCTTATTTGATCTATTAGCAGTCTTTGGCTCAGTGATCTCCCTTCCTTGAAATATTTTCTTAATGTAGCCTCCCCAGGAAACCACTTTTGTTTTTTAACTCAGTGAGTATTCTTGGTTTCTTTTCTTTTTTTGACCATTCTTACAGATCTCTAAACATTGAATATTTTAGACCTAATCTTGTGATTACTTCTGTTGTCTCTGCATGGATTCCTGAAAGATTTCATCTAGTTTTGGGGCTTTAATTGCCACAATTTGCTGGCAACTCCCAAATTTATATGTCCATTTGAAACTTAGTATACTCAGGACCAAACTCTGGATCTTTTCCCCAAACCTTCCCTGAATCATCCTTTCAGTTGCTCAGGCTAACTACTGGGAAATCACGCTTGACTTCTTTTGGGATCTCAGATCCCGTTTCCAATTTCCAATAAATCTGTACATCATCTTTCAACTTACAAAATTTGTCCAATCTAATAAATTTTTCTATTTATTCTATCTTTCAATTTAACACATAAATCTTTACAATAAGGACTAAGTAAACAAGGTCTATTGCATTAAGTAGATTAAAGTCTGGATATGTGAAGAATCAGAAAAAATTTGTTTTAATTTACATCCAAATAAGTTAGCGTATAGTGCAACAATGATTTCAGGAGTACATTCCTTAAAGCCCCTTACCCATTTAGCCCATCCCCCCCCACAACCCCTCCAGTAACCCTGTTTGTTCTCCATATTTATGAGTCTCTTCTGTTTTGTCCCCCTCCCTGTTTTTATATTATTTTTGTTTCCCTTCCCTTATGTTCATCTGTTTTTCTCTTAAAGTCCTCATATGAGTGAAGTCTTATCATATTTGTCTTTCTCTGACTAATTTTGCTTAGCATAATACCCTCCAGTTCCATCCACGTAGTTGCAAATGGCAAGATTTCATTCTTTTTGATTGCCGTGTAATACTCCATTATATACACACACACACACACACACACACACACACACACAACACCTTCTTTATCCATTCATCCATCGATGGACATTTGGGCTCTTTCCATACTTTGGTTACTGCTGATAGTGCTGCTATAAACATTAGGGTGCATGTGCCCCTTCGAAACAGCACACCTGTATCCCTTGGATAAATACCTAGTAGTGCAATTGCTGGGTCGTAGGGTAGTTCTATTTTTAGTTTTTTGAGGAACCTCCATCCTGTTTTCCAGAGTGGCTGCACCAGCTTGCATTGCCACCAACAATGCAAAAGAGATCCTCTTTCTCCACATCCTGGCCAACATCTGTTGTTGCCTGAGTTGTCAATGTTAGCCATTCTGACAGGTGTGAGGTGGCATCTCATTGTGGTTTTGATTTGTATTTCCCTGATGATGAGTGATGTGGAGCATTTTTTCATGTGTCAGTTGGCCATCTGGATGTCTTCTTTGGAGAAGTGTCTCTTCATGTCTTTTGCCCATTTCTTCACTGGATTATTTGTTTTTTGGGTGTTGAGTTTGATCAGTTCTTTAAAGATTTTGGGTACTAAACCTTTATCTGATATGTCATTTGCAAATATCTTCTCCCACTCTGTCGGTTGCCTTTTAGTTTTGCTGATTGTTTCCTTTACTGTGCAGAAGCTTTTAATTTTGATGAGGTCCCAATAGTTCATTTTTGCTTTTGTTTCCCTTGCCTCTGGAAACGTGTTGAGTAAGATGTTGCTGCAGCCAAGATCAAAGGGGTTTTTGCCTGCGTTCTCCTTGAGGATTTTGATGGCTTCCTCTCTTACATTTAGGTCTTTCATCCATTTTGATTTTATTTTTGTGTATAGGTAAGAAAGCGGTCCAGGTTCATTCTTCTGTATGTTGTCCAGTTTTCCCAGCACCACTTGCTAAAGAGACTGTCTTTATTCCATTGGATATTCTTTCCTGCTTTGTCAAAGATTAGTTGGCCATCCGTTTGTGGGTCCACTTCTGGGTTCTGTAGTCTATTCCATTGATCTGAGTGTCTGTTTATGCCAGTGCCATACTGTCTTGATGATTACAGCTTTGTAGTATAGCTTGAAGTCTGGGATTGTGATGCCTCCTGCTTTGGTTTTCTTTTGCAAGATTGCTTTGGCTATTCAGGGTCTTTTCTAATTCCATACAAATTTTAGGATTATTTTTTCTGAATCAGAATATTAAATGAGCAATCACATGCAGTATGTTAAGTTTAATATCAGGTGTATTAGCTATAATTAGGTTTACTTTCCTTTTTTTTTTTTTTTTTTTTTTTTTTTTAGAGAAAGAGAGAGAGAGAGCATGAGCACACAAGCAGGGGAGAGGGGCAGAGGGAGAGAGATAATCTTAAGCAGGCTCCATGCTCAGCACAGATCCTGAAGTGGGGCTCGATCCCATGACCCTTGGATCATGACCTGAGCTGAAACCAAGAGTTGGACACTTTACCAACTGAGCCACCCAGGTGCCTCAAGTTTGCTTTCCTTGAAGAGAAAACCAAATAGAGCTTTTAAAAGATATAAATGTATTTCTCTTTCATGTAAAATGAATGAATGAATTAATCTTTTTTAAAAAAATGTTTATTTCCAGAGCAAGAGAGAGAGCATGAGCAGGGGAGGGGGCAGAGGGAGAGAGAGAGAGAGAGAGAGAGAGAGAGAGAGAGAGAGAGAGAGAATTCCCTGTCAGTGCAGAGCCCTACATGGGACTTGACCCCACAAACCGTGAGATCACGACCTGAGCTGAAATCAAAAGTTGGACGCCTAACAAGCTGAGCCACTCAGGCACCCCTCAAGCGATCAGTCCCAGCAGTAGAATAGTCCAGGTCTAATACAACATCTCCACAGGGTTATCAGGGACCCAGACTCCTGTTTTGCTGCTCTGCTATTCTTAGTACATGACTTCCATCCTCAAGGTCCACTTCTGGTCCCAGACAGCTCTTGGCTACATAGCCGGCACGTGCACATGCTAGGCTGGCTCAAGGAGGAAACCGAACGAGTAAAGAGAGAACTGCCAGCCAAGTCTGCATCCTGTAGGTAGCTTTCCACAGGTCCCACTCAGTACTTCCGCTCACGTTGTATTGGCCAGAAATTAGTCACATTGCCATATCTGGCTGCAAAAAGATGATGGGAAATGTATTATTCTAATGTGTGCATTGCTATTCCAGATAAACTGGGGTTCTATTAGTAAGAAGGGGAAATTGGATATTGATTGGTGACAGGCATTCTGTGCCACAAATACAGTGTGTTACAGGTATTCAGATGAGGGGACAGAAACCCAAATTTGGGAGGTCAGAGAAATATTCCAAGAGGAAATGATCTCTGCACCCACCCCAGTTTGCCCTGATTTAGAATTACATCTGCACATGTCTGTCTTCTCACTGGACTGTGAGCCCTGAGAGAGCAGGTACTATTTCCTCTTCAGATCTGTAACTCCCACGGGGGACCTTTTTACACAGCAGATCCCCAATATATTTTTGGTATATTGCGATAAAGGTTATGAACTTTTTAAAGAGGAAGAGGGTAAGATGTGTCAGTTTTGCTAGAACTTTCACTATCTTTAGGCTCCACACACACACACACACACACACACACACACACACAAATACCTCAGGCTTTATATCACAAAGGCAGCTTACATAAATAATTCTTTGGAACATTTGTAATCTGTAACCCTTAAAAGGTCTTCTCACTTTTTACTCATCTCATTGAGCAGACCTTCCCCACCCTTCCTCTACTCCCACCCTCACCCTGCCCTAAAAGTCCAAACTTGGCCCAGAGCCTAACAGACAGGCCAACTTCAAAATCAGTCCAGATAATAGGATTTGGTAGGTAAGGAGCAGTGACTCAGGGTTGCAGAGACCATGACTTGCCATCCTCTCACGGAACACAGCTCTTGGAATAGGTATTGACTATAAAACCAACATTTAGACACAGATCGTTACCGTAACTGATTCCCACATGAATCACATTAGCTATTTCCGGATTTATGGGGTTATCTAAAGTTGAACATGACAACTGCTACTTTAAAGAATCTAAAACCCAAACTAAGACAGATCCTGACGACCAGGGGAAATTTAAGAGCAGTTGCTAAACACACTTTCTCTTATTCTGTCTCATTTGTCATAGCTGGTTTGAGATTACACACAGGAGTGCCTCTGTGGAATGACAGCTGATTTACCCAGAAATGAAACCTCGCCTCTAACAGCCAGTTACCTTCCTGTTTGGTTTCGTATTCTGTTATTGAGAAATGCGTGTCTCTATATACGTTAATAATGGCAAAGCGGATGGAAACTTGGCTGCCATGTCTAGACATTGGCCGAGACCGGATCTGGCGGGAGACTTGGTCCAGCTTGAACCTAGATTATTTCCTGACCCTGAATTGCCTCTTCCCACTTTCCAATTCTGAGACAGCCTGATATAGGCATGCTGCCAGTTGCCTCAACTCCAACATCTGTGCGTTATCAGTTGGGTGTGGAGGAGAGAAAGCAGACTGTACCCCCTTCAGATGCTGCCCTGTAGATACGGAGAGGCAGTTGGAATGCAGATTTCCGAGGATCCCTAAGATGTGCTCTTAAGTGCTCTTCAACAGATGAGCTTCTTAGAACTTTTTCTTATCTCTTAGGAAAAGGAGATAATTTTCTCTGTTACGTTTCCGGTTTTTGCATGTGATGATTTGTGAAGAAGCTATAAAGCCATGAAGTTCAACTTACTCTCTCGGACAGTAGTACTGTCAAACAGGGCAAACTGATAAGCTCATGAAGTTAGATAACATAAAGGTAACCAGGACCTTTTCATTCTGGTCTTCAGCCTGAGAAGCACCTTAAGCACGGCATCTCAAGGAAGAAAGGAGAAAAGCTACCCTTACAAACAGGAAAATGCTCCTTTTATTTCATTAAGTCTCCAGAAATCTCAAAAATCCAGAAAACCCAGTTGGTTGAGATATTTAGTCCTGTGGACAACGGAATAGGGGAAGCAAAGAGGCAAAGCGTCACAGAGCTGTGGCGTATCTTAGACTTCAAATCCAATACTCTTGTGTTCCAGAAGGTGACGCCAAGAACTGGAGGCATGAAGTCAGAGGTTTAAAACCTAGCTCCAGTATAAGGATGTGCTCACAAAACTAACACCTGTCTTAGAACCTCGTAAACTCAGTTGTTTATTGCCACCTTTTGCAGAAATAAGACTGCATGTTTACTAATTTATTTGCTTTTGACTGGAATTACATCAGCTCAGTGTGGTGGACTAGTTTCCCAAGCTAAAATGAAATAATAAATGTCCAATGAATGCAAGATGGCCTATTGGAAAGAGTAGGAGTTTAATCCTAGCTCTATTAGTCTGTAGTAAATTGAACAAGTTACTTAAACTCTCTGAGCCACAGCTTTTTCATCCATAAAACAGAGCTAATTCTCACCTGGCAGGGTTAACAAAAAATTTTGGATAATGTGTGGAAAGGATCCAATATGGGGTTTAACACTGCTTGTGCTCAATAAATAGTAATTATTATTATCACTGTCCTTATTAAATAATAAGAAGCCAAATCCCCAACTTGAAGGCGAGAAGACAGCTCATTGAATCATATCTCTACAGAGTCAAAGGACTCATTGCCAACTTTTGCAGGAAACTTCTTTTCTATTTATAAAAAAAAATCTCAGTTTTTCCACCTGGGGGCTTATATCCGGGCCTCTGCTTAAGCCCTTGAATCTCCCAAGGAAGTGTCCCTCAAAACTTCTTGTCCTGAATTATGCCGTGTTCTTGGATATACTTCCATCCCACATACATTTGTTGTGTTCTGAATATTTCTGGGGTTGCCATGGTTTCGAATACTCATTTCTCATCACAGCAGAACGTTGGAGCTGAGAGGTTACCATGTAAGGGAGGGAAGAGGCAGGCATGGTCATACCACACTTCTAGGTTATTTCCTACAACGTGGTCTCAAATTACCAGTCAATCCTTGTATTTTCCTTACTTATCAAACGGGATCATTACACCTATTTCCCAAGTTTGTCGTGGGGATTGCATGGACTAGTGCATGTTAAAACATGACTTTCTTTTACTCCATCTAAACTAAGCTGCTGAAATCCTTTGAGGGGCAAGAAGAGGTCCCAGAGAGCGTGGATTGTGTCACTTAGTTATATGTGTGACTCCAGAGCTGAGCAAAGACTCGAGCACATAGTGTGCATCGCACTTTGTATGTATCAGGAGTCAGACACGTATGAGGGGTGGTCTATGGACATACCTTCCTTGAGGGTCATAAGCTTTTATGGTCTACCTAGTTTTAGTCAGGTCTTTTGTCAAATTCCTGAGGGGAACTTGAGGGGGAGTAGGTGGTATCTGTTACATTCTTTTTTTAAAAATTAAAAAAAAATTTTTTAAATGTTTATTTCTGAGGGAGAAAGAGAAAGAGAGAGAGAGCAGGGGAGGGGCAGAGAGAGAAGGAGACACAGAATCCAAAGCAGGCTCCAGGCTCTGAGCTGACAGAGCCTGACAAGGGGCTCAAACTTGTGAACTGCTGATCTGAGCCGAAGTCAGCCACTTAACCAACTAAGCCACCCAGGCGCCCCAGTGTCTGTTACATTCTTAAGAGGGACCTTATGCCTGAGGGGATTGCTGTGGTCAGCCACTCCCAGCATTGTTCCAAAATACATGTTTTTCCCCACCCAGGGACCTCTGGTCCTAATCTTTCCCTCTCTGCCTACTGCACTGTATCTTTTCCTATCATATTTTCACTCTTTTAGAAAAGGGCCCCCCAGGGGCGCCTGGGTGGCTCAGTCAGTTGAGCGTCCAACTTCAGCTCAGGTCACAATCTCGCCGTCCGCGAGTTCGAGCCCCGCGTCAGGCTCTGGGCTGATGGCTCAGAGCCTGGAGCCTGCTTCCAATTCTGTGTCTCCCTTTCTCTCTGCCCCTCCCCCGTTCATGCTCTGTCTCTCCCTGTCTCAAAAATAAATAAATGTTAAAAAAATTTTTTTTTTTTAAAAAGAAAAGGGCCCCTCAGGGGCACCTGGGTGGCTCAGTCAGTTGAGTGTCTGACTCTTGGTTTCCGCTCAGGTCATGATCTCACGGTTCGTGAGTTCGAGCCCCTCGTCGGGCTCTGTGCTGACAGCAAGGAGCCTGCTTGAGATTCTGTCTCCCTCTCTCTCTGCCCCTCCCCCACTCGTTCTCTATCTCTCTCTCAAAATTAATAAAAATAAACTGTAGAAAAGGGCGCCCCACCTGAATGGTATTCTCCTCAGCCTCCACAAAACGTCCTTCATGCTGCCATGACATTACCTTTGTTCATGTATTTCATTCCATTTTGAATGCCTCTTCCTTTCCAGCCTTTAGAAATGTTATCCTCCTTTCAAGATAGAAACTTGCATGCAGAGACCTGCATGATGTCTTTCATGGATTCCCTCACCATCTGCCTTCCATGTGTCTCTTTCCCACTCCTTCCCAAATACAACAGGTCCCAGGTCCCCCCATCCTGTTACTCCCTGGCAACCTGTCCATACCTCCCTCACAGCACTGCATGGACTTGCCGGGTTGGCTTCTGTGACTTATCTTTGTTAGATTATGAACTTCTTGCCAGGAAGATTTGCTTCATTTTTTTTATCTCCCAGAGTAGGGAACCTGGCAGGCATCCACTCCATTTGATGGGATCACATTGATTTAGTTGGAACTGACAGCAGTTTGTGAAATCATTTGCCTCTGCTGCTTCTCACATTCTTGTTGACCATTTACTCTAATTACCTCTTACTGGAGTGGTATAGTCAGTTTAGTTTCTTGAGATGGGAAATTAAAACAACAAACAGGATTGAGTGGGGTGGGGCTGCCTGCAAGGTGATTATAAAGGATTTGAAGGCGGTACTGTGGAGACATGCAAATCAGTACCACGAATCCACCCCACCTTATTCTGAGTTATGTAGTTTCTAGCATTTTCTCTTGGGAGGAATTAGCGTGATGCATCGAGGGTTGGTCTAACAACCAGCTGACTGGAATATGTGTGAACTCTGTAACTCTTTGGATGACTTTAATTGTCAAACTGTCTTCTGGGAGAGCCTTAACCATAGGTTTGGTTTTGAAAACAAACAGAAGGATGAGAAAGCTATGCTGTTCACATGTGTCCGAGTTTACATTGTACTAAAGTTTTTTAAAGCATTTTATAAAGGAGCTTTTAATAAGATAATCATTTTTTTGTAAAAGCAATACTTAAAAAGAAAATGCTTAATGATTAAGAAAAGATTAGGAATTGGGGGACCTGGGTGGCTCAGTCAGTTAAGCGTCTGACTTCAGCAAATAATTGTAAATGAATTCATCACACTTTGAAGACGCCACAGGCTTTCAGCTTCGGCTTCAGATCGTGATCTCATGATCAGTTAGTGAGTTCGAGCCCCACATCGGGCTCTGTGCTGACAGCTCAGAGCCTGGAGCTTGCTTCAGATTCTGTCTCCCTCTCTCTCTGCCCCTCCCCCACTCACACTCTGTCTCTCTCAAAAGTAAATAAAAAGATTTTTTTTTTTAATGTTTTTTAAAGAAAAGCTTAGGCAGGGGCACCTGGCTGGCTCAGTCTGTGAGCGTATGACTCTTGATCTTGGGGTTCTGAGTTCAAGCTCTACGTTGGGTACAGAGATTACTTAAAAAAAGAAATTAGAACAAGGACACCTGGGTGGCTCGGTTCTTTAAGCATCCAACTTCAGTTCAGGTCATGATCTCACGGGTCGTGGGTTCGAGCCCTGTGTTGGGTTCTGTGCTGACAGCTCAGAGCCTGGAGCCTGTTTCCAATTCTGTGTTTCCCTCTCTGCCCCTCCCCCACTTGTGCCCTGTCTCTCTCTGACTCTCAAAAATAAATTGTTAAAAAAATTTAATAATTAAAGATGATTGTGTTCTTATTATGTAAATATGCAATTTGGGATATCATGTCTTACCATTTTGATACACATATCCTTTTTTTTAATTTTTTTTTAACGTTTATTTATTTTTGAGAGAGAGAGAGACAGAGCATGAACGGGGGAGAGTCAGAAAGAGAGGGAGACACAGAATCTGAAACGGGCTCCAGGCTCTGAGCTGTCAGCACAGAGCCTGACGCGGGGCTCGAACTCACGGATCGTGAGATCATGACCTGAGTCGAAGTTGGACGCTTAACCAACTGAGCCACCCTGGCGCCCCAATACACATATTCTTATTAACATATGTTGTTTGACATTCAACAAGGATTTCCTCTTGGGGAACCAGAGTGCCAGGTTTTAGGTCTGTTACTAATTGTGTGCCCCTGGGTATGCTGTTTAATCTCTAGAATTTAGTTTCGTTAGTGACAAAATGCTAATTTGGATGATGTAACTACTAAGATCCTTTAGGGCTCACAAATTCTGAGTTTGTAACATCATGTAAATTAAAATGTGCAGTTCTGGTCTCCCTTTATTTTATTTTTTTAATTAATTAATTAATTAATTAATTATTGTTTTTAAGTAAGCTCTAGGCCAACCATGGGGCTTGAATTCATGACCCTGAGATCCAGAGTCGCATACTCTACCTACTGAGCCAGCCAGGCAGCGCTGTTCTCCCTTTATTTCAAAAATTAGTGGGGCGCCTGGGTGGCGCAGTCGGTTAAGCGTCCGACTTCAGCCAGGTCACGACCTCGCGGTCTGTGAGTTCGAGCCCGCGTCAGGCTCTGGGCTGATGGCTCAGAGCCTGGAGCCTGTTTCCGATTCTGTGTCTCCCTCTCTCTCTCTGCCCCTCCCCCGTTCATGCTCTGTCTCTCTCTGTCCCAAAAATAAATAAACGTTGAAAAAAAAATTCAAAAATTAGGAAAGCAGAGCTCAGAGAGACTTAACAATGTTAACGGTATTTCGGAGACAGAATTTGGTGTTTCGGAGCATGAGTTCTAGGGACGGAATGCCTGGGTTTGAATCTCGCTCCCACTCTTGCTTTGCTCTGTGACTTTAGACAAGTTGTGTAAATATTCTGTGCTTCTTTTATCACCTATAAAACGGGCGATGTTGATGAATGATACCTGTGTGATAAGGTTGACGCAAAGATTTATCAATTAGCATGTGTTAAATGCTAAGAGCGGCGCCTGATTCATCAGAAGTATTAAATGTCATTTCCCACCTTGACCCAATATCCCACACCAGATAACAAAACAAAGGGTCCAGGAACCAAGTCTCCTGGCTGCACAAACAGTACACTTTACACTGTACCACATGCCCTCTAATGGCGTGCTTTAATTAACTATCAACACATATACAAACAGAGAGACTGAGTCCGCTATGTATTCTGTGCTGCGCTAAGCACCTTACCACCTTTTCTCTTCATTTCTCACAGTGATCCCGTCAGGCGAGTGTTTTCCAGCCACAGCACCTTACCTGCAATTTCAGAATGACAGAAGCCCCGAACACTGAAAATGCTTCATTATTCATTGGATGACTTCACTGGAACTCCTTTGCAGGCAAAAATCTGACTTGAATGGACATAAAGCAATGTGTAGACTCTCTTCCATTTAGTGTGAACATGAGCATGATTCACTAGAGAAAGTAGATGTTTTTAAATTTTTTTTTTCAACGTTTATTTATTTTTGGGACAGAGAGAGACAGAGCATGAACGGGGGAGGGGCAGAGAGAGAGGGAGACACAGAATCGGAAACAGGCTCCAGGCTCTGAGCCATCAGCCCAGAGCCCGAGTAGATGTTTTTATAATGGAGAGCTGTCTCAAATCCCCTGAAGATGTTAATATGCATTATTAGGTTGTTAGATAATACATAATGTTTGTACTGCATTCCCTTTTATTATTTGAAACTTCTAAATTGTATCTTTTTAGGGTGGCACAAATGTTTTATAAATGGGGTGCCTGGGTGGCTCAGTTCAGCGACCGACTCTTGATTTCGGCTCAGGTCATGATCTCACAGTTCATGGGACTGAGTCTGCATCAGGCTGCCAGCATAGGGCCTGCTTGGGACTCTCTCTCTCTCTCTCTCTCTCTCTCTCTCTCTCCCTCTCTCTCTCTCTCTGCCCCCCCCCCCCCCACTCTCTCTTTCTCTAAATAAATAAACTTAAAAGCATGTTTTATAACTGGACTGTGAGGACAGTTGTACAATTCTGTCAATTTACTTAAACAATCGCTGCGGGCACCTGGGTGACTCAGTGGGTGGAGCGTCTGACTCTTGCTTTTGGTTCAGGTCATAATCCTAGGACAATGGGATCGAGCTCAGCGTTGGGCTCCACGCTGGGTATGGAGCCTGCTTGCAATTCTTTCTCTCTTCCTCCCTCTGCCTCCTCTAGCTCATGCTCTCTCTCTCTAAAACAAATAAACAAATAAGTAAATAAAAGTACACATGTATTTGAAAATACATATATCATTGAATTGGGTGTGCCTGGCTAGCTCAATCAGTGGCACACGCGACTCTTGATCTCAGAGTTGTAAGTTCAAGGATGTTGGGTATAGAGATTACTTAAAATCTTAAAAAAAAAATCACTGAATTGTACACAGAAAACACATCAATGTACATAATATTTAAATTTTACCTTAATAACACTATGTTCAAAAGGTCATTATGGAAAGATAAACATACATAATTATTAGGAACAAAAAAATTAATTAAGGAACACCTGTAACCTTTCAAGTTTAACATCCCCGCTGACCATGGTGTTTGGTGTTTTAGACTGAAGCTAGACTTGGCTGATAAAAGGACTTGAGTGCTGTCTACACAGGATTTGAATCTGTGATGACATGTGAGTGAATTTGGTAGCAGTTTTCACAAAAGAGAAAGAAACCACACACACAACATACACAAAATAGACTAAAAAAGAGTAATAAAAAGAAGTTACAAAAAATTAATGAAATTGAATAATTCCAAATACTGCTTCTTCTATCATTTTTCTTGAATCACCCCATTCCATCAGAATTCATTTCCTCCTTATGGGCCTCCACAGACTTTTACGATTCTGTAAGGAAACTTAACAATATAGTCTAGTCATCTGAATTTGTTTTATAGAATAGTAAGCCCCCTAGACAGCAAGGATAGTTCTATTCATTTTTGTATTACTTGTGGTTCATAAAGATGCTTAAATAAGGGTCTAATGAGTATCTGAATTATATTGAAGGACCACTTCCTCAGTAATAGTTTATACGTGAAAAGTCTGTATTTTTCTCCTAAATTCCAAAATACTTCTGATCCTGAGTTTTGACTAAGAGATTATAGGTCACTATTACCACACCAGTTTCACAAAAACAGATGGTTGGAGATGTTAAGTTACTTACTTGTTCAAGATGACACAGCTATTAAATGGTGGAGCTGGTGTTCCAATCTGTGTCTGGTAAACTTAGAACCCAAACCTCTATCTGCTCCTCTTGAAGAGATCTGTAACTGTGGGTACAAAATTAACACATAAATAATCTTGATTTAAAAAAATTCCCTGTAATATATCAATGTTATAGACATCTAAATTTTTTTTTCTAAGAGTTGAAGATTTTCTTAATATTTTTGGTTAGAATATTAGTCAACCTGCTTTCTTCGCTTCAGAACTTACCAGCTCTATCAGACTGCTCAAAACTATGGAGTCTTTATTCTTTTATTTGTCTCCTCTTTTAAAACTGTAAGCAATTACCTGAGCTAACCTCAACAGACAGAATTAGATAAGATAGTATGGAAAAAAACAAAAAACCAAAAATAGAAACTTTATCACCAATTGGGTTTTCTTTTTTTATCAAGCTCTTTAACAAATTATCTCCCCAAGCGCATCTTCTCCTGATACAATTGGGTCTCTTACCATGATGTGAGGTCACAGGATGAACTCAGATTTGAAAAGCAATAAATACAGTGCAGTCCAGTTTCCTGGGAAAGATCGAATGTTTTGAGTTTGACTTCCTTTCTATCCCTAAAAAACATTTCAGAAGGAAAAGATTGATGGATTCCTCATTGGTCTTTTTCCTTTGTATGTTTTGTTAGTTGTGTTTTTTTTTAAGCCAGGCTGTGAAAAGTTGTTGTTCATTAATGAAACTCAGAAAGTAGTCAAGCCCCTTTGAAGTTTAAGACAGCATCTGTTCCACTGTCCAAAGAGAGTAGAGAAATTAACATCTCCATCACATGAGTTTCAATGTAATTCAAGTTATTACCACCCAGAAGTTGCAGGTGCAAGAATATAGCTAGCTTTGTTTTATGAAGCATATTCATGTGTGTGTGTGTGTGTGTGTGTGTATGTGTGTGCACCCACGTACAAAATAATGACCAGGTCTTATAAAATGCGTATTTTAAAAGGTAAATTACAAATGCGTTCATATTTTTTTGCTTTCTTTTTGTTTTTTAATTTAAATGCACGTTAATTAGCATATAGTGTAGTATTGGTTTCAGTAGAATTTAGTGATTCATCACTCACACATAACACCCAGTGCTCATCCCAACAAATGCCCTCCTTAATGCTCGTCACCCATTTAGCCCAATTCCTCACCCACCTCTCCTGCAGCAGCCCTCAGTTTGTTCTCTATATTTAAGAGTCTTTTATGGTTTGCTTCCCTCTCTGTTTTTATATTATTTTATTTTTCTTTCCCTTCCCCTATATTCATCTGTTTTGTTTCTTAAATTCCACATATGAGTGAAATCATATATTTGCCTTTCTTTGATTGACTTATTTCACTTAGCGTAATACATTCTAGTTCCATACACATTGTTGCAAATGGCAAGATATCACTCTTTTTGATCGCCAAGTAATATTCCATTATATATATATATATATATATATATATATATATATATATATATATACACACACCACATCTTCTTTATCCATTCATCAGTTGATGGACATTTGGGCTCTGTCTACAATTTGGCTATTGCTAATAGTGCTGCTATAAACATTTGAGTATAAATGCATTCATATTAAGTTAAAATTACTCTTCGAATGGAATTTTTCTTTATTTCAAACGACAGTTTTTATAGATCCATTAATTCTCCTGACACAAACACTGCTTTGTTAATTTATGTATAATTTCTTAAGGTAATCATAATCATAATCATAACCGCCAAAAATAAGGTAAGCTTCTACTTCTAAGAAGATAGAGTAGATATATTTTTCTTTATTTCACCTACAAAGTACAACTGAAACCTTGAAATTATAGATAAGACAAACAAAGAAAACCTTAAAAAGTCTGTTTCTGGAAAATAGAATAGAGACAGAGAAAAAAAAAAAAAAGCCCAAAGCAAAAGAAATAGAGTTCTAGCAAAAATGGTAGAAGTGTGTGTGTGTGTGTGTGTGTGTGTGTGTGTGTGAGACAGCCAAAATGGAAATCTGTGGGACTATCATGAAAGATCTAATATTTGTGAAAAGGAGATGTTCATGACAATTCTAAAAGGTCAAAGTTAAAGGGACACAAAGGGAAATAAGGTTTTTACATTTCACTCAAGTTGATAAAATTTCAACACCAGTATTCTGTGATAAATTAGATATATGTAATTAGTATCTATGGCAACCGTTAAAAAAGATATATAAAGAGATAAATTGAAAAAACTATAAATAGATCAAAATAACATTTTTAAAAAATGTTTAAGCAATCCATAGGGAGGAAAGGAAAAAAGACAGAAGTGAAAAACAGATAGAACAAAAAGAAAAGAAAATTTCAAATGGTGGACTTAAGCCCCAACATATCAATAATAACATTAAATGTAAATGGTCCAAATATGCCCATTGTAAGATACAAATAAGCAGAGTAGATGAAAAACATGGTGCAAGTATGTACGGTCTACAAGAAACTTACTTCCAATATAATAATATAGGTAGGTTAAAAGTAAACGAAAGGAAAAAGATATATCATGGAAACATTAAAAGAAAGCAGGGGCACCTGGCTGGCTCAGTAGGAGCATATGACTCTGGTTCTTGGGGTTCTGGGTTAGAACCCCACACTGGGTGTAGACATTACTTTAAAAATAAAATCTTTAAAAAACATTAAAAGAAAGCAGAAATATCTGCATTAATATCAGCTAAAGTAGATTTCAAGGCAGTAAAAATTACGATATGCTACGAGGTATATTACATAATGGTAAAAAAGATCAATCTGCAAAAAAAAGGAATCCTAAACGTGTATGCATCAGACAACAAGAGCTTCAAAATCTGTGAAGGAAAAAATAATAAAACTGAAAGGAGAAATAGACAAATTCACACTTCCAATCTCTCTCTCAACAACTGGGAGAACCAGACAGAAAATCTGAAAAACAGTACAACTCAACAACACAGTCAACCAACAGAATCGAATCAACATTTGTAGAACACTTTGTTCACCAAGAGTGGAATATATTCAAGTGTCCACAGAAAATATTGCTAGGTGGGCCATACCATGGACCATAAAACAGATCTCAAAACATTTAAAATAAATGAAATCGCACAGAATGTGTTTTCTGCTACAATGGAATCAAACTAGAAATTGATAACAGACAGGGAAGAAAATAACCACACATGTGGAAACTAAACAATATACTTTTAAATAATCCATGGGTCAAAGAGGAACTTTCAAGGTAGATAAGAAAATATACTGAATGGAATGAAAATAAAAATACATATCAAAGCATCTGGGGAGTAGTTAAAATGGTGTTGAGAGGGAAATTTACAGTGTTCTACATGCATGCTTTAGAAAAGAAGAAATATCTAAATAAATATGAGAAATTTTTAAAAATTCTTACATAGTAATTTAGATTAATTTATAAGTTCTTATAATTCCAGTAGTTGCTACTTCATTTTATTACTACTAATTTACAAGTTTATATGACTAAGAGACAAAAAAGGATATTGGTAACTGACAAAAGAAATAACAAATAAAAAGTATAGGAAACACAGAAGTACCTATAAGTTTACTACTAAACAGAGTAAAGTAGCAACTGATATAAAATTGCTATTGTGTTTTTCATTTGGTGTGTATCATCCATCATTTCAAATTTCTGTTAGCTTTTTTTCTTAAAAATTTCTTTAGCTTGGCTTTTTTGTTTTCAAAATGTGTCTGTTTAGGGAAAAAATGGTAGAAATGTGTGTGTGTGTGTGTGTGAGATAGCCAAAATGGAAAACTAGCTTTTTATGTGAGTAAACTTAACACATTTATGCTTATTGTATTGCCATTTTAAAATATAATTGGACTTATTTTTATCTCTGGTTTCATATATTCTATTTATCATATTTGTGGAAAGAAAAATGACATTTTTTTTATAACATTGGTTTTCAAAAGTTTTTATTAAATCCAGCTGAGTTTTTAAAAAAGTAAATTCTGGGGTGCCTGGGTGGCTCAGCCAGTTAAGTGTCGGACTTCAGCTCAGGTCATGATCTCGCGACCCATGAGTTTGAGCCCCGTGTCAGGCTCTGTGCTGACAGCTCAGAGCCTGGAGCCTGTTTCCGATTCTGTGTCTCCCTCTCTCTGCCCCTCCCCCGTTCATGCGCTGTCTCTCTCTGTCTCAAAAATAAATAAACATTAAAAAAAAAAGTAAATTCTACGCGCAACGCACAGCTTGAACTCAAGATCCCGACGTCAAGAGTCACATCCAAGTGAACCATCCAGGTGCCCCAGAAAAATGACATTTTAGATTTGTGCACTTTGCATACTTCACATTGGTGCCTCTATATGGAATTAATGTCTGATCAGAAGACCTGTTTATAAATAACTGAGAACCTGAACAATGGACTGGTAGGTGAGATACAGAAGGGAGATTAGATTTGAGAAATGTATAGAAAATAAAAGTAAAACAACTTGAATCTTAGTTGAATGAGGGAAGTGGCAGACAAAAAGATTACTTCACGAGCTCTAGCTGGGAGGACTTACCAGAGGGTGTCAGCAGTATGGAGTACAGTTGCCCCCAATGTGCCATTGCTCTCCCTGTAGATCCTGTCCCCTAGGAGCTCATTGGAAAATTACACTTTCCACCCCTTTGAGGTCAGCTTTGTCCACGTGACTCGTTTAAACCAATGCACTGGGAGCAGAAGCGTGGTGTCACTTCTGAGCAGAAGCGGCCCAAATCCAGCCTCCTCTGCCACCTTCTCTTCCTTTGAATGTTCCAGGCAGGAGCTGTTCTCTCAGCTTGGACACCAAAGAGCCATGAAGCAAAGCCTCAGTCAATGACACAAATACATTGAGAAATAACCTTTGCTTTCGTAAGTCACTGTGATTTGGGGTCTTTTTTGTACCGTAGTATAACTTAGCCTCAGCTGACTGATATATGCCGATGAGTTTCCTTATTATCCTGTCAGAACATGTTATTTCTATGAGCCATAGGTATTGACACCACTTTGTCTCTACACTCAAGACTTGCATGAATGGGATGATATAGCAAGTGAATAAAGGTTTAGAATATTTGAAATTGGGACTGCCTAGTAAATCCTCCCTATATGGTCAATTTACTTAAAGAATGTGGATATATGGGTGGGTGGGGAGAAAGAATTTATATATATCTGCATATATTTCTTTATATATTATGTTTATGTTATTATACACATTTATATTATGTATTATATATAATTATATTTATCTCACCTTAATGATATTATTTGTATAGCAACAGAAAACATTTTTATGTTAGTCTCTACAAAGAATAGGAATATGTGTGAAAGTTAAGAATAAGCACAGTTTATGCCAATTTGTTTAAACAATTATTTTTAAACCACAATCATTTTTCCCCACTGATCCTAATGTCACCATTTCCCCCCAAAATAAAAACTTTTAGCCTTTTAGATTATAGCCTATGTTTCAAAATATAAATAGGAATATTTGGAGAGAGACAAAAGAGGAAAGAACCTTTGGAGACTGATCTAATTGTACTTGGGTGAGTTACTATAGATGTTTGAGGATGATTAAAATTTCATCTATCAAAATAAAAATAAGCCGGGCGCCTGGGTAGCTCAGTCGGTTGAGCATCCGACTTCGGCTCAGGTCATGATCCCATGGTTTGTGGGTTCGAGCCCCACGTCGGGCTCTGTGATGACAGCTCAAAGCCTGGAGCCTGCTTTGGATTCTGTGTCTCCCTCTCTCTCTGCCCCTCCCCTGCTCATGCTGTCTCTGTCTCTGTCTCAAAAATAAATAAAACATTTAAAAAATAAATAAAAATAAGCCAATGACAGTTATTGTTCAAGAATAATGTTTTGTAGAAGACATAAACATTAGACTCCCTTTTTTCCTTGCTCCTTCCCTTCTTTTATATAAATATATATATTTTTTAGGATCTACATATACCGGGCAGTGTGCTAGATGCTAGGGATTAATCAAAGAATAGGGCAGAGCCTGTCCTTGACTAAAATGAATTACATGTTTTAAATAGGCAGGACACATTCCTTCCTCATCTAAACAAGGCACAAGATGGGCGCCTGGGTGGCTCAGTCATTTGAGCGTCCAACTTCAGCTCACGTCACCATCTTGTGGTTCGTGGGTTCGAGCCCTGAGTGGGGCTCTGTGCTGACAGCTCAGAGCCTGGAGGCTGCTTTGGATTCTGTGTCTCCCTCTCTGCCCCTACCCTGCTCGTGCTCTGTCTCTCTTTCCCTCTCAAAAATAAACAAACATTAAAAAATTATACAAAAAATAAATAAATAAACAAGGCACAAGACTTTCAACAAACTTGCAATCTTCACCGAGAAAAGCCAAGTCACCCTCAGGTGTAGCTAGCCAGTTAGACGCCACTGAAGAAACAGAAGGTTGTTGGCCTTCTCCAATTTGGGTTTTCCCACTGGCAAAAGGAGAGACCGCCTGTATAAACAGTGATTCCAAGAAGCCAACGCCTGTGGCAGAGTACATTATTAAGTGAAATGGTGGAAAGCCATTATTTAGTTAAAAGGCAAAGCGGAGCATTTGAGAAGACACTGGACTGGAGCAGAAACAAAGCGTGGGGTTCCTTCTGCAAGTCGGGTAACCTTGGGCAAGTCGTATCTTCTGAGTTCAAGTTCTTCATCTGCGAAACAGAAGTAACGAGATCGGTTTTATCTTCTCATAGCGTTGTTTGGAATATCAAATAGACACAGGTAATGTTCACTGCAAACGTATCTTGCTCTTTTTATTTAAAAATTATTTATTTATTGTTTATTTTAGAGAAAGCCGATGTGCATGTGCGAGCCGGGTAGAAGGGCAGAAGGAGACAGAATCCTGTGCGGGCTCTGCACGGAGCCCAACACAGGGCTTGATCCCATGACCCTGGAATCATGACCTGAGCTGAAGTCATGGGTTGGACCCTAGAAAGACTAAGCCACCCAAGGTGCCCTTTGCTCCTTTCATTTTAAATCTTACCATTTCCTTCCCCACCGCCTTTTCCTGCAGTTTTTGTCTATGTAAACAAGTAGCATAAGTCTGGGTTGGCTCCTCCCAGAACATCTAATACTACTGCATTAGGTCCATCATATATAGGTCAGTCAGTAGCCAATATTTTTTTAATATCTATTATTTTTAAGGCTTCACATCAGGTGCTCCAAGAGACACAAAAGTGAATGGCACAACTGCTTTGGCATGACAGAAACTCTAGTTTTTGCTTTGGTTTGTTTTTAAGATTTTATTTTTGAGTAATCTCTATACCCAGTGTGGGGTTCAAACTTACAACCCTGAGGTCAAGAGTTACAGGCTCTATGCTTGAGTCAGCTGAGTCTCCCCAGAAGCTCTAGTTTTAAGAATTTATCCCAAGGGATGGGGTGCCTGGGTGGCTCAGTTGGTGAAACATCTGACTCTTCATTTCAGCTCAGGTCATGATCTCAGGGTCGTGGGACTGAGTCCCACGTCAGGATTGTGCTGGCAGCATGGAGCCTGCTTGGGATTCTCTCTCCCTCTCTCTCGGCCTGCCCCATTCAAAATCAATAAATAAACTTAAAAAAAAAAAAAAGAATCTATGCCAAGGGGATAATGGTACACGACTGAAAAAGTTTAAAATGGAAAACATGTCTTACAATATTTTTGCAATAGATAACGGAGAATAAAATAAACTATTAAGCAAAAGAGATTGGTTAAATATGTTCTGAAGTATTGGTAGCATAGAATAATAAGCAGTCATTTAAACAGACTATGTAGATCGCTGTAACAATTGAAAAAAGAGGTACAAAAAATAAATGTTCCTCTTTTTCTAACTTCTATACATGAATCCATGTATCTAGATGAAAAAATTGGCAACACTTCTGAGTGTCAATTCTCTTTTTACACTCTCTTGTGGTGTGATTCACTTGCAACAAATAAGCATCATTTCTACAAAAACAATAAAGCTATTTTTTAAAATCTTTAATATTTATCTATTTTTGAGAGAGAGAAAGAGACAGAGTGTGAGCCGGGGAGGGGCAGAGAGAGAGAGGGAGACACAGAATCTGAAGAAGGCTCCAGGCTCTGAGCTGGACACGGGGCTCGAACTCACAAACTGCCAAGACCATGACCTGAGCTGAAGTCAGACACTAACTGACTGAGCCACCGAGGTGCCCCCAAGAAAGCTATTTTCAAAGAATTGAAAGAAAGTGAATGCCATAGGACTAGGCTTCAAGAATTCACAAGCAAAACTAGTGTAAGCACACAACTCGTTAGGGATAAGTGTGATGAAAAGAAGATAAAGGGAGATGAATAAGAACATCAAGCCAGGCAGAGATAGGAAAAGTATTTTTATTTTATTGTTAATTTCATTATATTTATTTTCTTTTATCTTATTTTAGAGAGGAGGGAGGGGCAGAGAGAGAGGGAGAGAGAATCCTGAGTAGGCTCCTCATTGTTAGCACGGAGCCCGTCGCAGGCCTTGATTCCACAGTCCTGAGATCATGACCTGAGCTGAAATCAAGAGTCAGATGCTTAACCCACTGAGCCACCCAGGTGCCCTTGAAAAAGTATTTTAGGCAGAAAGGACAAATAGAGGGGCATCCGGGTGCCTCAGTCAGTTAAGTGTCTGACTTCAGCTCAGGTCACGGTCTTGCAGTTTGTGAGTTTGAGTCCCGCATCAGGCTCTGTGCTGACAGCTCAGAGCCTGGAGCCTGCTTCGGATTCTGTGTCTCCCTCTCTCTGCCCCTCCCCCACTAATGCTGTCTCTCTCTCTCTCTCTTTCTCTCTCTCTCCCTCTCTCTCAAAAATAAATAAACATGAAAAAAATTTTAAAAAAGAAAAGAAAGGACAGAGTAAGTTATTGGGATGGAAACATGCTCCAACTTGCTTACCATAAGTACACTGTTGTCAAAGAACAAAAAGTCAGTCGAGGAAATATGAAGCTCTAATTGTCTTTATTAAGTGATTCGTGAGTGGGGCGGCGTCCCATCTAGCAAGCAGAGGGGAGCTCTGAGGAGGTCTAAAAACAGAAGGTTTTCATAGGAAGGAGGTTGTTAACAAAAGAAGTTAACGAAAGAAAAGACCGTTCCAGACAAGGCCACATTCCTTTAGGGAGAAGGGCAGGGGTCTTATTAGATGGATTACCTCATTTTGGGGGGAGCTGGAGAGGGCCCGTGTGATAGATTGCCTCATTGGTACTGATCAGAAAATTCTTGACTGACTCCCTAAGACATATATTTCTGCGGGAAGCTGAAACTGCAATTAGGTTAGGTACGATGCCCAGATTTGGTGACTTAGCCTAAGTAACACCATTTTGGGCCTGTGGTTTTCTTTCTAACACTGTAAATGGAAAAGTTCGCTATCAGGTTGGAAAGTTTAAGGCCATATCAGACGAAGAGTTTGGGCCTTTGCTGAGCTGACGATGAAAAGTGGTGACATTTTAGGTGAGTGATATACTCAGATTGCACGGCATAAAATTTTAGTCTTGCGTGGATGCCTTGGTGTAGCTCCTGGCAGTACAACACTTAGAGGAAAGACCTTATTTCTGAGCCTATTCCCAGGGCTAACAAAAGCTTCCACCCTTGGAGGTCAGGGGTCCGAGGAAGGATGCTGTGGTGCCTGATTTCAGGAACAGTGGATGCACTTGGCCGTGTAAGCTGGTACTCACACAATACATGTGTTCAAGGCCCCTGTCACCAGCTAGACCACAAGACCTGACATATACTGTCCACTTTCTTGTACTCACTAATGTTTGTCCCACATTTTCCTTAATCCCTTTTCTCCAGCTTAACTCAGGCAAATGGAACCAGAAACCACCTCTCAGGTGATGGCAACTGCCCTGACAAGCAAGGTCTCCAGCTGGCCCAGACCACCCAGACTTTCTTTTCTTTCTTTCTTTCTTTCTTTCTTTCTTTCTTTCTTTCTTTCTTTCTTTCTTTCTTTCTTCTTTCTTTCTTTCAACATTTATTTATTATTGAGATACAGAGAGACACAGAGCATGAGCAGGGGAAGGGTAGAGAGAGGGGGAGACACAGAATCAGAAGCAGGCTCCAGGCTCTGAGCTGTCAGCACACAGCCCGACACAGGGCTTGAACTCACAAACTGCGAGATCATGACCTGAGCTGAAGTCGATCGCCTAGCCAACCGAGCCACCCAGGTGCCCCCAGACTTTCTGAGCTAAACCCATTTGGTGCCTATGCAGATGGACCATGGAGTGACCTATGGAATGACCTGCCATTACTTTTACATCATTATAATACTAAAATCTCCTCCCAAGGAGAAGCCTCAGCCTCACTTACATAACGTACAATGTGTAGGCACGTTTCCTTAAGGCCCATTCAGGACCTTATGCCCATCTTTACATACAATGACAAGCCTTCCCTATCTAAATATTCATCCTAACCCTAAACAAAAAGAACCCATTCACCCTCTCCAGGGGAGCCAGGCTTTGGAACCCATTCTGTGATCTCTTTGTTTACTGCAAATAAGAGTTTTCTTTGTACAACAACTCAACCTGGGGCAGTTTCTGACTCAGTAGGGAGAGGACTCACCTTGGTTGGTTTGGTTACACCATCACATTAGAGGATGTAGCCTGGAGTAGGAAAAAGGAAGCCACTTTGATTTATAGATATTAGGCCTTCAGATATGTGGCATATCAGCCTTCACTAGTACTCTTGTGCTGAGTCCTGCAAATGTTAGTGGCCAGACTGTAGAACAGATGATTGATAAGCACATAGTAGATGATCGATAAGCTTTTGGGGAATGAATACTTGGCAACAATGAACACAGTAACTCAAACTGGGGAACAAGGACGGAGAGAGAGTAGACCAACTTGGCCAGTATTTCCAAGAGACAAACTCTCCTGCTATACTTCCAACTCAGTATCGTCAGTTAAACAGCATAAATTTAGTTATTTGGAAGAGAGTTGGTAAGCCACGTTCAAGTTATTATATTTAGAATATTTCTTATTTTATTTAGAAATTTAAATTTAATAATGACACAAGAAATAGCAAATGTATCTCCTTTCTTTGCTCTAAAAGCAGAAGAGTAAATATTTATCTCAGTTAACCATTTATTTGTGGACACTCCTACCAAAGAAACTTGCCAGAAGCCTGGGCATAAAAACCCTTGATTCAATCAGGCCTGAATCACTGACTCATTGTGTATGACCTGGGGCAAGTCACTTGACCTCTCAGAACATTCAGCAGGAAACACAGGTGTAAAGCAAGAGTGTGCCGAAAACCAGATGCTCCATCTAAGTTGGCTTCATTTGGTAAATACGTCGTGGAAGAAAAAGAACATTGAATTCTTTCAAAGAAGTATTTTATTTTATTTATTTTAATGTTTTTTATTTATTTTTGGGACAGAGAGAAACAGAGCATGAACGGGGGAGGGGCAGAGAGAGAGGGAGACACAGAATCGGAAGCAGGCTCCAGGCTCCGAGCCATCAGCCCATAGCCTGACACGGGGCTCGAACTCATGGACCGCAAGATCATGACCTGAGCCGAAGTCAGACGCTTAACCAACTGAGCCACCCAGGCGCCCCACAAAGAAGTATTTTAAATTTGGCATTTAATTCTTAAACATGGGGCTTCTTAGAACTTGGTGAATACTTAGATAGCAAATTCCTTATGAACTGCATACTTACTTCTGGTACTCAACTTTATTGTAAAAGGATTTTCTTTAGGAATTAAAAACCAAATCTGCAGCTTTTAAATCTTTGAGATTTGCAGGTTTTGAACTTTTTGAAATCTGAGCAATGCTAGTGAAGTTTTGGGGTCCTGGGGGGTTTGTGGGGTCTGGAGCCGATGGCCAAGAAAGAATTCCTGAAGACGTCTTTGGTGCAAAAAAGCTGATTTTATTAAAGCATGGGGACAGGACCAAGGGGCAGGAAGAGTTGCATGGGATCCTGATGGGTAACTCGTTACATGCCCTCAGGTTGGGAGGGGGTCAGGGATAGAGTAAGTCTCTAAAGAATTTTGGAAGCAAAGTTTCCAGGACCTTGAGGGGTTGCCTGTTGTTAGGAAAACATCATTTATTACTGTTTTGTAAAACCTCAGTCATGAGACCCTTCAGATGTATATCAGGGGTCCATAAGCTTGGAGTCCGATTGCCAGCATATCCTGGGCTAGCTGAGATAAAGGAAGTATATTTAAAGGATCCTTAAGATTGGGATAATTAAGCTAAGGTTCTCTTTGGCCCCTAGCAAAGTGTCATCCTTGAGGCAGCTGAGCTCCTAGAGGGAGGTCACTCTGCCAGTTTCAAGGACTTGTCAATGGGTTATAGGCATGAGGGAATTTAATTTTTCATTTGCCTTAGTTTCCCACATTACCATGCCAAGCACTTAAGCCCCTTTCCTTTGTTCTTGGGCAGCCAGGATTGTCTGAGAAATATCACACATATTCCACCTGGGGGGGCAGGTGTGCTAGCTTGTTCTTTGCCCCTTAGCCTGCTTCATGCTCCCTCATCAGTAAAAATAGGAGCAAAAAGCCCACTAGGACTGGGAAGACTGAATATCTCCATAGCAGCGAAGGAGCAAGTTCTTAGATACTTATATTTCAACCTAACAATGTTTTCAATGACACCAATAATTTTGGTTAAAATTGCTTGCACACTTATCAGAGTTTTAGGTGGATAATTTTATTTACTTCTCACATGAACTTCTAAAGTCAAGTTTTCCTACTATACCCATTTTACAGAGAGAGAAACTGAGGCTTTGAGAGATTAAGCGATTTGCCCAAGACCATATAGTGTTGCCCAAGACAGGTGGTGGGAGTTTAGAGCTCTCACTTTCACACTTGGTATTACCTTCCTTGGGGTGGAAATCACTGGATTAATATGCCAGCAGATAACGTATTGATTAGATAAGCCTCATCAAGACAAAGATGCTGGCTCTAAAAGAGATATTCTTTGGAACTCACAATTCAGCTGTATTTTGCAAAAGAGGCATTTTTACTCTTTTGTTATCCAATCACAGTTAGGGACAAAAATCGAATCTTAAAGAGCCATGTGTAAAAAGCCCAGGAAATGATCTCTTCATCTCTAAAGCAGAAGTTCCCAAGCTTCACAGTGCCTAAGAATTACCTGAGGAGTCTTTCAAAATAGGCACGTCCCCAGGTCTCGCTGCTATGAATTTGCATGAAGTAGGTCTAGGGTTTGAACATGAGTCTGTAGTTTTAAAAGCAGCCAAGTAATTGCAGGGGAGGCCGCCCTCAGTCCACACTTTGAGTTCTGAAATTTCTTTTCACCTTGGATTCTTGGAGATACCTGGCTTTTCAAAACAAACAATAAGGCTACTTCCCAAATTGCTTAATAGCAGCCTGACAAATTTGGTGTGAACAAACAACAGGTGCTATCTGCAAGAGGTGAGTCAGGACCCAAATCAGAATGTGTGCTGGTTCTTGGCTTAAGCGTAAATACGTAGATGGAACCCTGACCTACTGAGTTCTCAAAACCAGCGATCTGGGCTGAACTCTGAAACTTTAAAATCCTCGAAAAAAAAATGCTATGGGTGAGGACATGTGCATAATTCAGAAAAATGGAATTCTTTTGAATAGCATCACAATTGCTTGCTTTTAACCCAAATCATCCTGATACCTGTGGTAGGCAGGAAGTGACTAAGGCGATGCATATGGAGTGACGCCTCTTAATGGTATTTTTAGGACTGAAGGTGGCGGTACGGGTCTCAGGTGCCATTGGAATGGTAATTCTGCTAATTGGGTCTTGGAGCTAACACCTCCCTTGGAGAAAGGTAGGAAGTCTCACTTTACTGAATTGGTTCAGGGTTTTTCCTTCCAAGGATTTCGGCCACCTGTATTTGAAGGCAGGCTTCTTACCCTGAAAGTTTGGATGTTGTTGTTTTTCTAAAAGGATAAAATCAGTTCTCAATGCCTGAGGAAGGCTAAATGGGATGGATTCTTGAAAAACTTTGTATTTCTTGGTTCCTATTCTCGGGTAGCTTTCTCCCAAATACCTAAGAGTCCTTTGAGATTTTCCCTCCCCCAATTTAGGCTTTAAAAAGAAAATTAGTGTGAATCATTAGAGAAAAGAAAAGGTTCACTTAGGGTTCCCCCCCTTTGTCTTCTTTTTAAAGCTTTAAGTATATGATGTAACGAATTAGGAAGATGTGATATTTTCAAAGACTGAATAATACTTCTTTTGGACAAGGGAATTTTTAGTTCCTCCATGAACAGATTTTGGAGAAAGCAATCTGTGAACCCCCTGAAATAGTATGGAAAAATTTGAGTGAATATTCACTTTTCTGGGAACAGGGTCAGTTTTTTTTTAATTATAAAAACGGGTTCCCTCTACCTAGAAAACTTTAACAACTAGTAAGAAATAAATTAGTTTACAATAAGAAATACGAATATGGAATCAGAAATAACATTAGTTTATAGAAATTAAGCATATCTTTTCTAAGATTTTAAAAAGCTGGAAAGTTTGTTAATCTTTTCAGGACTAAGGTGAAAATCTCCAAGGCAGATCATTTAAATAATATGGCTACTTAATCTAATTTCACAATTAAGACTATTAGCAACTGCTTGTGGACACGGATATTATAACATCTCCTTAGTCATTAGGATTAGGATTAAAATATCAAAGGACAAGTAGACTACACATTTCCCTTTGAGTAACACTTTCTGCTTTTATCGATTTGTCATGTAAATAATAAATCCTCATTGACAGAAATCGTTGGCATTCAAATCAAGGAGGATAAATAGTTTTGTCCTTTTCTGTAATCTGAGTCAGAAAAATCCAAATTATAAATGTGTTATTTACACTGTATAAAGAATTTGCTCCCCCTCCAATCCGAAATACATAGGGGCCTGGAGGTAATTTAAAACATTAAAATTTATATAAAATAATTTAAAAATTATCAAAAAATTTTGATAGACCAATAATATGAAAGTAAAGCTCCCACATATTCAGTGGTTTAAGGTGCAGTTCCAAAAGATAAAGTTTTCTTTCGATATATGTAATTAAATAAACTCTACATTCAATGTGGGGCTAGAAGTCAGTATCTTACTCGCATGCCCTACTGACTGAGCCAGCCCAGCATCCCTCTTTATTCTTTCTTAATGTTTATTTATGCTTGAGAGAGAGAGAGAGAGCATGGGAGAGGCAGAGAGAGAGACACACACAGAATCCGAAGCAGTCTCCAGGCTCCGAGCCGTCAGCACAGAGCCCGATGCGGGGCTCGAACTCATGAACAGTGAGATCAAGACCTGAGCCGAAGTCAGACACTCAACCGACTGAGCCACCCAGGCACCCCAAGTCATATAATATTTTAAAGATAGTTTCCTCACTCATGGAAAGGAATATTAGAAGGTGGTTACAAAGAGTGTCTGGTGAGAAAGGGATTTCCATCCCTTTTTTTTCATTTGAATAATCCTTACAACATAATTCTAATAATAATCAGGATGTAATATGAAATGATCAACAATTGATAATTTACTACTCTGATATGGTAAGATCTTCAAAAACTATAATAAAATATAAACTATCCTCTTCTACCTTTATCAGTGAATCAATAAGTATTTGGTCTTTTCCAATGTGTTTATTCTAATTTCCTGGATGTCTGATAGATGCTTCCATATCTCCCTATATTCACATCTTCAAATTTAGTCATAAACACAGTTAGCCATACCCTTTTCAAAATTTGGTCTGAATGAAAAAGAGAGCCTCAAAGTTTAGCCTTGGAATTAACACGAAAAGTAGTCTGATATCTATGTGATTCTGGAAACTCCTTCACATTATCCAAACTGGGATCTAGAAAACTAAATTCCAGTTCAATTTCTTTCCATTTTTGCACAGCTCAGACTCACAAACTTCTATGTTTTGTAAAGCTGAAAAATGCTGTGTTTTAATCCCTACTGGGGTACAGTCTTAGGGTTTAGAGAATGTTACATCTCAAATGTATATAGAATAAGGAAATACATCAACATTTGAAAATCCTGCATTACTCAGTGAAAGGGTATTTTCCAAAGAATCAATTCACAATGTAAATTCATGAATGGTTGTAAAGGATGCATTTAAATTGTAAAGTAAACCAACAGATTTTAATGTACCAGAGTATACAAAGTTCATTCCTATTGTTTTATTTTTTATTTACATTACTATTGTTTCAGATACAACATTGCAACTTACCTTTATAAAATTACTATTTGGGAGCGCCTGGGTGGCTCAGTTGGTTAAGCTGTTGGTTAAGTGTCCGACTTGGGCTCAGGTCATGATCTCACGGTTCCTGAGTTCAAGCCCCACCTGGGGCTCACTGCTGCCAGGGCAGAGCCTCCTTTGGATCCTCTGTCTTCCTCTTTCTCTGCCCCACCCCCACAAATAAATAACATTAGAAAAATAAAATAAAAATAAAATTACTATTTGTTGGGATACCTGGCTGGCTTAGTCATAGAGCATGAGACTCTTGATCTTGGAATCCTGAGTTTGAGCCCCACACTGAAAAAAATTTATTATTTTTATTACTTAAAAAAAAATTATTGGGGCGCCTGGGTGGCTCAGTCTGTTGAGCATGCTACTTTGGCTCAGTTCGTGATCTCGCGGTTCTTGAGTTCAAGCCCCGTGTCAGGCTCTGTGTTGACAGCTCAGAGCCTGGAGCCTGCTTCATATTCTGTGTCTCCCCCTCTCTCTACCCCTTCCCCACTCATGCTCTGTCTCTCTCTGTCTCTCAAAGATGAATAAACATTAAAAAAAATTTTTAATAAAAATAAAAAATAAAAAAAATTATTACTGGTCAAGTTTTGACATAGTGTCAAAGAATATCTAAAAAGACTACTAAGATACTTCTCCAGTTTCCAATTACATATCTGTTTGAAGCCAGATTTTTTTATATACTTCAGTCAAAACAACAATTGGATGTTAAAGCAAATATGAGAATCCAGCTGTCTGCTATTAAGCCAGATAGTAGAGATTGCAAAAATGGAAAACAATGTTACATTTCACAAAAGCGTTATTAAGTTGACAAGCCATTGTGTTTATTATTATTTTAAATGAACTAGTAAATATTTTAAAACTTTCAGTCAGCTTTTATATCTAATCTGGTAAATATTGATAAATATAAACCCTATAAGCAAAGCTTTGTGAAGTCTGCAATAATTTTTAAGAATGTATAGAGAGGTCCTTTACATCAAAAAGTTGAGAGCCCCTTATGCATGGAATTGTGAAGGTACTAAATCCTTTTTCTGGAAACTGCCTCTCAGACATAGTGAGCACTTCTTTTGTGATGTGGGAGGAGGGAGATCAGCAACAAGATACTAACTCACATTAACTAAAGGAAAACTCCTACCTCTGAATTTCTTTGCTACGTTGTCTTGCGTAGTTGACAACATAATAAGTAGAAGTTGTATAAGGTAGGAGTTAGGATGTCAAAACCTGAAACACCTGTCATCTGCTGATCCAAATAGCTCATGTTTAAAATAGACGTTATATTTTAAATTAATTATCGAATGTTATTCAGGTGGTTGGTGCTGTAGATTGTGTAACTGAATCTCATGTCCCCTAATTTGCTGCTTGTGGATCAGTACTACATGGCTGGTGGCCATAATTCAGGCCTACGACTCAGAAGGGAATTTTGGTTAAATGTGAAGGTTTGGGTGTATCCATGGGCACAGAGAAATATTCAATCCATGAGATTCAGTGAGATGACAGCAGGAAGCTGAAGTAGGTCAAATAAATGAGCATAGGGTAAAACCTCAGTCAATGCTCATCAAGAATAATATACAGAATAGGAAGCCAGGAGAAGGGTACTGTTTTTTGAATACCCACAACGGTTCTATTAGAAACCACTAGGTTATATTTGGAACCCCTAGCTTGCATTACCTAAGAGTCGATTTTAGCCCTACCCTTATCTCCTAATTTGACAAATTATATCATCATAACAACAGTGTAAAGCAGGTGTTTTCTTCATTTCCCAACTAGGAAACAAAGGTCTAGTGAGGTGAATACGCTTCCAGGATCACACAGATTCCACATCACACAGTCCCAAATCAAAGATAGGGTTTGGGTTTCAGGTCTCTCTTGGGGCACCTGGGTGGCTCAGTTGGTTAAGCATCCAACTTCGGCTCAGGTCACCATCTCATGGTTCCTGGGTTTGAGCCCCACATCCGGCTCTGTGCTCTCGGTTCAGACCCTGGAGCCTGCTTTGGATTCTGTGTCTCCTTCTCTCTCTGTCCCTCCCCCACTCAAGCGCGCGCTCTCTCTCTCTCAAAAATAAACATTAAAAAAGAAAAAAAAGAAAATCTGATATATTTAAATATATATATAATATTCTACCCTTGAGGAACTTTCATTTCTGGCTTGAAATTGTACTAGCCTTTTCCCTATTCTCTTGAGGTAGGGGGAACTGAGAGAAATGCATGGATATGTAATGAGGTTTTATATTCATTCACAGTCAGGTAACATTTTACTTTTTCTTTATGGGCCATGAATTGCAAGTAAAAGGGGACAAACAACAAATGTGCTTTTGTTTAATAAAGAAACCCAGTTTTACTAAAGGTTCTTATTGCTGGAACTATTAGCAAAGGGGCAGCTAAGTGCTACTGAGCAAAAATCTGCAATTCTGCATTACAAATAATAAGCATAGAAATTTAGAGCTAAGATTGAGTGTACCTGTGGGGTCCCACAGCTAGACACTTGACACCCACAGTTTTCACCGTACTCCTAAATCGGCTTAATCCGCATTATATGTAAGAGTACATAAGTCAGATAATATGTTTTTTTTAATAAATTTTTTTAGCGCTTTATTTTTGAGACAGACAGAGCATGAGTGGGGGAGGGGCAGAGAGGAGACACAGAATCCGAAGCAGGCTCCAGGCTCCGAGCTGTCAGCACAGAGCCCCAGGAGGGGCTTGAACCCACGAACCGCCAGATCATGGCCTGAGCCGAAGTCAGACGCTTAACTGACTGAGCCACCCAGGCGCTCCCCCAGATAATATATTTTCAGTTACAACTTAGCCTTTAAAAACTATCATACAACTAAATTTCAAGAACCAGTCTAAGTGGGATGAATCCGGCTCTCAAATTTAAGCCAGTTCCTCAAGAGTTGAATCACCTCAGGCAGTGTTCACACAAAGGCTGAAGCCTTGAAGATTTGTTGGGGAAAATTAGTGAGTGGGTTTCCCCAGACCAGCGTGAAGTCATCAGGCCAGGGCAATGCTTCCCAGAGGTGTAACCGCGGCGGGAGGGGGGGTGGTGGTGCGGGTGGGGCGGAAACGCGCGGTACTTTGCAGGTCGGCCCCTGGGGACTGGGTTGGCTGACTACCTGGCCTGGTATTGCAATAAAATTCTTGACCTCTAAGCACATCCCCTAACACCACACCCAGCGCGAACTTGTTGAAAAGCATCGTTCCTAGTTTACTCGACTTTTCTGTTTTGACTTGTTCCTTATTGTCCAAAATACGTGATAAGGAGCAAGACCCCACTTTTCAAGACCTAGCTGAGTTCCAAAGCAGTTCACACTTCAGAGGATCCTTGGAAGGCGGGGGGGGGGGGGGGGGAGCAAAGGAAAGGAAAGAAATCTCTTTTTACCCTGCAATAATTACAGCGGAACCTTCAATGGCCAAATTAGTGAATTTGTAAACCCACTCTCATTTTTTCCTAAACAGTGCCACCTAGTGTCCATTTTAAGTCATCAGGAGACGCTTTGGCGAGGACCAAAGAGAAATAAAGAAAGGGGAAAAGAGTAACCGGGAAGACTCTTTCCAGCTTTAGGGCGTTGGGGAAAAGATGGAGAAAAGAGCGTCTCAAATATAAGTATTTTGACTCGTTATCTTCTTAGAAAGCTCGAAAGAAGCAGAAGTCATTTAAGCCATTCCCTTGGAAATGGCTTTTTCTAAGCGCGCTACTTTCGAGTTCTACGGAGCACGATTTTTATTGTTATATTTATAATGCTCGCTGCTTGCGTGTTTTTACGTGAGGAGGCCAAGTGAAGGAAAAAAATATAACTATGTTTCCACTTTTCCCGCCACCCAAGACCGAAACTTCTGTGTAGGGAGGACTTTGACACTTGACGCCTGCTAAGAAACTTTTGAGCTACTGGGAAGAAAGGGTTAACACGCGGTAGACCTGTGGCCGATTTTATTTGGAGTCGCTGCCGGCGTTCGGAGGTTCCAGGTGTGCGCGCACACACACACACACACACACACACACACACACACACACACACACACCCCTCCCAGCTATCTCTCCCCAGGGCTGTTACTTAGTAGCCTAAGGGCACCATTTGGCCTCACAGCAAATTAGTTAAACCGTTTGGGGAGTTTATCGCGAAGAGGGAATCCTTGTAACTCAGACCGGAGCTGAGGGATTTCTGCAAAGCGCGGCCTCCCAGCTCCGTCGCTGGAGGGAAGGAGGGAATCAGGTGGTGGCCAGCCTGTGCGCAGTGCATTTCTCTGCACACGTTAGCAATCAAGTTAATTGAATTCATTGGAGTTTAGAACCGGCCTCTAGCTCAGAGAGGGCTTTGAATGGCCAATTTCTCTTTCTTCCTCTCCCCCTCCCCGCCTCCCGCCCGCCCGCCCGCGCTCCCAGTTCCCTCCCCCCGGGTTCCCCAGTCCGCACCTCCCTTCTCCACTCCCCTCAACCCCCACTCCCTCCTCCGCCCTATTAAAACACCCACCAGCTCCCTTGTTAAGACCCCCTTAAGTTGGAGGAGGCAGAAAGGCAACAACAGCGAGGAAGGAGAAGTCAAGACGTCTGGAAAGAATTACCCAGTCCTGGCTTCCAGCAGCCCATTGAACCAGGGACTTGAACCAGCCCCAGCCAAAGACTTTCTCCCGATTCTGCGCTTCCTGGGTTCTGCTGAGACTTCACCGGGCTTTTCTTGATACGAAAGAGAAAAGAGACTTTCCGTTATCAGGGGAGGGGGAACTGGAGCAAAATAATAATAATAATAATAATGATAATAAAATAAAAATAAAGTTAATTTATTTTTAAAGCACAAATTTTTCTTTTAAGAATTAGACTGAAGTGCAACGGAAATATTAAAAAGAATAGTGGTGAAATTTCCTTTTAAAGTGGGGGTGAACCAAACATTTCAGACTACCCCCCCATCCTTTTTAAATGTTGTTTTTAAATTTTTTATTTTTTTTGGCCGGTCGTCTCAAATTCATCTGATCTCTTATTACCTCAATTTTGGAAACTGCCCGCCACCGACCCTCCGGGACCACACAGACAGTCTGAGGACAACTTTATGACCAAGAGCTGAACAAGGTACGTTACACTGGCGCGATATGGTGAACCAGGAGGGCCCCCGAATAGGCCAGGGAGAGGGAAGAAATTACCCACATAAGTGTTAAAAAAATTGTAAAGCTAGTTTTCGACAGAGAAGTTTGAGGTCTGATAATTTCCAACAGACTGAAAATCAGGGGATATTTCAGATCACTGTCAGGCTTGGCAATATAACCCTGGCTTTCCCCATCCCTGCGGCGCTCGGCAGAAATCCGCTGCCTTTCTGGGAACACAGGTAACCTCTCCGCCTGGGAAAGACTGCACGTCCCGAGATGTACTTTTCCACTCCTCATCTTCCGGAGCCGCAGAGGGGCTCCCGGGCTAGGAAACCAGAATTTCCACTGTGCAAGGAAAATGCATTCCGCACAGCCACCCCCCTCCCTTTGCCCCTTCCCTTCCCATCCCTTCCCTTCCGTTCTCCCCCCCCCCCCCTACGTCGGGAGGAAAACCCTGAAACAGCCAGCTCAGTGCCTTTTACTTGTAAGTGGGAAACCCGCTTCTTACTTGGAATGCAAAGGGTTAAAGTGATTTGGGCTCCCAGCTCCTGGGAGCCGAGACCCTCCGAGAAGGAGGGTCCTTCGCCACCTCCTCGCAGCTACCGGCCTCGCTCGGCCACTCCCACTTTCCCGGGCTTCCCGTCCTTTGCACTCCCTGGACCCCAAGGCAGTGTCAGGCTCGGTCTGCCCGGGCTCAGCCCGGCTCCGGAAGCCTTACTTGGGCCGGGGGTCCCGGACACAAGCGGTGGCAGCCGCCGACCCGAGCGGGAGGAGGGCGCGCGAAACCTCTGCTCGCCGCCGCCCGGGGGCAGGGCGTGCGTGGGGACCGCGCGCTGCAGCGCAGGCAGCTGCAACGTCCCGGGAGCCAACTCCGACGTGGCACCGAGCACGCTGGCGCTTCTCTTCGCAGCTGCAGCGCGGGGCCGCGCGGGTGGGGGGCTTGGGGGTGCCGTCCCCAGCGCCCGGCCTGGGGAGGGGGGACGGGGGCGCGCGGGAGCTGGGGCGAAGTGGGAGGCGAGCCAGAGGCAGGGTTGGGATGGATAATCAACACCTTGGGCGGAATTGGTCACGCTGGTTCCCGCCCAGCGTGAGCTAGGGCTCCGAAACGGGTCCCCGTGAACTGGAGGGCGGGTCTGAAAGGAGGGTCTGTGCGCGGGCCGGACGGGGAGGCGAGAGAGCACTTCCCCTCCGGCCAGGGAAACGCAGCCGAGGGGAAACGGCGCTGAAAGGATAATTAAGGCTGGAAAGAGGGGCTGGGAGCGGAGAGGCGGTGCCTGGGGAGGAGGGTTTACAAGACCCGGGTCCTATTACACCGGCTTAGGTGCCAGCGCCTCTTTTTCCATCCCCCGAACGCGCGCGCGGAGTACTTGGACTCGGCGACCCTGCGCGCCTCCAGGGCGTGCGAGCCGCTGCAGCCGCGCGCCCAGAAGGTGCGTGTGGGAGCCCTGCCGGCCCCTCCCTGCCCGGTTCCCCACGCTTGGGGACCGTTGCAGCCGGGCGTCTCCCGAGCTGCTGCCCAGAAACGCTGCGCTCCAACCCACGTGGCTGGCCTGGGATTGCCTTTGACGTCACACCCTGCGGGGGAGGTGTGACGCAATAGGTCGGGGAGCCCTGATTGGCCGCGAAGGGCTTTCCCGAACTGGAGGCCTGAGTATATATAGACTCTCAGCTCAGTATTCAGAGTAAAGTGAAGGGTATTGGTAGTTGGGCTTTGCTGAGAAACTGAGGTGACTGCCAAGAGGGGGAAAGACTTCGCTGCCCTTTGTAGATTTCAAGCCCCCCCCCCTTTTTTTTTCCCCTCGCAGATTTTTCACTGCAGTGAGGGAGTATGATAATGTACCTTTGGAAGTGTTAAACAAGATTATAATTGTTTAGAAAGGTTTTTTTAAACCACTTTTTAAAAGGTCAACACTTATTCAAACACATATGCAGTGACGAAAGGTTTAAAATTAAAATGTGCATTTATATAGAATTGGCTAGGACAAATATTTGTGTCCATCAAATTATTTGTAGATACTGTTTTAAATTTTACAGAATAGGATTGAAAAGAATACTTAAATTCTAAACTTTTTCTTTTCATACCAATGTGTGCAAATTGACTCATTAATTATATTTTTGCTGAGTTTTTCTAGTTGCTAGATACGATTACAGGAACCACTGAGGTGCTACATTTTTAATATCCATCATGCCACATCTCAGGTTTTTCCCACTTCTTGGCCCTTTTACGTTTTCATTAAAAGGTTAACTCTTTAACGTGCCTATGTTAGTGTCTATATTATGTCATGTGTGAGTTCGCAATTTTGGAACAAGTATTCAGAATTCTAGGTAAATATTTCTGGATGATAGCATTGTCATTAGAATATCATTACTCCTATTCACATTTTTTAATTTATGTATTTCCTGAGGGGAATAGAAAACTGTCTTGTAGATACATTGACAAAAGTATATTACCTCAGTTGCTTGTGTTGTACCTGGAACTAACTCTTTACCAGAGAAAGTTATGCAGCTTATAAAAATGAAGTTCTTAAATAGACGATTAGCATCCAATTTGCATGTCACTCTCCACAAAGCAAAGATGTAGTAGGTTAACCTTCCTGGAACACAGGACTTGGGCAGCAAACGAATAAGAAACTTACTAGAAAGTAAGTCAGATTGGAACTAGTAACTTTTGGTAGGTTTATAGAATAGCCTCACAGTTTTGAATTTCATAAACTCTTGTTTTACACATGGTTTCCTGACCAGCTTTCTTTTAAAACAATTTTTTTTTTTTTGACATTTTAAGCACAGACTGATTCATTTAGTATCTATTATTGGAACTGTGGGGAAAGCCCTTGGGGAGCATGTGTAGGTCTCCTTTGGCAAAGCTATGTTACATTGTCATAGTTTTAAAAATGGAAGTATAGTTCACACACAGTGTTACATTGGTTTCAGGTGTATAACATGGTGACTCAACAAGTCTGCTCTTCATCCTGTGCTCACCACCAATGTAGCTCCCCCTGCCCCTGGTATCCTACAAACATATTGCAATACCAGGGATTCTGTTCCCTACGCTGTACCTTTTATCCCTGTGGCTTAGTCACACAGTTACATTTTTCAATCTAAGAGCAAGTAGTTTGTTACATTATCAGCATCCTGACTGTTACATAATATGGGAGTGATGAGTTAATGTAATTGGGGAACAGATCATAAACTCCACTGTCTCTTTCTGGGTTCTGTTTTGTTTTTTGGTTGTTTTTTGTTTTGTTTTGTTTTTTTTTTGCTTGTTTTTGTTTTTAAATCCACCTTCACTCAGGCTGTGTTCCACTAGGAGCCTGCAAGGACAGAGCCAGTGGCAGCTAGTACGACAGCTGATTGGGGGAGACAGCTCCCTGTAGAAAAATCACCGCCACCTCAACTTGGTTTTAATCCTTTTCTCTCCAGTGGCAATCTGCCTAGAATAAGTATCGCCCCACGGCATATACCTTAAATTATTCAAGTATATCTTGAATGTCACCAATACATATAGATTTATAGAGTTGTATATATACTGCCTTGTCCACAATCTGTCTTTCGAATTTGCACCCAAAGTAGGGCTTGGACTCCTGACCCCGAGATCAAGAGCAGCATGCTCTACTGACTGAGCCAGCCAGGCGCCCCTCACAATCTAGAAAAATGTTGTTGGTATAGAAGTCAAAACAAATATAATGAGGTCACACTCTTAAATATTTCTTTAACTTAAATAATAAAATATTTACAAAAGAATGCCTCTAAAATGCATCATTTTACTGCAAACTAAAAAACAAAAACAAGATGCAGTTCACATTTTAATGGAATTTGTCACACAAAAAATATACTCAAAGAAGTCTATAAATAACCACACTGTAAGGCAAGATAGAAGAGGACCCATAAAAAGTGAAATAATGGCTACTGTTTATTACATGTCTAAAATGTATCAGGCACTGAGTTAGATACTTTGAGAGACAGAGTGAGTGGGGGAGGGCAGAGAGAGAGGGAGACACAGAATTCGAAGCAGGTTCCAGGCTCTGAGCTATCCGCACAGAGCCCCACATGGGACTCGAACTCATGAACCGTGAGATCATGACCTGAGCCAAAGTCCCATGCTTAACCCACTGAGTCACCCAGGCTCCCCTATTTTATATACATTATATCTAATGTATATGGGCCAAACCCGCATCAAGAAAATTTTGTAATTAAAGGAATCTTGCTTCAGAAAGGTTGAACAACTCAATCAAAGTCACAGTGTTTAGTGAGGAGTGTGGATGAAATTTAATCCAATAAATCTTGAATATAATGCCCTTGAACTGGACTATGCTGTGGCTGGACTAGTCAAGTTTTCTGAGGGCTTAAATTGAGGAGAAATCACATCTGGGAGAGATCAGGAAGGATTTTGTGAAGAGCCTTGGCACTTGTGGCACATATGGTTACATGGGTGTTGACCTAAAAGATAGTGTGCCCAAGAGCCAATGGAGGAACTTCAAGAACTAAGATTCCATGCCAAGTTTTGTTTTGTTTTTTGTTTTTTTTGTTTTTGCAAACTTTCTCCCCTTTGCCACACTGAACTCTAGGATGAAGTTTATGGCGGTGAAACTCAACCAATAGGGCAGTGGGGCGAATTGGCATCCTGGGGGTCATGGATCATTGCTGATGGTACAAATGAGGAAGAAATCCGAAACCTACAGCTGTGGGTGCAGACACAGCTGGGGTGACAAGGCCTTTGAAAGGCTTATTGCCTAACCTTGCGAGCTTGGCTCCAGGGTCTCTGTCAGGATCGATGCAGTGGGACTGGAGAGACAAAGGCCAACTTCAAAGCCAGAGAGGGAGAGGAGGTCAGAAGGGGAAAAGATGAGGGTCATGTGCTCTAATATGTCCCAGAGGGTAATGTTCTCTAATGTGAAGACTATTGAGAGGCTCCGTTTGGTACTTTTTCGGATTTCTAGTTGAGGACAGTAGCAGAGGCAATATGCATGGAGGAATGCATATCGATCCAAATAAATCACTGGGGTTTTCTTAGACTTTAACCCAGTGATGGCCAAACTTCGTTGCAATTAGAATCACTTACGGAGATTTGAAAATTACTGATGCCCTGTTAGCACCCCCTACCAATTAACTCTGGATGTTGTAGGAGCCGCATATCAGTAATTTTTACAGATCCCCCGAGTTAATTTGGACGTACATCAAAATTTGGGAACCACGACTTTTTAACCTTTGCTCACCACCATGGTTTCCTAATCCACTGTTAGCAGGCAAATGTCTACAAGCAAAGAATGTCTTGTAGTATAAAGATGTGGGTTTCCGTGCTCCATGCCAGTGTCACCTGCCTAAGTTAATATTCTTAATTCTGATCTACATATGATTTGAGGCTTAGCCGCCCCATCCTCCATACAATGAGTTTAGGGGTAAAGAAAACCTGTGTTCCAGAACCAGTCCTGCTCTTTATGAGATGTGATTTTCAGCAATGCATTTTCTAAACAAATATTCTTTATGTATCTCCTTTTGGCCTTTGAGCCTTTGTATGTGTAAATATCGGCTACAAGTTAAAAAGACACCAACTTGGTCTTCAGTGGATTTGAGAATATAATGAGGAACAGAGACAAGTGTACTTTATCCTTTAAGTTACTCTTCCTTTACATCAAAACCATTAGTATCCCATTGAAGCTGCACTAAATATATATAGTCCTTACCTACTTACAGTAAGCCTGCAAAAAAGTTGCACTCCCATTTTGCAGATGAGGAACTGAGGCTCAGGAGTAGATACCAAAAATGTACTCTTTGTACTTCTCCTTCAGATGACCATGATGAAGAACATGCCCACATTGCAACCTACATTCATCCTTCTTATAGACACTCAGCTATGGGTGGCTACAATATGAAAATAAAGTTGCCATCCTGTCCCTAAAATTTGAAGTTCAGAGATAATCGATTGTCTAAGGACACATGACTCATTCACAGGAACCCTCAGGTGATTTGCCTGAAGTCAGGTAGCTAATATGAGGCCAAACTTGGGCTTGAACCCATTTCTTCCCAGTCCTGCTAGTCTTTTCCCTATGCCACAGTTAACTAGCAGTGGATTAGAGGGCAGGGGAGTGAGTCAAGCTGATTAGGTAGTTGGTGGGCAGGCAACAAGTGGCAGAGATCTAACATCACTGAGCTCTAGCTGTTGATAATTCTTTTTAGGTACTTAAATGAGTTCTCTCTTTTAAATTAAGAATCTGTTGTGTGAAGTCAGTGGGATTATTTCCATTTTATAGATGAAGAAGCTAAAGGTGGCAAGTATTATGTGGCTTTCCCAATGTTGCCATGCCATTAAAAGGAAAAGCCAGGAATCTATCCCAATTCAGTCTGGTTCCAGAGGGACCAGGACACACACACACACACACACACACGCGCGCGCGCACGTTATTAGAGCCGAACGCAAAACAGTGTATGGATCAATGCACCATAAATATTCTAAGAGTTCCAGATTTCAAGTAGATAAAAGATGATCTCATTATCCCCCATGACCCACACTTGACCCCTAAATTCATAAGGTTCCTCAAATTGTAACTGACAGTTTCTGGAAACGCTTTTGGAGGGCCATTTGCCTTTTCTAACTTTATTATCCAAAGGTCTACAGCTGGTCTGGTACTTCTTACAAACCATTACGTTTAGGTAGCTGGGCAAGAGATTATGGAACTTGTCTTTTAAAAAGAAAGAAAAAAGGGGCACCTGGATGGCTCAGTCTGTTAAGCATCTGACTCTTGGTTTCGTCTCAGGTCATGATCTTGCAGTTTCGTGGGTTTGAGCCCCACATCAGGCTCTGTGCTGAGAGTGCAGATCCTGCTTGGGATTCTCTCTCTCTCCTTTCTCTGCCTCTCCCCTCTACTCTCCTCTCTGTGCTCACTCTCTCTCTCTCAAAATAAAAAAAAACTTAAAAAAATAAAATAATTAAAAGAAAAAGAAAGAAAAAAACCCCTTTAGGATGAGGGGTATTAAGGGTTCAACATATATTCATTGCCACTGCAGTAAAGAAAGGAAAGGGACCCACCCAAGTGCAAAAGGAGTTACTCATTTATTCAAAATATATTTATTGTATGCCTGCTATGCGCCAGCCTCTGTCTTTGGTACAAGAACACACAGTTGATTGAGATAATCAAGTCCCTGTAGCCATAGAACGTACATAGGGCTAGTTAGAAAATCAAGTGTGGTCCGGGGAGAGTGAAGAGAAGGTAGGGTGGAGGAGACATTTTAGAAGAGAATGGTAAGCTGAGACCTCTCTGAAGAGATATCCCTTAGTTCTAACTCTGTAGCCTTTCCCAGATGCTGATGACTAATTTGAATTCACTTCCTCTTTTTCCCCAAATCTAAAACAGAAGGACCACTTTATGAAGCTTTGGGAACTCAGTTCTCACCCCTGCACCCCTTAGTGCCATGGGAGCGGCTGTCATTCCAGCTCATCCCACCTTGCCTTCTGGTTAATAGAAAGAATAGGAGGAAGAAAGGTTCCGATATCCATTGACCTATAGAGTCCTACTTGGGGTATGTGAGCTCACAGCAAGGCTTCTATCTATCTGCTCTGCAGGTGGAACAATGAATGTAGCAGTGCCTTTCCTAAGGTAAAGCAGGATTTTGGCTGTAGGCGGTGATAACATGCTGTTGCATAGATGGAACCACCAGCTTTCTCTGGGATAACCCCATTCTCTGTCCCTTTTAGCTGCATCCACGCAGAAAAGTCTAAGAACCCAGAAATCTCTCTGCGTGTTGGCTAATCTTGTATCTGTACCTGAGTGTCAATTCCCCATTTTCCATAATAACGGGAAAAAGAGTTTTCTAACTTGTCCTTGCACAACATGTTTTGTTAGCCAGAAACAAAAGGAAGCTGCCTGTTTTGTCATGACAAATCAAATCTATTCAGCGAATATTTACTGAGAGTACTGTAACCTGGCTCTATGCTACCATGCGGATCCTACTTCTGGTTTTGAGACTGTTACTTAAATACTTAGAGTCTTGGTTTCCTCATCCTATGTGTATGTTATTTGTAACATGAGATTAAGAATACATTTATCACCTAAAGTAGTTAGGATTAAATGGGATCATGCCATTCAATAAGACAGACAATACTTAGCCCACTGCCTGGAACCTAATGAATGGTGAATAAATGTTAGCAGATATAACAACGAGGTCAATGACGATGTTGATGCATAAAGTTACATGAATTCATTCAGCAAATATTTACTGAATACCACCTGTAAGCCAGGCAGGGTTTTAGGTCCTTGGGGCACATTGGCAAAAGTAGATTTAGAAAAATCTGTTGACTTTGTGGAACTTACATTAGGGTGCATCAATCTATTCTTTACGCTTGGTTTGGCTTAGAATTCTGTGAAGACTCGTACTGGTGAATAATTGGTATCCAATCACATAGCAGCTTAAAAATCAATTCAAGTTTGATGTGGGCAAAAAAATAATTAAAATAAAATCCAACTTCTATGTTTTACATACTTACGGAAGGTAGATTTCTAAGTCGTCTCTCTCTTTAGCAGTAAACTCTTATGCTCCAGGACGGAACTACCGTATTTTCCAATTGAACAATGAAGCCATATGTCTGAGGAGAGTTTGCTTATGAAGCAGAGTATCTGAATTGAGGATTGTCTCAGAAAGTCTCACACATATGGTGCCCATATCTATGCAATTGCCCAGGGGAAATGATAAAGAAACACACACTGTGTGTCACTCCTTGAGATCAATGTATTCCCTCCGTAAAGTTGGCTCTGAAAATGTGCCTTTTGCCCTTTGGCCTGTACTGACATATGCTGCATGTGTCTTACCGGGCAATAATACGATACATCTCAGAAATAGAAAGGTTCAGCTTTAACCAGGCTGCTGCAGTGTACTAGCAACTTTTCCCAGGCTTCAAAGGGACATTCTGTAGACTCCTATGATGTAAGAGGGTGTTCCCCCTCCAGCTGTGGCCAGCAGATGCTACGCAAACACTCTCTTTGTCCACGTGTGCTGATAAAAGCAAGGAAAATGTGAATAATGGAAAAGAATGGCAGGCAGTACTTTTGCTGGCTATGGTGATTTTAAACCCAAGCGAAGCACACACTTCATCTCCCTGGCTGAGCGTTGCAGTCCCCTTGAAATTTTTCACTCTTGTGAGAATGACTCACGTCTTGGAAACGACGAGTTCCAAGTCTGGTGCTCCCAGCACCTTTAGGCCTTCGTTAAGGTGCCCAGTGGGAGTTTTCAGCATCCTGTCAGCTGTTTTAATTAACAAGGGATGCTGTGCTCTGTTGCCTCTCACTGGAACTGTTCCCCGGCACCGTGAACTTTCCATTCGTGTTGGGGTTCCCTTTATCAGCCTCCCAGGTTACATACTGTGATGTCCTGTAGAAGTGCTGGAAGGGGAGCACATCTGTGTTTGGTTGTTTTAGCTTCCTTGTTAGCTGATACTTTGTCTATTTTTTATTTTATTTAAATCCAAGTGAGTTAGCATATAGTGTAATGTCGATACTTTAAACTGGATTGTGTTTTGGCTTTTGAAACCCCCCTCAGAAACACTTTGATTTGGCTCCTCACCGCAGCTCTGTGAAGGGTCCCTGACAAATATTATTATCTCCATCCAACAAAAGAAAATAACGTCCACGAGCTAGAATCCTGGTCTCCAGGCTGTTCTGCATTACCTCGGGTTGTCTTAGTTAGGGTGAAGTCAACTCCAAATTTTAAAACACACGGAGATTTGGGGAGAGTGGTGCTCTTGGAGAGACATGGAAGTTTGTGCCCTTTCCATACCCCCCTTTCAGCTGGCTGCTTCTGAGTAATGTCCTTTTATAATAAACCAGTAATCGAGCGGGTAAGCAGGTTTCCTGAGTTCCGTGAGCCACTCTAGCAAACTAATCAAACCCAATGTGGGCAGGTCTTGGGAACCTCTGATTTAGAGCCAGTTGGTTAGAAGTACAGGGAACAACCTGGGCTTGGGACTGGTGTCTGAAGTTGGGGAGATGAGTGGCAGTCTTGTGGGACTGAACCCTTAACCTGTGGAGTCTGATGCTGTTAGGGATGGTGTCAGAATTGAGTTCAATTGTGGGACACCCACTGTTGTCTGGAGAACTGTTTGTTGGGTGAGGAACCTCCTTTCCCTGACACGCTGGAGTTGGGTCCAGGAAAAGTTGGGCCCAAAAGAAAAACAAACTAACAAAAGTCTACCAGGTACCTCTTCTGTGTTCAGCCTTGGAGATACTTCAGGAAATACAAAACTATATATAGTTCTTCTCTACTCTGGTTGTTCAAAACCTTGTTCAGAAGATACACAGACCATAGGGAGGAGTACAAAACTGGCTGTTATTAAGAGCTGAAATGTGTTTCGGGTCTAATGCATCACAGCTTTTTGTTTTTCAGCTTAGAAGCATCTTTTTATTTTTTGTTTACTTTCTTCTTTTTAAGTTTTTTTGTATTACGGCTTTAAAAGGATGGGAAATTTACCTGTTGAAATGAAGCGCGATGCTCTTTCTTCCTTAACTTATTTTATTATTTTTTAAAGGTTTATTTTTGAGAGAGTGTGCGTGTGTTTGCCCGAGCGATTCGGGGAGGGGCACAGAGAGAGGGAGACAGAGGATCCAAAGCAGGCTCTGCGCTGACAGCAGAGAGCCAGATGTGGGGCTTGAACTCACGAACCGTGAGATCATGGCCTGAGCCGAAATTGGACACTTAACCGACTGAGCCGCCCAGGCTCCCCTAACACATTGTGCTTTTCAGTAGAGCCTTGCCACCGTCATCTCATTTGATCCTTGAAACAGCACTCTGAGGTCCACCAGAAGGACATCCGTATCCCTGTTGTGCAAATGAGCAAATTGAGGTGCAGAAAGTCACTTAGCCAGTTAAGTGAGAAAGTGAGGTTGGAGCTCCTGAGTGCTTCTAGTCCAACACTCCCCGTGAAACCATGTGTATAACAAGTATGGGACAAGAGTGGTTAACCAAGAGTATCATTTGATTATATTACAGATGCATTGTGAGAGGTTTCTCTGTATCCTGAGAATAATTGGAACCACACTTTTTGGAGTCTCCCTCCTCCTTGGAATCACAGCTGCTTACATTGTTGGCTACCAGTTTATCCAAACAGATAATTACTATTTCTCTTTTGGACTGTATGGTGCCTTTTTAGCATCACACCTCATCATCCAAAGTCTGTTTGCCTTTTTGGAGCACCGAAAAATGAAAAAAATCCTTAGAAACGCCCATTAAATTGAACAAAACCGTTGCTCTTTGCATCGCCGCGTATCAAGAAGATCCAGACTACTTACGAAAATGTTTGCAATCTGTGAAAAGGCTAACCTACCCCGGGATTAAAGTTGTCATGGTCATAGATGGGAACTCAGAAGATGACCTTTACATGATGGACATCTTTAGTGAAGTCATGGGCAGGGACAAATCAGCCACTTATATCTGGAAGAACAACTTCCATGAGAAAGGTCCTGGTGAGACGGATGAGTCACATAAGGAAAGCTCACAGCATGTCACCCAGTTGGTCTTGTCCAACAAGAGTATTTGCATCATGCAAAAATGGGGTGGAAAAAGAGAAGTCATGTACACGGCCTTCAGAGCACTGGGACGAAGTGTGGATTATGTACAGGTAGGTTTCCGAATTCCTGCCAGGGCAAACATACATTTAAATAAAGCAGCTTTTGTGTCTCTCCAGGCATATGCTATAGCCCATCCTTGTCCCTCTGAACACAGTACTCCTTTCAGTTCATTTGAAAACCGCGTGACTGTTGAAAGCACATTTTGAAAGCGAGGAAAAAAAAATCTTGTGAAACTGTTAAAGACTATCTACGAAAATGCTGAACTTACGCGGTGTTATTGGTTGGAAATTGAGATTATTTTGAACAGGAGACCCTTCCTTCCTTCTCTCCCCCTCCCTTACCTTCTCTGCCCCCTTGGTTCTGCCAAGTCAAATCCAACGTCATTTTCCACAGTCTTAAAATCTCCAGACCTTGTACGAAAATAGTGTCTGCCGAGCAGAAGGGTCTTGAGAAAATCTGTAGGCTCGAGGGATGGCTATAAAACGTTTTTCACGGAGACTGGGCAAAATGGGGGTGGTGAGAACAATTTTGATTTAAAAGGGTAAGGCATTCAAAGCTGGGAGACAGAAGGAGAAGGAAAATGAAAAAGGGAGAAAAACAAACACACACAAAAACCCTTCCCAGAGCAAAATCGAAGTAATGTTTATTTCACTCCCCAAACAGCATTACCTCACTCACTGCACTTGACCTTTGAAAGCATTTGTGATGGTGTTTGCTTGCATGAAAATGAGACAGGCTGTGTCTGTCATTAATTCCCTGACTGCTCTGCTTGCTCCAGGATTTCTCCCCTCCTCGTTCTCACTGAAGCTTTCTTTAGAACGTTAGTAGGGTCCCCGTGAGTTTTCTAACTGCAGTTTTCTTGCAGATACTTCAGTTAAATTTTGGCCATGATGATACGGAGAAGGGAGAAATGTCTGCAGTTTAAGAGAATCCACTGGGACACTCTCCCGATCTCCAATCAGTGAAATCCGACTTTTCAGAAGACCCATCATATACTTTAGGGTCCCTGATTGTCACAAGGTCACGCCCAGTGGGATGGCATGCTCTGTGTGATTGGGGGAGAATGGGCACCGGCTTCAGAGTCAGCTGGATGACCCGCCTGGAGCAGGACCACCTTTCCAAGCCTCAGGTTCATGGAGAGAATAAGCCAGTCTCACAAAGGGTTGGAGATTACCACGGGGTTAATTCTGGTTACTATCTGAGGAGTTTTGAGGCATTTTTTCCCCCTCAGTTGGTACCAATCTGCATATTAATCTCTTCTAGGGAGTTGATAGAGTTTCACTCCCAAGCGTCTCCTAATTTCTAGAATGTTCACAATCGAGGTACTTTTAGTTACCTCAGGACATTTTTATGTATTTTCATAGTGTAACTTCAGGCCCAGATAGAGGATGAAATGATCCTTTTAAAGGAAGTGATGGGATGGCTGGGGAATTTACAGAGGGTTTGAAGACTGAAGCCTAAAATGAAGAAACATGTTTTGATATTTCGCCTTTAATTCTAGTTAAAACAATTGCTACATTTGTCATTTCTAATCAAGATGTCATTGTGTGGGTTTTCTTTTTTCTTCTCTTTTTTTTTTTTTAAAGCCTGTTCCTCTCAAAGCCGCTTCTTCCATCATTCCTGTGTTGAACTTTGTTTGTATCCTTGACAACTTGACATTGTGCCTGACCAGGACAAAATAATACAAGCTATGGAACGTTAGCCTGGGCTCCTTGCTAGAACCCTAATCAGGCTTGAGAACTTTCCTCCCATCAGGCTGAGGCCTCCAAATAGACTAACCTGAGCACCAGCTGTTAACTGGGTCCTAAATCCTGCTAGAATTCTCCATCCATTCCAAATGTTCAAGGGGACTGACACAAGAGTAGAAAACCATTTGGCATTCTGAAATCAGGTGACTCCATCCTGCCATTCCTCATCAAAATCCCCAATTTTTAACCTTGTGTGTTCTATAAAAGTGGAAACATTATAACAGTCAAACCAGTACGTTCTCACCATCCATTCTGACTGACCCAGGGTCTGAGAGTTGCAAAGCAGAAGCCACAGAAAGACCAAGGAGAGAGGTTCAAGGATGTTGGCTACTAAGCATTACAAGTGACTGAATGTGGAGAGCAGATTGGCTACCGAAGGAAGGAAGTAAAGTTTAGGTGCTCATACACAAGAGAGAATGGGGGCTGGGGCAGAAATAGGACCATCTGCTCACATCCTTGCTACCCCGGCTGAAGACACTGCTTAGCTGGGCAGAGATGGCACGGATGATTGTTTTTCTCAGATGCGGCTGAATCTTTGCACTGGCTAGTTCTCTTCACTTCATCTTTTTTTTTAAGTTTATTTATTTGAGAGAGGGAGAGAGACAGAGAGAGAGAGAGAGAGAGAGAGAGAGAGCAAGAGAGAGAGAGAGAGAGAGAGAGCGAGAGCACATGCATGCGGGGGAGGGGGAAACCCAAGCAGGCTTCGCGCTGTCCGTACAGAGCCCAATGCGGGGCGCTATCTCAGAATCATGAGTGGAAATCAGGAGTCGAACGCTTAACGGACTGAGCCACCCAGGCGCCCCTCCATGACCCTTTTAGCAGGAGAAAAGGAAGACTAAATTATTCAAAATAGTAGAGTTGACGCTTGTTATTCATGGAGTCTGTATTTGTAAATTACCCTCCTCATTAAAATGTAGTTGTAACCCCCAAATCAGTACTTGGCTGCGCTTTTGTGATCATTTTGAGACGTGCAGAACAGCAAGAAATTTGATTCACCTGATGTTCATGTTCCCAACTGAGGTCAAAGAAGACTGTGCTCTGCCTTCTTCAGCTTTTATACTGTAAACAAGTAACTTCTTCATAATGTATTTAGTATCATGTTTTTCACATTGTTGTGCTTTTTGTTGGTGATGTAGCTGTTTAAAATGCCCCTCCCCAAGTGTAGTGCTGAAGTGCTTGCTGTCTAGTGTTCCTGAGCACAAAGCTATGATGGCCTTATGGAGAAAATGTATTTCTTAGGTGGGCTTTGTTCAGGCATCAGGTACAGTACCTTTGGCCCTAAATTCACTGTTAATGATTCAAATACATATAGTATATAGTAAGATGTATTTAAATGGGAACACAAATAACAGTTATTTATTAGGTATTGATTTATTAGGTATTGATTTATTAGGTATTTATTAGGTATTGATCAGTAGACAAAGATGTGACCAGAGCCTCAGAGGAACCTAACCTTATATTTCTGCTAGAAGCCATTTTTTTTTTTTTTTTTTTTTTTTTTTTTTGGTGTTCTCTACATCAGTGTTCATGGAAACTTCGTGGAACATAACTACCCTGAATCATGAGAATTGACAAGTATGTATGTAGTATTTGCTTGGTTCCCATATTGTATGGGAAGCCTGAACTATTCTGAGGGCCAATGTTGAGAATGTTCTATGTCTTTTTATATCATTCATTTTAGAGGATAAGATTGGAGCACAGTGAAATAGGAATGGGACATCTGAATTCCAGACTTGAATCTGTTGTTTCCTTGCTATGGGCCTCGGCTGGTAGAACAGATGATCTCCGAGATCATTCCCAACTCGGAACTCTAACTCAGTACAGTCTTTTTTGGGTTTTGTTTTTTTGGTTTTTTGTGTGTTTTTCAGTACAGTTTTAATTTCTCTGACATTTTTAACAGTTACTATCATATTTTTCACTTTCATATGGTTTACTTTTTTAAGATTTTATTTTCAAGTAATCTCTACAGGCAACATGGGGCTCGAACTCACAACCCTGAGATCAAGAGTCACACACTCCACCGACTGAACCAGCCAGATGTCCCTCACTTTGATTTTTAGTATGCCCTTTCCCCCCAATTTGGGGCTCTTGAATGTAAGCCCTGAGTTAAATGCTACCATTATGGGACTTCCTGATTCCCTTCTTTAGAATGAGAATTCCAGCCATTTGGAAAAAGGGTGTTTCTTGGCTTCAGCCTTAGAGGTCATAACATTTGGTTTCCCACGTTCCCAGCTGTCTTGTCACCTTTGTTTTACACCTTCTATGACTTTCACTCATGTTTAAGCCTTCCTAAAAAGAAAAGAGAATGACCAAATGACTCCTTTTTTAACCTTAATGTTTTGAATAGATTCTAGGTTGACCAAAGTCAGTAAGTATTTTACAACAACTTGGGTAATTCATTCTCCCAAGGAAGGTATATATCTTCCTAATTCTTTTAAAAAAGAGCAACAGAGAAGGGCCAAATTGCTTAGATGTCTATGATACAGAGGCTTTCCACTGGATGGATTTGAGATCCTTTGTCATAAACTCAATTGGTGTAGGAGAGGGATAATCTTCCTTATCCTGCCTCCTTCTCACAAAGAGAATGATTATTTTTTCATTGAGGGTATTTTTTTTTTCTGGAATGGTTTTACTGCTGCTAAATTTCAAAGTGTGTTTTTAACTCTAAAATTCTTAAATTTTATGATTTTGTATTTGCCACTGAATCTGAGGCTGGTAAATTTAGCTATAGACTTACTTGTAAATTCCATTTACCCAAAATCCAAGTAAATAGAAAATCAAGATTTTTAAAAATTGAAAGTATCATGCAATATTGATAAAGTCCTGGAAGTTGGTTATGATAAAATTAATTGCCATCCATCATAAGCTTTTGAGTGACCTTGTTGGTTATATGAGAAATTTTAAATTGTGTGCAATATCCTATTTTTGTGAAGGTTATTTTCCATCCTAATTTTTTGGTCTCCCCTATCTCCTGCATGTATGTGGTTTCATCCAAATTATGTACTCCTTTTCAGCAGATAATTCAGTTTTCAAGTTGAGATTTGAAAAATAAAATTCTGTCTTCTACATTTATGTACTTCCGAAACCAAAGAATATGTTCCCATTTTAAATAGTATCACGTGCATTAGGTTCAGTGTCAATGAGATATGAAGTCAAGATGCAACAAACATTTTTTTTAAGTTTTAATGGGTCCAGGGTCTACTCTTTGCTATAGGATGAATTTTCCCACAATAGAATGTACTTTCCCCAAAGGCACATTCAAGGCTATAAAGGAATCATAATCGGCTGCAAACTGCTCTCTAATTTTTTAATTTTCTCTAGTAAACAACCCAGTGTAAGGACTTTTACATTGCCTGCTCAGAATTGAGTTTGCTGAACTTAAGTTTATTGGGTATTGGACTAGGTAGGGATTGGTTCCCTGCTCTCCCGGTGAGTCATCACTTATTTACAGTGATTGTACGAAGGACCCCTTGTCTCATTGGATTAGTGTCCTTAGTGGGTGTCTCTGTGTTTGGTTTGTCACTTCTGGTTTTGGTTCGTCACTTTATGTCTTCCTTTTATTGAGCATTTACTATGAGTTAGCCAATATTAAGTGCTTCACATACGTGATCGAACTAAATTACCAATATAACAAACTTTAGGTGGATGTGATTATCCATATTTTTCACCTGAGAGGTGGAGGCTTAGGAAAGTGAGGTAAGGACACTACAGTCAACAAGCTAGTCCAAGTTTACATAAACTTGGTGAATGGTGGATTGAGATCTGTTTAGTTCCAATATTTGCATGGTGCTTTCTCTTCTTTCAATAGTGTGTTTACTCTGGTATTATACTGTTAAGAGTTCAAGGAAACTGGCATCATCTTGTGTTTGGTAGTAAATAACTATTTGTAAATTTTGTTGTTGTTCTGGCCTACCCCTTTTCACTAGATAAATGTCCCCAGGGAAAGGAGAGTGAGGGAGACTTTCCATTTACTTTGTGGTAAAGCTGTGTCAGGAAAGCTGGTAGCAGGGTCATGACCAAGAGTAAATTCCACACACTATAGAAAAAAATAGTCTCACTGGGTCAAGGTTAAGATGAAGGGTCAAGTCTTGCAAGCAGGCAAAGGATAAAAGCAGTAGCAACAGAAGGGGTCCTGATTTATTTTCAACCTGTTTCCTCATTGAAGGCAGCCAGAGTAATTAAGATTTCCTCTTAATCTGTGTAGCTCTCAGTGCCCTTTGAAGTGGTATGGGGCTCGAGTTGGGGGTGGGGAGATCCACCAGGCAGTCTGAAAGGAAACACGTTCAAAAAAGTGAAACATGGAGACTTGACATTTTAGACTTGGGTCTTAGAATTTGAACAGCATTTGGTAGAATAGGTAACAATCTTTCTTTCTTTCTTTCTTTCTTTCTTTCTTTCTTTCTTTCTTTTTCTTTCTTTCTTTCTTTCTTAGTCTTTCTTTCTTTCTTAATTTCTTTCTTTCTTTCTTTCTTTCTTTCTTTCTTAATTTCTTTCTTTCTTAATTTCTTTCAGTTCTATTTATTTTTTTTAAGTTCTATCTATTATTTTTGAGAGAGAGCATGAGCAAGGGAGGGGCAGAGAGAAAAAAGAGAGAATCCCAAGCAGGCTCCGTACTGTCAGCATGGAGCCCGATGTAGGGCTCAGACCTACCAAAAGTGAGATCATGACTTGAGCCAAAATCAGGAGTCAGACGCTGAACCGACTGAGCCACCCAGGTGCCCGGTAACACTATTTCTAAAGGAGATTTTTGTTTAAATTATAGTGAGGTAGATTAAGATCAGTGAGATAAATTGGAATGAATTTATAGTCTAATAACTTACGTAATAAACTCTACACTAATCGTTTGTAACTGGATTATAGATAGTTGCAGACACATTTGAATTTGTTCATTGGGATAAGACATCCTTGATATGTAATCAGTTCCCATGGTCATTTTAGAGATTCTTTACTGAGCCATCTCTTTGTGTTAAGGATTGTCATAATCCCTGAAGTTATGGGTTTACTTAGGGAGTATAAAAGTGCAAAGCTTATTACCTTAAACTAATAACACACTTCTCTACAGTCCTTTGTAAATTTACAAGGTACTTTGATATGCAGTGTCTCACTCCAGTACCATGATGATAAGTGGCTTGTTAAAGGTCACAGAAGTAGTGAGAAACAGGACCCAAGACTTAATTGACGCTTCTTGATTCTGAGGGCATTTATCCTTATAATAGGCACAACTTGACAAAAGGAAAAAAAAAACACTACTTTATTAATGTTTCACACTTTTTATGCAGTTACTGTTCTTTATAACACATGACGATGGAGGCATTGGGGATTTTTTTTTTAATTTTTTTAAATATTTGTTTATTTTTGAGACAGAGAGAGACAGAGCATGTAGAGGGGAGGGGCAGAGAGAGAGGGAGACACAGAATCTGAAACGGGCTCCAGGCTCTGAGCTGTCAGCAGAGAGGCCGATGCGGGGCTTGAACTCACGAGCCGTGAGATCATGACCTGAGCCGAAGTCGGACACTTAGCCTACTAAGCCATCCAGGCGCCCCAGGATTTTTTTTCTTTAATCCACTAGAATTAAAATTGGGCTTAGAACGTATTTAATCTCAACTTAAAAAAAAATTATGAAAGAGAACCCTCCCCCTGCAACCAATTATTTTCGTCCCACGGTTGGCAAACTCTGCTTGTAAAAGGTCTGATAGTAAATATTAGGTTTTGCAGGCCATATGGTCTCTATTACAACTATTCAACTTTGCTGTTTTAGTGTGAAAACAGCCATAGATGACATGAAAATGAATATGCTTGAGTTCCAATACAGCTTTATTTATGGACACTGGGATTTGAATTTCATATAACTTCCATGTGCCACAAAATATTATTATTTTTTAATTTTTTCAATTATTTTAAAAGGCAAAAGCCATTTTTAGCCCACAGGCCCTAACAAAACAGGTGGCAGGCTAGACTTGGCTTGAAGACCTAAGATTGTCAACCCCTGGCTTATTTATTTTTTTAACTTTTAAAAATGTTTTATTTATTTTTGAGAGAGAGAGAGACACAGAGCAGAGGAAGGGCAGAAAGAGAGGGAGACACAGAATCTGAAACAGGCTCCAGGCTCCCAGCTGTCAGCACCAAGCCTGACACAGGGCTCGAACTCACAAGTCAGTCGTGAGATTGTGACCTGAGTGCGAGTAGGAAGTAGGATTCTTAACCAACTGAGCCACCGAGGCATCCCATCAACCCTGGTTTAGATAGGAAGGAAAGGGGAGGGTGTTCCCTCTCGACTGCATTGGGGAAGGATGGAGACGGAGGGACGATGATCTTATGCACTTGAGTTGGATTCTGTGGTTAAGACTGAGGTGGCTGGTTCCTCCCAAATGTGCCTTTTTGCCTTGACACTTTCCCACTCATTTTAGTGAAAACTTTGCTTCATTTCCATAACTCCTAGTGAGAAATCCTATGACTAGTGATGATGTGGTTTAAACAAATTACAGTGGAGACATTCAGTGTGGACAGTGAGATGTTTTGATTTGTTCTCTAATTGTTTCCTGTGTGCAAATCATGGCCTGTAGTTTGTCCCCAGGTGAGGTCAGGCTCTGCGTCAACTGGTGTTTGTCCCCCACCGTTTCTAGCCTAGAGCTAAATAGCCAACAGTTATGAAATCACCTACTTATTATTAATTGGTGGGGAGACAACTAGAAAGCCTGTTCCCACTCTACGGATTTTCAGAGGGACTAAAGTTACACTCTTGATATACTAATAAATACAAACTATTAGGTCGATGAACATACATGCTGACTGTCATAACTGATGGCTTTCTAGCTGGCATTCTGTCACCAAATAGCATCCAGAAGTTGGACCTCTTTTTTTCCTTTCTCCTCTTTTAAATATGGAATGCTTCACCTTGCGTGTCCTCCTTGCTCCGGGCCATGCTCGGCTTCTCTGTAGTGTTCCACGTTTCATTTCTGTGCTGCTGAAGCACCTAACAGAAATCGAACTTCTTTAAAGCTCTTTGATCCTGCCACTGTAAACCCCTTCCCAGGAGATTTCTGGGAGCTTTCCCTTCCGACACAGTTAAACCCACCAGAACAGTCTCTCTCTCGGAGAACTGCTGGCTCTTTGCAGTTGGAAAGTGGGAGGGGCAGGACCAATTTAAACATTCAGAGCCTCAGAAGTGTGGTTCAAGGTCATTTCAAAGGGGCGGTTCCCTTGGCTCACCCCTGCTCACAAGCAGGCGGAGTGACTTGCGCATTAATTCTAGATTGCCCCTTCCTGTTGTTTTTAGTCTTATTTTAGCTTTCTGGTTTTACCTTTCCCAGCCTGAGTCAATAGAGGTGGGTGTGGCCATAAACTCAGGGTGCTGGAGCTAAAGGTGGGTCGAACTCTTGCCCCCGCCCTTCTACCCGTATTCCAGGCGGGACAGGCTTGCAGCCATCCATGTACAAGCCAGTGGTAGACCAGGCACTCAGAGAGGCAAAAACGTCACTTTGGGTGAAATTTGTTTAGGCTGCTTCTGAGGCTTGCGTCCAAACACAAGTATTAGTAAAATCCTACTTTCTACGCTGAAAAACTAATGCCCAGCTCTTGCCTAGATAAAGTGAGATCATGCTGGACCAAAAGAGAATACTAAAAACAAAACAAAACAAAATAAAACAAAATAAATGGTTTTATTGAGAAAATGAATGGTCCTAAATAACTAGAGTAAAATAAGAAATTCAGATGTTAACCCTAAAATTACTATGATTAACTAAATACAGAGAGATTATAACTGAATACCCTATATACTGCTGAATTTATACGATTTTTTTAATGTTTATTTTTTGAGAGAGAGAGAGAGAGAGAGAGAGCGCATGCATGCACGTGTTCTCGAGGTGGGGAGGGGCAGAGAGAGAGGGAGAGACAGAATCAGAAGCAGGCTCCAGGCTCTGAGCTGTCAGCACGGAGCCCAACATGGGGCTCCAACTCACACACTGTGAGATCATGACCTGAACCAAAGTCGGATGCTTAAGCGACTGAGCCTCCCAGGCACCCCATATAAGTTTCAATCATGCATTTAAATCGCTATTTTACCAACGTTAGTCATTAATATGTATATTTTTTTGAAAAAAATTAATTTATACTTTTTTCAGAAAAGAATAGCTGTCAATAAAACTGAGACACACATTTTTTTAAAATGTTGAAATTCCTTAATTAATTATGTCAGGGACTCATGAGAGAGAGAGAGGGAGAGAGGGGGAGAGAGAGAATCCCCTTTAACTCAAGACTTTATGTTTCTACAAATTATTTTCTAAATTTTTTTTCCATTCCAAACTGGTATATGAAATCCCTACTCTTTTAATAAAGTAGTATGGAGAACTGTAAAGATAATTACTTTTGGTGTAAATAAATAGGCTAAATATTGATTAAATCCATTTTGGTGAGTCAGACTTGATGGAAAAATAATGGAATTGCTGATAACACTCCAGTCTCTACTAATTATTTATTGTTTGGATGGGGTTGTGAAACTGGTTCATCACATGTCAACCTGATCCATTTTTATCTACTAGGCTTTGCTGTAGTCCCCAGAAAGGAATACCATGTCTTATTGGCATTAATCAGGGATGGGGAGGTGGGGGCATTTCTCTTATTTCTGGTTTTCTTTGATCATGTGGAAGAAGCTCTATCCACAGGTATAGCCTACCTGTGGGAAAGGTGGTAGCATTTCTCAGCTGTCTCACTCCTCCCTCCCTAAGAGAAGTGATTTAATCTGATTGGTGAGTCCAGGAGAAGGGGAGCTGGCTCCTTCTTACCCATTCCGTCTGGGAGTGGGTGGCCACCAAGGAGCTGGCATCGGCCAGACCTTTAGAAGGGCATGCACTTTATCTGTAAGAGGAGGCTGCCCGCACTTAGGTGCTATTTGGACTTGATAAGTCTGTCTAATGCTGGAAAATGTAATTAGGAAGGCTGCTATTCCACAGGGTATAAGCCCTGTGCTCTGTATCAGCTTTACGATGATACCAGGGATATTTTGGTTTCTCATCTCCCTTATTCTTCTGTTTCATTTTCCAGTTGGCTCAGAAATCAGGCTGGAAAGAAAAGTATTTGTAACCCGGCCCCCTTGGGCCTCCAACAGGAATGTTCGTCAGAGGTTCACTAATATAGACTAATCCCAATAACTTTCTTGAAGTCATAATTTGGTTTGGTTTCAGAATTGCTTTTTTGGACCCGTATAAAGATTTAAAAAAATTTTTTTTTGATCTTTATTTATTTTTGAGAGAGAGAGAGAGAGAGAGAGAGAGAGAGAGAGAGAGAGAGAATGAACAGGGGAGGAACAGAGAGAGAGGGAGACACAGAATCTGAAGCAGGCTCCAGGCTTGGAGCTCCGAGCTGTCAGCACAGAGCCCGATGCGGGGCTCAAACTCACGAACCACGAGATCATGACCTGAACCGAAGACGGACGCTTAACCAACTGAACCACCCAGGCGCCCCTGAAGATTGTTTGTTTGTTTGTTTTAATTTTTTTTAACATTTATTTCTTATTGAGAGACAGAGAGACACAGAGCATGAGCAGGGGAGGGGCAGAGAGAGAGGGAGACACAGAATCCAAAGCAGGCTCCAGGCTCTGAGCTGCCAGCACAGAGCCCAACATGGGGCTTGAACCCACAAACTGCGAGATCATGACCCGAGCTGAAGTCTGTCGCTTAACCAACTGAGCCACCCAGGCAACCCCCCTGAAGATTGTTTTTACGAACAACTATTAGCATGTCTAGAATGACTTCAGATAATTTACATTTGCTTTTAGGTACAAAGGGCTGGATGAATACTTGATGCTTTAGGATAAAAAGGTGGTCTGCAGATAATGCTACCTCCCTTTCTGATGTTGTGTCAGTTGCTAAGTCCTGCTCTTATGGGCAACTTGCTTCAGAACTATACGACCGAATGGAGGAGAATGGCTTTCCTGTCTTCTAGTTACCATATGAAGATAGGGAGGAAAGTCGCTGTTAAACATGCCTCCCTTTCAATACACTCTTAGGATTTTATGACCATCATTCAGACCTGAGGGATAAGTTGCCTAAAGGGAAAAAAAAAAAAAAAACCCATCTATGGTGACCAACCCAGATGTCTACTAAATCCTGGAAAACTGGGATGTCACCTGGGAGACAAGACTTTCTCTGCCATGATGAGGAACATCCATGGTAAACCAAGACGAGCTGGTTAGCCTACAAGACCTACCTAGCATGTCACTTCAGCTGTTTTATCCGGCACTGCCATTTACTTCAATACTGAGCTCGCTCTTTGTATCGATTGTGACATAACAAACGGTCATCCCTTGCAATAAATACTTGCTTATTGAGGCCCCGTGACAAGAAGGCTGAAGACATAATATATATGCCCAATTTTGACTGTATTGACTACACTCCTACTTCTTCCTTTAACTCATTTTGTACTTTTTGCTTCACAGGTTTGTGATTCAGACACCATGCTTGACCCTGCGTCATCTGTGGAAATGGTAAAAGTTTTAGAAGAAGACCCTATGGTCGGAGGTGTCGGGGGAGATGTCCAGGTGTGTAAGCCTTCACTTTCGGCATGAGTTGCTTTTAGTTATACTCTTACTCGTTGATTCATTGAACACGTATTTATTACACACCAAACTCTCTGCCAGATGTGGCTTTTGGTGCTAGAGACACATTAGTATGTGCCTTGACCCGCTTTATTGCCTCTTTCCTTTCCTAAATTGAAAAAAAGAATTAGGATTTCTTTGTTTAACCCTGGAATGTAACCTTTGTTTGCTGTGGCTGATAAGTGATATATATTTAATTTAAATGTGTAATGATTTCTACCGTATCTTTTTGAACCATAACTTAATGTTCTGGTAAAATCTGATGTTAGAGTTCATTTAGCTGTGAAGGTAAAAAAAAAAAAAAAGCAAGAAGGGCAGATGATGGATTCTATATTTTATACCTATGTATTTAAAAGCTGGTCAATATATGATTGATTAAAAATCCAAATTGGAATACAAAGAAAGAAAAGAGAAGAAGCAAGTCAAATTTACACTGGTAAGAAAGGCAAAGGAATAATTAATTAATAAGTGGATTTTCTGATTATGATTTATTTCCCACTATTTTTTTTTTTTTTTTGAGAGGGAGGAGGGGCAGAGGGAGAGAAAAACAGAGAGGGAGAATCCTTTTTTTTTTAACGTTTATTTATTTTTGAGACAGAGCATGAACGGGGGAGGGTCAGAGAGAGGGAGACACAGAATCTGAAACAGGCTCCAGGCTCTGAGCTGTCAGCACAGAGCCCGACGCGGGGCTCGAACTCACGGACCCCGAGATCGTGACCTGAGCCGAAGTCGGCTGCCTAACCGACTGAGCCACCCAGGCGCCCCGGAGAGGGAGAATCTTAAGTAGACTCCAAGCATGAGCCGGAATCAAGAGTCGGCTGCTTAATCAACTGAGCCACCCAGGTGTCCCCCCGCTAATTCTCTTTATTTCCCAGTATTTGCTATAAGTGGAGGAACAAGTAAACAAATATTAATGAAGGCTACTTGGAATATGTGGGATTGGAAATGAATATATATGTGAATATGTGAAAATATGTGAAGATTAAAATGAGTGCTTTGTAGGGGCTTCTAGGTGGCTCAGCCGGTTAAGCGTCCAATTCTTGGTTTCCGCTCAGGTCATGATCTCACAGTCTCCTGAGTACAAGCCCCACTTCGGACTCTGTGCTGACAACGGGGAGCCTGCTTAGGATTCTCTTTCCCTCTCTCTCTGCCCCTCCCCCACTTGCACTGTCTCTGTCTCAAAATAAATAAATAAACTTAAAAAAAATGAGTGCTTTGCTGGGGCGCCTGGGTGGCGCAGTCGGTTAAGCGTCCGACTTCAGCCAGGTCACGATCTCGCGGTCCGTGAGTTCGAAGCCCGCGTCAGGCTCTGGGCTGATGGCTCGGAGCCTGGAGCCTGTTTCCGATTCTGTGTCTCCCTCTCTCTCTGCCCCTCCCCCGTTCATGCTCTGTGTCTCTCTGTCCCAAAAATAAATTAAAAAACGATGAAAAAAATAAAAAATAAAAAAAAAATGAGTGCTTTGCAAACACGTGATCAGATTTTGGCAAAAGGTGAGAAGCACGTGGAAACTTGACTTTACAATTTGGGCTCTGCGTTGCTGTATAACCCATTTTACACATGCATGGTGACGCTGAAGGCAAAGACAATGCCTGGAGCAGACAAAGAAACAGCCTGGTGATAAAAGAGGAAGCATGCAAAATCTAGATGAGAACTGAACAAAACTGAGATGAAAGAAAGAATTTAGAAATATTGCCAAGAAAAAGCTGCTAATTTTCAGTAGCTTTTGCATAGAGTATTATTTCAGGATTTAAGTTTTGGGGAAAGGCCAGAACAAGCAATTTATCACTGGCATTGTGTAAAAGAGAGAAAGAAGGAGAAGGAAAATTAATAGAATTGAATGAGTTGGAAATTAACCAGAACAGGAGAGAAGAGGACTTAAAAAACTTCAAATCTTAGATGGTAGGAAAGAGTGGGAAACTTTAGGATCTGAGAACTAAAGCCTAAAAATATTATAGATGGTAGGAAAGAGTGGGAAACTTTAGGATCTGAGAACTAAAGCCTAAAAATATTATAGCGTAACAACAAGAAGGACAAAAAGCAGCAAAAAGAGGACAGAGTCATGAAGTAGAAAAACTATTGCTCATCAAGGAGTCCCAATGCATGGACACAATTGATCAGATTAATCTAGTAACATAGGATCAGAGAAAATAAAAGATAACTGTGTCAAAATGAAGAAGGGTGCTTCATAGGAGGATCAAATAACACACTTCGCTCTAGGCAGTAACCTCACAACAGCACGGATTTTGTTGGTATTTTAGCTAAGGCTTACCTTTATTTATTCTTTTTTTTTTTTTTTTTTTTTCCTTCTTGCAGATTTTAAACAAGTATGATTCCTGGATCTCCTTCCTCAGCAGTGTGAGATACTGGATGGCTTTTAACATAGAAAGGGCCTGCCAGTCTTATTTTGGGTGTGTCCAGTGCATCAGTGGGCCTCTGGGAATGTACAGAAACTCCTTGCTGCATGAATTTGTGGAAGACTGGTACAATCAGGAATTTATGGGCAGCCAATGTAGTTTTGGTGACGATCGGCATCTAACGAACCGAGTGCTGAGTCTGGGCTATGCAACAAAATACACGGCTCGATCCAAGTGCCTTACGGAGACACCTATAGAATATCTGAGATGGTTAAACCAGCAGACCCGTTGGAGTAAGTCCTACTTCCGAGAGTGGCTGTACAATGCGATGTGGTTTCATAAACATCACTTGTGGATGACCTATGAGGCAGTTATCACTGGATTCTTCCCTTTCTTCCTCATTGCCACAGTAATCCAGCTCTTCTACAGGGGAAAAATTTGGAACATCCTCCTCTTCTTGTTAACTGTCCAGTTAGTAGGTCTCATAAAGTCATCCTTTGCCAGCTGCCTTAGAGGAAATATTGTCATGGTCTTCATGTCCCTCTACTCAGTGTTATACATGTCAAGTTTACTTCCCGCCAAGATGTTTGCAATTGCCACGATAAACAAAGCTGGGTGGGGCACATCTGGAAGGAAAACCATTGTTGTTAATTTCATAGGACTCATTCCAGTATCAGTTTGGTTTACAATCCTCCTGGGCGGTGTGATTTTCACCATTTATAAGGAATCTAAGAAGCCATTCTCAGAATCCAAACAGACCGTTCTAATTGTTGGAACGTTGCTCTATGCATGCTATTGGGTCATGCTTTTGACGCTGTATGTGGTTCTCATCAATAAATGTGGCAGGAGGAAGAAGGGACAACAGTATGACATGGTGCTCGATGTATGATCTCACGTTGTTTGACGTTTGCAGTCACACACGCAGACACACACAAAACCTTAGTTCCTCTTGTGGCATCAGATAGTGCCACCAAAGGAGACATATCACTGCTGCTGGGACTTGAACAAAGACATTTCTATGGGTTTATTTTGATTCTGCCAAAGTAAAACAAGACATCAATGAGAAGAAACTCAGAGTTTAACCTGTTATTTCTATGAAAATGGGAAACATTCTTTGTTTATGCACTTTTTCCTTACTGTACATCCGCCTAACAGTGTTTGTCCTATATACCTCACTAGCCATGCTTTATGTGGGTTATCACGGAAGAAAAGGATTTTGGAAACTCAAGGAAAAGTTCTTTCAACGTATACAACCTAACTTATGGACTGTGTTGATAGCTAATTTTTTTTTTTTTTTTAGAAAGGATTTTCTGTTTAACTCTACCAAATGAAATGCCAAAGGAAATTTTAAAGGCCGTTGGCTGTGCTGTATTTTTATATAACTGTACTGTGTTTTAAAATTTTGTATGCCAATTTTTAAAGCAAATTTTGCATATTCTATATTTTACTTCTCTGCCAAAATACACCTGTTCTTTTTTATTATTTTTAAAATAGGTTCTGAAAAAATTCATACTTAAAAAAAAAATCTACCCAAAATGTGAAGCTTGGTTGACTGATGTTGTTCATGATAGAAAGAATAAAATATTTCTCTCTCTCTCTCTACCTTTTAAAATGGAATAGTTTCTTTCTGTGAAAAATATTTAAACTTTCAATATTTTAACTTCTTTTCATTTCTTTTAGAAAAGGCCAATATACCTGTCACACTTTGGAAGTAGAAATACGTACTTAGGTGTACAAAATAAAAGGAAAATCAGAAAATCAAGGCCAAAGGGGTAGAAAAGTGCAATTTTTCATAAGATTAAAAAAAAAAAAGGGAATGCTAGTCCTTGAAAGAAAACACTAGGCATCAGCACTGGACAAAACATGGGTATCAGAGATTAATAACCTTTGGGGTTTCTGGCAGTGTTTCCTCAGGCTGAGTACAATGGAAAGTGGAAAAAAATTATCTGTATTATTTGGACAAACAAATACAATGCAGTTCATCATTTTGTTCTGTGGCTTGAATTCACCAGATACTGTCCACATATTGAACATAATTTGCTGGTCTTTTTTTTTTTTTTTTTTTTTTTCCAGCTTACCAGTTCACTTTACATGTTACCATGAGGTTTACACTGGTGAGTTGGATACATTTTAATAAGTGTAAAGCCTATAGATATGAAAATTGACACATTTAAGTTCCTCTTCTACTTTCTAGGGAGGATTTTTTTTCTGAATTTATGCAGATAATTGCTTCATCTGTCTTGTTATTGGCCTACATAGGTATGTTTACATAGTAAAAATAATATCAAGGTTTAATAAGTGTATCAAGAATTGGCACATAAAAGAAATTGATGGACCAGGTACCCCTAACCCGGCTAATTTAGCTACTCCAAGGGCCTCAGTTACCCAGTTTGACATTTGACATGACCCATCTTGCCTTGTAGCTGGTGCTGTGTAGACCTGTGTTAAACACAATCGAACACACGAGTCGTCGCATAGAAAATGTTGTGATGAGGCAGAGTGCGAATGTGGCAAAGGGTTCAGCTATGTGCCTCTGGCATTCTGCTTCCTTTCCGTGCAGATGCCTACGTTCCATCTGTCCTGCTTAAGAAAAAGCTGCACGTTCTACCTTCGGAGTACAAAAGGTACATACCATTCTGCAACTCAAACTCACTGATGGGAGAGTTGGTGGGGAAAAAACACAGCATGCCAATAAATGAAACTAAAACTTGAGTTTGCCTTTTTAACTATTTATGTTCTAAGTTAAGCTTTGATAACTTTCAAATGTCAAATTCTCTCATTCTTATAAAAGATTGAATTAATTGCCTGTATTTATTGTAGCAATTATTCAATGTATTTCCAGTATAGGATGTATAGTATAATTGATTTTTTGTAAATAAAATATTTTTGATAAGAATATTGCCTTTTTTTCTAAGGGAAGGGGAAATTTCAAATGAAACAAAACCTCTGTTTTCCTGATGGTAGTGGAATAGATTTAAGAATGGGGTATATAGAAAAGAAACAAACATAGTTGGTAAAAGGTAATAGAAATCATTTCATGTTACTAATGATGAAGCAGAAATCCCTCAAATTAGTGTGGTTTGGAAATCTGGAAAACAGAGGAGCAAGAGAGAGAGAGATTCAGTTAATATAATCTTGCCTTTAATCTTATATTTCCCTTGGAAGCATCCCAAATTTAGACAAAAATTATTTTATTATAATAATTTATCATAGTGGAGAAAACACAGATTTTCGGAAAGTTCATAAGCAACTTTATTATTATAAATAATAACAAAATCTTAAAAATAACTTGAACTCCAATAGAGGGCAATAATTAAATGAATTATCGCATTTTCAAACAATGTAACATTATTGCCCATTAAAATGTTTTCAGAGAACATGAGGATATTGGAAAAATGTTACATTAAAATTTTATAACCATTTTGTACAGTAACATCTCAAATTTGTAAAAAGAAACATGTTTAAATATCATCTCTACTATTGGGAATATCACAGGTTTCTATACTGTATACATTTTTGTATTTTCCAAATACCATGATCCTGTATTGTTTTTATAATCAGAAAAAGGACAATAAATATTGCTTTTATTAAAAAAGTGGGTCGGGGCATCTAATAGCATTTCCTGGTTTGAGGAACTCTGATGCTAATCCATTTTACCACTCATCCCTCAAATTCATCTTGCTTCCTGATTTTCTTTTTATTATTTAGTTCCTGAGAATCTCTCATTACTTCGGCACAGTTACATTATACACACACACACGCGCACACACACACACACAATATAAAACAACGTTAAGCCACTGACCATTATTGCCACTCCAGTGATGGTTCTAATCTCAGTGATCAGTGATTCACTGATAAAGTCACTTGGTGCTCTGTTAGAGGCTGGCAAAGTTAACATAACGAGCCAGTATACAGGGTAGCCTTTTCTGGCTGTGTGGCCTGTCATGTGACCACTCTTCTCTTCTTTTGGACTACAAAAGCATCCATAGGCAATATGCCAACCAATGCGTGTGGCCAGCTTCCAATAACACATTATGGACACTGACATTTGAATTTATAATTTGCATGCATTTTGAAGTATTCTTTTGAATATTTTTTAGTCATTTAAATATCTTAAAACTATTCCTAGTTTACCAGCATTACTAAAACAGGCAACGAGCCAGATCTGGCCTGCCGGCCATGGTTTAAAGACGCTTATTAGTCTATAGGAATCTACTGACTCATCTGTACCATTAAATACACCAACACCTAAGTTTTGAGCACATACCATGCATCAGGTACTGCCAGAGCACATTGTATAGACGGGCTGTTTTAGCTCTATCAGTCTGAAGGGGTTCCACTATTTTTGCCACTTACAGGTGAGGAATTTGAGGCTTAGAGTTGATATCTTGAGACCATAAAGCTATTAAATTGTGATGGTGGAATTTAGGTCCAGGCATTCTGGTGTCAGAATTACCTTTTAAACAGTTTATACTCAGTGTGCCATCCGTGGTCCAGCAGCACAAGCAGCGCCTGGAATTTGGTTAGAAATGAAAATGCATGGAGCTCCCGGGTGGCTAAGTCTGTTAAGTGCATAACTCTTGATTTTGGCTCAGGTCATGATCTTATGGTTTGTGAGATGAAGCACTGTACTGGTCTCTGTGCTGGGCGTGGAGCCTGCTTAAGATTCTCTCTCTCCTCCCTCTCCCCCTTCCCCTGCTTGTGCACACACTCTCTCTCCCTCAAAATAGATAAATAAACTTTAGGGGGAAAAAAAAAGAAATGCAAATGCGTGCCCTGCCCCAGACCCATTGAATCAAAATCTTGGGCTGGGCCCCAGAACCTGCTTAATAAGATTCCTAGATGCGGGCACCTGGGTGGCTGAGTTGGTTAAGCGTCCAGCTCTTGGTTTTGGCTCAGGTCATGATCTCACGGCTTTGTGGGTTCAAGCCCTGCTTCGGTTTTCTTTCTCCCTCTCTCTGCCCTCCACCACTCGCACTGTCTGTCTCTCTCAAACTAAATAAATACACTTGAAAAAAATTTTTTATTGTTTATTGACTTTTAAGAGAGAGAGAGAGAGGGTTAGGGTTAGAGAGAGAGAGAGAGAGAGCATGAGTGGGAAGGGGGCAGAGAGACACACAGAATCCAAAGCAGGCTCCGGGCTCTGAGCTGTCAGCACAGAGCCCAATGCAGGGCTCCAACCCAAGAATGTGAGATCATGACCTAGCCAAAGTTGGATGCTTAACTGACTGAGCCACCCAGATGCCCCAATAAATAAATAAACTTAAACAAAAAAAAGATCTATAGATTATTTTACTCACATTAGAGTTTGAGAAGCATTGCTCTAATCTAGTGTATTGGTTTCCTCAGACTAAGTATCATCCCTATGATAACTATCATTTCAAATATTTGCATTTTCCTGTTGAGCTTTCTACATTTAGTATCAAATATGGATGTTGGCAGATACCTGGTTTTAGTGAAGTTTACTGAGCACCTCTTATGAGCCAGAAATCAAAATTTATACTCAAAGAGGTTATAATTGAGTAAGAAGGATATGATGATTACACAAACATTTGGTGCAAAATGGAATAATAAAGGTATAAAGAATGGCATGGGGATATAAAAAGAAGGAATGAAGTGAATGAATAGTTCTGTAAAGATAGGCTTCAATATAGTGTGGCACTGGGGTGATTCTTTAAGGATGTGTGGCTTTATGGGGACTGAAGACTTTCCAGATGAAAGGATGTGGTGTGATTTTGATATGTGTTCCTTTCCACAGAATTAACAAGTTTAATTAAGGTGTGGGCAGTATTTAACCAAGAGTTCAGATTTAGCTATAGAAAGAACATCTGACGGCAGATCATAGAAGACCATAACCCAACAGGGAGAAATACTAGGATGACGTGTTTGAATGTGATAGATCACGGTACCTGCGGATAATTTTGGATGGGGTTCTAACATTGCAAACTGAGCTACATGGTGGAGGTTTGGATTTGAATGTCCCGCATAAACAAGTATGATTTGGTTCCCGTGTGCTTATAATAAACTGGTATTGCTCTTCCAGGCACTTGGCTCCTTTCATCCTGTTCCCTGTAGGTCTCCCTCCAGGTACCCAAATACCACCTTCAGCTTCTTTTATATGCCGTATAACCAGCTGGTCATAACCATTTGATTCCCCCACCCCCACCCCGCCCTTGCCATGTCACTCAACTTCGTCTCTCACCCTACTTAAGACATTCTGTATATCTTGCCTGAACTGTTAAAAACACTTCCTGACTACCTCTTTTCCTCATTTCTGTTTCATCCAATGGAGTCTTTACATTTCTGTCAAACTTCTCCTTCTAAGACCTAACTCTGAATAAAAGGTTTAATTTCATCTCATTGTCAGCAAGATAAAAGCATTACATCTTTACGAATGCAGTCAAGGCTAATGATCTGTTTATGTCCTCTCTTGCAGTCCATAATCCTACTATTTTTTGCGGTCCCATCACAGTAGTGTTGCTCCCTCGTTGTACACATGTTGCTCTTTACCTTAGTCAAGTTTCTTTATTGCAGACATTCTCAGAAACCTCAATGTGCTGATGAGTTTTATGAATCTGTAAGAGAGGCTCATCGCATAGAGAAGGTCCTACACTTAGATGACTATGGCATCCATTCCATGGCGATGTTGACTAACGTCTGGATTAACATTGTCGTCCTGCAGTATATAGTTTAGGTAACGCCAGTATATAATTCCTGACACCACAAGTTGGATTTCTGTTCTTTCAAGATCTAGAAAAAACATGCAAAGCTTAAAGCTCCTTATTTCTTGAGTAATCAGCTCCAGGTGTGGAGACATCAGGGGTTAAGGGGGAGAAGCCTTCAGGTTCATTATGGCTCAGCCTGTGGGCTACAGAAACAGGCTCTTCTCAAAAGAGTTCAACTCACCCACTTGCTGTCAGAAAGCTCTCCCTGCTCTGGCTTCAGCAAACCTAGGTGACATGTTTTTGCTCTGCTATTTAGGGCAACAAGAAGTTCAATCCTGATACGTTGGGGAGACATGCAATGAGTAGGGAGCCTATTCTCTGAAAGAATTTGGCATTGTATAGAGAACCGACTGAAAAGAGGCACAATTACTTTACAAGCCAAAGGGAAGGTTGCCTTTTATCTTGGATTGAGTTGGTTGTTGGGAGGCAAAATCAAACACATTCATCTCTTAACCAGGTCAGGATAGAGTCACAGTTATACATGTTTACTCAGAAGGAACAGAGGCATGTCACGTAGGGACACATCCCGCTTTTCTAGAAAACACGTGATGTGTCTCTTCAAGTAAGACAAAAAAATAAAATAAAATAAATGAAAGTTTTAAGGACATAAAAATCTTGTAAAAAAAGGATCTCTGGGATCAAAATTGAGCGGCTGTTTAAGTGAAGCTCTCAGTATAGTCACAAAAGGAAACTTGAGGTTCATTCAGTCCAATTCAGTTGCCTCAAATCTTTGGTGGAACGAGGCAAGGACCTAAAGAAAGAGAGGGAGAGTGAAGGCTCCTTATCTCAAAGGAATCAAACTGCAATCCAGTTATTTTAGCACTTTGCTCAAGGTTGCACATCTGGCTACAAATCTGGGTTTCTTTTATCCAGATGTTTTGGCCTGCTTTATACTGCAGAAAACCTCAAATTAGCGATTTCTGGGCAGCTACCCTACTCTTACATCTGACATTTTGAGGCTATTCTTAAATCCATTCCCCTCAAAAGGGGTTGTAAATTATAAGCTTTGATATTTGGATTTTAAATAAAAACCCACCCTGGGAAGTCTACAATACCTGAAATTTTCAGCACTGTTAAGAAATATCTTGACATGTCAAAAATGGATATTCCAAAGTTCTTGCCCTAAAACAAATTGTTGCCATATTTCCCACTTTGGAAGTGCATAAGGCCAGAACAAGTGTGGAGGTCTGACTTATTTTGTATTTGGGCTTTGGTTGCAGATTGACTTAAACTTGAGAAAATTATCCCACTTCTTATTTTCCTCATCTGAATAATGGGGGTGACACATCTCAAAGTTACCGTGTCAAGACAGCCCATGAAAAGTACCCTAGGAAAGAAAGTTGCCACAGAATGGAAGTTTAGTAAAATTTTCTTTTCTTTTCCCCCTCCTTCCTAAGCAACTAACTTTAATGCAACTAAAGCAATGCTCCTTTTCTTAATTTGTTTCCTTCGCTTGTTCCCTACTTTCTTCTTAAAATTTCTTTTTTTTTATTTATTTTTTTTATTTAAAAAAAAAAAATTTTTAACGTTTATTTATTTTTGAGACAGAGAAAGATAGAGCATGAACGGGGGAGGGTCAGAGAGAGAGGGAGACACAGAATCTGAAATAGGCTCCAGGCTCTGAGCTGTCAGCACAGAGCCCGACGCGGGGCTCGAACTCACGGACCACGAGATCATGACCTGAGCCGAAGTCGGCCGCCTGACTGAGCCACCCAGGCGCCCCTCTTCTTAAAATTTCTTTACGCAGCAAACCACTGAACCAAGGGCTGGGACGTTTAGCTCAAATACCAAGGAATTTTTCTTCTCAGGGATGCATTTTATCTTTATTTTGTTTCCAGGTTCATAATTCACGATGGTACAAATTGAGTATCACATGATGAGGCAGCATCAGCTTCTCCGGGCCCGGGAACTTAACAGATACGATGCACTTTAAATTCTGTTTGTGTCTCTTTCACAGTTGGTGTTTTTAATTTTTAATTTTATTATTTTTTTATTTTTAAAATATTTTTATTACTTTTTTCATGTTTATTTATTCATTTTTTAATTTATTTTGAGAGCTGCAGCCACAAGCAGGGCAGGGGCAGAGAGAGAGAGAGAGAGAGAGAGAGAGAGAGAGGATCCTAAGCTGTCAGCACAGAGCCCGATGCCCAGCTCTTTTTTTAGACCTTGACCTGAAGTGTAAGACCCTCAGAGCAAATGCCTCATGTGTGGCCAGTACACAATTCATTCTCCCTGTGAGAGGGTGAGTTGAAACTTTTCTGGTACCACTGAAATGGGATTGGGCATCCGTTTCTGGACCTGCCATGATTTCAATCTTGCAAAAGCCACCAATTCCACTGGTTGTGTCCTTCAACGTACCTCAAATGTGCATTTTAATTTTTTTTTTTTTTCCAACGTTTATTTATTTTGGGACAGAGAGAGACAGAGCATGAACGGGGGAGGGGCAGAGAGAGAGGGAGACACAGAATCGGAAACAGGCTCCAGGCTCCGAGCCATCAGCCCAGAGCCTGACACGGGGCTCGAACTCACGGACCGCGAGATCGTGACCTGGCTGAAGTCGGACGCTTAACCGACTGCGCCACCCAGGCGCCCCTCAAATGTGCATTTTAAATCACCCAATTGTTGGTTTCTATATGCCCTTAAGAGTTCTTCTGGGAATAGGTGGCCTTCTTTTCCTGTAGACACAGAGCAGGTGAACTGCTATAATTGCCTAGTATGTTCTGACTTTGAGAAGAGCACTCAATACGATTTTGTGTCTGACAAAATAAATATTTTGAAATGTCTAGAACAGGGTAGATGAGAAGTAGGAAGAGCATGGCGTTGGCATCAGATGAATTTGAGTCCTGCCTCCACCATGTTCCGGTTGACTCTTAGTGAAAACCCCAGTTTTTATCATTTGTAAAAGTATAACTCCCCTGCCACAAACCTTATAAGGCTGCTATTGGGGTCGATACAAATAATGGAAGGGAAAGGCCATCGGAAATTCAGAAAAATCCTTCAGATTTGAGTTCCTGTTGTTAGTTCTGAGCGTCAAGAGGCATTCAGATTTTTACCGTGGCTGAAGTGAGATTAGGGCCCTTAGTCTTAATGGACACTTCCTATCATCCTTATTGCTACACCCTAGTTGCACCGCCATCATCTTGTGCCTGTTGTCACAGACATCCATCTGTCCTCCACTCTCGCTCCTTGTTATTTTTCCATGGAGCAGTCAGTGGGAGATCATGTCACGTGCCTGCTTAGAAGCCTTCAAATCCTTCAAATGTGTCTTCTTATCTCGAGATACTATGCTCCACAAGGTCCTTCGTGATTTGCCTTCTGTTTCCATGACCTACTGTTGAATTCCCGTCTTTCTTCCTTATTGTACAACGCACTGGAACTCTTTCTGTTCCTCAACCGAGACAAGCTTGTTTCCACTTCAAGATCGCTACCTGTTACTATTTATTTTGCCTAAGAACTTAGCATGCTTGGTTTCTTCTTATTTAGGTCACCTCCTCAGAGAGGCCTTATTTGATTCTGCTCCCTAAAGTGACAACTCCATTCCTAGTCACTTTCTAACACATCATCCTGTGATTTTCCTCAACACTTTTACCATTAATGGAAACTAAAATATTTATCGATTTGTTTACTTGACTGTTGTCTCTCAGCTCCTAGAATAAAACCCAGAGAGCAGGGGTAGAGTCTGTAGAGCCTAGAACGGTGCTGGACAGATAGAAAGTGCCCAGTGAATACTGCTAAGTACATACAGGTATAAAATAATGGTGCTAAATGCTCAACTTTCATAAATCTTGTACCTGCTTGCTCCAAATTGAAGCATAGAACAGGTAACAGAGGACATCAAGGGTATAAAGAATGGCTCATTTGTTATTCAAATATAAAAAGGGATTTTCCTCTTCTCTGCTGTTCATTTCCATGAAGCAAGAACTTACCCCACATGTTAGACCCAAGGAAATACTTGAAACTGTGTGGCTTGGTTATATACAGACTGCGGATCTAAATTTTTTTTTCCATGTTTTAATCAATATTGCATAGATGTGGATTTAAGCACACAAAGAGGGTTTTATGTTTTTTACTATCTTTGATAGCTGACAACCTTCTTTTTATCTCTGAGTATCTGGAGAAGATAACTTTAAAAAGAGAAATATGCTACTTCTGTGTGCATTGATGACCACAGCTATTGCTTGCCTAATTTTCAACTCCACCCAGGAGAAGTCCCACCCAGTCTTGCCAAGAATCTAGGAACTGGATGGTTATTTGGAACCGGTACTAGTTTTCCCCAAGTATATTTTTGGCAGAAGACACAGCTAGAGATTAAGGAGTGTGAAGAGGGCTGAAAGCTTCCATTGACCTTCTGGGGCCTTGATTAAGGCTGCTTATGTTGCCGTGACTCCATCAGATGGCCACCTTCCAAACTGTTCAAAACATTACTTCTGGGCATATAGAGCTGATATCTCAGTGCAGGGATAGAAGCCCAGCCTGGACAAGGTCCAGCTAAGAAAGCATCTCCATTGGAATACTATCTGGCAAGGGACAAATCCAATGATGCCATAGGCATTATCTGCCTTCCCTTTCCATGCTTGAATCATTTCCTTCATAGACCAGATAACGAGCAGTCTACAGATATATAACTGGGTGAGAATCTGTATATAAACATTGAACTATTTCTTCAGAGTTGATCTTGTCCAGCTGAACTTCTGGAGTCAAATATGGGCCCCAGCTATAATCTCATTGTCTCTTTCTACCATCATGAATGAGAACATGTATGGACCAGTGTCTTTGTCTTATTTCGTTTAGTCTAAACTCACTGATAAATTCTTTTTTTCCTGTTTAAACTAAGTTGACAGATGTAAATCTTACGGTGGATGGAGGCTTTGGTTGGGGGTAAAAATTAGTAGACAATCACTTTAATTCAACTGATTCCTATTCATGACTATTTCGCCAGTCCTGATTAGTTCACTCGACTTGTCACGTCATCCTGGGAAGTAACAACCTCTGTGAAGCCTTTTGGTAGTCGCTAAACTCCATCTGGGAGTCAGTGACTCCATCTTTTATTTCCAAATGGCACTTGTATTTTCCAGGAATAATGCCCTTAATATAAAATACTATATTTAATGATTTAAAAGTTTCTGTCTACTTTCTAACAGGCCGTGATATGCCCAAGGAGAAGGGCTGTATCTTACTCATCTTTTTCAAAAATATTTTTTAATGTTTCTTTATTTTTGAGAGAGAGAGAGAGAACGAATGGAGGAGGGGCAGAGAGAGAGGGAGACACAGAATCTGAAGCAGCTCCAGGCTCTGAGCTGTCAGCACAGAGCCTGACACGGGACTCGAACTCAGGAACAGCAAGATCATGACCTGAGCCAAAGTCAGACATTTAACCTGCTGAGCCTCCCAAGTGACCCTCTTACTCATCTTTGTAAACATATCTTACCTCCATGAAATGCTTATTGACTGAAGACTTTGTATTTGCTGATCATGTGAGTAAATAAGTCATCAAGTGAGTACATAAGAGTTATTTATCTTAATTTAGCAAAAAATACAGAATCCTTAAGTCAATGACAAGTAAATTTTGGTTGAGAGCCTGCCAAATGACAAGCAGTGTTGAATAAACGATTTCATAACACTGAACAAGCCTATAAATTAAACATTAATATCCTCCCCCGCCTTTTTTTTTAGTAAAAAAGGTGTCATGAAACATAGGGTTGAGGGAGTGAATGCCAAATTCAAGATATCAAAGCCAGGAAAGTCTCTCACTTAAAATAAATTTGTTCACCAAGTGGCCAAAATTGTGTTTTACTGAATTTAATTAATTAATAGAAATCAAGCTAAGTGGCATCAACAGAGATATCCCTCAGAATAATGACATTTGCTATTCATCTTCCATAATAACCCCATTGTATAGATGAAGAAATTGGGGACTCAGCAACATAAAAAAATTACTAAAGTCTATAACGAGGCAGCATTAATTCAAAACAGATTTATTTCCTTCAAGTCTGATGCTCTTTCCAATTTCTCATAACTTCCTTACAATTGTTTTCTTCTATAAATTCTAATAGTATTACATTAAATCATATCTCAATAAACACATTTTTATGGGGTGTTAAAATAATGGAGTCCATTTATGTTACTCTGATTACCAAAAAACAAAGATATGTGTTTATCTAACAATATGCAGCTTAGAGAATCTAAAAGGTTGATGCATCTAAAATTGGAGTGGTTAAAAGCATAGGTTTTGGACTAATTTGGGGCCAAAGGTGTCAATTAGAATCCCAGCTCTGCTATTCATAAGATGGGTGACACTGAGTAGGTCACACAGACTCAATGAGGCTAAATTTCCTCCTTTTTAAATAATCTTTTTCTTGATTGCAATGGAACAAGACTGGCTAATTAAAGCAGAGAAGGAATGTGCTGGAGTTGCTAATGAGGAAAGACCAGAGAACCAGGTAAAGAGGGTGGAGACATTAAAGGAGAATTCTCATCCTGATTCTTTTTTTTTTTTTTTTTAATTTTTTTTAACGTTTATTTACTTTTGAGACAGAGAAAGACAGAGCATGAACGGGGGAGGGTCAGAGAGAGAAGGAGACACAGAATCTGAAACAGGCTCCAGGCTCTGAGCAGTCAGCACAGAGCCCGATGCGGGGCTCGAACTCACTGACCGTGAGATCATGACCTGAGCCGAAGTCGGCCACCCAACCGACTGAGCCACCCAGGCGCCCCTCTCATCCTGATTCTTAACTCTTTTCCATGCCCACCTCCCACAAGGAATGACCTTCAGCCCACTTTCTTTAAATTATCACAAGGGAGATTCTGATTGGTCCATGAGTTTATTCTGATAGGTCACATGACTACTCCTTGGCTGAAATTGTGCAGAGCTCTTCAATAGCCATTGCCATCAATTCTGTACACAATATAAAGGAGGTAATTCTCCAAAAGGTAGCACAAATCCTCTTATCAAAAACAAAACAAAACAAAACAAAAACAAAAAAACCCCACACAAGCAAAAAAAACCCCAAAAAACCCAGGAGTCCCCAAAACAACAGACATCTAAGGAACTCCTTCATAGGGTTACTGTGAAGGTGGCAATCAGAGGGCAGGAAATCAAAGAAGAGTAAGAGAAAGGAAGAGATCTTTGGTCTTCAAGTCCCAGATTGCTTGATTAATACCCATATTAATGATCAGGGTTTTATGATTTTACGATTAATTTTAGATATTTTAGAATTTTAAAAATGTCCTATGAAATTGATCATTAGTTGAGGAATCAGGAAGAATTGCAAGAGCTTTGATTTTCCTGCTATATTTCTATAGTTAAAATACTTCCTCCATGAGGTTAAGGAAGCTCCTTTGTGGAAGGGAGATACTAAAATATCAATCAGAAACGTGATTTCAGGTCAAAAGAAACTTTGGACACAATCGGGTTTATCTACATCAGAGAGAAAAGCTAAAAGCTCAGAAGAGAAAAGGGGTTGGCAAAGCATATTTTGTAATCCTAGGTCTTTATCAGTTATACGGAGAACTAGAAACAAAAGGCCAGACCAATGAGGTCACCTATAAAATCCTTTTTTTTATACGTGTAATTCTTGAAGTTCATGTGCGCCTGGCTGTTTAGTGGGTCTGAGTCATGATTTGTACACCGTGAAGACGAGTTGTATGTCGGGGGGTCAGAACTCCAGAAGCAGTGGACAAACATTAACACTAAGCCAGGTCTCTGAATAAAAAGCCAAATGGTCTGGTCTACAAGCTGTGGAAAGGAAGTCAGTGAAAGTGATGGCGATCTGGTCTGAGGGAAAGACTAATGCTATCTGACTTACCCTTGGTAGACAGTGGTTTCATTTGTTCAGAGATCACTGCCTAGACAAAGGTCTCTTGAAGACACCTAATCTTCTGTCTTAATTTTTGAAAAAAAAAAAAAAAATATATATATATGGATCCATGTGCCATGCACATAGCTTTTTGGAGGTTTAGCAGAGGACATGGCATTCTGGAACGCTTAAGTACCCTGAGCTCTCTGTAACAAAGAGGAGGGTCCCTGGCAACCTGCCCCCATGACAAAGCTTGTGTTCAAACTTTAGGCTCCCCTAGGGTTGGCAATGATGGTTTTCATTTAGGCCTGGTTGGGCCCCCCAAGTAGAAGACTTGGAGACTAGTTCTGAATCAACTCTGTCATGCAGTTGCTTGGGGGTGCCAGATTTGAGAAGAAAAAAAAAAAGGCAAAACAAAAAACACTCTCGAAGTCCAGAAAAGTTTGGCTCAAGCGTTTGCATATAATAAAAAATAACAAAGAGGAAGAAAAGTGTGTTTGTTCTTATGAAATACGGAGTCAGTCCTTTTATGTCATCATCAAAAAGCAGTGTCAAACCTCAGTCACAGCTGCTGCTAAATGCATCGGAGAAAGACCCTGAAGGTGAGTGCTAGGGTGGGATTATGGGAATCCTTGCCTGACAAATCTGTGGATTTCGACAGCCCGGCTAATTACAGGGCAGGGCGGCCCAAACACTGGCTCTGACAGAGAGACTGGGTTCCACACTCAGGGTAGTAACTTAAGCCACCCTGGGTGTCCAACCTCTGCTCTCAATCTACCCTCAGAACAGGCTGTCCTCAGGCTTAGTCTACAGAACTCCAGAGGACAGAGAAGGCAAAGAGGAATTTTTGCGTGCCCTTTAAAACTCCAGCTGAGTTCAGACTTCAAACAGCAAATGAGAGATTCCCATATCCCTGCTCTTGACTTTTCCCGTAATCCAATCTCCAGGATTTGAAGGGTTTTAAATCAGGGCGTCTCCACCCTGTTTGGAGGGTGTCATGGGAATCTCCAAACAAAGTTGTATTTCGCTTTTACTCCAGCCTGTGGGAATGTGGTGTGAGCCTCTATCAGCTGTGCGAGTCCCCAGCCTTTGGGTTGCGATGGCACGGTGCCAGCTCTCTAATGGTTGCCGGCTTTAGTGATTAAACTCAATTTAGATGCGGAGTGTTGAGGTTTTGCGTGCAAGCTGCAGAATCCCATTGCCTATGGTCGGATTTCAGCGCCACTATTTAAAAATGGCATAAGCTCTGTCTAGTCAGTTAACCCCTGAGTCTGTTTCTCCTTCCAAAAGAAAGAGATAAGGAGAATAGCAAGCATTGGTTGAATTCTTACTCTGTGAAATATGCTCAGAACACTCTATGCTTTCAACTCATGTAATCTTCATAATCCTCCTATAAAGCAGGTACTCTTATCATAATTGTCACCCCCGTTTTGTTGAGCATCACAGGGCACAGAGTGATTAAATACCATGCCCTGGGTGCCAGGCTCGTTTTATTGAGCATCACAGGGCACAGAGTGATTAAATACCATGCCCTGGGTGCCAGGCTCGCACACAGCGGACAGGGATTTTGAACTCGGCAAGTTTAGCCCCAGTGACTCAGTGTCCACTTACTACGCTGCAGTGCCTCTCCAATGGTAGTGGGAAGGAAAAGTACCTAACTCAAAGTGTTCTGGTGACACTAAATGAGCTCTACATAAACAGGTTGTAGCACAGTGCCCTGGAGCACGGTAAACACTTAGTAAATATTAATCATTATTGATAATGGTGATGGCGGTGTGATGGTTATGAGAAGGCGATGATGCTAATAGTGATGGAGTTTGACAAAATGCACATCCATCCTTTTCAACATGTGTCGCCTTCTTGAGGACAGGAATCCAGGACAGTGGCGCTTCTCATCACCTTGAACTGATGGAAAGGGAGTGACGCTCCCATCTCTTTAGAAAGAAAGCCCTACCATCTTTATTTTACTTTTTTAAAGTCTATTTATTGAGAGAGAGACAGAGACAGAGAGATGGGGGAGGGGCAGAAAGAGAGGGAAAGAGAGAATCCCAAGCAGCCCCCATGCGCTGTCAGCTCAGAGCCGGATGCAGGCTCGAGCCGAGATCAAGAGTTGGACGCTTAACTGACTGAGCCACCCAGGAGCCCCAAAACCTACCCTCTTTAAATAAAATAAAAAAAATAAAGGGCTCCACTGTTCCTGGGTGACTGTGAAAGGGAAGGAAAAAAGAAAAAAAGGAAAAGAGTCAAAGCAAGGATTTCTCTGCCCTCCTTCCCCAAATCCGACTTATCCCTCAGGCCCTGCCCTAGGTGATTCCCACAACAAATTGTTTGGGTGCGCACTATTTTGCGATTCTACCGATTAAGACATTTGAGCATGAAACACAAAAGGGGCTAAGAAACCCGCTGAGACACCACAGCCGGAATCTCTGAGCCAGGGTTTCACCCAGGCCCGGGTGCCATGCTGCTGTCGCGGTCATCAGTCATCACTGTTTGTGGAAAATAATTGAAATAACCCTTAGAGCATCCCCAAGGTAACGCTCGTCTCTGACTCTTCCCAGCATTCTCTCATGTGATGAACACATATTGAGCGTCTCATCGATACGAAGGCTGGCTTCCACCACCTCCACGACAGGCCACTGGGCAAGTGTCTGGTCCCAGTTGGAAGCAGGGCTCCAGACCATTATAGCAGGAGGCAGCTGGCCAGGAAGATATTAAACAAGGACACAGACTCATAATTCCAAGCAGTTGGGAGTCTGTTGTTTTAAATACCCTGCAGCTCCTCTTCGGTTCTCTGGAGGCAAAAATAGCTCAGTTGCCAGGGAACCTATGTGTAGCGATAACTTCTCACTAAACAGATGTACAAATCTAAACTCTAAAAGATTGCTCTTTAAAGCTTCCACTGACGTTTGCACAATATAAGATGGGTTCATCATTAACATCATTAACATTGATTGTCATGTTGAAATACTATAAATTAAGAGAACACACCGATCACAAAAAATTAGGGACTAGATGCTGTCCCTATCAAGCTCATCTCAGAGTCATGGCCTCCCGTGTCCCTCCAGACACTGTAGTTGAACAGAGGTTGAGAAAGTGGTTTCTGAGAATTGCAAGGTAAATAAATCAGGTAAATCGATATGGTTAGTAGGATATGGTATAGTAAGGATAATATCTAGCCCAGGGAAGATTTTTTTTTTCTTCCATCTTAAACTGAGTCACTATTCTTAGAGTGACCTATGTATTCATTTCCTAAGGCTGCTGTACTCAGGTAGCAAAAGCTAAGCATCTCAGAACAACAGGAATGTATTCTCTCTTGGTTCTGAAGGCTAGAAGTCTGAAATCAAGGTGATGGCAGGATCATGTTCTCCCTAATGCCTGGGGAAAAGAATGCTTCTTGCCTCTTTCTAGCTTCTCACGGTTGCTGGCAATTCTCAGCATTCTTTGGCTTGTAGACTGCAATCTTGTCTCTGTTGTCACATGGCCCTCTTCCTCCTGTGTCCCTCTCCTTTTCTTTTTTAAAAAGTTTTTTTATTGATTTTGAGACAGAGACAGAGAGAGAGCTTGAGTTTGCGCCAGCGGAGGGAGGGGCAGTGCTTAACAAGCATTCGGTGAATGAATAAATGAATGCATTGACTTAGGTGATGTCTTTATCTCCATGCCCTCCCTTCCTGACTCCTCCACTTGCCTTGTCTGGGAGACCTTTCTTGATCCTTCCTACCACAATTTGTAACTTTTTCAAGACATCACTTTGTTTCCTGGAAAGGAGGAACTGTGTTCCCAACCTTCCAATTCTCCAAAATGCCGAACGGTGCTTTGTATGGAATAAGCACTGAATTGCTCAGTAAATATACATTAGATTGAATTAAATTAGTGCTACCTCTGTTTTCACTTTCTTGGTCAAGTCTGTCCCAAGCTTTGCTTCATACTCTACTACTGTCCCTTGTCCCACACTTCAAAGACCAAGGTTTTAGGACAGCTGTCCTAGTCCCTTTAGCGAGGTGATGAACAATCAGACATTTTGCCATATTTACTTCATCACTTTTTGCTGAAGTTTTAAAAAGAGATATCAGATATGATGATACTTTACCACTAAATACCTCAGTATGCATTTCTAAAAGGTAAGAACATGTTCTTTTGTAATGACAAGATTATTATCACACCCAATAAAATACTATAATTGTATCAATGTTATCCAATACCATCCTAGTTCATATTCTGCTTTCCCTAAGTATCTCAAAATGTGTTTCATGGTTGTTATATTCAAACTATGATCTAATCAGTTTCCATTTATTCCTTTTGACTGTTTGGTCTTTCAATTTAGACAATTGCTCTGTTTCCCTGCCTTCTTTTTTTCATAACATGATGTTAAATCTAGTTGATGGGTTTAGAGAGTTTATATTTCTGTTCATCTGTATGTTCAAAATTCATTCATAGTCAAAAGTTAAAAAAATTGAGTTCAAAATGGATCACAGATTTAAATTTAAAATATAAAACTGTAGGGGCGCCTGGGTGGCGCAGTCGGTTAAGCGTCCGACTTCAGCCAGGTCACGATCTCGCGGTCCGTGAGTTCGAGCCCCGCGTCAGGCTCTGGGCTGATGGCTCGGAGCCTGGAGCCTGTTTCCGATTCTGTGTCTCCCTCTCTCTCTGCCCCTCCCCCGTTCATGCTCTGTCTCTCTCTGTCCTAAAAATAAATAAACGTTGAAAAAAAAATTAAAAAAAAAAAAATATAAAACTGTATACTTTCATAAAATGACATAGAAAAAATCTTTGGGGCCTAGGTCTTGGTGAAAAATTTTTAGATATGACACTAAAATCTCCATTCTTAAAAAAAAAATTGGTAAATTGGATTTCATCAAAAGCAAAAAAAAAAATTGCTCTGGGAAAGATTCTATTAAGAGAATGACAAGACAAGCTAAGACAAGGAGATAATATTTGCAAACCTCTTATCTGACAAAGGGATATATAGAGAATACACAATACTCAACAGTAAGAAAGCAAACAATCTGAGTAGACAATGGGTACAAGTCATGAATAGAAGAGGACGTATTTCACCAAAAATAAGATTCAGATGACAAATAAGCCTATAAAAATTTGTTCAATATCACTTGCCATTAAGGAAGTGCATACTAAAACTGTCATGAAATATGACTACACACTCTTAAGAACTACAATCAAATAGTGACAATACCAAATACCCAAGAGGATACACAGAAACTGAATATCTCATACACCATTGGTGAGAACATGAAGTTGTAGAGTTACTTTGGAAAATCATTTGACAGTTTCCTAAAAATCGAAAACGAAAACTAAATATATATACTTGTCATACAACCAAGCAATCATAGTCTTGGACATTTATTGCAAAGAAATGAAAAATTATGTCTGCACAAAAACTGGTACATGAATGTTCATAGAAGCTTTATTCATGGTAGCCAAAAACTATAAACAACCCAAATGTCTTTCAATGGGTAAATGATTAAACAAACTGGTACGTCCATACTAAGTAATATTCAGCACAGAAAGACTAAACTATTGGTATACCCAACAACTTGGATGGATGTCAAGGGAATTATGCTGAGTTAAAAAAAAAAAAATCTTTAAAGGGTCATATACTATGTTATTCCATTTATATAACATTCTTTAAATGGCAAGATTATAGCAACAGAGTCCAAAGTAGTGGATGACAAGTGTAAGAAATGGTAGGGGGGTGTAACTAGAAGAGATCTTTGTGGTGATGAAATAGTTCAGTATCTTGGTTACATCTATCTACGCATGTATTAAATATGGTATAGAACTATATACGCACATTGTACCAAATATGATAACTTCCTGGTTATCATATTTCACTATGGTTATCTAAAATATAGCCACTGGGAAAACTGGGCCAAAGGTTCATGGGACTTGCCTGAACTATCCTTCAACATCCTGTGAATCTATGCTTTTTCAAAACAAAAAGTTCAAATTAATCCAAGAATCATAGGTTGTATTCCAGGCAATCTGATTGCGTCATCATCCCACCTTCTTATACTCGATTTAGCACCTCTTTTTCCTGACCTGTACCTCTCAGTCTAGCTTATCTCTTGGGTTCTCTTCTCTACAGTGTTTAACACGTGGCGATGCCCATGCCACATCACAGTGGCACTGTGGTTCTCAAATCAGAATTACGTAGGGGGCTTGTTAAAACAGATTCCAGGCTCCAGCCCCAAATATTCTGATTCAGGAAGTCTGGGAGATGCCAGTAATTGACATTTCTAACATAATCTTGGATGATGCTGATGGGGACTACACTTAGTACTACTGGCATAGTGTTTTGTATAAAGCTGATAGTCAAGAACCCTGCAACCTAGTCTCTACCCTGTATGACGTTCATCAAGACAACCTCTCAGAGCTTTGGTTTCTGAAAATGTGAGGTACTCAGCTTATGCAATTGTTGTGAAAGAGATAAGATATAACAAGCTACTGAAATAAGGGAAGTGAGGACTAAGGTCACAGAGGTAGCCAGGGGCACTCAGGTATAAGGAGTCAGGTGTTTGGGGTGCCTGGGTGGCTCAGTTAAGCGACTGACTCTTGGTTTCCACTCAGGTCATCATCTCATGGTTCGTGGGTTCGAGACCCACATAAGGCTCTGCAGCTGGCAGCACAGAGCCTGCCTAGGATTCTCTCTCTCTCTCTCTCTCTCTCTCTCTCTCTCTGCCCCTCCCCTGCTCACACTGTCTCTTTCTCAAAATAAATAAATCAACTTAAAAAAAAGTGTCAGATCTGTGAATTTTCAGCTCAGGTTCCCTTCCTCTATGCCAGGCAATCACTTCTGGAACTCACCTAAGAATCCTGAACATCTTAGGGGCGCCTGGGTGGCTCAGTCGGTTGAGCATCTGACTTCAGCTCAGGTCACGATCTCACGGTTCGTGAGTTTGAGACCCACGTCAGGCTCTGTGCTGACAGCTCAGAGTCTGGAGCCTGCTTCAGATTCTGTGTCTCCCTCTCTCTCTCTGCCCCTCCCCTGCTTGCTTGCACACACATGCTCTCTCTGTCAAAAATAAACATTAAAAAAAAAAAAAAAGAATCCTGAACATCTTCTACAACTGACACTTCTTGTAATATGAGCATACTTAGTGCTCCTGACTGAGTAAAACCTACTTCAGACACTACTCACTGATTCAGCTCTATTTTGGTGTATATTTCTGCCACAAACACCCACAGGGGGAAACATAATTCTGGGGACATTTTTAGATGTACGTTGCCATGCATAGTGTGTGACTTTACAGCACCACATGCTGCTTTAAAAAAACAATTCCCTAGAGCACCTGGGTGGCTCAGTCAGTTAAGCATGAGACTCTTGATCTCGACTCAAGTCATGATCTCGAAGTTCATGAGTTCGAGCCCTGCATTGGGCTCTGTGCTGACAGTGCAGAGCCTGCTTAGGATTCTTTCTCTCTTCCTCTCTCTCTGCCCCTCCCCCCCCCCTCTCTCTCTCTCTCTCTCAAAAGTAAACAAATAAACTTAAAAAAAAAACCCACAATTTCCCACCCCAACCCCAACCCAAAAGTTGAAACTTTTGTAGTGGGCCATAAATTGGGGGACCTGTGTTTTCTAGGTCTGGTTCTGCCATTAAAGGTCTCTGACCCTTGGCAAGACACAGCTCCTCCCTTGTCTTCAACTTTCTCATCTGTAGAATAAGACATTTGTCTAGCTGGCCTCTAATGGCCCTTCAAGCTCTGGGATTTTGAGTCTGATTTTGCCAAAGAGATTTTTTTTTTTTTTTTAAGATGATTCTTTCCAGGAGCCTGGCTGGTTCAGTTGGTAGAGCATGCGACTCTTGATCTTGGGGTCATGACTTCAAGCCCCATGTTGGACCTAGAGCTTACTTAAAAAAATTTTTTTAAAGATTATTTCTTTAATCTTTTCTCTACCTTGCCAATTAATAGCAATAGTGAGGATCACTACTTCAAAAAGCATCGATTTGGAATTTGATTAAGATTCAGTCTAGTTTGGCCAATTATTAGCAATGCAAACTTGTTCACTGACAGTTTTTATGGACTTCTGTTTCTTTTTCTGCAAAATGAATATAATAACACATCCCTCCTAATTAGTTACCATTATTAAATACTTTAATATATGCAAAAACTACATACAGGCATAAAGCAAGGTAGCATTCTCTGATCCTTGTATATTTCCTCTTCCTGTTTTTTTCTGTCTCTCATCCTTCTTTCCTTTAGTCTTCCATCGTCACTCACAAAATTCTCTTTTCTCTATAAGACCTTGATATACAGTTTCTGGATACTAAGAAAATAAGGCCCTATTCATCAAGCCAATAAATATTTAACTAGTTGCTAACATGTGGCTGGCAAATTCTTGGATTCAGGGGAAGTCGTCTTAAAGGGATAATTTCCTATTTTTCCCAGCTGAAACTCCTGTTACATTGATCCTTGAATGAATTACTGTATTCTCCATCTTCTTTTTTTTTCAGTTGATACAGTATCAACTTAATTTTTTTTTTTAATTTTAGAGAGAGAGAGTACAAGCAGAGGAGAGGGGCAAAGAGACACACACACACAGAGAGAGAGAGAGAGAGAGAGAATCTCAAGCAGACTCCATGCTCAGTGTGGAGCCTGACACGGGGCTTGATCCCATGACCCTGGGATTGTGACCTGAGCCGAAATCAAGAGTTGGTGGGCTGCTCAACTGACTGAGCCACCCAGGTGCCCCTCATTGTGCCCCTTTAAAAAACAACTCTACGAGTATTCTATCGAGGGTTTTAGCGGCATTTTACAATTGAGAAAACTCGAGCATAAAGAGATCAGGACTCAACCTTGAGTTCTATGTGTTGTTGTTGTTTTTGTTTTTTTGCCAAATTAGTTCCATTTCTTTGCAGAGACTGGCTATTCACCAAAACCACTTTCTCCTCTTTGTACTTGCACTGATAGACAACACTCTTCACTCTGCCTTGCTGCTCAGTAAGATCGAGTATTCGAGTTCCGGTCAATGGAATGTGAGTGGAAATGTGTCGAGTGCCACTTCTGGATCTGGTCTAAAAAGCTTCCAGTAAGATCCTCCAATGCATTATACATTCCTGTTTATCACAACAGGTAACATTGCCTTAACTTACCGTCGCTTCCTATCACTCCTATGTCTCTGTTTCTCCTTTTCCCCAAACATTCTGTACCTACGCCTCCCTTCCTCACAATGCTTTCCTTTCGTGAAATGCACTAATCTTCTATCTCTCCTTCAAGGCTCACATCATGTGAGCACCATATCGTGTGAGCGGCCTGACGCCATCCCCAAATCCTTTCGAGTATTCTTTGTCTGTAAATACTTGTAGCGTGAACAATCAAGTATTATACCTTTTGCTACTTGATTAAATTGGGGAATATTGATCATGCATATTGGACTTCACTCAAATCAGATTGTCTTAGATCACCACATACCCATGATACCCCGTGAGGTATTGAACATATGGTAAAAACTTGATGGATTTCTGCTGATTAGTTGCGAGGTATTGTTTGATAAGCAAAATTGAAAATACCTGACTATTTCCTGGCTATTTATTAATTTTCAGTGATTTACTGAGTATCTATCATGAGTTTGGCATTGCTCTAGAAACCAAGACCAAAGTAAGCACACTACCTCATTTATCTACCCTTCGCATTAAGTGTCTCTTCACTTTTTCCACCCTGGAGCCTTTCTCTGGGAGTTGGCTGCTTTCTATGTATTGGCAAGGGATAACTATATAGTTTGTTGAATAGACTAAGCCTTAAATTCAGACAATATGATGGTCATATCCTAGTTCCTTTATTTACTTTCTGTGCAACCTGGGACAATATCTTTATTCTCCCTGTACCTCTAGCTCTGCCACTATAAAACAGAGCGACTCATATATAACTCACAAGGTTGTCATGACAAGGAAATAAATAGCATATTTAAAGAAAGTACCTAAACCTAGATAAATATAGCAGATGCGCAGGAAAGGTTGGTTACCCCTTAGTGTGGCCCAGTCATTTTGAAAGAAGAGGGCATCTTTCTTAGGGGCCACGTGGACATTTAGAATTACATTTGAGGTGGGGTAGGTGACCTGCCTAGAGGGCCTACGGTACCTCTCTCCCTTGTGTTTAAGAATTCCCCAAAGGTCCTTAACGGGGCTCTTTGCAGAGAAAATATGGCAACAGAGAATTTTATTTTTATTCAGGAGGAGGACAGAAGAAAACTGTTGATTTATTAGACATCCGAGGTTGGAGGGAAACTGGAGAATTCCCTAATTTTTTGCATCTTTTTCTGATTTACTTAGTCTCTTACTTAGCCTCACAGGGCAGATTAATGACAGTTTCGGCTTGTTTCTTCCCTTTGTCGCGATGGTTATGCAGCGTGTGAGATTTCCGTCCTTGTGAATGAGATGGTTTTAGGGAATATGAAAATGCAGCATTCAGGCTCCGAGAAGCAACCCACCAGGCCAGGATGGGGGAGACGCACGTGTGAGAGGGATTAGCAATTTCAGCTGCCTGCCAGCCCAGCATGAGTCACCAGTGTGTTGGGACTGCCAAGAGCAGAATTTGATCTGGGGCTGAATTAACAGGGCTGCAGTGTCCAGACCAAAGGGAGTGATACTCTCGCTGTCTCGGCATGAATCAGACCACACCTAACGTACTGCAGCTCTTACTTACCCCGAATACTCTTTCTGGCTGATTATAGTTTATTATAGTGTGAGCGTGGATTGTCTAATAATTGCATGAAAAATACAATCCTTGGGGCGCCTGGGTGGCTCAGTCGGTTGAGCATCCGACTTCGGCTCAGGTCATGATCTCATGGTCCGTGAGTTCGAGCCCCGCATCGGGCTCTGACAGCTCAGAGCCTGGAGCCTGCCTCAGATTCTGTGTCTCCCTCTCTCTCTGCCCCTCCCCCGCTCATGTTCTGTCTCTCTCTCTCTCTCTCTGTCAAAAATAAATAAGCATTCAAAAAATTTTTTTAAATGTAATCCTTTACCTTATTTCTACTCTAGAATTTACCACGCAAGTTGTGTTATCTATATGTAGATATTTGCATCTTTGAGGGCTAAGCACGTCTTTCTCTTTTGTGTGTCTGGTAGTGTAAAGGGGACAGAGATGTGTTTGGTTCTTCCTCTTTTATGAAAATGGATCAGCTTCTGGAAGCAGTGTCTGCTGTATGGAGCTTGACTGCTGTGGTCGAACAGGCCTGTATTCAAATCCTGTTTCAACTCTTAGGAACAAGAAGGATTATGCAGTGGCCCTTCTCATTTCCAGTTCTACATTTTGGGGTGAGAGTATTTTCTTCATGCTCCTGTGTACCCCCAACCTAGCAGACATAAATCCATAGACATACACCACCCTTATCTTCCTTTTCTACAAAGCAGTAAGTATTGAGCCCTGAGAACAGGGTCTCCATAATAAGGGAGTTTTGGAAGTTGGGTAGGTAGGGAACAGGGCAATGCAGAAATGGTGGATCTGGTAAGACGACACACTGGGGATTTCAGGCAGAGGCACTAAGACTGCCTCTAGAGGCAGAAAACTGCCTCCCCCCCCTCTCTCTTTCTCAAAAATAAATATTTTTAAAAAAATTTTTTTAAAAAGACTGTTTTTTGTCTCCCTTTTTCTTGTTTTGTTTCTTAGACTCCATATATGAGTGAGATCATGTGGCATTTGTCTCTGACTTATTTCACTCCACTTTATTCCTTCTAGGTCCATCCATGTCGCTGCAAAGGGCAAGATCTCATTCTTTTTTATGCCTGAGTCATATTCCATTGTAGATACGCGCCACCTCTTCCTTATCCATTCATCTACCAATGGACACTTGGCCTGCTTCTACTTCTTGCCTGTTGTAAATAATGCTGCAGTAGGGGCGCCTGGGTGGCGCAGTCGGTTAAGCATCCGACTTCAGCCAGGTCACGATCTCGGGGTCTGTGAGTTCGAGCCCCGCGTCAGGCTCTGGGCTGATGGCTCAGAGCCTGGAGCCTGCTTCCGATTCTGTGTCTCCTTCTCTCTCTGCCCCTCCCCCATTCATGCTCTGTCTCCCTCTGTCTCAAAAATAAATAAATGTTAAAAAAAAATAATAATAATGCTGCAATAAACATAGCAGCGCGCATATCTTTTTGAATTAGTATTATCATTTTCTTTGGGTAAATATCCAGCAGCGGAAGTCCCGGATCATATGGTAATTCTATTTTCAATAAACTTTTCTCATTTTCGTTCAAATTGTTTTTAATGTTTTTTAATTTATTTTTGAGATAGAGACAGACAGAGCATGAGCAGGGGAGGGGCAGAGAGAGAGGGAGACACAGAATCCGAAGCAGGCTCCAGGCTCTGAGCTGTCAGCACAGAGCCTGATGTGGCGCTTGAACTCACGGACTGTGAGATCACGACCTGAGCTGAAGTCGGTCGCTCAACCGACTGAGCCACCCAGGCGCCCCTTTTCTCATTTTCAACTATCAATTTAGAAACAATTAAAAAATACTTAATGAGGGGCACCTGGGTGGCTGAGTCAGTTAAGCGTCTGACTCTTCGTTTCAGCTCAAGTCATGATCTCATGGTTCATGAGTTTGAGCCCTGCATCGAGCTGTCAGTGCAGAGCCTGCTTGGGATTCTGTCTCTCTCTCTCTCTGCCCTTCCCCCACTTGTTCTCTATCTCTCTCTCAAAATAAATAAAAATACACTTAAAATAATGATCTGAAAAGTGTGACTAGCATATTGTGGTTAAGAAAAGCTCTGTGGCCTCTTCTGAAGGCAATCTGGAAAAAACAATATTTATCAAGTGTCTGAGTACACATACTCATACCTTGCACCCAGTAATTGTATTTCTTAGAATGTGTGTTGACGAAATGTTGAAATTGTGACGAATATGCATGTATAAAGTCTTATGTTTCCCAGCATTCTATGTAATAGGAAAGACAGAAAAACCCCAAGTATTGAATAAAAGGGAAATGAACGTATGATAACCTATTGAGTAGAACTTCCATACTTTAGAAGAACATGATAACTTATATGGCTATGTAAAAGCGTGGTCCCGTATATCACTATATCACCTATAATTACATTGGGAATATTCACAAGCAGGATAAAAACAAGTAAGGTTATTGACATCTTATTTTCTTCTTCATACAGGTTTGTATTTTCCAAAATGCCCTCAGCTCTTTTGAAGAGTATTCCCAGGTAGGGCATGATGTTTAGGGCTCAAGAGGTGGTAGGGACATGAGGGACCAGAGAACATAGCAGCTTCTTGGGACACAACACAGACTTATCACAGTAGCAAGTGAAATCGGCATTAAAAAGGTGTAGTAGCTTCACTCCACAGGTCAGACGATATATGAGATTCACATTGTCTGGGTTTATTCCTATTGTTTGCACTATCATCTCTCTAATTTTTGGGAAAGTCCTCCACCGCTAATTTCCTGACCTCACCGGTATTTATATCTACATATATCCTGCCCAAGACAAAGTTGATACTAAAAACAACAAACAAAAATAATATTTGCAAAAAATTAGTCTTTCTGTGTTAGGTGACTTAGAAGAAATACATATTATCTCCAATGATGTTACAGTTCACCTGGGGAAAAAAAAGACAGATATACAAGAAAGAGAGGAAACATCCATTCAAAAATAATGCATGTGGGTCTGATTCTGGGCCCTTAATTCTGTTGTTCCTTTGGTCTACCAATAATTCCACAAATAGTATTCTGATTATTTATCTTTTGTTTCTCTACGTTTTTTGCTGGTATATATTCATGCAGTTGATCTCATATCCAGCTATCTCTAAATTTTCATGAATTATATTTTGTAGATTACTTTGTGATTTCTAAAGAGATAATTATATTATCTGTGACAATTGCAATTTTATGTCTTTCTAGTTCTCATTTTATTTATGTGTATTCTTTTGTGGAACAGTACAAGGTTAAATAAAAAGTGAGAGCATGCTTCTGAGATAGTTTATCATTTAATAAAACATTGGCTCCTGAGTTTGCTACCTAAAAATAAAAAGTAACATCCAGAAATCAGTGATGCAGCCAGAAAGTGCTCTGAAAGATCAGTCAGGGGGAGCTAAAGATGGGTTTGGGATTTGGGCAGGTGTGGTTTACTGGAAGCAAAGTCAGACTGAGTGAGCAGCAGTGGTATTGTGCAGGCAGGCCTGCAAGGACTAAGAGATAAAGTGATGCAGATAAAGTGGGGCCCAGGTCTGTGTGGGTCTCTACGGTCCCTGGTCAGCATGTTCCTGTTCCTAGGGGAAAATCTAGAGATTAATGCTAACACCAAGCCCTTACACTTCACAAAAACATTTCAAAATATTATCTCATTCTACAGTAATGACTAAAAAAATAGCAAGGAGAAACGGACAATGGCTAAAAGAAGAAATCCACTCAGAAAGTCAAGGAGAACCCAATATGACAGCTAATGTTTATTCAGGGCTACTGGCTGCCTGGCACTGTTCTGAGAGCATTGAATGTATTGACTCGTTTAACCTTTGCAACCATTTCATGTGTCAACTCTCGTTATTCCTGCGGTAGGGATGAGAAAGCTAAAGTAAAGAAAATGCCCAAATCTCCCAGCTTTTACCTATCAGATCTGAGGTTGTGCCTCCCCCTGCCCTGGGGAGGGAGGTGTGCACCTGCACAGGCAAGAAGAGAAAAGTATGAAACCTCAAGATCATTCTGTAAGAGCCTCCATCCAGGTTGCATTTAAGCCACTATTTTAAAATTTATTTTGAGAGAGAGAGGGACAGACAGACAGCATGAGTGGGGGAGGGGCAGAGAGAGGGAGAGAGAGAATCCCAAGCAGGCTCCACACTGTCAGTGCAGAGCCCGATGTGGGGCTCAAACTCATGAACCCTGAGACCACTACCCTAGAGATCAAGAGTCAGACGCTTAACCAACTGAACCACCCTGGTGCTCCTATACTATTTTAAAGGGAAGTGATGTTCAGCTTGAAGGGAGACTGCTTGAGGTAACAGGTAAGAAATGATGCCTTCTCTGTGGCTGGGGAAACCCAGAGACTTCAGATCATGGACACAGCAAGGAGCAAGAACAGGTACTTCCTGGGAAGGAGTGCCTGATTCTAGACAGGCTGGATCCAGAGAAACCGGAAACTGAGAAAGTTATTCTTGATTATTTTTCAAGGGTGATTTGCATGATTGAATTCTTACTTTGTTCAGCTTTCCATTAAAAATGTATAAGTTCTTGTATGGGAGTCACAGAGGTGACACAGAGGATGATGTTGACCCATACCTTACTGCCCTTAGTGTTTTTTGTATTCTCTAAAATACTACAATGATAATGCATTGTTTTTGGAATGAGAAATAAGTATTATCAAAATAAGCAAGTTCAACTATGTGAAGCAAGTAAGTAAAAAAGTATGCACATAAAAAAGTGTAAAAAATATGTTCTAAAACTTTTTTCTTTTTCCTATATCCTTTTTTTCTGTAAATAGTATGTATTATGCTTATAATAGAAAAAAAGGAAATTTTTTTTTTAAAGAGAGAGAGAGAGAAAGAGAGAGCACTACCAGGGGAAGGAGCAGAGGGAGAAGGAGAGAGAGAATCTTAAGCAGACTCCACATCCGCATGGAGCCCAACACAGGACTCAATCTCATGACCCTGAGATCATGACTTGAGCCAAAATCAAGAGTCAGATGCTTAACTGGCGGAGCCACCCAGGAATTATGATTTTTTTTACATAGAATATTTTTATTTAAGCTTCAGATGAATCACTCTTTTCAAAATGTGTCTCCTGCCCAAGAGGACAGGAGCTTCCTTCACCAGGCATAGACGAGGCAGGCTACGAGTGACATGAATGTATTTTAGTCTGATATATCAATATATGTCTTTTGAATCTTGTCAATACTAGTCGATTTTATTAACAAATGGAATTTTTCAGATTCACAGCACATGTATGTGCACACATGCGTGCATGGACTGTATTGACAGATCACCATTTGCTTACAGAGTAATCAGTGAGTAAAATTGAGGGAACATCTCTGTTGCCTTTTTACATCATAACTAGATTTTTATCTCAATATTTGTCATAAATATTTTTTTTAATGCTGAAAAGTTGAGATTTTTACAGGGAACATTATAAATCCACCTCTTGGAGTCAAGAATTAGCATTGCACGGTTCTCGCTATGTCCATCGGCTATCCGTCCATCTATCCATCCAACAGTCTGTCGTATTTATTTGATGCATTTCAAGATTAGTTGCAGATACCAGTACATTCCCCCCTAAATACTTCAGCAAGTATATCACTGTAACGAATTTTTATGTTTCTGTGTGCCTTTTTTAAAAATGGTGACTTCATTTTTTTAGAGAAGTTTGAGGTTCACAGCAAAGGTTGAAGGAAAGGTAGAGATTTCCCACATACCTCCTGTTTCTGACTCACGCATAGCCTTCCCCATCATCTACATTCCCCACCAGAGTGGTGCATTGTTGCGACTGATGGGTCTGCATTGACACATCATTATCACCCAGAGTCTGCAGTTCATAATCCAACATTAGGGTATCATGCAGAGTAATTTTACAGGCCCCCAAATCTGTGCTCTGCCTATTTATCCCTCCCCCTCTTCACCCTGGGAAACATTCATCTTTTTAGCATCTCCATAGCTTTACCCTTTCCAGAATGTCATAGAATTGAAATCACACAGTATATAACTTTTTAGGTGGCTTCTTTCACATAGTAATATGCGGTTAAGTTTCCTTTGAGCCTTTTTTCTGGCCTGGTGGCTCATTTTTTTTTAGTGTGAAAAACATTCTATTGTCTGGAGGTACCAAAATTTATTTATCCATTCACCTACTGAAGGATACCTTGCTTACTTTCAGGTTTTGGCAATGATGAATGAAGCTGCTATAAACATCTATGCACAGGCTTTTATATAAACTTCAGTTTTCAGTTCCCTTGGGTAAATACCAAGGAGTCTGATTGCTGGATTGTATGGTGAGAGTATTTTTAGATTCATAAGAAACCTTCAAAATGTCTTTCAAAGTGACTACCATTTTGCCCTTCCATCAGCAATGAACAATGGAATTGTTCCACATTTTTGCCAACATTTGACACATCATTATCACCCCAAGTCTGTAATTCCTAATACAGTTCACTTTTCTCTTTGAGTTGTACATTCTATGGGTTTACAGTTGCAAACTTAACTAGTGGTTTGGTTAAATGTATGAGAACACGTATCCATCATTACAGTAGCATGCAGAGAACTTTCACTGCCTTAAAAATTCTCTGTGCTCTGCCTATTTATTCCTCCCCTGTCAACCTTAGCAACCACTAATCCTTTTACTGTCTTTTTTAAATAGATTTTTTTAAGTCTATTTATTTTGAGAGAGAGAGAGAGCACAAGTTGGGAAGGGGTAAAGAGAGAGAGGGAGAGAGAGAATCCCGAGCACCCTTCGCCACCAGTCCAGAGCCCAATGTGGGGCTTGAACTCATGAACCATGAGCCCTTAACTGACAGAGCCACCCAGGCACCCCTTTTTACTGTCTTACTTTGGTGTTGTCAGTGTTCCAGATTTTGGTCATTGTAATAGCTGAACTTTTTTTTTTTTTTAATGTTTATTTGTTTTTGAGAGAGAGAGAGAGTCGGTGAGCATGAGTGGATGAGGGGCAGAGAGAGGAGAGAGAGAATTCCAAGCCAGCTTTGTGCCTCCACACCAGAGCCCGACTCAGGGCTCTATCTCATGAACCATGAGATCATGACCTGAGCCCAAATCAAGAGTGGGTGCTTAACTGACTGAGCCACCAAGGCGCTCCTGAACTTCTTCTTCTTCTTTTTTTTTTTTCTTAAAGATAATGCACTCTTTCTCTAAAACATAAATTTAAAAACTAGGGCAAGAAATTCATTCTCTGGCCCTGTATTCTGATTTCAGATTCATTAAGTATTATAATTTTAAATAATTTATTGCTCCTGACTTTTGATTGACATCCAGATACCTGAATGTATAATAAGTCTTTGTCCTCGTGGCAGAATAAGCTCCTGGATCATTCTAGAATTTCAGGCGGAGCATTCATGGTCATGGATAACTTTCTACATCGAGGAGTGAGGCATGCAAGGAGAGACCAGACCACAAATGCAGGTCCCACACCTTTGCGACACACCCAGAATGCTCCACACCTCTCACTGTAACTGCCACCTAACTTTCCTTCCTGACCCTGGAGTAAGTTCATTATCAGAAATGTTTTGAGTTGTGTTAAGATGTTTGGAAAAAAACATATAATTGGAAGGCACAGGGGTTTCTAATTAATTGGGGGAAAGAAAACATAGAATATACGTATTTTTACGATTTTCAGTGTTATCTCTGTACCCAAACTGGGACTTGAACCTATAACCCTGAGATCAAGAGTTACTCGTTTCACCAACTGAGCCCGTGAAATATTTTTTTTGAAAAAAGAAAAAGATTTTTGCAGAGTCAACGTACAGTTTCAGAGTAAGGAGAAAAAATTGTGGGCCAAGGCTCAGAGGTTTCATGGGGAAAACTATAATCTTGAAGGAAAGGTAGGATGTGGACAATAGAAAGGGAAGGGTATTTTGGACGGCAGCCACAATGTAAGCAAATGATGCTATTTATGGGAAAGCAGGTGTACTTTGAGGCTGGAGTGGATTTTTTTAAAAGACATCATAGATGCTTAAGCTCTCATTAAGCTCTTCCCCATCAGAAATTCTCACGTCACCACCATTCTAGTATTTCCTTGAGCCTCTGATCAATGTCATATTTGCTTTATGGTTTATCTGAGATTGCATTACTCCTATGATTACCTTCTAATCACCTCTGGCCACAGCTTATGCTGTTTGACTTGGCACCATTTTATTTCATTGAGCAACATGGTGGGCATTTATCACACTAGAGAGATCATTGTACAATGTGATTATTGTTGTTAATATTGCCTTGGTTTTTTTCCCGTGAGAATGTCAGGTCTCCTGGATGGAAGACGTCAGTCGGGTGTAGTGAAAAGTGCACTGAACTGGGAGTCAAAAAACCTGGCTCCTCATTTTATTTCTGCAACTAATTTATATGAGACCTTGGCCGAAACATTTAATTTCTCTCGAGATTGTAATATAAAAGTGGTCTGAAAGGGCCTTCTATAAAATAGCTCCAAGCATAGGACTGAAATGTCATCATGAAAGACATGTTGGGAATGAAGATGAAGAGACTTGAAATTTTTGCAGCTTTTTAAAAAATGTTTATTTATTTTTGAGAGAGAGAGAGGTGGGGGAGGGGTAGAGAGAGGGGGACAGGATTTGAAGTGGGTTCTGTGCTGAAAGCAGTGAGCCTGATGTGGGGCTTGAACTTACGAACTGTGAGATCATGACCTGAGCCCAAACAGATGCTCAACTGACTGAGCCACCCAGGCACCCCTGCAGCTTTTAAGAGTTTCCTTAAGAAGCAAAATTTCCTTACTGAGGAATGGGGTAGATGATAGAAGCAAATGATTGAATTTCTGAGGATGCCTGAGGTCCTGAGAAAAGTCCCTCATAGGAGACCCAAATCTCTGTGTGCGTGTGTGTGTATGTGTGTGTGTGTGTGTGTGAGTATTGGCAATGGAGGAGATTGACATTAGGATGTAGCAGTTAAGAAAAGACATCTAATATGTTTTCCCATGCTAGTCTTTTGGAGAAAGAAACCGATAACACAAAGCAGCACAGACAGAACAACCATCATAACAACTACAACAAAAGACAAGTAGCAGGGGTTTGGCAAAGAAAAAACAAACAAAAAAGCCAGACGCTCAATACCTCTTCCACTCAGTACCCGCACAATACCCTCCCATGGTTACAGCAAGAATCTTAAATAATGAGGACCAATATTGGAAACAAAAGCTAGGAGGATCTGAAAAAAAACCATTGGTATCAATCAACTGACATCAATTGAGCCTTTAAGTGCCAGGCAATTTGCTAGATGTTGAGGATATACCCATTAAAAAGGATACTGACTTTGAAACTCCCCCAAATGGCTTTGGGCTCTAAAATTCCACGAAAAAGGAGACCCTTCCTTAGGATTGCATTTCTGGATCAAGTTTCCTTAAATATTAAATGGACTACAAGTAGGCCACTACCTGAAGCCTTCCTCCAGAGAACCCAAGCTGGCTATTTCCCTGGTGGCGGGGAGACTACGAGGCTGGCTGTGAAGCGTGTGTTGTAAGTGTTAGTAATGGAAAAGTAAATGCGCTCAAGCATTCAGGCCTTGGGAGGCTTTGTGAGGCGGTTACCAACTGCTTGTGGAAAAAAAGTGGAGGCCACTCAGTCATTCTACATCACACATGAAAAATAAGGACTGTGGTTTATTAACAGGAGCAATTCTTGTCATCATTAAGGGCTGATATAGCACAACATGACTTGTGGGAGGTTTCTTGTTTTATTTTTTTAATTCTTTTTGTCACTGCTCTTTTTTTTATGCTTATTTATATTTGAGAGACAGAGAGAGACAGAGCACGAGTTGGGGAGGGGCAGAGAGAGAGGGAGGCACAGAATCTGAAGCAGGCTCCAGGCTCTGAGCTGTCAGCACAGAGCTTGATGCGGGGCTCAAACCCACGAACCGGGAGATCATGACCTGAGTCGAAGTCCGGTGCTTTAGCGATGAGCCACCCAGATGCCCCTATCACTGCTCTTTTTAAAGCAACTTAAGTTCTAACTTTGAATAGTCTTCTTTCTTATCACACAAACGTGTTTTATGGGTGTGAGAGGCAAAGTGTGCTGACCAAAAAAAAAAAAAAAATCTCTGCAATGAAACGTAGCTAAACCTTCTTTGTGGATGTGTATCTACATTGACAAAAACGCTTACAGAATATGAGGGCTCTATAAAAGACCCGGGACAATAACGTACCTTGGGTTTAAAATAATCCCCTATGGCATGCTGTATCTTGTTGCTCCCCATAGAAATAGCTCACACCAGCTGTTTCTTTCCACTCCCATCAGCCCTAAATGAGTAAATATGAGACAAACGGCTGTTTAGTCATCTTGTTGGCATCTAAATTCTACACTGGTCTCCCTCAGTTAGAAAAATATTTGGTGTATCCTGGTCCAACCTGCTGCACTCATATTTACAGTCAGAAAACACAGTCCTCTTTCTTAAAATATCCTGAAGTGAGTAATGCAAAAAGGCCAGGAAGACCACGGGCCAAGGGTTACTACAAGCTCCAGCCTTTGTTCACTGTGCACTTGGTTTTCTTCCTTGGCAGGTCTTAACCCCCTCAAGAAGCGGCGACCGTCTTAACGGCATCTACCTGCCGCCAGAATTGCAACATACGGTGTGTGTGTGTTTCATTTCACAGACTCTGGACAAGTTCGACTTAACTTGGTGGGGCTCTGCTTAATGGTGGTGAGATGGTTCCAGACTCTTCTCCACAGACCTCCGCTTTGAAGTTGACAGCCTGTCCAGAATAAAGTGCGTGGCATTTACAGTCTTCCCCTGACAGTTGCAGCCTCTGATAAAATAAATAAACCTCATATGGGCACTCTCTTTCCTCCTTATCTTCTGCCAGGTTATTTAGTGTGGTGCTCACATTTGTGGCTGCAAGAGGCTGTGGAAAACGGTGTCGGGGGTCGGCTGGCTAGCAAAGGGGATGACTGTTTACATTATGATGGAAGACAGGATAGGATCGTTAAAATAAACTCTCTGATTTCCTGTCACTTCCTGACTTTATCTAATGAGGCTAACACGCTTCCACACAAAGGCCTCTGCGTGTTGGCTGCTCTGTCTGGTAGATGGTTCTGTCATCTGGATCAATTCTTCCCTCTAAAACAAATAATTCGAGTGCAGTGAGTCTTTTCTTATTCTAACCTTCTTTGGTGGACTCTACAAATTCCCATGAGTCGGGAAGAAATGGCCCCTTGTTACTGAGGCTGTGGAAATCATTTAGGGACCTGGTCCTACCTGCACTTGGAATGACTTTTTGAATTCTTAAAAACAGAAGTATAAATTCCAGGCATAACTTTAAACCTAACGAATCCCAAATATTTTATGACAAAGGAGAGAATGGGTATAATGACAAAATAAAGCATAATTTTTCAAGTAGAGAAATGAAATAACACCTCCTCTCCCCAACTCCAGCCTCTGAGTCATACTGAGTCTATTATAGGTTAAATGTGTGTGTGGGGTGTGTGTGTGTTCACGAGTATATGCGTGTGTGCTTGTGTGTGCACATGCTTGTGTGTGTGTGATGACAATTGGCTCGGTCAGGGGCAGCTGGATAAGAGGAGGTGGATACTTCTAAGATTTTTTGGAAGGAATTTTAAGGACTCTGCTGGCTGCTATACGGAGAGAGTGAGAAGTCTTCACTTACATTATGACAGTGACCAGGCCTAGAGACCCTATGTTTCCCTAATGTTCAATTGTTCTGAAAAAGTTTTCTTCGGCCCCTAACATCGGCATTTTTTCCACTTTATTTGTTTGGTTTGTTGAGGTGTACTTAACAAATAAAATGGTGTATGTTTAAAGCGTAACGTGATGATCTGATGTACACATAGCATTGTGAACTGAGTGCTGCAATCTGACATCTGGTCTAATGCTTCCCAACCATCAGGATTCTCGGTGAACCTTGTCCTTGGGCCCAGCCTCCCAAGGACTGCTTTCTTGCTTTAAGGAACTGAGAATAGTTCTAGAAAATAGCTGGAGTTCTTCCCCCCAGCTCTCTGGACTGTATCAAGATCAGGGCTTCGGCGCAAATCAATCCAGTTGAATATGGAAAATCAGAGAACAATTGATTTGTGGACCTCACAGGCCAATGTTCAACAGATGTTTATCAAACACTTTCTATGTACCTAGAACTGTACTAAATATATGTAATCTGTATGAGTATTATATATAATGGATTTATGACATATGACACATATAATTTTCTATTTCTACATACACACTTGTAAATACTTCATTATGTTCTAGGTAAACACACATGAAACAATTGGAAAATAAAAGAGTTGAAACAGAGCATTAGCTCCTACCCTTCTTGCTCTGTTGAATATCTTCAGTAACGCTTTTTACAGCAGCCCTAACCTCCCAGCAAGCGTAAATCAAAATGAGTTTTGTGGGTTTAATCTAGTTTCTAAGTGGCCTGGTCCTTGATACCCCATCAAGGAATTGCCTGCCCACATCAATACAACTGGGTTTCTGCCCCAGGCCCCTCTCCTATACACACACACACACACACACACACTTTCTCTTTTTCCTATTTCCACGTGGGACTTCAGCTGTCCCTGAGAGCAGTCTAGTTAACCCTGTCACAGCCCGGCTGTGTGTCTCTCACCAGTCCCTTCCCTATGGAGCTCAATGCTGTTCTCAGTCTACCAGCCCCCCCCCCCCCCACCACCACTCTCCCAAGATCTAGCTACAATTAGAATAACTGGAACCCATAGTAGACAGGCACTTGTAGAAAAAGCTCTCTCCTCTGGATGTGTTCTGCCCTTCCTAATTACCTCCCTGGATACTGGTAGCCTTTCTAAGTAAGGCTGAGATCACCATCCTCACCAGGAGAGTCCGCTTTGGACAGTTGGCCACACCTTCTGTTGATTTTTATAGTTCTCCATTATGACTTATTCTAGCATCTTTTTCATTCTCAACAGCCCTTGTCCTGAGAGCCTAGTTGGCTCTCACCTGAGTGTGGGAGAGCTCAGAACATAATTGTTAGAGGAGTTTAGAGAAGGCAATGATGGGGAGGAGGTGGTGTTAGGGAGACGTGAGACTTCAGTCGAGCCCTGAAGAAGGAGTGGGATTTGTTCTATGCTTCTTCTAACTCCCTAAGTTTTCCCAAAACTGTAACTACCACAGAATTAGTTAGCCCAATAGAATGTTAGGGCTATAGGAAACTATATGGTCCTGATAAAAATGATCTCCCATGGCAGATAACAAGATTTAAAAAATTATCTAGATTAGGGGCATCTGGGTGGCTCAGTCAGTTCAGCGTCTGACTCTTGGTTCCAGCTCAGATCACGTTCTCACAGTTTCATAAGTTCAGGTCCCACATCGCTCACCGTGCTGGTAGCATGGAGCCTGCTTGGGATGCTCGGTCTCCCTCTCTCTCTGCCCCTCCCCAACTCATGCTGTCTCTGTCTCTCTCAAAATAAATAAATAAAATAAAAAAAAATAAAAATAAAAATAAAAATCCAGATTAGAATAAATCTATGAAAGTAGAGAGAATCTCCTAATGCTGGGGGTGGTGAGCCCTTGGGACATGGCCTGGAGCAGAGCTGCCACACGGCACAACTGCAGGTGCCATTGTCACCTGCCTGGGCACACAGAGCCACCTGGAGTTGGGCCAGGCCCAGCATGCATGACCTCATGTGGAGGTCCTCCATCAGGGGCACCTGGTGGCTCTCAAGTTTTTGACGAGTCGGCCTATGTATCAGAGAATTCCAGGTGTCCAGGACAACGAACAGCTCTAAAACTGTGACGAATGTACACGGATTGATTTGGCTCCAGTTGCCCTCTGTCCTTAATGTGTCCCCTTTCCTAACCCTTTACCTTTACCCCGGCCCCCACATCCTAGCTGGTACCTCTCTAGCAACTATCAAAGACAAATAGTCTTATTTTCACATGTTTTTATCTCTGGCTCCATCCTGAGTATTCTTTCTAAATATTCTTGATCATGCAGAGATTTTTGTTTCGTTTTGCTCAACATTGTAATCCCAGCACCTAGAATTGAGTCTACATAGTATACGTTAAATATATATTTAGTGAATAGATGAAGGATGTTAACTTTCTCTCTAGTTCTCTAGCTTCCCAGCTAGAGAGAAATGTGACAATGCTGGACTGAGTTGTATTTTCTATAAACTCCTGGGCTGAAGATTATTTTCATCTCCATTTTCACAAGAATGCCCACATTTGTAGCTTCTATTAAGTGGTTCCACTTCCTCAAGCAGGATCTCTGGGGGTGAAATCTTGAAATCTGAATATCTGAATTCATTTAGGAACTACCCTCGGCGGACTTCGTGTAACAATTTATTAAAAATTTGTAACATTTGGAAAGAAATATGGCTGAAAATAAAAACTGGATTCAAAGCATAGTAATTAAAATAGAACACATAGTAAACCATTTTATTTAAGCCATAAAATGCATTGAAAAAATATGCAAAGGGGAGATGTCTTTATAGTTTAGTAGAACTTCCTTTAACTTATTCACAGAGGTACAGTGAAGATAAAATACATTAAAGCATGAATGCTTCAAAAAGGTTAAAAAGGTCATATCTCTTCAAGATGCAAACAATGTATTATCCGAATGGTAACCACTTCATTTCCAATCTAAGGGGGAATGATTGTAATATTCAGGAGAGGGTGGGAAAGAGCCCTATAGAACATAAGTTCTCCTTTCTTAATTTTCAGAGCTCATGATCCTTCAAGTTTAAAATAAAAATTTCCATAAAGAAATTTGGATTTGAAATAAAAGTTAGTACAACTTCTGAAGTTTTTTTGAAAAGTTGGCATCGTTTTAGGAAAATGCTGACTTGTGGTATTTGTGTGTTATTTTTTAGCCTCATAATTAGGAAATTTTCTTTTTAAAAATTGTTTTATTTTATTTTATTTTATTTTATTTTATTTTATTTTATTGAGAAACAGAAAGAATGGACAAGCAGGAAAGGGGGGTGGAGAGAGAGAGACAGAATCTTAAGCAGAGTCCACGCTCAGGGCAGAACCCAACGTGTGGCTCCAACCCATGATCCTGGGATCATAACCTGAGCCAAAATCAAGAGTCCAATTCTCAACCAACTGAGCCACCTGGGTGCTCCTGAATTAGGAACGTTTCTTATAGCAGTCAAGACTGACTCATTTGAATGTGAAATTAGGATATTAGACTTCTTGTAATACAGGTGCTTCTAAATGATTCGTTTGAATGGGAATGGGTGGTATGCTTATAAATATATCACAACTCATTTTGTAGCATTTGCTCATTTCTGTTGTGTAGATACTTCCACTACGCCCATTGGAAGCTACTAAAGTGACGTCACTGAACGCGGGGGTGGGACGCAGGGGTGTGTCATTAGGTAGTGTATTTACCACACAGACACGATAAATGCGAAGAACCTCAGAGCACAGATGGTAGTACAAGGTAGTAAAATAACTAGAAAGTGATGCATTTTGAGCACATCAGCTTTATTTTTAATATGATTTTTGAAATAGTTAATATAATTCAGATTAAAAAAAATTTTTTTTTAGTATTTATTTTTGAGACAGAGAGGCAGAGCATGAACGGGGGAGGGTCAGAGAGAGAGGGAGACACAGAATCCGAAGCAGGCTCCAGGCTCTGAGCTGTCAGCACAGAGCCGGACGCGGGGCTCGAACCCACGGACCGTGAGATCATGACCTGAGCTGAAGTCGGATGCCTAACCGACTGAGCCACCCAGGCGCCCCTATAATGCAGATTTTAATAGCATTTATGCCAAACAACAGATATACAAGATTTCTGAAAATTTATTAGTCGGCTCTTGTGATTTGGGATGAGGCAACTAAAGCATACCAGTAAGAAACTCTCCAAAGGTTTCTCATTAAGAGATCGTTGAGGACAGGGTCCACGAGGTTCACGCAGACTAATTGTTCTAGATCCCACAGCAAGTCAGTTTTTATAGCTGTGTATTACTATTAATACTATGACAATAACGAACAGAAATTTAAAGTTTCTTGGTCAGTCAGAAGTGCTGGCAGAAGTTTTACGTGGCCACAGATGATACGTTCAATAAACATGAAAAGAAACAGAGAATTCCTTATTTTTCCAAATTTTAGTTAACTGGTAGCATTCACATGAATATTCTTCCTTCGTGCTAATTTAGACAGACTTAAGTACAAACAGAATATGTGGAGAAGATGAGAACTCTTTCCTGGGAAACTGTTAAAATTTGGTGCATTCTGTGTCTGTGGTAAAGTCATGTTATAAAAATTTCCTTCTGTGGCTGCTTTGAGGCCTCTGGGACATCTGTCCTTAACTCTTTCCCCTATTCCCCAAATTACTCCTAGGCCAATTCTCAAAATAACTCACCAAGGAGATTCCTGTTGCTCAGAAGGAAAAATAGGTACACTACCCTTGTATGAGAAATCGTTTGCAGCCGAACACACAAAACCGTTCAGACTATAGTCTACAACAGTGCAACTCACCCAGTTAGCTCAGACCGGTCAATACGATGTCGAATCTCATGATTTCTGAAATATACTTGTCTCATTCTGTCTGGGCTGCTATAACACAATGCCATGGACTGGGCAGCTTATAAACAACAGGAATGTATTTCTCACAGTTTTAAAGGCAAGGGGGAGGGGGTCCGAGATCAAAGTGCCAGTAGATTCAGAGTCTGGTGAGAGCCTGCTTCCTGAGTCACAGGTGACCATCTTCTTGCTGTGTCCCCGCAAGGCAGAAGGGATGGGGGTGCTCTCTGGGGCCTCTTTTATAAAAGTGTTAATTTCATTCATGAGAGAGCCACCTTCATGACTTAATCACCTCTCCGAAGCCCCACCTCCTAATACTATCACGTTAGGGGTTAGGATTTCAACATACGAATGGGTTGTTGGGGGCCGAGTTGGGTTGGGGGTGAGGATGGGACACAAACATTCGGTTTATAGCATACCTGATGCTTGTCATTACTTCTTTATAGCTGTAAACCTTAGAAACAATTGAATGCTTATTTTAAAAGACATAAATGTGTAGGTATATAAAGTTATAAATAACACACATGAGGAACTACAGAAGGGTTCGGCGTTAACTTCCAACCTACTCCCATTATGGTATCGGAGCCCTGTCTTCTAGCTCCTGGTGTTAGCAGGTGTTGGTGATCACTGCTCTAGTAGTTTCCTTTCACTGCTGTTAACAAATGACCACAAACCTAACGGCTTAAACAAGAAAAAATGATCGTACACTCTGTAGGTTAAAAGTCCAGCAAATCTCACTGGATTAAAATCCAGGTGTCACCAGGACAGCCTTCATTTTTGGAGGCTCCGAGGGAGCATTTGTTTCCTGGCCTTTTCCAGCTGCTAGAGGCCACCCACATTCCTTGGCTCACAGCCCTGTTCCTCCATCTTCAAAGCAGCCACGTTGCATCTCTCTGTACCCTCTTTCCATGTCATGTCGCCCTCTGAATGGCTCTTTTAAGGACGCTTCTGATTACTTGGATGCCGCCTGGACAATACCGGATACTCCCCCCTATTCTAAGGTTGGGTGATTAGCAACTAAAATTTCCTCTGCGATCTTAATCCTCCTTTGCCATGTAACGTCACGTATTCACAAGGTCTGGAGATTAGGACATAGATATCTTTGGAGGAAGATTATTTGGCCTACCAAAACTGACAGATCCGAGTCACCTGGAAAGATCATTAAAACACAGATTTGGGAGCGCTACCCCCAGAATTCTGATGTAGTAAGTACGGGGTGGATCCCTAAAATGTGCATTTTAACAGGTTCCCAAATGATGGTGATGTCTCTCCTCAGGGGACGACACTTCAAAAATCACTGTTCTAGATCCATTATTTCATGAGAGGCTTGCAAAATGGCAATGCTTAAATTCTATTCATATTCATAAGCATATTTTGAATTGAATTTCTGATCTCAATGGAGTTGCTAGATTAAGTATGGGATGTCCAGTTCAATTTGAATTTTAGATAAATAAGGAGTAACTTTTTAGTATACGTATGCCTTATGCAATATTTGGGACATACTTATGCTGAAAAGTTTTTTGTTGTTGTTGTTTATCAGAAATTCAAATTGAACTGAAAACGCTGAATTTTTATTTGATAAATTGGGCAACCCTAGTTTTCATCTAAAAGGGGGGAACAGGGTTGCTCTGTCAGTGAATATTCCATGAAGGACAAAAATTTAGATATGACTTTCTCTGATCTCTTTTGCCCCCAAGTAAGCTGGCAATTCTCTACTAACCATTTGCAATGAAATTAGAAATCCATAGAGTTTCTTTTCTCCATTAATAGGGATTGAATAACCAATAGGAGATATGTTTGATATAGCTGTCCAGAAATGGCGTGGTAGCTTTCTTTTCATATAATTCTTCCATATTCCTTATTAGGATTTTTCAGTTACCTGTTTAGTAAGCATCTATGTAATTATCCCAGAGGTGAAGGCAGTGTAATTTATGGATGTGTGCTAACAAACATGTGCAAGGGAGACGTGTTCCTTTAAAGGAGGTAAACAAGAGAATATATTACACAGGCCAGTACCCATTGCATGCTTCTCTGACGCCTCCTTATTAATGAAGACAATATGGGTTGGATAATCTGTTTCTTGTAGCAGAAAGCTTTCCAACTCTCACAGAGGAAAGACAGACCAGAAGGAAAAGATTGCTCCTGCTGTCTACTTCCACGAATCTCATTTTACCTTGCATCCAAGAAAATCCCCATCTGGTAGGTGAGACAAATATCTAAGCCAGAAGTTTCCCCAACTTTCTCTATTACTGTCTCAGCAACTTTTTTTCACAGCATCCCTGGACCAAAAGGAACACCTGAAAGTTCCCTTTATTAACTAGTTAGGTCCAACACACCTAATAAGTACTTACATCTTAATTTATAAGCCATTTGGGAAAAAAAAACATACATTGAAAGAAAAAAATAATTATTTTTATTTCACTCTTAAATAGCCACAATTACTTTCTGATGAGATGTGGACACTTGTCAGGCATGGCACAACTTCTCAAAACCGGAAATCAGATTGGGCGTTATCACTCTCATTTCCTGTTCCACATTGATTTCTCCCTCCTCCTCCCCCTCCTTCTCCTCCTTCTTCTTCCTTTTCTTCCTTTTCTTCTTCTTCTTCTTCTTCTTCTTCTTCTTCTTCTTCTTCTTCTTCTTCATTTTTGCGGTGTTTATCTTTATCACAGCAACCAGGGAAACCCAACTTTGTAAATCTATGAGGCCATTGAAAAGAATGTGTCATCTAATGGAACTGTGAATCACCTGGAGTTAGAGTTTCTTGCAGTGTCTGATAGACATAGAGGACCGTCATGTTTCCCTTAAAATCTAAAATATACTGCAGCACTCTTGTAAGTTTGTTGAGGAACCTCAGGACACCCCAATGTGCACAATAGAAACCCTGCAACTCAACAAAGGCTACAATTCAAGCAACAGAAAGCTAGGTGAGACTCACATTTTTTTCCTGCAGTTCAGTAGTTCCAAGACCTTCCATAAGTTACTTAACAGCTCTTAGTCTCAGGTTTCATATTTGTGATAGGGCAAAAATAATATAATATGCCATGTGTTTTTCTAGTATAAAATAAATGCTCATAGAGTAACATATTGACTTATCCAATCACAATGCTGTACACCTGAAACCAATGCAACATTGTGTGTCAATTATATTTCAATTAAAAAACTAAAAAGAATTAACAATAAGGTTAAAAATGGGCCCCTGGGTGGCTCAATTGATTAAGTGCCTGACTCTTGATTTCAGCTCAGGTCATGATCTCTTGGTTCGTGGGTTCAAGCCTGCATCAGGCTCGGCACTGACAGTGAGGAGCCTGCTTGGGATTCTCTCCCTCCCTCTCTGCTTCTCCCCTGCTTATGCTCTCTCTCTCTCTCTCTCTCTCTAAATATAAATAAAATTTGAGAAGATAAGGTTAAACTGCTCAAGTGTTAGCTAGTTTGCTTATGATTTGTAATGGCAGAACTACAAAAAAGGTGTAGGCAGTGTATAATTCTCTCTGAGGTAGTATGGGGAAAGTATAAAAGTTGTGATGCCTGAATAGAATTTCAAAGAATAAAAAAATTATTTAACTGGATAAATTTTGGAAGGATGTTGAAAGTGGAGATGATGTATTGAGGGAAGTAGCTGAAGAGTAAGTATATGAATGGGGGGTGGAGAGAAAGGTGTCCTCCTGCTTAAAATGCTTCATATGGCAATAAGGCTATGCCCAATGAGATGTTTTTTCTCCTCTGAAGGGTTTTAGTTCTTTGATGAAAACCTAAAAAAGATCAAAATGGCCTTTTACAATCAAAGATCTTTAGCAAGACACCTGGATGGGGAGTTTACCTCAAAAACTAAAATGACAAAAAACGTGCACGTAAGTTAATATTCATGGTCCTATAAAATTCAAATAATTCAATTGCTAATATGTTATCACTGGGCTACTAAAATAATGACTGGTAGGATTTTAATTCTTTTCCTCTTAGATTTCATGCATCATGGCCGTATGGTTATGTTTCTACCAGGTAGCAAAGTGACTCATTTCTGTTGGTCATGTGGAAAATCATTAATTCTGTGAAATAGAACTAATATTAACACTATGAAAGCCAGCATTCTGCGAGCACATGCTTTTCATAGTAACGCTCTGCAGCAACCTTCACAGAGTGGTCTTTTGGTACATGAATCACAAGTCACTCCCCTGACAGAAAGTGGGATCATGACCTGAGCTGAAATCAAAAGTCGACACTCAACCGACTGAGCCACCCAGGTGCCCAAGCCGAGGTTGTGTATTTTAAAGAACAGAGCCAGAATTTGAACTCAGATTTGAGTCTGTTGTCTGTACTATTTCCATCATATAAGACTGCCTTATATTTTATTAATAAAAAAAAAGTTAAAATAAAAAGTCTTTGGCAGAAGCGTGCTTGTGTGCTATGGGTTTCTTAGGCATCAGTGAACAAATCCTGAACCAAATCCTATGTTATACATTTGACTGTGTAATGCTAAGAGAGATTGTGAATGCTGATTAACTGCAAACGTGAATTAGTTTAGTTAATTAACACACTCATCACCTCACGTAGTCCCTCCCCCCCTTACTGCAGTGAGAATGCTTAAGATCTACTCTGTTAGCAAATTCCCAGTATACAAGAGTCTAATGTACAGCGTGGATTCTATTTCTTTGTCTCTCTCTATAGTGTTTTCATAAGCTAAACAAGTTTCTCAACATTCTGAACCTCAGTCTCTCCATGCAAAACCAAGAGAGTATATACTGTAGAGAAAGTTGTTGATAGTCCTCTAATCGAGGACATTAAGAGACCAAAGTTCTCTCCTGTTGGTCAATTAATTTCATTGCTTTGGCCAGGATGGGCGCATGTTGACCACAGTGGTTTGTCCTGTCAGTTTCCTGAGGCATGGACGCATCACATCTTAAACATCGGGCCCTATTATAGACTGTGCTGATTCAGAACATACATACTCACTGATTTACAAAATAGCTGAAGATACACGGTTATGTTCCACACACTGTGGTAAGAGCTAGGAGTACAAAGAAATATCACCGGTTTTCCACTCAAGGACCTCTCAGTCTCGAGGAACCAGATAATTATAACATAAGCAAAGTGCTAGAAGAGGCCAAATGTAAAAATGCCTTTTGAAGCAGAGTCCATATAAATAGGCTCTGAGAGAGTAGGGGGTAGGCCTCACAAAGGAAGTCATTCGTTTTTGTTTTTGTTTTTTTAAATAAGACAGATCATTGAAATAAGGAGAATACAGAAATACTTAAAGAACACAAAATTTGGGCATTATCTCCTCCCCCCTCCCCCCAAATCCACTATAAATGTGTTGGTTCAGGCTTTTCCTATGCTCATAGAGTTTTCTTCTTTTCTCAGTCAATGCAATTAAAGTCGTATTGTATACTGGGTTCTCTCCTCAACAATAGAATGAGGTACCTCCCTCCCCTTGGCTTTGAAAACTTTTTCCCAAGAAAAAATTTTTAGCCATTGCATAATATTCCACCAAATGGAAGGTTTTTAAAATCATTCAACCACTCCTATGATAAAAGATATACATTGTTTCTGTTTCTCAAGTTAGAAATAAGGCTGTGATGAGTACATCCTGAGGATATCCTGGCACATGCATGTGAATGCTATATATATATACATATGTAATACATACATAACAGTATATGTATATACCAGGATATTGTAAAATAAAATAGAATATATTATATAATATATATGCATATGTATAGTGTGTATGTTTTGTATATGTGTGTGTATGCCAGCATTATTGTGCTCTGGATTATTTTTATTTATATTTATTTATTTATTTATTTTATTAAAAATTTTTTTTGATTTTTTTTTTCTGAGAGAGAGAGGGCAAAAGTGGGGCAGGGGCAGACAGAAGGGAACAGAGGACCCAAAGCAGGCTCCGTGCTGACAGCAGCGAGCCTGAGGGGGGTCTCAAAACCACGAACTGCGAGATCGTGACCTGAGCCGAAGTCTGACGCTCAACCTACTGAGCCACCCAGATGGCCCAGGATGATTTTTAAACTATGGATATATAGTCAGGGGTTAAGGGCACAAGATTTGAATTTGCTTAGACTTTTTTCTTCATTTTAAACTTTTTTTGAAGTATATTTCATACATATAGACCGAGAAGCAAAACAAATTTGTAAGTATACCATCGGATGTACACACTTGTGTAACCCGTCCCAAGATCAAGAACAGAAAATAATCAGCACTCCAGAAACTCCCATTACGGTTACTACCGTCCTCGAAGGGAAACGGTTGCCCTAACTTTCAGCACCGTAGATTCGTTTCACTTTGTTTTTGAACTTTATATAAGTGAAATCATCATGTATGTACTTTTCTGTGTTAGGCTTCTTTCTTTCCCTGTACTTTTGTGAGCTCTTCTATGTTGTTACACTTAGTTGTAATTTGTTTACTTCCACGCTGTCTTCTATTATGCAACTGTGCAATTATACCCAATCTTATTCATTCTACCGTTGATGACATTTGAATAGTTCAAATTTGGGACTATTATAAATAGTGCTATTAACATTATTATATGGATCTCTTAGTGAACATATGCTTGCATTTCAGTGGGGTCTACATAGCCTGCAATGGAATTAGTGTTATACATATTTTCTTTTTCTTTTTTTAAAGTTTATTTATTTTTGAGAGAGAGAGAGAGAGAGAGAGAGAGAGAGAGAGAGAGAGAGAGTGTGAGGGAGGGAAGGGGAGAGAGAGAGGGAGACACAGAATCAGAAGCAGGCTCCAAGCTCTGAGCCGTCAGCACAGAGCCTGACGTGGGGCTCAAACCCACAAACCGGGAGATCATGACCTGACCTGAAGTCGGATGCTTAACTGACTGAGCCATCCAGGCGTCCCTACATATTTATCTTTGGGAAATGAACATATATTTGACCTTTGGTGGGGGCTTTATATTTGCATACCTTCAAGTAGAATTATTTATATGCTTATTGTCAACTTTAGTAAGTACTACAAAACAATTTTCAATGTGGTTCCACCAATTTGCCCTCCCACCAGCAATGCATGAGTTTCCGCACCCACATTTGCTGTGTTCTGTATTTTTCAAGTTTTTAGTTGATGTGGAGTGCAATGTTTTTGCACTTGCTCGCTCTATGCCTTGAGGAACACACCCCCGTCTGCCTGAGTTTTCTTGCATATAAAATGGGGATATGAAGAGCACTTTAGTTTTGAGAAATAAATGAATCAATTCATGAAAGTTCTGGGGTGCAATTTCAGGCACAGATATTATATTGCAATCATTGTCATAGTCACCACCACCACCATTGCTATCTGGAAGGACTACTAAGCATTAACCAGAGAGAAAGCAGTTTTCTAGACAAAGGCAGAAAGGCAGAAAAGAGCCTTCTGTGTTGGAGGAACACTGCAAAGTTTCCTCTTTCACTCCACGGATGTTTGTTCAGGGTGAGAGGCAGAAATGTGTGACTAGCAACTAACTCAATTGTTCTGTTTCAAAAAGAGGGTTATTAAGTGCCCATTTCATTGAGTAGATTATGCATCTCAAATGAGAAGCAAATAGTCAGTTATTTAAAACAGTATGTGTCATGGGTGTCTCCTCCATGAGAATGAAGTCAGAACAGTGCCTGCTCTGTGCAGACCATAGAACTTGCTTTCTGTCTGACCGGCGGGGCTTTTTCTTACTTTCCTTTTCAGATAAATGCGTATTATTGGGAAATCCATGGAAAGCCCCTTTCTTTGTAGGTTAGAAGATTTCCATGTCCCCCAGCAGAGAGAGTATCCCGGGCTGCTTCCGATGGAATGCAGAATCATCTGCTGGCCTCTCTGGATGTCACCTCTCAGCAGTGTGCCCGGCGGCCTGCCGAGAGCAGAGGCTCCCCAGACCAGAGCCCAATTAGGTCCAGCTGTGCCGAGCAGCTTACCCAAAAGTCTCCCATGCCCCAGAGCTGTTTCCCCGAGTCGTAGTTGGGTGAGCTTGCCGTTTTGAAATGTACTTGTTTGTTTTTATGCCTTGGCACTGTGCTTTTAAGACTCACGGACTCTCGAGCTCACTTTTCCTGCTTCCCTCGCTGAGGATGGAAACTATAGTCTCCGGCTTGTGAGCATGAAGAATGAATGGGGACTTTGGCTGGAAGGGTGTCATGTGGGAAGTTTGGGGGCCAATGTGACAGTAAAACATCTGCACGGATTCTGGCTTTCAGGATGTTGTGACCAATCATATGGCCTCATACCAACTGGCAGGCCTCTTATTCCCGAGCATAGTGTGACACAGCTGTAAGTTTACTTCTACTGAAGCCAGAAAGAAATCCCCCTCATCTGTAGGAAGATAGGGAAAAAATGATGGCATTGGGGAGGGGACTTCTCTTTTCATGAGACTGGGACCCTGCTGTCCCCACTGTGGCCGTGAAGAGGGAGAGTGAGAGTGTGTTGGTGTCCTGGCTAAGAGTTCAAGGAATGGGGTCCAACCACAGCTCTTCTGCCAATCAACTGCATGGCCGTGGGCAAACCACTCTCAGTCTGCTTTTCATCTGCAAATTGGGACGGTTCTGGCTTCATGTGGTTGATGCCGGGGCTTCAGTGAGATAATTACAAGTAAAGCTCCCAGCAGTGGCTGGCACAGAGTAAGAGTTCAATAACAAGTACCTGTTATATTTGGTGGTTTTTTTCTCCACCCTTTCCCCCCTGTCTGGCCAACTCTTTTTAGCTTCTGGCCATGGCTGTTTCTTTCCTACCTTTCACATCTGTAGCTGTCTGCTCACCTCCTCTTTATTAGCCAAATTGACATTTCGACTCTTCTCCTCTTAGTGAACAACTACTGAACCATCAATCTCTGGTCAAGTGTAACCTCCTCTGTGAAGTCTTCCTCTACTTTCTTCACCCCTCCCAAACCCCAAAGTGGAATCAGTACCTTCCTCTCTGTCAATAGATATGATTCATAAAGGTTTGTTGGGTTGTTAAATGGATATGGCCCCGTTATACAAAGAGCTAGGTCAGGCCTGTACTGACTTGTTTCCTTAGTTTTTACCAGCAGATGTACAGAGCTTGGTGGTGGCTTGGAAAATGGTAATAAGGTTGCTGTTAATAGCTTAGTTGCCATAAGCTACAGGTCTTTCACAGATAATACCCCTGGGAGATTTTCATAGGCTCACTCACCCCAAAGGTTCACTGGAAAAAAAACAGCTCATGTTCAACTGAGTTGCCAGTGCCCGAGTAAAATCAATTATAAGGCATTTGCATGTACGTTAAAAGAAACCATCTCATAATTTTTGATTTCCCCATAAGAATGACTTTTCTATTAAAGGTTTGGATTTCCTATTAAAACTTGGATCCCCCTAGAAACAGAGAGGAAATGATACTTAACGTTAGCAATGTTATCCTTCATTGTATTGACCTTGCTATATTTTTCAAGTGGAGAGTTCAGATTCCTGGGAACTTCAATTATACAAAGTGGCTCCCGACTGGAAGCCACGTCATGATATTATGAATACGTACACACAGACATTAGTTTGGACTCCCATCATTCTGCCTGGGGTTACAGTTGTTTGTAAGTTTGCCTTATCTCCCTCTCCTAGATGCTCTGGTTGTAGAAGACAGAGCTCCTGTGTCCTACCTACGCTGACACTTGTGCTTAGTGGTTATGTGTCATAGAGAAGAAAATAAATGTTTATTGAAATGAATGAACGAATGAATGATACTTGGAATGTGTTTATCAAGCTAGACTTCCCACTAAACAGTGAATACTTCATAGATACCAAATAAGGTTACTACCTTTTCCTGGTTTTCCTAAACTTTCATGATTTTAGCACTAAAAATTCCATGTTCCGAGAGTTCCCTTCCGCTCAGTCCTACGCAGAACAAGATAGCCAGTCACCCTAGTTTCTAAGTTTCCTGCTGGGACAAACTTAAACTCAAATGCTTCCAGAGACCATTGGATTATGGCAATGAAAAGTAACCTGTTTTAGGGAAACTGGAAACCAGCCTGAAGGCATTCAAATATGAACAAAACCAGTGAGGTAAATTAGCTTGATGGCCAGCATTGCAGCCTGTGAGACAGTAGTGGTTGGCCAAAGTTAACAGAAAAAGCGGGGATAATTCCATTTTATATTCAACTCTGATTGTTTTAACAGAAATCAAAATCATTAATTTTGAGATTACTAAGAATTTGCTTAACAAATTCTGGCCCTCCATTTTCTCATACGTGAAATTAATATTTAAAAGGTTATCTACTGGAAACACAGAATTCTGGGAATTAAATTCGCCCTAAAACATAGAATGTTAATAGTTTTTCTATTAAATACTAATATGTGTAGTAGAAGTTACCAGGAATTTGAAACCGGTTTTACCCCTAGTTGTATAACCTTGAGAAATTCACTTACTATCTCTGGGTCTCAGGTGTATCATCAATTCTATTATAAGCAGCTATGACAGCTAATTGCCAAGGTGCATTATATTGTGAAGATTTGATTGCCTGGGGAGTGCTCTTTGGAATGAAAGTTGGTGCTAGGGATTAAGAACTCCAGTTTAGGGATTGTGGAGACCTAGACTCCAATCTTGCCTCTGTCATCTGATAGACGTGTAACCTTGAGCAAGTTCTTTAACCTTCTCATGGCTAAACTTCCTTACCTATAAAAATGGGTACTTTAATTGTGCCCACCTCATGTGGTTGTTGACACCAAGAGAACTAAACAAAATAATCTACGTAAAGAAATTCGTGTAGAAAATGCAAATAAATATTAGTAAAGAAATTAGCATAGAAGATGCAAATCAATACTAGTTTATTGCTGTTATTAAAAGTGCCATGACTGTTTAATGTACACGAGTGATCAAAATCTACTTAAATGATACTTTCAGTTTTGAAAACAAAAGACTTATCAATTTGAATTCTTTTTCCCTCAATTTCCTACAGTTTCAACAAAATGGAAGGCTATTCCTTCTAACTACAGGGTGTTCAGTTCTCTGGGAATGTAGACAAAGCTCCCTGGTCCCAGGAGTGTAATCATCCCATAGCTTGCTCCACTCTGGAGCCTCAGTGGTGGCCACAGAAATTCATGTTCAGAGGAAGACATTAGTTCCTTTTCTCCTGGGCAGTCTGTTCTCTTCCTTGTAACGTGGTAAAAATAAAAAAAAAAAGGCTTCCTTGACTGACCTCCAGGCATTCAGTTTACTTACCTATGGAACTGCTCCTAACTTTTTAAAACATATTTTCCTTCTTATGCAGAAGCCCATGTTTTAACATTTAACTGCACATTTAACATTAGACTTGCATTTACTTTGGCATTTAAATGAACATAAAGAGGTGTGTGTGTGTGTGTGTGTGTGTGTACACGCGTGTGCCTTGGTGAGTATTGGGTATTTCCTACAGGTCTACTTTTAGATAGCATTTTAAGTTTTTGTTTTCTTGTTTTTTTAAAGGCTCTTAAGTGTTTCCAGCTGTGTAGGACTCCGAGATGCAGGGAGACCTTTCCACTTTAGGCGACCTTCCAATGAAGTTTGTTAATGGATCAAATTTGTCTTCACCCTCCACAGGAGTTTGTTAAGGGACTAACCGGATGTACCTTGTGTAATGGACAAATCAACGCCAAATTAAGCAATTTTCATTACTGTGGCCTAATTATGTAGGAACAGAGATGAACTTATTATGCAAATGTCTTTGTGCATGTGAAGACTGAATGGCATTGTATGGACCAAAGTTCCTTAGTACTTGGAGTAAAGACAGTGGGTGGGAGATTGCATTATCACAGGGTATTTGACAGTTGGGAGTGCTGCATTCAAAGCAACGGTTCCATAAGCAATTGTCACAATGGTCACATTGCAAGTGTCATGTCAGGACACAGTTATCCATTGAAACCTTGTACTGAAATGACACTTGGTCTTATTCATAATCATTGAAATTATACTGAGTTTTTAGTTTTACTCTTACTTGATTTGTAGATTAATTTTGGTTTTGCCATCATAAAGCATAGACACGTAGAAAGTGCATATCTAGTTTCATATTTATACCTAAACATAATAAAATAACATAAACCAACATTGGGGTTCAAAACGCTTTTTTTCTTCTTACATGTCGCATGATATCAGACATCACTTAAGTTGGAGAAACACTGGCATCAGGTATCACCAAAAGAGCTAAAGAGGGAAATGTTTGTGGATGAACATAGAGCAGGACAGTGACTAAGGACATGGGCTTCAGTATCAGTTATCCTTGAATTTCGGTTGCACTTCCACACTAAATAAATTTTACTTTTCTGGATTTTACTTTTCTGAATCTTAAAAAAAATTTTTTTTAATGTTTATTCATTTTTGAGAGACAGGGAGAGACAGAGAGCCAACAGGGGAGGGGCAGAGAGTAAGGGAGACACAGAATCCAAAGCAGGCTCCAGGCTCTGAGCTGTCAGCACAGAGCCCGACATGGGGCTTGAACCCACTAATCGTGGGATCATGACCTGAGCAGAGGTCGGACGGTTAACCGACTGAGCCTCCCAGGTGCCCCTATTTTTCTGAGTCTTTGTTTCTCCAAATTAAAATGAGAATGACAGGAGTAATTATCTCAGAGTGTTGCTCTGATGATTCATTAACCCTCATAAAGCGTGTCACCCTTGAAGAGGCAGTGAGGGGACATAGTGAAGAATGTGGACTCCGGAAGCAGATGTCTGGGCTCAGATCATGGCAATGCCACTTGTTAACTGTAGGGGAAGTTACCTGACCTCCTTGCACCTCAGCTTTCTTATCTGCAAAATGGGGATGATAATAGTGTCAACCTCATGGAATTGCTATAAGGAAAGCTGAGCTAACTAATGCAAAACCCACGGGACATGGCAGCAGTAAGTGCACTGTAATGTTTCCTGTTACTGTTAGTGCTGCGCTGGATACACAGATCTCAATAAAGTTCAGTGGATTTTTTTTTTAAGTTTACTTATTTTGAGAGAGAGAGAGAAAGAGAGAGGATGAGCCTGGGAGGGGCAGAGAGAGGGGGAGAGAGAGAATCCCAAGCAGTTTCCCTGCTGTCCATGCCAAACCTGATACAGAGCTCCATCCTACAAACCATGAGATTATGACCTGAGTCAAAGCCAAGAGTCGGTCGCTTAACCGACTGAACCACCCACGTACCCCACCTATGTTTTTAGAGACAGTGCACAAGAGCTGGGGAATGGGCAGAGGGAGAGAGAGAATCTTAAGCAGGCTCCGTGCTCAATCCCACAACCCTGGGATCACAACTTGAGCTGAAATCAAGAGTCAGACACTTAACCAACTGAGCCACCCAGGCGCCCCAAAATGTAGCTGATTTTAAGGCTGGCTTTATATTAGTTTGGGGACCAGACCCAAATTGGTTCCACTTGGAGGGATTATGACTATGGTCCTGTGAAATGACCATCCAGGCTGGGAAATTATACATTAGAGGGAATCAAGCTTGAATTCGTGGGCAATGGAGATATAGATATGGTTGGAAAGTAGAGGGTGGGTCCACAAGATGCTGAAAGGACAAAAGCTGGGACTCGGGGCTGAGACAACAAGTATAATTTGGAATGGAAAAGGGTATTCAAGCATGACCTTCAGATTTGTTCATACTGGAGCGTACTGGATGAGAAGTCACCTCAAGAAGAGAATCAAGAAAGTCAGATTTTAGAAACAATGGCTCCCAGCGTCTGCCTTTCTGGTTGTACTACTCTAGTTCATACAGAGATGTGGCAGTGTTTTTCCAGAGAAGAGTCCTAGAAGAAACAATTGCAAAATATTATTTTGCAGAGAACTTTGAAAGCCCTTGGGCCATGCTTTGGTATCCAGGTAGAAAAGAACCAGTCACTGAAAGCAAGAACAATGGACACTTTGGTACCTTGGGGACTTCAGGAGAAGAGGACGATACCCATGTCTGGAGGCAAAGGTAACAGATCCACTAGAGAAGGACCGGAGTAAAAGGAAGAAGTGTCAAATACGACATCCTACACGATTGAATTTGTTCATGAGCATATACCACTCTGGGACTCTCAGAACTACCACACGTAGACTTTCCTGGTGCCTGCCCTCTGCATCTCAGAGGATTCAGAAGATTATATGATGGGGATGGATTCTTCCCAGTAACTAGATAAGAAGAGTTGAATGAATGAATAAAGGAATAAATGGGTCTGGTTTGAGAGAGAATGTTGCAACTCCCCGTGGTCCTTCTAGGTGAAAAAAAGAACCACAAGCTCTCCAGGTTTCTAGTCCTGTGACTAGAACAGGTTTTTTTTCCTAGCCACTTAAAGTCTCTTTTAGTAACTCCTGACCCTCCAGACCCTTCAGCAACAGTGGTGAGTGAAGAACTATTCCCCTACATTTTCCTTTTTTTTTTTATGTATATTTTTTAGAAAGAGAGAGCACGAGCAGGGAAGGGGCAGAGAGGGAGACACAGAATCTGAAGCAGGCTCTAGGCTCCAGCTGTCAGCACAGAGCCCGATGCAGGACTGGAACCCACTGACAGTGAGATCATGACCTGAGCCGAAGTTGGAGGCTTGACCAACTGAGCACCCAGGCGCCCCTCCCCTACAGTTAGTTTCTAAGCAGGCTGTGCAATTACCAGATTTGGTTTCTCAGGGGCTTGCTGGTTTTATTTCCTTTCAAAGCTCTGGGCTGATCCTCATTCTATTCCTTCCCCTGGACCCTGTCTCCTGGAAAAAAAAAAAAAAGTGAGTTTCTGAAAATGATGCAATTAACATAAACTTAATAGAATTATATTAAACTGAAAGGTACAGTCGACTTGGGAATAAATGTTTCTGTTTATCACATTAGGGACAGTTGTGCCATGAGCTTAAATTCAAAACACTGATAGTATTGTACTTAAGTTAATTTTTTTCCTTCTAGGACTATTAAAAGATAATCAAAACATTAGTCCCAAAAGATCTACAATGAGTTAATGCCTGTAAGTGAAATGAATAGACATTAAGTCAAGAACAAAAATATGTGTTACTGGTTGATCCACTTCCATTACTCGCACCCCCTCTCGTTGAAGGCCTACGGTGTTCTGGCATTGTTCATTAGCTCATTGGCTATTGACAGCAGCCCCAAGGGCTATACTTCTTAGTTCTGCTTGACCTTGAGGGAACTGAGGCTAGGAGAGTTATACCGAATAAATACTTATTGAACAGCTATGTTGGTCACTGATCTGTCACTGTCGTTACAGCTCTCAAAAAGACAGAGGTCATCTTTGCCTCCACAGAATTTTTAAACTATCAGAGTTGGGAAGTAGGTCTCCAATGACATACAATCAAACCAGTGTCTGAGCCAGGAATTCTAGCTTCAAGAGCGGGGTTCTTTCTACTGGCATGAAAAACTTTACCAAGACTGATAGAGATCCTCTGGGGGCCTTGACTTTGTTTCACCATTATTTGCACTTTTTTCTCTCTTTCCCAGACTGTTTGTTTCAGTTTTACGGAGGGAGTTTTCCAGATGATTTCCTTCCCTTCCTCCTGGCAAGTTGCTGTCATGAGTCACAAGCAAATCTCGGAGGAGTAACGGCCAATGGCTGCGGGTTCCACCCTAGTTCATCTCTGATTGACAGATTTCCTTTAGTCCCTGTGGACCGGCAAAGGGGAACGATGCTGTGGGCCAAACATCCAGAACGTTCTGAAAGCATTTCCTTCGTATAGACTCTGGTTAAGCCTGAGAGAAAGGTGTGGGAATATTGTGGAGAGACACGCTTCATCCGGCTCCTTGCTGCAGTCATCCTAAGGCTGTGGAGAGGAGAAAGTCTGCTCAGCTTCCCAGGAGGAGGCAGGTCACAAACAGATGGTTGAATGTCCAGGCTAAAAAGGCACCTTCCCCAAATAAGAACAAAAGCACTAATAAGCATTTACTCCTCTGGAGCATTTTCCATTTGTAAGACTCTTCCACATCCTCTCTGTAATTTAATCTTTAAAACAACTCTTTGAGGAAGCAGATCGGTTTTCATTAGCCACTTTACAAAGCACCAGCCTCAAGCCCAGAAAAGCCTACCATTTTTTTCCAAGACTACAGAGATTATAAAAAACCAGAAGGAATTCTCAAGCTGAAATCTTGCTCTAAGGTGGTTGTCTTTTCATTGGTGCAGTGATTTTCAAAATGTGATCCCTGGACCAGCAGTCTTAGCATCATTTGGGACTGTGTTAGAAATGCAAATTCTCTAGCGCATCAGAGACCCATTGAACCAGGAATTCTGAAGGTCTGCTCCGCAGTCTGCATTTCAACAAGCTCTCAAGGTATGTCAGAAGTCTCTGGAGTGTGAGAACTTGTGTGCCAATGCCTGGCTCCCAAATGAGGCTTGCGATTTGATTCATTGGATTTGTGGAGTACACGAAGCACGCCTGACTTGTCACGGTACCTGAAAAAGCACCAATGTATTAATATTTTGTGTAAAAAATAACATATAAAGTAGTTAGTCCCTGAAGGGTTCAGAACCAAGTGGCAGCATTGCCAAATAGAGAAATAACTGATAGATTTGGTTTCAAGTTCAAAATCTGACCTTTCGTTTAGAGCTGTCTGGAGTGTGCTGCTGAGCTCGGGGGTCACACTAGGAAGCAGGTCTGTGATTAATTAGCAGTATGTGCACAGTCAGGAGAGTGGGGCCCACACATTTGCCACACTTAGTTTAAGGAAAGAGGATTCTAGTTGTGATATTTTAGCCTCAGCTGTCCCCTCACTTTTCTGGGTGACCAGGGGCAAAATCAACAGTAATAAAAGCTGGTAACACTTTGTACGTTTATATGCATCTTCTGACGTGACCCATCCATGAGCTTTGTGAAGGGGCAGAGCCCTGGATTGCTACTTTCATTTAATACGTGAGGAAGAGAGATTGAAGCTGAGAGTTGCCCAACGTCTGCTAATGAGTTTGCAGATGTAAAATTCAACCCCTGTTCCGTGTTTTAAGTTCTCTCTACCAACTTGATGCTTCCTTTCAAATATTTGTGTTTCAAAGTCCTTATTTGCCACGTGGGATTTAAAATACTTCCCCTGTGTATTTTAGAGTAAGGTACTTCTTTAAATATTCTGCAAGTTAGAAATGTTTATGAAATGTACATAAAATAAATATGGTCCCACATACTCACAGAGTTCCGTATTTTCTATACCAGGCACATGAGACTTGGAGGCAGAGTTACCAAAGTAAAGTGAATGCTTTGAGTAGAACCAAGCAGCGGTTCTCAAAGAGGTGATTTTGCCTCCAGCAAGACATTTAGAAACGTCTGGAGACATTTTTGGCCGTCACAACTCTGGCGGAGGTATTGCTACTGGCATCTAAGGGTGCTGTAAACGTTTTACAATACACAGGACAGCCCCCCCAACAAAGAATTATCTGGCCCAAGATGTCAGTGGTATAGAGGTTGAGAAGCCTGGATTAAAATAAATGAGAAACACACTGTTTAACTGGAGTTTTATTGTCATCAAAGAGAGAAAGCCCATGCTTTCTCCATGACTGAGGCAAGATTTTTTATGTTCTGTTGCTTGCCCCCCCTCCCCTCAAAAAACATTAGGTTTTCTCTATTCCCAATCAGCAATATCCCCTACAGAGCATTTCATGCTAAGACTCCAACCCTGTCCCTTACCACCTGTATGACCTGTATGTCAGTTTGCTCGTTGGTCAAATAGGGATAATCAAATTTACCTCATAAATCTAATGCGAAGATTAAATAAGTTGCATATAAAACACTTAAAAGAGTCTCTGGCTTATGCCTAAGAGCTTAATAAATATTAATAATTTTTTACAAGAAGTTTTGGCATACAATGCTCTCCCCACCACACCCTCCTGAGCTCATCAGGACTTCTCTAACAGGAGAGTTGATTATATAAATTTAACTTGTGAACAGCTCAATATTAATTGAAGGCATCTAGTGTCTGTTAGCATTTAACAATTTATTACATTCAGTAACTGTTAATGAGTGCTCAATTTAACAAAACAATTAGGCTTTAAAATTTCATTTGCTTAAAAAAAAGGTCTTTAAGAGCACACCGTCATGATTATCCGCATGCTTAGTTCTCCTTTTGTTAAGAAAAAAGAACTGATAGGTCTGCATGTGGCATTCATTAATAAGAAGAGAAAGAGAAAAGGAGTTGCTTTTCATCATCAGGAACAAATCAGACTCTTTTCCTTTTACAATGACCCCCCATTTCTAAAATTTGGAAGAACTGGAGAGAGAGAAGCTATCATTGCCATATTTAACTAGACTATGAAATCCTAAATCTGCTGTTCTCCCCTCTTCTTTCCTCTCCTGCTGTTTCTCCAGTGGTGTGGCTGTGAGGTAAACGGGTTCTCTCTTATCAGGCTCAAGTGGGTGGGGCTCTGAGGGTGGAGTTCTTCTCAGAATAAGAGCTGATGAAAATGTGACTTTTAAAATATGGATTTGTGTAAATACACACTGCTATCTGATTTGAACATTAAATTTTTCTTAGTTTTGATAGTATTTCATTATTCTAGCTACTAACATCTGTTAAAAACATGTTTTCAGAATATCACTGTCGATTGGGTAATCCAGAGAATTTCCTAAACTATGTTTTGGCACCTTCCCTTATTACCATAATCTTTTACCTCCCCTATCTACACTTGAAGGAAGAGAGTTTGACTCAAATATGTTTGCTGATACAAAATATTTTGAATAGGTATTAGGAAATATTAAGCTTTGGGTAGGGATTAAAGGGAATGAGGTAAAGAAGGAAGGAGCCAGCTGCCTCAGAACATCTTAATGAGATAGTCATTGCTAGCCCTATTTTACAGATGAGCAAACTGAGGCTCAGTAAGGTTAGAAGACAGGCAATGTCACACAGTGGCAAAGCCGGAACTGAGACCTCAGTCTCTTGACTTCTCATAGAAAGAAGAGTTGGTCTCATTCTTAGGCACCGCTGGTGTCTTATGTGCATAAGTTCACAATCAATATGATTCAGACACTCACACTTTTATAGTTTACTCCCCAAGGCAGAGAAACATGCTACCAAACTATAAACGGGGATGTCTATTTGTCTAGGAGCCAGGGAACACTGATATTTGGGTGAACTGCAGAAACTGTGCCAGAAATTCACCAAGTCTGTCATTTTAGACACAGAGGAATTAGGGGTGCCTGGGTGGCTCAGTTGATTAAGCATCCGACTTTGGCTCAGGCCATGATCTCACGGTCCGTGGGTTCGAGCCCCATGTCAAGCTCTGTGCTGACCAGCTCAGAGCCTGGAGCCTGATTTGGATTCTGTGTTTCCCTTTCTCTCTGCCCCTCCCCTACCCATGCTCTGTCTCTGTGTCTCTTTCTCTCTCTCAAAAATAAACATTAAAAAGAATTTAGACACAGTGGAATTAGAGATAGAAGATACAGAAAGCACTAGAACAGTCTCATACTTTTATACTTCCTTATCTGCACACCTGTATGTGCACACACATGTATGTATAAGTGCTCACTTGGGATTGCTTTACTGGGCCTTCTCATGTTGAAGGGATGAGCGGGAATGGAGTTAGGCATTTCCTTGTTGACAAATAGAGATTTATGGTCTTTGGTTCTTTCTCAGATTTTGGTGTCTGAATGTTCTTTGGAATTTAATGTGTGGGAAATTTCAGTAAGGGAAAGAAAGGATCACATTTTATTGATTTTTTAAAAAGGAAAAAAATTCTCTCTCTTCCCGATCCTTCTAAGCTCCTCCACATTTTGCTAAGTTCCTTTTCCTGTAACTTCAGGTGGAGAGCAAACTGCCAAATGCCAGTGAAGTGACCAGGATCAGAGGACTGTCACTGTCTTTGAGTTGCCCAAACATCTGGCTAATTGCATAAAATCGGCTCACACTTAACTATAAGGCCTCAGCAAAAAGCCCTGAGTTGGGGAAACTTCCATCTAACACGAGGATGTTTACTTTTCAGGAAACTCATGGCTCAGGTTCCAATTAAGTAACAGAACCACCCCGCATTATCACATGGCAAGGAAAGGAGAAGGCCAGCAGTGGGTCTGCTCTTTACTGACCTTTGTCAGAGCAGAGTGATTCTTGATTACTCAAAATCTTGCTTCCCTATTCACAGCAACGGCTGAAATGGGATATATAGTACATTTGTCTGGACTATTTAGATGATTGGTTGAAGACTCTACATATAGTCAGAATGTAGCATGAACAAACACCTCCACCAATACCCATTCTCATGTCCACTAAAATTGATTGGGCATTATCACTTCCAAGCATTTTGCATATATTACTTTAACGTGAAAACCCCATAAAATACATGGTATTATTACCCCCATTTTATGCGCAAGGAAATCGAGACTCAAAGCAGTTAAATGACTTTGGTGACGTATTACTGCTGATTATATAACAGAACAGGTCCACCTGATATCGTAACTTGAAATTTTCAAAACATCAGACCAAATGAATCAATTCCAAGATATGTAAAAAAGATGTGGGGTTTTATAATGAAGGTATTTCTTGCTCTAAAATATTATTTGAATATTATTTGACTTAGAGCAAATATTATTTGACATATGCACTTTTGTATTTTCTAAATTTCTCTCTAATTACATAACCTCTCAGTGACATTTGTTCAAACTAATCACAATCCCATCCCTGAGACTCAGACAGTTAGCCTCCCCCTTCTTACCTGTTACCAAACATTCTCTGTATTGCTGGTACCACAATTCTAACAGATTCCTGTTCTGGAAATCCTTGACTCATCCTTTTCTGGGATTACCCTTGTGCGACTAATTGCCAGGCCCCATTCTTATTCAATCTTACTCTCCTCTGCTTGCACCAGCCAGTCAGGACTCACAACATCTCATAGCTGAAGTGTGGTACCTCCACTCTGGCCCATTGGATGCCAATCTTCCTTCCAATTTATCTGTCTTCTATTGACAGGGCACGTGCCTAAATCTAAAATGCCAAGTGATTCCTGAAAGTGCTTCATTAACTATAAAAGACTAAATAAGTGTTATCTATGTTCTTTCGTGCTATGTGCTTGTGTTCTTTTGGGTGTCCTTTGCTCAACTACCTCCAAAGGCTTCCTAAACTGTCCAGACACATGCTGATTTATTCTATTTTTTTTTTAAATAACACTTATTAGACTTTTATTAAAATATTAAAATACTCAGAAGACCCAAACATATCCCATAATCTTACTGCCTAGCTAACATTTATTGACTTTGGGTAAATAAAAGCAACGTGTAATCATACACAAATGTTTTAGTAATCTATGATTACATAGTTAAGCGCTTTAGTGTGTCAAGTCCTTTTAACACACCTGTGAATGAAGCATTATTATCCCCATTTTAGAGGGGTGGAAAGTGTGGCACAGGCAGGTGATCAACTGGCCTTATACATGCCACAATCCAAACTCTGGCAGACTGGTACCAGAGTTTGCACTTTTAGAACTGTACCTCATATGCATATGGCTAGAAACTTCTAAGTGAACAGAAAAAATAGAAGGCAGAAAGGAAACACATTCTTCCTTCCCTAGGGTCCGTCTTCTCAAGGGAAATTGCTATTGGTAGGTTCTTATATATGCTTCCAGGAAAAAAAAAATCATGCCCATTCCAATTTATACATAACTTATAATTTTACACAAAATGGATCATAATATATACTTCTCTGTGCATCTTAATTTTGTTATGTAATAATGGATCTTGTAAATATTTTTATTACATCGTTTGTATTAATAGACAAAGAGGATTCTTTTGGGAGTCCATACTAAAATTTATTAAAACAGCCCTCTATCAATGTGTACATTGGATTCTCCAAATTTTCCTAGTATAAACAAAGTTACAATGAACATCTTTCAATATAAAGGCAATCATACTTTTTTACTGGCATATTTGTAGAATGCATTTAAAACAGTGGGATTATTGGATCAAACATTTTACATTTTAGATAGATATTGCCAAATCGCTCTCCAAAAAGATTGTAGCTATTTATACTCCCGAAAATAATATAAGAGAAAGTCTGTTTTCCATACTCCCATACACTTGTTAGCACTAGATTTTATCAGAGGTTCATTTTCCCCTAGCCGGACAGGTTAAAATTCCACTGACTTTAAAAATCTTTCATAATCTGATGCCAGTAAACCCCTATCCTTTCCCTCTCTCCACTGGCTCCAATAGGGACCTCATTTATTGGATTCTTGGGATGGTTCTTGTGATAGACTGAATAGCAGCCCCCAAAGATATGTAAGTCCTAATCCTTGGAACCTATGAATATTACCTTATATGGAAAAAGGGATTGTGCTGATGTGATTGAGTGAAGCATTTTGAGGGGGAGAGATTATCCTGGATTATCTTGGTGGGCCCTAAATGTAATCATGAGGGTCCTTCTGTGAGAGAGAAGCAGAGGGAGATTTGAGTACCGGAGTGGGAAAGATGATATTGGAAGCAAGAAGTTGAGGTGATGTGTCAAGAATGCAAGAGGAATTCAGAGAGCTTCTAGAAGCCGGACAGAGCAAGGAAATGGCTTTCCCTTGGAATCTCCAAAAGGAACCAGCCCTGCCAGTGTCTTGACTTCGGTCTATTGAAACTTGATTTTGGACTTCTGGCCTCTAGAACCAAAAGAAATTAAATCTGTAAGTTCTTGTTTCTCTTTGAACCAACTAAAATCCCAGGGAATTTAATGTGATACCTTTCTTAGAGTATTTCTTAAGTAGAGTAACAGAATCCCAGAAAGTGGGAACTGAAATTGCTTTATTGAAGTTCAAACCCTTGTATCTTACAGACACGAAATGGACCCCACCCTTAGTTGTGTGACTCACTCATGTGCAGTCCAGGTTGGGACATGGTGTCCTGACACCCAGCACAAAGGCATTTCTACTACACTTTTCGGCTTCCAGAGAGTCACTGCTCCCCTCGTTTCTATCCCCTATAATTCAGTGCCAAAATGTGATAGATTATTCCCAAACATAGGAGTTGGGGTAATAAATTCTCCCAAATAATTTAGAAACTTCACCTATTATGAGAACAATAGTAGGAACAGTCTCATGTCAGAAAAAAATATTTGTAAAATAATTACGAATATTTATAAGTTCATTAAGATAAGGCAAAGAAAAAGTCCAAACATAATTTTCTATGTTCTATGATGCTCACTCTCTCTTGACCTTAGACAGATATTGACTGATTAATCTCCGATAACTATTTTTTAAAATTTGATTTCCAGCATAGTTAACATATATCCACTATTTTTATTCACTCAAACTTTTCAGGGCCATCTTCTCTCTCCCTTCTCAGTTCTCTAAATTAATATAAATTTTTTTGTGTTATTAAAACCAAGTTTACAAGATACCGCCATGTAATCAAAATACTAATTTTGGGGGCGCCTGGGTGGCTCAGTCGGTTAAGCGGCCGACTTCGGCTCAGGTCATGATCTCACGGTCTGTGAGTTCGAGCCCCGCGTCGGGCTCTGTGCTGACGGCTTAGAGCCTGGAGCCTGTTTCAGATTCTGTGTCTCCCTCTCTCTGACCCTCCCTCGTTCATGCTCTGTCTCTCTCTGTCTCAAAAATAAACGTTAAAAAAAAAAAAAAACCAAACAAAATACTAATTTTTTACAATCTCATCTTATAAGCAGATTTACTTGGGAACAAATTAACATTTAACTTTAATTGAACACTTGCTGTTTGATGTGTCTTGGGCCAGATACTAAAACATAAACACACATAAAAATATTATTACATTGTCTTGACCTTCATTTCAAGGTTACCTGGTGAAATGATAAGAGCAACTGTATAAGAATATGCCAATACAATATATTCATAGTCTAAATGGCCAAAAATAAAATTTACAGCTAACATTTACTGAGTAATTGCTCTTTTTTGGCGCTTGCCAAATTAAGCTATCATGACAGTACTTATATATGGTATTTTCATCAACTCCATTTTTCATTTAACAAAGTTGAAAGTTAAGTGGGTTAAACATCTGATGCAACATCACTCTGCTAAAACAGGTAGTGCCTAGATCCATATAATATGCAGGGAAGCTTACTTCATAGCTGACAGTCTAGTCAGTGTGCACATTATTGTTCAATACCTAATTAGGTCATGCTGGTCCTAGGGCTTGGCAAGGTCAAGTCTGAAGCCTGGGTCTCCCTTCTTAGATAAGTACTAGATAGGTACTTCCAAAGATTTTTGTCTGTGATGCCTCTTTCTCCAACATTCCCCCTCTGACTGACACATTATGTTTTAGTTATGTTAAGATCACTGATATAATTAGAATCAGTTATAATCAACATCTCTTGCAGTTTCTAAATAATTTTATTTTCTGTAAGCTTCTGAAACATCTGATCTCAGCAATTATGTGTCCATTTCATGTTTTAATGCTGTTTTGGCAATATCTTCTTTTTACCCCATAAAGTGATTATGTTGATTATCTGATTCTATTTTGCAATGATTATGCCATAATAGAATAAGTGATCCATTCTGGGAGTTCCATAAAGAATATATGTAGAAATTGTTACTATTCTGTAATGCAGAATGGAATGTGCTTTGTTCATATATTTATTTTCCATCTCTAGATGGAACATAATGATTTGACAATTACTATTATTACTGATTTTACTGATCTTTTGAAAGAACCAGCTTTTGGTTTTGTTATTTTCTCTATTGATTTCCTGTTTATAATTTCATTAGTTTTGTCCTAATTTTTTTTTTATTAGAGGGAGACACAGAATCCGAAGCAGGCTCCAGGCTCTGAGCTGTCAGCACAGAGCCCGACACGGGGCTCAAACCCACAAAGCCGAAGTCGGACGCTCAACCAACTGAGCCACCCAGGCGCCCCTATTAATTTGGATTTAAACTGCTCTTCTTTTACTAGTTATATAAGCTAGTTACATAAGTTTAAAATATTGAATTTAGATCTTTCTTCTTTTCTAATATATGCATTCAATGCTAAAAATTTTCCTCTAAGCCCTGCTTTCTCTATATCTCACAAATTTGGGTAAGTTATATTTTCATTTTCCTTTAGTTCAAGATATATTTGGATTTCTCTTGAGAGTTCTTCTTTGACTCTAGTATTCTCTAGAAGTGTCTTGTACAATATCCACATATTTTATGTGGATTTCCTGTGTATTTATTATTTGTATTTTATTTGAATAGCCATGTACAATATCCATGTATGACATCCCTGCAGTTCCCAGCTATCTTTCTGTATTGATTTATAGTTTAATCGCATCATTGTCTGAGAATATTTATAATTTCTATCATTTTTAATTTTTTAAGGTGTGTTTGATGGCCACAAATGTGGTGCATTTTGGTGAATGTTCCATGTGAGCTTAAGAATAATTACATTTTGTTGTTGGATGAAGCAGTCTATAGATGTCAATATTTTTCACTGGGTTGATGTTGCTACTGAGTTCAACTGTGTCCTTTCTGATTTTATTCCTGCTGGATCTGTCCATTTTTTTTTTTTTCAACGTTTATTTATTTTTGGGACAGAGAGAGACAGAGCATGAACGGGGGAGGGGCAGAGAGAGAGGGAGACACAGAATGGGAAACAGGCTCCAGGCTCTGAGCCATCAGCCCAGAGCCCGACGCGGGGCTCAAACTCACGGACCGTGAGATCGTGACCTGGCTGAAGTCGGACGCTTAACCGACTGCGCCACCCAGGCGCCCCTGGATCTGTCCATTTTTGATAGAAGGATGTTGAAGTCATCCAACGGAGTGGATTGCTCTCTTGTCTTTGCAGTTCTATCAGCTTTTACCTCATACATTTTGATACTGATTAGGAGCATGTACATTAAAGATTGCTATGTCTTCTTGGAGAACTGACCCTTTATCATAATGTAATGCCCCTATTTATCCCTGATCATTTTATTTTCTCTGAAGCTGGCTTTGTCTGAAATTAACATAGCTATTTCCATTTACTTTTGATTAGATCACTATATATTTTTCCCATTCCTTTACTTTTAATCTACATGTGTTTTTAGAGTTAAAGGGGGTTTCTTATAGACAATATATAGTTGAGGTTTGTTTTTTGACCTACTCTGACAAATCTCTTGTCTTCTAATTGGTGCATTTAAACAATGTACACTCATAATTGATATAGGTAAATTAATATCTACCATATTTGTTATTGTTTTTTATTTGTTACCTTTTTTCTTTATTCCTAATTTGTCTTACACTTTTTTCTTACCTTTTGTGCTTTTAGTTGACCATTTTTATACGATTCTGTTTTCTCTCCTTTATTAGAAAATCATTTATACTTCCTTATATCACAGGGTAAAATCAATAATGAATTAAAATTAAAATTAAAATAAGTCTTTGGCACTTACACTTTGGTTTAATAAAATGGGACCCTATGGGTCACATTGTAAAAAAACCAAAAAAAACAGAAAACTAACTAACTAAAACCAATCCCAGGTACACTTTAAAACACCACATAAACAAGAAGAGAATGGAATGGAGTGTTTAAAGAATTGTGAGAAAAACTCTATTAACCAAGAATTCTGTATCCTGTGAAATTATGCAAAACATGAAGGAGAGATAGACTTTCTGAGACAAAAAACTGGGGACTTTATTGCTAATAGACTTGCCTTGCAAGAAATGTTAAAAGTTCTTTAGAGAGAAGAAATATGATATAGGTGAGAAACTCAGGTCTACACACAGTCATGGAAATGACTACCATGAGGGAAGAAGTTTTTATATCCAAAGATCCCTAGAAACAGGAAGCATGGTGCACCATGCCAGGCCACACAAGGAAGCACCAGGGTTTGGTGGAGAGGTGAAAAGAGAGAGGGGAAAGAATGGGTAAGCACTTTCATTACGGCTTCTACAGGAAGGAACAGGTGAAACCGACTAATAGGGCTTAGAATTGGCTAGTTTGAATAATTTCATCAAGTTCTTGGATGTCCCAAGTTGCCTGGTGCGTGGCTGATGGATGAGGGGTGACAGGTGAGAGCTCCATTGAGAAGGTATTCAGGGATAAAGTTTCCTGATTGGTTTCTCTGCACTTGAAAGGCACACTCAGAGGCAAGTCATTTGCTAACTCTGAGAATTGTCTAGCCCTGAGGGCGGCAGTCTCTCCCTAGACAGTGAGTCCCCACGTCCCAGAGCATCACAAATATAGTAAATGAGAAAATATAGTTAATAAACATGATTTCTGGGGAAATGTTGAATGCAATTCTTTGTTCCTCTATAGATAAACTGCTTTTACATTACAGCTTCTTTTCAGAAGTTTTCTTTATTTTTGGTTTTCTGAATTTTGCATATATTATGCCAGGTATAGTTTCTTTGACATATATTCTTCTTGATGTTCTCTGAGCTTCCTCGATCTGTGGTTTGGTATCCTACATTAATCAGAGAATTTCTCAGTTAGTATTGCTTGAAATATTTCTTCTGTGCTTTTCTCTCTTTATTTCTCCTTTTGGTATTCCTATTACACATATGTTGCACCTTCTGTGGTTGTCCCACAGCTCTTGGATATTTTGCTTTGGTTCTTTTTCAGCCCTTTCTCTCTCTCTCTCTCTCTCTCTCTCTCTATTTGGGAAGTGTCTATTGACATCTCCTATAGGTCAGGGATTCTTTCATTGGTTATTTCCAGTTTACCAATAAGTTCATCAGAGGCATTCTTTATTTCTGTTACAGTGCTTTGATCTCTAGCATTTCTTTTTGATTATCTCTTAGAACATTCATCTCTTTCCTTACCTTCCCCATCTATTCTTGTATGTGGTGTACTTTTTTCACCAGAGCCCTTAGCACATTAATCATAATTGTTTTAAATTCCCAATGTGGTAATTCCAACATCCCTGCCATATCTGAGTCAGGTTCTGATGCTTTTTCTGTCTCTTAAACTGTTTTTACTTGTTTGCTTGAGTTTTAGTATGCCTTGTAATTTTTTGTTGACAGCTTGGCAGGATATACCAGGTAAAAGGAATTCCAGTAAATGGGACTTCGGTAATGTGGGAGTAAGGCATGGGGAAGGAGAAGCATGCTAGACTTCTACGATTAGATTGTAGTCTTTTGGTGAGCCTGTGTCCTTGGACTGTGAATGTCACAAATGCCTAGCAATCCTTCCCTCCCTTCTTAAGTGAGACAGAATGGCTAGAGAAGTTAAAGTTCAGTATTTACCTCCTCTTAGATTATTCAGGTTCTGGTAAGCCCCAATAGGTTAGGCTTTGGTAAAATAGTCATAGGTAGCAATTTCAAGTAGGGCGATTATAGTAGAGCTCACTCAAACAGGCCAGGATTTGAAGGGCAGAAAGAATTAGCATGAAGATATATGACAGAAGAGTGTTCAAGACTGAGAAAATAGGCCTTGCACAACAGCCCTTTGGAAGGGGGCATTCTTGACATGTTCAAAATAGCTGAGCAGAGCAAACAAGGGAGAGAATTGTAAAAGATGAAGTAGGAAAAGTAGCAGGGGCCGAATTATGTTAGGCCTTGTAGGCTACTATAGGAGTTTCAGCTTTTACTGTGAGCAAGATGGGAGGTGATTAAATACAGTGTTGAGCAGTTGTGTTATTGAAGAGTATTGATCCAATGGCCTGCTGGATTGAGGATAAGTCTTAGGAGAGCTAGGGTAGAGGTTGAGAGAACTGTTATGAGGACATTGCAGCCACCCAGAGGCCCCCAGAGGCAAGAGTTGGCACCAACATATTGGCAGTGGAGATAGTGAGAAGTAAGCAGATTTAAGGGTATACTTTGGAAAGGAAACCAACAGGTGAGTCAAGAAAGTAAGTCAGGTGAGTCCAAAGTTTTCAGGAAGAGCATCTGAACAGATGAGGTTACCATCAACTGACATGGGCACCATTCAGGAGAAGCAGATGTGAGGATGGGGAAAGAAAGATAATTCAGAATAAGGCATGGAACAAGCTATTGAATGTGCTACTGAGGTCTTAGTCACCAGGGACTTAAACTATTTTGTAGAGATAGTAGGGGCACAAAGGCAGGGAGGCAAGTAGAAAGGTAGACAAGAAGACAAAATGAAGGAGAAAGAAAAGTAGTAGCTAGCCAACTAATTGTTTAGGTTTTTATCAGACAATTTGTATATATAGAAAATAAATGAACCAGATTGAGAAATTATGTAGCTCTAACCCTTAGTTTGGAACTCTTTGATAATTGAGTGTTTAGCCTGATACATTATAAAGTGTCACTTTATAATGCCAAAAGATATCACAGATTTTGCCCCATGACATTAACACAATAGCTTTGTGATTTTAGGATCAGTTGATTGCCAAACAATATACTGAGGGAGAGCTGCTATGAAGTCAGTCTTTTTAAATGAATCTGTATTCATTTAACTGTGTCTATCTGCACCGAAAAATGCATTTTACATGTTGGATCCTTCTACCATTTTAATCATATATTGTTTGATGCACAGATAGGTTTATCAACCCCTTCAATATATCTATTAACACTTACGTGTTTCTAACACACAACCCACCAACTGGTATGTAAAACTGAATGTTTGTCCAAAAAAAGGACTTTAAAATGAAAGGTGTTCCAGAGAAAATTAATTAAGAATTAGCCAAAGCAAACAGTCATTCTATACAGCTAACAAAAATCAACAGTTACCAGGAAAATGTGGTCAGCTAGATAAGTTTTAGCAGTCTCACTCTGTCTTCACAAGACAAGCTGCCACCTACTTTGGCTGAAAGATTTATTTGCCATTGTGAAATACAATGTCTCAGCAGAAACCCTGTAGGCCAAGTCTTGGCTGGGATTCTAGGATCCATCACTATGCACTAGAAAAGCAGGGGCATATTATAAAGGGCATGGTGACTTGGCCATATCCTGATTCCTTTACAGGACTTGTTTATTCTAGTCAAATCCGCTGGGTTTTCATTCTCTGCACATAATCCAGGAAGATCCTACCTCCATACTCTTCCTTTCATACCCTTTAAGATTTGTATTTACCTCCTTCAGAAAACCTCATCAATTTATGTCTCCCTATTCTTTTTTTTTTAAGTTTATTTATTTACTTTGAGAGTGACAGAGACAGTGTGAGTCGGGGAAGGGCAGAGAGAGAGAGAGACAGAGAATCCCAAGCAGGCTCCACACTGTCAGCACAGAACCTGATGCAGGGGGATGAAAGAGATTGTGACCTGAGCTGAAACCAAGAGTTGGTCACTTAATAAACTGAGCCACCCAGGAGCCCCAACGTCTCCCTATTCTTAACATTCAACATTTTCTCAATATGCTTTTCTCAAGCCCTTACTATTGAGTTAAACTGTACTAGACAGAAGAAGTGAAAAATAATAGGACATTTGGTTTTCAAAAATATCACTCTGGGGCAGCAGAGTGGGTGAGTTAGGACTGTAGGCAGGGAGAGTAGTTTTGGGACAATGGCAATGTTTCAGGGGATGATGAATCTCTGAGTCAAGGCAGTTATTAGGGAAAGAGGTAAGAAAATGTTAAGAAGCACTTATCCTCCAACTAGATGTTAGGAATAAAATCGAGAGTTATTTAGAATGACTCTGTTTTGAGGGAATGAGTAAATGGTTGTATCATTAATCAAAGTAGGGAGCTCAGGAGATGATACACACTATAAGAAAGATAAAAAGTTCATGTTGGAGTAAATACATTAAAAATGTGTATTGAGTGCCTAGTATAGGTGAAGCTCTCATTTAAGCAAGAAATATATGCTCCATAAGAACAGGAGTTTGGGTACACATAAAATAAACTCCTGAGAAATACATAAACAGGATCATGTTCTATAGTGAAAGCTCAAAAGGGATCGTATCCATGTGGAAATGTTCAGTAAGCATGTATCTGTGTAGGGCAGCCAGGGAATCATGAGTGAGGCCCTGGCCAGAGTTCCATGTCTATGAGTCAGCATCAGTTCATGAGTGGTCATGACTGTAGGGAAATGAGAATTCCCAGGAAAATGACAGCGTGCAAGCATAGAATTTTGGGGAGCACAACACATAAATAATCATAATACCTTCTTGATATGCCAGCATCGAGAGCCGGGCATAAGGTGCTCTGGAGACCATGAGAAATAAAGTTATTGACTGAACCTTCATGGGTTAGTGAAGGCTTTATCAGAGAAGACATGTTTGCACCGTTGAGTGGACATCTTCTGGGCACTTAAGAAGGTAAAGAGAATCCAGTCAGAAACATCCAGAGGAGGGAGGGGGCATCAGGGAGAGAGAGAGGAGTGGTGAGGAAGGACGCAGAGGGACTTTGGTATAGAGGGAAGATGTAGCAGTGAATGTGTGGCAGAAATCACAGAGACCCAACTAGGGCTAGGACAGACCCAAATCTACAAACCTCTTTACTGTTGAATATATATCACTTAAGGGCTGAGCTTTGTCCTTTGTGCTAAAAGATTTTGTGTTGATTTTCTTTCTTTTTAATCTTGACTTTCTGGTGGTCTTAATGGCTCCTTGTGAGCAGAGATCTTGGCTTCCTTTTTTATTCTTCATTCTCTTTTCCCTCATGCCTTACATCATCTGCTCTTCCTTAGTTTGGTTTCAGAGGCTGATTTAAAAAAATTATTTAAAGAAATATTATTTCTCAGATTTGAAGAGACTCATATGCTTGGCATCCTTGGAACAAATGACCAAAGATGAGTAGATGACTTTTGTGGGATTTTGGGTGCAATTCCATTGGTCAAAGAACACTTTTGTGTGGTTAAGCAGTCAAATAGGACAATTGGTGGTGAGAGAGAAGGCTTAGCTTTAACTTTCTTCTAACTTAGGATAAGACAAAGAGCAGATGTAGAGATATAATAAGGGACGTGACATTTAAAGTTAAAATTTGGTTAGTGATCTGATCCAGGATTGTGTGTGTGTGTTCACTCCCATGTGTGTACATGTGGGAAGTGTGCATATGTGTGTTTCTGTAGGAGACTGACATGTCCAAGGGGTGATACAGATGGAAACACCACCTCCAAAGTACTGGATTGCAAAGTTTTCACACTGAAACCTCTAATCACTAATAAAAAACAAGGCTGGGAGAGGCTGATAAGTTTTACCTCATAAAGCAATTACCATAACTTTGGCCCAGATAGTTCAGAAATAATTTAAAACACAGCCGTGAAGCTGGAATTGTTAGTCTTACAAAGAGATCCTCATGCTTTATCAGCGTCAGTAGAAGCTGCAATTTCTTAATAATGTTCTACTTTGGATCTTTATCAGGCCCTTCCCCCTTCATGACTTACCATTTCCTCATACGCAGAAAAGGAGACATTGGTAAATTTTCACAATCTTGGGAGTTTTGTGCCAATGAAATTTCAACCCCTCCACCACCCTGCTAAACAAACAGAATACGTCACCGCTGCCGAATAACTGAATATCCCCTCCCTATTGTTCACTCTTGTCTTTTTTTATCCATAAATATTTGTCTTAAATTTGCATTATTCAGGAAACGATCTAGTTAATTCAAGACAACATTCTACAGATTAAAAAAAAAAAAAACTGATACCCAGACAGATGAAAGGGATTACTCGAGGTCATGGACTCAGTTTTGGGGCAGAACTGGATAAAACCAAGTCACTTTATTCCAGAGCATTTCTCTTCTGTAGCTTTGTTCTTTCTCTAGCACGAGAAGGGCTCTATCTGACATTATTCACAAATAAGATTAGTTTGCAGACCTTTTTGTGGATATTGTCTTCTCTTTCAGAGCCCTGTGTTTTCATGCTTCCTCTTTTTGTCTTCCCATTTAAAATTATAGCACCAAAACTTCTAGGTTATGCATTTTTCGAGGAACCCAGATAAGTAAGATTCAGGGTGAATAGGTACGCGGGTGGGTAAATATGGTGGAGAATTGAAAAGAGGAAACACACTTGAACATGCTAACTTTCCCCACCTGGAAGTTATTATTACAGATGAGAAGCACCTCCTCTAAGGCAGAAAATGGCTTGGGAATGGGGGAGGGAGAAGAAAGGAAGAGGTGTCAGATTATCAGTGATTTCAATCTCCTTTTCCAGGAAAAGTGTGCACTTAGAAAATGCTAGTAGTTAGTAGAGCACTCACAGAATCTTTTCCTTTTACTCCGGCACAAAACAAGCCAAGGACAGATCTATGAAAGTGTACTGGACAGGGCTTGTCTTCTGTTGGGCCAGCCAACTCCCTCTGGATTTCCCCCTTTGCAACTCGAGAAAAGATGCCAAGTGTGTTTCCCTAAATGCCAATGGGAAGCGATGTGTACAGTGTCTCTCCTATGTTAAAACTATCCACTCTATGCTGTGGATAGTGAGATGAAAATATCCTAGGAATTAGTGGCAGGCTGTGGGAGGACGGCATATCTTCTGGGACCTCTTCCTTATTATGGAAAAATTGCAAGACCTCTGCAACACATTACTGCAATTCTACCATTGCAACTTTACAACATTACGGCTGAGGCTGTACTTGAGGATGGACCTCTCTGCAGCATAAGAAGATCATCTGTTCCAGTCTTCCTTTGGAGCCTCCCCAGGTCATCATTCTCCTACAATGTTATCTCACTGAACGTAGTATATTTCAAATATCTCCAGTGACAGGAAATTCACTCCATACTGAAGCAGTTCACAACACTTAGTGACATTTTTGACTCTTAAAAGTTCTCCTTTAGGGTCAGCCAAAATCCTCGCTGTAGATTCTACTCACTGTTCTTTATTCCTCATGGAAAGATTTCTCTTCTGGAATTGAAAGCCCCTGTGTTTGGGAATTGGGAAAGGGGAAGATCTGCTAGGATGTACATTTTCATTATTGTAAACACACCCTTAAACAATAGTAAAAGTGAGAACACTAACTTTCTCTGAGAGTATTTTTAAAATGTCACTTGAAGGCCCATGTTTTTTTTTTATTTAAAAAAAATTTTTTTAACATTTATTTATTTTTGAGACAGAGAGAGAGACAGGCTCCAGGCTCTGAGCCATCAGCCCAAAGCCTGACGCGGGGCTCGAACTCACCGACGCGAGATCGTGACCTGAGCTGAAGTCGGACGCTCAACCGACTGAGCCACCCAGGCGCCCCTGAAGGCCCATATTTTAAGCTCGGTAATAAATGAATTTTTTTTTGAAATTCCAATCTTTCAGAGTTTTCCTGAATTCTGAACATCCGATGTGTGGATTCTCATTTAAATTTCCAAAAAGAGAACAAAGATCCTTCCTCCTCCATGACACATTCTTTCCTCCTCCCCACCCCACCGTGCCTGCCATCCATCCCAATAAGACAAACAGTCCTAGTAATTTGGGGGTTACAAAGATGTTGTCAAAATGCTACATTCTTTCTTCGCATAGTTCTACAAGGGATTTGCACCAAGTAAGTAAGATAGCTATTTTTAAAAACAGATTTGTTGTAGTATAAATGACATACAATAATTTGCACAAAGCTGAAGGATACAATTTGATAAATGTTGACATGTCTGCATCTTCACAATTAAGATGGTTTCTCTTGTGGCTTTGCAATCCCCCTTTCCTGATCACCTGCCTGCCTATAACCACCAACTTGCCTTTTGTCACTATAAATTTGTTTCATTTTCTAGAATTCTATATAAAAGGAATCACACTATATATGCACTCTTTTTTTGGCGGGGGGGGGGGCTGGATCTAACTTAAGTAACTCAGCATAAATATTTTAAGATTCATTCCTGTTGTTGTTTCTATCCACAGTTTATTCCTTTTTATTGCTAACTCATATTTTATTACATGGATATACAATTCACCCATTCATGGACATTTAGGTTATTTTTACCTTTGGATTATTGTAAATAAAGCCACTATGAATATTTGGGTACAATCTTTGTATGGACATGTATCTTAATTTCTTTTTGGTAAATATCTAAGATTGTAATGGCTAAGTAATATTTTAGTAGTATTACTCAGTGACTGAGTAGTCAGTGAAGCTTAAATCACACAAACAAGTTTCATGGTAGCCTCACAATGTGTCAGTGATTAAATATTATGAAGCACTTAATTAAAAATTGTTGAATAAATAAATTGATTCACTTTTTTTCTGTTTTTTTTTTGCATCCCACCTTATTCCAATCAAAAACTCAATAAAACATGCCTAATTGTTTATAAAGGAGTCTCAAAGAAGTTACGATATTTACCTTCTATCACAAAGCTTGTAAATTGCAAAGGCGAGATTCAAGACCACTTTAATGTGTCTCTAGAACCTGAACTTCTTTCTCTGTCTGACTAAATCTCTCTGTGTCTCTCTGTGTCTCTCCCTCTCCCTATCCTCCCCACTCCCCACCCCCCCCCCCTTCTCAGCAGGGCTTTTATGACTCAGGGAGGCTTATGGAGGAGGTGTGAATTTAGTCAGCCTTTGATAAGTGGGAGATGTTTGAATAAGAGCAAAGAAGAAATGCCAAACATGTGAAAATAGGAAATCCTGAGTTGTGTTTGAGAGACTATAAAGATACTACCCTGAAAAGGAGGAAGATTTATGTAGGGAAGTAGCTCACATTAAGCTGGGATCAGCATCCCAGCTCTAGGAGTGGCCACTTTTTCCTCTGGGAAGGAGAGACGGCTACAGATTTCTGAGGAAGGGTGGGAATATGATGAATTGAAGTAATCAGGTCAGTGGTCTGGATCAATACAGGCAAGGCTGTTAGTTAAGCATCCATTGACATATCCCAATGGTGTGGGAGTGAGAATTTGAAAATGAGGATGGCAAAAAGAATGAAAAGGAAGGTGCTGGTGTGAAAAACACTCAAAGAAGAAACGGCCCAAATTTTGTAACTAATTAGGTATAATCAATCCTTGAACTTTCCCGTCATAACTTGCTCCTGTCTTGTGGTTGATAAGCTCTGTTCAGTCTGAGATTTAACCAGAAAAAGCCAATCGGCATAATTTTCTCAGTGAGGTAGGTAGAGAGGGATGGTTTCCTTGTCTTCATTATAGGTTATCGCTGTTAGCATAAATGGATCTTCTTAGATGATCACAGCTTTATAGTTTTCTGCGGGTCGTCCAAATAGAGATACACACAGAAGGCGGTTGAATGATCAAACTGAATTTCAGTTACCTCAGAGTATTCTCCATAAGATGCTCTTAAAAAAAAAATCTCTGGGGCGCCTGGGTGGCTCAGTCTGTTGGGCTTCAGCTTTGGCTCTGGTCATGATCTCTCAGTTCACAAGTTTGAGCCCCATGTCGGGCTCTGTGCTGACAGCTCAGAGCCTGGAGCCTGCTTCGGATTCTGTTTCCCTTTCTCTATGCTCCTCTCTCTCTCTCTCTCTGTCAGAAATAAACATTAAAAACATTTAAAAAAAAATCTGTTAGAATGATATGCTGACATTTTCTTCTTTGCTCTCAAAAGAACTGCTCGCCAAATTTCGGTTATTTGAGGGTGCTGTATTTTTGGTAGTAGTTATTTGAAGTTTGGTGACATGAGGTCCCTCTTCAAAACGTACGGTTCCTGTTTAACGTTGTTAGATTCTGGATGGAAAGGGGGCTTCAGAAAACACTGGTGGGTAAACAACTTGAAACTCAGCCTTCAAGGAGAAGAATAGGAAACTGGAAGGGCTGTCAAGCTGTGAAAGTCTTAAGAAGAATCTCTGGATAATGGTTTATAATATTATCTTTCCCTAAGGACCCAAGAAATGGAAAAGATATTAGTTCTTCTATGAGTGGCTTTTGGCAAAGCACCATAAATGCACTTCGTTAAAAACATCTCGGTGCCTCAAACACACAGGCTGGAATATGTAATACACATGTCGAGGGGCTAATGGGGCCTGATGTGGGGGAGTGATCCCTGGGAGACCGCATGAGAAAAATACTCCTGGAAACAGACTTTCCTGCTTCTTCACATGGGTCTTAAAAATTCAGTGAAGAGCCATTCAGCTTCCAAGAAATTGGTTTTCGTTCTCTACTCTCTTCCCTCCTCTACCCACATATCCCTTTGAACGAAGGAAACATCTCCTCCATCAGCGTGGAATTCTGCAGTCATAGGTGTACTTGGGTTCTGTACCTCAGGACAATCTCTGATGCTGTAGCTCTGGGCCTATGCCACCGAGAGTGGCTTGGTGTAAGGGGAGAGGTGTGGAGAGAATAATTATTGAGTACCTTTCATGTCAGAAATGGGTTAAATGTCACATGATCAATCTCTTTATTTTCATTGTACCCAAGGAAAAGGGCACAGTGTAACTTGTCAAAGCTCTCCCAACTGGTAAGTAGAAAAATCGAAATTTGGGGGCGCCTGGGTGCCTCAGTTGGTTAAGTGTCCAACTCTTAATTTCAGCTCAGGTCATGATCTCACAGTTCATGGCTTGAGCCCCATGTCGGGCTCTGTGCTGACAGCACGGAGCCTGCTTGGGATTCTTTCTCTCCCTCTCTCTCTCTCTCTCTCTCTCTCTCTCTCTCTCTCAAAAATAAATAAATAAATAAATAAATATTTAAGAAAGAAGAAAAATTGAAATTTGAAGTGAGAAGATTAATTCCCTGGAAGTGGAAGTTACTGGTGCCCATCCGTATCCCCTGCTTCTGGGGGCAAGCCAGCTATTGTCCTGAGAACTTCCAGTGCTAGCAATCAGGTAGGCTAGGAATCCCAGAAAGCACCTACCACACGCAGACACAGACACACACAGACACACAGACACAGACACAGACACACACACACACACACACACACACACATACTCACGATACGTCAGCTAGTGATGGATGATGGCAGGGAACATATAAATACTCTGACTCCAGTATCTTCTGGGTGCGAAAACTCTGAGCCTCACGTATTATTGACGCTTGGAGGTCCCCAGTGGAACTAAGCTCCCGCTCCATGCACTGGAAACCGCCTTCAGAATGCCCACTTCATCTTCCCTGTCTACCTCCCCACCCTCCTCTGAGAATTTCTTGCAATTACCTCCCACATAAATTGCTTGATGTTTGGTAACTTTGTGGGGAAGCCCAAACCAGGAAACATTTCAAAGCTGAACTTCTTATCAAAGGTATATGGAAGATAACTTGTTAGATATGTTTATAAGAGCTGCCCTTCAGTGTCCTTTCTTCATCTTTCTCCCTCCTTTTGGACTCCTCTGTCTCCATCCTCCAGGTGACCATGCACCTTCCTGCTGCCAGCTTCCTCATTTTGCTCCTGCACTAACAAAACCCTGATATTTCTTGGTGAGGTATTGGGGAGATTTGAATCCCATCAAAGCAAATCAACCTCAGTTATGAATGGTTGATAGCTTTTCACTCTGTCAAATAAATTTGCATTTTAAAATAATCTGTCTTTTACCCAAATGAATCTCTAATGAGTGCTGGATCAGGGTTTAAAAAAATTTTTTTTTAATGTCTGTTTATTTTTGAGGGAGAGAGAGAGAAAGAGAGAGAGAGCAAGAGTGCCCGAGCACTAACGGGGGAGGGGCAGAAAGAGAGGGGGCCACAGAATCCAAAGCAGGCTCCAGGCTCTGAGCTGTTAGAACAGAGCCTGACATGGGGCTCCAGTTCACAAACTGAGAGATCATGACCTGAGCCGAACTTGGATGCTTAACCGACTGTTCCACCAAGGTGCCCCAGGATCAGGGGTTTAAGATAAATGACAACTTGCAGGCTTTGTGATATATAACAGTTAAGGAAACTTGGGAAGAAGGCAGGAATTTTGGAAGAAGCTGGATGAGACGTTACCAGGGATGTGACATGAGCTGAGCTTTGCAAGACAAATAGGACTGGATCAGGTTGCCAGGAGAGGGCAGAGACTTGATTTTCTTTAACTTTTAGTTTTGAAATAATTTTAGATTCACCTAACGGTTTCCAAGATAGTATAGAGAGTTACTGTATATCTTTTGTCCAGCTTCCCCTAATGTCACTATCTTATATTTGATGGTACATTTATCAAAATGAAATTAATAATGGCACAATACCATTAATGAAACTATGGACTGTTCAGATGTCAACAGCTCATCCAATAATGTCCTTTTTTCTGTTCCAGGATCCAATCCCGGATACCACATTCCATTTCATCATCACATCTCCTTAGTCTCCTTCAGACTGGTACAATTATTCCATCTTTTGAAAGACTCTTTACCTTTCATAATCCAAGCAATTGCAGGTATTTCCATATAATAAGGCTCATTTTATAGATAAGAAAGCTGGAATTTAGAAATAAGAAATGAATGTTGAGGGTCACATATAACTAGAAGTAAGACTAGCCTATGTCTGTCTGTTCAACCAAGCATTATTCCACCACGCTAAATTTCTTTTTTTTTTAAAGTAGGTTTCATGCCCAGTGAGGAGCCCAACATAGGGCTCAAATTAGTGACCCTGAGATCAAGACCTGAGCTGAGATCAAGAGTCAGATGCTCAACTGATTGTGTCACCCAGGAGCCCCTGACCATGCTAAATTTCTATTTTTTTTCTCTTCATGTTTACTCTCTCCCAACCATTCTCTCCTATCATTTCTCTCCTAATCGTTTCCACTATGTCCTCATTTTCTCCCCTTCTGGGGCTTGCCCCCTACTGTATGTAATATGGGCAGGCGAGGCAGAAGATGCAATCATGTCATCTAGTTTGTCACTTCTATCACCTCACATAAGGCCAGTCTTGTCTAGTGCCACTGTCTTGACTAGCACAAACCCTGGAAAAAAAGGTCACTGAAGGGGGAGAGGAGCACTGCTTTTCATTCAACTAAAAGGAGGACGTTTTTTCAGGCCATTGGAGCCCTCAGGCCAGATGACTTTCAATCATGAAGAGTTTTATTTCGCCATTGGTCACATATCTCCATTTCCCCTCATGCTCTTGTGCCTTTTATTAATTCTGGCCCAGAGCTTTCTCTCTCGAGGTGAATAAACACCAAGGAATTGCTGCTCCCCACCTGGAATGCTAGACTGTAGCTATGTCCTGCAGGAGAATGGCACATTTCCAAGATGACCATTGGCGGCCAACGCATTATAAGATTCTGTACCATGGGAAGATGTAAATCATGCTTCACACCTGGCCCTGCCTGTTTATTAGAAGTTATTTTGTAAAGGACTCTGCTTACCCTTGCATTCTGTAGTTAATAGCACTTTCCTTCCCGGAACAAATTTCCTCTAAAGCTGAGACTGTGGAGGGTCACCACGAGCTTTATTTACGAATGCAGCTCAGAGACACAGCCTGATCCAAAAAGCTAATGTTGAAAACTCTTAGCACAATGCTAAATTAACTTAGAGACCTCCACCCCCACCCCCAAAGAGCACTTGTTAGAAGCTAGGGGGAGTCTATGCAACTGGAAAGCTAGCACTGTCTCAGCCAGGGGTAAATGGATGGCATCACTTTTTGTGCCTGTGGCTACTTCTTCCTATTTTCCATTTTTTCCTCTCCAGCCTGTGATAGACATGTAACCAGATGCTGATAGAACAACAGGAAAGGTAGATTCTCAAAGAGGATGATAAAGTGTGTGTGTGTGTGTGTGTGTGTGTAGGGGGAGGCATGTATGTGCTGGAGAACAGTGGGCATGAGTAGGAGCAGACCCTCTTGAGAATTAACCCTTAGAACTAATCCAGGAAAATCCCTTCATTGAGAGAAGAGGAAACCGAGGTCCTAAGGGGACTTGATTTATACAAAGGCAACAATTCACCAGAAGCACAGTCAGAACTAGAATCAGGGTCTTTCAGCTGCACAATTGATTGGGAATTGTGCTATGATAGTTTTTAAGAAGTCAAGTGTACTTCAAGCACAGTCCAGTGAGATAAAAAATTGGGCATCTAACAAAATCTAGCAGATGAGTATGGCAAGAGGGTGGACATTCTCAATGATATCAGTACTTCACATTCTTCCCAAATTAAGACATATATTAGTATCCCTATGTGGAAGAGGGTTAAGTGTTTTTCCCAGATTATACCAAAGTTACTAAGACCGGGTCTTATAAATCAAAAGACAGGGCTTATATCACTAAAATATTGCTTGTTAATGGGCCTACAAGCTCGACTAGGGAAATAAAAATGTTTGGCTCACTGTTGTTTCTATAATATGAAACAATTATTGTGGTCATAGCACTATCCTTGTAGACCATATCATAGTGCCACTTCTATATGGTTTGTGTGCCCATTTAACTAATGTCTAACTCCCTCAGTACATATTGAATGTCTTGAGACCAGGGGTTACATTTGTTTTCTCTTTGTTGTATTTTTAACTCACAGCAGTATGCTCAATCCTGTATGCACACAATGTAATTTGATGAGATGAATATGGAATAGGGTGTCAAAAAGAGCATCAAATTTTAATACAGAAAATCAATATTTTAAATCTAGCTTTAACAATAGTTCTAAGTCCTTGAGTCAGTCAATTAGCATCTCAATGTTTAGCTTTTCCATCTGTAAAGTCACAATAGCAGCATCCAGTCAACAAATATTTTCCAGCACCAACTTCCATGGGCCAGAGACAGTGCTTCATGAAGACAGAACCTGCCCTTGGCCTCAAGGAATTTAATCTTCCTGATTATTTTGCATAATGGCTGTGAAAATCAAATGATACCATTCATTCAACAAATAGTTATTGAGTACCCGCCATGTTCTTGGCCCTGTTCTCAGCACGGGGAATATAGTAAAGAACACCACCAAGACCTTGATTTCATGGGATTTATATTTTAATGGAGAGTCAAGCCTGCAACCATGGATTTCAAAGTAAAAACAAATTAGGAAGTGGCCAAGGGTATTCTTGGGTCATGTGGCTGAGACTTTCTGGGAGCCTGATTTGTCTGAAATATTTGGAATCCAAGACCTTTTATGTTTCTTTAAATCCAGAAGTAGTTGAGTTTTATTGTTTGTATGGTCGATAAAGGAGAGAAGAATATGTGTGCTTGCATTTTGGTCTTTTCTGGATAGTGTCTTTTGGTCTTGTTTGGATAATGAGAGCAGATTTTCAGCAGTGGGGTGCATTTTGCCTTTGCATAATCAAATTTCTGGGAATTCAGTCTATTGTTCATGGGGTTCTGACTTTCATCAGACTTCTATGTATATCTCAGTCTCAGACCTACAGAAAAAAAATCACATTAGATAAGAAAGACCCAGAGCCAGAATTATCAAACAATTCCCTTTCATATCATTCTGTAGTAGTGTCTATGTATATTGTGTATTCAGAGGTTTTTTGAAACCCCAAACTTCCAAATATTTTTGTTTTCACTAGCTCCACAGTACATTTGGCCTACTATTCTCACTCTTGACTTAAAAAGTATATCAACATATAACACTGTATATCAATTATACTTCAATAATAAATAATAAAAAAATAAATCAATAAATAAAACCTTGTGATTGAAAGGCATTTGGTTTATGGGCATGTTTTTCATTTGTCCTGAGATAATTCAAGCAGAAATTCTTAATAACCAGTTACAGTCAAGGAGATTTGATTTCTTCTGTATCTTTTTAGAATAAGAAGTAGTGTCTCTTCTTCAAGCAAATAATCTTAAAAATTTTCCCTAATACTTGTGCATGTGACTTCTGTGTGGGCTCTCCATTTGGCAAGACAAATAGTCCTGTCCACAAAGGGCAATGTAAAATTAAACTAACCATATAAATATGTGAAACACCCTTTAAGAAACCCAATAATATAATTGTATCCCTAAGGAATTAGAGGCAGACAAATGGAATCCTATAAACATCTTTGGAAGATGAGGAAAGGAGACATTTTCATTTCCACCCTTGGTGACAATGCTCAATTTAAATCAAAGTTGTGTTAAGGGGTGCCTGGCTGGCTCAGTCAGTAGAGCATGTGACTCTTAATCTCAGGGTCATGACTTCAAGCACCACATTGTGTGTGGAGCTTACTTAAAATAAAAAAATAAATAAATAAAAGTTGTGTCAAAATATTCTGGAAAAGCTATATTCCAAGGCACATTTTTTCCCTGACTTGTGTTATGTACATTAGCCTGTCAGTGAGAACATTTATTTAACCAAATTTTGACTGTCAAGCCAAATGAAGGAAGACCTCGATGAATTCATAGTAGATGCTTGCCCAAGAACAAGCAGGCAAACCATTTTCCAATTATAGTTTAAAGGCATTATTGTTCATCATTTAAGGTAGTGCTAAAACAATTCTAGTGATAAAATTAGCTTGTTTATCCTTTGCTAAGTGACTAGACAGCTTCCACGAATAGAATCACCAGACTCCAAGGTGAACTTCAAGTCCTCAAAAGTGAGACACAAAACTATATGAATGTAAAGCCTGTTGAAACACTTCCCCCCAACCCTACCACCCCAGTCTCTGTTCATCTTCAATAGAGAGCTCGTCCTACAGATTCCTAAATCCACAATTAACATGACCATTTTAAGCTCAAGGCTAACTTGGTATCTAATATTTTCCTTTTCTCTTTTTCAAGGAATAAGTTATTTCTCAAAAGATACTTGAAATTAATAAGACTTTAAGTGGCTTGAGCTGAATTCTATTTGACTTGTCTTGATAATTTTTCCAGAACATTTTTAGCTTGATCATCTTCATTACACTGAAAGATAACTAATCCACCAATTGCACAAAAATCAGGGTTGGGGGTGGATATCAAGAATAATCTCTGCTGGTTTTTAGTATGTTTTTCCCCAGAAGGCATTTGTAAGAAAAACACTATAAACTCTTTAGACTCTTGTATATCACTCAGGGAGGAGACCTTTCCCCTTAACTACTCTAATATCTCTGCTCCAGTCACTTACCTGAACAAACAGAGAGCAAAATTGAAGGTTAAAAAAAACTTCGGTAAGAAGTTATTACATTTCACAAAATAATAATAACCAATTTAATGCCAAGGTTTTACTAATTATTTATATCAAGTAGAGCAAGCTAATCTCAGTTAATGTTATGCCCAGAATTCGTGATCCCCAAAGACCACTAGGGAGCCGAGTCCGATGCAAAAGCAAAGAGCCTTTATTCGAGCTAGCTCGAGCTCAATCCCCTACCTGCACCGACGCAGTGGTGAGATACCAGGGAAAGAGAGCGAGTTTCAAAAGGACAAAGGTTTTATTGGGGCCTGGGGGCAGTTGGTGAGGTAATGGCTATGGCCTCAGCCGATTGGCTGGGGAGGGGTCCTGGGGAAGGGTCCGGCAGGTGAGGGAGGGTTTACTCGAGGGGAGGAGGTGTGGTCAAGGTGAAGGACACAGAACAAGATGGAGTCAAGGGGAGGAGGTGTGGTCAAGGTGAAGGACACAGAACAAGATGGAGTCGGCTGGCGTAGGCCCGCCCTTTCATTAATAAGTCAATTAATTAATCATATCACTCAACACAAGCTGGGTACTGAAAATATATGGAGAAAAATGACATAGTCCTTGGCCTTGTGGAAGTATAATCAGATATGTTATGATGCTGGTAAGAACAAAGTGAAATTTTGGGAATGGCATGAGAAGTGAAAAGGAAAAGCCCAGAATTCTAAGGAAGCATTATTTACGAAGAAACTAATGGGGTCCTCCTTCCTTGGGGGTTTGAAGGAAATTCCTCTAGGCTTATCCTACTTTTGGCCCCTTGATACCATACAATGGTAAAGAGTCTGGCCTAGGGCTCGGAAACCCTGGACAATAGCCTTGGCTCCACTGGGAACTGGCGCTTTGCCCTTGTGAAAAATTCCTCACTCTGCTTTACCACCTTTGTGAGTTGCTATGGAGGTCAAGTGAGACCTGAAGGCACAGTCCCTCCCACTCTTTTCTTCACTCTGGTCTTCACTTCCTGTTCCACTGGGGATGTGATTTTTATGTGGGCTCCTTCACTGTGTATCACAGGAAGAGTGGCTGTACTAAATTTCTGCCTCTCTCAGATTCCCAGGTGCACAATTAGCAGCCGGAATATTTCCCATCAGATCTGTTGTCATACTTGTCTGCTCTTGCTTATTTAAATGGTAGTTTTCACTTACTGACAGTAAGCTCAGTCAGGGAATGAAACACGCCCCTCTCTATCCTTACAGCCTGATCCATAGTAGGTACCTCATAGGAATGTGTTGGCTGCCTTGGTGAATGGATAAATGGAATGAATGGCAGAAGTTATTATAGGGACAATCACTCTTGGACACTGACTGTTTTCTGCAGGAGACCATTGTCATCATAGCAGGAGAGTGGCCCTCATTCTTATCTGAGGCACTTTATGCTCAAATGGCTGATTGAAGCTGAGGAAAACATGAAGGTCCAGGAGAGAAAGAAGGAAACAATTGATCATTTCTGTACCCAGTGCTGCATTCATAATTTCATGCAATCTTTACAATAACCCAAGGGCTAGATATTAGCTCACTTTTATGGCTGAGAAAAGGCTTTGAGAAGTTAAATAATTTGCGCAAACTCACATGACAATGATCCACAAGATGTGACACCAGGGTTTTGTCCTGTATGTCTCTTTCCAAACTATATAACTGAGATAAAAAAGATAAACTGATGTTTAATGCAGTATTGTTTATCACTTTTTCCTGGCCATACGGGGGCCATAATGCATGCTGATAACATTTCAGCAGATGTGGTTGATTGCCTCCCTAAAGCAATTTATTATGTTTTTGTTTTCCTCTCCTGTCTCTCCCCTTTCTCTGTCTGATAGTACTGTTAGCTGGGATAATTAATCGGCTAGGATAGCAAATTAACAGTGCATTAATGTTTGTGAGAATTTCTACAGAAAACAAATCCACTTAAGTTTGTTTAACATGATTTCCAAACTGACTAGACCATAGAATTTTTTAAATGAAGAATTTACTAATATTTCAGAAGACACTAGTCCTTCCTAGAAAACTTTTTTCAGACATTGATCAATGTAATGCTTGGTTAATGATAATGAACTTGTCTTTTTAGCTTAAATATAAAAACCTAAACTGTTTTCGCATAACATTCCAAAAAAAAAGAAAAGAAGAAAAAGAAAAAAAGAAAACCTTTTGCTCTTAGCAATTTTGACCCTGGCCAAAAGGCAGAGTAAAGGTACACAGGCTTGACATGTAAACTGTTTATTTTCTCCTCTTCACCGCTCCATTTGTCTGGAGAACAAAAGTGGAGAAACTGACTGTTCAGAAGAGGGACCAATGACCTCTCCAGGACCCTTTGTCACCATACTGAACAAAGACGGAGCCACTGCCTTCTCTTAGTCTACCCACAACCCTTCTTCCTCATCATGAAGGACTCATTGTGTCCAAGCAGGGGTATAGTTAGTTCCTCAGGCAGATGAGTAGATGTCAGGGGGATACCTACAGTTACCGGGGAAATGGTCTGTGAAGCTTCTCCATGGAGATGGCTTACTAGAAGTCTCATCCACCCACTTGGGGGAGTTGTGTCATATGAACCAATAGTCAGAAGCTTAGATTGTTGTTCCCAGGGCAGGACCTCTCCTTCACCTTCTGTCTTCTGGACTCCTTACCTTGAAAGTAAGATGGCATTTATTATCACAGATTGTTTTTCTCTGGGCACTAACCAGCCCAGTCTATGCTTAGCAAGTTTAACTAATGAACTTCCATTTATAATCACCAGCTAAGCAAATAACTTTCCACATTATAATTTTCACACACACCCAATTCAAACTCCTAAATAATACTTCTAGAATATTCATTCCAAAACTGGAAGTGGAATCATTGCAAAATCTTTAGGGGTAAGAAAAAGTGGAGTGGGGTTTGGGAGAGGTCTCTGTGATGGGTTAGTCCTGGGGGTGAAGGTCCACAACCACAGGAATCTCCACAATATAAACAGAGGATAGTTGTCATTTTATTTAGCTAAAGTGCAACCCAAAAGGGACACTGTAGACTGTAAACAGATCTTTAATAGTTAAAAAAAAAATAACTTCCCAGTACTCCATCCAAAGACTTGTTTTCCAGCATGTTCCTTCCTCACAGCCATAGATCTTATGATCTATGCTCCTCTGTATTCATTTGTATCATGTAACCAAAGTCATTTAATTCAGAAAAAGAATATTTTATAATTCAGTTTTATCAGCGTAGATTCTCCATTATCACACTACTACTTTGGTGAGGTGGCCCCTAAGGGAGAAATAGTCACTAAGAAAAATGGCACATTTTTTATGAACAAGAAACTAGCAAACATATTTTCGATATTGCTCTTTGCTTTTCTACAGAGCAATTGTGGGAAAGTTATAGTTCTTTTTTTATTTTTTGGAATGGAATTTATATGTGATGAATCAGCCTGTTACCAGAGTTTCATAGAAGTTTTGGATGAAATGCAGGGAAATTCTGATAGGATATGATTTTTTTTTTAACTTACCAGTAGTGTTGCTTTACTTTTCTGGCAAACTTAACTTCATTTATATAGAGACCTGCCAAATGCTACTCTTTTATGGGACTTAAGACAGTTACATCAATGCCTCAATGACTATAACACCCTTTGCACCTGCTTTGCTGCATTTTTTATTTCTTTCCGTTGTATTCAAACCACTCTCACAGATAGCGCGTTTCTTGGGTGCTGTTCTGCAAAGAGCCCCAAACACAATCTTTTGGATATCTTCTTTTTTTAAATCTTTTGAAAATCTTAACTACATTTTTTTTTGCAATAATGGGACATGATTATAGCTGGGATGTTTTACAACGTTTTTATGATTGATAATGCCTCAAGTTCATGAGTTTATCATACCTTATTTGCGATGACTTCTTAATGGAAAATATTTTGATGAGCTAAGAATATCCCAAGCAAAGCAGAAAAATAAACCCATCAAATACCCTGTCACTAAAAAGATGATAACAGATGTTTCTCATCCATGGAGAGCTCTGGGAGGCAAGCCGAAGGGTTTCCCATGTTTCCCAGATGCTGTGTGATATGTCTGGGTTCCCAGGATTCATCCAAATGAGGACCCATTGAGATTTGCAGATAGGAATTCCCCAGCTGAGAGACTCAGAGTAGGGGAATAGGGCTAAAGGGGGAAAGTGGGATTCTAAGATATCCGTGGGATGTTCGGTGTTTGAATTTAGCTCACTCTTTGTACATTTTCAGAGTGGCCAGGAAAGGAGCCAGAAGACTTCCATCAGCTGCTCCTAATTTTCTCTTTTCTTTATAAACTTCCTAATTATTTTAGAAATGATAAGAAAGAGAAAAATATCTGAGGGAACAAGGGGGTGATATCCAACGTCAAGGATCTGAATTCTTAGCCTTTCTTACCAATGTTACATGTCTATCCAATTCCAATGAATATTATATCTGTATGCAAGCCGATTGCAAATATAAATACAAAAATGTTAACTTCTCAATTCTTCACTGTGCTTATTATGTCGGTGTGTGATTCCTCCTTGGGTGAATGTCTCCATATATATGAAGAGAGGACATTATTGAGTCTTATTATGTAAGCCTCTGTTCTAAATGCTTTATATGCATTAAACCATTTAACCTTCACAAGAGTTCTATGAGATAGACACTATTAATTTTTCTGTTACACAAATGAGGAATTTAGGATATAGAGGTTAAGCTACTCATCCACTCACACAGCTAATAAATGGAAGCCTCAAGTTTGGAAACCAAGCAGTCTAATTTAAGAGGCAGGGCTCTGAAGCTCTATGCTGTCCTGCCTGATTCTGGACCGATAATACATCTTCATGGATTATGTTTTTTGTGACATTGAGTCAAAATAGACATACATTACTTGCAAGTACAAGAAGCCAAGAACGGCTTTCCCAAGACATAGGTTCTCTCTGCCACAGGTGAATCCAGTCATTTTAACCAAATAGCAACACTTTTCTAAATCCTGGATTCATCATCTGTGCAACTGGAGTGGGGGAAGATGTTAGAAAAAATGTGTAAGTTTCTCTAGATTTCTGATTTAAGATTCTTGGATCATGTATTGTGGAACATCTAGATAACTTTGTAGGCCGATGGTTACCCATAAACACCTTTTAATTACCACGTGGAGACCACAGCTGTAATTTACCAGTGCAGCAGAGGAATGGTATATATAAGACCTGCTGTTATTTTTGGTTCAGCCTTTTACATCATCATCTGCAAAAAATTAAAAAAATAGAAAATGAGCATTAAAACCCATTACGTCATTCTTCAAGGAAACTTGTATCATTGATGTAATCTAAAAAGAACTCTCTCAAACATAAGGTTGTCATAGAGATTACATCCTCCAAACAACCACCTCTCAGCTACTGCTGTCAAGAGCTGTGATTTTGGATTTATCTCATTTTGAGGGTCTTGGTTAAAATCCAAAGGAAAACCGAGAAATGTTATTCTCTTGTGGAAGTACTTCAAATTGCCTTCCTTGGAGCACTTTACAATCAGGTCTGTAAAAATCTGCTCTGTTAGTTACAGCACATGTGATAGCATAATTTTTCTATTCAATGGCCCTCCACCTGAAGTTGAAGTGGTCAGAAGAAAAGAATAGCACAATTAAATTATGGATATGGTTATATGAACCCACAGTCAAAACAATTCACAAAACCCACATATGCAAAAAGGAACTTTTCTTTTTATTTTCTTTTTTTAAAAAGTATTTTTTGATGGAAAGCCAACTTTATTTATTTATTTACTTACTTATTTAATATAATTAATTGTCAAGTTAGCTAACATATAGTGTATCCAGTGTGCTCTTCGCTTTGAGAGTAGATTCCCATGATTCATTGCTTACATAAAACACCCAGTGCTCATCCCAACCAGTGCCCTCCTCAATGCCCATCACTCATTTTCCCCTCTCCCCCACTCCTCCCATCAACCCTCAGTTTGTTCTCTGTATTTAATAATCTCTTATGGTTTGCCTTCCTCTCTGTTTGAAGTCATTTTTCCCCTTTCCCTTCCCCCATGTCTTCTGTTAAGTTTCTCAAGTTTCACACATGAATGAAAACATATATCTGTCTTTCTCTGCCTGACTCACTTCACTTAGCATAATACCCTCCAGTTCCACCCATGTTGTTGCAAATGGCAAGATTTCATTCTTTCTCATTGCCAAGTAGTTTTCACTATATACATAAACCACATCTTCTTCATCCATTCATCAGTTGATGGACATTTAGGCTGTCTCCATAATTTGGCTATTGTTGGTAGTGCTGCTATAAACATTGGGGTGCATTTGTCCAAAGGGAACTTTTCTTAACTGAGCTCATGAGCTCCCATTTCTGATCCTGCACAGAATAATTAATATAATTAATTATTAATTCTTTGAATGTCTTAGTTCAATCCAGTGTTTTGGTTTTTTTTTTTTTTTGTATAAATTCAGGACTGCTATCTCAGGATCAGTCCAATTAAAAGCTTTCTCTTAGATATTCCTTATCTTCCACTTAACCTCAATCCTCAATTCTCAAGAATGAAGCAGAGGGGACGAAAAGGGAGTTTCATGTGAGCAGGGGGCAATTTCTTCATGACTGGCCATACTGGTATACTGAAGGTGGGATTCATTTCCACTCTTGTCCACTTCCTGTTATGGATGAGGACTGGTGCTCTGCTTGGCTATGTTGAGAGGCTATTTCAGTTTTGACAGGGCATTCTCAACCTTGTTGATTCTTCTCAGACTTTTCAGTTATAAAACCAACTGGTAATATTCTCCACACCTGTTTGGGAGACCTACCCTCTTCTGTCCATGTTCCGGGGCCGGTGACCCAAGGCTTTTCTGTCAACTAATATATACTTACTCTGTTGTCACACTGGCACTCTGAATCTCCTCTGTTCCACTTGTGGGTTGTAGGTACTGGATGTGTTACTAGATGAGCCATGCTACCTTCTCTTTTTTTCCTTTCTCTTATGTCCCAGAGTCCCAGGACACATCTGCTGGGCTCTCTCTCATCATACTCCATCTGTGGAGAAAAGTCTTCACCTTTTCTACCGTGTGGGCTCTTCCAACTTGAAGGGGATATCAGTTAAGTGCTCCTCCACTGCCTTCCTACCTGGGAATCCCATCTTCAAAAAGTCTCCTTCCTTTACAAGTAATGTTTTCTTCCTCTAAATCAGAGTTACATATACTTCCAAGGTGTTTTTTAAGTGTACTTATTTATTTGAGATAGAGAGTATGTATGAGTGGGGAAGGGGCAGAGGGACAGAGAAAGAGAGAGAGAATTCCGAGTGGGCTCCTCACTGTCAGCACAAAGCCCAACACAGGGTTTGACCTCATGAACCATGAGATTACGATCTGAGCTGGAACCAAGTGCTGGATGCTTAACTGACTGAGCTACGCAGGTACCCCACATATACTTCATCGGGGGCAGGGAGTGACAGAAAGTTATGGGATGGAGGGAGGAGGACTGTGAAGAACAAGCTCTCTTGGTTTGTCATATCCTCCTTATTTCTGCCCAGGAATCCATCAAATTTATAAGAGATAAAAAAGAAAACACTACCTGGTATTTGAAATGATCAGACTGCTGTATGAGAATGTCCTCCTACCACATGGAGGAAGCTCTACTAGTCTAACGTTCTTGGTCTCTCTTGCCTTCTTATCTACTGCTCTGCAGGGGAGCAGGAGAGACTTAGGGGTAAGTTAAGGAAGTGAAGTGGGCATACTCAGCTCACTTCACCCTTCTCCTTTTCCTTGGAGGTAGCCTGTTTACAGAGAACAAGGGTTACCATTTGTTCCCTCTCTGCTCCCAGAGGGGAGGTTGTAGTTGTCCAGAATGTTCTATATCTGGATGAGGATGATTGCCAGCTCAGTATTCATAAGTCCTCTTTCCCAAATATATTAGCCACTGCATCCCATATCAGTTTTGTCAGTGATAAAGGCCATCTTTTGCCATCCCATTGCCTTATTCTTATTTGTTAATTCATTCAGACCTTGGTCAGTGAAGACATTTATTATTCTCTAATTTTAACAAATATTTTATATATCGTCCTGTCACTCTGTTAAATGTTCTTCTCCCCAGTTCTGCCCTCCACCCCCCTCCAAATCTGACCAAGATTGTGAAGAGTTTAGGTACAATTCTGGCTGTGTCATATACAACTAGTGTAACCCCGCCAACTTCCTTCCCCTCGGCACCCAGGCTGCTTCTTCTAAAGCCCATTTACAGCTAGATAGATTTCTAAGGGCATCCAATTCAGGAGCTTTTGTTTCTTTACGGATGTATTTCCTCATTTTTTAAAGACTGGGGTGTGGATTTATAATGTTCCAACATCACATATCTCAGCCAGAAACCAGGAAGAGAAAAAAAAAATGAGTAAGTTGTCTGAGGACTCTATCCAAATTCTTGCTGCATTTCGGAAACCTAAATATTCTCTCTCTTTCTTAGTCTGAGTCAGAGACTGTGAGGACAGAAGAGGTTTTATATGAAAAATACAGCTAGAGAATTTGGGTCACTGTGAACGAAAAGACTGTGTATGTGTGCTGAGCAATGCTGTGCCCAGATTTATGTTGAGGGGGGATTCATGTCTCTTTGCTAACAGACATGCACAAATTAATCACCAGGACAGAGAGGAAAAAAAAAAAAACAAAAAAAGGTAGTTAGAATGTTCTGGAAAAGAGGAAACTTGGAAGAGACCAGGAAAATTTGTTATTGAGAAATTCTCTTTAAGAATAACTTTAAATAGGGGTGCCTGGGGGGCTCAGTCAGTTAAGCATCTGACTTTGGCTCAGGTCATGATCTCGGGTTCACTAGCTTGAGCCCTTCATTGTGCTCTGTGCTGACAGCTCAGAGACTACTGCCTGCTTCGGATTCTGTGTCTCCCTCTCTCTCTCTGCCCCTCCCTCATGTATGCACATGCACACTCTAAAAACATTAAAAAAAAGAATAACTTTAGAGACATATTCTAATACTGTATCAGCTACTTAATTTCCTTAGTATGTTATTCAAATGGCCTCAAGAGTTCTTTAACAGTCAGGCTAGTCTGGACAATGAATTGTCTGGTCAGCAGTTTAATTTCTGCTTTAGGTAAACATACTCAACTGAATTAGCCTACTCTACTTTTTCCTTTAATTTTTAATTTGTATTTGAGAGAGTGAGAGAGAGCATGTGCACAAGTGGGGGCGAGGGGCAGAGGGGGAGACAGAAGACAGAGAGAGAATCTTAAGCAGGCTCCACCCTCAACACAGAGCCTGATGCAGGGGTCAATCCCACGACCTTGGGATCTTGATCTGAGCCAAAATCAAAAGTTGGACACCCAACAGACTGAGCCACCCAGGAGCTCCAGCTTACTCTACCTCCATGTATTTATTTTTATACAAGTAATCTGAGTTAAAATATTTAAATAGAAAATTAGAAAACAGAAATAAAAAAGCAAACATCATCTTTATCATTCTTCTCCTACTATCCCTGTATAGCTATTGTTTATACTCTGTTCAGCTTTGCTACTGACTTTATGTGTATACACACACACATATCCACATGAATATGTATAAAAACACACCCACACACGCACATAAAGTTACTTCTATACCATAAAAGTACTGTCCTACAACCTGTTTTTTCACTTAACAGTATTGAAACCGCTTTTAATATTTCATTCTGATTTATATCATTACTTTAATAGTGACATTGTTTCCTTTTTTGAATGTACCATAATTTATTTGGCCAATCTTCAATTAATGGGCATTTAGATTGTTTCTAATTTTAACTGGAATGAAGAATGCTGAGTTGAAATATTTTTATGCACATCTTTGCATAAATACTTCTCTAATTCATTATTTGAGTTAGATTCTTAGAAGTAGAATTAATGGATGGAAGAGAATGCATATTTTTATAGCTTTTCATACCTGTTGCCAAATTGCCCTCCAAAGAGATTGTACTAATTGCTACTTTTAACGGGAGAATTTGAGGGCAGCCATTTCTTCCAAGTCCTTGCCAAAACTGGATTCTTTCCTCCTTTTGAATGCCTTCCACTCTGAAACATCCCTTCTTTAAATAGTCTTTACACAAAATCCAGCTAGTGACCACTACAATCTAAACTCTAACTCAAGGAACTGGGGGCGCCTGGCTGGCTCAGTTGCTGGAGCGTGCAATTCTTGATCTCCGTGTCATGAGCACGGAGCCTACCTAATTCGGGGAACTAACGACGACGTGTGCCATAAGAATGGTTTTGGAAGAATGAAAAAATGAACGAATATCCAAACTTGTATGCAAATCTCTTGGATTAGTTTTCTCTTACAAGAAATTCTTTCTGGCTAAATTCCCAGCAGGAAATTCGGTTTTAGACTACAGGAATATTCTGAATTTGGGTTGTTGATCAAGGTATTAGTCCTGCATCCTAAAGGAAAGCAGAACAAAGCTAATGAGCCTACGTAGTTTACAAGCTACGTGGTAACTTTTAGTGAAGAGTTTATATTTGTTTGAATACCACACATAAAATCTGTGATTGGAAGTAAATTAGTTATGAATTCATATACCAACATTGAGGACGGAGATTTGGACTTGGTATGGGAACACCTTTATCTTTACATCACTGATTCAAATGACAAAATGACATTTGACATTTAATGAATGCACGTAGATTTAAAGTACCATTAAGATGTGGTTATTGCTAAGCCGGTGCCAATATACCAGCAACATGATTTGGACTCTGATCCACCCATGTACGTAACTGGCTGATAGTTATGTGATATGGTTAAAAGTTGAGTGAGATATTTGAAACTTACTTTTCCTGGAAGATGAGGACTTAAAAAAAAAAAAGAAGTATGTTCTCAGGTATCTATTTAAAATGTGTTAATCTTATGAAAACATGCAATTTGATCGTTTACATCTGTCAAATCTATGCCACACTATTCTAACATCACAAAAGATGCCTTTAACACATGCTAATCTTTTAAAAAAAATCACTTCACTGCAATAATGTCTTTGTTTTCAAATTTGATGCAGCATGGTATGGAATCTTACGAAGACAGACATCATAAAGGGCTACACTTGATTATTCTCTGTTTCTTTCCATAATATAAAGGGTCCAAAATCATCATAGCAGAAATATCCACAGGAGAGGCTGGAGGTGGAGGCGTGCCACGCTGGGAACGCCTGCCCGGCCACGTGAGAGGACAGTTCGTAATTCGGAAAACAGTGATGCGATCCCTGCTAGCAAGTCCGTGTGTGAGAAAAAAAATCATTAATTTCCATTTGCAAACAGCATAAGGAACCTCCTCTCTGGCTCTCAGGGTTTAAAGGAAAGCACACAATGGTGATGTAGTGACCTGTCAGCTAAAGTACATTTTTTCATTTATCAAATCATTAGTCATAGCGATGGCAAGAGCTTGGATTGTTCAGGCGTGTAGGTCATCTGGTTTCCCCTCCCTGCTCCTCCTGACAATTACAAAGCCAGGAGCCCCCTCCTCTGTGCAACTACCCTATTCCCCGAATGCTGCTTGGTGGGGTCTGGTTACTGCCTGTTATTGGCTCCCCTGCCTCATGGATCCTTGTTCACTTGATTTCTGATGATCCTGCCGGACTTGAACGTTAGAGAAATTCCCATGTTCAGAACTGTTGCTCCAATGAGGACAGAATGATCAGAAATAGATGCATTAAGGAAAACAAATCACCTAAAATCACTCCTGACTTTATTTCTGGACACTGTTTTCACTGCAGCTGTGAAGGAAGATTCTGCCTTTCTGCCCCTTTCTTGTGGTAGAATGGTTACAAAACTGGCCTCAGTTGTTCACATCTCCCTGTATCCACATCCATGGCATCCTTTTTTCAATAGGTAGAATTGAGATGGGATAAAATACTCAAGTGAGGGTTTATATATCAAAAGTGGGAGGGTAAAGTGCTCTAAAAAAGAATTTTAAAAGGCGATGAATAAAGCTATAACGGAAATGTGACATGAAGAAGAAAGATGAATTTAAAAACAGTTTTGACCTTGCCACTCCACTGCTCACCAGTTTTCCATAGCTCCACCATCTTTGGTGGGTTTGGAGGTTGGTGGAGGTGGCTGCTCTGAATTACAGGAGTGGTAGAAGAGTCTGGAATAGACTAGTGGAGAACTGAAATTTAGATTCAAGTAAAATCAAACATGTGTCCCCAAGAGAAACATTCCCTTGGAGTAATTCTGTGACGTGAGCACAGCTCTCTGATTGTAGAGGATAGGGAACTTGTGAATGAACCAAGTAATTTACCTTTGGTCATCCCGCTCATTAGTGACAGTGTGGTGATTTGAATTTGGTGTTCTGATTCCAAGGGCTTCTTTAGTTTTACGACACCAGAGTTGTGTTGTGGCTTTGATGAGTTACTACGTTCTTGCTGGGGTGTCATTGAGTCATTGAGACAGGCTACACATTGGGTATTGTGTTACGGGATAGGAACATGTCACATGTTACAGGATAGGAACAGGCATGTGCCCGGCCTCACTCTTGTATAATGGAAAGAGAATATACTTAGGATTAAAAACAAACACAAAAAAACACTGGGGTTTGAGTCCTGGTTCTGTATCTTACCTTCTACTTGATATCTCCCCAAAATAATATTGCTGGTAAAATAGAGATGATTCCTTTGTTATATAACTCTTGGTGTGGTACAAAATCTAAATGAGATCATGTAAATTAAATAAAGCAGTAATTGATAAAGGACTTCACATAAATTAATTGAATGTTGCCTAGTGTTTTCCTTTGTTCCTATTCTATGAAGCTCACTTGAACTCTGTCGCTCCCAGCCCCAAATTTACCAACCCCAGATAGTACCAACCACTGTTGGTTATTGCCTTTGTTGTACCCAGCACCTGTCTGAATCACAACACCTAAAAATCTTGGTCTCAATTTTATATGGAGGAGGGGATGCAGCCAATTGATTCACGTGCCCTCAGCACTTAGTGCAAAGCTTGGGAAATACCACATATTTAATAAATATTGAGGAGCAAATACATGAATGTGTACATTGTAAAGTATACTATTATTTTGTATTGCTCTGTTGAAACTTTCAAAGAAAGGACAGTAATGGGTCTTTGGAAATATGATATAATTTTTTTTGAGTTTCACTGATTTATTTTGAGAGAGAGAGAGGATGAGCAGGTGAGGGGCAGAGAGAGGTAGGGAGAGAAGCCCAAGCAGACTCTGTGCTGTCAGCAGGGAGCCCGATGTGGGGCTCCAACTCATGAACCATGAGATCATGACCTGAGCCAAAATCAAGAGTCAGATGCTTAACCGACAGAGCCACCCAGGTGCCCCAAAATCTGATATGAATTTTAAAAACATAAAACCACCTTTCACATCAATTGAGCACTTCTTTTTTTTTTTTTAATCTTCATTTATTTTTGAGAGAGAGAGAGACAGAGTGAGAGAGAGAGAGAGATCAGGGGAGGGGGAGAGAGAGACACACACACAGAATCTGAAACAGGCTCCAGGCTCTGAGCTGTCAGCACAGAGCCTGACACGGGGCTTGAACCCATGAACATGAGATCATGACGTGAGCCGAAGTCAGACGCCTAACCAACTGAGCCACCCAGGTACCCGTCAGTTGAGGACTTCTAATGCATACAGATCTTACATTTTAAATAGTATTTAAGTTGCAATGTAATAATTTCAAGTCTTTGTATGTCTGAAGAAAATTTTCAGTATTAATTAAACTGAGAGACTTATCCCAAAATAAAAAAAGCACTCCAAATGAGCACTTCCTTATGCATGGAAGTTAAGCATCATCACTCTATGAAATAGGTTAAAATTTGGCTAGTGATATTTCCAAACATTAGCTATTTTTTTAAGGGGTGATATTTGAAGATCCAGATTAGAGGCTGTGAAAGCAAGTATTTCAATTATTTGAGGTGGAAAAAGAGCAATTTTGATAGAACATGACAACTGGAAACTTCCCCCTTTCCTTAGTGTGGTGACAAACTTAGTGTCCAGAGTTCAGTGGTTCAGGGCACCAACTGTAGCACTTTCCTTAAGTGTTATGATTAAGATAAGCTACACCAGAGTTGCCACTCACGGGTAAAACTTGTCAACTTTCCAAGAGGCTGCTGGAGTGGCCGCAGCAGCGGGCTCTGGCAGCTCTTAAATTCCAGCTGGGGCCACAGCCTCAGAAGCTTGCATAGTAATTAAAACTTATGATTTTGTTTTCCTCTGGAATATACTCCTGAGATATACACCTTGAGCAACTCTATCTGAGGTCCATGACGGGTTATTCCCATCCTGCCCTTGGGAATCTAGGAGATGCTGGACCATGGGCAGCCTCCTGCAGTGAATAGGCCCTGTTATCTCATTGGAGAGAGATAGGCCTATTATGTCCTTCCATCTCTAGGTTCCTGACTGAAAGAATTTGGGGAGCAGTAGGGAACCCAGGAGTGACTAGTCCTGATTTTGCCTCTTTTTAGAAAAGGAGATGGTTTGCCTCCAGGTAGGTGCACAGCACTGTGGAGACAGCCAGATTTGTGTTCCAATCCCAGCTCTGATATCCCTAGCTGGGTGGGCTTCACTGAATGAACCCTTTTGTATGTCCTCATGTATGTCCTCAGAAGCAGATTCTGACCACTTAGAGAAGTACCATGGGAATTAAGTATGGTATTATTCCAAGTAAAGCTCTTATCTCAGGGTCCAGCACATAGAAAGTCCAAGTGAAAAAGCAGAAGTGAGGAAGAAGGGGGATACTGAAGTGAATGAAAAGGACCTGTGTCCTGGGCATGGGGCATCTCCCTAATACGCGTTGTCAGCCACAACAACATGCTCGTGGTGGATGCCATCTTGGGCATCCTTAAACATAATCAAGGAGGCTTGTTCCTCCAAAAACTGCAAAGAAATAACTGAGGGGAGGCGGTACAGGGGGAGACTGGATAACAAGTGATCTGGATACTAAGCAGGATTTGACCAGGAAACGTTTTGTGAATCTGGAGAAGTTAATTTCTGGGCCTGGGTTCCCACTTCTATCAAATGAAGAGTATGGAGGAGTTAAATGGTTCTCAGATTGTATGCTTTGGAGCTGTCAGAGTGCATAACTGGGTGGCGGTCACCTGTGGCAGGAGGGGGAGTGAGGAAACAGAGTCGATGGTTCCTTGCACTTCGTAGGACAGCAAGATGAGGCAGCTTTACTTTGGTCTCTTCTAAGTGTCAGTGATTCCCATAATGCTTCTTTGAAAAATGAATCCTGTCCTTTAAACAATGTTTGAAAAGCACGGGATTAATCACTTTTTTTCTAGTTGGAAAAAAAAAAAAAGGAATCTTTAATCAGAACTAACTATATAATTTGTGGGGCCCAGTTAAAAATGAAAATGTGGAATCTCTTGTTCAAAAACAAGTACAAAGTTTTTCCCATGTCTTTTGCAGCCATTCTCTCTCTCCCTCTGATGGTGGTTTTAATTTTCTATTTAAGCATATGGTCCGTTGGGCACAGAAACATTTGAAGGTGAGTCAGACCCTCACAGGCACTCAGGTCCCCACCCTACTACTCAGCACAGAGAGCAGGTACACCCGATCTCATCCCTTGCTGCACTGACACCCAGGCCCTGGGGTGGAGGTTGGCAGTGATTGCTGAGTGGAGGAGAGGAGCAGGTGGCGAAGAACATATCCTGGGGAGGCAGGAAGGTAGAGGGAGGCAGTTTGCTTGGGGGCTGAGGCTGCAAGCCCCTGGCTCATGCTCCACTGTACTGTCCAACTTTACCTACAAAACTCCAACTCAAAGAGAATTATTAGGAATTTCAGGATGGTGTCCTCACAGCATTAAACCTCAAGGATAGGCCTTCTGAGCGTGGGGTCCGGTCCAGATGCACAGGTTGCATATCCAAGGAGTTGACCTTGGCTTTAATATTGATAAATTGAATAACTGAAAATTAAATCTCAAATGAATTGTTCTAATCTAGTGATTTGAGTCAATTTTTGCAAATGACTAGACTATAGACACAGACATACTGGGTTTTCTGAATATCAGTTGAGTGTTATCCGTTGTGAAGAAAGCAAAACAAAATAAAACAAAAAGATTCCACCAAAAAAGAAAATGCCCAACTATTAATGATAAGAACAACTACTCTTGTTGGAAAAACCACTTAAAGTGTCCATTAAGATTAATATGACCACCAACACCCACATTGTGGATTCTGTGATTCTTTTTGGTTCTCCCTACAGAGGTTTTATCCCTTTCACTTCTTTCCTCAAAGCTGTCTCAGCTAACTGCCTCACACTGTTTTCCCATTCTCTGGTAGGTTTTTGCTAGCTGGCTACCTTCCTACCATCCTGTTCTTCCTCATTCTTCTCCCTGAATGAAACAGCCCAAAACCTACGTTCTCTCCCTGTGCCCTGACCCATCCTTCCCAGGAACACACAGCAATGTAACTTGCTTTTGATCTATTGTTCAATTGTCCCTCATTAATCTCCTGGTTGATAGGCCAACCATTACAGTCACGTTTGCCAATGTCTACATTTACCTCGAACACTCAGGAAAAGAGGAAAGCCCACAAACCTGAAATACAAATACAGATATTATTGCAAAGGAGGGTGTTTTTTCAAAACACAGCTTTGTCCAACCAATGTGCATGCAACAGCTCAGATGTGAGTACTGGTTATCTCCAAATAGGCTTATCAACCCTGTCCAAATGGGAATAGGTATTTAAAACTATTCAGAACTAGGAGACTTCTGGGCACCTGGGTGTCTCAGTTGGCTGGGTGGCCGACTTTGGCTCAAGTCATGATCTCAGGGCTCGTGAGTTCGAGCCCCACATCGGGCTCTGTGCTGACAGCTCGGAGCCTGAAGCGTGCTTCAAATTCTGTGTCTCCCTCTCTCTCTGCCCCTCCCCCACTCATGTTCTGTCTCTCTCTGTCTCAAAAATAAATAACATATTAAAAAAAAAAACTAGGAAACTTCTGGCTCTAACTCTAGATATATCAGATAAACAAACCCTGCTCAAACCAGCTCCAACTCAATCCCAGCCCCAAGATTAAAGCTCATGTGTCCCACTGTCTGAATTACTAACAGACTTCCATCAGAGTATATGCACATTTAAGTTGTTTTTGAATGATACGTTCTATACTTTCATATTGGATCCACATCATTTGACCCAAATGCAGATCTTATTTGTTGATAAGTGTTCTGGTTTTTACACCCAGGTTTTAATATATGTGCACATAATATTGAAAAATCAAATGCAGTTCTTTTTTTGTTTCTATATTTTATATGAATTTGATTTTAAAAATTTTCAATAAGATAATGTAGATATTAATAGACCTTCATTTTGTATGAAAAAAGTGTGAACATTTATGTAATTTATTTATTTAATTTTTAAAAATTTATTGAGAGAGAGAGAGTGAGAAAATGTGAGCAGGGGAGGGGCAGAGAGAGAGAATCGTAACCAGGATCCACTCCTGACACGGGGTTCCATCTCACGACCATGGGATCATGAGCTGAAATCAAGAGTTGGATGCTTAACCGATGGAGCCACCCAGGTGTCCCTGAACATTTATGTAATTTAAAATTGATGCATCAAATGATTGAGATAAATCCACAGAGCAAATGGCCACTCTTTATCAGGATTTGTTTTGCATTATTTTAAATTTTATATGTAACTATGCTTTCAGAAATATATCCCGTTCACAATATAGGATGGCTCTGTGTCTGTGTATTTTCAAAAAAAAAAGGCTTTATTTACTACTGAAAAGGAAAATGAGAATTTCAACACATATTTTTCATACTACCTATTAAGGTCTCCACTAGATAGGGAAGAAAAGAGACATGATTAAGATTCTATAAATGCAGTCAGACATTCTAACAGAAATTTCCTTCCCTTTCATAATAATAAACATATATATTTTCATGAGAAAATGCATGCTTAGTTTCTAAAACGTAAAGGTTAGCAATACCTGAACACTTGCCAAATTATGAAAAATTATAGGCTTTTCTCAGATGATAAGCACCAATCCCTAACAATGCTGTCAGATGTTTTCATGTGTTGGAAATATGAAGATCAGACCTTGAGAAACTCAAGCACTTTATCCTCTACCTACGGCAATTAGTCTGAAAAGCATTTCAGAAGACCCACGGCTTGTGGGAAGGCAGATGTAATTTCACTCTTCACTTTGAGTATTGTACCTGTGTGTGGATGACTGAATATGTCATAGTTTATAAACTGCTACATCTCACACACAATTAAACAAGGAAATTGGCTTCTGCTGCATTTAAAAAGAGATCTGTGGCAGCCTACCTCGAACTCATTGGAAGAATCGCCAACCCCTCCCTTCTCTTTGTCTTGCACGGGATGAGCAGAGGTCCCTACATATGGGGAATTCTAACTTAGATGTAAAGATGAAAAACTGGCAAGGCTATTCTACTACATACAAGGAAGTATGATGCAGGGATTAAGAGTGTGGACTTTGGTACTGCAATGTGTTTTGTGTTCAACCCTGACTCTGTCCCTTACAACTTCTCTGTGCTTCAGTTTCCTCATCTGTAAAATGGGGATAATGATAATACTGCTTCACAGGGATCTCATTAATGTTCAGAGGAGAGGGCCCCGCAAATGGTAAACCTAATAGCTAAGAGTAAACATGGTTTTTAATGTTGTTTACTCTTTTCCTTTTTATCCGATCTTAATTGATTAAGCACAAGGCATCTCTCAAAAAGCATAGGAAAGTTGCTTGTCAGTTGTTCTTACTCTAGTTCTTAATAGCCCAGAATAATCTTTATGTTGAGGGTACACATTTAAAAGAACAAATACATAAGAAAAAAACAATTTTCTGGGGCGCCTGGGTGGCGCAGTCGGTTAAGCGTCCGACTCCAGCCAGGTCACGATCTCGCGGTCTGTGAGTTCGAGCCCCGCGTCGGGCTCTGGGCTGATGGCTCAGAGCCTGGAGCCTGTTTCCGATTCTGTGTCTCCCTCTCTCTCTGCCCCTCCCCCGTTCATGCTCTGTCTCTCTCTGTCCCAAAAATAAATAAACGTTGGAAAAAAAAAAAAGAAAAAAACAATTTTCTTCCCTTACCATCCTGCAGAGTACTGCATTTACCCTTTTACTTCCACGACTTTTTTCCTTAATAATTCCCGTATATTACAGAGGTTGGAGAAATATATTTTGCAAGTATTCAAATACAGTTAGTTAGCCATCAAAATCATGTTCATCTTTGAGACTATGAACCTTGTAACTAAAAATGTAATTCATCCAGAATTGCACAATGAGACAAACTTGAATGCACTTTGTATCAGTCAAACTTCAGCTGCAGGAAGAAGGAAACATTTTCATTATTTTAAGCAGTAAAGGATGTCATCATGGGAACAACTAACATGTACTGAGTGCCTCCCATGTCCTGGGCTCTGCTCAGGGTGTGTTGTATATAGGCACTGACTTAGTCCTCGAGATGGCCCTAGCAGTAAATTATTTCCTCATTTTGCAGAAGAAAAACCTGACATTCAGAGAGTTGCCCAAAATAACACAGCTACTGATTAGCTGAGCCAGGATTTCAACCCGAATATTCTGTTCCCAGAGTGTCCATGCCAAACTACTCTGCTCTGCTCTACAGAGAATCAGGTACTTCAAGGTATTTTCCAAATTCCTGAAAGGATCAGAGAGGCTGTGCCTCCGGGAATGACTTCTAGGATAACGCTGCAGAACTGACTTGCCAAGGAGATGGCTACCTCTAGTACAGGCAGGAGCTGGAGAACTGGGGAGCTGGAAATGATGCCTGCCTTCGGGATAACAATGTTCTACGTCAAGAGACAAGGAACCACTTCTAGAATTTTTATCTCCAGGGCGATGCTGTGTCTACTATCTTGCACAAGCAAGATGAGTGTCTCCCATCCCACCGCCGCTCTCCCTACTTAATTCCATGTGGAACTCAGTTTCACTGCCAATCACTGCACCCAACTGGCAGAACTTAAATCACATCTGGAACCCAGCTTTGCAGACTCTGAGCCTGGAAAACACACCCAAGGAGGATGGAAAAGATGTTAGGCAAGCCAATCTCAAGTATCATGCAAACACTTTAATAGAAGAATTTCTCCTTTGCTTCAGCATTTTCTCACTGTTCATGTGAAGGATTGCTTCATGTAAAATAACGTGAATGTTTATCAAACGGAAAGAGGGAAATTTTATGAGTGAGTGAAATAAGACATTTTGTTTCTAGTTACCTTTCTTTTAGATTTTTAAAAAACATTTTTAAAAACACAGAATCTGAAACAGGCTCCAGGCCCTGAACTGTCAGCACAGAGCCCGACTCAAACTCATGGACCGTGAGATCATGCCCTGAGTCCAAGTCGGGTGCTCAACCGATTGAGCCACCCAGGCACCCCCATCTAGTCACCTTTCTTTTAAAGTTTCAGTGGCACATAACGGATAAAGACCCTTCAGTCTTGCTAAAAGGGATAGTTTATATTTTCAGAGGAGAAGATAACTGGTGATGGTAGTGGGGGGAAGGACATCTCACCAATACACTTTAGTTTTTCTTTCTCAAAATGGGTGTGAGAGTCCATATGGCAAATGAGAACAGAATGGGAGCAAGTGGGAAGTGAGCTTATCTAACATTTGGATGTGATGTAGGTTTTGTAACTTCAATCAAAAGCGGCACTCTCAAATAATGCTTTTCAGTTTGGTGTTTCTCCTCACATCAGGATATAGTCATTTCCTATACAGGGGAGGAAAAATAACCTTTTCTAGACTCCCTCTTCTGCACATGTTCCTTTCAACACGCCATTTATATTTGACTTCATTCTCACCCTCAAAGAGCCATGTGTTTTGATTATGAGTTCTGAATGGCAAGAAAACCTTTTTAATCAGAGGCATCCTTTCTGGAGCAAAGTGGAACATTCTTTCTGCCTCTCATTGCACACCGCTCTCCCCCTGATGCCCCAGGGACACCCAGTCTCAGGGAACAGGCAGCTAAAATTGTGAATGTAGAAGAAAGCAGAAGAGATGACTCAGGACATGGAAGTGGTTGTCCCAAGAAATGCCCAGACCCTCCAAGCCCTTTCATGAGGCTCAGCACCCAACTCCTTGCTCATTCCTGGAGGTAGGGCTGGCTGGTTGGCAACCAGTACCTGTCTCTCATCAACATGCCTCTTCCTGGTACCACCAAGCTTCACTTTCTCCAGTGTAGTGATACGAGACAAAGCCTCGCTTTGGCTTGGGCTCCTCTCAAGAATCCTTATGATTTTATTTTATTTTGTTTTTTGAAGTAATTTCTACACCCAACACGGGGCTCTAACTCAGAACCCCAAGATCAAGAGTCATACGCTCTACCGACTGAGCCAGCCAGACGCCCCTCCAGAACCCTTATGAATATCTCCTCTACAATATCCCAAATACTTCCTAAAGTTCCTATGTCCATAACTTAATTGATGGTTTTCCAAACTCATGAACCTGTTCCTTAGGCCGTATCCTTGGGGTGACAGAGGGCCCAGTGTAGATCTACTGCATAACCAGAAGCCCAAGAATTCTCGACATCCTCTCTCACTGAGCCCATAGTAGTGGTCAGTCCTCACCAAGTCCTGTGGATTTTACCTCTCCAGTTTCTCTCCTATATTTGCATTTTCCTCCTCGATCTCAAACAAAACAGCATTCTGAGCTATGCGTATCTTCCACACTGACTTCAGTAGCGGAGTCCTAACTGGTTCACTGCATGCTGTCTACTCACCTCCATCCAAAATCTACCCTTCACCCACTAGCCAGGGCGGCCTTTCCAAGTAGCATAAATCTGACCAATTACATCCTTTGCCTTAAAGCCATCATCAGTGTCTCCCCATTGCTCTTAGGGAAATGGGGAGGATTTGGCTATTGGTAAAACGGAAACAATCACATGTGATTGGGCTAGCCACCACCTACTGTAACCGAGAGCCGAGGCTCACGGATCCCATTCTTCATGTCACTGAGCCTCAGTAGCCACAGAGACTTTCTTCAGTTTTTTATGCTTCCTATACTCACCCATAACACAGGGTCTTGGCACATTCTGTTTCATATGCCTGGAACCTGCTTTGCTCCCACTTGACTCAATTTTCTTTTACCCTCCCCCGAGGTCAATCCTATTTCCTTAGAGAAGCCACCAGGAAGTCCATTCCTCACTCTGTGTGCTCACGGCACTATGGTTCTCTCCATAAAAGACCTTATCAGAGCTGGACTCTCATGTTTGCTTGTGTGATTATTTAATTAATATTTCTGTCCACTAGACAATTATCCTTCTAAGGGGAAGGACTAGGAGTTCCCTAGTGCTGGCACTGTTTTTGACACATAACAAGAATTCAATAGATTGTTTTGAATGAATGAATGAATGAATGTTAAAACAGAGTCCTGGAAATGTGCAGGGTTAAATTTTATATTTCTCACACCTCCCAGACTATGCCATAACAGCTAGTGCAGATCTAACACTCTCCACGGAAAATAGAGCAGATTCCCGTGCTTTTTGTCATCACTCTCCCACTTGTCTGAGAGAATTTAGAAGATGTGCGATGACTGATCACAAAGAATATGTTATAATAATAGGAACAAATGGCCCAGCTGTCCTTCGGTGATGTCTGTGCAATGCCAAACATCTGCATGAAAACTTTAAAACTTAGCTCTCTTCATTATAACGTTCTAAGTTTTGAAGTATTGGCTACTATGGAGACACTTATTGCCTGGGTTTTGCAAATGACATGAGCATGACATTCTTCAATATTTGTGCAATTTTCTCCTGCCTGAAATGGTTAGTGACCTTTTAGCTACTGACTTTTCATTTGCCTAGTGGTTCTGAGACTATAGGCTTAGTACACATTTTACATGCCAGGTATTGGCCAGGTCTGGACTCAACTTCTTTTCTGAGGATGATTTCCTGAGAACTCCACTTTCTTCCAAGAGAAGGCACTAAACAGTCAGGAAACCCAGGTTTTAGCCATAGCACTACCAATAACTTTTGATTAGCAGGACATCAAACATTATCTAGTCAGACTCCTTTAAGTTACAAGGGAGAAGAGTGAGTTTCAGGGGAGAAACTATTCCCAAGCTCACAGAGCAAGGCCTATTGTTACCACCAAGTCCTTTTTAGCGCTAAAATGTTTTCCTCAGCAAATAGTTGGCAGGAAATGTGGCCTTAGCTTCCCACTTACTCTGACTGCCATTCCCCAACAAGCAGACCACTATAGTCCACAAAATATGCTTTCTTTAAAAATTTTTTTTATTAATTTTTGTTTTAGAGAGAAAGAGTATGCGTGTGTGTTTGTGGGTGGGAAGGGGCAGGGAGAGAGAGAATCACAAGCAGTCGCCACACTCAGCATAGAGCCTGATGCAGGGCTCGATCCCACAACCCTGGGATCACGACTTGAGCCAAATCAAGAGTCGGACGCTCAACCAACTGAGCCACCCAGGCGCCCCAAACTGTGCTTCTGTTATTTTCGGTTCCCAAGGTCTTCTTTTACGAAGAACCACATTTATGAGGGAAAATAAGCTATACCAGGCTTTTGGACTACTTATATTTGTTAAAAAACCAAGTGTCCAATAGGATGTGCCTGTGTAACAGAATCAATCCAACAAGGGCCAAGTTGACCCACTGGCAATTTTTATGACGAATATCTCATTTTTCACCTTCCTCTAGACTCCAGAAAATATGTTTTAATAACATTTGCAAGTTTGGCCATACCAGAGGCCAAGAGAAGCTGCAATTTTGACTCCTTTGGCAAAAAGCTCCCACTAAGGCCTAGGGACCTACTTTCAGCTCTCTGGAGGCCCCTCTTTCCCTGACTTTAATGTATTGGCCTCCTGTGTACAACAGCTTGAAAACATTACAGATGCAGCCAGCCAGGAAGGTGTCCCAAAGATATGTTCCAGCTTTAGATGACAGTGACAAAGGATCCTGAATGCACCACCTGCAAAACTCCACTTCTTAAGTGGGAATCAGAGTTCAGGCCCTCCCGCATTATACTAGTGGGTCCGATTGCAAAATTACAACTTCACGAAGTCCAAGCACAAATGTGGCGACTGTATTAACTGTTCAGTGTGATGCTGTGCTATGAATTCATTTACACAAAGGCCAAAACTCTATCTGCTTGCAGAGTCGCGCTTTTATCTATTGGAGTGGTTCTGAACAGAAGTGATTGTAACTCTTGGGGACATCTGGAAAAGCCCATGGATACCTTTGGTTATCACACCTGGGGATAAAGGGGCTACTGGCTCTTAGTGGATGGAGGCCAGGGATGCTGCCGAACGTCGTAAAACGCACAGGACTGCCTCCTGCAACAAAGAATTATCTGGCTCAAAATGTCCACACTGCTAGTGTTAAGGAGCCCTGATACAGAATTAACCAGACAGACAATAAGTAGACTATCTGATGGATTTCCCTCCAGTCAGCCGGCCTATGGTAAAGTCCTGGTGCAAGAAGTATCAACGTGAACAAGTTTTTTTTTTTTTCTTAAATCTGTTTTCCTCAGTTTCTTCATCTGTAAAATGGGAAAAACAATGCATGTACCCCTAGCACATGGAAATTTCTCTAAAAAATGTTATCAGTTATAATTATTGATCCAAACTACTTTTTCCTGTTCTACTTTTATTGTTTACTGGCAACAAAAAAAAGTATCATTTGACCTCATGTTATGGAAGTTTTCGATACATTATCTCATGATCTCATACCAATTCTTTGAGTTAGAGCTTAGAAAAGGAACCCGAGGTACAAAGATACTTACCCAAATTTACAGAATTAGTAAGTGGCATAGTCAGGGTTTGAACATGTTTGTATATTAAATCCTAATCTCTTATTCATTCTAACAGCATAGGTAGGCCCCATATGTCTCAGGTTGCCTTCTACCAGAGACAATTTGCATCAGTTTGTGTGTTTGTCTCTCTCACTGGTCTGTGAGATGCTGTGTTCTGTCACATGTGCATTCCTGTGCTTTGTGTATCACATTTTGAAGCATCACGCCATCCCGGGAGATAGGCCTGGGCATTCAAAATCCTGGCTATTTCTCTTTTGATCAAAGATAGAAATAACAATTATGTAACTGGATTTACATATTGGAAAGGGTGTCATCATAGCAATGAATGGCTGGTACTGACAGATAAGTAAGACAGACTGAGTTCACATGAGAGGAGGGCTGTCACAGACAAGTGGTACCCATGCCAGCAAGGGTCATGGGTTAAGCACAGTGCCACCAAACCTTGCAGAAGTTGTGTGTGAATGACTATCGCATGCTTCAGCTGCACAATTGTCATTTTATTTCATATTGGAAACAACTGACTTAACTCCAGTGTCCTGTTTTCTTAAAAGACTAATGCTAAACCTACTGCCCCACTGTGAGGAGGAGAAAGAAAAGCCAGAAGCTAGGAGAAAATATTTGCAAATCATATATCTAATAAAGGACTTCTATCCAGGATATTCAAAAAACTTTTAAAACTCTATTTTACATAACCTTGTAAAAACTGTAAAACAATAGTAAAAAATAAAACTCTAAGAATAAACAACCCCCCAAAATGGGCAGAAGAGTTGAACAGAAACTTCACCATAGATATTCAAATGGAAACAAGCACCTGTAAAGATGTTCACCATCATTAGTTATTAGAGAAATGCACATTAAAATTTTTTTAATGTTTATTATTTCTTTTTGAGAGAGAGAGAGAGTGCGGGAGAGGGAGACACAGAATCCAAAGCAGGTTCTTATACACTGTTCATGGGAATGTAAAATGGTACAACCACTTTGGAAAAGAGTTTGACAGTTTCTTAAAAACTCAACATATACCTCCCATATGATCCAGCTATTCCATTCCTAAGAATTTACTCAAAAGAAATAAAAGCATATGTCCATACAAAGACACTTACATGAATAGACCTAACAGTTTATTTTGTTATAACCCAAACCCGGAACCAATCCAAATGTCCATCAACAAGGGAATAGGAACACAAATTGTGGTATATGTATGCAATGGAATGCTGTTCAACAATAAAAATGAATGGGCTATTTACATATGCAACAACATGGGTAAATCTCAAAATAATTATGTTAAGAAAGAAGCCAGACCCCCCCCCCCCAAAAAAAAGAGAGAACATACTATATAAGTCTATTTCTATAAAATTCTAGAAAATGCCAACAAATCTGTAGTGACAAAAAGCAGATCAGGGATTCCTGGGGAGAAGAAAGAGGTAGGGATTCTAAAAGGACACAAGGAAATTTTGGGAAGTGATGGATATGTTTCTGATCTTGATTGTGGTGATAAGCTCATGGGTGCATACATTTGTCAAAATTTATCAAACTGTACTTGAAATGTACTTGAAATATGTGGAGTTTAATGTATGCTAATTATACCTCAATACAGCAGTTAAAAAGAAATCTGTACTTGTCAGCTACTAAATTGTAACTATTATACACACAAACATTTTTAATGTAACATATATCAACATGTAGATTGTCTATCTGATATGTAAAATGAATCACTTTTTTTCCTTTCAGTTTTTTAAAAGATGAAACTTTTCTGAGCTAAAATTTTCACAAGAAAAGAGACTTCAATGTCTCTTGCAATATTATTGGCAAACATTGTTGATGCGCATTTGTTGGATTTCACTTGACATCTCGTTGAAATCTGTTTATATCTCAGGACTAACACAAAATTCAGGCATTTCTTATTTATTTTAATCAGATGCAAAAGCCTGGAGAACAAGTCATGGCATAGCTTCATGAAGTGGGAACCAACAACATAAAACACGCATGTGCATCCATGAGTTAGTGGCTGGTACCCTCAAAGTGTCTCAATAGCATCACATATTTGCTAAAGTAAAAGATATTAATTCTTCATGAAAAAAGTTATCAAACAGCATTGTGAATTAACTGAGACTATTTTTTAAAGTTTATGTATGTATGTATGTATGTATTTAGAGGCAGAGAGAGTGAGCGGGGGAGAGGGGCAGAGACAGAGGGAGGGAGAATCATAAGCAGATTCTGTGCTGTCAACACAGAGCCCAGCACTGGGCTTGAACCCACCAACCGCATGATCACGATCTGAACTGAAACCAAGAGTCTGATGCTTAACTGACTGAGTCAACCAGGTGCCCCTAACTGAGACTAGTTTCAACACAGTTAGAATGATCACATCAATATCCAATAGATGGGATAAAAACTCTGGACTTGCAAAACCTGAAAATATGATCAAGGAAAAAATAGACATAAGAGTTTTCTAATTTTACTAATACCAATAATATATATATTTCCTAATATATATTACTAATACTATTATATTGTTATATTAAATACGATACTAATATATAATACCAATATTAGTATACATTATGAATATCAATAATGATACTACTGATGTGTATTAGTAATAAAATAGGTTTATTATATCATATAACTATTTACATTACTATTATATACCTTAATCTATACATTAATTATTAATGTTACTAAATACAAGTAATATCATGTTAACCATATGGTAATGATGATGATTACAGTAATAATAGTTATCCTTCTATCATTACTAGTTACAACGTTCTATTGTCCCCTTCGTCTTATAAATGAGATACCATGGCTCAGAGAGATTATTAACTGTTCCCAAGCACACAGTTAGTAAGTAGGTGGTGGCGGTGAGATACAGAACCAAGTAGGTCTGATTCTAGAGTTCACACCTTGATCTTCAATATGGACATAATGTGTCTTTTTGTCATCTCATATGAATTTCAGGACATTTAAATATGCCAAATACTAAGGAAAAAATTTTTTTATATATATGAAATTTATTGACAAATTGGTTTCCATACAACACCCAGTGCTCATCCCAATTTAAAGTAATACAGCATGCTAATGCCAAGTCCTACATTTTTTACCTTAATCAGTGGAGGAAATTGAGTTTCACATTTGCCAGGGAAGGTGATATTGGCTGTTGGACACATAATCTCAGGGGCTGAGCACAATAAATGCTTTGTCTTCACTTACATTATAGGCCAGATCGTGTTGGGTCCAGGGGAACTGCTCTACACAGTCAGTCAGAGATGTGGGATCCCTCCATTAAATGGTTCCTCTCATCTCCTGTGTCTTTAGACTGTCCCCTGTATGCTCTGCATCTGGTTGGTCAATGACTGAAGGAAGAGAACATAGAGGATCACCTGGGCATTTTTATGGACCTGACCCAGATGTGACATTCATCACTCCTTCCCATGGCTTCACCTGACTTCAAGGTAGGTGAGGATTGTGGCTTATGTTTCTAGAAAGAAAATGAAACGGGGCTTGGTGACCCTGTAACAATGTCTCTGCCACGAGTTCCTGTTGTGTTTCCACACAGAATTGATTAAAGGGCAAGCAGCTGATGTCAAGAAGGACTAGAGCAGTGAGTTTCCAAGTGTGTGGAGAGTCATCCCTGGGGCAAGAGATGGTAATATGTATTTTTAATTAACATCCTGTGTGATTCTCTATGCACACTGAAGACGGAGAACCACTGGCCTGAGAGTTATCAAAACCGTGTCATCAAGAACACGGCTAAGGAATGAAGTTGTCCATGCTAATCATGAACATTAGGCCACCATAAATTATTCCCACCCCAAATGACTGTCGGTTAAGGCAAATGTAGTGCATCTGTCTCTGTTTGGAGTATCTGCTAGGTCACAACTTCAGAGCTCAGAGTAGGATGAGATAAGAGAGTGACTAGAGCCAAAAATTTAAGGAGGCTCTCTGTTAAGTTCATGCCAGTGCAGAATCAGCATATGAAACATTACAAGAACCTTGCAGAAACCAAGAGTGAAAGTCCTCTTAAATTTTGTGGCCTAGATAATACATGTCTATCTTCATATCCACTTGCCTCTGCTTCTAATTATTACCTTCAGTTTATGGAATCACTCATTCATGCATGTATCATGTATTAATTTAGCACATATCTATTTGTCTATCTACCTGTCATCTATCTCTATCATCTATCCGTCATCTATTATCTATCTATCTATCTATCTATCTATCATCTATCTATCATCTACCTATTTATCTATCCACCTATCTATCTATCAATAGCCAATGTGATCTGGAACTGTACACAAGTTTTAAGTTGTATCTCATGTGTCTTTTTTATAAGTTCCTGTGGCTATATTTGTAATGTCATTTGAAGAATCTTCTAGGTATCATAAAATCTCTAATATGGCGAAAGAGTCAGATAAAAACACAAGTAAGATTATAGATTAATCAAATAATTATAAAAAGTGCTAAACACTGGGGCACCTGGGTGGCTTAGTCGGTTAAGCGGCCAACTTTGGTTCGGGTCATGATCTCACGGTTCGTGAGTTCGAGCCCCGCGTCAGGCTCTGTGCTGACAGCTCAGAGCCTTGGAGTCTGCTTCAGATTCTGTGTCTCCCTCACTCTCTGTGCCTCCCCTGCTTGCTCTATGTCTCTCTCTCTGTCTCTCAAAAATAAACAAACATTAAAAAAATTTTTTTTTAGGGGCGCCTGGGTGGCTCAGTCAGTTAAGCGTCCGACTTCAGCTTAGGTCACGATCTCACGGTCCGTGAGTTCGAGCCCCGTGTCGGGCTCTGGGCTGATGGCTCAGATCCTGGAGCCTGCTTCCGATTCTGTGTCTCCCTCTCTTTCTGCCCCGCCCCTGTTCATGCTCTGTCTCTGTCTCAAAAATAAATAAACGTTAAAAAAAAATTTTAAGTGCTAAGTATTTTAATTAACATCCTGTGTGATCCTGTGTAAGTGTCCGATGCCGAGATAGAAATTAAGGGCTGGTATCTAGTTTAGGTAGTGTGGTCATAAAAGACTGTTTTTGAGGAGAAGCTTGAGACATGTAGGTGGAGACCTAAAGCATGAGAAAGTAAGAAAATGGATGAAAAGCATGGACAAGAATGTCCAGAAAGTAAGACATGTGTACCTTCAGGCACAGAGGTGGACATTTGGGCAAGTCTGATGGGCCTAAAGTGGGCTAGGGTGCCTACAACGTGGTGAGCAAAGCTCAGAGTCAACAGTTGTGGTTAGAAAGTTTGGAGGGAGGGGCAGATCATGAAGGACTTTAAAGACCATTGCCAGGTCTTTCAGTTTTATTTCAGATGCAAAGGAAAGTTACAGAAAGGCTTTAAGCCAGAGAGAGGTGTGATGTAATTTATTGTTCAAAGAAGAGCAGTTCTCTTGCCCATCTTCAAGTTAGTGACTCAGCTTCCCTAAACTAGTTCTTAGGAAGTTTTTAAGAACTTTGGTTCTCACACCCACATGACCTTTTCCTTTTTTGGTCACCTCAGTTAGAATATCCTCTGTAGCAGGAGTCCCGCATGAACCAGTCCTGAGATTCTGACATGTCTGTGAGAGGAGTCAGGTTCCCTGTTGTCTATAGGTTGATTGTCTGGGGGGCAGGGGAAAGCCTAAAAAGATGTGGTCTGGGGGTCAACGATTCAGATTAGAGATAGAGAATGAGGTCATTGGGTTTGGAAGAGGTCAGAATGATTCCTGTTCCCTGGCTCACCCCCATGCACAACGTAGCCTGTGGGGGTAGCAGGGGCAGCGGGAGCTGAATCAACTGTTTCAAGGAAGCTCACTGTGTAGCACAGAGGCACAACCAATGCTCAACCGCCCCGGGGCCTGGATGACAGGATGTACAGCGGGAAGACATAGAAGCAGATCCAAGTTTTGTGATGTTGAAATTCGATACAGTCAAGGAGTACCACTTCAAGAAAATTAATGCAAATTATCAGCGCAAAATAAGAAGCAGGTGAATATTTATTTATGACAAAAGGAGACACAGGAAGTTACAATATGTAAAAAGTCAATGAACACTATAAACCTTACCAAAAATCCACAAAACTGGTATTTTTGTTAACTGTCTGCCACCTCTGTAATTCTCTTCTCCTACATTTCTTGGCTATGTAGTCTTTGATCGCTGCCTATTCACAGGATATTTTTGTGGTTTTTATAATAGAATAGAGAGATAGCTCAGCCTTTGCTCTATTATAACTGATCAAAATTCCCTTTTTATTATCAATAACATGCATAAAACATGCAACTATAGTTATAAACATACCCATCCTTTGTAGTATCTTTTAGAATTATGCCCTTATAAACACAGAATTACGATAAATTACACTGTGTATGATTTACATGTACCAGACAAAAAGCATATGGAGTATTTATAATTATGTTACATTATCAAGTTTGTTTTTGACAGAAGAGGGCTTCCATTTTCTCTAGGCTTTGATGAAACCCAAATCCTCTGCCTGCAACTTTACACATTTAAAAAATGGTAGAATTTTCCAGAATTGGCTCCTAGGTCATACATTTCAAACTTGTTTCTTCTTTCCCCCCAGCCATATAATTCTGGTGCTGCATGCCAGACGACCCATTAATATCACATTAAGTCATCTGGCCTGGAACTTCCTATCACAATGCTGTGCCAGCACATAGGGCAGCAGAAGTATTTCTAGAAGCAATTTCTATATTGGGTGGTTAGAAATATATTAATTACAACACAGAATTAACTACAAACCACATATATCTGCTCTACTGTATCCAATCTAAAGAGTCCTCCAATTCAACTTTCCCGTAGCCAGATTCCCCAATTACCCTTAGCCATTCCAATGCCACTAGACACAGGGCTATACATGACAGAGGGGTAGAAGAAAGAGACAGCAGCCTTCACCAATTGCAGTTTAAATATATGCTGTGAATATCATAAAACATAGAATCATGGGAACACCTTGCTAGGGCCCCTTACAGTGTCCCAGAGTATATCTGCCTCCAGTTGGGAGGGGAAGGTATTTGCTCCCTCTCTGCATAAAATAGATGATTTTTCCAGTCCTAAGAAGTCTTAAGCAAAACATCATTTTGGAATCTCCAGAATGTCACAACTTTGGGCGAGTTGGGAAATAGTATTCTTGATACAGTTAGTAACATTTCTCAGAAGTCACAAACAACAAACAGCATGATATACCACCCTAAAGTGATGACTTCATTGGCAGGGCACCTTAGTGTGGACGAGGAGTGTGGGTGGGATGATGGTGGGCGACTACCAAGGGAAGCATAAGTCATGAGACGATTATATGCAGGGATGAGACTGCCCCTGGGGAGCTTCCCCAGAATTCTTGGGGAACGGGCCTTTGTCTTGAACTATGAAATATATGTTATTTCTATTAATATAATATCACTAAGTTTACACGGGAAATTGGTAGTGCCTACTTCATTTCCAAATCCCAGAGCAAGTCTACACCCTGTACCAAATGGATTTAGATAATGATGAGTGCCAGGATATCTCACGCATAACATCACTGATATGATCTTTGCCGTAACCCAGATTCTATGCTTTGAATCCAACCATCTCCTAGGAGACAACTAGGCACCTGTCCAACATTGGCCAAATGTCAAACTAAGACCACAAAAGATGAGCAGTTGTGGTCTCGTATATGACCCAGTCCTCATTCCCAGACCTCACAACTGCAAGAACTGCTGCCCAACCAATTTTGTAGGTGTAGCACCCAAGAGCAATTATGTGGCCAAGTGTGTCCCATTTGAATCTCCTGGAAAACAAAATAAGTACAGCCCTTATCCAAAGAACCCTCTCTTTTCTATTCTCTTATCACCCACCAATAAGACTTGGTTCTGGCCCACCCTCTGTTCTTAAAGTGCAATTTATTTCATTCCTTGAAAATGATGCTTCCAAAATTGTATTCCAATCAGATTTGCATGCATTTCCCTATTACTATGTACCAATCTTTCCATGCCAACACCAGCCATTCTGTCACAGATAGCCCTGTTGTCTTTAGCCACTTGCCATTTCTTTGGGCCAATAATCAAATGCCAACTTAAATATACATAGAAAGTACCTCCCCGCTGGCCCCAGGAACAGTAACGGAGAATAAGGAGGAAAATAAGGGTGGAAAAAGAGTCACAGCAAGGATTTTTTTCCCTTTGGACAGAATTTGGACTCATATTTTCTTTCCCACCAGACAGTCTTAGTTCGGCATATAGTATGGGCCCACTGCTTTACCTATTTCATATCATTGATCAACAAGACAACCCTGCTAAATAAGCATTATTATTATACCCATTTCCAATATGCAAAAGCTAATGCTCTGTGACACTAAGAAAAAAAATGACCTACTAGGTTAGCAATCATGGAACTGCAATTCTACCCTAGATTTGCTGCCTCCAGGGGTCCATCCATGCTGCAGCCTCTGGATTTTCCTTCAGACAGAACTCAGTCCTGTTCAGTGTTAGGATTGTTTGTTTTCTGTGTTGGCCAAGGGCAGGAAGACCATTTTAAAGGAATTTCAACTAAAAGGCAAGTATATAAATAAATAAGGTGCCTGCCTCCTCCTGAGCCATATACTGCCAGCTCCAAGCCTCGTTCTTTCCCATTCCTTTAAAGAGGACTTTCAAAAGCAGAAGAGACATGTGACATCATAAAAACTCTCTAAAATACACACTTTCAAGCTGCCATTTGTTTCTGAAGGACTTACTGAGTGCTGTCTGCACTTTAAAAATTCTTACTTCTTCTAACCACTCTGTGAAATAAAGATGATCCATGATGCAGAGGAAAGAATTGAGGTTTAAAGGTTAAGTGGTTTGTGCAATGTAGCTAGAAAGAGGGTGAAAAAGTAAAGTAATGCCCGTCTGACCCCAGAATGCATTCTCTGAAGTATTACATTACACTTTCTCACATTCGTTGGAGTGATTCATGTGTCCTTCACAGTTACTCATTTTATACCAGCTTAGAAGTCAAGCTTTCTTCTTCTGTGTCCACTTCCAAAGCACTGCCCCATGTAGGGTAGCCAGAGCATGGTCTTTGGAGCCAGAATGCCTGAGTTTAACTCCTAGCGATACCACTTGGTAAATGTGTGAACTTAGGCAACTTAATTAACGTCTCTGTCTCAGTTCCTTCATCTGTAAAATGGATATAGTACCAGTGCATACATGGTAAGCTATCGTGAGGGTTAAATAACTTAAATACGTAAGCAATCCAAAATGTGTATGATGCCTATAAAGTACTGTGTGTGTGTTTGCAGAAAAGGATATATGACGCATGGTAAGTACCGTGTCAATATTTGCACAGAAGAATATCCGATACCTAGTAAGATCTGACCTTTCATGTTTGCGTTCACCTCTTCTTGGCATGCCTTACTCCAGCATGGGCCTCAGCAGTGGCTTAGTTTTTGTGTAGTCTGACACTACCTGCTACAGCAAACCACCCATCCGTCTCTCGTTTTCCGCCCTGGGCTTTCCCTGACATTATGGTGTAATTCCCCTAGCGACACCCACCAGGCATCAGATGTGGAGGTGTGAGTGAATTATCTCCCTGTGTGGCAACCCTTGACCAATGTGGGTGGAATAAGAGGGGATGAGTCAATGCCTACCTCTTCCATCTCTCAGGAGATCATTCAGAGGATCATTTCACAGAGTCCTTGGGGCGTGTGGCGGGTGGGAGCTTTGGAGATGGAAATGAATGGAGTCCCTAGGAATAAGCGATCTGAGCTTCGGAGACTTCGTAGAAGGATATCAGTTTCCATGCCCGCCATACGAGAGTCCGTTATTCTTGGTGCCAGCTTGTTTCCCACTCCATCGCGTGTAGAACATGGTGCTAAGTACAGCAGAACAGCAGAGAAATAAAATCCATTAGATCACATATCCCACAGATGGATCTTGTTTTCCTTGGCCTAATATGACCTGACTAATTTGCCTCCAGTAAGAAATTGATCCTATTCAAGAAATACAGTGTGATGCATGAGAAAGCAGCAGACATGAGCTTCAAATTCCTGTCTATGTTTAATTAGTTGTATGACCCTAGGAAAGATACTAAGCCACTTTAAATCCCAACTATCTTATTACAAAATGGGAGATATCACTCAATGATTTCTACAGTCTTTCTTATAAAATTAAAATTCTGGTTTCCAATGCCTTTTGACAGTTACTAACACTTTATGAATTATTTGGAGCACATGATGAAAATAGATTAAAGTCTGTTAAACATCTTATAATCTATCCTACTTGAAACAGATGTGGCATCCCTTTTATTCATGGATTTGCAAATAATTTAATTTAAAAATTTAAAATAAATCTATCATAGCTAAAATGTAAAAATAATCTAGCCATTATTCACATGGTGCGCAGGCTACAGTTTGAAAAATACCTTGTATAACAGCATCTCTGTAATTTGATTCTTGCAACATTCTTATAGTATTAATACCATTAATAACTCCCATTTGGGGAAAAAGGAAGTAAATTCAAAGAGGCCATGCAATTTCCTTTCAGTTACATGGTAAGTAGTTAGTAGACATAAAGTTTTCCATTAAGGGTCTACCCTTTCTAAAAACTGATTTTCCACTAGGGCCATACAAAATAAACAAAAACAAACAATGAAGGTGAGAGATAAAAGTTGTTCAACCAGATAAGTGAGGGAAGACAAATATCAATGTGATGAAGACACCTTCTGGTTTTGTAGAAATATCCTTTCTTCCTGCCTATATAGTAAAATCTTTGAGGTCATGGGTATGTAATGTTTTGTGTTCTCACTCTGGACTTGCACACAGTAAGTGCTAACTAATTAATCACCAGATAAATGAGTGACTGAATGATCAACTGGAACTGAGAAATAGGAACAAATTTATTTCCTGTAGGATTCCTTCCTTTAGTTGCCAGTCCAGGCAAGGCAAAATGTTTCTCTGCTCTAATAATGCCAAGACTATTACAACATGTGTTACAGAATACTGGAATCCTCTCTCTGTGGCTCTGTCTTGATAGCCCATGAGCTGTATGAAAGGATCTGGTGTTTAATCATCTATTTGTTGTGTGCCCCTACAATGTGGTAGATAAAAGAAATATGTGTTGAATCAAAGAATGGGTAAAAGACAGAAAGAATTTGGAAGAAGAAGAACAATATGGCAATTTGGGATTTATTAATATTGTGGTGTTATTTGAAGCTGGAGAGAGTAGTGGGATTAGAAATGCAGGAACTAGACTCTTGGAGATATTCACAGTTGGGGGGGGTGGAAATGGAGGAAAGACGTGTAACAGAAGAGTTACTGAAGATCAACTGGGAGAACCAGAAAAGTGTGAGATCATGCAAATAAAGAAGAAAGTGGCAAATCACTCTCATGGCCATTCCATTACAATGTATTTATAGGGCCTTGTATAAAATTTATATTTAGCATGGAAGCTTAGAGAACCACTATAAGTTGTTATTCAGCGTTAGTTTGGGCCACAACCTCAGAAAACCTAAAGCAAGTGAGGCTCTGGAAATATGTAACTTTGAGTCTGGAATTTCTAATCCTTGCTGTGTGGGCCGAAGCAAATTAGCCTGAATGTGTCTTGATTTTGTTTGTAGGGTGAAAACATCACCATCTCACTCATTGGGTTGTTTTATGCAATCACTAATAAAACATTATGATAAAGCTCTCTGCAAATATGAAGTGCTATTGAAATGTAGAGAAATACACTGGACATCTTTGTATTCCATCAGACACATCCCGGGAGACATTTCCTTCCTTCCAGAACATGTACACTCAATGAAGTGTCCATCTGGCAAGTTAGACTCTGCCAAGAGTGGAAAGGCAAATTATTATAAGGTAAACAGCTGAGTGCTCGTGTGCAAAGGTGGTAAAAGACTTGTAGCCGTGCCTGCATAGGGTTAAGAATAGGGATTAAGATGCCCCAGAACGTGCAATGTACTTGATATTTTCCCCGGGGAGAATGAAGGCAGGGAAAATTTCTGGCTACCTGGGCCTCTTTGCCTTCCCTCCAAAAACATTACACTTGGCTAATGGAGCTGTAACTTTGTTTTGATTTCCTGAGTGGTCTTGAGTTACCTAATATCTGGCTTGCTTCCCTAAATGGTTGCTTCTTAGATCTCTCCAGTAAAATCATACTTAAACCATTTTCATTAGGAACCGAGTACTACATGATCATAAAGTACCTCATGAAATGCCTTGATTAGCAGAGATCAAAGGCTGAGATTCATTAGTTTTGCTTTCTTTCCCCTCCTACTTTGCCTTTGCGTTAAACTGCATTAACCTGACTAGCTCGGCTCTCCAGAGTTTGCACAATCTGGAAAAGATAACTTCTGCTGCGAAGTCTGGCTTTTCTTTGAAGCACATGGCTTGCAGGTTTTCTGTGGCCCAAGGCATAGTCAACAAGCTGTCTATTCCGTCTATTCCGTGGAGAGAAACAGCCCCTTCTCAGCAAGTAGCACCACTGTGGTTGTTTCTGCAGTGCTCTGAGGGTTGAGAAAGACTTGGATTAACACCATGGTCAAAGGTTATGAGCCGATGAGCCTGGCTTTCCTCACCAAATTGAGTCATTTCAAACTCACTCAAGAGTCAAACTGTTAACAAAACTGTCCACCATAATGTGGTGGTGGGGGCAGAGGGGTCCTCCTTATTCAGGCACGCCTGAGTTTAAATTCTGGCTCCTTCACCTCTTTGAGCTTCAAGGTTCTCACATGTGAATTTGGGATATCAGTGTGACTTCACAGCCCTGTTGTTAAGACTCAGATGAGATAATGTTTACAAAACACCTACCAGAGCCTAGCACATAGGAAACACTCAGTAAGTGGTGACATATATATAAATGCTAATTCAATGCACCCTTACAATTCTAGAAAAGGAGAAGGGCTAACGGTGACATGCTAACTATTTTCTGGAAAGTGCTTTCAATTGTTCCGCCACAGCAGCCTCCAATTTGCTTTGGGGTTAATATTCCAGTAAGGAATGGAAGATGTTTCCTTGGATTAGCTATTTGGAGCCAGGCAAACCTCAAACATTCCCACAAGCACATGGAAGAGGATGTCTACTCTTGGTCTCAGAGCAAGAGACACAGTGGATAATCGGGCTTTCTGCATTGTGAGGTTGAGTGACATGAAATAGAGACAAGGTAAACTTTTGTCTTTTTTTTATACTTAAAATTAAACTTTTTTCTATGTATGAAACCTCAGGTAAAATCTGGCCATTTTCCAAATGGAGAAAGCAGACTCTCTTCTTGGAATTTTGGTTGAAGTCCCATCTGACAATGCCAGTTTGATTTTCTCCATCTCTGTAGTCTTCTTGAATTTTTTCTGCATTATCATAGTAGTGTAATTTATAAGAGCAGCTATAATTTTTATATTACCAACAATTATCACTAGCAATTAGCAATACTCACTGAGTGTTTATACTGTGCCAGGCCCTATAAAAAGAAAGGCATCTATTTAGACTGTAGCGTAACTCAAGTAATAAAAACTAACACTGAAGTGCTCCCTCTGGTTCCATCAGCCTCCGGGTTTTAGCACGTGTAATGTTTGCATCACCCCTAAGAATTAGGTATGATCCTCATTCCCATATTCCAGATGAAGAAATTAAACTCAGGGAGTGAAAAACCTCCCCTAAGGTGTCACAGCTATTCAATAGCAACACTGGGTTCCAACTCGTGTCTCTCTGAATCCAGAATTCAAGTTATTTATTACCTGCTTTACTATCCCCTCTCATGTTTTCTTTCATAATCCCCCAATTTTTCATTCCAAAAACTGCCATGCTAAGGGCTGGAATGGGATGAGGGGGTACATAAAACAAATTATTAGCCTGAGCTCCCCTCCTAAAAAAAAAAAGGTTCATTTCTCAGGAGCGACATGTTAGGTCCTATACCCCATGCTTTGTCTCTATTCCACCCCCACCTTACATTAGATTTTGATTCAAAATTCACTGCTGTCTGTGATTTGCTTGATCTCAGTAGTGCTTAATACCCTGTATCTGAGGGGGTCAATTTTATTTTACTGGTTGTCTGGATAAACTCTTCTGTACTACCTTCACCTCCACGTCCCGCTGCATCGAAGATGCTTGTAGAGAAACCAAATAGGAATCTTACCCTCACTCCTCCAATTTCCTCTTCCTCAGAGACATATCCAGTGGGGCATAATTGAACAGACACACTTTGTGGGATACACCCTATGGGAGATTACAAAGGAGAGAACAAAGCTCACAAAAGTTAATCAATCCTTTTACCACTGGATTACAAAGCTTCCCCTATAAAGATGTGGTCTGAGCATGGCTTTCATTTATAAAGTGTAAAGACTGTATATTTTAAACATAATTACAAAACGCTAAAGATTTCAATTATTAAGGATCATAGAATACTTTGTGAGCCAATTTTTATATTATATCATAGATAATAGTTGTATTGATTAATATGACCAATAGCCTTTGCAATTTTGAGGACAGGAAGAGATTTATTTACCTTTGAAAACTTAGGTTAGGGGGGTGCCTGGGTGGCTCAGTTGGTTAAGCGTCTGACCTCGGCTCCAGTCATGATCTCATGGTTGGTGAGTTCAAGCCCTGTGTCAGGCTCTGTGCTGACAGCTCAGAGCCTGGAGCTGCTTCGGATTCTGTTACTCCCTCTCTCTCTCTGCTCCACCCCTGCTTGTGCTCAATCTCTCTCTCTCTCTCAAAAAAAAAAAAAAAACATTAAAAATTTAAAGAAAAGAAAATTCAGGTTATGTGGTATAGTGTCTAGCACATGGAGGCCAGTAAAATATTTGTTGATTCACTGGCTGAATGAGTATGTGAGTAAAGTTCATCAATGCATAACTTGGCCATCTTAAGAATTATGTGTCGATTCAACCGGGCCATGAAGTGCCCAGATATTTAAACATTATTTTGCATATTTTTGTGAAGGTGTTTCTGGATGGTATTTGAGTCAGTTTTACTCCCCAAATGCCTGGGCCTCATCCAATTCACTGAAGGCCTGAATAGAAGAAAAAAGGCTGAGTAAGAATTTTCTTTTCCTGCTTGACCATGTTCAAGCTGTAGACATGGTTCTTCTGTAATTCAAGTAATAAAAGCTAACACTCAGACTCACATTCAGACTAAAATTTCAGCATTGGCTCTCTTGGTTCTCAGACTTTTGAAATGATACTAACATAAACTAACAGCTCACCTGGATCTAGACTTCGCGGTCTCCATAATCACATGAGCAGTCCTTAGTAATAAATTTTTCTGTCTCTCTCTGTCTCTCTGTCTCTTTCTCCCTCTCTCTCTATATACACACACACACATATATTCACACACAGATACAGTTGACCTTTGAATAACATGGGTTTTAACTTCACAGATCCACTTACATGTAGATTTTTAAAAAGAGAGCTGAAAGCAAAAGCCACAAAGCATTTATTTATAACTGCCCACCCAAGTTTCCACAGGACTGAATCAAAGCCAACTGGCCCAGAGATCTCACCTGCTGTCTTCTGAGTACCCATGGAAGCCAGCGCTGAAGCTTTCACCAGCCTCCAGGGCTAGGACTGGGCAGGGCTGTGGACTGCCCTGTGCGCAGGATGGAGTGGTTTGGTGAGCAATCCTAACTGAAAATCTCCAAGTTCTCAGGTCTACAAGGTTTCTGGTCTTGGGCCATTCTTGGGCTGGAAAGCACCCTTCCCCCCGAGTGGCACCCTAGCCAGCGTCCTCCAGAGGCCAGGCACTCCTGTGTGTTGGCACCTGCTGTTGGCCACTGGCTGGGTACACCTCAGGCATAAGGCACAGCTGTACTCTGCCTCCTGTGGGCCTGTCCTGTGCCTCCTGCTGCAGATCCAGGCCACCAGGCTGCAGAACAGCCTGCTTCCACCGTCCCTGTCCTGCTGGGCCATCTAAGGCAGGTTTTTCTCCCCCAAATCAATACACACACGCTATTGTAAATGTATTTTCTCTTCTTTGTGCTTTTCTTAATAACATTTCTTTTCTCTAGCTTGCTTTATTGTAAGAATACAGTAAAATACATATGACATACAAAATACGTGTGAATCCACTGTTTATGCTATTGGCAAGGCTTCCAGTCAACGGTAAGTGAGTTCTTAGTAGTTAAGTTTTTAAGGGGTCAAAAGTTATACACAGATTTTTGATTGTAGGAGAGTGTTGGTGTCCCTAACCTCTGCATTGTTTAAGGGCCAACTGTATACAGTAGAGTATAGTTAACTATCATCACTGTGCTGTACATTAGGTTTCCAGAACATATTCATCTTACATAACTGAAATTTTATACTCTTTGACCAACATCTCATTTCCTCTTCCTCATAGCCCCTGTCGACCACCATTCTATGAGTTTGACTGCCCGAGATTTTTCATGTAAGTGGTATCACGTAGCATTTGTCTTTTTGTGTCTGGCTTTATTTTACTTAGCATATGATCTCCATGTTCATCCACGTGGTTGCAAATGGCGGGATTTTCATTTGGTCCACCAATCCCACTGCTAGATATATATCCAAAGGAACTGAAATCAGGATCTTGAGAGATGTCTTCTCTCCCATGTTCACTGTAGCACTGTTCACACTTGCCAAGACATGGAATCAACTCAATGTCCATTTATGAAAGAATGCATTGAAGAAGGTGGTATATACATTAGATGGAATATTACTCAGTGTTGAAACAAGTTTCCTTTCTAAATGAAATTTATTTTTTCACTTTGTTGTTTAACATTTGAATAAGGTAACGATGTAAGTTGTTAAACACAGTATCTGACATTTAGTAAACACTGAGAATGAATTCGACTTCATTGTAATGCTAGTAGGGATTGTCTTTGGAACTGTTCCCAGCTTTTCCTCGAACACGCTTGTACCAGTTTGGAGAGGGGCAGTCATGGAACTTGTGTTGTGTCAGGGCAGAGCTCAGAAACTAATCCTGGAAAGCTGCATATGAACATATCTAACATAAATATATATAAGAAACCATGGTGGATGTTCAAAAGGCAGTGTATCAAAGTGGTTAAGCTTCAGCTCTAGAGTCAGATCATCTAGATCCATGTTCTAATGGGTGTGTAATTTTTTACAAATTGCTTCATGTTTCTATGTCTCATTTTCCTCACCCATGAATACAAATAATCTTAGTATCTACTTCATAGGATTGTTTTAACAGTAAGAGTTAATATAGGTTCAATTCTTTGAGCTTTTCTGGCACATAGGAAGAACTGAATTAGTGTTTGTGATTGTTATAATGAATACCTTTTAGAAAGGAAGAAGTTAAGGCTTAGAAAAGTCAAGCAACTCACTCAAGGTGACACAGCCAGGGAGTAGAAGAATTGAGTCTTGAACCTAATTCCGTCTAATTCCAAAGCCTGTATTCTTTTCCATTATTTTAGTGTTTCTCAAATTTGAGTGATGGATAGACTCCTTTTAAAAGAAACAGAAGTTCTGTTTAATATCAATGTTGATTTGTAGTATTTTTGTTATAACGCTGCTAAAATATATGCAACACTAACCTAGATGTAACTTATTATGCCTATAAATCATCTAAGCTATAAAATTTAAACACATTTACTAAGTAAATGCAAACAAAAGTTGCAACCCAGTAAAATTCAATTTGGTAACATTTATTTCATGTGATGGATGTTGTTGTTTTCTTGAAAGTGAAACCACTCACAAAGGAACATGGTACTCACTGTTAAGATTCAAGTTCTTTTGCGGTCATCATGCCCATACATCTGTGTGCTCTGAGATCAGTCATTTTTTCCACCACTCTTCTCTGTTCCAACTACTGTGAAACCATAACATGATGTCATTTGGCCTCCACTTGGCAGAAATGCACCATTTACATAGTAATTCTGCCTCCATTTCTTTTTCACTTTAGCCCAAGATGAAGTGGAACTATTTGGGTGCAACAAATTAAAAAAAAACACTATCGAATATGGGACAATTATTGGTTGTGAGGTTGCCATCAGATGGTCAAAAATATGCCTATGTACATATTTTTAAATTGCCATTGACATGAAATTCCCAAATTAAAAATTCTCATGGACCCTTGGGAATACGCTCAAGGATCCCCAGAGAACAAAAGATCTTAGCTTAGGAAATTCTGAGCTGCTCTCTGTCTCCTCTCTCCTGTCTAGAAGGAGAATTCATTTATGCCATAAATAATTTAGGATTATGTTTGAGTCATGCTAACGTACAGCTAACTGGAAGGAGGTAAGAAGCAATAGTTTCAAGTTTGCCTACAATGGAAAGTGACAAAGCTATTTTTTCTGAATATGCAGAATCGGCAATGTTGGGGAGGGATGATTTTTATTTATGACTTGCTTTGGCGGCTGAGAAAAAAGGAGTCACAGTCATGGATGACTATTATTTTACTCTTTTTAAAGGGACGATCAATGACTAATGCTTATCTGGCATGTTATCATTTATAAAGGGCTTTCTCCAGCTTGATATCTCTCTCCCACCTTCAACCACACCCAGATGAAAAAATTTCTCAACGCAAGCATCATGAATTAGGGAGCTGATATTTAAACCAGGTGTCCTAACTTCAAACCTCCCTACATTCTGCAATACTACGCCACTCTACATGCATTCTCTTCTGGACACAAATGGGAGAGAAGGCATCATATATTGTACGTTATTCCTGAATTTATCTCTCCAGAGGCAAGCGGCCTGAACTTTCACAAAAGTCATAACAAAATGTTAACAGCATGGGACTCTGGACTTCTGTTCCATCTTCATCACTTACCAGCTCTGTGACGTTGGAAAAGTTATGTAAACCCTCCAAGTTGCAGTAGCCTCATCTGAAAAATAAGAAGGCATACCCTTTTCACGGGGTTATTTGAAAGATTAACCATGAAAATATATATTAAGAGGTTGGCACAATACCCGTGTGTGGCACTAATAATATATAACGTACAGTGCTTACTCTTTGCCAGACACTCTTTAAATGCTTTACATATTAGCTCAATTAATCCTCATATAACAACACTTTGAGTTAGATATTATTTTCTTCCTATTTGGCAGATGGGGAAACTAAAGGACAGAGAGATTAAGTGAGTTGTCTAAGGTCACACATTTGGAAAGTTTTGGAGGTGGAAGTCTTAACCCGGACCTACGGGCCCCAAATCCGTGTTCCAGAGTCCATGCTTATTGGCAGGCTCTCCACTACCTCGCCATGTTTCCTAGCTCTAAGTATTGTAACTACAGAAAGGGATTCTCTTTATTTAGTCTCCCATCCTGCCGTCTATCTCAATCTCCATGGCCACTTTTCAGATCTCTTTAAGCTCCTTCCTGAAATACTGCAACATCACTCAAATCTTTTACACAATTACAGTCTTAGCTCCATCTAATCAGTTTTCCACATTGTAGCCAGAACCATGTTTAGTATAACCATTTCTCCTCCTCATTACAACCTCTCTAAGGTTAATCATTACCCTCAAAATATTGTCATGATAGGAGCCCTGTTTTCCTTTCCAATCTCATCCCCTTCCACCTCCTCCCATTTGACATTCTAGGAATCCAGACTATTTGTAGTTTCCTGAATACGCCATTCACTCTCATCATACTCAGAAGCATTCTTCCTATGAATCTGACCACATTTCTACGAATGGCTAACTTCTTCCTATCCTTTAAAACTCATTTTAAGCATCTCTCTTTTACAAGAAGTCTTTCCTGATATCCTTACTTTATTCCTGAATTCTAGATGTGATTATATTCACATTTACAAAGCAGGAATGTATTCTAATTCTCAAAAAGGGCACCCCCAAATACTAATACTATCAATTGCTATGCAGAACTATGACATCATAGAGGGTTTTATATCAGAGTCACTTTGAGAAAATACTAAATAGCAACTGAGCTAAATATTATCACCAGGTTTCCTGCTGACACAATAGCAGTGTTGAGTGAATCCAGCCTTGGTTGTGCTCATGTAGCAAGAAATCTTTGTATACCACTTTGTGATCATCAAAGCTCAGAAGATGTTTTCCCAAGATCTTCCCACCTTTTATTTATTCCTCCCACCCCTCATTCCCTTGTTATTAAGTTCATGTTTGTCAAGAAAAAAAACAACTGGCTTTTTTATATCTGATTTGTTGGCACTTGACTCATCAAAAATGTTTGTAAAGAGCCTTGATGTCCAAGAAGACTCTGGAGCCTCTTGGTAGGTCTTTAAGACATCCCCCCCCCCCTCCCAAGAACTGAGAGACTGTTTCTGGGCAAATCAAGTAAATGGGAACTTCAAATAACTTAAGACTGTTAAAGGGATCAAAATATATGCATGAACATGCTGGCATGTGCTCTCATGTTCTTAAGTTATGTATCCATGCACAAAGTTTTTGATTTCTCTCTGAATTTCAGGAAACAGGTTGTGGCACAGCTTGACCCAAGGAGCCCTTCTTAAACTATTACACAGTTCCCTAGGTCCTAATGGGATTCCTTCGTCCTTGATGTCACTAACATTCTGAAATCAGAAGGTACCATTTCCCAGAGAACAATTAATCTCAGAATTTCTTTCAGAATAGCCTTTGGCTTACTGCCACCTAAGGTAGAGCAGGGTCCTCCCCGCCAATTCACCTGGATTCTTGCTTCCTGGCTATGCCAGGTAGTCTGGCCCAGCTTGTGGAAGAGCGAGCAAGCAAGCCTCAGAAAAGATAATGTAATCCATGTGTCCCAGCATAAATGTCTCTGTTTTTACCACATGGCCGTAAGTCATTTACTCAAAGGTTCCAAATTATATTTTAAAAGTTCAACAAATAGTTCATTGTACAAGAGACTTGGGCACTTAATTAGAAACTGCAATAGTTTGCTCATTGTATGTAATATTAAATGGCCCTTTTCTTCCATTATCCAAACGTTGTAGGTAATTTATCATGTAAGATGTCTTGTGCAGTACACTATGAAAGTATTGCAGCTACATACAAGTTACACAATTATGGCCTCGTCTGAGAAAAGGGTTTTCAAGAACACTTCCTTAATAGTTCTTCTTGGTCGCTTACTCTAATCCTTACCAAACCACAGGATGTCCTAACTTTTAAACTTACCACAACAGCAACAAAGCCCCCATCTAGTTACTAAACACTCTGGGAGGCTTCCTTTTTGGAATTCAGTTTCAGTTCTCTGCCTTTGCAAGTCACTAGAGGAAAATCATCGTATTGTTTCAAAGCCAGAGAACAGAAACTGAATTCAGTCACCTCCTTGGATGCATTGACACCATGACATCCTGATTTATCATTCCTAAACCTATTACCCTCTTGCACCACTCAGTAACCCTCGGAGAAAGGAAGATACAGCCACATATTCCCTGCCTTTACATATCTGAATGAGAACTAGAAACTTACCTAATGCCAAACAGCTGGATATGTGAATGCATCCTGATGCTTCCCTTTTTTATTCCATTTTCAGCCAGATGTTTGGCATCACAGAGACAACACCTAACGTTTCTAAAAAGAGTTTCAAAAATATTATGACTCTTCAGATTGGGGAGATGGGAAAACAGAGAACGAGTAAGATATAATTGAAATCTATACAATCATGAAGGATTTGAGTAAGTTGGCTCTAACTCATTCATGAGATCTCAGAATACTAGAAACATCCTTTGAAATTTGAGAGACTTTAAGCAACAAACAAAAGGACAAATGAGTTGAGAATAAACATATGGAACTCGTTACCCCAGAGGTAAGGAATGAAGATACACATACTAATTCAAAAATATTTATATATGTTCACAGACAATCAACAGAGTTATTAAAGGCAACAAAAATATTTGGGTACATTGCAAAATTTTGAACATTGGTGCCATGGAGGACAATTCTGACTTTTAGTGCACATTCCTTGGAGTAACTGTTTGTATCCATATGCCAGGTTGGTTGAAATCCAGTTTGGCAATTGTTATTTGCATGGTAGCTGCTTATAATTACTTGTTGAATGAATATTAATATGTATAGTGCTTTCAAGTACTTAAACTCTTACATATGCATTCTCATTTTATCCTTATTATAATGCTTTCATAGTGAAAAGGAGGAAAATTCCCAAGAGAATTTAGATGGAGGTAGCATGGGGAGAGAATGATTATGGCAGAGTAATAACAATTTTGAGCTCTGGAGTCAGAACTTTCTAGAACCCTGGCTCTACAAATCACAGTCTTTATCACTTTAGATAAGATACTTAAACGCTCCAAACCTTAATTTCCTTGTGGGTAAAAATGAAAATAATGAAAAGTCTACCTCATAGGGTTTCTGTGAGAATTAATGAGATATCTCATATAAAGCATACTGCCCAGTGCCTCGCACATAGTAAATACTCAATAAATACAAGCTATTTTAGACATAAGAACATTTATTTGCAAAGATATTAAGTAGTCTCATTATCCCACAAAACAGGGCTTGTTAATTGTAATACTAAAAATCAAACAGAATTCTTTGGAATCTGAACACTCTGTTATTTCCATGTGCCTGGCATAAGCTATTGGGCCAAAGACAAACGACTGGACTGGGTTGTCTAAGAAGAAAGAACCCTGGCATTGATTTTGAAGGAGCCTCCCCATATGATGACAAATATGAACTCTATAACTCATTAAGTAGTATATATTCTACATGGGCTTCTGTTTGCTTTATGATGAAAAATATCCAGTTTATTTATGACTGATGACAGTTAGCCGTATGTTTGAATTGTGAGCTTACCAAAATCATCTTGGCAATGTTTGCTATAGAGGAAATAGATTCTATCTACAGTTTTAAGTAACAACCAATACTTGCGTTTATAGAAGATGTCTTAGGGGTAGAAGAGGAATAGACGAAATGATCCTAAGGGAACATTGTAGAAGTGCTCCTTAGCATCCATTTTGCCAAAGAGGCTAACATTACAGAACAAGTTTAGCATGTAAATTAATGTTCTTTCCAAGATGTCTTCCAAAATAATCCAGCTAGTGTGTTTGGATAATAGAAAAAAATGATCCTTTATAACATCCTTTTTAGTAAAATACAATCACCAAAAACATTTCATCCACAATGTGATTTTTTTAAAAATGTTTATTTATTTTTGAGAGAGAGGAGGGCGAGGGGCAGAGAGACGGGGACAGAGGATCTGAAGTGGGCAGAGAGTCCAATGTAGGGCTCAAACTCATGAACTGCGAGATCATGACCTGAGTCAAAGACAGATGCTTAACAGACTGAGCCACCCAGGTGCCCCATCTACGACGTAATTATTTGTAATTAAGGGTATAATGTGTTTAGCCACAGTTGATTTCACATTTCTCTCGCTCTAAATACAAGCAAATCAGGCTATTACATAGTATGGGCCACATTGATCTCAATTTCTCATCTTATTTTCACTAGACCACTGCCCCCTCTACCACCACAACCACCACGTGGAACATGCATCTAATGGTACAAACCAAAAGAATAAACCAAAGGTGGGAATTGTGTCAGTTAATTCTTGCTGTGTAACTATCACCCCAAAACATTTTGGCTCACACACAAAATTTATTATTCCTGATAATGCTGTGAGTTGGGCTGAGCAGTTCCACCCTGGGCCCACTTAGCAGCTCAGCTGGGGATGGGTGGTCAGGATGGCATTCCTCACAAGTCTGGTTGCGGGTTCAGTGTTAGTGGGGTGACAGGCCACATGTCTCTAATTATCCCACAGCCTCGCCCAGATTTATTCACGTGGTGATGGTTGCAGGATTCCCAAGAGCAGCAAGAAGAAAGTCCTGATAAACAAGAGATTTTCAAGCCTTTGTTCATGTCATATTGTTAATTGTCTCATTGGACAAACAAGTCATGAAGGCAAGCTCAGATAGAGGTGTGGTTAAGTAGACTTTGATTCAGTGGAACGAGTTGTAAGTTCTTATGGCAAAGACTATGATATTAAGAGTCATGAAGTGCTGAGGTGATACTTCCTCCATACCACAGACTATGACACTATCTTACCAGAATTTTCTACCAGAAGTTGTTCTGCATTCACAAAGAACCTTCACAATCATTCTTTATTTCATCCTCTTGAAAATTTTGGAGGGAAGATCAATGATGAAGATAGGCATTTAAGTTCTAATCTTTAAACAAGTTAGTTGTGTGACCTTGGTCTAGCCACTTAACACCTCATTGTCAGATAGAATTACAACAGCTTCTGTGTCATGACATTGCTCAGAGAATTAAAACAGACGATCTTGTGTAAATTATTTAGCACAAGCTCAAATTATTAGCCTTTAAGTTTTTATTATACATTGAAAAATACTCTCTGAGCTCTTACCACATTCCTTTGAATCAGTGTAGAATATTTCTAAGGATTTGTTTAGGTGACATTATTGAGCCAAATTATCTATACTTTATTCTAGCTTTTACCTCTTTCATTTTTTTTTCTTTTTTTAGTGTAGTTGACATAGAATGTTACATTACTAGCTTTAATTTGAGGCAAATAACTTAGAATTTTGGGTCCTATGTGGTTTTCCTCACTTGTGAAATAAGCATAAAAATAATCTACCTTGTAAGATTGCTGTGAAAATTGTATATAAATACCTAGAGAAATGTCTGGCATATCATAAATACACAACAAATGATGATGATTATTATGTCAGGGCATTGGATTGGCACTATATATATATATAGATATCAATATTGATATAAATATGTGTAGCTATGTATATAGAGATAAAAATAATCATTAAACATGTCACTAAGGGGCGCCTGGGTGGCGCAGTCGGTTAAGCGTCCGACTTCAGCCAGGTCACGATCTCGCGGTCCGTGAGTTCGAGCCCCGCGTCGGGCTCTGGGCTGATGGCTCAGAGCCTGGAGCCTGTTTCCGATTCTGTGTCTCCCTCTCTCTCTGCCCCTCCCCCGTTCATACTCTGTCTCTCTCTGTCCCAAAAATAAATACACATTGAAAAAAAAAAATTAAACATGTCACTAAGGGGCGCCTGGGTGGCTCAGTCAGTTAAGCGTCTGACTTCAGCTCAGGTCATGATCTTGCCATCTGTGAGTTCGGGCCCTGTGTCAGGCTCTGTGCTGACAGCTCAGAGCCTGGAGACTGTTTCGAATTCTGTGTCTCCCTCTCTCTCTGCCCCTCCCCTGTTCACACTCTGTCTCTCTGTCTCTGAAAAATGAATAAACCTTAAAAAAAATAAAAAAAATAACATGTCGCTATGTATATTGCAGCCTATTGGAAGAGTAAGATATTGAAAAAGTTAACACATCAATAAATACTAACTGAAAGTCATGATGAGTACCATGATAGATAATATTATGAAAAGTAACATAGAGTAACAAAGTAATATTTAACCTCAGAATTCAACAATCTAGGAAATTTGGGATTTTTCAGAAAAGAAAAGTTAAAGTCAGAGAGATAACGCAACTTGATCGAGGTTGTACAAGGAAGAAATGGATAACCCAGGAAATTTCCCTGCAATGACACAACTGCTCCAAACCTTATTGGCCCTGAGGACAAATGCTGCTGAACTCTGAGCGAGCATCATAGCATCTCAAAATGTTAAACCCTACTCATCTGTAGGGTTTAATAGCCCTCCTATTTACCTTACTTGGCTTATGGAAACTGAAAGACTGAAAAAACCTAAAGACCAGAAGACTGAAAAAACCTAAACTGTGGCTTCTGCAATTAAAAGTTAATAATTCTGTGCTTTGTTGTGGTCCATAATCCTGCCATGTAAAATTTTAAAATATTCTTCATACTAAAGGGCAAGGCTTGCCACAATGCATAAAATCCAGCTATATACTAGTCTATCCTATGAGAGACACAATTTACATCAAAAGACACAAATAGGAATTAAGAAAGTAAGTGGAAATAAATATATCATGCAAATAGTAAGATAAGAAGGTAGGAGTGGCTATATTAATATCAGATAAAATACATTTTAAGGCAAAGAACATTACCAAGTTAAAATACAGACATCCCATAATGATAATAAAGTCAGTTAATCAGGGGCACCTGGGTGGCTCAGTTGGTTGAGGATCTGACTCTTGATTTTGGTTCAGGTCATGATCTCACTGTTTGTGGGATTGAGCCCTGCACTAGGCTCCACGCTCAGGATAGAGATTCTCTCTCGCTCTCTCTCTCTCTCTCTCCCTCTGTCCCTCTCCCCTGCTCACGTGCTTTCTCTCTCTCAAAATAAAAATTTTTAAAGTGTATAAAAAAAGAAAGTCAGTTAATCAGAGACTAAATGTGTGTATTTAATACCAAGGTTTCAATGCAGACAGAAAGGGAGAGGAGACAATCCTACAATCACAGTTGAAGATTTTATTACCCCTTTATCAACAATCGAGAGAGTAATGGAACAAAAAGGAAATCAGAAAAGGTAGAGATAAGATTAACAGAACATTAATGTGTCCCTAACTGATAATTATGCATGAATAAACTCAATAACTGTCAAATACACATTTTTTTTTCACTTGCTCATGGTGTGCTCACCATCTAAAAAAAGATGCTTCAAAATGATACTTCAAAAATGGTACTATGCAAGGCCACGGCTCAAGTCTCATTTTTAAAAAATATTTAATAACACACTTTCTTTACACATGAAATTAAATTAAAAATTATGGATAATAACACATCTAGGAAATAATACCAAACATGTGGATAGTGTAAGAATCCACTACCAAAAAAGAAATCACATATAACTCTAGTCTAATCATGAGGAAAACATCAGACAAATCCCAACTGAGAGAGACATTCTATAAAACACCTGACCTGTACTCCTCAGAAACTGTCAAGGTTATCAAAACAAGGAAAGTCTGAGAAACCGGCATAGCAAATAGGATCCCAGGGAGATAGGATAACTAAATGTATTGTAATATCCTGTAGGATTCTGGAACAGAAAAAAGACATTTTGTAAAAGCTAAGGAGGTGTGAATAAAGTATGGACTTTAGTTAATAATAACTGTCCCCAAAATGATTCCTTAATTGTACCAAGTTTACCGACTAATGGAGATATTGATAATGGGGAAACTGAGTATGGGCTACATGGGAACTCTCTGTACTATCTTCTCAATTTTTCTGTAAATCAAAAATTTTGAATTTAAGTTTTTAAAAAAGAGGAGTGAGAAAATATTTTTATTAAAAAAATTTAAATGTTTATTTTTGAGAGAGAGAGAGAGAGAGAGAGAGAGAGAGAGAGAGCAGTAGTGGGGGAGGGGCAGAGAGCGAGAGAGAGGGAGATACAGAATCCGATGCAGGCTCCAGGCTCTGAGCTTTGCACAGAGCCCAACGCAGGGCTTGAACCCATGAACCATGAGATCTGAAGTTGGCCGCCCAACCAACTGAGCCACCCAGGAGCCCTGAGAAAATATTTTTAAATAATAATGAAAACTGGTATCAAAACTTGAGGGATATAGCTAAGGCAGTACTCAGAAGGAAATGGATAGCTTTACATGCTTCTAGTAAAAAGGAAAAAAAAAAAAGAACTAAGCCCTAAGACTTAAAATTATACCTTAAGAAGGTAGGAAAGAAAGAGTAACCCCAAAATAAGAAGAATGAAAGAAATTAGAATGACAATGGCAGAAATCAATGAAAAAGAAAACACATAAAATAGAGAAAATGAACAAAGCCAACTCAACTCTCATACCTTGTTGGTGGCAATAGAAAATGGTACAACCACTTTGGGAAAAAAATCTAGCTGTTTCTGGTAGTGCAAAGTACACACCTACTCTGACCTCAGTTGTTAGTCAAGAAAAGTGAAAATAAGTATTCACAAAAAGACTTGCACAAAAATATTCATAGTGGCTTTAGTTATTATAGCTCTATACTGGAAACAGCTTAATTGCCCACCAATAGGCTAATAAATATAGACAATCAATAGTAAAAAGGAATGAATTCCCAACACACACAAAGTATATTTCCATATATTACCTCTTTCAACCCCCATAACCTGTGACATATCATTATTCCCCTTATTCTAGATATGAGGAAACTGAGGCACAGAGATGATAATGTGCCCAAAGTCACAGAGCTAGTGAAGGGTAGACCAGGACTCAAACACTGAGATGGTGCTAAATGTTTTGCTCTTAGCAATGTTATGCATCCCGTGTTCACCTAAAACAATCAAATCCTTGGAGTGATGTGTAGTACAGAAATGCTAAAATACTTTCATCTACACATTTCTCCTAAGCAAGCATAGATGTAGGGTGATGATGATTGTGTAGCCTAGAGTCTTACTTGCTCCTGGATGCACAGACCTATTCAGACAAGAAAAGGCCTAAAGATTGAAATATTGTCAGTTCTAACCTGGCTGCTACAACTACTAGACAGAGTGGGGAAAGAATCTGTACTGACAAATTGTTAGATGAGGCATCAGGAGATAACAGATTCTCGGAACAATTTTGCTATAAGGTAGCCCAGAACTAAGGTAGGTCACATTACCCGCTCTGAATTTCATCAATTGATTAAGGGGGCAGAACTTGGTGAGCTTTGCCTTTCCCTTAAGTTAGGAGATTTTATGCCTCTCTTCCTAGTAGATGAAATCCTAGTTCCACTTTTTCATTATTATTGCTCATCTCTAATAATTGATCCGTAATTAACTAGCATCTGTAAGAACATAATTTACATAGAAGAAAAAGTTATTTGGAATTCAATGTTTAAGAATACTTTTTCCTACTTGGAGGATTTTCTTTTTAAGTTTATTTATTTTGAGAGAGAGAGAGAGAAAGAGAGACAGTGAGAGCGAGCCTCTCTCTGCTTTAACTTGCAAGGGCTGGGGGATACCAGCTGAACTCTGGCTTTAATTAATACCATGTATACAATGAGGTAGGCTCGTCTAAAGCCATGACATACACTATCAACTCAGCAAGTATAATTTCCACTTGTAGCATCACATCTTTAGGACTTAAAAAATAATTTTAACTCTAAAATAAAAGGAATAAGAAGTGGAAACCTGGATATTCCTCTACTATTTCAAAATCAAGTAGGAAATTTAGTTTATAGGTAGGTTCAAAATAGGACTCCTAGTTTAAAAGATTTAGCTCATCTCCCCTCTTCTACTGCAATTTGTTCTTCCTTTCAAGTGCTTATCTTGTAGAAGTCCTATGGGACATGCCTCTCAGTCTCCCTTCTTCCCTCTTTTCCTCCCTCACTCCCTCTCCTCTTCCTCTTTCTCAACTGCAGTTTGAAGCTTTGAAAGGCAGACCTGGTATTTGGTTCCTTATTTTGTGTCCTGCCACTTAGCGCAGATTGTGTCACATGACAGGTGTTCAATCACTGTTTGCTCATTTGAATTGATCATTATAAACAAACTCCTTGCAGCTGGTATGGACCAGTGCCTTTTCCATTGGAAGCTCTTCCTGAAAAACACATGGAGCATGGGGAAATGAGAACAGAGTAAGTAATCTAACCTAAAAGACTGTGAAGCTCCACGGCACACCCAGAATGCAACAGTCCAAATATGAATTCAGTCCTTGGCTTGTTTTTCTTTTGTTGGCTTCAACACTGACCTTGAGTCATGGGCCAGACTGTGATACAAACAGGACGGATTTTTGTTGTTCTTGCATTTACTTTTGGTATTCTGCTCTAAAATCCAGAAACACTTTATTAATGGTTCACTAATAATAAACATAGTAATAATAATAATGATAATAATAATAATGGGGTAGTATGGTAAAAAATTAAAACAAATATGTAAGTACATAAATGAACAACAGTACTTAAAAAACAAGATGCTCCAGGAACTTAACAGACTCTTCTAAGAGCTTCAGTGAAACCCACATTCTGACATCCATACTCTTACCCTTAGATTTATATAGTCATGATGCAAGTAAGAGGATTTTAGAATCAGTGGCTTAAGGATGAATCAAGAAACTTAAACATCTTAAAATAGAGTAAAATTTTGCAAAGGATACATACATACATACATACATACATACATACATAAATACATGCATACATATTTCTCCCTACACTATTCAGGGGTAGTAGTCATAGATATTAGTAATAACTATTAGTATAATAACAAAACTACATTTTGGCCACAAATTTTCTGTCAGGCACTGCATACAAGCTAGTGTATTATCTTATTTAAACTTCAAATACATTTATGAGATAGAAAATTGAGTCTTTTTTATGTTTATTTCTGAGAGAGAGGCAGAGACAGAGAGTGAGTGGGGAAGGGGCAGAGAGATAGAGGGAGACACAGAATCTGAAGCAGGCTCTAGGCTCTGAGCTGTCAGCACAGAGTCCGACGTGGGGCTCGAACCTAGGAACTGAGAGATCATGACCTGAGCAGAAGTCAGAAGCTCAACCAAGTGAGCCACCCAGGCACCCCAGAAAATTGAGTCTCAAGGACATTAAATAAATTGTCAAAGCTGTGCACATATTAAGTTGCAGGGCCAGTATTCAAACCCAGAAAGTCCAACTTCAGGGCCGTCTTGTTCACCACAACGTATTTAGTATATTTAGTAGATACAATAACATCTTACCCAAAGTAGTATAAAATCCAGTGTAAATTTAGGAAATTCCTTGTATATATGAATTGTAATTACTTCTTATTTTTTAACAAAAAAACTGGATGAACATTAAAACACAGGGCCTCAGGGGCGCCTGGGTGGCGCAGTTGGTTAAGCGTCCGACTTCAGCCAGGTCACGATCTCGCGGTCTGTGAGTTTGAGCCCCGCGTCAGGCTCTAGGCTGATGGCTCAGAGCCTGGAGCCTGCTTCCGATTCTGTGTCTCCCTCTCTCTCTCTGCCCCTCCCCCGTTCATGCTCTCTCTCTCTCTCTCTGTCCCAAAAATAAAATAAAAGTTGAAAAAAAAAATTAAAAAAAAAACAAAAAAACACAGGGCCTCATCTGTTTCTTACATAAATATGCTGGTGGTGGCAGTCAAAAGCTGTGGCAACCTTGATTTTAGTACATGGGCAGAAGTAGCCTTGCTGGCCCAGGCTCAAACCCCCATGCTTCCCCTCCCTCCCACTCCTGAACTTTTCACATAAAAATAATTCACCTAGGCTAATATCCAGAGCCTGATTAAGACTTCAGAAAATGTAAACACTAAAAGACTATGATAAACAATAAAAAGAAAATAGTACTAAACTGGAAAACTAAAATTAATACGCAGGCAAAAACAAATAGCTTTATATCAAACTTTTTTTCCCTAAAAGTTTTAGGATTAACTTATCATAAAAACTCTTAATCATCTGTAAGTTCCTAAAGAGTGTCTTCAAATGTGGGACATGTACACTCGGGGAATGCTTAAAATGCTCCATTGGGTTGAAAGAAGAAAATACTAGAACTTGGGCTTGTATTTATTTGTAAACAGAAGTCAATTCTTTTCCAAATATTTAAAACATAGATAGACAAGGGGGGGCCCCACTCAGGTCACCTAGCAGATGGTCACATACAACTAAAGATGTCAGAGACTCAAGAGATGGTCAGAGGAAGAGTGGAAGTCCCCAAATGTGAAGGGATTGGCAATGGAGCTTTCATTTATTTTTCTCTATTTTAGTGCATTGCAATAACTTGTACTTTTATCCACTTAAGTAAGTTTATAAATCACATCAAGTAGTTTTAAAAAATCTAATGCTAATGAAATGAGTAAGTGACTTAAAATGTTCCTATTAAGAAATCGAAAATTGAAGACAATATTAAAAATGTAAGCACAGCAGAAGCCAAGAACATGGACAAAGAAGCCAGCCCATTCTACTAGAACAGGCTTTATATCACCCATGCCATAAAATAAAAGTAAGATGTAAACCTGAATATTTAAAATTGTTATGGAGACTATGTCAACTATGGATTTGTATCCATTTCAATTAATTATGAAGCTCCTCTTGAGGGCATAGTGGGCCTTGATAGTTGGTAAGTCAGTAACAGTCTGATGCCATTGTTACTAAGAGGGAGCTCTTTGATTTTTCTAACAGTGCTTTAAGATGGTACTAAAACATGTACTTTTCAAAATTGTCTCTCAAGGTAAAATAAATGCTTAGGAACCACTTTTGATATTCTTTAATAGCAAAATACTGAAATCATTAGAGAACCAGTTATTTTTCTTGCTGCAGAGAATGGCCTGCAGGAAGTGAGACAACAATAGGGTCAAAAGATAAAGTACGTTCCCTTGTCAGGCTAAAGAGTTTTAAGGCTCATAACACACAAAAATATCTTTTTCCAGTTGTCTTCTCCTATTCTAATCTGCATATCTTTATGAAGTAACTTTTTCAGCAACCACAAGCCCTTAAAGCCAGTTTTGAAATAAATTAAATTTAGAACCAGGTCTTTGAATTTCTGTAATATGGTGTATGAAGCCAATATTTTATAGTTATTAAGCTTATTAATTTGTCTTGCTCTAACTAAATTAATCAAACACATTAATTATAACAGTAATAAATTCTATTATCACACAAACAATGCTAGGTGTTTACTCCATTATTGTTTCTGGACACACATAAAGACCTCATTTCCCAGCCTTATTCACTATAAGATCAGGGTCATTTGACTGGATTCTGGTTAATGATATAGAAGTTGAAGAGTTGTGTGCTAACTTCTGAGCTCGGCCCTTAAAACTTCTTGTGTAATCTTTTAGAATTTACTTCCCTTTTTAAAAGTGACTATGGAGGCCACATGTTGCCACATTGCAATATGGACAAAGCCTGAAGTTATGTGAGACGAAATTACCAATGAAAGCATACTGACATTGGACTCTAATGTGAGCAAGAAATAAAATTCATTATGATAAGCCAATGAAAAGTCATTGTCATTACTACAAGGGAGACAGTACTACTCAGACTAATGTAATTGCTAAAAATATTTTAATGACAGAAAAATGTTTTTGTACTATTATTAAACATAATAAAAGTTACGTAATTTTATCTATCTTGATGTAATAATTTTTAAATTTCTATTTTTGCGAATCTTATATATATATATATTTCCAAATGTATGCATATGTTTGGGTTGCATGATATTTTTTTCTTGATTAAGAAGCACTCAAAACCATTTGGAGATAATGAACTTGAAATATATGGTTACTTAATAAATTTTCATCACCAGCTATTAAACTATCAATAGGATACCCTTACACTTGTTATTTTCACAAATCTAATCCATATACAGGTCCTAAAAGACAAGAAATGAATGTTAGTTGCATCTTATTTCCATGCATCTCTTCTGATCTTCACTCATTTTTAGTTGATATAGGTCACCATACCTAACTAATGATTTATAAAGTAGAAAGTGTCAGTAGCAAGAGATTAAGCCATTTAGTATGCATGGCTGAAGACAGTACTCTCTAAAACACTCACTTGAAATTCTGTAATGTATAAGCATTATGTCTGAGAAATAAAAACAGAAACAATGATTACATTTTACATGGAAAAAAGTTAAATATAAGTAAATGCAAATTTTATTCTGGGAGATATACATATTGTCACATACATACAGGAATATACACACAAATATGTATGTGTACACTTACACACATATTGTGTATTTATTTTATAGAGTCAGAACTTTTTTTATCCAAGAGACTCACGTATTACTTGAACTGAAAGTAACAGAGGTAAAATTGAAGTGAACCTTAGCTGCAAGGAAGAAATGAGGGTCTTGGGTCTCATTTTCCTGAGATCACATGTTTTAAATCAAGATCACATGTTTCTTTCCATAGTTTGATAGAAAATTTTTGTCCTTTTCCAAGTACCAAAGCCAAAGAGTCAATTTTCTAGCTCTTAGCATCTATGCATCTTTCAAGAATAGCTGGTAAGCTCACAGAGACTGCCCAAGGGTTTGAAAGGTTTGTGACTCTTAAAAGTCTAGGATTAAAAGCAGTAGGAAGAGTGGCCTTTGAAATCTTTGAAGCTGTTGACAGCTATAGGCTCTTTGGGACCTTCTGGTCACAATAACATCTACTGAGTGCACTTTTGGCCATGTCTCACTAGAACTTCTCACCCTATCATCTGATCAAAAGTTTGACCTTTCAGGTCAGTGTGTGAGAGTTTCAAATGTTCTTTTAAAAAGGCAAGGCCAACATTTCAACACAACTAAAGCTAGATAAAAGTGTTCAGGGTAAGTGATGGCTCCCTCTCAACTTCAAGGAAACCCTTCCAACAGTAGTGCTTTGCTTCATTATTTTTCAAAACAGTGCTATGGACTGGGTATTTGTGGTGTCCCAAATTCCTAAGTGTAAGCCCTCATTGCCAACGTGATAATATTTGGGAGTAGGGCCTTTGGGAGATAACTGAGTCATTAGGAGGGAAGTGTCATGAATGGGACTAGTGGCCTTGTAAGAAAAGCCATGAGAGAGATGATCACGCGCTCTGCCATGAGAGGACTATGGCAAGAAGGCAGCCATCCACCAACCAGGAAGAGGGCTCTCACCAGACACGGAATCTACTAGCACTTTGATCTTGGACTCTTCAGATTCCAGAAATGAATGCTTACTGTTTAAACCACCCGACCTATGTATTTCATTATAGTGCCTAAGACAAATGGCAACCAAACAACCAAGCACTCCCAACATATCAAGCTACTTGGATACAAAATTTATGTTATAAAGTTGGAGGTTGATAGCATAGTGTTATGAAATCAATTTTGCAAATGTCCGTCATCTTTAATTCTTGGGAATGACTCGATTTATATCAATAATTGTGGCCAGAGGAACCATAAGTTTCTTCTCATCTCTCTTGGCCAGTAGAGTTGCCTTTTCATTATTAGAGAGATGGCATTTTGGGGGGATGTCATCTATTATTAGTCAACGTAGAAAGCTTTATAATATTTAATGTAACTCAAGGCAGGGAAGGGACAAATGCTCTCTTGGCATAATAAGGTCATGGCTACTCATTCATAAGAGTTAGTAACAAGATTTTCATGGTAGAGTGCATATGACTTTTTATGTCCCTGGATTATTTGGGAGAATTTATGGTGCCCCAGAAGGAAGTGGCAAGATGTATTTGATTTTAGGTACTCTATAAAATACCAGATGTATCCCCAAGTGCATGTTCTCCTAATGTCATCCTTGCTTCTATATAAATGAGCAGGAGCCAGAAAACCACTAAAAAGAGAGTCCATCCCTGGCCCTTTTGGAACAGCTTTTATTAGACCAGGGAGGGAGAGCCAAGAAAGCCACAGACATCTAGGGCTGCAGCATTTACAAGGCACAAGAATGGGTTAAGATGGACTGAGATTTTTATTATTTGAATAAATAAATTCACCCCCCTCCCCAGACCCACACAATAGATAAAAGAGGAAGATATGGTTAATGGGAGAAAAAGTACTTCTGAATATTAGGTAGAATGGTACTGGTAAAAGTCCCAGAAGTATTCCGCCCACAATAACCACTCCAAGACGGTATAGAGATTGCCCAATATCTCTAAGGACACAGGGAAAGAAGGGATGGCTACATAGCATACACAATGCAATTCTTCTTCTCTACATTGGAGGTGTGACTGCTTAAAAAAAAGATTATGGTAGGTATTTTAGTGTGCTCGAGCTGCCATAACAGAATACCACAGATTGGGTAGACTAAACAACAGAAATTTATTTTCTCACAGTTCTGGAAGCTGGAAGTTCAAGATCAAGGTCTCCACAGGGTTGGTTTCTGGTGAGACCTTTCTTTCTGGCGGGCAGAGGCTCACCTTCTCACTGTGTGCCCACATGAGAACACTCTCTCACTTCTCTTCTGAAACCACTCCTATCAGATGAGCGCCCCACCCTTATGACTTGACTTAAAGTTAATTACGTCTTTAGAGGCCCCATCAATATAGTCACATTGATGGTTAAGGCATCAACATATGAATTTTGAGGGGACACAATTCAGTTCATAACAGTAGATGTCATGTTTAAAAAAACTTAAACCTTACAGGGGGAAAAAAGGGTAGAATAGCAAATGAAGCCGGGGCCAGGGGTTAAGTTACTGCAAATAAATGTATCTAGGAAGGTGCTAACTAATTACATAGACTCAAGTTAACTATGTACCTCCCAATGGCCCAGGCAAAGAGGTAAACAACATCAGTTACAGAGCCCACAATAAATTCTTACTTGCTTTATTACTTGCTTTATTTATAAATTCTTACTTGCTATTAGTCCTAAAAGATGTTTCCCCCACTTCAATTATACCTGTAAAGTTCAAGCAAAAGCCAGTTTAATAACATTTTGTCTTACTAGATCCCTCACTGGCCACCGTGGGGAAAAAAGGCAAATCAAACATTTGGTACAAGTATTTCTATGAAAGGTCCACACAATGTGTGTCAAATGCTATTTGGTGACTTTCTCAATAAACGAAGTCAGTTCAACAATCGTTATTTATATATCTAAAATAAGTGATAATGAATAGTATAAAATTAATTTCTATTTTCTACCCTTTGTTTATTAAAAGGGTACACTACTGTGCATATTTTTAAGCAAAAGGAAAAATTAAAAAAAAAATCCAAATAGTATGGATACAATGAAGCTTTTTCTTCCTGTCTGTTCTCTGTCCAAATGTTCAATGTATTTTTTATTTTACAGATTTGGGAGAGGAGTGTGAAAATTGCAGAGCAATTAGTGACTTATTTAAACTGTATCTGAATTTCTTGGGGTTGCACAAAAGAGTGAAGAAGTAAACACATGGGTAACATAATTTATCACAAATGGGTTTCAGCATGGGAAGGAATATCAATATGGCTCAGCAGTCCTATTTATAAATGAGAAGTTCCTGGGCTTAAGAATTGGCTTCTAAAAAGGAAATGACTATTTCTGTCTGTTTTATACACCTCAAATTAAAATGTTAATTGCCATGTGTCATAGTAAATAAAGTACCCAGTAGATACAGCTCTATTGGCAACGTTGCATACAAAGGAGGCTTGTGGATGTAATCCAGGGACCTCAAGGAGCTCTCTCTAACCTAAGCATTTTATCACCTCACTTAACATAAGTGCCTACTTTCCCTGCCTATGAATCACCAATAGGGGAAAAACTATAAATTGGCGGTACTGGCTCCAAGAGGTAAGATTAAAATAAATGTTTTTGCTAATGAGCAGGTGCCTCCCAAGCCCTGTAAAGAAATTGACCTCTATTTATTCAATAAGTAACCATCACTCCAAAAGGCAGGGAAAACCTCCACCAGAGACAGACCATGGACAATGTACACAGGGTGTTTGTTGGGAGGAAAGAATGTGTTTTTCAAGGTAGCAGAAGGCCCTGATCAAGACTCTCCTGAGTCCAGTCCCCAACTTTCTCTGCTCTTCTTTGCTCTACCTAAGTGAAGTACCAGTTAGGAGTTCACTTGTTCAATTTACTGTCTCCATAACACACGTTGAGTGTTTTTTACAGCTGAAACCTTCTCCGAAATTTTGATATTAAAGACACTTCTGCTACCGTGTGACCTTTTGGACCACTTCTTGATTTTATTAGTTAATCCATCTGCGTTTTCATCATGTTGAAGGAGAATGAAACTCCTTCGGGACACATTTCATCTCACACTTGTTTCAATTTGCTGTAAAGACTAGAAACGGTGTCCTGCCCATGAAGAAACAGCCTGGCACCAAGGAACGGGAGTGGGTGATAGAATCGATTCTTATCCTCACTCTGCTAGTCCAATCATGAGCTATATGGTTTCTGGCCACTTCCTTAACCCTCCCAAGACAAAATCCTATTCCAAGAACCTGCTGGTGTGTGTGAAAGAGTGGGGTTAGCTGATTCGCTTCTAGTGAGTAAGAGGTTTAGAACAAACAGCTGATCCCATTCACGTGGGTTTGAGGTTTTAGTGTTCTTGGCCTTGGTTGCAGAAACCTTTCTTCAGAGACGTTCAGCTTTCAATACCTTTAAGAAAATGCATTGAGAAGATCAAGGCAAGGATCACTTTTAAGCTGAGTGCAAAACCCAAAGCTCACTTAGATATCCCTGGCTTGTTCCACTACTGGATAGACTTATGTTCTTGGGCAAAGACAACTGTTTTTCCTGGCTCTTCTCCTCAAATCTGCAGACAAATCCTCGATGGCAGCTACACCTAGAGAAGAGTTTATAGCCAACTCTGTTAAAGGGAAGTTGGTAACAGGAGTGCTGTGTACTGATGCCAAATGGCATGGTTGGTCTAATATTGGGGGAAAAACGTTCAGCATCCTGGGTTGCTATTGATTGCCATGAGTGATTGCATTCTTTTTTGGAATCGAAGTTGTTTGTCGCGATGGTTAGGGTAGGGCTTGACTGGGGTCATTTTGGAAAGATAATGAATAGGGTGTTTGTTTGTTTGTTTGTTTTAAGACCCACTTTTACAGACCTGGCATTGCAGCTACCAACACACAAAAGAAGGAGTCTATTAAATGTCCCGAAGGGGCTGCTGGAAAAGATGCAAAAATATTAAAATGAAAAATAAAAACATGGAGAAAAGGGCAAAGGATGTATTTTACATTTGACCTGGTACAACTAAGTGATTATTAATGCTCATTCCGTAAAAAAACCTTGGTCTGTATTTTCAGGGCCAGTCCTGGTCTTCTAGTCTTGGTCTTGAAAACCCTCCTCCCACCCACCATCATTTTAGTTGTTGTTGCCCGTTGTAACTGTGAGGGTTCTGTAATCTGAGGTTTAATATTTTATGGTAGCTTAAGATTGGATTTGTTTCTTTCTGTGACTATTATGTTGTCATGGCAAAAGTTCTGTGTAATATGAGAACCATAATTTCCATTTCACAAAGAAAATGATGATTCTTCAAGCTGACTTAAAGAGCTCAACAATGGAAGCGAACACCAAAGAACGCATACTTGCGTATCTCTCAAATGTATTTGATTTGTACCGATTCAAGGAAGTGGTCATTAATCAATGTCCTATGTTACAACGTGCTCTCCTCTCCCTGGCACTTGTCATGGAAGCATTTGTCTTTATTTCATATCGCTGGTTCTTTTAACAACATGGAGCTCATTTCATTAGGAAATTCAGAACTTTTACTAGGATTCATGGAAAAACACATTCCTTTATGCCCCAGTTTTGAAATTCCTTACTGAACCTGAATTTTTGGAATTTCCACAGCTTCAGTAACTGTTGTAAAAGAAACCTAGTACACTCCTTGATGTTCAACCTGCTGTATTTTCTGAATGGATGCAAAATTAATCTTTTTGGTGACAAATCACCTTATTTGGAATTTATAGATATTTTTGCCAAAAGTACTGATGGCAGATGTAAAACAAAACAAAGCAAATCAATAAAAGAGAGAAACATTGATCTTATGTGCAGAATAACATGATTCAAATGGATTTTTTCGCCTCTCCTTTGGAGTATACAGACTCAGAAAGAAAGATCTAGTGTTTGATGAACAATTTATTTTCCCCCACAATTCTATGGGTTGAAGGATGATTCTACCGGTCTTACCTGGACACTCCGGGGAAGTTGCAATCAGATAGCGGTGGGACTGGCTGGGAGATCCAAGCTGTTTTCATTCACATACCTGGGACATGGTGCTGCCTGCCTGTCAGCTGGGGAACCTTGGTTCTCCTCACCTGGACTCCATCCAGAGGACCTAACAGATAGGTGTAATCCTCCTTTTTAGTCCTCATCCCACCTCCATTCCTCCATTTTGCAATCCTTAATCCTCAGGGTGCTTGGGATATCTTGTAGCTCTCTAGTCCATTTGTCATGTAAAAAAGGTGAACACCTCTCTTTTCACTCAGGCCTTTTCACTCTTCTGTCACCCTTGCTAGATTCCTGCTGTTTTCTACTACCTCCCCCCCCCCCCCCCCCCCACCTTGCCACTTATTTTTACAGCTTCGATCACCTCTGGGACTAGTTTGTATTTCTGGTCTGTGTCTATTCATACTTCGGAGTGAATCTGCAAAATAGAAAAACATGGCAAATTTTCCGTAACTAAGTACTGAATTTACACAGTCCCAATTTATGTACTATGATTCTTTGCAAAAGACTTTTTCACTTCTATGCCTTTTAAAGTGATTTATTTTCTATTTTTGTTTCCTTTTAAATATCAATTACATCTCTCTCATTTTTAAATATATACTTCTTGATGTCAACTAAAAACATCCTACAGTTCCACCGCTTTCTTTCTATATTTTTCCTCCCTCAAAAGGGAAATTAGATGCAATGGTTCACTCCAAAAAAAGCACCACTGGATCCAACTGAACACAGCCTCTTAAATCTCCTGCCAAGGAGCCACACTCTCTGCTGCTGGTCAGTTAAGCACTTTGACACCCACCTGGGGCTGTTGTCACAGGTGTTTATTCTATAATCCATTCAACTTCAGCTCGTCTATAAATGGTGTCCAGGACTAAATGTAATCAACATACTAAGAAACAAATGAGAAGTGCCCAGCAGACACAATATGAAAGTGTATTATATCTATCATTATGAAAGCCACATTTTTAATTATTTTGGCTTATGAAGAGTAAGAGAGGCAGAGCTTTTCAAAAAAGATCATGTCCCTGAGTGGCAAATATTATGAAAACCTCAAATCATCAAAAAATAAACAGAATTGTGAAGCACTGTACAAAAGTCCTCTTATTTTAAGTAAATATTGTCCCTAACCACAGTAAAGACAATGTGAATGAGAATTGCCTCTTTAAATTTACTATAGTCAGATGTGACTCAAATGATTATCTTACCTTGAACATCTTTACTACTGTTTATTTTAAAGTTTTTATTGGATAATCTCTGTTCATTTTTTCTTAAGTAAAAATTTTTAAGTTCTCATTGCAAAATTCTATTTGTCTTAATTCATGATTAAATGACATGGGGAATTAAATACATTACTTTTCCCTTCAAGGTCAGACTAAATGGAGGACCAATGAAAGGGAGAAATTAAGAAACCTGATTTCATTTTGGTCTATTACTTGAAAATAGCAAAAGGACTTCATCTGTCTGGAGAACTCTCCAAGTAGTTACTGCTACTTCTGTTTATTATTTTCATTAACTTCCCAAGAAGAGTTCTGGAATCTTATAACCATTTTCATATTTTATAAGTAAAAAAATACATAAATAAATTCAAATGTGTTAGAAAAAGAAAATGGATAGGAGGAATTACTAAGAAAAAAAATTGAAATAAGCAAGACAAATAAAAGTTTGAAACTCAGTTGAGTAGTGATTGAGACTGCACACTGTCCTGTGGAGATAGTCGAGGCTCTGAGTAGAGGTAGTCTCCAGGGTCACTTAGCCTCTGAATTGAAAACAAAGCCCCTTGGTCTCCTGGGGGTTAATTGAACCCTTTCCACATTGGACCACACTGCCTCCCTGGAATTTACATGACACTTTCATCCTAAGCACTGGCACACTCCAGTGTCCAGGGCTGCTCCATGCCCGTAGGTTCAGTGGGTGGTCAGTATCATTTTACACAGAGAGAGACAGAAGTTCCAAAGGAGTTAAGTGACTTGCAAAGTGTCAAACAACACTTCAGGGGGCTGATCTAGAAACTCAGGGCACATCTCTTTACCCAGATATCCTTGAGAAAAAAGTGATTCTTACTTGCTTTGAAGAAGAAAAATAGTTTTGAGGGCAAATAGATGTAAGAGAGCTATGTTCTACATTTACGAGGGATTACAAAACACAGCAATGATGACTTTGCAAATAATTTCTCTAATTTAAAACGTGTGGGGATTTCACATTTTAAGAGACCATTGTTAATATTTTTCCCCAAGTTTTTGAAAGTTCTGGAGGACCGATACACTTACATGGGTTAATTTACCTATGATGATCATTATTTCTATGATATCTGCTCTAGTCTACAGAGTGTAGAGTTAAGGAGAAGACACGCTACTTATCCTACAAGAAAATTGGAAAGATCTTAGTTTTGAGATGTAATGTTTCCAGATGGTTGAAATCGAAAGCAGACTTCCTCTCCTTGACTGTTCAGCCAAAGTTTTATGCAGCAGTAAATAAGCTCTTATTTGCTTGTGCCCCATTTTATTGCAGGATACAGAAGGATTGAGGTGACCGATTTGGGGGGGGGTGGTGATTCTCTTCTCCATATACTTGGTAGATACTGCTTCTGTCTTAAAACAGGAATACATAGTTCACAATTTTAACTTCAAGAATACTACATAATTCTGTTGATTCTTTGATTTTATTGGCTTTTCCCATAAGACTCTTCTAACTAAAACTTGCAGAATACTCTCAGTTCTATTTTCACACGCAAAGGCAGAAAAGAACAATGATGTTTCTTTCCCCTCCAGCTTTCAATATTAAACTGATTTTCATGAAAGTAAAAGCTCAGTACATTAAATTTAATTTGCATATACAATAATGAACAATTTTAGAAAAAATAATATCCTTGGAAATCTAAATTAGATTTTTTAAATGCTGATTTGCTCATTGATGGGTGTGTGACCATAAAGGAAACAGCTGACAAATGGTTGTTGGTTATTTAGTTTACAAATATAATTTCAATTTGTTTCCTGACTCACAATTTCTATTCCATTTTCGGTAGAAACCATTTCAGCCATGACCTTTGCTGGATAATGTTTCTGGGCTTTCCCCAATATGTTGAACAAAAAGAATATGTACTGATTACTTAGAGGAATTAGTAGAACTGGCTTGTCATAGTATATGTGAAATCTGGTTAGAGCATATGACAAGGCTTAATTATTGTGTACTATAGGTTCAACCCCTTCCAATCTATCTCTAAAAAAAAAAGAATGCAATATTGTTTCAGAATCACCTCAAAGCTTTTGTTTTACCTCTATGCCTGTTGAAAGTAATTGTTTCCTCATCTTCAAATGTGTGGATGACGGGTGTATTAGGACTGTGAATTTTCCAAGATCTGCAGAATTCAGGTGCCTAATTTATGGTGAAGTAAGAACTCAGCAAGAATGGTGGCTGGAAAGAATATTGATTATAATCACTACAATATAGCTAAAAATATCCTCCCCCACAGGCAAGTGGGAGGGAAACAGGCTGCTGGGAGACTACACTGTTGGGAGAGAGGGCAGAACATGTGAGCCTCTGGTACATTTCTATAAACATGTGCTGATTGTCAATGGTGTACTAGATACTGTCCTTGGCACCTGCTATGGACTAAATATTTCTGCCCCTCTTCCCCCTACCACGTGCTGATTCCTAGCCCCTAAGATGATGATATTAAGGGGTGGGACCTTTAAAAGCTGATTAGGTTGTGAGGGTGGAGCCCTCATGAATGGGATTAGGGCCTTTACAAAAGAATCCCCAGAGAGATTTCTCTTTTCTTCCAAGTTAGAACACAGTGAAGAAATGGAATGGAAGAATGAGAAAGTGGATCCTCATCAGACACTGAATTTGCAGAGACCTTGATCTTGGGCTTCTCAGCCTCCAGAATTGTGAGAAATAAATTTTTTCCATTTATTGTTTGTTTGTTTGTTTTTAAGCTCTGTGCCCAGCATGAGGCTTGAACTCAAAACCTAGAGATCAAGAGTCGCATGCCCTACTGACTCAACCAGCCAAGCAGCCCATACTTTTTTTTTTTTTTTTCATTTACATGGATGGTATGGTATTTTCTTATAGCAGCCTGAACAGACTAAGAGAGCATCTTTATTCAGTGATGAAAAAGACTCAGTAGTTGACCAAGGAATGAACATCCTAGTATGGTTTGCTTTTAGACCACTGTAACTTGTGTCTTCGTAGGGTTTCCAGAGGAAGGGCTTCTTGAAAATAGTATGAACCAGGAGATAAAGGATGGAAAGGGGTTCACATGTAGGGGACAGCCTGAACAGAGGCACACAATTATGAAACACAGTGCATGCATAGGTGACTAGAGACTACAGGCAATTTTAATTACTGCAGCACAAAATCTGGAGGCAAAGAATATAAGAAGTAACTGGTCATAGTCATAAATAATCTCTTTTTCTGTACATATGTGTTCAGTGCTGTCTCCTTGTGAGATAATAAGCATCATTTTGGCAGTGAATGTGCCTTGTTCACTCTGTTAGCCCCAGCATGGAGCAAATGATTGATAATGTCTTATTAATGAACAATCATTTATTGATAAATGAATGCATGACCTGAATAAAAGCAGTGTGTGTAAGTTCAGAGCAAAGGATAGATTTTTTAAATATTCAATAGGTAAAAACACTGGGACTTGCCAATAAAAATTAAAAATAACATCTGGGTGCCAGTATTAGATCACTCCCACTCTAGCATAGTGTTAAGGATGTAAACTCAGGAATGATCTTAGCTCAAATCCTGGAACCCTGACTTCCTAGCCATGTGCCCCTGGGCACGTGATTTAATCCATCTGTGCTTCAGTTTACTGAAATGCAGAATATAGTATATGCCACATCATGTGGTTCTGAGACTTACATGACTTAATTCTCATGAAGCACTTAGAACAAAGCCTGGGGGACAGCATATGTTCAATGAAAAGCTCAGATTAAAATTTCATTAAGTCATTAGCAATGAATGTTTCACTGCAGGGACGTGCCTTAGCTTTTAAATTTCAGCAATATCTCTTCTTTCAATCCTCACTCTTTCTCTGAAGGGTGTCACTGTCTTTATTTAACAAATGGAAAGTAAGAAGCCCCAAATTAAGTGATATGCTAAATTTACACAGATTGTCAGCACCAGAACTGGGTTCAGAACAGGGATGCTTTGATTTCCCCACAGCGCTTTCTATTGAATCTCTTGAAGGGAGAGCTCACAGCTGGCTGTACATGGTGGTGAAGAGCTTAAAAGTCAACTTTTAACTACTTATAAGAACATGTGTTTTGGCAAATTGCATCAGATTGAAGACCCACTCAACCAGTGCAGACATGCCTACTCTTACCTGATGCCAACACCAAAATCTTTAGAGAAGTTCTTCAGACATGTAATTTTTGTTATAGTCCATTAAAGATGTCTTACATAAATTTAACTGAAATATTTTTATGCCTAAAATGAGTTTTCTTTGACCATGAGTTCCACTTTTATTTGAGATTCTCAAGTAGTTTTCATCTGCTTCTATCTTCCTCAACTAGGAGAGCTTTGTGTTCATAATGTACTAATTTTTATGTCATTTCTCTTATGGAACATTACCAAAAACAGAAATAAAATATTGGAGAAATAAAAATGAAGGTAAAGAGAGTGGGTTTGTAGGGGTAAGGATTTTGCAAGTCATTTGGGAGAAATAAAGAAAATTTAATAAAAATAACCCTACTCCTTAGAAATGCCTTTGAGGGCCTGACCGAGGCGATGAACAGAATCCAAATGCAGAGAATGTGATACGGCTGAGGCATTGTGCCTTGTGGCCCAGCAAGGAGCTGAAACTGCTAACAGGAATTTGCCAGCTCTGTCCTGGCCACTGGATTAAATCAAGGCCCTCCAAATCTTTTCTTGTCAAAAATTACTTTAAATTTCTAGGAGGAAGAAAGAAAGGATTTAAATAGGGTGCCAAAGTTGAGTCAAAATTTCATAAAATGTCTGAAATGAATTGAATATGTGGACAAGGAATCCAGCCCTAGAAAAAAGTCTGTCCCTTGTGATCCATAGGCAGGGCAGATCCCTGAGGATTCATTATCTGTCTGACATTGAGAATAAGTTGTAACAAACTTGTATAGCCGTTTGAAAATAATGTTTGTTTCATGTGATCATAAAAAGTGGTCATAATGTATGCCTTTGGTTTTTTGTGTTGTTTTTATTTTGTTTTGTCTTATGTATTTACTTGTTTTTCATTTTATGTTTCTAGTGATTCATTCTTTATTTTATTTTAATAAAAATATCAATCAAGGATGGATTGGGGAAGGAAAAAAACTGACACATTTCCACACACAGTTTGAAAAGTACTATCTTAGATTGAATTTTTTTTTTTCCCAACAGAGTATAGCAAATTTACAATCATCACATTAAAACTGTGGGGGAAGGAAATAAAAGAGTTTCTGCCAAAGAAGAGAAGATAAGTGGAGGTTAATTTACATTGTCCAATATTCCTATTTTAAGATATACAAAACATCACTGATAATCTTACTAGGTAATATGTTGGATTTATCCTTTTTATTGGATATACATGTGATATGTGTTTATAAGTGCTTTGATAGTTGCATTTATAGCTATACCTCCTTATCATAAGTTAACTTTAATATCACATTTTTTAATTTTTTTTTAACGTTTATTTACTTTTGAGACAGAGAGAGACAGAGCATGAACGGGGGAGGGTCAGAGAGAGAGAGGGAGACACAGAATCTGAAACAGGCTCCAGGCTCTGAGCTGTCAGCACAGAGCCCGACGCGGGGCTCCAACTCACGAGCCGTTAGATCATGACCTAAGCCGAATTCGGGCGCTTAACTGACTGAGCCACCCAGGCACCCCTAATATCACATAATTTTTAACAGCAATTTCTTTGCAAGAAAACTTTTTGGGACTATGGTCCTTCAGTGGAAAGGATTATACAACATTTTATATTCCCGTCTGCACATCTTTTCAAGGTTAAAGTTTCCATATAATGACCTATAGTGTTCACACTAAGTCCTTTTGTTTTTCCTGAATTTACTTGCTTCAAAGTATGATAGGTAGGGGTACCTGGTTGGCTCAGTCAGTGGAACATGTGACTCTTGATCCCAGGGTTGTGAAATTTAAGCCCCACGTTGAGTGTAGAGACCTCTTGAAAATAAAATCTTTAAAAAAAAGTATGATAGGTAATGTTTACATTAGAGAACAATTTTTTTTTTCATCTCTCCAATGCTTTCAATTCCTGTAGACGTTTCTATTTTGCTTCTTGTTATGAGCTATGAAGGAAGGAAGCAGGGTACTCAGTGATTTATTTAAAAAAATAAAGACAGGGGCGCCTGGGTGGCGCAGTCGGTTAAGCGTCCGACTTCAGCCAGGTCACGATCTCGCGGTCTGTGAGTTCCAGCCCCGCGTCGGGCTCTGGGCTGATGGCTCAGAGCCTGGAGCCTGTTTCCGATTCTGTGTCTCCCTCTCTCTCTACCCCTCGCCTGTTCATGCTCTGTCTCTCTCTGTCCCCAAAATAAATAAACGTTGAAAAAAAAAATAAAAAAAAAAAAAAAAGACAAAAAAATGAAAAATGTTAAACCCAATTCTTACAAAAGAATCTAAAATTCCAGAATTTTCCAATATTAGCAGTACTAAAATTAGACTTGGGTAGGCAGAACCTCTGCCCTGGCACACTCACGGTGACGTGCCCACCCACATACATGCCTTTAGATCATGCTCTGGCAATGGAGGAGCCTGGGGTTCCCTGCCCCAAAGGCCAGATCCCAGTTCCTGGCCTGTGTGGCCACCTTCCCTGAGTCTATAGCCCTGAGGTGACTGCAAAGGAAGTGTGAGGAACCGAAGGCTCAAGTGAGGCTCAGGGGCATCTGTGGGGGGAGTGGCAAACAGATCTAAAGTGTGGTCTGGGGTGTCCCTGTATCCACAAGACCCTGGAAGTAAGAGAGTCAGTTTGAGAGGGGTGGTGGTGCAGGAAGTCGGGCCATGCCCTTACAATATCAGGTATAGAATTGACTCCAACTACGGGGTTGGAGATGTGTGAAAATAAGACTTCCAAATTCTTGATGAACCAAACGTTGCTACAACCTCTCCCGGTAGAGTTGGCAATACTAGTAATTGTCTTAAATTCTCATCTCTGCTTTGAGGATTTTGTCCCACAGGTATGCTCTGAATAACGTGCAAGAAAATGCCTTTCTTCACTTTCATTTATTTAAAAAAACAATTGGATATTTCCTTTGTTTCAGACACTAATTTAGGTGCCAGGGATATAGGAGTGAACGAAACAAACAAACGAACAAATAAAGTCCTTGTCTTTAAGGAGGTTATAGGTTAGTGGGGAAAAAAAGTATAAATAAATAAATTGAAATAAGTATAATTAGATAAATTTACAATAATATAAAAGGGATAAAAGTGGGAATTGGAAGACTAAAAGGATACATTATATGTATATACATATATGTTCATACATACAATATAGGTTCATATGTACATATATGTTCTTTATAATAATGCTACCCCTAGATGTTCACTAAAATAATGCTACCATAGCAAAAAATACCACGAAACAACTAACATGTCTGTTAATCTGGTCCTGGTTGACAAAACTAGAGTACAGCTAGATAAATACTGTTTATTATATAGCTGTTAAAAAATGAGGTTAAGGCTTTTTGCATATGCTGCTGAGGCAGTATCTCCAACACAGACTAAAAAAACCTGATGAGGTAATATCTCCAACACAGAGGGAAAAAACGTTTCCCTCTGTGTTGGAGATATTACCTCATCAGCATATGCGAAAAGCCTTACTTCATTTTTTAACAGCTAATGTACATTGTATGGTAAGTAATATGATTCATTTAAAATAATCAAAAGAACATATATGCATATGTATATATGTATACTCACACACACACACACACACACACACACACACACACACACATGTGTACCTGTGTTTGTATATCTGCATGGAAAATTTCTAGCCAACCAGAGCAGGAAGAGGCGATAGTGGCCACATGGAGTAGGAAGTACACTATTTGCTAAATGTCTTTTTGCTCTGGTTTAATTTTTTACCATGTGTATGTATTACTTTTCAAACCAATGGTTGTTTTAAAGACCCAGACTGGGCTGAAAAGGAAGTGTTGCAGTGTAGACTGGGAGCAGTGGAATTCCAACCGGAGCGGGCGCTGTGGCTGGGGAAAATTAACTGCTCCTTCTGGGTGAGGGAAATGTGAACAGGGGAGAGAAAAATCCAGGTGGTTGACGTAGATGAAACTCCAGTGAATGCATTTCCTGAGACACATCTAAAGGGGGGAGAAGCAGCTGAACCAGTTTTGAAACGAGAATATTTGCTGTAACATCCGACTGAGAATAAATTAAAATCATCCGAGGTTCCAGGTTGGGAAGCAGGATCATGGCAATGAGAGGTGGTGGTTTGATGAGAACCATGTTTGATGCATTCAAGAACGGTGACATTGTCTTCTCAGTAAGCTGTGAACCCGGAATGTAAGACACAGACTGAGGTTCTGGTTCCATGGTGCTGGGCTTAGGCTGGGTGAAACACCGGTGGAGGAAAGGTGTTTAGGACAGGGAGCATCTAGAGTCAAGAATCCCACTACAGGTAGCATCCAAAGGCAAGGCTCCGGAGGAAGCCAAGACCCTCTCTCTGAAGATACAAGGAGCCAGAGGCTAGGCAGAGAGAATGAGATGTCAGGACAGAGCCCCACATTCAGAATGGAGGCTGGAAGGCAGATCTGGAGAGGTGCCCGGGGCTTGGTAACCGAGACCTTTGCTCTGGGCCCTCTGCAGGTACAGACAAGAGCATGTGCTAGGAGGCTGAGATTCAGCACCAGCACAGGAGCCCAAGGTAACTTCCACTTCCTGCAAAATCAGAGTTGTGTCACTTTCTCATCTTGGCCTTTATGCTCAGGTCAAAAACAGACCAGCTATTGGGTACCACTTTATAGAATTTGTGGCACCTGTACCAGTAGAAAATATGGTATGAGACAAAGAACTCTCACGTCAGACTTCTAGGGGTCAATCACCACTTTCTAGTTTGAGACTTTGGGCAAGCTATTTAACCTCTCTACACCTCAGTTTCTTCACCTTCAAAATGGAATAATAATACTATCTCCCTTGTAGGGTATTATTGTGAGCATTAAAGGAGATAATGAACATGTAACACCCGGCAGGTGGTAAATGCTCAATACGTGATGATTGATGATAATGGTGATGATATAGCAGCATCAGGCAATGTGTGCATGACATTACTGCATTCAACAACAGCTTCAAGGTGACATTTATCTGTTTGAATCCCTCAGTGGTCTGGTAGGAGCAGAGACTGCTAGAAGTACTGATGAGGGTCAAGAAGAGGAAGCCAGCTGGAGTTCTTGTAACTTAGCCATCTAGCTAGTGCAAATGAGCTATAGAATTATTATTCACAGCTCTTGCCATCCCATCCCATCCCTCCCTCCGTGCTCTTGTGTCCCCAGGCTGGGAAAAATCTGTTATAGAATCATTCTCACGAACATGGGGATTTATCTATAGTTTCATGCATTGTATCCTTATCATCCACAGCTATACAGAGCCCCAAACTAGCTGTGGGTCTTATCATAATTAATCTTACTAATTAGGTTTTCTACTTCCTTTGTTTGCTGCTTCCCATTCCTTCAGAACTGATGCTGGGAATTTTATACTAGAAAGTTGCAGCTGCGTTCATATGCCATGAAGCTCCAATTACAGAAGAGACTTCCATAGCTCCATGAGTTCCGTAATCTAACTTCCATGCACATTAATCCTTCCTTTGTACTGGAGGTAACTCAAATTTTCTGCCCGTTCAAGTGTTCAGTGAATGCTTTCTTGTCTGATGTGGTGTGAGGATACTGGGGTGGGGTATTTTCTCATAGTACTCGATAGTTAGGACACATTTCCTAGAGAGTGTCAATTAATTGTATATTCATTTTCTATTGTTATTCTAAGAAATTTCCAAGTACTTAGAGGCTTAAAACAATGCAAATTTATCATTTCAGTTTCTGCAGGTCAAATTCTGGGCAAAGCAAGCGTCAGCTAGTTCTCTGCTGAGAGTCTCAACAAGACTGATACCAAGGTATCAGCAGGGCTTCTGGAAGGTCTGTATGTAAGTCCACTTCAAACTCATTCAGGTTGTTGGAAGAATGCAGTTTCATGTAGGACTGAAGTCCCCATTTTCTTCAGGATTGCCAGATGGGGGTCCATTCTCATCTTCGAGAAGCTACTTGCATTCGTTGGCTCCTGGTCCCTTATCTCCATCTTCAAAGCCAGCACCGGTGAATCAAGTCAAACTTCAACTCTCTCCAACCTCCTCTTCCACCGCATCTCTCCATTCAATTTCACAGCTCAAAAATTTTAATTTTGCCAGTTCTCAGTATATTCAAGGTCCAACAAAGAAACAAGACCAAAATAGGTGCATAAGTAGGTTTCAACTCCAATTCAATGCTAGTGGCTGTCACACATGTTGTGTAGAAAAGGATACTGAGTCTATAACAAAGTTGAACACGACCTGAGCTGTAATAATTGCTTAATGACATCGTCTGTATGTACTTGTGTGGATCTAGAGGTGGTGGACGGAGAAAGTCTCAGCATGAATGTCATGTGAAGTGCAGCACCTAAAAGAGACCTCCATGTTTGTTCTCTGAGTTCTTTTCTAATATTAGAACTCCTTAGAAAGTGAAGGCACGATAGGAAGATTGCTCCAGTGATGCTGGCCACTCTCACTGTTCTCTCGTATCTACTGTTAGACTGTTTGCTTTGACACATTCTGTATCACTGTTTATCTATGGTGCTAGGATGCTGGTACAACCAGCTGAGCAAAGCTATATTTTGATGTCTTGACTGGAAATTTGATATTCTCAGGCCCCATTCTTGGAGTCACATCTGCATTGTAAACTCTTACCTTGATTTATCCCATTTTTCCACAGTTGTATGCTCTTTTCCAAAAGATCACTCCCTGGCTCCCGTTCTTTGAGTTCTCTGGGTCTTCAAATAAGTTGTTCAGTCATTTATAATGCTCTTCACTCACATTTCCATTTGTTACGATTCCTTTAAGAACCAATCTCAAATGTCATCTCTTTAGGAAAACTTGATACAATTCATAATAATAACAGTTAATATATCTTAGATAAAAACTAGGTACTATTCTACTAAGTCTATAAAGTGACTATTATTATATCCATGTTTAAGATGAAGAAACAGAGTCAAATGACTAGCTCACTTCTTAAAGTAAGTCCAGTTACTAAGAGCAAAGTCAGGTTGCAAACCCATCTGGGTTCAAATATGAGTCTCTTGTTCTTAATTTGTGTTCTGATGTTAAAATGCTCTATGTTTAATTTTTTTAAGATTATTTATTTATTTTGAGAGAGAGAGAGCACACAGGGTAGGAGCAGAGACAGAGGGAGGGAGACTTCTAAACAGGCTCCGTGCTGATACAGTGCAGAGCCCAATGCAGGGCTTGAACTCACAAACTGTGAGATCACAACCTGAGTTGGAATCAAGAGTCAGATGCATAACCACTGAGCCACCCAGGTGTCCCTGTGACTCCTTAGGTTTAAATTAAGTCTTTCCTTCATGACCCATCTCAAGATCACTGCCTGCACAAACTTTTCTTAATTTCCCCAAGTATATCATGCCTAGATTTGAAATGTTCTCTTCTTTACTCCACTGCTGAGACCCTTGACATTTCTCTTCTTGTATTATCTTGTGTAATCTTCCTTTACTCTCTACATCTGGTGGGCTGCTTGTGACCTCCCTGAGGGCTGGGGCCAGGTCTTATTGTCTTATTTAAAGGACCCAGCATTCCGCCTAATAAATGTCTAATAAATAACCGAAGAATTGATGAGCACTCGTCTGAGTGGATTTTTAGAGAGCCTGACATAAGAAATTTTTCTGCTTATATTAGGAGAGTGTAAGGAAAGATGACTTAAGTTAGGCATGTGTTAGTTACCTTTAATCCCCCTAATTGAGGCTTTAGCTTAAAGTTAAATTCCAATATGATTAAAAGTGCAGTACTGATCTCACACGCCATTCCGGCCGTACGTCAATGCTCACCCACTGGGAGTATCAACCTTCCGAAGGTTAAAGCTAATGTCTGAGGGAGGAGCACCACCAGTTAGCGGTCCCAGAAGCTTTAGGCCTTGGGGATCTGCACAAAACAACCCGCCCCTTTTTTCACACAGTGATGTGACCACTTGCTAATCAGTCAACAACTGGCCTCTGTGATAGAATTTCTCCTCTGGATTTGCACAGTCCATAAAGGCAGAACTGTCAGAGGACTTTTCCTTTACAAAACACCATCAATTTCCATGAAAGTGTTTATTTAGCTCTGGGGACAGGAAATGACTGCACTCCCAAACACGGTGAGATAGGGTGACGCTGCAATTTCCTGGTCATTATTTGAGGCAAGATTGAGAACACAGTATACCTCCATACGTTAATTCAGAATGTTTTGATACTATCTATATACCTATAGTTCTCTCTCTCTCTCTCTCTCTCTCTCTCTCTCTCTCTATATATATATATATATATATATATATATATATATGTTTCTGTAATTCTTTTTATGTACGGATAGTAATTTATGAGATGTTCCCAAACGCTGTCCAAATAAGAGAAGACTCGGCTGAAAGTGACTCCAACGTTGAAGAAATTGTGATCTCACACAGCCACATGGTCTGTACATAGGGGTCAGTTAATTCAGTGGTTTGGTAGAATCATCAAGGACCCACGTTGCTAACATCTCTTTGCCTTGCCATTTTCATCATGGTAGACTTTGTCCTCAGCTTCCCCACTCAAGATCTCAAAGTGGGTGCTACAGCTCCCAGCTTCACATCATCATACCACCAGGTCAGAAAGGAAGAAGGGAAGGAGAGGGTAGTGTTGTACTGCTGTTAGTTGGAGAAGCGATTTGTCTGGTTAATTTCAATAAAGAATGAGACTCTGGCATGCTAACTAGTGCCCCCCGAGAGCCGTTGGCGTCCTCCAAGTTTTTAGCGGGCCTGGTGACATCCAGCCACCTGAGACTGAGCCATAGCAGGTTTGTGATGTTCTTAGCTGTCCAGGGTCACGCATTGCACTGCTTGGCTCAGCGTGTGCCTACCCTACCCCGGCAGGCACAGGTAAGCCACTGAATCCCATTTGTGATGGGGATCCCAAATTGACTAAAGGAATATAAAATACTATTAAAGTCTGTTTACTAGTTTTGAATATACCGCAAGTAATACAAATTCAGTCATGTTTAGAAGGGAAGAAGTCTGGTTTAAAATGTTTACTTGAGGGCAAATCAATACTTTCAGCCCACTAACGGAGAGTGTATTTATTTAGTCATGGCTCCAATGTATTAGAAAACACTAACTAGCCAAAACACAGTTACTATATTTTCTAAAAATTTTAATTCTAGATAGAAGTCTTAACTCATAAGCAGGCTGTTTTGACAAGTACTTTTTAAAGTCTTCGTATTCATTGTAATAACATTTTGCTAGGTTAATTTATAAAAATAGATACACAATTTGCTTTAAGTTTATAATATATTAAAGTTGAATAAATGCTATGTCACTTTAAATAAATATTGTGATTTTATTTTATTTAAAAAAACATGTTTTTTAAAAATTATTTTTAAATGTTTATTTCTGAGAGAGAGGGAGTGTGAGCATGTGAGGGGCAGAAAGAGAGGGAGACACAAAATCCAAAGCAGGCTCCAGGCTCTGAGCTGTCAGCACAGAGCCTGATGCAGGACTCGAACCCGTGAGCCATGAGATCATGACCTGAGCCGAAGTCAGAGGCTTAACCGACTGAACCACCCAGGTGCCCCAAACCATGTTGTTTTTTAGCCGTGAATACTTTCTAGCAACCTGTAGCAAGAGTCTCTCAGTACTTATTAGCAAAGACAAACAATCACCATGATTGGAAGATTAATCAAGATTCCCCTACACCTCCAGGAGCAAAAGAGGATTTCTGTCTCCCCTAAAGTAAGTATCTGCTGCAGACCTACTAAGTCCTGCTTCTCTGAACACAAAAGGAGGGACTGAGTTGCTATATCTGCCATATATACATAATTCTTTTTTTTTTTTTTAAGTAAACTCTACCCCCGGTGTGGGGCTTGAACTCACAACCTTGAGATCAAGAGTCACATGCTCTACTGACTGAGTCAGCCAGGCACCAGATACATCATTCATTTTTATCCCTCACAATGGCCTAGTATGGAAGGTCCATGTGATAGGCATTGATAACGCCCACCAACAAATGCAACTCTCCTCCGTTTAGCCACAGAGAGGCATGAAATTCCATGCATATTGAGACCAACCAGGTCATGTGACTTATTTTGCACAAGCAAATTTAAGTGTATGTGACATTACTTCTGAGCAAAGAGCGTTTAATTACTACACTAATTGCTAGTGCTCTCTTAGTCTTCCTTGGCAACGTGTGGGAGCTGCTGTGGAATAGAGGCACAGTGATTGGAACCATCCCATGGAAGACAGCCACCTTGCACAGAATATGAGTCAGTGTGAGAGATAAACCTTCAGTGTTTTAGGCCACTGAGGTTGTGTGTTTTTTACAGCGTTATCAGCTTAATTCGACTGCTAGAACTAGTCAACTGGAGTTGTGCCCATATTTTTTCCTGAGGGTGCTAACCACAAAAATTATGTAACTTACTCAGTTCTATCATCTAGTTCATCCCTACTTCAACTTAGACCTTCTTACCTTTCTTTTCAAAAGCTGGAGTAAAAGTAATCCTATTCATTTAAGGGGGAAGTGGCATGTAAATAGCGTGCTCTGAAGACATCAGATTCCATAAGCATTTAAGAAACACCCTGTTATGTTGCAAGGACATATGTCTCCTCCATATACATTGTTACATTTTGACCTCACAAGAAAAATCTGTGGAGCGGGAAATATTGATATAACCATTGCTCAGAAGAAGGCTCTAATGCAGAGGTGGCTAAAGAAATTCTTCAAGACCACCCACTAGTAAATGGTAGAAATGAAACACAAATCCAGCTTGTTTGGTTCTAATTCAATATACTTTTCACAATGCTATTCTATGGGCTTAGAAAATAAGTTCAAAGAAGAGGGGTGCGTGGGTGGCTCAGTTGGTTAAGCATCCAACTCTTGATTTCAACTCACGTCATGATCTCACTGTCATGAGATGGAGCCCCATGTTGGGGCTTAAGATTCTCTCTCTCCCTCTCCCTCTGCCCCCCCCACACTCATGCTCTCTCTCTCTTTCAAATAAATAAATAAACAAATACATACATACATACATACATACATACATAAAAGAAAATCAATTCAAAGATGGAAACTAGGCCCAAATAATATAATACTTCAAAAGAGTATTTAAAAGACATGATGGGTAAGAGTAAGTCATATTAAAGAGTTTGGACAAATATGTTCAAAGCCAGAATACAGGTACTAGTGGTACTTGAGATAATTTTGTGTGTCATCCAATAAGGTGTTCACTAGTATTGAACTGGACCTCTGCTTCATCTCACTAAGTATAACTAAAATCCCTGGACACTATATAAAAACAGACACAAGAAGATTCTGAGAGGTAGAGAGAAGATGATAGTAATTTGATATCGTTCCAAGGAAAGGTGTAATGGTGAGTTCCCTCGGTCTTCTCTTTGCCTCATGTATCCTACACTTGGAACCAAAGAAGCTGGTATTACAGACGATGCTTGGTTCCCCCAAAAATCATATGTTGAAATCCTAACTCCCAATGTGATCCTAACTCCCAGTGTGATGTGTAAGGTCTTTGGGAGATGACAAGGTTGTCAGAGTGGAACCCCATGAATGGCATTAGGGCCTTTATAAAAGAGACCTCAGAGAGATCCCCCACCCCTTCCACCAGGTGAGGACATAGTGAGAAGGTAGCCATCTATGAACCAGAAAGGGGACTCTCATGAGACACCTTATCTGCTAGTACTTGGATCTTGGGTTTCCCAGCCTTTGGAATGGTGAGCAGTGAGTTTATGCTATTTATAAGCCACCCAGTCTATGGTAGTCTTTCATGATATCCTGACCAGACGAAGACATCTGTAACCTGGGAATGCTGATGGATAAGGACACAAAAAGATCTCCCTGAAGGGCTTGCTCTCTTTAGTCGAAGAACCAGGAGAGAGGCAGATGAGCAGGACAGAAAAAAACTTTTAGATAATAATCAAACACCACAGCCAAACACCACAGAAAAATATCTCAGGTTCTACCTCCACCCACGCCAGCAAAGACAAAATGAAGAATCTAAATCTAGATCTAAATTTACCCTTGTGAGGCTCTAATGAGGCACCCCAACACCTCCCCTTGTGTGGTAGTAGAGATGTTGAGTAGACAGTGTCAGTGACTGCTGGGGAACCTGAAATTTCTTCACCCTCATCCATAATAATTATGTACCTCTCCACTTAGCCATCAGGATGGTGTCAAGTGAAGCCTAGTCACTATCACCCAGTGTTAGTGAGGCACCCACCACTGTGGTGTCAGTGCAGCCCATGTGGGTATCTAGAACTAACACCCTAGTAATAAGGAATCCTCCTTTTTGTGTGTGAGGCAGAGTTAAGGACTCTGGATTTCTGTCTCCACCATGAAGGAACAATATGGCATCCTCTCTACCTTCGGTAGTTGGGGCAATATCATGAAATGCCAGGTAAAACAAAGTTTGAAGAGATCCAGAGTCTCATAATTTAAACATTTCTGGAATTCAGTAAAATTACCTAGCACCTGAAGAACCAGGAGGATCTCAAGCCAAACGAGAAGACAATTAGTAGATGCCAATTTAGAGATGACACAGGTGTTAGAACTATGTGACAAAGATTTGAAAGCAGCCATCACAGTGCTTGAACAAGCAATTATAAATATGCTTGAGACAAATTTTCAAAATTGAAATCTCAGCAAAGGAATACATTAAATAAAGAAAAAACAAAGGGAAATATTAGAACTAAAATAAACAATAACCCGAATAAAAATATCGGTGGATGGGATCCACAGTAAAATAGAGAGGACAGAGGAAAAGAACTGGGGAGCTAAATGATAGAACAATAGAAATCACCCAATCCAAACAACAGGGAGAAAATAGAGTGAGAAGAAAACGAATAGAGCCTCAGGGACCCCTGGGACTACCAAAAAAAAAAAAAAAAAAAAAAAAGAGAAAGAAAAAAGATACAGCATTTGTGTCACTGGAGTCTCACACGGAAAGATCACAAGAACACAGCTGAAAAAGTACTCAGAAATAATGGCTGAAAGTTTCTCAAATTTGGCATGAGATACACCTACAGACTTGAGAAACAAGCTCTAAATGGGGTGGGGGTGGGGATCCCAAGGAAATCCATTCTCAAACACATAATGAAACCTCTTAAAACTGAACACACACAAAAAAATTGTGAAGGCAGACAGAGAAAAGCAATGCCTTTCTTTAGGGGAAAAATCATTACAATGACAGTCCATTTCTCATCAGGAAACATAAAGGTTAGGAAAAAGTGGCACCATATTTATCCAAATGCTGAAGAATCCTAGATTCAGTGAAAATACCCTTCAGAAATGAAGCGGAAATCAAGACACCCTCAGATGAATGAGAACTAAGAGATGTTGTTACCAATGGACCTGTCCAAAGAGAATGATGAAGGGAAGGTATCTAAACAGAAAGAAAACCATGAAAAAGACACGTTGAAAGGAAGAAGGAACACAGTAAGCAGAAACATGTGTGAATACAATAGGCTTTTTTTTCCTTCTGAATTTCTAAATTACATTTTCTGAATTATGCCATTTGAAGCAAACATTGTAACACTGATGTGGCTCTGAATGTTTATAGAGGAAATATTTATGAAAACTATTTTACTAATGGGAGGAAAGTAAAGCGTGGGAAGATTTCTATACTTCACAGATACTTCTATACTTCACAGGTGAAATGAGGACTGAAATAGACTGTGATCAATTGTATATAATGTGATGTGATGTAATGTAACACCCAGAGCAACCACGAAAAAGTTACGGTATTTTGAGTGTAAAATATGCACTCACAAGCATTAAAGACAAATCAAAATGAAATTCTAGAAAATATGCAAGTGACCTACAGAAAGACAGGGTAAGAGAAAACAGGGACAAAAAAACCCCAGAGAGAACAAACTCAAAATAAAGGTGGCACTGAATTACATAGTGAGAAAAAAAAATCTTCCCTTTTCTTTTAAAAAAAATTTTTTTAATGTTTATTTTTGAGACAGAGAGAGACAGAGCATGAACGGGGGAGGGGCAGAGAGAGAGGGAGACACAGAATCGGAAGCAGGCTCCAGGCTCTGAGCCATCAGCCCAGAGCCCGACGCGGGGCTCGAACTCACGGACCGTGAGATGTGACCTGAGCTAAAGTCGGACGCTCAGCCGACTGAGCCACCCAGGCGCCCCAAACCTTCCCTTTTCAATTCCTCTCAAACTTCTGATCAAATCAGGCAGAAGAGCCAGTTGGATGACGGGAGTCTTTAGCACTTCTCTGATATTGCTAACCTTTCCTTTTCTAACCTAGAGAGAGCAGGTCTCAGATTTGGAGATGTGACTGATCACAGTATTTGGTGGTAGTATTTGGCCATAACTGTATAACACTGCGTTTCACTGCATTTATTTGTAAGGTAACCTTCCTTATTGCAAAAGATAGAAGTTTCTATACAAGAGTCTCATAAAAGGTTTCTTTTTCAATAATTAGGGAGACGTGCTAGATTAACCTATTGAAAAATAATAAATACATAATAGTCATATATTCAAAAAGAGCAAATGTCAGAAAGATGGTATTCAAATGACCGAAGTTTGTGAACTCATTTTGGTAAAGTGGCAAAGCCATTTATTATCATATATACAGTAACCAAACATTTCTGTACTAAGTATTCATTATTCTGTACTAAATATTCATTATTCTGCACTAAATATTCATTATTTGTATATATATGTGTGTGTACCTATATATGTGTGTATACACACTTGAAGTTACCTTTATTTATTTTTTATCGAAGTATAGTTGACATGCTGTTTACATATTTTTAAGCCCATTATAATGTGAACTCCTTTAAATCAGAAAAGATATTAATTTTGTTTTCTTAGCACTTAGTCTTATATTTGCCGCATAATGTTCTCAGTAAATGTCTGAGTTAGTATCTAACTGAATAGCTACAAAGGGAAGCATAGAAAAGTACGAGTGAACTCCACGCCTTTGCTATGCTTTGCCTCTGGCGGGCCAGGAGTATAAATATTGTAAATAAAATACATGCTTGAGTTTTTTCTAAGCGTGGGTTTATGTATGCATTGGGCCAGTGGATCTACAGCTAAGAAGATGAAAATGGGTGGTATCATGGCACTTCGCCAGCACCAACGAGAACAAAAATGTGAGTGCTTCCTGATGTTTCAAATCCAGTTTTTATTAAACTACATTTGGTTTTCAGAAAGATTAAATATTTAGCATAGACATATGTCCATTTATATTATAATTTTAATCAGGCACTATATGCCAGGATCTTATTAATTTTTAAATTTTGGGGGTTTTAAGCACGGGGCCCATTCTTGAAGAAGATGGCTATATTTAATGAAAATTATTATTAGCTAGGTTGATGAAAAATAAATTCTGCACGTATATGTGTGTTTCTGTATATATCTGTGTGAATGTATTGTGTATTTAAAACTTTAAAACTCTTGTTTTAATCATGTCCTTTCTACTTACCTAATGAACTTAAAAAGTGGAGAAAAATCTCTCAAAAGCTAACCTCTCATTATTTCTGGAGATAGCATATTTTCTCTTATAATATAAAATTATCTGAGGATATGAACAGTCCCTTTTCACAAAGGAAAAAAATCACTCTGTGTGTGTGTGTGTTAGTGCACATGTGCACGTGCACGAGTGTGTGTATATAACAGCCAAGTTGCATTTATGGCTTAGAGTGTATGGCAATCCTTTCTTAGGCAAGTTTGTTAACACTCTCAGATGCAAACAATATTAGAGATGAATGACTAAATTTTCCAGATGTGGCCTGAACAGATTTGCACTGGAAATAGGTAAGTATCTTAAAAGTTAGCATATTATCGTGCTGTACAAAATTGCTATTAAGTGTGTGAAACCAGCTGTTTTTCAAAACCTCCTGTTTGAAATAACCTTGGCAGTATTACGTACTTAGCAAACTCCTTTTCATACATAAATACAAAGGTAGATTTTGATCTGTTCTTGTGCAAACTATCACAGATTTGGAATATGGTCTCTCTTACTGAAATTTATTGTATTGCTCTAAGATTTTGTGATGCGTCAGGGAAACAAAATGAGTAATTTACTTCTGAAGAATAAGAGTTCTTTCTCTGAAGACTAAAGTAAGAAGTTAACAACTTTTACATTTTACTCATTTGAACATATAAAGAACAATTCCAATTAATTTTTAAGGAGTGAAAATTTGTGATATACTATAGATGTCATGGAGAAAACATTACACGATGTCTTGCATAGCATATTGTGACAATTTCTTATTCCCCTACTTCTAGGAACAATGGCTTGTTTCTTGTTTTACTCTAATGACCATTTGAGAAGAATGAAAGACCGTATTTGTGGGAAATGACATTTCAAAACTGGGAAAAAGGGAAGAGAATATTCATGAGGAAAGAATGATTCATTTTAGAAGATAATTCTTTCTGATGCACAATAAATTAGTTAAATATATAGTTTATTTCTGCATTCAGTCAATAATTATTGAGAGCCTACTATGTGCATAGCTCTGGTTTATCAATGTTATTTTGGTGAGCAACACAGAAAAAATTCTCCTCTATACAGGACTTCTTTATGGAGAGAAGTCCAATTATAAGCAGGGGGAACCATAAGGTCATGTAAGGTAATAACTATAAGGTAATAAGGTAAGTCATGAGAAGTACTATCAAGAAGAGAAAAGAGGGTGATGTAATAGCAAGTGATTAGTAGAGAGAGAGGACGGTATATTTATACTAGAAGTCAAGGAAGGTACTATGGTCTGACTGTAGGAATTCAGATAATACTTGGTACTTTAAGGGTACTGCATATCACAACACACACCCACACCCACAAATGCACACACACAAATCTGTTTAAAAAATGCACACAAATACTTGGGTGCATTTGTCACCTCACATCCATTAATGCAAGCACAATGTTGGCCTTGACCTTAAACACCCATCTTTGGGACTAGTGTCATTCAGGTCCCTGGAAAAGGCTTCAACTCTCTTTGCCTTATGTTCTCTAAAAACTACAGTGGAGGTTTGGCATTGTCCACCATTGATGTTGAAGTGGACACTGTTTGGAGTCTATAGAAGATTTGAGCGACTGACTTACTGAGGTAAGAAAAAATACAAATTCTGCTCATTTAAAATTTTTTTTAACATTTATTTATTTTTGAGAGACAGAGAGAGGCAGAGTATGAGCAGGGGAGGGGCAGAGAGAGAGGGAGACACAGAATTTGAAGCAGGCTGCAGCCTACGAGCTGTCAGCACAGAGCCTGACACGGGGCCCAAACCCACGAACTGTGAGATCATGACCTAAGCCAAAGTTGGATGCTCAACTGACTGAGCCACCCAGGCACCCCAAATTCTGCTCAGTTTAATGTATAGATTCTTTCATAGAAGGAATCATTTCTTAGTACAACACCTGGTCTATTTTCTTGCTATTTGTTTTTTAACTTTTGTTTCTGGATATTGCACATCAGGATAGTATTTGCTATATATGCATATACACATGCATCCATCTTCATCTGTATCAGTATATGTCTGTATCACCTATATATGTATACCTGTGTGTAGAAGGTCTGATGTAATATGTATATGTCTTATACCAATTTTTGAATTGAGATATAGATATTCTATAAACTCTATAATTGAAAAAGTTGTAATTTTATTATTTACTACTTATTTAAGTATATGATTTAATATTTAGTTAAAACAAATTTTTTAAATAAAAAATGTTTATATGAATATATTAAGATGTTATATATTTTTAATTTTAAATTGATAGCCATAAGTTATTATTTGCCTTTTGTCTTTCTAAATTTAAAAATCTTAGTTAAAAATTAACTATTCAAAAACATGACAAATAATATTACTGATATTTATATTTAAATGTTTACAATATTGACAAAAGCATATTCCAATATTATGTATTTTAAGTATGTTCAAAAATGGTATACTTCTACACTATTATGTTAACAAACTCGACTTTAAATAAATTATGTACTCTAAACAAAATCAATTAAATATTAATTTTGATCCTTTTAATCATTATTGTGAATTTGTTCCAAATTGTACAAACACACTGAGTACAACAATACAATGAATTGTATTGCTAAAATGAAGGCAAGGAAATTAAATTCATGGAATCATTATATGTTTATAAAATATGCATGTCTTTATTCTATTACCAATCTAAACATCACCAGCCCTTCAACCAGAACACTGAGACATGCAACAGTAATTACATTAAATTCAATTATCTGATACTTTGCCCACCTGCAATCACATAAACCCTATTGCTCTACATAAGGACATATTTGGAGGATTTAACAAAACACAACATACTCTTGTTAGCTTGTTAGTCGGTGATTTAGACATGAGGTCTGTGAGTTATCCTAAGCCCAACAAGTGTTGGGGTGGACCTGCCTGTAAGGCAGTATGTCAGCTATGCACAGCTCTGAGCGCAACGAGATAAAGATGCTTGGTGTGTAAGAAAAACAGCAGAAAACGGTGTGACTAATGCCCGGATTGCCGCGGAGACTAGAGAAGAGATGAGACGGGAAGCAGTGATCCAGAGCAGATACGGTAGTGGTTGGCACTAGACTGGTAACCGCGTAAGTGGAGGAAGATGGAATTCGCACGCACTTTGGAAACACCGTTGACAGGACTGCCAAAAGGTCCCATACAAGATATGAATAAAAGAATCAAGATGATTCTAAAGTTGTGTTTCTTGAGAGCAAATAGAAGATAAACTCAGGTAATGCACCCATTTACCAATATGCAATCAATAATTACTCCGAAGATTGTATTACTATAAATACGTGGAACGGTGGATGGCCAGCAATGGAAAAGTGATAACAGTAACAAAAACAATGATGCCTAACGTCTGAATATTCCATTGTACTTATAAAGGATTCACTACATTGTCTCATTTGATGCCCATCACAATTCTCTGGGGCTACTTATTTTCTAAATGTTACAGATAAAATTATTGAAAAGATATATTGCTTAAGTGCCTTATCCAAGATTCCAAAGGTTCAGATCTAAGGAAGGAGTGGGGAAAAAGAAATACCTAGAGTAGATTCCCGTCTCAGAATTTCCTACTAATGATGACTTGAGAATTGTGTTCCACACTTCTGACTTCAAGTACTACTCTTTCTACTATACCACAGGCCGCATTACATACAGTGCATGAGGAGTTGACTATCTTAGGCTTTCAGTTCTAAATGTCTAATGGTTTGTGTGCTTTAACTTGGATCGTAAAGGCAGCAATAAAAACCTGTCTATAGAAATTGCAGACACTGACTTTTCTCCCTACCTATAGTGAGGAGGTTTCTGCATTCACCTTAACTTTATAGCACCATGAGCATTCTATCACTCATTCGCTTTATCTGCAAACCACATTATGGGCTTCTATAAGTAACCTTTAAAAACATTTTTTTTAAGTTTGGTTCTTAAAAATATTAGAGCCTTTAATGATTAGCTTAAGCAGTACTAGCCTTGCTGCCCACAGTTCCCTGATGTTGCATCCCTGTCTTCAAATGAGGCTCAGTAGATATAATAATAGGTGACTGTGTTCCTTTATATTTCATGAAGATCGAGTTTTAATGAATCATCAGTTTTGCAGTATAAGCAACTGGGTCCACTTTTCAAAAGGTCACCAGAGTGCTGTCATTCTTTGTACAGGTATTTAATCTCTAAGTAACTGATGCTGTATTTAAATATGTACAGTATTTGACATTAGGTTTTGTACTAATAAATGTTGGAGGGCTAACCACTGGCAAAATCTGATCAGATAATGGCTAAAGTAGAAATTTGTAATAGTACTAAGTGTATCAACTAAACCTTAAAGGACAAGTTTTGACTGAACATAGACAAAATGGAGGGCAACTTTATTTCTATTCATGTTTATATTTTCAGAAATGATAGCTTACATGATATTTTAGGAAAGTCTGAACCTGTCATCTTGATGTGAAATACAAAATTTGTACTATATAAATGTACAATAACTTAAAAGCAATGTAGCTATTTGAAAATATCGCTGATTTAGGGTAGCTCTCTCTTTAAAACAAAAAAATTTGACTATAGAAGGATAAGTCACATTATAAATTATAAAGTTGCTAACTCTTATCTCATTATTAATGTTGATCTTTATCAATAATATTCTACCATAAACAGTGACTCTCTTTTGGTGATGCTCTTGCCATTAAACAGAGCTTCTTAAACTTTTTTGGTGTTTGTAGATCATTCTGAATGGAATAAAATTTACAGACACTCTTAGAAAAAGCCATGTGTATTGCAGTAAATGAATTTTGCACAGGGTTCACAGAAATTCTTCCCTTAGAGAAGAATCCTCATTCTATTTAATGACCTCCATTGGTGACTTAAGAATGTTTTCTTCTTTATTTCAAATAGAAACTTTTATTACTTATTACTGTTCAGATATTACTATCTGCAAGGTTTTGGGCATTTTGTTTGCTTGCTTTTTTTAAAAAAATTTTTAATGTTTAATTAATTAATTTATTTTTGAGAAAGAGAGAGAGAGTGTGCAAGTGGGAGAGAGGGGCAGAGAGAGACAGAGGGAGATAGAGAATCCAAAGCTGACTCTAGGCTCTGGGCTGTCAGCACAGAGCCTGATAAGGAACTAGAACTCACGGACTTTGAGATCATGACTTGAATTGAAGGCAGACACTTAACTGAATGAGCCACCCAGGTGCCCCAAGTTGTTGTTGTTGTTGTTTTTTAACATACCAAGTCATAGTATATCGTGAAAGGAAGTAAGAAATTGTACTTTAATGCCAGTCACCAAATTTTCTACTACAATACTCCAAGCTGACTCTTCAGATTATAAGTGTGTATATAATCTAAATAAATGAGTTAGTTGCTGATGTATAAGAATACACTGGGGGGTGCCTAAGTGGCTCATTTGGTTACACTTCTGACTCTCAGTTTCAGATGAGGTCAAGATCACAGTTTGTGCGTTCGGGTCCTGAATCGGGCTCTATGCTGACAGTGTGAAGCCTGCTTGGGATTCTCTCTCTCCCTCTCTCTGCCTCTCCCCCCACCCCTTAACATAACATAACATAACATAACATAACATAACATAACATAACATAACATAACATAACATAACATAACATAACAACGTAAATAAACTTGGCCTTGGTGCTGCTTTGGGAATATGCTTTTCTTCTTTTTCATCGAGGTACATGTTACCTACAGTTAAATGCATAAATATTAGGTCTACGAATTAGTTTGACAAATATGATCATCGGTTTAATTAATTCACCAATCAAGATTTCCTTCAGCTCATGATATTCTTTTTGTCCTTTTCTATTCAATCCTGAACTCCTGTGGGCAACTATTGTTCTTATGTCTCTAAATGAAATAAAATATAGTAAATTTTTTGGACTGGCTACTTTCATTCAACATAAAGGGTTCGAGGTTCATATATGTCATGAAGTTCACCAGTAGTTCATTTTACATTGCGGAGTGATACTTTAGTTTATGATAATCTTCCGGTTGGTTCATCCTTTCTCCTAATAATGGACATACCGGCACATATTTCATTTCTCAAGGGTGGAATTATTGGGTCATAGGATTACTGTAATGAACTGTCAAAAAAGTTTTGCAAATGACTGTACACTTTAACCTCTGCACTCATTTCTTCATGTCCTCACTGAAGTTCGATATTATCAGGGCTGTTGAGTTAGCTATTCTGCTTATTGTAGAATACTTTATCATTGTTGTTTTACTATGCATTTTCTAGATTATTAACAATGTTGAGTACCTTTTTGTGTACTTAGGAGTCATCCATATATACTCTTTTGATAAGTCATTCTTTCAACTTTTGCATATTTTGTTTTAAACTGAGACGTCATTCCTTCTACTATTGATTTGTGAGTTCTTTGCATATTTTGAATATAATCCTTTGTCAGATATTTGCCTTGTATTTGTGCCTTTTGTGAGTCAATGGTATGTTTTCTTGCTTTGTTAAGAGTGCTTTGGGGGGCACCTGGGTGGCTCAGTTGGTTAAGCATCCGACTCTAGATTTTGGCTCAGGTCATGATCTCACGGTTTGTGAGATCAAGCCCTGTGTTAGGCTCCTTGCTGATAGCAGAGAGCCTGCTTGGGATTCTCTCTCTCCCTCTCTCTCTGACTCTCCTCTGCTCATGAGCATGCTCTCTCTCTCTCAAAATAAATAAACTAAAAAAAAGTGTTTTGGATGAGTGACAGTTTTTAATTTTGAAGAATTCCAATTTACCATTTTCTTTTATGCTATGTGCCTTCTGTGTCCTATCAATATTTGCCTACCCTAATCTTGCAAACATTTTGTCCCTGTTTTTTGTTGTTGTTAGAAATTTTACAGCTTTTGTTTCTACATTTTAGTCTAGCATCTATTTCAAGTTAATTTTTATATATTTTGCATAGTGAGGATTGGGATATCTTATTTTTCCACATGGGTATGCCTGTATACTTTTACAAAGATAAATTAACTATATATGTTCAGGTCTATTTCTAAACTGTTTTGTTTCATTAAGATAAAATTCCACACTGTCTTGATACTGTAGTTTCATATGAGTTTTTGAAATCTGGTAGTATAAGATCTCCAACTTTATTCTTTCTTTTCTTTCCTTCCTTCCTTCCTTCTCTTTCTTTTTCTTTCTTTCTTTCTTTCTTTCTTTCTTTCTTTCTTTCTTTCTTTCTTTCTTTCTTTCTTTCTCTCTCTCTCTCTCTCTTTCTTTCTTTCTTTCTTTCTTTCTGTTATTCTAGAGCCTATCTTTTCCATATAAATTTTGTGATCAGCTTGTCCATTGCTGCAAAAGTTTCATGGGATTTTGACTGGTACTGAACTGAATCTGGGAAGATCAATTGGAGAAGAAATTACCTCTTTATAATATTTAGTCTCACAATTCACAAGCATGGTGTATGTCTTCATTTATTTAGGTCTTTGTAAATTTCTCTCAACATTTTTTATAGTTTCCAGGGTACTTGTCTTGCATAAATCCTTGAAATTTTATCTCTAAATACTTTATACTTTTTGATGCAATTGTGAATGACATTTTAAAAATTTGTTTTCCAATTGGCCACTGCTTATATAGACACACATTTGACTTTTTGGTATATTTACCTTGAAATCTATGATATTGATAATTTTGCCTCTTGTTAGCTTTTTTGTATATATCAAAGAATTTTCTTCACACAAAGGTCATTTCATTTGTGAACAAAGGCAGTTGTAATTCTGTCTTTCCAGTCCCTGTGCCTTTTATTTCTTTTCTTGCCTTATTATACTGGCTAGGACCTATAGTATAGTTGAATAGAAGTAGTGCAAATAGGCACCTTCCCCCCCTGCCCCCTCAATCTTGTAGGGAAAAACACTCCATCTCTTCCCTGTTAAGTACGACATTATGATTTTTTTGATAGATCCTCTTTATAAAATTGATAAAGTTTGTTTTTATTGATCTTTGCTCAGATATTTTATAATGGGTAGAGGAAGAGCTTTAAAAGTGCTTTTCCTTGGAAGACATCCAGATGGCCAACTGACACATAAAAAAATACTCAACATCACTCATCATCAGGGAAATACAAATCAAAACCACAATGAGATATCACCTTACACCTGTCAGAATGGCTAACATTAACAACTCAGGCAACAACAGTTGTTGGTGAGGATGCGGAGAAAGAGGATCATAAGGAATGTAAGGGAAGGGAAACAAAAATAATATAAAAACAGGGAAGGGGACAAAACAGAAGAGACTCATAAATATGGAGAACGAACTGAGGGTTACGGGAGGGGTTGTGGGGGCGGGAAGGGCTAAATGGGTAAGGGGCATTAAGGAATCTACTCCTGAAATCATTGTTTCACTATATGCTAACTAATGTGGATGTAAATTTTAAAAAATAAAAAATAGAATTATAAAAAAAGTGCTTTTCCTTGGGGTGCCTGGGTGGGTCAATCACCTAAGTGTTGGCTTCAGTTCAGGTCATGATCTCACAGTTCATGAGTTGGAGCATCCCATTGGGCTCTCTGCTGTTAGTGCAGAGCCCACTTTGGATCCTGTCTCTCACTCTCTGCCCCTCCCCCACTGATGCGCGCGTGCATGCGCACATGCTCTCTCCCTCTCTCTCAAAAATAAATAAACATTTAAAAAGATGTTTTTCCTTCAGCCATTGAGATGGTCATCTGATATCTTTGTGGGTTTTTTTTTCCTCTGTTATTTGGTAGATTGCATTAATTGAAATTGGAATATTTAACAAATTTTGCATCACTGGAATAATTCTGATGTAATTGTGATATACTATGTTTTAAAGTTATTGCTGCCTGTTATATTTTCAAATATTTAGTTAAAAATGTTTTCATCTGTGTTCACAAGAGATATTGGTCTTAGTTCTCCTTGCTTGTAATATGCTTGTCAGATTGGGTATCCGAATTTTTCTGGACTCTTAAAATTAGTTCAGAAATGTTCTCTAATGCTCTATTTTCTGAAATAATTTATCTAGAATTGATGTTAATCTTCCTTAGGTGTTTGATATAAAAACCAGTGAAACTCCCTGGGACCAAAGTTTTCCTTGGGCAGGAGGTTTTATATAAAAATTCTATTTAAAAAAATCAGATATAGGACTATTTGGATTTCTGATTATTGAGTCAGTTTTGATAAGTTGCATTTTTCAAAGAATTTGTTTATTTCATCTAAGCTGTCAAATGTATCACCATAAAGCTTCCTACATAACTCTCTTATCTTTTAATATCTATAGGATCTGTGGTGATGTCTCCCCTTTCATTGCCAACAAAAGAGTGTGTTTCTTCTCAATGTTTTCTAATGTCATATTTATTAGGATTTAAAAATTTTTGTTAATATTTTCAAAAAAGTAACTCTTACCTTTCAAAATTGTCTCTATTATTTTTTACTTTCTATTTTATAAAGTTCTGCTTTTTAAAATCATATTTCTCTCTATTATTTAGTTTGTATAATCCTATTGATGTGTCTTTAAATTCAATGGGCTTTTCTTCTACAGTGTCCAATCTGCTATATGCTCATCCAGTGAATTATTCATTACTGACATTCTGCATTTTTTCACTAGATTGTTTTTTATACAATCCTCTTATTTTTCCAACTACATCACAGCTGAATCTAGAATATATTACATGCTTTGTCCAAAAGAGCTAATAGATAGCTCACATTTATTTAAACCAGAAGTAGAAATTCTGCCTGATCTCAACAATGTATATTAGATATAAAACAAACCATAGCTCTCTTCTACTATCATATCTTATATTCTGCTAAGGAAAGAGGTTGAGTGAATAACATTTTACCATATTCATGTACTTTTAGTGTTGAACATACACCAAAATACACTAAAAAGTGAAAAGCTGAATCAATTTTTTAAAAAATAATCCAAATGAAATGAAAGGATCATGCAAGGTGTTAAAATGTCCTTAGGCAGTACTTTTTTTTTTTTTACAAACATCTGTTTCCAATATGAGACATAGTTTAGTAAATCAGTCACATTAGAACTAAGAACATTTTTTAAAGCTTTTTGTTAAAAATTCATATGTGACCCAAACACATTAACAAACACTGCAAGCCAGTCAGACCTCAACATAAAGGGTGAGTATTCTCTAAGGAGGAGATGATTGCTTTTTGATGTTTTTAGATTTAGATTTTAGATTTTAACTTTAGATCAATAATGAAATAAAAATCTATTCAGCCTGTACTTTGTGAGTGTATCTCAAACTTTAATCCTTTTAAGAGCCATTGAGAGAATTAATCATGCAGTTTCCTAGGCATGATTGAGTGGTTCTAGAGTGACCTCCAGGAATGTTCACTTTTAATTAGACTTCCAGGTTGTGTCTTCAACCACATGTCCTCAAACCATTGAGTAGGAGACAATTAATACTAGATCCCATTTCATAGTTAGAAAAGTCCCATGAGATCAGCAATACCATCTTGAATTTAAAATAGACCAAACTGATGTAAAGGTCATTAAAAGGTAAAAAAAAAAAAAAAAAAAAAAAAAAAAAAAAAAAAAAGATGTGAGCCCAATATTTTTTTAAGTTTATTTATTTATTTTGAGAGAGAGAGAGAGCAAGCAAGCATGAACAGGGGAGGGCCAGGGAGAGAGGGAGAGAGAATCCCAAGCAGGGATCAGTGCAGGACTTGAATTCACACTCACAAACCATGAGCTCATGACCTGAGCCAAAATCAAGAGTCAGATGCTTAACCAACTGAGCCACTTAGGCACCTGAACCCAAGTCTTTTTTGTCTCTTATGACCATGGTCTTTTAGTGAAACACATACCTTGCTTTCTAGCCAAGTATAGAGTGTAGCTACACCTTCCTAATTTACCAAAAGGCTTAACCTTCAAATCAATGCAGTCATCTTACAAACTCTTATTTCCTTAAAACGCAATATTAAGAGTCCTTTAAGTCAACCTTGATAATTCTTTCTCCCTTAGTGCCTTCATCCTCTTTCATTATCAAGAGGAAATTTTGACTTTACATCTTAAATAAGTCCCTGCACTTCTTTCTATCTGCAACACCATTATCCTGATGCAAACTACAATCCTTTCTCTGAACAGCACTTCACTGACATCCACTCATGTGTATTTTCAGTCTATTGTCCACATTGTAGCTGAAGTGATCATTTCAAAATGCCCATCTGATCATGTTTAAAATATTTCAAGGGTTTCCCATTATTTGGGGAATAAAGAACATGTCTTAATATGGCCAACATAACCCTACATAATTTGTTATTTACTTTTTCTCTAGCCTCATCTGTACCAGGATTTCTCTCTCTCTCCACTATAGACACTTTGGACTTTTATAGTTCTAAAATATGCCATATTCCCTTCCACCACAGGGCCTTTGCACATGCTGTTACCACAAGCTGAAATGCTCATTGCCTCATCTTTATCTAATCATCTTTCATTTTGAAGGTGTGAACTCAGTTATTACCTCCTCTTGGAGATCTGGTGCATCTCCCTGAATAAGTCAAATTACCCAATTATAAGTTTACAACTCACTATGTACCTATTCTTATTAATGTTTTCATTATTTATTTATATCTGTTATTATAAGTAGGTTGTAGACTTAATAAAAGCAGACAAAACTTAGTTTTGCTCCCTATTTTCAACACTTATCCCAGTGCTAGAACACATGAGGAACTCAAATATTTTATGAATGATCACATCATTTAATTAATTATCTTAACAGTGAGCTTCTCGGAAACAAAGACAATGTAATTAAAGAAATATGGATTTGAGGGTCACCTAGGTGTCTCAGTTAAGCGTCTGACTTCAGTTCACGTCATGATCTCATGGTCTGGGAGTTCCAGCCCCACACCGGGCTCTGTGCTGACAGCTCGGAGCCTGGAGACTGCTTCAGATTCTGTGCCTCCCTGTCTCTCTGCCCCTCCCCCACTCATGCTCTGTCTCTCTCTGTCTTTCAAAAATGAATAATGAAAATTCCTATTTCTCAAAGAAATTTAAATACTGCCTAGAAAGGAATATTATAAAATACCTTACTTAATTTTTTCCATAGGAAACTATAGTTAAGTCAGAATAATAGAACAACAATTATAAAGTATAAAGTATTTGTGCTAACAACACTTAGAATTAAAATACAATCTAATTTAAAATATACTTAAAAGATGTTAAAGCTACCTCCAAGAATAAAATTCCTATTATTTCCTAGAAAATATCATGGTGACTCAGGGGAATTAGATGAAAACCCAACAAAGTCATCTTTTTGTGATTCAGTATTGGATGGGTTATTGGAATCTGTGACCAAAATACATCTGTGGACACAAATACAAGCTCAGCCTTATTCTTTTCCTTGAACCAGCCAAGCACTGCTTATAAATCACCCAGAAGCAGCAATAATGGGGTATGTCTTTTCTGAGGACCCACTGTTCATAATGAATTTTCCCTAGTTAGCCCTTAAAATATCCATGAAGCAGATTCTTGAATTTTTCTATTTTAAAATTAAAGGAACTCCCATTTTAGTTATTCTGAAGTTGACACACAGAATGCCAAAAAAGGTATGTATGAAAAGTACCATGTACCAAAATACCTTCCTCAGAACACGAGTGACAGGTAAAGATGTTAACTGTTATTCTTTATTAAAAAATTTAAATTTTGATCCCTGAGAAAATAAGTTGAAAACATTAACTCAGTTTCTTTATTGTGGGACTTCTGAGAAATGAGTTTGATGTTTTAATATGCATTGTGATCCTCCAAAGAAGAGTTAAATGGAACACAGAATTTCCTATATTCATTTGGCCTCTTAAAATATTAATGTAGTTCAAGAAATATTTCAAGAAACTCTCATGGCTTGTGGAGCACAGTTTGGGAAATTGTGATATTATAATGTATGTGGTTGAAAACCATATAAACAGAATGTCAGTATTTTCTCTCACCTCGAGTCTCGACTCCTTTTGGCATGTTTGGGAAAGGCGTTGGAGGGGCGGGGGTTGTTTAAATACTGAGTTTTTAAGTTGGCTGTGAATATGCCGAGTTTTATAATTTTCTAAATAATTTTCTGACTTGTTTTCCCTGTCTGAAGCTCAGGGAGATTAAAAAGACCCTAAGCTCATTGTCTAGAAGCCAATGGGCACAGAGTTAAGCAAGATGAATAAATTCTGGAGACGTGCTGTCCACTATTGTTCCTGTAGTCAACAATACTGTATTGTGCACTTAAAATGTTGAGAGGGTAGATCTCATGTTGTGGTTTCTACTGTGATAAAATAAAATGAAATAATAAAATAAAATAAAATAAAATAAAATAAAATAAAATAAAATAAAATAAAATAAAATGAAATTTGTGAGCTCAAGGTGCATATAATTTGGAACAACAAGATTTATTAGGAGTGCTTGGGTGGCTCAGTCACTTAGGCATCTGACTCTTGATTTCAGCTCAGGTCATGATCTTATGGTTCACGAGATCAAGTCCTGCATCAGGCTCTGTGTGGAGCCTGCTTGGGATTCTCCCCCCTGCCCCCTACCCCTCCTCCACTTGCATGCTCTCTCTCTTTCAAAATAAATAAATAAACATTTAAAAAACCCCAAGATTTATCTGACTCCAAATACTGTGTTTTTTTCTACTAAAGTTTAGATATATTCATGTCACTGCCTTTTACTGGGATGCAATTCCACAGAACGGTTAAGAACACGGACTTTGGGTTATGACTGCTCAGGAATCCCAACACTAACAAGATGTGTTAACTTGTGATTTACATACACTAAAAATTCAGTATTTTGGGGGTGCCTGGTTGGCTCAGTCGGTTAAATGTCTAACTTTGTATCAGGTCATGAACTCATGATTTGTGAGTTCGAGCCCTGCATCGGGCTCTGTGCTGACAGCTCAGAGCCTGGAGCCTGCTTTGGATTCCGTGTGTGTCTCTCTTTCTCTGCCACTCCCCCACTTACACTCTGTCTCTCTCTCTCTCAAAAATAAATAAACATTAAAAAAATTCAAAAATTCAATATTTTCATCTATACAAAGAGAAATAATAGGATCACCATGAGTATTAAACAAAATAATGAATATAAAAAGGCCCAATGAGGGGCGCCTGGGTGGCTCAGTCAGTTAAGCGTCTGACTTCGGCTCAGGTCATGATCTCATGGTTCGTGAGTTCGAGCCCCATGCCCCATGCCCCATGCCCCACGTTGGGCTCTGTGCTGACAGCTCAGAGCCAGGACTCTGTTTGGAATCTGTCACTCTCTCTCTCTGTCCCTCCCCTGTTCATGCTCTGTCTCTCAAAAAATAAATAAACGTTAGAAAAACATTTAAAACAACAAGGCACGGTGAGTGTCCCCAAACAGTCACTACCAGTCTCATGCATACTACCTGCGGTTGGAGAAATTGTCTTACGAAGACAGTTTTTTTTATTATTTAAAAAAAATTTTTTTTCAACGTTTTATTTTATTTTTGGGACAGAGAGAGACAGAGCATGAACAGGGGAGGGGCAGAGAGAGAGGGAGACACAGAATCGGAAACAGGCTCCAGGCTCCGAGCCATCAGCCCAGAGCCTGACGCGGGGCTCGAACTCACGGACCGCGAGATCGTGACCTGGCTGAAGTTGGACGCTTAACCGACTGCGCCACCCAGGCGCCCCTGAAGATAGTTTTTATACATAAACAAAACATGGAGAATTGAGATGTTTATTCCAAAAAGTCAAACAGCAAATATTTAGAAAAAAGCACGTTAAAGTATTTTATTCGCCGTTTACTGTGATTGTTGTCTCTCATTATTTGTTATCAGGGTTTTTTAACCCTGGGGGTTAAAGAAGCTTACGACCAGGTAAGTCCATGGCTACTAAATCCTAAGCAAATTTTTATCGGTACATAGCTATAGGCATTGTCCCTCTGACAGAAGTTTTCAAACTTTTTCTAGATTCTTCACCCCTGAAATTTAATAATGTCTTACTTTTATTTCCATCCACATTATTTGTTTTGATATAGGTTACATGGCAAGATTTTTTGTCCTATGTAAATGAAACCATTTCTTGGAGATTTTCAACAGTGTTGAAGTTCCCAGGCCTTTTTCTATAGCCATATCAACTTTCAGGTACTACCTTTCAATACTTATTGGCAATATAGAAAAATGTAGGTGGCATTTTGCAAGTATTTGAATGTCAGGTTGACGATCAAATAGGCTGCACACTCACATACACACACACACCTGTGAACAAAAGAGTGATTTGATAATCTCACCGTCTACTTGGTATTTGATGAAAAAAAAAACACACTAAAATTACAGCTTATAATGTGTAAATATAAGAAAGAACTGGTTTAAGAGGAATAGTTCTTATTAGTTAACAACATAGTAAGTGCTTACTCTTATTGTCCATCTTCAAGAGCACTAGCAAAGTACATTAAAGAAAAAAGGTGTGATACTCATTTTAAACTCAGATATCATGCCAGGTATTGATTGTTGTTGCTTAGAAATATCTTATACACTTCCTTGTACCTCATAGTAAGACTCTCAGAAATAGTATTTAACAGACTCGTTGGCCAGCAGTGTTCTATTAGGTCAGCCAAAGGGAGGCATTCTTGAGATCTGCATGGCAGAAGAGAAGTAAGTCATTATTTTATGGCAGCAGAAATCAGTGATCAATTCGTCCATGACAGACAGTGAATGTGGGGTTTGTTTCCCGGTTTCCTGATTCCTTTTGAGAATCTGCTACCCCAGTGCTAGAGGAAACGGAGACCATTGATGGTCACTTTGATGCTGCCCTTTGATTTCCAGAATTCCTGAAAGTGTTCTAACCATCCCTGCTCCAGACTATCAACAAAAATATGAGTCTAATACCATTTACTGAATTACATTTTTTCAAAGATATCTAGAAGGGCTTCTATTTTCTAGAACAAATTTTGATTATTATGGACAGTGTAATAAAAACAGCTATTGAAATAAGGAGAGTGAACACAGCATCCCCCTGAAGCCTAGGAACCTGGGATCTTGTTTTAATTTTCCTGTTAAAACTTGCTAGGTGACACATGATTTTACCTTCCAGGGCTCAGTTTTTCCATCCATGGTTTCAGATGATTTCAAGGGTGAATTTTTCCAAACATTTAAGGAAAAGATTTTAAAAAAAGGAATGTTTCCCATTGAATCTTAAAAGAACATTGCAAGAGATGAAAACCACAAGCGAATTTCTCTCTCCTACACATAGGCATAAAACCCTAAACAAAATATTAGAGAATCAAATCCAGTGATATACAAATGGCTAGACCATCACAGCACAATCAGGTTCATTGCATGAAAGTGATAGTGATTTAATATTTGAAAATAAATCAAGATTATTATATTACAGAATAAAGGAGAAAAAAACATACAACCGTCTTAATGAATGCAAAAAACTGACAAAAGTTATAACCCGCGTGAGAGAAAAACTCTTAGACAGTAACATCCTTAGTCTGTTAAAATGTCAGTCAAGTAAAAAATAAAACAAATTACGGAAAGAGCTTAAATGTCCATCAACTGACGAATGGATAAAGAAGATGTGCTTTAAATATACAATTGAATACTCCTTGGCAATGAGAAAGAATGAAATCTGGCCATTTGTTGCAACCTGGATGGAACTGGAGGGTATTACGCTAAGTGAAACAAGCCAGTCAGAGAAGGACAGGTATCATATGTTTTCACTCCTATGTGGGTCTTGAGAAACTTAGCAGAAGACCATGGGGGTGGGGTAAGCCAATTTGACAATAAATTATATTAAAAAAAAAATAGAACAACTGATGTTAAATTTTATAGCTAAATTTTAATGATTTCTTATGGAGCTTGTGAGCAAGACAAGAATCATTATCACCGTCGCATGCAACTCTGTGCTAGGAAGGCAGAGCCGACTCAATGGCACCCAGCGTAGCCCTTCTATATAGTCAGTTCTCAACCAGTACCAAGAAGATGCTAAGTACTGCTATTCATACCACAAATGAGGTAAATAATGAGAAATAACTGATTTAATCTAGCTGCTGGAGGAAAGTATGTTAAGGTTGTAAGATGAGAAAACTGCTTTCCCTGATCACTTTTACTATTAAAAGCAGAATCCATTGTCTTTATCACACAGATTGAATTTTAAGTCAAAATGTTCTTTGTTTTACAGTTTTAAATAAAAACTCCAAATAACTTTTTTTAATATTTCTTTATTTTTGAGAGACAGAGAGAGACAGAGCATGAGCAGGGGAGGGGCAGAGAGAGAGGGAGACACAGAATCAGAAGCAGGCTCCGGGCTCTGAGCTGTCAGCACAGGGCCTGACGCGGGGCTCGAACTCACAAACCAGGAGATCGTGACCTGAGTCGAAGTCAGATGCTTAACCGACTGAGCCACCCAGGCGCCCCCAAAAATGTTTTTTTTTTAAAGAGACCTGCTATAAATCACATGAGTGAAGGCAAAAATGAAAAATCTGTACAATAATATACAGACCACAGTCTGGGAGAAAGGCCATCTGTATAACATTATCACTTAGCTGACACTGTCATCCAATTAATGCTATCACTCCAAAGTAGGAGCTCAAGATGGCATGGGGGTGGGAATTTTAGGCTGTGTTGGGGATTTGATTTAACAGAGCAGGACAAAGTTCAGAGGAGAAGTAGGTAAATGAAGCCTCAACTGTTAGAAAGTTGTTGGTCATACCTTTGCTTTAAAGAAGTGTGCATTTCAGATGACCTGTATCCAGCCAAAAATAATATAGGAAAAGCCTTGATAGTGACACTGTTTACAAACACTAAAAATTTTAAAGACTGAAATAGATAAACCTTTGGTTTAAAAAAGCATGTTTATTTGAAAAATATAGGAACAAACTAAAGAAGGGAAAATTCATCTATAAATCTATTATCTCTGGTAACTATTGTTACCACCATGTCCTTGTGATATTTTTCAAACATATTCAGGATTACTGTGAGTTATTATAAGTAAAAAAAACAAAAAAGGAAATACATTTGGATGTGACTTCTTCCTTTTACTATGAGTTCACAAAGTGAAGAAAGGTACTCACCAGTGTAAACCGAGAAAAATCTATAGGATCAGACATCAAAGTGAAGACAATCTTTAAAATTTTTGTAACAATCTTTAATTTTTTTAAATGTTTATTCAGTTTTTTGAGAGAGAGACAGAGACAGAGAGAGAGAGACAGAGCGTGAGTGGGGGAGGGGCAGAGAGAGAGGGAGACACAGAATCGGAACCAGGCTCCAGGCTCTGAGTTGTCAGCACAGAGCCTGATAGGAGGCGCAAACTCACAAATTGCAAGATCATGACCTGAGCCGAAGTCGGATGGATGCTTAACCGACTGAGCCACCCAGATACCCCCAAAGTGGAGACAATCTTAAGTGCAGTGAAGGAGAATGCACTTGTTGAATGGAAGTCAGTATTATTTTCTGGTGAGATTGAATATGCTTTTATTTCAGGTTCTTTTAATGTTTTAATATTCAGCTTAAATATAACCTCCTTTGGAAAGCTCCATACCTCTCTTCTTCTCCCAGGTAGAATTCCCCTTCCTTTGCACCTTTATGTTACCCTAAACAGACTTCTATCATAAATTCTGTGATACTTCGTTGTACTTTCTCACCCTTAATGTATCAGCTTAAATACCATTCCTCAGGGAAAATGGTCAGACACCTATGATGAGGTTAAATCTTCTGTATACTCTCCTAGAGCCCCCAAGACTTCTCTTACCAGCAATTACACTGGTGTATTTATGTACATAATTATCTATTTTATATCCTTTCCCAACCAGCTTATAAACTATAAGGGAAGAAACTATGTCATTACTTTTGATGGCTTTGTTCTTTTGAACTGAACATGTAGTGCCTGTCATGTAACACACATTGAAACAATATTTGAAATGGGGAAGAGACAGGGAAGGAAGGAAGGAAGGAAGGAAGGAAGGAAGGAAGGAAGGAAGGAAGGGAGAGAGAGGGGGAGGGGGAAGGAAGAAAGGGAGGGAGGGAGGGAGGCTCTAAATGGAGCTTTCCAACAAAGAAGATAGGTTGAGTGACCTGGTGGATGGGGGAGAGCCCAGAGCAAAGGGGACAAATTCTTGCAAACCATCTCTAGCTGGAAAAAATAAGCCAACAGACGAGAAAAATAAGTGGTGAACTTATCAAAGGTATGGAATAATCCTGCGTTCCTCTCCCATTCAAAAAAAAAATGCATCATAGCTGCCTCTTGAAGTCACTTACAGTGCATACATCCCTACATCCATCCCCTGCTGACTTTGGCAGTTTTGCCCCCTACACATCTCCATCTGTCTTTGTGCAAAATGCTTAGTTTTTCCTTTCAGAATAGGTCATTCATGTTTACAAAAGCTGTCCATGCTTTTTACTTTTTAATTTTAATGTCTGGGATCTAATCTGCTTACTTGCACATCACTGAGGCTAGGCTGTGGGCAGGCCAGGCCGAACAATAGCTGTTGAGATTTTTACGCCCCACATGCAAAAAGGCGAGGCAGTCTGGGAAAGGAAAAAGTATGGATTTCATTTACCTAGAGGAAACAACACCGATCTTAGTGTTTCTTTTTGCTTGTAAAAGGGAGGATATAAAGGTGGTGAAAAATAGTTTTGCCAGTCTATCTTCAAATGGGTAATTGGGAGGCTGGTAGGAATTTTCAAACATAATATAACAAAATCAAGGAACAAAAACGTTCCTTTTCATCTGCACAGAGGCTCTGTTGAAGCTGGAAATACTTGTGGGATATTAGGAATGAAAAATGTCAGCATGCACACTGCCCAGGCTTGCCTGGTTTATGGCTCCCACCTCGTGGCCGTCGTTACTGTCCAGTAAAAGAACCTCTTTGTCCCGGGAGCATTGCTTTTCAAAGACAAGAGCCATCCCCAAGCACCCTCTCAATTTCACATATAGGTCATGGCATTCAGAGAATAATGCGAGGGATGGCCCAAGAACCAGTTCTTTCAATCTTTGGGACATGAAGTTATTCAGTACTGGTTCAGCTAAGCCTTTTTGCTCCTATGAATTTCCTTCCTGAATGGAAAGTCACTTCTCCAAGAATACCTGAGTTCTTCAGTGGCTTGAAATGCAAGGCTTGTAAACAAATAAGAAGCCAAATGGGGAAGGGACAGGTAGGAGGGACATACAGGAGACTGGGAAAGAGAGATATGTTATTTAAAAGCTGTAACCTAAAGCCTGTCTTAGTGGTGTGTATGTGTGCGTGGGGGTGTGGGGTGTGGGTGTGGGTGTGTGTTGTGAAATCCACAAGAGGAATGCCAATCCCATAATTCAGAGCTGAAATGATCCAGATCCTGAAATGAGCACACTTCCTGATGTTTGGGGAGGTTGAGAAACGTGGTTTATGGAGAAAGACAAGATTGACATGGGTATTCTGCCTTCTGCCAGAAATCCCCCTACATCCTCAGTCTCAAGTCAGATCCTAGAGAGGAAAGATGAGCTTCTGGCCCAGCCCTGGAATGCAGTGGTCTCCTTCTTAGAGGTAAGAGTGCTGAACTCTGGTTCTCTCAAAGCAAATCATTTTCCAGTCCAACTTAGTGGTTCACGTTTGTTAAAACTGTGGCACTGAAGGGGGGCAATTGCTTCTCTTTCTGGATGTCTGCTGTGAATACCAGCCAAGCTATGTTGCTGAAGTCAGATCTAACCAGTCTTCCTGTGCATACTGTGCCTAAAACCCACTGAAAATAAGAAGAGGAGGTGACTTTTGCATGAGATCAGACATGATTGAAGTGACTGAGGTGGCATGAACATGTGACATGTAATAGAGGATATAGTCCCTGTCAAATACAACAACTTAAAAAAAAATAAAGAGCCAATAAAGAGACAGTGTCAGAACAAATACCCCCTAAACACAAGCACTGCACAGCACTGGGTTACATTTTCATTCTACTACCTTAATGTCTCTGTGACTGAACTTACACGCCTTACCTTTCCAAATACAGTAAAACCTTGGTTTGCAACCATAATTTGTTAAGGAAACATGCTTGTAATCCAAAGCACCTGTACATCAAAGTGAATTTCAAGAACCATTGGCTCAGATGTGATCATGTGACATTGGGAGTCACGTACTACTCTATTGCAAGACATCACTCATCTATCAAGTTAAAATTTATTAGCAATGTTTGTGCATCTTGCTTCCGGAACACTCACTGAACAAGTTACTCGCAATCCAAGGTTTTACTGCATTCCAATCTGGGCACTGTGTCTTCACAGCTTGCTCTAACAAGCCGTAATAAAACTTGCCATTTTCTTGTACTTTATTTTCCCTTACTTATTTCATTACGATCACTCTTGAAACTACAATGTACTTTCATGTGTGTAGGCAAAGGATACAGATGTTGAAATAACTTAAGTCACCTTTTTTACCTCTTGCCCTAACTTTGAAAACAATTCATTCATTCATGCATACATGAATGCATGCATTGATTGACTGATGGATAGATATCGTTTCGTGAAGGAAGTGTGACTTATGTGTTTTTCAAGGTCAGGTGTTATACACCTGGGAAGTGGGGGAAACATAGGGTTATGTTAAAATGAAAACAATATTAAATGGATCCCGTCTTCTGACTGGAGGAGAGAACTAGATTGGTAGATCTAAGATAATGTAAGACATTCTGGGTTTAGGCGAATAGCCCTGCTCTCTCTAATACTGATGAATTTCCCAAGTAGAAGCTTGGGTAGATCCACTGAGGATGTAAGAAAGCAGATCATAGTTGGAGAAATGACACTATTCTTACTTTCCTTAGACCCACAGGCAGAGAGAGGGTGGTGTTTTGCTCTCAGAAATATTCTCCTTCAAAGCACTAAAGAGTATTAACTGCACGTGTCTTGTCTGTGATTGGAAGTTCTTCCATTACTTGGAAGAAGTATGTAGAAGCCACTTTTAGGCAACAGCCTGAACAATGAAAACTTGAGCAGGGCAAAAGGACCCACAGTGGCTACTGTGCTAACACAAACAGGCTCACTAAGCAAACCACCTCGAAATAGCCATAGGTCCTAACTGACCAACGGGCTACTTAAAATCAGGCACAGTTCCTAAGGTTAACAAAAAAGGGAAAATTACATACATTCCCATACTTCCTCACTCCACACTATAACTGTAGCTCCTCACCACTGCCTCATGGCAGACAGTCTCTCTTTTGCTGTCCTGGTGCTGTTCCCAAATTTATATCTTTGTTCTGCCTTGGGTGAATTCTTTCCCTGCCTATGCAGCCAGCCCCAATCCAATCAGAACAAGCCACAAAGTAGACATGTCCATGTAAAATGAACAGCACACTGCAAGGTCAATATGCATAGGTTTGAATCTTCCCATTACTAATCAGTAAGTTTTCCATATCTCATTGCCTTCTGACCTCACAGGCTATTTCTTTCCAGATATTGTCTTACTTCTCCCTCTTCTCTTGCCTCTTTTCCTTCTAAACCCAAACCATCTTCTTAGATAGGGCTTTCTTTTTTCTTTCTCAGCTCTGCATTTTCACCAGTGACCCCCTGGGCAGTACCTCTCCTGGCTCAGTCTGATCCATGATCTCTTCTCTTTGACCCTGCAATAATTCCATCCATATTCTTGATTTACGAGTGGCACCCAGAAAGTAAAAATCTGGGTAAAGGTAGACCAAAATATGCTCAGTATTTATAAATTTCTAAATTACTTGAAGATGAATAATAAAGACAGTACTCTTTTATATGCAACAAATATTGTTTCACTACTATGTTCCAGGTATTATGCAAGGTCCTAGGGAAATAATACGGGACTGGTAGATGCAGTTCCAATCAATGGGAAGCTTAAAGACTAATGTGTTTGATCACTAGCATTATCTGGTTACTAGCAACACTTCCCTTTTTTTTTTTTTTTAACTAGCAACACTTTATTTTTATTTGTTATTATTATTAATCTTTTTTAAGTAGGCTTCATGCCCAGTGCAGAGCCCAACGCAGGGCTTGACTCACAACAGACTGAGATCAAGGCCTGAGCTGAGATCAAGAGTAGGAAACGTAACTGACTGAGGCACCCAGGAGCCCCACTCCTAACACTTTTAAAAGGTTTTTTAAAAAGGCCTTTACCGGGGCGCCTGGGTGGCGCAGTCGGTTAAGCATCCGACTTCAGCCAGGTCACGATCTCACGGTCTGGGAGTTCGAGCCCCGCGTCGGGCTCTGGGCTGATGGCTCGGAGCCTGGAGCCTGTTTCCGATTCTGTGTCTCCCTCTCTCTCTGCCCCTCCCCCGTTCATGCTCTGTCTCTCTCTGTCCCAAAAATAAATAAAAATGTTGGAAAAAAAATTAAAAAAAAAAAAAAAAAGAAAAAAGAAAAAAGGCCTTTACCAAGGATTGCTGCTATGTGAATGACAACAAGTTTAACAGTATAAAACTTACGGTAGCTTTTATTTCTTCTGGTCATTGTAGAACAATATTGTAAAACTCTTGAAAGTCTTTAGAATCTCAAACCAACACATGACTTTCTCCTTCCCTCGGCCTATCAATGACTTACATTAAAATGCTCTTAAAGTGCCTAACGAAAATGTTTCTATTTACAGTTGGTTTAGTAAAGTTTAATTTTAACCAAATCTAATTTTGTAAACCAAATTGAACTCCAGTTATTTTGGGCTAATAAATATATTTCTAACATCACAGCACAGCTATATTATTTACTAAACTAGCACACACACAAAAAATAGAAACCTACCTAGATTTACTCTGTAAATTATTCTTTTTTTTACTTTGGATAATTTGTTGAAAAGAAACAAATGAAGGGGCGCCTGAGTGCCTCAGTTGGTTAAGCGGCCGACTTCAGCTCAGGTCATGATCTCACCGCCCATGAGTTCAAGCCCCGCATCCGGCTCTGTGCTGACAGCTCAGAGCCTGAGGCCTGCTTCGGATTCTGTGTCTCCCTCTCTCTGCCCTTCACCTCCTCATACTCTGTCTCTCTCTCTCAAAAGTAAATAAACATTTAAAAAAAAGAGTCCTTTGAAAAGAAACAAATGAACAAAACATAGGTTATGAGATGTTAAATGTTTAATTCCTTAACTTTAGAGGTATTCTCCAATTTTGAAAAATCTATAGTTATCATGCAGGTTTAATGGGATTAGCCTAAGATTTCTTAGGTATTCTCAGTAAACCTCTATTTTTCTGTTAGCAAAAGGTATGGGACACCCTGGTGTTAATTTGATTTTTTTTTTTATTGCTTTATCTCAAGCATGGAACAGGGAGCCATGCATGCCATTCATGTAGTAGACATATAGCAGGTGCTAGCTCCCTCGTGCATCTTCCAGTTAAAATCAAAATTGGTCATGTTATACTTGCATGTATCACAATACCATATTAAACAAATTTCATTATTATTGATACTTAAAATTTTTTTCTTTGATTTACTTTATTTTCTTTTTACCTCTGCTGCTATTTTTATTCTGAAAATGCCACTGATGAGTATTACAAGGAACCCGTTTCATTGGCCTGGAATAAAAAATTGGAATGGGGGCATAGTTAGAGGACAAGGAGGACAAAGAAATCATTAAAAAGATAGGTATTCAGTCACCTCCACATCCATCTCCTCTGGGTCCTGTAGGAGAAAATGACAGCTTTCCTTTGACATGGGTGACTACATTAATCTCTGACCCTGCCCCTGTTTGGAGCTTCAGTTACAGACTGGATTTTCTATTCTTTGACCTCTTCCAAACTTTCTTTTCATATTCCTACTTTGGCTCCTCTGTTCCTTCCTAAATTTCACCCTGGAGGGGTGCCTTGGTGGCTCTGTTGGTTAAGTTTCCAACTTTGGCTCAGGTCATGCATGATCTCACTGCTTGTGGGTTTGAGCCCCACATTGGGCTCTGTGCTGACAACTCAGAGCCTGGAACCTGCTTCAGATTCTGTGTCTCCCTCTCTCTCTGTCTCTGCCCTGCTCACGTACTCTCTCTCTCTCTCTCTCTCTCTCTCTCAAATATAAATAAATATTTTAAAAAATTTAAATTTCACCCTGGAATTTGTTTCCCATTATACTGAAATATCTTCTGACTCAATGCGATTTTATAGCAATGCTAAAAGGTCAGTCATGTTCGTTCTAGAATTTGATGCTCAGTAACTATAAAATCCAATTTATCTCTCAAGAATTACGGTTCCTTAGGAAAAATCAAATTATGCCTCTGTAGTTCCTCACTTCCATGTTTTTTGGAAGGAATACGTCCTATAGGAGAGATGAAAGAGGAAGACTGAATTTAAATTTCGTTCTGTCTGGAGTTAACTGGACAAAGGTTAGGTAAGTTACCTAACAGTTTCTTGCATAATTTTCTCATTAATGCTGGGTTTTTTTTTTTGTCTCCTAAATTAAGATTATAAGGATTTAAGGTAGTATATGGCAGTGGTATTTAATATGTGGTCGGGGGGCACCTGGGTGGCTCAGTCAGTTAAGCATCTGACTCTTGATTTTGGCTCAGGTCATGATTTCACAGTTCATGAGTTCGAGCCCCTCATCATCAGGTTCTGCACTGATGGCATGGAGACTGCTTGGGATTCTGTCTCTCCCTCTCTCTCTGCCGCTCCCCTTGCTCCCACTTTGCCTCTCAAAATAAATAAATAAGCCTTAAAATATGGTTTGGCATGCATATGTACCTTTAAGACACTTTCAGGAGATCCTCAAGAACAAAATTAGTTTTATAGCATTTTTAAGACATGATTTCTCTTTTAACCCTCTCATTGTCTTGTAAGTATACTCAGTACAAATAGTTCTTTAACTGGTTTTAGATTACACATTGCAATTAACTGTGAAGGAAATAAAACCTATAGAATTTTGATGTAGTATCAAAGAAGAATATCCACAATTATCTACATGGGCTATGAAAATTCTCTTCCCTTTTCCAACTATATCTCTGTGTGGGACCAGATTCTTTTCACACACTTTAACCAAAAGTAACACACTGTAGAAGTAGATACGAGAATCCAGCTCTCCTCTCTTAAACCATGATTAAAGAAATTTGGAAAAAATGTAAAAGTGTTACCCTTTTCACTGAACCTTTTTGTTGTTGTTGTTTATTTTGGAAAGCATATTAATTATTAATTACAACAGATTATGTTCACATATAATGGATTTATTGTTATTTAAAATAAATTAATAAATAATATTCTTTAAAATCTCTTCAAATTTTTGAATACAGTAAATATCAGTAAGTATAACGCACACAAACATAAGATCTTCAGGGTCTACAATTTTTTTAAAAAATGTAAGAGTCCTGAACAAAAACTTTTGAGAACTACTGATATAGGGAATGATGACATATAATTTATATCATACCCACAGACTTATTAAACAACTATGGAAAATCTGAGCTCATATTTTGCCTTGAAAAGCAAGAGGAAAGTTATTTTCCTTTCTCCCTTCCTCTATTTCTTTGCTTCTTTCTTTCTTTTTCTTTCTTTTTTTCTTTCTAAATCTTTCTTTATTTCTAAATCTTTCTAATGTCTTTATTATCAAATATCTTTTTATTTTTCTAATATCTTCTCTAGTATCAGCTATCTTAAGAAAGTGTGCAAATGTAAACAAACATAATAAGAATTTGCTTTATTTAGATCTTTATGGTTAAAAAATCCAGTATAAGAATCCATATTTAATGACAATAGGACACTCATTTATATTTAGGAAGAAATCAGAGACAAATCAGGACACTATATATTTACCAAGCTGATATATGGTATATGATAGTAATGAGATGAAGATGCAAAACATCTGGAGGAGGGGAAAAACGACTTACCATGGGAGGGAAAACCTCATCTGGCCAATTTGCTGGGTGGAATGACATAAAAGGCAAAAGCTTAAGGCATATTCTGTTTGCTTCTCTGCTGTGAGTGCTAACCAAGTTCTGAAATAACACTGCACACTGGCAGAAGCAGAGCTCAGAAAAGAGGGCCTCAGGGCCTCGGAGGAGGGAGATTTAAAAGTATTGGAATTACAGTAGAGGACATACCAAGGACTGTAAAGGCAGTCACTAAAGCTTGCTGAGAAGTCCTGTTTGTTACAGAAACTCAGTGAAATGTAGTGAGGAATCTACTGACATTCAGAAATCATGAATATATTCTAGTTTCACTTACACATAAACACATCTGAAAATTCCTCCATCTTTACGGTTCATTTATTTAATTACTTATTTATTTAGGATTTACTTGTGCTTTCTCCCTCTAAATAGATACAGTGAACCTGGTAAGTTAAATATAGTGCAAAATAAAAAATAAAACAGGAACTCCTCCGTGTCAAAGGGCACAGAAGTTACCAGGATTCTATGACTCAGGTCATTTGTCTATGTATTACAATATTGGCAACAGTTAACTCTGGGCCAATGAATATATGTGTCAGGTACTTTACATGATTTGTCCCATTTTGTTCTCAATGCTGACTTAAGCATCACATTCAATTATTCCCATTTCACAGAGGAGGAAACTGAAGAAGAGAGAGCTCTTACAGCACATTCAAGTTTACACAGCTAGTGAATGGTGGTCTTGAGCTCTTAGTCACTACAGGATGCTGCTCCTAATGATCATGTATCTGTAGGAGCAGTTGGGATGCAGGAGCAGGTGATACCAGGGCCCTGACCTCATGGAGCTTACACTCTCCCATACTAGCCAATTAACCAAATAACCAATTCAATGCAGACTGTTATCTGTCTCATACTCAAATTATAAATAAAAGAGAGTAAATAACTTTTTTCTAAAAATTTTCTTAAATGTTTTTTAGTTTTGAGAGAGAGAGAGAGAGAGAAAGCATGCGCAGGGGAGGGTCAGAGAGAGAGGGAGACACGGAACTCGAAACAGGCTCTAGGCTCTGAGCTGTCAGCACAGAGTCTGACACGGGGCTAGAACTCATCAACGGTGAGATCATGACCTGAGCTGAAGTTGGACGCTTAACCGACTGAGCCACCCAGGCGCCCCTAAATAACTCTTTACAGCAGTCTCTGTGTAGGTCTAGTATCAAACATCAATACCGACTAGATGACAAGGCTGTTGGGAGAGTATTCCCAGAAAGAGACATCTGAATGAATCAGTACCATTTCTACAGAGAGGAAATGAGAGAAACCACTTCATTTGGACGCTAGGTAGTATAATAAAAAATGCACATCACTGCTATGAATGACCGAAAGTAGTATTCACTGAGTCCTTACTCCATGTCTAGTGGTGTGCTAAGCAGTTCATTTGTGTTTTCTCATCTAACACTCAAGATGAGATAGACAAATCCTATCATCACTCTTCCTTGCAACTTGTGCGATTTATCACAGCCAATAATTGTTTACAGCCTAGGCTATCTGAATCTGGCATCCATGTCCTTAGCCTCAGTGGTACACGTTCTTTTAAGAACGCCATTTCTTCCTCTGGTCTCCTTCGCCCCTATCTCCCCCCAGCCCTCAACTCCCAGATCTCGCCATCAGATCAATACAATCTCCAGGCACGCTCACCCGGGAGGCACCCGTTCCCTCTCCTGTTCGCTGTACTTGATTCACACATGGTAGTTGTACTTCATCTTGGCTCCCTGCAACCCTCCAACTACAGGAGCTAGAATGGAAGCAAAGATAAGGGAGTCCTGGTGGCAGCAGGAGCAGTGCTATTTGTAACCAGAAGCCAAACGAGCCACTTTAGCTTTGAAGGCACAAGAAAGCCTTCATTTAGATAGTAGGCAAAAAAGATCAAAGCTGAGAAGGACAAACATGTCTGTTGTCTGCGGCAGGCAGGCAGCAAGTTACCAGAAGGGAGCCCCACATCCTTTACTGCAAAGCAGATGCAGTACATCTGAGAGGTTACCATAAACCAAATAAATACTGCAGCGGAACCTTCCCTTGAAGTCTCTTGGAAACAAAAGCATGGGGCTTTCACCTGGAACAGACCGGGGCTTGCTCTCCCTGCAGCTGGCGCATGGCCTTCGGCCCCATACCGCTTATAATGTCTTAGATGAATGCCGAACATCTACTCATAAAATCACCAAAAAGCACAAAACCATTTTATATATGTCTGAGAGAACCAACGCATGATTTTATTTGAAGTATTCTCTGGGAAGTGACATACGACGACTTCTTTGCAAACCGCAAAGGTTTCAGGTTGACAGTGGACAATTCAGAGAAACGCTCGCCCTCCTGAAGCACAGCCATGGTTCTCATAAATGAACACAGGAAAAGAGAGTACTTTTCACTCTTTCCCTCCTAATTGAAGAGGGAAACGTAAATGCATTGGGCACCAACTCTATGGCAGATACTATTTTAGATTTTTTTTTTGTTAATTCAATCCCAGTATAGTTAACATACAGTGTTATATTCGTTTTGGGTATATCATATAGTGATTCAATAATTCTATACATTATTCAGTGCTCATCACGATAAGTGTACTCAATCCCCTTTACCTCTTTCATTCATCTCCCCCACCAGCCCCCCACTCCCCTCTGGTAACCATCAGTCATATACATGATTGTATCTGATTGCTATCATAATCCTGTAAATTTGGAATTAATATAGATGGAATATATAGATGGAAGAACATATTGAGTTTTTCCTTAAGGTCATATATAGTAAATAGTAGAACTGGGGTATGAACTCCTTCCTTCAAAAACACTAGATTTTATTTTCAAAGTTACTTTGTAATGAATTCTACCAACTAGGAAACTGAAACTCCAGTTGGGGAAATTTATGAAAATGACACAAAGGCAATTAACTTTGGGAATAAAATATTTTATCTGCTAATTTGAAGGAAAAAGACAGATTTAAGATCTTTTCTTCTTTTTGAGGGAAAGAGGGTGCAAGTGAGCAAGAGGCAGAGAGAGAGAGGAAGAAAGAGAGAGAGAGAATCTCATGAAAGGTGGGGGGAGGGGAGAGGGAGAGACAGAGAGACAGAGAGAGAGAAGCAAGGCTCAGCCGGGGCTCTTGTTCACCCAAAGTGGGACTCGTGCTCATCTGAAGCGGGGCTTGAGCTCACACCACGCAGGACTCGAACTCACCGACCATGAGATCATGATCTGAGCTGAAGTCAGATGCTTAACTGACTGAGCCACCCAGGTGCCCTAAGATCTTAATTAGGGATTTGTAACGAATACAGCACATTGAACACAAGGACTTTAATCCTCAACTTCATTTTTAAACACAATTTTGAGGGCACACCAGCTAAACCAACTCATCCTAACTTGTCCAGGAGGTCCCAAGTAGACCTTTTGTTTTGTGCTGGATTTTCATGGTACGTAGGAATAGTCTAATTGCTAGAGCTATAGCTCTAATCACTACAAGCAACAGAAACTAATGAAATGAAACCCAGTGGCGATCAGAGTTACTAAGGTAGTTATGTAGTGCAGTGGAGGTGATGTAAATGGCCATGTGAAGGACGAATAGATGTTAGTCAGATATAAAGGGGCTTGGGGTGGGAAAGATTCCAGGCAGAAGGAGGAGCATGTTCAAAGACAGGATGACAGGAGGGAAGGGACCTTGGTAAGTAGGAGCAATTAGGAAAAGTAAGGATTACTGAGGACAGAGCAAGGAAGAACAAAGTGCAGGGGTTTTATCCCAAGAATAAAGAGAAGCCTTTATAGGGATTGGGAAGAGTGAAGGGAAGGAGTGGAGGTTAGGGCAGACATACTCCCACTCCTACAGTGAAAAGATCACTGTACTAGGAACAGAGCGGAAGCTAGAGAACATCCAGCAGGTGACGCTGTAAACCAGAGGAGAGGTGATGAGTGGCTGGGGGTTAGAGGTTGAAAAAAGAGGGTGATCATGTACATTTCTAGATAGAGAAATTGACTAGCCTTGGCAATACATTTGACTTGAGGTGAAGTAGAGAAAATGTCAAAGACGATGTCTCTTCTTCTGGCTCCTGCAAACGGATGGATGGTAGAAACCTATGCAAAGTTTAGTTTTAATGCTTCATAGTTCCTGTTAGTGTTGTCATAGAGATGTTCTGTTGGTAATAATACCCGACAATGAGTGGATCTTTCCCCTGACAGAGGATCTCTAGTCCCCTGCTGCCACTTGTTGATGTGCCTTGATGGTGAAGAGATGGCCTAGGAAGTAGAAAGAGCTTACATGCTCAAATATCACATCACATGTGGATGATGATAAGTGTATGCGATAATTAATTTCAAAGTCTCCTCAAACTGAAGATGAGTCAAGAGGCGGAGCCACATGAATTAAATTCTTTTAGAACTAATTCATTTTAACCCACCTTCACGACTTTATGAGTGATAGGAAATTATTCAAGAACAGGTTTTTTGTAATATTACATTTCATAATACTTTTCGCAAGAAACCACAAAATGATTCTGCCAATCTCCTTGCTCATTAGATTCTGTTACAATGAGTAAAATTATCATCGTCATACAGTTTCTAAACGTATTTGAGTATGGCCACCCTCTAGATTTTTCTCTCATCAAGAGTATTACTGTGAAAAAATTCAAAGTTATGTAGGGAACAGACCGGTGGTGGCCAGGGGGAGTGGGGGATGGGCAATATAATAAAGGGATTTAAGAGGTACAAACTTCCAGTGACAAAGTGAATAAATCACAGGGATAAAAAGTACAGCATAGGGAATACAGTCCATAATATTGTAATAACATTGCATGGTGACAGATAACTACACTTGCCATGATGAGCATATTGTGTGATGTACAGAATTCTCTATTCACAACGTTGCACACCTGAAACTAATATAACATTGTATGTCAACTATATTTCAATAATAAAATTTTCTTCAATTAAAAGCTACTTTAAAATTACTTTTGCCTCATCCCATGGTCAGATTGTCTGAAACACTTAGCTTATAATAATATCAAATAAAAATAATAAGTAATTATGCATGAATAATATACCCTAATATGTAATTATATATAGCATATTATATGTACATTGTACACGAATATAATATAATAAAATACATAATCATATATATTAAAACAGTACACATATTAATGTTTATTAATATATAATACATAGTACATAATAATATGTTGTATATATTATGTAACAGAATATATAATTTTATATTATGCTTATATTAAAGTAATAAGTCATATGTATATACCATACTTTAGAGTTTACAAAATCATTTCACACATGTTTTCTCACTGAATCTTCACAGTAGTACAAATATTACTGCGCTTCTAACAGAAAAGAGGAAATTGTGGCTGGGATTAGGTGGTCATAGTGAGTTTGAGAGTACAGGGTGGGTGATGTAATAATTTCTATAATTTCTATAATCATCATATATTTCTATTTCTATTATATATATATATAATTTCTATGTCTATAATCATCATATATGATACAGAATACATCACCTATGATATACTACCTAATATACAGTCCCATATATTTTCTCACTGAGTTTGCCTTGGTATGGAAGTATCAATCACTGTGCCCTTCTAAAGAGAAGAAAATGAGGTGATTTAATAATGTGCCCCAGTTCACTCAGCTAAATTACTGGGCAGATTTAGGACTGAACCAGCTTTTTAGAAACACAATTCCAGTATTCTTTCCACCACATCACAGCTGCCTTACATAATTGGCTGACTTTTGCTGTACAGTTTTTGACCAGCTCCTCAATGGCAGAATCACTTATAGGAATATGCATGACATTATCTGATTAAAAATGACTCAACTAATGACATCCAGAAGCAATCAAGAAAACCGAATGTGGCTCGCATGTCAGGTTCTGAATGGGAATATTCAGAAATGCGGTAAGCATTTGTGGGGGACATGTCCTTGGCAAGAGCCAGACTCTCAGGGCTGAACTGCATCGTGTGCAAGGGGTTTTCGTCATTCTTTCCCTTTCGAATAATGTGAGGAGCAGCCTCGCACTCCAGGCTCACACAACCAGGGTATCTTTGCAGATGGGAAGTGAGGGAGCCAGTGTCCTGAAGTGACCATGAGGCATGGTATACTGTCCTCCCAAAGCAAGGGTCATTAAGGCTCTAATGACCTCCCAGGAGCCCACCCACCCAGAAGAACAAAGAGTCTTCTAGGTTCCCGGGACAGATGAGAGCCCAGGCATGGTGTGTGCAGGGGCTCCTGGGGGGTGGGGGTGGGGGCTGACATCATTTTTCTGACTTCATGGTTTAAGCACAGTTAACCCCAAGAAAGCTAAGAGGTAAGTCAAAACATGGAGGGAATTCACAGGCAGTGTGGGGAGGGGAAATACAAAAATTACCCCTGCTGCTGCTTCCCCCACTATAAGTGCTCGCTCCTTACAGTACCAAAAAGAAAGAAAACAAAAAACACATACTCACACATGTATACATATATATGCATAAATGTTTATTTGTATGTTTTCCATGTATTTTCCTGACCTCTAAGAATGCAGATGATGCATTTCTTTGGAAAAAGAACTATAATCTAAAGAACTTTCACTGATGGCAGAGATTAACCTTCTAAAAGTTTTTTTTTTTTGGGGGGGGGGAGATGCAGTAAAAATTATCCATAAAAAAGAGTAATTACATCTAATTATGACCCTGCCTCTAGTTCTGCCGACTTCAATCTATCTTCTCCTCCAGTGCGGGTACACACACACACACACACACACACACACACACACACACACATATGCGCGCACATGTACATGAACATACATACACCTGCACACATGAGCACATGCACACACTTTAGTTTTATTTAGGTCAAAAAGAGGAGGGGAGTCATTATAATCTGCCTGCCTAATTTGTATCTGCATTGAATTTATGTGATCTCATTTATTGCTTCACTAAGTTTGAGAGGACAGGCTTCCTGGCTACATTTTACAGATGAGGAGGTTGATTCTGAGGCAGATTAGGGACCTGCTCATGGTTTCATATGAACAGATGTTTGTCTGGCTCCAAAGCCATTGTACACGCTGCTGTCTCTCATGAAACAGCTAAGGCCCGACATTTCTCCATGGTACAAAAAGGAGGGCAGAGAATGCCTCACTTTAAAAAACTTGTTTTGAACCACAATACAGTTTTCCTTATTTCCCCTGTTTTTTTTTCCTGTCTCGTAAGAATGCAGATAATGCATTTCTTTGGAAAATGGACTACAACCTAGAGAATGTTCACTGATGGGAAATAGCAAAGATTAACTTTTAAAAAAGGTTATTGAAAAGATTGAGTAAAAAAATTCTATATGAAAGAGACATCGTGGGGAGCCTGGGTGACTCAGTCGGTTTAAGCATCCGACTTTTGCTCATCATGATCTCGTGGTTTGCCAGTCTGAGCCCCACATGGGGCTCTGTGCTGACAGCTCAGAGCCTGGAGGAAGCCTGCTTCGGATTCTGTGTCTCCCTCTCTTTCTGCCCCTCCCCCGCTCATGTTCTGTCTCTCTCTGTCCTTCAAAAATAAATAAACATTAAAAAAATTAAAGAAAAAAGAAAGAAAGAAAGAAATTAAAGAAAGAAAGAAAGAAAGAAAGAAGAAAAAAAGAAAGAAAGAAAGAAATTAAGAAAGAAAGAAAGAAAGAAAGAAAGAAAGAAAGAAAGAAAGAAAGAAAGAAAGAGACATGGCACTAACTGTGGCCCCTCCTTTGGTCCTGCCTGACTCCATCCTGGAGTTTTGGAGGCACTGAGATGTGCAGTTTCAGCATCACCTGGGAACCTGTTACAAGTATAGATCATGGGTCCCCCCTAACCATGCTAAATAAGAAACTCTGGAGGTGGGGTTCAGCAATCTATGTTTTAACCAGCTCTCTGGGTGATTGAGATGCCCACTGAGGTTTGAGGAGAATTGTAGTACTCAATTGTTTGAGTGATCTTTCTAAAATATATATCTATACTACCTCCCTGCTCAAAGTTTGTGTTTGGCTATCTAGTGCTTATAGAAAATTGTAAGCTCTTTAAGTGGCTTATCTTCTTTTTTATACACAAAACCCTCACGATAACCTCTTTGTGATTACAGAGCTACTTACAGGTCCTATGTCAATAGAAAGTCTAATCCTGTTTGGAATGCCATTCACTCTTGGATCTGTCAGCTAGAAAATTGTTTTCAACTTACATTGGAACATAAGCATTACTACCTCTATGAAGATTGCTCTGAATTCACTAAGCAAACAGTGCTACTAAGTGGCCTTGTTCCATATTTCCATCATATTCTTATTATTTTGGTAATTTTGCACATCCTCCTCCTCATTACTTGAGCTTTTTGAGGGTAGAGAGTATGCTTCATACATCATTATGTCACCAGAGCCTTGCACTCTCCTTAGCACATAGTAGGTGACCAACAAATAGTTGTTGCGTAAATCATTTGATAACTGAGCCAAAGCCAAATACAACACACTAAAAATTCTACAGGGCATTTATGGTAGTGGTGACACGAAGTGGCATCTAATACAGTTATTGAAGGCTTTATTGCCATCAAGTATTATGGAATCCTCTGTTTTCTTTAACATTCCCCATTCGTTTCTATTCCTACTTAAACAAACAAGAACACCTCCCCTTTTTAATAATATCTTGTGTTTGTTATTCACAGATAAAGGATTTGGTGACACCCATATAGAGAGCTTATTTCTCTGAAACTCACATATTTTCCCAAATATCAAATCTCTATTTTTTATGCCCCCAAGACCCGCCCCACATGATGTTCTGTTTTCTTGTAATCTACCACCAAAGCGGAATCTTGAGGCAATTTACATGAGGAAAGGGGAGGCAGGTACTGCCTGGATCAACGCTTCCTTTATCAGCTTTGAGTTTTAAACTCTCTACACTCTAAGCTACATGAGAAGAGTAACTTCATTTTTTTGTTTACTTCTCTGTCTTAGCAGAAGAGTGCTTAGCACATAGTATGTATCTAATAAATACTAAATGAATAAGTGAATAAATGTGATACTCTTGATCTGTTTAGCATGACAAAAGTAATAATTACTGGGCTTTGTTGAACAAGGAAGGATTTTCTAATACTTCAAATTTCTTTTGAATCTAGCAAAAGGCAGGCTCACTCACCACATTACAGTGCTAGGTATAGGCAGAAGTAGATTCTGAAAAATAGGAAATGGAGAGCCCAAAGCCCACTCTTTCTAATCCAAATAAATGGTGTCAAGTAGGAGAGGAAGAGAACAGAGGGCTTCAGGTGATGAGAAGTGACTCCCAAGCTCCCTTGTGCAGGCCAAAATCTGAGAAAGGCAAAGCAGTCGGCGGTGGGGAGAAGAGCTTTAGCTCAGCCTGTTTTTGGACATTGGAAACCCAGCTCCTGGAACGCTATTCTCTCCCAACCTGGAGTGGTGCACCAGGTAGGATGATTCACTGTGATTACATAAGGGGAGAATCTGAGCTTAAATATGTACAGGCACTCACCAGGGTTGGCCGATTTAGCAAATAAAAATACAGGGCACTGGGTTGCAGTGACTTTTGCATCAATGAATGAATTTTTGCCTGTTAGATTTGTTTGGGTTTGTTTGTTTGTTTTTGTATGAATGTCCTGTGCAATACTTGGGGGCAGGCTTGCACTAAAAAAGTTCAAGTTCATGTTCCACATGGCATTCAGTGTCTTAAATGGCAACTCTGTGGCTGCCATGTTTTTATGTATTCAGGGATTCCCTTGGGCTCCCCACCCCTCCCCCCCCAACCATGAGGACATGTAAAGGACATGTAACAGCTCTCTGAGGATCTTGCCAGACCATGTCACAGCATACTGAACGCCAAGGTGTGGCCAAGTTTCCAGGGAAGATTGATAAGTCCTGATCAAGGCAGAGAAGAAAAGACCCCAAGTTATGGCAGCCTCATTAGAAGAGAGAGACAGACTCCCTAGGAATGGCACCAGTTGCCCCTTGGTAGTGTCATCTGTCAGGACCAATAAAAACCCAAGAATCCAAAGAACTTGTGGTTGGATGGAAGTGTGCCCCTCAGATCTCAGCTCAACATAGAATTCTCTCGTTAGTTGTAGAGCGGGCAGTCAGCTGACAGTTTCCTTGGGACTTCAGAATCACTTGCCCTTTGAGACAAGAGCACTTTCTTCTGGGTAGCTCCTTGTAATGACCAAATGTAGCAGAGGTACCCGGGCCTGGCCATTTCTGCCCAGCATAAGACCCTCTAACAGTGAACTCTCCTCGAGAGTTTGCCGTTGGATTGGCAGGGACTCTGCCGTATCCACATGCAGTCTTCCCACCCAGTCCTGCTTCCTCCCCTCTTGCCTTTCACAGGTACCACATCTGCAGCCTGAAGGCTTTCCCTGTTCAGTCCTGTTTCCTCCTTCTTTTGGTTTCCACAGGCTTTGTCTCCAAATAAACCCCTTGAACTCCTGTTATTTCAGCATCTGCCTCCCAAAGGTTTCAACTAACACAACCGTGTTAAATATGGTGTAAATTACCCTCCCTTCCATAATCTCAGCTGTTTTCTTGAAGAGAAAGAGAGAAAGCACCAGAACTCTGATATATTGTGTATTACCTAAGCCACCCTAGCAGAAAAATAGTTTACATTTTTAAATCACAGTGAGAATACCCAGCTGCAATAAATCCACCTGGAATAAATTTCTCTCTCCAAGTCATCTACTTACTAAGATGTGCGTTCACAAACTAGCTATAGAGAAATAAAGAAGTCACTTTTTCTTTGCATGTTTGATTGCAACATGGAAGAATTTACAACCCTGCCCATCTACTTCCGGTGGAATCAGACTTTTCTGATTAATGACATAGGAAAACAGAGATTAGGGAGAGGTGGAAGAAGGAGATGGGTTACAGGGAGGAAAGAGAGGTGAGCTTCACAAACATTTGAAATTTCAATGTCAGTCTGTCAGGGGAGGATGTGTTTGAGTTTCGCCCTCTGACCCTTCATTAACTTCAATGCTAGCTTCCTATCTTGGGAAAACACTGGCCAGGTTAATTTCACGAACTCAGCCTTTACTTTGTTCTGGGCAAATGACCAAAAGTTATTTCCTAGCAAGTACCTGAAAAGTGGGAGATGGGGATGAACTTCCTGCCGGCCCTTGTGGTGTGAAGGCTTATCTTCCTCATTTACTAAATCTCACAGAAGCATAATGCCCTTCCAGGAACACTCTGCCGGAGCCAGGTTTCTATGCTCTCAGAAAGTATTAGGTTGCATCCCTCCCAGAACGAACGGGATTTATTGGAGAAAAATATACCAAAAATACTTTAGAACCTGAGTTCTTTAGCTTGCGTTTCAGAGGAATTCGTGAGTTCAGTCTAACCCGTCTTTGTTCCCAAAGGCTCTTAGAGTAATTTCCTGCCTATATTAAGTCCTGTCTAAATCTCAAGCATATGATAGAACTGTTTCAATACTCATATCTTCCTTGGTCACAATTGTCACAGATTTATCTCTCTCTTTGAATTATTACTGTATTTATTTTCTTATCATTTTTTTTCATTCACTATATACTTCCTCATAGTTTACAAGTAGTTTTTTCTATATAAATATCTGGTCTCACCAATTAAATATTAAAGTTGTTAAGTAAAAAGATCATATATTTTTCTTCTGTAGTAAACAGTACCTATTAAATGCTTCAAAAGTAGTTGTCAGGTAATTCTTTAAGTTCTCTCGGAACCAAAACAAGTTATTTCAGGAATATCACAGGCACAAATGATTAAATCAGGGTCAAATAATGGCATTTGAGGGGGTATATAAATATTTTCCCATTATGCTTTTATTCTTTGAATTAAAGAAGTTTAAAGCCATGAGAGACGATGGTAAATGGACTTGTGCCAACTTGGTTATGAAGAGCTACTTTGTCTCTGCTAGTGACCAACAATGAGGTTTGAGTTGAGTCAGAAATATCTACTCCACCTACAGCCTTGCTATTAGTTATAATGAAATGAGGTCTCAGTCTAAATTCTGCCATAAATACAAACAAAACACACGCAAAACAATGCTTAGAAAGCCAAAACAAAACTATTTACGCAACCTGTTCATTGGCTTGAGGAAGTCTTAACTCACTATCCTTTTAAATACTGTTTTCACAAATTGCAAGAAAAATTCACTTGAGGAAGACAGAGCAATATTCTAGAAGCAGACATAACAACATTCCAGAGCCAGGATTGTCACCATTACAGCTGAATCAAACAACCAGAATCCTCCAGAATCCAAGGCTGGACACAGTAATCTTTGGGGATTTAGATTAGGACATCTTTTCCAAGGGTGTAGGCTACAAACCCTCCTTGAGTTCTTTTTGTTCATGCATGTGTGGGAAGTATCTCCTAAATATTTTAGCCAATACACACACATTGAATATTTACATTTCCATAATAAGGACTCATTTTTAACATTAATCATTCTTGTCAACAATCTGCTATTTTCACCAATAAATGAGCCATTTCTGACATCCAGTATATTAATTATCAAAGTGGCAGTGATTGATCCAAATACAAGTAGCTAAACAAAGTCACCACTTCTGGAGGATAAACTTCCTGAGATCCAAATCCAGTTCTAGACTTTTCATCCCCAACCAGCACATTCATTGATGATCTCTGGATTAGGCATTCTTGATTAGGTACTAAAAGCATATGCGTTACAGGCTAAACTAAATGATATATATGTTCTCTCACATAGTATTTGTTGCCGTATTTAAACATAATTTATAAGGTTTATAGTCAAAACCTTAGGGAACATTTCTGCTAAGGCTTTTTTTTTTTTAACTGGGTTATCCAGAGTCTTGGTTTCAGCTCCCCATTCCCACCTGCTAGGGAGCCACTGTGTCTTTAAAACAATGCTACTTAAAAAAAATATTTAACTTTTCTTACCAGGCTTCCACATAAGATTTCATCTGAAGAATAGAAAGAGTTGTTGTAAAAAAAAATGTTGGAATGAATTAGTCTGTTACTCCTATCCTGCTCTTTCTCGATGATAAAAGTGCTACCAAGAGGGTATAGAGATAAAATTTGAGGTTTACTATGTAGTGGCAGAGATAGGCCCAGAAAAACATTTATAGTAGGAGATATGTTATATAAAAACCCAGAAGTTACACTACTATTTATTTATCCAAAGGATACAAAAATACTGATTCAAAGAGGCACATGCACCCCAATGTTTATAGCAGCACTATGAACAATAGCCAAATTATGGAAAAAGTACACATGTTCATTGAGTGATGAATAGATAAAGAGGATGTGGCATATATCTTACCATTTGCAACAACATGGATGGAACTAGATTCTATTATACTAAACGAAATAAGTCAGTTAGAGAAAGACAAATACCATATGATTTCAGTCATATGTGGAATTTAGGAAACAAAAGAGATCAACATAGGGGAAGGGAAGTAAAAATAAGATAAAAGCAGAGGGGAAGGCAAACCATAAGAGACCCTTAAATACAGAGAACAAACTGAGGATTGCTGGCAGGCAGGTGGGTGGGTGGATGGGCTAAATGAATGATGGGAATTAAGGAGGGCACTTGTTGGGATGAGCACTGGGTGTCATATGTAAGTGATGAATCACTTGGTTCTACTCCTAAAACCAATACTACACTGTGTGTTAACTAATTTGAATTTAAATAAATGAATTAAAAAAAGATCCTGTGACTTCAATCTGGAAAGAAGGTAGCCTGACGTTACATGTCCATGAGGAATTCAGATGTTACAGGTGTTAAATCAGTTCATTGTATGAATTAAAATTAAAGGCAGTGATTGAACAAAAAATATAAGAACTATGATGGTTAACCCACTGGAGTCTCTATTAGGACATGCTGTCTTCCACTTCCCATTGCGTTCTTCCATAAAGCTACAAAGGCTAAGAACAAACCTGACTGCATCTCAGTTATTAATTCCTTGAGTTAGTCCTCCTGCATATTTTGGTATAAGCAAAGCTATTCTGACAATATAAAAATAAAACAAACACAGGTAAAGTTATGGAGCTATTTGAATCACTCAAATAACTCATGTATTTCTACATTTCATTTTGAGTTTATCAGAGCTTTACCAAAGTATGTTCTTTTAGGAACATATTTTTAAATATAATATAGATTTCATTTTGAGTTTATCACAAGCTTTCTCAAAGTGTGTTCCTTTAGGAACATTTTTTTAAATAGATATTTTAAATAAATACATATTTTTAAATAAATATGTTCCTAAAGGAACATACTTTGAGAAAGCTTGTGATAAACTCAAATTAAATCTAGAAATAAAAAAGTTATTTGAGTGATCTGGAAAACAGTGTGGAGGTTCCTCAAAAAGTTAAAAATAGAACTACCCTATGACCCAGCAATAGCACTACTAGGAATTTATCTAAAGGATACAGGAGTGCTGATTCATAGGGGTGCATGTACCCCAATGTTTATAGCCGTACTATCAACAATAGCCAAATTATGGAAAAAGCCCAAATGTCCATTGACTGATAAACGGATAAAGAAGATGTGGTTTATATATACAATGGAATACTACTTGGCAATGAGAAAGAATGAAATCCTGCCATTTGCAGCAACATGGATGGAACTGGAGGGTATTATACTAAGTGAAATATGTCATTCAGAGTAAGACAGACATCATATGTTTTCACTCGTTTGTGGAACTTGAGAAACTTAACAGAAGACCATGGGGGAAGGGAAGGGAAAAAATAGTTTCAAACAGAGAGGAAGGCAAAACATAAGAGACACTTAAATACAGAGAACAAACTGAGGGTTGATGGGGGGGCAGGGGAGAGGGGAAAATGGGTGATGGGCATTGAGGAGGGCACTTGTTGGGATGAGCACTGGGTGTTGTATGTAAGGGATGAATCACAGGAATCTACCCCCGAAGCCAGGTGCACACTGTATACACTGTATGTTAGTTAACTTGACAATAAATTATATTAAAAATAACAAAAATATAAATAAAAAGTAAATAAAATATTTGCAACCTAAAAACAAACAAAAAAATTATGCTCCTAAAAAATTATTGTAATTGACTCCTTTACAAGGATTATAATATTTTTGTATGGCTGTGTGATGTTGGTACATTTTAGCAACCCTTAAATCAGCATATTTTAATGTTGCCAAATTGGATTTTAAAAGAGTACTTAGTGTAGATATTTTTGAGACCCCTAACACATAACTGACTGTATAGTTTTACATTTCCACCTCTGATGAAATGTATGCACAAGGGAGGCAGTGAAAGTAGGAAAGGTCAGGGGAATAGTGTGGATCTATCTCATCACCAAATTATATCCATGTCTTAAAAAGCCTTGTTCCAAAGTGGATTGGGTTTCCTCTGAGCTACAAAGAAAGAATAAACAAACAGAAATGCTTTTTTTTCAAAGAGAAGGAAAATAATTGCCAAGCTGGACGCATTTAATTGTAGCAAAATAACACAAATTAATTTACCTCAAGTTAAAAGCATATTTTACTGATTAAAAAAAACAATAAAACCTGGGAAACTGCCCAAAGTTTCCCTCCAAAGAAAGTATTCAACTGAAGTCTAAACTGTGCAAATACTCCCTGTCATTATCACCAGTTGGGAACCATGGACAATTCGTAATGCCAAAGTATGAGAAGCCATGTTAGCATCATACACCACCTATGTTGTTCCAAACTATTGAACAAATTCAAAAAGACCAATTTACAAAAATGTAGTACATACAGTGGTTATTTTTATTGCCATCTCTCCCTTTAGATATTTCTCTGAGCTCAAAGCTGCCATGTTTTTTGGATGTAGCCGAAGAGTTAAGGAACAGACAAGTCACAGCTCACCTTGTCAGAGATACATCTTTTGCTTCCCAAATCTTGGTTTACCAAACCATTGTCTCCTAGAAGTACAGTTGATTTGAATGGCTTTACCAACTTAAAAACATTTAATATAATTTCAGGGCCCTCAAAATCTGCTTTAGCTACTACTCTAGTCCAGTGGGGGAATATCTTATGTACCACTTTGCCCTCTTCTGTTAAGTTCCATCCCATCATTATGATAGTTAGTCCTTTATAAGAACAAATAAAGATTCTAACTCTCAATTCCCAGAGGTAAATATATGGGCCATACATCATGAAGCCTGCCTGTAGTTATAAATAAGAACATAAAGTCTACAAAACCCCAAACTCACCTGATTTTACTAAGCTGTCCACATAATTAAACTCAGATATTATTATTATTATTATTATTAATATTAATATTTACTAGGTTAGATAAACTATCCTACCTTTGGCTTCATGTAGTCCTCATTGACCTGGAATGAACAAAAAATAAATAAATTGTTCTGGTGACTTATATAAAAATATGACTTGTTAAATAAACCTTTTAATTTGTCTAAATCTTGACTTTTTTCTTTGTATGCTCTCTTTTGTGAAAAGATAATATAATATGCTTTTAGGACTTGAAAGTCTCCATCTTTTACAGAAAAAGACTCTGAAGATCAGAAAGGTTAAATGAATTATCTGAGGTTATACTCTTAATTAGTGGAACATCCAAGGTCAGGATTTAGGTCTGCTGATTCTCAGGCTAAGATACTTTCTATAAATCCAGATACTAAACTATACTTTATATTCCTAATTACTTCAATTTTCTATCTCATAAATACTCTCAAAGACATGACCACATTCAACAACAGTATTGCTACACAGAGGGAAAAAAATGTTTTCTTGTATACTAAAGATCTTTTATCCCCACAACTGAAATAATTGTCAAGCTAAAAACATGACCATGGCAGAATGGCAGAAGGAAAGACGAGCTAAAACCCGACTGCATCAGATTAGGTCTACAAAAGTGTAGAATGAGGCAAATGTGCATTTAATGAATAAAAATTGTTTTCTTATCCTCAAGTTCCAAGTTAACGTATTCTAATGACTGGAAGTGTGGGAATCTTGGGAGGGGATGGAATAGTGGAGAGAATGGACAGCTCATTTCCAAATTACATCCTCCTCTTGCGTGCAAATGAGTGACTCCAGTCAATAAAGAATAGCCATCTGCAGTCACTGCTTTGTACAATAAGGTCCCCCACCCCCTACAATGGAAATTGCAATGTCTATTTCAAGCATTTCATCCTTCTGTTTTGCTAAATTTTCCCTCCTATGTTTATATGGTTACTTAATGGATGGCAGGGTCTCTTCCAAGGACACATCCATAACCAGAGACATTCTAAGAGATATTGCTGACTGCATCTTAATCCTTCTTCTTTGGCCTAACAAAGGAAAGGAGACTAGGCAGGGCCCAACTTGCTTTTTAAAGTGTGGTTTCATAAAATTGGCCTTTCCATAACAATGTGAGCTGTTCATTCAGCCTATAAAAATGCCTCCTATTAGACAGCTGTTTTGTTTTTGCTGAGCTTTGGAATTGGGGGCATGGTATTTACACTGTGTCCTATTATAAGCTAAATAGGCTCACACCCTGGAAACAGTTACTGCTTAATGAAAATAATATGCTATAACCAAGATTATATTAACATCTGACAAGAAGACCTCCCTTGTACTAAAATGTGTCTGTTCTAATAAAAGTATATGCAGATTTAAAGCTATTTATCTGGTTTTACTCATGGGAAGTATGTATAGCATGACTTTTCTTTATATGTTTTATCTGAATTCAAAAGGAAAGCTTCTGATGATCTTTGAAAATGTTTCCTAGTTTGGTAAGATGCACAGTCCTGAGACTTTAGTAGCAGACAGACCCAAGAGGATCTGAGCTGTGCCATTAAGTTGCTATACCACCTTGTAAAAACCGCGTAACTTCCATAAGGTTCGATTTTCTCATTTTATAAGTGGAATAAATATACATAGCACATGGTATCCTCATGGAATTCCAAGACAATATCAAGTACCTAGTTCTATACTAGAAAAAGAGCAGGTATTCACTCTACATGGAATCATGGTTATCAGCATAGGCTTGGGAGTTAGTCTGAGTTCCTACCTTTGCTCCAGCACTTTCGTGGCTATGTCTTTGCTCTTGTAAATTTGGCATAATAATAATAGCCATTGGAATGATTTATTTAGAAAGATGAAATAAGATAATATACATGTGGCACTTAGCATAAAATCTGATAGATAATAAACATTCCATTCCTTAATTCAACAGGTATTTTCCAAGCACCAGATTTTTTTTTGTAGAGCTGAAGAGTCAACCATGAGACAAATGGTCATAAAACACAGCCTTGTGAGCTAAATTTTCCAGAAAGAAAATACAACAAACAAAATAAATAAGATCACTCTTATTTTTCTTAATGTGAAAAAAATGCCAAGGAGATTTACAAAGAGCCGGGAGATGAGAACAGGGTCGAAATTTTAGGTAGTTAGGAAGCGCTCACTAAAAAGATATAATCTGAGTAAAGACCTAAATGTTAACAGTTATTACTGTTACTATTATTTTTTCCTATCTTTCTTACTCAGTAATCTCTGATAGAATTGAATCAGAAATTAAACGAGAAAAAGGAAACCATTCAAGGTGGAAGGCATTTAATTTAGGAAATTAGGTGCTTACAAAAGCATTGAAAGATATGAAGAAGTGAAATTTAGGTGAAACTACTGTTTTCCTTCAAGAAATTAGGATGTTGAAATTGCTGGAGGCCACTGCCAATGATCTCATCTACCTGTGGCATTAAAATGGTAATTCTTAGGGGTTCTCATTAAAGCCACTGGTTAAACCTCATATTTGTCTATTACCAAAGCTGATGCACCTGCCTGTCTCTGGGGAAGGAGTTACATTAATTTATATTTATTTTCTGCCTTCAAAATCTCACATAAATGCATCTCATTAAAGGATTTAAACCAGAATACTGATGGTAATGGATTCTGGGAAATGAAATTCCTAGATTTCTAGCTTATGATAACAAAGGACGGCATACAATGGGGTCTGGGTAAGTATCTATCAAAAAGTAAGAAAAGGGAAGCCTGGATGGCTCAGTTGGTTAAGCATGTAACTCTTGATTTTGGCCAGGTCACTGATCTCGAGTTCGTGAGTTCAAGCCCTGCAACGGGCAGTGTGGAGTCTGCTTGGGATTCTCTCTCTCCCTTTCTCTCTGCCCCTTCCCACTCTCACTCTCTTTCTCTCTCAAAATAAATAAATAAACTTAAAAAAATAAAAGAAAAAAAAAGATGGAGAAGCAAGGCTATTTACTATATATCAGGTATGCTACATTCTTTATATTCATTTACTCCCCTGCAAAACTATTATTAGTGGTATGTTATCTCCCCCATCTCAGAGATGAAGAAACTGGAGCTTGGATCAATTCAGTATTTTCTCCGAAGTCACACACCAATTAAATTGCAGAGCTGTGATTTATTCCTCCTAAGATTCCAGAACCTTCCTTCTTAACCACTCTGCTCTTATTTACCTGTTTTTATCCCTGGAGAAAAGGATAGAGAGTGAGGCTAATTATGTAATGATCTAGAGAATATCATAACTGGCTTTATTTGTAACTGACCTTGTCGGAAAGGAGTGATGGAAATGGTAATTTAAAAGGGACAAGAGGTAGTTCTGAGGCAGAATTCCGTAAATATTGCTCAGGAGAAGAATGAAGAGATGAGCCAGAACATCTCGTAGTTCTATTTCCACAAATATTTTCAACCATTCTATTTTCAGGCAAGACCTCTTGTCCAGAGTAAGGTCTGCAGAGAATTAGAGTATAAGTTCTAGAAGGACTCTTAGAAAGCAATTTACCCCAGAGAGGGAAATGAGACCACCAAGACCATCAACATCGAGAGATTTGTTCAAATTTACACACAGGCAGACTTGGAGTAAAAAACTTTCTCTTCTAGACCATGTTTTAGTCTGTTGTTTTAATTATTTAATATCTATGATTTTTTGTGGGTCTGGTGGTTAAAACAGTTAAGTAGAAATCTTGTTTGCTATTCTTGGCTCATCTGCAAACTTGCTGGCAGCTATGTCATGTCTCATTCACTTCATCCAAGGTTTCCAGAAACTCCATGTTACCATATGTGGAATAGGAGTCTCATTAATCTTCATTCAAAGTATTAAAAGGATTGGACTGTGAGTTAATTTGTATAAAGTACTTTGAGATTTTTGGATAAAACCCATTGTATAAGTAAAGAAGGGGGACTATGTACCCTTTCTGAATCATCAACCAATATTTTGAAGAATGACAGATTCTAAATTCTATAAGGAATGCAAATGTTCCTCTTTGAAAACTTACAGCCAATTTTGGAACGATTTCAATATCCATGAAATTTCAAAAGTAATCATAAAGTGAGCTTGCCTCCAAAATCTTCCTGTGTAAAAGTAGAAGCATTTTTAAATTACTTCTGGGATATTTCTATCCTGAGGAAACAGCTGGCCATACTCTCCATTTAACTACACATTCCCACGCCATCTTTTGAAACTAAATACTTAAATTTACTTCAACCATATTGTATTAATATTTATTATTCAAAGAAGAAGAACAAATAACCACTGATTATTTTTTATTCTTTAAGAAGCACTATGTTCTTTATGATTTATACGTGGGACTCAATTTGTGTGTTTTGTTTTGTTTAACAGTCTTTGTCCATCAAATATATTTATTCTGTCAGAGTAAACTCCATGTTATTCACTGTACTTTAGAATTAAATATTTTATTTCAGTTAGAGGATACCACTTATCTCATCCCCAGTAGAAAGAAATAACTATTTATTCTCCTTTTTCTCCTATTCATAGGCCCAGAAACAAATTATTTTATACAATGTGAAATTTATCAAATGCCCATACTGAGAAGCACAGTAAAATTCTTAATTAACTAATCTGTTCCCCTCACCAGGCTGTATCATCAGAAATATCCAAAGAATTAAAATGACCTAATCTTTTTTGAGAGAGAGAGAGAGCGTGAGCGGGGTAGAGGGGCAGTGGGAGAGAGGGGTAGAGGGAGAGAGAGAAGGAGGGGGGAGAGAGAGAGACAGAGAGACAGAGAGAGAGAGAGAGACAGAGAGAGAGAGAGAGAGAGAGAGAAAATCCCAAATAGGCTCCACGCTCAGCGCAGAGCCCAGTGAGGAGCTTGATCCCACAACTCTGGGGTCATGACCTGAGCTGAAATCAAGAGTTGGACGCTCAACTGACAGAGTCACCCAGGTGCCCCCCAAATGACCTAATTTTTAAAAATAGTAACTGAAAAGAAGACAAGGATACTTTTGTTGTCAAGCACAAATGGCATTTGCCACCTTCTTTCCAAACAACTTAGAGTATTTAGCTTATCATAATTAAATCTGTCCAAAAAACACCTGTGAATCAACTGATGGAGATTCTATAGTGTATTGGGCTATTTGGTTCTCAACATCCTGCCATCCGGGTCCTATTTCCACCGTACCACTCAAACTGAGTTTGACAAAACTATCAACAGCCTCTTGAACACTAATGTCTTCTCGAAATGAACTTTTTCCTTGGAGTTTCTCTGGATTTTCTCCTAGGCCTTCAATTTATATATTCTCCTTGGGTGATTCCATATATTCCTTTTATATATTCCATGACTTCAGTCATGTTTATGTTTTGAACCATATGTTTATAGTCCAGATATCTGTGCTGAGTATCAGACCTTTATACTCAATTTCATATTAGGTATCTCCATTTGGATATCTGATCAAACTCTCAATACCTAACATTCCCAAAATTGAACTCATATTCCTACCCCCCACAAACTGTATTTTCATCTGTTTTCTGAATTTCAATGAGTGCCATCCATCAATCTTTCAGTTTCTTAAGCTATAACCCTCAGAGTCTTTATGAATGTCTTTTTCTCCTTTCCTCAACACCTACAATCAATTACCAAGTCCTCATGATTCTGCTTTTAATTCCTTTTTAAATAATCCATGATATATACTACCTCTGTTGTTTAGACCACAATCATCTCTTTTTTGGATTATTACAAAGGAATTCCAAGTGGACTTTCTGTGTTCAATTTTATCTTTCTCCAACTCATTTTTTATGCTGGACTAAAATTACATTATGGACATATTATTTTCTTCCCTCTCTCTTATACTCCTAGCATCTAGCTCTTTGCCAAGGCATATAATAGGAATTCATTAGTGTGTGATCGAAAATAGAAAGGAAGGGAGAAAGAAAGGAAAAGAAGAAAAAAATGACGATTAGAACTCATGTTTTTTTGTTTTTGTTTTTGTTTTAAAGACAAGCTATGTTCTTTCATCTTTAAAGTCCCCCCAAAAGAAAACAATTATTTCTGAAATGAGCAGAGCAAAGCTAAACTACGTATGAGACACCCAACAGTAGGGAGGGAAACAGGAAGGCGGGATTGCAAAGAAAAGGAAAATAAATTTTCCATTCCACCTCACTTGGCCTTTCTCTATGCCAACAGATACCATTACCCTGAGTGGTACTGAACACTTCCAGCCCGAACAGAAAATCATTTTCAGTGTTGCCTATGTCATAGGAAAAAGAGTGACTGTTACTCCAAAAAACATTACAAGAATGAAAAAAAAAAACCCAAAACCCCACAACGAAACCATTAACTAAACCAGTAATTCCTACTGATATAAAACTGCTGCTCTGAACCTTTTATTTCTTGACCTTTAAAGTTTAGCTGGTCTAAATTGTGGCATTTCAGTGGCAAGGAAGGTGCCCAGTTCTAAGTTTTCACGCTCAAATAAGCCAGGGAAACCTTCAAAGAAATTGTGATGAAGTTGGTGAACTGAGTGAGTTCACCTGACTAAGTGAATAGAGAAAACCTATCATCACCTCCACGGAGGGTTGGCTGAACAGGGCTTGCAGAGTAATACATCAGGCTGCAGTGTTAAGTTCCCATGAATGGAGAAACATCATTTGCTATTTTTTTTTCAAACATGGCAAGCACGAAGGAAGGAAGGAAGGAAGGAAGGAAGGAAGGAAGGAAGGAAGGAAAGAGGGAGGGAGGGAGGGAGGGAGGGAGGAAGGGAGGAAGGAAGGAAGGAAGGAAGGAAGGAAGGAAGGAAGGAAGGAAGGAAGGAAAGAGGGAGGGAGGGAGGGAGGGAGGGAGGGAGGGAGGGAGGGAGGAAGGAAGGAAGGAAGGAAGGAAGGAAGGAAGGAAGGAAGGAAGGAAGGAAGGAAGGAAGAAATGAGATTTGATTGCAAAGCAATGCCCATTGTCTTTTAGTGTCTTACTTTTCCTGCTGCAGTTCTTGTCCCAGGGCAGGAGGACCAGATGTGCAGTGATTCACAAGCAATGTGAGGTGACAGTTCCTCCTTGTCTGGAAATACTAAACACATTTCAAAGACGCATTTTCAATTGTGCCAAACCCATTTGAAACCACCCTTTTAAAAAATGACATCTTTTCTTCTTGTTAAAAATGTTTTCCCCTTAGACTCAATGTACCTCAAACTGAGCTCTCTGGGTATTTGAAACTGAGAGCATTTTTTTAAAAGCAATTTTGTAATTAATGAGAGAAAAGAACAATTTCAATTCTGGGAAAGTCAACCCAACTTACTCCAATATTTTATAGCCTGTTACGTCCATAATTTTCTCTTTTGTGTCTCTCCACATATATTTTAGGATGTTTTTACAGATGAGCACTAAGTATCCTTTTTAAAAAATTACTTTAATTTTCCTGATTATATGCTCTATGCAGAATATTAAAAAAATACTCAAATAGAAATGACTCATTATCCCATTAGTTAGAAATAACTTCATTCTTAGATATTTTCTTCACATGTTTTAATATAGCTAAAGTCATAAAGCTCACCCTCGTTGTTGCACCCTGAGTAATTTAAATACCATGGAAATAGTTTCAAAAACATTATCTTTATTACTAAGTTATGTGGATTTTTAGGTATTTTTCAATTTTTTTCAGTATTATAAATTTTACAATCACATATTTCTGTACATTTCTCATGCACAGCATCACAGATAAGAAATTACTGTATCAAAAAATATATATTACATATATATTTTGAGGCATTTGATTCCTATTTTGAAATAGCCTTTTATTTTTATTTTTTTTAAATTTTTTTTTCGACGTTTTATTTATTTTTGGGACAGAGAGAGACAGAGCATGAACAGGGGAGGGGCAGAGAGAGAGGGAGACACAGAATCGGAAACAGGCTCCAGGCTCTGAGCCATCAGCCCAGAGCCTGATGCGGGGCTCGAACTCACGGACCACGAGATCGTGACCTGGCTGAAGTTGGACGCTTAACCGACTGCGCCACCCAGGCGCCCCTGAAATAGCCTTTTAAAAGACGGTAGAAAAGTTTACTTTCTCATGTGCAATATTTAAGGACAATCTCTCTCACTACAATTTTAAGAGCATTGGGCATTATTTGTTTTAGCTTTCAAATCTGATGAACAAAATGGAATATCCTTATTCTTCTATTCGGCATTTTTGATGACCAGGATTGTTGAAATTTTATAGTCATATTTCTCAATGTCCACCAACTTGCATATGCTCACGGGTGTGTCCCTTATATGGTAATTTTATTTATCTTTCTGGGTCTGTCTCTAGGGTTTATATTTCTATGAATGTAATCATGATGTCTGATTTGGTTGAGAACTCCACCCTGGGTTTGAACTTAGGCTCAGCTGTTCTAGAAAAATGCTTGACCAAGATTTCCCAATACCACTCAGTAGAACCAGATCTACTTAGGCATCTCTGATCTCAGATATGAGTGGCATTAATTCTGAATATGTTCTAAAAATCTATCCTTGTGTTATATAAAACCATTGAAGGGGGAAGCCTGAGTTTATTAAGTAATTATTCCCCAAGGAGATGGCAGCCAATGCCGAGAGAGAGGATGAGATCACTCTTATTTATTATCTGGCCTTTTGGATCAGCTCACTCTGTTCCTTTAAGGGGCAACAGAATAATGAACTGGAGCATCCTGAAAGACTTCAGTTTATAACCATATGTCCTCGTGTTTATTACTAAGTATGAGATCAGAAGGCCATATGGACTGACTTGGGGATGATATTTTAAGAAATTATGAAAATGATTCATAGGAAGTACAATGGATAAACACAAAGACATGAAAACTGGGGTCATTAATAATTTGATAATGTTTTGGACACAGCTATAGTTGACAGTACACACTGAGGTACACAGAAGAAGCAGAAAGTGTTTGAAAATAGCAAAAGACATGGTTTTGGCAAAGAAACAAATGCCAACCGCAAAAACCCCACAGCTTTCCACAGATTCCCCCAAAGAACCAGTTGTCCTCATTCAATACCACGGGGCTAGAAAGAGTAATTATTAGCATTGCCACCTCTTGCCAGTGCTATTCTAACACCTCTACCATACACTTGTAACACCTCATAATCCAGCTTTGGCAAATGTCTAGCCCTTTTCCAGCTGCAGGAACCCTGCCGGACCCTTCCCTTCTCGAAAAGATTTTCACATTCCACCTCTGCCACCACAGGAGCAAGAGATTAAAACACAACAGCCACTCTTTCCAACAACACTTTTGAGCTCTGTATTCTGGACTGTTCTCCGACCTCCACCCTGACCCACCAAACCATTCTCAATGGTAAATTGATAGTAAATGGTAAGTGCCCATCATTTATTTCTATTATATAAGCATATTAGTTTCCATGAATTAGCATATACAATGCACCATGCAATATGATAAGCATTTTTCAGAAAGTATAAGTATATTCTCACAACCCATAAATTAGATTCTATTATTATAACTATGATTACTAGCTATCATTTATTTACACACCTGCTTTGTTCTAGGAACTGAGATGAATGTGTTCTAATAATAATAACACTTATAAACTTCTCAATAACTCTACATGATATTAAAGCCATTTCATAAATAATGAAATTGAGATTCAAAGATGTTAATTAAATTGTATGTGAAGCACTTACTGCAATGGTTGACATCAAGAAAATGCCCAGTAATAGCACCCATTCTACCATTAGCATTATATATTTTATTATTAATATTAATTTTGACGCCATGGGACATGGTCCTTCCTTTGGAAGGCATCCATAGACAAAAAAAGTTAGTACCTTTGTGATCATCTTATTAATAATGCTAATAATATTAATGCTAATAATATTAAATAATATCAATAAATGATAGTAATAATGCCAATATTATTACTATGTGTATGCAAAATATTAGATAGTACATTAATAATATATACTATATTAATACTATATGGTATAATGAAAATACTACTACTGTTAAAATATTATAAAATGATACTAATACTCTTAAAAAAACAGCTTAGCTTTATTGAGTACCTACAGTGCCGAACAGTGAACTACAACCTTATTGGGATGTACCTCACTTTAATCTTAAACAATTCTGTGCAATGAATTCTTGTGTTGCTTCCTGACTTTCAGATGAAGAAATCAAGGGTAAGAGAGATGAATTAACTTGTCCAAAGTTGCACAGCTTGTACAATAAGGGACAGAATCTGAATTTAGACCATCTGACTCAAAAGCTCTAGTTCTTAATCGTTGCACATTTGAGACTTAAAAGGCAACTTATAAATCACTTTGTCTTTAACTCCTTATCTTACCTATGAAAAAATGAAGGAAATAAAGTGCCCATGATCACACAGCACTTACTGGCCTAGCCGAAACTTGGTAGTAATAGCCTTATTGTTGGCTTACTATGTACGCCACTGTGCAAACATTATCTTATTTAAAGCCCCAATATCCACGTAAATTAGATACCAATGTAATCCCCTATTTACCTTAAAGGAAACTGAAACTCAGAGAGGTTAAGCTACTTGTTCAAGTCGAAGGCCACAAGAGAAACTGGGCTCTGGACACAGGCAGCTGGGCTTCTGAACCTTTGTCCTTAACCACTATTAACTTCCTGAGTCAGTCATCTCTCAATCCAACATCCTTTCCAGGTCACCATGATGGTTTCTATTTCTTCCCCAAGAGCAATAGTGTTCTGGAGTTCTATCAGACCAACTTTCAAGAGACAGTTGCTAAATTTTCAGGATTTTTGTGAGCTGGTGGTCAAACACAGTCATTACTAAAAATTGAATTTTATAAGCTTCCAGTCAAATAAATTATACTAAAAATAAAGGCTATTCTTTTGTACCTTGATGATCCATTTTATTTATAATACTATTAATATTAATGGTAAGAATATTAATAAGATTAATAAATACTGATAAATACCAAAAATACTACTACTGTTAATACAATATACTTTATTTTACTATATTATATAACTACACTTCCAACTCCTAACTGCTTTACTACATTTTACTATTACCTAGGCTCTTCACATTATATGTCTATTCTATCTGCATGTGGGAGTACTATATAATGGTATGCTAGCACACATCTTTTCACAACTCTGCCTTCAGTGATTTCACATAGGTAGCTTAAAACTGGCCATGGTAGGGCTGTTTACACCATAGAAATGGGCAAATGCTTCAAACAGGTGTATTTATTTCCCCCACATAGTCCGTTGTTAAACATTTCCCGGTAGCACTGCCAAAGGTCATGAGTATTCAAAGAGAAGTCACACAGTATGTTTCCTAAATCATTTAGGTTACATGAGGAGCCCTCAAATTTGCTACACTCATTCAAAAGATATAATGTGGATTGTCTTGGTGGCACTACTGATATCATGTGAGTACAAACGAAAAGTCTCTGGGGAACTTCAGTGGATGTTCAAGCTAAGAGGCTTACACGTATCTCCGTGAAATAAGTCTCTCTACCTCTGTCTCGCATCCTGTAAGTAACCGAGTATGAGACAAAGGGTGGAAGGAAGATAATATTCTAAATTTATATAACATACTACATTGTGGACCATCTGACCAACCATCAGTTTCCAGTGGTAGACCCTACCCTGAAGAGGAACAAAACAGTGAAAGAGGACGTTAAGCTCACAGGCCAGAGGAAAAATCCAGTTAAATGTGAGAGAGGTGCACAGCCTAAGAGGCGCGAACCAGTCCATGTGATCTCAGACTACCTGGCTTAGTAGTGTGATGCTTGGTAATTCTGCCTTGTGGGTCACTGGTTGAACCTGGCTTCCGCTGTGAGTAGTTGAAAGCTGCTGGCAGCAGCAGGTGATTTAATACTCGGAATGAAACGAAGCAGTCAGCTCCGCTCAGGTCTGCACGGACTCCTGTTTCTTTCCACAGCAGTTGGCAGTCATTAGCACCCTTTTTGACAGTCTCTGCAGAAAGGCCAAGATCATAGTACTCCCAGAGACTAAAATCACATCTCACCTTGGTGGTCCCTCCAGCTCAGAGCTATAGAGGTGAGAAATCTTGTTCTGCCATTTGGTCTCATTAGAGATCTTTCATTCCCAGCAATATGCTTCTTTCTCAAGGAGCTTGGAGTCAAGAGTTCAAAGGGGCACTAGAAGGAAACCAAACATATTTGTAAAGCCTCTTTGCTCTGTCATTTTTCTTTCGCAACATTTCTAAGGACATGGTCTTAAATCAAATTCTTTGGGGGACATTTTCAGTAGAGGAAAATTTTGAACAGCTGAATTTTGTTTGAATTTGTCAGATTTATTTTGAAATCGTTAAGTTGGAAAGACAATAAATTATGGTGTGGAATTTTGGGAGACCTCATCATGGTAGAAAAGTATAGCTGAGCAAAGTGACCTCTCCCAACTATTTTAAATATTTAGATCTCTGGAGAAAAGACCAGGTGGTGACACAGAATCAGAGACTGAGAACTGCAAAGGACAATAGTGCAAGGGGCTGAGAGGCTTGCACCTTAGTCTGCACTCTGTCATTTACAAGCGTTGTGAACTTCAGAAAAATATGCATGTTGAGCTAGATGGACTTCCATCTCTAATATCCTATGGTGCAGATTTTTTAAGCAGATAAAATACATTTCTATACAAATTTTACCAGTGAAATATCTACATGTGTTAATATATCTAAAGCACTTGGCACAAGGTCTGGAATATAACAAGAGCTATGTACAAAGATCCTTCTTTGTAGGGGCACCTGTTTGGCTCAGTCGGTTAAGCATCTGACTGTTGATTTCGGCTCAGGTCATGATCTCATGGTTTGGGAGTTTGAGCCTGGTTTCGGGCTCTGCAGTGACAGAGTACAGCCTGCTTGGGATTCTCTCTCTCCCTTTCTCTCTGCCCCTCTCTGCTTTCTCTCTCTCTCTCTCTCTCAAAAATAAATAAAAATAAGCATCTTAAAAAAGATGCTTCTTTGTAAAATCATTCTTTGTATGAAAAGAAAATTGGGTAGATGCTGCCTTTTTCTTCTTCTTCTTAGAAAGTAACGGTGCGTGTTTGCTTATTAAAGACTCAGAGCATTCTTGAGGAAATAAATCTATTCATTTGGCATAATTTAGCATTCTCAAACTTATTTGGTGATAAAACCTCATTAGTCCATAGTATCTACATAGCCCTCCAACTGAACTACACAGACCCTCTTTTCCAACTCTATAGGAATTAAGTCTTGCTCTCAGCCCACCGCCTCAGGCAAACACTAGGTGCTAGACCCTGTGCTAAGATATTTACAGTAACTATCCCATTTAATCCTTAAAACTCTGGAAGTCGGTGATTTCACGACATCTTTGCCAATGAGCAAGGGGAAGCTCATAGATGTTTAGTAACTCATATAAAGTTACATAACCAGGATTGAACTGTCAGTTTTCAGGACCTCTAAGACAGTCTGAGTGATGATAAGAAAATGAGAGAATGAGTAAATGCTTCCTGACTTGGGCTGGAGTGAGGGCTGAGCTTGGACATAGTGTCCACTGAGAGGAACTTTGAACCTCCTGAATGATCTCAGAAGGTGGAGCTAAGGAATTGAGACAAGGGAGGGGAAGCCAGGCTACAGAACCCCTGTGTCACAGTCAGAACCAGTTAGGGAGGGCGTATATTTGAGCAGGAACTGGACATACCACCACTTTCCTACATCCCTTCCTGTCTTCACATATGTGTTCTATGCATGTTTGCCCAAAGTAGAAGTATCAATTCCAGTAGGTGTCAACCAAAAGGCATTATAATATATTTAGCTAATGAGACACGTGATATAATCAGAATACCACCCATATTAGCAAAGTCTGGGCCCTGTGTGGTCTTAACCGATTAGGTCTTGCTGATATGGACTTCTTAGCACAGGTGTTGATAAGCTCTGCCTATGACCCCTGGTTTGCCTCCAAAGTATAGAAACTTCTGTGACAGTAATATGGGGTGACTGGGGGGACCTCAGCCCTGAAGTCAATGACAACTTCCAATTTCTTAGCTGGAGTCAGATTCACAGTTTTAAAAGAATTTGGAGGCTGTTTATAAATACCAAAGGCCACTTATTCATGGTGAATCCAATCACATAATATAATGAACTTTCCAGTTGTTAACAACAAAGGAGGAAGTGGTAAGTTTAATTGCTGGATTTCATTTAGCAGATAAAGTTGGAGACTTCCAAATAATCCTCAGGTATAACCATTAGTTACTGTGTAAGAAAATAAACCCAGTTTCTCCAGATATTATGACTGTTCAAGAATAATTAGAAAAATATACTGCTTTCCAAATATATTGTCAATTACTTTTAAATTTTATAACAATTTTCTTCAGGGGAAGAAAGCCATTTGTGGGCTTTATCTGGCTCATCAGCTAATAGATAGCAACTTTTACTATATTTGATTTTCTTTATTTGTGTGTGTGAAGTTTAGTCACCCAGAAAGAATCTTTTGTGGTCATTATACGGTCTTAAGAGAACTCAACAAGTATTTTTAATGATGAAATTGTAAATCCTGGTAACTTGTGGGATAAAGACGTGAGCAGAACCAGTCAAGGAACACCACCCGAAGTTTTATTTATAAAACTTATTTACGTCTAGGCACATTACATGTTACACTTGGCCGATGTATTTAACATTTTATATACTTCATCTGTACATTGGGAATCTTGGTTTATAAGATACATGAGTATATTTTGATATAAAATTATATGCTATTTGAGATTTGTACACAGATTGAAAGAAAAATGGTGTGGATTGTATGCTATGGGAGACATTTGGGTAAATTACTTCATGCTGAGAGTTTCCTCACCAAATACAGATTTGGCAAAGTATGAAATGTACAAGGGTCAATGGGGATTTAACTCTTATTTCTAGTTCTTTACCTTTTTGAATATAGCAGGAATACTTTTTTCTTCTAATTTTAAGCATTTGAATTTTTTAGTTATATAAGTAATACATGAATGAGGGCATCTAAAGCATCTAAAGTAAAATTATTAGTCTCCACAGAAATAAGCCCACATCCCTGAAAGCCATTACTAAGAATTTTGTTTCATCCCATAGGGTTTTGTTTGTTTTGTTTTTTGTTTTTTGCTTTGCTTATTCAAATATATATATGTACTTATGTAGGGATTGTTGCTTTGTTTTTCTTACAAATAAAGAATTGCATTAAATATTTTCTTATATTTTCCTATATTCATTTTACCTGACACCCTTCCTACTTTTGTATGCACTGACTTCTATATACATTTGGTCTACTACATTCTTTTTGATAGGTGCAATGGTATTCCATAATTTGGATCATCTGAATTTATTCCATAACTTGTTTCTATTCCATAATTTGGAAGCACTAAATTATTTGACCATTTTCCTATTTATAGACATTCATATTGTTTCCAACTTCTTAAAATCAAAAACATGCTGCAATTACTTTTAGAATTCGATAAGCTGATTCTGAAGACCATGTGTTACAAAAATATTTAAGAATTGTCTGAAAGTCTTAAAACTTAGTGGGTAAGTTTTGGATTTGCCAGCAATTACTATTAAGTTAATCACTTGGAAGAAAATAAATAAAGCTCCGGCTGTGTGCCCCTAGACAAATATAAATTTCACACAAAACTTTCAATGATTAAACAAATGTGTTAAAAGAAAAAATAAGGTGGGAATGTATAACTTTGAAGGGAAGGGAAGCTTGGTAAGGAATATGGAAACAAAAAGATATAAAGGAAAAATAAAACACCAGGTGAAGTCATAAAGCAATAAAACAACAACAACAAAAGCCTTTGAATAGGATCAGGCAACTTAATCAAATTAAAAGAACAATTACAGACTGGAAGAAAATATTTGCTGCACACAAAAGTGGTTAATCTTCTTAAGATATAAGTAGTTCTTCAAATTAGTAAGAACAATGGATAGCACAAGGAGAAATGATATTCAGGGAAATGAAAATAAAAACAACAATGAAATAAAACTTTTTGCCCTTCAGATTGGCAAAAATGTAAGATCATGTTAATGCCCAGTGCTCATGAGATTATAAGGAAAACGGTACTCTCATATATTATTTCTCAAAAGCAGTGAAGAGTCTGGAAATTTCTGTAAATTTTGGGAAATAAATCTGGCTATATTATTGTAAACTGTAAGTGTGCATATCATTTGTTCTAGCACCCCATTTCTGGGAAATTATTTTTCAGAAAATACAAGTGTATAATGATTCTTTTCAAACAGGAATTTGGTTTATTGTTTCCTGGACAAAATAAACAAGCATTCAAATAAACTAGGGTTCCTGCGCATAACTAAAATTTCCTTTTGATGTTCCAGTTTCTCTGTACCACAAAACTATAGGAGAAAAAAATGTCAACAAAATGAGCTGTTGCTCTCCTTACTCAATAGAAATGCTGGTAAGAAAGAGGGGGAAAGCTAAGCAAAGAAAAATGGTAACGTGAGGGACTTGAGCAGGAAGCTAAGGCTTTGCAATGCAGCAAGGATCACTGACTGAAGTGAGTTGTGAACAAATGAGTAGAATAATCCTGTGTCCACTAGTTTGCAACTGCATGGAGAATAGAGAGGTGTATGCATTAGGCAAGGTGCTAACAAAATATTACAATGGGTTAGTTGGAAAAGCAGTCACAGTGCAAATATAAGCAAATCTCAGAGTCAACTCCTAAGCAGTTTAATTTCTTAGTTAACTCCTTGAGAGATACAACAGAAGTCAATACAATTTTTGGCCCTACTATGTACAACCAGAAAAATAAAGTCACAATGGTCAACCACATAGCCTTTCAGGGATTCCATGTATTAATTCAATCTGTACTGGGTTACAGGGAAAGGATAACTAACCACACACACACACACACACACACACACACACACACACACACACGTACACACTTCAAGAAACCAAAATACCTAATGATTATTGAACAAAGAAATAGCACTAAATGTATTGTAGCATTTGTCTGAATGAGGTTGATCAAATATGAGCAACTACTATTTTTTCATGCATTTTGCTAGACATTAAGACAAAAAGATGAAGAGAGATACAGCACATTTTATCACACGAGAATTAATGCCTTTTATCATAAGAGAATTGTAACAAATAGGTTCCTATATCTACAACTGCCGATGTCTTACAAAGGAGAAATGCGAAGCTGGGATTCAGAATGGTAAGTGAAGGTCTAAAAGTAAATCTGCCCCCTTATCCTTATTATATTATCCCTAATATGTCTGATCCAGCACTTCTTCAGACTAGATTCTCCTTAGAGATATAAGACATTGTCCCTTTGTCAAGAGATCCACTTTCTACACTTTTCTTCAGTCTTTTGCTTGATTTACTGGCCACAAGTAATGGGAACAAAACGTCTGCTCTTTCCTAAGTGTTTACTGGAGGCCAGGGACTGTGCCAAGCATTTTATAGAAGTGAATTCCTCTAGTTTTCACCACTGTGAGGTTTATATTTTCCATATTTTATAGAGTAAGAAAACTCAGAGGTTCAAAGTTATGCATAGCCTGGGAAGGATCTCACCATTATCACATGGCAGAGATGGTCCTCAGACCCACGTGTGGTGAACTACAAAGCCTATGATGTGCTTAAGTAGGTTGTTAGTCTACTGCCTCAAGACAGAACATTTTGGAATATAGACTATTACAATTTTACTTTAGGACTCACTTCTCTACATCATGACATCTTGGCCTTTCCCCTGCCCCCACACCCCGCCTTATGACCAGGCCTATAGATTAGGATTAGTTTGCAAGGGTATTTAACTAAGGAGTTAATGAACTCAATATTTTCCACTGCTCTTTGCTTTTAGAGCATCTAATATCAAAAATGCTGTTATAGGCTTAGAAAGGTAAAATAAAACCGAACATATTTAGAAGTTGGTAAATTTGTTAAGGTCCTTTGTTAAGGAATGATTTGATTTGCCTGTTTCCGCAAAAGAAAGTCTAAAGACACACAATGCCTAGACTGGTTTTGATGTGTATTAGATGGATTTCTCCTGAGAAGTCTAGATAATCTCTGATATTTATATAGTGGCAATCATATCCCTGGCACTTAGCAATGGCCAGAGAGAGATTAGATAAAAGACCCTTAAGAGATTAGTGTAATATAACCCAGACTTTGATGCATCTGTTCTCTGTTGGCCTTCGAAGTCAGGCCCCACATTCCATTTTTCACAGTAAATCCAAGGTATAATTTTAGGATCCTTTACTATGATTATTTTTTCTAATCAGTCTTTTTTAATACTATTTATTGTCTTGGTGCTTGGATCTTCCTTGATATAAAATTTTTAAATATTTAATTCTACTTAATAATTCAGTATCATAATATGAAGTCTCTTTAATTATGTACCAAACTATGATCAATATTGAGATGGACCTCTGTCTTAGTCACTTACTTAAAGAAAAAAAAATTAATTAATTTCATCTTCTTATCCATAGACTCTATTCACATTTTTCCAGAACACTCCATTTCTCTTCAACCCACTTCGTTTCTCTTCAATCCACAGTAATTGGGGTAAAAGAGATGCTTGGTGATTGGCTGAAAGTGTTGGGATAAAAAAGCAAGCTTTCTACAACCCTTTGATTATTTTTTCAGACTGCCAAATGTTCCTTTTTAAAGACTGTTACATTTCTTAAAAGCCCCAGAGTGATTGCTTATCCTAATCCTAATGTATATCTAAGCATATTGGCCTCTTGGCCCAGTTTCTGAGTTTGAAATTGAATGCATATTGAACCCCACCAGGTCCCTTACTCTCCTACTCCTTCAAAACAGACACACACGTGCATTAACACACATGCACGCAAGGGTTTTTTGTTTTTGTTTTTTTGTCAGTATATGTTCCTTAAGGTTCAAAGCATCCCATTAAAATACCAACACACTTTCTTAACCACTACCACCCTTCCTGGTATCAAAAGGAATATACTCCTTCCAAAGGCTTTTCTCACAAAGTTACTTTAATATATATATTATATATTATATTTTAATATATATTATATATTATTGTATTATAGTATATGTATATACATATATATACTAGTTTACAACCAATTTCTCCTACATAATATTTTTTAGTTTTATGCCCAGTTCATTATAATCTCAATCCATGTCGCATTTCCTATCTGAAGCAATGTCTTCATAATTTTTTTAAGTTTATTTATTTATTTTGAGGGAGAGACAGAGCAAGCAGGGGAGGAACACAGAGAGAGGGAGAGAATGAATCCCAAGCAGGATCTTCGCTGATGTGGGGCTCGATCCCACCAACTGTGAGATCACGACCTGAGCAGAAATCAAGAGTCAGATGCTTAACTGACTGAGCTAACCAGACACCCCTGAAACAATGTCTTTGATTAAATATTTGACATGAGTTTTGGCATCTAATAATATTATAATCATAACTCTTAAATGGCTTATTATTTATTTATTTATTTTTTCAACGTTTATTTATTTTGGGGACAGAGAGAGACAGAGCATGAACAGGGGAGGGGCAGAGAGAGAGGGAGACACAGAATCGGAAACAGGCTCCAGGCTCTGAGCCATCAGCCCAGAGCCTGACACGGGGCTCGAACTCCCCAACCGCGAGATCGTGACCTGGCTGAAGTCGGACGCTTAACCGACTGCGCCACCCAGGCGCCCCAAATGGCTTATTTTTTGACATGGCCCACACTTCTTTATTTTCATTGTAACTATTACTAACTAACATCAGTGCAAAAAAGTAAAGTTACTAAGAGGAACATGAAATAACTAATAGGAGATTATTCTGAAAATTCTCTTTCTCTTTTTTCTCTTTTGACAGAGAAAGGCAAAAAGCCAAACTGCCTCCTCTGAGGTTTGAACTCAGGACCTTCAGATTATGAAACTGACAGGCTGCCTACTGCTCTAAGGAGGCTAGCTAGAAGCTACTTTATCTGTGTACATCTCTCTGCTGACACACAAACGACAACATCAGCATTTTCCTTTGAAGACTGAAACTGGTAGAACACTGGATCATCAAGTGTTATGGTCTTCAAAGTACATTTCAATGATGGCTCAAATTGTCTTTCAAAATCAAAGTTTCTTTGATTATGTACATGGAATTTTCTTGTATAGAGATGCAATACACCAAGGGAAAGTCAACCAGTGTTTTTATATGACCTTTCTCTATATTAAGCTTCCTATCCTTAAAGATCCAGGAAAGGACTGAGACCATAGTGAGAAAATTTTGGGGAAAGGATGGGTGCAAAATGTAGTTTATTGTCCTGACATTTATCATTATTTAATTATACAGAATATAGCTTCATTTTCTTCTTTATCCAGAGACAAATGATAGCCTTCTCTTGAAGACTAGTAGTTAACCTGCTAACATGGTCTTAGTTGAACAACTATGCCTTGCCAACTAGGTTGCATAAGGTAATTTCTGTAGACTTCTAAAGCTACCAGTAGTTTGAGATGATTTTTTCCTGTACATTTTCCCTTCTTTCCTTACTGACTAGTTAGGATGAAAAGGGAGACTAAGGTGTTTCCACTACTAGCAGGTGGAAGAATCACTAGGTGCAAATCAAGGAAGTTGGAACAAAGAAATTCAGGCTGGCTGACCTGGGTCGAATGAGTTTCTCTTCAACTTCTCTGTAGGGCCATATGTGCATTAGATGGAAGCTCTATGTGAAGTTAACTTCATGGACAAAGGACATTGATTTAAAGGAGACCCTATATGAGTTATTTAATTTGCATACCTACACGTCTTCAAGATTCCTCTTTTACTTTACAAAATAGAGCATTAATTGTTAGCCTTTTAACCAACAGCTGCCTGAATCTTAAAGTTATTGGTTTCATATTGCCCAGTGGCAAATACTCAGCATTGTCTTTTTAAGAGTTCTGAATATCAAGTTAATTTGGCAATACGCTGTCCTATCAAAGCCTATGTTGTCCAGAGAGTAGGTAAGACTTAATTATTTTGTTTGCTGAGAGAAGAAAAAAGTATATGACCATATAATTTTATAGAACTTGCATCTGCTCTAGAACGCCAAAGACAAAACACCAGAAATGGATCACAGAAAGGAAAAAGAGGTTCAGTACAGGAACATGATTGAGGATGGACACTCTACTAGGCAGAAGAGCAAAACTATGTTCGGGTAGTTCTTATTCTGGATAATAACTTATTTAGTAAACTGTGTGTTTCAGATCACAATCACAGCTATGATACCATCAAGAATTTCTGGGTTTTTTGGCGGACCCTGGACAAGTTGATTGGTCAAGTTGATCGGTCAAGTTGCTCAGGTTTTGTCTACTGAACTAGAGTGTAAGCTCCTGTAGGTCAGGAATTATAGTAATTTTTTTTCTGTGCGATTCTTTTAGAAGCTACTTAAAAGATGCTATCTGCCTCACAGACATGTAAAATGTCCCTGCCCTCACTCAAGTCCCTAGACACACTCTGATTAGGGGCAGAGGGCAAATTGGACATCAAAGAGTTGCCAAAGGCTTTTCTGCCTTGGAAGGCTAAAGAGCTCTTGATTCTTTGATCTCTGCTTCCATCCCCTCCCCCACTCTGCCCCCACATGTACCTCAGGGTCGGTCTTCCTTGGCCCCACCCTGTGTGTCTGCTGTCCTCCGAGTCTCTCACAGAAGACCCCTGACATCCTGGTCTACATTAAGGAATAAAACTCAACAAGAGTGCAAACAATCAACCTTCTAATCCAGACAAGCTGCTATCTTAGCCTTTGGCTCCCTTATCTGAATAGAAAAAACACTTGGTGAACTGTCTCAAATCTCAGAAAAAAAAATCAAGAGCATTTTTTCCCCCTCTTCATTATATATATTACTCAGATTCTATTGCTGGTATTATCTTTGGCTCACCTGCCAAACAACCAAGAGGGAAAAGTTCTGGGGAACTACATCTGAAGTTTATATGCCTCCAACTATGTGATTCTTGAAAATCAAATTTTAAACATTAAAATGTAAGTCTATTGTCAATGACTCTGTCCTGTAAGTGCAGCATTTCATTAACTGCAATGTAGAAGCAAATGATGGTTTCTTTTGAGATCAAACTGATAAGGTTGTAGTCAAAAAGTATCCAAATGTCAGAATCTCTAACACCCTCAAACATGCAATAAGAACAGTTGGAAATAAACATCCCTTCCAACAAGAAAGGTTTGGTTCAATATGAAATGACTGTCTTGACTGTATGAGATATTTTAGAATCTACTTTAATGAAAGAGAATAGAGAGCTTTGATGTTTTAGATTTTGAAAGCCCAGAGGAAGAGAACTAACCCTCATGACTTTCTGGGGACTCTACTCTGTATGGGAAGGTCATTCAGGTCCTGGATTCAGCAGATGGTGTCTATACTGGGTTGATCCCTTAAGTCCAGGCTGGCATATCACATCACTCAAGTCTATTCTGCTAAATACTAGTTGAATAACCTGATCATCAATACACTTCCCTAAAGATTGGTCGTTGATTAGCTTAATTTTCATTCTACTGATATGCACTTCTATGTACCAAGTTTTATGATTTTTGTACTGGTAGGTGTAAGGAATACTAGAGAAAAATTGAAAAATTTACTACCAAATTATATTTACAACCAAAGTTGTATCCTATGGTTTCTTTCTATTATTATATGAGAATTAAAAGATTTGTAGAAGGCTCAGGGTGTTATATGTAAGTGATGACTCACTAAATTCTACTCCTGAAAATATTAATATATTATATGTTAACTAACTTGGATTAAAAAAGAAGATTCATAGAAGGCTTATCATGTAAGACAATCAGTTCTTCCTCCTAAGGAGAAATTGAAAAGTCTTCACTAGAGTTTTAAAAACCCACGTCTAATTTCTAGGCAGGGAGATGTTTTAAATCAGATAAAATCACACAGTATATTCATCTCTAAATGACTGTAAAACTCTTTCCTTTGTCCCTTTATAACGATTCTGGCCCCATTCAGTCATTAGATGTAGATGTTCCCCAAAGTTCTACATTTGGTCTTCAGATAGAGATATTTTCTCTCGTCCACTCACACCCCATCTATTATTGCCTCAACGCAAACAGCTTCTGCCATCTCTCATTCTCAGATCTCTATGTCTAGCTGTCGAGCTCTCTTACCTCATCAGTTTGTCCCTCAAATAGCACCTCCACCCAATGCCTACCCTTACTACCCTGTTTAAAATGACAACTATTTCCTGCCACTGCACAAATCCCATCACCGTGCTCAATTTTTCTGTAACATTGAAATATAACAAGGATTTATGTCTTAAGAAACATTCCTGGCACACAGAAACCCCTGAAAAATATTCTTCGAATATAGGAACAAAGCAACTCCAACACCTGAATCAACTATATTTAAGTGTCTTACTTTCTCATTAGGCTCAAAGTTTGGGTTCCATAGCTGATTTCTTTTTCCTTTTTCCCCATTAGCTCTTGTGAGTCAACAGGTGTTGACCATGCTTCATTAATGATGACTCTCATCCTTCTTGTGAATTCTATTCCCACTGCCAGAAGCCTAGGTGAAATTCCCAGTTTTTCTTTCCTGTTTGGACACAACAGACCTGTAAATGGTTTCCTTTCTCTTTTATAACTCATTTTATACATTGCTGCCTTCCTAAAACATAGCCTTGACTATGTGGTAGCAGTTCATAGATTCCTTCAGCAAATATTGAGCAAGAGCAAATATCTTCTAGGCAAGGACTAAAAAGACAAAATGTCTCTTTATTTGTAGAGTTTATTTTCCCAGCTCACTACCCTTCAGTAACTCCTAATTGTCTACAAAGTAAAGTCTGGCTATTATGTTGACATGAAGACTCTCCACATCTGATCTCATCAAGCATTGCCATTATAACCCTCTATGCATTCATGCGCCAGTCAAATCGCACCATACATGATCAATCTTGCTCCATATCTCTGAGTTCCCTGTTAATCTATGTGTAATAAGTTCCAATCCCTCTCTCCTATAAGAATCCTACACAGATCTGATTCTGCCATCTCCATGAAGTCTTCTCTAATTAATTTGGAAATTATTTTTTTTCTTCTTGTCTATTTTTGCCTCTTTAAAGACACATATTATATACTACTTTGTATGCTATTTATTAGTCTATGTGTCTTACCTACCACAGTAGAATAGAACGTCCTTTAGGCCAGAAACGCTGCCTCAAACTTCTTGAACTTCCCACAGCACCTGGTGTAATGCCTTGTACTTAAGCACTTAATATGTTCATTGAATAGAAAAAACAAGATATCTTTTATTTCTTCCACTCTAGATTATACTCAATTTAAACAATATTGGTGATAACTATTCACCTTCAAGTAAATACCACAATATCCCTATCCAGATATCCTGACAAATTCTATTAGGTGGTTAAGAATCCAAGTTTGTAAGTCAAAAGATTTCAGCTTTATTCTGGCTTTATTACTTATTGTGTACTTTAAACAGTTATTTTTATCTCTATGTGTCCCATTTTCCTCATTAGTAAAGATGGACAAACCTTTAATACCCAACTCCTGGACTTATTTAATACTTAAATGAGATCATGAATATATGACAATTAGCATGACATCTGACACTTATTTGATGATTGCTATTACTATTATTATTACTGTACAAAGTGTCATTTCTTTACTCTTCATCCCCCTCCTTCCTTCATTGTTCTTCCTCCTGATTCCATGATTGTGTAAGGGTATGCCACATATTCCATTCTTTCCAGATACAGTCTGTTTATGAGTTATTTATTTTGGCAAATTTATTTTGTCTACTCAAATTCACTACATGATATTTGAGAGTAAGGCAATACATACATTTATATGTGAACATATATAATATGAATATAATTTATATTACATATGCTACATGTTATATAAATGTTTTTTGAAATAATATATATCTTAAATTGTCCATGATATCTAGCACAATGCTATATAGTCATAGTAGGAAGTATGCATGAAACTTAACAGTATGGGATGTTAGTTACAAAGAACTGGGTTTAAATACTGTCTGTCATTTTTAAAAAATAAGTAATTTTGGGCAAGTTAGGTAATTTTTTTTGACACTCACACTTTTTTCATATGGACAATGGAGTAATAAAGCTTAAATTGCTAGATAGAGGCTATGATTAAAGTGCAAGATACATACAAGCACTTAACACAAAGTCTGAATCCCAGTAGACACTTCACAAATAGAAGTTGTGATCATCACTGTTATTACTATTACCAGTTAATTAATTCCTAGATACACTGGCATGAAGCAGGGATTAATCCATGAAACCACAAGTCCCATTTTCAGTAAACACAACTGAACTTGTTGTATGCTATATATAAAATTTCCTTAGATACATATTTACTTACTTCTTTCTCTTAATTTTTTCAGTATGTCCATGAGGTTTTCTATTTGCTTTGTAATGAGAATAAAAGCAAAAATTGAAAAAAGAAGAAACTTGTTATCTTGTGCCTGGCTTTAATTTAAAGATCATTTTGTCAAAGTTAAGTGTTCAGAAGGACAAAGCAATTTTTTCCCCATCAATAGAGTGCAGTAAATCTGTACTGAAAAGTGAAACCTTTTAAATGAGCATTTCTCAAAGCTCCCTAAAGTTCATTATTGTTTAAGAATCTTTTTACTATGTTGACTAAGAGCCTTTAAGACAGGACTTAGAGACTCTTTAATGCCCAGATCTTATTATGTGAAACAACAGTAACATCTTAGCCTCTGAAATGCCACATAGGTGGTTTTTCACTGTTGAATTGAATGAATGATGTCTCCTTGTCTTGTAAATGTCTGAAGCAGACCAATCAGGATATAGAAGAAAACTGATGTCTTTAATTGTCAAGGGTTGGTTTATCTGTAATGCAGTGATGAATTTGCTCTGTTCAAGAATTCTGAATTTTGCCTTATATCCCTGGCTGCTTCATCACAGAGGGGACAAGAAATGCTTTGCAAGCCTGAAAAACTGGTGAAAGGCCAGTTCAGGTAGCCCCCAATAAAGCCCTTGTGATTCTCAACTTTTAGACAATAAGACATAGAAAGTGTCAGCTAAACAGAGACAGAGTTTCACATATCTCTTGGTTGGCAAGTGTAAAAGTATCCTGGATTGAGATATATTCTAAATTATGTCATATTTCCTTTCATGTTATTCTATTGGTCACAAACTTTGAAAGTGCCCTGAGTGCTAATTTCCTAACTCTTCTATAACTCATTAAAAAATGGTTTGGATCCTTTTACATATCAGATAACTAGGTAGAATGTCACCATAATACCTCTACAATTACACTTGTATCGTGAAAATATTGCTGATTCTGATCAGTTAAGAAGAGCTTGGACTGGGGCGCCTGGGTGGCACAGTCGGTTAAGCGTCCGACTTCAGCCAGGTCACGATCTCACGGTCCGGGAGTTCGAGCCCCGCGTCGGGCTCTGGGCTGATGGCTCAGAGCCTGGAGCCTGTTTCCGATTCTGTGTCTCCCTCTCTCTCTGTGCCTCCCCCGTTCATGCTCTGTCTCTCTCTGTCCGAAAAGTAAATGAACGTTGAAAAAAAAAAATTAAAAAAAAAAAAAAAGAAGAGCTTGGATTAAAATCCAACTCCACATTCTACTGGGTACATTATCATGATCAATGGATTTGCCCTATGTAGGTTCTATTTTCCTTTTTTCTTGGTGAGCCACCAGATCCATAACATTACAAGGCAGCATTAGATTGAGAGAGGTCAAAAAAGACAATAGAACCAAGATGGAGTTGCTTATAATAAATCTTATGTAACTAAACTGACACTTAATTATAGTTTCTGCTTTCCCATAAATGGAACCTTAAACCAGTCAGTGAGGAATCACCTGATCAGCACTATTAAGCAATCTCTCTAATAGACTCTGCATCCCCTAAAGGAAGGTAACTCCAATAACCCACTTTTTTTGCCTTGTATAATTTCCTTGTTCTCGCTCCCTTCTGCCTATAAAAGTCTCATTTTTTGTAGTTCCTTGGAGGTCCTTTCTATCTGCTAGTAATTGGATGATGCTCAGTTTGCATCAATTTTTGCCCGACTAAACTCAAAATTTTCAATATGTCTCACTTTATCTTTTAACAGTGATAAATAAGAAACATAAGAAATATTAAGAGTTTAGGTGAAAGAAGGAATCCTGTTAGCTGGTGCACTCTGGGGAGGTTTCAAAAAAAGGGAGTAATTTGAGTTGGGCTTGATGAGATGTATATAAATATATTTTGATCACTGGAAAGGAAAAGACAGGACTTCCTTTTCAGAAGTAATAGTGTTGCTCAGTTGACATTAATTCAGTCTGGCTATTCAGTCTGGCTAAAGACATGAATTAGTAAGAGATTGGAAAGGCACTTGAACCTTTGAATAATAGGCCAAAAGCAGTAGAGTTTTATTCATGAAGAACATAAATTTTGAACTCAGATATATCTCAGTTTGGGTCCTGGCTTTGCCAATTTCCAGGGACTGGAATCTGTACAATTCATTTGGTCACTATGAACCTCAGTTTCCCAAACTGTAGAATAAAGATAATAATAACTTCCAAGAATGCTGATGGAATTGGAAAATATAAAAACATAATGTTTTAGCACATTATATGCTAGATATACTGGTTATTTGATATGGGCCCTCCACTATACCACCCTCCATATCCATTATCAGCCTTTCTCTGCCTTGCTCTGTGACCACGAAAGCTGGCCTCTGTGGACTGCATCACCTGTGGTCCCACACCCTCTGACTCCAGGTTGGGCTTGGCCAATGGAAGGCACTGGCAGGAGATTTGAAAATGGGAAGAGGTACAAGCCATGGCATGTTTTTCCCCACTTCCTCCCTGCTCAGGCAGTGACTGTGTCCTTTCATGACAACAGCTCTTATAAGGTCAGAAGCTTTTCCATGACTCCAGATATCACCAGGCTTTCATAACATAATTTCTTTCCCTGCTCAGGCAGCTTCTTTTGATGTCAGTCCCAGTTGCCCCAACATTCCTCATTGTTTCCCTAATGTTGTCCAGATTTTAAAAGAAGTCATCTCATTACAGCCCCTTATTCTGTTTCTTACTGGGACTCTGAAATATACTGGCTATATCTTAATTCCATTCTTATTATTTTATAGCAATGAAAGCCACTAGACCATGGACACAGCATGATAGGAGCCATGCTTTAGGATGTTTAAAGCTGGTATATAGGATGGACTCTGAGGAGAGAAGAAGAGGGAGGCCAAAAGTAATTTTAACATAAAAAAACAGAATTCCAGCTGATCATTTTTAAAGGTCAGAGAAAGGGTGGTGACATATTGTGACTTATAAGAAGTATGTATATATGGTCATTCAGATGGCCAAATTATACATATATTTTATGTTTTTTAATGTTTATTTTTGAGAGAAAGAGAGAGAGACAATGGGTGGAGGAGGGGCAGAGAGAGAGGGAGACACAAATCTGAAGCAGGCTCCAAGCTTTTAGTTGTCAGCACAGAGCCTGCCTTACACGGGGCTCAAACTCATGAACTGTGAAATCATGACCTGAGCCAAAGTCGGGTGCCCAAGCGAGTGAGTCACCCAAATGCCCCCCAAATTATATTTCTCACATATATTTGGTCTCCATCCACAATTCCTGGCTCACAGCTCCCAAAACCTTTGGAATTTCCTGAGCCATAAGAGCAACGGGAGCATCTCTTTTTATACTACTTGGTCTCTTGTTCTCAGTTCCTGCGAACACTTCAGGGCCATGAAAGTGAAATTGGTGTTTTGTTATTCAAAACAAACCCTCCCCACCATAATTGGGTTTACGTTATTTTGGAAAGCACCTAACTGAAAGGGACTAGTTGCCAGGGGAACCAACCAGGAATACAGGGTTGAAATTTTGAAAAAGGAAGGGGTTTAAAGAGCCTCAATGTTCAGGAATCAGAATGCTTCCACATGCTGCCATGCTGGGTTCCAAGCTCCACAAGTACAGGAGCTCCTTTGTTCTGGACTTTATACTCTGTATCTCTTCATCTATCTGTTGACTCACATCCATTATATCCATTGTAATAAACCAATAATCTAGTGAGTATATGAGTTTCTTGAGTAATGTGAATCATTCTAAGAAATTCATCAAATCCAATGGGGGGGTTATTGGAACTTCCAATTTGTGGACGATCTGTCAGAACCACAGGTAACAACCTGAGATTGTGACTGGAGTTCAAGGTGGACAGAAGTTGGAGGACAGAGCCCTTTACCAGTGAGATCTAACGCTATGCTCAAGTAGATAGTGTCAGAACTTAGCTGGATTGAGTTGAATCCTTGAACACCTCACTGGAGACTAAGAATTGCTTGTTGGTGTGCAGAAACCTACACCACACACACACACACACACACACACACACACACAAGTTGGGATTGGGTACAGTAACCTAAAACAGGTGGTGACCACAAAAATGCAGAATAAGTGATGAGTGGTCATCATTGCCAAATATGGTGAACAGAGAAGGGAAAGAACAATGAATTCAAAGATAACTTGTAGGTATATTAGCTCTTTTACCAAATATTTGATTTTTACCTAAATATTTACCGACTAAATCAAACCTAAAGAGTTTTTAACTACTCATCAGAATTTTAATTTGTGCCAGCATTTAGAAGATCACAGTCTTCACTGAGTAGATCCAAGGGAGAAAGAAGGAAACCAAAAAAGTAAGGACAGTCTGGTAAACTTGGAGAATATCCAGCAATTACAAGGCTGATAATAATCCAAGGTATAATCCCAACTCCTGGTATCCAAACACCTATTAAATTCTCATTGTTATATTAGCAATTTTATGAAGTATGTTGTGTATTTGTATATGCATTTAAGCCTTCAAAATGACACTAGGATTTACAATTCTTTTTGCCATTGTTAAAGTGAAGAAACAAAGGATAATGAAAGCTAAGGTGTGTGTATGAATGTACATATGTGTGTGTAAGTGTGTTTATGTTCTTTCTTTTACGTGTGTGTGTGTATATATTTCTAGTTTTTCTTCTGATTATAAATGATTTGCTCAAGTCAGAAAATTTTGAAGCCACAGAAAAGCACAAAGAAAAAAATTAAAGTTAGCCAGAATCTCACTCTGAATAGTTTGGCAAATTTGTCTGCCTTCTTGGGTCTAGAGATATATACAACCCCTGTTTAAAAAAAAAAAAAAAATATATATATATATATATATATATATACACACATATATACATACATACACATTGCATACATACACATATTCACATATATGATATATATCATATACATATACTCACAGAGTTAAAATTATACCGTCACAAAAGTTTTGTCATCCTTTCTTACTATTATTTACCATCATAGCCCCGGTTACTTTTTTTAACTTATAAATTTTATTCTGTGCTAGGCATTGACTTTGGCACTGGTGTGATTCTTATCACACAGTCCAGAAATGGTATATCTGAGAACTAGAAATATGCTTATGATCATAAATCCCATATTCTCACGTTTCAAGTGTTTTCAGTCTGATGCCTTCCATTCATACTCCTTAAACTAGTACAAACTTCATGCCAGTATGTTGAACTGTGGACTTTTTGTTGACCAAAGAGGTCTCGACATTATTTAATATTTGGTAATGGTTATTATGGTCCCCTCCACCACCCCAGACATCCTGCCACTCTAAATATATGATTGTCACTAATCACAAACTTCAGAGGATTTCTATCGCTTTCCCCAGCAGCTTGCTACCATTTAGTCCTCACCTGGAGGCCCAAGCCTATCTGTTTTTGAAACTGTTCCAAGAGAAAAAAAGAAAAAGAAAAAAGCAAGGGGCATCTGGGGTCTTTCCCCTTCTGACTATTTGCTGCTTAGGATTGACACTCCCAGATTTCATATCCAATGATGAAGTAATCAGAGATGGCTAGGGACATTGAATATGAGTTCTGGGACCAGCCCATGCCTGCTGCCTCAAATTCAACTAACAATTTTTTTTCTCTTCTATGGCATTCAGAGTCTGGATCTTCCTCCAAAGGCATTATTATAGGGGTGCCTGGGTGGCTCACTCAGTTAAGCGTCCGACTCTTGATCTCAGTTCAGGTCTTGATCTCAGGGTCATGAGTTCAAGCCTTGAGTTGGGCTCCACGCTGAGCATGGAGCCTACTTAAAAACAAAACAAAACAAAACAAAACTTCAAAGGCATTATTATAGGAATACATGGTAGTACAGTCAGGCTTTCTTGTATAATTACAATCACATATTTCTAATAGACATATAGAGGAGGGGAAGTACTTGCATTGCTGGTAAGTCTGGGTAAGACTGGGAGAACAGGGGAAATGAGGCTTTAAGGAAAGATGAACGAATAGAAAATAAAATGCTGGGTAGCTGTGTCATGTCAACGTCATTTCTTTCAAACAAGAGAAGACATTTAAAGCACGGCGCCTGGAGAATAGTAAGTACATGGTAAGAGTCATCTATAAATTCTCTCCAACTGATAGCTATTTCTACAAATGTGAACCCATTTTTGTTAGTGTCAACATAGCACAACATTAAATAAAATATAAAACATTGGAAAAGAAATACCATTCATAATCACACCACCTGCAATTTAAAAATGATTTCTGATTTGTTCTGATTTGTTCACAAATCATTTTTTTCAAAAAATATGCATTCACTTTTGCATAATCTAAAAAATGTACATGTGTGACGTTCCCATTCTCTTAAATGCCTATTTTAAGCCACAAATATTGACTGTGGTGGGACAGGTGACTGGGTCAGTTAATAACATACCTTAGAGTCCAAAATACACCCTAAAGGACCACAGAAGGGCATGCACTGGGCAGAGAATTTGACGGACCTGTTTATTTGTTTAACTTTACCATAAGAACATCAGGTTATAGACATGTGTCTAAGACTAAGAATATCTTCCCACATTCTAAAACTATCCCTGCCAATGAGTCCTCCTCTCGTACTCAGAGTCAAAATAGGAGTAAAGAATCCTTTCACCTGAGTTGTATCTTGATCCTAGGTGAAACTGTAAAGAACAGGCAAGCAAGGAATAGCTGTAAAAATAGGGTCACAACCTTGACTCAGAACCTTATTTTAGACAAAATCTTAACATATTTTTCTTTTTTCAACAAACGTGCTTAGCAACACACATGTATGTAAATTAAATTTAAGAATAAGGTTAAGAATAAGATGAATTTACCTTTAATTACTAGATGACTGGAGTCTTTGGCTCTTTGCATATCACTCAAAAATAGGAATTGGCATGTTGCCAATATGATGCCATATAGCATAATGGCCAACTTCATTCTAATATATGCTCTGCCTCTTGTATGCCATGTGACTTTAGGCAAGTTGCTTAATCTCATTCTGCTTAGGTTTGTTGATCTGTAAAATGGGATAATAGTATTACCTAGCTCATAGGAAGGTGTGGATTAACTAAAGTAACACATGCATTATAAATATATTATAAGTATATAAAGAGAGAATATATAGGTGTGTATACACATATATGTATGTAAAACTTTAAAAGTGTGTGGCACAAGATCAGCACTATATAAATATTAGGATGTATTTTATTGCCATTTTTATAATTATTGTTCCCTTCACTTAGCAATGCCCTTTCATTCATCCTTATATCCTGTGAACTATAAAATAAAGTGTCAGTACCATCCAGGAGTTCCCCAGTTATTTTCAGCATCAATCCCCACTTTTACATTGGGTCATTGACCCCTTTACAAGCCTTTCCCCCCCCATATCCCAGCTTCAGGGTGACGGTCCCATTGGCTACCAATAGCTGTTTTTTTTTTTCCTGGCTAGGAGAAAGCCACTACTGATCACATAGCTATTCTCTCTCATACTCAGAGACAGTACCTCTCCCCGCCCAAGGGCTGAACAAATCATGATCATTGTAATTCAATCATGGCTCATTCAGTTGATTAGATTTGTAATTAGTTTGGTGAATGCCATGTGGCCCAACTCTGGCCAAGAAAAACTAAGAGGAAGCTTGATGGCAAGGGGAAGGGGTGAGGGTGAAGGGTGTTAGCATGTGGGGAGGAGAGGGTTTAAAGATTTTCCTCCATAACAAAAAGGATGTGTGGGAGACAATGTCTCTCTTCCACACCGTCTTCTGCTGTGAGGCCTAGAACTTATACAATGTAGAAATTTTCTTTTTTTCAAGTTTGTTTCCTCTGTTCTATATAAGTTCTTTGAAACCAGTAAGAGTCACATAATTATCTTGATAACACCACCCAACCTTCCTCCACCACACTCCCAAATCTAATGGTTGATGCACAAATCACCCAAACCTACGTCTTTGAAGCATTCGCTGATCCCCAATACCACTAATTACTTCTTCCTCCATGTTCCTTATATATTCTGTTCAACTTGAGCAATAGAACTCCAGAGCAGATCAGGTGCTGGCTCTAGAATCAAACTGCATGGGTTTAAATATGTACTCAGCCAATTTTCTCTTCCCCTTGTACCTTGGTTTCCTAATCTGCAAAATGGGGACATATGTAGTGACTATCTTTTAGGACTCACTTGAGAATTAAATGAGTCCATGATTGTAAAACATTTTGAATAGTGCTTGAAATATAACTAAATTTGAGATATAACAATTTTATTATTATTATTTTTTTTAAATTTTTTTTCAACGTTTATTTATTTTTGGGACAGAGAGAGACAGAGCATGAACGGGGGAGGGGCAGAGAGAGAGGGAGACACAGAATCGGAAGCAGGCTCCAGGCTCTGAGCCATCAGCCCAGAGCCCGACGCGGGGCTCAAACTCGCGGACCGCGAGATCATGACCTGGCTGAAGTCGGACGCTCAACCGACTGCGCCACCCAGGCGCCCCAACAATTTTATTATTATATTTATGTTATTTTAATGCAATGAGCTGTTTATACATCTGTTTTACCCACTGGATTGTGAGGGTAGCTTTAACTGGGATCCTATTTTCAATTTTTCCATTGGCTAGCAGATTGCTTAGCACATAGTAGTTGCTCTGTTAATGTTTCCTTAAATGAAGAAGGCAGGAAGGCAGGAAGGAAGGAAAGAAGGAAGGAGAAAAGAAAGAAAGAAAGAAAGAAAGAAAGAAAGAAAGAAAGAAAGAAAGAAAGAAAGAAAGAAAGAAAGAAAGAAAGAAGGAAAGAGAGAGAATATTTGGTACTTTGTGGGGTCCCCCCCCCTTGGGCTAGGGGAGAATTTACTAACCTATACAGTGAATCTAGTTACCTATTTCTACCCATTGTCCATAATTCAAAATCTGTCTTAAGCATCCCAAAGCCACCTACTAAGAAAGCTGAGCTATGAAGGCCCATCATTTCTACACTGTACAAATGATGCTTTCAGCTGGACAGTGCCATCATGACACAATGAACTCTATATTAGGGGTGTGCAAAGCCTGCAGACATAGAAAGCCAACTGAGGCCTCTGACAACATCTCTACTGTGTGGTCACGCAGCCTGGCTGGAGCCCCAGAGGAACTGATTATATTGTAGAGACTGGTCTTCCACAGAGCATAGAACTCCCCCTGCCATGACAGGCTGCACAAAATGATCATATTCATGAGGTCCACACAATATTACTTGTTTGAATGTCTGAGAGCTCACCCCACACCTGGATGCTTAAACATTGGGTTTATGGCCTCTTAGATGCTTCATAATAGAAGTTTGAAGATCAGCCAGATTCCTCTCACAGGAAGTGGTCATTGGACAAGTTCCTCAAAACATCAAAACAATGAGAATAGAATAAACTTGGTAGATTACAGTAAGTGACCTTTCCTTTTGCCATTGTTGAAACTTATTTGGGAAGAGCTGAAATCAGATTCTGGAGTTGTAGCTTCATTCAGGGATGTGAACAAGCTCGGATGTGGTCTCTGACTTAAGTTAAAAACTTCATCCTTTGTTGTTCTGATACTGGTGGAAATGACAGATTCTTAATGTGCAAAGTGTAATTTCTTTGCACAAATCAGAGAGAACAGTTGTATCCTCAAAGAGGCAACTCAGATTTTTGTAGCATATCTGTGGTCATATTATCCTACTTTGTTCTGTCCACATTCTTTCTGCAATCCTGGCCCTACCTAGCTAATTCCAACCTTCCCCAGTGACAATCAGCTCCCTCTTTGATATTCAGTAGGAGCCAAAGTCTCCTTCATCCTCTTTCATAGCTTCCTGTTCTATTCCTACAATATACTCAACATAATCTGTAATTACAATTTGTAATCTGGATGTCTGCAGTCTGTCTCTCTCAGTAGTGCTCTGGGGACCCTCTCTACATAAAGATCCCAGGAAGACTTATTAAAATGCAGACTCCTGGGGAGCTCCAGGGTGGCCCAGTCAGTTAAGCATCTGACTCTTGATTTCAGCTCTGGTAAATCATGATCTCACGGTTTGTGGGATTGAGCCCCACGTCGAGCTCTACGCTATTAGTTCGAGATTCAGTGCTAGGGATTCTCTCTCCCTCTCTCTCTCTTGCCCCTCCCCTGCTCACTCTCTCTCTCTCTCTCTAAAAATAAATAAACATTTAAAAAAATGCAGACCCCTGGGCCCCATCCCAGAATTTTACAGGAAGTTGTCCCCAGCTATTTTTTAGACACGAAAGTTTGAGAGCTATTTCACAAAAGTTTGTGCTTTCTGAGGGTAGAGGTCATGTCAATTGTCCTGAGTTCTGATAACTCCAGTATAGGACTTAGTGCCTGGCAATTAACAGACCCATAAGAAATCCTTTTTACATGAATGAAAATTAAAATCTGAGTATCAAAAGGACAGTGATTAGTTTATCCCATTGTTCTAAATGTCTTTTAGACAAAGGGTTTAACTATACTTCAATTCTACAATTATATAAGCTTGAGAATAGAGTTGTGTTGGATAGACTTTATCATATGTAAAAAGGCCTTAAAATCTTCCAGGTGGGAACTCCTGCATTTCAGCCAAGACGTTGATACATTGGGGAAAAAATGGATTTTGCAACCCTCTAGACTTGACTGGCACTTACTAGCTATGCGGCTTTTGCCAATGCGTTTCAGTTTCTTCATCTGTAAAGCAATAGCTATGGTACAATGTGATTGTGTGCACACAAATAAGAAGATATAAACATAGAACTTGCACTACATTTGGCCTTAATGGACTGTCAGTGAATGACGGCCCTTGTCTGCCTGATATCCAACAAATTGTTCAAACAAATTGTTTTAAATACAACCAAGGAACACGTTGGCCAGCGGTGAGCACCCCCTGCCCTTTGCCATCATTCTGAGTAATGTTTAGGGAGCATAGCAGTTCTTAACTGGAATATTAAAGGATAATGAATTCAGCCCTGAAGTTGAATTTGCAGAATGGGTTTTCTTGATCATTACTATTTCGGGACAATGAGTGGCCTAGCACCATTCAATGTGTTGGAGATCTGACTTGGAAACACGCAGGGCTGGGAAGATCCAATGACAGAGATAGTTTCTCAGTGGAGATTATGACTTCTGGCTACATTGTGATGACGTATACTTGAACACAATAAGATAACTCATTAAAAAAAGGAACTAACAGGTATATTCAGGACTGTTGCAAACTAAAATTGTATCTGTATTTTCAAGGGGCCACAAATATAGATAATATCCAGCCACAGCAAAGGAATAGAAAAGAAAAAGTCTTTTCCTTCTCCCTCACTGAACTCTTTGGAGAAGGCATTCTAATTGTTGTAGCTCTTTTACTGGGGGGGGGGGGGGGGGGGGCGGGGAAGATGAGACTTGAAAGGCTTAAGAAAGCTTTGGCAAGTCCATCTTTTCCAGCTGTGTTAACAAACTTCTGTAAAGCAGATGGGTGGCTGGCTAAAACACTCAGAACTGCAAACTCTCTTAATCGATTGACACTTCCCAGTGCTATGAAATCCTTAATAAAATTAACCCTCCCGTCACTGCTCCAGGAACGTCTGGGGTTTGTTATGTCTTTTTCAGTTTTTCTCCAACTATTAAAAGGAAATTCATTTTAATAGCCCTTACCCTTTCTCTGTGAATTTTTTTCTTTGTTCACGTGGATAGCAAAGTCAGTGGTAGAATTTATCTTAAACAACTGAGTCCTATCACATTGGAAACAGATGATTTCTTTAGCCTCATATACTCTGGATGTTAGAAGACACCCAATTCACTATAGATACTTGCTAAATAACATAAAAGTATAATACAGCAGGCAATTTCCTTTATTCTTCAGTCATATATAAATAATACAGAATGTTTATATGGGCTTCATAGTGGTCAAGGGACATCCACGCACAATAGTGTCTTTCAATATGTGGGCGTTATATAACAATTTTCATGAATATTCCAGGGCAAATGCTGTCAGTGATAATTCAATACATAGGCTTCCTGGATTGTTTCATTTTGTGGCATTCCTTGTCTTTTGAGCCTAGACACATGGCAGGGTTGAAAGAATGTGGGCAACAGCTCCACATGTCGTTGTCAGTTCCTAACCGTGAGTCTAGCTGTTATAGTACACTCTGTGGGAGAGGATTTAGTGTGTATGAAGTTAAAATGAAACTTGGGTGATTAATAGGATGACAGCCAAATAGAGTGTTACAGTTTGTCCAGGAGTGTTCTGGTTTTAAATCTGAAAAATCCAGCATCTCAGGAACCTCTTTAGCCCCTCCAAAACTGGAATAGCTGGTCTCCAAAATCCACAGTAGGTAGCACCTTTATTGTATAAAACACCAAATAGAGGGGTATCTGAGTGGCTCAGTTAGTTAAGCATCCAACTCTTGATTTGGGCTCAGGTCATGATCTCATGGTCTGTGAGATCAAGCCCCACGTCAAGTTCCTCAGTAAAGCCTGCTTGGGATCCTCTCTCTCCCGCTCTCTCTGCTCCTCCCCTGCTCACCTGAGCTCGCTCTCTCTCTCTCTCTCTCTCTCTCTCTCAAAATAAATAAATAAACTTAAAAAATAGTTTTAAAACACAAAATAGAACAGGTCAGTTTAATGTGGTTATGAGTATCTGTCCCTAAACAGAGCATCAGAAAGTTAAATGTAGAAGGAATGCTCACATGAGTAACTATCAAAGGCCTTTTGGTTTGAGTTCATAACTAGAAGGTAAAGTTCTCTTACTATTCTGCTGGAAAAGTCTTCAACATGCCTATTTTATTTTCCTGTTGATATTTTAATATATAAAATGAAAAACTGAGACACAGTTTTGTCAGGACATTAAAAAGTGACATCTCCAATAAGTCCAGAGCTCTTTGCCAAGTTAAAAATAATCACTGGGGTTAATAGTTATCAACATGAATGCTGCATTGCCCTTGTTAAGCAAGATTCTACAGTGAAAGGAGATTTCACTGGACAGGTCACTTCCTGTAACCTTATCTCCTACGCTTTTATCTAATATCAATAATAATACCTAGTACCTTTTTTCTAGTACCCCACCCCCAACCCCCTTAACCATGGTTTCCCTTTCTGTGGCTTCAGTTACGTGCGGTCAACGGCAGTCCAGAAGCAGATGATCCTCCTTCTGAAGAATCAGCAGAAGGTCAGTAGTAGCCTATGTCACATTGCCTGCAACATTCCCCTCACTTCATCTTACCACATAAGCATGTTATCATCTCACATTATCACAAAAAGAAGAGTACAGTAAAATATTTTGAGAGAGAAAGCATATTCATATAACTTGTATTTCAGTATATGGTTACAATTGTTTTTTATTATTCATTGTTGTTAATCTCCTACAGTGCCTAATTTATAGATTTCGCTTTATCATAGGTATGTATGAATGAAAAAAATAGTATATATATAATGATTGGTACTGTCTGTGGTTTCAGGCATCCCTTGGGGGTCTTGGAACATATCCTTTGCAGATGAAGTGTGGGAGGGAGGGTGGGGAACTATCGTACCTGGTTCTCTATGCTTAGTACCTTTACTTGGTATTAATGATAATAAAAGTAGTTATTCCCTATTAAAAACAAAGTGAATGATGTTCAGGACTTCTACAGAATAACATCAGAGCAAAAGACTTGACTTTGTATCCATGTAGCATATCTAAGCAGGCAAGGTTATTAATCCTATTTTGTAGGTAAGAAACTTCAGAGATGGTATTTGAACTCTGGTCCAGTTACACTCATACTAAAATCTGGTGTATATTTGTCCCCCAAAACCCTTTTATTTGAGACCTTCCTCTCCTCTCCCAGCTGTATCTTTACCTATCAGACTTGATGAGAATTGCCAGGTGAGGAGGAGCCAACATTATTTTAGCTAGGAAACTTTAAATGGGTAAGAAATGGTCACACTATTTGAAGAACAGGAGTAAATGTTACAGTGAACCCCTTCAAAAGGGATTCCAATTTTCCTATGAGGTGTTGAAAGACTCTCCATACTGATGTGTATCAGTTTACTCATCCCCTAAATCTCATTTGGTAACAGTGCAGGCTATTTTGTGGGTAATTTGCTCTATCAGCACAACACCCACAAACTTCCTCATAATTCATGAGTTCTCAGTCCCAACTCTGCATTGGAATGATTTGTGAAATTTAAAAACAAAATTCAAACAAGTTCTTAGATCCCATCCCAGAACTACCAGGCTTATTGATTTTAGAGGAGGCAGTTATAGTTTCAAAAGAATCATACGTAGTTCAGATGCATAATTAAAACTGAGGACTAATGTGTGCTTCGTGCAACACATTATTTCTAGTTGGAATAAGAATCTTGAAGTCCATGCTATTTTCAGTTGATTAAGTTGAGATACTGATTAAAGGTCTTTTGGCCCAATTTGCCAGATGTTAAACATCAACAGATGACTTCATTTAGTCCCTATCATTCTCTTATTTCCATTTCTCTTCATTGTCCTAAAATGATGTTCTGTGATAATTAGAAGGTGTTAGCTCATTCTTGAAATAGGACTCAATAGCATTTTCTTTAGCAAAGAGTACAGGGAGATTTTTTTCAGTGAATGGAAGGGCAGTGGGAGGGAAGAAAATGCCAGAGGCAGTGATTCTGAGTCCTTGATCAGCTGTGAGGGTTGAAGCACAGCCAGGAATGAAAGTTTGCTAACATTCCAGGTTCTCCTGGAGGCCCTGAGTGGACAGGGAGGGATACCCCCCATTTAAATACGTATGCTGCCTTAAAATACAGTATTCAGAATCTCGGCAGAGAAAGCCCATGTTAGGATTTAAATTAAGAACAGGAGCTTTAACTTAACACTTGAGTAAAAGCAGAAATTCAGTTGAAGGGTCATCATGATCTAACTACGGGCTAGAGAAGTATCTTTTGATGCTATGTAGATATCAGGCATTAAATCAATCATAGCAGTGCACAGATCACCAACCCAAAGGCATCACTCTGATAAGATAATGTTAAAGAGAAATATAATGATATTAACACCAAATATTCCTCCAAGTCCTTACTGTGTCAGACCTTGTCTTCAATGTTTTACATGCATTATTTCAGTTTTTCGAATACCCATATGTGGAGATATTATCATTATTCTCATTGTACAGATGAGATTTCTGAGGTTCTGAAAGTTTGAGGCACTTATCTAAAATTTCACAGCAAGGAAGAGTCAGAGACAGGCTTCAAATACAAATCACTTAAAAATTTATCACTGTATTTCGTTTTGCTTGATTTCAGAAGACCATGTTTTATTAATCAGGGATATCAGGGAAAGAGCTCAAAAATGTACTGCAATGCTAGAAAGAATTTTCAGCATAAAGGGACCCTTAGAACTCATCCAAGAAAAACTAGTACTAAAGTATCAGAAAGGTCTTTCACTGGCCATTCTGAAACACAGAGCCAGAAGAGAATGTTATACCTAGAGTCTTGTATGTTATTCAACTTTCAGTTAATTAGCTATTTATTTATTTTCTAAGTGGGTTTCAACAACAAGCAACCATCATCCTCAGAGCTGTTTTTTCCTCTCCAACCAATAGCCCCTCAATTTGAAAAGAAGTATATTTTCAAGTCAGATTTTTTATGTCTGTGTGAGATTACTTAAATCAGCTCAATTCTCTAATAAACATAATTAATAGTATTGGGATGAGCTTCTAACAAATTCCAAACAATATACTCCTCTGCGCTATAACTCTTCTCTGACAGTTCACCAAGATGGTGCATTTAACAGTTCCATAAATTTATGTAATGGTAAACAAATGACCAATAAATGTCTGGATGTTCAGTGAAAACATTCAAATGAACATACTGCAGAGATAAATAAATGGCCATTAAAAGCTTACCAGGGACTGGCATACATGTTAACCCATAGACTAGGAAAACATGGTGGTTTGGGAAAATGCACAAATGAACAAATTGTTAATGGCTGTGTTTTTAAAAATGGATGTTTCCTCAGCAACATAAATAGGGCCTAAGTCCAAAGAGGAAGTCCCTCAGCTTCTGGCAATAGCTATCATAATCTTATAATAACTAAATACAGAGCCACAAAACTCCAGTGAATTTCAACAAGTGGTCTCTTCCGTCCCTTTAACCCTTCCGGATTATAGTTTCAAAAAATGTTCTTTATATCTCTAGGGAAGTCAATTCAAATCTGCCCTAATAACAAATGGAACAACCCTAGAAGTTGAATAAACATTATAGACTGAATAATAAGATTCTCCTCCCCTTGCTATCATTTGATAAGCTATCTCATTTTAGTTCTCTTTCTGCAGTCTCTCCCTTATGTATTCTGTGGCCAATCCCCCAGATTAGTGTTCCGTCCCTGCTCACCAAGCAATTTTCCATAGTCTCTTCATTTCTTAAATCCTTCTCTTCATTAATCCTTCTCCAAGTTAGATACCTCCCTCAGTGAAATCTCTAATCCCATTTCTCTCTTGCTCAGAAATACTCAGTGAGTAAGGAGAGACTACTCCTTTTAGGAGTACTACTACTTTTAGGTAGTAGTACTAAAAGCCTTAGCCTGAAATTAAATGCCCTCAATAACTCAGCTGTAAATTATTTTTATGGAGAAGTTAGGAGTCTTCAAATTCCAAGTAATAATCTAATTCAAAATGGCTTAAGACAAAAGAAGAAAGAAATAACCAAAAAAAGGAAGGAAAGAGAGGGAGAGGGAGAAGGGAAGGCAAAGAGGGAGAGGGAAGGAGAAAGAAAGAAAGAAAGAAAGAAAGAAAGAAAGAAAGAAAGAAAGAAAGAAAGAAAGAAAGAAAGAAAGAAAAAGAGAAAGAAAGAAAAAGAGGGAGGGAGGGCGGGAAGAAGGAAGGAAGGAAGGAAGGAAGGAAGGAAGGAAGGAAGGAAGGAAGGAGTTAACTTATTAATTTCAATGTTGGCCTCAGCCACAGCCTGATCCAAGTGCTTCAGTGATGTCATTGGATTATCTCCTGCTCCTTCCTTTGGCTCTGCTTCATCTGTGCTGGCTTCATTCAAAGGAAGGCTCTCCAAAAGAGGAAAAAAATGGCTCCCAGCACCGCTGGCCTCAGACCCCATCCTGTAGCGACCTCAGGAGAAGCCGTACCTCCTTTAAAATCATGCCAACAAAAGTCCAAGGCTGTTGGTAGCCTTTTTCTGAATCAATCACTGTTGCTAGGAGGAAGAAATATGCTGGATGGTCAAGGCTAAATCACTTGCCCAATTTAGAAGACTAGGATTGGACCAGCCCAACCCCTTCAGAAAGGCTGAGAGTGGGAGAGGCATGGTTCCCCAAAGAAATACTGTTATTGTGAAATGAAAGAGATACAGATCTTAAGTCAGATAAGAACAACAGATATCCACTGTATCTTTGTATCCTTCTTTCCCCTAGCTTTACCTCATACTTGTTGTGGGGTCCAGTTAAACAAAAGTACCCATTGTTCCCCTTGGTTTTCTCCCAGCGTTTTTTCCCCTTGTTATGTTTTCCCAGAAACCCAATGAATTCCTTGATGGTAAATCAGGGTTAAAAACAAAAAACAATTCAAATACTAACATGTGACTTGTTAATAGAGTTGTCAAATTACAAGATACCCAGTTATATTTGAATTGCAGATACCTAACAAATACTTTTTTAGTATAAGTATGTCCTGAATATTGTGTGGGATATACTTATGCTAAAAAGGTACTTGTTTATCTGAAATTTAAATATAACTGAGTGTAGTGTATTTTTATTTGCTGAATTTTAGCAACCTACTCTCTGAGAAAATAAGAGTTTTCCAAACTTATTTGACCATGGGTCTCGCATCCCACCCCACCCCCAATCATCCTACATAAGTGTTGCATGAAATTTGCTTTAAGAGAAGCCATAGTAACTCATGTTTCAACAATTTAGTGGAAATTCAGCATTCCATTCTATGTGGTCCTTGCCTTCCAGGGGTAGTTTTCTTGGCCACTGCCCTATGAAGTGAAATTATTTTCATTGAGGAAAGAGCTGAAAGAAGAAGGAAAAAAGACACTTGACTTACAAAAGATATCATCCAAAAAATAAAAATTAATGACTTCTGAGTAGTACAAACAAAAGCTAGGGGTTATTTCATATATTTGCCTCTGACCTGGTAAGCATGCCTAAATCTGGTGAAAAAAATATTTCCAAGACCCAGGTAAAACTATATTCTTAAAAAATGGTATATATTGAGTAATGAAAATGTTCATATCTCTTCAGTTTACATAACACTGAAAGCAGAGACCCACCAGCCACCTCTTAGCCCCCCATGATGTGTCATGTCCTGTCAAAAGGACCCACTAGAAGCTATTTGCACATGTAATTTAAACCATCCTTTAAAATAAGAGTGTGTATGTATGTGTGTGTGTGTATGTATGAAAAAAAAAGTCTTTTCAAAATTATCACTAAGAAGATTTGTTTAAAAAACACTCCAATGTAAAAACAACAACAGCAGCAACAACAACAACAACAACACTCCAATGTGGGGTTTTCCTTTCTTTGATATTTTTCTCTATGTTATTGAAGCTACCTACTATCACATCTGGAAATGGAAATGTCTAAAAGAAATGTCATTCATTGCACAGGGCAAGAAGCAGAAACCTGAGATAAATACGCCTCTGTCAGATGGAAGCAGGCAAAATTACTCAAGGAAAGAAACCAGACATCTCCCGGTGTTCTTTCAGATAATAATTTATAAATGCCAAAGTTTTCATCGAATAAATAATAAAATAGACATTTGATCTAGTTATGCTTATGGAGTTTAAATGCAAAAGAAAGATTATGAAATAATTAGATTATAAGAAAAATTATGTTCTTTAGTGTCTTAATTTCCTATTTGGGTCCGTAAACCATTCTTGATAAACAGATATTGAGATCTCTATGTTTCTTGCATGCTCAAGTCCTTTGATTCTAAGAGAAGAATATTCTAAGAGTAGATGGTTGAATCCACCCATATTAGGGGGGCTTAGAAATTCCTCATGGGTAAAAGTGCCTGTGAAAAGAACTATAAATTGCAGAAGACTCTGTCCCTTCGACTTCCCTCTTTGTCTTTCTAGGCTCTAAATTCTACTCATCACCTGCTCCTGACATTGCCTTTAATTTACTGCTTTGGTTCCTCTCCATTTGCTTATTTTGTTGGGGTTCTTTCTATGTGATTACAAATAAAGATACCTAGTAAGCAAGCCTTACATGGTCCATTTTTAAAAGATGTATTCTTTCCTCAAAAAACTAAAACTAGAACTACCCTACGACCCAGCAATTGCACTACTAGGCATTTATCCATGGGATACAGGGGTGCTGTTTTGAAGGGACACATGCACCCCCATGTTTACAGCAGCACTATCAACAATAGCCAAAGTATGGAAAGAGCCCAAATGTCCATCGATGGATGAATGGATAAAGAAAATGTGGTATGTGTATGTATGTATATATATATATATATATATATATATATATATATATATATATAATGGAGTATTACTCGGCAATTAAAAAGAATGGAATCTTGCCATTTGCAACTACGTGGATGGAACTGGAGGGTATTAAGCTAAGCGAAATTAGTCAGTCAGAGAAAGACAAAAATCATATGACTTCACTCATATGAGGACTTTAAGAGACAAAACAGATGAACGTAAGGGAAGGGAAACAAAAACATAACAGGGAGGAGGGCAAAACAGAAGAGACTCATAAATATGGAGAACAAACTCAGGGTTGCTAGAAGGGTTGTGGGAGGGGGGATGGGCTAAATGGGTAAGGAGCATTAAGGAATCTACTCCTGAAATCATTGTTTCACTATATGCTAACTAATTTGGATGTAAATTTTAAAAAATAAAAAATAAAATTAATAAAATAAAATAAAAGATGTATTCTAATTCCTTCATATTTTCTTTAAATATTTGTTTACTTATTTGAAGAGAGAGAAATAGTGCATGAGCAGGGGAGGGGCAGAGAGAGGGAGAGAGAATTCCAACGAGGCTCTACACTGTCAGCACAGAGCCCAACATGGGGCTCGAACCCAGAAGTGTGAGATCATGACCTGAGCCAAAATCAAGAGTTGCCACTTAACCAACTGAGCCACCTAGACATCCCCTAATTCATTCATATTTTAATGTTCCTTTACTATTACTGAATACTAGGTGATTTATGTTTTCATTAATTATCACTTGGAAGAAGAAATAGTTATTTAAAAAACCAAAATCTTGTATAGAGGGACAGTTAATTTTTGTAAAGAGCTTTAAACACCTAAGATAAAAGAAACTACTTTTCCAAGATTCACAGAAGAGGAGGAAGTCTTCTACCCTCTATTAATTTTGCACTATGTGCAAATTTTCCTACTACACAACAAGGTCTCATAGGGCAGGGATTATGTCTACACTGATCAACATTAGCACAGTTCTTAGTACAAAGCAGGCACTAAATAGAAATTTATTAACATGAAAAAATAAATGAATGAATGATATGGAATCCAGAATGGTTTGTTATGACAAAATAGATTGAGAGAAACTGGCTTTGTAAAGGAAGAATTTGGTTGTTTTTTTAAATGTTTATTTATTTATTATGAGAGAGAGAGAGAGCGCGAACGAGCAGGGGAGGGGCAGAGAGAGAGAGAGAGAGATAATCCCAAGCAAGCTCCATGCTATTATGCAGAGCCCTACATGGGGCTTGGTCTCACGAGCTGAGATCATGACCTGAGCCAAAATAAAGAGTTGGAGGCCCAACCTACTGAGCCACCAAGCCTCCCTATAATGGTATGGTTTTAACATAGTCAAGCAATTACTGTTGGATGGGTTATCTCGGTTATAAATCAACCATGATTTATTTTTTACTTCTTCTCTCTCATTGGTCCCAACTCTCATTCCATCCGCTTCTGACATTTTTTAGAAAGAAAACAGAAAACCATATGTTTTCTCAATGTGATTGTAGTATTTCCCACCAATTGTGTTGCCTTGGAAATTTTTTCTGCAATACTTAAAGCAAACAATTGCTAAAAGTGCCATTCCATTCTTCAAGTATGACTCCTAAGTTATCATCATCATCTTTGTTCTTTTATAATTATAAAATTTAAAAGTTTTTGCTGATATGCTTATTTCTGCATTGAAATGTGTGCCCATGTTTTTTTATTTGTAGGGATATTCTAATGAATGGTACTAAGTGAGGAAATTAATGCACAGTGTTAATTAATTGTTACTTTGGTTGATCCAAGTCAAGGTTTTTCCTGGTCACTGAGCATCCATTTTAGCATCATCACTTCGTTGTAAAAAATTATTAAAATACCACTTCATTTGAGAGATTCCATAGTACAAATATGAACTGTAATACTGAGATTGCTATCAGAGAAAATAATTTTTATGCCCTGTGGAAGTCAGTAATCTTTCTTAATGTAAGCAGAACTTAAGACTATTTCTAGACCATTAAAAATAGCTTTTACTGTTTCAGTGTGCCATCTATTTTCATTTGTGGGAAAAAAGTCTCTGGTAAACGTCAACATTTATTTTGGACAATTTGCGTGAATATCAAAGTACAACACTAAGTTGTAGAGAAAGCAGCTTTCTAAAGTGCAAATTAAATTTTGGTGTATTCGGTAACAAGATTTATGTTTTGAAAACAAACTGGTATATATTATTTGTTATCTATTGACATATATTTATTATACACTGGCATATTTTATTAGTTAGCAACTGAAATGTATTATTTATCAGTTTTTGATTTTAAGAAATGAGTGATGTCTGGCATGGTTGAATAATTACATAAAGCACAGAAGTGATGGGCTGCTTAGACCATGACCTCACATTTCTTTTTAGTAAAAGAAACATTCCTGAAAAGTTCCAAATTCTGAAATCTCCAAATTTGTGTAATGGAGGCAAATAAAAACGAAGCAGCAAAAAAACAAAGCCAAAAGCAAAAAACATTTTATGCTGTTTTATAATGAGCACCATGACGGTGGAAATACTGGAGTCCCACGGACTCAGGTTAAGTCACTGCTCTCCCATTTATAGCTGTATGGCAATGGGAACACATCACCTATCTCTCTAAAATGAAGTTTCCTCATCTGTGAAATGGGAATATGAACATCTATCTCGCAGCAGCTGTGGAGATGAAACTGGATCATAAATATAAAGTGTCTGAGTCTGGGACTCGCCCTTCATCTCACCGCTCAAGTTAGTTATTGGATTCAGTTTTTAGAATGCCCTCTTTCCCAAAATGAAAAATACTATTCAACATAGAGTTTCTATGGGACCCAGGAATGCCGGTCCTAGGTATACACTCAAGATAATAGAAAATATATTTCCACACAAAAATTGTATGTAAGCGTTCATATATTATTTATAGTAGGCAAAATGTGGGGGGAAAACCCACAAATGTCCATCAACTGATGAATGGATCAAAAAATCGGTGTATTTATACAATCAAGTATTACATAGCAAATAGAAACGAAATACTGATACATGTCACAATATGGATGAACCTTGAAAACATTATGGTGAGTGAAGTAAAACCACATATTGCACAATTCTCTTCATACGAAATATCCAGAATATACAAATCTACAGAGGCAGAAAGTAGATTAGCAGTTGCCAGGGGCTGGGGCAGGAGGAGAATGGGACCAGGGTTTCTTTTTGGAAGGTTAAAATATTCAGAAATTAGACAGAGGTGATGGTTGTATAAGTATATGAATATACTAAATGCCAATGAATGATACGCTTCAAAAGAGGAATTTTATGGTAGGTGAATTAGATGTCAATAAAGTTGTTATAAAAAATAGAATGTTCAATGTCATACTTCGTATCTATGGAATTATGTATTGTTTCTCAAAGCAAATAATCCATAATTTCTAAATCCTTATTCCAAAAAAAATCAGCAGATTCAAAGTCATGCAACAACATGCATTTCTAAAAGATTTCTTTAAAAAAATATTTTTAATCAGTAAACATTGGTCAGTTTTCTTTCCAAAGACATGCTCAGCAAAGCCGTTAAGCCATCTCTGAAATTATACAGGTGTCTGAACGCACAGCAAAAACAGATAGAAATAGCTTCTCTGGGGACCGAAAAGCATTTACATCACCTTCCACAAAAATGTTCCCAAATTTGAAGATGAGTAAACTTGTATCTCCTGGAACACCTTCCTCATCCCCAAATTTCATGTATTCTTTCTTTGGCCACAGACTCGCCATAGCTGAAGAGTAAGGAGACCTGAATGTATTGGCAAACTGCATCCACCTGCATCGCGACAGTTTCTGCTACCTTGGGGGGAAACTTTTGCCCGCTGAAATGAAGAAGACAGGAATGTCCCATCTCCTCCTAGATCATTTCCACAATTCTGTGCGGCAGTTCATGTTTCCAGTAAGAGCCAAAAGCTCAGGGAGCGATATTGCTCGCTGAAAGACATCTAGTTAGAAGCCATCAGAGGCGATGTTCAGACTCACAATGAACTGTGAGCAGGTTTCTCCCCGCAGGGCTGCTGCTTTTATGGATGTGCTTTTAACAGTGTAACTGATGAGAGAGCGTCATGGTAGAGTGATGGCCAAATGAATGGAATTCAGAGTCAAATTACCTGAAGTTGAAGTCATCTTTGCCACTTGTTCATTAGGTACTCAACTTCAACTGCCTTAATTTTAACATCTGAAAAATGGGCCTAACGAGGGACCTGTCTCAGAGAGTTGTTTAGGAGCATAAAATTAGATTTAGTCATTCAACAAATATTTACCCAACACCTATTATGTGCAGGCTGTATTTTAGATACGGCAGATAAGTCATGGCCAAAAAAAAGGCTAAGATTCTTTTTTTTCTGATTTTTTCTGCAGTCTGAGGGTAAGAGACAATAAGTGAAATGAATATAGTATATAGTATGCTCAATGTCAATAAATGCTATTAACGGAGACAATTTAAGCAGGAAGGGGATAAAGCATGTTGAATATGGCAGCATATGTAATGAACTTAACAGGATGACTGTCAGAGTAAGAACAGAGTAAAATTAGAAAATATTATTGTAATTAAGAACAAAAATGTTTATTTCAAATTTTCCATAAGATGCTTTACCTGTACATTCATAATGCTCCTGATTCCGGGAAAACAACAACAACAACAAGCAAATAAAAACAATAAAAACTCTGAGCAGAGAGACAACTATGAAGGATAAATTGAATTGGCTTCTGCCTTTGACTAGATTGAGAGAAAAGTTCTTTCCAGACGTGGACACAGGGCCATTCCTCATAAAGCTGTCCCCACTGTGTTCTCAATTATGAGCTCCTTGCCTCCAAGGAGGGTGGAGTATTACTTGGGTATTACTAGAGTGGAAGAGAAAAAAGGCTGAACATTCTCAGGGCAAAAGTCAATCTTCCTGCAAGGAGTCCTCATTGACTCTGACGATGCTGGGATAGCCAGTATGATCTTGTAGGCAGTTCTCAACCTCTTAGACTTTTGAGAGAGTGTGGGTACTGCTAGGTTAATTCCTGACTCCTGATTTGGATACTACCTACCTGGAAAAGTCATCACAGGATTGTTTTGCAAAGCAAGGTATGATACACCTTTCTTTTTTCCTTCAGGCATTGGGAGGTGGGATATATGAGGTGGGCCTGGAGCTTGAAAAAGCAAACAGAACCTGAGCAGTGGTTCTTAGATGTCCATTAAAAGAACCTGTAAAACTTTAAAAATACAGAGATGTCTGGGTTTTCTTCCAAGATTCTGATTTAATTGGTCGTAGATGTGACCTAGACACTGAGATTTTTCAGAACTCCCTAAGTGATTCTCTTGCGTAGCAAAGATTGAAAATCACTGATCTAGAATAAAGATTAAAGCAAATGAACAGCTGTGGTAGAACACAACTTGAACTTTGTGAGAGAGTCAACAATTTAGGCAGCAAGCCCAATGGAGCAAGAGGCTGGAGATGGGCAGAGAAGTTCTTATAAAGTGGTGAAAGAGAATCTAAGACTGGTAATAAGAAACTTGAACTGCATGAAAATGTAGTGATTCCATAACGTAAGTCTTGCTGTATATATAAAATTGCAATGATTATTGTTTTTTTTAAATTTTTTTTAACGTTTATTTATTTTTGAGACAGAGAGAGCCACAGCATGAACGGGGGAGGGGCAGAGAGAGAGGGAGACACAGAATCGGAAGCAGGCTCCAGGCTCTGAGCCATCAGCCCAGAGCCCGACGCGGGGCTTGAACTCGCGGACCGCGAGATCGTGACCTGAGCTGAAGTCGGACGCTTAACCGACTGAGCCACCCAGGCGCCCCAACAATGATTATTGTTTTTAATAAATTACTCCCTCTTTAAAGAAAAAAGCAACATTGAGTGCAATATTCACATTTAACCATGGGTGGTAGACAAAATAATGCATCCCTCCCCTCAAATGCCCACATCCTAATCTTTGAATCCCATGAATATGTTACCTTACATGGCAAATGGAATTTTGCAAATGGGATTCAATTAAGGATCTTAAAATGGGAAGATTACACAGGATATCTCTGTGGGTCAAATGTAATCACAGGATCTTTCTAAGAAGGAGACAGGGTGAAAGTCAGACAAAGGAGATATGACCATGGAAACAAAGGCTGGTGTGATGCTCATGGTAGGTGGAAGAAGGAATACGAGCTAAGACATGCGGGCAGCCTATAGAAGCTGAAAAAGACACGGAAATGGAACCTCTCCTGGAGCCTTCAGAAAGAACACAACCCTGCTGCAATCTTCATTAGCCTTGTAAGACTCATTTTGGACTTCTGATTTCCACAACTGTAAGATAATAAATTTGCTTTGTTTTTAATGTTTATTTATTTTGAGACAGAATGAGCATGTGCACACACACCCACACACACACACACACACACACCCACAGCCACACACACACATACACACACGTTTGAGTGGGGGAGGGCAGAGAGAGAGAATCCCAAGCAGACTCTGTGCTACCAGTGCAGAGCCCAAAGTGGGGCTGGATGTCACAGAACTGTGTGATCATGACCTGTCCTGAGATCAAGAGTTGAATGCTTAGCCAACTGAGCCAACCAGGTGCCCTAAGAAGTTTGTTGTTTCCCCCCCTCCTCTGTTCCCCCATGGTCTTCTGGGAACAAACTGAAGGTGGGTGAGGGGTGGGTTAGAGGGGAAAATGGGTGATGGGCATTGAGGAGGGCACTTGTTGGGATGAGCACTGGGTGTTGTTTGTAAGCAACGAACCATAGGAATCTACCCCAAAAACCAAGAGCACACTTTACACACTGTATGTTAGCCAATTTGACAATAAATTATACTAAAAAATAATAAATTAATTAAAATAAAATTAAAATAAAATAAAATAAAATAAAATAAAATAAAATAAAATAAAATAAAATAAAATAAAATAAAATAAAAGATTGGCACAAACCTCCCCTCCCAAAACAACAACAAAAGTTTGTTGTTTTTAAAATTTTTTTTTTTTACGTTTATTTATTTTGGGGACAGAGAGAGACAGAGCATGAATGGGGGAGGGGCAGAGAGAGAGGGAGACACAGAATCGGAAGCAGGCTCCAGGTTCTGAGCCATCAGCCCAGAGCCTGACGCAGGGCTCGAACTCATGGACCGCGAGATCGTGACCTGAGCTGAAGTCGGACGCTTAACTGACTGAGCCACCCAGGCGCCCCAAAAGTTTGTTGTTTTAAGCCACTAAGTTTGTGGTAATTTCTTATAGCAGCGATAGGAAACTAATACCCATGTCTTTAGAAAAACTAATTCTTTAGACCAGAAGGCTGTCTCCAAACCTCTAGAAAGCATCCATCTACTATTTTGTAGCTAATAACTGAATTGCAGGCTTCAGTTCAGGAAGAAATAGAAAATGGAGTGCTAGCTTAGCCAGGCAACCCCATTAAATGTTGGCAAAACCCCAAACATCCCAGTCATTGGATTCAGTGCAGCTACTTAGAATAAAATGCACCTGGAAATAAATTCCATTACAATGAACTCATCAGCGATGCCAAATCTCCTGCAGGTATTCAGGCTGCACCATAACAGCTCTACTCAGAGGCTTTCAAATTTGGCTGCATAGTGGAATCCCCGAGGAGCTTTTAAATATCCTCAGCCACACCCTAGACAAATTAAATCTGAAAGTCTGGGGGTGGGACCTAGTAATCCTTGTTTTCAACAAATCCCCCCCAGCCATGGTTCTCAACATTAATGCACATACTAATCACTTCAAGATCCTGTTAAAATACACAAGACTGCATTTCCAACAAGCACGCAGGTGATGTCCACGACAGTATCTTTGACCAGCAAGGCGATGTAATGTCTTTTTTTCTTCTGTGATGAGACCTTCCCTAGTTAACCAGCAATCTAGAAAGAATTACTTAAGATTTTTTTTTTTCAGAAAGAATTGAAATGGCAGGCTAAGAAATCATTATGTGAGAGTAGCTGGTGGAAAGGCAGGTATCACTGAATTTAGCTTTCTACGTCTTTTGGTCTCCTTTGCTTATTTCCTAATCTTGTAAACATTAGTTTTTAGCTACTACATATCCATTGCAGCTAAAAAGCAAGAAATACCAATAATTTTTTTGTTTAGTCTTTTAAAAATTTTTTTTACTTTTTTTTAAGAGAGAGAGAGCGTGAATGCAAGTAAGGGAGGGGCAGAGATAGAGGGAGGGAGAGAATCCCAAGCAGGCTGCACACTCAGTGAAGAGCCAGATGCAGGGCTCGATCCCACAACCTGAGCCACCCAGCTGCCCCTTTTGTTTAATCTTATATGGTGTGGGAGCATATAGCATTGAAGAATCTTCAACTTAATTCTTCTGTTGGCTAGTTCCGTATCCCTCAGTATATCTGACAGAGTTTTATTACTTAACAAAACTCATTCATTTTATTCCATGTGACAACACATAATACAGGAAATTAAAGCTTATACAAATATTGGAGGGGCTGGGGAAGCTGCTGCCTGGGTTCCTGACATCAAGAAGTACTAGATCTATGGGAAAACATAGGTGATTATCTCAGGTGCTTGTGGAGCCCCCAAGTGTCGGCTGAAAATCCTCTGTGAATTTCTGGAACCTCAGGAGGGCTTCCCCCTCAGAGTCAGCTGCCTGCAGCACGTAAGCACCGCTGTGCCAATCTGGTCTGCTCTCTGCCCGTGTATCCTTTGGCAAGTATAGCCAGGTATAATGGCTTTTTTCTCATCCACCTTCTAGATCTCATAAGAGCACCTCTCAATTGCAAAGTGTAACAGTGGAAAGAGATCTGGGAAATGCATCCCCAGGTATTCCTGTTGGGATACAGAGCAGACTAGGATCAGTATGACAACGCCGGGCTGACGGTAGCCTGCCACATTAGGTTTTCAGTTCAATTCAGCAACTGTTTTCTTGGATCCTACCTGAAACTAGACTATGTGGGGAAACAGAAGACAAAGGAGAGATGATGTTTCCTCTCCAGGCTCTCCCAGTCTGTTACAGGAGGTCAGACTCACACACAAGCAGATCTGAAGTTCAATTCAACCATTTAAGCTGTGTCAAAAGGATGTACCTGGTCTCATTTAGGATGCCTGATCTCCTTCAGATTTGAATAATTGCCATCTGGGGAAACCTTCTCTTTCATCAGCCTTTCAACTGCCATCTTCCTATTTGGTCAGGAGTACAGGAAAAGGAGTTCATCAAAAATACCAAAACAGAAAAACAGAAAACAAACATATAAACAAACAGAAATATTTCGGTTTATGCTGGGCATTGAATGAAATTTATATGAGAAAGGACACAGGTGAATATAACCTCTGAGCTGTGCTGCCACATGCCATGTATAAAATAATTACAATATACATTTCATGTGCATAGTGTTCCTCTTAACAACAAGCACAGAACAAATATACAACTGCTGATAAGTTGTAATAATAAAGGGATTGAGTGTATCTTTCTACTCAAATTTTTATGTAAACTATGTTGAATTTTTTTCTAAGCATTTTTTTAAGTCACCAAAATAAAATCAGCATGTTTCTTTACTATTTATCTTGAGTCGTTTTTACTTTATAAAAAAATTTGTGGGGTTATCATTTAGTGATTCATGCACTATCAAACTCATTGTTGGCATTGGACAAATGTTAACTCATGATGATTCTGATATAATAATCATTATGTTTACATGTGCAACAATGAAAGGGTAACTTCCTTTCAGCCAATGGAACATGAGATGCCATATGAGTAGATACTCAAACAGGTTCTCCTTGAGGTAAGTATGAACATCTTGTCTTTTAGGAAGTCCTTCTTCAGTGTATTGGAAGGTCAATCTTTTTATTTAAAAATCTCAGGAAGAAAAACAGCTTCAGAAAGGTTATTAATTTTCTCCATAGTAAGGATCCTGGAATTTAATATCTCAAGGGGACTTCTGTGCAATGAACTGAGTAGCTCCTTAGACTGAAGTTTATAATTGAGCCTCCATGCAGTTGGGAATGTTTTCATTTTTCCCAACTGATTGGGAACCCAAGCTGCAAAGTACAATAACAGACGTGAAGAGCCACTCGAGAGCTTCTTTGCACTGACCAGAGTTAATGTGTCTCCATGATGACTCTTCCTGTTAGTAAATTCAAGACCAGTGGTCCTAGAGTTAAAGAAGCGTAAGATGCTATTAAAAATGAGTGCACCACGGAGGATACACTGAAAAAATATATCGCATTTAATTAAGTATTCCCAGTTATCTAAGCCGCCCATTCACACGATAAAAGTGGTTTTTGGAAGCTTCAACAGCCCAGCCAATAACTGAGCAGTAGTTGGAAAAGTAAATGAAGTGCAAATACTGTTTGGGAAGAAGAGAGTAGGCCAAGACATTTGCCACTTCAAAGAAGGTGCGGTAGGTAAGCAACACAGGTGAGTACCAGTACAAATGGCAAGTTGATGATCAAGATGGGATGGGGAGAGGCTGAATAGAGCCTCTGTCCCTTGGGTCTACTTTTTTCTAATAGTTCCTAGAGATAGATAATGGAGACCCAAACTGGATAAACTGAGAGGGTATCTGAGGACTTGCAAAGTCTCAGAGCTTTCTAGAGCACGGACATTCCAAATCACATTTGGAGACAAAGATACCAGCTTTGCAATGAACTTTGTAACTAAACTTAGAAACAAGATTTAATGAGTATTTTCATCTTTAGTTTCCTGTTTTGTTCATTTTAAAGATATGTTCTGATTTTCATGGTCTACAGACAATCCACACTTTGTAAATACCATATCATTTACCATTTGGCAGTATTTTTTCCTAGACTGTTGGTGTTATCTTCAGGGCCAATCAGTGTTTGTATAAATTTTCTATAAGAACAGGAAGACTGTATTTGTTTTCTTCTCAAAAGTAAAATAGCAGACATTTGGTACCTATCTAAATTCATCCCAATGCAAGCCAGAGGTTTTCGCAATGTTGGATTTCCATAATCCCATGCAAGAAAGGACACAGATGATGTCTGTATCTGTCTTCTTCGCTCACTCCTCTTAGCTATTTCCTTTGGTTAGTCTCCCATAGCATGATAGAGACTAGTATTCCACATTTCCTGACATCGCCATATTTAAATAATTGGCCATTATAATGAAACTGACTGAAACTTTAAATCGTGTCTGATTTTCCATTATGTGAAATAACACAATAACCAGAAGCAGAAATCAGTGCATTATTATCAGAAATAAAGAGCTAACAAAAAATGTTTTTGATCTTATAACAAAATATATTTGTTGATGCTATCTTGTTGGGTGCCTAGAGCAGCAGACATGTCAGTGTGGTGGTTCTCAAACGTAGGTGTGCATCAGAATCACCTGGAGGGCTGTTAAGCCATAAATCACTCTGTCCCACCCCCAGAATTTCTGGTCCAGTAAATCTTGGATAGATCTTGCAAATCTGCATTTCTAACAAGCTTCCACATGATGCTCATGTTGCTTATCTGGGTACCAAACTCTTAACAGCTACTGCTCTGGTAGCTAATGTTCCAAATCCCTTCTTCAAGGCCAATGCTCTCATCCTTTACCTTCATTTTCCTGGTGGTAATATTGCCTACTGACCACTCACAGTTGTGATGTTTACTGAAATTGCCCTCAGCCTCTTCCAAGTTTAGGACCTCTCCCAAGGCTTGGCATGAAGCAAATTACTGGGAAAAGGAGGGAAACAAAGGCTTTACCAACTTGCCTCAGTTTGAGATAATCTAAAGGGACATCCCAGTTACAGAGCTTACCATGGAGTCAGCAGAGGTCTTAGTCTCAATTGCACTGTGGGTCAGTTTTTCCCTCTGCTTCTTCTTACCTTATTCACTTCTTCAGGTATATCTTCGAAGACTACTCTCCTACAAACTTTGCACAAAATCCCCTGTCCCAGAGTCTGTTTTAGTGGAATCCATTATAAGGCAGCGTCAAATAATATTTTGCACTGAAGTGATTTGAACTGTTGCTCTAAACATAGTCCAAGTGCTCTGGCAGACACAGTGATCCCTATGCTTTCTACCATCATGGAAAATAAAATCTTTCACCATCTGGTCTGAAAAATTGTTCGACTCTGTGTTGTCTTATCACGTCCTGTCCTGTACCCAAAACTTTTCTTTTGCATTAAAGACTAATTCCATGCAAAAAATGAAACGTGCAAAGGAATTTACAAGCTCAGCTCTCTCTGCTCAACTTAGGTACAGCTCTCTTTGCTCAACGTACACTTTCCACTTATGATAAACTGATGTTTAAGAAGTATTCCAGCCTGATATTTCCTACCTGCTAACTCAGGATTCAAAACTACTGGTAATGTTGACATAAAAATGCTGAATATACCATTCAAAGTCACAAAACCCTAGGGTTAGTATACAAAATCTATAAAAAACTTATCAAACTCAACACCCCAAAAACAAATAACCTGGTTAAGAAGTGGACAGAAGACATGAATAGACACTTTTCCAAAGAAGACATCCAGATGGCTAACAGACACATGAAAAGGTACTCAACATCACTCATCATCTGGGAAATACAAATCAAAACCACAATGAGATACCACCTCACACCCATCAGAATGACTAAAATTGACAATACAAGAAACAAGACAAAGATGCAAAGAAAGGAGAACCCTCTTGCGTTTTTGGTGGGAATGCAAGCTGGTGCAGCCACTCTGGAGGACAGTATGTAGGTTCCTCAAAAACTAAAAATATAACTACCCTGTGTTCCAGCAATTGCACTATTAGGTATTTACTCAAAGGATAAAAAAATACAGCCTGGAAGGGATGCATGTATTCCAGTTTTTATAGCAGCATTATCAACACTAGCCAAACTATGGAGAGAGCCCAAATGCCCATGACTGATAAATGGATAAAGAAGATGTGGTATGTATATACAATGGAATATTATTCAGCCATCAAAAAGAATGAAATTTTGCCATTTGCAATGACATGGATGGAGCTAGAATGTATTATGCTAAGTGAGATAAATCAATCACAGAAAGACAAATACCATATGATTTCACTCATATGTGGAATTCAAGAAACAAAACAGATGAACATATGGGAAGGAGGGAGAGGAGAGAGCGAAACATCCCACAAGAGACTCAATGATAGAGAACTGAGCATTGATGAGGGCAGTGGGTGGGAGATGGGCTAAATGGGTGATGGGTATTAAGGAGGGCACGTGTTGTGATGAGCACTGGGTGTTGTGTGTTAAGAGATGAAGCACTGAATTCTACTCCTAAAACCAGTATTGCACTGTATATTAATTAAAATTAAAAAAAAAATAAAGTCACAAAACCTTATTAGTCTTTTACTGATTTTCCTGTTTCTCCTCACACTATCAAATTTATTTGTAATAACAAAGGATTTTACCTGTGGGAATAGAGTGATGAGGAAAGCAAAATAAGTTATAGGAAAAAGATAATACAATTTAATTTCTATAAAACATCATATAAAATATAGACAATCTAGTAGGTCTCACAATTTTTCCTGGTTTACATTTTAAAGCCATTTTATTTATTATTTATTTAAAAAATTTTTAAACCTTTATTTATTTTTGAGAGACAGAGAGAGGCAGAGCATGAGTCAGGGAGGGGAAGAGAGAGAGGGAGACACAGAATCTGAAGCAGGCTCTAGGCTCTGAGCTGTCAGCACAGAGCCCGACGCAGGGCTTGAACCCACAAGCTGTGAGATGATGATCTGAGCCGAAGTCAGATGCTTAACCAACTGAGCCACCCAGGCACCCCTTTTAAAGCTATTTTAGATTTTACTTGTGTATAACTCAAATTAACTGAAAATATACTGTTCCTAGAGATAATGAAAAATGAAGAAACATTAAAAAAAGGAAAAAGAAAAAAAATACCCGTCTCATTGAATCTGATTAGCATGGATAATAATTTACCCACTTATTGTCTTAATGAGTAAATGGCAGTGTGAAACTCCCTTTCTCCACAACTTGTTTAGAGTTATGGCCCAAGATCTCTTTTGAAGTAGCTGCAAAGTGGAAACTCCCCAGTTGGCCAAGAGAATGCATAAAAGTGTTGGTGCCTTCATATGCTTGTGAAACTTCCAAAATAGACACTGTCTTATCCAAAGAGCTAACAAGAAGAAAGGAATTTATTTGAGAAGAAAATAAGTTGACAGAAGCAGTATCTGAGAAATAAAAGTCAAAAAGCAAGGATGTATGAAACAAGAAGAGTCAGCAAGCAGGGGCATAAGTTCAAGTTACTTTGGCTTATCCCATTTTCTTTTGCAAAAATGTGTATTAACTAACTACTGGGAAACTGGTATCTGTTGTGAGCCAAATGTCAGCCACTCACAAGATCCTACTGTGTTAAGATGTAGAACCTTCTCCATTCATCACATCTCTGAGCGAAGGTGCTTTTTCAAATGGACATACCAGGAAGGAGGAAGGTCAGGAACATGGTAGAGGTTCAGATGTCATTTCAGCCATCTGAAATGTTTTCTTCCATACCTTCTAATAGCCCTACATCTCTGCAGACTTTTTGCCTGATTATATATTTCCTAACAGCTGGCACTCCGTAGGAATCCCTATCAATGCAAACTGAAACAGGCAAGATGCTCTATTTTATTTATTTATTTATTTATTTATTTATTTATTTATTTATTTATTTATTTATTTATTTATGAGAGCAAGAGAGAGTGTGAGTGGGGGAGGGGCAGAGAGAGAGAGGGAGACACAGAATCTGAAGCCAGCTCCAGGCTCTGAGCTGTCAGCACAGAGCCCAATGCGGGGCTCGAATCCATCAACTGTGAGATCATGTCCTGAGCTGAAGTCTGACACTTGACCGATGAGCCACCCAGGCACCCCAATGCTCTATATAATTTAAAGGGTACTGTTCACAGTGGGCAAGTACTGGGCTTGGTCCTGCTAAGGAAGCCATGATGACCATCCTACTGCTGGCATTGGCAGACTATGGGGAAGCAACAAAAGCTAGAATGATTCAGAACAGGTAACTATCATGATCAGAAGTATGCCATGTAGGGCTATACAGCTTGAGTCTCTCTCCCTGCTTATGCCAGTCCAAGAGGCAAAGCACTTGTGACCCACAAGTCATTGACACTGAGAGCAGGTGTCATCATCTCTCAACTAAAGGGATGTTATATGTGCTTGGTGTACATGACCATTGAAGGACAAATCATCTTAAAACTGAATACAATATCTCATAGGTTACTTTAATATCCAGTAGCTATTTGCTGAGAATCAATTATCCACCTGGCACTGATGGATTTAAAGGAGCTCAGTAAAGGATAAAAGTAAAGTACATAAGTAAAATAATCATATGACAAGGCACAACTGAATGTGAAAATTATAAAAGTGCAGTTAAAATGAGAGAAAACCATGTCAAGAACAGTTACATCTTAAAGGCAGTGCTTGATTTCTGGTACTAATCTTCAGTTGAGATCTACCCATGTATTCATGCACTCAACACACATTCACCAAGCATTTAGTATGAACAGGACACCTTGCCTGGTCTGGGAATGTTATGATAGAGTAAACTTAAATGTACTGGAATTTGTGTTTGGTCCAATCTGGACAAAGTTTAATTTCAAGAGTTTGCTGAACCCTTGAATAATATAGTATGCCTAATGTGGAATGAGCTATCCTGGAAATATTCCTTACAAATTCCTTGAAACTTTTCTAGTTGTTGGGCAACAGATAAATTTTAGTAGATATCCACACTTTGTACTCTTTGCTTAAATGGTTGTAATATATTGAGTGACTGATTTTCCCAGCCCTGCTAGCCAGCGATCAATAACAATAACAGGTAACATTTACATTTACTCTTTATGCAAGATACCACACTAGATAATGACCTCTTTTACTTTTCCCAGAAACTCTTTGTGGTAAGAATCATTGTCTTCATTCCTTCATCTAAGCCGAGACGCGGGGAAGTTAAGTAACTTGTACAAATCACACGGTTAGAAAGAGAGAAGGTGGGACACAACCCAGGTCAGCCTAGGTCTTTGGCAGTTGAGACCCCAATCCCCACAGCACTGCTGTGATCCCCAGGATCCTTTCCTATACTTCATCTGCAATTTGTGGATTTGTATTCCCCTGAACTCAATTCCCACACAAATAATACTGACTTAGCCCACTGTTTCTGCCTACCAACAGCACTCTCTTCTGTGAGCTTTAAGTGTGAAGAGTGGGAATCTTAGCTGCAAAGATGATATTTAAAATACTTAATATATGTTATGGCACAGCCATGGGTTAGTCATAAGAATGACTGACCCAAAGATACTAATAATATTTATTATTTATTGTTATGTTATATATATATATATATATATATATATATATATATATATAATATTTATTCTTTATTTAACTGGCGTGGCCCTCCTGGTGTAAACACCAGCTGAGTATCAACTGTGCCTGGCACACTCATACATCGAGATTCCTTTGTTCCACTCAGACAAATCTTACGTGGACAACTCTCTTTGCTTACTTCATAGAACTGTCATAAACTATTATGGGTGTCCTACTCCACACCTCTTACTATATCTTTACCTTTTATCTTATCTTTAGTGTACGAGATACATTATTTTGGGGCAAAGTGTATAATACCTTTACTTCACCTTTAAATGTATCCCAGTAGGGATACCCTACTGGGGTGTGTGGGTGGCTCAGTTGATTGAGCATTTGACTCTTGATTTTGGCTCAGATCATGATCTCACAGTTCATGAGATCAACCGCATGTCAGACTCTGAGCTGACAGCATGGAGCCTGCCTGGGATTTTCTCTCTCCCTCTCTCTCTGCCCCTCCCCTGCTCACTCTCATCTCTCTCAAAATAAATGAACATAAAAAATGAATTTTAAATGGGCTACCCTACATATTGATATGCACATATCACTCCAGAATCGTAATAACAGCTGAACTGAAAGTTAACAGCCTGGACAAAGAGTTCACTAAGTTGCATGAAACAATGGATGTCCAACATTTAAAGCAAAGTCGCAGATTTGAGACCTATACACTATATAACAAAGTAGCAGGAGGACAGCTTTTTTAATACATTGGTTTGTTCATCAGGCCAAAGGACCTTATTCATAATATTGTTAGGAACTGAAATCAGAAAGAGGGAATTTAGATAAAATCATTATATATTATTAGTATACCATACACCTGCCACTATACTGAGAAGTTCTTTAAATCTCGTAACAACTCCATCGCACCCATTTTTCAGATGAGAAAACCAAGACACTGGGAGGGAGCAGAACCAGAATTTAAGACCAGGGAGTTTTACTGTAAAGCCCATATTCTTTACCACAGTGATTTACTACTCTCCATCATATAGAGGCTAAGAACTCATAAAATATGTAGTTTAAAAATGGAAACTCTGGTCAGAATTTTTAATAGCTCTCCTCACAACAAACAAAAATTCCTTCTATCTTAAATGAAAGATCTTTTTTTTTTTTTAATTTAAAAAAAAATTTTTTTTTCAACGTTTATTTATTTTTGGGACAGAGAGAGACAGAGCATGAACGGGGGAGGGGCAGAGAGAGAGGGAGACACAGAATCGGAAACAGGCTCCAGGCTCTGAGCCATCAGCCCAGAGCCCGACGCGGGGCTCGAACTCACGGACCGTGAGATCGTGACCTGGCTGAAGTCGGACGCTTAACCGACTGCGCCACCCAGGCGCCCCAAATGAAAGATCTTTAACATCTAGCTCTGGCTATTTGTCCAGCCTCATCTGTGGCCATTCCCCTATCTTGCTCTTTGTGCTATATATACTATATCAAATAAGCCATGGTTTCTTGTGCCTAATTTTCTTTGTAGGTGTGTTTCTCTCTTTCTGGACTGCCCTCACTTGCCTTATTTCCAACTCTTGCTCTAATCACTATCTCAATGCCCATCCTCTCCAAGAAGCTCCCCTGACTGCCTCCATCAAGGCATATGTTAGGGTACTTTCTCCTTGCTCCCACTAGGCCTTGCATCTATTGTCTGCATCCAGCGTTCACCATGCTACACATTTATTTTCCATTTCTCTGTCTGCCTGTTCAGTATACACTATACTCGTGGTGGGAAAGAATAACCTGTCTTTATGACTTAGTAAACAGTCCATATTTAGAGAATAAATGATTGAATGACCAATTAATTGATCATATCAGTAAGCATTCTCTCTTTTAGTAGTAATAGAAAACCCAACTCAAAATGGTCTCAATAATAAAGGAAATATATCAGCTTATATAAAAAGAATATAGCAGAACAATCTTGGTTTAATCCAGGAGCCTGTTGATCAACCAGCTTCTTTCCAGGTTCCTTTTCTTCCCGTGAACTCATGCTAAGGCTGAGCTCCTCAAGTGGCTACAGTATGGATGTCTGCAGTTTTCAGAGCTTCGTACATATTTTTCTGTACCCAGGGAAAAAAAAATCTTTCTTTAACCCATGGAACACTTGCTAGCTTCATGCTGATGGGAATGATCTAGGTTTCTTAGGACAAGGAAAATATCTTGTCCTGGTTGACTTTTTTCTTTTTTAAAAGCTTATTTATTTATTTTGAGAGAGAGGGAGGGAGTGAAAGGAGAGAGAGAGAGGCAGAATCCCAAGTAAGCTCTGTGCTGTTAGCACAGAGACTGACATGGGTCTCACAAACCGTGAGACCATGAACTGAGCCAAAATCAAGGGTCAGACACTTAACCAACTGAGCTACCCAGGTGCCCCTGTCATGGTTAACTTAAATCTGGTTAAGTGCTTATTTTTAACCAAAGTATTGTCCCAAGAGGGGTAGGATTAGCTTATGCACTTAAGACTCACCCTTAGGACTGGTGGTGAGTCCATTCTACCTCAACCCTATGGTTCCTATACAAAAAGGAAGGTGTGGAGTAAATGCTGCGGGGCAAAGTCCATGACATGTATGAATGTATGAATGGATTTTTCCACTCTGAACAGTCACATGTGCTTGTTTCCATCAGTGTAGTAGCATGACATTCTTCTGCAAACATTTCAAAATTGTCCTGTAAGACAGGCAACCTTCTGATGTCAAAATGTGATTTCTTACCATGATACTATCAGTTTCTCTGGAGTTTAGTAAGCTACAGCAATTGTCCATCATCTCTGTTTCTACTGGCAAAATATCTCAAACCTGAAGTCTTAGCATCTGACCTGAGGATTCCTCCCCAAATCAGAAGAGATCCAAATTTCCCAAGGGGTGTCTGGGACAGAAAGGAAGTTGTTATTAATCAAATGACTCACATGCTGAATCACAAAACAAGAACCATTTGGGGAAAGGTCGCCCTTCTTAGCTATAACTGCTGAGTGTGTTTCCAGTTAAGTAGATATCCTGAGGCCCTTTTAGGAAAAAGCCAACACTGGCCAACATTATCACAGTAGCATCAATGGCTGGATGATAATGGCCCACAATCCAAGGATACCTCCACCCTTCTTAGTTTTGTGTTCTCTGGGAAATCTCAGTCTGAGATGGGAATTTCCCATGTGCCAGGAACTCAGATTGTCAATGGAAGTTTCAAGGAAAGGCCAGCAATTCTCTACAGGAATGGCATTTAGAACACCCCTCCCAGAAACTGGACAGCCAATTATATAATTTTCTTTCTTCTTCTTAATAATTTACACATGAATTTTTACCATCCTAAAGATGGATATTTGTGCCATGATTTAAAGATTCTGATGTTTAGAGTGATAAAAGAAATTTTAGGTCACTAAAAGGTAAAACTTGTGAGATTAAGCAAAAATTAAAGACTGAATGTTGAATATTTTTATTTTTTATCCAGGTTTGTCATTCTATGATACAATGAGTATTCAATATTTTTCCATTTTAAACAAATCCATTAAGGATCCTCAAAATGCTTCACTCATTTAATTATTCCATCCATCCATCCATCCATCCATCCATCCATCCATCCATCCCTCTAGGTTTTCACTTAGTGAGCACAAATTTATTTAGTGCCACATACCAACATATACACCAAGGGTGCTTCTGTGATCCCCCTGAGTTGGTTCCTGACCTCGAGAACCAAGTCTAAAGCCCTGCTTCTCCTCCTAGTCATTCCATGGGACTGACTTCATTTTATATGAGAAGAGGGCCTGGTGGAGAGGAGAGGTCTAGCTATGAATTAGGCATCTCTGTTATTGCCACTAAACCTTATTTTGCCCTTGGATCAGGTCCAGTTCTGTGAGGATAAAAGTGCCCTTGCCCATAAGCATCACAGGTGCAGAGTCATCTCCACTAATACTTGTATCCAGAGGAGTGCATAATACCTAGTAGGTACACAGTAAATAATGGGCACAACCACAGAAGTCAAGGCATAGATAATAAGGAAACTTGCTACTGGTAGCACAGCCCCATTCTCTGCCTAGTTTACATCCTTGGCTATGGCTCTTCCTAATGACTTAGAGCTGTGTCTCCTACAAAGTGGACTGTCTTTATACAAGCTTGGCTGTGGCCTTAATTGTTACCCTTAATTCTATCACAAACTTCATTGAGAAGAATATGCTTTAGTAAGTCAAATTATTTTAACTACTTTCCAACCACCCCAAACATTTACCTTTGAGCCCCAAAGAATGAATCTAATGCCTCTTTTTCAATTCTTCTTTTCCCCAAATTAAATTGGCTTTCTCCATGCTTAATCATTGTGAATGTCTACTAGCCTGATACAGACAGACTCAAGAGTTATCCACATTTGAAGATTCAGCTGCACTTGGAAGGGGGAGCAAGCTAGGGAAAAAGGGGAGGGGGAAAAAAAGAGGTTTTCTCTCCACAGAGCAGGGACCTTTACAATGCACCACAGTGTGTGAACAGAGCTACGTGCTGTGATACCATTTAGCAATAATGGATGGCTTGTGCTGCCCAGACTTAACAGGCCAGTGAGCAACATCAGGCTGCAGATGGAGTGCTCGGAGACTGCCATGCATTAAAAAAGGATGAAAAATAAAATTGTCTATGGCTATTGTCGACATATTTACCCCTTGTTTAGGGGTTCCCATGGCAACGAAGAGCTGTGACCCGCTAGTGGAGGTGGGAAATCTGCACAGTAGGAGGGCCAACTACTTGCCCAGGAAGTGAATGCTATCTGTGTGCAACCACCCCCTCTAGTGACGACTTGGTGAATGGCAGGCCTTTTTATAGTTTTCCTTTGGCATCATGTTCTCCCTGCCATATGTTATGGCTCTTAACTTTAAAAGCATATTATTGTTCCATTAAATTAGCATGACTTATTTCTGAGGAGACTTCTAAAAGTCCATTGTTTTGAGTCTTTTCATTCTTGTTTTCCAAGATTTCGTTTTGTTTCTGTATTTTAAACTAGATCTAGGAAATATTCAGGTTGCCAGCTAGAGCCAAACTCTTCTCCATAACCTCACCTATGTTTTCTATGTTTAGGAAACCAGATAAAGATGAAAAACAACCTACATGGATCTCTCTGAGGCTGGTGGAGTGGCTGGAATATAGTTATAATCTTATGAGTATCTCAGGCATACTTTTGCTTCTCCACTGTGTGGGACTCCCCACAGCCTCCCTTTCTCCAGCTGTTACCTATGACCATATCAATGCTAAGAACTCAGATCCAGACCAGCCAGAAGCTTACTATGCTTCAGGGGCAGAAATATGTACCCAAAATTTGCACACTGAAGAAGCATAGTAAGGTTAAACAATCTCCATCATCACTCTCAAACTTCTCAAGAGCCTTGCAGATTCCATGGGAAGACCATACCCTTTCAAGAATTTGAAACTCGGGTCCTACCTCCTCATTTTCTCACTCCTCTGAAAGTTTATAGCCATTTATCTTCACTTCTACTCTTTCTTTGAGTATCATTAACTGCCTTGTGCTATTAATACCATTTATATACGAATTTGTCAAAATATTTGTAACTCCAAATATAAGTTCCTTGGGGTCAAAGACCTTGTTTTGGATGTCTGAATTCTTCATTTAGTTTTCATTATCCGGTTAATTTTTTTTTCCACATGCAAGTTGGTAAGGTAATATTTGCAAAGACAGACATTAACCAATGGGGAATATATGTACTGGGTGTGATTCAGATTTCTGGAAGATCAGTCCAGGAAGACATAATACACTGAGACACACAGGAGACTGAGTAAGAAAGAAAGGAACTGTGATGCCTAGATATATCATGAAAGAATTCACTACATTGTAGATTCCTACTACAGTCCTATGACGTAGATGTAGTTTTCCCAGATAGGAAACGTAAGCCTCAGAAAGGTTAAGTAACAAGTTGGATGACACAATATTACCAATTGATGCTAACAAATTTCAAATAAATGTCTTTCTATTATATTTCATTGACTTTAAAAAAGAAATCCTCAAACTTTCACTGAAAAGAAGGCACTTTGGATATTTCTGGTCTTTCGGATCCTCAGGGAAGAAAAGGGATTTTTACAGAGCAAGATACTAATGTCTGAGAAGGGATAATGGTTGCCATATTTCCTTCTCTGGTGGAAGTCAACCCTAAAAAGTAGCACAGGAAAAGACAGCAGTAAATATCCAGGCAAGATTTGAATATCAACTGGTAGTCCCAGGTCCACGTTTTATGGAATCTTGGTCAAGAACGGAGTTCTCATTAGATGTCTCCCCAAACACAAGTATCATGAGCTTTTCCTCCAAAAGAAGAAATTGGTATCAAAATACTTGAGAGGTCCTGCATGTGAAGATTCAGAATGGACTTGGAGAAGTTCTGTAACTTAATAATCAAGGAAAAATTAAAAACTGTTTAACTTTGCAAAACCTCATGTTTCCTAAGCACAAATGATCATAGCTCCTGTGTATTTCGTTACTACATTACCAAGGCAAATATGTGGAGCTAAATTTCACTGATGTGAACACTGATCTTGAGGCAAGTACATAGAATTTCAAGGCAAGCAAGGAACAGCTTAAGAATCTGGGCTCAGGAGTTATGGACCCTACAACAAGAAAATCCTAAGAAGGAAATTAGATAGGGTAAGCACTAGATTGGATATATTTAAATCATTCATACAGGGACCTGGTTTTGCTTCATTAAGTGTAATGAGTAAAGGTAGAAGTTAAAGCATCAGTTGGGTTGTTGACTATTTTTATTATTCAATTTTAAGTGAGTGAAGCATTTTAGCTCTATTTGTTTTCAAAGAGTACATTTCAAAAAATTCAGCTTTGGTAATCCCCTCAGTACTTTAATTCAGTAAAGTTTCCATCATGGGACCATTCTTGTTTCTTCATCTTTCTCCTTCCTCTTCCTCTTCTTAATCTTCTCCCCACTCCCACCCCCAACCGCACAATTTAGGTCTGTTTTATGTCTAGAAGAACGGGCTTACTTTTTCTCAATGCTAATTAAAGTAAAATTCACTACTCCTTCCATTCTCTGTATATTTTTCATTGTCTTTTTATTTCCTGAAAGATTTCCCGTTGTGATGGTGCTAAGAACTTGGACAAATTTTTTGTGAGATTAAAAAAAGACCTGAATTCTATCTCCCATAATTACAAGATAGAAGACCCTGAGAAAGTGACTTAATATCTTTTAATTCCATTTCCTTTTTCTGTTAAATGGACTTAATAGTGCCTACCTTATAAGTAAAGTTTTTGAAATACATTATGTACATTTTAATATTTATCTTATATGTATATAAAACGTAAAGTTCCAAGCATAGTCCCTGGCATAGTTAGTAAGTGCCTAATTCTTCCCTCAGAACATAAGAAGACTGTTAAGCACACTAAATTCTTTTGCTATTTGTTTATAACCACTTACTCAAGTAAGTTTAAGAAAATGGAAGCTCTATTTGATGATTCAGGGGACTTCAAGGAACTCAAAAAGAATTATGACCCAGCTCAATGTAAATAAAAGATAGTTATCAGGCAGCTACTTTGTCTGTCTCTATGTCTCATGATTTCAGCTCAGATTCCCAGCAGAATATGTTGCATAAAGTACTCATTCCTTTAGTTCACTTCCCTTCTTTGACTGAAGTCTACTGAGATTCACCAAGACATAAGCCAAGGTTGTTATCTATGCAACATGTTATCACTGGGGCATCTGTGTGGCTTAGTCCATTAAGCATCTGATTCTTGGCTTCAGCTCAGGTCATGATCTCCTGGTTCATGGGTTCGAGCCCCGGGTCAGACTCTGTGCTGGTAGTGGGGAGCCTGCTTGGGATTCTCTCTCTTCCTCTGCCCTCTCCCCTACTTGTACTCTTTCTCTTTCTCTGTCCTTCTCTCTCTACCCTTCCCCCACTCACGTGCTCTCTTTCAAAAGTAAATAAATTAAAAAATTTTTTTTCAAAATAATACAACAAAATGTCACCATTTTATCCCAGTTCACTATAATAAACCAATAAACTAGAGCAATAATTTTTGTGGATTTTACCTGAGATTTCAGTCTATAAGTGGAATGGAAAATCATGGGCCGTAGGTAAATATCTCCTTTGGCAGATACAAACGGTTAATTCCAAAGAAGAAACAGATATTTCATATCATCTTTCATTCTTCAAGAAAATTTAAAGTTCTCTCCACTCTTTTTAAAAACTCTGGGGATTTTCTTTTTATTTACATGGGGGATTGCCAGTATTTAGAGATCTGAATAGAGTGCCTCTGTAACAAAAATGACAATCACAATATCTGGAGACATGTGACTTTTGTCTATCGTTAATGAAGGTTATCAGGTTGAAGAATATAAGTGGGGCGATCAGAAGAAAAGAAGCGTAGTATAAGACGAATTGATTACTATCAATCAATAAACCTTCTTTCCTTCTTAAGCTCTTCATCCCATGACCCCCCACCATGCTTTCTTGTCATGGTCCACAAAGCATATTTAACAAGGACATGGATGCAGTGATCCAGTTAACTTAGCCAAAGTCCCCTATTCTTACATTTTAATCCTTGCTCAGCCATTCTATTTCCAGGTGACCTCTGGCATTTTTGGAAAGGGGATTATAGTGCTGCTGTATTAAAGAACTGCTAATTCCTCTTTTAAAAGAAGTTTGAAACCAGGAGGAAGATAAATACTTGGCTGTAATAGGCTTGATTCTAATTTTTCTTCCACAGATTGACATTTGGTAACAACCTGAATTAAGAGTATAATTAGAGAAATGTAAAAATATTATGCCAGGTTTTGTTTCAGCTCTTTACCTCCTAACTCAATACTTATTGAACATCTACTATATGTGAAGGCACTATTTTGAGCTTTAGCAATAAAAAGATCGGTTTACATCTCCAAGCTGTCAGCTTATTTAAGGTCTGTGAAAGGCCTCAGACAGTAAACCAACGATGGCGATTGACGTAGGAGACCATATACATAAAACTGTCAAGATATAGAACTTACAGAAAGGATTTGGGGCAAGGAGGGAGGGTAGAGACAATAGCAAGAATAAGAACCAAGATTTAGAAAACAAATAAGAATTTGCCAGATAAAGGTATTGGGGCCAAAGCAGTGGGTGGGAAGTGAGGGTGCCTTTAGGTCTTCCAGAGCAGAGAAGAACACATTTAAAGAAACTGCCAAGAAAGAAAGGCAGGGAACGTACTTGGCAGAGTGGCAGGTTGTGAATGAATAAAAAAAGAGGCAGGGGATAGATCACAAAGGGCCTTATAAGTTACTTTTTAGAGGATGAACTTAGATCAGAAGCCAGTTGAAAGAAAGGAGTCAGAGGGGATGTTAGCATCAAATATTTCCGAGAGTATAAGAAGAGGGGAGAGGAGCATGAGACAGAAAGAGAACATCAATTTTTAAGACTAGGAGAATGAAGGAGTTTTGAAATTTTGAAAATGAAGGAGTTGAAAATTTTCTTGCATGATAGCCTCTATCTGTGAAAAGTTGAAAATTTTCTTGCATGAGAGCCTCTATCTGTGAAAGGCTCTTCTATGGGGAATGACTCTTAGCTGAAAGTATTCCTATACTTCTATTTCTTTCAAGGGATGTTGCTTTTTAAAATTTATACAATGTTTCATTGGTAAGTAAGTTCTCAGCCAATTGTCTCCAGGGAGTCTGTCCCTTCTGTAGAAAAAATTATGGATCTCTTATTGGTTGATCTGCTCTGGAACAGTGAAGTTGATAATTATTTTATGAAACAAGATTGATAGGTTGAAAAATCTGGCAAAAAAATCAAAGATGCTTTGTTCTCTCCATCATTTTCCTACTTTGAAAAATGTGGAGTTCAGATCTAAGAGTCTAGGGTTTTAAATTACTATACTCAATGATCTAGTGTTGCTAATGGGAGATGATACGGGAAGAAAGGCCATTCCTGGTGTTTAGAGTTAGTCACATCTTTCTTCGGAGGCTGAGAGAAGAAAAGAGAATTCCCAAAGACTTGCCATTTTACCAGTAAGCCTTTCTGTCTAACCCTCAGACATGCAATCCTGAGGGTTATCTATGTTTGCATAACCAAAATCCATGCTGTTTCAGGGTGGTATTTCAGGTGCCTGCATTCATTATTGGTCAAGTTCCCCTGCTCTAGGAGCACCTCAGGTATGTGACTGATTCCTCGTCCCCATTTCCTGCTGAAAAAGGAGAGAGACTCTATTTCCAGGTAATTTCAACTGATTCCATTTTTAATTTCAACTACCAGTTGATTAACTATCATCCTTTCTCAAAAAAATAGAATTTGGGATTCTGACATTGGTCCAATTTGTAGAACAATTTGTTCTACATTTTTTTAAAAAATGTGTAATTAGGGACTGCAGTTAACGTGAGAGAGAACTGTATAAAGATAGTACATCCATAAATAAAGGAGCACGTTTATTTATGAACATGCACGTTAAATACTATGATTTAAACTAAGTCCTCTGTATTAGCATACAAGGGTAACCAAATACTGACCTTATCTTCTTTTCCTGGAGACTTGTTTTTGCGTGCATGATTGAAGTGAGGTTTCCACCATAATTGTTCACATTCCAGACCAAGGTAAGAGGCAAACAAATTTGAAGTGGACAGCAAACGATTTCCTTTTAAGTACATGATGTTGAAGCTGTAGTCATCTCCCCCCACTTACTGGTGAGAATGAAGGACACGACCACACCCAGCTGCAAGGGAGTTTGGGAAATGTACCTTATCCATGCTTTTGCTTTCTGTGGCTTCAGCTACCCTCCCAGTCAATGGTGGTCCAAAAGCACATTGTCCTCCTTCCATCAAGTCATCAGAAGGTCAGTAGTGGCCTAACGCTAAGTCACAGTGCCTACATCATTTGCCTCACTTCATCTCATCGTGTAGGCATTGTATCACCTCACATCATCACAAGTAGAAGAATGAGTACAGGACAGTAAGATACTTAGAGAGAGAGAGAGACCACATTCACATAACTTTTATTACAGTATATCGCTATAATTATTCTGTTAGGAGTTATTATTTGTTAATCTCTTGCTGTGCCTAATTCATAAACTACACTATCATAGGTATGTATGTCTAGAAAAAAACATAATATACATAGGGCTCAGTGTTGTCTGTGGTCTCAGGCATCCACTGAGGTCTTAGAAAATATCTTCTGTGGATAAGGTGGTGGTTGGGGGCGGAGGGAGGACAACTGTAGTCTTCAGGCAGTATAACACATACTCTATTAAAGTCTCTAACTACTGAAGAGCAGAATATATTTGCCAGGGGGAGGCTCCTAGACATTTTTACAACATGGAAGACAATCTGATGTTTAAAAAATAGGAGTAAAAGGGAATATCTGGAAGGATGGCATTTGGATCAAAAGAATTACGCGGAACACACGGACTCTGTTCAAAAAACAAGTGAAGTATATGATTGGAGCAAAGAGATCGCAGGCAAAAACTGTCAAGGAAGTTTGGAGAGGAACAGACTCTTCTCTGAGGACACGGATCATGAGTCTTGCTCATTATTTTATCCCCAGGATGCAGCCATGTATCTGGCACCAAGTAAGTGTGCATTCAATACAGTATTTTTAAATCGAATCTACCCGTGGCAAAGAGACGCAGGAATACTAGGATAACCGTGCCAGCCGCTAGGCACATGTGATGGAGGCAGAACAAAGCACACCTTGCTGCTCGGAGCCTACAGTCTAGCCAGGGGCGAGTAGAGCGTAAGCAAATGACAATATGAACAAATTCATAATTACAAACTCTGTGAACAATGCCATGAAGTTAAAATAGAGGGCAATATGAGGAGTGCAAAAGGTCCCTGGTCTAGTTGGGAGAATAGGAGAGTCTTCCTTAGGAGAGGAGACTTTGAGCTGAAATGCAAAGTGGGATGATGACAGAACCACGGGTAGGGAAGTGCAGAAGAAAAGGCATTGGCTGGAGTCTGGAAAAGCAGCCCAGCATTTCCTACAGCTTGTGGAATGGGGATTTTTAGTTTCTTTGTTTATGTCCTTGTTTTCTGCTCTTCCAAACTGTAAAGTAAGTACAAGGACGACGCATAGTAGTGTGAAAATTAATTACGAGGAAATCTCACTTAAGATGGAGTCGGAAAGCCAGCAGGGGGAGCTCTCACACCCTACCACTTGGTTGCAGACCCAACAGGAAGACCCAACAGGAAGAGACCTACCTTGCAACCAGCCACTGACTTACTACCCCAGCAGGAGGAAGAAAGATTTTCCTCCTCGCCCAGCAACAGTCCAGCTAGTGAGAGCCAGTCACAACGAAGCCAATGAGAGGCCAGTATACTTTGAACTGCCAGTTTACATCAATGGACTTTTTTGCTTATAACAGTCTTTCCAACATCCCCCTTTCCTCTATAAAAGAGCATTCCTCTCCTTTTGTTCCCTAGACTCGCCTAGGGTTCTGCCATAGCTTGCTTTTCTTGGATTGTAACTCCGTTTCCTAATAAACTCATTTTTTTTTGCTGATAAAATAACTGGTAGTTTTATTTTTAAGGTTAACAGTAGGTACTTAAGAATGACAGTTTTATTGCATTAATTCTAAGGACATTGCCAATTATATCACACAATGTCTTCTTTACATAGACCTCGATGAGAAATTTCTCTGAGTCTTCAGGTCTCAGTGTCAAGGTCGGACGCGTTTCCCTTTGGCAACTAGGATTTTTTTTTTCTTTTTAACTTACAGACTCTATAAATGGGGTCAACTTCATGTGACTGAGGCCCTATCCTCAAAAGTTCCCTTGCTTGGATTTTAATGCTTTTCACTGTTTTGAAATTTTGAAGAATTTTATTTTTAAATTTATATTTTGTACATGAAGTAGCTTGGGACAATGCAGCATGCACTAAGCTTGAAGCTTCAGCTCACGTGCAGCACCCCCCCCCCCTCGAATGTATTCCTGCCTCCCTGAGATGGGTTCTTGACTTCCCATTGCTTTGCCTTGGGCCCAGCTGACCTCCCCTTCCTAGGCCCACCCAGATACTGCTGTTGCACCCTGCTCCTTTGCACCCCAGGCACTGCCTGGCCTCTCTCTCCCAGGCCAGTGAGCACTATGCACCCAGGGAGGGTTTGTGCAGAAGCCTGGGCCATGGAGAAGGGGTCAGATGATGTAGACCCTGTGGTGTCTCAGGCTGGGACACAGCAGTGGTGGTCTCTACTGTGATGCTTGGTTCATGTGATTGGTGGGGCAAACCTCTTGCTCACACCCTGTCTGGGTCCTGATCACACCCTAGCAAAGGATTTTCAGTCCTCTGGGGGATGCCTATTCTTGGTGGGTGGGGGCAGCAGGCTGTGGGAAGAGCAGACTGTTTTTCTTGCCCCCAAAGAGGGCATAGTATGTAGGTCTTATGGCTGCAGGAAGGAGGACTCAGCAGCAGGTGGGCAAGTAAGCCAAGTGGGGGTCAGTTGGGGGGTGGGAAACACTCCCAGTCCTGTTGAGTCTGCTTCACCAGCCAGTATTCCCATGCCCGAGGGAGCGAGCCATTAAATAACAAATAAAAAACACCATGACAGGTCTAGAGTGAGAGCGTGGAAGAAAGGAAAAAGTTTCATGTTTTATTACATTTAATGGCATTTTTCCTGCTTTTTGAATAAGGGGGCCCCACATTTTCATTTTGCACTGGAGCCAGCAAATTATGTAGCTGGCCCTGCCTATAAATCACACACTAAATCATATTTTACTCATTACACTGGCTGCTAGGAAAATCAGAACAAAACTTACAACCAACTTTAGCACAATATCAAAAAATTTATGGTATACATTTTGAATAGTGAAATAATCTTCGACCTGTCATTTTTTCCTATTTTCTTTGATTTTATTTTTCTTTATCTCTTCATGTACCCAAAGGGAAGAGATCTGATTTTTCATTTATCTTTGAAAATCTTGATTCTTTTTATGCGTTCATCTAGGGTAAAAATAATCCTTATTTACATAGCAAGCTAATTGGGTGCTTGGGTGGCTTAGTCGGGTGAACGTCCAACTCTTCATTGTGGCTCAGGTTCCTGGGATCAAGCCGCGCATTGGGATCTGTACTGACAGCATGGAGCCTGCGTGGGATTCTTTCTCTCCCTCTCTCTCTTTCTGCCCTTCCCCTGCTTGCTCTCTCTCTCTCTCTCTCAAAATAAATAAATGAACTTTAAAAGGATCTTTTAAAATAAATGGATAACAAGCTAATTGCGCACTCTTACAGAACTCAATAAAAGTTTGTTCGATAGGACTTGTGACCACTTCCTTCACATAGGAATTTACCATCATTGTAGCTGGTACTATTTTCATGCTTCCCTCTCGTCACTTTCATCAGACTTGTGAGATATCAACCTTCCTCACATACTACAACATTGAATTATGATGCCATGAATAGAAAATGTGAAGCTCCACCTTTTATCCCAGCATTTCACAGAGCACATGGTTAAGAGAGGTCACCTTATAAATATTGACTCTTACTTTATATATGTAAAAATGGTGGATAAGATACTCTGTCTTTTTAAAAAAATGTATAAGGATAGTCACTGCTCACTATGATGATTGGTTTTTGATCTCACCCCCCAACATTTGGACTTATCACTAGAATAATCCATCAATCAGTAATTTTTTACTGATCAGCTACGGTATGCAGCTACTAGGTATGCGGAAACTGATGAACAAGGCAGAAGTTACCCCTAGCTGCAAGAGATTTCAGCCCTAGCTGAAAAGACAGTAAACAGTGTCATCACATATCATGATATGTTATTAAGGAAATAAACAGGATTATACATTACAGGTAAAAGTTGGGAGGAGTCTGGGACGTTCATTTCATAGAGTGATTTGAGAAGGCCTCTCTGAAAAAAAGTGATATTTAAGCCAGAGCTTTAAGGAATCTAGGAGGAGCTAGTCATTCAACATGCTAGGAGTATGTAGGTAGAAGAGAAAAAGGAGTAGGAAAAGAGCTGTAAGTATGGCTGAGGCATAGCAAGAACAGCTGAGAACTGTCCATGATACCCTTGGAGAGTCAGCCAGAAGTTGCCCTTACCTTCTTCCTGCTCTGCCCTCACTCCATCATTAAGGTCATTAAGTAGCTCCCTCTGGTGGTCACCACACACAAACACCGTCACAGGACACATCTGCAACCTATGGGAAGAAACATTTCCAAAGACACCAAGGAACAATGTTAACTAGGTGGGTAGGGAGAAAGCCAGCCAGGAAGAAGTACATGCTTAAATAGGTAGTGGTCTCCAACTGGCCCAAGAGGGAGCAAAAGGACAAGGTAAAATCAATTAATGCTGACAAGGGACCCAAAGTATAGATCCAGCTGCTTCTTGATTATCCGAGTAATTACTGCAGTTGATGTTAGCCTTTGACAAACCACAGCTTGATTCCAGTCTGTGACAAGACTTTAAGGTCAAAAGTTGAATTTCTAACTTCTCTTCACTATCGGAAATTTCTGAGAAAGGAGGGGACCAGAACAGTTGTGTCTAAAGTACTCTTAGTCAAACTTATGAGATGCAAATTTACCAGACTCTATCGGCCAGCCCCTAGGTCCCCTACTAAGGGATCCCTCTGCCTGATAGCCCTAAGTAGGTTCTAGATAATTCTAGGCAATTATAAACAATCTTTAACACTCCATGCAAGGGACGGTTACGGCTATTAAAAGTGATACTTATTTTAAAAGGTGTTCTGAAACTCCACACCCGAACAAAACTTTAGGTGTTTGATGATAATGATGGCAATGATGATGACAATGGTTGTATAATTCTGCTCCTTTATCCTAGTGGTGGTTTCCTAGGAAAAGCAAACCTGAGTTTTACTGGCAGAAATGATGCGCAGTAGGTGGTTAGCTTTGTGATTGAACCAACATCATCACATCCTTGCTTTAATGTAACCCTATTAAATAGAAGAAAACCATGTGAGATGGTTTTCCTTTAGTTGGAGGGCAGGGGGTGGTGGAATAAGGCTCCCTGAATGCCCTTTTTAACTCCAGGAACTCAAACCACTCCAGGATTCAAGGGTCTCAAGAACCCAGCCATAGTTTGACATTAAGCAAAGTTTTGAATGATTCTGAGGGGAGGAAAGGAGAGGGGAGGGATATATTTTGGGGTCAGATAAATCAAAGCACATTTGGCCAGACACTGCCCCCCTTCATTTCCAAGCACATGTGAATTTCCAGGGAAATTGAATCCATGTGTTCCTGATTCATTTACATTTAACTCTTCAAAATGCTTTGTAAGCCCTCCAAGAAGCCTTCAGTGCATCAAGCCAGGATGCTGGGCTTTGTTAGCTATGCAGGCACCTAACATCCTGAATGAATGGGACTAGGTTTTAAAGACAGAGCTAAGGAAGGTCAAACGGTTTGCAAATTTGACTCAACAAATTCCCCTTAATTTCTGGTTCCCAACTACCCGACTTCTGCAACATGGGCACAGAAATAAACATTCCCCTCTGTGGCACCCATCAAGCTGAGAGCTGCTGGCTTGGACACCCACTTTTACACAAACCTAAGCCTCTTTGATGGTCAGACACAGATGAGTTGACATTTGATAGGAGCCTTGTGCCTCCCAGTGTTAGTTTTCTTTTCCCCTGCTCTACTCACTTCCTTTTCTGAAGTGGGAAGGCTGCTGCTGCCACCCCTGAATCCTTGATAAGAATTGACGAGACCCAGGGGAGTGTGGGAAGAGTCTGTGACTTCAGCAGCTTGGCAGAAGTTCCGCGGAGACTTTCTGATCTTCCTCCACATGCTGAAAATCCCTAGAAGTCCTTTGACAGAGAGGAGGTTCAGAAGGGCAGTCTTCCTGTCCTCATTTCTATTGGAAAAAAATCATAAAAATAAAAGAAAAAAATGATGGTAGCCACCAGATTACATCCTCAAAAAAAGCAGACATAATAAAAATGTTGCTCTCTTTGAGTGGCGGAGGAAAGAGAGATCAGTCACTTACCCCTCCCCACACATCTGAAATGCAGTCATAAGTAGACACACCCAATCTAGATTGCACAAAGGTTTTGGCAAAATCCTACGCTGCCTCCTTTATGTGATAATAGCTCAGACGCCTAACTCACAAACAAGGCAGGTTTCTGCAAAAGAAATTGCCAGAGCTCACATGCGAGTATCATTTTCAAGGTATCTCCTCCTACCTTTCACTTGTGTTGTTTCCCCATCTTCAGTAAGTTCTGCTGTATACACGCTGAGAGTGTCTAGCCTCAGTCCAACAAAATCTTTGTTAATAGGTTAAACCCTGTTATAAGCTTGCAGAGCAATTTGCCATTTGCTTGTGTGATTACGTCAATAATCCCCCCTGGTGTTTTGTCTTATCTTGGCAGCACCTGCTCCTGCCACCATATACATGTTCAAAAATATTTACTGAAAGGACTCACCGAGGCTTCATGTATGCCAGTCAGGGTACATTAAATTCCCTTTGGTGCTCACAGTGACTGTCGGGGGTGTAAGCTCTTAGGATCCCCATTTTTATAGATGATGAAATGGAAATTTAGAAACATACACATGACCATAAGAGTTAATAAGAGATAGAATTAGGATTCAAGGGTAGGTTTGTCACAGTCTAGTAACCTCTGGTCTTGTAAGACCCATTCAAGCTAGGCTTAGTGAATATGGACTTCACTCTCAATAAATGAATTTCAATTCACACCACAAAAGGAAGTACCTAAGATCTGTGAAAGCTGCCTCACTAATTGGCAGAAAAACACCTTCTGGTCCTCTTTGTCTGGCACATATTCTGTGAATTCCCCTCCGGAGCCAGCCCACATTGTTTGCTTACTTTTTTGAGTGTACCAATATATGTTACTTAATGCATATACTCATTACCTGCATGCCTATAGTTTGTCTAAATTTTGATCCAAGATTCTAAACTCTGAAAGCTGAACATACACAATGACTATAAAATTTGAGAGCCCTAAAGAGCTGATAATAACTTTCTTATCTTTGATTTTAGCTTGCTTTTCTCTGCCTTGTGAAATAGCTCCTTGAGACCCACAGCCTTGCGAGGTTCCCTTCAACATGTTCATTGTCTGCTAGTTTAGGAAAGGGCAGTGAAGTGATTCGGAAGCAAATCCGGGACTTCAAGACACCTAAGAAATTTTGTAATCCTCAGTGAACATTCCAATTTGAAGCATTTCTTCATTTTGAAGCTTATTTATTTATTTTTGAGAGAGAGAGAGAGAGAGAGAGAGAGAGAGAGAGAGAGAGAGAGAGAGAGAGCATGAGCTGGAGAGGGGCAGAGAGAGAGAGAAGAGAGAATCCCTGACGAGGGGCTCAATCTCATGAACCATAAGATCATGACCTGAGCTGAGGTCAAGAAGTCGGACGCTTAACTGACTGCGCCACCCAGGCGTCCGCTAATTTGAAGCATTTCAACCTCAAGTTAACCAAGTATATGCTTCTGTGTGCGTTGTGTGTGTAAAATTGGTTCTGCAAACTGTAAAGCACTGTGCAAATATTAGTTGCGGTTGTTTAAGGAGAAAAGAATCACACTGCTGGTGAAGCCTGCCACATGACTTCTGCTTTTATTGCTTTGGGTCTGTCTACTCATTCTTTGGGATTCTGAGCTTTACAGAAAACACCAGAATGGTTCTTTTCCTGAAACCCAGTAGGAGTACAGACAGGACCACCTTCAGGCAACACTTTAAAAACTCAGTGAAGAATTACAATCCGTAAAGGGATTTAAGAACACCATGGCGTGATCGACCTGACAAGATAAGTTTTGAAGCAGAGAATTCGATTTGAAAACATCTCTGAAGCTTTTCCAACAAAGATTGTTATCTCTCAGTGGAGGCATTTCACAATCGAGTGCAAAAAATATTAATGTTCTGAACTGTTCCATAGCAGTGCTTCTCAAATTTTAATGTGTTTCATGAATCACCAGAAGATCTTGTTAAAATCCAGATTCCACTATATGAGGTCCAAGCTGGGGCCTAAGACTCTGCATTTTATCAAGATTTCTATTTCCGGAGATGATATTGGCACATGGGCCACAGTTTGAACAGTAAGGTTCTGGAGAATGGTGCAGTATCGCTTTTAGACGTGAGAATTAGGAACCAGACTCAGAGTTTAGACTGTGTGGCTTGGGGTTCTACCTCGGCCACTCACTATGCGATCTTGGCCAAAGATGTTTACTTCTCTTTGTCTTCTCCACATATGAGAATGAAGAAAATATTAGTACTTACTTCATAGGCTGTTGGGGTCAATTACATAACATATTTTTGCAACCATGCAGTTGGCATCACACCTTACACATAGTAAACATGGAGTAAATCTAAGCTAATTATTACTACTCTCAATTGTGTCCACAGAGAACACTGCCTTTTGATACAATCCCTTCTTCAATATTCAAAAGAAAAGTATATTTTCTCATCTAAAATACAGAAATCATGACAATATTTTAAATAGTTTTTAAGTTTATTTATTTATTTTGAGAGAGATAGAGTGATCAGGGGAGGAGCAGAGAGAGAGAGGGAGAGAGAGAATCCCAAGCAGGATTCTGCGCTGAGAGCACAGAGCCCCATGCAGGGTTCAAACTCACTAACTGTGAGATTATGAGCTGAGCCAAACCAAGAGTTGGACGCTTAATCGACGAAGCCACCAGGGGCCCCAACAATTTTTTTTTTCCCAAATAAAAATAGAACATGTGAAAAGGTTTTTAAAGTTCCTTGTGGGAAAAATACAGTCAAGTGACAAGCTATGTTTAGTAGACACATTTATGATAGCCTTTAATGCCTGAGCGTTCTCCAAAGTCTATTTGTATAATTGTAGTCACTTCTTTATGATCAGTATTCCTTATTCGATCCCATATTCAAATGGAGGTCACTGTGTTCAAAGTCTCAATGGAAATTCTCACCAAAGTAACACACAAGCTGTATTTTTGATCACATCATGATCTGCTAGCCGAAATCAATCACAAGAGCCTCTCTCACTTTATTGTACTCTATTCTGACTGGGTGTTTTCTTCTATTACTCAAACAGTGGGAGAGGAGGATCATGCTTTGTTACTGTTCTATCGATTTACTCCCAAATGGAAACAGTCCTTTTGCCTACTTATCGACATTTATTTCAAAGAGAGAGAGAGAGAGAGCCAGAACAGACATGCTCTTAGCCCTCAGGACTAATGCTTTTTAAAGTACTTGCTATGTCCCATGGACTATTTATTCATTTAACATATATTCATGTGTTAACCCATTTCACCCCACAATCCGCTGAGGAAGGACTATTTTTACCCCCATTTCAGAGAAGGGAAAACTGAGCGTCCAGGGTTAGGTAATTTTGCCCAAAGCCTGCCAGCATGAATAGAGAGAAATACAACACAGAGATGGGATTCAGTCTCAGCAGTCTAGATCCAAAGCTCTCATGCTTGATCATTATTCGATCAGGTTACCACGCTGCCTAAATCCAGGGCTGGGCCTGAGGTTTGCTGAGTGAGGCACTTACCTCGGAAGCACAATTTAAGGGGACACAAAAAACTCAATAATCAAGACAAATCATATGTTAATGTGATTTTTTCATAAAAAATAATTTTAAAAATCATGATTAATAAACATTTTATATATATAAATATCTTACATATATATATATATATCTTACATATATATATATATATATATATATGTAATTTATTTATTTCGAGAAAGAGCACGAGTGAGGGAGAGGGTTTAAATTTTACCTTTTGAGGATCTGAGGAAGGAGTTAACCTTTTAAATGGTTTACACTTTTGAATTAATATGTACCTAATCATTTATCCAATGTAACAAAGGAGAATTATCTGGCAAACAGTGACCAGCCCAGGTATGCTAAAAAGTTTGAGGCAGTGCTGATCTGTGCCCACCTATAGTTCTGTGGGGGTTTTTTGAGTAAACTTGGGATTGAATTCTCTCACATATACCTTTCAAATCTACGATAATTCTGAGTAACCATTTAAATTAGGAGTAGAAGGAAAATGATTCATTTTCACAGGAATAAAATAGATAAAAAGCTGTATTTGATTATGAGATATCTTTGTGTTCTTAAAAAAAAATAGAGTCCCTGACCCTTCTAAATGTTTTTCCCTTCTGCCACTATGTAAACATGTCTAGGCCAGACTCCTAGAGGGTAGGAGACCTTACGGAACCAAGTAAGTCATTCCAGCTGAGTCCCTCTTCCTGCCCCTCACCAGACCAACAAGTTCCCAGATGACCTAGATACTGACTTCAGGCACATGAGTCAGCCCAGCCAAGTCCAATGAGCATAGCCCAGTTGCTCAAATCATTAGCCAAACAAATGGCCATCATGTTAAGCCATGAAGTTTTGAAGTAGTTCATTACTACACAGCATTAGCTGATTGATACAGAAAGATTCATGGAAATGTTAGCAGTGACCTATCATGCCAGAGGCAATGGTGATGTTTTCTCAGCTGTGGGAAAACCACTAGCCCCTGACTAATGAAGAGCTGGCTTAGTTGTACCTTCTTACTAGAAAGAGCGAGGGCGTTTTCTAACACACTTCTGGGATCTACTCTAAATCATTGGCAACCCCCTCTTTACAGTCAGTTCCATGCATGTGACTTCCTTGAAATTGCTTAGTCTGATAACCAGATTCTCTTTTCAAGTTGCAAGATGTCCAGTGGGTAGCAGATATCACTTTGAGGATTAACATTTCTCCTTTTTTATAGGCATCCCTAAGCAAAGCATCAAGCATAATCCTTGGAAAACCATGCTTTTGGAAGCTCTGGTCTATATACTGGCAACATGGAATTCTTCCCAGTTGGTGGATGGGAGGGTTTCATACTCTACCTTCCTATTTCTTGATGCTCTTTCAAACTGATTCTACCTTACCACACGCCCCACCCTGCAACTCCCTAAAACAAAGGGAGAGGTAAAAGACTTATTTCCAGGAGGAAAAAAAAAAAAAAAGGAAAGGCAAATAGCATCTATTGAGTTGGTTATAGACTATAGTTTTCCAATCTTATTTAAATCCTAAAACACATATTAAATAGACAAGCATTCTGATGTATGCTCTTGTATCTTTAGCTGAAACTATTGGGCGAGACTATGATGTAAATAATACTTTCTTTTTTCTGTTTTACATATGAAGACTAGGCATAAATAGATTAAGTCATTTTATCCACTGCAACAAGACAACTTCTTGAGGAAGAGAAGTTAACAGATCCTTTGGGGAGAAAATCAGCTCTCATAGAGAATGTGAACTTTAAGTTGAAAGAATATTTATGAGAACTGAAGGTGTCACAAAGTGGAGGATATATTGATATGTTAAAGTTGTTAAAATACAGTTTTAAAGGGAGATTAAGGAAGGCTTATTTTGAATATGGAGTAGTGTAAAAGGGCTAAAAAAAAGGTATGTTTTTTCTTTCCTTTCTTCTGTTCCTCCTCCTCTTCTTCTTAATACTATTATTATTAATTTTATGAATCTGAGTCACATTATATGTGTGCCTTTCCAACTCCTACCCCACACCTCTCTCTCACTCATAACAGATAAACGGGCAACGGGTCCTGGTTTCACTTCACAATTATGTGTGCTTTCTAAAAAGCTATTGTCTCGCAACTTGGATTTTCCTTTTTTGGTCAGATCCTTTGCAGAAGAAGGGCAAAGGCAATAAGCAATAAAAGAGCTGAAGTACACCAGAGACATGGATAAACCACCGAAGACACCATTGGTCCCCGCATGATCAAGAGCTGGTTCTGTGGTCCCCTCCTGCCGGAAAGAGTGAAGACTTTTGCTAATACACACTGGTATCAACTCTAATCATTGACATCCTCCTGCCTGCAGCTGGCTCCACATGTGTGCCTCCCCTGAAAGTGCTCTCACTCACTCACATCCTAGCTCACGCGTCTTTAGCCTCCTTTCTTGTTTGGGTAGGTGTTTTCGGTAAGTGCTCTATCCTGTTATTTACAAGAGGGGCCAGTTTCTTGATGTTATTAAATCCCAGTTCCTCTATTAAATCATTCCCTTAATCCCACACTGCCTTTGTGCTTATAATTGCACTTCACATTTGTCATAGAAACGTGTCGCCTCGAACTGCGACATTGTTTTGAAAAACAATGAGAAGTTTGCCACTACAGGCTCCTCCCACTCTCCACTCCCTGGCTTTCTTGTGTTTTCTTCTTTTCCTGTTGAATTCAGTATCATAGCCACTAAGTGCTTCAGCATATGAATCCCAGCGACACCACCTTTTGACCGTTATCAATTTACTGAGTCTCAATTTGCCTGTCCAAAAAAGTGGGCCTATAATGATGCGTGTGCCTACCTCCCAGAATCACTGTGGGGATCAAATACATTGAAGCAGTGTGGCCCGGTATCTGGCGCATACTAACCTCACAATAAACACCGACTGTCGCTCTCATTATCTTTATTCTAGGTTCATGAATAGGTCACTGTAGTTAATAATTCCCAAGCTTTTATCAGGACCCAGAGATTCTGACTGTTCAGCATCTGTCTTCCGTATGCTTCTGTGTTACCTTCAAACTTTTCCTCTGCCCACATCTATGAAATGATTCATAATAAATGAGGCTTGTAATTATTGACATATTCATATAGATGTCCACAACTCAAATATAGGACTTTTTTTGGGGGAGGGCAGGGGGTTTCATGCACCATATGTTCAATTTTTCTCCCAAATGTCTGTATCTTGAAAGATGCTACGCCCAAGAGGTAGGGAAGATGTAAGATCTGCGATGTGAAAGAAATGTGTGGGGCAGGCCAAGTGCAGTTACAGCCTAGTGACTCCTAAAAGCATCCCACCTGGCTCTTTATTGGAAGGCCATCTTGCAGGTGAGGTGGATGGAATAACAACTGGCAATGAAAACACCAATATTAAAGATGAGAGCTGGTTCTCTGTATTCTAGTCTTTACGTATCTTGTTATACAAGATCAGGGAAGAAGGGGTGGGTAGACGGAAAGTATCCGTGTACACAGCCATGAGTGGAACCTGACCGAAAACAGCAAAGCAATAACACAGTCCTTATCTGGCCATATTTCAGACAAGGCTCAAAGGCCTGTTTTGCACAAGAGATGACTAAAAGCAACTTCCACAAATTCAGAAACATTTCTTTCATCATTCTTGTAATTGCTGGGAGTTCAGGCTGTCTAATACGGGCAAGGCTAAAGTTCCCAGGTGACTTATGTGAAAACCGAGGCTTAGTGAGGTTGAATAAATGGCCGATGATCATCCTATGAGTGTCAGAGGCAGGGTTAAGTCCAGACATGTTTGAAGCCAGAATCCTGGTTTTTGCTGCTGCAACACAAAGAAAAGTGACAGAGAGCAAGTTGTCTGGTGTGAAGAGAGGAAGAACTGTTTGAGAGAATGGTCTGTGAGGAGACATGTTTATCTAATCAGCTCAGTCACCTTGGTATTTCACAAAGACACATCTGAATCCGGGGCTGAGAATCCCTCCATTTTCAGCAAACAAGATTATACAAAAAGACACATTTTGCATGGATCCATCCTATCCCATGGTGCAAGGCAAAGGTGGAACATATTGTTTTCTGAGATCCTCTTTAAAAGTTGAAATATTCAAAGAGGACTTTGATTCAGGATAAATTCACTTAGCTTTCTTCTACTTTTTACTCTATGGTGCTTGTTACATTTATTCTGTAGAGACAGTAGTATTTCCAATAAATATGACAAAATAATCCATCATACAATAGATCATTATAAAATTGAGAATTATATAGCTAATGCCAAAACAGAAGGAAAGAGTAGGGGCTATATCTGATTCTCAATTAGATTCTTACTAGTAATAAATTAAGATTGGTAATAACAATAAAGATGCTGACCATAGAGGGAGAAATAAGGGGGTAGGGAGGCAAAGAGAGAGAAAGAAAAGAGGCTGAAAAAGGCAAAAATGAGTGAAAGAAAGGGAAATTGCAGAGAAGTTTAGGTCAGTGGGAGCCAAAATGTATTACAAAATTGTGGAAGCTTCAAAAATATGAACGCATGTGCACACTCACACACAACCCAGGATCAAAAGTCAATCTTACTTCAATGTCTAGGTTCTTTAGCATTTTGTTCTCCTTTAAGAAAGAACCTAATCATCATTTGGTGGATAAGCCCAAATTTAAAGCAATTTGGGATCCTTGAAGAAAGACCCAGAGAGCATGGGCTAAGGTGTCATTCAGACCTGGGCTTAGCTTTCGGCCGAAACACTTCACCAGCTGTAGTGCTGGGGAGGCTATTTGTATTTTCCTGAAAAGCATCCTCATCTTTACAAGCCCTGTAGGTTTATTAGAAGAATTAAGTAAGATTATATATGATGTTTATCGTATATATGTAATATACATGTAACATATATCTGATAACATGATGTCAGACATGTTATCTATACATGTGAAGTGTCTGACATCACGTTACAAGTGGTTTGATCCAATAGCCCATTCTTATGAAATCTTGGTGACTAAGTTTACACTTTGCATTTTGTCCAACTATCACTCCCAGTACTGAGATCACACCAGTGATCGAGTTGCATTTTTTGTGACTATTTTTTGTATTTCCCAGCAAGAAGAAGAGGAAATGCGTCAAAACTAGTCAGGCATGCACACTCCAAAACCACTTAAATGTTTAATAAATATACCCATCTTGCACATCCAAACATCTAAATCTCCTACCTAACAGTTCTTCCTTGATTATATAGTTGGACAAATTCTCAATGACACAAATGGTCATTAGCAAATATATTTTGCTAATCATTTGAAAAATTGAAAGCAATCTAAATGATCATCAACAGGAAAACTGTTTAGTAAAGTTCTGTATTCATATTATAGAATAATACGCGACCCTTAGTAGGAATAAGATAGCTCAGTGTGTTACTGACATGAGAAAAAATGTCCACAATATATTCTAAAGTTAAAAAAAGTTGTGAAGCACTATAAGTGATGTCATTTGTGTCATAGAACATATATGTATTTTATAAAATATGTATATGTGTAAGTGTATCATATTTTCTGAATTTGTCATAATCTCCAGGGAGTGATAATAATAGGTCAAAATGAGAAAGGAAACATTTTTTCATAAATCAGAAGCCCAAATTTAAATTACATGTTATATTAGCTTCCTATTGCCCTGGCAACACAGTGCACCCAGTGACTTGGGACAACACAGGTTTATTTCTTACAGTTCTGGAGATCAGAAGTCTGAAAGGGGTTTTCGTCTAAAATCAAGGAGTAAGTTGAGCTGCAGTCCTTCTGGGGCTTCCAGGGAAGAAGCCATTCCCTACCTTTTCCAGCCTCTGGAGGATGTCTGCATTCCTTGGCTCTTGGGCCTTCATTCCTCTAGTCACTGCTGTGTCACCCACACCTTTTTTCTCACTCTGACTCTCTTGCCTCCCTCTTAGAAAAGGCCTTGTGATTACATCAGGCCCACAAATGATCCAGGATAATCTCCTCATCTCAAGATCCTTTAATTTACTCATGCAAAGTCTATTTTGCCATGAAAGGTAGCTTATTCATAGGTTAGGAGGTAGACGTCTTTGGGGGACCACTATTCTGCCTACCATGCATGCCTTTCTGTTTTGTAAAATCTGTCATCTTAAGAATTACTTAGTTGGCCACTCACTTGTTACTGATTCTCTTCCCAAGCTCTATATGGAAAGAAACATAAGTTATTTCATTTGCATAAGACATTAGCACAATGTGGAAGGAGAAAATGAAGGAAGGAATAAAGAAAGGGAGAGAGGAAGGAAGAGCATGCTCTGTATTTCTGTGCCTGAAAATAATGAGTGCTCAAAACTACTAGATATGATACATTCATTTATTCCCTAAATAGTAAGTTCTAAAAATGAGCAGAACAGTCTCCAAGGCATTGCTCACATCACACACACACACACACACACACACACACACACACACACACACAAAACAAAAAAAAAGAAAAAAGGCAGGGTGGGGGAAGGGAAAAAAAGATGATCTCTGTGCCTTTTAGGAATTTATCATTCATTTGGAGGGACAATGCAGGCATATGAAAACACTAAGAATAGTGCAACATAACATCCCTATCAGTGAATCAAGATAGTTTAAAACGAGTTTTTGGAGATGGATGACAAGACCACATAGTAAAGTAATGGTCATAGGACTTAATTCAGTGATAGTTTCATGAACGGAAGATTTGAATTGGGCTTTACATGAAACAAATGAGTATGAAATGGTAAGTTGCAGAGGTCATTTACAATAAACGAAATCAGAGGGAAAGGAAATAACCAAGGAAGAATTGATGGAAAATTTTGGTTAACATTGCAACGTTACTGGGGGTGAGAAGAGGAACTTGGAGGGATATGGAATGTGTGTCCAGCCGAGGAAGTGACGAGTTGAGTAGGCAAAGACTAAGATTAAAGGGGGCAAACTTTGTAATGTATGAATGGCCATTGTGTATTCCCAGCAGACAAGTGAAATAATGTGACTTTTGGTCTTAATCATCTATCTAGACCTTCTTCCATTTTCTGATAAAGATATAGTAGTACTAAGTAGTCTATAATTAGTTAGGCAAATTGGCTAGTTTTTAAATTCTTTTGAAGGATATTTTAGTCAGAGTTGGAGAGTTTGAAAATCTTACTTCTCTTGAGACTGACAAGGGTAATCAAGAGGAAAGAAAAACAGCAAAGAAAAGCCAATGGGGGGTTAACTGATCTCTGGATCACTGGCACCCCCTGGTGGCTAACATGAAAATCCAGGGTCAGGAGAAACCGTGGGCCATCTCAACAAAGTCATTAATAAGCAATGTAAAAAACAGATACGTGTTTGATAAGTAACTTCAGGCCACTGTGGAGGAATATATTGTAGGTGGGGGATAAGTAGATACAAAAAAGACTATAGCTTTAGATCATTCATAAATGATTGGGCAATTACTTAACAAAGGTGGTGTGTTAGATTCTGAGAACAATAAAGGGAGTCAAGACACATTTAAGAGTAAAACTCAGCAGGAGTACCTCAACTTTATAAATGAGGCAATTGAGGTTCACGGAGATAAAATAAAATGCCAAAAGTCATACAACTAGTAAAGTAAGATCCAGTATTTAACTTCTAGCGTATCTGTTTCCAAAACCCTAGGCTTACCCAGCACACAACTACAACTCCACAATACGAAAGGACAAAAAAGGATAAAAAAGTCCATGTCAACTCACATGCTCTATCTAGGCCCTGAAATTGAGAAAGAAAAAAGCAGTCTTCAGGCATTCAACATTTTTTAAAGAATAAAACACAATTTTTATAAAAATATAGTTTCTCAAAAGGTTTACAATGTGCCTTTTTTTGGAGGTCCTTCTATGTAATAAGATACCTGTTTATTTGTAGTTAGGTTTGAATGCAGAAGACCCCATTTATTTCTGCACTGGCACATGCAGCCAATTGTCAGTAAGGTAACACTTACGGAGAGCCCACTCTGGGCAGAAAATTAAACATGATGTCATTAGAATATCATTACATATTGTAGCCAATGTATGTACCTATTCTGGCAGCTTATCATCAAAAAGAATGATGGATCATAGGGAAGTTTCTGTAAAAACATATGTCAGAAACATACACAGACACACAGACACGCACGCGCGTGCACACACACACACACACACACACACACACACACACCTGCACAGGAAATACAAACTGTAGAAATCAGTCTAGAAACCTGACTGTCCAAATGGTAGCCACTAGCTTCATGTGGCCATTGAGCCCTTATAACATTCAGTCCAAGCTGAGATGAGCCAAAACTATTAAATACTCACCAGATTTTGAACACTTCGATGTGATAAAAATGTAAAATATCTCATGAATAAATTTAATATTCCTTATGAGCCAAAATGATAATGTTTTTGATAGATCTGATGAAATAAAATATATTATTGAGATTAATTTCACCTGTTTCTTTTTACTCTTTTGTTGTGGGTACTAGAAAAACTGAAATTACTTATGTGAATTGCATTTGCAGGATCACATTATATTTCAACTGGACAGCACTGTTCTCCACTTACTTTCTAGAGGCATTTTAGAGACTGTTTCCTTGAGAGGCAGACAAATGAATGGGATGTGTCTGGATGTGTCCAAGTTTGTGTTATATCTTTTCCCTAAACATAGTCTTCTCTAGCCACTATCAAATTTCTGAGTTCAAACTCCACTGCCCAAAAGACGGTTGAGGAAGGTTACTTGTCTACAAGTCCGCATTTTTGCATTGCTATTGTTTATTTTCAATAAAGCCCCAATGCTGCCTTCAAAGGTTATGATTTGGATGTCAACTCTGCATTCATATCGCATGACATCTCTTTCTTTCTGTGCCACCTCAATAAAAAAAAAGAAATGTGCTGATACCTATTATTTAAGAAATACGTCATTACCAAAAAATATTACAAAGCACCATGTAATGCCTTGCCTTGGTCTTAAGTTATGGAGAATCATGAGATTATGGCTCTTGACCTCAAGGAGCTGAAGAGAAAAGACAAAGACAAATATAGAAGGTGAAAATGCACATTATCCTACATTGTGAGAAATGAAAATTTCACAGTGTGGTATCGAAACTAAAGATCGATGAGGTAGTTAATTCGTAGGGCTTAACTGGAAGAATTTGAATAGAAGAATGAATTGGGATTGGCTACAGGAAAGCCTCATTGAGTTCACTTCTGTTACATTCCACTTACTCTGACGTCCTCAGCAAAAGATTTAACCTTCTTCGGGCCTAATTTCCTTACCAGCTACCACAGCCTAATACACTGTTTGATATTCAGTAAGCTTTGTTGAACTAACACATGAATATGTCTAGAAAATGGAGGTACTAATTCATATACAGTAAAGTTTTCGTGGGCATTAAATTCAATGACTGTAAATTTTAGATCACGATAAATATTCTTGCTGTTTATTCAGTATTGAACACCTACTGAATGCCAGGCACTATTCTAGGCTGTGCCTATTACCTGGATTTTGAAGTAAGGGTAGTGCTTAGGCAGTGAGGAGGGAGAAGTGTTCCATGTAGAAAGGGTTGGAAAGACACAAAGGGATACATCCTTTATTACTATATTTTAACTGGTTTCCTTGCTTCCAATCCTAAGCAAGGATTGTCCCTGTGAACAACTTTTGTACTTCTAGCACGTATCTTTGGGGCCCCCATGTCATGGTCCCTTGACCACTCTTGATTGCAATTGCAGTTGAGGTGGATATTTTCACAGGAGTTCATACTTGCCTTGTGATGACATCGTTCCTCAAGCACATTCCTCCCTTCTCCATGCTTTCTACCAAAGTGTCTTCTCTGATGCCACAAGAGCACAGTGGGTGCATCCACAAGTGCATCCAGAAATATAGGAGACTTAAGAACCCAGGGACATCCTTCAACCAATGGGGAACTGGACTCCATAGATATATTCTCCTGCTCTCCATCCTTAGATGGGACAATTCAGGGTTATTCTGGACACTTCTCAGAGGTTCGAATAGAATCGAGCCTTTGTTACCTACAGCAGCAACCTCAATAATACTTTCTCATTTTACTTCTTCTCTTTCCCTGTTGCTCTTCCTTATTCCTGCTTCCTGGAATCACTGACCAAATAAACAACGTTTACCCAGGTCTATGTCTCAGACACTGATTGAGAGGAGCCCTAAGAGAAAACTGCCAAGACATCACTGTTAGGAAGCGTTGCCATCTTAAAGCACAGTTCTAATCTCCCTTCAAGTCCCAAGTGAAACATCACTGCTCAATGAAGTGCTCATAGCCTGCAGCTTCCCAGACTTAACAGTTCACAATCATCCCTATTCCCTCCTACCTGGTGAATTTGAAAATATGGAATCCTTGAATAATGAGAATCATCTGTGTATATATGGCACATATACATGTTAAAACCGAGAACACAAAGCAAGAGGATTATAAACACAAAGGCTATTTGTGTTCCTCCTTAGACATGTCACACAAAGCCACTCTGTTACCAATTTCCATAAGAAATCAAATCACTAGGGGCGCCTGGGTGGCGCAGTCGGTTAAGTGTCCGACTTCAGCCAGGTCACTATCTCGCGGTCCGTGAGTTCGAGCCCCGCGTCGGGCTCTGGGCTGATGGCTCGGAGCCTGGAGCCTGTTTCTGATTCTGTGTCTCCCTCTCTCTCTGCCCCTCCCCCATTCATGCTCTGTCTCTCTCTGTCCCAAAAATAAATAAAAACGTTGAAAAAAAAATTTAAGAAATCAAATCACTACAAAATTTTAGTAATTTTACAAGTTTTTGCCAAAATATCCAGGAGGTCATATAGATGCATCACATCTGTACCACACAGTCTTTCATCAACCTGCACACTGTCCTTATCGGCTCATCAGCTTCTTCTTAAGTCCATGCCCTCTTATTTCAGAGAGGTTAAATAATTCTTTTTCTTGGAGCCAGGATCTTTCTGATACACTTGGTCCGGTCAGAGTCTCAGGATCCCTGACTACCTAGGGGGCCCTGTGAACAATTTCTTTCCCCCAAAATATAGTGATCCCTTCTCAAAAGAAATCATTTCTCTTCTGCCTCATTAAACTTGTATCACTTACTATAATATTTAAAGCTGCTTTTCATCATGACTGTAACCCATTTATTGTGGGATTCTAGCATCCTACATTTCATGAGATCTGCTCCTCTCAGGATCTGCATTCTGGTATCACAAGAGATTGTATTTACAGGGTAAACAGCTATTGAGCACCTCCCGTGTTCACAACTCTGTCCTAGTTGTTGATGGGGTCATAGAGAATGTGACACGAGCCTTGCCCTTGAGCTTACTACCACCTGTTGGGGGAACATACAGAATAAAGCAATTCCACCACAAAGCAGATTTTTACCTAGAAGCAATGGTTCAGTAGCCACTAATCATGTGTGTGTGTGTGTGTGTGTGTGTGTGTACATGTATATAATATGTACATATATTTATGTAAAACATAACCTTCATACAAGTGTAAGGAGTTTCTTTCTCTTGGGCTTATAACCAAAAGTAGAGTTGTCAGGTCATAAAGTATGTGAAAATTTGGCTTTGTAAGATAATGCTAAATGATTTTCCAAGTGGTTTCCAGGGGGTTACATCAATTTATATACCAATATCAATTTATTTGTCCTTAATTTTGAAATGCATTCTTCAAAGTGTTGGCTTTTTTTTTTTTACTTTCAAACAAATACACTTTCCTACTTATTCAAAATCTCTGGCTATGTCGCAAAGAAATGTGAAGCAGTTTATAATACTGCCTTCAGTAAATTCAGAAAGTGAATAGCATCGTCTTACACAATAGGAAAAATTACTACTATAGCTAGTTAAATTAAAATTATGCTTAGAAAAACAAGAGAACATATAGAACCCAACATTCCGTGGAAGAATGCCAAAAGTTCCTACATTAAATGCAAAATTTGTGTTTCTATGTACATGATTTTAGGAAAACACAACTTTCCTTAAATTCTCAAACATTTCTGTGACCCAGAAGATGCTAAGAATCATGACTAAAAACTAAAACAAACAATTACTGTACCAGAATTCTGGAATAAAGTATTTGAAAAGAAAAAAAAATAGTCTTAAACTTCCTAGAAATTTCCGCAAAGGAAGGCACATGATTTGTTATATACTTTTCACAGGATGGAAGGAAATGTACATCTTTATCTTAATAATTATTCTTTTCTCTATCATTTAGAAATCACATGAGCTTTTATGGCTCATACTGAAGTTGAACCTTGAAGGATAGTGCAAATTTAAAAAATTAGCTATTGATAATGCACCGAGTAAAACCCCTGAGTCAGCAAAATGGCAAATTACCTATAGAAAAAAAGAGAGAAGCTGCAGTGAGCACAACACAGAAATTATAAAATATTTCTAGCTAAGGAGTGTGAAGCAAGAATTAATACACAGCACATGTGAGAGTTTTCTCACCCCGAGTCAGCAAGAGGCAAGTAGCAAAGGAGGGCCTCATTCAACACGGACTACATGCTTTGCTAGGAAAAACAGTCACATTTGACCACCCTGGGAGAGGCTTATAAAACTCTTCTGAGCTAGTAAAGGAAAAGACCCAGACAATTAAAACAGGAACTACCAGCTGAGGAAAATCTCCACTGGTGTTCTTGCGTACACAGCCACATAATGAATAGAAGAGTGGATATGGCAAACCTCCCCAAAATCCTTCTTGGGAAGGAGTGAGCAGGTGGCCCTCATCAGGAAGTGTTTGCTGGTTTGGGTTCATGAAAACCCATCAGACCACTGAGAGGCTCTATTCTCTTAAAATAAAAATAAAAGTAAAACAAAAGTTTGGTTTTATGCCTTTGTCAACAGGATAGTGGGTATTTCCTCTGGGATTTAGATGTTTGTTTTACTAGTGTCTCAGATTTTTGTGATGTATGGCTGTTAAAATTTTATACAGGAGATTTTTCTCAAATGTTCCTATCTGCTTACACGTGTGGTTGATGGAGGAGTCCCCTTAAAATATTTTCTGTTATTGAGTCATAAATACAGAGAAAACACTGGTGGTTGCCAGAGGGGAGGCAGTTGAAGGGATAGGAGAATTAGGTGAAGGGGATTATGAAGTACAAACTTCCAGTTATAAAATAAACAAGTCATGAGGATAAAAAGTACAGCATAGGGAATAGAGTCAATAATATTGTAATGACACTGTGTGGTGATAGATGGTAACTACTCACCGTGGTGAGCGAAGGGTGATGTATGGAATTGTCGAATCACTATGTTGTACACCTGAAATGAATATTACATTGTATATCAGCTATACTTCAATTAATATATGTATGTGTGTGTATATATATATATGTACACACATATATATATGTATATATACACACACGTGTATATATGTATATATACACATATATATGTGTATATATATATATACACACACACACACACACACACATACATAATCTGTTATTTCCTAGAATGTTTTAGTAAAATGTAAATTAGGTAAAACTTTAAGAAATATGATTGTGGAGTGCCTTAATTGCTATGGAAGTATAAAGATAAAAATAATATTGAAAGGCCATAGCTCAACCTACACAGTCTTCTTTTTATAGAAAAAAAAAATTACAAGTTTAGCTGAGGAGAAAGAAAAATGTCCACAGTTCTGTGTCCCTTGACATTGCTAACATGCTTTGTGGCCTGTATTTAATCTAGCTCTGGATCTTAGACCTTCAATTTTTTAATGAATTCTGTGGTCATTTGATGATCACTTTTGGATCTTACTGTGCACTGTGGTGTGGGAACTCCCACTATTAAAGAGAATTTTCTACGCAAAAAGAGAGAAGACATCAAGTTTAATCAGGGAAGCAAGGTGTGGAACCACTCACCCCTCCACACACTCCAGGCAATCCTTATGCTAGACTCTTCAAGGACTCATCCCTAAAGCCAGCAATAGCAAAAGTGTTTTTCCATTCTGTCAAGTGTTTATTTGTGATATAATTGAGATGGGGTGTCTGGGTGGCTCATTCAGTTTAGGTATCCAACTTTGGCTCAGGTCATGATCTCGCAGTTCGTGGGTTCGAGCCCCGTGTCAGGCTCTGTGCTGACAGACCTTGGAGCCTGCTTCGGATTCTCTGTCTCCCTGTTTCTCTGCCCCTCCCCTGCTTGTGCTCTCTCTCTTGCTCGCTCTCGCTCTCTCTGTCTCTCTCTCAGAAATCAACAAACATTTAAAAAATATACAATCAAGAAAGAAGGGCTGAGGTAAGAATAACTCCATATCAGAAGTCAGAAATAAGTTTTAGTTCTGGGGTTCCCACAAACTAGAAGTGTAATCTTGGGCTTCTGCTGCCTCACCAGCAAAATGAAGGGGTTGGGCTTAGATAAAATAGGTGTTTGAAGAAATCAAGCATGGCATTTCTCTCACCTCAATCTAATTTATAGTTATTTAAAAATAAGCACTGGGATTCAACTTTCAGTTTACCAAGACATGAACCAACCAAATGCTTATGCTATTGTCTTTTATTTTCTACTCAAAAAACATAAAAAAATTATACAACTGTTGAATCCCTCTACAGTTCTAATTTCTATTATTAAGTTGTTTTAAAGGTATGCTTAAAAAAGAATCCCCAGGGGGCGCCTGGGTGGCTCAGTCAGTTAAGCTTCCAACTTCAGCTCAGGTCATGATCTCACGTTCGTGGGAGCCCGGCGTCAGGCTCTGTGCTGACAGCTCAGAGCCCAGAGCCTGCTTCGGATCCTGTGTCTCTTTCTCTCTCTGCCCCTCCCCCACTCATGCTCTGCCTTTCTCTCTCAAAAATAAACATTAAAAAAAAAAAGAATTCCCAACTTTTTGAGGAGCAAAGAAGGTTCACTCATAGTCCAGTTTGGTCAACTTAAAATGATCATTTCTTCACTGGGGAGACTGGGGAATTTGATTGTATTCAAAATGATTCATAATGTGAGATCCAATCACATTTTTTTTTCATACAGAGGCTGGCTTCATCTGTTCTCTAAATACAGGTATTTCACAGAAACAAGTATGCCAGAATTCTTATGACATAGAGCAAACATAAAGACTGCAGGCTGCAGAGCAGAGCATGCTTTTTTACTTCCCTTTCTCCTTTATAATTTATATATATTTTCTTGAGAAAACAAACGTTCCAAACTTTTGATGCACTATATTCTCTAGTGACAGCTTTAAACACATGACCAAAAGGCTGGACCAGCAGGCAGAACATTCTTAGGGTCCTTAGCCCACTGAAATATGTTTATTAGGTGATCCTAAAGGACCCTCTAGTTCCACGCATTCAAAATCCAGATCTAGAAGAGAAAATAAGAATATATAATTGTTAAAAGACTGATTTGGTACATATATTGTGGTAAGATGATTTACCACCTATCATAATCAATGCTACAACGACCTCTACGTGAGTTAGTATGTCAGTTTACCAGTTATCACTAGCTTAAACCCAAGAGCACGGTGAAAAAGACATTCTATGATATATATTAGACCATGATCTCGTGGTAGGGAGGGATTTCTCAAAGTCATAAAGGAAAAATTGATATAGCAAGACACATTGAACTTAAAATCTTTTGTTCATCAGGATGTCATGATAAGGACACCATAAGGAATGGAAAAGTAAGGAAACCCAGAGATCTCCTCCTCTATAAAAGCAATGAGAACACAAGCAAAATTTTTCAGAATCAACTTTTTAGAACTCTGGAAATTAACAAAAGACTTGTAACAATCTGAGGAGCCCTTCTTCAGAAAAAAAATGGCTGTGTCTTGGTAAGAATAGCAAACCCTGTGGTATTTTAACTTGCTACTCCAATACTCATTTTGCAATTCCACAAACTCTTCCAAAGCACTAGCCAGCAGCTTAGCAGTCACTAGAATGGGAAGAAAAGGCGTGAGCCTCCCAACAGCAGCAATTCTCAGGGAACTGCCATTATTTGACGTGTCTGGCTGTTTCCCTGAAAACCCCCCACTCAAAGAACTTTTTCTTCACTCAGAACTCATTCAGTTCAAGCGGCCTCTTCCCTGGAGGTGACTGTCAAATTGTTTAACATTGCAGCTGTGTGCATGCCCTGTGCTCCTATCCACAGGCCAGAGAAAGCTCTCTCCTTTCAAATAGACTCTAAAACACGGGAGGTAAAGGCTAAGCCAGAATGATGGACTGCTTGCCTCAGAATTGAAGGCATGCCCCACATGCACACAGAGCCTCTTGGTAAAGGCTGGGAGATTTATTGGTTCTAGGAAGTTAAGGGCATCTCTGTCCAGTCATTAGTTGACCCCTGGGTTAACTGAGCAGAGACTTCACTGTCCACTTATGACAAAGAATAAAGTCTTTGTAATATTAGTTCAGGAAAGTCACTAAAAACCAATAACAGTAACAGTAAACAGCAGTGACAACAAGCCCCAAGGAGGAGTAAACTTATTTCTAGAATTGCAACATCATATTACTTAAAATGTCCAATTTTCAACAAAAATCATCAGACATACAAAGAACAAAAGGTATGCCCTATACATCGTAGAAACTGTCGTTGAGGAAGCCTAGACATTGGATAGACTACAGATTTTTAAACTTGCTATTTTAAATACATTTAAAGAACTTAAGAAAACTACGTCTAAAGAAATGAAAGAACAAATGGTAAGGGTGTCACTAAACAGAGAATATCAATAAAGAGATAGAGATTATTAAAAAATAGAAATTATGGAGTTAAAAAATAAAGATTCACTAGAGGGTCTCAATGGCAGACTGGAACTGGAAGAACGAAGAATCAGAGACATGAAAGTGAGTCATTTAAGATCATCCACTTTGAGGAACAGAAAGAAAAACCACCCAGCATGCCAGCATATACATGTGGGACTCCCAGAAGGACATGAGAGAAATAAATGAGCAGAAAGAATATTCGGAGAAATAACGGTCAAAAACTTCCCAAACTTGAGGAAAACACATTAACCTATCCAAAGGGCACAACAAACTTCTGAGAGGGCAAACTCAAAGGGGTCCAAGCCTACACACATCATAATCAAACTGTAAAAAGTCAAAGCCAAAGAGAGGATCTTTGAAAGCAGCAAGGAGACAACACATCACAGACAAGTGATCCTCAGTAAGATGGGGGCCCTGGTCTTAATACTGCAACAAGTTGGGTTCTGAAGGAAATGACAGATGCTTGAAAGGGAACCCTCAGCTCAGTGGACCCCTTGTGAGGTCCTGAGCAGAGGACACAGCTGACTCCTGCCCAGGTTCTTGCATCATGCAAACTCACTGTAAGAAAATACCTTTGTATTGTTTTAGGCTGCTATGTTTGTGGCAATTTGCTACCAGTATTAGAAAATGAATATAGTGTGCAATATGAAACGAAAGAGGAAAAGAGTTATTTATGCTGGGAAGGAATGCCCAAGGAGGGAGGGTTGGCTCCTAATGTATTGACACTATTGTTTGACTTTGGTAATTTCGATATTGGTGTTCAAAGCTATGATAATGCATCAATAATTTTAGGCCAACTAACCAGAAAGCCAATGCTTGCTAAGCAGAAACTGGTAATAGGTTGAAATTGACACATCACCCAGAAGAAATTTAAGAATATATACACCCAATCATCACACACACACACACACACACACACACACACACACACACACACACACAAAGAGGCTGATAAAAACAAAGTTCCAAAAAGGAGAAGGAAAAAAAAGTGACAATTAAGGTGAATGCCTCAGTAAAGACAACCCCCTTCCAACAACTGGCAGAGATTTTCAAATACTGGTCATTTTTCAGGACTCATATTTCATCACATAACACCATTCATTCAGAAGAATGGTACTTTTTAAAATGGATGTTGGAACAGCAGATTTTTGTCCCAGGAGCAATAAAAGATTCCAGCCTAATGCCATATAAAGACTCCATATGAAATCTAGAGTTGTTGAGCCACCAAAATAAAATTGAATGGTAGGTATGTACTTCTTCCTTATTTCTGTGTCTCTACCCATGCATGGATCCCCACCATTCTCCAGTTTCCCCTGACATCTCATTACAAGAACTAGAGATCCTTCTCCCACTCCATACCACCAATACATCAGCACAGTGGGTGACTTGGTATCCAAGTTTGAGTCAATTGAACAAACATACCATGTGCCAGGCACTGTGCTAGTACTGTGTTCAAAGATGAAACTGGGGGCACCTGGGTGGCTCAGTTGGTTAAGCATCTGACTTTGACTCAGGTCATGATCTCACCCCTCATGAGTTCGAGCCCCGCATCAGGCTCTGTGCTGACAGCTCAGAGCCTGGAGCCTGCTTCGGAGTCTGTGTTTCCCTCTCTCTCTTCCCCTCCCCTCCCCTCTCTCTCAAAAAAAAAAAAAAAAAAAAAAGATGAAACTGATATGATCCCTTCCCTGAGGTGTTGCTCTTCCAGAGAAGACAGGCAGAGTGACAGATAATTTCAATACTTATATGAAGAGCTGGAGAGATTTACTGAATAACTCACAATTTGTTTTGATTATTAACTTGATATTTGAATACAAAAGATTATAGAATGAAACAATGTTTATTGACTCCTATTTATGCACCAGGGTGTTTTTCTGATACTATATCATTCAATTTCAAGGAATCTAAAATAGTAACTGTATCCCTGAGAGTCTTATACTTGTCTTCTCAATGATTTTTGCTTCCCTCAGATAATGTTCCTGGTCATGAATTCCTTAACATTAACAAAGAATCCTGTTAAAGTGTTGTTGGAAATTAAGGATGTAAGGAGTCACCATGAGCTAAGGATTTATGCATATTAATGGGACATGATTAAAGCCTAAAAGATGTTTTGAAGAAATAAAATATTATTACAGTGATAGTTTGACACATATAGAGTTGATGTTTTATTTGTATTTTATTTTTTAATTTTTTTTTTTAGAGAGAGAGAGAAGTGGGGGCGGGAGGGAGAGGGGCAGAAGGGGAGAGAGAGAGAATCTTAAGAAGGGCCCATGTTCAGCACAGAGACTGATATTGTGCTTCATCAGATGACCCTGGGATAATGACCTGAGCTGAAATCAAGAGTTGGATGCTCACCCAACTGAGCCACCCAGGCGCCCTAGAGCTGATGTTTTAAACTCTACAGTTTAACAAATTGTTACCTAGCAACTACTACTTGCCTGGCACCATTCTAGGGTCTAGGCTCTTAAAGTGTTATAAATGAGTGCCTCAACGTTAGGATAAAAGTGAATAGCTAGCTACAAGAGCACAGAATGAGAGGTCTTTAGCTCAGCTTGTGGATACAGAATGGAAGAAAGGAATAGAAAGCAGGAGGCATTTGGGTTGAAAGACAACGAATGCAGAAATATTACTTACAAAATCACTAGACTAATAGTCTATGCATGAGTGAAGGTTCCGAATAAGGGTGGAAGTGAGGACAGAAGGCAGAGCACGGATGAGGGAGAAGCCTCGGTGATCCCTCCAACGAAGCATGGCTGGAGTCTCAAGTGGGATCGGCCTCACCCACTATGGAGTGTTCACACCTCTCATGTTTACCTCACCAGGAGGTAGAGATAGAGGGAAAAGACCTTAATAATTCCCTTTTTCTAGTTGGGCAAAGTTCATGTCACCTCACTAGTTCATTCGCACATTCCTCATTTATTGAGAACAAACTTTATGCCAGGTGCTTTCCAGACACAGAGCTTTTGAATCTTACCATACCAAGGTATCGTTTTTCTAGGTAATCAATGTCAATTTCAATTTATTTCTCTTATTCAAATTACTATCAATCTAAAATTTGCAGCTTTGGGAATTTCAAATGTTATTTAGCTGTCATGTGAGGTCACTCTCACCCTTGCAACTTAAATAAAATACGCTTCATCCCCTCTCCTAAACCCAGTGCCCTTCCCTGGATTTATGTGTCCTTGGGTCTGTTATCCCATTGACCTCTTCCTCTCTCTTTGCTTCTCACCATCCCAGGACATTTTCTTTCCCAATCTGTCCACAGTAATTCAAATGTTGACTGTAGCCCATTTGAATGATTTCTCCATGATATCTTTTTTTTTTTTAGTTTTTCTTTTAATGTTTATTACTTTTGAGAGAGAGAGAGAGAACAAGCAGGGGAGGGGCAGAGAGAGAGAGGGTGACACAGAGTCGGAAGAGATGGGGTTCGAACTCATGAACTGGGATATCATGACCTGAAGCAAAGTCAGATGGATGCTCAACCGACTGAGCCACCCAGGTGCCTCAGGCTGCATCATAATTTAAATGTACTTCTGCAACTTGTTCTTTCCCATCACGATTGTGCTTGAGATTTACCTGTGTTGAATGCACAGGACAAGGGCGAGCACCTGCCTAGGACAGCACGGGCACACCTCTGCTACCTCAGGATAGTTGTGGCATTAATACCCTCTTCTCACTCTCAAAGTCATCTAGCTGGCATAATATATGATCACTCTACATATAAACAAAAGGGACTGTTCTCAAACGATATTTACCGAAACTTTGCAAATCAATAAAAATTCTAAAAAAAATCGAAATGATAAAAAGAAAGTGGACAAAGAACACAAAACAAATAAAAATCAGCAAGAGCTTTGAAGAAGCAATTCACAGAAAAAGAAAGAACCCTAGCAGTCATAACCTTATGGAAAGGTGTCCCACTGTATTAGTAAACAGGAAAACACAAGCTAAAATTACACCCATGCTACGGGCACCAATCCACAGTCTCAAAATGCTGAGTGTTGGGAGGATGTGGTAAAACAAGGACACCTGCACGTGAATGTGAAAGGGCTCACCTCCTTGCAAGGCAGTGTTGGATTAGCTCATTAAAGTGGATGCCCTTTGACCAGCAACTGGCCTTCTTGAAACTTTCGCCATCTCCGTAACATCTTTCAGATAAGAGAGTGGCAGACTTTGCTGACTATTTTGGTCAACAGAACAGGGTTATATCACAAAACAAAAAATGTAGACTACTACATTGATTTGATTATTCCTTGGAAATTAATAACATGCCCAAATTTAGTGACTTAAGGCAATTATTATTATTATTATTATTATTATTATTATTATTATTATTTTGCTGATGCTATTTTAGGCCAGGAATTGAGAAAGGGCTCAAATGAGCCGTTTAATCTCAGATCAACATGGAGACATTTGGCAGCCAGCGATGGAAGACCTTCCAAGGTGGCTGTTTCATGCACATATCTGGCTCCTTGAGGCTTCTTGGCCTTTCTACCCATTGGGAGTCACATTCTCCAGGGCCTCTTCATAAGGCTTGAGCTTCCCATAGCAAAGTGATCTCAGGGGAGTTGTTCTTACAAAATGGTGGCTGTCTTCTGTGGGGAATCCAAACTTAATTGACCCTTCCTGAAGAATGTCCAGGAAACTGACTACTCACAGGTGCTATGTAAGCTGTGAGGGAAAACCATAGGAGATACCGACAAAGAATTATGAGAACACAACACTGAGGTAAGCCTGATAAACAGTTAAGAGAACCAGGATGTCAGAATAAGCTCAATGTAATAGTGATATGTAGTGTAATGTAACTAGCGATATAAATTGAGTATCTGCTGACCGTTTACTAAAACTAGGATGTGTAACAATTGTAGCTTTAGTTCCACATAAATAGAGTTGAAAATCCACTACAGTTTTGCAGCTACTTGCCAGTTACCTGCTTGCATTTGGGGTATATGTTTTGCTCAATCATAAATACAATCAGTTAATTATGGGGCACCCGGGTGGCTCAGTCAGTTAAGCACTTGACTCTTGATTTCAGCTCATGTCATGATCTCTTGGTTCTTGAGATGGAGCCCTGCGAGCCTCTGCACTGATCGCACAGAGTCTGCTTGGGATTCTCTCTCCCTCTCTCTCTGCTCCTGTCTCTCAAAAATAAAAAAAAAAATAAACATTTTTTAAAAAATAAATGAATAAAATCAGTTAATTCTACATTTATGAATTGGTATGTCCTTTTCGTCCTGACTTCTTTTTTTCCCCCCCTCAATACTTCCAGGACAAGAGACAGACACTGCCAGGCCACCTCACCACTGTGCAGGAACTGGCACCTCAGTCACAGGACTGACACCATCACCTTGCTGAAGAGCAGAAAAGGGAAGAGATATTAGTACAGACATCTTTGGAAAAGCCAGTCTGCTGGGTAGGCATCCGTTTCTGCAAACTTGCTCATCACTCTTGCCTCTGAAATTCCGCACTGACTGATACTCCTGCTCAAGGTCTCACCTTTGCTGCCATCTCTCTCTTTCATTTTCCCTTTTCCCTTTTTCCTTCTCTACCTCCTTCAGTCTCAAAATTCTCACAGCTTTTTTGAACAGGTGTGTTTTATTGGCTGACTAATGATTACATCTTTATCTTTATCACTGAATCATCTCTCCCTCTCCCAGAGGCCCTGCCTTTACCCACACTTCCATTACACTGCCTTCTTAAAGACAGTGGCCTTCCCGAAAGGCATTCTGTGTTAGATATTAAAATCATGATTCTCACTCTCACATCATTTGGACCTCTTATAGTACCCACACATGCAAAATACAAAGTTTGCTTTTTTGTGTTTTGTAATTTGTTTTTTATTAACATGAAATCTTTATTGAATATTATTTATTGTATTCTTTAAGTATACGGAAGACTGTATTTGATTCCTGAGAATGCAAAACCAGCTCTCAATTGCCTTTGTTTCCTTTTTTTCTCATCTAGCCCCAAGCCTATGTCACTCAGTTCCTTCATGTCTAGGTAAAAGCCAAATCCCCCTGGGAGAACAGGCAGACTTGAAGTTTGTATACTTGGGGCAAAGCTGTTTGTTATCAGCTTCTGCTGCTTTCAATCTATAAAGCAGTTAAGAATGGGGCAATTATGCATAGTAAGTTTTCCTTTCAAAGCTAAAACACAAAAGAAGCCCTTGTCAAGAATTATTAATGTCTTAGGTAAAGTTCATCATAGCAAAAGCCATTCAAAGGAATAAATCTACCCCAAATAGGAAAGTGTGCATGTACTTGTGGAGAAGTAGTGGGGGAGGCAGGGGAGAGAAGAAGGTGAAGGACTCATTTTCTTATGAGGTAGAGGAAAAAAAAATGGGTATTTCATTGGATGAAAGAAAACACAGCCCCAATAATAAATAAATCCTCTTTTAAGAAAATAAGCTTAAGTAAAAAGGGAAACTGGAGGTCAAACTGGAAATCGAAGTTTAATTCAGAGAAGAAGAGCATGGAATGTTACAGAAAGAGCACTGGGCTTGGGTCAGAGCTGGGGGTTTAATGGGACAGTGGTAGGAGGGCAGAGCATAGGGAGACTATCTGACGGGACCACCGTTCTTAAAAGGTGGTACCAATATACAATTTGGACGTTACCTGAAAATAAGTGTATACAACGAAAATATCTTCAGATTAATTTCTGTATTGTTTGGTGTTAAATGTTTCTTTTGGTTTGGGCATGGAAAATACCTATCTGTTAAATGTAAACATTTAAAATGTAGCACAGTTTTCTAACACTGGTTTGGCTTTTCCTTTCTTTCAGTTTTTAATGAGGTGGTGTCTAAAAGCATCAAAAGGAAGTCAGGTCATTTCAGACCACCGAGACTTCTTGCTGCCACTTATGAGCTGCGTAAATTTGGGAAACATATTTAGTTCCTCCGCAGTCCACTTTTATCATAAGGAGAGGAGGATAATAATACCTGCTTTACCTACTTGGGTTGTTGTGACATCTTCCACCTAAATCACAAAGCACATCAGAGAGGTAAAGGCCCTTCTTGTTTTTCACACTGCTATAAAATGTGATTGTTACAGAGAGCCACAGTTAATGTTTAAGGGTAATTTTGCAGTAATTCAAGTTGTTTGTTCAGGGAATTTGGAAGCGAGAAGGTAGATCTGAGTTTTCTATCATTGTCAGAGAGGCTCCTATTTCATAGATTCTTGGCCTCAAAGTCATCCAGATTTAATGACGATCATGGCTCTCTAGATATTTCTTTCCAACAGGCCTTTCAAGGAAGTTTTGCTGGAAATTTAATATATAAGTAATAATTTTGTATCCCAAGTGACACTGAAATAAAATTAAAGATTTACATTCTACTTGAGGGAAGAAGTGTCCCTGGACTTAAAAACACACGTGCATGACTATAAGCACATACATACATACATACATACACACTCTTAAAATGCAGAAGAATATAACACCAATAGACACAACAAGATCTATTAACTGATAGATCATCCTAAGCTTAAAAGAGGATATTTTAAGGCTTGGTTCCCCAGGAAGAAGACTCTTAAGGACAGGTTTACTTGCAAGGGTATTTTAAGTGCTTTGGGGATTAACACCTGTGGAGAAGTGAAGGAACCAGGATTGGGCAAAGGCAAAGAGTTGAACTAGAGTCAACTTGAAGCAAAAGGCTCATAAGATCCCATGGGGAGCTCTGGAGCTGGCATGGATGGCCTTTCAAAGTTGTCTCCAAATTGGGTAAGGGGGTAGGCCCTTTATACCCCCATATCAAGTGGTCCCAGATTGCTCCAGTGAAGGGGGGTGGTGGGGTGACTTTGGGCAAGATGACTTTCTTTAGCTGAGGACAAGTCACAGAGGGAGACTCAGCTTAGAACTATCAGTTGCAAACACTCCCAGGAGCTCAGGAGTTTACTTCATCAGTCTTGGAATGTGATCTGGGTGAATACTCTGGTCCATTCCTCATGCCATTCAGATCCACATATATCATATAATCACTTCTGGGAGCAGCTGCATTGCACCTGGAGGAAGCTTACAAGGAGATGGTTCATAGGATGAACTACAGGCACCACCAATGAAGAAACCAGTGTTGAAGCCATGCCTAATATTAATCATACTCCCTCTTCCCCACCCAGTCAAGATTTCCCCTCACTCTCAGCTGACACCTCTGTTAGCCTCAAAGGTTTATGGGTAGAAGGACTGAGACCCTCCTTCCTGAGGAGCTACCATGTCTTTCTCAAGCTTTAGCTGCTGAACTTGTTCACTTACTATCAAAATTGGGCAAGAGAAAAGCAAGAGGTACCCAGGTGGATCACCTGAGTCCCAACTGTATTATTTACTACCCATGTAAGAGTAGCCCTACCTCCTCTAGATAATCAGAATCACTTGCCAGTTGGTGACTCCCTTCCTGGCATGCTACTTTTGTAGTGCAAGAAGCTTACAGTGATTGAGATAGTTGTCAAAGCTTGAGCTTTAATGGGATTCTTACTGTGTTTCCTGGTGGAAACTCTCCCTCTGGTAACCAAGACCCAGAGTTGTAGGGATAAGGAACACAAATCTTCTAAGTGGGTCACTTGGAATGACAAACAGCCTACTCCTACCTTCACTGCTTAGTTCTAGGACCTACGTGTTCTATCTTTAGGGGCCTTAGAACCATACATGGTTCTTGTCTTAAGGTATATACAGCATTTCCCAAAATGTCCTCTCCCAACTGGTGCCTCAGCTATTTGTTCAACAGGCTGTACCATAGCTAAAATGACTTGCAGCTCCTGGGGAAGATGATATGTAGTAAGACCCATGAAAACCATGAGGATAAGCTAATACCAAACCTACTCTGCTGTGAGATAGGTCACTTGGTTTGATGTTATCTTATAAGGAAACACCTGTCAATGGATGAAATATACTATAAGTTCTCTAATTGTGGTGCTGGCTGAGACCTACTGGCAAAAAGTGCAAACTGATACCCCAAAGAGTGTGGATTTCAATTAATATGATTGTCAGCCTTTCCCAAGGTGGAAGGGGCCCTATATAATCAATTTGGCACCAAAGAGGTTGGTCTCCTCATGGGATGATGTCATACCTGGGGTTCAGCTTTGCTCTCTGTTGTCAGCACACTGGAATTTGGTAATGGCAGAAGCTAGATCAGCCACAGTGAATGAAAATCTATGCGGTTTGGCCAATGGAGAGCCTCCATCCCTGACACCAGCACTGTCTGTTCATGTGCCCAATGTGCTGGTGTTAGGGTAGTTGATATCAATCGGCTGAGTCACTTGGTCTACATGGTTGCTTAGTGTCTCTTCTATGGTAGTTGTTCTCTCATGGGTATTGGTAACCAGTACAAAGTCCATCACACTTCATGCCTAACCCAGTGGGTTATCCAAATGCCTCTTCCATAGACTTCCTTGTCCCCAATCTTCTACTCTTTCTTCTTCCAAGTCCCTTGACTAACCAGCCAAGCCACTTTCCACTGCCCATGTGGCTGTATTATAACCTCAGACCACTTCTCTTTTCACATGGAGTAGATGGTCAGCTATACTGCTCAAAGTTTTGGCCATTGGGATGATTTTCCCTTAAAACATCTTTCAGTACTAGCCCTGAATGAACTGTAGCGCATTTCAGTTCAATTTCAGTTTGTACCTACATACTGAGCTGGTCTGCCCACGATTTAGGTTTGATTTATCCCCTCCTCTCTCAGTTGGTCCTAAGGGAGTCCCCAACAGGGCCATACCTGTGAGCTAAGGGAAAGGGCTGGTACCAGAGTGGTGGGTAACATGGGGGTTTAAGTCTGGGCTATCTGCTAGTGAACTCCACCTGTGACTTCTGGTCTTATTTTTGTTTGATCCCAACTCTATCGCTTCCTTCTTACAATGGATTACTGCTGGCTTTGGCCAACTGTATGATGTGGTGAGTTTGCCTGAACTCTGCTCATGATGGGCGCTTCTGATTACACGGTGGCTTGTTGTCCCATGGTCAGGCATTATCTTTACCAGGCAAGTAGAACAATGCGAGGTGTTTTTCAGAAAGCTAATAATAATTCTTTGGCACAGATGGCATGGTCTTACTACCTAACTACCATCCTTTTAGGATTAATTGTTACCTGACACCTAGAGTGTATTTCTCAGCCTCTAGAGCTTCTATAAACACTCCTAAACAAAACAAAAGGACAAACTTAACATCTTGTTGTACAAATGTTTTTCACCTCATCAAGATGGAGGAAACTCTCACTCATGGCGCAGCTAACACTCGTCAAGGCTTACAGGAGTTTGGGCTGACAGGAAACAGGAAACTTGTACAGGTTTCAATGGTACTTTTCTTCTAACCATTCTGATAACTTGAAAGGAAATGTTTACAAAGTATTATCAAAGTGCCCTCTATGGCTCATTCATATCCTAAAACTAAGGGCAATGTTTACTTCAACTAAGTCTTTAAACTTAAAGTAGGCACAAATGCACAAATTAATCAAATAATTCTGTTCAACATGAGAAAAGGTGAATGACAATGAAAATCAGGTCAAAATGAGAACATGTTTACCAAAAGGAAGGTACAGCCTATCTAAAACAACATTAAATATATATATATATATATATATATATATATATACACACACACACATATACATATATATGTATACATATATATACATATACATATATATACGTATATATGTGTGTGTGTGTGTGTGTATATATATATATATACATATATATATATATATACATATATAAAAGAGCAGAAGCCTAAATGAATACTCGGAGGAAAAGGAGGGCATTATTTAAACACGAATTACATATGATGCTGTATTCTAGAACCCAAGACAGAGGAGCAAAACTTTTAAAGGGAAGGGATTTTCCTGTTCTTAAAGAAACATGTATGTTATTAGAGAAGTCTGAGCCCTGCAGACTTTAGTTCTCTGTAGCAAAACGGCTCTGCGAAAGATGAAATCATCTGTATTATATTATGAGCAGTCAGGCCAGTTGAAAAGGGACATTGAGTTTGCAATGTGGTAGATATTAGCAAACACTTAAGAGAAACCACAAAAAACCTCGTGCATTGGCCTGAAGTAAGCCTTCAACATCTGCTCAGACCCTTCAGAATCTACACTGCTGAGAACATAAGTCAGTTTGTTGGTCATTCCTCTGAACTTGAAGCCAGATGAGCAAATCCAAGCCATTTTATGGTACAATCATCCAAATCATTCCAGTATGTTACAAGATTTTTTGCCTTTGCCTTGAGCTTCAAAAAGAATTAGGCGGCATTTGTAACACTTCACACATTCCGAGGAAACTATTGGATCCAATTGTGAAAGTTTTCAAGTTCTGATGAATTTCTAATGTATAATTTATGTTGAGTATCCAACTTAAAATAATACTTTGCCACAGAGTCATGGTGCTAAAGTACAGCCAGGTAGTTAGTTATTGCTATTTTTATCATTTTATCACATTTATTATTTTTTTATTATTCAATAAATACTTATTTTGAACTGGTGGTAAGCCTTTCACATAGGCTTCATAAAGAATACATTCATTGTTCAAGTTTAAGATTGAGAAAAGGATGGATCAATGACCACACAAAAAGAGAAATTCAATTACATCAAAATTGTCAACAAATGCTTTTAAAATACGTATTTTTTAATCGATGAAGCTAAAACCAATGGCGCAGGTATTTGAGCTATTTCACTGCAGTCACATAACATTTACTTGCTGTCCATAAAATAGATCAAGTTACAAAATCTATACCTGAGGATCCTTATGAGCACAGTAACACAAGCAGGGACCGAAGTGAGTAGCATCTTTTCACTGCAGAATTAATCACACTCTCAGAAGCAAATCCTTTAATTCGTGTGCGCCTAACAGCTTTAGTACTCCCCAGGTAGGTCAGAGTTTCCCCTGGTTCACCCATTAGATTGTTACTGCCTGGGAAGGAGTGGGAGAGAGAGAGGATGGGGCAAAGGACTTTGCAGAAATTTTAAGTTGATTTACAAAATGCTCTTTTATATTTTTCCTGACATTCTGAGACATAGAATCTAATTCTTCTCCTCTCAAAGTTAGGATAAAAACATGAGCAATGCACGGACCTGTTTCTATGTGCCAGGAAGTATGCTTAATCCCTTATTTGCATTATCTTTTTTTAATAGCCACAACAACCCCATGGGACCTCCACTGCTTTCATTACCCCAATTCCCCTGTTGGGGAAACTGAGAATTACTGAAAGCAAATGACAATCTTGAGCTTGTACTCCCAAGGTATCTGCAAGATCCAAAGGTTAAAATCTAGTCAATATTAAATATTCTTGAATAAACAGCTAAAAAGAACTAAATCTCTATTATGATTTTGAGCAGATTAAAATTTACATTCTAGGAATGAGGACACTAGATCCCAATGATACACCCTTTGGAAAATTAACTGGGTTAACTCCCAGATAATTGTTTTTCTTTTTCTGGAAAAGTTTTGGTTTGGTTTGGCTGCTTTGTTTTAAGAAAAGAAAAGGTAAAGGTAGGATGCCAGCATTTTCTTATGAGCCTTGCTGAGAAAGCGGCTGATTTATATTTGCAAACCGCAGAATATTCTGTGATAACCCACTGATATCTGGAACCTAATTACTTCATGCTCTTCTGCAACACTCAGGAGATTTAGGGTCCTCAGAAAAATGTTCTATCCCTTTTTTATCCTGTACTTTATTTTCAAGTCAGTTCCTAGGACTATATAATATCATAGCTCTGAGACAACACAGAGAGGATCCAGATCAATGTCTCCTTACCTGAGCCACTTGGGCACTTTATACAGACTTCCTAGGGAAGACTACAGAGAGGCTGGTTCTAATGGAATCACATTCCAATATATCACCCTGTGCTCTTTCCTAATGTTTACCTGCCTTGACCAAGGAGACACCGAAGTCTGGGAGCTCACCTGTCCACCTCTCTTTCACAATCAGCCTTTGCCTAGCTCACAAAATAAAGGCATATCTCACCTCCATTTAAAATCTTTCTTGGGGTTCCTGGGTGGCTCAGTTAGTTAAGCATCCAACTCTTGATTTTGGCTCAGGTCATGGTCTCACTGATCTCAAGGTTTGTGAGATTGAGCCCCACATCGGGCTCCACGCTGACAGAGCAGAGCCTGCTTGGGATTCATTCTCTCTCTCTCTCTCTCTCTCTCTCTCTCTCTCTCTCCCTCTCTCCCTCTCTCTCTCTCTGCCCCACCCTCCCTCAAAATAAATAAATTTTAGAAAGTAAATAAAATAACAAAATCTTCTTTGGGTGCACTGCCCAGGGATGTAAAATCCTCTGGGATGCTAAATAGAAAGGCAATTTGAGGATCCAGAGCCCGTGGGGGCAGAGTTCCAGGGGAGCGGATTATAAGAATGTTCACAAGTGCCTCTTGTTCTCATATAAGTATGAAGAAAGTGAATGTCAGAGAAGTTAGGTTACCTGCTGATGATCACAGAGCTATAAGGGGCAAGGTTTGAGGTTTGAAACAGCACAGGTCTGCTGGCTGCAAAGCTTGCCCCTTCTTCGTCTCCTTGCCTTAAAACAAATCAAGACTTGTAAGTGTCTAGCACTCAATCATCAAAGTTCAGTATTTTTTTTCCTTATCTTACCCTGAGTATTTACATCGCAAATGGAAAAGGTCACGAAGAAGTCAGAAACTATGGTGAAATTAAAACTATAGCCATACTCCTTCAGTACAACGGATGTATGGCATTACCCTCTAGATTAATACTTCTTTCTTCCTTGGAAGTATAAAAGATAGAATTACAAAGGGTCGTATTACACATGCTCTAAGCATTAACTGCAAGTGGAAGTTTAATAGCTAGTTTTGGAGCCAATTTTTGCAATGGCAATTTTCCTCTCTTTCTGTGCTCTCTTGACCATTTCTCCAACCTAATTTGGTTTATAAGCAAATTGTACCTTTAATTGCTTTCAGTTAACCTGAGCAGGTAGGTAGATGAGAGTCATTTTAAATTTATTTCCTGTTGTTTGCCTTTTGAAAGGACTTCCCAGAGCTGTGTCATGTGCCTTCCATCTCCCAAAATTGCATTCCTTCAAGAAAGCTCTGCCAAAACTAGGTAGTGAGAGATTTCCCTTAAAAACCTGGGTACCGAGCTGTAACAGTTTTCTGACTCAAGAGAAATATATCAACCCACCCCTCCTTTAGTGAGTTAGCCCATATATGGTACGATTTAAAAATGGAAGAAAGGAAGGAAGGAAAGGAGGGAGAGAGGGAGGGAGAAAGAAACTGGTACCCACCCAGTGTCTGAGTTCTGATTTAAGTTTTCCACTATCTCACTTGCGTGAGCTTAGGCAATTCTCTTCTCTCTTGTTTTCTGTTTAATATAATTTGCAAAATTGGGTTAAAAATTCTATCTTTATAAGTTTGTTGATATAAGTCAAATAAGTTAACTGCATAGTTCACTTTCTTGCACAGAATAAATTCTCAATAAATTGGGACTTCCTGATGAGAATGTGACCCTGCAATGAAATTCTCACTTACTCAGCAAAACTGACTTAGAGAACACATTTGGCTTCTATCAGGATCTGCCAGGTGATGGGATAGTTCTTCATCCAAGAAACAGACTAATCTTCTCTTCTCTCCAACTCATACATAATTATTCCTGGAAGAATTATTATTTAGTAAAACTAGCTCAAGCTTCCATCTCCCAATGGAGGGACACTGAGAGAATGATGAGGACAGGAGAAATTAGAAGTGGACATATGGCTAAGTTAGCATCAATTTTGTGAATACTCAAATAAATGGCTACTGGACAAAATCAACCCTATATATATATATATATATATACAACCCTATATATATATAGAGAGAGAGAGAGAGGGAGAGAGTGTATATATATATATATATAGAGAGAGAGAGAGAGAGAGAGAGAGTATATATATATATACTATATATATATAAATATATTTGTATATATATATATATATATATATATATATATATATATACAGTAGATAGGTTTGAGTTGGTTTTCAAGGACTTTATCAAGCCATCAATCTTTCATTTCAAACAGATGATAATAATGATACTTCTCAAAAAATCATTCTTTTTTATATTACGTAATTTATTTGTATGAATTCATTTAATCTGTATAGCAACGCTTTGAGATTGGTAATAATATTATTCCCAATTACAGAGAAGGTTATGTGATTGACTTATTTCATATTTCTCATAAGTAGTGGGGCCAAAATTTGGATTAGGCTATCTGGCTCCAAAGCAGCTGCCTTAACCAGTAGGATATACTGCCTATAATTTTCAAGATATTTAGAGATGAAGGAACAAAATATTAAAAGAATGGCACATCGTTGAGTGAGCTTACCACTGGAGCATTTTTCATTAAGATCCTTTCTAAGTGACATATAGTGAATAAAATATTTTCATGAAAGTAAGAATCTACTGCGGTAGGAACTTCATGATCATTCCACTGAAACAGCTCATGTTAAAGACAAGGAAGAGTCAGCCTTGAAATGTCATCCCCTAACCAGTCTTCAGAGGCATTAACATACTTCAAAGGCAAATGCAGAATTCACTTGTGTATAAATAGTAATTAGAATAACAGCAATAATTACTGCCTCTGGGGGCAACAGAAGAAGTCACAGTGTTCTTATCCCACTTACAAAGTTTCCAATTTATTACCGAGTATCAAGGATGTGAAAAAAAGACTAGTCTGGTTAGGTCACCTTGTACTTGGCCAAGATGGAATTGCTCTCTATAGAATATTCCTGGAAAGTAGAGAAGAAAAGTTATCATAGCAGAAACATCTTCTAAGGAAATGTATGTACCTAGAGCCAGAGATTGGATCAGGGCCACTATTATACAGACTGAGCCTGAATCTACTAAAATCACAATATCCTCTCCCTCAAGGACTCAAATTAGAGTGTCAGACTTTGTCCATACTTTGGGGAATAAACTGAATGTGCACTGCAGCTGTTTTCATGTAATAGGTGTAGAGTGTTCTATAGATTTGTGTTTTCAACAAACAATACAAAAAAAGCAACAGATTCAACAGTTAAGAAATTAAGCCCTTACACATCTTTCTTCCCAATTTTTGGATGTGATTGCCCATCATTTCATTTATTTTTATGAGTTTTCCAACAATATACTATCACTCTAGGATATAATAAATTGTTGAATAAATGAAGAGACAAATTCCTGTGGCTTGGAATTATTGCTTCCTTGTTTCAGGATTTCCTAATATCTTCAGGCCAAATTTGGTGGTGAATTTGTAAAATAAATCAATTTCCAGGACGTTCCAACCAACAAAATCCAAGAATTTCCTACCCATGGATAGAATATGAATTCAGTCTAACTCCTTATCAGCTGAGTGTCTGGACAAAGACACTCAACTTCCCCAAGCCTATTTCCTCAGCTGTAAAAGAAGGATAAATTAACACCTAACTTCAGGGTTCTTAAAGACTAGGTGGAATAACGAGATAAGAAGTCAGTTCAATGCCTGACACAGAGTATATGTACTCATTATATTTGTATAATGTATATTATACATGTATATATATGTATATATACATATACATGTATGTATATATATATGTATATATATGTATATATATATACATGTATATATATATATATATATATATACATATATATATATATGTATACACTCAGTATATGTACTACATTATATTTGCTGAGTAGCTGATCCAGTTGATAACGCATTTTCTGTAGACCTACAAACAGTTGCATTCTAGGTACAAAGCAATCCAAACTTCTTGTACTGATATTTTGTGAATTCTTTTGACTTTTTAATGTTTATTTACTTATTTTTTGATGTTTATTTATTTTTGAGAGAGAGAGAGAGAGAGACAGAGCATGAGCAGGGGAGGGGCAGAGAGAGGGAGACACAGAACTGGAAGCTGTCAGCACAGAGCCCATCGTGGGGCTTAAAATCAGGAACTGTGAGATCATGACCTGAGCCAAAGTCGGACGCTTAACTGACTGAGCCATTCAGTCACTTCAATGTTATTTATTTTATTTATTTATTTTTAATATGAAAATTGTTTATTTATTTTTGAGAGAGAGAGCGCAAGCGGGGAGGGGCAGAGAGAGAGAGAGAGAGAGAGAGAGAGAGAGAGAGAATCTGAAGCAGGCTCTAGACTCCAAGCTGTCAGAACAGAGCCCGATGAGGCACCCCAAACTCATTAACTGTGAGATCATGACCAAGATGAAATTGGACGTATTTAACTGACTGAGCCACCCAGGCACCCCACTTTTGATTTTTAAGAGGTGATATGCTGGTGTGAAAATATTACTGGGCTAAGGTCCAATACCTGGGCTCTAGTCACAGAGTTGTCACAGGACAGGAAATTTGAATGACTCATTTTGCTTCTCTGTGTCATTGTTTTTCTCCTATCCAGAATGAAAATCACACCCTTGCAAAATATCTTTTGCAAAGAGACAGTTTAAATAAGAAAATCAAGCCCACAGTAAAAATCTCTAACCTGTCCAATGACTTACAGAGGCTAATGATCTTGGTCTACTAATGAGAGAGAATTCAGTACCCTAATTTGCACTTTCTAAGCCACTTTTTCCAGTGACCATGGACTCATGGTTAACGAGAGTTAAGTAGGCAACAAGTGGACATGGGACTTAGTGATGATAACCGAACTCTATAAGCCACTAATCATGACCCCTGAAAACTTCCTTTGAAGTTTTCTAAACCAATGGAAACTTGGTAAGATGTACAGGAATAGACATTGCTGCAAATATTTTGACACTTCTGTCACTCAGAAAAGGAAGGGGCATGTGTCCCACTCCATCTTGATCATTATTAAAGCTATGTCAGCATATCTGGGCACTACACAATGTAATGGGTGAGCATGATATCTGGAATGCCAGGTTCAGGATTCAAGTACCACCTGTGCAGTTTTCAAGTGAGTTAAGTGCTCAGTTTCCACATTCTAGAATAGAGAAGTAATAATACTTCTTCAAAGTGCTGCTATGAAGATTAATTGGCAAAGCATGTGTAAAGAACTTAATCTAATTATAGCTCTTAAAAGATAGTTAATGTTAGTCCCTTTCCTTATATAAGCAAGCCTTCTTTGAAAACAGCTGAGTCTTACCATTCAAGTTTATGTATGGAAAAGGAAAAAAAATAAAAGAACTCTGGGGTCAAAAATAAATTTTTAAATCAAATTAATTTTGTTTGTGTCAAACTTTTAGCCTGAAAACTACACATCTTTGACCCCCATGTGGTGATGGCTTATAAGCACAGAGAGGTTGTTGGTTAGTTCTAAAAATGGTTAAATTTTTAAGGGATGTTATATCTGAGATCCAGATATCAGATAATTTGGCCAGATGATCTATATATCCAGAGGCCCTATTATCTCATTTTTCCATCATTGACCTCTACTAATAAATAATTTCTTTTCCATCCCTCATTCCCTGATACGCATTCATGCTCTAACAAGACAGGTCAAATTGTCACAAGAACAACACAACACACACACACACACACACACACACACACACACCCCCCCCCCACACACACACACACTGCCCTAAGGTATTGCTTGTGCTGTGCTTGAGGTGGAGTGGGTGAGTTTTCCTTTCATCTCCATCCATTAATTAATGCCACCCTTCTGTATCTGCTGCGGAGACTACCAAAATTACCCAGCTATTTTTCTGAATAGCTCATTTTATGCGTATTAGTCTTTCACAGTTGACCAAAATTTTAGTGGTATCATTTACTTGTCCAATGATCTTTTATTCCTCTTTAAATGCCATCAAAATGCTTAGCATGATACCAGGCGTCTAACAGACTTAGAATAGATAACTGTTTAATTGATTTAATCATAGGCTCATTGGGATTGGAGACCTCAGGGATCATTTAATCTAATCTCTTACTTCTTGACACTTGTGTTTTAGAGCTGTGTCACCGAGTATGAAAGACACTGGCTTCATACAGCTACTAAGGACTTGAAATGTGGCTAGTGGAATTGAAGAAAAGAATTTTTAATTTTATTGCATTTTAATTCATTTTAACTTAAATTTAAAAGCTAATGCTTCTGTTACTGTAAAAGTTTCAAGCATGTCTGGAACAACACGAGTAGGAGAAGCTACTTTTCCAACTGTGAATAACATCTAAATACAGATCAGAGGGGCGCTTGGGTGACTCAGTTGGTTAAGTGGCCGACTCTTGATTTTGACACAGGGCATGATCTCCAGGCTCATGAGATCAAGCCCCATGTCAGGCTCTGCACTGACAGCATGGAGGCTGCTTGGGATTCTCTGTCTCTCTTACCCTTTGCCTCTCCCTCCCCTGCTCTCACTCTCCCTCTCTCTCTTTCAAGTCAATAAATAAACATTTTATGGGTGCCTTGGTGGCTCAGTCGGTTAAGTGTCCGACTTCGATCTCATAGTTCATGAGTTCGAGCCCCGCGTTGGGCTCTGTGCTGACAGCTCGGAGCCTGGAGCCTGCTTCACATTCTGTGTCTCCCTCTCTCTCTGCCCCTTCCCTGCTCATGCTGTGTCTCTCTCTGTCTCAAAAAATAAAATAAACATTAAAAATAAATAAATATATATACATTTTCAAAAGGCAAAATATACCGTTAAAATACATTGATATGTTGAAATCTATAATAATTTAGAAATACTTGGCATAATAATATATTATTAAAGTTAATTTCACTTGGTTCTCTTTTACTTTTTAAAATATAGCTACTGGAAACTTTAAAATTTTATGTGGGCTTGCATTATATGTCTACTGGACAGTGCTATTTTGGGGCATCCCATGTAGAAATTCATTCAACTGGCTTCTTCTAGTGAATAGCTCAGGGATTATGTGGATAGCTCATTCCATGAAATAGCTCTAATTGTTGAAAAAAAATTTGTATTTATGGATTTGAAATCTTTTGCATTTTTCCATTCACTGGCTTCTATTTTATTTTCTGGGGGGAAAAAAATAAGGATTCTCCTTTTCCGTGAGGCAACCCTTCAGAAACTGAAGAGTTACAACAGCAATAATAAACGTAATACTAACTGAGCATTTATTGTGTACTAGGCATTGGGCTGCCTGCTTGACAGAAGTTACCTCATTCACCGTTTGAGATAAGCAATGATATCATCCCCATTTTATGGATGAGGAAACTGAGGCTGAGGGGATATAAGCAATATCATATGAGAAGTGCTTCCCATGCTACCTGATACACAGTAGACACTTAAATGAAAGTTGATATTATTGTCATCACTAATACTTTTGCTGCTCCTTACAGTGATTCCGGCTACTGCAGAACTGACGGGGAGCCCCTTTCCTCTCTGGTATCAATCAGTAGGGGAAATCCCCCTGCATATCCAGGTTGCCCATATGTGTATAAGAAGACCTAATAGTATCTCGTCCCTTAGCACCGCCGCAGGAAAAAAGCTTGCAGGGCAAGTTACAGACACTAGGCAAGGTGCTGCTGAGTTTCGCTGCAAGAGTTTGGTCCAAGTCCACACCAGGTTAGGTGTCCTAGAAGTAGCTAGGGTTCAACAAGTGACCAAAAGAGAAGCGAAGCCAAAAGATCTGACGTGGTTGTGGAATAGGTACCTGGTCCAAATGAGCAGGGATGTGTTCTGTGACCCTCAGGGGATGCTTGAAATCACAGCTAATACTGAACCCTATATATACTATATTTTTCCCGATACATACACATGCCAAAGATAAAGTTTAATTTATGAATTAGGCACAGCAAGAGATGAACAATAACTAATAATAACATAGAACAACTATAACAATTTACTGTAACAAAAGTTATGTGAATGTGATCCCTCTCTTTTTTAAAAAAATTTTAAGTTTTTTAAATTTATGTTTGAGAGAAAGAGAGAGAGAGAGAGAGGCAGAGACAGAGCACGAGCAGGGGAGGTGCAGAGAGAGAGGGAGACACAGAATCCGAACCAAGGCTCCAGGCTCTGAGATGTCAGCACAGCTATATTTCAAATACAGACTGAATGGGCTTTTGTGACATAAGCCTCAAATATGAAAGAAAGCCTCTCTCCTTGAAGAGATAGCCATGTGGATCAACTGGAGAATCACCATTAAAAACAAAACAAAACAAAACAAAACAAAACAAAACAAAACAAAACAAAACAAAACAAAACAAACCAGGGTGCCAGTCAGTTGAGCGTCTGACTTTGGGTCAGGTCATGATCTCACATTTCATGGGTTCGAGCCCCGCATCAGGCTCTGTGCTGACAGCTCAGAGCCTGGAGCCTGCTTCAAATTCTGTATCTCCCTCTCTCTCTCTCTGTCCCTTCCTTGCTCACACTGTTTCTCTCTCTCTCTCAAAAAAAATAATAATAAACATTAAATTAAAAAAAAAACCCAGAGAATAAAAGATCTCAGCACTTAATAATTTAACATATATATGGAGAAATCCAGCTATACTTTAAGTGAAGGTCCCACAAGGGTCATTCAGCATATAAGCATATGAGCTTTGTTCCACTAAATGAGCTGATTAAAATGGGAACACTAATTTATCAGAACAAATGTGGTTCAATGACAGAGGAAAAAAAAAGCATGACATACTATCAGACATTATTAGAAGAAAGCATTGCATCGAAGAAGAATTATTGATAAAATAGGGACCTAAATAAGCAATATAACTTTTGGAAAATTGAGCAACTGATTATGTGGAGAGATATATGGATGTGTGTGTGTGTGTGTGTGTGTGTGTGTGTGTGTGTGCACGCACGCATGCATGTGTGTTTAATATATGAACATGTAATTACCACATATTGAACCTTTACTATGTATCAGAAACTGCTAAAGCACTTGATTTTCTTTTTAAATTTTTTTTCATGTTTATTTATTTTTGAGAGAGACAAAGCACAAGCAGGAGACAGACAGACAGAGGGAGACACTGAATCCCAAGCAGGCTCCAGGCTCTGAGCCATAAGAACAGAGCCTAACGCGGAGCTCGAATTCATAGACTGGGAGATCATGACCTGAGCTGAATTTGGATGCTTAGCTGACTGAGCCACCCAGGCGCCCAAGCTCTTGATTTTCTTTAAAAAATTTAGTTTCATGACAACCCATTATGTTGGTCAGATCATTCTTCCCTACTTACAGGCAGGAAAACTGAGTCATAGAAAAATAAGTAGTTTGTGTAAGACCCGTGGCTAATTAGTGGCAAAGCCAAAGTTTGAAATTAGTCTCTCAGCCTCCAGAATCCCTGGTCTTAAATGAACTTAAATGCCATGCACTGACTCTTTGAAATACTAAATGACACTGGCTACCATTTACTGAGCACAGAGTACCATGCAGGGTGGGAAATGTTACTTATACTGGTACTAAATCTTAGAGATAGGTTTCAAATCTCCACTTTCCAGTCAGTGGAATGAAGCCTTGGAAATATTAAAAAACGAAGAAAGTCAAAGAATGGGTGGATATAAATCTTCCATCTGAACAACCTCACAGACAGAATAAATACTGCAAACATTTACAGAGGGCATGCAGAGCTGGTGAGATATTTATAGGTATCTGCTGCTGTTGGCAGGGTGAGGCCAAGAGCTACACATAACTCATCACCAGGAACCTACATCAGAGTGCATAATTCTAGTTGTAAAATATTTATATCTGTACATGTGATTACAGATAACAAGTAAACTACCAAGAAAAAGTAATCCTTTGGATGTAAAAAAAACAATAATAAAATCCCTAAAATATTTCCCATAACTTCAGGGTAATGAAATGGTTGTGCAATCACAAATGAGAGCAGGAGGAGGGTTTTTTTGTTCAGAGTTGATTTCTCTGTAAATCTACTAGGATAAGTAACACATGAGTAATGGGCTGGGGCTGGTACATGTAAACAATTGTTTTGAAAATGAAAAGGGAGTTTCTATTCTTCAGACATTTAGTAAATGCTTATGCTTTAAGAATTAAAGTTATAGAAAAATGGAACATTTCTGATTCAATGCTCTGGCATACTCTATTCTATTTGATTGAAACATTAGGGGAAGAATCAAACAGACATATACAAAAGCAAAATCATGTTACAGAGCCTTGCACTGTCCCATTGATTTGGCTGTGAAATCAAATCAAATCACGCTTTCCATATATACCATAACACTGTTGCAATCACTATTTCCCAGCATTAGCAGGGTTTCAGGAATGGAAACATTGACTGTGCATTGCTTTTATAAGCCCCAGGCAGTGCCAGCATGGTCCCCAGACTGAAGGACAGAATACATTTATAGATGGTAAGTCACTTGACAGTGCCAAGTGTATTCGTTAAGGTGGGCTCACAAAATAGACCCCAAAGTACATAATGGTTCAACAGTAAACCCTTCTTTCTCACTCATGAAACAATACAAGACTGGTAAACAGATCAGAAGGATGTCCCTTCTCTAAACAGTAATTCAGGGACAAAGGCTGATGAGATCTGTTGTCTTCAACAAACACCTTCCAAATTCACCTTGAAGATTTAATTCATTCCTGCTGGTCAGAAGGGAAGGAGAGCATGGAGAATACCCCTGAGGTGCAAGTTCAGAAGAGAAACTTTGCACTCCTGCTCCTATTCCATTGACCAGAGCTCAATCACAGGGCCACATGCAGCTATAAAGAGAGTGAAAAATGCGGTCCATCCATGTGCCCAGGAACAGATGTGGTTCCTCATGGTCCAGTAAATTATAAACTAAAAGGACTGTGTTAGCGGCACTACCTCAAACGCACACATCCAATGGACAATAGTGGAACTAAAGCCAGAAAGCCATAATATAAATTCTTATTCGGGAAATGGGACATACAGAGATGTTCAGATGTCATTGGTTTATGTCAATGATGGGATCCTGCTGCGTAGGCATTATGAAGCACTTCTATTCCAGGAGTAGGGAAAGTTTTTTGATTAGGCCCAGATTCCTTTCCCTGGGAGGAGCTCCTAGGATCCCTGTTTCCCATGGCCTTGGCTCCCCTCAATGGGAGGTTTTTCCACAGGGTGAATTTAGTGTGTAAGGAAGCCCTGGGGAAGCACAACTGTCAGAGCATGGCTCTTACTTCTGTGGCTTAGAGGTTCAAGGTTGTTTATTTGTTTGCTTGTTTGTTTGTTGTTAATAACTAGAGGTTTTTGAGGCAATACCTATGTTTTGGCCAGTTCCAAAAGACAGTAACCAAACCCCAGGTTTCTTCCTGGATATGCTCCTAGACTTCTTTCTTCACTTTCTTGCCCACATGCCACTTTTTTCAAATTAATGATGGCTTCCCTGAAGCCTATGAAACAACAGGCTTGTGAGGAGGAGTGAGCAGGTGGGGGAGGTAACACCATCAGTCTGAACTTTGCTGCAGGGGACAGATACTTTGTCTAACTGAAGTTTTAGTGGGCTTTTGGTGCTCAAAATCTTTTTTTAGTCTTACTTCTCCACACTTAGGGATCTTTCACAGTGAAATGTCCAACTCCTTAAGTATCCACATTTCTGCACTATGTTCTTCCATTTCATTGCTGTATACAAAGTGGGAAATTCTGAGCTCAACTCTTACCGATCCTTGTTTATTTTTAAAGACATTATAAACACTAAACAAAACTAATAATGTGATTTATTTTAATAATTTCACTTAGAAAGCTCAGTAGGTACTAGGTTTGCTTTTCAAGTGATTTCTGAGGAGAGCTTTTACCAAATACTTTCCCTAGTGTGATAGATAACACTATTATTCAAATATTCACTTCCTCTCCTCCAAATCTGTGGAAGGAGTATATTCTTCCCGCCCACTGATGTTAAGTATAGACACATGACTTGTGTTAGCCAGTAGGCTGTTAACAGGTATGACATAAGCAGATACTTACAATGTGCTTTGCTATTGGGCTTGCCTTCTTACACCACTACCAGCACCTTGTCAAGAGCTTCCCCTGAATAGTTGTTGCTTTCTGGTCAGGCCCCAGAATGAATCTATGTGGAATACATTCAAGTACAACCTAACTCTAAGATCTGAAGCCAGCCAGGCCTACAGATCGAAATAGAATTGCCCACCCACATCCAGTCTTGAACAGCTGTCTCTCAGATGTGGCCCACAGATGTGTGAGTGAGAACAATGATTGCTGTTGAAGCCACTGAGTTTCACAGTGACTTGTTATGCAGCAATAGCTAACTGATACATACTGCATAAAATGGGTGTTCATCTTTATAGTCTCCAATATCTGTTTCCTTGCTATCAGTTGCCTATTGCCCTACCATTAAGACAGTGCACAAATTTTTGATAAGGTACATAAAAATTAAGATACAAATTCAGTACTACTAAGTGGGGGTTAACTGCTTTAACAACAACAAAAAGTCCCCCAACATGTATGATAGCTCAAACCTATTCAATAGGATTGGTCAAGCAAGCAAGTTGAAGGTTAACATGGTTTTAAAAAGTTGTTCTTAGAGTCATCTTTATTAGATCAAGCCCAGAAATTAGGATGGAAAATGTATCAGAGGTTTTGCAATCCAGGCCTAGAAGTCATATACACAATTTCTGTTCATATTTTATTGGCCAGAACTTATTTGTACAGCCACACCTAACTGCAATGAAGAATGGGAAATATATTCTAGTTGGGTGCCCAGGAAAAGAGTATGACGTATGTTTTTGGTGATCAGCTCACAGCTCCTCTATGAGATGAGGAAAAGAGCTGACAAGGGCAACCTTTCCTGTGTCACTCAGGGACTTTGTGCTACTAAGGTCAATATCACTATTGCTGCTGTTACTATACCCCTTATGTATATATATCTGCTTCTATACTAGTTCCTATTTCATACTACTTCTGGTTAAGTTTTTACTGTTTTAAGTTTTAATATGCTTATTTTAGTTAGCCCTCATATTACAGATGAAAAACTAGTGTCATAAATAAGTAGGGGAGTCAGGAAAAAAACATATGTCATATTCCACATGCTATATTATATGTCTGTATATAGTCAAGTTCATCTTAGATGATCTCAAGTGTTTAAGTAAATGAACTACAGTTCACACACACAAACACATGCATGCACACACACACACTTACCTATCTACACCAAGAAAAAGGATAAAGAAGTAGGGTGACATTAGGCTATGAGGGTTTCAAAATTCACCCAAAATAGATACTCTCTTTGCACCATGAAGTTGAGAGCCAATTAGTCTCTTTGTAAGGGAATGGTTTAAAGAAGACTAGCACAAAGAATGAATTGGAACAGGTAGGAGGGTATGAGAATTGGTAATACGTAAGTAGGCAGAAGACTTTAGAAGGTGTTATTAGTGGCTTATCACTTATTCCTGCTGGCTCATTCTGGCATCCAAACTGATCAAAAAGGAAATATGTTAATTTAAGAATGACATGGCTGTTATTGGTATTCTCTTTGAAAATAATCTTTCATGATATTTGGATGACACTAAAGGCCAAATATGTAAGCATGTCATTTTACTTTGGCTTGAGATCTAGCCAAGAGAATAGAAGAGAAGCACGTCTTCTCTGGCCTCAGAACTCTTAAAGGTAGGAACTCACAACAGCTTTCTGTACCATATGTCCTGACCACCTTTGAGTTTCTCATCACTCTTCTGGATCTAGTTCAAGTCAAGACAATTTTAAGGGTTTTTTATTTTTTCAATAAAAAGTGGAGACACCTAAACAAAATACTTGTGCAATGTCCAATAATCAATTTTATGTCCAAGACCAATTACAGTATCAGGGAAGTAGTTGATATCATTTCTTCTGGGGGAATGTTTTCTATACTATCTAGGAGATGAACTCAATGATATAATTATGTTTTCACATTTAAAATTACTAGAACAATCAAGAAAAGTAAGCCAAGAAAATAAAGTTTTACTTGGAATGCTATAATTTGAGATATTTATTTTTTGAGAGTTGATGTCTCTGGCCTCACTTTAAAAATGAAGACTATTGAATAACAACTGGAGAACTAACCACACAAAAAAATCTTGAGCCACGTTCCAATCCGTGCGTAGTAAAGAGAGAAGGAGGAAGGATTATAAGATAAAGGATTGGGCCTTTCCTCTACCACTTCCTATCTGGGATACCTAAGGGATTCAACCCCCTAGACATCAGATGCCTCCCTTTTACGACAAAGATAGTCACATCTTTCCAGTTCAAAGACAGTGAACTGAACCAGATGTTCTATGAAACACCCTCCAGTTCTGAAATCCAAATCTAAATTCTGGTAAAAACTTAAAGGATGCAGGTGACTCCATGACAAGTAGAAGTTAGAGCTCTGAAAGCTTCTTCTATTCCCTCTAGGTTGGATCATTAGATGTCCAGTCATAGTGGATTGTATTACTCTTGGCCAAACAGTCTAATTTTGTTGCTCCCAGTAGAATTGTTATGTTATCTCTACTTTATTGAACCCAGGAGCATCCATGTGATAAACTTTGGCCAAAGAAATGTAGGCAGAAGTGGCTATGATTCCTTCATGAAAGCAGTGCTTTCTAAATAGTGAATAATGTAGGATTTCACCGTATGATGACCAACCATCCTTGTTTACCCAGGTCTGAGGGGTTTTCTAGGATGTGAGACTTTCAATGCTAAAACCCAAATGTCCCAGGATGAGTTGGTCACATTTGGTTTTCCTGATAAAAGCTCCCCAATTTACCTACGTACAATGTTCTTCCATGGCTGTCAGGGTCTCCTGACGAACTCCTTTTTAATCTGCTTTCATGCAAACTTAACAATTCTGTACCATTTCCTTCTGTGAAAGGTTTCTAGGAAACAAATCTGATAAATTAACAATTTATATAAGGTCTCCCCTTTCTGACTGCATTGTCAATTTATTTTATTTTTTTTTAATTTTTTTTTTCAACGTTTATTTATTTTTTTGGGACAGAGAGAGACAGAGCATGAACGGGGGAGGGGCAGAGAGAGAGGGAGACACAGAATCGCAAACAGGCTCCAGGCTCTGAGCCATAAGCCCAGAGCCCGACGCGGGGCTCGAACTCACCGACCGCGAGATCGTGACCTGGCTGAAGTCGGACGCTTAACCGACTGCGCCACCCAGGCGCCCCTGCATTGTCAATTTAATAGGAGTCTACAAGAGCTAATCTCAAGAAAACACATAAGTAGAAACATGAAAGTGAGAGGTTTTGGAGACCGCAGGAAAATGCTCAGCCATCCTCAGTCCATACCATGTACACCAGTATTTATAGTAGACAGGTCTGGATTTGCATATATTAGATGTAGCTTCAGGCTCTCACTCCTCTACATAGAAGTTCCTTGACCTTGGGGCACTTAAACTCTTTGAGTTTGGTTTCTCATATTTTAGAAATCGAGCAAAAATAATATGAATAGCATTTTACAAATTCTACAAAGCTACAAAATAGTGTTATTACTATGCAGTGCATTCATAAATACTGACCATATTGTTAAATCACATTCTATCCATTCACTAAAGTAATTTTTAATTTAATGATCATTTCCCTTTATCCCAGCTCACACCAATGTGTAACAAAGAAGAATGGGCAGGTGGTATCTACCCTACACTCACAAATATAGACATGATGTCCACCTATACCAGGAAGGAATTCCAACTTGGTAAACTAACACTATAACTATTAGAAATGCATGTTTGGAAGTGTAGGGGGTCGGTGTAGTATTGGTGATGGTGAGGAGTGAGGGTTGTAAAAGGAAAAGCAACTTGTCATTCTGAATCTCTGTACTAGGAGGCAAAGAAAGGGAAATGCACCAGAGCTCCTAATTTCATTTTCATTTTAAAAGGGAGCAGTTAACTCCCCTGCCTTTATCCATTCATGCTGCTATTACAAAATACCATAAAATAGGTGGTTTATAACCAACAAACATTTATTTCTCACAGTTCTGGAGGCTGGGAAGTTCAAGATCAAGGCACTGGCAGATTCAGTGTCTGGTGAGAGCCTGCTTCCTGATTCACAAATAGCCACTTTTCTCTATGTCTTCACATGGTAGAAGGGGCAAGAGAGCTCTCTGGGGTCTTTTCTATAAAGGCATTAATCCTCTCAAGACCTGATCCCCTCCCAAAGTCCTCATTCCAAATGCCATCACATTGGCGATTAGATTTCAACATATGAATACAGACATTCAGTCTACAGCATCCCCTCAAGCCACTTTGTATTCAGTTACATTAGGACCACTTTGAAAAGTGATTCAGTTATCTTGACCATCCAAACCTACACCCCATTTTCTCCTCCCTGCTCTGAGCTCTTGTATAGATGACAGCAACGAGTATCCAACTCCAAATGGGAACACTGGCAGAAACTGGAGGAAGGGAAGTGAGATAAAGGTATTCCCCTCTGATTGAACCATTTTCTTGAATGGTTGTTGAGAGGTTGACTGCATCCCTCAACTGAAACTCACAGCTCTGGTCAAGGTAACGTCTCCACGTCACTCATTCCAGGTTCCCGTAACCACTGGCTTAAGGTGATAACAGCACTTTGATGTTACTATCCCAGGGACATTAGGCTATCAACTTGTGGTTTTCCTACATTCTGTTAAACTCTCTTCAAATAATCCATTTTGAGAACACCGTTTGTTTCCTACCAACCCCTAAAGCATTCGAGTACTCTCTCTGTATTGGTCCTAACTACACTTGTTTAGATATATGTGCTCTGTTTGTTTTTTAAAAATATATAAGAATCATTATTTGCATTTATTTATAGTAACACTTTGTACTGATTATTATTTCATTGAGAGTACTTTTCTTGACTCTGCCTTTGTTATTCATGATAAAAAATAAATTAGCCTTACAAGGTCCAATTGCTCTATAGAACAGACTCTTGACCAACCTCTCTGGACATTGGCTTTAATGAAGGCTACCGAAAAGCTCAGAAACAGAATCCCCTTCCTTGTGCTTTTCTGCAAGATAAGTGAAGCTGATTGCTGGAGAGTTTCCAAAGTGCTGTTTTTAAAGGCCTGGCTTCTCTCTCCTCTTAGACCATTTCCAACAACACATGTGAACAATCTGAGCCTTGCCAGTGTATTTCCTGGCAGACACAGCATGTGTCAGTTTTATTGCTCATTCAGACTTGGGAATTGAATTGAATGCAACAAATGCTTATTGAACCACAATTTTGTGCAAAAGCACTTTGTTAGGTGCTGTTGAGAATACAAAAATAAATTATTATTATCAGGAATGAAAAACTTGGAATTTAGGAAACACTTTTAAATTGAAACAATAACTATTAATTGCTATACAACTATTATGTTCCAAAATTTTACTAGCTACTTATTCATTATTGTATTCCATTTACATTTCAGAGAAATGTTGGAAAGGAGTAATGACTTCTATTTTTATGAATGAAAAACACAGAGACTCAGAGATGCCAAGTGTGTTACCCATGATTATACAGCTAATAAATGGGGAAATTAGGATTTGGATTCACTAATCCAGGTGTTCCTGGTGCCAAAGCCCATGCTGATCACTGTAACCCTTAAGAATGGTACTAACCTTATTCTGTATTTAAAATAGCCAAAGGAAATGATCTTCTAAAATGTGAGGTGTCCATCTAACGTTAATGCTTCTCTCTTTGAGCAGCTGCCACAACACAGGCAAAATTAGACCACGAAATGTGTATCACCTCCTGCAAGGGGAGCCAGGAAGAAGAGGTGGAGACTGGGCTGCAAGATTCCTCGTTGGTTGAGTCAGCCCAATGGTCAATCGTTTTTACAGACCGGCTCCCAGACATAGTGAAATGAAGAGATCTGGAGGAAATACAGCATGCCTGCATCCAAATGTAAAAGCATAGAGATCTCCCTATTGTTCAGTTTTATTGGATGCATAGTTGTCAAAAGAGATTTCGAATATTGGAGTCTCCTTCTAATGTTTATGAATTAAGGCAAAAACCATGATTTCTTCAGTTAAAGAATTTTTTTTAATATGACTGGTCATCTGCTTCATTAATCTTATTTTACATTGTTACAAAGAAATATTTCTTTGTCATTATCATATACTATGAGTGCTTCTTTTTCTGGTTACATACTATATTGGATGCAATTATACCCCAGAAATTTCCTGTTTAAGAAAAAGGAGCCCAAAATAGAAGGATTAAATAATTGACACTGTGATAAAGCTAGAGTTCTTTCTGTTCCAGGACAAAAGACTGCTCCTGGGAAAAACCAATTGCTAGCCCCTTCCTGCCACAGGAATCTGGTTGTGTCTGCATCATAATTCATGCGATAAGTGATCTAAATTCTTCATAGAGGAAAAAAAAATCTCAAAGGACTCTCTCTTCTGCTCCACTTTTTAAAACAGGAAACATATTTTGCTTTTTAGCCTAAATGACCACATCATTTGCATCTTGGGAAGCAAATGAAGTTTCTTCCCAAAACTAAATATTATTTCTTAAAGAAGCTCTCCATAATTAATGAGTAGAGCCAGATGTCTTTTCTCCAGCCCATCCTTTTTCAAGATGAAATTTAGCTTGAATGGCAGTCGGTGGATAGTAGAGATGACCAAATGCACACGTGATTCAGAAACAGAAGACAAGTAAACCTTTCACTTCTGTATGTTCTTGTTTTTGTCCACTTCTCTTGGAGTCAAGAAGTTGTCCCCGTGTTTCAACAGTACCACACATGGACCAAACACAAAGGGTGGGTACGTACTATGGAGACCAGAATCCTGCGAGCAGGGAAACTTTGGTGACGATGGTTCCATACAAGTCTTACTGTAATGCACATTCCAATCCCCCTTCTTTGGTTGTGTTAGCACTCTTCTTGCCTGACATGGTGTGAAATGAAAGGTTGATGTGGGACGGAAGCATCCTTGTGCCTTTGGGTGAGTCATCTCCTTGAATTTTAGGTGTTTTGTTTGTAAGTTGGATGAGCTGAGATTAGACAAACCTTGTTTTTCTTAAACTCTAATATCCCATACACTAAAAAGCAAGAGCTTTCATAGAGTTCTTCCTCATGGCAAAGTCATGTCTTCAGAGGAAGTTTCTGAGCTGCCAATGTAAACTTCAGAATTTCTTAGTATGGAACACACTTGCTATCAATACAATGACATCTGGGTCACTGTTGTTCTGGTCCCTGACCTTATATCTTGTTCCATGTGAGCAACAGCCAAAGTTCATACTTGGGAAGAGCTAAGATACTGATGACCACCCATGGTGCAGGTTGGCCATTGTGTCTAAAACAAAATAAGATATACCATAGTATTTCGAACACAAGAATTTAATATGAGTTCACTTTGCCAAAGGGCAGATAACACCATTTGGAAGAGATCGTAACAGAATTTGGCCTAGAATAAATAGTCTTCAATGTTAAAACTGGCCTGATGAGATATATTCTCCAGACTTTTGGTCCTACAGTTGTGATGTGCCATCATTAGACCACAGTTAAGCCACAGTTTCATGTTTCCCAAATATCAGTCACCCATATGTCACCTGCAGGAATTTTGTGAACCCACACTTTTATTTACATAGATTCGTCATTTTAATGCCATTAATTTATTTAAAACAACTTTCTCACTATCATAAAGAGAAAACCATAAGTAGAAGTAACCATACAATAAATAAATAAAACACTGCCACTAAATTTTAAAAATTAAAATGTCAAATTTTATTTATTTATTTTTGAGAGCAAGAGTGCATATGCACACAAGTGGGAGACTGCAGAGGGAAAGGGAGAGAGAATCCCAAGCAGGCTCCATGCTCTGCTCCAAGCTCAACACATCATGCTACCGTGACTGGGAGATTATGACCTGACCCAAAATCAAGAGTTGGAAGCTTAACCGACTGAGCCATCAGGCACCCCTTAAAGATTAAAATTAATCAGGGGCACCTGGGTGGCTCAGTGGGTTAAGCATCGTACTTGGCTCAGGTCATGATCCCACAGGTCATGAGCTCAAGCCTGGCATCAGGCTCCAGCTTAGAGCCTGGAGCCTGCTTCGGATTCTGTGTCTCCCTCTCTCTCTGCCCCTTCCCCACCTTGCGCTCCCTCTCTCTCTCTCTCTCTCTCTCAATGGTGGATAAACATTACAAATGAAATAAAATTAAAATTAATCAAGGATTAATTTTAAAAATGAACAGCAAAAAACTCTTAACATAGTCTGTCTACCCATCTGCCTCTTCAGTTTTCCCAACACACACTCTTGCTTATACCACTCCTACCACAGTGAACATCTTTGAGTTTTTCATTATCCTGGCTCTTCTTCATCAGGGTTTTCACAGGCTGTTTTCCCTACAAGTAAGGCTCTTCCCTACATTTCTGTTCAACCTTCAGGTTTCAGACCTCAGTTCAAGGTCACTTCCTCAGGAAAAACTTCCCTGCCTCTGTGACTGAGATAATTTTTCCTGTGTCTGAAATCATTGTATACCATTTCCTTGTATGTCTTACTCTGTGGCCATTTTATATTTGTTTTTCATTTCTTTGTTTAATATGTGTCTCCCCCAATAAACTGGAAGTTCCAGAAAGGCATGCCAAGTCACCTTCAGGGGTGGGATATGAGGGAAACTCTTATAATTCTCTATTTTTTTTTTTTTTCTGGAAAGAGAGAAGCAGTTTTCCCTTGCAAGGAAGAAATTCTTCAGGTAAGGAGACCCAAATGAGAATCATTCTGGAGTGAATTGGAGTTGAATTTTAGGGTTCTCTCTTTAAAATATAATCATTTCAACTCTGGGGATCTCATTCCCAATTCTTATTTTTACAAATAAATACCCTAGTAACTCTGTGGGCTTTATTAAAATAGATATGGATCTATTAAGTAAATGTTCATTCGTGAACCACCAGAGATCATCTTGTATACCACCAATGGTACTTAGAACACACTTTGGGAAACCCTCTTAGAGTTAGCATGGGGTTAATATTCCCAAAGTCCAGCTTCTCTTGCATAAATTTTCTGAACACAGCAATTTAAGGGTTTCTCCACATCTACAAAACCAAAAAATTTGAGTAGGCTTTAGGGCCCCACCCTATCTTTCCAGCCTTATTTCCCAACATTATTGACCACTTCCCCTATGGTCCTGACAATGTGAGCATTTCCAAAACATGCCCTCTTCTGACCTCATGCTATGCTACTCCCTCTATTTGGAATGTTGTTACCCCCACTTTCTTCTCATAATATCCAAATCCTTTTTCAAAGCCTATCTTAAATATCTCTTCTTACTTAAAGTTTTCCCTAATTTTTCTAAATAAATTTAATATCTCCCTCCATTGAAAGGCACAGGACTAGAACTTTAGTTTCCATCATGAAATGTATCACTTCTTACCTTGCATTGTACTACTTTATTCCCATATCATAATGTTGCCAATAAACAATCAAATAATTAAGCTGTATGCTCCTTGTGAGACAGGATTTTTGTCTTGTTTTAATTTCTTACAGTGCTTGGCACAATATAGACACTCAATGAGATGTATAAACGGATCTGACATGTTCCATTTTAGAGAAACACTTAAACTTTCTGGGTCTGACTTTGAAATTTCATCCTATACATATGTGGGATACTTTGGTGTGGGAACTTTTTCTTCCTTCTTGTATCTCAGTTTTTCATAGAGAGTTCTAAGTCAACAGAATGGACCTTTCCCTTATCAATTTTCACAGTCAGACTGGGGTAATAATACTAGGATATGGCTTGAGAGGAGAGTCCCAACTGTGAAGATACATTAAGCTAAGGAAGACGAGGAGGTAGAAAATGCATCATAGGATCTTGGAGATCAAAAACATCCATGTCCTTTGATAAGCCATTAGTTCTGTTTGTTTGTTTAATGTTTGTTTGTTTATTTATTTTCAATATGAAATTCATTGCCAAATTGGTTTCCATACAACACCCAGTGCTTATTCCAACAGGTGCCCTCCTAAATGCCCATCACCCACCCTCCCCTCCCTCCCACCCCCCATCAACCCTCCGTTTGTTCTCAGTTTTTACCAGTCTTTTATGCTTTGGCTTTCTCCCTCTCTTTTTTTTTTCCCTTCCCCTCCCCCATGGTCTTCTGTTAAGTTTCTCAGGATCCACATAAGAGTGAAAACATATGGTATCTGTCTTTCTCTGTATGACTTATTTCACTTAGCATAACACTCTCCACTTCCATTCACGTTGCTACAAAAGGCCATATTTCATTCTTTCTCATTGCCACGTAGTATTCCCTTGTGTATATAAACCACAATTTCTTTATCCATTCACCAGTTGATGGACATTTAGGCTCTTTCCATAATTTGGCTATTGTTGAGAGTGTTGCTATAAACATTGGGATACAAGTGCCCCTATGCATCAGCACTCCTGTACCCCTTGGGTAAATTCCTAACAGTGCTATTGCTGGGTCATAGGGTAGATCTATTTTTAATTTTTTTGAGGAACCTCCACACTGCTTTCCAGAGTGGCTGCACCAGTTTGCATTCCCACCAACAGTGCAAGAGGGTTCCTGTTTCTCCACATCCTCTCCAGCATCTATAGTCTCCTGATTTGTTCATTTTAGCCACTCTGACTAGCGTGAGGTGATATCTCAGTGTGGTTTTGATTTGTATTTCCCTGATGAGGAGTGACGTTGAGCATCTTTTCATGTGCCTGTTGGCCATCCGGATGTCTTCTTTAGAGAAGCGTCCATTCATCTTTTCTGCCCATTTCTTCACTGGATTATTTGTTTTTTCAGGTGTGGAGTTTGGTGAGTTCTTTATAGATTTTGGATAGTAGCCCTTTGTCTGATACGTCATTTGCAAATATCTTTTCCCATTCTGTTGGTTGCCTTTTAGTTTTGTTGATTGTTTCCTTTGCAGTGCAGAAGCTTTTTATCTTCATGAGGTCTCAATAGTTCATTTTTGCTTTTAATTCTCTTGCTTTGGAGATGTGTCAAATAAGAAATTGCTGTGGCTGAGGTCAGAGAGGTTTTTTCCTGCTTTCTTGAACCCTAGGGTTTTGATGGTTTCCTGTCTCGCATTCAGGTCCTTTATCCATTTTGAGTTTATTTTTGTGAATAGTGTAAGAAAGTGGTCTAGTTTCATTCTTCTGCATGTTGCTGCCCAGTTCTCCCAGCATCATTTGTTAAAGAGACTGTCTTTTTGCCATTGGATATTCTTTCCTGCTTTGTCAAAGATGAGTTGGCCATACTTTTGTGGGTCTAGTTCTGGGGTTTCCATTCTATTCCATTGGTCTATGTGTCTGTTTTTGTGCCAATACCATGTTGTCTTGATGATTACAGCTTTATAGTAGAGGCTAAAGTCTAGGATTGTGATGCCTCCCGCTTTGGTCTTCTTTTTCAATATTACTCTGGCTATTTAGGGTCTTTTGTTATTCCATACAAATTTTAAGATTGCTTGTTTTAGCTTCGAGAAGAATGCTGGTGCAATTCTGATTGGAATTGCATTGAATGTGTAGATAGCTTTGGGTAGTATTGACATTTTAGCAATATTTATTCTTCCAATTCATGAGCACGGAATGTTTTTCCATTTCTTTGTATCTTCTTCAATTTCCTTCATAAGGGTAAGCCATTGTTTTTAAGTTTAGGAGAGATTCCTCAAAGTGGAATGCTCCATCTTTAGGTAAATTTTCTTTCATTTTCCATTGTTTCTTTTATATTTTTTGCTCATATACCCCAAAAAGTAGAAATAAATAGTTGATAATGGTGATAGGAATCTGTTATTTGACAAATTACAGTTATTTATGTTTCAAATCCATTCAGCTACCATAATGAATGTAATTGCTGCAAAGCTGGCCATCTTGACGGCTCTTTCTCTCATCCACAAACCATTGGTGGACTGCTCAAGGCCATCATTCTCCAGCGGCACCCTTCATACCACTTCTGCTGAAAAACCTTCAACTGCTGTTTCTCTTTGCCTTATAATTTAAGATCAGTCTTCAGCTTGGCATTCAGTGTCTTCTGCCGTCTGTACCAACTGACTTTAGTTTCTCATAACTCAAGTCCAGAAAAGCAAGCCTAACAGTCTCTAGGCTAGGTTGCATCTAAAATATTTTCATTAAGTCGATCCTATTGAAAATGTTCTGTGAGTTGTCAACCTTTAAAAATCAGAAGGGAGCACATGAAAATCTAGATTTCTGCCCTTCTTGGAAAATTCAGAATTTCTGGAAACGCTAGGTCTTCATTCCCGTGTGACAGTGTTCTCATGCATCACCAAGCAGCTGCTGTCCCCTTTGGATAGCCACACACTCTCCAGTCCTCTTCAGACTCAGTCATTCCCTATAACCCTTGCACGCACCAGCCTTGTTCATTTTCCTTCTCTGTCAAACCTCTACACACATCTGCATTTGAAGCCCCTAGTTTAGTTATACCAGGTAATTTGCTGTCAGTCTAATTGTCTTGCCCCCACTCAACTGTTTGAATTGTCCCCTCTGTAAAGGTGACTCTACCACATTCTGCCTCCCATCAACAGCCAATGCCTTTATAAATGCTTCTCTTTTCTTAAAAATTTTTAATGCTTTTATTTATTTTTGAGAGAGAGACAGAGAGACAGAGCGTGAGTGGGGTAGGGGAAGAGAGAGAGAGAGAGAGAGAGAGAGAGAGAGAGAGAGACCCAGAATCTGAAGCAAGCTCCAGGCTCTGAGCTGTCAGCACAGAGCCCGACGTGGGGCTCAAACCCATGAACTGTGAGACCATGCCCTGAGCCGAAGTCAGACGCTTAACCATCTGAGCCACCCAGGCACCCCCATAAATACTTTTCTGATGCATTCTACTAGACATGCCCTATGTTTTTTCTCCATCTTCATAATATCTTACAATTTATTTTATGGAATTATCTTTGTCTATTTTGAATGACAGTTAATTAGAAAATGTGGTTTTTTTTAATTCTCTTTGAATTAGACAGCATCAGACATATGACTAAGAGCATAGACTGTTCTTAAACCAACTTGATTCAATTCTTCACTCAACCACCCACTAGCTCTGTGCTACCAAGTAAGACCTTTCATGTTTTGTTTTATTTATTTTTATTTTTATTTTTTTAATGTTTATTTATTTTGAGAGAGAGAGAGAGAGAAGAGGAAGGGCAGAGAGAGAGGGAGACACAGAATCCAAAGCAGGCTCCTGGCTCTGAGCAGTCAGCACAGAGCCCAATGCGGGGCTCCAACTCACGAACTGTGAGATCATGACCTGAGCCAAAGTCAGACGCTTAACCCACTGAGCCACCCAGGTGCATCAAGACCTTTCATGTTTTAAAATTCTGTGGTTTCTTTTCTTTTCTTTTTTTTTTTTATCTGCAACTAAGATTCTTACTCATTTTGGAGGGTTTTGTGAGGATTAGAGAAGACAGCACGTGAAGACAGTACAGTTCCTGGTACCTAAAAACCTGTCTCTAAATGTTAACTATATGAACTCTTATTATTAATATGACAGCATTCCTGGCTGTTATTTTCACTGTGCTTTTTTAATGTGAAGAAATTTTGCAGCTGAATAATCAAGAGGACAACGACCCAGTCTTATTTGCAACCTATGAAACAAGCAGTCACAAAAATCTTATTTCATCTCTTTTACTAGATAGTAAAAGATTAATATTTGACATTTACATAACACCTGCAGAATATAAAACAGCTGGGGTTGGTGTTTCATAAAGGAGCCCTCAAAGGGTTTACCTTCAGGACAGATCTCATTAAAATCAAAGCAATGTGACATTATCACCCTCCTTAAAGGAATGGCAGAATTATGCATTTTAACAGAGAAACTGACCATAATAGAGTATAAAAAATTATCTACTCCTTATATAAAATTCCCTCACCCTATTACTCCTTGGAATACCACATGTAGGCCAGATCAATTTCCCTTAATAAATAAATAACCAGAAATTAAATTATGAAAAACATAAAGGACCCATTGTGTGGGTCAGAATAAATAATGAGGTCCTTGCCATTTGGAAAGATGATTGAAGAAGAAAGAAGGGGAGAAGAAGGAGAAGACGTACTTAATATCCCAAAGCACGGGCTTAGTGCATGATCTCACATAATCCTAACAACCCTAAGAAGTAAGCACTAGGACACTTTCTAATTGATAGATACAAAAACTGAAGGTTGAAAAGGCTATATAATTGGCCCACTGTTACAAAGCCAGTGAGTAGTAGAAATGAGATGCCAACTGAATTCTCTTTGCTCCAAGAGCTCTATCTTGACTTACTATATTCTAAAACTGAGAGAGCTCTGTGGAAGTGTCCAAACAAGCAAACAAACAAAAATAAATCAATAAGCATTTACGATCTCCAGGACTTTCACTAAATTCCACATAACTAGAATTAAAGAAAACTTGGGATACTAAAAGAAGTAAATCAAAGGAATACACATGGAGTTTCTACTGAAAACTTCAGTTAATGATCATTACCTGCAATATAGGACATTTCTTCTAAACTTTGTTGATGTCAAAGAATAGCAAATCACCCTGAAGGGGTTTTGAGGAGGATGCGAATATTCTTGAATACCCTTAATATTTTAGTCTTGAAATTCCATGTCAAATGTTTGAAAGTCTTTTGGATAAATCTTAGATCTGATTCCCCAAATTATTTCTCTTTTTAACATGTTCTTAATAAAATGAACAATCATTGTGTCGACCGGGCACAATCACACCCACTGTGACTGTCATTTAAATTTGAGACAAATCCAAGTATGATTCATTAACATGTAGATTTGAGGGGCAGAAAATAAAACCAATTTTTGGTTTTGGGGGAAAAGGAAGACTAGCATGAGTATCTCCTGTATGACACGTACTTACACTATTATACTATTTAATGATCAAAACAAACCAGTGAAGTCAGAATTATTACCCCCAGAAGTAGAAACTGAGGCAGGGCAAGAGGAAGGGATTTGCCCCAAAGCACATGACTCATCCATAATTGAGCCAATTACTCAAATTCTGGTCTCTCAAGCTGCAAAGCCAAGAATAATTTCTTAAAAAAATTTTTTTTAACATTTTTACTTTACTTATTTTTGAGAGACAGAAAGACAGACTGCGAGCTGGGGAGGGGCAGAGAGAGGGGGAGACACAGAATAGGAAGCAGGCTCCAGGCTCTGAGCTGTCAGCACAGAGCCCAATGCAGGGCTAGAACCCATGACCCGTGAGATCATGACCTGAGCTGAAGTCAGATGCCCAACCAACTGAGCCACCTGGACACCCTGCTCAAAATAATCTCTAATGTCCAAGAAAATATTGTTTTCTCTCCAAGTTTTGAAGAATGATTTTAATGATAAAAAAGTTCCTTTTTTTCTTTCTTATATTTTCCAATTTCTAAAATCAAAGATTAAATGTTGCTATTTTTAAAACTGCTACAGTTTCTATGCTCAAGGATAGTAACAGTATTCACTGCAGGTAGTAAATTCCTGCTTGGTTTGGGGGAATGCATCAGTGGACCTTTCAGTTATGGAAACCTCATTTGGAATTGGAGGAGCAGAAGCTTAACTTCTCTATCTATGGAAGCAAATTGGTGTTTTAGTTACATGGAGATGTTCTTCTAATATTAATTGGTTTGATTTGGTTTTGTCTGCATTGAAAGTGAAGAGAGAGAGAGAGGGAGGGAGAATGCGAGGTAACTTAGGGGTCACTGACTTTATACCTGGGGAGAGAAAAGAGTCTGAAGTTTGAGATGAGTAGAACCACAACCATGATGACAAGCAGTGATTACTTACAAGGGAATAAGACTTAGGAAGAAAAAATGCTATAGGACTGAGGTATCCATGCTTCCACTATTTTATTAATTTCTTATGCTAGCCTCAAATTCACAAGAAAGTCTGAAACACACAGAAGCTTCATATCAGGCATGCTTCAGAAGCTCTGTTCACACATGGATCCAGGCAGCAAGCACTAATACCTAATACTAACTGGGTGCTTACATTTGTGATGGTCACTGTCCTCATCTATTTATATGTGTCACCTCCTTCTCTTAACAAGCATAGGAAGTAAGCGCTTCCATTATGACCATTTTTTTCTGTGGAAGCTGAGGGCCAAAGATGCTACATCCCTGGGCCATGGTTGCATAGTGAATAAAAGTTGGAGCTGAGATTTTCATGTGTATCTTCACCCTTAACCACTTCCGGTGACAATGATGCAGTCATCCCCACACTTCCCTTTGTCAGAAGACATCATATTGATAAAGTACCATGTTTTTACTTTTCTATATATTTTTTTAATTTTAAAAAAAATTTCTTTAAATACTCGTTAAGTAACATCAGTGCAATATTGGTTTCAGGAGTAGAATTCAGTGATTCATCACTTACATACCCATATTTTTAAAAGTTGAGGAGGAGTTTTCCACAATGCACATAAATGCCTGAGACTGAGTGGTTAGTGGTAAGTGGCCACCACTGAGAGTGGAGAAGCTGTCTGTAGCTTGGATCTGACACAAAAACTCATGTCCTCAAATTGTCTATAGGAAGGAGTGGGGTGTTATTCAGAATACAGGAGCAAATCAAGCAACACTATGCCAGGGTTACAGAAGGATGGTTAAAGTATTATACCATTCTCTCATTTATTTTTCAAGACATCTTGGCTGACCTTGCATGGCAATCTCTCACTGGTCAGGCCACATGGACTTGCTTTCTGCATTTTGCCCACAGATGTCATCTCTATATATTCCAGCAGAGACTAAATTAATCAGGGATATGGAAAACAGAATCCTATTGCTAGAGATAATGCTGGAAAAGTTAGATTGTCTGAAATTTTGGCTTTAGCATTTGCCAACCTCTTATTCAACTCATCTCTGTCAATTCTTTTTACTACACTCTTCCTCTCCCATTCTTACCCGATCTGTATAAATAGTACCCTGATGCCCACTCTTAGCCCAGGAGTTATGTAATTCAAGTTTTTTAATTTGCTACAAAAGTAAGATGTGTTCATCTTGCTACTAATGATATCTTGTGACTAAAACACACACACACACACACACACACACACACACACACACACACACACACATTTTAGAATGGCTTCAAAGTCATTCCTGTAATAGTGTCCTTCCTACTCACTAGCTATGGCAGTTTTCAAATCTCTGACTACAAATGGCAGACTACAAATCTCTGGTATTCTTCCTAGTGGGAAGTGAAGTCTATGTCCCCTCTCCTTGCTTCTGGGTGAACTTATGACTACATTCACTAATGGAGTATGGCAGAAACCTTATGTGATTTCCAAAGCTAGTTCTTAAAATGTCATCTAACTTCCTCCTTACTCACTGGAACACTTTCTTTGGGAGTCCTGAACTGCCACATAAGAGGTCTGACTACCCTGAAACCACAATAATAAGGTCTTGCATATGCATTCCAACAGTTCCAGCTCATTCTCTCTGTCATACCTGCCAACACATGAGGACAGAAGCTGCCAAGTGATTGCAGGATTGAGCCATTAAAGTCACTTCCAGCCATCTGAGTCCTTACTGCTGAGGTCCCAAACATTATGGAACAGAGAGACAAGCCATCCGGGTGTGCACTCATAAAATGTTTGTTGTTTTATGATACACTTGTTTTGGGGTAGTTGTTATGTAACATCAGATAGCCAAAACACCAGCATTTTAATATGATTTCAAGAATGAGAGAGAAAAGGATGGAATGGCAGCTGCTATTACTCTAAAACCTACATATAGAAATATGTCTCACCAAAGGTCATTATCTGTCATTGGTATTTCAACAGAGAAAAGATTGAAAACTCCTGCCTTAACATTTTTTGAGTCAACTGAAGGAAAATCTCACCAGTCCCCCCTCTCCTACCAACACACCTCTTAAAATCATTGCATCTTGCGATGGGCAAGATGTTGAATTTCAAGTGGGAGAAACTCAATTCAAACAAGCTTAAATGTAACAGAGGGGGTTATTGGCTCATATGTCTAGGAAGAATATTAGATTAGCACAGGGAATCAAAGAGCTACATGGTAGGCCATGGTGTCTAGAGACTCAGCTTATCAGGACTGCCTCCCTCTGACTTCATTTAAATTTAATCTCTGATGGTCTCTGCTTGACTTTGATTGAATGTCATTGAAAACGATAATTTGCAACCACCTTCTTAACCTCCAGTCTAGTAATATCAGCAAAACATCAGTGTCAGCAGAAGGAACATTTTTCTCAAGAGTCACTTAACAATCCTATGAAAGCATCCTGAGTTGACTTGTTTGGGTTACAGATTTACCTGCTGCACCAGTTATTGTCAGGAAGAGTATTATGATTGGTCCAGCCTGAGGAAGGACATCCTTGTGCTGAGGCCTAGAGGAAATAATTCACAGCCCCAACTGGGCCACATGCAGTGTGGGAAAATATTCCAAAGTGGGTAGGTACTTTGACTAGAATAAGAAAGACTGCATTGAGAGTGTTGCTTCACCAAGACCTGGGTAGCAGTCTCTGTCCACCCTATCCCACTGTATGAGCTAGATGATACCTGTAAACCCTTTCTTCATCTTTCTTTCTTCTTCAAATGATATTCTAAAGTGAACGGAAAGGTATTACTATAGTCTGAATGTTTGTGCCCCTCAAAATTCATATACTGAAACCTAACTGCCCATGTGATTGTATTTGGAGTGGGGCCTTCAGGAGGTAAATAGGTCATCAGGGTGAAGCCCTCATGAGTGGGATCAGTGCTCTGATAAAAGAGGCCCAAGAGTGACCCCTTGACCCTCTCACCAGGTGAGGACGCAGTGAAATGAAAGCCCATGTATAAGAAAGTGGGCTCTTTACTAGACACTACATCTTCTGGCACCTTGACCTTAAACTTCATAGCCTCCAGAACTGTAGGAAATAATTTTCTGTTGTTTTTAAGTCATCCAGTTTATGAAATTTAATATAGCAGCCTCAATGGACTAAGACAGGTATACAAATTTCTGTTGCATGATCATTCACTTGGGAAAAGAAGCTGTTAATGACGGTGACCTGAGAAAATGCTCACTGACTTTGGAAAATTAGGAAATATTTCTTTGAGGATACAAAGAATCTGCTTCAAGGAGTGGTTGGATCATCTGGAAGAAACGAAGGTGCAGATTAGTAGGAAGCTGCTCAAGAGAGTCTTCTCTTTCTATTGAATACTCAAATCAATGACCATTAAAGATGTAGTTACTGATTTCTTTATGTAAAATAATGCATAAAGCATACAGAGAACTAAAGATAACAGAGGGCACTATGAAGACTATGTAAATTGCCCAACAGAGTGACCCAGACCAAGAGACCAAAAGGACCGATCTATAAGGAAGTGACCTATAGACAGTTACATGAAGCAGCCTTACCCAAGATCTTTGTCAGCAGGAGCATTACAAAAGAGTTATCCACAGATAGCTCTACAGGTTTGGACTTAGAAAAGTGTGGTGGGTTCTGTGTGACCCAAGCCTTCTATGGCCTGAAAGTGACACTCACAGTGAAAATGTTGACTCATTTATGACGCCAAAGCTAACCTGGGAGGAATATGACCAATATGATCATGGGAACCTCAGCGTAGAACATGAGTCCTAGGGGCAGGGCAAGGCTAAATGAAGTACTTCCTCAGAATAGCCTGGAATAATAAATTAGCAATATGAATTGGAGGGAGATAAGACACAGGTAAAATCCAGAGAAATTTCCAGCATGAAGTCCAAGAAGTGATGGGAGGGTATAAGCAAGAATCAAGTGTTGAAAAGAGCAGATACTTACCAGGAATCAGAGTAAATTAGAATAACTGGAACGAAGTAAACCATCAGAATAGAGACAAGGGGGAAAATGTCCAGGGCCCCCCTCTCTTCAACTAAATGCAGGCTTTAAGGAATGGGAACAGGTAAACTGATCTAACGATACAAGATTTAATGAATCCTTAGAGCATTTCAGACCATTTGATTCACCCATTCTGTTTTCACGAAGTTATTTTTGCACATTGTGGTCAACAGAGTTGCAGAAGAGAATTGTTCTGAGTATCTAAAAGGTGGCTCCAGATTGCAGACAACTCTACAAGGTAAATAGAGACCCTCTATGGTATGGGTTTACACCTGATGCCCCCACAACTTGATTTATGGACTGGTTAACCTATTCTTACAGCAAGATTCTTCTCTCATAGATCTGCTTAATCTGTTATGTTAACAGCATCTAGTTAGTTCCAGCTGTTCCCAATACTTAGCCACTTCATACCCTAGAAGCCTATCCCCCTTATGCTTGAAACAGGTAGCAACTTTGGAAACACTGCCTTACGAAAACCAGAATTGGCTATTTAGGAACATTCTGGGTAGGCTGACCAACACATCCTTTCCAAGTGTCTAACACCATCTGGAAGCATTTTATTTTTCATGAAAAATGCAGGTCACCTGATTATTCTATGGTTCATTGCTCTAGAAAATGTTCCTAAATAAAAATAACTAACAAAAAAAACCTCAAAAATACAGAACAGAACATTTCAATACAGTCCTTTATTAGCATGATTTCAGTGGCCAAGAATTTAGAAAGATCAGCTTCCAAATAAATCAACACAGAAATGACGTATTTGGGCCAGGGGGTATTTAAATACTAATTGACAATATGGCAAAAATTAAAAAGAGTATACTTCTAAAAAAAATCATTGAAATGGATTTAATTCCCCAAAGCCACTACCATACCCAAATCTGATCATGTAAAATTCATGGTTAAAAATACTTTAAAGAAAAATGCAATAGTCATCATTTGTCTCCTTCTTTACCTCTAAACTTTCAAAAATTAATACCAAAAGAATTTTTACTCATGGATTTTGGTTTATTCTACTTAAGAGAGTAGAAACTACTCCTTCATTTATTATTGTGTGAAGAGGATAAACATGGAGCTAGAAGGAATTTTAAAAATCAATAACCAAAGCTCCACCCAAATACAGAATTAGTTACCTGAGAGGGAAGAGATGAGTAAAGAATCATTCTAGAACAGATCTTCAAAACCCAGACTGGAAGCTAGTCTTACAAGTGTGAAATAGTAAGATGTAAGCAATGTGGAGAGGTGGAGACTTTAAATCCTGGAGAGTGTATTCTCTCTCCATTGAAATTCAAAATCACACCATTTAAAACACCATGGTGGAAGCAAATCAAGGTCTTCTGTACCATGAATATCATCAGCATTTGATGAACATCGAGGGCTTGCCATTTTCCTTGTGTGGCAGTAGATAATCATTACCAGACACTGTGCAAAGTCCTCAAATACTTTTTTTTTTAAAGGTTTGTAGTTTTTAAATTTTTTTTTCAACGTTTTTTTTTTTATTTACTTTTGGGACAGAGAGAGACAGAGCATGAATGGGGGAGGGTCACAGAGAGAGGGAGACACAGAATCGGAAACAGGCTCCAGGCTCTGAGCCATCAGCCCAGAGCCCGACGCGGGGCTCCAACTCACAGAGGGCGAGATCGTGACCTGGCTGAAGTCTGACGCTCAACCGACTGCGCCACCCAGGCGCCCCGTCCTCAAATACTTTCTATTCCTTACTCTTTATCTCTCGGAGGGAGGCATAATTATCCCCATTTCACAGAAGAGGTTGTAGTACAGGGTATAGGGTGATTGCTGGCACGTGGTAGGCACTCACTCCATAAACATTTGTTGAAAGTCTAAGTGAATGGCAAAATCTTTTCCTTCTATATTTTATGCTGTGATACGTGGTTGAGACTGAAAACTTTGTTTGTTGAGTTCCTATTCACTTTTTTCTTTTTCTTCCTCCTCCTCCTCTTCCTCCTCCTCCTCCTCCTTCTTCTTCTTCTTCTTCTTCATCTTCTTCTTTTCTTTTATTTTACTGTTATTTTTTCCTACTAGGTTTTGTCTGTAGGGCACACTAGAGGGGACTGAAAGGCAGGAAGAGGGCTACTTCCTTGAGCTTGCCATTCCATTCAGCATCACACCAGCAACAACCCTTCTTCACACAGCAGCAGGTGGTTCTGGTCTTTGGCTTCCTGAACACTCCCAGAACCAGCCTCACTGCACCCCCTCAGAGCCTCCAGCACCAGCCAGACTGTACCCCCTGCTGGAAGGTCTGAGCCCCAATTCTGTGAGGCCTCTACTCTGAGCTCTTGAGGGATCAGAATCAACCAGGTGTCGCCCCCTCCTCAGAAGCCTGAGTCCTTAGCTTCTCAGGGACTCCTGTGAGCTTCTAAGTACAAGTAATACTAACCAATTAGCTTCTTTTCCTCAGAGGTTTAGATCTAGCTCTGTGAGCCCTCTTTTTTGAGTTTCTAGATCCTGAAAAACCCCAACCTCTTCCTTTTACTCCTCCAGACTAGGGATGGAAGCTGCTTCTTCGGTTACCTCAGATTAACCGAATAGTTTTGCTATTTCAGAATTCCAAGCCCAGATTAACAAATTCCCAGTATTCTTCCCATCAAAATGGCTGGTGTGATTCTGGTTTCCTGACTGGGATATGACCCATACAGGATAGCTACCTTGTAGGACTGTTTCGGAGATTAATTTATACCTGGCTCACAGTAGATTCTCACTAGCTATTATTTGATTCCTCATTTAGAGCAAACCGCAGCATTACTTCTCTCTCCCAGGTTAGTATCTTTTACATATTTGGTAAACATGCCTTCTATGCTTCCATCCAAGATAATGCCAATAATGTTGAACAGAACTAGGCTAAAGATGAAACCCTGTTTCATGTCATTAGAACCCACCTTCAAAATTGGCTTCATTCTTTTAATCAACATTCTTTGGGTATGTTACCGTCTCTCTACAATGGGCAGGTATTATTTTCATCATGAGATTATAAATGTTTACTTATTTATTTTGAGAGAGAGAGAGAGAGAGAGAGAGAGAGAGAGAATGAGTGGGAGTGGGACAGAGAAAGAGAATCTCAAGCAGGCTCCACACTGCCAGCACAGAGCCTGATTCAGGGCTCAATCCCATGAACTGTGAGATCATGACCTGAGCCGAAATCAAGAGTCAGACGTTTAACCAACTGAGCCACCCAGGTGCCCCTTCATCATTACATTATAAGAGAATAAACCCATTTCCATTTTCAGAAAAAAAACAAAGAAACAGTGCTTTAGACAGGTTTTGTCTAGAACACAACAAACTGAAGAGCACTGGTGTGAGAAACATAATCTCAGCTCTTCCGGTAACTAACTAATGTGTGATGCTGGGCAGGTCACTGAACCTCTCTCCTTTCCGGGTCTCTTAAAAGTAAAATAAGAAACTTCAACTAGGCAACATGCAAGACTTCTTTAAGCTTTCTGACTCTAAAATAAGAAGTAGTGTTAAGTCTACATATTTCAGCTCACTGAGATATTTCTAACAATGAAATGATTCTCGACTGACTGTATTTCCAAGAGCAAGAAGCAGAAATTGGGAAGTAAATGGCTCCTTCTTTAAGCAGATGTCAAGCTAGTTCTATCAAACCTGGAAAAAAAAATCCAAGTGAAATTAATTTCTCAAACATGTCAGTCCTTCCATGGTCAATTCACTTTTGAGTCTAAGAGGAAGGGAAGCTAGTCTGGCCAAAATTATAATTATGAGGAAGCTACCATGGCTTCTTATCATGACAAAGCCCGTCTATAATAACAGCAGGGCTGGTGGTATGATGCGATCATAACACTATCCAATTATGTGGGAGTAGAATATGTGTCAAACTTGCCAACTAGAACATCAAGTTCAGCTAACAATTCTTTGTGGCCCCCAAATTGCCACTGTGGCATCCAGCTGTCTCCTCACCAGGGACTTCAAACAGTGTAGCTGACACCACAGGCAGCAGCTAGTTGAAGTTCCCCTCCTATGGGTTTAGAAAGAAATAACCACAACCACTAAAGCCAAAGAATTTTTGCATCTTCACTACTGTCCAAATAAATATCCTCATTCCAGAGTAGTAAAGTGACAAGAGCCTAAAATATCTGCAGAAAGGAAAGCCCAGATAAGAAAAGACAGAAATTTCATTCCCATGATTAACTCCTGAACAAAACATTTTTTCAGAGCTCTGGGTCCTTTCTTCCCTCCCTCCAGCCCTCCCTCCCTTCTTTTGTTCCTTTTCCCCCCCCTTCTTTGTGTTCTTCCTTCGTTCTTTCCTGCCTTCTTACCTTTCCTTAAAAAAATAGATATAGCCTTTATATTTATTGGGCTATTCAAGCCCTACTTGAATACAGATGAAAAACATACTCCCTAAATTTACATAGCTCTCAATCCAGAAAAGTAAAAATGAAATCGCATGTGATAGCAGAGTTGAGTAACATTTACTCTAATAAAGATGTATATCAGATTCTTTAAGAATACAAAGTGTGGGAATGCAAAGGGTGGGAAGTTGGTGCCAGAAAAGGGGAGATGCTTGATATGCTCCATGAAAAATAAGTAAGAGTGACGTGGTAGGGAAAAAGGACATCTAGATGGAATGAGTACAATGTGAACAGTCACATGAGGAGAAGCCCAGCATCTCCACAGTCTACGATGCAGAGCACGGGGGCTGTAATAGAAAGTGTGTAAAGGAGCAGAGGCACAGAAGTTGAAACAAACAGTAGAGACAAGATCATGGAGCAAATTGATGTGACATCTATGTTTGGGTCTACATTGTACACAAAGAGAAACCTTTGAAGAGAGCTTGACATGATTGATTTACATTTTAGAAAAATTATTTGGGGGTCTTTGTGGAGAATAGATTAGAGCAGATGAAACTAGAAAAAAAAAGGGGGAAGGACATTAAACACTATTACAGTGTTTCAGGGATGATCGAGGGGATTTGGGCCAAGACGGCAGCAATGGGGGTAAGCAGGAGAGCACAGACAGGAGATGCCAAAGAAGTGGCGTTGAATGACTACATACTGGAGGATGTAAATGAAAGAGAAAGAAGGGTCTAGGATGACTTCTAAAACTTTATTTTATTGCTATTTATTTTTATCTTTGCTAGGTCTCATTTATACATACTCAGAGCAGGAATTGAGTCCCACATGTTGTGGGAAAAAATCAGACTACAGTTTTCTCTCCCATCTGTATTTGTGCTACCTGAAATCCTTTCACCTTGGAGACTTATTTCTATTATTTCAAAGGTGTATTGTTCCATTAGAATTCCAAATTACCTGCCCAACACTCCAGGTAAGACTAATAGCTTAAGTCCAACATTCCTAATTGTTCAGAAAAGTACACCTAAGAAAAAGAAAAGGAATATTTTTTCTCAAAGGATTGTCGGACATAACATTTGTCTCTTATGTTAGTGTTTATATACAAATATATTTTGGGGGGCTCAGGTGGTTGAGCATCCAACTTTAGCTTAGGTCATGATCTCATGGTTTGTGAGTTCGAGCTGCACATTGGGCTCGCTGTTGTCAGACTTTCAGCACAGAGCCCACTTGGGATCCTCTGTGCTCCTCTTTCTGTCCCTCCCCCACTTGAAGTCTCCCCAAAATAAATAAATATTTTTTTAAAAAGAGAAATATAGGGGCGCCTGGGTGGCTCAGTCAGTTGAGCATCCGACTTTGGCTCAGGTCATGATCTCACAGTTTGTGAGTTCGAGCCCCGCATCAGGCTCTGTGCTGACCACTTGCTCAGAGCCTGGAGCCTGCTTCAGATTCTGTGTCTCCTTCTCTCTCTGCCCCTCCCCCGCTCACGCTTTGTCTCACTCTGTTTCTCAAAAATAAATCAATGTAAAAAAGATTTTAAAAAAAGAGAAATATATTTTTTAGAGAAGGAAAGGAGGGGGAGAGGGGCAGAGGGAGAGAGAGAGAATCCCAAGCAGGCTCCATGCTTAGTGCAGAGCCTGATGCAGGGATCAATCCCACGACCCTGGGACCATGACCTGAGCCAAAATCAAGAGTAGAACACTAAACTGACTGAGCCATCAAGGTCTCCCAATATAGAAACAATATTTTAGTGACAATATTTTTCACTAGCACCTGAAAATAATTTATGTTCAATTAATATCCATCAAGGTTAGGATTTGGCTTTTTGTAGCCTCTGTACTATCACATATCCACAAGGATAAGGATTTCCCATTTGATATGCATAGCTTCAAGGGCTTCTAAGGAGAAGCTCTCCATGTTGAGGAGAATGATCTTAGCTAGATAAGCTGGATACAAATTGACTGAAAGGAGAAATATTAAATATTAGTGCTCTAGCACCAGACAATAGAGGAGAAAGGGAGAGTGAGATTAAAAAACAACAACAACAGATATTTAATGCAAACGTCTGCTTAAAGATCTTTCTATGTTCAGCATATCCATTAAAATGCAGGAAAGAAATTAAAGCTAGAGCTGCATATCTAGGAATCATTAGAAATTGCATGAAGAGAGGAAAAAGAAATAGGCAAGAATGGAGTCCTGGGAAATTCCAACACTTAAGGAGAAAAAAATAAGACACTTTGAACGAACACTTGAAGAATTCAGAGTTAGCAGTCTGAGCATCTGATAGAAAGTTACTCCAGGCCTAAGAAACAGCCAGTGCAAAGTCTCTGAAAAGTGCCTGGAAAGTGTGAGGGAATAGCAGAGGCTATGTGACTGGATGAGATCAACAAGACAGCAAGAGTAGATGAGAGGAGGACCAATGACTAAGCCTTGGAACCAGATGAAGACAGAGAAAGAAGGAGGAAAACCAAGAAAATTGGAAGGTTATAGGCTGACTATACAAAGTATATGCAGCAGAGAGGTACAGTATGTGGTCAGGACATGGCCTGAAAAGAGGCAATTGGATCTTTTTTTAATTTTTATTTTTGAGAAACAGAGAGAAAGAGAGGGAGAACGAGTGGGGGGAGGGGCAGAGAGAGAGGGAGACAGAATCCGAAGCAGGCTCCAGCCTCCGAGCTGCCAGCACAGAGCCCGACATGGGGCTCAAACCCACGAACCACCCACGAACCGAGAGATCATGATGTGAACTGAAGTCTATGTCCAACTGACTGAGCCACCCAGGCGCCCCTAGGCAATTGGATTTAACAACAGGGAAGTAATTAGTGGACCTGACAAGAGAAGTTTTAGTGGAATAGTGGTGATGAGAACCTGATTGGAAACAACTCTTTCAAGAAATGTTTATATAAATGGGTATGAAGAAATTGGCCAATCTTGTAGGGAAAGTATGATAAAGAGAACTTTGTTTATATTTAAAGACTGGAGAAAAATAGCATGTTTATATACTGATGGGAATATATGAGAGATGAATGGGAAGTGGAATAGAGAGAGTGATATTAGAAGATGAGCATAAGGACCTTAAATCTGGAGGAAATAGAGTACTAAGAGGGTCTGCACAGAGAGTCTCAGGGGCAAGGGAAGGTTTATGAACTTTCTTGTAGGGATAAGAAAAACTAAAGGGTAGGAGAGGAAAAAGCCAGTTGAATTAAAATGGTTTAAATACAAAAGAAAAATAAATCATATATGGAACCAGTCCCAAAGGAGATGAGTGGAGAGAAGATAAGTGTGTAGATGGAGACTTGATCCATACACACAGGGATAATTCTTCCTCTGATCCAAAAGGAAGGATGATACAGATGAAATGAAAGGTTAAATAAGGAGATTAAAGTGAGGGTGTACACATTTTGTGGTGATGTAGAAGGTGAGGACATTTGAGGAATGAAGGGTAAGTCCTAAATGCAGGAAAGAAGTGAACTCTAGACCATGTAGTAAAGATACATGAAAGCTGAGTTAACTGGATGAAATTAATGTCCAGGTGAAGTTGAAGAATCATATATCCATATTAGCACCAATTCATATAATTCAGTGATTCTTGTCCTGCAGTTTTCCTTATAGCCTGATTGTAGGAGGTGAGAAGGTACATGGTGAGTTGACATAGGTCCTAGTTTGTGAGACAGGTGCTTTGAAATAGAAGGGAGAAAGAGCTGGTATTCAAGTATTCATGGCAATGATTAGCCATGAAATCTAGCTTAGTAGTAAATTAAATGAAGCCAGGAGGTGACAGTTGGAGAAACAAATGGAAAGACAAGGAACAAAAGAAGGTTCCTAGAGGTGGAAAAGCGAGTCATTGTGAAAGCTGGAAGGAACTGGTGTAGACTAATTCCAAATGACAAGTTAAGGGTGTGAATGCATGAAGTGACATGCTGGGACAGTCAAGATGCCTTAGAGTAAGGTTGGATGGGTCATTTGCATTGAGTTTTGAGTCACTAAGGACACTGGTAGAACATGTGGAAGAGAGGAAAATTGTGACCCATATATTAAAGACTTGTTTTTGTTTTATTTTGTTTTGTTTGACAGCTGCTAGGTTGGGTCACCAATTCATTGCAGCATTCATGGAGTTTGCTAAATCCTAACTAAAGATCTACTGCTAAAAGTTTGCTGACCCCCAATATATATGTTCCCTTGGTATGTTGTAATAACTTAATTACCTTCCTAAGCACCTATCATACTACTAACGTAAGAGTTAGGAACAGGACAGAAGAAACTGTTCCCATTAGTACTGCTCCATAACAAACTACCTCAAAACTTCTTGACTATTTTATTAAGTTCAGTCTTCTGAAGGTCAGGAATTCAGAGAGTGTTCTATGATATCTGGGCCTTGGCTAAAGAAACTCGGCATCTGGGGATGACTGGACAGTTGGGGATGGAGTTATCAGAAGGTGTCTTTTTTTTTTTTAAATATATTTTTTTCAACGTTTATTTATTTTTGGGACAGAGAGAGACAGAGCATGAACGGGGGAGGGTCAGAGAGAGAGGGAGACACAGAATCAGAAACAGGCTCCAGGCTCTGAGCCGTCAGCCCAGAGCCCAATGCGGGGCTCGAACTCACGGACCGCGAGATCGTGACCTGGCTGAAGTCGGACGCTTAACCGACTGCGCCACCCAGGTGCCCCTATCAGAAGGTGTCTTAATTCACATACATGGTGGTTGATGCTGACTGTCCGCTGGGACCTTAGCTGGGGCTGTCGGTTGGAGCATCTACGTATGGCCTCACTTGCTTGAGCTTCCTCATATCACAGTAGCCTCAGGATAGTAGACTTTTTACATACTGTTTTGGGGCTTCAAAGATGAGTGTTCCAAGAGAACCATGTGAAAACTGCATGGCTTTTTTGGACCTAGCTTTGGGGGTTACACAGTGTCATTCTGTTACATGTATGAGTGACAAGTGAGTCATTGGAGTCAGGCCAAATTGAAAGAAAGGGGACACAGACCTCACCTCTCATTGGAGAAATATCAAATATTTGCAAACAGGTTTTAGAGCTTTTAAGTGGCGTTCATGGGGATTGCTTAACTCTACTCCCAAGTCTAGTGCTAAATGTTTGCTGGGCTTTGTTAAAATTTTCCTTGATTCTAATTTTATGATGTTCTGGAAAAGGCAAATTATGGAGACGGCAAAATAATCAGGGGTTTCCAGGGGTAGGGGAGGAAGGGATGAATAGTTGGAGCACAGAGGATTTTGGGGGCAGTGAAAATACACTGGATGATGCTACAATGGTGGATACATGTTATTATATATTTTGTCCAAACATATATATATGTACAACATATAATGTACAACATCAAGAGTGAGCTGTAATGCAGACTGTGGACTTTAGGTGATTACAATGTGTTAACGTCAGCTCAGCAATTGTAATAGATGTACCATTGTGGTTTGGAGTAATTCATAATGAGGGAGGCTACGCATATGTGGAGGTGGGGGGATATGGGAAATCTCTATACCTTCCTCTCAGTTTTTCTGTGAACCTAAAATATCTCTTAAAAAAATAAAGTCTTAAGAAAACTAAACCATGATAGAAATTGTACATAAGTTAAATTGTAAAAAGACAAAGTCTTCCTCTGATGTCTATAGCAAATTTGAGATTTCCCAATTTTCTAGCCAGTGCTTGAATGTTCTCACCCTCATAAAGTGTGTTTGGGTACATATCAGTAATTCTCTTCATAACTGAAAAACCATCAATTATATGCTGCACAGATTCATAAAAACCACCCAGCAAAACCACAGTTCTTCATAGAAAAAGTTGCTCATCCAGAGTTTATTTCAACAAAGGTGGCAGTAAACAATACAGAATCATTTTTCCCATTCTTTTTCAGCGCATGTGTCTTCTTGGCATGTTGCTAGCTTATGTTATTTCAGTCGTCCTAGTAATTCCTCATGTTTGTTTAAGAATTGCCTAATGTTTATCACTAAGTATAGGTTACTGTGTTGAGTGGATATGCTTTATTTTTATTCTGACGTAATTTAAAAATAGAACAAGTAAGTAAAAGATAATGATTAGAACCAAGGTCTTTTAAATGGATAATATTTTGCAGTGGTATTTGCATTTTATGGGGGAATTGAATCAACTGCTAATTCATTTAGTTCATAAAAATATCCAAATAGAACATAGAATGTCCACTATATTCTGAGATCTGCAAGTGACTAGAGAGTTCAATGAAGACAATGGATTAAGAGTGTACTTACACAATAGAATCGAAGTTCTGGGCTATAGTGAGAGATGGGTTGTAATGTTAGCCGCTTCACCTTGGGTAATTACCCTGAGCCTCAGTTGTTCCCTCTGTGAAATGGAATTGTTTATATCAAGCTCACCTTTCTCCCAGAAAACAACTACAAAATATGGATAAGATACAAAAAAAAAAAAAAACCCACCTAACTGTAGACATCAAAAAAAACCCAAGACGGTCAGTACTTGAAGAGTAAAGATCATAAAGGAAAGGGAAATACATTGACCGGGGCCCCAGTTTTTTCCTGTTTTTTTTTTCCTGAGGTATTTGCTCATTTATTGGCAGTGTAGGGCCTGAATTCTAAGCAGAAAATGGCAGCTAAACATCCCAATCCTCAGTGATTGATGCAAAGATTGCGAAGACAATGCATGTAAACACTTAGCAGAGTCTGGAATGTGGTAAGTGCTCAATACATGTGTAAAAGGACTGAAATCAATATGGCAGAGGGTCTCCTGTTTTCCCACCGCCTTTTCTCTTTGCCTCCCCACCCACTTTCTTTTTTTTTTTAAACAGGTGTAGAATTTTTTTTGTTTATTTATTTATCTTTGAGAAAGAGAGAGAATGAATGAGGGGCAGAGAGAGAGGGAGACAGAATCTCAAGCAGACTCCACGCCATCAGTGCAGAGCCCTATGGGGGCTCGAACTCACAAACTGAGATCATGACCTAAGCCAAAGCTAGAGTCAGATGCTTAACCAACTGAGCCACCCAGGCACTCTGCTTCCCCACCCCACTTTCTTATATGTTTGCTATCAAATTCCCTCACCCTATAGACTTTGACTACCTGATAAACCACAAGGCTTCCAAAAAATGAGTTCTTGGAAAATACTGTTCTGGTGAGTAGTGCGATTGTACCCAGAATCATAAGGACATAAGACATGGAGCATCTTTTCATATGCTATTTTACATCTCTAGATCTTTGGTGAGGTGTTACGGTTTCGTTTTAATAATGACTATCTGGTAAGGGGCTCTTATGCACTGACAATATCTTTTTATTTAAGTTTATTTTTATTTTGAAAGAGAGAGAGAGCACTCGTGCACTAGCAGGGGAGGAAAAGAGAGGAGAGACAGAATCCCAAGCAGGCTCCTCACTGTCCTTGGAGAGCTCCACGTGGGGCTCAAACTCATGAACCATGAGATCATGACTTAAGCAGAGATCAAGAATTCAATGCTTAATCAACTGAGCCATCCAGGTGCCCCTGACAATATCTTTTTTAATATTTTTTGGCAATATTCTATTTAGGTATTGTCATAACCTAATATTAAGACAGTTATGTATGGTTCATAGGCATGGCTTTGATGACACCTATGACTCTGGAAATGTTAATCTAACATTTCAGCTTCTTCATCATTAAGATGAGGATAATGATAATACCTGCATCAAAGGATTTCTTCTAAGATTAAATAGGACATATGTAATGTCTACACAGGTATTAGCACATAATAAATAAATAAGGATTATTCTTATGATTATTGTATGTGAGATACTGAGGCTTTGCGAAGTCAATGATAATCCAATTACACACTCACTCTCTGATTCTAGGATCTGTGAACTTAATTACTATGCTGTAATTACTATATTGTAACAGATCCAGAGTTATAGGACAGAGCCACTGTCCTATACCAAATTTTGTGTAGTGGATTAAATGGTGGTTCCAAAAGATACATTCATTTCGTAATTCCCAGAACCTGTAAATACTACCTTATTTGGAAAAGAGGTCTTTATAGATACAATTAAATTAAAGATCCTGAGATGAGGCAATCATCCTGGGTTATCTGGGTATTCCTAAAATCCAGTGACATGTGTCATTATAAGAATGAATCAGAGGGACACACACACACACACACACACACACACACACACACACAAGAAAGCCATGTGAAAACAGAGCCAAAAACTGGAGTGATGGAGCCACTGGAACCCTGGAAGCCAAGGAACACTGACAGTCACCAGAATCTGGAAGATGCAAGGAACAGAATTTTCCCTGGAGCCTCTGGTGGGAGGATGGTCCCAGCAACATCTTGATTTCAGATTTCTAGACCCCAGAACTGTGAGAGAATAAATTTCTGGTACTTTGTTTTGACCTAATTTCAAGACTAACGTAACACTGATGTAAATTTAAATTTGAAAATCACTTATTACTTACCTCAAGTCCCACTTACATAATCTTGCCTAATAAATCTACTTTATATCAGCCTCATTTTCCTCCAAATTCTTTGTCAGTGTAACTAGTAGCTTAATACATTTCCCTTGATTTTTAGCTTATATGTATCACATAATTTGGTGTTCAATTTTATTTTCTCATTCTTCATGGTTAATCTTGTCTCTCCAACTAGGATGCAGGTTCCCCTGAGCTGGAACTACCTGGCAGTTTGTTTATATTTCATTTACATCTTATCAAGAAGCTAGGTCTCATCAGCCCTCAATAAACACCTATTTATTGATTGATTGTGACTGATCAGATAAATGGGAGACTAAGAACTTCCATAAATATAAAAACAATAGGCTATTCAGGAAGCAGTAGAAACTTCAAAGTCAAACAGACCTGAGTTTCCATCTTGTTTCAACCATTTACTAACTTTGTGACCTGGTGGGAGTTACTGACACTGAATTGTAATTTACTAATCCATAAACAATGGTAATACCTACTCTCCAACGTGGTTGAAGGCAACTGAAACAATTCAACTGTAGATGTTGGTTGTTTTGTTCTTCCCAGAATACATTCACACCTTCTTGTGGTAACAGTACCTAAATTTGCCCCATTAATTAAGGTCTCTGCATAATGAGGGTCAAGGTGCCTTCTGCTCCTGGTCAATGGATAGTCATGTGAGTCAGGACAGGCTATCAGACCTTCTTCTTGGAATCTGAATCTCAAACCAGAGACTGAAAATAAGGTTCAAGATGACTTCCTTAATGCAAGAGCCCTAAATTAATCCATCATTTCTTACGATCCAGAAGACAAAAACTTTGTAAGGGACAAGAGTTTCATTGATTCCTGTCCTTTCTGACACCTGGCTGTTTAGGGTTTTTTTCCTTCAATTGTATGATTCATTTCATAGGACTGAAATGCCTTTAATTTTTCTTTTTGCTTACAATTACCAGAGGATTCAGTTTTTGTGCTTTTAACCAAAGCTTCCTAAATGACATGTTTGTCCAGTGATGGCAGCACTGGAGGAGCCAATGCATTGTAGCAATTATTACCAGTGGTATTGAGCACACAGCCCCACGCAAAATGGACTGGCTGGTATAATTTGCAATTGGTATTTTCTTCCTCTATATCTCTACTGGGGGGTGATTTTGTGTGCCAAGTGACATTTGGCAATGTCTGGGCACATTTTTTAAAATTAAAAAAAAAAATTTTAAAGTTTATTTACTTTGAGAGAGACAGAGACAGTGTGAGTAGGGGAGGGGCAGAGAGAAAGAGAGAGAGAGAGAGAGAGAGAGAGAGAGAGAGGAGAGAGAGAGAGAGAGGGAGAGAGAGGGAGGGAGGGAGGGAGGGAGAGGGAGGGAGGGAGGGAGGGAGAGAGAGAGAGAGAGAGAGAGAGAGAGAATGCCAAGCAGGCTCCACACCATCAGCACAGAGCCCAATGCAGGGCCTGAATTCACAAAACCGTGAGATCATGACCTGAGCGGAAACCAAGAGTCTGATGCTTAACCAACTGAGCCACTCAGGCGCCCCAATGTCTGGAGACATTTTGGGTTGTCACACTGGGGGGGCTGCTACCAGGCCTCTGGTGGACAGAGACCAGGAATTCTGCTAAACCTCCTACAATGTAGGCCCCACAACAAAGAATTATCTGGTTTAAAATGTCAATAGGGCCAAGATTGAGAAACCCTGCTTTGAGAGGAAGCAGGACAGCACGTTGTAATTTCCAAGGAGTAAGTGGCACTATTTAGACTAATGAATCTTTGTGTCTAGAACCAGTTAATTTGCTTCTAGAGGGAAAAAAAAAATGAATCAAGACAGCGATTGCCACAAAGTTAAGAAGATTTTAAATTCTTTCACAGCAATGTACCTACCAACATCTGATCAATGCACTTAAGCCATTCGTTGTCCTGGGTCTTTGATGATTTCTTTGAAACATTGTATTTCTTAATCAGCAGTGTCCTTCCTTTTTTCCTCAGCTCTGTGTCCTCCATTTCTTTAAAGAAATCTCTCCTCCTTGAATGTGATCCCACACATCTCTAATGAGTCTCTGGCACCAATTGTTTTCCCATTGGGGATGACCTAATCAACACAATCAGTCTATATAAAACCCCCCAAAAGGGAGGTGCGTGTTTCAGGGAAAACCAATTAGAGTCTTTGCCAACCAAATGTTCTTTTACATCCAAGTAATCTGTTCCCTATTTCCCTTTCCCTGTAACTGTATTGCCCATCAGCATTACATGGTTTTAATAATAGTGGTGGTAATAAGATGAACTTCAAGACGGGTTACAGAGTGAAGAAATAATTAGAGGGAAAAAAAATAAGATCTTCACTTGGGGAGGCAGTGATTTGGCTTGTATGATAAAGGAGGTTAATTCATTCAGCTGGTGATGGGTAAGAAAGAAACCTTTATTAAAGATGAACCTCAGGGGTGCCTGGGTGGCTCGGTGGGTTAAGCGTCTGACTTCAGCTCAGGTCATGATCTCACGGTCCGTGGGTTCGAGCCCCGCGTCGGGCTCTGTGCTGACAGCTCAGAGCCTGGAGCCTGTTTCAGATTCTGTGTCTCCCTCTCTCTGTGACCCTCCCCCATTCATGCTCTGTCTCTCTCTGTCTCAAAAATAAATAAACGTTAAAAAAAAAATTAAAAAAAAAAAAAAAAAGATGAACCTCAGACACAAATCCCGGTTCTTGCCATGGAGAAAAAAGGGTTTTATATTTTGGGTCCTCCTGCTCGAGGATTTTTTTTAACAATCGCTGTATTATCAGAAAGCTACAGTGATCTATAATTTCAGGATTAAGAGGTCTTTAAGGGCTTTCCCTAGTGGGTTTAACAAGATTCTGACAGTTTTAAATGATCCACTCATTAGAGAAACACTAAATGAAACGGCAGGATGAAAAGAGCTTCAAATAATTTCCCAGTGCCAGGGACATCTCTCATTGAATGTTTTCATTACTTGGATATTTACTGCCTTGACTCTCTTTAAAGTATAACTATAAACTCATTTTAATTCCTTCAAAAAAAGCCAGACTTACAAAATGTTTGGTTACTTTCTGAGCTAACTATATCCAAGTGAACATTTATTTTAACTAAAATGATCTTTCCCCTCATATTGCTCTGCTGCAAATGATGGAATGTAAGAAAACAGTCCCACATTCCCTGTCATTGTTAATGACAATGAGAAAAGAACATTTCCTGGCGATTAGAGCTCATTAGAGCTGCTTACACTGTGGTAATGTGGCGGGATTACCAACATAGTTCTCCAACCCTGTGAATAAGAAACAGATCATTTGTAGATAGTAGTCTTTGCAAAAAGGTGTACTGGAAAGCAGAAAGTGGAAGTAGCTCATGTTCACTGCTAACTGCCACTAACTAGTTGTTTGATCTTGGGAAGTTACTAAAGCTCTCTGAACCTCAGTTTTCTAATCTCAACAATGATACAAATAATCATGCCCATCCTGTTTCTGCCTATGATTATTGGTAAGTTTGAAAAGAAATAGAATGTTTGTGAAAACACTTAAATTTTTTTAATGTTTACTTATTTTTGACAGAGAGAGAGAGAGACAGAGTGTGAGCAGGGGAGGGGCATAGAGAGAGGGAGACAGAATCCGATCTCTGAGCTGTCAGCCCAGAGCCCGACATGGGGCTCAAACCCATGAACCATGAGATCATGACCTGAGCCAAAGTTGGGAGCTTAACCAACTGAGCCATGCAGGTGCCCCTGAAAACACTTTTAAAAGCTGTACCAAGGTTGGGGCACCTGGGTGGCTTAGTTGGTTAAGCATCTGACTTCACCTCAGGTCATGATCTCATAGTTACTGAGTTCTAGCCCTGCATTAGGTTTGTGCTGACAGTGCAGAGCCTGCTTGGGATTCTCTCTCCCTCTCTCTCTGCCCCTCTCCTACTTGCACGCTCATACACACACACACACACACACACTCAAGATAAATAAATAGACTTAAAAAAATCTGTACCAAGGTAAATTGCTATAGATACTAATAGCCATGGGTGAAAAGAGAACACATATAGAGGAATGCTTAATTCATCTCTTTTCACTGAATCAGGTTTCAACTACTGTAGTCTAATTACTCTCCAATAAGAATTATATCAATTGAATCATTGTTTTGTATGTATGCAGACTGAACAACCAAATTACCACTGGCGTGCTATAATTTTTAGTGGTGGCTTTCTGCTATCCCATGACTTTTGGATCCCCAAATCCTAGGGTTAGTCCTAAATCTGTCACCTACTAGAGATGGAACATGACATAAATCAATTAAGGCCTCATTTCCTCATAGGTATATGGTATATAAAACGTATAGAGTATTGCAGGAAGGATCTAATGATATAAAGAATGCAAAGTGCTACCATAATAATGAACACTGAATTCATGTTAGGGTTTTGCAGAGATATTGCCAGTATACTCAGAATTCTTTCCAATTCTGTTTTCTTCCACTTCCCAGTGCAGAGATGGTTCAAATACCACAATTTTATGAATGGACAATAATCAAATGATGAATAATGTTGATCACAGTCTTGTGGCTACTAAAAAATATCAATCAATATATAAACTTGCTTACTAAAGTTTAATATTTGCCCTGATTGTTTTCCATTTAGAATTCCTGCCCTACTAAAATTCTGATTCTACTAGCAGAACCCACAGTTAATTGAGCCTGTAATAATAGTAAGCAAGTATAAAAAAATTATCTCTTTAGCTAGAAAAGAAATGCCACAAATGCCCACCACAGTTGAATATATCCAAGCATTGTTCCTTGATATCTTACAGAATCAGACTAAACCTAACAACTGGGGCTCAAAAAACCCACTTTCTCTGTGGAAAGCTCTATTTCGGTTGGGCTTGGGTTTCTACTGCACAATATTTGGCTTTGTTTTTCTAACCACATGCTATCTGTTGCCATCCTTTCTCTTGAGTCTTCCCACAGACATCTGAATGCTTCCCTTAATGGTCAACCACCAGCATCAATGCAAGCACACCAATAATTCCATAGCCAGCAGTGGTTCTCAGCACTATAAAGAGAACAAATCTTCAAAATATAACTTTTGCACCCACAGAGTTTTAACCAACAATGTTTTGTCTACCTGGGCCACTAAAGAAAGTAGATTGAGCAAAACTCTTCCATGCACCTCTTTGTGATTGTGACCTAGTTAATTTCAAAGACCAAAAAAGTGACTTTTTTTTTCATTACAGAATAGGAAGATGACACTGACATTTTGAACTTGACTACAGTGGTAACATTTGGGATTTTTTAATTTTTCAAGCGATCACAGGACAATCGTTTCCCATAATGTAGTAACACCTGGTCATGTTTACTACCCCTGACACTTAGGTACTTGCCAGGTAAGGATCCAGATCAAAGTAAAAACCAATATTGTTATCTTTATGTGTTCCCAGCAAAAACATTTTATGCTTTTAAGGGATGTTTTAGGAAAATTTAAAAGTAAGAGTATATCTGATTTAGTACCTTTTATCTTTTTTTATTCTTTCCCAAGTGGGCATGGTTATATAATCACCATAACGTTTCTCCCAGGGTTGTAAGATAAGCAACACACACACACACACACACACACACACACACACACACACACACGCTCCTCTTCTTCTCAAAACCCAGCACAAGCCTGCATTTACTCAAACGCAATATTTCTAACATTTACGTATAATTTACATAAAGTGAATAAACAGATCTTAAAAGTACAGTTTCATCAGTTTTGGTAAATGCAGACATGCATGTATCAAACTTCTACCGAGATACGGAATGTTTCCATCATCCCAGAAGTTTTCCTTATGCCCGTTCCCACCCTTCCTCTCCACTCATCCTCGAAAGCAGCCGCTGTTCTGGCTTCTGTCACTGTGGATTAGTTTTACCTCTTCCAGGGTTTTATGTAAATGTAATCCTACAGTAACCATGAAGAAAGTGGGGACTCTTTCTGCATCTTGTTTCTTTCATTCAGCCTAATGTTCTTGAAATTCATGTTAGGTATATCAGAAGCTCTTTTTTTCTTGCTAAGTAGTTTTCCATTATGTGAATATTGTACACTTTGTCTACCTGTTTTCCTGAAGGTGGACTGATTAAGTGTTATGAATAAAGCTATGAACAGTGTTGTACCAGACTTAGTGGACATACACTTTCATTTCCTTTGGATCAATACTTAGAAATTGATTTCTGTATCAGAGTAAATATAGGTTCAACTGCTAAAGGTAAATGGTTTTATTAAGGAACTGCAAGTTTTCTGGGGCATCTGGGTGGCTCAGTTGGTTAAGTGTCCAACTTCAGTTCAGGTCATTATCTCACAGTCCATGAATTTGAGCTCCGCATCAGGCTCTGTGCTGACAGCCCAGAGCCTGGAGCCTGCTTCAGATTCCGTGTCTCCCTCTCTCTCTCTCTGCCCTTCCCCCATTCTCTCCATCTCTCTCTCTCTCTCTCTCTCTCTCTCTCTCTCTCTGTCTGTCTCTGTCTCTCTCTGTCTCTCTCTCAAAAATAAATACACATTAAAAACTTAAAAAAAGAGGGGCGCCTGGGTGGCTCAGTCGGTTGAGCAACCGACTTCGGCTCAGGTCATGATCTCATGGTTTGTGGGTTTGAGCCCCACATCGGGCTCTGTGCTGACAGCTCAGAACCTGGAGCCTGCTACAGACTCTGTGTCTTCCTCTCTCTCTCTGCCCCTCTCCTGCTCATGCTTTGTCTCTCTCTCTGTCTCAAAAATAAATAAATGTCAAAAAAATTTTTTAAAGAAAAAAAACTACCAGTTTTCCAATATATGTATATGTATATTATATTATATTATATTATATTATATTATATTATATATCATATTTTAATTATATAAAAATATATTATTATGTATATATTATATATAATACATACTATATGTTATATATAAACAAGTTATATATACCATATATACTGTAAATACATATTTATATTTATTATTAAATATGTATTAATTTATATATATTTATAGTATATAAGACAATATATATAAATATGTATATAGTGGCATGCCTCTTTTAGTCCTCAAGTCTTCTGCCAAGTTTTATATATATATTTTTTACATATATAATATATGTATTATATACAATATATATTTTATACATACAAAGTATTATATATTTATATATGAAAAAGAGTATGCATATGTACATATCACTATAAGAGATACACACAGAGGTGCAAGACTAAAGAATCTTTATTTTAACAACTACAGCTCATATGGACTCCCACTTTGAGAAAAGGTGCTCTCAAGGTCACAAGGGGAAGCTCAAAGCATCAGAGGCCTCACTCCATTCAGCAATTTATTCCCACCCAAAACCTCTTTTACTCCGTTGTAAAGAGAAATCCTCTCTGATCTGTGTCAAGTACAAATTAGAGTCGACATGGATTATATAATACAACCACCACTGCAATAGATGTCAGAAAGAGAATTTATGCTGTGAGTATCATTAGTTAAACATTTACTATTCCTTGGCACTACACTAAACACTTCTGATGTGAAGTTATTGCTGTTTAAGACTTATAACAATCCAACCAAGTGGCTATCATGAGCACATTAACAAAACTTTTTTTAACATTTACGTATTTTTGAGAGACAAACAGCACAAGCGGGGGAGGGTCAGAGAGAGAGGAAGACACAGAATCCGAAGCAGGCTCCAGGCCCTGAGCGGTCTGTACACAGCCTGATGCGGGGCTCAAACTCACGGACAGTGAGTTCATGACCTGAGCTGAAGTCGGACACTTAACCGACTGAGCCACCCAGTCGCCCCTATCATGATCACATTTTAAAGATGAAGAAAACAAGTTCATGGAGATTAGGGTGTTGAAAAATTTCTAGCTTCAAGATGGAGCCACTCCTGCCCAGAATAACTCGTTTTTGATTCCTGGACCCAATTCCAATGTGGGAAATGGTTCCCCTTCCCCGCCCACACACACAACACCAAATAATTACCAGACACCTGCAAGATGTCTGAGAATTCAACTGAATTCTAACACTATCTACCCAGAGAATGCATCAGATTCCACAGGTTATAGGTTCAGTCCCACAAGACTGCCCCCCGAACTCCATTTCAGACACTAGTCACAAGCTCCAGACTGTTACCTGTGCTTCTGACCAACCACCTACAGACAGATGATTCCAGTGACCTCTTCCTTAGGTTCTTTTAATTTGCTACAGTGAGTGACAGAACTCAGGGGAATACTAACTTATGTTTACTAGTTTATTAAAAGATATGATAAAGGAAAGAGTCAACAGCCAGATAAAGAGACACAAAGGGTGAGGTATGGGGGAAGGGCTAGGGGCTTCTATGCCCTCTCCCAGGTGTGCCCACCCTGTCCACATCTTCACATGTTCACCAACCTGAACATGTTCACCATGTTCTGGAAGCTCTCAGAACCCAGTCCACTTGGGTTCTTTGGAGGATTCATAACATAGTCATGATTGACTAAATCGTTGGCCAATGGCTGATTCAACCTGCAGACCCACTCCGCTTCCCAGAGTTCATGGTCATCTGAGTGGCCAAATATATATATATATATATATATATATATATATATATATATATATATATATATGTCTTACAAATCACAATATCACAGTGCTGCATCAACAAACGGAAACTTAGATAACTTTCCTGTCCTGGTAAATTTTCCACTTGACCAGAAAGGCAACATATCCAGTCAGCCAATCTCCAAATGCCAACCCAACTCTGGGCATTTTCACCCCAACAAGGTTGACTACGTGGCCTCAACCAACCATATATTTTCTATTTTTCTCTTCCTTGTTCTTTATACTTTATCCTATAAAAACTTTCTGAGAAACGGGAACCCTCTTGCACTGTTGGTGGGAATGCAAATTGGTGCAGCCACTCTGGAAAACAGTGTGGAGGTTCCTCAGAAAATTAAAAATAGACCTACCCTATGACCCAGCAATAGCACTGCTAGGAATTTACCCAAGGGATACAGGAGTACTGATGCATAGGGGCATTTGTACCCCAATGTTTATAGCAGCACTTTCAACAATAGCCAAATTATGGAAAGAGCCTAAATGTCCATCAACTGATGAATGGATGAAGAAATTGTGGTTTATATACACAATGGAATACTACGTGGCAATGAGAAAGAGTGAAATATGGCCCTTTGTAGGAACGTGGATGGAACTGGAGAGTGTCATGCTAAGTGAAATAAGCCATACAGAGAAAGACCGATACCATATGTTTTCACTCTTATGTGAATCCTGAGAAACTTAACAGAAACCCATGGGGAAGGGGAAGGAAAAAAAAAAAAGAGGTTAGAGTGGGAGAGAGCCAAAGCATAAGAGACTCTTAAAAACTGAGAACAAACTGAGGGTTGATGGGGGGTGGAAGGGAGGGGAGGGTGGGTGATGGGTATTGAGGAGGGCACCTTTTGGGATGAGCACTGGGTGTTGTATGGAAACCAATTTGACAATAAATTTCATATATTGAAAAAAAAAAAAACCTTTCTGACTTCTTTCCCATTTTGCAGTTCTCTGGAAGGAGACTGTTCACTTCATGAAGTACTAAATAAAAGTTTATTTGTATGGCCTAAATTGTCTTCTTTAATGATTTTTTTAACAGAAGTGGCTTACTTAAGTCCATTTTATAATAAGGATTTGAATCCAGATTAGTCTGCTTGCAAAGAACATGCTCTTATCCTTTGGATAAGTTGTTTCTTAAAAACATAAAGGTTTACATTCAAAATGACCAGGCCTGATTTTGCTGTTGCCTAAGATTAAACTCACTTTTGTAACAAAAATGTATTCATGATGATACCTTGGACCTGAAGCCACATTTATTCTGATTTAATCTGAAAAACAACTCTGAAAGATAGATTTGCAAGAGACATTTCTTCTTAAATTTACAAACAAGGAAATAGACTCGGAAGGGCTGAAGTATCACCCAAACATTCACAGGCTTGCATGTGGTCAACATGGGGCTGAATTAGGTTTTCCCAGCTTAAACACCTGTTGTCTTTCAACTATACCAGCGGATATCCTAAAACTGAATTTGCGCTTCTCCATCCAGTGGCTACAACTCAACCTCCCAGAATTGCTCTCAGGATGAATACATAACATATTTGAGAGCACCTAGTTCAGGACCTGTCACTAGAGACACCCTCAGATTATGAGCTAAATCAGAATCTAAGTGGCTGAAGGACAAGGACAGAGTTGTATTTAAACAAAATGCTCTCAAATGGAAAGTTCCAGTTTCCTGTATTTCCTGATTTATTCAGGATTAACCAGAAAACCTTTTCTTCAATTTATTTTTGAAACTTTTTTTTTAATTTCAGGGGCGCCTGGGTGGCACAGTCGGTTAAGCGTCCGACTTCAGCCAGGTCACGATCTCGCGGTCCGTGAGTTCGAGCCCCGCGTCGGGCTCTGGGCTGATGGCTCAGAGCCTGGAGCCTGTTTCCGATTCTGTGTCTCCCTCTCTCTCTGCCCCTCCCCCGTTCATGCTCTGTCTCTCTCTGTCCCAAAAATAAATAAACGTTAAAAAAAAAAATTTAATTTCAAACTTATTTTTATTTAATAATAAGTCCCCTACCTTTCTGCCTTTAGTATTCAATACTAGTGCATTCTTTTTCTTGAAAGCTTGAAGTTTTAGTTTGGCATTTCTGAGTATTAATAAGACTGAATTCTGTTGTCCAAAATTATATATGAAAATGTAAAAGCTTGAGTGTATGTAAACAGGCCCCAAAGTCCATCTTCTTTTTTTTTTTTTAAATAAATCTCTGAAATTTGTTTGTTTGCTCAGATCAACTTTCTTGCAATTAATGGTTCAGTTTGGCTGGTTTCATGTGATTAGGCAAGGCTTTACTATACTTAACAGATAGAGGACAAAAGGTAACATCTCAAGAAATGGTTCACTGACATTACATGTGTTTTAACTTGGAGGATCCTGTTTTGAATTTTAGCATGTTCAGATTCCCACCCTTGAATTAAGTTGTTCCAAAAGCTCAGAGTAAAGATGCTTTCAGTGGCAACCCTCCCCGCCCCCCCCCCCCACCCCCAGAGACCATGCTGTTACTTTGACTTTGGAAAGCAAACTCATTTGGAAACTAAAACCTCAGACGTTTCAATTAGATCCACTGTATATCTATCTGAGTTCTAGGAATCTTCTATTATTGGGTCCAGAGGCCAGGAATGAATGGATACTGGTTCCTCCATACCCAAACCACACACTGGCTAGACAGCAGGAAAATGTTCTGTGGGGATTTAGTGAAAGAAAAGAAGGGAAGGAGGGGCAGAAGCAGAGAGAAAGGGAAAAAGAAAAAAAAAATCATAAAGAAAAAAGTAGAAGGAAAAGAAAATATTGTTGAAAAGTTTTCTATGTATAACTTCTGGCACTTGAGATAATACCAATTTCTACTATTTTTCAAAGGGACTCCCGTTCCAGGTGTATTGAATTAGAAACTCTAGGACTGGAGCTCAAGACTTATGTGATTTTATAAGCACTCCAGGTGATTCTGGTGCACACAACAGTTTGAGAACCACTGAACTAGATAAATTTCACATATAGTTATAAGATCACACGGGGTGTTACATCATAGCTGTTAACTAGGACCACTGCAAGATCCTGCTTCTCATGCAGAATTTCTCCATTTATTGAGGCACAAGCAAAATGAAGCGCCTGTACTTAGGTTACTATGGAAGATGCCAAGTCTAAATGCAGTTAATGTTAGAGGTACAGTGTTACAAACTCTAATCAAAGGGAACAAAACTAGGAATCAAATGAACAATCACGAGCATAACAAGAACAAATACCTGACAAAAAGACAAGATCAGAAACGAAGGTTGCAGGGTCACCACAGATGAATTCATCTGGGCACGGACTTGTTTCTGACGGACTTCCCATGGAGGTCTGATTCCCCACTCCACATTCTCTTCCTCACAATGGTAGACAAGCTGCAACCAGTCTTGAAAACTGTGGCCCTACAACCTAAGATGTGATATTGTCACAAACCTCCCTAGAAGTGGCAGTCCTGGCTGGAAAATCAGTGGCCCTTCTCGGGACAGTTTATGAACCGTGCACTGTGCACAAATGGACGCCTTTGACCTGCCCTGACTCTGAAGTCCCCCAAGGGCACTCAGTTTACATATCTGTCAAAATGACCTTGTGATCTGATTTTACCAAAGCTTCACCAAACCAGATGGCCCATATGATCACACTGTAAACAGTATCCTGTATTTCTTACCCCAATCTGCATAACATGTAACCCCAGCCACCTGAAAATTCTGTGCTACCCCTACCCAACTCTTATTGGGTATGTCTAGAAATTTACATGTATATCTGAAATGGCCGTATCTTCCTCTGTTCTGCCATTCCCCTACTACAACCAAAATATTTTGCCACTGTGCCAGATTATGTCTATGAAAATTCTGTTTCCCAAGTCCCCAGACTTGTAACCCCCCCCCCCCCCAAGTGCCTTTTGGGCAGATTTGCATTCAGGGAACATCAGTCTAAAAGTGACAAGTGATGGGACGCCTGGGTGGCTCAGTCGGTTAAATGTCCGACTTCGGCTCAGGTCATGATCTCGCGGTCCGTGAGTTCGAGCCCCGCGTCGGGCTCTGTGCTGACAGCTCAGAGCCTGGAGCCCGTTTCAGATTCTGTGTCTCCCTCTCTCTCTGACCCTCCCCTGTTCATGCTCTGTCTCTCTCTGTCTCAAAAATAAATAAACGTTAAAAAAAAATTTAAAAGTTACAAGTGAAGTTCTGGAAGCCCTAGAGACAAATGAGGGGTGGGGGGTTCATATGGGAAGGGAGGAGAGGAGAAGCAACCAAGGAGAGCATCACTGGAAAGAAAGCTTGGAGAATGGAGCAAAGTAAGTGAAGGGTGTAGAAACCCTAGCAGGAAGTAAAAAGAACACAGAGTCTGAAGGACCAGGAGAAAGTTGTGTCATGAAAACTAAGGGCCAGAACAGTTTTAAGAAAGTTGAAATGGCTGGTCAATAAACGCGATAGATTGCAGAACATTCAAGTGGTATCACTTTTGGGAAATAAGAAGACTATCAGATTTAATGATACCAAATATGTGATTGATCTTGCAAAAGCAATTTTTGAGGAATGGTGGGATGGAGGGGGTGGTAGAAATCCGTAGAAATACAAAGGAGAGAAAGAGGAGAGAGGACAGTGAGGACAGTCTGCTGTTTCAAGGCTGGTAGTGAGGGGAGGGACGAAAAGGAAAGGCAGGGGATACGTGAATGTTAAAGATATTTAACAGTGTTTCTAGGCAAAGAAGGAAAAACTTTCAAAGGGGATGGTCAAGGAAGCAAGACAGAGACAAACATCTCTGTCCCTGGCGCACCAGAGAGGAGAGGATGGGGTGGACCTGAGCAAAAGTTCAGAGGCGTTGGGAGGGAAGCAGAGGGAGTTTGTGCCTGAAAGCCGCCATTAATTTTCTCGGCATTGTAAACATTCTCGATGATCTTGGCACCAATGCACACTGGAAGCTGGGGAGTTGGCGGAAATTATCTTTTAAGACATTAGACCAAAAAAAAAAAAAAAAAAACTAATTGCCTGGCTTAATAAAGCCACAAGGATCTGACAAATATCAAAATGATTAAGAAAGACTGGAGAGAATGGGGAGAGAGATAGAGACGGCTGGGGCAGGGGTGAGAGGAGAGACACAAGAGAGAAAAAGAGGGAGGAAGACATACCCCCAGGGAAGAGCTGGAGGGGGCAGGGCTAGGGGAAGATGTGGAAAAGGAGTCAAGAAGAGAGAAGCTGCTGAGAGAAAGAAACAGATACCGTTTCAGAACATTGAAATGTCTCATTTTGTATTTAAATTCCTAGAAAGGGGAGCCTAAACAAAGATTTAAACCCTTAAATGTTCTTGTTGACTAGCTGGCTTTCAACCAATGATAACTTCTAGGCCAGAGTTTTGGTAAAAAGTTAATGCAAACCAGGGAGAAGATTTCGATCACAGAAGTAAATACATTCCCAGGCCGGAAAGTTGTGGAGTATTTCACAGGGGAAATCATGAAAATTTTTACTTGTAGTTGCCGTGCACTACAAACTTTATAAATAATGTTATTTATAAAGGTCAGGGGAGAAAAACATGATAAGGTATAATTTTCCTGTCTTCTGGCTACAAATAAAGCCATGCACAATGACTTCCTCATTCTGAGCAGACAGGAGACAGTTGCTACACTGTAATGATTTGTTTCCCCTTTCATGTGCTTGTAGCCTAAAGCAGACCCCGAGGTGGTCCCAGCCCCGTTGACAACTGCCTTCAATTTCACACTCCATCCAAGGTGAAGATTGTTCTCCCAGTGATTGTTCAGTGCTCCTGTGGGGAACTACTTTCGTTTTCCACCCTTCTTCCAGAGCCCTAGCAAGAGCTTATCTGGACACTGATGGCAGGCCTTGAAGAATCCTGGCATGAGAATTCTCCCATATTCCTGATATTTGGGCTTCTGTTCCGTGACTTGTAAAAGTGCGGGGAGAAGTTACAAGTGTTGTTTGTATTTGCAAGATGGCCCATTTCCATGGTTTTAAATATAGGGTTACTAAAATAAGTACCTTCCTAACCATCAACATAGTCTGAACACATTATTGTGGTAAGGATTGGAGTCAGCATGGTATAGTCAAAGAATCAAACTAGATGGTTGTGGAGTCAGATATATTTAGGTTTGAACCTACTTTCTAGCTATATGGCCTTAGGCAATTTACTCAAGTTCTCTGGGCTTCAGTTTCTGATGTCTGAAAAATGTTACCAATGATAGTATCTCTCTCAGAGAGTTGTGAGGATATAAACCAAATAAAGGGTTTGAGTACTATAGTGACTTGAAAAGTGCCTCCCCAAAATTCATGTCCATCTGGAAACTCCGAATATGACCTTATACGGAAAGAGAGTCTTTGCATATACAACTGAGTTAAGATGAGACCATACCAGGCTAGGGTGGGCCCTAAATCCAATGACTGGCGTCCCCACAAGAAGAGGAAAGGACGCACAGACAGGAAGTGAAGAAGGGCATGTGAGGTGGACGTGACATTTGGAATTCTGTTCCTGCAGGTCAGTCAATGCCTGGGCTACCAGGAGCTACAAAAGGCAAAGAAGGACTCTTCCCTGGAGCCTTCAGAGGGAACAGGGCCCTGCTGTGTTGACTTTGACTTCAGCCTCCAGAATAAACTTTTGTTGTCTTAAGCCTCTGATTTTGTGGTAATTTGTTACAACAGCCCCAGGAACTAGTACAAATATATAGTAAGTGCTCAGCAAAAATCAGCTCAGCCTCAAGAGGGTCTTACTCTACATTCTGGTAATTACCTTGCAGCCCTTGGATTGGTAATTCAGTTCAGTCCTCCTTTATCAGAATTGGCCCCTTCAGTTCATAAATGCAGCCATTTATTCACCTTTCTTATTCTCTAGACCTCAGCTAATGGGCATCCTGCATATTCTCCTGTAAGCTCTGCCACTGGCTCCGCGTGGCCCCACTTATGTGACCCAGACAATGCACTTATTCATCCATTCAATACAGGTTAATTGAACACTATGGACCTGTTTAGTTTATAAAGAACTGGGTATAAAGTAGCGAATGAAAAAACAAAGTCCCTCTTTACATAAAATATACTTTCTGTTGAGAGGAGAAAAGACGATAAGCAAGTAGACAGATGAGTATATGTCAGATGGTGTTGAGAGCCATGAAAAAAGGCAGGCTGTGGTGTGTAGAGTGGGGGCAGGATATACATCAGTGGGACAGAGAAGGTCTCTCTGACAAGGTGGCATTTTAGTATTGACCTAAATTAAACATGAGAGGAATAAAGTCATTCTGGCACCTGCGGGGTTAAGAAGAAAGAAGAAATAGGGACTCAGTCACTTATAGCCCAAACCTGGGCTTCTGCATGGAATGATATAAGGAACCACAGGAGGACCCAGAATAGAGGAGAAAATAATCTGCCTTATATTTTTAAGGGATCCCTTTAGCTACTGTTTAAAAAACAGGTCTTAAGAGGGTAACTTGGAAGCAAGACCAGTTAGGATGTGACTGCGATAAGTCCAGGCTAAATGTAATTTCACATTTCTTTCTTCCTCTTTCCCCAGAACAATGATAAAAGGCAGGTGGAAGTGAAAGCATTCAGAAGTTACTGGAGTCTGTTTATATCTTGCAGATAAGGACACTGAATTTTTTTCTTAATGAGTTGATGTGATTTCTAAGAGAAAGAGAAATCAAGGAACACTCCAAGTATTTTATTGAGCGAGGACATATCAAAGGGGGAGGATGTTTGGGCATAGAGAAAGGAGGTGGATTAAATGTGCAGAATCCAGAAAGCTGTGAATGCAAAACTGGTGAATTCTCTCTCCTTCCTTGCAATCATGCCCTAGCTCTCAGCTGGTGGAACCCAAAGGTGTCAAGCAATGTTAAGGGAACTCACCCAGTTTTTACAAAGTAAAACTGGGAGGCCTAACTGTGCCTTCCTAAAGCATATTGTCTTAAATATATTCTTAATTTGCTACAATTATATTATCAGGAGGTCCTTTATAACACCACATACAAGATATTCTTCCCAAACAAAAGCACATCAGGCGTCCAGAGCACCTGTGTTTTCATTGCTGTTTGCTTCCCACCTGCGTGCAGGAGCTGTGTCAAGTAATGCTGGCCAGCCATTTTCCATCATGGTGGACCTCCCAAAACCCACCAAGCCAGACTCAGGTCTATAAAGACAACACTTGTGTAAGTGACAAGGCCAAGGTGTTGAGGACGAATCAGAGCATTTGGATTGCCCTGAATTTTTTATCTGCCACTTTGAAACAACAAGGCTAAGAAGGTCGGTCCTGTCCAGAGTGGCCAACTCCTTCTTCCTGACAAAGCAGCTCAAAATGAAGAGCATAGCAATTAAAAAGTCAAATATTACCAACTCTTTTGTGGGCCAGTGCGGGGGGGGGGGGCAGGGAGAGATTACAGAGCATGGTTTTTCACACCACACCAACTCTGTCTTTAGTGGATGATTCCTTCAACCACGAGAAATTCTTTGGGGAAGCAGGGCTACCAGTACAAGGTCCTAGGTGGTAACCTTTTATGACTCCCTTTGAAAAAAAAATGTATAGAAAACTAGGGGACTGCTTAGAAACATATGTTCTTCAGGGAGTCTTGCAAGTCTTGCTCTAAACTCTGAGCCAACACAGCTGTGAGGGAGCAGAGGTCAAGACTTCACAGAAAGCCAGATGCTGCAGTGAGCACATATTGTTTTACTGACATATGTGTATGTGGATATGTGTGGTGTATAAATATATACATCGACATGTGTGTGTATACACTGGCAAACCCCCCTCCCCACTTCCCATCCTTTTAGGTAAACTGAAGGAGGAAGGGAGGATTTCCTGTGAAAACAATGTGTAACCCCTCTCATCTGGTTAATGTGTTTGGCTGGATTCAATGTGACCAAATGAAAAAGGGGGAGTAGGAAAAAAAGTTGGTGATAGACAACTTCACAGAGGGCCTTCAGTCTAATTCAGTTCAATTCATAAATACTACTTTTCGTATTGTTAGTACTATGTGGGATGTAGAAATACTTAGAAGCCTAGTCATTGATCCATTTATAAGTGGTGTGACCTTGGGACAAACACTCAACTTCTCCGGTGAGATAACGCTGAAGGGGAGCACCTGTCTATTCTACCCTCTAATACACTGGATCCTTAGCAGAGACACCCACAGTATGACTTGGGACAAAGAGAAACGGGCTGGGACTGTAGTTCTGATGCTGCCATTAGTTTGCTGATGCTGAGGCCACCTCATCTCACCCTGCTCCTCCTTTCCCAAAATTATTCCCCAGAAAGAGATTGTTTCTTCATTATAAAAAAGGATGATTGGATTAGAAAAAGGGTCACAAAATAACTGCCCACAAAAGAACTGAATGGGTTCCATATTCCAACAGGGAGTGAGGGAGGCTACTTATACAGCTACTCTCCACCACTCTTCCACTGCTCTTTTGTGACGACATGGCCTGGTCTAACCTTTCAAGGAAGCTTGGCTATCTGTATTCTTATATGGGGCTGAACAAGTCTTAAAAAACTGTGTAAGACAAACAAAGCACATCTGGAAGCCTGATCCTTGTTCACATGCTGCCAGTTTGTAACCTTAGGACTGGATGAGTTACAACAATTCTTTTGGTTCAACAATGGGTTCAACAATGGTATGGCTCAGCTGTTCCAAGACCGTCCACCATATCTCGTGCTACTGGCAGAAATTATGTCTGTGAATCCTTGGTCCCTGAATGGGGGCCTTCCAAGGGTTACTTGATCCTTGCTCTGAAGCTGTTCTGAAACTAGGCTGCTTAATTTCAAATCCAGAGGAATCTCTAGGCTGCCTCATGGCACTTGCAACTCTAAGGAAGGCAGTAACACCGCCCAGAATTTACAAGAGGTCATCTCCTGACCTGGCCTGTGAATCTGCTCTCAAAGTCTCTGACTGTATATCCAGTTAAAAGAATTGAAGACTTTAGCTCTGGAGGCTACATTCGCCTCAGCAGCATAGCCCAGGAACCTATAAATGACTCAGCAGCACTCAGATCCCAGAAGATCTAAACTTTTTGTGCATGAGTATTAAAAAGTGAAGACATAGAATCTATCACTACATTCACCACACACCTGACCTGATTCAAGGAGCTTTCACATAACCCAATATAGGGAAGCCATACCCAACATAAGTAAAAGTAAACAGAATATTGTCCCACAAGAGCATGGTTGAATACGGATATAATCATAAATATGAAAGAGGTAGATTTGCCTTTTTTCATTTAGTCCCTATTATATGCCATGCATACCTGCCTTTACACACTTAAAGTCTAGAGAGACAAACAGATATTGAAAACTGAATTATAAAAAGAAAAACAAACAAGTAATAGAACACTAGATTGCAGAGGAAAAGTTAGTTTCATGGGACCATGTAATCCAGCTTACGTATGGGGGATTCGTTTAGTACTTTCCCCTTCTTTTTGTTGGTTACTTGCTCCTAAACAAAGAAACTGGCCACCCAGAGAGACGAGAAACCAAGGCAGTTTCCAGTTACTGAGAGATGGAGAGACACATAGTGGATTCAGACAGAGAGAAGGTGGCATGAGCTAAGAATAGAGAGACAAGCATGTCTGAGACAGAGTGTGGTCTTCTAGGGGCATGTCAAGACTTTATCTGAAAGTCAATAGGAAGCCATGGAAGGTTTTAAGCAGTTTTCAGTTTGTGATTTATTCCTTTTACGCTGAGGAGACCTTCTTCATCGTCCCAGTGAGAGAAAGTGGTGGTTTGGTCAAGGATGATGACAATAAAAATGGAAAGATGTGAGTGAATTTGAGAAATATTTAGATTTGCATTTTTTATATCAGCAGAGGCCAACCCAAACCATTGTATGTGTTTTACAATGTGGGCAGTTTGGTTTTCTGTACTATCATATTCCACATTCTTCCACGTTTCCAGTAGACAATTTCCCCCCTATGGAATATTAAACACCTTGGTGGATGGCACGGTTGTGGATATTAACATCTGATGGTCTGTTCAAACTATTCTTCTATATTTAAGAACATTTTCGTCCCTTTGTTTTTTAACTCCCCAGCTACCAATTAACTGGAACCCTTGAGGTAAAAAAGAAAAATGAAGGAAGGGAGATGTCTTTTTCTTTTTTTGTTATACTTGGTTCAACATCAACAGCTTGGGTTCAATATCTCACAGAGTTTTATAATGATTTCTTTATTTTAATTTACTTATGACACTGCCAGTGGGGCCCTAAGTGAATATAATTTTGGAGAAAGTCAGGAGATAAACTGAAGAAACAGACATTTGTTTTTCCATAATCAGAATCACCCCTCCACTGCAATGCCCACTTCTCTGTTTCAGGGTCATGCTTAGCTCTTTCCTTAGGATGAGTTGATTCCCATGAGAGCTCTCAGTTTTTCATGAATATGATTTTTGATAACACTGTCTCCTTTCTACTTACCTCCGATCCTTAGGGTGTATCAGGTAGCCTCAAACTGAGTCTCTACTACTTAGGCATGTGACAATTAGAAGAAGCCTTATCTATTTTTTTAACACCTATGCCTAAGGAAAGACATTACATTTATATAATCCAGCTGAGTGCTGCATTTAACATTCAGTTTTATGTTGTGGGAGAAAAACTGTGAAAAACTTTGAAATGAATCAAAAAGTTTACCAAGTATACTGACTCAGTTTTCAGATTATCCCAATCTTTCATTGTCCTATAAATTATGGAGAACTGCTAATATGGCAAAAGATTGTTTGCTGTCCATTGAAATTGGAATTGTGTTCAGTGATATGTAATTGATTATTACTCTATGTATACTGAACAATTTTATCAGTTTGCATCTATTTGTAATTTTTTTGCAATATTCTGGATGTCTATATATTTGGCTGTTCTTTGGATCCATCTTTGGACTGGCTGTAACATTTTATTAATTAAAAAGTTAACTAAAATCTGTGACCTATTTTTATTTTATGTATGTGAGTCATTGTTTTTCCATTAAAAAATTATCCTTTAACGGTGACTGTCCATTTTCTCTTCTTGCTACTATCAGATAATATTTGCTTTCATTTGAACTCCAAGTTTTTTATAGTATCTGGCTAAAATCTAACAAAACTAAAAGTGGCAAAGGGCAGTATCATACCTGGCAAAGAGTTCAGGGTAAATCTGTTCCAGTATATTGTTGAGTTTAGTTTTTTGGGAATTTATTTGCTACCCCTGCCTCAAATATCTAGAATAGGGGTTAGGAAAACTTTTTCTATAAAAGGCAGGCGGTAAATATATTTGGTTTTGTTCGGGTGCCTGAGTGGCTCAGTCGGTCAAGCGTCCAACTTCGGCTCAGGTCATGATCTCATGGCTAGTGAGTTCGAGCCCCACGTCAGGCTCTGTGCTGACAGCTCAGAGCCTGGAGCCTGCTTTGCATTCTGTGTCTCCTTCTCTCTCTGTTCTTCCCCTGCTCATGCTCTGTCCCTCTGTCTCTCAAGAATAAACAAACATTTAAAAAAAAAAAATTTAAAGAAGCCATGGACAATATGTAAAGAAATGAGCAGACCCTGGCTCAATAAAACTTCATCTACAAAACCAGTGAGCTGGGTTTGGAATAAACCTGTTCTAGGATACCTATTTCTTGAATTTCATGCTTGAAGAATAAGTTACTATTACCCTTGCAGTTGGGGAGCCTTAAATATACTTTGGAGGAGGAGAGTGCAACATTTCCAGTTTTACAAACTCCTCTAAAGAGTGTGGTGATGTAGGAATGGGAAGTAGATGACTGTGAGATGCTCTTCTTCTCTTTCTTCCTCTTCCTCTTCCTCCTCCTCCTCCTCCCCTTCTTCTTCCTCTTCCTCCTCTTTTTCTCCCCCCTTCTCCTCCTCCTCCTCCTCCTCCTCCTTCTCCTTCTTCTAGCATGGCACTTGTTCATATCACACAATCGACACACTTGTCTTTCAACATAAAATACCCTGTTTCATGATGACCATGAATTAATAAGAGATAAAATGTAGTAAGTGTTCCCTCTTTCCTTTATTTAAACATAGACATTGACCTGCACCTAGTAATCTTTGTCACCCATACTAGAAATTGAATATTTATTAGAGAAAGGTGGAGAAAAGTAAAAGGAGGAAGAAATTCTGAATAAAGTCACCTCTGTTTTTATGCCTCAAAAATAATATGGTGAATATTTTTTTATATATTTCTGCAGTCCTTTTTTTCCTCAGTCCATATTAAAGAAAGTCCATGTTTATTTAAAAAAAATTTTTTAATGTTTATTTATTTTTGAGAGACAGAGAGACAGCACATGAGTGGGGAAGGAGCAGAGAGAGAGGGAGACACAGAATGCATAGCAGGCTCCAGGCTCTGAGATGTCAGCACAGAGCCCGACGCGGGGCTTGAACTCACGAACCACGAGATCATGACCTGAGCTGAAGTCGGCGGTTAACTGACAAAGCCACCCAGGTACCCCAGTCCATGTTTCTTTAATATGGTTGTGATGATACTATACATATAACTTTTCATATATTTTTCACTAATAACTATTTCCCATATTACAAGCTTTCCATCATATAATTTCATTTTTTGGTATAATAATAAAAAACACAAGATATTTTATTATAAAGATAAGATACTCAAAACCATCTATTGCATAAATTAAAATGATATAATGTCCCTATAAGATGAATACACAGTTGTTTACTCACTCTTCTCCTGTTTCTGAACACTAAAGTTTTCATCAATTTTTAAGTATTACAATATTGAAATGAATGTACTAGTATTAATTTTCATATTGTCTTTAATAGTTACAAGTGGAATCTCAACTGTAGAATTACCAAAACCAAGGGTATAAATATTTTATTTTATTTTATTTTATTTTATTTATTTTTATAAGGGAGTATTATTTGCTTTTATATTTATTATTTTTGAGAGGCAGAGACAGAGCATGAGCAGGGGAGGGACAGAGAGAGAAAGAGACACAGAATCTGAAGCAGGCTCCAGGCTCCGAGCTGTCAGCACAGAGCCTGACGTGGGGCTTGAACCCACAAACTGTAAGATCATGACCCAAGCCAAAATTGGATGCTAATCCAACTGAGCCACCCAGGCGCCCCAGGATATAAATATCTTAAGATCATAGGAACCAGCAAAGATAAATATATGGTGCCCAATTCTGCAACAGGGAAATGTAAATTTTTTTCTACATTATAATAATATATGGATCTAGGGATAAAATTAAAGAAAAATATAAAATGAAAAGTAAAGTATTCCTCCTTCCTAACCACTGACCACAACCCAAAGATAATGAGTCTTAACAATTTGTTGGACAGCTTTACAAATTTTAATGTTCTGAGAAATATACATACAATCCTTTTAAAAACCCCAATGATGGGGGGCCTGGGTGGCTCAATCGGTTGAGTACCCAACTCTTGATTTTAACTCAGGTCATGATCTCATCGTTCATGGATTTGAGCCCCACATCAGGCTCTGTGCTAACAGGGAAGAGCATATTTGGGATTCTGTCTCCCTCTCTCTTTGCCCCTCATGCACTCACTATCTCTCAAAATAAATAAATAAACATTTACAAAAAGAAAATAAATAAAAACCCCAATAAGATAAGGTATCCACACAGTTTTTACACATTGATTAAATCATTGAGACACTCCTTTAAGTACTCTTCTATCGAAAGAAATTCAGGTGAATGCTAACTTTTTGCTCTGAGAACAATCCTGCAATAAAAACCTCTGGTGACATTCCTTAGGAGATTCAACAGAATACAGCTGGACCATAAATTCCTAGAAGTCACTTGCTTGGTCCAATTTAAGAGCAATTGCCAAGTCACCCTCTACAGGGGTTGCACCGGTCTGTACCCTAGGGGAAATATCTTGAATCATTTCAACAACACAGTATTGACTGAGTCTCCCGTCTGTGCAAGTTATTTTTTGCTAGGCTCAGGAAACACAAAAGATGAATATGATGTGGTCCCTTGGCTACAAATGCAGACACAGGCAAACTGTGGCCTGCAGGCCAAGTCCAGCCTGCCTCCTGTTTTTATAAAGGTTTTTATATATAGAAATAAGCACCCATGTAGGCCTTCTGACCTTTATAACATAAGATAATAAATGTCGGTGGTTTGAGCCACTAAATTTGTGCCAATAAGCCACAACAGCTATAGAAAACTAATACAGAGAATCAAGAGAAATAATGAAACAATCAGAGCTAGTCCCTGTTATATCTGAGTTACATGTGTGTTAAGGGACCATATGGCCTATGCAATTATGTGAGAGGGAAAATTCTCCCAGCAAGGGATATCATGTATTGTACTTTAGCATTCAGCGAACTTGCTTTATCTTCCAAGGGAACCCTCTCCACAATGCTTGCTTGGATTGAGCTGTTTCCTTTGAAACTTAAACTGCTTCTAGGGAAAGGGGGCCTCTTCTGACACAGCCTCACTCTGTTGAAGGTTTAAAACAGTTTTCCCAGCCAAGGTACAACCAAGGAGAAATGAGAATGCCCACTATAAAATTGTTTTTGGAATGTCATCAACCCTCTTTATGAGGCTGGGTGATTTCTCTTTATTCGTAAAGCAGAACGCTGAAACTATCTGAAAAGAATATATGGGGACTATGGACAAGCAAACTTCTGGGTCTGGCTTTGGTGAAGGAACATTTCATTAACTTACAAACTGATTTTCTTCTGGAGAGACAGAGCAGAAAGGCAATGGTTAACACCAGAATGCCTGAAACGGCTGTTAATTTGGTTGAAAAGAGAAGATAATCCCCAGCCCTTCCTCTGGCAGTTTTCAGGTTCAAGTTATTACTAACAGAATAAATGAAAGATATTTCTTACATTGTATTCTTGGAAAAATATTTATATGAAGTAACACATTGAGTACTCTTCTTTTTTTAATTAATTAATTTATTTATTTTGAGAGAGAGAGAGAGTGTGTGCAAGCTGGGTGTGGGTGGGTGGGAGAACAGAGAGAGAGAGAGAGACAGAGAGAGAGACAGAGAGAGACAGAGAGAGACAGAAGGAATCCCAAGCAGGCTCCATCCATGCCCAGTGCAGAGCCTGACATGGGGCCTGATCTCACAAATTGTCAGATGATGACCTGAGCCAAAATGAAGAGCCAGATGCTTAACCCACTGAACCACCCAAGCACCTGAGTACTTTTCTCATTTGAGTCCAAACTCAGCCTGAGAGAGACCTCCTTCAATCCTGCCATGGGTATACACTTTATACATATACACACATTTTTCATATGCCACTTCACTTAGTGGCATTGTCTTTTGACATAGAGTATCTGTTTTGGCTAATAAAAAATAAGAACATATTAAATGTTTTTCTTCTTGCATTCTTGCTATAAGAATGCTTGTTATCCTTGAAGCACACCTTTGGACAAGTCATAAGGTATGGGAAATAAAAGCACAAAGAATAACATTTTTCTTGCTATCCATGGAGTTTTAGCATAGATCCTTCTAGCATATCCACTATCACCACCACCACCACCACCACAACCCTTGCAGGAAATTTTTTTTCACTGTCACTCTTTTCTTGAAAATATCTGCCCTAGTCCTAACACTTTCTTCAACAGCCCTATATCCTACAACTTTCCCTCCATAATATGGTCCTTCATACCTGTTGTCAAGGGTTGGGGCATCCCAAATAAGAGTGGGCTCCCTAAGGCAATGTCTTAGGATTCCAGCAGCCCAATCCTCAAACTACTGAATTTGTATAATATAGGTTCACATTTGCACTCCGCCTAAGATAATTAGACATCTCCTTTGTTTAGGTTCATCAACACAGCCTATTGCAAAGGGCCCTAAATTTGCTCTGTAACTAACTTGTATAATATGGCTCTACAGGTCTCCAGATATTTCTCACCATGTCAAACACAAAGGGTTTTTTACTATTCTTTACTCATCTGCCATTTGCACAGCCCAGTGTAGAGGATAATGGGAAAGTCAGCTTCTCTTTCTACTTAAGTCCAATAACTCATTCAAACATATCACGGGTCTCAAACATTTAACTCTATAATATGTCTTAGCTGTGAGCCTTGCACATGATAGATGTGCCGTAAATGTTCTCTTTGACTATTTTATCCTATTCTGGAAATTCTGTAGAATGGAAGAAGGGAGCTTCAGTATCTTCTCCATATGACCGTTTTATTTGCTGTAAGAAATCCTCACCCAAGTGTAGTGGCATAACACAAATACAATGGAGGTTCATTCCTTAATCACGTAATGGTGTATAAGTGCTTCTGGAGGGCAGGTAGTGTTGCACAAGATTCAAAGGCCCACAGTTATTCCATCTTGAGACCAAGTTATCAGCTGGGGACTCAGTCTTTTGCGTTCACAAGGCAGGTGAAGAGGAGCAGGTGGAAAAAGACCATCCACATCTCAATTAACCTAGCCTGAGTCATGGCACTTTCTTCTATTCCCTTCCATTGGCAAGAACTTGGCATCACCTAGGTGCAAGGAAGACTGGAAAAATCCAGTTCCTGGATGTATAGCCACTTCCTAGCAACAATACTAAATATTAAAGTAGAGGCCCAGATCGTTGGTGATCAGTTAGTCTCTGCCATAGGATTCAACTTACATTTAATATAAGCATATTTGTATATATGCACATAAGCACGCATCTCACATAGGATCTTTGATACATTTTTCAACCACATATCGCTATGGCAAAAAAGCAATGTGTTTTATTTTACAGGCAACATATAAAACCTTGAAGCTCATCCAAATCTATAATTATCTGATAAGCCCTTTTCCTCAATTCAGGATACAAAATATGTTCACATCTGTTGTAGATTCAATTACTGGCCTTGATTCTTCATGCCTTTGCCATACAGCGTTTTCTTCCTAGGAGGAATATATTTTCCTGCTTCTTCCCTTTGAGCTCAGCCATGTACACGTAACTTCTTTGGCTAATAGGCCGTTAGAAAGTATGACACAAGCAAGGGCTTAAAATGTACATGTGCATTTGAATATTACCTGTGACAATTCTACCACCACCATTTAAAGAATATGCCACAGCTAGCCTGAGGGTCCACAGACGAAGACAGACATACACCAGAGCTGCTGGAGCGGACACAGAGTTCTGCAGTGAGAAACAGAGTGGCCTGGCTGAGATCAACCTAGATCAGCAGCACTCTAGTGAGCTCAAAAATCTGTGAGGATGCTGACTGCTAAATGCTACTGAAATGCCATGGTTATTTGTTACCCAACATTATTGTGGCAATGGCTGACTGATACAGTGTGTTGCAGTTTTAAAGTTTTTGCTCAAGAGCCAATATTCCTATATGATCACAAAAATCACTCTTTCCCCTTCCTGGAGGCATCCTCCATCCTGAATTTTCCAAGAACAGCCAAACTTGTGTGGCTTAAATGGTGACTGCTCAGGTGTTCTTCCAAATGTAGGTAATGGGTGAACTGAAGAGTGAGAATCAGCCCACTACCGCTATTGACGCTTGCTGCCATTAGATGTTGTTACTGAAGATTGTCTGGCATGATCCTACAAATATTTGTCATATTATTGTTCATGTAGATTCCTGAACTAACCATAAAATTCTTGAGGTTTAAGTCAGAGTATTAATCTTTACTCATACCTACCTTCTTAGCCATTGTCCCCCATCAGGTCAATGTGGCTATAACCTCAGCACACTGTGTTATAACTGGCATGCTTCTAAAACCTGTGTAACCATATCTGAGACCAATGAAGATTACCTATGCTCTTTTTGGGCATTTTTCCACAAGCCAAGTCCATTCCAAACCATCAGAGAGTGTCTAATAATGGGAAAAATCAAGGTAAAGGAGATGCTGCTATTCATCTCCTCAAAGTCAATGTCATCTCTGCACATTTCATCCTGCCTTCTCCAAATTCCAGCTCTGATAAGCAAACAGTATTTTGAGAATTGTATTTTTCAAGCCACAGAGGTTGTGTTATGCCCTTTCTGCAATGCATTCATATATCTGCTCCCATTCCAGTGATTGACCCACACTAATAAATCAGCTCAGGCTAATGTATTACCTCCATGAACAAAGGGCTGGCTAGTGTGGTTTATAAAATATACCCTATCTCCCATCATATTATATCTAGCTTTCTCTTTCAAATATTAGTTAAGGGAAAACCACTGGGGAGAAAGAGTCGTAACACAGGGGACTTGAGGGTTGTAGAATGTAAGGGCCTAAGGTATCATACAGCTCACATACTATCAGCCAAAGCCAGTCCTTAGCAAAGGAGCTTGAAAATAGATTTAGCTGAGCCAGTACATGTCTTTAGATAGGATATGTCTTCTTAGTTTCGAATCCCAGTCATGCCCACATGCCTTAGAGCAGACAGCTTCTCAATTTAGTAGTTTCTCCTTTCTTTTATCCATACATATTTAAAGACATTTGAATTCAGGCTCTCTGTTACAGATCATTTCACAGATGAGAAAAGTGAAGTCCAATTTGATGATGTGGCTTATTTGATGATGGGTGGAGTCAAAGGTGGAATGTCAGCCTTTGGACTCCAAGCCTTAGACCATATACTGAGATTCAGAACTCATACACATTGAAAAATGAATTGACAAGAGGTGAGCTCAGAAGCTATTATTCTCATTCCAAAGCAAAAATCAGTGCATCCAGGTGTCAGGCAGGCTAGAGCACAAGGATGATGGAATAGCTATGGCCAGAATAAGGGAGGACAGGCCAATGGGAAGAGAAACAAGACTCTCTACTTCCTCCACCAGGACTGAACAGCTGCTGAGGGATGGTAAATGTTTCCTTTTTGGAGTTAACTCTGAATGAACTGAAGGTGCCAAAAATATAGATGAAAGGAAAAACATGTCAACATCAAGACTGACTCTCTTTGCCCAAGTAAAACAGATGGCTGGAAAAAAGTCAAAGAAGTTGAGTTGAAAACTAAATGGGTGGTCCCAGGGGGAGGCTGAGATGTTGTCTTATTGACTAGTCCAAGCTTTAGAAAATAATCCACAATTAAACCAAATTAATTCAGACTGCCCTTCCTCTGGGCTCCTATCAGACTGGCTGAATGAGGACCAGGGAAAGAGATTGTCAGTAGAGCCTATAACTTGAAAGAAAGTAAGAAAAATAAAGAATGTGCTAAGGAAAATGAGAACAAGAAACCTAGAACAACTTATATAAGTGATTCCTGATTGATAAGAGAAAAAGGAAAACATTCCTATCAGCAGCCATGTACCAAGTGGGAAAGGGAGAGAAAAGAAGAATTAGAATTTACTCAAATCTTATAAGCTGCATGTTTATACCATGAAGTTTGGGGTCTCAGTGGGAGGTAGATTGGGAGAGAGGAATAATCTGAGAATGGAGAGGAATATGGGTTAAGGAGTGATGATGACCACTTAAATACATCTTAGTGATTAAGGGTCAGTGAGGTATAGTCACTGATTCAAGAGTTCAGAGCTTGTAGATAAGGCGAGACCATAGAGACCTTCAGGGAGCAATAATTCTAGAGGCTGGGGTGTGGGGAGAGGGAAAGATTGAAGAAGAGCTATAGTTTGTAGTTGAGAAGAGAACGAGGGTGAGGAGACTGGGGTCTAGTCTTGAGGAGAAGGTGCTGGAGAGGGATGGTTTGGTAGTTGAGATATCAGGAATCCAGATTAGTCAGCTGGGGTAAAGATCAGGGCTCCAACTCCAAGTGAGGATTGAATTCAACAGAAAGATTGGGACAGAAATCTAGATGCTTATTCTGACCCCAAACCATAGGGTTTGGAGCATAATTGCAAGCTTGTGGCTTCTCATGAAAACTGGCTGATAGATATACTTCATACAGATTCAAGACTTTAAAAATCTTGGGGTGCCTGAGTGGCTCAGTAAGTTAAGTGTCCAACTCTTAATTTCAGCTTAGGTCATGATCTCATGGTTCATGGGATGAAGCCCCATGTCAGGCTCTGCACTGACAGCAGGGAGCTGCTTGAGATTCTCTCTTTCCCTCTCTGCTCCTCCCCCCATTTGCACACTCTCTTTATCTCAAAATTTTAAAAAAATGAACATTAAAAAATATATGTGTGAGTTCTTTACCAACATTTCAGAATCAGGAGTTTTTCATAAAAAAAATATGAACTCCTGGTTTCTGTTTAAAACTTAGAAAATTGGGGCAATTAGATGGCTCAGTTAAGTTTCTGACTCTTGATCTCAGCTCAGGTCTTGATCTCAGGGTCATGAGTTCAAGCCTCACATTGGGCTCTATGCTGTGCATGAAGCTTACCTAAATTTTTTTTTAATTAAAATTTTTTTTAATTAGAAAATCAGGCAACACTAATTACATGATTTGTGAGGACCCAATAAATCACACTCCTCATTTTTCGTTTGAATTTATGATAAATTTTTAAAAATGAGAGACAACAAGATTAAGGCAGGTGAGGATCAAACCCTCTCATTTACCACTGACAAGGTCTAAGATTCAAGACATGCCTTAGGCGAGCAGAAATAATGGCCTTCTTATCATCACACTACAGAAAGAGTCAGGCTTATTCATTCACTAGACTACTGCTGGACTTCTCATGTGGGGGCCTGACTCTGTAACACCACACGGAGGAGCAGACTAAGGTGCGCACCTTCGCACATGGGCGAATGCCAGAGAGAAAAAGCAAGAGAAAAGCTGGGCTATGAAGTCCAGGTATACTTCCAAGTATAACTAACTTGATCAGTCATGTATCTTTGAGTAGGAGTGGAGGAGAGCATGGAGAGAGACCAGGAGGTCATTCCACCTAGAGAAAGGGGAAAAGGTATTCCCTTCTGCCCCTTGCCTACATTCTGCGTGTGGCAACGATGCAGACCAAAATCTGTGGTCACTGAGTGTAGGTTCCTCACTGCACTACAGGTCCAACTACTTCTTATTCATAACACAGCCAGCTTACTTGATTCATTCACATTACCTGCCCTGTGCCTAGCATTGGTCTGCAACCGTAATTATCAGCACATGCCATCAATGGGAATATCGCACCACACAACTGGTTAGTAAAGCAAAATGGTGCCAGCTCCAACCTTTTGCTAGTGGGACCTAAGAACCAGGGAATAAAGCCAATAGGTTTGTGATCTTCAGCATAAGCAACTGAAATGGACTGAACTGAGCAGGGTTGTATGATGTAGCTACATTTTTTTTAAATTTTTTTTTCAACGTTTATTTATTTTTGGGACAGAGAGAGACAGAGCATGAACGGGAGAGGGGCAGAGAGAGAGGGAGACACAGAATTGGAAACAGGCTCCAGGCTATGAGCCATCAGCCCAGAGCCCGACACGGGGCTCGAACTCGTGGACCGCGAGATTGTGACCTGGCTGAAGTCGGACGCTTAACCGACTGCGCCACCCAGGCGCCCCGATGTAGCTACATTTTAAACTAAAAATCTACGCACATAAAAATGATGGACTTTTGGCAGAACTGGGGGTTTCAAAACCACTGGAGAAACTCAAAAGTTTAAGCTGAAAGCAGAACACAGATGAGAAGGAGGGGAGAAACCAAACAGAAGACTTGAAGATGCACAGCCCTTTCTGTTTGCCTCCTCATGGCCTTCTACCTTACCGCATTCTAACGGTGCCCATGTTTACCTCATCTATGATTGTATACTTTGGGCCTGCATAAAAGGGCCCTCAATAAATTTTTATTAAATACCTGAACAAATAACCAAGAAAGATATCTCAAGTAAGAGGCTGTTTAGGATAAGTGATAAGGAAACATTTTATCAATTAGAGGTTATTTTTATATAAAAAGCATAGAGATAGAAGTCAGAGGACAGCATTCTAAACAAGCTATAATTCCTTTGCAAAACTTTCCATGATCCTTCCACCATCTGAACCCAAAGCAAAACTGATCAAACTCTCATCTGTGACACTGTTGCTAACACCATATAAATATTTATAATACTATATAATTTACTACACAGGATAAATTACCTGATTATTTGCATGTTAAAAGTAGACCCCCCCCAAAAAAAGGAAAAAAAAGTACACCCACTCACTTCTCTTAAAAATTTACATTCAAGAGGAGGAATACAGACAATACACGAATAAATGGATGAACACATAAAACATAGTAGATTGTTATAAATGCTTCGAGGCAGACTAAATGTAGATTTTGAATAGAGAAATAATATCCTATGACCATTCTGTATGCCCTACTGAGAGCAGATGGGAGAGAGAGAGAGAGAGAGAGAGAGAGAGAGAGAGAGAGAGAGAGAAATAGAGAGAGATAGGCTGACAGACAAGTTTAGGAAAATATTATGAAAGACAGTGGTAGCTTGGACCATGTTGACAGTTAGTGGACATAGTGAGAAGTGGTTGAATATTTTTAAAATACACTTTTGTGGAAGAACAATGGGATTGGAATGTGGATGATAAGAAAGAGAGTTGTCAAGGATCCTTAGATATTTAGTCTAGGAAGATGGTCGAACGGGGTGACCAGTTATTAAGCAGCAGCAGAATGTGGCTGAAACAGGTTTGAGTGAGAGGAAACACAATTAATAATTAGCTGTTTTATTGTGTTCTTCCTGCACTCTACTGTAGAGTTCTCCAAGACAGGAGTTTTGTCTTCTTTCTCTTCATATCCATAATACCTAGCACAATGTTTGACACAGAGGTGCTCATTCACTCTCTTAGTGTCTAAGGAATGAATGAATTGTTTGGAAACATACAGTAATATTTTTATTACTTGAATTTCACAATATTGTAAGTTCCACTGAAGCATGGATTTTATTTTGTTACCACTGAATCCCCAGCATCTAAAACAAAGCCAACACAAAATGTTGTTGAATAAACAGATTCTTGTTCTGTTCGTCCTACTGATATTTCTGGTCCCTGTATCTGGTTTTCGTTAGTCTGAAGGAAATAAAAAAGGAAATTAATATGTGTTTGTTGGCATATATTTTATCACTTAATTAATGAAAAGTTGCTTTGGAAAAAAATTTTATATTTCTTATTACCAACTGATAGTCATTAATACTGGCAAATCTAACGGTTTCAAATATCAAAATCTCTCCCTGAACTTTTGGCCATTAAATGTCCCTTTCCCATTTTACTAGAATTTCATTTAGAAAGTCACTAGAATGTCAGGGAATGCTTCCAAGCACTCAACGTGTTCTTGTGGTTTAAAAGAACAGCTATCTGGCTCTGTATTTAAATCTTATTAAGATGCTAAACAAATTATTGAACTGATTCTAATTTTCTATAGTTTAAAAATCACTTTTAAACATCCATCTTTGTCCTGGACAGTTGCCAAAGCTAGCAAATGCATCTCAGCTGGGGAACAAGCTGCCACTTCTTCCTTCAGATCCTCTTTCAACACTGGAGATTGGCTCACACATGGCGAGGAGCTAAAAGTCAGACCTGTCCTTGAGTCTTCCTTTTGTTGTAGGGCAGATTTTCCAAATTGCCTCTTTCAGAACACCACAATCTGTGAAAATACATTGTGGAAATTGTAGTCTACTCCCTCTGTGAGATTAATAATGCATTTTAAATGCATTAAAAGAAATCCAGTGCTCTAAAATTTTAAACCAGTGCTCCTCAAGTCCACACGACCACAGAATGCCTTGATAATGGAGCATCGTTAGTAGGTTGTGGGAAACTTGGATCACATGGTTCAGCTTGGCGGATGCTCTTCTAGAGGACGAGGCGAGACACATAGAAGACCCCCCTTTCTCATAACCTCAAGTCTTCTGGGCTCTTCCCTTTAAGTAACTGCTGGAGAAAAATGAGGACTCCAGGTTAGGCACTGGTTTCCACCACCCAGAGAATGGGAGAATAGGGGGAAAAAAAACCTTGACTTCATAGATATTTCAAGACTTTGTCACTTGCTGCTTATGTGATTTTTTGTAGTTCTTTTATTTTATCTGAGCCTAAACTTTCACATTTTAAAGACTAGGAATAACAAGTTATACCTTACTCATCATACACGAGTGCTATGTGAACTAAGTGTTTATTACAGAAATTTATGCAGTGCTGCAGATTAAACAAATGAAAAGCATAACTGCAAAATTTCCAGAAGGGTTTTTTTTTTAATCAATGCTGTTCAATACCCACATAGTAGGAGTCAAATGTGTAATTTCACTTTTCAAATAGCTACACTTAAAAAGCAAAAAGGGTGAAATTAAGTCTAATAATATATTTTATTTAATCCAACATATATAAAATATTAGTGTAAGCTAAACAGTATAATCCCACTTAAAAATAATGAGATATTTTACATTCTGACTTTTTGTGTCAAGTCTTTGAAATCTAGTGTGTGTTTTATACTTACAGCACATCTCAATTCAGACTAGCCACATTTTAAGTGCTCAGTAACACATTTTGCTAGTGTGGCAATTAGCATGGCTCTTTACCAAATTTTTGTCTGCAGAGTAGATTCCAGAGCAATAGTTTTCCATTACTGTAATCCATTCTGGAGGCTTTATAGGAGAATCCATTTTCTCGCCCTTTACAGCTTCTAGAAGGTGCCTACATTCCTTGGCCCATGTTTCTCTTTCATCTTCAAAGCCAGCAATAATCAGTTGAGTTTTTCTCACATCACATTGACTCCAACACTGACTCTTCCGCTTCCCTCTTCCACACTTGAAGAATCTTGTAATGGCATTGAGCTTACCCGGATAATCCAGGATAACATCCCCATTTTAATGTCAGTTGATTAGCAACCTTAAGTCCATCTGCTACCTTAACTCCCCTTTGCCATGTCAGGTAACATATTCATAGGCTTCAGGGATTAGAACATGGGCATCTTTGGGAGTCCATTGTTCTATCTATCACATGACCCTTGTCAAGTTATGTGCAAACTGTTTTTCTCTGACTCTGGTGGAAATCTGAGGCAGGTCACATAGATGTTTCCAGTTCCTTAGTAATTTTGGAAAATATCCCCCAAGAATATTTTCAACATTCCTAACTGATATTCAGTTTTAACTTCTCTTATCTCACCATTTGGTCCTGCCAAAGGCCTGAAAATATGGAGTGGGTACTACCTCTTCCCCATATCAATAGCTGCTGTTTGCCACCTAGCCAAGCTCATGGAGGAGTGACACCATTTTATAGGATTGAACTCTGGCATTGGTGCTCTTTAATGCCAGATGCAATTACTGTCTCTTTGATTCACTGAATGCTTGTGTAGGCTCCATGGAGACCCTCCACCAGGAACTTCCACCGGCAGACCCCGTGATATGATCAGTGCTTTCCTTCAGTTAGCTGCCATAACTCCCTTCACGGTCCTGGGGGTCCAGCATTCTCCCCTCTATGGGGGTCACAGGGATCCTCCAGGTAGTCAAATTGGATAACTGAGCCCAGGCTAGCTCCCTTGCTTGGTGGGAATGCAGCCTGAGCCCCATGCTGCTCTTAGAGCAATCCAGTCACTTTCCAACTTTCCAAGCCTCATTCATAGGATTTAAGTTTACCAAATTCCAAGTTGTGTGAATCGCTCCTCAATTATCTCCTCAAAATTCTTTTCATTGGCTTAATGCAAGATAGAAATACACTCCCGTTGCGGGGATATGGGAAAAAAAGAAATATAGCACAGAGGGAACACTTTTCAAAATAGTCCCTTTTGCTTGCTTCTTCATACACAGTCTAGAGTTGGATAGTGGGATAAGACTGAACAGAACTTGTTTTGGAATCTCTTATTATGTTATGAAGATGCAGTCAAGCATTCAAGTTTATGGGATGGCTCTCATCACCTGTTGAATTGCTCTTGGCCTTTGGTGTCTCGATGGAAAGTGAGATATATTCATATCTACATATAATAGTAAATTCTTTATCTTTTGAAAGTATAACAGGGCATTTAAACAAATTACTAGAATATAGATACTTCTAGTATAAAGAGCCCCACCCCAAGAATTTTTTTGAGTTAAGTGAAATACATAAACCTTTTGTTTTATAACCACAGGAAGAGAAAGAATTTGAATATGGGGATATGGAACACTGGAAAAAGAATAGGAGAGATAACAATAAGGAGGAAGAATATAGAATAGTGTGTGCCCCTATTTTAACCTCTTGTCCTATCATTCCTTCTTCCCTAGTATTTAAAAGGGTGTTGGCCAACAAACAGAAGAGATATTCTGTTGGAGACACTCATCAAAAATAATGTCCATCTGGGGCCAAGTTAACAAATCTTGGTACAGATTAGAAAAACAAGATACTTTTCTTACATGTACTTAGAACCTAGAACCAATTAGATATTCTAAGAACTGATAACCTCATGAATGGGAGATAGCACCCCAGATCTGGGCACTGTTATTCCCACATGGGCATCCAAAGCACTGGATGGACAAGAAGCACACATCACATCTGAACAAAAGAAGATTACATAGATCTTGCCTGCTGACTGCATGCTAAGGAATAAGTAAATCCTACCTGGTAAGGTAGGAAGTTTAGTGACACAGACTAAGTTAAGAACTTTTACTCAAAAGTAAATTAATGTGTGACTCCATTTGTGCCCCCAAATTAGAAAGGGTAGGGGCATTTGGGGTACATAGGATTTTACAGTTTACCATGGATTTACTATATTATTTAAAGCAGCTAAAGAACAGGCAGATTGTTAAGCAAGTTGGATAAAAGACAAATTATGTAACTATCATCGCTAGGCATAAAACTGTAGCAAGGCTTTAAAAATTGTGCATTGAACTGACCATGCAAGATTTGTTTCTTTTGCCCATTTGGGAGCCCTTCCTGAGGATCCTATCTACATGACCCCCAACTTTCAAATAGAAAAAAAAAGTCATTGGGTGATCCAGGTATTTTAAAAACAAGAATCACTTACAACACCAAGAAACATTTCTAGACCCAGGACTGAATTTTTCAGTTTTTGTCCAGATATGCAATACAACACAGCAAAGGTCTGTTCTGAATCATTGTGGGCGGGGATCACTGGACACAGATACACATACATCACCCACATCTTATCTTAGCCCTCCCTTTGATAATGTTTGGATCATCTGCCTACCATCCAGGAACTGAAGGGCTTGCAAGGGATCTGAGGAAGCAAAGGGAGTTTATGTGGTGTTTGAGGAATAGGGAGAAAAACAATGGGAGGAAAAAAAATAAAGAGAGAGACTGGTATGTGTTCAGCATTAAATAAACGTTTTGAATGGACTAATTTCTTCTTAATTATTGTTAAATATTCCTAAAGATGTAACTATTCACATGTTGTTTCTTTTGAAATACACACCTCTCTGGATTTCTGTGCTGTTTCTTCTGTCCACTTCCTACTCTCTGACTGCTTTCTCAGGGCTGTGGCTTGTCACCTCTTATTAAATGTAGGCATGTTTACTTTTTTTTAAGTTTTTATTTATTTATTTTGAAAGAGAGAGAGAGCACGCACACATGAGTTGGGGAGGGGCAGAGAGAGGAAAGAGAGAATCCCAAGTAGTCTCTCCTCTGTCAGCATAGAACCCCATGGGGGGCTTGACCCCATGAACCATGAGATCGTGACCTGAGTTGAAATCAAGAGTCAGAAGCTCAACCAACTCAGTCATTTAAGCTCCCCTTAGTCATACTTCTAATTTCCATGCTCTATTCTTTTCTCTTCCCTCCTAAGCAATATTTCTAGGCAGTGTCTCACGCCAGTGATTAACCCTTGGACGACCCATGAAGATAAACTCAGCAGGACCCACCATGTGCTCACATTTGCCATGTTGGGCCTCTCATGTCCCCATGTTCACAAATGAGCAACCTCTAACAGCTTCATCTATTTCCTCTCCCACAACCTCCACAACCAGTTAGCCAACAAATCCAATTGATTTTGCTCCTGTGTTGTTTTCTGTAGCTGTTTCTTCTTTTCCGTTACTGATACCTGCTTTACAGTACTGTACCCTCCACGAGAACTTCCTAAAGATCGCCTTCATCACCCTCCCTTTATTAATCATCTAATACCCCCTCCAGTCATCTTTGAAAAATACTGATATGGTCATATACCTACTGAGTTAAGCCTGCGATGGCTTTCCACCTTCCCTAATAAGAAAGCACAAGCACTTGGGGCACGTGGGTGCCCAGTCAGTTAAGCATCCGACTCTTGATTTTGGCTCAGGTCATGATCTCATGGTTCATGAGTTCGAGCCCCACATCAGGCTCCCTGCTGACAGTGTGGAGCCTGCTTGGGATTCTCTCTCTCTCTTTGCCCCTCCCCTGCTTGTGCACCGCATTCTTTCTCTCTGTCTCTCTCTCCCTCAAAATAAATAATTAAAAAAATAAACAAAAAAGCACAAGCATTTGACATAGTCTTCTTGCATTTGAAACCTAAATCAGTATTTCATTAGTACTTCTCAGTAGTACTTTTATGGGTACTCTTTATCAGATCTGCACTACTGTGCAATTCCCACCTCAGCTTTATTCTCCTGCCTACCCATCACCCCAAGCAAAAATGTGGATAACGCCGTCACTCCTTCTGAGCATGTTATTCTCTTTATGTGGGATGCCTTATTAGCACGCAGACAATGAGTAATAATAAGAGCAATAACAACTACATTTATTGAGCAGTTACTATTAGCAGGTACTGTTCTAACAGCTTGCCATTTATTAAGTCATCGAATCCTCACTCAACCCTCTGAAGTAAGTGGTATGATATCCATTTTGTACATGAGAAAACCGAGGCACAGCACTGTTACGTACTTTATCCAAAGTCACAGGGCTGATAAATTCTTATTGAAATTCTAAGTAAGCGTTTCATTTCATTTCATTGCTTATTACAGCAACATTATGAGGTAAGTATTATTACATAAATTTCACAGGAAATTGGGGTTTATAAAGCTCTGCCTCCAAAACCTTTGCTATTTCCATAATAAAATGCTTCCTCTCATCTAAGGGAAAAACACAAGCTTTATTGCTAAATTGAAATTTGGGGCTCTCCCACCGAATGTAGTATTATTTTCTCCATGATGCTTTCAGTGGGCTGGCCAAATGATGATGCTAAGCAGGCTTGGGTTACACATTCCATGATGTGCCAGCTGGAGCACAATGAGCCAAGGCAAATAGGTTTGTAAGAACAACTAAATTATGAATCTGTCTGTGACATCCAACTAGCATAGTTTTGATAGCATCACCGGCTGAGACACATGTTATATAATATCCAGTGTATGGACTACACAGAGAGTTCCCTGGGAAATCAATACCTGAGACATGGTTTAGAGCAACTGATTGCAGAGTTTACATTTTCCTATTTTTAATATTTTCTTCTGGGTAAAACAGTATGTTTGGTTATGAACAAGGACATTTTGGCCATCATGCTAATGAGGTGCATTTTCTCCCCCAGTCATGCAGGAGATTACTCTTGCCTCTTCTAATGCGCAGCAGAGGAAATCAAACCACTGAAACACTGCACAACCACACTTCTTTTCTCCAAATTGGTTACTTTTTCTGAGTAAATAAAGGTGACATTTTGCAGCTCGGTGTCAAAGATCGAAACAAAAAAATGAAATCATGGCTTTACGTAAAATTGAAAAGCTACAAATTCACCAACAATGACCTTTTGGTCAGTGGCCAAAAATGAAATAACATATTTAGGGGGGGAAAAAAGCCAATTATAAAAGTTGTCTGGGTGATTGTAGATCACTTGAAAGTTTTAGAAAGTGCCTTTTCCCAGCATTATTGTTTGAGAACGGTGTTAGTGAGGGCCAATGGGCTGTGTGCACTTCAGTAACACCCATAGTAATTGCTGGCAGATGTATCATATGATTTCTAGTCAGAATTTCAACATAGAGACATTTTGTTCAGTTCTGTGGATAAGGATGAACTTGTGCAGCAACCATACCCCTAGATACGGGTTTGCATGATGAAAGGTGAAAATCCCATCAGGCCACAACACAGACTGGAACTACCACCACACCAAGCCTTTGTTTTTAAGAAACCTTATTTCTGGTGAATGGCACGGCACCTCTCTTCTCCGGTCATTCTTCATACACATTCATCCCATTCTTATTCAATCTCCTCTTGTGAGTTGTTCCCTCTCCCTGCTCTGGAATTAGATTGTATGTCTCAATAGACTATTTTTTCTTTTGAAATTTTCAAAAAGTAGCTTGGCTACTTTTTGTTCACCACTGAACAAATATCTCTAGTTATTTTTGTACTGTTTTTCCATCTTTGCCACAGAATTACAACAAATATAAGGGAACTATTTTAAGGAGGAACATCTACCTCAATCTTACTATCCAAACATCTCAGTATTTTATTTCTTTTTCAAGTCCTCCCATCACTGTAGTCCATACACATAGCTAATTGTGTCTTCATATAATCAGCATATAATCAGTTTGCACACATAGATCTGTTTTCTGCTTTTTAACTAAATATTTTTATATAAAATGATAGGGAATATTAAAATTATGTTAAGTATCGCTGTATACAGTTATAGGGTATATATAATTTTCATTTTTAATAATTGTGTGATGTTCATGAGGTTAACACACCCTTTCTTGTTGAATTACTGTTTTATTATTGGAACATTGCATTCTTTTTGATTTTTGTTATTAAAAAAGATAGACTTCATGTTTCTTTTCAGAACTAGGTGAGAGGACAGGATTTGTGATATAAATTGCCAAAAGCATGTCATACTTTTTGCATCAATGTATGCATTTCAAGTAATGTGTGAATAATGACCTATATTGTAAATAATAAAGAAAATAAGTCATATTTTCAGTGAAATTCTTAAATTGTGTGTACTCTTTTTGCTTATAAATTTTTCATATTTAATCATTGAGGTCCAATTTTGTATTCTAATCCATTTGTATGAATATTTTGTGTAATGTAACCAAAGCCTTTATAATTTCATAAAATTTTTAAGTTTACTTATTTATTTTTGAGAGACAGAGCATGCACACACGGAGGAGAGGCAGTGAGAGAGGGAGACAGGAGAGAGAGAATCCCAAGCAGGCTTTGTGCTGGCAACTCAGAGCCTAATGTAGGGCTGGAAATCACAAACTGTGAGATCATGACCTGAGCCAAAATCAAGAGTCGGATGCTTAACCAACTGAGCCACCCAGGTGTCCCATAAAATTTTTACATGGTATTATTTTTCATTCTTTGCAAGTTTAAAAATTTTATGACTAGATCAATTGATTTTTGTTTTTCTTTCACTTTATAACTTAAAATGTTACCCCACCAGGTATCTAATAACTACTCAAATTTATTTTCCATGATTTCATTTTGTTTTATAGTTAACTCTGTAATCCATTTGGAGCTTTCTTAGGGTATGTTTTGTGGTCATGTTCCCCAAATACACAGAATCACATGTGGAATTTTATTTTCCTGAACAAAAATGAGCAGAACCAGTCCCTAGAGATCTATATTTAGTAGGTCTGGGACTTAAAAAAAAAAACATATATTTAAGTATGTTAAATATATAGATACATATATACACACACATAGTAAATGAATTAATGTATTATTTAAAGTTATAATATATTGAATATAATTAAATGCAATTAATATGATTATGATTTATTATAATACATCACCCAATTTAGAAAAGTTGCAAGTTAAGGAATAGTAAATAGATAACAAATAGAGTATTTACTGGTTTGGCTCATTTTTCTCCTCGAATTAGTGATTTTTCATTTCTTAGTCAAAACATTACATAACACATCTATTCCCCATTGTTTTTGGCTACTGCTCTTTCAGATATGAATATTTCTTATGTATAAGGGAGTCATAATTCTATTTCTAGTTGGAGTACTTATTATTCAGTACTCTTCATTTCCACCCCATACATAGCCCCTTCAGTTCCTCAGATGCATAGACCTTGAATCTTTGCAAGCAGTGTCTCCAAATATAGAAAGAGCAAGGATGAAACTGCAGAAAGCAATTGCAGAAAGCAGCTAACCTGAGCAAGTTGGGTATTGAGACACAGTGTTGCCTTGTTTCTTTATCTGTTAACCTGTCTCAGACACTCGCACAGTGCCTGCCCACAGCTGTCCTCTCCTAAATCTATAAGCCTTAGCTCTCTTGGACAGAATTTAACCTAGAGCATGGTGCCCAGAGAATGAGACTTCTAAAGATACGTGTCTCCCATCCAGAGAGCCTGTTTCCTAGTCTTCTTTGCAGTTTTGTGTGGCCATATGACTAAGTATTCATCAACGGAAAGTTTCCTTCCTGAAAAGGAAATCATGGTCCTCTTATTTCCTCTACTTCTTATTTCACTTGGGCTAGTCCATGCAAATGATGGTGAGCCAGTTCAACCATGCAGATAAGGAGAGTATCACAGAGGATGATGTAGCAGAATGAATGAAGAAATCTGAGCGCCTGGATGATCTCACAGAGCAGAGATGCTTACCTGACCCAGACACCTGCTGACATCCCGACAATCCTTTGTTGGGGTCTTTTGTTAGAATAACTTCTATAGGTGCAAACTGATACACCCATGCTCTTTACCCTTACCTGCTCTTAATCCTCCTCCTTCTCTTTGGAATATAGCCACATTTTCTTTTACACACACACACACACACACACACACACACACACACACACACACACACACGGAGAAATATAACCCAACACATACAAGTGAATGATGTTACTCTCAGTGACCTAGTTATGCCCCAATTCATTTTTCTGATGATGCTATTGTCAGCAGTTTCAAGATGACGTACAATTTGTCAGAGCTGATGACCCAAAGAATTATAAAATCCTCACCTCGTCTTCTAGAATTACTGCTTTCAATGATTTTCAAGGTACTTTTCTGTACTTTATTTCTCTATTGAGTAGCAATAGCCTACCCGAAAATTTATTTCCCATACCACTAGTTTACCTATTGAAAATCTTTGCTGCACATCATGGTGAAAGTATTTTCCTAAAAACAATTTCTGTGTCAAAAACTTTCCACAGCACCTACTTTACCTGTAACTTACTACCTATAAACTATCTCCTATCCATCATTAAGAGTCAGAATATATGCTATTATAAAATAGTAACAGGTAAATATATATTCTGTCTAATGCTGAAAGGTACTATGGAGAAAAAAGAAACAGCTCAAGAGGAACAAGAAGTACTAGAGGGCAAGTTTTGTTGTTGAGTTAGTTAGTTAGTTAGTTAGTTAGGGTGGTCAGGGAAGACTTTATTGCAAAGATATCATTTGTGCAAAGATCAGAAGGAAGTAAGGAGCAAATCATGTAGACATGTGGCTTAAAAGTATTTTAGGCAGATTAAAAAAAAAAAAAAACAAGTGCAAAGACCATGAAATAGAAGCAAACCTGGCATGGCTGAGGAATACCAGGGAGACCAGTATAGCTGAAGGAAAGTAATTAAAGGAAAAAACAGCAGATGAGTTTACAGCAGTGGCTATAATTCACACCATGGTGGCCTTTGGTAAGAGTTTGGAATTTCACTCTGAATAAAATGGGAACACATTGAATATCATACTGTATGTCAGGCTTGAAGATGTAACATTACATTCTTAAGAAGTTGACAATTCAATATTGGAAATAGGCATGTAGTCAAAATATTACTGTCTATGATGAAGTACTATCCTATGGCTATTTCCAGGGAGCAATTCCAAAGGCCATCTACCTCATCAGAGGAAGTGCTATCTAAACTGAGGAAGAAGCAAAAATGTAAAATCAATCTCATCTTCCTTTTCTCCTCACAGTCCTTATTGCTAATGGGTGCCAACTATTCTAATTCCTGGGTCAATCTTGGAAGGATGTCCAAAGCTTATTTCATAGAGACTTAGAAAGTTTTAGAATATATTGCTGCTACAGCAATTGTGTTCTCCCAGTTACATCATTCCTATTTTCTGAGCTTCTGCCATCTTGGAAGAATCTATTTACTTGGACTGCAATGTCTCTGATTAGCACTTCACTTTCCTATTAACTTTTGTCTCTCCCTTAATCCAGGAGCAATCTTACACAGGGAATGTCTATCAATGTTCAATCAAGGAAACTGCTATACATATTTCAGGCAGAGAAGAATTTCATACAGGGATTTATTTATAAAATATTAGAAGGGCTAAGAAATACAGGAGGAAAGGTTAACCAGTTGTAACTACAGGGAGCCTCTGCCTTCACTACGGGCTGCAGGAGATGGCTTTGCCAACAACACTCACACTCTTGCTGCTAATCAGGAGACCATGAGTCTACACACGTGTCAATACTGGTATCAATAGCAGAAATGGCATCTACTCTTCTAGGGTCTTCTAATCCCATACGAGTGCTTACCACTAACTTAACAGAAATACAGTATCAAATAAAGTGACCAAATCATCGCCATTTGCCAAGGACCTTGCAGGGAAAATTTTAATGGGGAAAATCCTACATCCCTGGAAATCTTCAGTCCTAGACAAAGTGGGCCTATTGACAACCAATTGGCAAGGGAATCTGGGAAATGTAGTTTTCAGGCTTCGAGCCCCAGCAGTTCAAAGGGGAGTAAAGAAAAGTTGCTCTGGGGCTGAGTACCAGCAGACAATTGTCTGACATAGTCCCTTTAAAGAAAATACAGATGACTCAAGACCAGTATGTCACCAATCAGTAAATGTGAGCATAACCCATTATTTGCAATTCCTGTTGCCGTCCTACTATTGGACATGCTGTTAGGAAAGACTTATTGATTCATTCATCCTGACCGTGAATTGGTCAGATTCTGAGCGTAAGATTTTTACGAAATTAAGTGAGATTATTACTACATAAGGTCCATAGCACACTGCCTACACAGAATAACTATCCAACAAAAAGAAGTTGTGTCTACTGCTATTACTACTACACAACTATTAACAGCAACAATAGTAACTGAGATCAGTTGTCTTACTCTTCTGTTTTTTTTTTTGTCTTACTCTTCTGATAAAGAAAAGCAGGCTATGAAAAATAATGATATTGAGGCCAAGTGGAAAAAGAAAAAGAAAAACAAATTCACTAGTTGACTTTTCCAGTTTCAAAGCATATGGAATATCTATTGTGACTATTGCCTACCAGAATGTAGTTCTAGACATTTCTAGCCCCTCTGAGAGGAGAAAGTAAAGCCTTCTTCCCGGTGTAACTGTGGCTGTGGGCTTGGCTTATTAGAAGAGCTAAGAGCTGCCTCTTATTCCTTTATGCAAAATAAGGCAAAGGACACTCTTACTGTCAAAACACTCAGGTAGACAGAGGGTCAGTATCATTTTAAACATTAAGGAATTTTATACCAGTCCTTGGTACTATGGGAATCCACTTCATGTTCACTAGGAGCATAACCCTTGCTTGGCTATGGTATAATTCTGCTTGCATGGCTTTTTAAAACGTCACATAAAATGCATTTAGCTTCTGCTCTTTCGTTTTGTGTTACAAAGTGAATACAGGACAATTAAACTGACTGGTGATGAAACACTCTTCAGGCAGAATGGCAGAATCTAGAAATGGCTGCCTCTCACTGTAGAGCAGAAAATTCCATGCTTCTTTGGTCCTGCACAAGAAACTGTGTGGAAAAGGGCTTTCAGAACCCACCACCACTGACTCATAGGATGGAGCCCAGGGCTCGCCCCTTAACCAGAGGTTTTATCATGTGTTCTTGGTTTATAGACCCCAATTCTGGCTGCCAGACAGGGCACTCATAGCTTTTTAACCTGAACAGACAGGGACCGCATGTTTATCCATCCTGGGCCTCTGACATCTGATGCCCAGCTGCGATTACGCCAGAAGAACGGATCCCAAGGCATTGTTTGGTGACTTCTCCCAGGGAACAATCCTCAGGGAGGGACACAGATCTCTCACAGATCCCGGGGGAGGGAGGGTCCAGAGCTGAGGCTGCAAGGGAACTCAATAGGGAAATTTTTGCTGGCTGTGCACATAGGATTTGGGGTTTTAGAAAAAACTAAAGTGTTGCTAATGGACCATTTACTTCTCAGAGAAGACAATCACAGGATTGTATATTTTCTTTTTAATACATGTTACAACCACCTCTATACTCTTATGTGGAATGCATACCTACATGTGCCCCTATGGCTCTTTTACATTAATACTCTGTTTAATTTTCTCATTCATTCATCCATTCATTCATTCCCTCATTAGTATTAAATGCCTGGATTGTGTCAGGCACCGTACTAGGGACTTGGAACACAAGAAGGAATGAAAAGTACTTCTTCAAGAGGTTCTCTGTTCTCTCTTCAGTGGTGGCAGACAACAGCAAGAAAATAATTAAAATGCATTTTGAAAAGCTCGTATAGAGGCCCAATATATACAAAGTCTTTAGGGGAAAACTTCCATTCATCCAGACATCCAGTCCTAGCATAAATATGTGCTGGTCCTTATACCATCAGAGACTAATAGATTTGCTTTTTGATAAAATGGTAAAGTAGAAGGTGGGAAAAGGCACAGATGAAACAAGGTTGTTTTACAAGAGAAAGAGTTACTTCCGAGGAGCCAGACATTTTGCTCCTATCCATGAAGGCAAAGACTCAGCTCTTTAGTACGCTGTTGGCACAGACTTAACTTGTGGTCGACCAAATCATGACCACATCCACCACCACAAGTTTTACGGAATTTTATAGAAATCGTTTGCCTACCCCTTGTACTTTCTCAACTACTTTTTTTAAAAAACTCAAATGGCGAATTTTATCATTTTTCCTATTAAATTTCACCCTATTTGTTGGATCCAATCTCCAAATATGGTGAAATCATTATGAATTTTGCTCCTGTCATCTATTATTGTAACTACTCCACCCAGCTTTATGTCATCTGAAAATTTCACACACATGCCTTCCTTCCCTTTGCCTTTGTCCAATCCATCTACCACATGGCAACCAGAATGATCTTCTAAAATAAAGACCTGATTTTCTTATTCTTCATCCACATATAATTTAAATATGGCTTCCCATCATGACAAATAGCCTAGCATGGAATTCAAGGACACAATTTGTTCACAATTTTCCCTTTGTTTGGTTCTTCTTTTATTCCTGACAGGCACCTTCCCTTACCCCCAAACATATTTTCAGTAGTTCTCAGAACTCAAGGTATACCCACTGCTGTCTGCCTAGCTCTGCTCTCCCTTCTAGGATCCATTTTTTTTGCTTAATCTTCTCTGATAATTACTATTCATCCTTCAAGCCCCAGCCACTTTATATGTTCTCTGGGAAGCCTTCTCTGGACAAATCCACACCCACAGCCCCCACCTCAGGCTGGTGTTCCGATCTCTGTGCTTTCATGATAACTGACAACTTGTTTTGATCTACTTTGCTGTACCTCAGCTAAAACCAGAGAAAAGGTGCTGTCTAGGGCTCCTTCCAGGAATTGTTTTCCAGAATTTCTGAATCAAAAATGAACAGCCAAGGTTTACTTTGAATGAAGTATGGGAATTGTATTGATATCAACATGGAAAGTAGTTTCTGGTAGTTCTGTTCAAACTTTTTGAAAAAAATAATATTAGATAATGATGGGGTCAACATGTTTAAAATGTTTTGCATGTTCACATGTGTACTGGATTCTAGAAATTCAAATACAGTAAATCGTAGGGCCTAATATTAAGGAGTTCACAGCTGAGAAAGGAAATATTTAAGAGTTATATTGTTGCTGCTCAAAGCTGGACCACCAGCAGCGTCATTACCTGGGAATGTGTGGGAAATGCAGATTTTCAGATCTCACCATCTGGGAGCATGTCAATCAGGATGTACATTTTCCCAAATTCACAGGTGATATGTATGAACATTAGAGTTTGAGAAGCTCTGAGCTTTAACTAATATGAAAAGTGGCATGTTAGCATATATACACATCAACAAGGCAAGCAAGAAAAAATTTTTTGATAAACACTGCAATTGTGCAGTAATTTAATTTTTTTGCCATAACCTAGAGACAACTGGTTAATACACTATGGGAACAAACAATGAAATAAAAATTAGGACTATCTCAATTTTTCCTGGTCAGGTTTTTAAAGAATACCTGGGCTTCCAAATCATCCTCTATCCAGCATGAAGCATAAATGACAAGACTGGCTTAAATTTATGCCCCTTTGATACTGGGCAGCTGCTGAGCTAATTTCATGAGGAAATGGCTGGCCACTGGTTTCATTTTCCCTTCCAATGGGATCCACAATATGGTGTGGTATAATGATGAGAACCATATTAATCAGGAATTTGGACTGTGCTCTTGAATTTGACGGAGTTTAGAATTTAACAATGGGCAAATCATTAACCTCACTTCAATTTCATCCCTTGTAAGAGTCTGAGATTTATGAAGTGCCTATTATAGGGGTTTTGAGAGGAGTTTCTTTAAATTTGGTTCATATATTTATTCAATACACAATTATTGGGTATTGCTGTGGCCTGGACTCTATATCTTCTATATCTGTTTCCTCTTTGCTCTTAAACCTATATTTCTCTACCCTTAACCTCAAAAACCCCTATGTGAAAGTTTTATATATGTGTTTCTCCAATGACACCAAACAATTCAATAGTGATAGTGTCTAATTGGAGATAGCATCGGATCTCACAAGTTGACAGCTGAGTCCCACAAGACTGCCCCCACCCCTGATGCCAATTTCAAATCTAGGTGTCATCTGTGATTCTGACCCATTTAGCTATGGGAACCTTCAACTTCAAGACCTAGTTACCACGGAACTGTACATGAACCTAGTACAGGATCTGGAGAAGCTGCAGGAGGAGAGCCAAGGGAACCAGGTCAGCTGCAGTTTTGGCTGCGGCTCCACAAGGTAAGCCAGCACACCTGCCGGCGAACCGTAACAGTGCCAGACCCAACATCCGCCTTTCCGATGTGAACACAGACGCTTGGTACTTCAGCCTTTCAAATCTCTGCAAATTTCTCTACTGCCAAGTGCTAACTCTGAAAATGCAGGAATGGGGATTCTGGAAATTGTAGTCCCAGCTTAGCTAAATTGACACAGTACAAAGTTCCCACGATGGACTTATTGAAAAGGTGAAAAAATCAAGTGCCTGCAAGGGTCAGATAATTAAAATTAATAAATAGAAGGTTCCCATGACCTTCTCCTTGGGCTGGCTTAGTTAGTTAAAGGAGCTCATAGAATTCAGAAAAATATTTATCTATGTTTACCAGTGCATTATAAAGAGTATTATAAAGGATACAGATGAACAGCTAGATGAGTAGGGCAATGTATGTGGGTAGGAGCTTGAAGCTTCTAGGCTTTCTCTGAATTTACCACTCCCTTTCACTTCCACATGTTCAACAACCCAGAAGCTCTCCCAGCCCCATCCTTTTGGGTTTTATGGAGGCTTTATTATGTATGTATGACTGAATAAATCATCAGCCACTGCCAATTGGGTCAAACTTCCAGCCCCTCTCTCCTTCCTAGAGATCAGGAAAGTGGCATTGAAACTTCCACCCACTAATCATAGGGATGGCTCCATTGTCAACCAACTCTCATCCTTAGGTGCTTTCTAAAACTAACCTCATTAACATGAACTCAGGTATTTATTTTAAATTTGTTAGGAATAACAAAACACCTTTACTGCTCTCATCATTTAGGAAATTCTAAGGGTTTTAGGAGCTCTTTGCCAAATATGGGGACCAAATATATATGCTGTATTATAGATCACAATATCAGAGAAAGAGGGGACAGGCAGCAGACCAGGCCAAAGAAGGTTTGCCTGTAGTACATACATAATGGAAAGACAAGGAACCCTATCTCTTGGGTTAGTGATAACATGAAGGCCCCATATGGTTAAATTTCAACCATTTTATTACTGACATGGATAGCCTTCTCTATTTTTCTTTCTGGATTCCTTCCAGAATCTCTATCCAGTACCCCCATTAGTAGCATAAGCCTATTTTGACCATAACAAAAACATTAGCCATCTCATTTGAGCTAAGGGCTAACTATTGTAAAATTTATTATAAAACTGGAAATGATGAAAGCAGCAACTATCCAAACATATATGATTCAGAGAAATTTAAAGGTTGTTGATAACCTTCCACAAATATATTTTGCATTAAGATGTAGAGAATAAATAGATGGCTACTTGTAGGTTGGTGCCTTAGAGTTTGATGGAGCAATAGCTTGAGTGTAAATCTTATGGGGCAAATTTGATGAACAACCAAAAAAGAATCTTCTGGTTTTGTATTATTTTCCAGTTTCTTAAAGGAACTAAAGATTATCTTAAGATTAACCCTTTGCTAAACAGAACCAAAGACCTAGAGATTCTGACATTGCAACCAATCTAAAATTCCTGAAGTTCTTCATCACATGCAATGATACAAATAGAACTGATATTTAGATGGCCCACGTATTTTAACAACCATGTCACAATAGTTAAAATTGTGAAATAATTCTATATCTTTTAGTGAAAAGTCATACCCTGAACCTCTTCTCTGTTAATAAATGTTTTGAAATTCACCCCTAAGTTGAAGCTTTGGTGTTCATGGTCACGTTGGTGCAGTGATGTAGTGAGATGATCTGGAGATCAAAGAGAGAAGTTTGAGCCTAGGCTCTACCATTAATTTGGGATGCAATATTTGACAGAGCCTTTAACATCTCTCTATTTCTTTTTGTTTTTTCATTTAAAACATTAAAAATGGCAATGCAACTCCTCCCCCTACCTTGTAGAACGGAAATAATCAAACAAGGTTGTGTGAGAGCCTTTTATGTTAACCACAACAATAGATAACATGTGGGAAGATTATTATGCACCAGAAATTCTATCGGGTGTTTTACATCCTTACCTGATTTCCCCCACACAATGCTATTCAAGAGAAATGATTAAGATTCCTATTTCATAGATGAAGAAACTGAGATTGTGAAAGAGTAGATCACCCAAGGTCATATAAATGGAGTTTTGGCAGAATTAGGGCTCCACCCAAGATCACTCTGCCTCTAGGTTTCAGCTAGTCAGTAAAACATTAGAAGAAATATTAAGAATAGCAAGACTTTCCTAGTTTCACTTTTAAGAACACACATAAGCACTTGGACAAAGGTAATCATGGGTAAGACCTTGATTGCCAAGTAATATCTCTTTAAAAGTCTGACTCTGGCAATGAAAAAAAAGTGTCAAAATAAAAATCCAATTTTTCTTGGTCCACAGACTATATGCCTTATGTCAGCCACCTAAAACATATGCGAGAGCTCTTTTAACAAGACCAGGACACAGAAATGTTTTTGATCAAATTTTCCAATTTCTGTAGTCCTCTGATGACAAAACATGTTACAGCCATTTTTTCCAGGACTCGGTAAGATTCTCCATGGTCAAGGTGTGCTGGAAGGAGAAGGGTTCATCTGGCAACATCTATGGACTTAATGAGAAGCAAAGCAGCCTTAAGCATTGAGCCCATATGTTTACTAGTTGGCTTGTCTCCCCATCTGGAAAAAGATTGAGGGCATGGAAAAGTCTTTGACCCTGAAATAGGGTAGGAGGCAATGAACCTCTGCTGACCACAGATTCAGACAACCATGTTGAAGCCACCCAGGAACAATGGCGAAAAGAATTCTAGGCAAAGGCTAGCCTAGTCTATATTCTACTTTCGGGAAAAAGTTTCATGATTATGACCATTTCAAGAAGGTAATGGAATCTGTCCTTAAGATTTTTTCTTTTCCTCATACTCATGGATACATGCTACTCTAGTCTTCTTCCCCTGTGGTGGGGCACTCGAGGTTCTCACACTCTTTTCCCTAGTTCTATCTAAATCTATTCTCAAGAAAGGATTTGATAAACTCATTCTGGGAGAGTATTACTTAAGCAAGTTTCATGGTGCTCTCTTTCCCAGAGAGACTTACATTTTAATGAGCAAAGCAGCCACTACTATAGAACCATCTAAGAAGTCAGCAATGTGAAAAGTAGGGTTATGGATTTCTGACTAATGGATCTGAAATCTTATTTCTGTTGTACGGCCCCAACTAAACTATTTTACTCTCTGCTACTTCATGGAGGGTTTCTGAAGGTAAATACCAAACTTACAAAATAGAGAAAAGTATAAGAGAAGCCCTGAATACATAAAACACTTCAAAACATCTGTATTGTACTCAGTGCCTGAAATTCCCTTATTCTTTTTCCTTCCTGCTTCCCCAAAAGATGAGCCTCAAATATTGACTCACGTGAAGCCTTCCCTGAACTCCACTGAAGCCTACTCTTCTTCTGTGCTCCTGTAGTGCTGTATAAATCCATCACCTTGTAAATATTTGTTTAACAATCTGCCCATTCATCTGTTAGGTGCTAAATCAGACTTTTTCATCTCTGAAGGCCTAGTTACAAGCTCATGCCCACACATAGAAAGTACTTAACAAACACTAAGAGAATGATAAGGGATGTGCACTAAAAGTAAGCACAAAAGTTTGTATATCTTACTTAGTTTCAAAAATGGATTTGGACTAGTTGCCAATATTTAACAATTCAAACACTTCACATTAAAACCTATATTCCCTATTTTTCTTTTAAAAACTGTCTGACAGGGAGAAGCGGCAAGATGGCGGCTTAGGAGGACGCTGGGCTCACCGCGCGTCCTGCTGATCACTTAGATTCCACCTACACCTGCCTAAATAACCCAGAAAACCGCCAGAGGATTAGCAGAACGGAGTCGCCGGAGCCAAACGCAGACGAGAGGCCCACGGAAGAGGGTAGGAAGGGCGGCGTGGCGGTGCACGCTCCACGGACTGGTGGGAGGGAGCCGGGGCGGAGGGGCGGCTCGCCGGCCAAGCAGAGCCCCCGAGACTGGCTGGCAAAAGCGGGGGGGCCTGACGGACTGTGTTCCCACAACAAGCGCGACTTAGCGTCTGGGAGGTCATAAGTTAACAGCTCTGCTCGGAAAGCGGGAAGGCTGGAGGACAAAGGGAGGGAGAGCTGCTGAGACCCCTGACGACAGAGCTCAGCTTGGTGGGGAACAAAGGCGCTCGCCAGCGCCATCTCCCCCGCCCATCCCCCAGCCAAAATCCCAAAGAGAACCAGTTCCTGCCAGGGAACTTGCTCGCTCCGCGCAAACACCCAACTCTGTGCTTCTGCGGAGCCAAACCTCCGGCAGCGGATCTGACTCCCTCCCGCTGCCACAGGGCCCCTCCTGAAGAGGATCACCTAAGGAGAAGCGATCTAAGCCTGCCCCTCCTACCCCCGTGCACCTTGCCTACCCACCCCAGCTAATACGCCAGATCCCCAGCATCACAAGCCTGGCAGTGTGCAAGTAGCCCAGACGGGCCACACCACCCCACAGTGAATCCAGCCCCTAGGAGAGGGGAAGAGAAGGCACACACCAGTCTGACTGTGGCCCCAGCGGTGGGCTGGGGGCAGACATCAGGTCTGACTGCGGCCCCGCCCACCAACTCCAGTTATACACCACAACACAGGGGAAGTGCCCTGCAGGTCCTCACCACGCCAGGGACTATCCAAAATGACCAAGCGGAAGAATTCCCCTCAGAAGAATCTCCAGGAAATAACAACAGCTAATGAACTGATCAAAAAGGATTTAAATAATTTAACAGAAAGTGAATTTAGAATAATAGTCATAAAATTAATCGATGGGCTTGAAAACAGTATACAGGACAGCAGAGAATCTCTTGCTACAGAGATCAAGGGACTAAGGAACAGTCACGAGGAGCTGAAAAACGCTTTAAACGAAATGCATAACAAAATGGAAACCACCACAGCTCGGCTTGAAGAGGCAGAGGAGAGAATAGGTGAACTAGAGGATAAAGTTATGGAAAAAGAGGAAGCTGAGAAAAAGAGAGATAAAAAAATCCAGGAGTATGAGGGGAAAATTAGAGAACTAAGTGATACACTAAAAAGAAATAATATACGCATAATTGGTATCCCAGAGGAGGAAGAGAGAGGGAAAGGTGCTGAAGGGGTACTTGAAGAAATAATAGCTGAGAACTTCCCTGAACTGGGGAAGGAAAAAGGCATTGAAATCCAAGAGGCACAGAGAACTCCCTTCAGACGTAACTTGAATCGATCTTCTGCACGACATATCATAGTGAAACTGGCAAAATACAAGGATAAAGAGAAAATTCTGAAAGCAGCAAGGGGTAAACGTGCCCTCACATACAAAGGGAGACCTATAAGACTCGTGACTGATCTCTCTTTTGAAACTTGGCAGGCCAGAAAGAATTGGCACGAGATTTTCAGGGTGCTAGACAGAAAAAATATGCAGCCGAGAATCCTTTACCCAGCAAGTCTGTCATTTAGAATAGAAGGAGAGATAAAGGTTTTCCCAAACAAACAAAAACTGAAGGAATTTGTCACCACTAAACCAGCCCTACAAGAGATCCTAAGGGGGACCCTGTGAGACAAAGTCCCAGAGACATCACTACAAGCATAAATCATACAGACATCACAATGACTCTCAACCCGTATCTTTCTATAATAACACTGAATGTAAATGGATTAAATGCACCAACCAAAAGACATAGGGTATCAGAATGGATAAAAAAACAAGACCCATCTATTTGCTGTCTACAAGAGACTCATTTTAGACCTGAGGACACCTTTAGATTGAGAGTGAGGGGATGGAGAACTATTTATCATGCGACTGGAAGCCAAAAGAAAGCTGGAGTAGCCATACTTATATCAGACAAACTAGACTTTAAATTAAAGGCTGTAACAAGAGATGAAGAAGGACATTATATAATAGTTACAGGGTCTATCCATCAGGAAGAGCTAACAATTATAAATGTCTATGCGCCGAATACCGGAGCCCCCAAATATATAAAACAATTACTCATAAACATAAGCAATCTTATTGATAAGAATGTGGTAATTGCAGGGGACTTTAACACCCCACTTACAGAAATGGACAGATCATCTAGACACACGATCAATAAAGAAACAAGGGCCCTGAATGAGACATTGGATCAGATGGACTTGACAGATATATTTAGAACGCTGCATCCCAAAGCAACAGAATATACTTTCTTCTCGAGTGCACATGGAACATTCTCCAAGATAGATCACATACTGGGTCACAAAACAGCCCTTCATAAGTTTACAAGAATTGAAATTATACCATGCATACTTTCAGACCACAATGCTATGAAGCTTGAAATCAACCACAGGAAAAAGTCTGGAAAACCTCCAAAGGCATGGAGGTTAAAGAACACCCTACTAACGAATGAGTGGGTCAACCAGGCAATTAGAGAAGAAATTAAAAAATATATGGAAACAAACGAAAATGAAAATACAACAATCCAAACGCTTTGGGACGCAGCGAAGGCAGTCCTGAGAGGAAAATACATTGCAATCCAGGCCTATCTCAAGAAACAAGAAAAATCCCAAATACAAAATCTAACAGCACACCTAAAGGAACTAGAAGCAGAACAGCAAAGGCAGCCTAAACCCAGCAGAAGAAGAGAAATAATAAAGATCAGAGCAGAAATAAACAATATAGAATCTAAAAAAACTGTAGAGCAGATCAACGAAACCAAGAGTTGGTTTTTTGAAAAAATAAACAAAATTGACAAACCTCTAGCCAGGCTTCTCAAAAAGAAAAGGGAGATGACCCAAATAGATAAAATCATGAATGAAAATGGAATGATTACAACCAATCCCTCAGAGATACAAACAATTATCAGGGAATACTATGAAAAATTATATGCCAACAAACTGGACAACCTGGAAGAAATGGACAAATTCCTGAACACCCACACTCTTCCAAAACTCAATCAGGAGGAAATAGAAAGCTTGAACAGACCCATAACCAGTGAAGAAATTGAATCGGTTATCAAAAATCTCCCAACAAATAAGAGTCCAGGACCAGATGGCTTCCCAGGGGAGTTCTACCAGATGTTTAAAGCAGAGATAATACCTATCCTTCTCAAGCTATTCCAAGAAATAGAAAGGGAAGGAAAACTTCCAGACTCATTCTATGAAGCCAGTATTACTTTGATTCCTAAACCTGACAGAGACCCAGTAAAAAAAGAGAACTACAGGCCAATATCCCTGATGAATATGGATGCAAAAATTCTCAATAAGATACTAGCAAATCGAATTCAACGGCATATAAAAAGAATTATTCACCATGATCAAGTGGGATTCATTCCTGGGATGCAGGGCTGGTTCAACATTCGCAAATCAATCAACGTGATACATCACATTAACAAAAAAAAAGAGAAGAACCATATGATCCTGTCAATCGATGCAGAAAAGGCCTTTGACAAAATCCAGCACCCTTTCTTAATAAAAACCCTTGAGAAAGTTGGGATAGAAGGAACATACTTAAAGATCATAAAAGCCATCTATGAAAAGCCCACAGCTAACATCATCCTCAACGGGGAAAAACTGAGAGCTTTTTCCCTGAGATCAGGAACACGACAAGGATGCCCACTCTCACCGCTGCTGTTTAACATAGTGCTGGAAGTTCTAGCATCAGCAATCAGACAACAAAAGGAAATCAAAGGCATCAAAATTGGCAAAGACGAAGTCAAGCTTTCGCTTTTTGCAGATGACATGATATTATACATGGAAAATCCGATAGACTCCACCAAAAGTCTACTAGAACTGATACAGGAATTCAGCAAAGTTGCAGGATACAAAATCAATGTACAGAAATCAGTTGCATTCTTATACACTAACAATGAAGCAACAGAAAGACAAATAAAGAAGCTGATCCCATTCACAATTGCACCAAGAAGCATAAAATACCTAGGAATAAATCTAACCAAAGATGTAAAGGATCTGTATGCTGAAAACTATAGAAAGCTTATGAAGGAAATTGAAGAAGATTTAAAGAAATGGAAAGACATTCCCTGCTCATGGATTGGAAAAATAAATATTGTCAAAATGTCAATACTACCCAAAGCTATCTACACATTCAATGCAATCCCAATCAAAATTGCACCAGCATTCTTCTCGAAACTAGAACAAGCAATCCTAAAATTCATATGGAACCACAAAAGGCCCCGAATAGCCAAAGGAATTTTGAAGAAGAAGACCAAAGCAGGAGGCATCACAATCCCAGACTTTAGCCTCTACTACAAAGCTGTCATCATCAAGACAGCATGGTATTGGCACAGAAACAGACACATAGACCAATGGAATAGAATAGAAACCCCAGAACTAGACCCACAAACGTATGGCCAACTCATCTTTGACAAAGCAGGAAAGAACATCCAATGGAAAAAAGACAGCCTCTTTAACAAATGGTGCTGGGAGAACTGGACAGCAACATGCAGAAGGTTGAAACTAGACCACTTTCTCACACCATTCACAAAAATAAACTCAAAATGGATAAAGGACCTAAATGTGAGACAGGAAACCATCAAAACCTTAGAGGAGAAAGCAGGAAAAGACCTCTCTGACCTCAGCCGTAGCAATCTCTTACTCGACACATCCCCAAAGGCAAGGGAATTAAAAGCAAAAGTGAATTACTGGGACCTTATGAAGATAAAAAGCTTCTGCACAGCAAAGGAAACAACCAACAAAACTAAAAGGCAACCAACGGAATGGGAAAAGATATTCGCAAATGACATATCGGACAAAGGGCTAGTATCCAAAATCTATAAAGAGCTCACCAAACTCCACACCCGAAAAACAAATAACCCAGTGAAGAAATGGGCAGAAAACATGAATAGACACTTCTCTAAAGAAGACATCCGGATGGCCAACAGGCACATGAAAAGATGTTCAGCGTCGCTCCTTATCAGGGAAATACAAATCAAAACCACACTCAGGTATCACCTCACGCCAGTCAGAGTGGCCAAAATGAACAAATCAGGAGACTCTAGATGCTGGAGAGGATGTGGAGAAACGGGAACCCTCTTGCACTGTTGGTGGGAATGCAAATTGGTGCAGCCGCTCTGGAAAGCAGTGTGGAGGTTCCTCAGAAAATTAAAAATAGACCTACCCTATGACCCAGCAATAGCACTGCTAGGAATTTATCCAAGGGATACAGGAGTACTGATGCATAGGGCCACTGGTACCCCAATGTTCATAGCAGCACTCTCAACAATAGCCAAATTATGGAAAGAGCCTAAATGTCCATCAACTGATGAATGGATAAAGAAATTGTGGTTTATATACACAATGGAATATTACGTGGCAATGAGAAAAAATGAAATATGGCCTTTTGTAGCAACGTGGATGGAACTGGAGAGTGTGATGCTAAGTGAAATAAGCCATACAGAGAAAGACAGATACCATATGGTTTCACTCTTATGTGGACCCTGAGAATTTAACAGGAACCCATGGGGGAGGGGAAGGAAAAAAAAAACAGGTTAGAGTGGGAGAGAGCCAAAGTATAAGAGACTCTTAAAAACTGAGAACAAACTGAGGGTTGATGGGGGGTGGGAGGGAGGAGAGGGTAGGTGATGGGTATTGAGGAGGGCACCTTTTGGGATGAGCACTGGGTGTTGTATGGAAACTAATTTGTCAATAAATTTCATATAAAAAAAAAAAATAAAAAAAAAATAAAAAAAAAAATAAAAACTGTCTGACAATATTGTGTTCAATAAACTTCAATAAACTCAATAAATCTAATATAGCTGAAGTTTATATTATCAACTTCCTTCACCCTTTGAAGAAATGAACTTAGAATTATTATTTTTTTAATCTAGGAGTAGAGAAGTCATCCCAAGTATGACACAAAACCATAAACCATACAAGAAAATATTAATAAAGTTGACCAAAAAATCAAAACTCCTATATAAAAAAATTAGCAAAATGAAAAACAAAAGACAAATATCACAAATAATGAGAGGAAAAAGACTGTATGCATGTGCAAGAGGTCAATTTTCCCCAAACACACAGAGTTTCCACAAAGCAAAAAGAAACACCTCGATCACTGCACTCCCCATGCCACAAATGGTCTGCCCCCTTTAGATGGGCCACGTGCTTTCTTTCTTAAATCCAACCTGCTTCATTTATTAATTTTACTTATTTGACCCTTGCAGGCACTTGATTTTCCAACTTTTGCTCTAAGTCCATCGTGGGAACTTTGTACCGTGTCAATTCAGCTACGCTGGGACTACAATTTCCAGAATCCCCATTCCTGCATTTTCAGAGTTAGCACTTGGCAATAGAGAAGTCTGCAGAGATTTGAAAGGCTGAAGTACCAAGCGTCTGTGCTCACATCGGAAAGGCGGATGTTGGGTCTGGCACTGTTACGGTTCGCCGGCAGGTGTGCTGGCTTACCTTGTGGAGCCGCAGCCAAAACTGCAGCTGACCTGGTTCCCTTGGCTCTCCTCCTGCAGCTTCTCCAGATCCTGTACTAGGTTCATGTACAGTTCCGTGGTAACTCATACTAGGTCTTGAAGTTGGAGGCTGGCTGTTGGTGAGCATCCGAGGTAGGTTCTAGCCTGCCATCAATAGGTTCTAGGTCATCTTCTTGGGTTTCCGGAACCATCCCCACACACCTCATAGCCATCTCCTCCATCCCCCGTCATTAACACCAGTCAGGTTGCCACCCCTGAAACAAGTAAGAGACATCCTGATACATAAACTGTTTAAACAGGTCCCATGATTGCCTAAGGCCAAGTCCGTATAATAAATCACAATTGTTCTGCTTCTCTAATAGAACCCTGATACATCTCTCATGATTCTGAATCAGAACTATTGATCATGATAGTGAGGTCTTTGCTGACATGGGGTTGACTCCTGAACATTAAGATCATGACCTGAGCCAAAATCAAGAGTCAGAGGCTTAACCTATGGAGCCACCCAGGTGCCCTGATCCTTGCTTTTCTAATGCAAACAGAATAATCATGATAATAGTGGGAACTAACGCTTATATATTATTTACAAAACAATTTTCACATATACTATCTCATTTAATGCACAGAAAAATCCTCCATGGCATTTCAAACTATCTCCGTTTGATAGATGAGGAAACTAAGACTTCAAAAGTCAAAGTAATTTGCCCAAACTTACACAGCTGGACTAAGCCAGGGTCAAAGCCAAACACTGAAGGCAGCTGGAAAAGTGTTACAGTCTCACATCCGAATTGAGAATTTTACAACACCTCTTTCCCAGCTGTGTGATCATGGGCAAAGAAACCTCACGAGACTGTTGTAAGAATGAAATGAAATAACACGTAAAAAATAACATGTGAAGTCATGGGGCGCCTGGGTGGCGCAGTCGGTTACGTGGCTGGTTCTTGGTTTGGGCTCAGGTCACGATCTCGTGGTTTGTGAGTTTGAGCCCTGCCTCGGGGTCCGGGCTGACGGTGCTCTACGCACTGAACATGCAGAGCCTACTTGGGGTTCTTTCTCTCTCTCTGCCCCACCCTGCTCGCACTTGTGCTCCCTCTTTCTCTCTCAAAACAAATAAATAAACTTAAAAAACACGTGAAATATTTAGAAAGGCACCTTGAATATAGTAGTGACTCAAAAATATTATCAGTTATAGCAATATTAATAATAAAAGAAGAAATCCATAACGTAAATGAATCCGTAAACACATGTTAAATAGATAAAGACTAAAAGCAGAGAGGGGTTTACTGTCTCCTTACGTCATCTTGGACAAGTTTTTAGATTTCTACAATCCCCATTTTCATGGTCTGCAAGTAGGAATGATGCCACCAGCCTGCTGACCTCACCTTCCTGGTGCGTAGCTATCCTCTCCTATACTTCCCTCCCTTTTCTTCTCTCCAATCACGCTCAATACCCTTTCTCACATAGTAATTACTGACATTCTTTTCTTTTCCTTCTGGGACCCTAAGCCACAGTCATCAGAATCATCTTTGTTATTCCCCACCCCACCCCAGGACCCTCAGTTTATCCTTTTTCCCTCACAAGATTGCTGGAGAACTTCTTTTTTCCTTTCTAGTACACATATATTTGACATATCCTTCTCCAATCATCTAAGTAACCTCAAATTTCTATGCACCTCCAGGCTATGCTGTATTCACCAAGATGACAATAACTCTTATTGATCCATCATACAAGACCACGAAGACAAAGCTTAGCTTGGAAAAACAGGATAAGCATTTGGCAACTTGCTTTGTCAAGTGCCTATGGTTCTGCCCATGGTGCCATTTGCTCTTAATTTCCACATTGACGCTTCAGTACTTTTGCCTTCTACTAAAATACCTCCACGTAAAATTGCCATTACTGTTAATTCTCATAACGGTGCTGATAGCAGGTCACATGGCAAAAGAACACCCCATCTACCCAGAAGTAGTTTAACCTAACCACCCTCATCTTAGCCCATCTTCAGTCCATCTTCCAGAACACAGGAATGCTTCAAACCCTACTGGAGCTCAGTACATTCTCCAGAACACTCACTGGAGCCCCATCCAGGCTCATATCCCCCACTTCCAAATGCCGCACCTGTTGCATTGGGCCATATTTTATTTTGACATTTAGGGTTTTTTTTTTCCTTTTTAAATGAATTCCATTTTTGCTTTGTGTAGTATAAAGCCTTCTGTTTTCAATTGATTTTCTTTTGTTAATCATCTCTTTCAAAATACCCTCTTCAGTGTTCACTTTATTTCCTTTCATCTTCTCATTCATAAATCTCCAAAGCTGTTTTACTTTAGTTGTTTTTAAACTATCGTCCAGTCCACGTCCTTTGTCAATGTATTTGCAGCAGAGCCAGCATTGGCTCCACCATTTCTTGTGATGAAGGCTTCTCTCCTCTGCAAATATATACATATAGATTTCTAAGACTCTACAGAGATTTCTAAGACAGTGTTTTCTCTGCATAACTAAAATCTATTTAATAGGTTGAGGAAATTTTGGGGAGGTATATGAGTTGGTTTAAAAATAGTGGAAACAGGTAATGGGCTCAAATTAGGTTAGATGACAGTTATTTTTATCCCTCTGTCTCTTATTAGGTTTATCTCATCAATAAAAATTTACTGAAAATCTGCCATATATCATGCATCATGCTGGGTACAAGTGGCTGCATGTGGAGCAAAACATATATAATCCTTCCCCTGATAGTACTTACAATCCATGGGCTTATAGCATGGGCTGGATTCTGTCATAGGAAACAACAACAATAACATATTAGGGGTTAAAGTAACAAAGGCTTGTTTGTCACTCTTAGTGGGTTGGCTGGGGATCTGCTCTTCATCATTCTCTCTTTGGGACTCAGGCCAACAGAGCAGCCATGACTAATCTATGTTTCTTGTGTCTGTAGCAGAGGAAAAGAGAAAATAGTGACTCACACTGTGGTTCTAAATTCTTTCTCCTAAAACTGACTCACATCTCTTCTGCTCACATCTTATTCGTCAAGGCATGTCATGTGTCCACACCAAGTTACAAGGGGTGACTAGGGATAGTGAAAGAAATGCACTCTGTCCATATGCCAGAGGAGTGGCAACGGAAAGCTAATGAAGACCTCTAACAAATATTAAGAAGAGACTGTGTCTTCAACTATCTGCCAATTCGAATGCTTTGATTTTAAGTTACAGAAAACCAAACTTGATGTATCTGAAATCAGAAGGAAATTCCACAAAGAAGAAGTCTAATAATGGGACAGACTCCAGCATGGATTGATTTAATGGCTCAAATCATCCATGACCCAGGTGATTTTCATCTCTCTGATCTACAATCTTCAGTAAATTTGCTTTGCCTTCAGACTGACTCCTCTCTTAGTCTCAAAACAGATTCAGCTCGGGGCTCCTGGGTGGCTCAGTTGGTTAAGCATCAGACTCTCAAATTTCAGCTCAGGTCATGATCTCATGGTTTTGTGAGTTCTGAGCCCCGAGTCTCTCTCTCTCTCTCTCTCTCTCTCTACCTCTCCCCCACTCACGCTGTCTCTCTCAAAATAAACAAATAAAACTTTTTAAAAAATTTAAAAAATAGATTCAGGTAACCTATTGAGACAAGAAAATGTGTAAATGAAGAAAGTAAGAGGATGATTTCTTCCTATGTCTCCTTAAGAGAAGAAACATGTGAAACCTCAGATTTTTCCATCAAGTCCCATTGGGTCTTATGCTGGTTCCCAATCCAACTTTCATCGAGGAGAACGAGATTGCTCTGATTGACTTAGACTAAACAATTGGAGATTAATGGGCATTGGGGAATATACCACCCTGTGAAATTCTCTATGCCTATAATACCCTTTGGCACATACCAGACCTTCATACATGCTTGTTAAAATCGTGTATACATAAGTACACAACAATAAAGGACATTTCATTTCACACCGCTTTCTACAATTCCCTGTATAACATTTAGTTTCGATGCTGTGTTCTTAATGTATAACTAAAGGGTACCGTATTAGTTTACTAGGGCTGTTGTAGAAAAACGCTATACACTAAGCCACGTAAACAACAAAAATGATCTAAAACAAGGTGTCAGCAGCCTTGGTTCCTTCGGTGAGTGAACAATCTATCCCAGGTCTCTCTCCTTGGCTTATAGATATTTTAGGTTCAAATGGCATTCTCCCTGTATGCATGCCTGTGTCCAGACTTTCCCCTTTTATAAGAACACTGATGATATCAGATTAGGGCTCCACCCCCTATGACCTCTCCTTAACTAATTACATCTGCAACAACCCTGTTTCCATATAAAGTCACGTTCTGAGGTGGGTGCTGAGGGTTAGGATTTCAACATATGAATTTTGGAGGGGACATAATTTAACCCATAACAGATGCTATAACAAGCAGCCATAGGAAATTGGCAATTATTTCCTGGGTGTATGTTTTTAAGATTTTCCCTTACGACGTCTCTCAAAAATAATTTCTTTTATTTTTTTTGGTGTCATTGTAAACATATATGTTTCCTCAGAAACTTGTATCTATATATTTTCATATTATTGACAATTGTGAACCTTATACCCAATTCCATGTCTCTTTTGTTGCAAAATCTTTTTTTCTATATTTCTGTATATAACATTGTCCTTCCTTTTGCTTCAACTTTTTTTATATTTATCTTGATGTCTTTATCTGTTTTTACCCAATTATTGTTTTTTAAATAACATATCATTTCAATGTGAGTAGGGAAGGAGGGAAGAAAGGAAAGAAAGAAAGGAAGAAGGGAAAGAAGGGGAGAGAGGGAGAGAGAAACAGAGGAGCAGGAAGAAAAGGAAGCAGGAAGGAAAAAGCACTAATGATCAGCATTTAGAACTTCCAAAACTGTAATAGCATTTGAGAAAACATTAGCATTTTTTTTCAAATTTAGTAATATTATACATATGTCTACATTTTTCCTGTTTATCTTCAACACACAGATTGAATTAAGATATCAAAAGTTAAGAAAGATTCAGTAAAAGTACAATAAACTATCAATTCAGATTAATGGATAAAAGTGAAATGAAATGATGACATTCTAACTATGGTGTATTCACAAAAGAAAATAGCTTTTTTCCTTTCAAATCCCTGTGCTATCGTGAAACAGGACAGCAAAGTTTTAGTAAATAGAGATTTCTTGAAGATATGTTTTAATGCATACATAGGAATAATTGTTAGTTAAGATATGAACCTAATTTGTAAGTGAAGACTAAAGTGTTCGGAAAAATTTAAAATTTCCTTTCGATTTCAGTAACAAGAGCCACTGAAAGTTATTAAAGACTTTCTGCATGCCAGCAAATATATAGTAATCACTTTACTTACTATATATAAGCCTCACAATCAGCCTATGAAATATGTGCTACTATTATTACCCTTTTACAGATAAGGATATAAGGCTCAACCAGTTAAGTTTCTTCCCCAAATCACTGAGCTAGAAACAGGCCACGTTGGGAGTAGAACCAGCCTGGCTGACCTGAAATTCCATGATCTTAAAATCTTACTCCTCTCCCAAATGAAAGGTCACCCTCCTTTCAGGTTTTTACTATTCTTCAGTCTCCTTTCTAAATTATAACACATTTTGATTAAGGGTGTCTTTATTATATCGTTGGAAGCTAATAACTAAATAAACTAGAGATAATTTAGAAATGAGCTTGGTAAAAAAAAAAAGATCACTATATTCTCCTCATATCTAATTATTATGAGAAAAAATAAAATATTTAGGAAAATCTTAAATATTGAAGTTCCTAATACCCTCAAATAAAATATTTTTAAGTTAGTAAGTAATGAGTTTACTTCATTAATATATTTTTATAGTAGGCTTATGTGTGATATGGCATTCTGTATTTGTTTATCTATTGCTATGTAACAAATTACCTCCAAATAAGTACTTAACACAGCAAACAGTTATTATCTCCCAGTTTCTGGGGTCAGAAATCCAGGCTTAGCAAAGGTGCATATCTCTGTCTCAGATCGCTCATAAGATTCATATCAAACTACAAACCAGGGCTACCATTTCATCTGAAGCATCGGGTAGGGAAGATTCACTTAGAAGCTCACATATAAGCTCACATTGTGGGGAGGATTTAGATCCTCTCAGCTTTTGGACTGAGAGGCTCAGTTCTTCAACGGCTGTTGATGGGGGGCCTTCCTCAATTATTTTCCAGGAAAACCTCTCCATAGGGCAGCCAACTTCCCTCAGAGCAAGCAAACAAGACAGCAAGAGAGGAAGACCAAGACGCAAGCCAGTCTTTTTGAGAACCAATATCAAAAATGAGATCTCATCCTGTTTGCTGTACTCTATTTCTCAGTAGTGAGTCAGGAAGTCCACTCTTATCTACTCTAGGGGAAGGGAATTCATACCAGAAGGTGAGGATCATGGGGGCCTTCTCAGAAGGCTCCTTTCACAACAGTTCTACATCATTCATGATCTGTATCTACAATCTGCTTGATAATCACCACTGACAAAAATCTTCATTCACACAGTAGGTAATAAAATTTTAAATCAATTTTATCATCATTCAGAAGTTTACAACAGTTGAGAGGTGCCTGGGTGGCTCAGCCGGTTAAGTATCCAACTCTGATTTCGGCTCAGGTCATGATCTCACGATCACGAGATCAAGGCCCCTATCAGAATGGGCATGAAGCCTGCATAAGATATTCTCTCTCTCTCTCCCCCTCTCTCTCTCTCTCTCTGCCCCTCCCCTGCTCACACACGTGAATGTGCTCTCTCTTGCTCAAAAAACAAATAAATAAATATACTGTAAAAAAGAGTTACAACCGTTGAAATTACATTTGAAGATAGTAATAGTTGTTTCACTGACAAATGCGATGTTGAACATTTTTGTGATACTTCAAATGAACTCTGACTCCAAACCTTTTCCTCCCATTTTTTAAAACAATGAGAAATCTCAAACTTGCAAACCGTGCATGAATTGTGCAAACGAAAATGGATGCTACCAAACAGGGGCACACCTTGAAACACTCAGCAAGAGCCAGTGTATGAGAAGGTCAATGCTTGCGGCTGCCTGAAGAAGCCCCACTCACCAGGAACTCCTGCCTAAATTCACATTCTACTTCAGCCAGTCATGCCGTGGTCTGTGCACCAGATTCCTTAGACACTAGGACATGAAATTCCCCAGCAGCTCCAGGACCTCTCATTCATGGCGGTCAGTAGCCATTTGGCAGCTTGCTGATGAGACAAAAAACTTACTTGAGCATACCTATACTACTTCACTGGCATACAAATCACCCAAGTATCTTGCTGATATTCAGAATCTGATGAAGTAAATCCAGCACGGGACCTGGGATTCTGCATTTCGGTGCAAGCTCCTAGGTAATGCTGACGCTGCTGAGTAGCAAGTCTCTGTACAACCAAACTGAATACTAAAGACCGCTACTGCTCATCATTTGTATTTTTATTTTATTTTATTTTATTTTATTTTATTTTATTTTATTTTATTTTATTTTATTTTATTTTATTTTATTTTATTTTATTTATTTTATTTTATTGCTGGGAACGATGAGGGAGAACTGCCAGACCCCATTCCTCAAGACTGCAATCTGAGGGTGTAGTAAAGAACCTAGTTGTTCTACCTTGAAACCCTCAGATCTCTTTAAGGGTTCTGTTCCCATCCTCCAATTTCAATGGGCTTTGCTACTTAGGGCTCACATCCTGCAAACTTTATTCAGAGGATTACTCACCCACACCACCCTCACTTCCAGAGAACCAGTAGTACTCGATAGTTCATGCCCCACCCGGGGCCACCTGTAGCTAATGACTGACCATTGCAGGAGTATGCAAGCTCAGCGTCCTTATTTCAAGGTAGGGCAAAACCCAAGGTGTACTTTATGTTCCAGAGCTCCTTGCAGAATCAGGCTGCGTCTGAGACTTCTCTAGAAGTTTCTGCCTGCTCAGCTTCTTCCCCTTCTCTATAATGCTTCCCTCACTCCCTTGCAGGTTTCTCTTGGGAATGCTTCCTTGTCAAATCACTTACACCCAAATCTTTGTCTCAGGTACATGCTGGAGGGGGACACTTGCTGCTTAAGACGACTGACTAGGTCACCCTAGACCCTGCCTTCCTCCCCAAGGACCTAGGACGGCAGTATCAATGGCACACGTATGACCAGCACACTCTTTGGGAAGCTCCGAGCTAGAGAACCAGTTTTGTGTAAATACGCTGTGTGGCAAGAGCCACGGAACACACAATGGTTTACAGTCTCACTCCTGTTTGCTAATTAACGAGGCAAGACATCCACCTGTTACTGCCATTAGAGGCCCCACGCTATTGACACGGATGTCACAGAACCACCACAGTCACATTTGTAATTGTGGAAAAGAAACAAACGTATGACAGATGTAGAATTATCTGTAGACTCGTCCAAATCATTTTGGCCAATGATTCCTAATTTTTTTTTAGGAATCAATTTTAGTTGGCATGTGCCCTCCAGCCTCTGCAGTCTTGGCTACAGTGTGTGAACAAGGATGGTGAAGACATTAACAACTGTCTTGAAAGTAGTTGCATTTTACTTTAAAGACAAAACAAGAAGCCCTGAATTTTGCTGACAGACTTTTGGTGTTTGAGCGCTATTTAAAGTGAAACATGGAGAAAAAAAAAAGCCTACGTTGGGAAAGAAGCTACAAATAGCTTCATGAGCTTTATGTAACAGACTAACATCTCATTATTCTGAGTTTGTTCCAACGAGTGGATAATTCAAAGCAACTGCTATTTCCTTTAAATGCCTTGTTATTCTTTAATAAAAATAGCTGAACCTTAGTTCATTGAGACTCACTTATTTTCATGTTTTATTTCCTGCCTCTCTGATTCATTAGGTTTTGCCACTAAGCTCAAATAGAGCTAAGAATTATGACAACTAAAAACAAGCGATAGACTGAGAACTTTGCTTAAATATAGGCATATTTTCCCTCTTTGAGAAAGCAGCTTTGGACCCACTCTGTTCCCTGCTGCAGGTTTTAATAACAGTAGTTAAGCTGGATGTTTCTTTCTGCAGTTAATCACAACTACTCCCAACAAGACTGAACTTAGCTTTTCCACATTTAAACTGCAGCTGTTTTTCATATGGTGGTGTTCCAGGAAGGACCTGAAGTCTCCTGGCCCCAGGAGAAGGTGGGCAGAGTATGAGAAAGTTCTGTCTTCCATCATTTCCTGCCTTTTCCGTTCCTGGAGCCCTCAAAACAAAATGATAAGTAGTTTCGTCCTTAAGAAAATTCTTTCCTCCACCTTTTTTCTCTAAGCAGTTCAAGCATTCAGCAAACAAGTTTTTGGTTACTCATCCCTCTGGAGGGGGAGTGCTAAGGAATATTTTCTGTTACAGTCAAGCTTTTACTATAACAGGTGACACAGGCAGTGACAGAAAGAACTCACTTTTTGTACTCGGTGGATATTTGTCCGATGTCTATCATAGGCCTATGGAGGCAACGGAGATGAACAAGGCTAATTCCTCCACTTGACAATTCCTCCACTTGACAATCCTCATGATTTATTTGGGGTCATATACAAATAAGCCAGTATTTTAAAAACAATGAGATTAATTACTTAAAAGAAATATATGTGACTTAAGCACAGAGGTTAAGTAAATTGCCCAAGTCACATTGTTTTTAAGTGACAAACCAACAACTTGAACCCAGTAACAACACATGTCCGAGCCCGTGATTTTCCCAGCACTATTTCACACTGCTTTTCTATTAAGTAATTCGTTTCACTGTTTTGAAAATATTGGCTTATTTTTGAAGTGAAAGAGTTTTGGCTTTGTTCATCCCTGTCTCCTGTGTGTGTCTTAGTTTTGAAACCCGGGAAATACGGATAAGGTCATGGTACCTTGATTTTAAAGTATCATTTTATTTATTTATTTATTTATTTTTCAATGTTTTTTTATTTATTTTTGGGACAGAGAGAGACAGAGCATGAACGGGGGAGGGGCAGAGAGAGAGGGAGACACAGAATCGGAAACAGGCTCCAGGCTCCGAGCCATCAGCCCAGAGCCTGACGTGGGGCTCGAACTCACGGACCGCGAGATCGTGACCTGGCTGAAGTCGGACGCTTAACCGACTGCGCCACCCAGGCGCCCCTAAAGTATCATTTATTTTAAAACACCTTGTTTAATAATAGATAATAAGGGGGAGGAAAAACACGATATTAAATGTACACGTGGCTATAAAACACTACAACTGCTGAAATTAAACTGTGAAGAAATATGAATGTAAGAGGAACACAAGCAATGTCTCAGGAGATTGTGGTGAGGAGAACTGAGAGCATTTATAAAGAACCTTCCTCATCGCTTAATACATAATAGGCATCTCCCAAATGGTAGAGTTTGCTGCCATCACTGTCACTGAACTCAATTAGGATAGCACTTAGATGTGAAAGGGCTTAACACTCTCACTCATAAGTTAAAGCTTTAGGGTAGATTAATACTTAAGCTGACTCTTCAAGACTCACTATTCAATTTGATAAGAAATGGAACTGCATTTGAAAGAAAGGGGATAACAGGTACAAAGGCATGCCGCTGTGTTGTCTTCTAGGAATCTAAAATAGATGGCTGCAGCTAGACTACCAGGCCTGCAGAGCAAACCAACAGCAGACGCAGCTGCGGCTGCAAGCAGAGCCAGGTCAGGAAGGGTCTTGACCAGGTCCTGGATGGCATGACAGAGAATTTGGGCTCCCAAATGAAAAAAAAAAAAAATAAACACAGGGCAAACAACAGTTAAAATCAAACTTCTCTACAATTTCACTTGCTGCCGTTGCAGAAGATAATTTACTTCTTTTTAAAAAATTTTTTTAATGTTTATTTTTGAGAGAGACAGAGACACGGACAGAGACAGAGCGCAATTAGGGGAGGAGCAGAGAGAGAGGGAGACACAGAATCCGAGGCAGGCTACAGACTCTGAGCTGTCAGCGCAGATCCCGACTCAGGGCTTGAACCCACGAGTTGTGAGATCATGACCTGAGCCCAAGTCTGATGCTTAACGGAGCCACCCAGGTGCCCCTGAAGAAGATAATTCACTTCTTCATTTCATTGCCCAGATGGAGATATCTTAAGAGTTCTACAGTTTCAACACCTTTAACACTGATGTCTCTCACTTCTGGTGGGCCTGACAAGTCACAGAGCCCTTTCTTGTCAGATGATCACTCTGTACTATGGGATGGGTAGAACAGACTATATTACCACTTTTTTTCTGAAGACCTTGATGGTGAGTAGATGGCTAAATGATTCAGCCAAGATTCACATTCATGTGTTTGGACTTCAGAACAGAAGCCTAGCAGGCCTTTCTGGAAAGTACTCTCCTGGGTCTTTCATCATATCAGAATTGGGCTGGTCTATTCTGTCTTCCCAAACACAGTTTCCTCTGGAACTTTCCTCACACCAACTTTCCTGCCCAGAATTCCCCTTGCCCCTCTCCTCATGACTTTCTATTTATCCAAAATCTGACCACCAGAAAACTGCCCACTCAAGTTCTTCACCATGAGAAGACTTCTCTTCTCCTTCCAGCCATAGAAGACTTTTTCTGTGGCACTTCCCTATACTCTTATGTGGCAAGACCAAATTCTTATAGTAATAATCTTTGAGCTTCCTTTTACTTCATTTTCTTCCTAATCCTTTCCCCCTGGTGATTCACAGGCATCAACCTCACCTTGAGTGAAATTAGAATTGTAGAACAAGAATTTTAAAAGTGCACAAAGGGCTTAATGTTTGTTCATAATTTTAGTCTAAAAAAAGTACCAAATAAAGCATAGGATATAAAAATAAATTGGACACAGAATGACAAAGAACCAGATAGATAATTCATTCCTCTATTCCTACATCTGTACTCAAAGGAAACTATTGGTGGACAATGTGGAAATAAATGCCAGCAGAGCCAGCATCCTGGGATTGCCAACAAGTGAGAGGCCAGTACAAAGTTGATAGATGGACATTTTTGGTCATTCAAGTAACCTATGTCTCCCAAAAAGAGAAGCCAAATTAGAGTCACTTCATTGTAGGAGGGCATGGACCATATGTCAACTGTCCTCTTTAGTTGCTAATGCAGCATCCACAAGAAGGAAATACACAAGGCCCTGGGGCTTTCCCAATCTCCATTAGAACTGACCATAGCCCTCTGTCAGTGCTCCAGGACAATATGAAAGTTGGACCCCTAGGATCTCATGTTGCTGTCGAACTGGCCCAGAAGGCAGGACTCCCTACCTTCATCCAGCTAAATAACTTTAATTCCAAGGGGATGATGTGGAGGGATGTGCAATGTAAAGTTTAGTTCTGGAAATTGGGTAGGACTGGAGAATGGTGAAACCCAATCCTATTACAGTTTTGAATTCTATGCAGTTATTAAATTTTTCATATATTTATGTCTTCACTCCACAACCAGATTATGAAATACTTTTTGTCTAAGACTAGTCCTATACCTTTGTGTATCTCTAACAGCACTTACAGAAACTAGCTGTGTAAAAAATATCAATTAATTTATTAAGATGGTAACTTTTCCAAAGTTCTTTACATAGTAGTAGATGACACTGTAAAATTTTAGATTTGGGAATTCTGACCTTTTTAAAATAGTTTCTCCAAAAAACCATATTAATTCATGAAGTGAATTAAGTATCAGAAGATATTGTACATACATTTTTATATCACTGGAATTATTATAACTTTTTAAAACATTCACATGCATGTTGTCCTTACCTTTTACTCAAGTTTAGGGTTGTAGGTAAATGGGAAAATAAATAGGCTAGGAATCTTGGGAATAATGCCTTTATGAAGTCTTTCTTGAACAACCACACTCACAGGGAGGAAATGTTCTTCTTAATGCCTTCATTTTTACCATGTTGGTATTTCTATCATAGCTGCAATTATATCATAACCCTCTCCTATTTACATATTTCACTTTCTCTAGAACAGTGGTTCTCAACCAGGAGGTATTTAGCAACGAGTGGAGACATTTTTAGATGTCACAACTGGGGTGGGGGGAGAAAAGAGTGATACTGGCCTCTACTAGGCAGAGACCAGGGATGCTACCAAAGGTCATACAGTGCACAGGACAAGTGCTCACAACAAAGAATTATCTGACCCCAAATGTCAATAACTCTGAGTTGAGACTTCACTTTAGAGTGTAAATCTCTTGAAGACATCTTAAATGCCTATGATACAGTAATTTATCAATATTGGAGTAATACACTAAATATTGTTGTAAAAAGAAGCTCTTCCCTCGGGTTGTCTCAAGGGCTGTAACTCCATCTTGGGCCAGATAAACTGTCATTTTTGTTTCTCTTTACAGAACCCAGAGTTTTATATTTCTTCCAAGGAAAAGCAGCAATACGTATATATTAAGTGCTTAGTTATGTGCAGGCACTATTGCAGGCTAGGGATAAAGCATGCAGTGAAAAAAATCCCTGTAGCTTATGGTGATACCACCCTGAACACACCCAATCTCATCTCATCTCAGAAGCTCAGCAGGGTCAGCCCTGATTAGTACTTGGACGGGAGAAAAAACTCCCTGCCCAACTCTTCTGCCCTGTTATCTCCAAATAAGGCCAACACACTCTTAATGATTTTTTAAAACTTTTTAAAATTATTAATTTAAGGAGTTTTTTTCTTTTAATTATTACAGAGAAGAACAAGCATAGTTTATTGGATACTGTCTTAGGAAAACGTTAGAAGAACTCAGATGTCAGTGAGGCCAGACCTCATGTAGATTGCTTCCTCAACTCTTTGGAATTCGCCTTTAACTTCCCATGTTACCTGTTTTTGTATGTGGGTGGGAAGGTCATCATGTCCATGCAGGTAAGAAGACTTCCATGAGGAAGGCTTCCATATGCGGCCATTGCGGAGCAGCGGGAGACCTTGAGGGTAAAAACATAATGGGGGCCATACTGTAAAGAACATACCAAGGGATCTAGATGTCACTCTGGTCAATGAAGAACTGTTTAAGAGCTATAGTCCATTCTGGAGCTGGCAGTCTGGTCTTTGTTCAGATGTTGGTGTAATTCTGAAATTAATTTCCCTGTGAGAAGTGTTTCACTGACTTGAGGAGCACTCTCCAGTAGAACTTTCCACAATAATGGAAATGTTCTATAATAGATCTTTTGTGGAGGGAACTGAAAAGCTACCTGGCAAAGGGTGCATATCAGGAAAAGGTTAAGAATAAGGCCCGACAATTCACTAGGGCAGCCACTAGCCACATATATGGCTATTGAGCACTTGAGACGGTTACTGAATTTTTTATTTTATTTCATTTTATCAACTTAAATGTAAATATACTTAATGGATAATGCTTCTGGTACTAGACAATGCAAGTCTAGAAAAATCTCCACTCTAAATTAGTATTGTCTAATAGGAATATAATGAGTGTGATATATGTGATTTTAAGTTTACTAGTAGCCATATTAAAAAAGAAAAAAGGCAAAGTTATTTTCAATAACATATTTCATTTAGCCAATTTATACAAAATAGTATTTTAATATTTAATACACATAAAGTGCGATCATTTACATTATTTTATTGAACTAAGTCTTCAAAATCTGGTACATACTTTACCCTTAATGGCACATCTCACTTTTGCTGCTAAATTTCCATTGGTTAACAGGGAAAATAATCCTTCAAACTCAATACAGAAATATTTTTATTCCACTTCCGTTTTTAAATTAAAAAAAAATTAACTAAAAGGAAATAACATTAAAAATACCCTTGCTACCTCACACTAACCCCATTTCAAGCACCCAGTAGCTCCATGCGGCTTGTGGCTACTGTAGTGGGTAACGGAATTCTGGATAAATAAAAAACAAACAAAATTTAGAGGAAACATAACGGAGTTGATTTTGTAATGAGACCAAGATAATAAGCGTGAAGAAAAGTTGATGCTATTCAGATTTAGACACCGGGATTTCCTACCAGAACAAAAGTGGAAAATAAAACAACTTGCAGAGATGGAATCTCCCCGTTTCCTGTGCGCGCTCTCATTCTCTAGATTGTTCTTTGGGAGGTTGCAGTATTTCCAGTGTGTGAATCTGGCGTGCACTGCTCCCACATGTTCTCTCTGCCCCCACTGAGGAAAACCTCTCCATCAGTGAAGAGCTTCAGGGACTCAGCCCCGCTCGTGTTAGATCCTCACACTTCATTGTGCTTCACCGTTGTGTTCTCAGCAGAGCAGTCCCTGCCTCCACGGAGCCATCACTATCCTGGCTCATGTTACTAGTGTCTCCTTCCCTCTGGGTTAAGCAGCTGTTAAGAAGTACAAAAGAGTACTAGACACTCCGGATCCATCCTCCTCTCTCCATTCCCCGGTCCAGAAATATCAGATGTGAAAAACTGCTTATTCAAAGAGAAACGGCTGAAACTCGTCACCAGGTTCCTATATCCAATTTTCTCCCCCACCTTACTCTCCCAAGTATGAATGAAAAACTGTTTAAAATGTCAGAGGGGAAGACAGGATGTTACCTCTAAAAGGGTGCTCTATCCCTCAGAGTTTGAAGAAACCAGTCTCTAATATTTGCAGTCCACATCTTGTGAAGGTTATCCACATCCAGATGCAAAGAAGGCCCCGAAAGGATGTGGGAACTTCTATTAGAGGACCATTGCCAATTGTTGCTTGGAACATCTTTCTTTGGAAACGAGAGACTAGCCCCAAGACACTCACTATTAATCAGCCAACTGGCACATTTCAAATTTTCTATTCCGTTTATGAACAGTCTCATCTTGTCACGTGTTTCAAGGGCTTTCTGTAGGGCATTCTTTTTCTTAATAGACTTCAGGTGCAGAAGGTTGAGTTCATCATTTTCCTCAGTTCATAATATTTTATTATCTTTGGTTCCGACAAGTCCCGCTTATTTATTTATGTATTTGCTCATTCATTCACTTCACTATAAACGTCCTTTTATCCCCTTTTCTCACTGCTAAATCTCCCCCCTACATAGGCAACCATTACGTGCTGTTTAAGATCTTCCCTTTTTTTCAGTGTATTATACAAGATGTGTGCTTTCTTTGTGTGTGTATTTTAAAACTATTTATGGTGCTCATTTTATATTATTTATTCCATTTCTTAGCTTTTCACTAGCGTCTGTATGTTGAAGATCCCTCCATGTTGCTGTGTGCACAACTTCTCTGTTTCTTCTAACTGCTACAGGGAGTGCACACACTACGCTTTATCAACCCCCTGTCCAATGAGGGGTACTCAAGCTGTCTCTAATCCCCATCACCACATATAATTCTGCAGTGGATTTCCTCACACCATGTTCCTTTATGTAACTACCTGAGGATTTCTTTTGGATACTGACATGGGAGAGAGGGCAAGTTTGTGTATATGGCTGGGCATTTTTACCATGACATCTTTCACTCCAGAGGCCAGAGAATCAATATAGTTCTGCAAACTGCAAATTATAGCTATCCATTTATGTACTCCAGAAGCAAGGAAATAATCATAAGCTAAGCCTATGAACAGATTAGACCTACTGTGAGAGGCGCCTAGTCCCAAATCCCATTTATCATTTGGCCTCTCTATATCCTCATTCAAATAGGAAGGCTATAACGGCATTGTGGGTCCTCTGGTGGCAGTGTCAGCTGTATTTAACATCCTTCAAGTGGTCTGGGTATTGTGCTACCCCCAGGATAGAGTTACTCTGATAAATGGTTCAGGTACTTCCTAGGAAGAATGGGTGAAATATTTATTGTATATGCAAAGGTTGCTTTCTGGAATTGATGGGCTCTAAGCTTGAGAACTGTCTCAAATTTAGAAACTACACGAGAAATCACAAGTTTCCATTTTAGTGGCTAACATCAGTCTCTGGTTGCCTTTTATTTTTCCAGTTACATAAGTCAGTCATTCACTCTACCCATCACCTGTCCCTAGAAGCAAAAAAATTATTCACTCTTATGTGTCACCACTTTTTCCCTGATATTAAATACTATCACCTAGCCTCTATGCTTCCAGAGTCCTATCTCTCTATCTCCATTAGGGAGCTAAGTTCTGAGGCAGCATCTACATGAAAAAATCTGACTGGGAGACAGAGACAGAGAATTCTGGATTCACAGGGGATCATAGTCAGATTGCAGCTTGTCTCATCTTCACGTAGTAAACATACTCAAACTTTCCCAACTCTTTGAGCTCTTTTTTTTAAGTAGGCTTCATGCCAAGCACGGAGCCCAATATGGTACTTGAACTCACGACCCTGAGATCAAGACCTGGGCTGAGATCAAGAGTCAGATGCTTAACCAACTGAGCCACCCAAATGCCCCTCTCTGAGCTGTTTGATCCCACTGCCAAAACAGTTTCAACATCTCCAACTAATTTGCTGTGAGTCTAGATTACTGCCATGTCCAACTGTTAAGGAAACAATCTAGCCAAGTATTAGTACCAGCCTTAAGATGTTAAAGCCATAGTCATGGGACAGTGTCCCTAGACCAACAAACTTTTGCCTACCTGACCTTATGTTTCACCCACTCTGTATTAGTTTCCTAGAGCTGCTATAACCAAATACCATAAACTGGGTGGCTTAAAATAATAGAAACTTATTCTCTCACAATTCTGGAGGCTCTTAGAAATCTGAAATCAAGACATTGGCATGACATGTTGTCTCTGAAAGTTCTAGGAGAGGATCCTTCCTTACCTCCTCCTAGCTTCTAGAAGTTGCCAGCAATCCTGGAGCTTGTAAACACATGACTCCAATCTCTGTCTCCACTGTCATACAGCATCATCCCTGTCTCTGTGTCTTCATATCAGCTTCTTATATAAGAACATGTGTCATTGTGTGTAGAGTAATTCAGTTACGATCTCTTCATAATTCGATTACATCTGTAAAGTCCCTATTTACAAATACAGGTCCCATTCACAGGTACCAGGGTTAGAACTTCAACATATCTGTACAAGGGACACAATTTAACCTATAACACACTCTATCCCAACTTTAGTCCAACACCTTTAATATATGCTTTAATATATGCTTATGTGTTCCTCTGTTTGATGTTGATGCATAATTGCTAGGTCCTATAACCTTTTTTAGTAAGAAAGCTATCTCCTTCTAGTATAGGAACTGTACTTTCCTGCTCATGCTAGATTGAGACAATTCCTAGTTATCTGTCTGCAGGCAAAGAGTGGAGGCAGGGTTAGATGTTGAAAACAAGCATCATCTTGCAGGGTATTTATCCAAGGTGAGACTTTTACATAAATGAAAGGCTCCCATTAGAAGGAGGAAGGGGTCACTTCTGCCATCTCCAGAGACTCAGGAGAATCTTGGAGTTCAAATATACCCAAATAGCTAAAGAAAACCATGGGCAAAGAGCTGATGTAAGTCAGGAGGACGATGTATGAAAAAATAGAGAATACGGATTCATATAAATTGTAAAAAGGAAACAAACAGAAACAGAAATTCTGAAAACTAAAACAACAGAAATTTAAAAATCACTAAAGGGTTTCAACACCAGATTTGAGCAGACAGAAAAAAAAAAAGAATCACAAACTTAAAGGAAGATATGTTCTAGATCATATGAACTCCAAGAAGACAAAATGCAAGAAGATTCACACTGAGACATGTTATAATCAAATTGTCGAAAACCAGACACTAACAGAGAATCTTGACACAGTCTCGAATACAGCCTCTGTTCTATGACTAGGATCTGGGTGTAGGAAAGGCGTGTCCAACCTCTTGGCTGCAGTAACCAGGAGGTTAGTCTCTTCAGCTTAGAGGTGGAAGGGATGAGGAATGCTGGCTGCTTGGTTTCCTATTGAGATTCCGTAAGCCTTGAGTGGGAGGTGATAGGATGGGGGCTCCCTGTTCATGCCTTCATCCACCCGGAGTGGAGCTTCCCTCAAGTTAAGCCCCAGAGAGGGGTGGGGGAAAGGAAGCAGATTGTGGCTTGTGTGCCACAGACTCTCACAGTTCTTATGGAGACTTAGTGGATTTTCTTCAAGAAACAGTCCTACCTTAGGACAATTTACAGAGGGCTTTAGTGGTGTGTGTTTTTCTTGTTTGTGTCTTTTGGCCGACTTTGCTCCTTTCTCTAGGGAGTGAGTCCCTGGAGCTCCTCATGCTGTCATGTAGAAGTGGAATGTACGGGTATGATACTTACTATCTATTCAAAGATCTCTTGAGGAAATCTCAGTTACCAGTCTGGAATGCTCATGTAGTAGTAGCCTTACACCACGCACACAAAAATAAGATTTCCAGTTGACTTGGTAGAATGTAACAGTATTTTTCATGACTTGTTAAATATTAATTATCCTACAGCTAGTTGATGTTGAAGCCACATTTGGCCACCACTGCTGGTGCCCTCCATAAAAACACAGATATTAGCACCAAGGCCATTGCCACTCAGATGCTACCAAACTTGTATTTCCTGCATCTTCACTGTTCCTGGCCACCCAGTGTTTACCAAGAAGCAGGGAAACTGTCCCTGCTTTCTCACACTAGGTCACACTTTGTCACTGAAGTGGGCACTCAAGGAAAAATAGTTATGCGCCCTGTGTGACACAACACCCCTCAACAACATGCCTCTAAATCTGTCTGATGCTCCAGTTTCCACCTATGTAGACCTGACTCCACAGAGCTGGACCTGGAAACCAGTCTCTGGGACAGATATCATTGGATCCTCAAAATATTAGTTCCTCCCTCTTTGCCTTTGCCCACACAAAAACCGTAATAAAAATCTTTACAGAAATCTACTGTTGATGGCTTCTTGCATTAGTTTATTAACCCTGCATATTTTTGCCTATCTCCCAATAGAAACTCAAGCTTTTCCTGAAGCAAAAGTTGCCAAATTTCGGCCTGTGAGGCAAATCTGGCCTATCATCTATTCTGGTAGAACTCATGAGTTAAGAATGGTTCTTACAGATGAATATTTGTAATCAATTTGATAATAGGAAATGCTAACTTAAACTTTTTTTAATATTTATTTATTTTTGACAGAGAGAGAGAGAGAGAGAGAGAGAGAGAGACAGAGCGTGAGCGGGGGAGGGGCAGAGAGAGAGGGAGACACAGAATCCGAAGCAGGCTCCAGGCTCTGAGCTGTCAGCACAGAGCCCGATGCAGGGCTTGAACTCACAGACCGTGAGGTCATGACCTGAGACGAAGTCGGACGCCCAACCGACTGAGCCACCCAGGCGCCCCAGGAAATGCTAACTTTAAACCCTCTTTACGTGCAAGGTTATACCTCACCCCCTCCAAAATAATCCTATTCTTCTCCCTAATAGACACATTACCAAAACATTTGTACTTAATTATTATTGTATTTTGAATTTTACCATTAGAAGTTTTGTAGAAATGTGCTTTCTTTCTTTGTATATAATATCATAAACACTATCCTCAATCCGTCTTGGTGCTCCTTGAAGTCTAACATATTTACTATCTGTCTCTGCATACTCTGGTTTCTCTTCAGATCGTATAAATCTTTCGCCTTTTACTAAAAATCTTTCGCCTTTTACTATCTGTCTCTGTAAAGAAAAAGCTTCCCAACTGCTACCCTAATGGATGGGCAAGAGTATCCGAGTTTGAAGAATGCTAGAGAAGAGTACAAAAGGTGTGAAAACTGGCACACTTCCGCACAGGATATAGTGTCCTGGGTCTGGGGGAAAGCCTGTGAACTAGTAACAGAGCTGTAGGCCCAACAGCACAGCCACAGATTTGCAGCAGATGTCAACTTACTCCTTTCCTGACCAGATGGAGGCTATAAAGTTGGAAGCAAGGCAACTTTCTTTGTACCAGTTCTTTACGCTGTCAACACATAAACTCCAAAAAAATGGCAGGCACCTTGCTTTCTTCAGGGCAAAACACTTTCAATGAATTTTTATTAGCCTCATTCTCACCCATAGGCATGGCTAACCCACCGTGCAAAGTTTTTTTATGCTCCAACCACCTGCACAGTAGCATGCTATATTTAGGTCAGAGGCAACAGGACATGGTAGAAGCTTTTCAAGAAATAGAAACTTAAAGAGTCATCTTTAAGATTCTTTTAAGAAAAGATTTCGTCTTTTCTATTAAGTGATTTAATCTACAGCATCCGTGTTTTTTTCCTCTATGAGATGGAAATTATGATACGTAGCTATTCCCAAGGCCGCTATTCAAAACATTTAATGACCAATATAGCACAGGCATTAATCAATCAGAAAGAATGCTGGTCACGAGAAGCAAATAAGCCACAGAAACCAGACGTATTCTTACCTTGGGACTAAATGAGAAATTGTGTGTCGCGTGCTCAGCACAGTCTAAAAGACAGTAAGTTCTTCATAATTTTCGCTATCATTAACAATTTCTTCTCTTCTTCCTTAACAATGACTTCCTATCTTATTTGTTAAAATGCACTGTATTTGCCCTACAGTGATGTATTCATCGTGCCAGATCTTCTATTTCCTTATTTTGGGATAATTTCACACAATGAAAAAATGGCTTCTTTTTAAATAAATATCTGGAAATGAATGCTGATCGAAAAACATTTCCCATTGGCCCACAATGCTAAGAACAATAATTGGTTGTGAGAGTCTTGCCAGAAGCAAATGATACTGGAGATTCATACTTAAAGAATAGCTAAGGGGACCTGGGTGGCTCAGTCAGTTAAGTTTCCTATTCTCGATTTCGGCTCATCATGATCCCAGGGTTGTGGGATCGAGGGTACCACCCGCCTATCGTTGGGTTCCACACTGAGCATGGAGTCTGCTTAAGATTTTCTCTCCCTCCCTCTCTCTCTCTGCCCCTCCCCCAGGCTCTCCTGCACGTGCTCTCTCTCTCTCTCTCTCTTAAAAAAATAGAGTAGTTAATTTAACAAGAAAGGCTGTGGTAAATTTAACAGGCTTTACCCAAGCCCTGACCACATAAAGAAAACCCTCAGGCAGGAAGCCTTCCATTATTTCTCCCTGGTTTTGATCTGTATACCTTAAGTGTTTTCTTGGTTGAAATCAAGATATTGAACAATTCTTAGCATCAGTGATTAGGAGAAAGATCAAACAAGATCAGCAAAGTTTTATTTCTTGATTAGTTCCACCATGATAGGTAGTAGAAATGATTACTTCTTGGCAATGTATGCAACATGTTAGGCAATATTCTAACTGCTTTACATACATTAATTTATATAATCCTTACAACAACTCTATCCAAATGATCAATCACCATCTCACATTCTCTTGGTCTCCCCTTTCCAGTGTTCCACCACAACCAAAGCAACCAGTCCTGCCTGGATTCCTGCTAGCTTCATGTTGTATAACTGATAGCATCTAGCTTCAGGTCATCTGTCTTCGTTCTGGCTGCTATAACAAAGTACCCAAGACGGGAGAGCTTATAAACAACAGAGACTTATTTATTACAGTTCTAAAGGCTGGGAAGTCCCATCAAGGACTTCTAGTGAGGGCCTGCTTTCTGGTTCATAGATAGCCATCTTTTTGCTGTGTCTTCACATGGGAGGAGCTAGGGATTTCTCTGGGGTCTTTGATATAAGGACACCAATCCCATTCATCTCCCAAGGCCCTACCTCCTAATACCATCACATGGGAGGGTTAGGATTTCAACATATGAATTTGAGGGAGTCACATTCAATCCATTGCACCACCTATTCCATTTGTTTTTTTTATCTCCAACCCCAAGACTTCTCTTTTGATGTCCCAAAGTAGGATGCAAGGTAGCAAGCTCAGTGCCTGCATATGCAACCCAAAAATAAAAAGGAGTTAACCCCCAGGCAAGTCTTTATTCAATGATGATAGGGAGCTGATAGATTAATTTTTCCCCCAGGATGGAAAGTCTTCAAATATTTTTCATATGGATTCTTAGTACTGTAGAATTAAGTAACCAGTAGCATATAGCAATGGCCAACTCAATAATATATCTTTGGTTTTTAAAAAATGTTCGTTCGTTTGTTTGTTTGTTTAGAGACAGCATGTGTGCACATATGAGTGGGGGAGGAGCAGAGAGAGAGGGAGAGAGAGAGAGAGAGAGAGAGAGAGAGAGAGAGAGAGAGAGAGAATCACAAGCCAGTTATGAGCTGTCAGCACAGAGCCCAGTGTGGGGCTCCACCTCACAAACTGTGAGATCATGACCTGAGCCAAAATTAAGAGTCAAATGCTTAACCAGCTGAGCCACCCAGGTGCTCCTCAATAATATATCTTTGTATTGGCTCTCCCTTCTTCTCTGTTTCACTGCTCTGTCCTTTATTCTTCCTACCTGTGACCATATTCCTGAAAAATATATTCATACATTTTACTAATAAGATTTTGTCTCAGGATCAACTTTATGGGGAACTTGGTAATAATCCGGTTAGTACCAAGAATGGACCTAGACAATACACTCTCAAGATGAAATTTTGAAGCCTAATCACTCACCAGTCACATGGCAGTAAGATCCCTATTGCTATTGGTAATTGGGGCAAGGATTACTATTGGAATTCAGTACAATTAGAATTACTAAGACTTTTACTGTTGTGGTTTTGGATAAGGTGCAGATAGAAGGTAAAGCATTAGATTATATGGTGGCTCTAGCACATTAATGGTATATGGAGTCAATGATAATTATAATAATTGTAGAATAGACTGGTTTTCCTTGTTAGAAGTCTTGAAAAAAGCAAATAAAATCATAATAGCCAATTTCAAGTCAGGACATTCTGCAAAAAGCCTCTAGGTCCTGTATGGAAACTTGAAAAAGACCCTAATCTCCTGCAGCTGTGAGGCAGATTGTGCTAAAAATCAGGCCCCTGATCTAATTGTAAGAGGGGCAGAGCTTTAAAGGGGATTAAGTGCAATCCTCAACAGATCACTAATGTCAAAGTCAAGGATCTGGTAGGGAAAAATGCAACCGTGTGACCTGGCAGGGAGACAGTTAGTGGATAAGCCTGAGACTCTTTTTTTTTTTTTTTTGGTAAAGGCAAATTTATTGAAGTATAATTATAACTTGCATACAATGAATTTTCTCTTTTTAGTGTACAGTTTTAAGAGTTTGATAAATTCATGCAACCACTGCCACACAAGGTACAAAATATTTTCATCATCCTAACAAGTTCCCTCATGTTTCTTTGCAGTCAATACCCTCCTCCCATTCCCAGCCTCTGGCGACTTCTGATTTGGTTTCTATTTCTATAGCTTCACCTTTTCTAAAATGTCATATAAATAGAATTATATAGTATGAGAGTTTTATGTCTATATGTCTATACACTTAACACAATGCTTTCTACAATTCTTCCTTTTTTGTACATATTAATAGTATGTTCCTTTTAATTGCTGATAGCATTCCATTGCATATATCACAATTTGTTTATGCGTTCATCAGAGCCTAAGAATCTTGGACACCCACCGTTAATCCCACCATCAACGACTTACACAGGGAATTATACAAAATGTAGGAGTAACTGTCCCCTTTTAGCCCCATTCAATTCACCTGTCCCATTCTCTGCAAAAGCCATATAAATTATCATAGATGGTCAACTATGATAATCTTAATAAGGCAGCAGTCTCAATCTCAGCTACTATGATAGATGTCCTAACCTGGTATGCTACTACTGACCTGGTGAGTGCATTCTTCTTGACACCTACACGTAGGGAGGATAAAAGCAGTTTGCTTTACATAGAGAGGAAAACAATAATATTCATGGTTTTGCCACACTGCTATGCCAATGCTGCTGTGCTCTACTGCAAAAGTTTACAGAAAACTTTATTGTCTTAAGAGTTCACAGACTATCACACTAGTGTATAAATCCCTGCTGCAACAGCTTACATTGTTGCATCTTACATGTTTTAACATTAAGAAAAATGGACCACTTTGGCTTTTTGAAGCAACATATACCACACTTGGGAATATTCTTAGACACATTCATTGCACACCCTAGAAGCCACTGACAAGTTTCAAGTGGGATCTGAATTTCAGAAGGGTTTTCTGATTTTAAAAGATCCCTGTAAGCGTCCTGTGCTTCCTCTTTTATTTTCGGTACCCATCCCTTTTCTCTCCCTCTCTTTCTCTCTCTTCCTCTTTATCTCACACAGGCAAATTTTTTTCATATTTTGCTTTTTTTCTCAAAGAATAATTTTGTTTTCAAATCATTAATTTATGCTGTTAAATTTAATAATTCTTTTCATCTGTTTCCTTTAATTTTACTTGCTAGTTCTTTTATTTATTTCTAAAAATGAAAGCTTAAGTCATTTGTTTAAGGTCTTAGTTTTCATTAAATGCAATAAAGGGTATTAATTTTCCTAAATATCACTTGGACTGCATCCTGTTGGTTTGTATTGCTATTCATTAATTGTTATTCCTTTCTAAATTAGTTGGTGATTTCAGTTTTAATTTCCTTCTGAACTCAAAAGTTTAGAAGAGGTTGACATGCTTTTGTTGTTAATTTCAAAGTAATTGAGTTTTATTTATTTACTCATCATTTGTTAATTTTGTTGCCAATACACAATTTCATTAAATTTTTATAATGAAATATGGATTATACCATGTCATATTTTAAAAATATCTTTCTGTCTTCTCTGTGGCCTCATAATGGGTAACTTTAAAACTATTTCATTGGTGTTTCAAAGCCAAATATATTCTCTTTATTGGTTGAAATAAAATTAAATCAACAATCTAGTATGGTTCATCCATATTTATACTTTTACATGTTCATTTTTGCCTGTTTAATGCACTGGTTTCTGAAACAAGTGTGGTAAAACTTTCCACTATAATGTGGTGTGTGTGTGTGTGTGTGTGTGTGTGTGTATGTGTGTGTGTATTTTTCTATTGCTTATATTTCTAATAGATTTTTTACTATATATATTATGTGCATGTACATGCATGTGTTTCTTCTATTACTTATAATTCTAATATATATTTTTTCTAAATAAGATGTACACATGCTTCTGGTGAATTACAATTCTACCTATATAAATTGTTACCTTTTTGTGTAATATTTTTCACCTTCAATTCTATTTTGTCACATACGTCACCATTTCTTTGGTTAACATTTTCACAAAGTATGTATCACTTTACTTTTCACTTTGTATTGTGGTATTTTTCTTTTGGAAATATCTTGTAAATAAAATACAACTGAATTCAATGGATTTACTTACCTAATACCAAAAACTTGAATTCACTAATTTATTCTTCTTCTTTATGCTACTCAACTAATCTATTAAGTTTTTCTTTAATTGCTTATGCTTTTAATTATGTAAACTGATGATGCCCTTTACAAGAAGCCATTTTTGTTTGCTTTTAAGAATGGGTTACTCTCTCAAGTATTTATAAGGCTATTATTTGTATCCATTTTTATACTTCCTTCCACTTTCTATGCTTAATCTACATCATGTGATAATAGTGCTTCTGTGAGGTTTACTGGTTCATTTTTATGTCTTGGTGCTCTGCAAAGATTTGGTAACTTTCATTCATCAGGATTGAGTGTTTAGTTTGTACAATATTGTAACTCGATTGTATTTCCATGACCTAACTCAGAATCCTCCTTTTCTAGGCAGACAGTCCATAGTCTGACTGTAGGAAACCTACATCCAAGGATTGTACAGAATGTGAGATAATGGTATATGTCAACATGGCATGTAAAATTTAATTTCTAGTCCCATGTTCCTGTGTGAGCTCTTGGTTTCCCAGGAGTACTACTTTCACTCTGGAGGCCAACAAGCCCACTGTGGCAATCTCATATATTAGAACTACCATTTTTATCTCTGTCCATCTTGTGTAGTTATTTCACTCTTTTCACTGACAGGCTTTTTCTGCAACATAAAAGAACAAGCCAACAATTACTAAAGTTTTACTTCCTCTGAGAGCAGTTAAACTATACTAGAACTTCTCATCTCCAAGCAGATAAAGGTTTTCATTTACCGATCTTGGGTAAGGTAGCTACCATGTACCTATGACATGATTTGTAGCCAGAGAGTGAGGTTGTACTGCCATAATGGTTCCCAGAATAACCGTATAGATGAATGGGTGTAAGGGGAAAGCTGGAAGGATCCATTATCAGAGGAATTCCTTACAAATAGGAAAAAATGGTGGAGAGAAAAAAATACCAAGTACTTTGTGCAGGATAGACATTTGGTGATTGAATGAGAGAGAGAAAGGAGGTTAAAATTAGCAAAATAACAAAATGGTTACATAAACTCGAAGGAACAATGCCAAGTGGGCTTTCTCACATGGTTCAACATCTGCATAAATGTGAACCTTAAAATGCATTACAATCTAACACGTACATGATTTTTGCAGCTCCAAAAGCATCAAATGATGCCTGTTTTCCATCTGGACTATGCAGTATTTATGTGTATATTTATAGTTTACCCTCAACCTACTTCAAAAAGTTTTTGTGTTGGCTTACCATGAAAGACAAGCACATAATCAGATTATTTAAGTGTAGAAACAGAAAACACCATAGATTCCAAGGGAAAATAAACTGATCAGAAACATAGGCTATAACTATTATTACTGAGCATTAATTCTGGATTTGGGCTTCTTGTCACCCAAGGCAAAATATACTCAGAGTCTGAATAACAGAAGATGCTAGTTCATTAAAAGAGACAAGAAACTTTCTGGGGAATGAATTCATCATATCTTTATTCAAAAGATAATAAAATGTACAGGGAAACCTTCCAACAGATGTGGGACATTTTTATATAAATATTTTCCTCTAATCCATACGTTAAAAAATCAGGGTCTAACATTGAGGCCTTATTTAGATAAGGCCTCCTTTCAGAAGCCTATCTAAGGCTTCTAAATCTTCATAAGAAGATATTTATGGTCTTCATATGTATACCCTCTTCTACTTCAATGTTATACCCACCTCCTGCATATAGTTAGTTTCTACCGATTTGTTTATATTTATTTTGGGTACTGTCTCCTTCTCAAAACTTGCCTTAATTACCTTTTTGCCTCCCAGGCTGAGTTGGGAAATATTCCCCATATTCCACAGCACCGCTGCTTATTTCCATTGCAAGCATATGCCTGTATTATAATTTTCCCACTGCTAGAGTCAATGCTTATTTTCATGTCTATATTATTCTAACTCTAATGCCCTCAGTCATGATTCTAATAAAATCTTAAAATCAGACTAAATTTTTTGACTGGCTAATTATAAGAAAAGCTACATGAATCGGATGTTAGATGTTTGTATTTCACAAGGAGAGTAGGACATGTCACCTCTGGAGAATCTTCAGATAGGGTCAATATTTTCCTCAAGAAGCAAATTATATGGCTATAAAGCTATCATTTATTTAGTGATTACTATCTTCAGTCATTGCCTACTTCTCTGTATACCAGTAACTCCCAAATTTGTATTTCCAAGCCCAACCTACTCCCCATAAGCATTCTTTATTCATACCATTGATCATACCAACCATCTTAGAGTCATTCTTGACTCCTCCCTTTTTCTTTTTCTTATACCCTGAACGCATTTGCTATTACCAAATACCAAGGACTATGACTGCTGAATCACATTATAAGAGTATGTTTAGTTTGTAAGGAGCCAGGAAACTGTTTTCCAAAGGGCCTGTACCATTTTGGATTCGTACCAACAATGAATGATAGTTCCTGTTACTTCACTCCCTTGCTAGCATTTCGTGTTGTCACTGTTTTGGAATTCAACTATTCTAATCAGCATTTAGGAGTATCTTATTGTTTTAATTTAAATATCTTCTCATTACTTTGATCTTGTCTTTTGTAAAGCAGAAATCTTAATTTTAATAAAGTCCAGCTTATCAATCACTTCTTTCATAAATTGGCCTTTGGTTTTGTATCTAAAAGTCATCACCATACCCAAGAATATCTAAATTTTCTCCTATATTATTTTCTAGGGGTTTAATAGTTTTGCATTTTACATTAGGTCTATGACACATTTTGAGGCATTTTTCTGAAGGATATAAGGTCTGTGTCTAGATTCATTTTTTTTGCATGTGGATATCCATTTGTTCCAGCACCATTTGTGGGAAAAAAAAAAAAAAGCCTATCTTTGCACCTTTGTATTGCTTTTGCTCCTTTTTCAAAGGTCAGTTGTTAATATTTATGTGAGTCTAGGGGCACCTGGGTGGCTTAGTCAGTTAAGGGTCCAACTTTGGCTCAGGTCATGATCTCACAGTTTGTGGGTTTGAGCCCCACGTCAGGCTCTGTGCTGATAGCTCAGGGTCTGGAGCCTGCTTCGGATTCTGCATCTCCCTCTCTGTTCCTCCCCTGCGCGCTCTCTCTCTCCTCTCTCTCTCTCTCTCTCTCTCTCTCTCTCTCTCAAAAATAAATAAAGATTTAAAAAATTAAAAAAAATATTTATGTGAGTCTACTTCTGGGCTATTATGTTCCATTGACTATTTCTCTAACCTTTCACCAACACCACACTGTCTTAATTACTGTAGCTTAATAGTAAGTCTTAAAGTCAGGTAGTATCAGTCCTAAGACTTTATTCTTCTCCTTTAATAATAAGTTGGCTATTCTGGGTCTTATGCCTGTCCATATAAAATTGTAGAATCAGGGGCGCCTGGGTGGCTCAGTCGGTTGAGCGTCCGACTTCGCTCAGGTCACGATCTCACGGTCCATGAGTTTGAGCCCCGCATCAGGCTCTGTGCTGACAGCTCAGAGCCTGGAGCCTGCTTCAGATTCTGTGTCTCCCTCTCTCTCTGGCCCTCCCCCCATTCATGCTCTGTCTCTCTCTGTCTCAAAAATAAATAAATGTTAAAAAAAATTAAAAAATAAAATAAAATTGTAGAATCAGTTTGTCAACATCCCCATAATAATTTTCTGGAATTTTGATTAGATTGCATTAAATCTGTAGATCAAATTTGGAAGAACTGACACCTCAACATGACTGTGTCTTCCTATACATGAACATGGAATATATCTCCACTTATTTAATTCTTCTTTGATTTTTTTCATCAGTTTTGTAACTTTCCTCATGTAGGTCTTATACATACTGTATTAGATTTACACCTATGTATTTCTTTTGGGAGGTGTTAAAGTAAGCAGTAATATGTTTTCAATTTCAAATCCTACATCTTTGTTGCTGGTATATGGAAAAGCCATTAACTTTTGCATATTAATCTTGTATCCTTCAACCTTATTATAATCGCTTATTAGTTCCAGGAGTTTTTTTTTTTTTTTTTTTGGTTTTGTTTCTTTTTTTTTTTTTTTTGTCTATCCTTTCAAATTTTCTATATAGATAATCATGTCATCTGTGAACAAAGACAGTTTTATCTCTTTCTTTCCAATCTGTATACCTTTTATTTCCTGTTCTTGTCTTATTGCATTGGCCAGAACTTCCAGTGTAATATTGAATAGGAGTGCTGAGAGGAGACATCCTTGCCTTGCTCCTGATGCCTAAAGTGTTGTTTTTTTTTTAATTTAGAGTGGCCAGAGTAGAAAGTATTAGACCTCCGGGTTTGAAATGAACCACTAGAGAATATCACGTTAAGTAAAAGTCCATTGCTTTAATCATTAATAGGACTCCACTAAAAAAGAAAGAGAGAGAAGGAGAGTACTAAATTTGTTAGTCAGGGTCTCCATTTAACTCTTTAATCAATATTTAATAAAAGCAAATGCTTAATTTTTTCCCATAAAAATTTATTCTGGTAGCCATCCCAGAAGACTAAAGTCTTCCTCACAAGGTAACCACAGAACCCAAGTCCTTTCTTTCTTGTTCTCTGATTCTCTAAGGTATTATCTTTATATATGCCCATATTCCAGCTTATAAGAAAGAAAAAGTAAAATCAGAATATAAATAGTCTCTTACTAAGCTGATAATGTTAATGTTATATATATACATATATCACTTCTGCTCACCTCTCATTGGCCATAATTCAGTTACATGGCCACATCGAATTGCAATGAAAGCTAGGAAGTATAGTTTATGGTTAGCCAGCCATGTGTCTAGTTAAAATTTGGTGGCATGGGGAAGGACCTAATACTAAAACCAAGTAAAGAATGGATTTTAGAGAATAATTATAAGACATAATACCACACAGTAGGTAGAAATAAAGAAGCAATTTTTATAACTTACAGAACCCACAACTTTATGGGTTCTTTACATTTAAGTCAGTTTTAACAAAGCATGGAAATACTGAAAGTCATTGGGAGAGGCACTGCATAACAATACAATATTTTCTCATATATTTTAAACCTAAAGTTTCCTAAATTATGGTTTGTTCAAATTAAAATAAACAAATGACAATTGTGTGAGGTCGTTGGACACCTCTATATTTCATTTTAATAGTTATCCCTTTATTTATTGGTTACCTTATTTTTATCGCAAGTTATCTCAGCTTTTCATTTACAACAGTGACATAAAATTATTTTAAAAATGTATTTAACTGGGGGCACCTGGGTGGCTCGGTTAAGTGTCCAAATCTTGGTTTCAGCTCAGGTCATGATCTCACGGTTCGAGCCCCACATTATGCTCTGAGCTGACAGCATGGAGCCTGCTTGGGATTCTCTCTCCCTCTTTCTCTGTTCCTCCCTGCCTCTCTCTAATAAAAAAATAAATAATTTTAAATATATATATTTAACCAAAAGCAGAGCATCACATTTAAAGAAAAATATCAAGTAAATTATAATATAGACATGAGATTTACATGACAAAAAGTGCTAAAGTGATATACAAAGGACTTAATCTATAGTCCTTTAATAAATATCAAAATTTCATTCTTTATTGTTATTTCCAAATAAATATGGCTGAAAGCAAATGAATTACAGTTTAGTTCAAGTTTTTTTTCATATTTTTAAACTGTTCATATATCCCCACACTCTGAGATTCTAATGTATTCTCATAATAAGATATAGTACCTCATTGAGAATCATTAAGTAGCAGAATAAACCGTGAAAAATTTTAGTGTTGAGCTCCTTTCCATAAGTTACCATATACTGGTTTATGACACTTTGAGCCTCAGTTTTGTCATCTGTAAAATGGGATACTAATACCTGACCTAACCTCTCAGATTTAAGAAGGAAATTACTCAGCCTATATAAAATATAAATGAATCTGCAAATATAAGGGATTGAGCCAGCACCAGTAATTATCATCCCAGTCTCAGTAATGCCATTTTAGTAAAAATATACCCACTCTGAATTTTCCCACTATCATGGTGAAAAGCCTATCAGCCAAGGGTGAAGAAAGGAACAACCATGAGAACTCATGGTCAAGACAGTCAGAATCTGATTCAGAAGAAGACAGTTCATTGACTTCAAAGGCAAAATCAACCCTAACAATGCAAAGACATAATATTGAATATTATCCTAATAAATGTCACTTGAGGGAAATAATCTGGGGGAAATGGAGTTTTCATTGCTTTTAAGATGGCTATGCTACTCATATATTATGCAATACAGCATTTTATAAACTGCTATTCTAAACAGCGTCTGACTTTGTTGCTCTACAAACATACACATCCATACACATAATCTTTTAGGTATTTTTTTTCTTTTATAAGACATATATCATTTTTTCTATTACAGAGAAGAGGAAAGTAACTCAGAATTCAAATGCCTTGTCTAGGGTAGATAACTCCAACAAGGCAACACTGAGAATGTTTTCCACATTTATAGATACTCGCTATATGTGTATTTGATAAATGAATGAATAAACGAATAAATTAGTTCAATATTGAGAAAACTGGGAAAGTTCAGCTCCTAAGATGAAGACCTGTTTTATGCCACTATATTGTTCTTTCATTTTCATTGAGTCATGGTTCCAGAAAGTAATAAAAAGGAACAACAACAAGAAAATGGTAGCTTATATTATATGGGCATTTGATGATGGCCCAGTTACTAGTTATATCAAATTTATAGTTTCAAAATTAGCTCATGACTGCTTTCAGCCCCAGAATGACTATTTATACCACTACAAGTTGCTCTCCATTAGAACACTGCCTACTGCAACTGCCAATATTCACATCACATTTAACCTACACACCCCTTATAGGATCAAACACAGGATGTTCAAATTAAGTAACATATATGATGTAAAGGCTGTTTTATGGATTACTTAAAAGTATTCATGACTATAAATGTTTCCATCCTTTGATCTGTGACTTTATTCATAGGTTTCACTCTTAAGATCTCCAAAGTTTCCACCAACAAGGAAGCCCAGGTCCGTGGTGATGAATAATGTGGGGGAGCTCTGTTTTTAATTCGGGTTCGTCCCTGCCACATAGCTTTCAGATCAGGTACACACTCTGAGAAAAGAGGTGATATATGGAAATACCTCAGCACCAGCTCCGTTTTCTCTATCTCAATTCACCTGGGTCATAAATTCCAGAGATAGTTGCTGTGTCCACTTGGCAGGGTTGAAATTATCAGAACAACATGGAAGATTAGAGATGGCAGTGAATTTTTCCTAAATTTGAATGACTTTCAGTGTTCTTCAAATTTTATTTCCAGATCTTAAGTATGTAGATCCTATTTGATTTCTGTTGTGCCCTACTCAGTTGATTCTCAAAGTAGTCAGAAGATTCTTTTTTTTTTTATGAAATTTATTGTCAAATTGGTTTCCATACAACACCCAGTGCTCATCCCAACAGGTGCCCTCGTAGTCAGAAGATTCTAATGCAAATATTCCTAATGCTTGGTCTGTGATGTCTAGTATTTGGTCTCTGCCTGTCTTGAGGTGCATGGCAAATAAATTTGCTCCAATGACTCTTTGGAAGCTCCTGATTTGGGAACTGATTGAAAGGTCAAATTATTTCTCATATTACGCAGTCCTATCAGTGATCAACTCTACTACCACCTTTCCATGAAGACTATATCTAACAAAGAATTCAATCTTCTTTCTGAATGCCTAAAAACTAGAGACACCCAGCCCTGACAGAAAAATATATCATCAAAAGAATGAAGCACCAAGAAAAAGATGTAAAATTAAGTCAAATGGCAAGGACGTTGCTGCCTCATTTACTGCTTCCTGTAGCAGGAGTGCTATTTAATCCATCACCAATTAAGAGTGGCTTTGAGTGTGGATTGGGTTTTTAGAACACATTGGGTAAAGATGATGACCATGGACCAAGGCACTAAGACAAGTGTACTTGGCACGTTAATCATGAGCAATAAAAGTGCAGCTACGGCGCCATTTTTTTTTTAAATAACAGACACAAAACCCATCACCAAGCATTCCATTCGCATCACACGGGAAGTGTGAGATGCTTCAGATGCTTAAATTTTATCCAAACAAGTCCAAGTGGCAGTAATGATTAAAAACTGGCATGTGCTTTCCAGGGAAAGAGTAGTAAGTAGTAGCTGAAAACAGCACTCTCAGCTTACACTGCTGAGATTTAATTCTCACTTGTACCAAATTATGTGTGACTCAGTTGACTCCTGTTTGGAATGGGGATGGTGAAAGTTCCCATCTCAGACTCTTATGAGGATTAAACGTAACGAGGAATGTAAAGTGCATGGTATGCAGTCGGCACTCACTAAATGCTCACTTTTAGTTGGGGTTCTTGGAAATATTGGAGGCTTTGCTTGCAATCGTGAATCTTGCTTCGATGTCATAGAAAAACAGTATAGTTTGTCTACCACTGCTAAAAATCATGTTTCCTGGTGAAGTCTTTCTTGTTTGGCCTCATCATCCAAAAATATGCAAACTTTTCTTATGTTTCTGTTCTATTGATGCCTTTATTTCCATATTATTCCTCATCAACCATTCTCAAAATAACGTATTTAAATAAAATCTCTCTCTGAAATTCCAGCATTTTCCTATGTCCTGCAAATGACTGGATGAAAGATTTGTGTCACTGTGGAGAAGTTTCTAACCTTTTCTAAATATTTTGTGTCCATCTAAAACGCTCACAGATGAGATTAGCTCATCCTCACATGTTGCTTTTAACTTATAAAATACCCTGCTTACAGATTCATTTCATGTGAGGACTTTATATTTTTTTGTAAGAAATGATCTTCATTTTTATACTTCCACAAAGCAGCATGCACTAGGTACTGCAGAGAACAGTTTAAGCCTGCCGAGCTGGGCTTGAAGACATAACTCCTGTAAATTAAACACAGTTCATAGACCCTGCTGTGATCAGTCCCATTCCTCTTGTCCCAGACAGAAAAATCTGCTCATTTTTCATTTCCTTCCCCACACACAAACATAGTCACACGGCCTAAAATCTCATTAATCATATATTAATTTGTTACAAGTTATGTCTATTTCAATGCAACAAATTGCTAATCCCCAGATGACCAGATTCTCTCATTCTCTTTTTACCTCCTTAATATGCTGGTGCCTGGTGTTTGAAGTTAATGAAGTTTTATTGTATAAAAGCCATCTACATAAAGGGTAGTCAATTCATATCAGGGCTCATTCTGTTCAATGCAGTTTGCAATAGGCTGTTTTCAATAAGATGACTTTGATATTCCCAACCATATGTGTCCAGATGATCATGAGAATAGGATATGTGAGGAGAGCTGGAAATGTGTTTGACTTGTGAGGCCAAACTTCTAACACATCATGGTGGTCTACTCTCAAAAGTATATATAAATATAAAATGTATATATGAAAGAAAAAATCTGGACCACATTTCTTTTTTAAAAATTTTAAATGCAAAACAGAATTTGCCAAATAGTAAGAATAATAGACAAATGACCACACTAAACGGGAAACAGCTAAACATTGGTATCAGACTTCACAATTCCTAAAGTCCAGTGGGCATTTCTCATAGCTCATCTCCCATATACCTGAATCCTTACCCCCGCAGAAGTCACTGTTCACTCCATCTCCAGAAACATCTTCTTCCTTCCTAAGACCTCCACACTCGTATAGCCCAGGGCTTCCAGGACTAATATTAATATGGATATTCATTTTCCCGTATTATTTTAGGCAATTTGGCTCAGCATTTTCTCAAATTCCACCTCCAAAAGTATGCTTTTCTGAGCATATTTCTAAGGTAAGTTATGTAAATTACATACGTGATCAAGCTTGGTTTTTTTTCTTACCTAAATTGGGTATTAATAAAGGTCACTACTTGAAAATATAAGGTCAGCAATAGTCAAATACTGTCCATGTCAAGCATTTGGCATGGTGTTTTACATTTGTGTTGCTATGTAACTAATTAACATAAACAGCCGAAGCTAAAAATATCATGCATATACTCTCTCGTAGTTTCTGGAGGTCAGAAGGCTGGGCACAGAATAACTGGGCTTTTTGCTCTGTCCCAGAAAGCAGAAATCAGATGTGGGTTAAGTTGGGTTTTCATCTAGGGCCTGAAGTCATCTTCTAAGCTCATCAGGCTATTGGAAGAATCCAGTTCCTTGTGGCTATAAGTTTGAGACCCCCATTTTCTTGCTGGCCATCAGCTGGGAGGGTTGTTCTCTGTTCCTAGAGGTGGTTTCAGATGCTAGCCATGGGACCTTATCACAACAAGGCAGGTTACTTCTTCAAGGCCAGCAAGAGAATCTCTTTCATTTGAAATTTTTCTGACCAATTTTAAGAGCTTACCTGATTGTATCAGGCCCATCTAGAATCATCTTTTTCTTGATTAACTCAAAGCCAAGTGATTAGGGATCTTAATTACACCTGCAAATCCCTTCACCTTTGCCATATAGGGTAGCCTAATCACAGGGGTGACATCTCATCACGTTCACAGACTCTGTCAACAATCTGAGAGGATTGTATACCAGAGGACAGAATCCTTAAGGCCATCTTAGAATTCTTTCTACCACACATTCATGCCAGGGGATCCTTCAAAAGACAAAGTTCATTTTTGCTACACCAATAAATGTATTCTAAGGTACAGACACAAAGTACTCCTTATAATTGCAAAAATTCACTGTGCTCTCCTTTTCATTCTTCCTTTAGACATGCTGTTTTGTCTTTCTAAAACAGCCTTTTCCCAAAGCCCTTGCTCCCAATTTAGCTGATTACTTCATATCCCTCAATTCCAAGTCATTCAACTTAAAAAAAAAACATTAATTAAAATGTACTACGTGTCATGTTAAGCTCTGGAGACACAAACTCCTTCATGGAGTTATATTTTAGCAGAAGATGGGGTGGGGGAGGAATTCTAGGACTTCTGATTCTAAAGTGGCAAAAGAAAGATATTTCTAAACATCATATCTTTCCACCCATTAATGCAAAACTAGAACAAGAAGAAAAACATAAATTACTTCTTTAATGTACTATTGATGGCTGAAGTTGATGGAAATGTGGTAAAGGACTTAGAAGAACAGAGAAAGGTCAGACCTAAGAGCCTATAGATGGACACACAGATAAGTCAACCGTTTGTCTTCATAATCCTGGAGAATTGGGATGTAAGGCACCAGGTATCTACAAAACATTTTTAAAAATCTTAATAATCTACATAAAGGAAAATTAGACACCAAAATTCTCCAGCCCCACCCCAAAGAGTTGAGTCCAATTGTTTTTTTTTTTTTATGCTCATTTATTTATTTTGAGGGAGGAGGGGGAGGGACAGAGAGATAAGGGGAGAGAGATTCCCCAGCACAACACAGAGCCCAATGCAGGGATCAATCTCACAAACAGTGAGATCAAGATCTGACCAAGAGTCAAATTCTTAACTGACTGAACCACCCAGTTGAGTTGAGTTGACTCAACTTGAGTTGAGTCTAACTGGAAGAATATGGGAGTTATAATATGTGGAGTAATTGAACCAGAGACACCTTATACTTGGGAACACAAGGCAGAGAGGAGAGTAAGGATGTGGACTTAGATTTTTTAAGGGGAACAATAAAAGACTACATATTAAACAGTGAGACAACCAGCTCCCACCCAAATATAGTACATAGGCAATCAATGTCATTCAATCTCCCAGCTCACTGACAGAAGATTAGAGGAAGTTTCTCTAGAAAAGTTGAACCATTCCTGAAAAAAAGGACAAGAGATACCACTGTTGTTGGAGAGGGTGAGAGCAGTTCCACAGAGAAATAGTCAAATTCACCACTGATACCCCTACCATCCAGTCATCCCTATTGACACTGGCATTTTAGTGCCTCATTCCCATGTAAGAATAGCCAGCTACAAGTTGGTATTTCCAACACTTGGAGTAGTTCATGGTATATTTGCATGCTATTATAATAGCATGAAATAGCCATTTGTTGAAAGGATGAATCGATGAATAAGTGAATGGGTTTTATAGCACTGTAAAATCCTAAGTAAAAAAAAATAAAACCATAAATCACAGTAACTTCTAAATCATAAAATAAAAATCACTTAAAAAAAAGAAGCGTTAGCAAAGGATTCCTGAACCATAGCGAGAAGCCTTCAACATGAGAAAGAGTTAAAAAGAAGTATTAAAAGGAAGTTGAAGGAAACAAAGACAATGCCAGGGCAGAACACTTAAAATGAGATAAGAGCATACAGTGATCCACAAGTAAGAATAGGATGTCAGAAAAAATGAATAATCATAGAATAAGAAATAACCCTACAAATTAAAAACCAAATTTTTCAAAACTTAAATCCAGAGAAAAAAAAAGATAGAAGGGGACAAAAAAATTTTTCCAGAGAGAACAAAAATATTGACGCTATCCAAAACAGGAAAGAAAAGATAATTTAAGGATCAATACAGAAAGTACAACATCTAACTAACAAGTACTCAAGAAATGAGGTATCAAATAAATTCTGTAAGAACATTTTAAATAAATTCTGTAAGAACATTTCCCAAAAGAGAAAAAGAGTCCACCAAATGTCTTGCATTATCTTGAAACTTCAAGACATCAGAACTTTCGGAAAAAAATTGTAAACAAAAGGTCACAAAGAATCAGTTATCACGATGGTGTAAGACTTCTAAAAGAAATCCTGACTAGAAGACAATTGAAAGGGAAACTTTCGATAGTCTAAAGCAAATGTGATTTTTCAACTTCAGAATTCTAAAATCACTGAAAGTGTCATTCAAGGGTGAAATCAGAATAACATTTTTAGATATGGTCAAAAAATTGTCTCCCATAGAGCCTTTCTCAGAAAATTACTAAAGAAGTTGCTTAATAATATAAGGTAGTAAAATTGAGAAAAGGAGCAAAATGAGATGTCTTATTTCCAAAATGGAATCCCACAGTTTTCCTCAAAACCAGGAGCTAATTTTCAAGCCAAAGGGGATCTGCCTTATACTTCCTCACCTAAAAGCAGTTGCCTAATGGAAAAATGCACTGGCCTGCTAATCTCTCAACAATGATGTGGACTCAGGTGCAACATCGTCCAGGATGCAGGAAATACACCACCTGCTGCATCTTAGTCATTAAAATACACGGGTCTGGGAGCCAAGGGTGAAGGCAGGATTGGTCTCTCTCACTCGTGCCCATCTCCCACTTGCAGAATTTGTGCTTCCCAGTCCCACAAACCTGGACTCCACAGGATTAGAAGTCCTACTTTCTGGATCAGGGATGCAGGTTTGGAAAACTTCTTACAGCTAAGACTATCACCTGGTCACTTAGGGGTAGGAACAAGATGACTTCTTCCAGTAACCTCTTCCATTAAGGTTTTTGTAGAGAGGTGCCTGGGTGGCTCAACTGGCTGGGCGTCAGACTCTCAATTTCGGCTGAAGTCATGATCTCACAGTTCATGAATTTGAGCCCCACATTGGGCTCTGTGCTGACAAGCACGGAGCCTGCTTGGGATTCTCTCCCTCCACTCTCTCCCTGCCCTCCCCCGCACTCTAAATGAATAAATAAATAAATAAGTTTTTTATAGAGATTTCAGTCAGCTACTACCTTGAAGTCCTGGAACAGACTGAACTTAATAGAGGTTCAAGGAGTGGTCTATACTATATGTATCTTGTGCCTAGTCTTTGATTCTAGCCATTGCTGAAGCAGCTAATTTTAAGCAAAGTAACACATACATAACTGTACTTTGAACACACCTTACCTCAGCTGTACCGTGTATTTCAATTTCTTTCCCCAAGCCTATCTGAATCTCTGGTATGAGGGCTCTATCTAGCACTCATGTGTATATATTGAAGAAATGTGAGGAGACTAAAGACCAATGAGGCAAACCCCGGCCATCAAGGATCATTGAGAAACCAGTGGATACATTTTTCCTTCTCCATTCCTTTTATAAACAATTCTGGGGCACCCTGTACATGGCTCCTCAGTAGGTTTATGCAGGACTGACAACCATTCTCCACACTGTACAAACAATCACAGATAACAAACAGTTCAGCTTGGAGCCGAAGGACTGAGGACTGCAAGATGGATGAAGCCAGAGGAAAACAGGAATTACATGACAGGAAGGAAGGAAGGAAGGAAGGAAGGAAGGGAGAAAGGGAGAGAGGAAGGGAGGAGGGAAGGAAGGAAAGGAGAGAGGGAGGAAGGGAAGGAGGGAGGGATGGAGAGAGAAAAGAAAACAGGCAATCACAGAAAAATAAAATTATTCAGGGATGTAAACATAATTATATACAGTACATGATTTAGCAGTATATTCTTTTTACTTGACCATAGCAATGAAAACTAATATATATTTAAGAAAATTGTAAAAGAAGTATCAGGATAGGATGGAAGAGGGGCAATGGAATGTAAGAGCTAAATCTTTACATAGACTCTACATATGGAAGTCTATACATTATGTCTAAATAAGTCGAGTGTGAAGAAAATGGTTAGAGACATGAAGGGTACATGTTTTTTAAGCCTTTCAGCTTGTTGGTTTTTTAAATTGTGGTAAAAAAAAAAAAGCAAACCCACAGAACATAAAATTTACTATTTTAGCCATTTCTAAATGTTCAGTAATATTAAGTGTGTCTACACTCTTGTGCACCCAACTCCAGAACTTTTTCCTCTTGAAAAACGAAAACTAAAACTAAAACTCTATACCTTTTTATTAAACAACTCCCATTTCCCCTACTCTGAACTCTTTGCAGGCAACTACCACTCTACTTTCTGATTATATGAACTTGACTACTCCAGGTACCCCATGTTAGTGGAATGACAGTATTTATGTTTTCGTGACTGGTTTATTTCACTTTGCAAAATATCCCCAAGTTTACCTATGTTGTAGTATATTTCAAAATCCCCTTCCTTTTTAAGGGTGAGTAATATTCTATTTACATATATATCACATTTTGTTTATCCATTTTTGCCATTATAATTGCCTCCATATTTTGGCTACTATAAATAGTGCTGCTATGAACATAAAGGTGCAAATATCTCTCAGATCCTGCCTTTAATTTTTGGAATGTACATCTAGAAGTGGAACTGCTGGATTATATGGTAATTCTACTTTTAACTTTTTGAGAAACTGCCATATTATTTCTATAGTGGCTGGACTATTTCACATTCCCACCAACAGTACACAAAGGTTTTAATTTCTCCACATCCTTGCAACACTTGTTATTGTCTATTTTGTTTTATTTTGTTTTCTGGTTAATGGGTATTTGATGTTGTCTTTGTACAATCTTGATTTGTTTGCATTTGCTTAATGATCAGTGATGTTGAGCATCTTTTCATGTGCTTGTGGGCCATCTGTATAACATCTTTGGATAAATGTCTATTCAAGCCCTTTGCCCATTTTTTAATTAAGCTAGTTCTTTTTTGTTGTTGAGTTCTTCATATATTCTTGTTATTAACCCCTTATTAGATACATGATTTATAAATATTTTCTCCTATTCTATAGGCTGCCATTTTCATTTTCCTCTGATACACAGTTTTTAATTTTTATATAGTCCAATTTGTGTATTTTTACTTTTGTTGCCTGTGCTGTTTATTTCTAAAAATGCTTAATACTAATGCTTTTCTATAATTAAAAACAGTTTGTAAAATTTTGTTAATGGTGCAACATGAAAGCTTTATAAGGGGACATCAAAAAGGAGGAAATGGATATTTAAATCACACTGCAAGGAACAGGTAGGTGGTCAGGGATGATTAACCCAAGGGGGCAAAAGTAAGCCATGAATTTTAAAGGATGAGTAAAATTAAATAATTATAAATAACACTAAAAGCTAACATTGAATATTATATTATAACCACTATGCTAAGGATTATATATATATATATATAGAGAGAGAGAGAGAGAGAGAGACATAGACAGAGAGACACAGAGACAGAGAGAGAGAGAGAGAGAGAGAGAGAGAGAGTTCTCCTTTAATCTTTCTAGTGACCTCACAGCCCCATAAGCACTATTATACTCAGATGAGAAAACTGAAGCTCAAAGCAGTTAAGCCATTGCCCAAATTCTCCCAGATGGTAACTAGCAGAGCTGAGAAGTGAAATAGTCTAATTGGAGGACAAAACATGACAAAACACATGCTCTTAGCTATGCTGTCTCTTTTAATAAAAGAAGTTGTATAAGGGATTCCAGGCAGAGAGAACAAGATGAGACAAGCACGGAGGTATGATACTGCATGCTCCACTGGAGAAGCTGTAGGAAGTTTAAAGAGCTGGACAGAATGTCAATGAGAAGAAATGAGGCTCGGGTCCTCACAAAGAGCCTTGTGTATAAGGAAGACCTTTAAATGTATGAGTGCAAACTATAGGCACCATTAGAGGATTTAGGAAAAGAGGAATGATCTGGTAAATTTGTCTTTAGGGAGAATCATTCTGACACCATGTAGAAAACGGACTGGAGGGGCTCAGTTGGTTAAGCATCCCACTGTGGCTCAGGTCATGATCTCACAATTTGTGGGTTTGAGCCCCGTGTCAGGCTCTGTGCGGACAGCTCAGAGCCTGGAACCTGCCTCAGATTCTGTGTCTCCTCTCTCTCTGCCCCTTCCCTGCTTGCACTCTGTCTCTCTCTCTCAAAAATAAATACTTAAAAATTTAAATTTAAATTAAAAAAAATAATGGACTAGAGAGTGGACAGACTGGAACATGAGACCATGTGGTTGCAGTAACGGTTCAGAGAAAGCCTGATTTAAGGCAGAGGCTGTGGAATGGATGGAGGATACTTATTTTTGAGAGTCTGAGGTATTGATGAGGTAGAAACAGCAGGACTTAGTGCTCACATGTGTATGGTAACTGAGTCAGAAAGAAGGGATGAGAGCAGTGGTGTGGGGGTAAATGTTTAACAACTTGCTTTCCAGAGGAATAACACTAGTACCCTTGTTTGTAGCTTTGTCAGTATCCACGATATAAATGCTGAATATGCAGCAATTCCATCTTACCAATACAATAGAAGTAAATTACCTAAAAAGCATAGAAAATAGCAAAACGTAGTAGAATAATTAGAGAGTGATGAATTTATTATTACCTTTGTTTTGGATACAGTTGATTCAGTTGTGAGTCTGTATGATTTGATTTTTTAATAATGGCTGTGTTTAGCAACTAGCTTCCAAAATTCCTGAAAATTTCACCATGAGCTCGTGTGAGCTAATTCCAGCACACAACTGGAAGACACCGAAGGTTCTGGCTGAGCTGCCATCTCCTCTAGGGAGCCTCCTTTAGTCCCACCAGAGTGAGAGGAGAGAAATCCATCTTTGGACTCCCATGGCATCTTGTGAAGAGTTTTGCCGTTGCTTATTTCATACCAAATTTTAATAGCCTATTTGATGGAGTCCTAGTGACCTTCTAGTGCTTAGGAAATCAGAGCCAACTTTTTCCAAAATATTTCTATGCCAGACAGAGTTTGGCCCTGAAGTGCAATGATAAATAAGAGAGTCCTTCAAGAAGCTCATCATTCAGGAAGAGAGGCAGACAATAAATATTACTAGAACCCATTGTATTAAGAATTATGATGGAGGTAAAGATGAGGTACAAAGAAGGCATAGATGGAAGCCAGCTGATCAAACCCATCGTCAGTCAGTGAGGACAAGGACCCTGGGAGTACTAACATCCGATGCTCATGATTATCTTTACATTTTCCATTTTAAACTTTAACCAGAAAAGGAAAACAAAAAACAAGCAAAACTTTGATTATGAACATCAGCCCAAAAGCATTAAAGCTAAAGCATTAAAGCCAATTTGAGAGTTAATGGAGAGAGAGCCCTCTGAATATTTTTTCACTCCTAAGATTCAATATATTTAAAACAGTACAGATTTCCAGGTATAATTGTGTAATCCCTTCATCTTTCAAAAGGAAGTCCTGGCTTGAGTCGGGAAGAGGCTTCTGAATTCTCTAAATACAGGAGTAAAGGGACAGATGGTTCAATCTTCTCCCTTGTCTCAGTACCCAAAATCAGGCCCTAACAGAAGCAAATGTGAGGGAAATTCTCTTAAAAATCTAAGTTTTCTTTACCTCCTTCCACAGTTAGAGAGAGGAGGCAGCTAGAGCCCTATCTTGTGCAGGGATCCTTTGGAGTAATTGAGTCATTACTGTCACTGCTCCTAGACAGTCTCAGCAAACATTCAGTTGCTGGTGGCCTTGGCAGGATTCTCATGCCAGGGGCTGGTCTGCAAAAGCTCAGCACTAAAGTGAGATGCCACTGGTCCTTGAGAGGGAGAGCTCCTTGGGGATTGTGGACCCCGCGTCACTGTCCTTCCAAAATACCCACTTTGAAGTGTTCAAAAAATATTTACTGCTACTGATTTTTTGCATATGTGTGTTTTATCAGTATGAATAGGGACCATCTTTCCAGAAAGGTTGTGAAGTCCAAAGCACAGTGTAGGTGGGATATCATTGTTACCAAATAAGTCAATTTTCTGGCTTTTGAAACTACAAAGTCTAGTTTAAGTTTCTCAACTAGGTTTAAGCTCAAGGATGCCATCTAACCAGTTATCTAAACTTTAAAAAATGTCTTCTGAGAGAGAAACACACAAACCAAGAAACAAACTCTTAACTATAGAAAAACTGATAGTTACCAGAGGGGGGAGAGGGCGAAATAGGTGATGGGGATTAAGGAGTACATTTGTAGTGATGAGCACCAGGTGATTAAAATAAAAAATGTAAAAAAAAATTTTTTTGTAAGTCTTTAAAATTTTTTGACTCTGTTTCTTTATTAACTTGGAATCTCTGCTTACAAGACTTTTGTAAAAATTAAATGAAATAATGTTGAAGAGTTAGGAACTAGTATTTGCTAAACTAGAAAACACAATGTAGACATAATGTGTTATGTTCACTAATATTAATGCTGATAAGTGGTAATCATTTAAATATCTGTTTATAAAAGATTTCATACAATGATAAATTAAATTGGGATGTTGATACAAAAGCCAGAAAACATAAAAAGAATGATAGCCTGTATATTATAAAATATATTAATAAAAATAATAAAAATATTAAAAATCATAAATGGAGCCAACAGATAAATAACCATTTGAGAAATTGTATAGGATAAGTGTATATATATACATATACATATATATATATAATTGTATTTCTGTATGTACAATATAAATAAACATACAGTTCAATATATAAAAATAGAAGTAAAATCTGTTAATAAACAAAAATACTCAAGTTTTTTTGTAATCAGAGAAATGATGACATAGTGAAATATGTAGTTTTATCATTTTAGAAAAAATTTAAAAACTGATTAATACACTATGCTACAAGTGTGGGGAGGAAAGATACTCTCAAACCCTGTTCATAGGGATTAATTAGTACAGCTTTCCTCAAGGGAAATTTGGTAAAATACATAGCAAAATTTAAATGTGCATATCCTGGGACACATCAAGTCAATTTCTAGAAATTGTCTTGTTTTTATCCTTTAAATGTGTCACTTTATTTATTTTTTAAATACTTAAATTCCAGTTAGTGGGGCACCTGGGTGGCTCAGTTGGTTAAGTGCCTGACTTCAGCTCAGGTCATGATCTCATGATTTGTGAGTTCGAGACCCATGTTGGGCTCCATGCTGACAGCTCAGAGCCTGGAGCCTGCTTCAGATTCTGTGTCTCCCTTTCTCTCTGCCCCTCCCTCCCCGCTCCCCTCTCAAAAATAAGTAAACATTAAAAACTTTTTTAATTCCAGTTAGTTAATATATCATGTGATATTAGTTTCAGGTGTACAATATAGTGATTTAACACTACCATACATCACCTGGTGCTCATCACAACACGTGCACTCCTTAGTCCCCATCATCCATTTCACCCACCACTCCAACCACCTACCCTCTGGTAACCATCAGTTTGTTCTCTACAGTTAAGCGTCAGTTTCTTAGTTTGTCTTTCTCTCTCTCTCCTTTGTTCCTTTGTTTTGTTTCTTAAATTCCACATATGAGTGAAATCATATAGTATTTGTCTTTCTCTGACTAACTTATGTTACTTAGCATAATACTATCCACATCATTGCAAATGGCAAATCCATCAACTGATGAATGGCTAAAGAATATGTGGCATAGGTAGATAGATATAGATAGATATATAATGGAATATTACTCAGCCCTAAAAAAGAATTTCTAGACATTATCTTAAGGAAACAATTAGACAAGTTAAAATATACACAAGATGTGCATTATAGCATTTAAAATACTAAAAAATTAGAGCACTAGTTATATAAATTATAATATAGTTTATAGTTTATTTAATAAAATATGCAGCTATTACAAATATCCATATGCTTCTATATTTATTGGCATTTGTGATATTAAGATGTCCCTGGTATATTATGGGATATTTGTGACATATTAACAAAAATTGTTTGAAACTGTGCAGAATTTAATTAAATTTTTATAATTTGGCATGATAGACAATAAGATGCTAACCTTGGTAAGAATAATACTGAATGTTATTAAATTATTTTTTAATAAGTCTGTATTATTTTATTATAATAAAGGATTTTTTTATTTCAAAGGTGCAGTTTTTTTCTTATATCTGTTCTTTATCCAACTGAAATAGACATTTTATTTTTATGATAAATTACCTTTTTCTCTCCTGCTCCTATATTTTCTCTGGCTGACTATTGCATCAATTTTGCAGTGATATTATGATTCAGTGTTGTCACAATTGGTCTTCATCATAGGACCTGTGACATCACAAAGTCAAGACTACTCTGAGTTAAGGTCATAGTGACCCTAAAAGAGAAATACCTGTATCAAATACTTTCTTTTTTAACCAATTTATGAAAAAAAAAATGAAGGTGGAGGAAAGAAGGAGGATAACTAAAAGGAGAAAAATATAAAGCTGCTTGCATGAAAACTGATGGAATGTTGTTTTATTTCATTAATCAAAATGGCCAGTAGTGTGTGTAGATGAGATCAGTGCATGCATATGTCCCCATGTAATGTGTATTTGTATCTTAAGGAAAAGCACATTTGAAAAACAAGACAATTTTCCTGAAATGGGAGCATCCTATTGGTCATCAATTAGGGACTCACCTGATTACTTGCTTTAGGAACACAGACTAGATTAACCCATAACTATAAGCTCAAGTGGCCCACTGAGATAGATGAAAGAAAGGTGAATATACGTTCATATACTAAGCAGAGAAAGAATGTGTAGTGAAAAGGAGGGACATGAGGTAGTTCTAATTGCTTTCATTGATGTGTTCTAGAAATCCATTTTTCAGCTTTCTTTTTCATGTTTACATCGTACCTTGAGTACTTTATTTCTTGTTGCTTCAATTCTTAGCTAAGAAACAGGCTTACACACAATTACCAATAACAAATCCATTTCAATACATGTAGTAAGAACAAAGGAGCTCCAAGGAGAAAGAGATTGTGCCTGATGGTGGAGTCCAAGAAGGAGTAATGTTGCCGAGTGCTCAAAAACGGGAAGAAGTTCCAAGACATGGTCATAAATGGGGAAGGTATTACAAATGTGTAAGGGCCAGAAACACATGAAAAGTTAAAGAAGAAAACACTGAAAAAGTTAAAAGAAACCCAGTAAACTAGTTTTACTGATATAAAAACTACGTGTTCTAACATAGGAGGAGATGATGTCAGAACGATACACTAGGGCTGGATTTATGGGAGTCTTGAATGTCGGTTAAGAATCTGAGACAATAAAAACATAAACCATTATAATCATATTATCATATTGATATTTTCCTGCCTGTTCCCTGCTTGCAGTTCCCCTGGGTTTGATCGTATGATTGTTTCTAATATTGTTCTTGCATAAGATGGTGATTATTATATTTTCTGAAAAGTGAAAAAATAAAAACCCATCATTAATTCAACCAAAAAAGTGCTGTCACTTTTAATCTCCTTAATTACACAGGTTGAAAGCCATTATGGGAAGATTTGGCAACATTTGGAAAAACGACCACTCAAAGTTAGAGAAATAAGTCCAAGTGATAACATGATTTTCAGGGAAATTTCCTAAATCTTTCCAACAAGAATGGACATGGCCCATTCTTCATCCAGGCATGTTGACTATTAATGTCACAATTCATTTGCAATGGAAGTAAATGTTCAGGGCTAGAACAGATTGCTAGTGAAAGCTTAATGACCAGAGGTCTCAGAAAACTTGGCAACCAAATGCTAAGTATGCTTACTCAGTCTAGAGAAGAAAAACTTTAATTAGTGGTCGTCAAAGCCCAAAACAAAGGGTCAGCACACCTACTTAGCCAATGTCTCTTTGAAGTAAAAACTATTATTGGGCTGCTGATTCCCCACACATCCCTGCAAACAGGTGCCCCTGCTTCCCATGCTCATTTGCACTCCCTTTTCCCCTCTGTGTATGAATAGTCTGCCAAGTAAAAGGAGATCTGCCAAGATACTGAGCTTGAACCTGGACACACACTCCTCAAAACGCTTATGGCTTAAAGTACCCACTCCAACAGTGTGCTGATCCTAAACCAATCCGACTCTGTGTTGAAATAGGCCAGACTTGTTCCTACATTCTACCTTTAAATTGCTGCCATTCTTTCGAGGCTCAAGGAATTTTATTTCATTTAATTTAACTTCTAGCCCATGGAGATATGGCTAGATAAGCTATTCCTTGCCAAATAGGCAACCCATCAGTGAGATGGGAGTAGGAGTGAAAGTATCTGTAGGAGAAATAGATTGGTCACATACTCTGCTAGTAGGACTGGCTAATTCTCCTTGTTCCCAATCATCTCCAACATCTTGAAATTTCATCATTAGAAATTAAGTTACTTGAGAAATTTCATCATTAGAAATTAAGTTACTTGAGTCTTAAAGTTTTCCGTTCTTTAGGATACCCCTCTAAAATGCAAATACCTCTGAAAGCACTAGCAACCCAGGCTTTATTAACTGGCCCCTTCAGGGGAATGGAATGCAGGCTCTGTAAGTGGTTTGGAGCAGGGAGATAACAGTAGTAAAGACAGAGATATTAAAAGGAGTAGTAGAGACAAAGGCACTATTTTCCTCCCGACCATTTTGTGAGAGAATGAAAGGAAGGCACCACTGTTTCTAACTTAATCTTTTCTACCTCAGTAATTCAGACTTCTGACATTCCTTGAATTTTAATAACCCAGCCTCACCTGAAAAGAACCTTATTAATAGCAACAAGAACATTATAATGGTGGGAAGAAAATCAGGACATATTTGAAGCACATTTAGGTTGGAGTCATAATTGGAAACGTTCACGTAATTTTCTTGGAGTGAAGTTAGAGCCGGGAGTACAGGAAAGCAAGAGATGCCATGTGTGATCACTACAGGCACTAGTTTTTCTGGAAACATAGGTTTTAATTTTTCTGGGATAAATGCCCAGGAGTTCAATTGCTGAGCGGTAAGTGTTGGTTTAGTTTTTTTTAAAGAAAACAGCCATGGTATTTTCCCCAATTCTGGTACCATTTTACATTCCCACTGGCAACAAATGAGAGCTCCAGTTTCCCTGCATCTCAGGCAGAATTTGGGGTTGTCATTATTTTCTATTTTAGCTGTTCTAACGGGTACTTAGTGATATCTCATCATCATGGTTTTAATTCCCATTTCCCTAGTGGCTCATGATGGTGAATGTGCTTATTGGCCACCTATACCTCCACTGTAGTGAAATGTCTCTCCATGTCTTTTGCCCATTTTCTTAGATTTTTTTTTAATGTTCAGTTTTGAGAATTCTCTTTATATTATGGAGATAAGTTCTTTGTCAGACATGTGGTTTGCAAATATTTTCTCTAGGTCTGTAGCTTGTCTTTTTATCTTATCAATAGGGTCTTAGAACAAGAAAAAAAAATAATTTTGATGAAGCCCATTTGATTTTTTTTTCATTTATGCATAATGCATTAGACATTTATAGCTAAAAGCTCTTCACCAAGTTTCAGATCCCAAATATTTTCCTTATGTTGTCTTCTAAAAGTTTTATAATTTTATATTTAAGTGTAATTATATTTGAGTAAAATTTTGCATCAGAGAGGAGGTGTAGGTGAGGTTCATTTTTCTTTTCCCTATGGATACCCACTTAGTCCAGTGAAACCATCCTGGGCTTGAGATTTCTATTCTGGGAAGTTTTAAATTGTGAACTCAATTTCCTTAATAGTTATAGGATTACTGAAATAATCTATTTCATATTGAATTAGTTGTTACAGTTTGTACTTTTCAGAGAATTGGTTTATTTCATTGAAGTTGTCAAATTTATGTGCATGGAGTTGTGCATACTTTTCCCTTACCATACTTCTGATGCGTGAAAGATCTGTAGTGATAGCTCCTACTGTATTCCATATTTATATCTTTTTTTTTCTTTGTTAGTCTTGCTAGAAGAATCTTATTGATCTTATCAAAGAACCAGCTTTCATTTCTTTGATTTTTTTCTTTTGTCTCCCTATTTTCAATTTCATGGTTTTCTGCTTTTGTATTTATTTCCTTCCTTTGGATTTATTTTATTCCTTTCCCCCTGGTTTCTTGAGGTGGGAACTTAAAGTATTGACTTAAGTCTTCCTGTTCTCACATGTTAGGATTTAGTATTATAAATTTTTCTCTCAGCCCTGCATTGGCTGTGTCCTAAAAACTGGAATATGCTTTATTTTTATTTTAATTCACTATAACATATATTTTAAATTTCCCTCAACACTTTCTCTTTGATCCATAAATTATTTTTAAATGTGCTATTTAGTTTCCAAGTACTTGTAGATTACCTGATAACCTTTTTGTTATTGTTTCTTACTTTGATTCCATTGTGGTCATAGAACACACTCAATATGATTTAAATTATTTTAAATTTGTTGAAATATTTTTATGGCCCAGGGAGTAGGCTGGGGTACATCCTTACCTCTTGGCAAAGAAAGAAGTCTAGACTCTTCACTTGACCTTCACTAGCAGGGATGGGTTGGAGGCAGTTTTTTCCATGTGTTTGGCTAGAATAGAGTGGTTATTATCTATAGACTATTGTCAGTTTTTTGTCTTTCTAGGCCATCTCTTTCCTGGTTCATTGACAAAAGAGAACAGGTTTCTATTAGGAGTTTGTTTTTTGTTTGTTTTTTGTCTGTGTCTATTGGCATTTCTGGGCTGTAGATTCCATAGTATATAGTGTCTGGATATATGAAAGAGAAAGAAAGCCCAGGAAACTTACCACCATGTTGCTTCTTGGGTCCTAAGGTCCCTCACTGGCCAGACTTCTCTTGAATTTTTAGTCTTCTTGTGTATGTTTTATACATAATGGCCAGAGTTTTCAGTTGTACTTGGTGGGAGGAATATGAAAAATACTCCATCTTTATAAAATTAGGCATCTAATTGTTATTTATAAATGTATGAAAAATATTTTTATGTTTTTCTGTCTAAATTTCTAATTTGGTAAACATCAATAAATATAACCCACATAAATAAAGGTTTGTGAGGTCCTCAAAAATTTTTTAAGTGGCAAGTGATCCTGAAATTAGGGAACCACTATATTATAAATAAATATATTTTTTCAGTTTATACTGAAAAATGTAGTTCTTTAACTACATATAACTCATTGGGGTGCATGAAGGGACTAGTCTCCATGGAGATATGGAAGAAAAAGCCAAATCTAATACTTCCCATCCCAACGCAATGAGAACAATCTGTGATACATATGTCACCATATGTCCTGCTTCGCCTGGGAAAGTCTATGTTTACACCTGTTTTCCAGTCATAATTATCAATAATAATCCTTTGCATTCTCAGAAGTATCCTGCTTTGTGTGGTAAATTATACTGTCGCCCAGATGATACTGATCAAGGCTGTGCCGCCATTCCTCTCCACTCTCTGTCTCAGGAACAAAAAACACCTAAACCTCAAATTTTCAAGTACCTAAGTACTTGAGTATACAAAGTGTACAAAGTATACTACAAAGTATAAATACAATATTTAATTTTTTTTTAATTTTTTTTTCAACGTTTATTTATTTTTTTGGGACAGAGAGAGACAGAGCATGAACGCAGGAGGGGCAGAGAGAGAGGGAAACACAGAATCGGAAACAGGCTCCAGGCTCCGAGCCATCAGCCCAAAGCCTGACGCGGGGCTCGAACTCACGGACCGCGAGATCGTGACCTGGCTGAAGTCGGACGCTTAACCGACTGCGCCACCCAGGCGCCCCTACAATATTTAATTTTTAAACCACATGTTGATGCCACCACTTCTGCCAGGCAAGCTGAGACTTGCAATACCTGTTTTCCCTCATTATCACTGCCACGTAATCACCCTCCCTAAGTTTAAGTCTTGACTGTGTCAAGATATCTCTTCTACAAGTGTTAAGATCGCCTTAAAATTTAAGCTAAGTATGTCCCCTTAGGTTCACATCTAGGACCAACCCCGAAAGCATATCTTGGAAGAACTTCTCAGATCCCTGGCACTGTTTCAGCCATATTTTCTCACTGCTTCTGCCGGCTCATCTTTTCTGTTATGGGACTCAAGAAATTAAAAATCTCAGCTATGATGGAAATACTAGGAAAAGTTCCAACATTTGGATGGCTAACCCTAGTGACAAAGCCAATTTGTTCTTTATCTATTGATTTAAAAAAAAAAAACATTTATTGGAAACTTACTATGTTATATAATTCTCTTGAATTACATAATCACAGAGAATGGCATATAAAATAAATTATACTAAGCGAAATAAGTCAGAGAAAGACAAATACATGATTTCACTCATATGTGGAATTTAAGAAAGAAAACAGATGAACATAGGGGAAGGGAAGGAAAAAGAAGATAGAACCAGAGAAGGAGGCACACCGTGAGACTCTTAAACATGGAGAACAAACTGAGGGTTGCTGGAGAGTAGGCGAGTGGGGGATGGGCTACATGGGGGATGGGCATTAAGAAAGGCACTTGTTGGGATGAGCGCTGGGTATTGTATGTAAGTGATGAATCACTGGGTTCTACTCTGAGACCAATACTACACTGTATGCTAACTAACTTGAATTTAAATAAATGAATAATGTACTCTAGAAAAAACTGAACAGTACTCACCTCCTTCAAAATATTCCTTCAACTGTTTCAACTGTTTCAACAGTCCTTCGACTGTTTAGAAGAAGAAACCAAGCATGTAATTCTCCATCCCAACATCTCCTAGAATATCTTCTGTACACCAATTTCACTCTGAACAAACCGTATTTTAAAAGAACAAAAGAAAAACCTCATATATGTGTCAAGAATTCGTATGGCAATCACTTTGAAAAGTTATGTCAGAGGGAAACATGTTCCTATGAAAATATGAATTTGAAAATGATCTCATCATTGCATAGATTCTTATTAAACACCTAGACCTTGAGTTACTGAACCAAATACCAGACAGTCTCATTAATACAGGATTTCCTCCTCAGTGAATTTGAACTCAAAAGAGAAAGTGGGAGTCTCATTTTCAGAATTTAACAAAGGAATGATGTCACTCAGTTTATGCCTGTTTGAAAGAGAAATCTCTTATTTCAGAGACCTAAAAATAGCACAAGCCCTGAAAAACAGATGAATTGCAAACGGCGCTGTCTCCCACCCCATATCCCATGCACAACATACCAATGTTAGGCAGTGCCCTGCTAGAAGTCCCGCCTGAGTGACATGGAGGGGGAGGAGAAGACACTTACCAACAAAGGATATTAGCCACAAGAGAAGAAGAACACGATCTGAGTGGCAGTACTGACCGTACTATCAACAAATACCACCAATGTTAGAAATATGTTTGTCGTTTGGGCAAAATAGTAAAATAAAAGAAGTTTTTCTCTGTCACGTGGTTAACTTAGCTTTCCTCTTTATAAACCATCTTTTTCTTTCCCTGGATGCCTGCAATTTGCTCTGCTTGCAGGGAACTTGTTTACGGTTGTCACTCAATTCCTAGAAATTACTGGGAGTTATATGTGACCAAGAAGCCAACATTCATCCTTCTACAGCCCAAGTTTGACATCACAGAATACTTTTCCACGGGGCCCAGAATTAGCCTCAGAATCATCCACAACACAGTATTCAAGACATGCTCTATCAGTTGCTCTGGGTTGACACAAGAACCCTATTTTCTATCACTGCCCTGAGGTATGAGTTTAACAACATAAAAATATTCACACTACCAGCGTATGTCTCCTTAACTACTCATAGTCTTATGTGATGAGGTTTTTGGGGTGATAGTGGGGTTCATGGGGTCCAGAGTCAACAGGCAAGAAAGAATTCTTTAAGACATCTTTGGTGCAAAAAGGTGACTTTATTAAAGCACGGGGACAGAACCCATGGGCAAGAAGAGCTGCCCGGAGACCATGAAGAGACACCGGTTATATACTATGGAGTTGGGGGGAGGTAAAGTCCAGGGGAAGTTTCCAGTGAGACGTTCACATGCTAAAGACTCATAGGATATTGGAAACCTAGCTATTGTCAAGCTAGGGTTGTTTTTCTCTCTAGCAAAGTATTAACATTAAGACAGTAGGGATTTCCTAGAGAACATTTTACTCCGTCAGTCTCAAGTATTTGCCAATGGGCTGCGGGTTATAAGGAAATCTAGTTCTATCTACCGTTTCCTTCTGCCTTTGTTTCCCACATCACTATGGAGGGGTGATAGAGACTTAGGTCCTGCAGGACTATGAGCTCTATCAGTTAACCATTTGTTCTTCCCCTTTCCTTTGTTCTTGGGCAGCCAGGAGTGCCTGAGGAATATCACATATGCCACCTGGGGGTGGAGTGGGGGGGGGGGGTGTTTGTGGCCCGTCAGCTTGCCTTATGCTCCCTCATCAATGTGCTCTATTACTATCTCACTTCCTTTCCTTCTCTCACTTCCTCTTTCTCTCTCATTCTCTTCTTCCACCTCCTCCTTCCCTCATCCTCTATCTTGTCTCAAGATATTTCTCCTTCAATAAAGTCTACCAGTTTCTCCTGACCAGTTTCAAAACCTACCACCTCCACAGAGGCTTCCCAGATATTCTAATCAAAGAAATGCAGGATCCTGGATTTATTATCACTGAAGCACAAGTTTGCAAAAATTTGCCTTTCAATATTATACTCAAACATGCACATTCTCATTAGCCAAATGGAGATGATAAAATGTGACCTGGTGGATAAATACACATAAACGTATGAATAATATCAGTATAACACACGCTCTTAACAACAAATGAAACATTCTGCACAAGTACAGTGAAATTTTTGTATCATTTGACAGCTTACTTGTACAGTTCCAGAGAAGGAGAAATGGCAGATTATTGAAGTAATCCACATAAAAGTAGTAAAGATGACAAGACCCAAAGAATATGAAGCAAAGGCAGCACTTATAATATGAACCAGGGGCACTTGGGTGGCTCAGTCATTTAAGGGTCAGACTCTTTATTTCAGCTCAGGTCATGATCTCATGGTTCATGAGATCGAGCCCTATATCGGACTCTGCACTGACAGTGCAGAGCCTACTTGTGATTCTCTCTTTCTCTCTCTCAAAAGAATTAAACTTAAAAAAAATATATGTGAACCGAAACATAAAAATGCTTAAGAAAATATTAAGAAAATATGCAGAGCCTATAATAATATCCCTAAAATTTTAATGAAGTCATAAAAGAACAAAAGAATTAGAAACATTTCTTATCATTTCTTATATTAAGACATTCCATGTTCCTTGATAATCAGCCTGCAATAAAGATGTCACCTCTTTCAAAATCAGTTTGTGATCTTAACAAAATTCTGAACAAACTACCGATGAAGTTTTTTGGGAATGAGTAAGTAGTTTAGTGAAATAATTTTAAAGTTAATCTAGAAGAGTAAGTTCATGTGACTCTGAAAAAAAATGGAAAAAAATAGTAATACAATGTTTATTAATAAAAATAGATTACTTCCAGAGCACCTGGGTGGCATCACTCAGTTGAGCGTCCAACTCTTGGTTTTGGTTCGGGTCATGATCCCAGGGCTGTGGGACTGAGCCCCACATCTGGTTTCACACTAAGCATGGAGCCTGCTTAAGATTCTCTCTCTTTCTACCCCTCTCCCCCACTTCTGAACTCTTGCTCTCTCTCAAATAAAATAAAGTAAATAGTAAATAATAAATATAGATTACTTCTATTACTGAAAACATTAAGATAATAATAATAGTGCATAATAATATTAATAATAGTTATTGAGGGACTATAAATTGGCAGGCTTTAGAGTAAACCCTTACAACATCATTTAATTTCTACACAATCCTCTGTTGAAGACAATATTGTTCCCGTCTTACAAATGGCTAGGTTAAGCCACTGGCCAGAGTTCACATGTGGAGGTAGAACAGACTGTTGGACAGAAGGATAGGCTCCGAAATCAAAGAGGTCTGTATTGCATTCCTAAATGGATCCCATGCCAGCTATGGGACTTTGAGCTTGTGACTTAACTTCCTGAAGCTTCAATTCCTAAACTCACTTTAAGGATAATAATAGCCGTTTTATACGAGTAGTATATGATGAAACACTGTAAATATGCTTGACAGAGTCTCTGTCATGTAGTTGCTGCTCGATAAATGCAAACTTAAAAGTGCAAAAGCACCAAAACCAAAACCAACAAAACAAAATCAAAAATCAAAAAATCATGATGGGACAGTACTGAAATTCAATAATAATAGGTAACACTTAATGAGCACTTTGCATTGTTCTGGGTACTGTTTTTAGTATTTTCCATGCATAAATTTTAATATTAGAGTCAGTCACTCTTATTACATCCATTTTAGAGATTATGAAACAGAGGGACAGAGAGATTATGCCAAAGGCATACAGCTAAGCTGAGGCAGAGCTATGATTAGGTGTTTTAGCCACCACAATCTACAGCATTTCCCCACCTGTGATCACACTGATAAGAGTCATAGAGGGCACAGAATGCAGTGGGAAAGCCTGAACACAGGCTGTGGTTAGGATCCCATTAAATAGCCTAGGCTTGAGTCATAAAGACATGGACAAGAACAGAAACAAGAGACTTAAAAAGGAGAGAACTAGTATGGCACCTTTATTTGTGGGGCGGGGGGCGGGGGCAGTATCAGGATTGAAAAAGCAACCAGTTGTAGATGAGAGAAGAGTCCAATTTCCAAGTTTGAAAAATGGGAGAGAGATGATGTTCTTGGTCAAGATAGTTGGAAGACAGAAGAAAAAGCAGCCTTAAAAGAACCTTGTCCAAATTGGCCAAGCTGTACACTCTACAAAAAAATCAATAGCAATATTTTATTTAACATTTACTATGGGTCATGGGCAACTTAATAGCAATAAAATCCCCTCGGTTGACACGTGATAAATAAAGGCAAGTTTCACATGAAAGCATGTTGAACACGGATGGTAAAACAATGTGTTATGGAGACTTCTTGGTTTAGTTTATCCAAGCCAAAGTCTTATTTTGCCATAACTTGCAATCAGACAAGTTTTGCAAGTCTTTGGGAAAATTAGGGGAAACCCAAATATAATTGCTTAAATTTTTAAAGAGCCAATTCTTAACAAATTACACTCAGAGTTTTGTCAAATTTAGGCTATTTTAAAAGCTTTAAAGTCCTCAATAACCTAGGGTTATTTTAATGATTAAGACACTGTATAAAATGTCTGGGAATATTGTGGGGTAACAGCTTTCCCTGGTATATTACACTAACTGGAAAGTTTCCTGTATAGGCATCATTATGAAAGTCATCCTTAAAATTCCAAATGACCCTTTCCCCAATCCTTCTCGTCTATTCTCCTACTTCTTTTTTTTTTTTAATTTTTTTTTTCAACGTTTATTTATTTTTGGGACAGAGACAGAGCATAAACGGGGAAGGGACAGAGAGAGAGGGAGACACAGAATCGGAAACAAGCTCCAGGCTCTGAGCCATCAGCCCAGAGCCTGACGTGGGGCTCGAACTCACGGACCGCGAGATCGTGACCTGGCTGAAGTCGGACGCTTAACCGACTGCGCCACCCAGGCGCCCCTATTCTCCTACTTCTATGTGAATTTCTGAGAGTGAAAAAGATGCCTCCTCCTTCTCACAAAATCTCATTCCCAAAGTAGAAGCTGGTTTTACCAGCTTCTTGTCCTGAGAATTCCAATCCTAACTTCTCCAAAGAGAACAGGTCATGATTTATAAAGGCATTCCAGTGTCCCAAGCAGAGGAAGAGGCTGTGTTGGCTATCAACTGCCAGCTGGTGCTTTAAAAAAAATCACATCAGAACAGAACACAAAATCAACTTTCGCCAGCTTTATCCCCATCAATACTACCATCACCAACAAGGCAGTGTCCCACACAGCCCTCAGACTACCCTGAGAGTTCTTGAATTCTGGTCCACAGCAAAGTTGTCTTTAAAAGACAACAGACACAACACTGGGGGGAAATCTCATGGTTTGGGAAAAAAAGTGAGTCACCACTCTCAAATTCTGAGCCCTGGTTTACCTGAACAAGCCACATAAACTCTCTGAGATTCAATTACCCCATCTACAAAACAGAGAACTAGATGAAGAGGCTCTAAAACTAAGTACAATGGTAACATTTACTCGACTGCTCTTCTACTCAATGTGGGTTAAAACATTTTAGATGTTTTAATCTAAACATTTTAATTAAAACATTTTACTCAGAAAGTAAGCTCTGACTGGACTCTCTAAGGCTGACCCTGGACCTTAGGACTTTCTCTCTTAGAGTGACCTTACCCCAGTGAAAGTTATCATAATACACAATCGCTCACCACCATTGTTGCTGCTGCTATTTTTCTGGTATATTTCAACATTCTGAACTTTTTTTATCTTCTCTTCTTTCTCTCTCTCTGTCCCTGTCTCCATCTGTCTTTCCCTTCTTTCTTTAAATATGTCTTCAGCATCCAATATGAGCGATCACAATTTCAGCCACTAGGACAGAGTGGGGCATAAAATAGACACAGAATTAGCCACATGGAACCTAGGATCTAGGACCAGTTGCTTCCTCCAAGCATAGCATGAGATCATCATCATACCATAATAGAACTAATGTTCAAGGATGCAGATTTGAGGGGGAATTCTCACCAAAATCCATAGACTTAGAGATCTATAGAGACTGGAAAGGAGTTTTAGACTTCAGTTATCCTAACCTCATGTAAACACATTAGAATCCCTGATAGATGGTTACTCAGCTTCTCTTTCAGCACTTCCAGTGACATGGCACTAACTCTTCATAGAACAATCCGTTCCACATCATCAGCACCAAAAATATATGACTCATGATGTCCCTTTTCTCCAAGAAATACAGGACAATCCTTTTTAAAGCGGCCAGCATGCCCCTGGGAGGATATTTTGTAATGCCTCCCCAAGTGATTATTTTGGGAGGTCATTTAATAATCCTGATAATTAAGAACATATAGCTTGACCTGATAAATATCTTGTATTGGCACAGTAAATAGTTCAAGCATAGCAAATATCTTCAGGAAGAACTTTTCTTTGTAATGTAGCAGTTCAGGTTTAGCGTTTGTTGTCTGAAGAAAGAGAAGGAAGATAGGATTTAAATGCTTTGTTTTCATTGTACTGATTGAAAAAGAGTGCATTAAAAATATGTATGTATGGTGGGCTTCCAGGAAAAGATGGAAAGTTGAATATATTTATCTACTTTTGGTCTTTTTCAAAACCCCATTAAAATGACAATAAAAGATTTTGTAATGTATAAATGCACAAAGATGAGGAAATGATGAGAAGAAAAATAACAAAATATTATAAAATGCAAAGTAGATAGACTGGTATTAAATGCCTTAGTAAATCCAAGAAAATTAAATCTTAATGTAGAACTGAGAAAAGCCATGTCCAACTTAATTTTCCCTGAATTCCCTAAAGTATAGGAGCTGCCAGCAGTTTTGAAAGTGGAAATAAAGGGGGTGGCATAATAATAAGGGTTGACAGAAAGTCATTTGAGGAACAGATATCCAGACCTTGCCCCAAATTGCCCACAGCTGGGGACTGGTCAAACTTCCGCAGTTTATTCTCAAGAAAAGATAAGGAGTCTTTACGTGAAAAGCTTCAGGTACATGTATCAGCAAGGGTATCATTTTCAAAAAAGGAGGAATAAGTGGACCCCATCAAACAAGGCTTATTAGAGAGATCCAGAGATCCACCCAATAAACAAATGGGCTTTTCTAATCTTGGAATCAACACTGTGAGCCTAAAGATGGTTCAGATACATATCCTGGAGTAGCCAACTTAGGGATAAAGGATAAGTCAAGATGAGTCATCATTACAGATTAAAGTTGATCCAACACAAGAAGAAAGGAATCCTCTGAGAGATAGTGCAAAAATTAGGCTGAGGGACCACCAGTCTAGATGGGAGCAGAAAGAATGTTCTGGGAAAATTTCCATCAAGACTAGAAATTCGTAGAACACCTAGAACTTAATTTTGGGTTGCATTGTGCTGAATACATAAACTAAACAAAAACTTCAGGAAGACCAAAGTTTTCCAGAGGGGGGAAAAAGTTACCAGCAAATTATGCCTTCATATCTCACCTCAGGTGGTTCCTAAAATTATCTACATATTATGAGCCACACAGAGGATATCAAACCTAAGTTCAGTGTGACTATTTTTTTTCATGTCATAAAAGGCAAATATTAACTATTAAACTGACTAAAATAAAACATATTAAGAGGCAGGTAGATGGGAAGGCAGAGGAAGTAAATGTATAATAAAGAATGCAAGGGAATGGAGCGCCTGGGTGGCTCAGTGGGTTGAGTATCTGACTTCGGCTTAGGTCATGATCTCAGGGTTCATGAGTTTGAGCTCCGCTCCCGGCTCTGTGCTGACAGCTCAGAACCTGGGGCCTGCTTTGGATTCTGTGTCTCCCTCTCTCTCTGCCCCTCCCTCACTTGTGCTCTGTATCTCTCTCAAAAATAAATAAACATTAAAAAAACTAAAAACAAAAAAGAATGCAGGAGGAAGAAATAAAACTAAACCCTCATTTTCTCTGGTAGGAAACCAAGTGACAATTTTTAAAACTAAAACATCAAGAAGTAACATAAACAAATTATTTAGAGATATGGAGGTAAATACAAAAAAAAAATCAGTGAAAATATTTGAAAGATGTTGTCTCTGAAGAAGACAAAATGGGGAGAGAGGCAGAATGGGAATACTGATTGTCTGGTCAATGAGTACTCTTTCTTGGGACCAAATTGACTTTTTTTTAACGTTTGTTTTATTTTGAGAAAGAGAGAGAAAGCAAATGTGTGTGTGTGTACATGTGGAAGCGGGCAAAGGGCAGAGAGAGGGAGAGAGAAAATCCCAAGCAGGCTCTGTGCTATCAGCGTATAGTCCGGCATGGGGCTTGATCTCACAACCATGAGTTCATCACTTGAATCAAAATCGAGAGCCCGACAACTGACTGAGCCGCCTGGGTGCCCCCAATTTAACTTTTTAAACTGTGTAAATGTATGAACTGTATAAATGAGATATTAAGACAAGAAAAATTAATGGGTTCTTTAAAAACTCCAGAGTATCTGTTGATAGCCAGAAGAACCAGAAAAAAAAAAAAGTGCTTTTCCTGGACTAAAACTCGGAACTGACTCAACAAAAGCTTGCATTCTAGTCCAGCTGGCAGAGCCCATACTCACCAGGCTGGAAACAGACGACACGACATCTGTGTTGCAAACACCGAATCCACATTTTGTCTCCTTCCTACCTGCTATGTCAAATACCTAGAGGCTATAAATGCACTGTGCTGTGGATTGAACTTGATTGTCTGTTTTTATTTCTAGCATATGTAGGCAGAAACCAGGATTTAACACAAAGAAGAAACGTGTATCAATATTTTGCTTTGGAAATCCCTAAAATACTATAGAGTCTATAGTTATATCAGATTCAGGTTAAATGGCTGACAGGGGGCATTAAATTAAGGCCACTGATGTCCAGCTAAATAATCTAAGTATCCCCAGAGACTGACCAGCTGTCAATCTGTCTTCAAAATGTCATGGGGTTCTCTCTGTCTCCCTCAGTCTCTTGAATACTCACACAAACACACACAGACACACGCGTAGCTGAGATCGACCACAGATTTTTTTTCTTAATATAATTTAGTTGGCTATGTCTGATCCCACTGATACCAATCAAAAGGAATCCCATCTATGAAAACAGTATGAACATTCCTCAAAAAAATTAAAAATAGACCTACCATATGATCCAGCAATCCCACTTTCGGACATTTATCCAGAGGGAAATAAAAAGCACTGTGTTAAAGAGACACCTGAATTTCCACACTCACTGCACTGCAGCATTATTCACAATAGCCAAGATATGGAAACAATCTACATGTCCGTTGATAGGTGGATTTTTAAAAATGCAAACATATATTTATATCAATTGATAGAGAAAAATCTATGTACATAGATAATCATATACTCAAGCAATGGAATAGTATTCAGTCTTTAAAAAGAAGGGAATTCTATTTTTAAAATCACAGATAAACACAGAGGGCATTATGCTAACTCAAATAAACCAGATGAAGGCAAATACTGTATAGTATCACTTATATGGGTAATTTTTTTAAAAAGTCAAACTCACAGAAAGGGAGAGTAGAACGGTGGTTTCCAGGGGCTGGGATGTGACAGAAATGGGGAAAGGATGGTCAAAGAGTACAAACATTCAGTTCTAAGGTGACTAAGTTGTGAGAATCTAATGTACAACATGGTGACTATTGATAATGCTGTATTATATACTTGAAATTTGCTGAAAGCAGATCTTATGTGTTCCCACCAAAATAAGTAAACAAACACACAAATAAATAAGTGGTTAACTATGTGAAGTAATGGTGTGTTAATTAACGTGGTTGTGGGAATTATTTCACAGTGTATACATATTCAAAAAAAATTTTTTTAACATTTATTCATTTTTTGAGAGACAGAGAAGACAGAGCTTGAGCGGGGAAGGGGCGGAGAGAGAAGGAGACACAGAAGCCGAAGCAGGCTCCAGGCTCTGAACTGACAGCACGAGCCCATCGTGGGGCTGGGCTCGAATTCACAAACCGTGAGATCATGACCTGAGCCAAAGTCGGGACCTTTAACTGATGGAGCCACCCAGGCGCCCCTATACATATTCAAATTGCCACCTTGTAAACTTTAAGTGTATTATAATTTATCCAATTATATCTCAGTAAATCTGGGAAGGGGAGGAAGAATCCCCACCAATTCATTCCCTCCCAGGCTCAGAAGGTCCAAGTGATATGCTTGGATCAACAGGCAGATGATAAACCATAACTGGGCTTGTAAGGGAATTTCAACTGACTCCAGCAACGCAGCCAATTAAGAAGTAAAGAGCACCAACCAAGCTTGTTCACAGGCCTTTTAATGTTGTTTCCTGCCTCTTGAGTTCTACTTTGGGCTGCAGGGTCAGGCAACTTAGAGGAAGCTAATCCTTTCCTGAAGGCATTTCTACCTGACTAAGAACAGACATTAAATAGGGTCCCCAGGACTCCATTTTCTATTAAATCACCATAAGCCCAAGTAAATGATTGTGCAATAACATCTGTATGCAGGATAATTCACTCATCTCTGCCAACACTGGCTCACTAAGTTTCAACTTGAACAAAGCAGGACTCCCAGACTCCAGACCACTGCCAAATGGTGTGCTTCTCTAAAGCAGCATTAGGTGAGACCATGAGAGTGTAGCTATGGTTCTGAGACCATATTTTTATCCTGTAGTGCCTCCCAAAAGTAGGATGGATTTGCACATTCTGTTCTTTGTATGGATTATAATTTTTAAGTAAAATATAAAGATTTATCTTAATGTTTGCCTCTCTATTTTTAGTTTCTTGTTTATCCAGAGTATGGGAATTTCAGCCATTAGCATGGGTTCAAAAGTCTCCCACCAGTTGAATTAGACCTTAACCAGGCAGAGTCTACAATGGATCACTCCATTTTATATTATTTTTAAATTTAGATTTGAAATGTATTATACAATAAGAATACATATATACAACTTGTATATCCAAATTTAATGCTTGGGAACTGGTCTCTTAGATCAGATAAAACTGATTTCATATTTTTGTTCTTCACCTCCTAGCTATATGACCTAGGTCAAACTTTAGCTTCCTCATTGAAAATGCAGTTGAAATGAAATTAAAGACAGTATGTGGAACAGTAAACACCCAGGAGATGTTAGCTATTATAATTACATTATTTTTAGTAGTAACATTTCTATGTAGCTCCACTTGGAGACAATTTATTTTTCAAATGATACCAGATTTCTCAACAAGTTTGACATTGTTTAGCAACCCTTCTGAATAATTTTCCAAGGCTTGTGAGAATCAGATTGATATTTTTTGTGACATTATATATTGGTATTGAGTACAGGCACCAGTTTCTTTTTTTTCAGAGAGATCCTGATATATATTTTCTTAAATAAATTAACCCTCCTAATCTCAATTGATTTTTTTAGCAAGAAAAATTTAACATGCCCAAACAAGTAGAGAAGTAAAAAGTCAGTATTAAAAAGTTGATAGGGGCTCCTGGGTGGCTCGGACAGTTGAGCATACAACTCTTGGTTTTGGCTCAGATCATGATCTCACAGTTCTGTGAGCCCACATATGGGGCTCCGCACTGACAGTCACTGACACTGACATTGACACAGTGTCGCTGACTGTCACTGCAGAGCCTGCTTGGGATTCTCTCTCCCCCTCACTGTTTCTCTTTCTCTCAAAGTAAATAAATACACTTTAAAAATAAAATAAAAATTAAAAGTTGATAAATGTGGTAGATTATATTATTTTTCATTTATTCACTGCCTTCTGTATAAAAGGAGTGTATGTTTCTGCCTCGTGACTTGGTCATTTTACTTACTTTGGGAAAAGGAACATGAAAAGAACATAAGATACAATTAGGCAAAAACTTTGAGAGCCATCAGGTGATGTCATCATTGCTCTTTTTCTACGTCCTCAAAATGAGCCTGGAATTTCCCCTTCAATTCGGTAAGTCCAAGGGAAACACTCATGGGGCATAAGTTCAGTCAATCCATAAGTGACAATAGCAGAGATACAGGCAACCCAAAGTACTTTTGATAAATGCAGGAAATAAATCTTTGTTGTGTTCAACCACTGATACTTGGGGATTATTTGTTACAACATAACCTAGAAAATGCCGGCTAATGCAGAGATAGTCTGGAGTAAGGTATTGCCATGATAGGAAAGCTAAAAAGGGCATTGATTGGGGCGCCTGGGTGGCTCAGTCGGTTAAGCGTCCGACTTCAGCTCAGGTCACGATCTCGCAGTCTGTGAGTTCGAGCCCCGCGTCAGGCTCTGGGCTGATGGCTCGGAGCCTGGATCCTGTTTCCGATTCTGTGTCTCCCCCTCTCTCTGCCCCTCCCCCGTTCATGCTCTGTCTCTCTCTGTCCCAAAAATAAATAAACGTTAAAAAAAATAAAAATAAAAAATAAAAATAAAAAATAAAAAAAATAAAAAGGGCATTGATTTAAGCGATGAATGAATGAAAAAAAACCTTACTGAATACTAAAAAATGAAAAAATTATTATGCAGTGACAAAGTGTTACCTCCAACAAGTTGGAAGATAATGTATCAAATGTCCTGTGGCTTGAAAAGAGATTGAGAAACAGAATGCTATGGTTTACTTAATTGCTTTAGTTGCATTTGATAAGGTACTACTGAAAAAAAAAAAATGAAATCAGAAACAACTGGAAATGTTGGCAAGCAGAGTTACAATATAAAACTGTTTCCCTCTCCTACTAGCCTAAGATCAATCTGAGAAATACGTTGAAAAACAAAGTCCAATGGAGACTCAACCTCATGCCAATGTCCAATCCAAGGCAGAGAAAAGCATGTCTATATTTGTAACCTCTCAATTCATTAAGGTAGTGTTTACTAAGATATTTCAGGTGACAAAATGGCTCAGAAAAAAAGAGATGAAAGCCATGGCTGTCTCATGGAAACACAAGAAGCTGGAGACACCTGTAAGCAAATCTCGAGAAGTATAAAGATCTGTTTCAAAAAGAATTTTTTTGTGTGGCTTCCTGGAATCAAATTAAACTAGTTGTAATCCTAAAAAAGCCAACAACCCTTTGAGGCTTATTAAACTGAGCTCTGCCACTTCTACCTTCTGTACACAAAAGCAGAAGTGAAAAATCTGTCTCACAGAGTGAGAAATCTGTCACGACCTCAAGTAAGGGATTTCGCTAATGCCTCTGTCAGATTGTGCAATAGCATCCGGAAAAGAAAGACCATAGAAAAGAAGGAACCTCCCAATAAAATGAAGCCGGAGTCAACGAGAACAATGGACTAAGGAGTTAATTTCAAGGAGCAGAATCTGGATCTTAAAAGATGGGTTTTTTTCCCTAATATTCTTTCACAGGAGGCCTTCTGATTATCCACCTAGAGGGTATTATGCTAAGTGAAGTCAGTCAGACAAAGACAGACAAATACCATCTGATTTCACTTATATGTGGAAGCTAAAAACCAAATGATTGTCTACCAGATATGATTTCAGAACTGTTATGAAACAATGGCTCCTGTATACCTCCCATGTATCCCCTTCCCAAATGGAAGAGCCTTGTCTGCCTTTATATGTAGCCCACACATCTGGGACCAGATTTTTGTTGTTGTTGATGAGTCTCCAGGAAATTCACATCAAAATCCAAGATACAGATTACCACAATAATCTAGATTGGACCACTTGCTATGCTTGGATGCAAATTTGGTGGGTAATCCTTAGGGACAAGGTCAGTATTTTATAAGTAAGGCTGGAAACTACTATTTGAGATATGAAGGAGAATTGAAATAGTTTATTATTATTGTCATTTATTCACTGTCCCTTCTAAAAGAATATTTTTCTTTCCTGCCCAAATGGCATGCGGCTTAACAATTTCACTTTGTTTTGACCAGTGAAATTATTAGCGATGTATGCCATATTCAAGCAAAAGCTTTCAGAGTGATTATGTGGTTCTGTTGTTATTGCTATCATTTGGTTTAGTTCCTGCCCCTCTTTCCCCTCTTCTATGGAAACAACATGTCCTAGATACTGGCAGCTCCTTAGCCTGGATATCAAACAATGAGGAAAACATGCGGAACACAATTACACCCATCACAAAGTGAACTGTAATAAAATTGCAGATAACCCCACAAAGATGATGTAACGTGAAAGAGAAAGAAAACTTGGTTGTTTTAAGACACTGAGATTTGGGGGTTATTTTTATCACAGTCTAACATAACAAAAACTGATTAATAATATATAGCAGAAGTATTGCATTTAATAAGGTATGCACAGAAAAGCCAATCTGATATTCCCAAGAGTGGAAAAGAACACTGTCTAACAATGATCTATTCCGGTATATGTAGATATATCTTACTTGTAAATTGCTAGTATACAATAATATTTCATAATAGTTTAATAACACATAATAGTATTATATATTTTGAATAGCCTCCCTATATTTTGTCATTCCCCACATTAGGAATCCTGCTTTTCTGGAGTAGAATTCAAGAAACATCCTTTCAATGCAAATGTAAACATATGACTTACACCCTTCTCATCTTACATAACCACATGGAACTTGAACCTGAAATGAAGCAATGATCTATGGAATCTTCATTCAGGGAAACTGATCTTTAGCAAATTTGGGACAGAAACATCTAGTTCTTCAGAAATGGCATTTGGTGGAATGTCCTGCATTCTGCCCTGAGTGTAAAGAACTGGGCAACAGCGACTGTGAAACAATCCTGCCACTTTGCTCTACATGGTGCCTGCTTTCATGGCTTCAGGGTCCGTGTCTCTTTGCCATGTAAATGGCCATTAAGAAATTACAGTTCAAATTAAACTAGCAAGAGATGACTCTTGTCTGTTGTTTGCAGGCAGGTCTCCAAACAAATACATGTGTAAACAGAGAAATATTGCATTTTGCTATAATTTGTACATGAGGAGAGAACAATTCATATTTCCAGAATAAACCATTTCTCCTGGATCATGACATCCTCTACCACTGTCATAGGTGGAGGTTCAAGGACAGGAACTTCATTATGGAAGTGGATAGTCCAAACACCTTCTCATGCTTCCCATACTTCAGCTACATGATACTTCTGGAAAGTGTCCACTGTGCCATCTTATACCTGAACACCTTTGTTCAGCTCACCACCAGATCAATGCCTCCTATGCTTGCATGTACAGAAAACTGGAAGGAATAAAAAAGAAACTCTATTATCTTACATAAGAAACTAAATGCTACCTGTGTAAGAAGCTTTTCTGATCCCCGTGGGGGAATTTATCACTGAAAAGCACTGTGTACCACTCTTAGAATGTTTATTTCTATTTGTTTGCATTGTTTAATTTCTTTGCAGGTCTCCATATACATACTACATTCTAAGTTCTTACAGGGTCATAACTGAATCATTTCTGTAAATCCCAAGCAACAGTAATATCTTTGTTTCTTTTAATTACTTCAAGAAGTGTACAGATAGAAAAAAGTAAAATAGCTCTGTATAGAGTGGAACAGATATCCATTTCTTCAAAGTTTAAACTTATCTGCCTTGGCCACAAAGGCAGCAATGAATTTTGTTCCAACATGGCAGAGGAGTCTATAGAAAGTGATGAATCAAAAATGTTTTCAAAAAAGATTAGATCACTGTGATACCTTTAGGGGAGAAAAGATTCAATTTTGATGCTCGACTGTAGATCATCAAATGACCCGAAATGTTTGGAAACGGGAAAGGAGCAAAGTCCAGCTTCCTCTTTAAGTGTGGTTCCATCAATGTTTGATTACGGATTTAGCTATCAGCATCATCTTAAATGCCTGAGCAAGAGTATGTTCAGGCCAGCATTTCTTTGAACAGGGAGAAAACGTTGTATGTAATGGATTCTAGTTGCTCAGTGAATCTGGACCATGTGAGGACAGCCCTATGAGCCCAGATGGAGCAAGGTAGGTTACAGTGTGATTCCACACTTGACATCTTTGTTCCAGATGACAGAATTCCCCTGCCCTCTTCAAATAAAATCAATTTGTTTGAAACTAAAAATTCAGGTATAAATTATTTGATTTAAAACTACTAATTCCAGTGGTTAGCAAAAGGTGTAGAACATAATACATGTTCAGTAAAAAGTTACTGAATTGTACTGAATTGCAAATTAATTAATGCCTCTTCTTCTCACCACACCACAAAAGAAAAAAAAAAAAAAAACTTACTGCTGTCTATATAAATGTAATCATCTTGAACTATCTCCTTACAACTCAAGTTAAACTTTATGTTTTTATGATGCCAAAATATTTATTTTAGCCAATCAGTCCATCATCCGGTTTGACTCAAAGTATTAACTACATTGACTATACTTTACTGACATAAAGGTATGATCCATGTTTCCTTTTGTTGACCTTCTCTCTCTTTCTTTTTTTATCTCTTCAAATTTGGCTTCCTAGTCAGATGAGGATGTATATCCTTAATGTATTTTGAGCTCTTTCTTTACAAATCAATCAGCTTATGAGTTCTTAACTCCTGCAGTGCCAAAGTATAAGGATTAAAAACCCCTTAATTTAAACTAAAACCTAACTGTCTAGAAACAAGAACAAACTGGTGGAGGCTTCAGAGTCTTATAATGCAAGCTATTATTCCTTATTAAAACTAAATGAAATATAAATTTTTTTTCAACGTTTATTTATTTTTGGGACAGAGAGAGACAGAGCATGAACGGGGGAGGGGCAGAGAGAGAGGGAGACACAGAATCGGAAACAGGCTCCAGGCTCCGAGCCATCAGCCCAGAGCCTGACGCGGGGCTCGAACTCACGGACGGCGAGATCGTGACCTGGCTGAAGTCGGACGCTTAACCGACTGCGCCACCCAGGCGCCCCAAAACTAAATGAAATATAAAAGAAGCAATCTCAGACACCCACAAGGGGGAAAGGGGTATTAATTGGTGTGTCTCAATCTGAAATAAAGTAATATTCTTTGGGGGACAATAGTTTTTTTGGTGAACTTCATTTGTAATTTGTCAGCTTAGCCAAATCAAAACGTAATATATGGGAGTAGTCAAATAAGAAGGTTACATGCTCTTGGAAAATAAAAGGAAATACTAAAAAAAGCCATGATTAATACAGTAGGTGATTGAGAAAAAAGCAGTTTAATGAAACAGCTACTCTTTTTTTTTTTTGGCCTATTCTGGATATAAATACGAAAGTATATACTCCTGCAAAACAGAAGTTTTTGCTTTCCCTAGAGTAAAGAATCTTCCTATGTTTATAGTTACACAAAAATAACAAGTAGCAATTCATGTGCTATCATTCAGTTTTAGATCATGAAAGAGATTAATTGTCATGAAAATATTCATCCCTTAGTAATATTATGAAAAACAGACCCAGATATAATGGATATGGAAAAAAAGCTCCAAGTATTCTTCATAAATATTTATGAATATTAATTTTTCCAGTCTGCATAAAATAGGATTCTACTTTAGCTGACCATCAACTGAGTCGTGTTGTGCCTAATTCAGCTGACCAAAAAAATGTGATTCAGTGGGAACAACAACCAACAGGTTGAGAAAAAATAGGTTTATTATGCTCAACTCCTTACTTCTCTGCTGAAGACTTCACTGCATTTTTGTTGGTAATGACTAAGCAACACAGCACTTAGAAAAAGTACTTATTCCTATATCTGCACTGTATAGAAATGCATGGAATATTTTTTGAAAATGAATCTGTTGGAAAGGTATCACTAAATCATGAGTCAAAAGCCAATTTTGACAATTTTTATAAAATATCTTTGGCCCGAATATCTCTTCTGTGTAATAAAATACAAGGCCTTTTTATTTAAGTTGCGGAGGGAAGAAGAGTAGGAGGGAGGAAGTTAACTTTTATCAAGTTGCTTCCGTTTGCTAGAGACTGTGCTTGGTGTTTTCACGTATATTATTTATCTATTCATCTCTAGGAATATATTATCCCAAAATTATAAATAAGGAAAATAGGAGCATTTGAGTGGCCCAGTCAGTTAAGCATCCAACTCTTGATTTCAGCTCAGGTCATGATCTCACAGTTTGTGAGTTCGAGTCCCACTTTAGGCTCTGCAATGACAGTGCAGACCCTGCTTGGGATTCTATCTCTCCCTCTCTCTCTGCCCCTCCCCCACTCACTCCCCCCACTCTCTCTTTCTTTCAAAATAAATAAACATTTTAAATAAATAAATAACTGAGAAGAAGAGATTACGAACATATCAAATGCTTTATAAGTAGCATAATAGAATAATACCATTGAAGTTTTTTTAAGTCTATTTATTTTCAGAGAGAAAGAGAGCATGCGTGCAAGGTGTAGAGGGAGAGAGAGAATCCCCAGCAGGCTCCACACTGTCAGCAGAGCCTGATGGGGTTCGAACCTATCAACCATGAGATCATGCCCTGAGCCAAAATCAAGAGTCAGACACTTAACCTACTGAGTCACCCAGTGCCCTTTATCATTGAAGTTGCAATGGAGACATCAAGATAAACAGATACAGTATTCTACAGTGTCAGACCAAAATAGAAACTTTCAATATTAGTGTTCTAGACTGTTTTCCCACACCAAATTGAGTATATAAAAGGTTGAGAGAGTGGAGAGAGAGAGGTGGGGGGGATTTAAACAGACTTCTGCCATCTCTGAATCACGTGGAGGCCACAATTTCACCTTTGCTCTAGCAAGAGAACCTTCACCAGGTCTCCATGTAGAGCTTCAGATGAGTTTGGTAGGCATGGTGGGCTGAGATCTGACTCTTGCCTAGAAGGCCAGAGGAAAGGATAGGTGGGTGAGCAAGCTACACTGCCAACTAAGCTTTGGTCAGGTGCACCTGGAAAGAAATTGCACTTTCCTTTGGGAGGTGGTACAAAAGTGTCTGGTGCATGTTTCCCATGGACCAGTTTTGTAACCTTGAGGGAGAGAAAACTAGCTTAGAGCCTTTTTTTAAACTTCTGCCCAACAGAGTCTTCTAGAATGAATATTGGTTTTCCAAAAGTGAAGTACCTATAGAGAGATCCCCTAAAGGACCAAGGACTGTGAGACAGCAACCAAAGGATGGGCAATGCCCTCAGAAGGGAGGAGCCACAGCTGGAAATCTTCAGGAGGAATGGCACATAAGAGCCCACAAAAGCACAAAGAGAGAGAAAGTGAGCTCTACACATCTGCGAGGCCAGAGAGGGGACAAAGTTATATTCTGACAGCACTATTTAAGAGTAAATTCTGTTCCTTCTCTCTTCTCCATTCCTATATTTCTTATTTAGGTGGGCAAGAGTAGGAGCTAGTGAGTAGGGTGAAGCTCCAAAAACAGAGCATGACCACACCCCTATGCCCAAAACAAACTGCCAGACACAAGTGGGCTCCAGCTGGGAGGGCAAAAACAAAACAAAACAAAACAAAACAAAACAAAACAACAACAAAAAAAACCCTAACATAAATGAACTTCCATACTTTGATGATTTTCTGGGCTTAAAAATTCAAATGAGTTTGTAATTTGAAGTAATATTAACATCTTCTAGGTGACTTGCAAGAGATGAATTTTCTTTTCCTTCTCTGGATTCAGAAGCAATGTTATGGGGCACCTGGGTGGCTCAGTTGGTTGAGCGTCCAACTCTGGATTTTGGCTCAGGTCATGATCTCATGGTTCGTGAGATTGAGCCCCACATCAGACTCTGTGCTGACGGTGCGGAGCCTGCTTGGGATTCTCTCTTCTCTCTCTCTGCCCCTCCTCTGCTCACATGTGCACATGCATGCTTTCTCTCTCTCTCTCTCTCTCTCTCTCTCTCTCTCTCTGAATAAATAAATAAACTTAAAAACAAAAAAAGAAGCAGAGTTATGACTTCTTCCTGCTTCCCACATCGTTGGCACTATACGGACTGACTGATTCCACAGCCGTAAATACCAGAATATTTCGGACACCCCCCCCACCAGCAGCCACCCAAATAAACCTTAATACAGCTTGGCTCCCACCAATTTCTGATAATTTGACATAATGTGGAAAGATAGAGGAAGGCTGAGGAACAAAGCCAGTGCCTGAGGGAAGAATGGAGCTGATATAAGGTAAGGTGCTATGTATGGTAAAAAAACGACACCACTCCCTGAGAAACGGGGAAAGGAAATAAAAGTGCATGTCTTCACCAGAAAAGGAAGTGCCCAGGGTACAAATGCCCCACACTAGGGTCAGACCCAGGATGCCTCTCGGCTTGAGCATAAAGAAAAAAACTCTGAGAAGTCCATATGCATGGAAAATACTTTAGTAGCAAACTTGCTTCAGTATTGACATACTTGAAAAAGAAATAGTGTGGTCTTACTCGGTTACCTTAGTAAAAACTATTACTTTGGTACTTCTCCAAACCAACAGGCTGGAGGTATGCCAAGGGGTAACTTGAGAGAGTATCATGTGTCTGATACATAGTAAATATTCCACATTTGCCGAATGAATGAACGTGAATCTAAATCTGTCAATGACCATAAGAATATTAACTTGCATCATAATATAAATATAGCCTCTGGATTTCTGTTCGAGTGTTTGTTGTTGGTTCGTTGTTGCTTGATGGTTCCTGTTCTTGTTTTTCATAGCTTAAAGGAAAAAGGAACACACTTGCCATGGCCTTAAAATTCTCAGGCTTAAAACAAAGGAAGCAAATGCAATGCCAACAATGGCCTGGGAAATAAGGAAACAGCTGAACATGGGAAAATTAAACTGCCAGAATCCCCATCAAACTTTCCTTACAAACAATCAGCAGTGGCAGAACCAGACAGCTATGAGGATACCCTTCTCAGATTCCAGACTGAGGGGAGCCAATGAACTAAGTGCCCCAGAAGCAAAGTTTCGGAAGTGTATCCGAAGCCTCCCACGAGCTGCTCCCAGCCTTGGCTGGGAGCAGGGATCCATCCCCTTTACTGGGAGTCATGGGACTTTGGGCTGGGTGAATTTCTAAGACTTCCCATTAGGCTTGCTGAACGTTCTGAGAATGGCACTGTTGTCCTAGGCTCGTCCTCCCAACCAGAATTTCTTCCCTCCCTCCTTCCTTCAAAGGAGCAGATCAGACAATCCCTCAAGGGATCGAGGGATCTGACACTCTTACAGCTTCTCACAGCTCTCTCCCTTCTCCCCTCTGGGTTCCTGAAAGTCTGATCTGAACTACCAACTCCTGAGAAGCCTGAGCGCCAGGACAGCACGAGCCCTGCCACTCTCCAGCAGCACAGCAAGAGCTCGTGGTAGCTCTGCAAGACTGAAAACTAGAGTTGCAAAATATTCCTGGAGAAAATCCACGTTTTCTTTATGTCAAAGTCAGAATTTTTAGATACTGGTTCCAATTGCTCTCACAAATCATATGCGAGCCAAACAATATATCCACCACCTAGATTTCGCCACAGCGAGCCGGTGTGTAGCTTACCCTGGAGAGTGTAAGTCTCCGACGGTGTAATTTTTTCTCTAGGATTTGCTTTACTTCGCACTTCACTATTCTAGTTTCCCTGCTGAGGAGAGAGGATTCTAGCAGTTCAAACAAAGGCAGTTATTACAAAGCCTTGAGCTGAGTACCTCTCAATACTTATAAACACACTTGAGACATAGAGATGCTTGCAGGAACCGGCTGTCTTTCCAGCAGTGGAAACAGAGTGAGCACCCATCTCTTCCCTGAGTTCAAAGACAGCACAGACAGCCCCACCTCCATCAGGGGCTGCTTCTGACCGAGCATTTCAATGTGCCTTCAAATGGACTTTGAAATTTGAGAAGGCAGTATAGTTCCCTTGCTATAAAGTCTTTGCTTAGTCTGAAAGAATGTCTTTAACGGCAGGCTAATATCCTTTGGACAGCTACTGTAAGCCTTCTCAGTAAATCACTACTGCTTGTGGGCTTAAATTCTATTATGGTCCAGTTTTCCTCAGTCCTAGAAGGTCTGATTTATTTAGTTTTCAAATTCAAAGTTTCTGTCTTGTTAGAAGACAAAATCAGTACTTTATTTGCCCTCTGCACAATGTTAGTAATTGGAGGTCCCCAAATGCACATTCATTTTTGTTGTGCAGAGAGAGCTACAGAATAGTGTTAATTAAAATGGTTTCCTAGACCACATTCATGGTAAGACTGCAGTGACAGACCTGAGTCAATGAAATTCCCTCTCACTCTCCAAGCTCTGAAACATCCCGTGGCTTCCCCTGTGTGTTACTCGGAGAGAATTCAGCCTTAGGGACTATAAACACAGGCCATGCCATTGTAATCAGTAACAAATGAGTTTCACATTATCTGTTTCTTTTCTGCTTTATTCAAGGGTGCTGTTAAATGTCATTTGAATGTGCATCTCTAAATTTCAGAGTGTATGGACAAGATTTCTGGGACTTTCTGGCCAGCGTAAGAATTGGCAGAATCCTAAAGTGAGTCCCTCCCTCATTTGTAGCCACTTTGACAAATGCTTTTCTCTAAGAAATCCGTTCACAACTGCTCACATTTCTTCTGCACAATCTCTCTGTCTATAGACTTCTAGTCTAGAGTTCAGTTCTACAATACTGCTTTCTCAGCTAAAATTCTAGGTGCAGATTTATTCAGAGAGAAAGCATAAATTATTCTATCCAAAGATTAACCATGACAGATTTAACTCACCACCCAGGAGCCTGGATTGTTATTACAATCCTGTCCTTAGTAGTGGAGTCCAAGAAGAAAGAAATTATCTCCAGACCTGTGTTTTCACGAATAGAATAAGAGTGTTATACCAAATACTATGTATGGCCAGGGACAAATCTAGATTTTATGAGGCTTTATGTGTATACAATTTAGGGGTCCTTGGTAAGAAAAGCAAACTCAAAATTATGAAAGGTAGATATGAAGGGAAGTTAGAGACAAAAAGATACATTTACAGTAAGAAATAACAAATTATTAATTTTAAAAGAATAACCAATACCACACACATCACAAAATAGGGAAAAATGAAAAAAAATATTTTTATTAATTAACTGCTTGACTCATATCTATAATATTATTTGCCTACGTATTTTGGCTACATAGTTTTGATTGACTCCTCATTTCATAACACTTTTATAATATCATTGTCTACTGAGAGAAAAGAAACACATTCAGTATTTCCTCTAGCAGGGCTAATCAAAATCTGTACTATTTATAGTTTGCTTATTGTTTAGAAAAATTTCTTCCAGTTTCAACATCCATTATCAGTAACCTCACGTAAACATTTAATAGGTTATCAAATTTGAGGAAACCTCTATCCAATATCTTTGTATATGAGCTGTAAGATTCAGAAGAATCTTCCATAGACCAGCTTCTGGTTCTCTATTTTTGAAACTTTCTATCTTCTATGCTATCCGCATACTCTTAACCAGATGCCAAAGACACATTTAAAATGCAGTGTTACTTCTGACACCTTTAAGACATGACCCTGAGTGAACGAGTGAGTCAGAAAAATGTTTGGTAGGAATAATCCTGAAAGCCATTTCTATAATGAGATGGCTAGCAATAACATAACAATACCTGGAAGAGACCACAAATCACATAAATATAGCGCATTAAACTCAACTACAGTTAAATATATCTTACAGTTTTCAAATTTTATAAAAAATATATAACCATGTGAAGATACTGCCAGGATCCTCCCAGGATATAAGTGAGGAGCCCTAGAGCTTACGCTTAAGTATCTCCATGGTAAATCCATTTTACAAATGGATCTTCCTAATTCCAAAAATTCTGAGAAATTAATGTAGCTAAAATTCAGTGCAATGTGTTTGGCTTAGGGGAAAAAAAGAGGAAGAATAAAGTAAAGGATAATCAATAGTAAATGCATAGGCATACGGTTTTAATTATTTTGAAATTATGCATTGATTTCAAGCACTTCTGGCCCATTTCTATTTACCATGAACAAACAAGAATTGGTTGTAAAGTCCTCTTGTTAACTAAACTAGGTAAGGTGTAATTTGTCTTATATTATTTAAGAACTGAATAGACCCTAATCTGAATATAGCGTGGACATAGCTTACATTTAGTAATTTAATATTATTCACTGGAGTTATTACTTTTAATTCTAATACAGATCAGGTGTAAACTAGGCATTTGTCTGACAAAAACAGTGTCAGAGATTTTATTGTTATTTGTTTCTTTAGAGTTTTTTGTTTGTTTCTTGGTCATTATGGAAACTTAAAATACAAGTTTTTTTTAAAATATGAAATTTATTGTCAAATTGGTTTCCACACAACACCCAGTGCTCATCCCAAAAGGTGCCCTCCTCAATACCCATCACCCACCCACCCCTCCCTCCCATCCCCCATCAACCCTCAGTTGGTTCTCAGTTTTTAAGAGTCTCTTAGGGTTTGGCTCCCTCCCTCTCTAAACTTTTTTTTTTCCTTCCCCTCCCCCATGGTCTTCTGTTAAGTTTCTCAGGATCCACATAAGAGTGAAAACATATGGTATCTGTCTTTCTCTGTATGACTTATTTCACTTAGCATCACACTCTCCAGTTCCATCCACGTTGCTACAAAGGGCCAGATTTCATTCTTTCTCATTGCCACGTAGTACTCCATTGTGTATATAAACCACAATTTCTTTATCCATTCGTCAGTTGATGGATATTTAGGCTCTTTCCATAATTTGGCTATTGTTGAGAGTGCTGCTATAAACATTGGGGTACAAGTGCCCCTATGCATCAGTACTCCTGTATCCCTTGGGTAAATTCCTAGCAGTGCTCTAGCTGGGTCATAGGGTAGATCTATTTCTAATTTTTTGAGGAACCTCCACACTGTTTTCCAGAGTGGCTGCACCAGTTTGCATTCCCACCAACAGTGCAAGAGGGTTCCCATTTCTCCACATCCTCGCCAGCATCTAGAGTCTCCTGATTTATTCATTTTAGCCACTCTAACTGGCGTGAGGTGGTATCTGAGTGTGGTTTTGATTTGTTTAAAATACAAGTTTTATAGTAATCTCTGAATTGATCCTAGATCTAAAATTAAAAACACAATTATAAACTGAAATGCTTGTCTTTTCGGAAATTTTATTAATTAATGGGAAAAGCCCTAGACTCTTATCCATTCATTTAACACACTTTTATTAATACTTAGAAATAATAGGGGGCAGGCACTGTGCTAGGCAGATGCATGGACATTATTTGTGACTCTTAAGAGTCATTTACCAGTTCTATGGGCATGTTGATTCCAAGTTCTGAGATAGTTGGGGGTCGGGGGGAACTAAAGCGATGATGCTTCCTACTGTCATGTGATCTTCTTTCCATTGTATTGTAACAGATACAAAATGTTACAACCTAGAGTCAAAAATCTGGCTTTAAAATGTCTTCCCTGTTTCCTACTACCTGTGTGGGTTAGGCTGGTGGTCTTCCAAACGTTTTATATGCTCCCTAAAAGGCACAAAATTTGGGCTGAGGCCTCAAATTTCTGAAATCGAAAGTTTAAGTAGGGACAATGTCTATGATTTGGGATATGTTATAAATATTAATATTTTAAAATAAAATGGTTATATCGCCCTTTTAAATGTGTCCAGTAAATCTAAATAACTATAACGATAGATACTTGCCATCATACATTGAAAAAAGATATAAACAAGATCTTTCTTAATAGTTAGGAATTTTATCTCATTTCTTTTTCCCTTGTACCTATTTCCCATTGTACTTCACACACACACACACACACACACACACACACACACGCGCGCGCGCACACAGTATCCTAGCAAAATATATTTTTATATTTGAAAGGGTATCTTATCATACTTACTGAATTTATACTCTACAACAAAAATACTTATGTAAATTTAAAAGAAAGATTTTAGACTTTAAGTATTAAGAAATTTCATCTGGATTCTGTCATGAGTATCAGTAGTCCATGATTAAACAAAAGAACAAATATATTAAGATTTTAAAACTCACCAAATAAAAAATGAATTTTTAGAAGTTTATACCTTAAAGAGATTGTTGTTTTGAAATGAACTACTGTGTCCATGGATGAGTACAACCCATCACTAAGATTAGACAGTTTTCAGGATCACATCTATTCTTACTTTTCATTTTTATAGATATAAATTCTGAAAAAAAAATTGTTCTTACAAATTTTACCATAAGCTGACTGGGATATAAGAACTTTTCTATTGTAATATCATCCATTTCTTTGAATTTCCTCCAAGTTACATGGCAAAATTCATGTAGTGATCTATCATCTAAAATTATTTTTAATAGTCTCTCAACTGACAACTTAGTTATTTCCTCCTTCAGTTTTGTTGAAAGCCAAGAACTGGAAAGTACCTGACCCGTGCAATGATTTGTTATCCAGTCATGAAAGTCATTCACTTTCTTAGTTTCTGGGAAATATACCAAAGAGGTTTTAGTGAGTCTTATTAAATGACTCTTGGCCTTTTATACAGTGGCATCTCATTTAACCCAATAACCTCAGAAAGGTTTGAAAATAGCAAAATATTGCTGTTGTCAATACATTTTGGCAATACTAATTTTTTGAAGTTTTTTTTTTTTGAGAGAGAGAGAGCATGCATGTGCACATGAGCAGGGAGGGGCAGAGAGAGAGAGGGAGAGAGAGAATTCCAAGCAGGAAGCAGGCTCCACCCTGTCAGCACAGAACCCAACGACAAGGACTCAGTCTCACTAACTGTGAGATCATGACCTGAGCCAAAACCAAGAATCTGAAACCTCAACCAACTGACCCACCCAGACACCCCAAAACTAATTTTTAATAAAATAATTTTGCCTTATCATGTAGCTTAAATATATTTCCCCCCAAACCTTGGTGCTACAATTGAACCTGTGCAGTTTTTCCACTATATAAGCTAACTGGCAAAGTCAGCCCATATTGTCTAACCAATGTATTAATCCAAGACATATTGTCTGTAAAAAAAATGTTTCACCTTAGTTATCAGCTTAAATACATTAAATTGTGTCCCTATGATTAGCAGCTAACTTGTAAAGTATATTCCTAAAACAAATACACATACAAACCACGGCCCTTTGCCATAGTTTTCCTTCTTAATGACGTTCTTTTTGTTTTGTGCTCATGAAATTCTCCCTCAAGAATAATGAATATTTGACAGTAACCAGACACAAGGTAGACTAACAAAAATTAGAACACTGACTAATGTGAAGGGATGATGGGGACATAGAAGTCCTTGAGCCATGCTGGTGTAACTGAAAGAGTAGTGCAGCCGTTCTCAATGGAAGCTGGCATAGCTTAGTCAAATTACACAGACATTACCCCATGAGTCAGAATTTCCATTCTCAGATCCGTATCCCAAAAACATTGTCACCTAAGTAGGACTGCTTATGAGGATGATCACTGTGGCACTGTGGTAGAGGCAAGATGCTGGGGGCTATCAGCTAGTCATTGGGAGAACAGATAGGTATAATGTGGGAAAGGGTCACTGTCTAACAGATGGATCTTAATATCATTGTACTGGTGGCAAAAAAGGAAGAAAAAGAGAGATCAAGAAAGAGGAAGAGAGAGGGAGGGAGAGTGGAAGGAAGAGAGAAAAAGAAAAGAGAGAAGAAAAAAGCAGAATAGATATATTTTATAATATTTATGTAAATTTAAAATACACATTAAACTATGCATATTTGCAGGAACATTAGAAATATTGTTGTATTATAATTGATTTAATGCTAGCAGATTGATATTTTATATAGTTCGTAAATATGTAAGATATGTCATCATTAACATTCTGCCTTCAGATACTCTTACACCTGAAATAGGACCAGCGTCTATACTTCAGGAAATTCTTTTGTTCTTCCTTGAGCCTTTCCAGGCAGGATGACTGAGGAAAAAATATTCCCAGGTAAAATAAATTATCCAAGGGGAAGAAAAAGTCAGCCTTTAAAGGAATGAATATGATCTTAGAAGAAAAGAGGGAAGTTAAAGAGAGGAAATCTGGTGCTTGATGAATGAAAGGGGAAAGACTAAGACATGAGCCAGGGAATTTCCCTTCCTCCTTCTCTCCCATCCCCTGATCCCCCATCATAGCTTCTTTTTCTTTCCTTTCATACATTCCCACATCATGAGGACTTAACCTGGGACCTTTGAGGTAAATTGAAAGAGAAGCCATTAACCTCGGTATGGACGGAATCTCTGCTCCCCTCCACCCCTGCCAATTCATATGTTGACACTCTAACCTCCACTGTGGCTGTACTTGAAGATGGGAGACTCAACGGAAGTAATTAAGGTTAAATGAGGGCATAAGGATGGGGCCCTGATCCTAAAGGATCAGTGTCCTTAAAGAAGAGACGCCAGAGAGCTAGCTCTCTGCCTCTACATTCCCCCTCCACACCCCTCCTCACCCCACGCATGCGTACACACACACACACACACCAAGTAAAGGCCAGAAGGCAGACAGTCATCTGCAGGCCAGGAAGAGAGATTTCACTAGAAGCTGAATCAGCTGAAACTTGGATCTTGGACTTCTTTAGACTTCAGAACTGTGAAAAATATACCTCTGTTGTTTAAGCCACCAAGTCTGTGCTATTTTGCTGTGGCAGCCTAAGTAAACTAATGCAAACCTCAAGTGTATTAATGGCAATGGAAATTAAAACAATACTTATATACTTTGAAAAGCTTTAAATCAGAGAGGGGTATGAGTCAGAGTGCTTTTAAAAAAAGTAGATGATATATTCATAGATCATTTGATTCAAAATTTTAATTCAACATACAACTCTAGTTGTATCTCAACATATAAATGATTCAGCACATAGATTTTTTTTTAATTTATTTATTTATTTTGAGAGAGACAGAGACAGCATGAGTCAGGGAGGGGCAGAGAGAGAGGGAGACGGAGAATCCCAAGCAGGCTCCGCACTGTCAGCATAGAATTCTGATGTGGGGCTCAAACCCATGAAACCATGAGACCATGACCTGAGTCAGACATTTAACTGACTGAGCCACCCAGGCATGCCAGCATATATATTTTTAAGAATAAAAATAATGATGTAACAACAACAAAAATACCAGCATTTGGGTCACATAGGTGGCTCAGTCAGTTAAGTGTCCGACTTCGTCTCAGGTCGTAATCTCAAGGCTTGTGAGTTCAAGGTCTGCAAGAGCTCTGTGCTGACAGCTCATAGCCTGGAGCCTGCTTTGGATTCTGTGTCTCCCTCTATCTCTGTCTCTCTCTCAAAATTAAATAAACATTAAAAAAAATACCAGTATTTAGTTATTTTAAAATAGTCCATTATGTCAGTAGACTGTTGAAAACATAGAGGCAATATGGCAATATTATGAGCCCTCATGACTTTAAAATATGATATGGAACTTTCCCATCATGGTGAGTAGAAACTGAAGGTGAAACAATCAAATCTCCATCAGTCATTAGTGCCAATGAAAGACTGAACTATTCTATTAAAAGTAGAGGGGCAAATGGGCAAAAGGTCTGAACAACTGTTTCACAAAGTGAGATACATGAATGGACAATAGGCATAAGAAAAATTGCTCAACATCATTAGTCATCAGGGAATTCAAATTTAAAGGAAAAATTAGAAGGGCGCACGGTGGCTAAGTCAGTTAAGCATCCAATTTCAGCTCAGGTCATGATTACGGTTGGTGAGTTCAAGCCCGTGTTGGGCTCTGTGCTGACAGCGTGGAGCCTGGAGCCTGCTTCAGATTCTGTGTCTCCCTCTCTCTCTGCCCCTCCCCTGCTCATGCCTTGTCTCTCTCTCTCTCTCTCTCTCTCTCTCAAAAATAAATAAACATTACAAAAAAATGTTTTAATTAAAGGAAAAATTAGAACACAATACACCCACCAGAATGGCCAAAATTAAAAAGACTGACAACACCAATGTTGGGAAGGATGGGAAGCAACCTAAATTCTCCAATATCAAATAATAGAGCCACTTTAGAAAAATATCTGCAAATTCTTTGAAAATGGAACATACAACTTCTTCTGTCACTTCTGGGTATTTACCCAAGAGAAATGAAAGCACACATTCTACGAAAATCCTAAGATCTATTCAAAATGGCCAAGAACTGCATTAACAAGAAAATAGGTCAATAAATTGTAGTGCATTCAAAAAATGGAATGTTACTCAGCAACAAGAAGTGAATTACTGATACAGGCAACAATATAGTTGAATCTCAGAAACGTTACACTTTGTAAAGGAAACCTGAAACAAGAGTAAACACTGTTTGATTCCATTTATATGAAATTCTAGAATAGCCAAATAAAAATCGCTACAGTGAAAATTAAGAATAACAATGGCCTCTTGGGTGAATGAGGATGAAGATTGGCTATGAGAGGGTACAAAGGCATGTCCTGGGGTGATAACATATTGGGTATAGTTTTTTTTATGTGTTGATCAAAATTCACTGGCTAATATATTGACAATTTGTGCATTTCACTATATTTAAGCCTTATGTGAGAAAAACAATTATAAACAAATATCTAAATTTAGTAATTATTTGTGAAAGTTTTTAGTGATGACATATACTGATGTCTTAAACTTACTTTGAAATGCATTTTCAAAAGTGGTAAAGTGAGGGATGTATACAGGTATGGAGAGGTAAACAGATACTTGCTAAAGCAGATATAGCAATAGGTTAAGATATGGGGGAAGGATCTAGAGCAAATATGACACAGTATCAAGTCTGAATGGTAGGCACCAGATGGTGTCATATGTCATTTTCTTGTATGCTTATATTTTTCTATATGCTATTTTTTTATAATTGCTAATATATTCATATGAAACATGTGTTACTTGCGTAGTATACAGAAAATATTTATGCCAACATGGTATCAGAAATCTTTCGTAACAGCTGTGCAGACTTCAGGACACATCCCTGAAAGTCCCAAGGTGATTCTGGGAATTACATTAATCCTTCTGAATCCTGCTATTAACTTTCTAGGTGTGTTGATAAGTATATATGTTTAATAAATTATAAGACCAGAGTGGAAAATGTATAAACATATCCATTCTTGGCAGACTGTATTTTTATTCCTAATCATTCCCACCCTCCTCTGTCAGTGGATCACATCTCCACCCATTATCATGCGACTTCCTCTGGCCACTGGCTTTTGAGTAGATGTGTGATCTATGCTAGATCCAAGGACAAACTATTAGAGTATTATGGGCTATATTGTATTTCCTAAAAATTGAGCTCTTCTCCCCAGTTCCTCAGAATGTGACTGTATTTGAAGACAGGGCCTAGAAAGAGGTAATTAAGTTAAAACGAGCCCCTGAGGACGGATTCTATCTAATCCGACCAGTGTCTTGTAAGAAAAGGAAAGGTAGACACATAAAGAGACAGTAGGGGCATGTGCTCAGAAAAGAGACCATGTGAGGACACAGTGAGGAGGTGAACATCTATGCGCCAAGAAGAGAGGCCTCAGAAACAAATCAAACCTCCCAACATCTTGATACTGGACTATTGTCTTCAGATGCAGGATACACAAGTATCTGCCCATCCCACCTCAGAGCTCCTGTTCAACCAGGGTCCCAGAATTGCAAGCTATGTGGAGCCACATCAGCTAACATGGTAAACCAACACATACCACGAGAGTCAATGCTTATTGTTGCAAGACAAACACACACACACACACACACACACACACACACACACACACACACACAGCAGAGATATGTGAAATACACTTTTCGGTTGAGTGCCAAAGGGCCAAGAGTTAAAATCAGTACTAGACCACAGACTAGCAACAGCTGTATCACCATCATGGAAGGAACCTTTGGAATACAGAAATAAATCTGAAAATTTATTTACATTTCTTATTGTCATTATTATTATTTGATCATTATAAATTGTAGTTGTGGCCACATTTGATGGCTTGGGCATTGTAGTATAGGAACAATGATTTCTCAGCCCTTCCAGCTGCCTAATTGCACTCATGGTTACTGAATTGCATGTCAACAATACAAAATAGAAACTCAGTTTCAGTTGCCTTGGTAAGGGAGTAATTTGGCTGCAGTGTGGTACACAGTGCTGCTAATGGTAGATTGCCACAGAGTTATTAAGCTTTCCTTCCCCTCCATCATAACCAAAATAAAACCTCCGTAGACTCAAAACAATACGGAATTTTCTTCTAAAAGCATTCTTGTAAAGCCTGTTGTTTTGAAGACTGAACAAAATGTGTTTTGGTGTGTGTTTTCTTGAACCCATTTCCTCTAATATTGGCAGGTTTTATAATAATGAATATACACTTATGTTTCAACGGACCATTAGAATTTCAAGAAATAAAGAACTTTTTTCTTCCTGCCCTCAAAATTTCTATTATGTTCGGATCAAAGGTGTATATCCTAGATGTATTAGGAATGAGTTGAGGTATTTCTGACTCTTAAAATTTTGAGATAGCTAAGTTGATATCCATTTTTATTTCTGAATAATTCTCAGATATTCTTTTTCATTAAAAAATCCATACATAATGAAGTAACCAAAAATTAAGTGAAGTTCTCAGTAGATAATTGTTTAGCATTAAGAACATTAATACACCTGATAATTTTATGAAGTTTGAATTAAGAAATAATATAATCTATCATTTAGTTGTGTGTTATTTATTTTTTTAAGTTAATTTATTTTGAGAGAGAGAGCGCGAGCATGAGCATGGGAGAGGCAGAGAGAGAGAGAGAGAGAGAGAGAGAGAGAGAGAGAGAAAGAGAGAGAGAGAATCCCAAGCGGGCTCTGCACTGTCAGCAAATGCCCAATGTGGGGTTCTCACTCACGAACCACAAGATCATGACCTGAGCCGAAACCAAGTGTCAGATGCTCAACCGACTGAGCCACCCAGGCACCCCTAGAAGGGTGTTATTTAAATTTTACATGCAGTTTTGATACAAAAATAATATTTTTCCAAGTTATTCAGCCAAAATACTCCCAGTGCTTATATTAAATGTCAGTATATTTTATTTTTAATTATTTTAAATTTCTTAATTTTTTTACCACAAAATTAACATGCTTCAAAATCGTCATGGTTTATTCACAGCATTTTTACTTTTGCAACGATGAATATACATTATATTTCAGTGGACTTTTAAAATTTCAACAAGTAGAACACCCAAGAAGACTTTTCACTACAAGTTATATCTAGATTGATAATTTATTATTTGGTTAAAACATTACCTATTTAGATATTAATGTTTAGAATATTTAGATATTGACAACAAATTCAAATGTCAGTGTTGATACTCCACCCAAATGCCATAAACATTCATACTCCAAGGAAGGCCAACTGTAAGTTTTCCAAACAGGAGCCATGGAACTCTTCCCCTGAAGGCTTTCTCTAATCACTGGAGCCCACTCAGCCTGTGCCCAAGGTAGAAGAGTGCTGAGGCATGAAGACACCCTTCGTACTCCCAGAATCCCTCTAACAGTAAATGATGGGATTTGATGAATAAATCCCTCAGTTACCCACCTCTCAGAATAATAATAAGGTATGATAATAACAACCTGGTACAACTCTGAGGTATGATCTACTCTATCCACCAGAGTTCTGCAGCAGAGTTGAGTCCTCGCTGTCCAGTAATACCAAGTTCAATAATATGCCTTTCTTGGTTTCCTTCCTTCCCTGTATCATTTACCACTCACCCACAAGAGCTTTACGGACTCACCTCTCAAATAAACAACTCACACTCACATCCTTTTCTCAGGTTCATCTTCTAGAGGAACCCAACGTAAGAGGTACACAATCCTGAAACCACACACCTGTCAGGAATGCTGGGAAGGACACTGATAAGCCACTAGTTTCAGGTGTACAGTGGCGGACTCTCCCATTTTTATCCGAAAAATTTCAAACCTGTATCAGCTGTCAACTGCTGCGTAACAAATTACCCCACCCTAGGCGACTTGAAATGACAACGATGCATCATTTATCACAATTCTGTCCATTGGTTGTGCTCATTTTACCTGGCTCATTCCTGCAGTTATCCTCAGGAGGAGAGTCAGGTGGGCTTGAAGGTCCAAGTTGGCCTCACTCCTGTAAGACAACTGACGCTCCTACTTGGCTGGAATGACTTGATTTTTCTGTGCATGGCCTCTCATCATCCAGGAGACCAGAGCTAGCTTCTTTACATGGAAGTCTCAAGACAGCATTTTAAGAAGACAGAGACAGAAGCTGCAAGGCCTCTAGAAAACTAGGCTACAGAACTAGCAGGTCCCACTTCAACCACTTCTGTTGGTAAAGGCAAGACACCAAAGCTAGAATGGGCTGAAAGAGTGGAGTTATAGCCTTCATCGCCTCACATAAAGAGATGGAAATATTATTGCTATATTTTCAATCTACCATAAAGCCAACTGTCTTTGTGGAAGAAACCAGCTAGATGTTCACCAGGACTACTTCCACTTTCTGGACATGAAACAGTTCTACACTTCTCAGTCTCCCTGTAGGTAGGTTGGATCCAAATGCTTACATCATGGCATTTCCAGCTACAGCATATACCTATGATCTGCTTCCCTTGCCCCAGAAATAGCATGTGCTGAAGATGGCAATGTCACAAAATGGAAGGAGGATGACCTCCTCAGGTTTTGTTTTGCGATTTTTTTTGAAGGAAAACCATCTGATTTCCATTGAACTTTGACAGGAGCAAGAAATAAATTTCTACTGCATTAAGTTACTGAGATTTACCCATAGTATGATCTAACATACCCTAACTAATAAAGCCTTTGAGAACTAAAAGAATGAACTCAAATAATGGAATGTAGGACATGGCAGAAGTCTGGTGATCATGATTTTTTGTTGTTGCTGTTTTTTGGGGCATTGAGAGAGCTCCTCCTCATTTTAGAACATGTTAGCAGTCTTCTGTCTACTTACTAGACCATCTTCTCTGATGATATCTACTAGTCCCTTGGTCTCTGTTAGTTCCAAGGCAAGTACAGATGAACATACTTCCTACTATGGCAGAGATTTCTCTTGCGTGGTAGAGAATTCACTCTCACAATGAAACTACTGTTATTCATAGGGAAAAGGTGGCACCTAGGAATATATGCAAACATCTGAGAGGTGAGTGTATGGCTCACTCAGAAAGACACTACCTTTAATGATGGTGTCCAAAATTCTTCTTTTTTCCTACCTTTGCAGTATCCTTATCTCTCATCTCACTTCTTAGATATAGTTCTTTTTATTGGAATGACATTTATAGAATTTCACTCTGAAAGACCTTGCTAGCTCTTTAAGATGTTAGTTTTTCCTTTGGTTCAAAACTGAGGTGACTGTCATATGATAAAGGATCAAGTGGGTCACTGGGAAATTTTTATCCACTTTCTGGAGCAAAAACTCCTCCAAGTGTTTTAAAGATGTAAACCTGTGCCTTTTCATGTCTGGCAATGATGCTGATGATGAGAAAAACCTTCCCAGGCCAGGATGATCTATCCAAGATCTATTTATTTTTCCATAATCCCTCTGTTTATGTGTTCTCAAATGACTAATGAGGCCAATCTGGAACTGGCAGATTTTGCCACAATTTAGACAGATGGTTTCAGTATATGTGCATAAAGAAAGTAATGCTGGAAATGTGAAAATAAAGATATATTTTGTACTATTTGAGGTTTTTTTAAGAGAACAAAGATAAAATGACCAGGGGGCATGGAAAGGTTTCAGTGTTGCTAAACCACACAATGTGATCCTCTTACCTTAGAAACCTCTGAAATAACTACTGAGAATCATTGCACTAACATACAGATGACTTTTTTTTAGCCCAAACACTCGGGAAAGTCTAAACATATGCTCTAGTCATTGCTTTAGAAAGTTTGTATAAGCAATATTAAGTGAACTGTTGCTGATAAAAATGTGACCTCACCCCAAACCTGAGCCCTTCCTAGAACTGAAGCAAAACCAAATATTTCTGGGCAATTTGAAACATAAACAAGGCTGACCATTTTTCAGGTCTTTGCATAGATGACACATTTCTGAACCTTCTACTCTAATCCAGTTATCCAAATTTTTGTATGGTCTCTCTTAGATGAGAAAACCTAGAAGCCTTGGTACATTTCCAATTTACTGAATAGAGCCTAGCAATATGAAGACACATTCATTTACTCCATATTCTCAACTAATACTCACTGAACACTTACTTTGTGTTAAGACAAGATCATTGATGCTACAAAATTCTGATATGCATATACCCATAAGCCCAATCTTCAAGAAATACAGATTGTAAACAAATTATAACATTGTATGATAAGTTTAGCTCCTTAGAGAATAAATGCTTTTTTTTTTTTTTTTTTTTTTTTTTTTTTTTTTTTTTTTGCTGATGATGGCTACAGTGGAAACAGCAACAAAGGGGAAGGAGAATGGAGGAAGTAGAAGGAGGAAGAACCCAAGTATAATAGGTTGCCCTGAGACATACCACCCAGAAATGTGTGCTGCACCAGCACCATTAGTGGTAAGCCGCTAAGCCTTTAAGCTGGTTTGTGGTGGTGGCAGAGACGAGGGCTGGGTACAGGTCCTGGATGTAGGAGCAGAATATCTACATGCTACAAGGCCCTTTGATGTAAGAAAGAAATGACTAGAAAGCAAATACAGATGTGCAATGGATCACAGGTTGACTACCCATGTCCTGCCATAGCAAAACTTCCAATGAATTTTAAGATTCTAAATTTTAACTTGGATATGCAGCTCATCACAAAGATACAGTTTTAAAGGTAGCTAGCAGGGTGCCTGGGTGACTCAGTTGGGTAAGCACTAACTTTGGCTCAGGCCATGATCTCGCGGTTTGTGAGTTCGAGCCCTGTGTTGGGCTCTGTGCTGACAGCTCATCGCCTGGAGCCTGCTTCAGATTCTCTGTCTCCCTCTCTCTCTGTCTCTTCCCCACTCACACTCTGTCCCTGTCTGTCTGTCTGTCTGTCTGTCTCTCTCTCTCTCTCTCTCTCTCTCTCAAAAGTAAATAAACATTAAAAAAATTTAAAGGTAGGATAGAAAAAGTATTATTTAATATTTTATTAGTTACACATGTAATTTTTAAATGGCATGCATAATAAGTACTTTTATTTCTACACTAACCCTAACCCCTTGCCACAGGCTGTGCATATTTGGGAGCCTAGTTATCAAAGAGACACAGGCCCCTGCAGGCCAGGCTTCTGGTTTCTTTAGTAGTGATATCCTCTCATAATCTTTGTGGACATTTGACTTGTTTTCAGTTAGTTCCTTACAAGTAACCACAGCCAAAAGTTTTCTTCCCATCCTTCTTTCTCTCAATTTCATTGTATTTACCTTGAGATAATTTGAAACATTAGGTTTAAATGGGTAGGCAACCCTGTTTATCTGATCTTTGGAACTAGGTAGTCTCCTAATTTCGGAATAACATATAACAGGAGGGAGGTGTTAATGGCTTACCCTTGTAAAAAATGGTTTCATCAGCACTACTTCTAATAATAGCTTGATTAACTAACTCTCTTATAGAATTTTGCTAAATATAGCAAAAAGAAGCCAGAACACATTAATTGTGTAACTTTTTTTCAAACAAATTTGGCTAGATATGGACTTCTGTTGGCATATGACCTGCTTTCCAAGGTATTGCAGATGGCCCAATTCTAAGTATCAATTTCTATATTAATTATACAAAACAAATTCAACTGCATGAGACCCAAAATACAGTGCTTAAGCAAGACTCAAGTTCATGTCTCTCTCCAGGGAATGAAGGGCAGTTTTGACATTTTCATTGTGCACTTTCATTTCTAGATCTAAAAGTGACTATTCCACTTCTCATCATGTCCCAAGTGATAGAAAGTAGGAAAGGGGCAAAAGCAGCACAGATGCATTCATTGTAATGATAAAACATAGAAATAGAACATATACTTTCTATGTCCATCCAACTGGACAGAACTTCTTTACATGGCCACACCAGGATGCAAAGATACCTGGGAAATGTAGTCCCTACATGTGCAGCCATGTTTACAGCTAAAATGGGGCATTCTATTATTAAAGAAGAAGAGGGAAGGTATAGGGATGAATAATCAGCAGTCCCTACTACAATGACCCATAGGTCAGAATAGGAGCCAGGAAAGAAGGGAGCAAAAAATTTACAGAGAAGAACAGTGGAAATGATGTGGTAGGGGCCTTACCCTGAGCTGGTTTTAAGTCTGACTCCCTGAAGCTGTCAGTTCCTTAGAAGAGTTCCCTCTACACCAAGTCTCCCCTTTTATCTGCTAAGAGGATGTCTCTCCAAATTATACAGAAACCCATCTGCCACTTGGAGGTGTCAATGATTAGTCTCATTCTCCATTGTCTTGTTAGACACATTCACCACAAATCAGGAGGCTTTCCTGTGAATGTACAGTAGGAGCTCAGAGGAGCCCAGAGAAGGGGGACAGACAACTAACATAATCTGGAATTTTTCTACAAAAGAGGTAGGACTTCAGTGACTGCAAAAGGAGTAAAGAGGGGCAGAAGAAGGGAGTTGGGCTTTTGTGAGGATTGATCAGAGGATCTGTCCCTGCTACTCGGACTTTACAGGTCTGCATGACCTCAGAGGATGACTCAGTGCCCAGTGGATTAGAAGGACTGGAGTCCACAATAAAAGTCCCAAGTTGGGGCGCTTGGGTGGCTTGGTCGGTTAAGTGTCCGACTTCGGCTCAGATCATGATCTCACGGTCCGTGAGTTCGAGCCCCGCGTCGGGCTCTGTGCTGACAGCTCAGAGCCTGGAGCCTGTTTCAGATTCTGTGTCTCCCTCTCTCTCTGCCCCTCCCTGTTCATGCTCTGTCTCTCTCTGTCTCAAAAATAAATAAACGTTAAAAAAATTTTTTTTAAATCCCAAGTTGAACCCCAACTAGTTACTTAACCTCTCTGTTCCTCAGTTTTCTCATCTTTAAAATGTAGACAACATTTACCACATAGGATTGTTTTGAAGATTTCAATGAGAGGATGTATACAAAGTTCTAAGGCACTGTGCTCTGCAAATGGTGAATATTTAATAAATATTTCCTAAAAAACACGTATCTGGGTGCTCTTATTTAAATCATAACAGAGGACAGAAAAGATATTTTTATCCATAGTAATATTTTCACTGCCTCTAACATTGTGCCTAGAACACAGCAATCATTCAATAAATGAATGAATGAGTAAATGAGAACATTGTGAAACCCATTAAAGTAACCACCCTACACAAGGTTTCCCTGGCTTCTCAAGTTTCTTGGTGGTTCTTAAATAGTGGCTCAAAAATGAAGAATTTATGTTAGAAATGTGAGCCAATGTACATAATTCCATCTGAACAAAGAAAGTCAGAAGTGCTTATTAATTTACAGTGAAGCCTTCATGTCAGTCTGGGAAAACAAAACATACAGCAGCACTGAAAATTTCTAGAACACACACACACACACACACACACACACACACACACACAAAGAATCCTTGTTTCTTTAGGAAAACGGAGCCATCTACAGGCCAAATCAATTTACTATCAAACTCATTCCTTGACTTCATAATCATAGAAAAGGAGAGTTTTTCCCTTTAATATCTTACTACTCCTATTTTTATTTCTTGTTACTCTTCATCCTTCTTCTTCCAAATACAGAGCTGTAGTTCTGAAGCATATCCACAATGGCACCTGCTTATGTCACCATCATTTTTCCTGAATCAATGCAATAATATAACTAGTCCCCTGCTTCTGCCTTTGACCCATTACAGTCCATGTACAACAGAGTCAGAGGAATCCTTTCAAAGGAAATCACTCAAGTGTCTGTCCACTGAATTTAAAAATTAATGACTGGCCCCCATAAATCATACAAAATTCAAAGCACTGGTGATAAAGTGCTCACAAAGACATGGTGCCTGTTTTGCAAAGAAGACAGAAAAGCTTATGGGAAAATCATTATATCCACTATAATAAACACAAGAGCAGGATGAATGATGAGGAGTGATACAACTAACTCCCTTAAAGTGAGAGAGCATTTAAGCTGGTTCCTGAAGGACAAGTAGACTGACATGTTATCTTTGGTCTTTCCATTCAAATAGGAGTAACACAATAGCTGCCATTTATGAAGGATTGACTACTTACAAGATACAGTGCTAAGTGCTTACATATAGGACCTCGCTTCATCCTTACAACCACCCAAATAATTAGACATGGAACCCCATTTTGTCCAGGTAGAAACTGAGAGTTACAGAGGTTAAGTAATATGCCTAAAGACATATTTCTGGTCAACAAAGGATCTGAGAGCTGCATCCAGCCTCTTAGGTGAGCCTGCACTCTTAAGGACTGGGCAATACTCCCCTCTGTGAAAGGCAGAGACAGAGATCCTGGTGACAAAGCTACAGCAAGAGCAAGAAGTTTCTTAGTATCTATTCTGCAGGCCTTTCACTGGCATAGTCCTGGAGCTTTAAGACGACTGTGATTATTTAAGTGAGTGCCCTGCCAATCCCTGCCTCAACATAAATTTTTGACATTGCAAACACACATAAACACACACAGATATAGCTGCTGCACAAGACTGAAATTACAAGCTTAGAACCAGTGCATGAGCCCTATATGGGCAGGCACTATGTCTTGTCACCATTCTGTCACCAGCAAATAGTGGACGCTAATAAATGAACAGATGAACTGAGACTCAACTTCATTTTAAATATCCATTTAAAATTGAAGGTAAAAAGTACCATCAGAGGGGCGCCTGGATGGCTCAGTAGGTTAAGCGTACGACATTGACTCAGGTCACGATCTCACGGTCCGTGAGTTCGAGCCCCGCGTCGGGCTCTGTGCTGACGGCTCAGAGCCTGGAGCCTGTTTCGGATTCTGTGTCTCCCTCTCTCTCTCTGCCCCTCCCCCGTTCATGCTCTGTCTCTCTCTGTCTCAAAAATAAATAAAACGTTAAAAAAAAAAAGTACCATCAGAGAACAGGTTGCAGAACAGATTGTACAGGATGCCCAACAGTTGGTTGCTTTTATTTTAAAGGATTTGAGCCTTAAACAGACAATTGGGTCAGAATTTGGAATCAGCCAAATTGGGTTATAGTCCAGGTAGGTCTTTTCATTTTAAGTCTAATTGTATGACTAGCTATCACCAACTTCGGTCAGGGACCCGCATAATAAATGCATACTCTGCTGGTAATCCTTCAAGCAGAGCTCTTTCACCCACAGAGCCAGGGGCTACCACACCAGGGGCCACTGCACAGCAACAGCAGCAGGCCTCAATTTCCAAAGATTGTGGTGACCAGAACAAAGGCCCTGAAATGAGAGGAAATGAGGCGTCTCAGAGTTCATGAAGACCAGCCTGCCGGATTGGAGTCCCATCAGGACTCATTCAGTTTCAAGTAATAGCAATCCTTCTCAAACGGTCTGAAACAATGACTGCCGCCTGTAATTGATACATTCAAGAGACATGGCCAACTAAGGAACCACTAGGCCCAGTGCCTCAAGAAAATGTCATCAGGACACTGCTGGTCTCTCCAGCTCCTGCCTCAGCATTTCTCTGCATTTGGCTGCATCTCAGATTCCCCATTGAGCCAGCAGAAGTGGTTTCCAGCAGCTTCACACTTACATCTATTCACTTAGCAAGCCAGTGGCTAAAGGGGCCTCATTTCCAATCATTTTAGCTGATAAATCCTCAGATTCCCTCTGACTGGTCTCACTTGTGTCACCTGCCCATCCCTGAACCAATCACTGCGGCCAAGATCATGCAGCCAGGTCTCTGGTTCATCAGGACTGAGACATGTACTCATGGCTGGAGTCCAGGGATGGAGTCACTTCTGCCAAAATGATATAGACCCAGAGTGGAAGAGAACTGATTCCCTAAGTAAAACTTGAGGTTTCTTTTACTAGAACAAGGGATCCTGGGGAGCAGGTGGGGTGGGGGACAGAGAGCAATAGACAAAAGGTGCTGAAAATGTGTGCAAGCATGTTGAATGTGACCTGACCATGACTGGCCCCCTAACTGAACTGGCTAGGGAGTGGAGAACGGGAGAGGAAAAGGGGATATTACACCTATTAAACCACAAAGCAGTTAGTAGGCACTGCATGAAGGAGGAAGTTTGAGTAACTTGCAACTGAGTGACAATGCCTCAAAAGCACATCATTCGTTCATTTATGTGCATGAAAGAAGGAATAGACAAATGCAGAACAAATAGACAAAGGCAGAACAACTTTTTAAGGTGGACATCTTTTATCCCACTTAACGAGGAAAATGAGGTACAGGGGCTGAATGGCTTAGTCAAGTTCTCCTAAGTCAGCAACTAGGAATTTTAGCAAAGAGCTCAACCTCTAGGTCACCATTCCTATGTGCTCCAAAAAAAAGGGGGTGCATTAAAATAGAGGCTTTTTATTGTGAATAATTCTCTTTTTTTAAACGTTTTTTAATGTTTATTTATTTGAGAGAGAGAGAGAGAGAAAGAGAGAGAGAAAGAGAATAGCATCAGTGGGGGAGGGGCAGAGAGAAAGAAGGGAGAGAATCCCAAGCAGGCTCTGTGCTGACAACACAGAGCCCAACATGGGGCTCAATTTCACGAACCATAGATCCTGACCTGAACCAGAATCAAGAGTTGGACACTTAACCGACTAAGCCACCCAGGTACTCCAGTTGTAAATAATTTTAATCCTAAAATTAAAAACAGTGGCAGGGATTTTCATAATAAAAATATAATTTAAATCTGGACTCTGTCCTTTACTAGCCAAGGATTCCTGGGCAAACTAGTTCATCTCTCTTGGCCTCTGTTTCCCCATCTGTAAAATACTGCTAATCACCTTTATTATGGAGATTAAATGAGATAACCTATGGAAAGGCACCTAGATAATACAGGTACCATTAAATAAGTAAGTTATATAATAACTAATTAAATGAATGTGAGATTCTTTTTTATAAATAAAATAGAAACCATGGTCTGTACTTAAAAATTAAACAAAAGAACACCAAAACAATGACATTGACAAACACCTTAGTCTGGCTTTCACTCAATCCCAATTCTAAATCATCCCCATGCTGTTACTTAAGTTAATATATTTATGTACAAGGCAAGGAAGAGGCATTTCCTAAGCATGTAATGCATAAAAACATGGCCCCAGCAAACTCATTGGATCCTGAAAGCAATTTAGGTTTCTTTTTACACCATCTGCAACCTCTCAGACTTCAGAAGCCTTGAATCAGCACTGTACCACCTTGCCCTAGATTGGACACAAATATAAAAAGAAAAATCAAACCATAACCCTGGACTCCATCCAGGGTCTTGTCTTGAGGTTAAAGTCTTAGAAAATGTCTCTCTCCTGTGAAATAAAAAAGTAATCATATCCTTGCCCGTGTCAGACCCCTACATTTTTTTACTGTTTTCCTGTTCTAGTGTAAACTCCCAGACCCCAAGCCATGACCTGTCTAGTCTTTGAGAGGGCTTCACAAATACATCCTTACTCCCTTCAGTCAGCCACTTCCCTCACTTCCCCTTTCCTTCCATCACCCATCCACAGCCATAGTATGTCTACTTCCCTCACGTATGTCTACTCCCACGTATGTCTACTCACGTATGTCTACTTCCTCACGTATGTCTACTTCCCACCACACACAACAGGACAAATAAACACTAGTCAAGGGAAATCTTGATAAATTGAACTTAGTAAAATTAAGAGTTTCTGTTGTTCATCAAAAGATACCACTAAGGGTGAAAAAAAAACCGTGAGGATATATTTGCAATGTATAAATCTGACAAAGAACGTGTATTCAGAATTTTTAAAAACTCTTTTTTGCGCTAATAAGAAAGGACAACCCAATTTTTTAAAAACAGGTGAAAGACTTCAATAGATATTTCACAAAAGAGGAAATCTAAATGGCAACCAGCACATGAAAAGGTGCTCAACCTTACAAGACATTAAAGAGCTGCTCACTTTCCAACAATAGTGAAAACATTTTACATACCCATAAAACTGGCTACAATATAAAAATAACAACTGAACAGATCAGTGTCGGTGTGCCAAAAACTGGAACTCTCATATCTTGCTGATGGGACTGAAAATTGGTACAACTACTTTAGAAACTACTTGACACTATTTACTGAACCTGAATATGTATCCTATGACCCACTGACTCCTCCTCTCCTAGGTATATCCCCAACAGAAATGCACTATATACATTTAAGTGCAAAAGGTATATTTAAGGATATTCAAAGCAGCATTATTGCCATAATCAAAAACAACATATAACACACAAGTCCGTGAAGAGTGGAAAATAAAATTGTGGTCTATGATAGATTATCAAACATTAAGACAGAACAAACTGCTGCTATACACGATGGTATGAACGAATTTCAAAGACATAATGTTGAGCAAAAATACATGTTCGAAGATCCCTTTTCTATAAAATTCAAGGAGGGGAAAAAAAACTAATGTAGGGTAATAGGAGCTAACACAGTGGTTACTTTTGGTGGCGCAAGGGGTTGACTGGGAGAGACATGAGCAGGGATAATGTGGTGCCAGCAATGTTCTATTTTTATCTGAAGCATCACTGGCTGTTACACAAGTCTGTTCATTTTGTAAAAGCTTATTGAGTTGTAGCTCGAGATCTGGTCAGTTCACCAAATGTAGGTTACACATCCATAAAAAGTGTACTAAGAAATCCACATCCTTCTTGATGCCTCTAATTAAGGTTCACGAGTTCCATACAACCAATTCTGTGACTTCAGAATAAACTTATAAATATGACTGGAATTCACCCATCTACACAAAACATTTCCATACCCACAAAACCACCTTTTAAAAAATACATATATTTTATTGTTGGCAATTCTGCTTTCTCTGAGCAATGATTTGTGGGAAGCATCATGTACAGAATTAGGAAGCAAGAAGCCAAGAGCTCCGAAAACAGTCAACATAATAGTAGCAAATATATATGGATTACTTACTACACAATAAGCAATGTGCTAAGGACATATTTTATTTAATCCTCACAATAAACATCTGAAATAAGTACTGTCAGTATCCCCATTTTACAAAGAAACTGAGATCCAGAGATGTTAAGTATCTTGTCTAGGTCCATATAACTGACAAGTGGCTAGAATTAATGAGGATTTAAACCCAAATAAGTTAATAAACACTAACCTCTGACCTCCTCCTTGGGAGGCAAAGAGATGGAGGATGTGGGAGATACAGCCTCTCTTCCCTCTCTCCCAGGGAAGAACTTCACAGTTAGGGGATAGGTAGCAAATGGCATAGACATTTCATTTCCAGAGCTCCATTTTGACAGAAGCACACAACCCCTGACGGGAGGGCGTCCTCCACGTGGGAGGCACCTCTGCATGTTGCAATGAAGAAAGAACACACAGGCTTTGGTGCCTGAGAGATCTCACAGCTCTCCCTCCGGTATGCCCTTGAACAAACCTGTTTCTTTATCTATAAAATGAAGATGAACAATCTTTTTCATAAAGCTATCGAGTAAATTCAAATGTCGGATGCATTAACTACTGCAATTTGGGAAGGTTTTCTCTTCTTCTGGTTGGTGTTTTTTTGCTGTTTTGTTGTTTATTTTGCTTGCTTTGCCACAGTGGAGCACAGCCTCTGTTGTCTCACATACTCCCCTTTCCCTTCTAATCGTCCAACAGTCCTGGGACACACCTCAGAGAGGTGACTGACTTAGAAGTTCAAACAGTTTTGAAGTTAAGCATCCTCACACCCAATCTATGGTATGAACTGCCCTAAATTCCTTCTTGTGTGACTTAGTCTAGACAATTTGGAGGAACATTCAAGTGTCTTTATTTCTCTCCTTTTAAACTTAGAACCAATGCTCAGATGCTAAATTTCTGCTTCTTTTGTTCTAGATCTTACCCTGACACTTTTTGCAATTGAGAACCAAATGACTATAGTTAGCACTTTACACAGCACCTTCTTTGTGCCATGTCTCCATTTTCAATACTCTTTGTCCAAAACCTTGTTGCTCTTTGCCTTCTTTTTTTGTGTAATTTGCTGCCCTCATGCACCCAGTTCCTACAACCATACCCTCAAAGTCATCTGTGGTTGTCTTCTCCCCTTCAACCCATAAAATCATTGCTTCAAGACAGATTGTGAGTTCAGCCCTCCACCTCAAAGCTTCCCTATGACCAGAAGTTTGGGACATCTGGATCTTTTCATCCTTTAATTGTGTGTTCATCACATCTTCCCAACCGGCCCCTCTGCTTCCACCTCACCTCTCTCCATGTTGACAGATTGCTTGCCTGCATCCTTATATACTCCAAACTCCTGAGATGGCAAATAAGGCCTACCCTCTCTATACTTCTCTCTCCAAGTGCGTCTGGCACTCCTGTCTTATGATACTCCACATTTCTGCCATCCTGACATTACCCACCATCCGTTTCATGACCCTTTGTGCAAGCTGCTCAATGGTCCTCCTCCCAACCCCACCCCATCTGGTAATCCAGCAATCTCTTACACATCCTTCAAAATGCTGCTGAATGTAACTTCCTCTGCAAAAGCTCTTCTTCCCCATTTCCGGCAACCTAATTGGCTCATTTCTACTGTGAGTTCCAATAGTACTTACTATGTTGATGTGTGATATCTATTTTTGAATTCCTGCCATTCCTCAGTGCTAAGCGCTGGGATATACAGCTGTTGGGGTTAGAAAAGATGTCAGAAAGGAAAGTATATGTAGGATGAATGAATGAATGAATGAATGGTTTCACAAATCCGAGCAAAACATCCAACTTGAAAAGATAACATAGAACATAAAAATGTAAAGGCTGCACAGGAGAATGAGAACCTGATTTATAGAAAGAGCACCTGATTAAGAATCCATACACCTGGGATCTTATTCCATCAATGCACTCACTAGCCACATGGCTAGAAAGGTGTAATTTTACCCTCAAGACTCTTAGATTGGATGATGTCTGACATCCTTTCCAACTCTAAGATACCAAAAAGGCTTGAAAAAGAACAAGAAGCTGACAATGACCTAAGTCTTTCTCCGCACTGGTAAGAGTTCATTCACACACTAATGAAGGTCTGTCATACACAAATCCCTTTCCTGAGGCCAGGAGGAGACAGCCACAGCATTTCTAAGCAGAAGTTTTAGGGACATAAGAAAAAGGAATATTGGCTCAGAAGCAAAATAAAAAGGACACTCTCTGGATATGAGACAAACCACATGAAGTAATAGGAAATGCCTTTTTTCACGAGAAGATTCAAGCCAACCCCCCCCCAAAACAAAACAACGAACAAACAAACAAACAAACCTGTACAAATTAAAAGTCCATTCCAATGCAAAGCAGTTTATTTAGGGGAAGGCAAATAGTGCAAAGGTCTTGCTGAGCTAGACCCAGAAGCTCCACATGCAGAATAGACAGGAATTTTAACTTTGCATGTGTGGTTTTGCTATTGCCAATTACTGATATTTGTAATTAGCCTTGGTTGTCCTTTCTGGCCTGTGTTAGAACATTTTTTTGGTTTTAAGAACAGGAATCCTCTAGTTCATGTTTTAGGATGAGGGAGGGGTGACACTGAAAGAATGTGTACAAGGAAGGCTGATAAGGGCAATATCTGTGCTATCAGCTTTTGGGAGAGCAAGAGATAGTGAAAGTCAAGTTTCATGGGAAGCCCCAAACAACTAGCAACTTAGCAATATCTCTAGTAGTCAAGTAAACTGCCTGTATCTTTGGCAGCCCAAGTTTGTTAACCTATACCCTATTGTCCTCTGTCAGCATGACTCAGTTATCTCCTCTGCCCCTTTTTCCGCATGACTTTCAACTTCTGCAAATTCATATGTTGTCTCCTTAGGTCTCTTGATGTTTTCCAGAGGGAGGATCTGAACACTCTAATGTTGACGTGTTCTCTGGATGTCAGAGCACTTACACAATACCAATAAGTAAGTTGCTCACACTTACTGTGGATTTCCCACACTTAAGTCTCCCTCAGCTTTGGGCAAAGTAGAATGGTCAAATGAATCAACACTGATACTTACAAAATAAACCCCTTCAAAGGATACTGTGGGTGAGCAGGCACTCTTAAGACTTGGCCTCTTTAGGACATAACCACAAGGCCCACTTGGATAGCAAGGGACAGCTTTCCTCACTTTAAATTGGAAGAAGCAATTTAAACAGCAACTCTAGACATCACTGAATGTATCTTCGGTGTTCAGCAGTCCCCCGAATGACCCAGTGACTTATGCCAACAGAAGGCCACTTTTCAATGTATTTTCTGCATCAGTCGGCGGTATTGGTTAAATTTCCGTATCAGTTGGCTAAGTTGTCCTATAATGACAATGTTCCCCAAAATGTTAGTGGCTTACGGAGGGTGATTTCTTTCTCATGTGTACCCCTTATGGGTTGGCTCTGGTTCTGTTCCATGTCATCTTTTCTCTAGGAACCACGCTGACAAGGCAGCCTCTATCTGGACTGTACATTCCCATTTATCCAACACAGTCCTAGCCATGCCTGTTGTCCCAGAGAAATTATTAATAGCCTATCTTTTCACTTTCAGGAGTGTACCCCTTTATTTTGAAATATTCCTGTTTTGGACAATAAATTACATGCCATTTTTATTATCTGCATTATGGATGATATCCTGGCAAAGGAAAAAAAAAGAGAAGCGGCAAAAACACACACTGGTTCTTAAACGTTTCTGCTCGGAAATGACTCAAGTCACTTCTGCCCACATTTCATTGGCTAAAGCAAGTCACATGTCTGCTCCTGAGTTCAGCACAGTGAGAACGTATAATTGACCCTGAGGAGGGCAGCAAATACTTTAAATAAAATACATCCTGCCACAGTGAAGAATGGAAAGCATAACGACAAAATGAAATGATATAAACAGCTTGCCCAAGGGGCGCCTGGGTGGCGCAGTCGGTTAAGCATCCGACTTCAGCCAGGTCACGATCTCACGGTCCGTGAGTTCGAGCCCTGCATCAGGCTCTGGGCTGATGGCTCAGAGCCTGGAGCCTGTTTCCAATTCTGTGTCTCCCTCTCTCTCTGCCCCTCCCCCGTTCATGCTCTGTCTCTCTCTGTCCCAAAAATAAATAAACGTTGAAAAAAAAATTTAAACAGCTTGCCCAAGGCATGTGTGCGGAAGTGGCGAAAGGGTAGAGTTAGAGTCACTGCAGCTCAGGGCTTCTACAATTTTATCCGTTTTCTGCGCTTGTCCAATCCCCTTATCATGCAAGATGAAAAAAAACTGGAGCCTAGAGAGGGAGATAACTCGCCCAAGTTCCCAGAAGTCTGTAGGCCAGTGTATGATCTGCTAGTGTGGGAATTTAGGAGTATGATGGAAAGAAAAAAAATTTGGTGATAACATAAACCACAAATGTCTAAATCTAAAGCAATCCCAAGCCACTCAACCTGCATAGAATTGACAGAGGTCAAATTGGTGTGGCACAAAACACAGAAATGAGAGAGCTCCCAATAACATGAGAAACTTTGAAAGAACTCAAAAATAATGCAACTCCTCTTTCATGAGGGATAATTTCAGAGAATGTTCTTACCTTATATTGAGACATTTATGACACATGAGTCTCACCTCCTTCTTGTCATTAGGGGACCTGCTTCCCTTCTTCAGCTTCAGGGCCCAGATTCATGAAGATCGGTAGTTCTCAACCTTGGCTAAAACCCCCCTGCCACATCTCCACCTCTCCCCAAATACTCTGATTCAGTTGTTGGGAGAAGAGGTGCTGATAATTAGTACTATTCAAAAGCCTGCATGTTATTCAACTTTATATCCAGGGCTGAGAATCACTAATGTAGGAATTTTTTCAATATTCCATGGACCAGGGTGATGGATTTTTGGTTTAGCAAACCACTTTGGTAAGGCGATTCATGTGTACTTTGTTATGAACTGAACATTTATCTTCTCCCAAAATCCATATATTGAACCCCTAACTCCCAATGTGATGGTATTTGCAGGTTGGGACTTTGGACAGTAATTAGGGTTAAATGAAGTCATTGGGGTGGCTCAGTCAGTTAAGCAGCCGACTTCAGCTCAGGTCACGATCTCGTGGTCCATGGGTTCGAGCCCTGCGTCGGGCTCTGTGCTGACCGCTCACAGCCTGGAGCCTGTTTCAGATTCTGTGTCTCCCTCTCTCTCTGCCCCTCCCCCATTCATGCTCTGTCTCTCTCTGTCTCAAAAATAAATAAACGTTAAAAAAAAATTAAAAAAAAAAAGAAAAGACAACAGAGACCTTGCTTTCTCTCTATGTCCATATTCACACAAAGAAGAGGTCAGGTGAGCACAGAGCAAGATGGTGACAGCCTACCAGCCAGAAGAAGAAGCCTCAGAATTAAACTATCTTGCTGGCACCTTGACCTTGGATTTCCAGACTCCAGAACTGTGAGAAATAAATGGCTGTCGTTTAAGGCCACTCTATGTATTTTGCTATAGTAGCCCAAGCTGGCTGCTATCTATCATTTGTCTCCCAAACTCCCCACCTCTATTTCTCACTGCCAGAACTACGTGTGCGCGCGCGCACACACACACACACACACACACACACACGCACACATTTGGTTTGTGTGTTTTATTTGTTTGCCTGGAATGCATTTAAAAAAATTTTTAAGTTTATTTATTTCTTTTGTGAGAGGGGGAGACAGAGAGTGAGTGGGGAAAGGGCAGAGAGAGAGGGAGAGAGAATTCTAAGTAGGCTCCACACTGTCAGCGCAGAGCCCAATGTGGGGCTCAAACTCACAAAACACAAGTTTCACATGACCTGAGCCGAAACCAAGAGTTGGATGCTTAACCAACTGAGACACCCAGGTGCCCCCCTGGAATGCATTTTGAAATACAAGGTAACCTAGATCATCCAAACCACTTTATAAGATATGCTATTTGTTCCACAAGAGTCTTTGGTATTTTTAGTTGAAGATTCAATGTCTCTCTAATGAGTATAAGGCTAGAGACTAGAAAACCTTTGGTATACAGCTGGTTCTGCTGTTTAACTGGCCATTGGATATTGGCTTGGTTATCTCTCTGGATATCACTTTCCATCATAAAGGAGAGAATCAAAACAGATGCTTTTTATAAGGTCTTTCTTCTGGGGCAGGAGTCACACAACACCCATAAGCCAGAAGTTATGACCCTCTTTATAAAATATATTAAGCTTTCCAAAAAGGCAAGGCCCAGAACTCTCTTCTCCCCAACCCCAAATTGGTTCATTGGTCCCGGGCAGGTGAGGCGATTGTATTGATCTTTTAAAAAATCTCTCCAGGAGATTCCAATGAGCAGGCAGAATTGGAAACTATGAGCTATTTACACATGTTTACCAATGAAAATATAGACTCAGGTGAAGTCATTTGCTCAAGATCACTTAGCTTTCCAGTGGCAAAGCCAGAAGACAAACTGGTTGTCCAGCTGCAAAACTCCTTCCACTGTATGTGGTAGAAGAGCTCCTGGCACATTATCGGCTGCCTGATGCTATTACCAGAGCTTTGGTTGCTCCTATTTGAAAGTGTGTTTGGCTGACCAATCAGCCACACTCACCTGTCAGCTGCTGCAGGGGTCACGGGCGGAAACTTTGGCTTCATTGTGGAGCTGGGGTTGGGATATTTTTCCATCTGTGTCCAGTAAGATGCACTGGTCTTCCATATCTGAGGTTGAAAGGATAAGATGCACAGAGACTAATTGTGAATTATAAATAGGAATGTTTACAGATCTTTCTGGCTTGCGTTTTCAGATAGAACTATTTTCTGGTGCACTACATTGGCATTTTGATTAACGTTACGTTCTTGGCTTGTTCTTTAGTTGCAGCAACACACAGATTTCTGTCTACATGTACTATTAACTGCCATCTGAGCTTCCCATGCAATGCAGCTGATAATTACATATTCTGGAAACCGAGTGTCACAATCAATTAACTTGACAGGCTCCACTGATTCAGATAGAAATGGAGGCTGTACAAATCTGTTTTGGAGTGTCTCAGTATAAATAGAGAAGTGATTAAGTGAAAGGACTACAATAAATAATACTGGCTCAAACCCAGGTACGTAAGGAGTGAGTAGAAAGATTTTGAGCATTGGGACCATTGAGACCACTTACTAGTTGAATGGCCTCACACAAGTTACTTAGACCTACTTTTATTTTTAATCGTATATTTACCTAAAAGGTGCTTTTAAAAATGTGTGCACCTCTTAAATAATGAATATCTTTATGTTTAACAGACCAGCTTAAGAAATAGAACTGACCAGGACTCAAAGCTCCTGGAACTTAGTAGTTCTCATACCCCCTTTTTCCCCAGAGGTAACTCTGAACCTCTCCTAATCAACCCCTCTCTGTCTTCTATAGTTTCCCCACCTGTATATGTATCCTTAAATATATTCAAATTCTGCTTACTTGTTCTGTGCCTTACAACCTGTGCCTTACTCCAGTTGTTCCACATTTGTGTCTAGGATTAATGCACACTAGGGATGTGGCTAGAGATCATTTCTTTTTTTTTTTTCAATATATGAAATTTATTGTCAAATTGGTTTCCATACAACACCCAGTGCTCATCCCAAAAGGTGTCCTCCTCAATACCCATCACCCACCCTCAACTCCCTCCCACCCCCCATCAACCCTCAGTTTGTTCTCAGTTTTTAAGAGTCTCTTATGCTTTGGCTCTCTCCCACTCTAACCTCTTTTTTTTTCCTTCCCCTCCCCCATGGGTTTCTGTTAAGTTTCTCAGGATCCACATAAGAGTGAAAACATATGGTATCTGTCTTTCTCTGTATGGCTTATTTCACTTAGCATCACACTCTCCAGTTCCATCCACGTTGCTACAAAAGGCCATATTTCTTTCTTTAGAGATCATTTCTTTTCACTATTATATAGCACTCAACTAACTGAATATAGAACAATGTATGCAACCATTCTACTGGTGATGGCCATTTCAGATCCTTAGTGTTATAAACAATAATAAAAGAAGCATTTCTGTACAATTTCTCCCAGTGTAGCATTGTTTTTTCTAGAGCAGAAGTTGACAAACTATAGACCAAGGGCCAAATCCAGTTTGTTACTCGTTTTTGCAAATAAAGTTTTATTGGAAAATACTCACAACCACTCGTTTACGTGTTGCTTATGGCTGCTTTCCCACTACTACACACAAGATCCCATTTGCTCTCCTGAATGGCTCCTCCTTTCCTCAGTCCTCAACACAAAAACCCTACACCCCTCCATTCAAAAAAGTCTAGTTTTCTCTTTTTTTCTTTTTTAAAAAGTCTCTGTAGTCCCTTAAAGAACAAGCCTAAATTACTAGCAACTGCTTTTAAAAAATAACTTCCTTCTCTTCAAAGCAAGAGTATTAAATTTCAAACACTCCAAAAGGTAAAAGGAAATTATTGTGTTCATCCCGGGGTAGTAGTTTAGGCATGACCAAAGGGATAAGAGTAAAGAATGCTGTTTGGAAATAAAAACATTGTTGTTTTTACAGATTTCTGCATCCTATTTCCTATACTTCATGCTTGTTCTTACTTAGAGGCAATCATTCCTCGAAATAATCCCATTCCCTCTCACTGGAGCAATTTGGTCTAGAAGCCACCAAAGGAGATCAGATAAGTGGGCTAGTCTGACCAGATGTGTGGCTACTACAAGAAGAATGCCAAGAATCTCACATCCTGTGAGATTTAGGAAGGGAATTTGCTACCTCCTATCTTTACAAAAGATTCCAATGCCATGCCTCAGAGCATCACTGGGCAGTCCCAGAGGTAGCTTCATCTTGAAGCCTGTTATTTGCTTCTGGAAGAACTATGTTGCTTCCCAGTAAGTAGTAAGTGTGGTTTGTGGAAAACCCTTAGAACTTAATGCCAGAGAGACTAGACCTTGGGAAATCTTCTATCCCTTGATACCCAGACTTCTCAGATAGGTTCAATGTCTCTTTCCTGCTGGGATATGTTTTAATTAAGCCACTTAGTTACTCATTTCCATCATTTTTTCAACACATACGTTAAAATACGTAGAAATTAGGTGAAAGACATAGTGCTGGTACAGGTAAAGATGAATCTGAAATAGTCCCTGTCCTTAAAAACAGCATCACCTACAATATGAAAATTCAGGGCCACCTGTTTGAAAATTCTTAAGATTTTTCAAAATGATGACAGGTGATAGCATAGCATTCAACCAACTATAAAGCCCTTCTAAATATGGGCACCATGCAACTCATTCCCATGAAGCAGCCCTCATAATCTATTCCGTGAGACAGATACACAAAAGTAGCTACATTATAAAGCAAGAAAGAATGACAGTAATGTTAAATGTCTACACACATAAGGTGTTATAGTCATGTATTTCTAAAGGAGAATCAGGGTAGGCAACCCACAGTAGGGGGTATTTAAACTGGACCTTTAAAAAGTGAAGAAATTTTTATAGGTAGAGAGTGTGGCCAAACACATTCTTGGCTGGGAAACATTAAAAGAAAAATTTTGTGATGTGAGAATGTTTGCTTTGACAGAGTAAGTACAAAGGCCACAAGAGTTAAAATGGAGAGTGCTGTGTAGGTGATGTGGTAATGGTGAATATGGGAAGGCCACTTGAGGTCAAGTACTAGGGTGTCCTGGGACCCCGAATTCTTTAAATTTGGACTTTATCTTGAACTTTACATGCTGAAACTTCCAAGATTTTTAAGTAGGAGAATGATATGATCAGTTCTAGACTTCCAGAAAGAAAAATTAACTCCAGTTGTAATACAGCAAATAGATCAGAGAAGAAAGGGACCAGAGGTGGAAAACTATCAGGAAATAGTAACATCCAGGGCAAGACGATGATGCTCTGTGATATAGATGAGAAGGAGACAGATGGTCACACTGCAGGGGCCCTTCCTTCCTTGAAAAAGAAAAGGAGGGGGACTTCGAGGGAAGATGGCAGAGTATGAGGATCCTAACCTCACCTCGTCGTCCATGGATACAACTAGATACACACACATCAGTGTATATAACCCAAAAATGACCCAAAGCCTGGCAGAACAGGCTCTTCACAGCTAAATGTAGAGAAGTGGCCACACTGAAGAGGGTACAAAGAGCGCAGAGACATGGTAAGGAGAGAAACAGACCCATGGGACTATCCTCAGAATGGAGGGACACTATGGGCTCAGAGAGAGGAGAGGACCAGACAGACCCCACACCAAGGACCCGAGGCATGGGGGACCCACATGGGGAAGATGAATCCCTGTCACATTTGGCTTTGAAAACCAGAGAGTCCTAACAATCATTGGAACTTAACAGCTGGAACTTTAAAAATCAGCAGCTCAGCTCTGGGAGAAACAGAAGGAGGGAGTACCCACCCTTAAAGAGACAGCACAACAAATACCCTGCTGAGATACAGCAAAGAAGCAGCAGTTTAAAAAGTGTCTGGGGTATATAGGAAGGAGATTTCTTTGCTAATCTCAGAGCATGTGCTGGAGGAGCAGAGATCCTTGGGAGACTTCTCCAAGAACAAAAGAGCTGGCAGGTGCTATTTCCCTTCCCAATCCCCCAGCCTAGATACACAGACATTTGTAGCAAACAGCATAGCTTACTAACCATCTGCCCTACCCCCACACTCTTCTGTGGACATAACCCCTCCATCCCAGCTTGGTCTCGGCAGGGGTATTCCTGGGTGGCAACAGGTCCACTCCCAGGGCAAACCAGCATGGACCTTGCTGGCACTGCACACCCCACCCCTGCATTCTCCTGAAAACCTGACCCCTCTAATACACCCTTGACTGGAGCCCATCCAGAGAAGTGCCACAAGCCCGGCAGCATGCAAGCAGCCCCAACGGGGACCAGCACTACTCCAAGGTGACTGTTGTCCAAGCAAAGGGAAAAAAATAGCCACACACCAGTCCAAGTGTGGCACTAGCAGTGGGATGGGGGCAGACATCAGATCTGACTACAGGCTGTGACCACCAGTGAAAGCTTGTCAGGGAATAACACAGGTAAAGTGCCTGCAGTTTGGTGCTACTGCATCTCTGGCAAACGCCTGGTCTCACTCAACTCAAGCCCAAAGCAGGTGCAGACTAGCCCACTAACAACACAGGGTCCAAACCCTTCCCACAACAGGCAAAGAAAAACTCTGCAGACAACTGGACTTAAGGCAAATGTGGTTCAGCCACAACAGTAGGGCTCACACAACACACATAAGAGACACCCCTGAAGCTCCAGGTTCTGGCAAACAGGGGCATTGCACTGCAGGGCACTACAGGACCTCTTCTTCATATAGCCACTACTTTCAAGAAGAGGAGATGTAGCTGACTTTCCTAACACATGGAAACAGATGCAAATAAATGATGAGACAGAGGAACATGTCCCAAATGAAAGAACAGAAAAAAGATCACAGCAAGAGAGCTAAACGAGGCAGGACAGTAATATGCCTATTGGAGAATATAAAGTAATGGTCATAAAGATATTTACTGGACTTAAGAAAAGAGTGAAAGACCTCAGTGAAACCCTCAACAAAGAGACAGAAAACATAAAAAAAAGAACCAATCAGAGAGAAGAACTCAATTACTGAAATTAAAAATAGACTTAATGGAGTAAATAGTAGACTAGAGGAAGCAGAATAATTGATCAGTGACCTGGGGGGCAGAGTAATGGAAAGAAATCAAGCTTAACAGGAGAGAGAGAAAAAATAATAATAAATGAAAACAGACTTAGGGAAACCAACAACACCATCAAGCATAACAGCACTCACCTCATAGTGATCCCGGAAGGGGAAAAAGAGAAACAAGGGGGAAGGAAATTTATTTGAAGCAATCACAGTTGACAACTTCCCAAATCTGGGAACAAAAGAGAAATCCAGATCCAGGAGGCACAGAGTCTCTAAAAAATCAACCCAACAAGGTCCACACCAACTTACATAGTAATTAACACGTAAAAAAAGTAGTGATAAAGAGAGAATTTTTAAAGTCACCACAGAAAAGAAAACAGCTGCATCCAAAGGGAACCCCATAAGGCTATCAGCTTAGTTTTCAGCAGAAACTTTGTAGGCCAGAAGGCAGTGGCATGGCATATTCAAAGTTCTGGAAGAAAATAAACCTGAAGCCAAGAACACTCTATCTAGCAAGACTGCCATTCAGAACAGAAGGCAAGAAATGTTCTTGCCTACAATGTCCTACAAGAAATGTTCAAAGGGACTCTTTGAATGGAAAGGAAAGACCATAGGTAGGAGTAAGAAATGTAGGATGCACAAAAGCAGTAAAATTAAGTGTATCTATAAAAATCAGTCAAGGGATTCACAAAATCAAAGGATGTAAAGTATGACACCATATACCTAAAACATGGACAAGAAAGGAGTAAAGAATGAATTCAAACTTAAACAACCATCAACTTAATACAGATTGTTAGATGCATAAAATGTTATATATAAACCTAATGGTAACCAAAAATCAAATACTGGTAATATATATGCAAAAAAATAAAGAGAAAGGAATCCAAGTATATCAGTAAATAAAGCCAGCAAATTGTGAGAGAAGAGAGCAAGAGAAGAAAGGAACAGAGAAGAACTACAAAAATAACCATAAAACAAGTAAGAAAATGGCAATAAGTACATACCTATCAATAATTACTTCAAATGTAAATGTAATAAAAAATATATGGTGATGGGATGGAAAAAAAGCAAGACCCATCTATATGCTGCCTACTAGAGATTCCTTACAGATCTAAATCGCAGATTAAAAGTGAAGGGATGGAAAAGAATTTACCACGCAAATGGAAGTGAAAAGACAGACAGACTTTAAAACAAAAATTGTAACAAGAGACAAAGAAGGACACTATATAATCATGAAGGGAATAATCCAACAAGAAGATATAACAATTGTAAATATTTATGCACTCAACATGAAAGCACCCAAATACAGAAAGCAGCCAATAGCAAACACAAAGGAAGTAACAGATAGTAATACGATAACAGTAGGGGACTTTAACACCCCACTTACATCAATGGATACATCATCCAAACAGAAAATCAACAAAGAAACAGTGGCTTTGAATGACACATTGGACCAGATGGATCTAACAGATATATTCAGAACATTCCATCTGAAAACAGTAGAATACACATTTCTTTCAAGTGTACGTGGAACATTTTCAAGATTAGGTCACATATTGGGACATAAAACAAGCCTCAACAAATTTAAAAAGACTGAATTCATACCATGCATCTTTTCCTACTCTAACTTTGTGAAACTAGAAATCAACCGTAAGAAAAAATCTGGAAAGGAACACAAATACATGGAGGTTAAATAACATGCTACCAAACAATGAATGAGTCAACAAAGAAATAAAAAAAATAGGAAATAAAAAAAATACATGGAGGCAAATGAAAGTGAAAACACAACAGTTCAAAATCTTTGAGATGCAGCAAAAACTACTGTAAGAGGAAAGCTTATAGCAATACAGGTCTAATTCGAGAAGCAAGAAAAATCTCAAGTAAACAACATAAACTTATACTTAAAGGAGCTAGAAAAAGAAGAACAAACAAAACCCCAAACCAGCAGAAGGAAGGAAATAATAAAGATAAGAACAGAAATAAATGAAGTAGAAACCTAAAAGGCAATAGAACAGATCAATGAAGCCAGGGCCTCATTATTTTAAAAGATGAACAAAACTGATAAATTTTGAGAGAGAGAGAGAGAGAGAGAGAACTCAAATAAACAAAATCATAAGTGAAAGAGGAGAAATAATAACTGACACCACAGAAATACAAAGGATTATAAGAGAAAATTATGAAAAATTATATGCCAATAAATTGGACAACCTAGAAGAAATGGATAAAATCCTAGAAACATATAACCTCCCAAAACTGAATCAGGAAGAAATACAATTACCAGCAATGAAATTGAATCAGTAATAAAAAAAAACTCTCAACAGACAAAAGTCCAGGACCAGACAGCTTCAGAAGTGAATTCTACCAAACACTTCAAGAAGAGTTAATACCTTCTTCTCAAACTATTCAAAAAAAATTGAAGGGAAGGAATGCTTCCGCTTTCTTTCTATGAGGCCAGCATTACCCTGATACCAAAACCAGATAAAGACAGTAGGAAAAAAGACAACTACAGCTCAATATCTCTGGGGAACATAAATGCAAAAATTCTTAACAAAATATTAGCAAACCAAATCTAAAAATACATTTAAAAAATCATTCACCGCAATCAAGTGGGATTTATTCCTAAGATGCAAGAGTGGCTCAATATTTGCAAATCAGGGGCACCTGGGTGGCCCAGTCAGTTAAGCATCCGACTCCTGGTTTCGGCTCAGGTCATGATGTCATGATCTCATGATTCATGAGTTTGGGCCTTGCATCAGGCTCTGCACTGACAGTACAGAGCCTGCTTGGTATTCTCTCTCTCCTCCTCTCTCTCTGCCCTTCCCCTGCTCATGCTTTCTCTCTCTCTCCCTCTTTCTCTCTCAAAATAAATAAAGTTTTTTTTAATTAAAAAAATATTTTCAATGTGATACATCATATCAACAAGAGAAAAGATAAAAACCATATGATCATTTCAATAGATGAAAAAAAAAGGCATCTGAAAAAGTACAACACTGATTCATGATAAAAACCCTCAACAAAGTAGGTTTAGAGGGAACATAATTCAACATAATAAAGGCCATATATGAAAAGCCCACAGCTAGCATCACACTCAATGGGGAAAAACTGATAGCTTTTCCCCTAAGATGAGGAACAAGATAAGGGTGTCTCCTCTCATCACTTTTATTCAACATAGTACTAGAAGTCCTAACCACAGCAATCAGACAAGAAAAATAAATATAAAAGGCATCAAATTAGTAAGGAAGAAGTAAAATTTTAACTATTTACAGATGACATAATACTATATGTATAGAAAACCCTAAAGATGCCACCAAGAAACTACTAGAACAGATTAATGCATTCAGTAAGGTCACAGGATATAAAATCAATATACAGAAACCCATTGCATTTCTATACACTAATAATGAAGTAGCAGAAAGAGAAATTAAGAAAACAATCCCACTTATAATTGTACCAAAAATAATAAAATACCTAAGAATACATTTAACCAAGGAGACAAAAGACTTGTACTCTAAAAACTATAAAATATTGAAGACATTGAAGATGACACAAACAAATGGAAAGACATATGCTCATGGACATCCCATACTACTGGGGCAATGTACAGATTCAACGCAATCCCTATCAAAATACTAATGGCAATTTTCACAAAACTATAATAAATAATCTTAAAATCTGTATTGAACTACAAAAGATCCCAAATCGCCAAAGCAATCTTGAAAAAGAAGAACAAAACTGAAGGTATCACAATCCCAGATATTAAGATATACTACAAAGCTGTAATACTCAAAACAGTATGATACTGTCACAAAAACAGACACATAGATCAATGAAACAGAGTGGAGAGCTCAGAAATAAACCCATGATTATATGGTCAATTATCTTTGACAAAGGAAGCAATAATATGCAATTGGAAAAAGGCAGTCTCTTCAACAAATGGTGTTGAGAAAACTGGACAGCTACATGCAAAAGAATAAAACTGGACCACATTCTTTCACTGTACACAAAAATAAACTAAGAATGGATTAAGGACCTAAATGTGAGACCTGAAACCATAAAAATCATAGAAGAAAGTACCGGCAATAATTTCTCTGACATCAGCCATAGCAACATTTTTATAGACATGTCTCCTGAGGCAAGGGAAACAAAGCAAAAATAGATTATTGGGACTATATCAAAATAAAAGGCTTCTTCTGCACAGCAAAGGAAACCATCAGCAAAACTAAAATACAACCTACTAAATGGGAAAAGATATTTGCAAATGACATATCCAATAAAGGGTTAGTATCCAAAATACATAAAGAACTTATGTAGCTCAACACCAAAAAGCCCAACTAATCCAATTACAAAAAGAGGAGAAAGACATGAACAGACATTTCCCCAAAGACATACAGTCAACAGACACATGAAAAGATGCTCAACATCACTCATCATCAGGAAAATGCAAATCAAAATCGCAATGAGATATCACCTCACACCTGTCAGAATGGCTAAAATCAAAAACATGAGAAACAACAAGTGTTGATGGGGAAACAGAGAAAAAGGAACCCCCGTGTACCACTGGTGCATCCACTGTGGAAAACAGTATGGAGGTGATCAAAAAGTTAAAAATAGAATTGCCATAGGATCCAGTAATTCCACTACTGGGTATTACCCAAAGAATATGAAAATATTAATTCAAAAAGATATATTCACCTCTATGTTTATAACAGCATTATTTACAATAGCCAAATTATGAAAGTAACCCAAGTGTCCATCAATAAATGAATGGATAAAGAAGATGTGGTCTACATATTATGGAATGGAATATTACTCAGCCACAAAGAATGAAATCTTGCCATCTGCAACAACAAGGTTGGATCTAGAGGTTATCATGCAAAGTGAAATAAGCCAGTTCAGTGAAAGATAAATGCCATATGATTTCATTCATATGTGGAATTAAAGAAAAAAAACAAATGAACAAAGAAAAAAGAGACTAACCACAGAGCCTTAACTATAGAGAACAAAGTGATGGTTACCACAGGGGAGGTACGTTGGGGGATGAGTGAAATAGGTGAATGGGATTAAGAATACATTTATTGTAATAAGTCCTGAGTAATGGATAGGATATTGAATCAATATATTGTACATCTGAAGCTAATATAACACTGTACATTAACTATACTATATATAGAATAGGAAAGAAAACCAAAGAAAAGAAAACCAAAGAAAACCCAAGAAAAGCAAAAGAGAACTGTTGGGAATTTATGCACTTTTTTTCTTAAACTGCTGAGGTACGATTGACATGTAAAGAGCTGTGCATATTTAATGCATTTGACTTGATGCGTTTGGGGATAAGTATACACCCATAAGACCATCACTATTATCAAGACTATACACATATCCATCACCTCCCAAAATCTCCTCCTGCCTCTCCTTAGCACTTTTATTTTGTGTGTATGCATGTGGTAAGTACACTTAACATAACATTTACCCTCTTAGGAAATTTTAAGTATACAATACAGTTATTGTTAGCTATAGGCGCTATACTGTATAGTAGATCTCCAGGATTTACTTATCTTGCATAACTGAAACTTAATACCCTTTGACCATCACTTCCCCCATCACCCCACCCACCAGCCCCTGGCAACCACCATTCAACTCTGCTTCTATGAGGTTGACTATTTTAGATTCCACATCTAAGTGACGGGTAGATGAGTTATAAATATTCATACAGCACTCACTCTTGGAGCATTCAATGCCAAGCTTAGTAAGATTGTTTTTGCACCTTGCCAAGCAATGAACAAGCACAGACCCCCAGTAACACACTCTAGGCAGGGGAGCTGTCAGCAAGGTACACTCGCAGATGTCATCGTAGGAAATGGAAGGACCTACCCTGAGCTCCCCATGTCACTGTATGTTTGTTCCAGTCAAACTGCTGGGCTGTTAAGGTGTAGGTGGGTCTGAAAATGTAATCCTTGCCAAGAGCTGAGCAAGCTCACCCAGAAACTTGCCCAGCTCTTGGCAAGAATTTTCAGGTAAACTTACCCAGAAAATCTTTTTAAGTATTTTCCATAAAATACTCAGGAAAGCATCCATTTTTAAACTGACAGATGGGTAGGAACCAGAAAATTATTTTTTAACAAAATTCCCATATAGCATATGTTTAAATACCCAAAGGATCACTTTGGGAGACATTTCACAAAGTGTAATGTTTTTGACACAAAAATAGAGGACAAACATTGAAAGATTGGTTTGTGGCCATAATTCAAATCAAGATGAACTGCAGTGTATTAGAGTTTTGCAAATAACTAATGATCTGATTTGAGACAAGTAATTTAGCTTCTCTTGTCTTTCATCTTGAAAATGAACTATTTGCTTTGCAAACTTCCAAGATTATTATATAGGGCAGAAGATGAACAGGTACACAACTATCATTGAGGAGCCTCAAAGCACTCTAGAAATCTAAGATCTTATTAGCAGTTCCTACAAACCTCAGTGGTCTGGAATTTTTGAATCCAAAGTTTTAACTTACTTCTTTTTAGGAAATACACTTCCAAGAAAACATGGAATAGAAACCACTTAAGATGTTGTGTGTGTGTTGGTGGTGGTGGTGGTGTTTTTGGACACGTGTATAACAAATATTCACATCAGAAGAGACTGCATAACATAAGAAGTAAATAGGAAGATCTGCCAGAACCTTCAGTATGTAACTGAGAAAATATAGTCCATGTATGTTGTCTTCTGAGCATATGGGAAATGTTAAAATAAGTGAACCCAACAAATACTTGTAAATCACATTTGTTTCTCACACCTCCTCACCCCCCAACAAAAAACACTCATAAATCATCCATTTTCTATATAAGCACAGTTGTTACCTCCTACTTGGCTGCTTTTGACTGTGTAAATCGGCCATGTTAAGCCCAACTGTTCCTGGCATAAAGAATTCAGCTGGCTCTTGCTCCAAAATGTCTTAGGTTCACTAAGTTTATATATCCCCATCTCCCACTAGAAAGAAAAGGCCTTGAGGGCAGGGACTGACTCTCGGTTGTATCCTTAGCTCCAGTCCAGTGCCTGACACACAGCTGGTGCTCAAACAATGGTGAAGGAATGAACAAGGAGTGATGAGTTCCTGCTGCAGCAGCGTGCACTGCCAGGTGTTCTCCACATGACTATCAAATTTGCAAGAGTAGACTTTTCCTCTGCTGTGGGTATTTTTCCAAAGACAAGGCTAAGACATTCTTTTGTGCGTTTTGATAACACAACTCCACTTAATGTGGTATTTGTACAATTTCAATCTTTACATGGCTGTGACGATTATTAAATGGGTTTACCACCAGTAAAGAGTGTAGCAATTACATGATATGTCCTCAGTAAGCTAAAAAGTACATTATTTGTGAGGCACCCGGGCGGCTCAGTTAAGTATCCCACTCTTGGTTTGGGCTCAGGTCATGATCTCATGGTTCATGAGATCAAGCCCTGCATTGGGCTCTGCACTGACAGCATGGTGCCTACTTGGGATTCTCTCTCTCCCTCTCTCTCTGCCTCACATGTGCGCGCACTCTCTCTCTCTCTCGCTCAAAATAAATACATTTTTTAAAAAGTCAATTATTTGTTTATTTATGAGAAGAATAATAGTGACTCTGAAGCCAGATCACCTAGAATCATATTCCAATTCTGCTACTATTGCTACGCGATCTCAGGCATGTAACTCACCTCTCAGTGCCTCATTGTATTAGCTCTATGATGGGGAAATAATACTGCTTCACTTCATATCACTGCTGTGAGACTCACATGAGACCCTGTGTTTGAAGGTAATGCAAGAAGATGGCATATGTATATGGTGTTGGGAACACAGGGAGTACTCAATAAATACTAGAAAAATAAAGGAAACCCAAGAAACATTTGTTAATCACCTGCTACATACAAGAAAGTCAGCCAGTTGCTCTGATGGAGAAGAAACAAGACCCAATCCCAACCCTCATGGAGTTGAGATTCTAGGCAGAAAAGATCTCAATCTGGGGAATAACTGAAAACAGGGATAGTTAGAAACTCCCTCTACTGTTCTCCCAGAGCTTTGGACCAGAACATAATTGGGAAAAAAGGGATTTTTACAGGAGCCACGTAAGTGGAATGTTACATGCCTCCAAACACGTCAGCTCTTGCATGTAAGTTGGATATAAATAATAATAGCAATAATAACAATAACCACCTGACTGTACTGAAAATTGCATGTTTGATCCTGTTTAATCCTTACAAGAAAATTTCAAAATAAGTATGGTTACCCTCATTTTACAGATTGAAGTTCAGAGAAGACAAATAATTGCCCGAGGTCACCCATTGATCCCACAGCTGCACGAACCATGCCTCCATACTTTCCCCAGCCTTTTCCCAGAACTTGCCAGCTATATCAATAAGCTTGCAGGGTATCCTCTGTCATGGTGAACACATCCTAAACAGAGGGCTGGCCCACTGGCTGCGGTTGTCGTAGCTGTGCTTTTGCTTTCCGCTGTATTAGGGGTGGGACGGTTCAGGGCGTTGCCTCCATCTCACTGCCAACCATAGTATCCTCCTCTGCAGCTCTCCTCACTTTCCCAGGGACCCACCTTTCAGCCTCCATCGGGCTCTGTCACAAATGCTCAGACCTTAGCTTTGCAAACTGGTGCACTAGGTTCTCCCACTTACCCCCTGCACTCCCACCTTGTCTGCCAGCTCTGAAGCCAGCAGAGCAGCGGACACCTGCATGTCTTTCTCTAACCTCAGTTCTTCTTCCCACTTTCTAACTGCAAACTCTGGCCCTGGTGTCCCGCTGAACTGCCCACAGTAGATAGAGGGCAGCCCACCGTGCAGCCACGGTTTCCATTTGCTGAGCACACTCTGTGCAGTTCCTCCAGCAAGCCCACTGGACCAGCCACATTTACCCATATGTAGTTGAGTACCATACCTGGTCCACAATCACCTAAAATATGGGGCACCTCTCCTCACAGAGAGATTGTCAAAGAACCCAGGATTTCCTGCAGATCCTTCTCCCCCAAGACCCATTTCTCTGTCTCCTGACTGGCTCCTCATTATTGGTTTGCAGCTTTAGCAACTTCCCAGGGAAATGTGAAACTGTCCCCCCACTGTCAACATGGAGGACAAGCGGAGACTGAAGAAAGACCACCCCAGATTGGTAGGTGGCAGTGTTAATAAGCAAGAGGACTTACATGTGATGCTTATCTTTGGTAGCCACAAGATAAGTAGGTCTCCACACCCACATGCCAGTATCCTAGAAGTTTATATGGAGACCTTAAAGGGATTCAGTCACATATACCAACCAAAGAGTCTCAACTCTCCCAGGCTGTGTTCTTGAAATGGCTCAGCTCATGGGAATGGTGGGTGGATTGTACATTTCAAGGACTGGAGAGGGTGAAGAGCCTCTGACTGCCCCAGGGCCAGCTCGTGGGTCAAATGGCTATATCCTCTCTATGGCTTCCTTCGACGTCAAGCATAACTGCTCTAACAAACCCAAAATTGTGCAATGGCACAGACACAACAGAAGTTTATTTCTTGCTATGCAACAATGTGGGGTTGGTGAACAGAAGGGAGAGATCCGGGTGGATGCTCTGTCAACACGGATATTCTAATAAAATAGGGAGGAGCAAGAGGACGGAGGACAGGACATGGGAGGCTTAGTGGGCCAGGCCTGGAAGCGGTGTGTCCCACATCTGCTAAGTGCCCATAATCTAGAATTCAGTCAGATGGCCTCCCTTAACTCCAGGGAGAGATGGCAAATGTAGACCCCGCGGGGCAGCTACTCTAGATAAAAACATAAGTGCCAAATCCACAATTCCTACCCGGGTCTACAGGCCACCAAAGTCCATGCTTCTAAACTGGTAATTGTAAGAGGTATCTACAGGCCCAGGATTTCCCCTAAGTGACTGTACATGTTTCAAATCCTTCAAAACAACTCTATGAAGTGAGTTGTGTTATCTGACACACACACACACACACACACACACACACACACACACACACACAAAGCAAGCATGATCCAGAATCAAACAGTTCTTTCATGACAACTGGGTGATAGAGCATGTGCTTAATGAGAGCCTGTACCACCTCAGTCTGACCTGGACAACTTCCCAGTGCCCGTCCAGCTCCATGGGCAACCCCTTAAAGCCAGGTTCTGAGATCACCTCAAAGCATATCTTCTCCCAGTTACCCCAGGAACAGAATTGAGCTGTGTCCCTCAGGATGCCACCAAAGGCCCCAAGACCTTCTGTGGGCTGTTATTTTGGCCTGTGTGAGGCCATCACTGGATTATCCCACTTTCCAGATAATCCTTGCTGTGGCTTCTCCAGGAATTCCACAATAAAACACTGAAAGAAGACAGTTTTGGCTTTTGACACAAAGATCTAATGTACTTACAGCTTTTGGAACACAACATTTCTCCCAAAAACTTTACCATAAAATGGTGACATTTGTCAAGACTAAAAAGCTATAATTCTATTCACGGTCTTCTTTGAAGTTGAAAACTAAAATGGCATTTACTGGACATAGATTTAGAAACGTCTATTTTCAAAGTAACCACAGGCCAATTTTTACAGTGGAGTCTTGTATCAGAGGAAATTTTATAGTGGTTCTCCTTCTGAAGGAATTTCACAGCATTATGCTTATGAGCTCAGGCTTTGGAACCAGTTGCGTTTATTTAAATCCCAGCTCTGTCACTTACCCAGCTGTGTGCCCCAGTATTTCCCAATCTGTAAAATGGGGACAAACCCAGTGCCTGTTTTTTTTTAACACACAGTGTTTTATTAGTTTAGTTGAATCTAGTGATTCAACACTGCCACACATCATCTGGTGCTTATCACAGCCAGTGCCTACTTTACAGTGTTTCTCTGAAGACTGAAGGGCTCAATGTGTCAGACGTGATCACTCAGCATGATGCTTGATCCATGGTGAGCAGTCACCAGATTGTTTAAGGTGATATGGCATTTTATTCTCTTCAATTTAGAACCCTCAGGGCGATCAAACAGAAATCTCCCCCTTCTAACACCCCAAGCCCCCCATTCAATACAGTATTAATGATCAACCTGTGGGTGGAGTCTGACTCTCATCCTGTATCAGAGGGTACCCCATGCCTCCAGAATATGCATTCCCTCAACTAGATGTACATGGCATACCCAGGACATGATTAACATGATGCTCCATAACTGAAAGGGTGAAAAGGGCTTTATAGTAGAGTTATTAAAAGCCCAGCTTTAGGGCCAGATAGACACATATTAAGAGTCTCACATTCTGTGTGGCCTTTTCTACTCCGGGCATTCATATTTTTTTAAATTTTTTAAATTTCATTTTTTGAGAGAGAAAGAGAGCATGAATGGGGGACGGGGCAGAGATAGAGAATCTTAAAGCAGGCTCCATGCTCAGTGCAGACAGTGATGCGGGGCTCAATCCCAAGTCCCATGACCCTGGGATCATGACGTGAGCTGAAATCAAGAGTTGGAGTGTCAACCAACTGAGCCACCAGGCACCCCCAGCTTTCATATTCTTAAATGGGCTTTATAATAATCATCTTCATAGGCTTACTGTGAAGATTAAGTCTGATGTCACAGACACTGTGCTAAACACTTGCTAAGCACACAGTATCTTCAATGAAGACATAAATCTGTCAAGGCTTCCAATGGATTCTCACTTTTTCTTTAAAGAAAAACATGGTCAGTATAACTGTAAAATGGTGTGGTCACTATGGAAGTTCCTTAAAAAATTAAATATAGGAATACTGTGTGATCCAGCAATTCCATTTCTAGGTATATAGCCCCCAAAATGAAAACATATGTCCACACAAAAACATGTACACCAATGTTTGTAACAGCTTGAGTCGTAATATCCAAAACGTGAAAACAACCCAAACATCCATCGCCTGATGAATGGATAAACGCAATAAGCAGTAAAAATGAATGAAGTACCAATACATTCTCCCAACAGAGACCTCAGAAACATTACGCTAAGTGAAAGAAACCAGACACAAAGACCACATGTTGTATGACTGTGTTTGAAAGAAATATCTAGAATAGGCAGGTCTGTATTGACTGGCAGTAGATTCATGGTTAACCTAGGGCTAGTAGGGAAGAGATGAGATATGGGTTGGTATGGGGTTTTGTTGGGTGATGAAAATATTGTAAAAGTGATGATAACTGCATAAGTCAGTAAAAACACTAAACACCATTGATTCGTACACTTAAGACAGGTGAATTCTATATTATGTAGATTATATCTGAATAAAGCAATTTACAAAGAATACATGTGATGGTGACAATATCTACTCTACGTTCTTAGCTGGAATGTCCAACATTGCCTTGTGTGTTATAAATATTTCAAATGTAGCTATCAAATGAAGAGTAAAATAGGGAAGCCTAACTTGTCCTCTGAAATGTTCTGCCGTTGCCAGAATCTTCACTCTCTTCCTAACCAGAAACCAGGTTGAATCAAGCTCCAAAACAAACCTACAGAAGCTGGAAGTGGGCAAGTGGGTTCCTGCAGCAAGGTATTGGTGCATAGCCAGACCCCAAGCTCCATGGTTCTTCAGTCTAAAAGATCGTAATTTCTTACCTGTAAATACATCCTCTTTCATATGCAAACAGTTTGAAGATCAACTATGTTTTAACAAGGCCACCAGACTAAAAGAGTTTACTGAGTTGGTCAAACCGTTATTCGAATGAAATTTTCCTCTACATTTATGGGTTGTTTCAGGAAAGTAACCTAATTTATTCATTCAATTAACATTTATAGATCAGCTACTCTGTGCCAAGAACTACTCCAGATAGTTGTTAGATATGCTCAAATCATCTATTTGGGCATCATTAAACAAAATGATTTCATTTTCTCAAGATGCCCCATGTATTCTTATGGAGGCCACATAGGAATATAAATTTAGTAAGTTAAGGTTTAGTCAGCCATCCAGAAAATGTAAAAAGGGTACTTTAATCTCCTAAGATTTTAAAGCAAAGTATGGCGACACATCACTGTCCACTGAGAAACCATTTCTTGTAACCCTGGTCCTATGCCTTCTGCACAGATTAAAGTAGTATTGATCTCAAAAGAATGCTGAAAAGCATTATTTCCAGTGAATAACCTGATTCTCTGAACACGGACTGCAACCACAGCTTCCAACACAACACAAAGGGAGAAGCGGTGCAGGAGACAGCGGGATCCACTAAGGCACCAAGCTTGAGTCGTCCAGCCTCCTCTGTGCACCAAGCTTTACCTTGGCTGTTCCCTTTGGCCTTCAACTGGCTTCAATTACCTCTAGATTTAGCTTCAGCAAACAACAAAGTATTGAAAACTCAATTTTCCATTCTTCAAAGTGCATTACTAGAAAAAGTGAAACGCAAGGCAACAAAGAACACTGAATCATTAGGATCTTGCCCCTTGCTGCGGTGAAACCGCACAGCCTGGCCCACTTCCAAGGCTAGAATTAATGAATGAGCAAGATTCTCAGGGAAAGCCTTTAACTACAGCCTGCTTCACCCACAGAGCCTGCCCCGTTATTGCTCTTGGCAGGTCTGCCTGTGTTTCTAACGGATCACCTTCCCTCAGGAACATGCACAGAGAGAAAGGTACAGCTTATGAATTCATGTTTCCATTTCTTGTCTTTAGAAACAGACTTAAGGAGATTTAATTACACTCAAGCAGAAAAGTCTTGAGTCTTAAGACGAAGAATTCGTGTTCCTCCTTTGCTTTTTCTCAGCTGTGGCGAATTGTGTGCTCGCTTGTGGCCATGGTCCTGAGCTACAGTATCTTTTTTTTTTTTAACATTTATTTATTTTTGAGAGATAGGGAGAGAGCATGAGTGGGGGAGGAACACAGAGAGAGGGAGACACAGAATCTGAAGCAGGCTCCAGGCTCTGAGCTGTCAGCACACAGTCTGATGCAGCTTCCACGAACCCTGAGATCATGACCTGAGCCGAAGTTGGATGCTTAACTGACTGAGCCACTTAGGCGCCACCTGGGCTACAGTATCTTAACAGCAAATCTTCCCTAAGGTCAACCGTGTGGGCCCCTCGGAGCATCAGCACCCTAGATCTCTCTACTTACCTCTGCCCTTCTTTAAGACGGGACTGTTCTTGAGTCAGGGACAAGGGCCATGCTGACTACGTCCTAGAGGCTGGGACTTTATTAGACAAGCCAAAAGAACGGTTTTTTTTGGCTTTTATCCCGAGTCCTCTCCTGGCTGCTTCTTTCTGCTGGGCTCCCCTAACGCTGGAGCCAGAAACAAACCTGATGTGACTTTGGGACATTTGCTGTGTGTAGACCCCCCCCCCCCAACAGTCACGTCTCTGTTTTTCTATGAATGTCACTCCAAGTCCCTTTTGGGAAATTCCCTCTGCACTCTCCAGACACAGCCTGACAGCTGTCAGTGGATCACCCTACGCATCTCTAACCAACAGGGCAAGCACGTGACATAAGCTGGGGTCACAAAAGTTCCTCCTCCAAATTCAAGTCTTCAATGATAAAAAATGATAAAATGATGCAATGTATCACATACATCACAATGACAAAAAAAGAAAAAGAAAAAAAGAAAAAAGAAAAAACCAAACCAAAACTGAACACAGAACTTTCTCTCAGGGAAAGGAGTGTTGAGGGGAACATGTTTAATCAGTTCCTGCCCTTCCCCTCCCATTGCCCCCAACTCACACAGCTGCTGCTCACCCTCTGCTCTTCGGGCTCCCTTCTGTTCCGTGAGCAACACCATATCCTTCCAATAAATTCCCTCTTTGCACAAGTTAACCAGAGTCCGTTTCTGTTACTTGAAAGCAAGCAGCTGCATAATAGGTTGAATTTTTCTCAGTTTAATAAAGCCAAGTCAAGGATATAACTAAGAACCCGGTCTCTAAAGATGATCTATGCTTCCAGTACTTTTGGGAAATCTTTAAAAATGTACTTTATATTTGCGCAGCACTTTATAGCCTTTAAAGCACTCTCCTTTCCTCTCTCTGTCCCCCCCCCCCACACACATATATATTACCTGAGTACATGTTCACTTATATATACATACACGAAAAGAGAGACAAACAGGGAAAGAAAGAACTAAGAAACACAGACTCATTCTCAGTTGAGCCTAAAACCCAAACAACTCTGTGACATAAGAAACCATCGCTTATAGTAATTATAACTGAGGGGCACCTGAGTGGCTCAGTTGATTAAGTATCAGACTCTTGATCTCGGCTCAGGTCATGATCTCACAGTTCGTGGGACTGAGCCCCGCGTCGGGCTCTGTGCTGACAGTGAGGAGCCTGTCTGAGATTCTCTCTCTCCCCCCAGTCCTCTGCTTCTTCTTCTCTCTCTCTCTCAATAAATAAATAAACATGTTTTAAAAAAGAAATTATAACCGAAACACACACAAAAAGTAAAGTGAGTTGCTCAGGAAATCGGGAGGGTGGTAAAGTCCTCTCATTTTCTGGGTCCAATCCAGAATGCTTTCAAGCAAACAATACACAAAAGGATACAACTAACTAACGTTTTAACCCTTACAAATGATGCGTTACAGATGCCTTATCTCATTTAATCCTCTTTCATAGCCCTCTAAGATACTAGTAGGCCATTTTAACCCTACAGAGTAACTGAGCATGTTAAGCAAAGTGTCCTAATTCTCATCGAGCAAATTACAAAGGTGCGAAAGACCACGTAATCCCCTGGGGGGTGGGGTGTGACTATAAAGGCTGTGTCCTTCACCCTACATCATAGCAATTATCTGCAATGGAGGGAAATAAACCATTACTGGATTTAAATCAGAATAAATTTTCAGTAAATGTTACTTGGTAACTGGTTTAACTGTGAGGGGAGTTGACCCCGACTACTGAACATGAATCAGTATTAGTCCCATGTAGATTAAAGAGTTCGATCTTTAAAAATAAAACAATAAACCAAGTAGAATAAAATATGGACAAGATTTTTCAGCTCTCAGAATGAGGAAAGCCTTTCTAAGAAGAAAAACAAAGCATCTCAAAAGAAATTATTGATATGTTTGACTGCCTACCAATTAAAAACATCTGTAGCACAAAAAGTACTATAAGTTGAATTCAAACAGGAAAAATACTTCCAAAATACGTTATGTAAGATGAACAGGATTAGTATATAAATATTTCTTCTAAAACGAAAATAAATGCTTCAACTTTTTAAAATACGCAACAGTCTAAAATAGATCAGAGAAGAGGTCATATAGATAGGGCAGAACACATCTAATAAAAATGTAGTTTCTCTAATAATAAAATAAATACAAATGAGAGACATTACAATCTTCTATTTCTTACTCACCACACCGACATAAAAAAGTTTCTGTAGTGGTATCAGTTCTATTACTACATTGTAAGCAGTCAACGGCACACAGACAGTGTTAATAGGTCTAACTTCTTTAGAGGACGCTTCAGCAGTATTAACACACGTCTTAAGTAGTGTCTGTATACAATGTATCTCAATGGGGCAGAGTTTTAACATACATTTATATGATAAAATGTGATGACAGGATGGGTGACCCTGGAAGATTTTTGTCTTCTTCCTTTATATATGTCTAGATTTTCCAAGCTCTGACAAAGAATATCTCCAGGAAAATGTGTGGGCACACATATGTACATACATATTGCTACATATATATGCATGTGTATACACATAACACGATTTCTAAAATGTCTGCACATCTAAGTTGCTATATATTTAAGTATATGTGGTTGTGTGGCAATTGAGAAGTTCAAACTCAGTGGGGTATAAACACGAAAGCATTCCATTCCCATCCTACTCTGTGAAATTTCCCTCTTCCCTCCCATGTTGACACCCTAGGCATATTCCACAATTTCTGGACACTTCCAGTTATTTGAAAACTCGATCCTATCGTTTTAAAACAGAGTTTCTTTTCTGATTCAGTGTTTTCCCTTGATTCAACACGAGACAGTGTCCTAGCTGAGGGTCCTCAGGTGGAGAGGGGGCCACGGTCTGCACTTTCTCTAACTTGGGGTGGGGTGGAGCATGTTTGGCTTGGCCTCTGGGGCATTTACCTGCTCTCCCTCTTTTGGACCTAGCTCTTCTTTGGGGGACAAAGAGATGATAGATAGATAGATAGATAGATAGATAGATAGATAAGAGAGGGGGAGGGAGGGAGGAAGGGACAGAGGGAGAGAGGGAAGAAAGGATGGAAGGGAGGAAGGAAGGGAGGGAAGGAAGAAGGAAGGGAAGGGAGGGAGGGAGGAAGGGAGGAAGGAAGGGAAGGAGGAAGGAGGGAAGAGAGGAAAGAAGGAAGGGATGGAGGGAGGGAAGGAAGGAAGGGATGGAGGGGAAGAAGGGAAGGAGGAAGGGAGAAAGGAAGGAGCGAAGGAGGAAAGAACTGAAACTAGCAGTTCCGAGTCTCTCTTGTGGGCTGTCCAGGCTCTTCTGCTGGAGCCCCGTGTGGAGTACACTGCAGAGTCCCCTTCACTTAGCTCCCTGATTTGCAAGATCTGGCTGTGCACCCACTTCTTCCACACCCCTTATCTTGCCCATCACTCTGATGTTCCCCCAGGGCCCTTTGTCGCAGGGGCTTCTATTGGGGCAGCTAAGTGACTCTGGAAAGAAGCCCCTGCGGCTTACCCAATGTGGGAGCTGAGCAACGGAGTTTGAATAAAGAGAATGCAAGCAAACGCCTCTTAACCCATCAGCTTCTCTTAATTCCTGTCTCGCGAGCTTCTCCCCTCCAATTCTTTGCCTCCAGCTCCCTCCATCCATTCTCTGCCCTGCAGCCAGAGGATTCCTTCTAGAACTCACAGCCTCCGCTTCAAAACTTTCCTGTGACTTCCCTCACCGTTTGGATGAACTCCAAACCTATGAACAGAGGATAGGAGGTTGGCATCTGGCCTCTCCCTACCACCGAGCGACACCTCGCCCTCATCGCCTCTCCCGTCCTGGCCAGGTTGAATGTTCACGCAGCTCCAGGGAGCCCCACTTCTTCCACTTGGTCTTCACAGGTGCACCTCCTGGCTCTTCACACTCTCCACCATCCCCACTGGCCTCCATCCTTCACCTGATCAATGCCTGCTCATTCTTTCTATTTCAATTTAAGCCCCACTCCGTCAGGGAGGCCCCCATCCCGAGACAAGAAAAGGTTCCCTGGTACTCTTCCATCCCCTGTCACACACCCATTACACATTTGACAATCCTTGGCTTAATTTCTGTGCTCTCACTGAGAGCTGGGGCTGCATGTCTCGGGGGGGTACACCCCCAGACTGGGCACCGAGTCATCCGCCCGTAATAAACACTTAAATATGAGTGAATTCATAAACTCTGCCTGAAGGCTGTTTAAGGGCATCTGCCGGGTTCTCCGTAGGACACAAGCTGAATAATCAAACCAGGTTGAATAAGGGGAGGATTTTCAAGGCAGTGGGCACAGCTTCAAGGGGGGCACGTCTGAGGAACGTGCGGGAGGGCACGAACCCCACTAGGGCATAAAGGGGAAGGGGAGGGAGGCTCAGTCAGGGTCTGCTCAGAGGAAAGGCCATATGGAGACATGGAGAGGGATGCCTGAGCAGATGCCTGCCCCTCAGGAGTAAGGGGCAGGGAGTAAGTACCCCAAGCCCTCTCTCCTGCCCACCCCCATCTCCAGCCTGTGTCTCACATTGCCCCACCCAATCCGAAGCCACAGGGCACGGAATCACAGTGATGTGGTCTGTCTCCGCCAGGCTTCCAGGGCACAGCGCAGGGTGGGAAAGAAGGGAGGGCAGAACTGGAGGGAGGCCAGCCCCAGCGGGGCACATCTTCCCTCCGAGTTTCTTTGCATCCCCTCTGTGCCCGGCACATGGACAGCGGCCCATAAACACCTGTGCACACGGACTACATTCAATTGAATGAACTAGCACTGAAATGACTTGCTTCGAATGGAATGGAACTAACCACACTGCTGAATAGCTTCTAGGTCACGAGTTGTCTCATCTTCAGGTTATCATCACGGATATCACAGACCTGAGCTCCAACAGGCACTCTAAGCCTCCTGCTTTAGCAGACTTGGGATTGTACCGTATCCCCCACTGTGAGCAGTCCCCGTGAAGCCTGCAGGTCACTATCTCATAAGCTTTTCTAGGACTGGATGTTCTTTGATTACCGGGCCCTACCTCCCCTGCTACGTTTGCAAATCATAATAATTTGGGCAAAGAAATATGGCTTCCATTTGGGGTTTCAAACCCTAAGAGGTAATAAACTGTTAAAGGTTCATATGCTGGAATTTAAAAAAAGAAAAGTGCAACTTTTATGTGGGATTTCCGACACTTTGCAGCAGCATCTGTGCGGGCCTCCAGGTGCTGGTATTGGCTTGCACACAGCCGCGCCTCGTGAACAAGCAGCTGGCAGGTCGCTGAGGGCGGCTTCTTGGAGCACAGAGCCACCAGAAGAGCGGCTAACGCTAGGGCAGGTGACGTGCCCCCCTGGCATCCCCTCAGGAGGGCAGTTAATAGAGTGCTGGAGTCAGAAGAGTCACTCGGGCCAAATCAGGCCCACTCTAAGACAGCCTGGCCCCAATTCAGTCATTTTAGTGGAAAAAATCGCCAAACTTTTCATTCCAAGTAACAGCCAGATGATTGGATTGTCCCCTGCTTACCCAGTCATGTTAGTTTAGCTTAGGCCCAATCTTAAAAAAACAAAACAAAACAAAACAAAAACATTTAAGCCCAGTAATTAAACACAATGCAAACAGCTAGACTAGAGGGTCCTTCATGACTCCAGTATTGAAAACAGAACCCAAACTATCTGCTATAGGAGAACTACCCCCTTGTCAGACTTTTGGTGTCATAATGAAAATCATAATAATGATCTCACCCAGTTCAAGTATTCTGTGCAATTAAATCGTGCTGTAATGGGATTACAGTGGCTCTATATAAGCTAAAAAAAATCACCTACCTTGATGTCAAGTTTCTCTAAGTCTGTACCCATAGGACAAAGAACTACCCCCCCTCCCGCCCTGACACACACACACACACACAGAATTAGTGTTTGATCAGTCAGTAGCACAGTGATCTCATCAACTGTGTAATGAGGAAACTCAAAAAAAAAAAAAAAAAAAAAAAAAAAACATTGTTCACTAAACCCTAGCTGGGGCGCTCATTGCAACAGAAGGATAGAAAGAGAGATGAAAATAGAAAGCAAAAATCCCAAGAAAAAGGCAGAGGCAGAGACAATCGCAATCAATTTAAAAAGACAAACCAAGAAAAACACAGGTCACAAAAACAAGCTGGGGGGGTAAAATACAAGCGACCAACTTCTATAGGGTCGGAACGCCATCTTGTGGACTATAAGGATAGTGCAGCCGAGGATTTCTGATGTCTTGTTCTGTTCTCAGCTAGGCAGTAATTGCACACATTAACATCCCTTTCTTGGTACCTCTGCAGTGAACTGAATGAAATTAAATAGAGGGAAAGTCCCTATGTGTGGACTGATGTTCCTTCATTCTTCTTAGGAGAAAAAATGGCTCTTAGACTATTCCCAACATGAAATATTAAAAAGGTGGACACATGCAAAAACTTTGAAAACAAATCTAAAGATAATGAGGCTTGTAAGTAAACTTTTGTTAATGTTAAGCTTCCTATAACTTATTTCTGTTTAGTTTACCTCAATTAATTGATTTATTCATTCGGCAATGGATATTTGTGGAGCATATATTATGTACCCAGGATGCCACTTGGGGTGAGGGGAACACAGCTGTGAACAATGCCAAGGTACTGCTGTATGGGGGCCTTTGTTTCAGTGGGAGATAAGCAATAAACAAGTAAACACGAAGTATAAATGGTATTCGGTGCTATGCCGATAACTAAAGCAGACAGGCAGACAGGAAGTGTGGGGTGAGAGAGGGACTGCTGTTTCACATGGGGCAGATAAAGTGAAAATTGAACAGAGTTAAAAATAACTGAGGGAGGGAGTCGTGTAGGTACTTCGGGGAAACAGAGCCAAAGCTGACTAACAGGCAGAGGCACATGGGCTCTGGAGTCAGAGCCCAGCTCACCAACCTCATTTACCAACTCTGTTCCTAGATCTCTCTCAGCTTCTGTTTCTTCAGCTACCAAATGGGATTAATGACGCTTCCTTTGTTACACTATGGGAAGAGCAACTGGGGATTATTTGTTGTAAAAGTTAAATGCATATAAAGTGCTTTGCCCAGAGCCAGGCATATAGCAAATACACAATAAATACTAGCTAACAGCTCTGTTTGTTTTGACCATGTGAAATAACACAGATATTTGAAAACACCTTCTTGATTCTGACATGCTTCGTGGGACTTTTCAATAATAATAGCTAATATTTACTGAGTGCTTACTCTATTCACCTTATATTAAATTGTCACGATATGTCAAAAAGGGATATTATTTCCATGCTGAGACCCAAGGAAATGAAATAGCTCACCATGGCCAGTGTGAGTCAGAATTCAGACCCACGGGGTCTAACTACAGAATCTGTGCTCTTAGCCACAACTTGAAGCTAGCCAGCAACAGGCAACTGCACATGCAATGGCAAGTGATTGAAGCCAAAATGCGAACTCAGATGTCTCATTTCTTCCCCCTTCATGTTAATTCTCAAATCACTGAATCCAGTTGTTTTTCACATTAGGGAAAAGAGACAGCAGCTCATTAGGAAGTTGTGAAATTGATTTGGTCAACTGCAACCGACTTCTTTTTAAAAATGCAATAAATAGGGTGCCTGGGTGGCTCAGTTGGTTGAGCGTCCGACTTCGGCTCAGGTCATGATCTCATGGTCCGTGGGTTCGAGCCCCGCGTCGGGCTCTGTGCTGACAGCTCAGAGCCTGGAGCCTGCTTTGGATTCTGTGTCTCCCTATCTCTCTGCCTCTCCCCCACTCGCAAACGTGCACACACACTTTCTCTCTCTTGCTCTCTCTCTCTCAAAAATAAATAAAAATTTTAAATTTTAAATTTTCATTTTAATAAATGAAAAATGGAATAAACAAAATGTAAGACACCACATATAGCTACACAAAGTAAGGATAAGTATTTTTAAGTAAACCTTTATTTCGGGGGGGGGGTGTATGCAACACGTGCACATACATACATAAGTATTTAGTCTTCTCTGTATCATGATGTAAAATGCATTTCTTACAGTGGCTCTCAACCTAAATTACCTTGAAAAACACTACTAGGTGATACTCATTGATCCCCTCAAAGAAATTATGGGTTATCCAATGATGCTTTTTGCTTTCCAATCTACCCTGTTGAAATCAGGTATGAACATCGTAAGATAAATCACCAAGACGGAGCTTTCATTCTTTATTCAGACAGGTTGCTGCTATAGACAAGGCAACCAAGTCTTTACTGATACATTTTCAGGAAACCTGGAACAACAGAAAAACTTTCCCTCTTTTACAGGTTATTATCCTCTCCAAACACCTGTCAGATTTCTTTTCTTTCACTGAGCAGACAAGTCATTTTAGTATCAAACACATACTGCCTCATTTTGCTAATTATGAAACTTCTGTCACACACTTAAAAAAAATTACAGGCCTTAAAGAGACAGGCTGGGTTTTCAACCAGTAGGTGAGTTTATAGACCATATGTTCAGCCGTCCTCAGGCATTTTTCAAAGTTGGAAATGTCAGGCATTTATATGGTTTATTTGTAAAGCACTAACAATAATTGGAACATTATGGTCTGATTATTTGCTAAAGTAATCTTTCAAGCAATTCAAGTGGTTGAAATTTAAGGGTGCAAAAAATATCATGTGACACCAAATAAAATTTTATTACTGTTTTTGCACTTACATAATTTAGAAACACCTATTAAAAATAAAAAATAAATAGCTTCCTCCCTTACAACAAAGTTTAATCTCAACTCACACTTTTAGAGACACAACATAGGGCAAAATACGGTTTTGATAACTTTAGAATTTTCTGCACAAATTATGATTTGGAGACAAAAATATTAATATGCCAGGATAACCAATAATCAAAAACATCTATCAGTTCTGGTAGTATGGACATCAGGGTCAAAAACCAACAAATGGAAAAGCTTAAATGTGTCTGATATTTTAGTTTTGCGCTTGGCCTTTCTTGGTGTCCTTCAATCAGTATCAGAGAAATTTCTGGAACAAAAGAACAGAGAGTTTCAGAGCTCCTTCTCCACTCACCCCTTCCACGTCACCATCATCTTTAATCCTACCACTTTCACCATTACCATGCCTCCAGTGTATAGAACCTTCTGTGGGCAAAGCAGTGAGGACCCTAAAGCTTGCCAGCAGCCCCATCAGCCTCCATGGGGGGATCATTTCCTTCCCTCATGCCTTCTGTGTCTCCATAATTCTATCCACAAACCACAAAAAATTGACTTCCAAGAAAAGATTTACCATTTCTATGGCCCTGATTTTCCTGATAATTTATGATCTCCAATATTGTGTCCTGTAATCCTGAGAGACAAGGTTGAAATTGTACCATACCTCTACACCATGGAGCTTCTGTGACAGGTACCAGTTACCCGTCTTCCTTGCTGGGCCCAGACACAGCTTCAGAATACTCCTCAACACCGCAGCCTGGGTACCCACTACCCGCTGAATAGAGTGGACATGAGATTAAACATATTTGCCCTTCCAATCATTAGCCATTATAGTGTCTAAATTCAACATTTGGGGATTCAAACTCTATTATTTCAGACTGTCCCTGGCACTTGAAAGAGGAACAAAAATCAATGTGTTTGGCTTTACGTTTGGATGAGAGGGTCATAACATATTGCATAAAAAGGAACAAATAACTTCTCTGGAACATAACGGCCATGATTAATATGACCAAACAGTGGAAAATCTAGTCAGTCCTCATTTCAAGAGTTTTGTCCCATTGATCAACTGAAACGCAAACCTTTTGTCAAATCAATAGACGCTAACTTTTAGATCTAAACAAAATTGATACTATAGCTATGACACTGCATTCTTTTTCCTGAAGATATTTGTAGTCTAAGCCACATCTCAAAGGGGAACCAATGGATTTCACTTCAAAAGGATTTGACTTAAAAGAATTTCAGCTAGGAGGAAACAGGAAATTTTCAGATATGACAAGATAATATATGCAATATATTAATCTGTATTTAATATTAGACTAAGCTAAAGCACTTATCCCTCTCTGTACTCAAAAAGGAGCCAAGGGGTGCCTAGATGCCTCATCAGTTAAGTGTCCAATTCTTGGTGTCAGCTCAGATCATGTTATGGTTCATGAAATTAAGCCCCACATTGGGCTCCACTCTGACAGTGTGGAGCCTGCTTGGGATTCTCTCTCTCCCTCTCTCTCAAAATAAACTTTAAAAATATATTTTAAAAAAAGGAGCCAAGCTTTCATGTTTTATTACATGGAAAGTCGGCAAAAGCCCCACAAAAGATACAGAATATCACCTGGAGAAAATATCTGCTCTACCCCAACATCAGCATTACACTGAAAGAAAACATTATCTGAGTTTCTCTTAGAAGAGATACGCTTAATTTAAATGTACACTGGGTTAATTGGACGGGTAAAGCAATTGGATCCCCCTCTCTGGATTAATGGCACTAAATGCAGGAAACTGACAGGAGCCTCCTAAAATAAACATACCTGAGTTAACAGCTCTCAACTTACATGCTGTGTGTTCGTAGTCAATGCATTTAGCCTGTCTGCATTTTAGAGTCTTCATATTAAAAGGGGAAAAAGTTGTTTTGAAGATTAGGAATAACGTACACAAAGTCACTAGCACATAGTAGGTGCTCATGTAATGGCAGCTTAGTAAAATAGTCATAGTTGTGGGGGGGAGGGGGGTAGAGCCAACACTGTTTTGTTAGGTCTGCTGCACTGAACAATTCAAGGGGGCTCCAGTGACATCCTGATCCAGGTGACTGGTATCCCATGGAGCCACACCATTTCACCTTCATGCCTGCATGTGATATTCTACTGTCTGACACACAGAGCTAGTGTTGTCTCAAAAAAAAAAAAAAAAGGGGGTTAGCTCCCAAACCAAACATTGAGAATGAAGAAGATACAGGTGGTTTTACCTGGGATGAAAGATGGCAAACACAGTTAGGGGGCTGATTCTATAGGTCACAGAACCCCTCTTCCCTCATACTCCTAGCCCCAAAATGACACGCCCTCTTCTAGAGCAGCTGAAGGATGTTAGAGCATGGACCAGTCAGAGCCACAGCCAGGAGTTATCTGGAAGTCATCACATTCAAGAGACCTCATGAGCCTAGACAGGGCTAAACTCAGGAGAGTCCTTTCCAAGTCTTCTGCACTGAGAGCCTCTGGAGTACTTTCCTAACCTTGGAGTAGAAAAAGACCAAATCCTGAAGTGCTATTCCCTAGTGGCCAGGCTAGGCCACAAAAGTGGAGTTGCCTGAATGGATCGTATTGGATTTGGAGAAATAAATACAAGTGACATTTCTTACCCTTGAGTGTTGAGGAGTAAAATTTATAACATTATGTGAGGTCCGGAGACCAAATCTGCGTTCCTGAATTCTCCTCACATAGCCAAGGACTCTAGACGACTCTAGTGCAGTAGCTGGCATATTGCAGGTCCCAATAAACATTTGCTGATGGTATAAACGAATGAATCAGCAAGTCCCAATCTGGTGGGAACAGATTGCATTATGTCTGCCTCCCAAAAAATTCAAATCTAACCACAAGTTATTCTGAGCCCCTCTGTTTACAATTGCTCAAATTTGAGATGTCAGAGACATTATAGTCTATGGTCCTATAACTTTTGCTAAGCATTCTGTACGCTTTAGCAAAATGGCCTGCTATAATTCTCTGCCAATACCCTGGAATTATTCTCTGTCTCCCACTGCAAGATGTATGGGGATCTGCAGACCCCACACCACAGTCAAAAGATAACAACTTCCAGGTGTAATCCAGAAGCTTCATTCCCTTTAATGCCAACAAAAATATTACTCTCTGATTAGTTCCTTTCTTGTAAAATTAAATACTTCCTTCCTACCCCCACTTTCCCCACCACCTCAGGAGCCTAGATTTCATGGTTCTCCTATTGGCGTATATTAGATTCCTTTACAGATGTACAGCCAAGATGATTTTTATTTCTGAATCGACCGCCTGTGTTGTCATCATTTTATATTCTGTAATGACCCGCTCCAATTCTAGCCATCACACTTTTCTGTTCTTAGTTTCCCCTTGACTTTCTTTGTCTTCCTTAATCTGCTTTTGTTCCATAACCTTTTTTGATGCTAAGAACCATAACTTAATGCAAACTATTCACGGCTCATTCACTTCCCCCAACACTATTCTATGGAAAAGAGGCCCCTGTATATCTCTCTGGGCCCAAAACAAAACAAAACAAAACACTGTCATTGTCCAGCAGTAATCATGGTCTTTCAATACAAAAGGCAAAACCACATTCCTTGGGGATATGGCAAAGGAATTCCTGTGATGAGGATTAAGCTATTCTTGTAGGATTGTAAGGTTAGTTCCAAACAGTTAAAGCCAGGCCTCAATATACACACAGTAATTAAGCCAACATCATCAGAAACTGCCAGGAATATGCCTCTATGCTTGTCATTGGTGAGATTCTGCAGTCAGAGTCTATGGGGAATTCCTACTGACACTGGGAAGAAATCTGCCACAGGCACCTTGTCTGGTTGCATTTATAGATATTGAGTATTAATGACATAGCTGACCCACATTTATTCTGGGACGAAAACAACGTGAGCTCGGCAACCAGGGCTTCTGTTTCAGAAATAAACCATATAGACCCAAAAGAGATCATTGGTAATGTTGGTTCAAGCCAACACATGAGAATTCTCCTTTGGTTCGGGAGATTACTTCAACAGAAAATTATGAAAAGCTTCTCAGGACAGTTTTAACACATGGAAGTGAATAGGAAAAAGAGGAGCCACACCAATGAGCAAAAATAAAATTCACAAAGCGTTTTAGAAGAAGGAAATCTGGGGACCAGCAAGAGCCAGAACAGGGCAAAGGGAAAGGCCAGGGTCAGGATAAAATTACTCCCACTTCTCCTCCTAGTAATAGCATTTATCACGCACTAAATACGTGCTAAGCACTGTCCCACAGATTCCTCATGTATTTAATCCTCACATCAATCCTATAAGAAATATTTTACTCTCATTTTATAGATAAAGGAAAGAGACAAAGAAAGGCGAAGTCACTTGCCCAAGGTTACCCAGACGGTTGTGAAAGAGACATGATACACACACGCCACGCAAATTTATCGCTGGGTCAGTCCCATGATAGAAAGTTGACTCACTCTAAGCTCTGGTCAGGGCAGAGAACTGTCCATTTCTTAAGCTTATGTGACAGAGAAAAAAATTCCCACTGCCTAAAAAGGAACCTAGATGTAGAACCAGACAACTGGAGTGCTGGTGCTGTCTCTGATTTATCAGCTGTATGACTGGAGCATCACTTTACAATCCTTTAGACTAAGTCCTTGTTTGTAAAACGGAGACAGTAACTCCAGTTTTCAGTTCCACGTGTAAGGATACTGGAAGTCACCACTCCAGCCTGACAAATACAAAGTTTAAACAGGCTGAGAAGTCAACAACTCTCACTTGTTGTAGGACACTGGGCAAACCACTGCCCCAGGATTGGAGGGACAGGTGAGTGCAGGGAGTCACAGCAGAGACTCACAAGCAGAAGCCACTGGGAACTGGTGCTCGTAGGAGACTTGACCTGGGATTAACAAATTGCTGGAACCTCAACTCAACACAGACAAGTCTGAGAGTCAAAACTTCCAAGGGGGACCCAATCATAGGGAAGCCCCCCAACAACTTTGTGAAATTTACCTGTAGGAGCTCAATCAGGTTCTCACAGAAAAGTATCAGAGAAAAATTCCCTCCAGCTTCTGGCAGTGGGAGGGGAAAGGGACCATCTGAAATACACCCAAGTTCCCAGCTCTTCTGAACAAAGCCTGCCCTCACGGGAACTAGTTAACCAAATGCCAGGATATTATCCGAGCCTCACTGACCTGACAAAAGGACATTTCCAACTCCAATGCCTCTAGCCATCTTCTCTCACCTGAGGGATAGGAGGAGAGAAAGCTGAGAAACACTTGCGAAGTTCACAGTCCGAGGCAAAGACTCACCCAAGTGGAGGTAATAAATCCTGCCCATAGTGAGCACTCCAAGTCAAAGTCTGATGAATACACAGCTGGGTAACTTTACTTCCCTTATAGTTCTGAGAAGACGGGACACCAGAGAAGACAGGACACAAAAGATGTGCTTAGAAAATCTGAGCATAATGCAATTCACAGTGTTCATTATTGTTGCCATAGCAATAAATATCTCTTTTTGGACTTTTAATTTGCTCAATTTGTCCTTTTTTTTTTTTTTTTTTTTTTTGCCAAATTATTGCCCATTCCCAAAACAGCTTGAAAGAAGTTTCTACTAAATGTATGTATAGTTCCCCACAATATTTATAGTCAAACTCCACTAAACGTCTTGGTAAAACTGAACATTATAATCAACTATTCACATATTCCCACATATTGAAAACTGCCAGAATCATGCTTACTTGGTAGAATCTAGAAAATTAACTTTTAAAAAAAATGTTAAATGTTTTATTATTCTTTTTTTGAGAGAGAGAGAGAGAGAGGGAGAGAGAGAGAGAGAGAGAGAGAGAAACAGAGCATGAGTGGGGGAGGGACACACAGAATCCGAAGCAGGTTCCAGGCTCTGAGCTGTCAGCACAGACGTGGGGCTTGAACTCATGAACTGTGAGATCATGACCTGAACCAAAGTCGAACGCTTAACCAACTGAGCCACCCAGGTGCCCCAGAGCATATTAACTTTTGAATTTTGCTTTCATGCATTTCTAATCAATATAGCTCAAGAGATTTTTTTTTTTACATCTTCATGTTATAAAATACAATTTTTCAGTGGAAAACACTTCCATCAATAAAAGAATAAATACATAATGAATTAGAAATTCACTTGAGGTCACATGGAACAACTTATGCATACACATATATACAACCATATGTACCATATTTAATGTATTTTGTATATAGATATATAGGTACTGCATGTATATTTCACACACATACCTATATATATGTAATTCACACATACACACGTAATCACACATCCAGCACTTGCTGTTACAAATACATTATTGAATAAAGTAAACTTTCAACTTCTACAATAATATGGAAATCATAATTCTTCAAGACTTGGAGTAGACAATCAGCTTGGAATGCTAAGCAAGAAAATGGCTACTGTGAAAATTCTGTTAGCAAGATTTAGAGGAGGGGGATGTGGGAGAATGCTTTTATTACTCTAAGAGAACAAACTTTTTCAGATATATTAGGTTCTATTTGAGCACAAGCTGTTTTCACTTGCACATATGGAGTAAAAGTACTTAATAAGGTGTTTAGCAAAATAACATTAAAAAATTGTTTAGTGGTTCTAATGCATTCATAAATACTGGGCAAAGGGCACATATAAATAATGAAATATTTTGGAGGAAATGATGGTAAGATAGAACAGGTTGGTTATTATTTATATTTGCATACACATTCCAGCATTTTAACCTCGGGCATTTTTTTCTTGCTAACCAGTGCATCTGGGCCATTGATCCTTTTTTTCTCATGAGGGAGCCAAGGGGATATTGAAAGGAACAATCCAAATGACAGCCCTGCCTTAGTTTAAAGCTAGGTTCTCTTTTCTGCTTATTATGGATCTTTGATAAGAAATACAATTGCTGAGAAGTCTGTTTTGCTTGCTGTTTGCTACGAGCATTGTGAGGCCTTTCCTGAATGTAACCCGCTGTGTAGTAGAATGGGTTGTAAACCTTCCTAAATGTAGTCTGATATGTAATGGAATGAGTGATTGTACATAAACTAACCGGCATTTCTCGCTTCTGTAAACCTGCTTGCTTAGCACATTCCTCACCTACCCTACCCCCTTCCCCCTTTTTCCTCCCGCCACAAGTAACGGACAAAGCCTTCCTGCCAAAGGACAGACAAAGGACGCCCAATCAGAGAACAACAAATGTCCTTACTTTAAAATCAACTAATCAGGCCCCTCATAATTTGAAACCTCCCCTGTGCTATTTGTCTCTGTCTATAAAAACGCTGTACCAACCCTGATCGTGGCCTCTTGCGTCACCGGCGACGAGTGCGCAGAGGACCAGGTTCGAACCTGCAATAAACGACCCTTGCCGCTTGGCTTTGACTTACGACTCTGGTGGACTTTTGTGGGAGGTTTCGGAACTTCGGGCATTACAATATAAACTCATTTCCAAAAAAATTTTTCTTAATGTTTATTTACTTTTGAGAGAGACACAGAGCACAAGCAGGGGAGGAGCAGAGAGAGAGGGAGACACGGACTTTGAAGCAGGCTCCAGGCTCGGAGCTGTCAGCACAAAGCCTGACCCAGGCCTCAAACTCCAGAGCTGTAAGATCATGATCTGAGCCGAAGTCGGACGCGCAACCAACTGAGCCACCCAGGCACCCCAGATGTAAACTCATTTTTATACATACCCAAGAAAATAATTATTAAATGGAAATCTCCCCTATCCAAATCATATAATACATTCCAAAAGCAATTATCAAAGATCTAGGTATTGTCTGCTATTTTCAATTAAATGCCCCATTACCTTCTTCCACTATTATGGATTACTGAAAGCAGGTAGTTTCACACTAATTTAGAACTGTTCACAATATATAATACCAGACACAGCCATTCTTACTTGTGGCCTGAGGAATGTAATTCGTTGACATTTTTGCAGATGGGAACAACTTTATGATTAATGATACTGTGGTTTGCAATCTTGCTCAAGATCCCCACAAGAGGCACAGAACACCATCTGAAGAAGATATCTGCTCTACCCCAAAATCAGCATTGCTCGATGAGAGAACTTTCTTTGAGTTTCTGTTTAGAAGAAGGGATAGGTTTAAAGAATATAAGATGTGGTTAGTTGTTGTTGCTTTTGTTTTGGGTGAGGAGGGTAATCAGGTCTCCCACAATTAATGACACTAAATGCAGGGAACTGAGAAGATCCCCTAGCAGAATAAATATACTTGAGTTAAATAACAGCACTGCAACTTTCACACCATGTTGTGCATTCTTGACCAGTGTATTTAACCTGAGTTTTAAAGTCTCTGTAATAAAATGAAATAAAAGTTGTTTTGAGGACTAGAGACAATGTACATAAAGGCCCTAGCACATGGTAGGTGTTCATGAAATAGCAGCTTAGTAAAATGGTCGTTGGCTAATCCATACAGGCTCTTCCAATTTGGGGTGAAAATACATAGGATGAGAGAGAAGAAAGATTTCCTCCTTCACCAAACTTTTTAGCATTTCTCAGAACACGTTTGATACTCTGGATTCCCATTGATGAGTATTGCTGAATGGATGAAGAATATATTGCAAGGTCTTTTTCCAAAACTTACCACACTCATATGTACTCAAACTCAGAATCATGGAATCTGCTCCTCTAAATCGCAAGGATGGCACACCTACCCTGCCCTTTCCCCTAGTAAAGCACCATATAATTAGGATAATGTCCCTGGCTTTCAGCCTTAAATGTAGTGAGGAAGTATCTCAATAGAACAGTAAAGGAACATGGATACATTATTATTTAAATCCTTTGATCAATATCCACAACCTTAGCTCTCTCTACTGCCAACCAAGACTGCAATGTCAGTAGATAATCCCAAACTTCTGATACTGCTAAAGTCCCACCAAAATCTGCTCACTCACCACCTCTGTACTTGCTGATGTTTTTAGGGAAATGACTATAAGACTTTCCCTGCCCAATGAGTAAAAAAAAAAAAAAAAAAAAGAAAAAAAAAAGGCCAAGATCATTTTCGATGGTTACTCCTAATTCTACAACTGTCTTATCCAAGAAGTGCATCATCTGCATGTCCCCTCACCAACAGAGCACCCACGCCTGATGACTTCACCGTTGGCCAGGGTTTGGATGCCAGCTCCACATCAGCTCTATAGCAACATCAGAGGAGGACTTGCCCAGGGATGCTCTGAGACCACTGAGGCCGCTGGTGTCTTACCTGTTATAAGTAGTGCCCCTGTTGTCACAAGTACCGTTTAAACTAAAAATAGGAATGCTCTCCATGATACTACTGTTTGCAACAAATACACATGGCATGAAATGGAGGTAATGCTTCAAATTCTAAATCTAGGACCTAATTACTTAGCAACTAGATAAAAGCTGAAAAGATAGATGGCACACTTTTGAACAGACATTAGTCTATAGATTCCCAAAGGAATACACCATATCAGTCAACAATTTCTTAACCACAACGATATCCAAGGTTCCTAGAATAGTACTTCAGAACATACTGATTATTTAATAAGCATTTGCTATAGTGGTGCCTGGGTGGCTCGGTCAGGACTTCAGGTCAGGTCATGATCTCACAGTTCATAGGTTCAAGCCCCCTGTTGGGTTCTGTGAGGACAGCTCAGAACCTGGAGTCTACTTCAGATTCTGTGTTTTCCTCTCTCTCTGCCCCTGCCCCACTCATACTCTGTCTCTCTGTCTCTCTGTCTCTGTCTCTCTCTGTCTCTGTCTCTCTTTCAAAAAGAAATAAACATTAAAAAAATTTTTAAAAATAAGTATTTGCTACAATTATTAAAATGGAGGGCAGAAGAAACAAATTTATTAAGCTCTGTTATTAAGCTTGCTTCCGAACAGGAAAATTAAATCATGTGTCTGAGTCAATTTATAGAATAATTCAGCTATTTCAACACCGCAGCTAAAATATTCTCCAAATAAAAAATGCCATGTAGCTACTTAAAAATAAAACATGAGGAAAATATGCAAAATTCCTAATTTCTTTTTGGAGCACAGAATTGATTATTCCTATTTAACCATGGTAATAAATAGTCTTTAATCTAATCACTGTTGCTCTGCAAAGTCTCTCACTCCTACCAGGAAATCCTTGTTGCTAGCTAATGGGCAAAGTAATGAAATGAGGTATGTCAGAGGGCTCTGAAAATAAAGGTATTATTCAGAAGAATGTTACCTATATTCAGCAATTTTTGCATCCCTAAATGACCATCACTGCCGTTTTTCACATCAGACTCTCACTGTACTTACCAGTGAGGATGGAGGGGCGCTTGGGTGGCTCAGTTGGTTGAGTGTCTGACTTTGGTCCAGGTCATGATCTCACAGTTCATAGGTTCAAGCCCCACATTTGGCTTTACGCTGCCAGTGCAGAGCCTGCTTGGGATTCTCTGTATCCCTCCCCCTGCCCCTCTCCCGCTCACACATATGCTCTCTCTCTCTCAAAAATAAATAAACATTAAAAAAAAAGTGTGGATGCAGTCAGGAATGGAACTTTTAAGAATTCAGAGTTCACAGAATAATACAACAAACTCCCACTGCTCACCACCCAGAAATGAATTATTGTCAGTATGTTCACATTTTTTTAAACATAATATTATGGATATTGTTGAAGTCTCCTCTGCCCACATCCACAGGTCCAACCCCTTTCCTTTCTCCCCGCCCTGGTACGTATTTTCCCCATGTTTCTTTCTACTTTTTCATACGTGTATCAGTGAAAAATATAAAGTTAATATATAAACAGAATATCTATATTCGTCAGGTTCCAGGCAGAAAACAGAGACATACCAAATTAAGTAATTTCAGGAGAATTTAGTAAAGGTATTACTTACCAAAGTTGTGGACAGGGTTTAAAAGGCATCATGCAGAATCTTAAGGCTAGCAAAAGCCAGAAACTGTCACCAACTGTGGCCTGAGAATGTGGAACATAGGTATGTGGAGAGGAAGCTTTGATTTGGGCAGAGGAATGCAATTTGCCTGTGTGCCCTGGTGAGAGGGAGCTGTGGAAGTAAGTAATCTAATATCACTCTGCTCCTGCCTTTTGGTGTCCTGCTAACGTCTCCCCCTCTCCAGCAACTAGAAGATGTAGGGTGGGTCCACTGATGGAAGGAAGTCCATTCAGGTTCCGTGAAGGGCCCAGTATGTACACAGCACAAGATAGGTTAAGGACGGAGAATGGGTTGAGCACAAGTTGAGAGCTGGGTGAGTTCCTTTTATTAGTTAAAGGAAGTTCCCTTTTTTAACTAGTTGACTAGAAAAATTTCGGGGCGCCTGGGTGGCTCAGTCGGTTAAGCGTCAGACTTCGGCTCAGGTCATGATCTCGCGGTCCGTGGGTTCGAGCCCCGCGTCGGGCTCTGTGCTGACAGCTCAGAGCCTGGAGCCTGTTTCAGATTCTGTGTCTCCCTCTCTCTGACCCTCCCCCGTTCATGCTCTGTCTCTCTCTGTCTCAAAAATAAATAAACTTTAAAAAAAAATTAAAAGAAAGAAAAATTTCTTAATGATGAATGAAGTTTAAATTTTATCAAGTGATTATTTTTCTGTATGTTTTCATATTATCCTATAGCTTTAATCTGCCAATTGCTAAATTATAACAGGAGATTTACATATGCTAAGCCATCCTTGAATTCCTATAATAAATCCTGCTTTGTCACAATACATTTTTAAATATGATTATATTTGATTATCAATATTTTACTTAGGTATTCTACATCTCTAAGGTAGGTGGGCTTAAACACTTCCTCTTTCTTTTCTTTTTTAAATTTTTTTAAATGTTCATTTATTTTTAAGAGACAGAGAGAGACACAGCATGAGTTGGGGAGGGGCAGAGAGAGGGAGGCACAGAATCCAAAGCAGGCTCCAGGCTCTGAGCTGTCAGCACAGAGCCCGACGTGGGGCTCGAACTCACAAACCGCCAGATCATGACCTGAGCTAAAGTCCTCACCTCAACCAAATGAGCAAGGTGCCTCTTAAACCTTCCTTTTACAACTGTCCTTGTCCTACATTTGCATCAAATTTACAACAGTCTTATAAAAGATTCTGAGTAAAATTTACCTAAAGACTTCTCTGCACTTAGCGGCACCTGGGTGGCTCAGGCATCTGACTCTTGATTTCGGCTCTCAGGTCATGATCTCACAGTTCATGAGACAGAACCTGCGCCACCCCACCCATCTGCACCGACAGCACAGAGCCTGCTTCGGTTTCTCTCATTCTCTTTCTACCCCTACCCCATTCGCATATGCTCTCTCTCTCTCTCAAAATAAATACGTAAACTTAAAAAAAAAAAAGAGTTCTCTGCATTTAAAACTATGTTAGAACCCACGTGCAGTACCATGGGAAGTGGTAGCTTTGAGATCTGTGACTGCAAATTTTATTTAAATTGATGTTTCAGGATTTTCATTGATTTTTTGCCAATATATGGTTATTTGTACTTTTTTCACAAAATTATCCATTTTGATCTAAGGTTTAAAAGTCATTTTATGACCTTGTTTATAGCTGCAGATTTTTTAAGTCTCTATCATAACTACCCTTACATCCTCTTTTTTCATTTTGCCTTTAGCTTGCTTTCCATAGGATTTGGTGTGTAATGACTTAATGATCATTATGTTCTTTTTTTTTTTATTTTTTTTTCAACGTTTATTTATTTTTGGGACAGAGAGAGACAGAGCATGAGTGGGGGAGGGGCAGAGAGAGAGGGAGACACAGAATCGGAAACAGGCTCCAGGCTCTGAGCCATCAGCCCAGAGCCTGACGCGGGGCTCGAACTCCCGGACCGCGAGATCGTGACCTGGCTGAAGTCGGACGCTTAACCGACTGCGCCACCCAGGCGCCCCTGTGATCATTATGTTCTAATGATTTTAGTAATTTTCGTTTTAATTTCAAATTTTTAATCAATTGTTTAGAAATACATGTTCTTACTATCCAAAACTATAAGGCTTGGAGACTGTCTTTTGATTTGTGTGCTCTAATTTGTGTGTGTGTGTGTGTGTGTGTGTGTGTGTGTGTGTGTGTGAGTTCCAATTTCTTAAATTGTGGTCAGAGACTGTAATCTAGATGATACTAATTATTTGAAATTTATGGAACCTCTTTTATAACTTGTTATGTGACGAATTTTTGGGAACTTTTCATATGTGCCTGAAAAGTATTAGATCGAGTATGTTAATGATTTTGTTCAAATTTCTCACTGTCTTTTAAATTATTGGTCTGCTTTGTCTGTAAGTTTTTGAAAGAAATGTGTTAAAATCACCCACTATGTAGATTTATCAATATTTCCTTGATGTTATATTGGATTTTTTTGTTTCATTATTTCAAGGTTACATTGTTAAATGCATAGATATTCTTGAGTACTGTATCACCTTGGTATGTTAGCTTTAATCAATATAAAATATTTTTATTTGTCTAGTTCATTGTTTGAAATATATTTTGTCTAATATTAATAGTGCTAAATATTTTTGACTTTTGTCTTTAATTTTCCTGGTACATCTTTACTCAAAACTTTTTTTAAACTAAATTTAGTGAGTTTTTGTGTTTTGGATATATATTTTTTCTAAAGAGTGCCTTACTGGACACTTTTCCTCTAATCCAAGACTACCTCTTAATAAGTCAGCTTAATTTTGCTTTATAACTTACAGGATTGCAATTGTTTCAGTGGTTATCTGTAATCTTTTAACACACATACAAATTTACCTTTATATTTTAGTTAAAATTTGTAGATTTAATCAGTATTTCTATCTTTATCTAGAAATTGACCAGAACTTAAATACTTAACTTTTCTCTGAAATCTTCTTCTCCATCATCCTTGTTACTGTCTAGAATTTGTAGTTCTACTTTGTTTTCAAACATAAAAACTTAATAATTACTATTTTTTTTGCACTAAACAACAAATTGTTTATAATTTCTTCACAAATTCCACTTCTTACTTCTAAGTTATTTTGTTTTTATTGCTAAGAGTTATTTTATGGAGACTCCCCCCCATTTTAATTAGATGTTTTTGATTTATTAAGACATAATTTGTTTGTTTATTTATTCCACAAACAGTAACCGAGTGACAACCATGACCAAGTGTGGTGCTGGAAGCAGGATAAATGAAGATGAAGAAATTAACCAGTAGTTGGAACTCATAGAAACAGAGGGTAGAGTGGTTGCCAAGGGATTCTGCTCACAGGGTACAAACTTCCAGCTATAAGATGAGAATTCTGGCGATCTGATACACAGCATGGTGACTATAGCTATCCATACTTCATTGTATACTTGAAAGTAGTTTAAAAAAAAAAAGAAAAGAAAGTAAAGAAAGTAGTTAAGACTTGAAAGTTGAGATCTTAAATGCCATCACTACACAAAAAAAGGTACAATTATATGACAGATGGAGGTGTTAACTAACCTTATTGTGACAGTCATTTTGTAATAAATACACGTATCAAATCACTATTTTGTACACCTTAAATTCACATATGGCAATAATATCTCAATAAAGCTAAAACAAAAAGATGAACGGTTTACGCCCTGACAAAATGACTTTATGCATGCATTCATTCACATCCATCACAACGATCTTAAAAGAATATCAGTCATAATCACGGTAATAATTCTGAAGAACAATGTTAGTAAATGCATCAAGATTTTTTCCCCTTTGAACCTGAGCTCAGGGCAGCTGCCATAGTTGTCCCTCAAAACCTATCCACACCCTATAATTGTATCTAGGGGTTTCTCCCTGCACGTCTTCCTGTAAGGAACAAGACAATAGTCATTATTCACTTTTACTCTCCTGTAAGTCCAGTTGCCCCAACTGGTATCTTCACGAATAGAAAGACCACTGCACAAGAGAAGTCCCTGTGGCTTTACCATTTACCAGCCATAATAATGATCATAATTGAGTGCTCATCTGTCATTTTCAAGAATGAAAGTGAGGCTGCCTGGGTGGCTCAGTCAGTTAAGCATCCGACTTCAGCTCAGGTCATGATCTCACAGTCCATGAGTTTAAGCCCTGTGTGGGGCTCTGTGCTGACAGCTCAGACCCTGGAATCTGCTTCAGATTCTATGTTTCCTTCTCTCTCTGCTCCTCCTCCAGTCACATTTTGTCTCTCTGTCTCTGAAAAATGAATAAACCTTACTTAAAAAAAAAAAAGAATGAAAGTGTGTGATTGGTTGCCCTACTGGATAAATTCTGATGGTGGTAGTGAGCGGGAGAGAAGAAACAAAAGAATAATAGAGTAGGAGGTGATAACCAGGAAGGTGAGCCCAGATTATCTATGCCCAGGGCTTTAGCACACTGGAGAGACAAGTTGTCAGAATGAAAGAACAAAATTCGATCAGTTTAGACTAGAAGAGAAACCCATAAACAAGATATGTGAGAATCATCAAGGAGTAACACTCCTCCTACCTCTGGTTCCAGAGGATGTATTTCTCTAACTCCTTTTTTTTTATTAATTATTTTTTTCTTTTTTTAATACTCCACCTTTCTCTTTTGGAGAATATCCAGTTATTCCTCTTTCTTAGTAATCCAAGGCTATGTGTCAAGAACTGAGATCGGTGATGAGCACAGCATGAAGTACAGAGTTGTCAAATCACTATGTTATACACCTGAAACTGACACAACATTTTGTGTCAACTATGATTCGGTAAAGAAGAAAAGAACTGAGCTCTGAAACTCAGACTGACAACATCAGGAAATGTACCAGAGACCTGGCACCCCGGGTGACATACACATGATCTATGGTCTCCAACTGACCCTTTCTCCTAAAGTTTATCTATCAAAGTTCAGGGGAGTGTCAACCAGTTTGAATAGGTGGCAATTCTCTCTCTCTCTTTTTAATGTTTAGAGACAGAGTGTGAGCTGGGGAGTAACAGAGAGAGAGGGAGACACAGAATCCAAAGCAGGCTCCAGGCTCCAAGCTGTCAGCACAGAGCCTGACACATGACTCGAACCCACGAACTTTGAGATCATGACCTGAGCCAAAGCTAAACACTAAACCGACTGAGCCACCCAGGTGCCCTGACAGTATTGTCTCTTAACAACAAAACCAGTTGTCTCTGAAAGTCTTTTTCAGGTAAAATATATTCTAATTTAAACCCATCTGTTCATTCACAGATTCAGTCCAGCATCTATGGTCATTAGCAAGTAATAAATGCCCCTCCCCACACACCACCCCCTAACTTACATGTCATATTGCTTTAGTCAGTAAGGTGTTCAAATACTGCCTGACCAAGAGTTCCCAAAGACGGCCACAAGTGATAAAGGAGGAAATTAAATGTTTGCAGCAAATAAATAGAAAGGAAAAAAAAATGTATTGGTGACACGCAGGATTGTTGAGGTTGTTTCCTCAAGAATGGGTGTGTATTGATCCTACCCTAGTGTCTGCCATTAAGGAAACTTACCTTCTTCAGCTGATATGAGCACCCAGCGGATATGTTGGAATCACACTAATACAGAGTTTATCCTTCTCAAAGATAATGGGCTCAAAATGCAAAGCTAAGAAATAAAAGCCCAATGCTGACCCTTCATGCACCAATCAGTGAGTACAAATGGTGTTTGAGAGACGTGCCAGCTTTCCTATCACCTTTGAAGTCACATCATATGGTCAGTCATCTCCTCCTCTTAGGGTAAGTCTAATCTACCTGCATTCCTGGAAACAGAAAATCAGCCCGTGTTCAGTTGTCCTGTGTTACCATAAAGCACCATTAGATGGCAGCAGTGGAAAATAGTCCAGGCTGAAATTTTTTTTTTTTTTTTTAAGGCAGAGAGAGATACTTTGGAAAGTAAAGCAGTTTGTGCGGTGAAAGGTGAGTAAATATCCTGAAGTAATCTTTCAGTGGGCTTACATTTTTCATTTTCCTCCATTGTTCCCCATCTGACAGGCTGTTTGGAAAAAAACACCTCTGGGTATTCAGTATGTAAGGATTCCAGAGAACAAGAGAACAGTATCCCCTGAAGAGCAGAAGGCTGCAGAAGTGTTCCATCGCGATCACACGGGCCTTTGACTACTCAAATGATATTGGGATATTGGAGGTATATATTTTTAAAAATACTAATGCAAACCTAGTCTTGCAGTAAGTAGATCACTGAAGAACTAAGAAGAGGCAAGTAGTAACTTTTGACACGTTGTCGACTTCACTTGGTGAAAACATTTCACCTAAGGAAAACTCTGACAAGAATAGCTTCTCGAACAGGACTTAAGTTTGCTGCCCTCGCCTGGAACCAAGGATAATGTCACAATAGGAGGAGGGAGGCATTTTCAAAAGTAAAACTTGAACTAAAGAAATTAAGGTCCCCTGGGAGAAGAGAAACAGCTGGTGGGGGTGGGGGCAGGAAGATTTATCTCAGAGAGCGTAACTGGTGACTGCCACTTCACTTCTGAATTCTCTTAGCCAACATGCTGTCCTACTTGATCACAACTGTCCCTCTGAGAAAGAAAGGAGCATGCAAATAAAGCCTCTGTGGAAACAACCTAACTATGCAACCCAACTACGGGACCCCAGCTCCTATGGTCTTTGAAGGAACTAAGAGATCCACAAGTTGTTTCTGGCCTTGGGGAAAGCTCTCCACACATTCCATGTGTTAAGCACTTGAATTACAGCACCCCACCTAGTATTCCCAAGAAGCATTTATTTTTTTTTTTTTCCAACGTTTTTATTTATTTTTGGGACAGAGAGAGACAGAGCATGAACGGGGGAGGGGCAGAGAGAGAGGGAGACACAGAAACGGAAACTGGCTCCAGGCTCTGAGCCATCAGCCCAGAGCCTGATGCGGGGCTCGAACTTACGGACCGCGAGATCGTGACCTGGCTGAAGTCGGGCGCTCAACCGACCGCGCCACCCAGGCACCCCTCCCAAGAAGCATTTATGATCCGCATTCCATAGAAGAGGAACTGAGGCTCAGAGACATGAAATAACCTGTGCAGAGCTCCACAACTACTAAGGAGTGAAGGGCTGCAGGTTGCAAGACCAAGACTTCACTGGGGTGGCAAAAAGGGCAAAGCAGGAAGAGACTCCAGGCCACAGACAGAGGGCTCTGAATTCAGCCCAGACCCCTGCCCCTACCCTCCCATGGGTGGCTCCCCAAACTTTTTAGCTGATGGAAAGAATCAAAAGAGTGGGAGGTGGAGAAACAGGGGTACTACTGTATGCCAAACTCAGACCACAAGTCTGCAACTGCCCCCCCCCCCACACCAATTGGGCAGCTACTGTCTATGTTTACAATGGAGAAATCCATTCTGGTCCTACTCCCTTGTCTGTTGTCATGGTTAAACTGCCTGCTGTTTGTTTTGTTTTGAGCTGCTTCCATTGTAAAGTTTCTCATTAGTTTTCACTTAATGGTTTTGGCACTGATGATGGCTACCTAGACGCTTATTTCATCAGAGTTAGCAGAATGGACGTTTCCTTCCCAGCTTTATTGAGATATATTGACATACAACATTGTGGAAGTTTAAGGTGTACCACATGTAGATTTGATGCATTTATATATTGCAAAATGATTACCGTGAAGAATGGAGGTTTTTTAATCTTATCATTCCTCCTGCATTCATTAGCTAGAATTCCACACTAAAGAATTTTCCCTCAACAATTGGCCATTTCTCCTAGAAGCCTTGGTTCCTTTATAATGGAAATGGTACTCAGATAGTAATTTGGGTACCTGGAGTGATCATCAAACTGAGTCGGTCACACTTCTAAACTTTTTCAGTGGATAGAACTAAGAAATTTATAGTTTTTAGAAAGAGAAAAATCCTAATTCAAATTGATATTCCTTTTTTTATGTTTATTTATTTTTAGAGAGAAAACACTAGCAGGGAAGGGGCAGAGAGACAGGGACAGAGGATCTGAAGCAGACCCTACCCTGACAGCAGGGAGCCCAATGCGGGGCTCAAACTCAGAACTATGGGATCAAAACCTGAGCCGAAGTCGAACACTCAACCTACTGTGCCAGCCAGGTGCCCCTCAGATTGGAATTTCTAATTCAAATCAAAGATTGTAGGATTTTTACTTCAATATTTTATTTTAAATTTGTCCTTTTCTCACTCTGAAAGTTTTATCTCTCAAGGATATTAACTTAATGAGTTGGTTGCTTTATTGTGTTTTATGTAATAATATTCAAAATAATAATGTAAATATCACCACTAGAAACTAGCCAAAAGAATTCAGCCTAAGATATCTTTATACTTCTTTTCATCCTTAGGATATATCCCCCTAGGGATGTACAATCCAAATATGTGTTTTATTTTTTTTTTATTTTTTTTATTTAAAAAAAATTTTTTTTCAACGTTTTTTATTTATTTTTGGGACAGAGAGAGACAGAGCATGAACGGGGGAGGGGCAGAGAGAGAGGGAGACACAGAATCGGAAACAGGCTCCAGGCTCTGAGCCGTCAGCCCAGAGCCCGATGCGGGGCTTGAATTCACGGACCGCGAGATCGTGACCTGGCTGAAGTCGACGCTTAACCGACTGCGCCACCCAGGCACCCCTCCAAATATGTGTTTTAAAGTCACTTGAAATCGGGTGCCTGGGTGGCTCTTGTGGCAGTCACTCTTGTCAGGACACAGACACCTTCCTTATTCCTCTCCACGGCTACACACTATGGCCTAGTGTGAATGCCCCATTTAACTGGTCTCCCTTTGATAGAGCTTTGGGTTGTTTCTAGCCTTTTGCTAATTAATTCTCTACCTTCATCTTATTGAGCCCTCCCAAGAGTCCAATCAGTGTGGCTTACTTTTATTTTACAGAAGAATAAACTACTACCTAAGCAGTTAAGGACTTGACCAAAGTTCCAGAGTTAGGTAAGGGTGGGGAGAGACAGGACTCTCCTGCTGCCATAATTTCTGTTCCCTGTATAAGTCTACATGGTTCGTGCCGCAGCGTACGTATCTGCTAGCATCTTTATCTTAGAGTTGGGGGATGGAGTGAGAAGCACGTGCTTTGGGGGAGACTGTGGAGGAAAATTTAGCCTTAAGTTCAAGGCTGGAATTTCAGGTCTCAGCCAGCCTGTGGGAAGAGTATCTGAGGGAACAGCTGGCCTTTCTGGCATTGTCCCCAGTCAAAGGAATGCCAGACATCCACAAGCAGGTGGGTCTATTTTTGGCAAAAGGACCTTCTCAGTGCCTGCTAAAATCACATCACGTCCCCTTCTCTCACAGTGCACTTTGCTTCCAGGGTAAATGCACTGAAGTACAATCCATTCTTGACCCTTCTCTCATCGGTGGCTCCCCACTTCTTCCAGACCGGTGAAAAGTTACACGTACTAAACCAAACACAGCAAGCACAGCTCCAAGTAAAAATTATTTTATGATCTTTTCGGAGGAGAAATTAAGCTGAGATTTGAAGGAAACCTTAAGACTTTGGCCAGAATCTTTCATTAATTTTCCCTTTTTCCATCACTCTATTTTAAGAGCAAAAGTCAATTCTGAGGGATAATAAGTCCATACCATTATGTTATTTTAAAATGAGTTTCTCAAAAAAAAAAAAAAATGAGTTTCTCAAGCCAGGGCCTTGTCTCAGAATGCTTTTAGCTCAATCTCCTCCCACATTCTCCTCCCCAAAATAATCATGTTTAGGATAAAGGCTGAAAACACTGAAAGATATGAGGAACATCAGCTTTTCAATTTCAAGACACAAATCATATTCACTGCAGAGTCCTCACCAAGGCAGAACGGACAGCCACTGCATTTTATAGACATTTTCCAAGAGAATTTGAACAAACGAGCTTTCTTTTCCGCCTCAGTAGTTGGAATACACCGTTCCCTTGACTAGTCCTGTTAATAAAGGTTTTATTGTGCCATTGCTAAGCTTCTGAAACCGAACAGCTCACACAAATTAGCCGTAATAGCATCGTACTCTGGGCTGAGCGGCAGTGGTTAACCATGTGGGTCTGATCTCACTGTGAAGCTGACTGGCTTCTCAAGCTAGCCTGGCACAGGACACCCTGGGTTCTGGTGTGTGGTCCTGCTCGAATAAAGCCAGAACTTCGTGACCCCATTCTTCATCTTGTCAGGACACAAACTTTGACATGTGAGTCAATGCCCGAAGGTTCACTCACTTACCACATATGAATTTACTTTCTTCAACGTGATGGGGATGGGAAGACATTTGTGAGCAAGACACACACACCCTCTACTGTCTGGGAGCCATAGGGAGAAACATAACTATAGAAAAACAATTCTCTAAAAGTTAAGTGTTGTATTTATGAGCTTGGGCATATTTTTGAGCTCTTTGAGCATTATTCGTCCACTTGTAAAGGAGGATGATAACAAAAGCAACTAAACCACGAGGTTGTTGGAAAGAATAAAACGCCTGGAATATGTCTTGCACATGGAATGTGCTCCCTAAATATTAGATGTAACTAATTATTAAGTATCCTGCCCTATCGAAAAGAATGAAATCTTGCCATTTGCAACTACGTGGATGGCACTAGAGGGTATTATGGTAAGCCAAATTAGCAGTCAGGGAAAAAAAAAATCATATGACTTCACCCACATGAGGAATATAAGATACTAAACAGATGAACATAACGGAAGGGCAGCAAAAATAATATAAAAACAGGGAGGGGGACAAAACGTAAGAGACTCTTAAATATGGAGAACAAACAGAGGGTTGCTGGAGGGGTTGTGGGAGGGGGGATGGGCCTAAATGGGGAAGGGGCATTGAGGAATCTACTCCTGAAATCTACTCCTGCACTATATGCTAACTAACTTGGATGTAAATTAATTAACTAATTAAAAAAATAAAAAATAAAAATTTATATTGAAGTGCAAAAATAAAAGTATCACTGCCCTGAATCTAAAGTTAGATTTTTTCCTTATCCTTCCTAAAGTGTGTCTTCCAATGTTTCATTTAATTAACCCAACAAACCTGTAATACTGATGTTACCCACATTTGTAAAAGTTGAGGCCACAGAGTTGAATGGACTTATCCATTTCACACAGAGATGGGAGCTAGATCAATTCACATTAGTTCAGCCCCCAAATTCCTGGTGCCTGTGTATCTTCCCTTCATCTAGTCACTTCTTCCTACTCATTATTCTGCAGCCATAAATGTCTCCTTTATTTTATCTAGCAAAATATTTCTATCCTACCTCATAGCTTTGTATTTGCTATTTTCTTTGTCCCAAATGCCATTGTCTTTCCCTCCTGACTTGTTCCTTATCGTCCAAATCTCAAATATCACCTCCTCAGAGAGATTTCCCTAAACATGCCATCTAAAATAGAAGCCCATTCTTCCCCCTCCCACTGACACTGTTATTCTCTATCACTTCTCACTGTTTCATTCCTTTAAGGCACTCATCAGGTCTGTCATTTTTAACTTATGTATTTATTGATTGGATCCCCATTGGAATGTCAAACTCCAAGAATATTGGGGATTTTGTCTATATCGTTCTATATGTTATCCTGGGCTTATAGAAGTTCACAGCATATTTATTAAAAGGACAGAAGAGAGGAAGGGAAGGAAGGTTCACTGCATTTTTTTCAGAAACATAAGATTGAGCAGGTGAATGTGTAAGGAAAGTAAGGAGGCAATTCATGGCAGAAGGAACAGCTTGAATCCAAATTTTGAGACAGATGAATTCAAGATTTGCTTAAAGAAGTGTATTAATGTGCCCATAAAGAAGCTCTATAGGGAAACTAGTCTCATCAGCCAGCTTACAAATACCTGTCAAATGCCTATGGCATCAAAGATACTGTGCTAGATATTCCATTATATATCGCCACATTACAGATTGCCCCAAAACTTAATGGCTTGAAGCAATCACTTATATTCTTCACAAATCTGCAATTTGAGCACGGCTCAGCAGGGACAGCCCATCTCTGATCCATGTGACATTGGTTTGGGAGACACCAATGTCTCCCAAAGGGCTGGAAGATCCATTTCCAAGATGGTTCATTCACATGGCTAGTTAGCACTGGCTGTTGTCTAGGAGCTCAGTTCCACCTGTGAGCTGGGGCCATTCCTTTCTCTCCAGGTGAGCATTTCTACAGACTGCTTGGGTTCCTTCACAGCACAGTGGCTGGACTCAAAGAACAAGGGTCTGAAGAGAGAGCAGCAGGCATGAATGGCATTTTTATGATTTACCCTTGGAAATAACATAGCATCCCTTCAGCTCTACTCCATTGTTTGAGATAGTCACAAAGTTCCACCCAGGTTCAAAGGGAGGATACCTAGAGTCTGGGTAAGTAGCAGGGTTTCTAGAAGAGTACTTGAAATAGAAGATATTGTTGCACCCATATTTGTGAAATACAATCGACTACATAGGGAAATAGCAATATACTGAGGAGTTACAGTACCTGCCCTCTTGAAGTTCAGACCATAATGAAGACAGACCCACACGTTTTTTAAAGTGTCAAATTCAATAATAGGAGGGGAGAAAGTGTTAGGCTGAGACCAAATTATCTATCACTGCACTAAGAATTTAGCAGATTAAAATAACAATCAATTGTTTTCTCATGGTTTCAATGGATTAGTAATTTGGGAGTGATTTAGGTTGTTCGGGTTTAGAATCTCTCATGGGGTTGCAGGAAACACATCAGCCTGGACTGCAGTCATTTAAATTCTTCACTGGGACTGGAGAATCTGCTTCCAAGATGGTTGTTAGAAGGAGGCTTCAGTTGTTTGCTACATGGACACCTCCATGGTACTGCTTGGATGTTCTCACAGAATGGCACTGGCCTCCCCTAGGGTGGGGGATCCAAGAAAGAACAAGGACGAAGCCATAATACCTCTTATAACCTAGTCATGGAAGTCACATATCATTATTCCTGTTATATTCTTTTCATTGAGCCCATGCTCAAGAACAGGGAATTAAGCTCCACCTCTTAGAGAAAGACATATTGAAGAATTTATGAACATATTTTAAAACCACCACAAACCTTACCCATTATGCAACAGAAAGCGATTTAGGAAGAAGTAATGACCTGGTCAGATGTAGTTTAGATGGATCAGCCTGGTGGTGATATGCTGAATAGATCTGAGAAAGATTAAGACTGAAGGTGGGGAGACAAATAGGGAGAATCCTGAAATAGCCCAAGGAGGGATCAAGCAATTGTAAGTCAGTGTACTGGGCTGTGACAACAGAGGAAAAGATGGGTTTGAAAAATAGTAAGGAGGCAAAGCTGTGTTACAAGAGAAAGGAAGTAATTCGAAGATCAAATGTTTTATATTAGACTTGAATGTCTGAGTGGAGTGATGGTTATCAATCAAGACGGAAAATCCATGAGATAAAGCAGATTGAGGAACGAGAGTAAATTCAAAATTGGAGGGAGATTTTGAGTTTGAACTTCCAGGTTTAGTGGATAGTTGGTTTGGTTTTGTTTTACCACTGCAGCATTTATTCTTGCCTTATTTTGATAACAGTATCCTTTTTTGAGGGTAATCCTTCCCTCAGCTACTCTACTTAAACAGGGCTGTACCCAGTGGTGTGCTGGTAAACCAGGTCTCCGAAATAAATACACAAATAAAGCCCTAATTTGTGGTGTGAATACCCTTACCTATTCCAGTTTAATGCCACCAACAGTTTAATAACCATCTCAGAAAATCACTGACTTTTTGTAATCAACTGGCTCCGGAATACCATGGCAATATCTCTGGCTTAGTAATGAATCACATGACCCAGACCCAAGCTGGTTAGCACACTGAATTCCTTCTGGTCATGGCCTTTGGTTCAGAGGTGAACATTTCAGCCAGTAAGAGCCAATGAGAGGCAGTGAGACGACTGCTATGAATCCTGAGAAAAGACTTCTTACTTTTCCCTGATAAATGCAATTAAGAGATGATACAACAGCACTACTGCACCACGTGAAGTCACACACTGGAGCCAACCCTGTACAAAGCAGAACTGAGAGCCAGAAGGAAAGTAAATCTGGATGACATTATTTGAGTCATAAATCTAGTTATAGCTAAAACTACCTCTACTTACAGACTTTTCAATTAAGTGGGCCAATAAATTCTTTTTTACTTTTTTCGTTTTCTTCTTTTCTTTCCCTTTTTGTATGTGTGTGGGTGTGTGGGTGGGTGGGTGGGTGTGTGTAGGTACATTTTGTTTTGTCTTTCTTCTATGTTCAGAGAATCTCAACCAATAGACTGTGTGACATCCAGATACTTGGTTACATAAATCTGAAGCCAGTAGATAAGTCCAGGACTGCCAGAATTCTGTGAATATTTAATCCATGAGAAAGAACAAGCTCACCAAGGGAGAGAACCATCCCGATAATCATAATTTTCTTAAAATATTACAGAATCAGAAATATGTGAGCAACAATAGAGATAATCGAATCCAACTCCTTCACTTAAAAATTATGAAAACTGTGTCCCTAGAAGTTTCAGCTCTTGGTCCAAGGTTATTTCATGACATAGCCAGAACTAAAACCCTGATTCCCTCTTATGTATCCCTTTTCCAACTCATTGCAAATTCTGGGTAGGTGGGATCTAATTTAACTCAACAAATATATATTACTTTTATATTATGAAGAATGAAATGAATAATTTTCCAGTTTAATGGAGAGCACTTTATTATTTCAAAGCATCTTGTATAATCTAATCTTCTTGCCAACCCTGTAAGGTATGTGGGACAAATATTTTGGAGATTAAAAAACGTGGCCTTGCAGTGCTGGGGTGATTTTTCCAACGTCAAAGAGCCAGTCAAGAGTAAAGACAATACTAGAATTTAGGACACATGATTCCTTCTTCCAGTGCCCTTCCCCTTCTGCTTCTCTTTCAACTTAATGATGTTTCACTGCAAGTGCTTAAGGTACAAATCAGATAGCACAATTGCCCAGGATTTGGGATGACTCTTCATTAACTTCAGAAAAACACATTCTAAGAAGTTTTCTCTTTGCACTGTTTCTGTAATTCTTCAGGCAGCTAGGACTCAATCTGCTTAGTAGTCAAGGTTGTCAGCATAGATGGTTTCATAGGAGATGTATGAATTTCCGAGTCTATCATATCAAATACTACAACCTTGTTGCCTTGCAACAGTGGAGATTTATTCTCTCACAGTGATGGAGGACAGAAGTCTACAACCAGTAATGCACTCCCTACAAAGGCTCTAAGGGAAAAACCTGCTCCATGTCTCTTCCAGCTTACCATGGTTACTGGCTTCCTTGGCTTGTGGCCACATCACACCAACCTCTGCCTCCATCCTCATATAGACTTCTCATTATGTCTGTCCTCTGTAGATCTCTTATAAGGACACTTGGCATTGGATTTAGGATCCACCTAGAAAATCCAGGATGATCTCCTCAACTCAAATACCTTAATCACATCTACAAAGACCCCTTTCCAAATAAGGAAACATTCACAGGTTCTGGGGATTAGGGTATGGATATCTGTTTAGGGAGGGTTCCCATTCAGTCCACTATGAAAGGCAAAGGAAAAGGAACTGTTACTTATTATTTTTTTTTTAGGAGAAGAGTTATTTATCCAAAGGTCAGAAATTTTACAAGTGGAGTGAATCAAAGATCTGCACCACCAGTGATGATAAAACATTCTTTTCCAAAGCTGGTCTTAAACTCATTTACAAATTTTGAAAAGATCCAAGTGGTCTATAGTACATTCTCTGAAAAGATGTCCTGCTGTCACCTTCATCAATTAGCTGTAGGTGATGGGCTAGAGGGTGAAAATGTATTCAACAACTAGCAACTTGCCTACATGCTTGGGCATGTGCTTTATTTATATGACACCCTCTGCCAGAGTCAGTTTCATGCCAAGAGGCAAACTTGAAAAGCCACTGTTGAAACAAGAGCTCCTGTTTATTTCTGACCAACATAGCAAGTTCTCTGCTTCACTCACTGTCATGGAGCATCAGCCACTAGACCAGCTGTGCTTTTCCTGCTGTCCTTTAAACAAAGACTGATATGTGTCCATTTCCAACTCCAGACCTATGTCTGTGATGTGTCACAATCTATAGAACGCACTTTTAAGACACAGTCTTTCAGAGACTAGTAGTACCTCTATAGTATGCTTATTCTTCCATGGGAAAGATACTCTCTTATCCATGCTACTGGGAAGGAAAAAAGAATGAAAATAACACTTACTGAGCATGATGGATATGCTCACTAAACTCCCAGATCCACTCCCCACCCTTCTTCACAGCTTACTTCCTGTGACCTTAGTGGACTCTCTTACCAAATGGCTTCAAGTTGGGTTTGGCCAATAGAGGACTCTGGAGAAAGTGGAGAGAGAAAAGGAGGGAGGGAAGGAAGCCCCATTATTCATTTCCCAGTCCCCCTGTCCCTGTGGCTGCTAAGGGCTGACCACAAGTCTCTGTGAGTCTCAGTACCTCTGTGATAGCTCCCTCTACACAGCCTTTGCTGTCTCCAGGTCCCAGGAAACACCATTTCTACTCAGACCTTCAGGCATGAAGGTGATAGCCCCAGAGGTATTGCACTATCTTTTGTGGTTTTCTTACACCTCGTGTACACATTTAAAAAATATATTTGTATGGCACTGTCCTCAAATTTTCCTAATTTGAACGGACCATCTGTTTCCTAAAGGGACTCAGACTAATAAAGTCCCATCCTTTCAAGATCTTTGCTAGATGTCCCTTTATTTCAGTGATCACAGTCCTATAGGGTAGGTTGTCTCAACCACATATGATAGACAAGAAAACTGGAGCTTATAGAAGTGACATGACTCACCCTAGAAGACATTGCTAGCAAGTGAGCAGTTAGGATTTAAACCCAGAACTGTCTATCTTCAAAGCCCTTAGATTTCCAGCTATTTCTTCTCAACACTAAAGAAATATCTTAAAAGATGCCTAGAGAAACAGGGAGATTTCAGGTGCAAAGATGCCAGAATGTCTTAAATGTTTTATTCAAAGTTAAACTTTAGAAAGCCATGCTGAGGCTCCAATTTTCCCTAGTATCACGTGCAGGAAGAAACAGAAAAAAAAAACTCTACCCAGTAGCCACAATAATTGGAATGTAATTTGCATCTTTACTATATTCTTCTAGAAGTCCGGGAGTAAATTACCTTTATAATGCAGAGCCAAACCACCTAAAAGCCTCTCTCTTTCATTCATCATTTTCTCTCCATATCTCATACATAGCTGCTACCCACAAAATCTTTTTCCAACCCACCTCCAAGCTCTCAAGATCTCTCTCAAGAGGCTCTCTGTCTTCTAGCTCCCTCATCCTTTCTGGATTTCTTTTTTCCCCTCCTTCCAATAACTCTCTGCCTTTTACAGTGAAGATTCCTCTCATCTCTTTCAGGCTTTTCCAGATTTCCTTTTGGCATTTTTTCCAATTAGCACAACTAAAGAGCTAGACTGATAGCTACCAGAGCAATACAAGCATCTTCTGGGGAGAGTGGGAGTCTTGTTAATATTAAAAAAAAAAAAATTTTTTTTCTGCCACATAACATAGATTTATTCAGTTTTCAAGGGGGAAAGATTTTGGTACCTCACCTGAAATCTATACTAAAGATGAAATATAGATTATTAGTACCTGGAGCATAGGAAGGGAAGTGGGGGGAGAGTGAAGGGGAGGGTGATATGATATCATATCATATTCCTTTCCTCAACTTCCCAATTGGCTGTATGTAGTACCAATATTGTTTCAATTTAATTTTTTGGAACTCTAGATATTTTATCTGAGAAACAGCATTATAGACTACATTTTTTATCCATTATAAACTGTGTTTACACATAAAATTGTAATTATTAATTGAGAATGATAGGGATTAAAAAGTACACTTATCACGATTAGCACTGAATAACATAAAGAATTGTTGAATCACTATATTGTATACTTGAAACGAATATAATACTGTATGTTAACTATACTGGAATTAAATAAAACATTTAACAAATAGTAAAAAAGAAGGAGGAGAAGGAGGAAGAGGAGAATTTATTTCCCTATCAATAAATCCAACAGTTTTTCTATGTCCCAGTCTTTAACAAGGCAACCACACAGTCATCCTAACAGCACCCCAAAAACCAAGCTCTACCTCCTGGACAGTGATTATAATTCATAGCTTTTTAAAAACACCTTAACTGGTGAAAACTCAAGAAAAGGTAGAATAAATCTGCAGTCAAGCAAGCTATTTACCGTCGTCTTTGTAAAAACACTTATGGGTTGAAGGTAGCTCATCTGGAAGTATTCTCTTTGGCAAGGCCAAATGGAGAGGGAAAAAAAAGAGGTTAATTAGCTCTGGGATTTAAAAGACCCTCACAGGAGCATTAGACAATAAGCCAATTCATCCTGAATCTACCTACAGTTTATAAGGATCACGAGGATCTTCATTTTTGTGGCCCCAATAAAGGCATCAACCGAAACTGGAAGTAGGCAGTTTCTTTAAGGGGCCAGTGGGGTAGGAAGTAGAGAAGGCAAGAAAACTATTATTTGCTGGACACTTGTTATGTATGAGGCACACTAGAGTAAGTTAATAACTTATCCTAAGTCACAAAAGTAGAAAATCCAAAGGCCAGGATTTTAAGAATATTGGTATGTTTGTCTGGCCCCTCAACCTCCACTGTCTTACTATGTTGTAAGTCTATGGGAGCAAGTAGCTGGTCAGTCTATTGTTGAAATCCCAGAGCCTAATCTAAAAGGAGCTCAATGAAAGGATGGTGAATAAATGAACAAATGAATAAATTCTTTCTGACTTCGAAGCTCAGGGTTATTGTACTCTACTCATGGATAGAAAAATAAAACTCAAACAGTAGTTGCTCTTAGATTTTGAGATGTCTCCTCTGCAGTGTATTGGTATCAGGATAGAGTTTCTCCCTTTATAAACCAAATCTCCCCCCGTAGAAGTTATCACTGATGGCTATACAGTGCCATCAAATTGGAAATGAGAACCCAATTCCTATTAGCAAACAAACACATTACCCTTAATGATGATATGACCACTTAACTCCGACCTCCACAGTTAACTTGGGAGCAAACTGGAAACCATAAAGAAAGTTTAGCAGAAGCAATGACATTATAATGAAAATTCCCATGAACATCTCATGCTGTTTTAGGTTTACTTTGGCTGCGTTTGCAGCCAAAACCCAGTCAATCAACCAATTGTTCACCCTACACTACGGCAAATGAGTAGTTTGTCTGATGTTTTGGGTTTTTTTGGTTTTTTTTTTTTGTTTTTTTTTTTTTTTTGTCATTTAATTGATGAATTGCTTTGGCATCAGGTAACCAGGTTTTATCTTGGGAAATAATCATCTTCTACTGGGAGAGCTATTCAACTGTGTGGTAGTGCTTCATCACCAGCCATGCATAAGTGGTGCTGTTTGCAATTTGATAAATGTGTACAGAGGCTCAGAGGTCCCCAAACACAAGTCTGATATGTAAACACAATCAAATCATGCTCTTAACCAAGGGAATAGATTTCGATTGCTCATCCTTCTCTGTCTTTTTCAACTCCTTGGCAAAATTTCCTCATACCTCATTCTGCACAAGCAAAGTGAGGGGCACTTTGCAGCCTTGGGTGGCACTAGAATGAGTGCCAAATATCTTCCACCTGCTATAAACTGAATTTTTGATTGGAGAAAACCACATCGTAACAATTTTCATAAGAAACTGGAGGACTCTCAACAGCTTTTAAGCTCATTTCAAAATACTGGGGAGTACCTAAGGAATGCAGAAAAATAACTCAAATCTTTCAGGTTCTATCAAAGCCATGGGAATCAGAAGTTCAGGTCAGACGTACACACACACACACACACACACACACACCCTCTCTAGATAACTAAGGACTAAAGTTAATTATTTAAGTTCATTCTTGCCAACAATTGGGCAGTAGACATTATTATGTCCATTTTAAAGATCATTAAAGTGAAGCAGTAAAATGAAGCAATTTGCTACATGACCTATATTTTTGGGAAGTGCTGAAATAGGAACTCCGCTCCATCTCTTAACTACTACACTGCCACACTGCACCTCTTCGCCTCTGTCTCTATAATATTCCTGCCAATCTAGACTTGAATTACTTGTTTGATCATGAACTCAGCCCATCGAACGAACCCTCAGATATTTCTATTCGAGTTGTCTGCTTTGTGTAATGAATTTAAAGTTGCCTTTCTACAATTCCTGGTTGTTGATCCTAGATCTGGCCTGGGGCCTTACTGAATAAGTGCAATCCCTCTTCCAAGTGACAGGCTTTTGAATATTTAAAGCTGGCAATCATGTCACCTGAAGCCTTCTTTCTTATGGGCAAATATTCCCAGATCCTTTAACCATCTCTCTTAGAACATGGTCTTACTTTCTTGATTGCTTCCTATTTTATGTGTTCCTCTTAAAATGTGATTCATAATCTTTAAAATTAAAGATTCAGCTGTCAACTGATGAATGGATAAAGAAATTGTGGTTTATATACACAATGGAATTCTACGTGGCAATGAGAAAGAATGAAATATGGCCCTTTGTAGCAACGTGGATGGAACTGGAGAGTGTGATGCTAAGTGAAATAAGCCATACAGAGAAAGACAGATACCATATGGTTTCACTCTTATGTGGATCCTGAGAAACTTAACAGGAACCCATGGGGGAGGGGAAGGAAAAAAAAAAAAAGAGGTTAGAGTGCGAGAGAGCCAAAGCATAAGAGACTGTTAAAAACTGAGAACTGAGGGTTGATGGGGGGTGGGAGGGAGGAGAGGGTGGGTGATGGGTATTGAGGAGGGTACCTTTTGGGATGAGCACTGGGTGTTGTATGGAAACCAATTTGTCAATAAATTTCATATAAAAAAAATTAAAGATTCAGCTGTCATCTGGCCTCACATAGAAGACCAGAAATCTCACCATCCTCAATCAATTAATGCAGCAACGGTTAAAATCTCCATACCAACCCCATGTTTTGAGACCTACACCTTATGGGCACCCAACATTGTGTCAAAGTCACCCAACCCTCACACACAGTGCCAAATCTGTAACAAGGCTCTCCTAAAAATGTGAAGCAAATCCTATAGAAATTAATCAGAGCACCCAATGGGACTCTATAGTTTGAAACTTAATCTATTTAAATGTCCTGCCTCTCTCCTCAAAGCTTCATGGCCCAAGGTTACCCTATCTCTAAGGGGTTCATAAATCCTTAAGTGCCTGCCACACACCCAGTCACTCTTCCAGGAAAGTGGTCCCAAGTGGCTTTTCTTGCCAGACTTGTCATTACTGTTAATAAGGTACAATCACCCATCACCCTCGCCATCGCTGAGGAGATCATTGAGGGAGAGGTGCTTGAGCTCAAGTGCTCTATGGTCTGGTTACCTGTGAAGCAGCTATTGTAAACTACAGCAAAAAGCCCATGTTCCTTATCAAATAATGCCGAAACTACCTCACCATATATTTTCTTTGGAAAAGATTTAAGAATGTTAGTCTCCAAGTACCTATCTGTGAGAAATATGTTTGTTTTCATTTCTGAACTTTATTTCTACTGCCAGTCTCCATATTCCTGGAGGTTTAATCTTAAGCATTGAGGGGTCCCTCTCCTTTGGAAGGGGTCACCTCTAATTTGGGGCAGTTTTATGGGTGTTCAGGCATTGCTGGGGAGAGGACATCAGTCTGGGTGGTTAACCTCACAGGAATCTGTTAAACTCTCTCTCTGCTTAGGTCCCTCCTGGTCTCCAAGCACTGATTCACTTGCCTTTGGGATATGTCATCTCCATCTCGGGCCACAGGCTTTCTCCTGGCTAACTTCCGAAGCACTTGTGGTCATTCTTTGTACCTGTGCCACAGAGAACTACAGGGAACTCAGGAGAGCTGTTTATATCTCTTTCCTTATTCGTGTTCTCCCCAAAAGATCTGGGATAGTCTGTTCACACACACCCTCTCAGATTCCCTCTGAATCCCTATGGTTTTGAAATACAAAAATCAAGGAAAGACTTTCTCTTTCTGATGGACCATCATTTTCTTGAGACATTAAGCTCAGCCTCTCCTTTCCATTACATAATAAAAGAAAGAAATGCTGGGGGGGGGTGGGATTTAATTGCTATTGCAAAAAGCAGTAGTCTTCTGCAGTTATAAATTGAGGGCACACAGGAAGTTGAGAAGAGCAATCCAACTCAATGGCTGCCTCAAGTGAGAATGGAAGCAGTCTTCTGGTTCTATTACTAACCTTGTTTCATAGGTGATCAAACTGAGGTGTGTTCAAATTCACATACTTACTAAATAGGAGAGCCAGGAAATGAATTCCATAAATGTGACCCCAGAGCAGAGTTTTTAAGCACTTTTGTGACAAGGAAAGGCTTCAGGAAGAAAAGACATAATGAAGGGCCCTAGGGAACTGTTATGAAGAAACAGAAAATGTGTAGTGCCACAAGAGTGTATAATGACTGAGGAGGGAAGAATGGCAGGGCTCTGATCTAATTAAAAGCATAAGAAGAGATCTCTCTGAAGAAGTGATATTTGAGCTGAGATCTGAAAAATTATATAAGACCTAATTACTCACAGGAAGCAAGAATTGCACATGCAAAGGACCTGAGGCAATACCGATCGCTGCCTCATGTGAGAGAAGACCAAAATGCCTGGAAGGGAGAGAGTACGAGGGAGATTGGTGAACGATAAGGCTAGAAATAGAAGCAGAAGTCACTTCTAGTTAAGTCTTCCAAACTATGTTACTGGTTGTTACTGGAAATGGCCATCCCACAGAAAGAGCCTCAGTTCTGAGCACACATTGTCTCTTCAAGCATTATTCATTGTAGATGAATTAACAAGATTTCAAACTCACAAGATATAGAAAATGTTTGGTCCAATTTGGCCTAGGTATCCCTTGTTATCCAATCAGCAGAGTCACAGAGTGGCTAAGTCAATCAGTATGAGGAAGATGGTGAGGTCTACTATAAACAAATGCCTGTATCAGACTAGACTCCTGCCTTGACCAGCATCTCTGAAACAACAGGATTCCCAGACGAACTTGGGTTTACCTTAGTCAGTGGGTTTTATTGTAAAGATAAACTGGGACATTAAGAAAAACCTGACATTCATTCAGAAAACATTAGCTTCAGTGAGCCACTGAACACAGCAGAAGTCATGTGATCTGCAGCAGCAGGCATCCAATTTGGATGCTCTGCCATTAAGGCCTTTCTTTCTCTTTCTCTCTTTTCTTTTTCTTTCTTTCTTTCTTTCTTTCTTTCTTTCTTTCTTTCTTTCTTTCTTCCTTCCTTCCTTCCTTCCTTCCTTCCTTCCTTCCTTCCTTCCTTCCTTCCTTTCCTTCCTTCCTTCCTTTCTTTCAAGTTTATGTATTTATTTGGGGAGAGAGTGTGCCAGCAAAGTTAGAGGGGCAGAGGGAGAGAAAGAATCCCAAGCAGGCTCCACACTGTCAGCACAGAGCCCAGCGCAGGGCTGGAACTCACAAATTGTGAGATCATGACCTGAGCTGAAATCAAGAGCCAGACACTTAACCGACTGAGCCACCCAGGCTCATTAAGGTTTCTTAGCAAGTCTCAGGCTCTGCTTCTTCTCCTATTATTATGACTTAATGCATTTTGTTATCTTCTGTTCCAATTCCCCAGGAACAAGGACCTGATTGAGTTGAACAGTCCCCTCTAGTATACGGCTGGCAACTCTGTTGAAGAGGAAGCTTCCCCGAGGCATCGCATTTCCAGGGATTACCCAAAAGGGATGCCATCTCCAGTGCCATTTCTTCTGCAATCGGCTTAGGGTGGCACAGTGCCGCGGGTGATGTACAAAACCTTTGTGTAAGATAGTTACTGCCACAAAGAGGCTGGAACCAGCCACACATATGTTCGGTTTAATTTGCACAACACTGGTTCCCAGAGGTGTTTTGTTTTTGTTTTTGTTTTTGTTCTTTAACTTAACATCCAACCAACATTTTTGAATAAGAGTTCATGTGAAAATACAGATTTCCAATTTCCTTTGAAAAGTTGGAATATCAGTAAACAGTGGCCACAGTCAACAGATACTGAGTAGTGATGGGCCTATTTATTTATTTATTTATTTATTTATTTATTTATTTATTTATTTATGAGAGAGAGTAAGCATGTGTGCATGTGAACAGGGGAGGGGCAGAGGGAGAGAGAGAATCTTAAGTAGGCCCTATGAAGGACTCGATTCACGACCCTGGGATCACAACCTGGGCTGAAATCAAGTGTGAGATGCTCAACTGACTGAGCCACCCCAGGTACCCTGTGACTGACCCCTTTAAAAGGCCCCTGGGTGGTCTAGTTCAGCATAGCCCCAGAGTCTCTCTACTTCAACTAGCTTCACTCATTCACTTACATGTCTGATTCCTGTAGGCATTGGAGTTGGCAAACACTAAAGTAAGTGGTTAGGGGCACCTTGGTGGCTCAGTTGGTTAAGCATCCAACTCTTGATTTCAGCTTGGGTCATGATCACAGCATTCATGAGTTGGAACCCCACAGTGGGCTCTGTGCTGACAGTGTGGAACCTTCTTGGAATTCTCTCTCTCCTTCTCTGCCCTTACATTGTCTGCTTGTATGCTCTCTCTGTATCTCCCTCAAAAATAAATTAAAAAAAAAAAAAAGAGTCACTGACTCTAGAACTGTCATAATCTCAAGTTCAGAAACTGTGCCTAGTAAAATTCCATTGCTTTGGGTGCCCCCTGGAACAACTTTGAGATAGTCTCTGAACACACTTAGCCAGTGTCCCTGCAAGCTACTGCCTTTGTGCAAGGGATCCTTTACCATAATAGCCTAACTGGACTTAGCCTAAGCATGAAAAAGAGGGATAAGGATACAGGAATGGTTCCTAGGCATTGGACCCATCCTATCCCACATCTTAGGTCATTCTTCTCTGCCCTAATAATGCCAGTTACAAAACACAGTAGTAATAGGCTCTCCTTGCCAACCTACATGTTCCTTCTGGTTATCAGATAACCCAGAGGGGTGGATGCCTCATGCTGGTAAAATGGGCACTTGTACTCTAAACTAGCACGTGCATGCTTTGGTCTTGAGATGCTACATCTTGTGATAAAAACACATTTTACAGGCCAACTGGTGTCCACCTTCCTGGCAACTATGTGACCTTGGGCAAATTACTTAATCTTTTTCAGCTTCAATTTCTTCATCCACATACTTATGCCCCAATAAATATTCTGAGGATTAAATGCAACATAAGACTTCACTTCCTTCTTCATCCATTTAGGGTACAAAATAACTTCAACTACAGTAAAACCTTGGACTGCGAGTAACTTGTTCTGGGAGTGTTCTGCCAGACAAGCAAACATTTCTAATACATTTTAACTTGATAAACGAGTGATGTCTTGCAATATGAGTAGCAGGTGACACTGAACGTCACATGATCACAACTGAGCCAGTGGTTCTTGAAATTTGCTTTGATATACGAGTGCTTTGGATTACAAGCATGTTTCCAGGATGAATTGTGCTTGCAAACCAAGGTTTTACTGTAATTTGAATATTCAAATTAAATTAGCCTGTCTAGTTCCAGCTCTCACCTTTTCCTTGTAAGTTTCTTCTAGGTCCCCGCTCCTCTGTGGGCCTCCCCCAGTCACAGTATTTAGCTCTGGTTTTGCAAAGAGAAGCTATTCGGTCTTACAGGGGGCTGGATAATTTCAACGCGGCTGCAGCTGTCACTGTTTCAGGGTGAATTCCATCTGGCCTCCTTGGCGGATTCACTACCAAAGCATCCCACTGTGCTGCCACATGCCTCTGAGCACCAGACCCATGAGCCCGGGAGGGGCCCAGCTCAATGCAGCTGCTGTGGTCAGCAGGCATGTGCCATCGGTGCAAAAAAAAAAAAAAAAAAAAAAACAAAAAAACTTTTGTGAGGACAGGAGGTCCCTCTCCCCTGGAAGTGTGTGCTGCTAAGGAAGCTTCATCTGCCTATCCTACCTCTTACATCAGCTCCCATGTTACAGACCGTTACCAGCTGCTTCTGCAGACACACACTGTCAGCCACTCTCTCAAAGCGTACCTCCAACCTAGCATGGCCGAGTTAGAGCTCAGCAGCACACTGTGACAGAGCCTTTCTCTTCCATGACTTCTTAAAGTCCCGGAGGTACCTGAAACTAAAGAAAGAGACCCTCCCTCTCATGTGCTCAAGTCTATCTCCTACAACCAGATGAGTTTGTATCATCCATGGGAAAACCACACAAACACGTAAAGACCATGGCACAGCGTGGATGCTCCTCTTTGCCTCTCCTTATGATCACAGACACTTTGTGCCCCTCTTAGTGCTACACATTTTACAACACCACGTGACTGAGGGGACAGGCTAAAACAGCGGCTGTATGACTGCTCAAGTTCATGTTTCATGGCAATTATTTAGGAGAGGTGTTGCTATGGCATCCTGCCCTAAGGAAATGGTGACACAGGGGAAGTAAGTATACCAGAGGTGGAGCAGAGGAGTCGTGGTTAACAGCATGAATGCAGGGGACAGATCAGCTAAGGCTGAGTCCCACTTGTGCTCCTCCTTGGACCCTGTGACTCTGGGCAAGTCCTTAATCTCCCTATGCTTCAGTTTCCTCATCTGTAAAATGACACTGTCATGAAGACTGAATAAATGCATATATGTAAAACACTTAGAACCATCCTTAATATCTAAAAAGTGCTAAATAAGTTACTAGTTTTTAAATTTGGAGGCCTCTTGCCATCCCACTTCTTCCAGCCCTAGCTCCCATATAGTTTCCATCGAGAAGTACCAACATGGTACCTTTGAAAGTTAGAAGGAGGGGGCTTCAGATTCTGTCACCAGCTGGGAAGACATGGCTCCCCAGATTGTATGTAGGCACTCCTCGTTTTTACTTTCCACCAAAGACATAAATAAGCTGTATCTGTCTATATTTTTTAAATGTCTTTGCTGCTTGTTAATAAGAAGGGATGTTTTATGATTGTTGAAGGTGAAGAGGCCCCAAATAGTATCACCCTTCTTTCTGATCTAAGGTGAGAATCCACTGAAAGTCAGAGAAAAATCAGGTAGATGAAGGAAAAAAATGCTAGATTTAATACTGATAAAGCTGGTGCTGAAATGTTAGGTATGCAGAGACACAGAATTTCCTTACACTAAACCCCAGAATTAGACAGACCCAGTCACAGGCAGCTCTGGGACAGGGCCTTTGCTGCTAAGATGACATCATGGCCCAAAAGAGATAAGAAAATTGTGATTTTTTTCTTCCAGCAATCAGTTCCCAAAGACAAGAAAGCTATGCAATGCTCAGTTTCTCTTCCATAACCACCAATAAAATGTCACCCCTCCATCCCCAAGTGGAGTGTCTAAGGGACATAAAAAAAAAAAGACACTAATTGATGCCCTTCTGTGTGGAAACATGGACAGGAAATAATGTTCCTCCTAATGATGACATTTATGTATGACTCCAACCATGGGAGTTCAGCCAGATTATTGAATCTTGCTGAATTTCATGACACTTTTCATGACACAAACAGCTTCCAGGTTGCTGCTTGTTTGTGAGAACATTTCCCCTCTGAATCAGTCAGAGGCTTCCCAGTTTTCACAAACCCTCTTGAAGGCCAGAGTTGCCCAAGCCCTTGCCTTTGGCCCTCTTCTGACTCTAGGTAGACTTTTTAGAGGACCTTAAAATTGTGAGTGGTTTCAACTAAGCATTTTTATTTCTTGTCCCCAAATTTCTTTCTGCTAGGTGCCAGACTCATAGAACCTGCATCCTAGAATCTCATCTTCCTACCCTCTCTGCTCCTCAACAGAGGCTGCCCCTTTATCTCTGCATCTCCAGGCGTCAAGACATTGACACATAGTAGACACTCAAAAAAGAAAGAACAGAGACAGGTGATTGAGAGAAAGGGAGCAATAAAGAAAGAAAGGAGGGATGCAGAGAGGAGAAAAAGGTAGGAGACTGAAAAAGGAAGCAAGGAACTTCAAAGACCATTATTTTCACTGGTAATGTAAATCTGTGTATTTAGGCTTGTTTCTAATATGCAATAGCTTTCTGAACTTGGGACAGTTCCTTGAACTATCTTAACTTCTATTTTCTCATTATAAAAATGGGATTATTCAGTATATTGTTATTTCAATGTATTGGTTTGAGAATTAATCATGCTAGCACCTGGGTCTAGTCCATGTAATAAACACTCAAGAAATGTCAGTTAAATGTAGGTGTAAGGTATGAATTTTAAATCACCAATGTTTGGCCACCTGGTTGAGGTTTTTACAGGCTCCACCGGACTTTACCTCAATCTTGAAAACCCTGAAATTAACTAAGATACATGGATTAGGTCCATAACAGTGGCCACAGAGAGGTATTTTCCTTAGGGTTTCCTATAAAACCGCATCAAATACATGAGTGTGGGCTGGCTCCAATCTCTCCAAGTGGTGGGGCAGCCACTCACTCGCTACACAGTCAATCGAGTACTGGAGCAGCACAACACTTATCTGAAATTTTGGTAATTATAAAAGGAGACATGCCGTCTTAAATTGCTTCTGGAAACACAGCAGCACAACACAGGATGATAGAGTTTGCCTCAAAATAGCTGCCCAAACAGTTTCCCTTTCAGGGTTGGAAAAAAAAAAATTAACTTCCTGACCTGAATTCCTCATTAAAATTCTTTGCAATTGAATGAATTCCAGAATCTGTTCCATTACTGTGAATCTTGGATGCCAAGACCTGGAATTTGGATTGGAGAGAGGGAAGGATATAACTAGCATCAAGCATCCAGGCTCCTGCGTTGGCTTCTTGGCCTGGAAACCAGCTTGGTGGGGAGTGAGAGGCCCTAAGTAGTGTATGTTTCAAAATAGCCAAAGGTGTAACTCCCAGAAGTCACTTTAAAGAGAATATTAGCTCTTGCAGGACAAGACTGTCTTTAGTATTTTTGAATCCTCATTTAATACCAACCCTCGTTCCTGACTTCCTGACACATCATAGGTGAAAGGGCTCATTGTCTGATAAAAGCATGAAAGAAAACTCAAGTGAAGTGAACTGTGAGGAAACAAGTGAATGAACAGCTGACTGAATTAATAAATGATGAGAGAATCAAGAGAATTCGATAAAATTGCTTCTCAAAGTGCCTGAAGACAGAGACGCGTCTAGGCCTTGGGTTTACAAATTCAGGAACTACACGTACCTGGAGTAAAGAGTTGATGAGGTTCTCAGAGTTTTAACCCATTTAATCTGATCCATAAATCAGCAACTAATTCATCAGAGTGTCAAACTGCTAATTTATTATGAGAAATCTTAACATAAAAAAGTGCTTAGCCCAATTTCTGACTCACAGTAGGCACACAACATTGTATGTTGTATAACAACATGTATAACAGTCAACTCAACAAACACTTAGCGAGTACACAGTGTGAGCCAGGTGCTCGACTTAGCATGGGGAGACAGTGAGCAAATGTATCATGTGGTGTCATCGTCAATGGGAAAGTTTGTGTGGGGAAACTTTACAAAAATGGAAAAGGTTGCATACAGAATCAGAGAAAATAGAATTTGATGATCTTAATGGACAGTTTCACCTAACTATGATGGGTTTAAATTTACACTTTCTTACTCTTTTTGATCTAGTATGTCACTTTAAGGAGACCTGGCATCAGGTACTCGGATCATGAATATAATATTTCATCCTGAGTTTGCTTTTTTTCCGGGAATCTCTTTAGCTTCAAACAGAGTGATACACATATTCTCCTTATTTTCTTAATGTCTGCATCCTCCAAAACATTGCACAGTGCTTGGCATTTACTGGACATCCAGCAGTTTATGAAAAAATGACAAAAAAGTGGCCATATAATCAGGGCCAGAGTAATCCATACACTCATATGTGTGGAAGGATTTATAAGGCTAACAGCACTGTTGAAATCTCAACTGTTATTAAACTGGAGAAAAATCAGGCATAGAGTTACTGAAACCAGACAAAGGCAAAGAGGGACTAGAATGAGTTGTGACTCACTAAGAAATGAAATAGTAAATAAGACAATATATATGCCCCTCTATGTATATCAATATCAGTTTCCACATGTGTACTAGTTTGCTAGGGCTGCTCGAACCACATAGTTCAACCTGGGAGACTTACACAACAGAAAGTTATTGTCTCACAGCTCCAGAGGCTAGAAATTGAAAATCAAGGTGACAGCAGGGCTGGTTCCTTCTGAGGGTTGTGTGGGCAGAACTGTTCCATGCCTCTCCCCAGCTTCTGGGGGTTCGATGGCAGTCTCTGGTGTTCTGTGGCTTGTAGAAGAAGCACCCCAATCTCTGGCTTCATCTTCACATGGTATTCTCCCTATGTGTCTGTTTCTGACTCCAATTTCCCAATCCCACCCCGCACCTTTTTTTTAGAGCAAGCAAGTGCTAGAGCAGGGAGAAGGACAAAGGGAGGGAGAGAGGAGAGGGAGGGAGGGAGGGAGGGAGGGAGGGAGGGAGAGAGAGAGAGAGAGAGAGAGAGAGAGAGAGAGAGAGAATCCCAAGCAGTCTCCATGCTCAGCACGGAGCCTGATGCAGAGCTCCATCCCATGACTCTGGGATCACAACCTGAGCCAAAATCAAGAGTCAGACCTTCAACCGACTGAGCCACCTAGGCACCTCCCAATTTCCTCTTTTCATAAGGACACTAGTCACATTGGATTAGGACCCACTTTAATGACTTCATTTTAACTTGATTCACTCTGTAAAGATTGATTTTCCAAAATAAGGTCACATTCCAAAGCACTGGGGGGATTGGGACCTCAAGATACCTTTTTTCAGAGGATACAATTCAACCCATAACAGTATATCGGTCATTCATAGAAGAGTGCTGTACAAGTACTCAAGAAATTGTTAACAGTGATAATCCCTGAGGAGTTAGACTATGAGATCAGGGGATTTTTAGTTTTTGCTTTCTACCCTTCAATACTATTTGAAAATTTAGTCATGAACATATACTCTTTTCCTGATTAAAATTTAAAGTACTATTGAGGCATCTAGCTGGCTCAGCCAGCAGAGCATGTGACTCTTGATCTTGGGATTGTGACTTCAAGCCCTAAGTTGAGTATAGACATTGCTTTAAAAAAATAATAATTTGATTTGATTGATTTAAAAAAATCATTAATGCCTAATTGAGGCTTTCTTCATTCTGTTATTGGAAATAGGCAACAGAGCATTTAAGAGGAAATATATAGCTATCCCAAGCATTTTGTGTTTTAAATAAATACTTCAGGATTTGGACAAGTGGAAGGAAATCTAGATTCTGTTTCCAGTGAACACAGTGCTTTACTAAGCCGTATATAATCAAGCTTGTGCACTATCTGGACCTGGACTCATTTAATCCCATTTTGGACACAATGCCCAGTATGTTTTTGGCGTTCAACCTGGGCAAAAGGCAGTATCTGTGACCCATTTTTGAGTCACTACAGCTTATTGGCTAATACCAAACAACATCTCTTCTGTTCTTAAAAAGTGGATTAATGTGGAATTTGCTGTCTCTGCTCTGATCCCTTAAAAGGGCTATGATTACAGAGCCAAGCAAGGCCATCTGAGGCGGAGGCTCATTCCTGCTGCATGTACACTTGGCAGTTTTCTCTGAGTGGTTCCCCTGTGCCATGCCTCTAAGGCCGCAAGTGTGCATCCCGTGGGGCCTGGCCAAGGAACCCGAGTGCTTGCCTTTCATCAGTGCATTCAAGGCCAACACCACACAAAATTTATTTCAGCTGTCTCACAGCTCAGCTCTTGCTTCTACAGAGAGAAGAACTGGCTAATGGAAAACTTTGATTTCAGTGTCAGTACGAGACTGTTCTGAAAGAGGAGGCTTTCTAACGTAAAATTAGAATCTATTTAATTCATTGGTCAGTCGGTAACTTTTATTTTCTTTAATATTTCGTTGAATGGGGTGTCTCGGTGGCTCAGTTGGCTGAGTGTCCGACTTTAGCTCAGGTCATCATCTCACAGTCTGTGGGTTCAAGCCCCGTGTCGGTCTCTGTGCTGACAGCTCAGAGCCTAGAGCCTGCTTGGGATTCTGTGTCTCCCTCTCTCTCTGCCCCTCCCCTGCTCATGCTCTGTCTCTCTCTCTCTCTTTCTCTCAAAAATAAGCAAACCTTAAAAAAAATTAAAAAATATATATTTTTCTGAGTATCTGGCATTGGAGCAGCATGTAAGTGCAGTGATTATTAACATGGGCCTTGGAATCAGAAAGGCTTGGTCTGAGTACTGACTCTGTCAGATATTTAAGGTTGAACCATATGATTCAGTCACCCTGAAATATAAGTCAAGGTAGTAAGTGGGCACATTCTCTCTAGCATAGCAAAACCAGATTATTAGTTCATAAGAAATGGGTTCAGTGGTATGTTAATAGGAATAAAACTAATTTCTCACGAAGAATGATAAAAATTTTTCTACATGCAAATTTTGCTCACCAAATGTTGTCAAGGACCAGGCTTTTTCTATCCTCTTATCCCACCATCCATATCACATGATTTTCATCTTCGTGGTGACAAGATGTGCTGCACCTCCAGCTATCACACCTAGTTCCAAGCAGAAAGGAGAGCCAATGGCCTTCTACCTAGCAGAAGCCCTTCCCCTCAAATTTAAACTTAAATATCATTGGTCAGAATAGTATCACATCACCATTGCCTGGCTGGATTGTAGTTAGGAAAATCGAATACTTAGTCCTCTAGTCTCTGTACTGAAGGAAAGCAAAAGAGAGGCATTTGAGAATCAGTATTGAGTGAGCCAATCCTTAACCAAGGCAGGGATAGGGAAAGATAACACTAGTTAATGAGCTATTTATTTGTAAGGTATTATTATTTCCACAGGAAGATGAGCAAATTGGATTCAGGGAAGCTACAACAATTGCCCAAAATGTTGAGGTAGGATTCAAGCCTGAATCATTCTGTCTCCAAAGTTTTTGTTCTTGGTAAGAACTTTGCTTGTTTTAGACATGAATCTGGAGTTTTCCTTTAAGCATCTTGGGCCAGAACAATGTTCTCTATTAAGATGTAGAATTAACAATCATGTCTGCAATTGGCAAGATACCTCCTTGCCTGGCACTAGGACACAGCAGAATTGGCAATTTTGTTGACTGTTCAAGGTAGAGGCTTGCAGATCCTACCAGCCATTCTAGCTACCGCTTTCTCAACATGGTGCGCAAAACTACGTCTATTGTGTAGACAACGACAAGGTGTCCAACTTGATTTAAGTACCAGCACTGGTCTCCAAACTCTTATAATGGATTCTATTAACATGCTAGTAGGACTTTTGCATTCATTTTATTTTAATCTATAAGCAGAAGGGTGTTTAAACCATTATCTCAGAATGCAGAAAGATCTGTGTCTCAGAACTTCTACAAAAAGGTGACCAACAGGCACTTAGAAACTGTGGGTGATAAAGAAGTTAGTGATGAGCCAGGTGAGAAGGATTTGAGTTGGCTTCCTGATTATCATGTGATTTGGGGCACCTGGTGGCTCAGTCGGTTAAGCATCCAACTTCGGCTCAGGTCATGATCTCTCAGTCTGTGAGTTCGAGTCCCATGTCGGGCTCTGTGCTGACAGCTTGGAGCCTGGAGCCTGTTTTGGATTCTGTGTCTCCCTCTCTCTCTGCCCCTCCCCCACTGACACCTCTGTGTCTGTCTCTCTCTCTCTCTCAAAAAAAAATTAAATAAATAAACATTAAATTTTTTTTTAATAAATAAACTGAGTAAACTAGGGCACAAAGAATATGAGGAGCAAACTGTCAGATAAAAAATAAAGCATAAGTGCAAGCATCTGCATGTCGTTCAGGAGACAAGGTCTGCTTTTGCCAGCGCCTGGCGATTTAGATGGAAAGTTTATCTTCACACTGTGTTGCCTAATAGTTAGGACTAGGTTCCATGGAATGTAGAGGCGCATCATTTTAAGAAAACACCTACCTTCAGAAGTCTCGACGTCACCACACAAGGTGAGCCATGGACAAAAGCACAGCACGGGTCCTTGGGAAAGGAAACCAGACTGTACGGCATGTAGAAGAAGGTGTGTAGCTGCAGTCCTGGGAATGCAAGTAACAGAATCAGAGAACTGGCTTTGGAAATTGACCCATAGTACATGATTCATTCCTTTTACACACTTCATCGGTCGCCTACTAAGTTAATCATTGTAACCTACTTGGAATAACTCGATCACAGACTAAGGGAGACAGTGGCCTGCTTTAGAATGAAGGTCCATTTGGGACAGCTGGATGGCTCAATGGGTTAAACATCACTGACTCTCGGTTTAGCCTCAGGTCACGATTTTGTGCTGAGACTGAGCCCTCCACTGGGCTCCACGCTCAGAGTGTGAAGCCTGCTTGGAATTCTCTCCCTCTCTCTTGTCTCTCACTGCACCTCCCCCACTCATGCTCTCTCTTTCTCTCTGTCAAAATAAATAAGTAAACTTAAAAAAAAAGGATGAGGGTCCATTTAAATTAGCCACTATCTCACTTGTTGAGAGCAAATCTGTCTTATCACCCTTCCTAGGAATAAGAAGAAAATGAGCCCATTATGACTGTACATGAAAAACTACCTCCAACTATGACTTCAAAGGTTTTGAAGTCTTAACAGGCAAGAACCTTTTGTTAAATAATCAAACAATTAAGAGATACCTGAGAATTACACAGGGCTTATCCCAAAATAAGCAAAAGGTATTAGTCAGCTATGCAGTTATCCAATTATTTATTCAACATGGTCTGTAAAGTAACCGAATGTGTACAAAATGAACTTTTGGAGACACCAGTGGTTATGGGGCATGAACTGGTAACCAATTTCCCTTATCACTTTTGTGTATTGAGCATTTATGTGAACCCGGCACCGACTGTAGCTGCACACCTTCTTCCACATGACTTCTTGTGCCCCAGCACTCATCTTCCCTAGTAGCAAGTTTTGTATTATATATAAATAGTTTCCCACACTGCATTCTATGTTCTCTGAGGGCTGAGATTGTTTCCTATTCACCTGTGTATACTCAGAAGTTAACACCAAGCCTGGCATATAGTAGATTCTCAATTCACTTTTGAATACATGAATATATAAACTCATTTCTCTATTGAAGGTAAAATTCATAACTGGTTAGGAAAAGAACATATCAGAGATATACAACTCTTCTTAAATTGCTTTAATAAAAATACAAAACAAGTGGGTGAATCATTTTACTTGAAACCTTCTGCCCTATTCTTGGAAAAAACAACAGTAAGAGCCTTTCATGTATTTACATGACGATGAAAACAGGGTCTTATGGTCAATCCATGTTGCTATAAACGAAGAGTGGGTGGCTTAAAGCACATTTTACTTCCCACAGTTCTAGAGGCTGGAAGGTTTGAGATCAAGGTGTCAACAGATCCAGGGTCTGGTGAAGGCAGTCTTCTTGGTTCACAGACAGACATCTTCCCACTGTGCCCTCACACAGCAGAGAGCAGGAAGGGGGGTACATGCTCTCTTGTGCCTTCTTATCAGGGCATTAATCCCATTCACGATAGGGCTCCATTCTCATCATGTAATTATCTCCTAAAATCGTCACTTCCTAATGCCATCATATTGGAGGTTAGGATTTCAACATATACATTGTGGGTGGACAAAATCAGTCCACAGCAAGTTGTTTTCTAAGGTGAAGTCTTGAATAGTAGCTTTGTTCCTAAGTGTCAACAACTCTCACAATGTATGGGACCAAGTCCGTGATATCGTGTTCCATCATTTTACTGCCTACTTGTTAGGTTTATATGCATGTTAGACACGCAGGCACTGAGAGCTAGTAATTTGGTGTTATTTCAAATGAGTGTTCAATACTTTAGTTGGTCAGGGAGAAACAAATTTTTCTCTAAATAAAATTTATACTAAAATAGATTCACTTACTAGTTCAAATTCACTTTCCAAAGCATTGAAATAATTTGGCAAAATTATTTTCTTTTCTCTGAAGTTCTTGTTTCTCTTTTATTTCCTTGTGATACTTAATAAACAAGAAATCTTCTTGGGAGGCATATTTATGTGTGCAAAATTTAGATAATAAAACAAATTCTGGAACACAGCATTGTATCATGCATTATTCATTTTTCGAATTTTAACAGACTTTCAGCTGTGCCTGGACATGTGAGTCACAACACTCAACAGAGACGGGTGGGTGATAACGAGGAGGACTTTTCTCTTTTCCACTTGAGGAAGCTCTCTGCTTTGGCAAGAGAAGGACTAATTAAACCTCACAAGTAATGTGTGGTAGAAACCTAAGACACCATAACAATGACTTATTCTAAGCATGCTTTACCTTCCCTGACCCCTAGCCCCCGAATAGACTCTAAGATGCTGCTTTTTTGAGCATGCCCCTTTAATTTAATTAAGACCTCAGAGAGATCTAAGGCAGCCCCACTTAATAAAACACTAGGGCCTCAAAGGTATTTAAGAATGTCATCCCACAGCAGTGTCAAGCAGAGCCTAAAGGAAAGAAGATGTTACAAAGACATCTGTAGATGCGGCTTTTGTCCAATGAGCTGAACCCCAACAAGATTCCCAGGAGATTCACAGAGTTTTTAAGAATAATGAATTGGCAGAAATAGTACCAGTTTGGATTGAAAGAAGCAGACATAGACAAAATGAAAAGAGGTCTTTAGAAACCCTGAGGACATTACAAACCTAGAAACATGACCACCTCTCACGAGCAAAAGAAAGATAACTCAGAGGGTAGAAACAAGGGCCTAGAAAGTGGAGCCAAGAGGCACGAAGGATTGTTCTCAAGTATTTAGTCCTATTCAAGGAACTACCACCTTGTGCTGGCTGAATTTCACAACTGCTGTGAGTTTACGACTCCTCTATACCTCCTATTCATTACTCCTTGTTTGGAACAGAAGCATTTATAGCAACTATCCTATGGGAGTCCCATCACTGAATGTTGGGTGTGCATGGAGAAGATAACTTGTCTCACTTCATAGATCTTCGGCTTCAGAGGAACTGTATTCAAAGAAATGCTCTTAAGGAACACCCTAAAAGCCACATTAACACCTGGACCATCTAAGATAAGCTCTAGACTCTGAGCTGACCCTATAATAGGATGAGACTTTTTGAGGCCCCCCAAAATAGGTGAGTATATTTTGCATGAGTGAGGGTTATGAGTCACTAGAAACCAGAGGGAAGACTAGTTGTCAAGCTTCAACAAATGATTCTTACCTTCTGGTATTCATGAAGTTATGTAATCCTTTCCAAATTGAATAAGGCTGGCTTATAACCGGCCAATAACCAGTTCTTTCTTAATTCACTCATTTTTTTCATTGCACATGGAGCACACACATAGTTCAGAGGATACACTATATGTTAGGCCACAAAACAGATCTCAATGGACTTTAGTTGTTTGTTTGTTTGTTTTTTTAATTTGAGAGAGAGAGAAAGAGAGCACACGAGTGGGGGAGAAGGGCAGAGGGAGTGAAAGAGAATCTTCATGCTAAGCATGCAGCCCAACGCAGGACTCCATCTCACTACCCTGGGATCATGACCTGAGCGGAAATCAAGAGTCAAATGCTCAACTGACTAAGCCACCCGGCACTCCAAATCTCAATAAATTTTAAAAGATTGAAATAGTATGAAGTATCTTTTCATTGACAGTGAATAAAATCATAAATTAATAACAGAAGGAAATCTGGAAAATTAACACACATGTGGAAATTAAACAACATGTTCTTAAGCAACCAAAGATTCAAAGGAAAAATGAAAGGTAAATAAGAAAACACTTTCAGATGTAAGAAAATGAAAACACAACATACCAAAACTTATGGGATACAGTGAAAGCAGTGCTCAAAAGGAAATTTATAGCTATAAATGACTACATTAAAAAAGATCTAAAATCAACAACCTAACCTTCTACCTTAAGGAACTAGAAAAAAATAGCAAAGTGAAGACAAGGCAAGTAGAAGGAAGGAAATAATAAAGAATAGAGAAAAACAAAATAGAGAATCAACAAAACCAGAATTCAATTTTTTCACAAAATCAACAAGATTGATTAACCTCAACCCAGGACTAGAAGGGAACTCCCTCAACCTGACAAAGGGTGTCTATGAAAAATTCACAGCTATCATACTAAACATTAGAAACTTTACACCTAAAATCAGAAACAAGATAAGGATGTCCACTTTTCCCCACTTCTATTAAACATTTTACTAGCACTTTGAGCCAAGAAAATTGTGGAAAGGAGGAAGGAAGGAAAAAAGGAACAGAGTTAAAGAGTACCGAAGTTGGAAAGGGAGAAGTAAATCTTTAGATGACATGATCTTATATATAGAAAACCCAGAGACTCCACAAGGAAGCTATTAGTTACTCATAATCCAGTTCAAGAAAGTTGCAAGACATGTCAACATACAAAATCCATTTTATTTCTACACATTAGAAAATGAACAGTCCAAAAATTAAAGAAAATAATTCTAGCATCAAAATAAATAAAATACTTAGGCCTAAATGTAACTAAGGAGGTGTAAAAGGTATTCCTTGGAAACTCACTCCAAAACATTGTTGAAAGAAGTTTAAAAACACCTAAATAAATGGAAAGATGTTCTGTGTTCATGGATTGGAAAACTTGGTATTGTTAAGATATTAACATCATCAAAAGTGATCAAAGAGTCAAGGGAATTCCTACCAAAATTCCAACTGTCTTTTTGTAGAAATTAACAAGCTGAATCTAAAATTCATATGGTAATGTGAGGGACCTGAATAGCCAAAAGAAAGTTGAAAAAAGAAGCAAAGTTGAAAGACTCAAATTTCCCAGTTTCAACATTTACTTCAAAGCTATGGTAGTCCAAACAGTGTGTTACTGGTATCAGAATAGACATAGAGATCAAGGGAAAAGAATTAAGAGTCCAGGAATAAACCCATACATCTGTAGTCCACTGATTTTTTTTTTTTTTTTTGACAGGGACACCAAGACATTCAATAGGAAAATAATAGTCTTTTCAACAAATAATGCTCAGACAACCCGATAGCCACGGGCCCCAGGAATGAAGTGGGACCTCTACCACATACCACATATAAAACTTAACTCAAAGTAGATTAAAGACCTAAATTTAAGAGCTAAAACTCTTAGAGGAAACATAAGGTTAAATATTTATGATCTTAGATTAAATATGACACCCAAGGCATAAGCAACAAAAGAAAAAAACATAAAATTTTTAACAGGGGTGTTTAGACTACTTTGCTGTGATTTTAGCATTTTAAATGCCATTTGGTTTTCTAGAATTGCCAGGCTTCAGCACGAGAAAGTATATCAAGTATGCTAACACTAATACATTGGAAGCATAAACATGCTACTTCTTAGTTTGTAACATTGCCTTAGGTTTGTGCCCTATACACACAGGAATTATGATAAATTCTGTTTTGCCTTATTTCTCATTTTTTTTTAAATGTTTATTTGTTTATTTAGGTAGAGAACAGGAGAGAGAGCTTGCACGTGCAAGCAGGGGAGGGGCAGAGAGAAGGGGAGAGAGAGAATCCCCAGCAGGCTCTGCGCTGTCAGCACAGAGCCCAACGTGGGGCTCCATCCTACAAACCGTGAGATCACAACCTGAGCCAAAACCAAGAGTCTGACGCTCAACCGCCTGAGCCACCCAGGTACCCCTGCCTTGTTTCTCATTTAACAACTATATTAGTGGGGGGGGGGGATCAATAGGGAAGGAAGGAATTATTTAGACCAGCATTCCATAGGAACAAGAGCTGAAAAAGAATATTAACCTATTCAGTGCCTCTAAAGAGAACAGGATTGGAGATGAAAACATAGAACATATGCCCTCAAGATTCCCTAATAGGAAAATGAACAAATAAAGGAATAGGGTGCTGATACTGCACATGGGGGCTGTACAAAGTGTTACTGGACCAGAGTGCCTCCTTAGCTAGGGAGAAAGTTGAAGGGAGACAGAGATTAGAGGAGCCTCCACAGAGGAGGTGATACCAGAGCTTAATTTTGAGAGATGACCTGGATTTCTCTGAACGCAATAGACATTGTAAGAATACCACAGACAGAAGAATACATGGGCAACACATACAGTCAAAGGAAACAAGATGTCAAATTCTTGGAAGTGCGGCAAGTTCAGAGGGACTGGAGTGCATACAGTAGAGAGCTGAGCCGTGGAAGTACAGAAGCAGAAAGAGGCCATATAAAGCTCATTGCATTTTTTTTTTTGTTCCAGGAATAATGAGATCCATAAATTCATTAGGAAGAGGCCTAAATACATATTCACCCTTTTATCCAATTATCCCATTTCTGACCCTTTATTCCACAAAAAAATAATCTAAAACAAAGACACTGTGTGCATGAAAATGTTTATTTTGCCTTTAATGATAAATGCAAAAAAAAAAAAGCAAACAAACACCTATAATCAACTTAAAAGCCTAGGGAGAGGCAGAGTTACTTAAAAAGTACTCCAATGCAATTATATGTAACTATTTAAAAAGTGAGAGAGAGGACTGTAGAATGTAGAAAATATAACACAATGTTAAATGGAAGAAAGCAGGTGCAACAGTATATATAGTATGATTGTAAATATGTAAAAATGCCTCTGTCCCAGATATGGTAGGTTTAAGACGACAGTGGCCAGTTTCAAAATCGGCCAAGCAGCCTCATGAGAAAAGTGATATCTGTGCCTACTTAATTATGTGTAATTAGTAATGCAATTAATAATATGCACCATCACTCATCATCCCTTCCATTCTCAAGAAGGTCCCAGAAAGCACATGAACTATATATATGGTCATCCTCTTCATGGAAGAAACTTTACCCTGAGGAAAGAGAGGATGAAGGGCCCATTAGCTCTGACAACAATTATGACTCATTAGAGCAGGGAAATGGTAATTTTGAGCACGGAGAAGGTAAACTTCTCAAATTCCTTTGGTCTTACAACTCACTCCATCCCTCAAATGGTTGAGGCTATTACACAAAATAAATTAAAAATTAAAGAGTAAAAATGTCTCTAATAAATTAAGATCACAAGGAAAGTTATGCTGTAGCTATAACAGAGCATAATACAAGACCATGCAAGGAATGTTTCCCCCATTCCTGCAAAGAATACTGGAGCAAGGAACAGGGACGCCCAAGGCTACCTCACCTGAATCAGAAAACCAGCACAGAACATCTGAGATCAGATTACAAGAGAGGTGAAGGAGTCGGGGCAAAAGCAAATTGATGCTCAGGGATGCACAAGTTTTTGTTTGCACTTGTGTCTTTGTTTTAATGTGGATCTGTGGAAAAGGACAAGAAAGTGATGCAGTCACCTTAAAAAGCAGTTGTTTTAAGGTAAGGGGATCATAAGTGTGCTTTTTACCTTTATCTAAAAATCCTCAGAGTTAATAATTTGTGACTTTCTGATAACAATACTTTTACATGAGATATTACTGGTTGTATCAGGGCACAATCAGAGAAGTAGAACCACCAGGGTATAATAAACAGGAGTGCTTCTGCACATGTGTATACGCACGCATACATATATACGTACACATTTGTTATAAGGATCTGACCTTACACAATTGTGGGAGCTGGTTAAGCAGTCACTGTAGGGCTGTTGTCTTCATGTCTAATGCTGGAGTTTGACATCCACAGGGCAGCCAATGAGGAAGGGAAGATGAATGTAAGGTAGGGTCAAGCAGGATCAGGTTGGAACCCACAAGCCTCAGATGGAGCCCAGGAGGGCAGACTGAAATTCATGTCAGTTTTTGTCCGCATGTGTGTTGTACAGCAGCTGAGGCCCTTGCTCAGAGTTAAACAGGAACTGCAGACCCGAGTGTTGGAGAAATTGAAGGAAGATCCGGGGGAAGGGGGAATCCTTACAGCATCGCTCCTGCCTCATGCCAAACAGGTGAGCCAGCAGTCAGCGACAATATGCATGAGCTACAAAATGGCAGCTGCGAAATTCCATCACAGTGGTCCCTAAACCTATCGCCTTAGCCCTTTTCCTTGAATAAAGCCTTTCTTACAATGACTTTTGAGTATTTTTTTCTTTAACAGGAATTGATGATATAAAGACATTGAAACCATAGAAAACCAGGCTTGAGTGCAGAAATCAAGAGAACAATGCCCATAATTACGGCACAGAACCAGTTCAGAGAGGAAATTACAGTTGCTGCTTCTAAACTCTACCCACTGTAGGGGTGCCCGGGTGGCTCAGTCAGTTGAGTGACTGACTTCGGCTCAGGTCATGATCTTGTGGTCCGTGAGTTCGAGCCCCGTGTCGGGCTCTGTGCTGACAGCTCAGAGCCTGGAGCCTGCTTCAGATTTGGTGTCTCCCTCTCTCTCTGCTCCTCCTCTGCTCACACGCTGTCTCTCTCTCAAAAATAAATAAAGACTTAAAAAAAAATTTAATACTACCCACTGTACTCTGCACTGCTAATACCACTGACCCCTGACACTGGAACCCTCCCAATAGTTCTCCTGTCTCTACTGTTCAGGGATAGTCTTGCTTCCACTGCTGCTGAAAAACAGCTTCCCTGTGATCCCCATTTTTTCAGGTCACTAACTTTCATTGCAAGTCTTCCAAGAATGCGTGTGATCAGAGAAGACATCCATGCCCACTCACCTCTTAGCTGCAGAAGAGGCCGGGGAAATGATTATCTAGTATCCTTCTGAGTCTCATAAGTCAGAATGCATACATAGGGTGGATTTCTGAAGATGGGCAGACCAAAAGAATGACAACATCCACTAGACATATCAAGCCAGTTGGTCTGAGGATTGTCGCTGACAGTGAATGTGTAGAGCTTTGCAAATACCTGGCTATAACTACGGAGCATCTGCTGCTTGCCTAGCAGGATGTTAAGTCCTTTGTTGGGTCAAAAGAAGCCAGGGTCCCTCTGCTCCAAGAAATTACATTCCACCTCCAAAATGGTCAAGAACTGACCTTCCCAAGAGGCCAATCCTTTTATCGCTGCCCAGTGTCAGGGAGAGCAAACTCTGCCTTTGGTTTCAGAAGACCTCATTACTGTTATTGAAAAGAACATTTTGGACAGAGATAAACAAAGGAATGTTTCCACTTTCTTGTTTGGAAAGCTATTTAGAGAAGAGGGAAGAGAGTGAGCAAGCGTTGATGGCGGTGTGATGGATGACAAAAGCTTCTCTCCATGCTGCAATGGCCCAGAAAAGGCAACAGCCACACACGTAATGCTCGTTACTGCTAATGGGAGTTGGGTCTGGCATCCAGAGAAGAACATGCCCTTGGAGCTGTACTTCCCTCTGTGGACAAATTGACATTGAGAGAACCTTTGTCATAAATAATCCCTGCCATTCAAAAGAACATTTAGCCCATTTCTGCACAGGGAAGACAAAAGAGTCACTGAAGTTTCACAGGCTCTGGGAGCTCTCTCTTCAGGAAGACTAACAAAGGCACAATGGGCTTCTGAACTGCAATGATGGATAAGAAGGGGTTCTGCATTGCTGGGGCTTGGAATGGCCGTAGAATATACATAATGCCCAATATCTAGGTGCAAAATTCAATTAGTGTTCCCAGAAACTGTACTCTACTGCTTTGTGTAGCATTTCTTAAAATTCAGACAAGTAAAATAAATAAAAAAGAAAAGAATAAAAAACAAGACACTGTCCCAGTCCATTCAACCAAACACCCTCTCCCTGGAAGAGTATTTAAAGGTATATCATGAATAGCAATGTTGGCCCATGTTACATAAATAATAAATGAGTGAAGGAAGGAAGATTAATTATTAGACTCAATAGCCAGCTTCATTGAACCTCTGTGCCTGTCACCCATTTCTAAGAATCAGGGGAGTTCAGTTTACATTCTGAAAGACTTGAATATCAGTTACCTAAACTCTCCTCAAGCCTCAACAGCCAGCTTCATTGAACTTCATTGAACTAAGTATTCGGTTTTGAGGGAAAATTGCATGAAACGGATAAGTATGATAGAGAGTTATTTCACAAAACCTTATGTAAATGGAGTATGGTTTTATCAGAAGATTCAGCTTAACAATCTGGACTGATCCTTTCACATCCTCGTGTCCCACACTCCCCCATGCTCATTATGCTCTGACCACATTGAGCTTTTCTCCACTCCCTAAATAGATGCAGCTCCTGTCTGTCTCGGGGCCTTTGAACATCCTTTTTCCTCTGGCTATGCTTCAACCCCACCACCGCTCAGCCTTTCAGTCCCTCACTAACAAGAAGATCAACTCCGGTCTCATCAGAAGCATTACCAACCGCTGACAAGACTCTTCTGATCACTCCACCCGCAGTAGACCTTCTCCCTTAGCTCAGTCCTTTGTCTTTTCATAGCACTTCTGATCATTCGTATTGACAGGGTTCAGAACGTACCACCCCAAAGTATGCCACTTTGGGTTATTTTGAGCTAAAGATATCAGGTTCAGCAAATACAGGAAAAGTTCTTTACCTCTCTCCCTTACCTGCCTAAAATGAAGTATGTATTTCCATCTTTGGTAAAGAAAATTTACATTTATAAAGGAAATTTTCATCATATTTATACTAGGAAGATACCTGCTCACAGAGACACATCTTTTTTCACCCAAGAGACTCTTACCTGCATAACAAGCAAACTTGAACATATATTTCCTCCCTGACCCTCCCCTGATTTGCTCCTCACAACCAAGCACCGAACCCTTATTTCTTTCTGTAGCTCAGGATAGTATATAAGTCTCAATCATCTGGCCACTTTCTTGAGTCTCATATTTTTTTCTTTCTAGAGAGAAAGAGAGAAAGAGAGACAGAGAGGGAGAGAGAGGGAGAGCAGCAGGAGGAGCGGGGGCGGGGGGAGAGGGAGAGGGAGAGGGAGAGGGAGAGGGAGAGGGAGAGGGAGAGGGAGAGAGAGAGAGAGAGAGAGAGAGAGAGAGAGAGAGAGAGAGAGAATCTGAAGGAGGTTCCACGCCCAGCACAGAGCCCGACACGGGCCCTATCTCATGATCCTGAGATCATGACCTGAGCTGAAATCAAGAGTTGGAAGCCCCACCAACTGAGCCACCCAGGCACCTCGAGACTCATATTTTTGTAAAACTCCATAATTACAATTACTTTTTGACTCTCCTGTTACCCTGCCTTATGTCAATTCTTAGACCAGCCTTAGAAGCTAGAAGGGTAGAAGGAATCCTTTTTCTCCCCTGTCAATAACTTTATTTATTTGTATATGCTTTTGCTTTTTCTTTTCTTCACACTATAGTTCAAGTTCCATGAAGGCAAAAGGTAGACTGCTGTCCACCAGGCTCCTTATTTTATCCTCAGGACTAGTAGTAGAGTAACTCTCACATGATATGAAATAAACAAATAAATGTTATATAAACAAAGGAATGTATTCCCATCACTCTTACTACAATTTTAAGAAAATGAAGAGAAAAAAAGAAAACAAGTTTATATTAATAGATACAGCTAAAGCAAATATTTTCAGGATATATCCTGTGTGCAATAAATATTCACCCTAACTATTATGTCTTCTATATTTATAAACAAACGTTAAACAAGAATAGCTCATTCAACTAGTAAATCTTGAAAGGTAGTAAGGGAACTAACATGTATTTATCTCTCAGACATTACAGGATTGGTATCATTTCTTGTCATTGCTCCAATAATACTGGGTTAAATAAAATTAGAAGAACGTATCTTATTATTTTATTGTCTTTCCTCATCTGTAAATGTGAGGCATTTAAACAACAAAAATAAATAGCATGTGTGGATATACGTCAGGAAAACTGAAATCAGTATGGATTCGAATGGTTGGAAGTGGTTTCAAAGGAAATGTGGCATTTACGCTGAGTCTGGAGAATAAGGGACACCCAAAGCAGAAAGGAGAAAGAAGGTCCATCCATGCAGATAGCAGAACACGCATAAAGTACAACCAGTGAAGGAATCAGCACAAAGAATTGGAAAAAAAAAAAAATGGTGGAGATAACAAAATGGCCCGTATCAGGAAGAAGTTAGACTGATTCTATCTGCATTCTGGAACTCCTTAAATTCTAAGCTGAGGAAACCAGATTTTAGGCTCCATGTAAAAACAAACTGTAAAAAGTTTGGTTATGAAAATCACCTCTGAGGAAAATGAATTCCTTCATGAATCGGTGAACCCTCTTAAAGAGAAGCCAGAAAAGGGGATGATTCTTAACAGCTGATGTTCTTATCCAGATGTTGGTGCTGGAAGTAGAAACAGTGTAATTCCACTGTATCAATCAGGGCCTATTCGCATAAACAGAAACCATGGTAAATACTGTAAACAGAGGGAATTTAATGCAGAGAACTGGCTACCCAGATGACACAAAAGCTGAGAAGTAACACAGGAGACAGTGAGACAAATCAGGAATTAACACCAAGAAGCTGTTACCACCCTCAAGGTTGTTGCGACAATGAGAAGAAGGGCATTTATTACTAGAGTCTAGAATCTGGAACTATGTCTTAGAAACAAAGAAACAAAGAAATACTGTCAGAATGTAGAAGTTGTTTACCAAAACCTGGAACCATGGAGAAGCCCTCACTGCTGCTGGAGATGCTACCCAGAGAAAGAAAGCAGAAGGAAGAAAATCTATGAATTCTCCCTCCACCAATTCCCCCCACTAGTGATTCTCTGGCTGAACCTAGACAGAAGGCAACTAGCAAAGTATCTTGGAGAATAACGTTCCTTGCAAGTCAAAGCCGAAGAGGAGGTTGGGGAATGAATCTGAGAGTTAAAAGGCAAAACACCAGCACATCATTCAAAGAGAAGAAAAGCTAGGACTTTATAACTACTAGTTAATAAACAGTAAAGAAGAAAATGTGCCCAGGGATATGCTTCAGTCATGCTGTTAAAAGAAAACAGGGTGGGGTGCCTGGGTGGCTCAGTCGGTTGAGCGGCTGACTTCAGCTCAGGTCACGATCTCGCGGCCCGTGAGTTCCAGCCCCGCGTCGGGCTCTGTGCTGACAGCTCGGAGCCTGGAGCCTGTTTCAGATTCTGTGTTTCCTCTCTCTGACCCTCCCCTGTTCATGCTCTGTCTCTGTCTCAAAAATAAATAAAAAAACATTAAAAAAAAAAAAAAAAGAAAAGAAAACAGGGGCACCTGGGTGGCTCAGTCAGTTAAGCGTCCAACTCTTGATTTCAGCTCAGGTCAAAATCTCATGGTTTGTGAGTTCGAGCCTCGAGTCAGGCTCGATGCTGATAGTGTGGAACCTGCTTGGAATTCTCTGTCTTCCTCTCTCTCTACCCCTCCCCCATGCTCTCCCCCCCCAAAAATAAATAAACTTAAAAAATAAAGAAATCAGGAGAAAAGGTTCACAAGGAAGAATATCTGTATTAGTCAGTTCTACAGAGAAACAGAATCATCTGGGGGTCAGCGGGGAGAGTGGGGGGAGATGAAAAGGAATTGGCTCGTATGATTATGCACACTAAGTCCCAAGATCTGCTGGGTAAGCTGACAAACTGAGGTCCCAGGAGGGTCCATGGTATAGTTCCACTATAAGACCCGCAGGCTCAAGACCCAGGAAAAGCCAACGTTTCAGTTTGAGTCTGATGACAGGAAAAAGCTGATGTCTCAGTTTGAAGGCAGTAAAGCAGGAAGAATTCTCTCTTATTCAGGGGGAGAAACAGCCTTTTCTGTTCTAGGCTTTCCGCTGATTAGATGAGGCCCACCTATATTAAGAAGAGCAATCTGCTTTACTCAATCTACTGATTTTTTTTTTAAGTTTTATTTATGTAAGTAATCTCTACACTGAAAGTGGGGCTCAAACTCACAACCCTGAGATCACAAGTCTCATGCTCTTCTGACTGAGCCAGCCAGGCGCTCCCTGATTTAAATGTTAATCTCATCCAAAAACAGCCTCACAGAAATACTCAGAATTATGTTTGGCCAAATATCTGGACACCCCATGGCTCAGTCAAATTGACACATAAAATTAGCCATCACAGCATCTAAGCTGAGTCTGAGTTAACAGCAGCCTATGTGGAAATTCAATAAAAAAGTGTAGAGCTGGGGTGCCTGGGTGGCTCAGTCGATTAAGCGCCCAACTTCGGCTCAGGTCATGATCTCACAGTTTGTGAGTTCGAGCCCCGCATCGGGCTCTGCGCTGACAGCTCAGAGCCTGGAGTCCTTCTTCCGATTCTGTGTCTCATTCTCTCTCTGCTCTTCTCCCACTTGTGCTCTGTCTCTCAAAAATAAATTTAAAAAATGTAAAAAAAAAAATTATTAAAAAAAAAAGTGTAGAGCTCAGGGCACCTGGGTGGCTCAGTCGGCTGAGCGTCTGGCTTTGGCTCAGGTCATGATCTCACAGTCCATGGGTTCGAGTCCCACGTTGGGCTCTGGGCTGACGCTCAGAGGCTGGAGGCTGCTTCAGATTCTGTGTCTCCCTCTCTCTCTGCCCCTCCCCTGCTCATGCTCTGTCTCTCCCTCTCACTCAAAAATAAAAATTATCATTAAAAAAATTTTTTTAAAAAGTGTAGAGCTCAAAGAAGTGATCAAGATTGGAAAAATAAATTTAGGAGTTGTGCAATATATAGAGAACAAACTGAGCCATGGACAGGAGTCAGAAAAGATGATAGTTAGAATCATAACCTAGAGACACTATAAGTGTCTCCCTCTAGAAACATTAAACAGTATTAGGTATATTACTATTACTAAAACAGATGAGTCTAAGATAGTTTAAATAGATTTTTACCCACACAGTTAACCAAAACATTCTACTCACCAGGGCAGCTAAGCCCTAAGGATAATGAAATCTTGGTATATTGCCTTTTATTTATAACTAAGCCATCTAGTTCAATGCCCAACTTTGTATCCTTGATTCTGAGATTTGGTGAGCATGTCTGCACTCATCATGTTCACACCCTAATAGTTTTATAATCATTGATTTGTATTGCTTAGAACAGTCCAACTATTGTAACATTAACCACAAAATCTCAGTGGCTTAAGATAATGAAACCTTATTCCTTCGCATGTCATTCTCTGATAGGGCTAGTGGTGATGGGCTCTGCTTCTCACAGCCATTCAGGGACCCACGTTCTTTCCAGCTCTTCCAGTGGCCTTTGGAATCCTTCACTGGATCCTCACTATCCAAACAGTAGACGAAGAAAAAGCATGAACATGGTAGACTCAGTGGGAGGTTTATGGGCCAGGCCTACAGATGAGGTGCATGATATGCTCTCCCATCTCACTGGCAAGTACTCATTCATAGGGCCACACTTTTGTGGGGGAAGCCAGGAGCATAATCTAGATAGGTGCCCAGAAACAAAAGGGAAATAGTTCAGTGAGCAGCTATGGATGTTCAGCCATGTTGATCTGGTCCTTCTTAAACTATTTTCCAATTTGAAGAATCCTCTACTTTGGAGCTTTTATTCCCTTGATTGTATGACCACCCTCCCCTGCAAATTCTCTGGTTCAAATCTGCTTCTCATGATCTGAGACATCAGAACTACGCAGAAAACTAGAAGAGATAAATGATGAGGAGGTAGGGGCACCTGGGTGGCTCAGTCAGTTGAGCGTCCGACTTCGGCTCAGGTCATGATCTCATGGTTCGCGAGTTCAAGCCCTGCGTCAGGCTCTGTGCTGACAGCTCAGAGCCTGGAGCCCATTTTGGATTCTGTGTCCCCCTCTCTCTCTGCCCTTCCCCTGATCACGTTCTGTCTCTCTCTCTCAAAAATAAACATTAACAAAAATTAAAAAAAAAAAAAAAAAAAAGAGGAGGAGGTAAAAGGAGAGCACCAAGCTTCTGACTTGAAAGGACCTGAGGAGTAATACATCTCAAACACCTTACTGCACAGAAGAAGACACTGAATGCCAGAGAGAAGTGACTTGCCCAAGGCCACACACCCTTAAATGGAAAACCGGGACTTCAACCCAGCTCACTTAATTTTGTGCTCCAGATTCATATCAATATACGATTATTTCAAATGTGTGCATGCTAAAATTTAGTACAAAGATATAATAATAACATTTCTGTGAGTTTTTAATATTCTGAGGCTATATAATAATGATAGACACTTTGCTGGTAGTTTTCGTCTGGGAAGTACATATTTGATAAGCATTCCTAGAATCTAAACTAACAACCCAGAGCCCTTCATTTGAACGATTATTGTTAAAATTATTTTTTACAAAAAAAAATATTTTTTACAAAGTATTCAGCAGGATGCATGTATGCCCTAAGTAGGCTTCTGAAAAGAAGACAGGGTTTTGTTTCTGTTTTTAATTTCCCTTCTACTTGTTATATTAGAACTCTTTCATTTGCTAACAATGGAAAACAACTTAAACTAGCTTTTGGTTTTGTTTTTTTTTTTTTTAAAGGAACTTATTGAGCAGGATTCAAGGATGCAACCAGTGTCATCAGAGCTCTGTCAGCCCATCACTCATATCTACTAATTTTTAATTCTCTTTCTAGGCTGGCCTGATTTCCTCTTCTTGCAGACAGGCTATTTCCACATGTTGAAAATGATGGCCGCTAGCAACATCAGCCCTACAAATTTTAACATGAGGTCCAGAGAGAACAGAGAGTCTTTCCTTACAGCAACAATAGAAAAGCCTGAGTTGACTCTGGCCCATCCTCAGTCACCTACCTTTTAATGAGTGGGTATGGGTGGGGGTGCAGAGAGAGAGAGCAAACACTAGGATTGACATCCCACCAAGCCTGGCAGGAGTGGTGAAGGATTTCCCCCAGAAACCAGAAAAGGAGTTTGAGAAAACCCCTGAGCAAAAAAAAAATATATATTGGCTATCCCATTCCATTCTGCTTGCTGATTAGGAAAAGGATATTAAAGATAGAAAAGGTAGAATCCATTCCTAATATACAACTAGACACATAATATAGTAAGTATATACTTCCATCCTATCAAAGAGCCAACATGCACATTCAGGACACTTTCCCCTCCTCTCTTTTAAATTAAAAACTCAGAACAATAGGCAGCACAAGATAGAGTCTCTCTGTCAAATGCCTCTTGTAATTTACAGGTGTTCAACGACAAATACTAGATTTATAGTTAATTTAGTTATTTATGCAAACATTAATCATTAAGAAAGTCTCCCACCTTAAAACAAAAAGTAGAGCTAAATATTGGGTTTGGAAAAGGCCTATAAAATTGTCTAGTGCATCTTTTTCATTTTGCAGATTATGGAATTGAAGCCCAGAGAGGTGAAGATAACCTGGCTCAGTTATGCAGCTTTTTCTTGAATGAATCCTGAGTTTAAACTCAAGTTTCCCTCCAGGAAGTGCAGTACTTTTCCCATTGTACATCGTGGTTCAAATTCTGTACATGTTCCTCGTGTGGTAAAAGATGTTGATGCAAACAGACAATTGTCAGCTGAAAAGAGAATTTATTGGTTCTGTCAATCATTCAAAAAAATTTTAATTTTTATGCAACAAGTTTTAACAGAAATTCTCCTCTAGCCATATTTTTGAACACACAATTCTGTCATATCTGGAAAAAATGGTGGCTTCTATGAACTGAGGTTCAAACTGTGTGCTAAATGCTTGTAAAAATAATTACCACATGAAATTAAAGTGACATGTATCGTGAGGAATGCTTTTGCTACTTGGCTTCAGAGTTTTGTTTGCTTTTTTTTCCTAAAAAGTTTATCTCCTGCTGTGTCTTTATGCAATTATACACAGCATGATTAGATAGAAAAAAGGTTCCCTAAATACCAGGAACAGCTAAAATACAGTTTTAATCAATTCACTTGATTTTAAATTGTTTCAAAATATATCCTGGGTACTAACATTCTTAGCTTTTCTTATTTTAGTAGAAACTGACTTCTGTTTTCCTTGACCGATACACTTCTGCTCAAGATAAAATACTAAGATCCTTAAAATCCTATTTAGAAAATGCAAATTAAAATGAGATACTATCTTTTGCCTTCCAGGTTGGTAAAGAATAAGAATGAAAGTGTCGGGGCGCCTGGGTGGCGCAGTCGGTTAAGCGTCCGACTTCAGCCAGGTCACGATCTCGCGGTCCGTGAGTTCGAGCCCCGCGTCGGGCTCTGGGCTGATGGCTCAGAGCCTGGAGCCTGTTTCCGATTCTGTGTCTCCCTCTCTCTCTGCCCCTCCCCCGTTCATGCTCTGTCTCTCTCTGTCCCAAAAATAAATAAACGTTGAAAAAAAAATTTAAAAAAAAAAAAAAAAAAAGAATGAAAGTGTCTAGTTTAGCAAGAATGGGGGTAAAGAGCAACCGTATATACTTCTAGGACAAGTGTAACCACTACACTTTATGATAAGTATAGGTGTTGTTCTCCTTTTGTAGGCCAACTTGGCAAGATATATTTAGGACCATTAAGAAATAGGCATGCCTTGGGGCACCTGGGTGGCTCAGTCTGTTAAGCATCTGACTCTTGATTTCGGCTCAGGTCATGATCGTTGTGAGATCACGCCCCGTGATGGGCTCCAAGCTGCTAACAGAGGCTGATTAAGGCTCTCTCCTTCTCTGCCCCTCTCCCCAGTTCACATTCTCTCTCTTTCAAGAAATAAGAATAAAAATAAATAAGAAATAGTCATGCCCTTTAATCCAGTGTTCCACTTTTAGTAGTTTGCCCTAAGGAAATTATCAAACACAAACAAAAATGTTCATCACCAATTGAATAGCTTTATATATATATATATATATATATATATATATATATATATATATATTTAAAAAAAAGGAAGAAAGTGGCTGGAGTGCCTGGGTGGCTCAGTCAGTTAAGCATCTGACTCTTGGCTTTGGTTCAGGTCATGATCTCACAGTTCATGAGTTCAAGCCCTGTGTCAGGCTCTGCACCGTCAGCACAGAACCTGCTTGGGATTCTCTCTCTCCCTCTCTCTCTCTGTCCCTCCTCAGCTCATGTTCTCTTTCTTGCACTCTCAAAATAAATAAACTTTTAAAAAAAGGTGTGGCTAAATAAGTTGATTTATGTTTACTACACAGATGTTGACTACAGTACAGTATTAATAAACTCTTGTTGTATACTGTATTTAATGTAACTGGCAATAAGGCAGCAGATGAAAGGGTTTGTATCGCAGGCAGCCCGACCTAGAATGCAGCAAATCATTCCTAAGCTTACTATTGTATGGAAAAGCAAAGAACTGTCCATTGGTGCCTTGAAGTGACAAAAAATACACTAGTGCTAGTTGTGGGCACCTTCCAACGTTCTGAAAAATCACTGATTTCTGCTACATTCTGTGGCCTAACACCGAGCATCCAAGCATGGGAGACAATCACCCACAATCTTGCAGTGAGAGAGAGAGAGAGAGAGAGAGAGAGAGAGAGAGAGAGAGAGAGAAGAACCATTGGCTCAGTTGTGATCATGTGACATTTGATCATGTGATCACATACTACTTGTACTGCACTTTATAAACTGCTCGTTTATAAAAGTTAAAATTTATTGGAAATGTTTGCTTGTCCTACAGAACATTTGCAGAACAAGTTACTTGCAATCCAAGGTTTCTGTACTTTAGAAGTATATGTACCAAGGGCGCCTGGGTGGCTCAGTCGGTTAAGCATCTGACTTTGGCTCAGGTTGCATGGGTTTGAGCTCCACATCAGGCTCTGTGCTGATAGCGTGAAGTCGGCTTGGGATTCTCACCCCCACTCTGTCCCTCCCCCACACAGCTTCCTCTCTCTCTCCTTCTCTCTCTCTCTCTCAAAATAAATAAACTTAAAAAAACAAAGAAGTATATGCTCCAAAAATATTCATGGAGGTTATCTCTACCTGGAGATAATATCTACTTCAAAATATTAATGTCAAGATTCAATTACACACACACATACATACATTATATGTAATATAGATATATAGTAAAACAAATATATAAATACATAAAATATTATACATACACATATATAATTAATGTATACATAACTATAGATTATTTATTATATATTTTTATATTTTATATTTTCATTTATAATATTATGTGTGTATACGTGTGTGTGTGTGTGTGTGTGTGTGTGTGTATAATCTCCCCATCAGAGGACCTGGGAAATAGTAGACCTTCAAAGAATAATAATCAGCTTTTTGCCTTTACAACGATTCCTTATGTGACATCCACTCCACACTCTTCTACATCTAACATGATTTGGCTCCAAGAACACAATCAGGGAAAGAGAGGCATCTCAAGAGGGGAAATAAATAAGGCAGAAAACTAATAAGGTTCTGAAGCTCTTTGCAGTGTTTCTGCACATAGCCTGTCAAGCCAAAGCTTTAATCTGATGTCGGTTTTCAAATGATAGAGGATGACACGGCTTCACACCCTAGTGTGTGATCTGAAAGTCTACCTTACTGATGAAGATAGACGAAGGATAACCTTGTTTCAGAAAGCATTCTTATTACCTTTTAAGAGCATGAATCAGACCCTGGAAAAGATGAGGCTCATTACTTTAAAATAACCACGTGAAGGAACCCATAGCCACATATCCAAGCCTAATGGATTTTGCCCTCCAAAAGAGGCATAATTTTGGATTCGCCTTCTAGGTCCCTGTTGGGTTTCCATGGGAACAAATGTCTCAGGGTCAACTCTACTCATCTCGGGGTTGGGGAGCTATATGAATGAGTAAGAGAGACAAAATCTGTCTTCTTTGGGAGCTGATTCAGTCTAACTATAGGCATATATTTGGCCATAACAGAGGAATGGAAGGGTCTGATGTGATACGAGGTTTTAAGACCAAAGCCGCGAAAGCTTAACTGAAGGATGACATAATTTTTACCCCCCTGAAATTGCTACCTGTTCCCTGACCACCTTTAGTCTGCATTCCCTTTCGTTCAAAGAAAGGGTAGATGGTATCTTTTCAGGCTATTTAACACAAAGGAGAAAAGGACTCTACACCTCCTCCTGCAATCTGATTTGTGGAAATAAAAAGTCAAACTGAATGGAACAAGGAGGTGTTAGTTACTTCACTGTGAAATACATTAAACCTAAAAACATGCAATGACCTTAACCACTGGTTAACTCATTGTTGCAAACGCATATCCCAATAGGGACTTCCATTCACCCTCCAAGAAACCGCATTAGAATGCTAAAGGAGGCTTGGACCACAATGAGTGGAGAATGCAAACTCCAGAGTAATTCTTTTAGCCAAAGTAGCAGATGTTGCACTCAACCTCTAATTTCAGGAAAATATGTAAAACATGAATGGAAATGCTCAACATAGGTGAGAGAGGAGGCACTTCAAGACAGGCCAAGTTCCACTCAGAACTTTCTAGTGAATGCCAGTAAAAAGTGTGTGTGAATCAAATCCTAATCATACTGAATACTTACCATTACCATATGCCTACTCTGTTTATACTGACCCAATATTTATCAATTCTTATCACCGTGACATACAACCTCTTAGGAAGAAGGTATTTGGACAAGTATGGCTTTTCTTCAACAATTTAGTCTATGAAAAGATCTTTGGGGTCTATAATCAAGGTTCAGGATAACACATTCTCCTCCCACACACACAAAAAAACACCTTTTGTTAGCATATCTATCAGTATCTATCAGTAGTACTAAGTGTAACCTTTATAACCTTGAAGTCTCCAAAAATGAGGAAAGCAAACCTCTGGCTAGTTTGCATTTTAGGGAAAGAAAAAAAGAAAGGATGGGTTTGGCATGTGAAGCTATACCCTTAAAGACTTGAGCAAGTGTAGTCACTGTGGCCAAGCCTTTCCTCTTCCAAATTCTAATAGCATTTACTGTTCCCATCTCTCATTTTCATTCATTCAACAAGAATTCATGTGTGAGGGGGATGGGTCAAAGCTGAATGCTGCTAGCGAGGGGGATGGGTCAAAGCTGAATGCTGCTACTTAGTTACTGACTGGTAACATCTCCTGCTCTGTCTTATAACTGACTCACTGGCATGTCTCCTCTCTCTCAACAGGATCTGGGTTTCTTTTTTTTTTAATTTTTTTTTCAACATTTATTTATTTTTGGGACAGAGAGAGACAGAGCATGAATGGGGGAGGGTCAGAGAGAGAGGGAGACAGAGAATTGGAAACAGGCTCCAGGCTCCAGGCTCCGAGCCATCAGCCCAGAGCCTGACGCGGGGCTCGAACTCACGGACCGCGAGATCGTGACCTGGCTGAAGTCGGACGCTTAACCGACTGCGCCACCCAGGTGCCCCATGGATCTGGGTTTCTTGAGGACTAGAACCACGGCATACGTTTGCCTAGAGGATAACGATCTGACTCACATTCCTCCATGAATTGGCAACCACTGGTCTGCCCAGCATCATCCCCTTTACCTTTCATAGCCTCTGTATGCCAAACAACCCAGGTTATTTTCCATTACCAAATGGATTCTGTACTTCTCTGTTAAAATATACTGACTTGGGGTGATGGTTCCACACAAATGCCCTTGCTCAAACTCTTTCTTTTAATATTGTGCCCATTCTCTGGTGTCCTTCCCAGCCAATATCTTTGTCTATGAAACCCCTGAAGGCCTCTAAAACCAGAATCACTCTTTTCTTCCCCTATGCTCCCATGGCACTGTTGTTTCAATTATCATTTCTGGAACTTACCACATTATGCCTTTATTGACAGCCAGTAGTGCCATTTCCTCTTAACTTAGAAGCTTATTATTGGGGCGCCTGGGTGACTCAATCAGTTAAGCATCCGACTTCGGCTCGGGTCATGATCTCATGGTTCATGGGTTAGAACCCCACATCCGGCTCTGCGCTGACAGCTCAGAGCCTGGAGCCTGTTTCAGATTCACTGTCTCCCTCTCTCTCTGCCCCTTCCCCACTCGTGCTCTGTTTCCCTCTGTCTCAAAAATAAATAAACATTAAAAAAAATTTTTTTAAATGAAGCTTATTATTTAGTCATGTTGTGCTTCTCAGTGTATACATCATGTTGCACATAGCAGACACTTAACAAGCATTTTTGAATAAGTTTATCGATACTAGCCATGACAATGACTGATCATGTCTCGGGAAGCTCAAACTAATTATCCAATAGCAAAGCATTGCTTAAGTAATTATTTTCATGTCCACAAAACAGAATACTCTGCAGTCATTAAAAATGAATTAGAAGAGATTTCCAATGTAACTAGAGTGTATTATGATAAGGGAAGTAAGTCAGAGAGACAAAAGACAAATGTCATATGATTTCACTCAACTGTGGAATTAAAGAAACAAAACAGATGGAACATAGGGGAAGGGAAGCAAAAATAAGATAAAAACAGAGAGGGAGACAAGCCATAAGAGACTCTCAAATATAGAGAAAAAAATGAGGATTGATGGAGGGGTTGTGGGAGGGGGGATGGGCTAAATGGATGACAGGCATTAAGGAGAGTGCTTATTGGGATGAGCACTGGGTGTCCTACGTAAGTGATGAATCACTGAATGCTATTCCTGAAATCATTATTACGCTATATGTTAACTAACTTGGATTTAAATTAAAAAAAAAATATTTCCAAGTCATCAGTCTTTTCTTTTCTCCCTAGTAGTTCTGTCAAACTACTTATACTATATGAAACTCCCAAACTCCCCATCTCTCTTCATATTCAGCAAGATAAATTTATCTCCTTATTCATGGAGAAAATAAAACAATTAGATATTTTCAAGCTTTTGTCACCAAACACGCAAACTCACCTGCATGCTGATCTACCCTGTCCTTCCATGCAGTTACACTGAGATTTTCATTCATCTTGTTTTAAGACTAACTTCCCCATATGAGTGCACAATGGTACTGCCCACTGTATTTCCCGTTTCTTGCTCTTTTTATTATCCCTTCAGATTTCTTTATCTTCAGGCTTGCTCACTGTCTCTCCCTCTGTCTCCTCCTCCTCTCTCCCTCTCTTCCTTCCCAATGGCATTTTAAAATGCTCAGATATTTGTGGTTAAGAAAATCATCACCTCATGCTACTCTGCTTCCTGTTCATAGAAAAACTTTTTAATGGAATCAGTTCTCTCCTGTTTCCTGAATTTACCTACTGTGTCCTTCCCCTCACAATGAGAATTAGATCCCTTCTCCTCCACTAAAAAGACAAACAACTAAACAAACAAAAAACCAAACCAAAACCTCATTAAAATCATTGCTTATCTCCTTATCACTAGAACTCTTTATGACTTTGACCTTTAAGCAGTCCATGATAATTTGGACAGCTCCTTCTTGTAACACACTTTGCTCCAGTTGTTGTCAAACCATACTTTACAAGGTTTTGCGCCTGCCTTTGTTAATTCCCCATTGGGGAATCCCCTTCCTCTGACACCCCTTAAATCTACTTAGTTCTGAGGGTGTTCATAGAGATCTGCTTCTCTTCCTACTCTACACATTACCCACAAGCATACTAATCCAATCACCATCTCTGTGCTGTCAGAGATGGAGTCTACAGGTTCTGCCCAGATCACTTTTTTCAGCTCCAAAATCTTACATCCAACTGCCCCATAGACATCTCCACTAGGCTGCCCCTATCAGCACCATTTCCAAACATTTCCCATACTAAAGCCATAATGCCCCACTCTACCACACCCAGCATGCTCCTCCTTAGCTCCCTTTCTCAATGGGCAGCCTTACCACCATCCAGGTAAGAGACTCAGACAGAATCCTTGGTTCCCCCTTCTTCTCACTCTCAATATCCATTCAATCACCATGGCATATAGCATCCACCTCCTCAATATGTCTTACGTCCATCAGCATCTCTCTACCCCACTAAGAGTAGCCTATTTCAGGCCACCATTATTTCTTGCCAGGATTCCTAAAACTGTCTCACAACCAATTTTCCTGCCCCAGTTATGTCACATTCCAGTCTTCTCCCAACAACCATAGCATTTCTTTTTTTTTTAATTTTTTTTTTTTTAAGTTTATTTATTTTGAGAGGGAGAGTGTATGCAAGCATGGTAGGGGCAGAGAGAGAGGGAGAAAAGGAGAATCCCAAGCAGGCCCTGCACTATCAGTGCAGAGCCTGATGCAGGGCTTGAACTCACGAACTGTGAGATCATGACCTGAGCTGAAACCAAGAGTTGGATGCTTAGCCAACTGAGCCACCGAGGCACTCCCAACCATGGTGTTTCTAAAATGTATGTTATGTCCCTACTGAAAACCCTTTCAGTGCCATCCCATCGCCTTCAGAATAAGCTTCAAAACCCTTATTATGGTCTCTGGGTTCCATATTAGTATGATACCTACTTACCTGTATGCGTTTCATCTTTCAAATGCTACCTTTCTTTCCTCTCCATGTTCTTGACATCCTGAAAACCTTTGAGTTCAAGTGATCCACTCTGTCTCACAGCATGTGACCTTTGCTCATTTTGTTCACTTTGCCTATAATATTCCTTTTTTCCAAGACCACTCTCCCATACCTATTAACTGCACCTGGCTAACTGCTACTCATACTTCTTATCTAAGATTCGATGCTGCTTCTTTCAGGCATCCTTGTGCCTACAAGTCCAGTTTGGAGGCCTCTTCTTTGCTCCCACAGCATCTAGAAACTCTATCATAATACCTAACCCAAGACATAATAATTTCTGTTATCTGTCTACATCCTGTTTTATAAAATTCTTGAGAACATATATTGTGTCTATATCCACCACTCATTGATTCAACAAGTAGTATGATAGTACTGGTTCTAGAATTACAATCAATAGAAAGCAAAACCAGATGTGTGAGTTCATGTCTCTTACAGCCTATTGAGGGAAACAGACATTGATCAAATGGTCACACAGAAAATTGAACTCTGGCAAATACTACAAAGGAAAATTAGGTTTGATGAAGCCTATAATGAGAAGATTGACCTATTCAAGATGCCTAGGGCAAGGAAGACCTCCTTGATTCTGAAGGATATGATGACTAAGGTGAAGTCTGAGATTGAGAGGTAATTAATGGACAGAGAGGAAGTACTCCATTTTAGGGAACAGCATGTGTCAAGGCCTCAGAGTCAGATTCAAGGAACTGAAAGAAATTCAGTGTGATTGGAGCACTAAGAGAAAAAAAATCAGCTTAGTTGAAGACTGGAAAGGAAAAGTCTAAATATTCATATTTGCATACTTGCCCTATAGTCATTGGAGGATTTCACACAGAGATGTGATGAGATCAGACTTTCTGTCTGAAAGATCAGTCTGACTATAGAGTAGAGGACAGAGTAGATGGATCCAGGAACAGATGTCAGGATGTCTATTAGAATTCTGGCTATTGCCATAACCTAGATGGCAGATAAAGGAGGCATGGATTACGTTGGTGGTGTGGGACAAGCAAAGAAAGGGAAGACTTGAGAGATATCTGGGGAGTGAAATTAGTAGAACTTGGTGATGGATTAGATGTGGGAATTAGAGAGAAGACATTCCCTAGAGTGGTACCTGGCATAGAGTAGCATCACAAGTATCTATCCAATAAATATTTACATAAAGCTCTTGATCATTATGTAGTGTATATTTTTTACTTTTAAAAATATTGCACGGTGCCTGGGTGGCTCAGTTGGTTAAGCATCTGACTTCAGCTCAGGTCATGATCTTGCGGTTCATGAGTTGGAGCCCTGTGTGGGGCTCTGCGTGGAGCCTGCTTCAGATTCTGTCTCCTCTCTCTCTGCCCCTCCTCTGCTTGCACTCTGTCTCTCTCTCAGAAATAAATAAAAAACATTAAAAAAAATTTTAATATATACATATGACCTAAATACAAATTCCAGTTCTTTCACTTATTGAATAACTTTGGTCAAATCACTTAACTTCTTTTTTTAATTTAAAAAAATGTTTTATTTACCTTTTAAAATATTAAGCACCTTCTATTTTTTTAAGTTTATTTATTTTGAGAGAGAGCAAGAGTGAGAGTGAGCTTGTGAGAGTGAGCAGGGGAGGGACAGAGAGAGAAGGAGAGAGATAATCCCAAGCAGACCCCGTTCTGCCAGCACAGAGCCTGATGTGGGGCTTAAACTCACAAACCACGAGAATGTGACCCGAGCGGAAACCAAGAGAGACAGAGAGACAGGGCATGAGTGGGGGAGGGGCAGAGAGAGAGGGAGACACAGAATCTGAAGCAGGCTCCAGGCTCTGAGCTGTCAGCCCAGAGCCCAATTCAGGGCTCGGAAACCAAGAACTGTGAGATCATGACCTGAGGCTAAGTCAGATGCTCAACTGACTGAGATACCCAGGCGCCCCTCCTTTTTTTTTTTTTAAAGAGAGAGAGCAGTGGGAGAGAGGAGCAGAGAGAGAGAGAGAGAGAGAGAGAGAGAGAGAGAGAGAGAGAAAATCTCAAGCAGGCTCCACACTCATCACAGAGCCTGACACAGGGCTTGATATCACGACCATGAGATCATGAAGTGAGCCAAAATCAAGAGTCAGATGCTCAACCAACTGAGCCACCCGGGCACCCTGAAATCATTTAACTCCTATGTGCCTAAAATTTCTTCATCCATATAATGGGGGGAAATATAGTAAAAAAATGTATAGGGCATTTTCATCAGAATGAAATATGAAAATTCACATTAACCACTGATATCAATCTTTAATATTTACTAAATGTTCAATATATTTAAGTTTTAAAAATAGGTGTATAACTGCTACATAGTTTTATCATATAAATATGGACAAAAAATTCATAAGGGTGTAGATCACGTTTTTAAAAAGGATTATTTTGGTGGGTATATGAAGAAAGCGAAGAAGAGGGAACCAAAAAGGCAAAAACTACACTAGAAAAATAATAGATACAATAGGACCACATTTGTGAATTGTAAAATATGTGTCTATATATACATTTTGAGACAATGTTGAATGTTTTCAATAAAAAGAAATGTCTTATTTATGTTTTTCTTCTTTATGTATAAATATTTTAAAATCTTTTCTGCAATAAGTATATGTTGCTTATAATAAGAAAAAATAATTAATTTGAAACTACATCTTTGATTTCACCTTCTGCAAGTATTAAGAGCCCTGGAGTGTCCATTTTTATATTCAGTGATTCTGAAATTTTATTCTCCTACAGCCTAATCTAGTCATTGGTATCATCTAGTAACTCAGAGTTAATTTCCCTAGATTGGAGGGCACTAAATTTTCCCTTCATTTTGCCTGCATTTCCATTTTAAACATTTAAGAGCGGAAATGCAAAATAACTTCAAATATGTATATATCCAATGATAATGAAAGGAATATAATATTACTGAAGACAATAGCAGGGAAAATGAACAAAATAAAGCAGACCTTTGTATTTAAGCAATGTGAACTCACAATCAATGACAGATAACTGAGGTAATTAAATAAGAAAAAAAATAGTCTGTAATAATTACCCCTCTTTGTTAGTCAAAAGTACTCAAACAAACTCCCTCAGAACACAGTGGAAGTTTGCTTGAATACTGCATTTTGCAATCAAATGGACAAGCAAAGGAAGGACAAAATTAGGAAATACATGTTGAACACTTTATGTTATTTCCCAAAGCAGAGAAATCTTAGGTTTATAAAGGCATATCTAAAAATTATGAGTGCAAGCAAGCAATGTGATTACAGAAGCTATTGAGAAGAAAGAAAACTGAAGAATATAACCAAAACTAAATGAAGGTCAAGATATAATAGAATAAAATCATCAGGGTTTTGAGTTCAAAGATTTTTTGGATAGAAACCATATTCAAGGTACTGTGCCAAGTACATTGCAAATGATATCTCACTCAATTTGCACAAACAACACTTTGAATTACTCTATAAGGAATCCAGACACAGAGAAAGGTTGACATGTGAGTTAATCCAAGTCCTTGAACTTTCTCTTTGTTCCCACGGTGTGAGGGTTGGAGAAGAGGAACAAAATTTCAGATTTCACTTGAGAAAATCTATACTGAATGTAAAGCCTGAATTATAAAGTGGCACTTGGAAGTGTCCACCCATCCTTGAAGACCAGATGACTTTTGTATGTTTTTTTTTAAAAGAAGAAATTCGGATGATGGTTCCAGCGTGATAAAGCTTGAACTCTCACTGATATTTGAGCATGTTTGTTGTATCAGTCAAAGGCCAGCCAGGCTCAAAGAGCTTAACTGAAAAGAATTTAATGAAGAGGCTATTTCCAGAGGTGAGGGAGGGTTAAAGGAAACCAAGAAATTATGGTAAGGAGCCCAATGCTAGCAGTACCTCAACCTTGGGTGGGGTCCCAACGAGCAGCCTGTTAAGAGTGGGTAATGGATCTATGGGAATGGAACATAACAAAGCATTAGGGATACCTTCACTGCAAATTGTTTAAGGGCTAGAAACATCGTCTGAAAGAGAATGACATGGGGCAGCCTCCAAAAAGGACACGACATTTAAAGCAGAAATGCCAAGGGTATCCCTCTTGGGTCTGGTAGATTCTGGTATGTTAACAATGACTTTATCACGGAAAGATGGTATCTACTATTAACTTCAAATAGTTATTGGGAAAGTGCGATGTGAGTACAATCTATCTGTGTTTGGAATAATTGTGAAGCAATACCTCAGAGACTGGATCACCTGAAGATATTAAAGGAATAGAAGCAAAGCCCAAGAGATACTGAACTGGGACCTTTCTGAGCTGAAATATCCACAATTTCTCATTTTAGGAACAAATAAAGGCCAAGAGCAGCGATCCTAAGGCAAACCTAAGTACACATTTATAAGTAGTGATTATGCAGGACAACATATAGCTGTAAGAGGGCTGGCCCCCACCCCAATAGCCTTAAACCATTCTGTCCTTACTTCCTGGTGTCATTTTTGCATGGTTTAGGAAATAATACAATATTATGTAGAATCATTTTAATTGTTTCCAAACATGAATATTATAATAAATAAGAACTTGATCCATAGATCTGTAGCCCTTATGTGTTGCCTTCACCCTTATTCAAAACTACCAGAAAAGTAGACTACTAATAAAACACTAATAAAAATACAAAACAAAAAGATGTATCTAATAAGTCAATGGATAGAAGTATGATAAAAATCATGTAAAATAATTTTTAGGCAAGAAAAGATGTAAAAAACAACAAAGAAAAGATGGGGGAGAGAAAAAACAAATAGTAGTACAGTAGATTTAAATCCAACTATCTCAATAATCACATGAAATATAAATACTGTCCCTATCTAAAAAGAAAAGATGGTCAGATTGTATTTTTAAAAAGCATGATCCTTAATGCCTGGGTGGTTCAGTAAGTTAAGCGTCCGACTTCATCTCAGGTCATGTGAGTTCGATTTATGAGTTCAAACCCCGCATCAGGCTCTGTGCTGACAGCTCAGAGCCCGGAGCCTGCTTCAGATTCTGTCTCCCCCTCTCTCTGCCCCTCCCCTACTCATGCTCTGTCTCTCTGTCTGAAAAATAAATAAACATTTAAAAAAACTTTGAAAAAACAAGCATGATCCAACCCTATGTTGTCTATAAGAAACCTTTAAACATAAACATAGATAGGTAAAAAGAATAAAAGGATGTAAAAAGATATGTCACACAAACACTAATCTGGGAAGCTGAAACAACTATATTAAAAATTACTATATTAATATTTCAGAACAAGGAATAGTATTAGTAATATAAAGGGGCATTATCTAATGATACATGAACCAATTTGTCAAGAGGGCATAATAATTCTAAATGTGTATATACCTAATAACAGTCTCAATGTACATTAAAGACAAATGTTATACAGAAAGCATAAACAAACAAATCCACAATTATAGGTGGAGATTTTATCATCTTTTTCAATGTTTGATAGAACAAGTACACAAATTCAAAAGGCTGTAGAAGACCCAACAGTATACTGGTCTTTTTTTTTTTTTTAATATTTTTTTTATTTATTTTTGAGACAGAGACAGAGCATGAACGGGGGAGGGGCAGAGAGAGAGGGAGACACAGAATCGGAAGCAGGCCCCAGTCTCCGAGCCATCAGCCCAGAGCCCGACGCGGGGCTCGAACTCACAGACCGCAAGATCGTGACCTGAGCCGAAGTCGGACGTTTAACCAACTGAGCCACCCAGGCGCCCCAGTGTACTGGTCTTAACAGGGAGTTATTCAACACTCCAACCAACAAAAGCATAGTACACATGCTGTGCAAGTAAACATGGAACACTGACGAATATAGACCATATGATGGACCCAAATGGAAGTCTCAACAGCTTTGTCACTATTGAAACCATATAAATTGCATTCCCTAAGCACAACAAATTAAACTGGAAATCAATAACTGACTGATATCTGAAAAATTCCCAAATACTTGGCAATTAAACATCACACTTCTTTTTTTCTTTCATTTGTTTAATGTTTATTGTTTATTTTGAGAGAGAGGGAGACACACACACAGACAGCATGAGGGGGGAGGTGCAGAGAGAGACAGAGGGAGACACAGAATCTGAGGCAGGCTCCAGGCTCTGAGCTATCAGCAGAGCCTGACGTCGGGCTCTAACCCACAAACCATGAGATCATGACCTAAGCCGGAGTTGGAGGCTTAACTGACTGAACTACCCAGGCATCCCCAAACATCACACTTGTAAACAACCCATGAGCCAAAGAAGAATTCAAAAGGAAAATTAGAAAGAATTTTGAACAGAGAATAAAAATACAGCATATCAATATATGTGCATGCTGTTAATACAGTGCCCAGGGGAAAATTTACACTTCAAATGCTAAAAGAGGAAGAAAAAAGGCCTCAAATCAATAATCTACGTTTCCACCTTAATAATTAGGAAGAAAAAGAACTAATTAATCCCAAATTTAGTGGAGCAGAAAATAATAAAGGGCATTTTTAAAAACTCAATGAAACAGATAATATAAAAACAATAGAGACCATCAAAGAACTCAAAATTGGATCAGTGAAATTGATAAACCTTTAGCCAGATTGATCAAGAAAAAAGAAAGGACACAAACTGCCAATATCAGTAATAAAAATAAGAATATCCCTAAAGACCCAACACATATTAAAAGTAATAATATTGATGCAAACATCCCTTAAAATTTTTTTAACAAACCAAATTCATCAGTACATCAGTATGACCAAATATTTCTTCCAGGAATGCAAAAATGATTTAACATTTGAAAATTAATGTAATTCATCCTATCAGTAAATGAGAGGAAAACATCTCAATACCTGCAAAAAAAACATTTGACAAAATTCAACTCTTATTCGTGACTAAAAAAAATTAAACTCTCAGCAAACTATGAGTAGAAGGAAAATTCCCTAAAATAATAAAAAACCTAAAACTAACATCATCTTTCATGCTTTACCCTGAAGACTGGAACAAGGCAAAAATACCTTCCCTCACTACATCTATTCAACATTGTACTGCTTATGCTAGCTCATGTAGTAAAGCAAGAAACAAAAACAGAATTCCTAGAGATTCAAAAGGAAAAAGGGAAATTTTCCTTATTTGCAGGGCACATAATTGTCTATATATAATATACCAAAAATAAAATATTAAGTGAGTATGGCAAGATGGTAGATAATAAGGTCAACAGAAAATCAATTATATATCTTCTATTATAATTGAAACTTTTATAATAAACCATTTACAAAACCACAAAAATAGGAAAAAAAAATAGAACTCAATTTATGAAAAAATATGAAAAACTTGGCTCAGTCAGTTAAGCACCCAACTCTTGGTTTCGGCTCAGATCATGTTCTCATGGTTCATGGGTTCAAGCCCTGCATTGGGCTCTGTGCTGGCAGCACAGAGCCTGCTTGGGATTCTCTCTCTCCCTCTCTCTGCCCCTCCCCCACTCGTCTTCTCTCTCTCTCTCTCTCTCTCTCTCTCTCTCTCTCTCTCAAAATAAACAAATAAACAAAAAAATTGCTTAATAAAAAAAAGAAAAAATATGCAAGACTTGTAAGCTAAAAGTGACAAAATATTGCTGAGAGAAATTAAAGATCTAAATAAATGGAGAGACATACCATAGATTGGAAGACTAATTAAGATGTCAATTCTCCCCAATCTATAAATTCAATGCAATTGCATTCAAAATTCCAGTAGTCACTTTTGTAAAAACCAGAAAACCTATTCTAAATGAAATGACAAAGGAACCAGTATAACTCAAAATTCTGACAAAGAACAAAGTGAGGATTTGCACAACCTGACTTTAAAGCTTACATCCAAGGTACAGTAATCAAAGCAGAGTGGTATTGGTGTAAACATGGATATATCGATCAATAGCATCTAATACAGACCCCAGAAATAAAACCATGCATCTATATGGTAAATTAATTTTAAGAAAGATACCAAGGCAATTCAATGTGGAAAGATAATATTGTCAAGGCATAATGTTTGAACAATTGAATATCCAAATGCTAAAAGCAAATAAATGAACCTCAACACTTGCATTATACCACATGTACAAATTTAGTCTAATGAATCACAGCCTTAAATGTAAAAGCTAAAACTATCAAGCTTTAAGAAAAAAGCAATAAAAGCTTAGCAACTCCGAATTCAGCAAAAACTAAATAGATTTAATAAATAGGACCCAACAAGCATGGTATTTAAAAGAAAAAATTAACAAGTTTTACTTCATTAAAATTTAAACTTTTGCTCTTTAAAATACACTGTTACTGATAAAGAATTCTTACAATACAATAATGAGAAGACAGATAACCTGACTCAAAAATATATACAGACAAAAGAGGGAGGGTGGGTGATGGGTATTCAAGAGGGCATCTTTTGGGATGAGCACTGGGTGTTGTATGGAAACCAATTTGACAATAAATTTCATATATTAAAATAAAAAAACCACAGCGTACCAAAATAAAGCATGCAAACGGCAAATGAGCCTATGAACATACGCTTATCATACATCATTACAGAAATGCTAACTAAACCACAATGAGATATCATTACACACTCAATAGAATGGCCAGAATTAAAAATATTGACAATACCACTTACTGACACGTATATAGAACAACGGGAGAATGCATACAGAAAAACAGCAACAGTTCCTTTAAAAGTTATACATATCCTTACCAGATTCCCAGAGATTCCATTCGTAGGTATTTTCCCCAAAAATATGGGAACATTAAGTTTACACCTGTACTCAAAAGCCGATTTATTCATAACACTCCCAAACTGGAAAGAATCTAAATTTTCATCAATATTTGAAAAACCACACGAATTGTGATATAAGTATGTCCCGCTTTTCAAAAATTTGCATTATAACACTTTGTTTTTACGAAACCCCTGCATTATTACCTGATTTCGCTAACTGAAAGAAATCCAAAGCTGTTCGCTTTTACGACAAAAGGCGAAAAGCGAAAACAGCGTTCGGTGTTGGTTTTGCGGCAGCCGGATGGAGCCGCGGCATCTCGGCCTCAAGCCACCTGAGCTCTGACCTGTGTCAGGTGAGCATCTGTGCTTAATCTGGGTTTATTTCGTGCATCCATTAGCAAGGTGTGGCCTAAGGTATCGGAAAAGTCTGAGAGATGATTTTTTGGATCTGAGAATACTCAGTTTTGTGTTTTGTTTTGTTTTCCATATAGATTAATGGTAATTCCTTCTCTGCTTTGTGCCATTTGGGTTTACAGAAGTTCTCATAGAAACGCTCTGCTTCTGAATAGTGGTAGAAACCTGTATATATGTATAATGAAATACAACTCAGCAATAAAAAGGAATGAATTGCTGATAGAAGCAATAACAAGAATAAATGTCAAGAACATTTTGTAAAAGCATCCAGACAAAAAATACTACATACTACAAAATTTCACTCATGTAAAGTTATAGAAAACCCAAAATTATAGTAAAAGAAAGCAGATCAGGTGTTACCAAGAACCAGGAGTCAGGAAGAAGAGATTGACTTTAAAGGTCATAGAGGAACTTTTTAGGGTGATGAAAATATCCTGATTACCATAGAGGTTACACAACTATATACAATTATCAAAACTCAACAATTCTTACATATAAATTACTGAATTTTATTGTGTGTGAATTACACTTCAATCGTGTTGATTTTTTTAAAGTGCAGAAATAAAGGACCCACAGTGGTAGTGATTTATCAATAGAAAATTTTTGTTGAAATTTAATTGTCAATGGAATTGTCTTGACTATTAAAAATGTAATCCTTGGCTAATTAATAAGTTACAAATAATGACACATGGTATGATAATGAAACCGTATTCAAAATATAGAATATTTGGGGCACCTGGGTGGCTCAGTCGGTTGAGCGTCCTGACCTCGTCTTGGGTCATGATCTCACGGTTTGTGGGTTAGAGCCCCGCGTCAGGCTCTGTGCAGACAGCTCAGAGCCTAGAGCCTGCTTCAGGTTCTGTGCCTCCCTCTCTCTCTCTGCCCCTCCTCCACTCGCACTCTCTCTAAAATGAATAAATGTTAAAAAAAAAAATACAGATTATTCTTAAGAGTCAAGGTAACAATACCAAGTGTCATTGAGGATACAGAGCAACTTTAACTCTCAAACACTCCTGTGGGAATTGTACCAAATTGGCACAATGGCTTTGGAAAATTCTTTAAAAACACCTATTAACCTTGAAGATAAACATACCTGATGACCCTGTGGTTTCATGTGTAAGTTTGTATGTCATAAAAATAAGCTCTTCTGTCCATCAAATAAAATACATAAGAATCTCATAGATGCTTTATTCATAATATCCCCAAACAAGAAATTCATGAAATGTCTAAAAACAAATATGGAGTGGGGTGCCAGGTGTCTTAGTTGAGCGTCCGACTCTGGCTCAGGTCATGATCTCGTGGTTAGTGACTTCCAGCCCCATGTCAGGCTCTGTGCTGACAGCTCAGAGCCTGGAGACTGATTTGGATTCTGTGTCTCCCTCTCTCTCTGCCCCTCCCCCACTTGTGTTCTGTCTCTCTCTCTCAAAAATAACTAAACATTTAAAAAAATTTTTTAAAAATAGAGAGAAATTATAGTGTACCCACAAAATGAAATACTATTTATCAATAAAAAATGACTGCTACTCACAACAATATAAATAAACGTCATAAATAATGTTGAACAAAAAAAAGCCAGACCCTAAATTCCATTCAAAAGTGAGTTAAAAATAGGCAAAATGGGTGTAAGTTGGTAGAAGCCAGAATGGTGCTATCTTTGGTGGAGAATATTGTTTGGAAGGGATTACAAGAGAGCCTTCTGGAGTGCTGAAAATATTCTTTCTTGATCTGGGTGCTAGTAATATGGCTATGTACCCATGTCAAAATCCTTTGAATTGCACACTTAAAATTGGTGTACTTCTTTGTATGAATTATACCCTAATGTAAACATTTTTGAAAGTTTAAGTCATGATTTTAAAATATAGGAAAAAGAGAAAAAAAATCATGATATATCATCGCCTTAGACTGCTAAATACTATTCTTGTTCTGTGGATAAGGAGCTGAAGGGAGAATGCTTTTGGAACATTCTCTTTGTAAAAATCCCTCTAGAGGGCTGTAGGGAACTCCCAGCATCAGATAAACTGAGCCTGCAAGCCATAGGAGAAAAAAAGCAAGCTTGTCTTTTATTAAATTAAAATGTCAACACTTTTCTTATTTTCTCCAGTGGTTGTTTCTTTTTAAAAAGTTTCCCACAAGGGTTGACAGTGGATATTTGTGGACTTGGCCTGATGGGGAATCAGCAGGTTATGCTTTAAGCCCCCTCTACTTCTGAGTAGTGAGGTACATTTGGAGGAGTCAGTTAACCTCTCTGTGATTTCAGATTGCCAATTGATAAAAATAATATTACTAACAATAATGAGAACAGTCCTGTCTAGTAGCTCTTGAATATGTGTTATGAGCTGACCACTTTGCACATAGTATCTCCAACCTTGTACGGTAGGTCATATTATTGAGAGGCAACATAGTATGTTCTCTGGAGTCAGATTCCCTGAGTTAGAAACCTGGTTCTGCTTCTTTTCAAATGTGTAAACTTGGGCTCTGGTCTCTTCATCTGTAAAATGGGAATAAAAAAAAAAAAAAAAACTTTCCTCCCAAGATTGTTGCTACGATTAAACTGATTTCTATTAAAGCATTGAGAATATGCTGGGCACATACTAAGGGCTATAAATATATTTGCTAAGTAAAATGACAAAAATAACTTTAAAGATGAGAAAATGCAAGTTCACAGTGACAATGACATACCCCAGGGGTGAGGCAGTGAGAGCTGCAGGGGCAGGCAATGAGAGGGCTCATTGTATGTGGGCTTTTTTTTCCCTTTTCTTTTAGAAGATAAGTAAGACCTTTTGTTATCATCATGCCCTGGCAATTTAAAACTATGTCGCAGATAAAATACTCTCCCACTGTTCCCGTACCCCATCCACTCTGGACATCCCTGCATCGAGGTTTATGAAAAGCCTAAAGTGTCGCAAGCCCATATTCATCAAATTTCAAAGTCTGTACTCACTGAACCTCCTCTAAGGGCCATTTTTGTTCTTAGAATACATTTCCTGAAACCCCTGTCTGCTGTATGTAGTATCCACGTCTTCTCCTTTGAAACAATTTTCATTCAAGAAACAAATGGTAGTACCTACCATGTACTAGGTTCTGCGTTCTATCTTAGCCACTGGACATACAACATGAACAAGACAATGTCCTTGCTCTCTTAGAGCTTACATTCTAACAGGGTGAGACAGAAAGTAAACAAATGCATTATTTTCAGATGACAGTAAGTAAATGAGGAAATAAACCATTTCCTGAGCCTGAGCCACTCTGCTCAATGCAGTAACCCTTAGCCACATGTGGCTATTGAGTTTTTAAAATATGATTAGCACAGAGGTGCCTGGGTGGCTCAGTCGGTTGAATATCCGACTTCAGTTCAGATCATGATCTCACAGCTTTTGAGCCCCAAGTTGGGGTCTGTGCTGACAGCTCAGAGCCTGGAGCCTGCTTCGGATTCTGTGTCTCCCTCTCTGTCTGTCCCTCCCCCACTCACATTCTGTCTCTGTCTCTCTCTATATATACAAAACTAAATAAGCATTAAAAAATGTGATTAACACAAATTGAATTGCGATGTAAATTCAAAACACACATGAATTTCAAAGACGTAGTATTGAAGAAAGAGTGGTATATCTCATTAGTAACTTTTATGTATTTATTCATGTTGTTAAGACCAAGGGTTTTTTATGTATATTTACCATGTCCGGTGTTCTTTAATATATTTTTTTTAAATATGGAACGCTTCATGAATTTGCGTGTCACCCTTGTGCAGGGGCCATGCTAATCTTCTCTGTATCGTTCCAATTTTAGTATATGTGCTGCCGAAGCGAGCACTCTTTAATATTTTCTATAGCACAGATTTTCTAATGATGAATTCTCTCAGACTATGTTCATCTGAAAAAGTCTTTATTTCTTTTTTTAAAAAAGGATTTTAAGTAGGGGCGCCTGGGTGGCTCAGTTGGTTAGACAACCAACTTCAGCTCAGGTCATGATCTCACACTTTGTGAGTTCGAGCCCCACGTTGGGCTCTGTGCTGACAGCTCAGAGCCTGGAGCCTGCTTCAGATTCTGTGTCTCCCCCTCTCTCTGCCCCCTCGCCTGCTCACACTCTGTGTCTGTCTCTCAATAATAAATAAACGTTAAAAAAAAATTAAAAAAAAAATAAAGATTTTAAGTAGTCCTCTACACCTAACACAGGACTCAAACTTACATCCCAAAATCAAAAGTCACATGCTCCACTGACTAAGCCTGCCAGGTGCCTTTCTTTTATTTTTAAAGTTATTTTACTGAGTAGAGAATTCAGGGTTGATGGCTTTTGTTCTTTTAGCACTTTGAAGATGTCATTCTATTGTCTTCTGGCCTACTTGGTTTCTGATTAGAAATCCACAGATTCTTATCTTTTACTCTGTATGTAATGTGTATTTCTTTTCTCTGGCTGCTTTTAAGATTTACTTTTTATCCCAGGTTTTCAAAACTTTTATTATGTTTGAGGTTTTCCTTGCTCTACCTGCTTGGGGTTCTGTTGAGCATCTTGAATACATGGATTGACATTTTTCCTCAGATTTGCAAAGAATGTTGCCGGGGGTGGGATGGGTTCAAGTAATTTCCTTTTTTTCCTCTCCCCTTTTTATGAAACTCTATTTGTACGTATCTTGACACTTCATATTGTCCCCTGGACACTAAAGCTCCGTTCATTTGGTCTTTTTACCCTCTGTGCTTCCGTCGACATTGTTTCCATTGCTGTGCTTTCAAATTCAGTGTTGTTGCTCTCGTTGTTGTTTCCTTCTTTGTGTCTAACCAGTCGTTAATCCTCCCAGTGAAATTTTGGATATTGTTTCATTTCTAGAAATTCCATTTTTTAAATCCTTCATTTTTTTCCTCACTAGGCTTGTGTTTCCCTTTAAATCCTTGAAGGTATTTATATTTGCTGTTTTCCGATCCTTGTCTACTAATGTCATTACCTTTGTCATTGCTTATCTTGTTTATGGTGATTGCTGTTTCTCCTTGGAGTCAGTTGCATTTTTTTCTACTTCTTCATATGTCCAATATTTTTTCTTTCATTAGATCCTGGACATTGTGCATTTTACAGTGTTGAGTGCTGGACATTTTTTAAAAATATATGTTCCCTTACAAAGTGTTGGATTTTATTTGGGCAGGCACTTAAATTACTTGTTATTCAGCCTGAGCTTTTCAAAGTTTTCTTAGGAGCTTTTTTTAGGGCAGGTTTTGAGTGTCCTTGACTAGTTTATTTTCTCTTGTAAGGCATGACCCTCCACTGTCACCACTGAATCCTATGGGGCTTCAATAAGGACTCTTTACTCTGGTTGACCAAACCTCAGACATCTCCCAGCCTTGTGTGTGTTCCAGGAACTCCTCAATTTACAGTTGTGTGGTTGTTCTTTGCCCAGTCAGACTCACGGACTCTCACCCGTCACATCTGTGGTTTAGAATTCAACACCATACTCAAGGGGACCTTTATGCAGATTTTGGAGCTCTTTCTCTGCACAGTTCCCTCCTGTCTGGTACTCTGACCCTCAAATCCCAGACGCCTTGCTCTTCCAAAATTCCAGCCTCTGTCTCCTTCCTTCACTGCAGTCTGAAAAGTGCCTCCAGACAGAAAGGCCAGATGCACAGAAAGTCCACCTTGTTTATTTCCTTTCTCTTGTGAATCAGGGTCCTGCACCGCCTATTGTCTAATGTGCAGAAACAGTTACCCCGTACATTTCATCCAGATTTCTCATTGTTTTCTGTCAGAGGGTGCTCCCATCCCAGTGACCCCATCATAGCCAGAGGCAGAAGGAAGCATGTATGAAATTAGACATTTTATGAAAATAAATGTTTTATTTTAAGATAGTGTTTTTTAGAAATATTAAAAATATTTATTTATTTTTTGGGGGGGAGAGAGAGAGAGAGAGAGAGCAAGCAAGCAAGCATGAGAGGGGGAGGGGCAGAGAGAGAGAGGGACAGAGGATCTAAATTGGGCTCCATTGTGACAGCAGAGGTCCGATGAGGGGCTTGAACTCCCAAACCTGGAGATCATGATCTGAGCCGAAATCAAGAGTCAGACTCTTAACCCACTGAGCTACCCAGGCACCCCCAAAATTTTGTATTTTTTTTAAGTTTTAAATCTTTTATTCTTAAAAACTAAATGGATTCCAAGGGCACCTCGTCATAAGAAACATCTAATCTCGTACACTGGTTTTCAAACTTGGCTGCAACTTAGAATAACCTGGAGTATCACTCTCAGAGTTTCTGATTTAAATCGTTTGGGATGTCACTTAAGCATTAGAAATGTTTAAAGCCTCCTTGGGGCACCTGGGTGGCTCACTTGGTTAAGCATCTGACTTCGGCTCAGGTCATGATCTCAAGTTCATGATTTTGAGCCCCAGGTTGGGCTCTGTGCTGACAGCTCAGAGCCTGGAGCCTGGTTTGGATTCTGTGTCTCCCTCTCTCTCTCTGCTCCTCCCCACTCATGCTCTGTCTCTTTCTGTCTCTCAAAAATAAATAACCTTTAAAAGAAAATTAAGAAATGTTTAAAGCCCCCTTGGTGAGTCTACTTTGCAGCCAAGCTTGAGAACCACTGACTTGGTATACTAAAGTATTTAGTGACTGATGCTACACTATGGAGGGGTGGATGTAGTGTGTGTGTAGGGGTGTTTGGGTGCACACACAACAGAGTGTACATGTATACGTGCAGTATACCCCCCACCTACCTCTCCAGATCAGTGGCTCTCAAACATTATTGTTGGAGAAACCCTGCTCAAGATGAATGCCTAGCAAAACTTTTCCAGCTCAGGATGTGCCTTGCAAAGCCTAAGAAAAGAGTACAGGATGTTATTCAAGTGGTGAAGGGCCACTAGGAGCAGCTGTTTATAAATGAGTAAGGGCCTATATTTCATGGACCAATCATTTGACCATGTGTTCATTAACATGAGGCAAGGTGGCTACACCCGAATATGACCAGAGAAGGCATATGTTTGCCCTGCCGGGGCTCAGAGTAGAGCTCATGTTTGTCTTCTCTGCTCTCCAATTGCTTCAGTTGTTCAGACCAAAGCCACACGTAAAGGAGTATTCATGGTTAATTTATCTCCACTGAATCAGAGATGAAATGGAAAAACTTCACACCCTAAGCTGAATTTTCCTCTCTGGATGTACTCAAAAAGAATGAAAATATGAAGGACATGTACATGCATTTATAGCCAGGTATTTCCTATGTGCCATCTGAGTAATAGCACCAGCCGTCTTACGGAATACGACAGCCTCATTGTAAAGAAGAAACCAAGGAAAGCTTCCGAACCTTCTCTCTCAGGATTTCATTCAGTGAGCACAGAGGAGACCTAGAGCCGATGAAAGTATATCTGCCCTCCATGAAGCACACAAGACTGCCTAAGGCCAGCCTAGTGTCTGTTCCTCATGGAATCTCAGAGGCTTCTGTGAGGAACTGCTAGGGCTCCAGTGAGCACAGCATGAAAACTATTTACAGATAAGGACATTCCAGGTTTAATGTCCTGTGATCCTGTCGTTACAGCATCTTGCCCAGGTTAGGCAGCCAATTAACTGTTTATAGAATATGACTTTTTCTTTCTTCATCTCACAGTGGGGATCCCTCCCCACTAAAGATACTAGTCCCTTAATTTTTCCCATGAATACTCATACAGACTGGCGTCATGTGAAGGACATAGGCAGTGGACAGAGCTGACTTCAAATCTCACAGCCAGCTATTTCTAGCTGTGTGACTATGGGCACATTACATAAAAATCTAAAATTCATTTATCCCATTTACGAAAGGAGAATGAAAACAGAGTGTCTGGGTCACTCAGGGTAATAGCAGGATACTGATGACATCCCAAATTTGGTAATTGATGAGAATTAAAAAAAATTTTTTTATTGTTTATTTAAAATTTGTTTTTAATGTTTATTTATTTTTGAGACAGAGAGAGACAGAGCATGAATGGGGGAGGGTCAGAGAGAGGGAGACACAGAATCTGAAGCAGGCTCCAGGCTCTGAGCTGTCAGCACAGAGCCCAACACGGGGCTCGAACCCACAGACCGCGAGATCGTGACCTGAGCCGAAGTCGGACGCTTAACCAACTGAGCCACCCAGGCGCCCCTTATTGTTTATTTTAGAGAGAGTGAGAACACAAGCCTGGGAGGGGCAAAGAACAAGGGAGACAAAGAATCCAAAGCAGGGTCTTCACTGTCAGCTCGGAGCCCAACGTAGGCCTTGGACCCATGAGCAATGAGATCGTGACCTGAGCCAAAGTCAGAAGCTCAACCAACTGAGCCACCCAGGTGCCCCTGATGCAAATTTCATACAAGGACTATTCACAAAGGTATGGGCAGCATTTAGGGGAATCTGCAGCGTGGAGCAATTATGACACTCAGCCTGAAGGGAGGGCAGCGTTCTGGGGCACTAGCTGTGTGCAGAAGAGTGCCTAACAGAAGCTGCATGTCTTGGGAGAGGGGTGCAGCCAACCCAGAGTGACCCAGAGAAGTAAATACCCTGACCTCACTCTCCTCTCATCTTCCACTCACATGTCACGGCCTTGCATGAACCAACCCAGGGGCAGCTAGAGGACTGAGGAGAAGGGGAGAGAAGGACAGGGGGGAGAACTTGGGATGGAAGCACATAAATAGCACAATGCCTACATAACATACTTTGAGGATTAAACGCAATAGCCAGGTTGCAGTAGATGCTCAGTGTGTGGCCGCCCATCTCTCTTTCCTCTGGCACTTAGCTCCTTCTGCTTAGGCTGTGTCTCCTGGCCTCCTCCTTTGAATCCGTTCCCCATCTAACTCTTCCCACAGGCCTGGCTCCAGCCCCAAGCACCCAGCCTTTACTAACTCCATCTGTCCTTGACATACTTGCCATTCTTGAAGAACTGTAGTATCACATTCGCTTATCTGGACGGCAGTCTGTCTCTGGCTAAAACGCTTCCCCCTCTATCCTGAAAACATCCACAGTCGAAGTAAATGGGAAAAGGAGTGGGTTCAGGCAACAAAGAGTAAATAGCACCCTTATTAAAACTTGTACTTTACTATGTGGACACGACCTTTGCCACAGTTTTAACTTGTTCACTTATTTGGCGTTTTAGGCCAGAAAGATTAGCACCAGCAGACAGAAAAGAAAATTAAAAACCAAGAAAGAGAAGAGAAAGAAAGGATCTCAAAACATGGTGGAAGTAATGATTGAGATTTAGACTAAGAGAAAAGAGACAAAGAAACAACAGAAGTCCCAAGGACATTCATGAGCAAAATCAAGATGTTCCATCCCTTGAACAAAGGTAAATTATGTTCAAAGTTGTCTGGTTAAAAATGCAGAATATAATATGATGTTATACCGTATGGTTTCTCTCAAAAGATGGTGGAAGTCAAAATTGTATTGAACCTTGAAAAATATTGCCTAGATTACCTGGAAAATTCACTCACATGGCATGCTTCATTTAAAAATAATTAAGGAGTTACAATACTGTCTTACATTGGTCGTTATTATTTCTGTCCTGTCTCCACTGCTCTTTGAGTGTAGAGTCCAAAGATTGACATTTATTGGGTCCCTCTGAGGTGGATACATGGTAAATCTTCGTAGCAGAAGAATGAACAGATACTGAATCAGGCAGACTTGAGTTCAAATCCCAAGCACTAAATGGTATCAGTTAAGTCTGAATATGATTATTTGCATATTGGTGCAAACCCAAGGACAGGATGAGGAAGCAAAGAAAATAAAAGCTGCTTCAAAACATGCCTTCACATAATGCACAAGTTACCCCCACCATACACGGACTTATTTGAGAAACCATTGTTGGAAGTCTGTTTCCAGTAAGGCATCACTAGCATTTAGAAAGGTTTCTGGCACATATTAGGCACTCAAGTGTTTAAGTACTGGAGGTTGAAAGACAAATGTGGGTCACTACTACCTAAAAGTCTTTGGAAAGCAATGAGAAAGTCTTTGGAGAACCTCCATCCTTTTCTTCGCCCCGCGTCCTAAATGTCTCCTCGTCTCTCCCTTTATGCAAGGCTAAGTGTGGATCCCAATGGTCTGAGACCCCTCATCTGAGGAACCTTTGGGAGGCTTGGCTATTTTTCAGCATCATTCAGGGGTTAATATGTGCTGAGTTACTTTCTATCACTGTAAGTTGTGTGATCATAGTCAAACCTCATGGGATAATATGCCATGAGAGATAATATTATTCCTAACTTTACTGATCAGAAAACTAAGGCTCAGAGGGGTTAAATAATTTTTCAAAAGTCGCATAACTAGAAATAAGGGGACAAAGATTCCAACCTAACATCTGCCTTTCAGATATTCTAATTTTCATATCATAGACAAAACAGAACAAATCAACTAGCTTCCCAGAGAACCTCTAAACTGGGGTCCAGGCATGACCCCTAGGGTCTTAGACCAGGCCTCGAAAACTTATTCATTTTGTTCTAGTCCAGATGCCAAACAAAGTGACTAAGAGTTGTGGCCAGGGCAGAGTTTACAAAGGTATTTGCATCCAATCAAATCCCAAGGGTGGGAGTCTGCTGTATTGGAAAGTGGAGTTCAGACACCTGGTTTTTAGACCCAACTGTATCAGTTAATGTTAAATGGTGGTACAACTGTTACTTATTATTTTGGGAGGCTCACATGAGATAATGTAGAAAGAAATCACAATAACCACATAATTAATTCCTTTATTTAAAAGAAGATGAAAATGTTACAGCAGCTTAAAGAAGGTGTTGTTTAGCCTTTCAGGAAAACATTTGGTGGAAGCAGTATTTTAGACCGTTGATTACAGTGAGACTTTTCATCTATCTTTTGTTTTCATTTGTTCTGGCCTTTTTTTCCCCCATCACTCATTAACATGAATCACTGAGGTCTACTTGAAGGCCCTGCACAAACTTGTATATTCAGTATGGTCACAACTATGTTAAAAAATATATAAATGATTCATTAAAAAAATAGTTGGAAGGAAATACATTCAAATGATAACATTGATTATCACCGGGTGATCTTTTTTTTTTCATAAGAGTGTTCTTTTCATAATTAGCACATATTATTTTCTGAGTGGAAAATAATACCTGCTCATTTTAAGTGCTATTAGTACTCACCCAAATGTGCCCCTTGAAACAAACAATGAAGGAATTGAACAAGTAAAGAGTGTCTCAAAAAGTTCTTATCCATAAACATGATCTACTTAGAAATAAATCAAAAATGAAAGAGAAAAGATCATTCTACAAAATGTAGCCATAATTTTTATAACTATGACTTTATCTCTGTGGTGGTACTGATCCTTAAATGTGAAGGCAGAGCCTTCTCCATTCTTCAGGATACTTCAACGTTGTAAAATGCCTCAAATGACTACCCACCCAGAATTGTGGCCACAGAACAGAATAATCCATAATCAGCACAAGCTATGAGCTACTCAGTGGAAATATCTGACAATATCTACCTTAGCCTGGGTTTTCTTATGGGTGGGTGTTCATCGACCTGAGCATAAAGTTAGAAGAGCACATGTTTGAAAGCTCCACGGATATATTCCATTTTCTTGGAATACAGGAAAGTATCCACACTCCAATCTTGTGGACCAAGCCACCTCCCTGTATATACACACTGTTACTTTAAATACTCAACATAAATACTCAACTCAACATAAAGGCACCTGGGTGGCTCAGTTGGTTAAGTGCCTAACTCTTGGTTTCGGCTAAGGTCATGATCATGCAGTTTCATGGGTTCAAGCCCTGCATCAGGCTCTGCACTAGCAGCATGGAGTCTGGTTGGGATTCTCTCTCTCTCTCTCTCTCTCTCTCTCTCTCTCTCACTCTCACTCTCACTCTCACTCTCACTCTCTCTCTCTGTCCCTCCTCCATGTGCACTGTCTCTGTCCCTCTCAACATAAATAAATAAACTTAAATATATATATACATTTTCAATACTCAACATCAATTGATTCCCCATCTTGTGGAAGGCTGGTGGACATTCTTCATCTACTCACTACTCCTCCATTAACTTCAAATATTTGTTCAGTTGCTACCTACCAGTTTATGCCATTTTTCCAGGAGGGAAAAAAAACGCATTTGTACTTAAACCTAATTGTCAAATGTTCTGCATGTTGCAATGGCCTGAATGAAATAAACCCAAAACATGGATAGTCACAGGTGACTGGGGACATGTTTCAGTGATGCCACCGTATCTGTAGACAACTCACCATTCAACTGGGAATTAGTGCCAACTCATCATTGCTTCGTGAGACATAAAAAAGCTGTATAATCACTTGCCATTTTTTGTGGTTTGGCAGTCAGTTTATTACTTTCCCCCTGACTCTGTTGTGTTTTTCCTGATTGAATATCTTTTCTCAGCAACTATTTTGAACAAAGCACTGTCATCTGTTGTGGCAAAGAGATGAATTAAGGCTAATCTGTTGGCACTTTTATCTTTGCTTCAACCTCCTGAGGGAATGTGAAGCACATGTGATTCCTCTTTTAGAACATTTGCTTTATGTGCTATTGCTACAGTCTACTTCTGTCATTCCTTAATAATGACAATATCAATTTTTTTAAATATCTCCCATAATTTTCTCATGTAATAGTCATAGGATTATTACTGGTTATGTTTTATGATGTAGTAATATTATAGATACCCATATCAGGTCTACATTTTTTTATTCCTACTACAAACGTGAAATACTGGGGAGTTAAATGCCTAGAGGGTGAGCCTTGCTCAATGAAATATAGGAGATAAGAAGGAACCTTGTCAATTCCAGTTCAAGATAGTGACATAGGAAGGTGCTGAACTCATCTCTTCCCACAGACACACTGAATCTATAGCTATGTATGGGATAAGTTCCTCTAGGGGGGAAAAAACTAACGTAGTAGAGCAACCCATTTACATCAGGCAAATGAGAGAAAATCCACACTGAAGTGGGCACGTAAGACTGAGACACAAGGAGAAAAGAGAAAAAGGAGAAACAACAACAACAAAAAAGGTGGCACTTGTTTCCTTTTTTTTCTTTTTTGTCTGTATTCCGTTGTTGTTGTTGTTGTTGTTGTTGTTGTTGTTGTCGTTTTCTGGCAAGTGCCTGTCCTCCCTCTCTGCTGTTCTTCAGCCAGTGGGCACCATATTTTCACACCCCCTGTGCCATGCTATGGAGCACCACTGTCTCCCAGAGGAGGGTCCTACACAGCAGAGTTTGGTGCCCTGGTTTTTACATATGGTGACCTTGTTTTTGCAGCTGCCACCCAGGAAACACCCCTGCCCACCTGCTCTGGAGGCCAGGAGATCAGGCCAGGCTTGTACACCTGAGTCCCATGGGACTTTAACAACTGGAGACACAGTTCTGGGTAGATGACTACTTCCAAGGCACTGGGAACATAAAGCCTAGAAATAAACTTAACCAAGGAGGCGAAAGCTCTATACACAATAAACCGTAAAACATTGATAAAAGGGGCACCTGGGTGGCTCAGTTGATGAAACATCCAACTTTGGCTCAGGTCATGATCTCGTAGTTCGTTAGTTCGAGCCTGGCGTCCTGCTCTGTGCTGACAGCTCAGAGCCTGGAGCCTGCTTCGGATTCTGTGTCTCCCTCTCTCTCTCTCTCTGCCCTTCGCCTGCTTGCACTCTGTCTCTCTCTCCCTCTCAAAAATAATAAACATTTTTAAAAAGACATTGATAAAAGAAATTGAAGGAGATATAAATAAATATTCTGTGCTCATGGATTGGAAGAATTAATGTGTCAAAATACCCATACAGCTCAAAGCAATCTACAGATTCAGTGCAATCCCTATCAAAATTTCAATGGCTTTTTTTTTTTTAAACAGAACTAGAACAAACAATTCTAAAATTTGTATGGAACAGATTGGTGGTTACCAAAAGCAGGGGATGGGAGATGGGCAAAATGGGTGAAGGGACTTAAAAGGTACAAATTTCGAGTTATAAAATAAATAAGTCATGGGGATATAATGTACAGCATGGAGACCATAGTTAGTAATACTACCTTGTATTTTTAAAGTTGCTAAGACTAAATCTTAAAACTTCTCATTGCAAGAAAAAGAAATCTGTCACTATGTATGGTGACGAATGTTAACTAGACTCATTGGGTGATCATTGCACAGTGTATACAAAAATTAAAGCGTTATGTTGTACATCTGAAACCAACATATGTCAATTATACATCAATTAAAAAAAAAGAAAGAGTCTTCTCTAAATTCATTCCACAAACATGTAATGAGCACCTAATATATTTCAGGCACTGTACATGCTTAATATTACATGGACCTTTGACATAGGCCAGATACTCCTGTTTCTTTTTATGGTGAAAGAAAGACTTTTTTCTGCTTTATCCTAGAAGCTACTTGAAAACTGAATTCAATGGGAATAAAATAAATGGGCTTGCATGCACAATATCTTTCCAAAACAGCCATTTCTCTTAGTGATAGCAAGTCTTGGAAATCTTGCTGGAAGCTACATGACTCTTTTAAAGTACACAAGATCTCATCTTCTCATAATGATAATATCAGGTGAAGAAGAAATCTTAGCGATCAAGAGGATTACAAGGGTCAGGACATTTTTAAAAACTAAGAACCAACACAGAGATGCCAGGTTTCCAATTTTTTGTTTTCAATGAGAGCATTCAAAAGTAAACTCAAACTACTGTTACGTAATTTCACAATATAAAGAACATTTTAACCCCATAGGAAAGAAATTATCTCAGAATTCTAGAATTCTGTTATAATCTTAACATCTTGAAAAACTGATTAAATATTCTTTTCTAATTGCACTCCCACTCTGCTTAAGACCTTTCAGGAAGGCCTTAATCATGAGTTTTGTCATAGACTCTGTTTTCTAAGGAACTTTTGCTTAGGCTGTGCTATTCTTTTATCCTCATTTTAGAGATTAAGACAAATGAGATTCAAGGAAGTTTGTCCATGGTTACATAGCCAGTAAACTGTATAACTGGGATTCAACTCCCAACTGGCCCAATATGTCTGATTAGTCTGCTATTCTTCAATGTCCCAGTTTATTTGTGCTGATAATTTGGAATCATTTAATTTAAAACAATGACTTACAAATACTTATTTCTTTGGTGATTAGGAATTTTGAGAGAAGTATCAAACATATCTGGTATATCTGTGTTAAAATAAAATCAAATGTGTTAGGATAAAAATAAGAAAAATAATCACAGATACTTACCCAATATTTAGTTTCTCCTTCTTTAGTAAAAGAGCCATGAAGTATTTGGTTTGGGATAACTACATATTTTTCAGCTTCCTTTACAGCTAAAGGTGTAAAGCTATGTGACACAGTAGTGACTGAGGAGATGTCATTGGAAATCACTAGGAAAGGATTCTGGGAATGCTCTTAAAAGGAAACTCACTCACCCAAAATGTGCTACTTGCCCATCACCTTTTTCCTTCATTCTACCTAGATTGTGAACTTGATGATGGAAAAGGAGTATTCATCTTGCAATGCTAAACAACATTTTGAATGAAAACCACATGTCAAGCAAGTCTCTGTGGAAACACAGAAGAAGCCTGGGTTGTTGGTAGTGTCATTCAGTTGCCAAATTAGGTCTGGACTTTTTGTTAAGTGAAAAAAAGTAGGTCCTCTCCTTGTTAAAGAATCTTTTTTTTTTTTTTTCCGGATTCTTATTACATGTCAGAGAACTCAATCATTAACTGATCAATGATACAGATGTGCCTTTTAAAAAATAATAATAAAAGGATTGAATATGTGGATGCACATTTAGGAACTATGAGGGTATCAAGTGAAGAATCTGGATGCTTAAATATAGGCACTGGGAATTGTCAAGAGACATGAATAGAATGACTTCCAAGGTGGAAAAATGGAGTGAGGGAGGAAGAAAAGAAAATTGTGCATTTGAGTGAAGAAAGGTCAAGAGGTGGACCAAATGGTAGATATTAAAGGCTTTACAGAACCTCCATCAATGTCTAGACTGAATTAACGTGGGCTTCTGAGTCCACGGGCAGACAGAGGCTTCCACCCAACCTACACCTAATGGGACAGCATGAACTCAACTCACTATTGTCTTCAACTGTATATAATACTCCTTCTGCTCACACTGCTGTAAAGGAAGTTTGAACTAAATCTTCTGGTTTAAGCTGGCATGAAATGTAAAGACAAAGTCCAAAGTTACCAATGAAGATAATAGAGACCGGGTGGGATCCAAAGCTGACAGGACTCAGGGCTCCTTCAGGCTTCCTGCAGTAGTTCAATTTTTAGTTGATTCTTCACTCATTTATTCAACAAACCTGCACTGAGTGTCTGCTATGTTCTAGGTATTGCCAGCAAAATATGGAGATTCCTAAATACTGTCAAACCATGATTTTCAAAAAGTTAAAAACATGACTCCCATGATCAATGTGTTTAACTCACTTAATATAGAATGATCGATTTATTAACTAACATAGAATGGTCAATTTATTTGACTAATTTAAGAAGGAATCAGCAGAGGCATAATCGAAGAGCAGATGAGGAACTGAGAATTTATAAGGATTAAAGAAAGAATATTCAGGGTGCCCGGCTGGCTCAGCAGTTGGAGCATGCAACACTTGATCTCAGGGTTGTGAGTTTGAGCCCCACTCTGGGTGTGGAGATTACTTAAAAATAAAATCTTAAAAAAAAAAAAAAAGAATATTGAAGCAAAAATTGCTAGATATAAAATGTTAGATATCAAATGGATAAACTGTCCTCTGCAGTTAATTTTCTACTACACAGAAATTTGCATCCCTATTTGACCAAAAAAAAAAAAAAAAAAAAAAAAAATCCTCAAGTTACAATGTTATGTCAAAGAGTTAGGGCCCTGATCCACAAAAACTAGAATTATCCCATACGGCCAATCTCTTCTCATTTATTAAGTAGTCCTTGGGTAGGTCCAGAACAACACCAAAAGGACAGGCAGGACTCTTTGCCTTGTTTCCTAAGTATCAAATAATTTTGAAAACACGAAGCAGATTCTTAGGGCTGGTCTATGACAATTATACTTCCAAACTTCAGGAAAGGGGGAAAGGGGGACTAAAAAGATTTAAGTCTTCAGTATAAATATACATCTGGAACTTACATATGACACTTCATTTAATTCACACCCAACTGAATAAAGTGGTTATTATTAAGGAAACTTTAAAAATGAAAAAAAAAAAAGAGAGAGATGGGAGGCATTGAGATCACACAATAAGAGGAGCCACTAGTTTCAAATCCATACAGGTCTATTGGAACCTTCAGGTTCTGTCCACAGGGTCACAAAGCCACTCGTGAAATTCACCAACTCGTGGAGCCAGTCACACATTGGCTAACCCGACTCAGCAATGAACTAAATATATAGGTTCTCTACTCATTGAGTCTCCGTCTCACACAGCTCACAATCTAAGGGGCTTGAGACCTTCATTTTAGCCAGCTGTCACCACAAGCATTTCCAACTGACATATTTAAAAAAAAAAAAAAAGGTGGGGGGGGGTCAGTAATTAAAGTGCTTTCTTTTTCTTTTTAGAAGCATGTTCCTCCTGCCGTGCCAGCCTGCAGATGCCTGCCCCTTTTATGCAGCGGCCTCTGCTGCTCGCTCCCTCTGGCCTTCTCCTTCCCAAGCCATTTCATTCCTGAGCTCAGAGCTACAGAGCAGAGCTTTCCTGGTAAGTCACACGGACACCTCACACGCTCGATTCAAAGGTTTCAGACGCCTAAATGACTAGCAGCTGCTGTCCGGAAACCGGAGCCAGGAGCCCTTTCAAGCAGCCGCTCTACGGATGCCCCTTCTCTCCGGTGCCGGTGCATACTAGGCCAGGGCTGGACTGAAAGTCAGCCCAGGCTAGAGCTCGGCTTTCACTTAGGACACATGTCAGAGAAAGCTGTTCCTCATTACAAAATGCCACGGCTACGTGTCGCGTAGGAGCATAACTCAGGCCGCTCTCTGGGTGGTCATCCGCCGTGGATTGCATCACTGGCAACACAGAGCCCAAAGGCAGGTTCCCCAGTGGTCCAGGTGTAGAAGCATTCAGCAAGAATGCAAAACAGCCAGAGCACAGGTACCTTTACAACTCATGCAGACTTCCCTTACTTCCTGGGAAACGGGTAAAATGCATTTCCTGCTTTTGAACTGCAGTGATGTGATTGTGCAATGCTTAAGCAACGGGCCATGAAATTTTAGACCTGTAAGAACCATTACAAAAAAAAAAAAAAAAAAAAAAAAAGGCAGGGGCTCTTGGGTGGCTCAGTCTGTTAAATGTCAGGACTCTTGGTTTCAACTCAGGTCAGATCTCCTGGCTTGTGAGATCCAGCCCCATGTTGGGCTTTGCTCAGAGCATGGAACCTGCTTGGGATTGTATCTCTCCCTCTCCCTCTGCTCCCTTCCTCAAAAAAGGATAGAAGGAAGGAAGGAAGGAAGGAAGGAAGGAAGGAAGGAAGGAAGGAAGGAAGGAAGGAAGGAAGGAAGGAAGGGGAAAGAAGAAAAAAGAAAAAAAAGGGAGAGAAAGAAAAGTAAAGCGAATGGTAACTACTGAGGTGATGGCTGTGTTAGTTTCATTATTTAATCATCAAGTTGTACACCTTAAATATTTAAAATTGTCATTTGTCAGTTATACCTCCCACCTTCTCCCTCAATGAGCCATTCCAAGGTTTAAGGATATTTGCTGCCATACTTTTGTTTTTGTTTTTGTTTTTTCTGGGGCATAAAGTGAAATCTCCAAACCACAACTTAATAGTTCCTCGGTCCTCTTGTTCTGTGTTTGTGGAGATGACGTGAGACTGGTCAATGTCCACTGAAGTATAACCCACTGCACATATTTGAATTTTTTTTAATGCTTATTTATTTCTGAGACAGAGAGAGACAGAGCATGAGTGGGGGGGGGGGGGGTAGGGTCAGAGAGAGAGGGAGACACAGAATCCGAAGCAGGCTCCAGGCTCCGAGCTGTCAGCCCAGAGCCCGATGCGGGGCTCGAACTCACAAACTGTGAGATCATGACCTGAACTGAAGTCGGTCGCTCAACCGACTGAGCCACCCAGGCGCCCCCCACTGCACACATGTGAACACATTCTTCTCTTCTGTAAATATCCTCAGCCCTCAAGTGTCTGGAATTGTGTGGCTGTTTTAGGTGAGCCATGAAGTTGGATGAGAATCCAGTCTTAATACACTCCCTGTGGGTCTATAAGAAGAGGCTTTAACTAACCTATGAAAAAAGGACTGACAAGACCAAGTCTACTCTTACAATCCCTAGACCGAAGGCTAGGAGACAAAAGAAAGCCCACATGCCATGTATCAATATATTTTGAAGTATAAATCAAGCTATCAAACTTCGTCGAGATATGTTCTATCTTCCTTCTTTGAAAAGTATACCTTCATAATGCAAAATTGAAAGATTTTTATAAAACCATTTATTTTTAAATGACTGAAAGTCAACATAACATCAAAGATAAACTAATTTAATTCAAGTGGGGATGTTGTATTGCTAAGCTGTCAGTGTTAGAATGAATTCTAGTAAAGACATTCAATTCAGAATTTTTTTTTATAAAAGTATTTCTTGCCTTTATTTCGGCACATCACTAATTACATTGTTAAAGATTTCTCACATAATTTGGGTTCTACTGACAGCAAAGCCAAATTAAGACAAGCTTTCTTGAGTCATTGTAGTTCTTACTTTTTTTTTTTTTGGTTCAATTAATTTCAGTTTAGAGAAGTTTTTCTCTTCTGGGGCTATAGCGATTAGAATTGTCAACAAATTATTTAAGCAATACTTAGATTTAGAAATTATAATTTTACATATCATGTTAGAACTAATTTTATGTGGTCACATATAATAAATTATCATGACAAAAATGTCATGAAATATCTTAATTTTATCACATAAGGTACAGTTGCTTTGTAATTTTATCATCTCTTTATGAAATATTCAAATTCATAAAATCTGTTTCATTTAGCTATTCTAATGAATCTCATGTGTTATCTAAATTTAATATAGTTGCTTTAACAGTGTTTAGTCATTGTTCTCAGCCTGTGTCTGAGAGTAGTTATGACATTAGTCCTGATATGTATTTCATCAAGATGTCTCTCCTTTGACTAGATCCAGAAAACATTACATATAATCTCTGAATTGTTCACAATGTCGTTACTATGAGAATTGTGGAAACCATTATCCTAATAACAAATTCCAATTACGTACCTTACAAGGGACACAAAACGTTTCTGTGTCTTGGCCAATGTTCTACTTTGCACACTTTTCCCCTTGCCAACCAAGTTTGTGCCGTTATCCTACACCTTTCCTCAGTAATCTTTTAATTACTTAAATAAGCTGAATATGGTTTTTTATTTGTTAAATTGTATTAAATATTTTTATAAAAGTGAAACTCTTTGCAATCCTAGCTTCAGTAGCAATCTAACTGCCAATGTGAAGAATCAATATTATGCTCCATATTTGTTAAATCTAAGTCAGGCTATCCACCAGAATTTTCTGCAATCATGGAGATGTTCTATATCTGAACTGTCCAATATGGCAGTCACACCGCATGAGTGGCTATTGAGCACTTGAAATGTAGTAAGTGCGACCAAGAACCTACATTTTTAATTTTGTTTAACTTCAGTTTAATTAAATAGCCACATGAGACTACCATATTAGCATGGATCTTGACCTACAAAAAAACATATTTAAAAGTAATATTGGGGCACCTGGGTGGCTCAGTCAATTGGACATCTGACTCTTAATTTCAGCTCAAGTCATATTGCCAAGGTCATGGGATAGAGCCCCACATTGGTCTCTGTGCTGAGCATGGAGCCTGCTTGGGATTCTCTCTCTCTCTCTCTCTCTCTCTCTCTCTCTCTCTCTCTCTCTTTCTCCCTCTACTCCTCTGCCCCTCTTGTGCTCTCTGTCTCTCAAATTAAAAAAAGAAGAAAAAAGAAAAGTAATATGAATTTTTCATATTGCAAAATATTTCTCAGTTGCCAATACTGTGCTAATTATGAATGCCTCTTTGTCCCTCCTTGGAAACCTACTTTCATTATGCAAAGTCTATTGACTTCACTGCTATCAGAGAGGAAGGATTAATTATTAATTTATCTTTTTCTTACTTAAGAGTTCTGCCACTCAAATTATTCCCATGCTGTGATATAATATCCATCTCCACTGTATTGTCCCACCCAGGAGAGAGATGTGGAGTATTGTTTTGCTGGGGCCTGAACTGCTTTTGTGCAACATGAGACCTTCTAAAATGAAGTCCTTGGTCAAAGGCTCCTCTTGCCTAAATCTAGGGTGAGGCATGTGGGTAAAAGGGAAGATCCTGACATGAAAAGAAGGTGAGGAGAAGAGGCAGAGGAGTAGGCACAGAGATTGGCTTATCCTGTCCTCCCCTTACTTCCTCTACTCTGAATGCCCAATTGTGGAAATAAATGGTAGTTGGTAACTTCCTAACCACAACTTTCTTTCCATGAAAGTGTTCCCTATTCTGAAGGAGAAGGCTAGGATTTTGCCGTCAATACTCAATGAGTAATAGTTGATTAAATAAATGAAAAAGCCTACATCCATACCACCTCCATCAACACTAAGAGGGACTTTGCAATCAGCCACTCTTTGTGGTCCAATAATTGGACACATTTAGCTATAGTCCTGGGAGCCCCGGGATTCAGTTTTATCTGTAAATCAAGAAGTTTGCATACTGGAAAAAAGAACCCATCTTGATCTTCACTTAGGTGTTATAATGTTCACTGTTGGGATTTCCTACTAGAATTGTTGGATCTGTCACATGAGAGGACTACAAAAAAGGTACATACAGGAATTCCTCACTATAGGAACACCATTTCAGGTACACTGTATTTGTCTGCCAGGGCTGTCATTGTCAGTAGGACCATGCTCCCTCTGAAAGCATTAAGGAAGCATGTGTTTCAGGCCTCTTTCCTGGCTTCTGGTAGTTCCTTGGCTTTGTGGCAACATAATTCCAATCTTCATGTGACATTCTCCTAATACATGTGTATGTCTGTGTCCAAATTTCCCCTTTGTGTGAGGACACCAATCATATTGAATTATGGGGCCCACTCTATTCCACTTATGATTTTATCTTAAACAATTACAGCTGAAACAACTCTCTTTCTAGATAAGGTTGTATTCTGAAGTTCTGGGAGTTAGGACTTCAACATATGAATCTGGGAGGGACAGAATTCAACCCATACCACACACACTCCGGACTCCTCTATTTTTAAATATAGTGCTATGTTGCATTCACCTAGTACTTTCTCCTTTTCTAAAAATTTCATATATTTTCCAAGTAGATCAAGTATCATTTCCATTTTATACATATGAGGTAAGGAGCATAAAGTAGGAAAGTGACACTCCTAAATTCACACAATTGTTTCCAACACTAGTTTCCAAGTGTTCTGATTTCTAGGCCAGTGATTTAACCCTAAGATTAGATTAGATTGCTTCTTCTCCATACATAATTTATTTTTTTAAAGCTGCCTTTATTGCTATTGCTCTAATTCCCATCCAAACTGAATGTTCAAAAACCACTTAGTCTTGCCATTTTCTAAGCCCATAAAAATTCCAACTTGATCTTTTGTTTTCGTATTTGGTCTGAGAACAAGATAAAAATTTTCAGAGATTGATACTGAGTTCTAAGTCTTCCTGGAAGCAAATCAAATGGTTTGTGACTGTGAACCCAAGGCAAGCCTTGGTTCCTCAGTCATGGGAGTATTCCTGGGCATCTGGTGGATGCCCTTAGTTCCTTAGGGGCAAACCACAGAGAAGGTAGCAAAACCCAAAAGTCTGAAGTCAGACAGGACCAGGCTAAAGTTCTACTATGACAACAAACTGGCTGTAAGTAATATCTCAGGCTTAATATAATTTCAGTATATGATGGGACTCATCAAAATCCATAAAAGAGCATTTTATAAATCATATAGCCTTATACATATGCTAGCTCTTCATATAATAGTAAACATACTCCACTACTGTCCCACTGAGCATTTGAGCTAGTTGTTTTGACCCTAACATCATCTCCAGCCATCTAGGCATTCAGAATACCCCCCTCTCTTCCTGAGCATCCTGACCGTGGAAAGTGTGTTGTCTACACAGGGTGTGTCAGGGAAGGACTAAGCAAATCTGAGACACAATTGGGTACCATACCTGCTAATGACCAGCACATGACAGGCTGTGGATGGGGAGACCTGTCCAGAGTAGATGGTCTGGGGATAATGACTTGGCCCCATGCTGCTTCCTGCCCCTAGCTCCAGATGTTCCTTATACAGGACTGGCATTGGAACTCTATCTTATCCACATAGTCTTTCCCTTTTCTCTTTCCTCTATATCATGCGGTCTTCACCTATTCTAAAGTAGGGACATTTTCAGTATGGTCTGGAGGAGTTCTACTGGATCAGATATGCTTCCAGTTCTTTCTGAAAATTTCAAAGCTGGAAAGTCAAGAGTTTGACTATTCTCTGATTCTCTCTGTTGACCTTCTTCATACTAACAGATGATATATATTTAGATATCTGGTGATAGGAAGGGCTTCGGACCTCAGAAGGAAAATGGACTGTGTGAAATATATATATCACCTCTAACGTATATAATTATTCAAAAATCTAGTCAATACATAATTCATAGTGGAGACTCCTTGCCCCATTATAAGACAAAATCAGAGAGTCAGATTCACTCTATGAAGGTCATTTAATGTAAATGTAGTAATGAGGCTTCCAATGCAGGCAGGAACCGAGACACCGTCTTTCTTTGCTAGTGTCAGCTATGGGATCTGGGCTGGTCCCTGAACACCTGCAGGTCAACTGCATAATGGTTCCCAAAGACACTGGATCCTAACCTTGTGAACCTATAAATGTTACCTTATATGGTGAAAGGATCACTACAAATGTGATTAAGCTAAAGATCTCTAGATGAGGAGATTATCCTGAATTATTTGGGTGGACTCTAAATTCTATCACAAGTATCTTTATAAGAGATGGGCAGAGGGGGATTTCAGATACATTGAGGGGAGATGTGAAGAGCAGACAGAAGTTTTAAAAGGCTGCACTGCCAACTTTGAATATGGAGGAAGGGCTCATCATTAGCTAGTGAATAGAAGGAGTGGCCACAGACAACAGAAACTGGAAAAAGCAAGGAAAAGGATCCTGCCCTAGAGCCTCCAGAGGGAGCACAACTCTGCCACCACCTTGATTTTGGCTCAATGATACTGATTTCAAACTTCTGGGCTCCAGAACTCTGTGAGAATAAATTTCTACTGTTTTAAACCATGAGGTTTGTGGTAATTTATTACATCAGCCATAAGAAACTAATACAAAAGGTCTGAACCCAAGTTTCTCATCTGTTGAATTGGGATTGGCATGCAGAATAGGTCAGTGGTTCTCAACTCTGGCTACACATTAGATACCGCAAGAGAGATTTTAAATGATTCTGATGTGGTCCTGGCTCCAGAGATTCTGTTTAATAGTTTGGGGCAAGACCTGAGTATCAGTACTTATGAAAGCCGACAGGTCATTACGAAGTACAGGAAGGTATGGAGCCAGTGGACTAGACGGTTCTTCCCCAAATTAACATGCCTTGGTTCTATGTATGTGCACTTTAAATCAGTGAACTGCAGTATTTGCATGTGAAATAAGAGATCCCTGGGGAGGACAAGGGGAAAGAAAACCTCCAGGAGAAACCAAGACAAGAACTGAGTGGTATGAAAGAGAGCCAGAGGGACATCACAGCAAATTCTAGCATGTCCCTTTAATGTTCAGCAGCCTTGCTCTCCTGGGAAGAGTGAGTGAAATCACCCCTAACAGTGAAGAAACACTGTAGAAGTAGGTGACTTTCAGAAAGGCTACATCAAATGGCAAGCTAATTTACTTCTGTGCTCTGCCAGAATAAAAATCAAAGGACCAGCAGGAATTCAAAGGACTCCCTTTCTTAATGATTCATTCATCCATTTATGAAATATTTATTAGAGTGCCTTCTTGTATGCCATTCAACCTTCAGTCACTCAACAAATACTACAGGGGGCACACTGTGTATCACATACTGTTCTAGGAACTTGAGATCCAGACAAAATCCAGAAAGATCCTGTCTTTGATGAGGTACTGTGGGGGGAAAAAACATGCTATCATGAAAAATTAATCAAGGAGGAGGAGTAGGAAGTGGGGTGGAAGGTAGTCCTCATGGTTGAACAGGGAAGGGCTCACTGGAGATACATTTAAGCAAAGCCCTGAAGTGGGTGAAGGCAAGAGCCTTGGGCATTTACTTCAAGAGCTTTTCCAGCAGAGGGAGTGGCAAGAAATGATGGCTATTGTTTTCAATAAATCTAGAGAATCATCTCTCCTCAGAACTTGATTACTTGATTTAAAAATCAGTGTATTCTCTTCTGCTTTGCCTTATCTCAAAATTATTTGGAAATGGAAAAATAAGAGAATCTGTTAAAGTCTAAGTAAAGCTCAAGTGTGGGGTTACTACATTGGTGAGGAATTGGTTCTATCAATAATTTTTCACTTTTTTTTAGAAATAAAGAAAGCAAAAGGAACCTTTGCAGGCAAATATCCCCAAAGCAAAAGTTGAGCCACTGTCGGGCTTCAGTCTCCAAAGGGCAAATTCCTTGACAAGAAGCTGAAGGGAAGCACAGTAACCAGGGCGGCAGAAACCACTAAGCTCCACGCTGATTTTCAGCACTGTGATGTGATTTCCCTTTTATCATTTTTGGACCAGTCCCCCTTTCCAATTAGGGATCACAGCTGCTAAGAATAAAGTGGTGTCTGTTTAACTGGCAGAAGGCACAATGGCCCACTCACGCCATCAATGGGAGTCATTGTTCGGGAAATATTACCACTGAGATTTTTTAAAATGCTAATGGAATTAATTTCTCTTTCAATGCTGATTGTCACCCAGTTCCTTTTTCTTTCTTTCTTTCTTTCTTTCTTTCTTTCTTTCTTTTTTCTTTTTTAATGAAGGAGGGTTTGTGGTTTTTTTTCGTTGTAATGGATTAAAAACATTTCCTATGAAAATACAGATTCAGAATTTTTAAACTTCCAGGAATCTCTGATATTATGTGTTTAACCAACTCATTCTTAGAGGAGAATGCAACTCAGAAAGGCTGAGGAACTTGGTGAAAGCAACATTGCTACTTATTGATGGACTTGGAACTAGGAAACCAGCCCATCTCTCTTTATCTGGCGTTCTGTTTACTCTAGCAGGCTGCACAGTCAAGAAATCAGTTTGTTGGAGAGATCTCTAATTTACCATTAAATTCTCTTTGCCATAACTAAGTGCCAAATAAGTGTCTTCTCCCAGTAATCTTTTCTTGGTCCTCAAATATGAAGTCCAGTCAAATTGCACATGGACTTCCTATTGGATCACTGTTACCTTTCCCCCTCAGGAAAAAATGTCCTTGTGTACCAGACAGCCTTGGGAAATCAGAAGAATGTGTTGCTCTTTCAGATACAGGCATGTTTCCTAACACAGCATGTTCTGTGGCTTCTGTGGACTTTGGATACCAAGGGTTTATCCTCTTCAAGATACCCATCAGCATATTGTTGTGGGTAAATCATTCTTTGCAGATAGCTGAGGGTGCTTCAGCCCTTTGAATGCAGTGCCCTGAAGATTGTGTTCTCAATGAGACTCGTTTGAAAGGGGATCCCTCTAACATTATGGAAAATGCAAGTGTGATTCAGTTCACATTAACATTAAGCACACTTTACTTTATCTGCATGTCCATAATTCTGCTGTCATTAATAAAAAACTGGACCCTGATTTAGACATGCAGGTGTAGCACAATAAAAATAGCAATGAACTTAGAGTTTGGAGAATTTTTGCTTCAGGTACTTCATTCAATTATTTATTCGGCAAAAATGTCATTAAGACCTACAGAGAGCCAAGCTCTGTAGTAGCTGTTAAGGAAAAAATTATTCATAACAACTGTTAAGTATGGAAGGCTGACTTCATTCAAAGGGGGACTGTGGACATAGGTATGGGAACAACTATAAGGAGGTCTAGCAGTGGGGAAGAGATTGGGCTCAATTCCCAATACAGCCTGGGCAAGTGGGAATTTATAGACAAGGAACAGATTGGGGATACTGCAATGGATAGAAAATGACACAGTGGATAGAAAATTACCAAGAGAAAACATCAGGAGTTGGGAAAGGGAAGGGATTCTTGCTAAACCAACCTAACAGAATTCTTGCTGAAGTCAGGCCAGGACGATCAGGCATGACTTGGGGGATGGCGGGAGATGAGGAACCCAACTAGATACCAAGGGTGATCAGATCATTGAGGATGGGGGATTCTGGCTAAACTTTCCTGAGAGGATTCTTGCTAAAATTGGACAAGACAGAAACAAACATGGAGATCCAAAAGTTGAGCCTAGTTGAAAAAGAACTCAGGAGTACCTGAGTAGAGTTTGGTCAAGAAGAGAATCTTTGTTAGAGACAACAAGGGGTATTATGATCTAAGACATATTTTCTGCTCTGCCAAGATTTGCAATGTGACTTTTGAAAAATCCATTTTATATCTCTTAGCCTGGGTTTTCTCTTTCTTTCCTTTCTTTTTTCTTTCTTTTTTTCTTCCTTCCTTCCTTCCTTCCTTCCTTCCTTCCTTCCTTCCTTTTTCTTTCTTTCTTTCTTTCTTTCTTTCTTTCTTTCTTTCTTTCTTTCTTTCTTTCTTTCTTTCTTTCTTTCTTTCTTTCTTTCTTTCCTTCTTTCCTTCTTTCCTTCTTTCCTTCTTTCCTTCTTTCTTTCCTTTCAGAGAGAGCACCAGCAGGAGAGGGGCAGAGGGGGAGGGAGAGAAAGAATCCTAAGCAGGCTATATGCCTAGTGCAGAGCCCTACACAGAGCTCAGTCTCCTGACCATGAGATCATGACCTGAGCCAAAGTCAAGAGTCAGACACTTAACCAACTGAACCACTGAGGTGCCCCATCTTATCTTTAAAATGGGATGTTTTAGAGGGGAGGATGGGTGATGGGTATTGAGGAGGGCACGTTTTGGGATGAGCACTGGGTGTTGTATGGAAACCAGTTTGACAATGAACTTCATATATTGAAAAAAAATGGGATGTTTTAGTACTTGCCTTGAGATATTCATACACAAAATATCAATACCTTATAAGCTGTGAATCATGTTTCACATGCAACAGAGATTTTAAATACATCCCTTTTGGGGATGCTAGTTGATAACAGTAATATGCCAGGCACAGTACTGGGCTAACTGAATCATCCCAAATGTCCTGACAGGTAGGCAGCACTATTTCCTCACCACCAGCAGTAACTGAGGCTCAGTGAGGTGAAGTATTTGTCCATGTTCCCAAGACTAGGAGAGAGAGCATCTAGGATTCAAACCACATCTGTGACGTGCAAGGCTCTGAAGTGAAGGCTGTGCATATGTGACTTCTACAAAACAGGTTCGCCTTCAACTTAGCAAAAAAAAAAAACCAAAAAAACAAAAAAAAAGCCAAAAAAAAAAAACCCTTAAGTGACTGTAAAACTCTTAGAGTAAACTAACCAAACTGGTTTGGAAAATTTCATGCACTTACGATGATGTACATCCCCTCTCCCCAGCAATAGAAATTGTCTCCTACAGCCAAACATCTTATCTCTTGATACAAATTCCAGAACCATCAAAAACTATAATTGAAATCATATCTCTAGGTCAATCAGTCTACAAATTTGACAGCTTAATCAACAGATGTGTGGTCTCCACAATCAAAAGATTTTGTGTGTATGTGCAGGCCCAAGCAATTTCAGTATGATAAACTCAGATAAATAAAGTTTACCTGGGGCTCATATAAAGATTTCCAGGAACTGACCTTTGCGGGATGAGACACTTTTTTTTTTTTAAACCACAAGTGAAAAATCAAACTCAAAACAGAACAAAGAAGCCTGAAAAACCAACAACAAAAATTTCTACTTCAATAGCTGTTTTTTAGAATATTAAACATCCAAGAGGAATCATCAGGAAACAAAACTGTGAATTTGCACTCATCTTTCTTTTTTTTTCTTTTTTATAGTTTTCAGCTTTGTTATTGAGGTATGATTGACGTATAATGTATAACTTTTAGGTATACAACATACTGATTTAGTATTTGTATGTACTAAGAAATGATCACAAGTCTAGTTAATATCCATCATCATACAGTTACAATTTTTTTTCTTGTGGTGAGAACTTTTCTTTTAAATATGCAATCCAACATTATTAACTATATGCACTGTGCAGTACATTGCATATATATTCATATATGCAAAACAAATTCTTTATCGATCCATCAGCGGACAGTTAGGTGTTTCCATGTCTTGCTTATTGTAAATAATGCTATAGTGAACATGAGGTACATGTATATTTTTGAGTTAGTGTTTTCATTTTCTTCAGATAAATGCCCAGAAGTGGAATTGCTGGATCATATGGTAGTTCTATTCTTAATTTTTTGTGTAACTTCCCCATAGCATTTTGCATAGTGGCTGTATGAATTTATATCCCCGCCAAGAGTGCACAAGTGTTCCTTTTCTCCACATCTTCACCAATACTTGTTAATTCTTGTCTTTTTGATAATAGCCATTTTGACAGGTATAAAGTGGTATCTCGCTGTGGTTTTGATTTACATTTCCCTGATGATCAGTGATGTTGAGCATCTATTCAGGTACCTGTTGGCCATATGGATGTCTTCTTCGCAAAAATGCCTATTCAGTGCCTCTGCCTACTTTTTAATCAGATGGGATTTTTTTGCTATTGAGTTGTATGAATTTTTTTAGATATTTTGGATATTAACCCCTTATCAGATATATAAAAATATGTTCTCCAATTCAGTAGGTTGCCTTTTCATTTTGTTGATGGTTTCGTTTGCTGTGCAGAAGCTTTTTATTTTGACATAGTCCCACATACTAATTTTTATTACACCTTCTTTGGGGACTTAATTGAGCAAGGGGTGGAGTCAGAGAGAGCAGCTCAGCATTTTTCATTCCTACAACCTCTCTGTTTTCTGCTGTGGCCTGTAGGGAGTAACTTTCACTAATAAACTCTTCATAGTTATGAAGATTATAAATTAGTATATGGATTATTTTTTGAGACAGGGCTTTAAATAATTGAACAACTTTTTAAAAATCTGGTCAATAGATTAAACAGGTAGTGTTAATATTTTCGCTGTGGTAAACCCTATTTTTTAAATTTTTTTATTTTTTAAAATTTACATCCGAATTAGTTAGCATATAGTGCAACAATTATTTCAGGAGTAGATTCCTTAATGCCCCTTACCCATTTAGCCCATCCTCCCTCCCACAACCCCTCCCATAACCCTCAGTTTGTTCTCCATATTTATGAGTCTCTTCTGTTTTGTCCCCCTCCCTGTTTTTGTATTATTTTTGTTTCCCTTCCCTTATGTTCATCTGTTTTGTCTCTTGGAGTCCGCATATGAGTGAAGTCATATGATTTTTGTCTTTCTCTAAATGACTAATTTCACTTAGCATAATACCCTCCAGTTCCATCCACATAGTTGCAAATGGCAAGATTTCATTCTTCTTGATTGCTGAGTAATACTCCATTGTATATATATATACCACGTCTTCTTTATCCATTCATCCATCAATGGACATTTGGGCTCTTTCCATACTTTGGCTATTGTGGATAGTGCTGCTATAAACATGGGGTGCATATGTCCCTTCGAAACAGCACACCTGTATCCTGTGGATAAATGCCTAGTAGTGCAATTGCTGGGTCATAGGGTAGTTCTATTTTTAGTTTTTTGAGGAACCTCCATCCTATTTTCCAGAGTTGGCTGCACCAGCTTGCATTCCCATGCACTCATCTTTTTATAAGGTGTCACCAATGGTGCTACTTATGAAAGCAGACAAATAAACCTCATAAGCAGCCTTGATTCAAGTCAAGAAGGCATTTAGTCTCATCATTGCCTGGCAAATTTGCAACCACACTCTTGCTCCTAAGGAATAAACCAAATCCTAGCTTGTGGCAACCTTGAAGTGTTAATTCTAGTATGTCTTAGGTAGAAGAGGTGTGCAGAGAAATCACTTCATCAAATGTGATTATCTGGCAACCTCGGCTTTCTCTGAGAGGCTGAAACAGACCCGTCAGGTTAGGAACACACGAAATGCAAAGAAAAGATAGCAAATAAAGATCAAAGCTGAGAGCCAAGGCCAAAGAGAATAGTTGGACTCAGTTCCAAATACCCATCCTGAACCCGTATTAACATTGCTATTTCTCAATTCTGTAAGTGACTTTTATTTAATCCATTAAAACAATTCAATCATACTATTTTTTAAGTTCCTATTTTTAATATTTTTTTCTCGGTGCTTTGTGTAGTCCATCCATCTGCCAGATTGCAGAGTGCTCACTTAGGCACAAATTCTCACTTGGCCCATACATATGCCACACGTGTGTTATATTTATCATGCCACATAGCCCAAATTTAGATATAAATGTGTTCATTATTATGTTCTGAAATATATAAAGACATCTGTATTGTGTTTCCCTCCTAGCAAACCCCTTACAGGTTCTGCCTCTTTTGGTTCAGCCTTTAAAAAATCCTGCAAAGTAGCTAAATAAGGTACCATCACTCCCATTTTACAGATGAGAACACAAAGACTCCAAGAGGTTAAATGACTTGTCTTATGAAGGCTCATAGATTCAATGTCCTGCTGTAGGAAGAACATGGACCCTGGAGCTGAGAAGGCTTACCGCATATACTTACACCTGTTTTTCCTTCCTCTCTTCCTCTATCCCTTCTCTCCTTTCTCCAGCTAGTCAGTAACTATTGAACTCTTTGGATTGAATGTGGTTCAGGCATTGACTGGCAAATCTGTGACGGCGCCCCTGTGCCAATAATCCAAAAACAATAATGCCAAACTTGACCTGTGCCAGCCTTGAAATTTTGGCTCCATGATGTCTTCTAAAACCTGATCTTACTTTATGTGTCTTAGCTGTTTTAAGTATTTTTATTGACTAATATGGATAAACATGGACACTGTTTAATGGTGCACATAATTTCACCACAGCTATGTTATGATTATATAAGTATGCTTTTGTCTCCAAGTATCCTTGAGAACAATGATTTAAGACCACAAAGTTTGAGGTAGTAAACTGGGCTGACTTCCATCTGTGAGAAACTCCGTTGTTTCACCTCTGTCTCTAGTAGAACCCCATTCTTTTTTAACACCCTCACAATGCAGCTATTTTTTGTTTTCAGCAATAATGCAGTCATTGCTCTGGTTCTTAATCACATGACCCCAGGCAAGCTTCTGACCCCACTACCTTTCATTCATGCAGTGAAGATGCATATCAATTACTTCATTGTATAGTCTGAATGAGACTCTCTAAAGGCAATCAGCATTGTTTTTATGATTAATATCAATAGCAGGGAGATAGAGACAGAAAGAAGAAAAAAGAAAGGAGAAGCAGTAGCATGGGAAAACTACAAAATTCTACTTGTAAGTCAATTACGGATTTCTACATTTAGTTCCTCTGTGAAGGGAGAAAAATTAGTCTTTCCCAGAGTGTGTGTAAAGACATGATACTGCACAGGTTTTACCACAAATGGGGAGGAGGGGGAGGGGGCGGGAAGTCTTATAGTCAATACCAGGCTAAACAACATTTGAAGTTTTCTATATTTATAAACTATAATATGTAAATGAAAATTGTAAGACAAGTTGAGTACAGAATATGTCGGATTTACCAAATTTATGTGATTGTGGAAATATTTTCTCACAGTCTGTGTCACAGAATGTTCTGTGAAACATGCTTTGTTCAGTTATAACTGTAAAAAAAAAAAAAAGAAAAAGAAAAAAAAGAGAGAGATAAGAACACCAGATAAAATATAGTTGAATTTCTCACTTTCACAAAACAATTTATATTTCATCAACTACTTAACTGACATAATCTCAATATATGATATTCTGATCTCACTGCCCTCTCAAATTTCACCCAACTCCACATGGCGCAATTAAAGCACCATGGCCCATGCAAAGCAACAGCAGAATTCTTTCCCATCTCCCTCCAATTTCTCCCATTCTTTTTATTCTTATGATCTCTCCTTTTTCGGTAAATACTGGAAACAGGGCCAACGGGAAAGATACCTTCTTCCTCCTGGACCCCAGGTCCAGTACTTTCTTTTTTGGTAGTATCCTAAAGAGAAGGGGAGTCCTGGGAGTGCAGCTAATTATTAGCCCAACTGATATTAGTTGCTGATGTTGAGGGAGCACCATGCTCCTGACACCTGGAAATACCGGGGCGAAATAACAACAAAAGAGGACTATCTATGCAGAAAGGTAAATTCAAATTAGATTCATATCCCAGCTTCATTGCTGCTGTTAGACAAGAGAAGGAGACAAAGGAAGAGTTGTTCTCTGGCACTTTACATTTATAGACATTGCCATTCTCTGGATAGGGCAGGTAAAAATATTCTATCTAGTAAACCCTGCATCGTTTTTACTAGCATGGCATCTATAGGAGACAGTTGGTACCTTTTTATGTGTGTCTCTTGCCACATCTCTTTCTTTTGGAGAATCATGCCTTTTCCAACCTCTGGACCCAGATGGTATGGAAAGGAGGATTCCATCCCCTTGATCCAGCAGAGAAACACATGCTGAACAACCCCCTCCTTTGTTCAAAGGGATCAATTGAGAGATGGACACATGATGTCAGCAGGTCAATTAGCGTTAACCCTCAGGACTTTTGCAGAAACTCTCAGGAAATAGGAGTTCTTTGTTCCCTGTGATCGCCAACTATGAAGATGATGTAAGACCAGAAATTCTGGTGACTGTGATAACCACCGCCATTAGATTAATTTCATAGGAATGACTCCTAAACTGAGGAAGGAGGGGCCAAAACAGAGATAGAACAAGGCAATTTACTGATGGCATTATTTGAACTACTGGATCCAGACCTCCTGAAGCCAGAAACATTTGTGAAGTTCTAGTTTTATGAGCCAATAAATCCTTTTATCTAGAAGTTTGATATGAAATTGCAACTTAATGGATTTTGATCAATGCACTTTAGAATTCTAAATAAAAGGAAAAATATATCATTTTAGCATTTTGCCAAAGATGATTGGAAGGAGAAAACTAAATGTTCACCTTCTTTAGAAACTTAATATATAGTGGTATTTTAATGATTTTACTACATTTTATTTTATTTTAAATTAAAAATGTTAATGAAATAATTAGCTTGGGAAAATAATTTCACTGTAATTTTAGAAATTGTCCATTTTCTCTAATTTTTAAAAAGTATTGGCATAAAAATATTCATTATAATTTATTTTTAAAAACTCTGCTGTGTATACTTATTCCCACTTCTCTTTTTATCCATTTATGAATATTTGTGTATTTGTGTATTCTCTCTTTTTTATTTTTTATCAATTGGTTCCTGTGTTTGTCTATGTTATTACTCTTTACATTGAGTCATTTTGGGGGTAATTGATCCTCTTTATATTTTTTTATTTCTTATTTATTTCTGCTTTAAAATTTGTTATTTATTTGCCTCTACTTTGTGTAAATTGCTGTTTTTTTCCCCTAACACTACACATTTCCCTGTAGTACTATTTTAGATTTTTGATATGTAAAAAGTTCACGTTTTCCATTTTAAGTATTTTCTGAACTCCATAATGACTACTTTTTAATCAGTGGGTAATTAGGAAGTTTCATTTTTTAAATCTGTTTTGCTTTCCAATCGCATCTGGTAAGTTTTTAGTTTTATTTTTGTTTTTGTTTTCTAATTATGTTGTGGTTATAGAAAGGAGTTAGTATATTACTACTGAAACTTTGGTTTTTCACTGATATGCTTCAGAGGCAGATACATAACTGGTTTTGGCAAATGATCAATATATTTTTTTTTTATTTTTTTTACACTTATTTATCTTTTGAGAGACATAGACAGAGCACAAGTTGGGGAGGGGCAGAGAGAGAAGCAGACACAGAATCCAAAGCTGGCTCCTGGCTCTGAGCTGTCAGCACAGAGCCCGACGCGGGGCTCGAACTCACAAACCGCGAGATCATGACCTGAGCCAAAGTCAGACGCTTAACCGACTGAACCACACAGGTGCCCCATGATCAATATATTTTCACACAAAAATGTGTATTTGCTAATTGTTAAGTACAGAGTTTGATATAAGTCCATTAGGTCAAGCTTGTTAGTTGTGTTTTTTAAAATTTTTCTATAGTTCTCCTTGTTTCTATTTTGGCTTCATTCATTCATTCATTCATGCATTTGCTGACTCAAGAAATGTTTATTAAATAGCTGCTACTGGCCTGGCTAATGCCAAGTGCTACTTTAGAACCTTAAGATACAGTGAAAACAACAATAAAAATAAAAGTTCTTGGCATCATGAAGGTTACTTTCCAATGGGGGAAAACTAAGATATTTAGTATCTTGATATGTGGGGAAGAAGGGAAAGAAAGATTGAAGTATATAGAATTTAGATATTGATAACAATAATGGAAAAATAAAGAAGAAAGATAAGGAGTGCTAGGATGGGAAAGGGAAGAAGTCTGGATTTTGAGTAGGATTGACAAGAAAAGGCTCACTGAGAGAACCACACTTGAATAAAAACTCAAGAAAGTGATAGTGTGAGCCATGTGGCTATCTGAAGTAAGGGGAAATAGTAAGTAGGAGATTCTTAGTATGCTCAACAAACACCAGGGAGTCAGTGAAGCTAGGTAGAATAAGTAAGGGAGAAAGGAGGGAACGAACGAGTTCAGCAGGAAAGGCACTGGGTAGGGAGTGGGAGGGAGATTATGTGGGGACATTTAGCTATTTTCAGATCTTTGGCTTTTATGCTGAGACAGAAAGGTTTGTGTGGTTGTTGTTTTTGGTTTGTTTCTGCTTTTGTTTTTTAGATGGAAAGTTATTGCAGGGATGCAGAGTGATAAATATGAATATGATTACAACCAGGTCACTCAGAGGCAGAGTGATAAATATTAATATCATCACAACCAGGTCACTTGGATCCTTTTTTTTAATTTTGTGGGGCTAAGGGATGGGGTGTATGGAAAGGGCGAAGGGCAGAACCAGGGAGAACAGTTGGAAGGTAATTGAAATGTACATGCAGAAAAGTGCTGTGGCCTGGACTAAGATGGGATCAGTGGAGGCCGTAAGATGAACCTATCCTGAGTATGGCCTGAAGATGTAGCTGGAAAGACTTGCTAACAGGTTAGACTTGGAGTATGAGAGGAGTAAAAAATGAGTCCAAAGGAAGTTAATCTCTTCCCTCCCTCTATAACACCAAAAAGACTTTGAAAACTTTCACTTTTACCATACCTTTTCTTTTTATATGTTTGTTTTCCAGTATTTTACTTCCATCTTGCTTTACATCCTCCAAATGAATTGTATTTTTACTGTTTTATATACAGCCATTGCCACTTAGATTTGCCCACAATATTATCTGCTGGGTTTGGTTTTTGTTTTTTTTTTTTTTTTGACGCCTAACTTCTTAATCACACTCCTTCCTTCTGTGTTCTACTTCCTTTTATCTTAGGTTTATTATGTCAGCTATCAGTTTATTGCTTTTCAGATCCGAATTCTCCCTTCAATATTTGCTTTGTGATAATGAAAGAAATTCCCTTAGGCACTGCTTTACAGTCAAGTGTGATATTAGGCTTTCCAGTAGAGGGCGAGGAGGGGTACTACAATAGGAAGGAGTTCTGCTGTTTCTGGATGCACTGTCAGTCAGTGATGTGGATATGAGGACATTCGGTGGGGCCTTGCCCTAGCCACATATCCAAAACACATGGCCCCTTGGCAATCTTGTAGTTGTAGCCTGGTCAGGTGATCATTTCTCCTGGTCCTCTCAGTAGGCACACTGAACGCTGCCCACACTGGCACCCCAACTCCCTCTGCATATCTCACCCAGAGGTTTGTCTCTCATGATACTATGGCCTGTGTTCCAGGCTTCCCACACACTCTGGATTCCTGACTCCTTCTGCTTGTTCCTGCTCTGGAAGGCTTGTTTTTTGCAATCTTCCTGTTGCTAACAGCCCTCCCGACAGGAATGACACACGGTGTACTTCAGACCTCTTGTTCACACGAGTGCCCCCACCTGCCCTGCAAATCTGCATGCTTGGTCACCACCTGCAGCATGCAGTGGTTTGCTCTGCACTCTGGAGTGTTTAGAGGGTATCCTGTCATTTTCATTCTAGCTGCTTTTAAGATAATCTCTGCCCACGGGATTCTGCACTTTGCCAGAGATGTATCTAACCCTGCTCCACCCCATTACATTCTTCTTGAAGTTCCATATATGAGAATCCATGACATTAATCAAATATAGAATATTTTCACCCATGTTCTCTTTAAACATTACCTCTTCCTAATTCTCCCCACCTTTCTCCTGCACCCCTGTTAAACATATGTTAGGCCTGTTTGTTCTAACCGGCATCTCTTTAATCTCTCTTCCATATTGTGTATTTACCCCTTGGTGCTGATAATATCCTCAGATATACTGTCTACTTTCCCTAATTCTCTCTTCCCATGTATCTAATCTGGAATTTATTCCATCCATTGAGTTCCTAAATACATGACTGTAGTTTGCATTTCCAGAAGTTCTATTTGATCTATTTTCAGCTTTTCCTGGGTTTTTTTTCATAGTTTTTTAAATCTTTTATTAAAGTCCTTTTGTAGTTCTGTGATCATTTTACATGCACATATTCTACAGTTTCTGTACAACTCCGTCATTTGAAATTCCTATTTGTTGTGTCTGCTGATTCTCATGGTGAGTTTTTTTCTCAATTGCTTTGAAATTTTTCATTGCAAGTTTTTCTTCAGAAAGGATTTCTCTACAAAAATCCAATGTGTCATAATTGAGAGTACATCCTTCAGAAGAAAAATCTGACCTTCTGAAAAATGTCAGAACCATTTTTATGTTAATTTGTCACCATGGAATTCTCAAACCATGCAGACGGTAAAAAGTACAATCTCTTATCCAAGTGAGAACATACCCGTGGTTAAATATATCAGAAAAAAACTATTCCCACTCAGAGTGCAAGCTGACAGGCAAGGTTCCGTGTTATCTCGCTGTGCCAATGGGCCATTTGTGTCTAGTCTACCCTTTCTCTAAAATGATAGCCCTTGAAGAGTTAGACCTAACACAGTGACCTCAGTTACAATCCTTTTTCTCATGTGGGCTCGTTTCTCTCTTGTCCCAGGGTACACACCTAACACCCTAGGTTACTAAAACTAACACTTACTCACTGCAGGATGTCCACAGCTCCATGATATCAACGCACTTTTTAATAGTTCTCTTGGTGTCCTGTGTCTCCCATTACTTATTGATAACCTAAGCTCTCTATACCTTCAAAAGAATTTTGTCTATCTTAACTGGTATTTTGAAGTGTTCTTGTTAGGAGAGTCTCAAGTTATCAGTTCTACCATGCTTACCAAATACAAAAGTGTGACTATTATTACAAAATATGTTTCCCATAGTAAAATGTAGGTTGTCCTCATTCTGACACAAACAGTTGTAAAAAAGCTGTAATACAGCTAGGCAAAGGAGAAATATAATTTCCCTATTGATTATTCTTTGTTTCCCAAAGTGCTAAAAGTTTAAGGACATAGAACATATTTTTATTTGAGTCTTCTGAGTCATATTAATTAGTCAATGTTTTCAAAGTGCTTTTTGAGATGAACCATTATTCATGAGCAAACCCAAGATTTTTGTTATCCTAATGATGGCTCCTTTTAAAGATGCTAATTGGCCCACCTGCCATGAAAGAACAATTTCACCTTTGCATTAATGACTGAAAACAACATACCTAGGTATCCTACTTATGAATTCATAAGTGAAAACTTCATAGGCAAAATCTGTATGATTTACTCTTACAAGAGCAATGAAAATTCACAGTTATGAAAGCGAACATTTTGGCAATGCTGTATACTTCCTGAAAATAGAATGTTGCTCGTGTGGGAGCAACAAGAGAAAAACCATTCTTCTCATTGTTTCCATATCATTGTTTCTATATATATTTGAGAAATATTTCCATTTTTGTCAGCAGACTAGACCTTATTGAAGTAGTCCACTCTTAACACCTGTTCTATGAATATTGTTTTATGTTTTTTCTATTCTGTTTCTATAGAGGAGAAAGAACTATTAAAAGATATCTTCAGAGTTTACATGAAAATAACAATAATGAATAACTAAACAGTTACAAGAAGAAGCTTTCTCTCAGATTCTTTCCTAACACGGAAAGACAGAATGTTATGCTCTATATAATGTTATCCAAATATTCTTTAGCATTTCTTTTTAAAGTTACATTTTTATCCACCCTGTATTTCATCGGATATCATATCAAATGTTTAATATGGCATTTGAACTGACTTAATTGTTTTCCCAAGGGCTAAAATGATTTTTTATAAACCTTCTCCACAGAACCAAAACTATTTGGAAGGCAACATTAATAGCCCTCTCATCTGAGAAAAGTGAGAGGGCTATAAAAATCTAGCATACACAGCCAAGTACACTGCAGCTCTTGTAAACCTTAAATCTAAAAATAAACTTTTTCATGACACTTGTTTGAAAAAAGAGTTGTTCTAAGAGAATATTCTAGAAATAAATTTAATCCAAATGTCTCACTTAAAAAAATTAGTTTTGAAGCCTTTGTTCCATAATAAAACAGCCTAGTATATGAGCAATTCACTAGTTGTCAGGTAGGCATTTGGGGCTCGCAGGTTAACTCTTTCTTGGACCCATGTGTCCTGGAATGTAATGACATACTCATTTCTTAAAATGGCACCCCAAGGTCAGAAGAGCTAAGGGAACACTGAAATTATGGTCAGCAACCAGATTCTATCCCATGTGCTCTATGTGCCCAGAGAGCCTGCTTGACTCATATATAAATCCAACTGAATTCAGGGAATCCAACTGAAATTTTTGAAAATCTGATGATATATAATGTTGAGAATCTGGCTTCTAAACAAAATTTTTTTTTCTTAATTTCAGAAATTGATCAGACTGGTTTATGAGTTTTCATACTATATAAGCTACAGTGTCTAAATAAGGAATTTCAAGTAGCTGGGCAAAGAAACTCTCTGCCATCAAAGAAGTTAATTAGATGAATTTGGGGGAGATGCAAATATGTCTATAATTTAAGATTTGGATGTTTACTTTAACATTTTGTGTTAGGTGTTGCGTACATGAGAGGTGAATATAACATAGCCTCTGCTGCCAATAGTTCCAAGTTGAGAAGGAAAGCAGGCATCTAAATCTGCGGTTGTAAAACATTGTGATAAGTAGAATGACAAAACATACTTCAAAGTGCCTTGATGGCAGAAAGGAGTGATCAATTCTACTTGAGAAGCTCCAAGGTTTCCATAGGAAGTATTTGCACTAAGATTGAAAGCGAAGGATGAATTCTCTGGGTAGACAAACAGAACAAGAGGCATCCCAGCAGAGGTGTGAAACGGTCAGTTTGGAGAATTGTTAAGTGCAGTATGATTGGAGCATAAAGTATATCCAGGAGAACAGTGGGAATTGAGGTTCCAAAGACACACACCTACATCCATTTACACTTTAATATTTCAACCATTTTTTAAAAAGTACCTAAGTATCAGATTATGTTAACAAGGATATATTTTGTCATAGTGACAAAAACAACACACATTTATTATCTCACAGTTTACGTAGGTCAAGAGTCCAGGCATGGCTTAGCTGGGTCCTCTGCTCAAGGTCTCAAAAGGATACAGTCAAGATGTCTATTGACTGTATTCTCACCTGGTAGCTTATGTGAGGAAAAATTCACTTCCAACTTCTTTCAGATTGTTGGTAGAACACATTTCACTGTGATCATAAGTGTGCCAGCTCTTTGCTTGCTGGCATAGCTAGAGGTCACCCACACATCCTACAGGCTGCCCACAATATGTGGCTTTCTCCTTCAGCAGTATACAATATGGCAGTATGATTTTTTTCAAGGTCAGTAAGAGAGTCTCTCTCTCCAGTCTGCTAACATAAAGTCTTACATAGCATAGCCTAATCAAGGGAGTGGTATCCCATCGCCATTACCATATTCTACTGGTTTCAAGGAAGCTACTAGTTTTTCCTACAATCAAAGAAAGAAAAGTCTAGAAGAGTGTGACTCATTGAGGGGTCACCATAGGGTGTGTCTGACTCAAAGGGCTTGATGGAATCTTTCAGTGGAATCAAACAGCAGCTGAGTATCTAAACTGTTTATTATTTTTCAATTCCTAATTTTCCAATGACTTGTGTTATAAAATTGGAGGTAAATTCCTTTGGAAAATGATTGGTCCTAAAATATAACATGACACATAGAAACGTAGAAAATATTCTCAAATCAAAATAAAGACTTGATGAACTAATAGTGCTCAAAAGAAGTCATAAAAATTCACACACTAGAAATAGTGTTAATGCTGCGTTGTCTGATGTAGCAAACTAAATATCTAAAGGAAAGCAAAAATGGCAATGTCTCCTTAGATTCCATCATCACACCCACTCCTGTGGTCCACAGTGGAGTCTCCAGCACTTTGTGCAAACTATTTGGCTCCCAGGAATGTTCAGGAGTAAGTGAGGTATGAAGTAAAGCAAGGAAAGTAGCAATTCCAAATGCAACAAGTGAGTATATAGGGTGACTTCTTTACTGAAACTAGAAGAAAAACTTAAATATTCCATTTATTCACTCAGCAAATATTGACACTTCCCACATGCCAGGCACTGCAAAAGGCACTGAGGATATGATGCCAATCAAGGCAGACTTAGTCTATGTCCTCAGAGAGTTAATGACCTCATAATGTGCAGGTACAAAGTGAGCTCCTCCTGACTTGCTGTGCCCTTACAGTAGCCACTGACCACATGGCTATCAGAATTGTGGTCTAGTCAGAATTGAGATACATGTGTAAGATATTCACTAGACTTCACAAATTTGCTACGTACTCATGTCTTGAAATGGCACCCTAGGTCAGAAAAGCTAAGAGAGCACTGAAATTATTGCCAACGACCAGATTCTATCCCATGATAATCTATCTGATTCATATACAAAATTTATATGTATGAGTATAAACTATCCTATTAGTAATTTGTATGTCAATTGCATCAAAATAATATTTCTGATGCATTGAGTTAAATATGTAGAATATATTATTAAAATTAATTGGATCTGTTTCTTTTCACATGGCTCACATTTGTGGCTTGCATTATATTTTTATATCTTTTTACTAGACAGCCCTCTAAACTGTGGGCTTCTCATTTCTGTATCTTTTGTGTCTAAGATGGTGCCTGTCCCAAATTTATTCCGTACTTGTCAGGAAGCATAGAGGAAAGAGAAAGGCCATGTGGAACTGTCTAATACAGTAAAGGACAGTTGTTGTCAAACTATTTTCCTCCAAGCACTGGTGTTCTTAGAACTAGATAGTGGTGATCCACCAGACAAATGTAACAATGGTCTCTTCTCAGTTTTCAGGGTTGGAGGGAGTCAATTGAAATAATTATCTTTCTGTTTTTCTTTGTTTGAGAGAGAGAGAGAGCCTGTGCAAGTGCAAGTGGGGGAGGGACAGAGAGGGAGGGAGAGAAAGGATCTTAAGCAGACTCCATGTTCTGCATGGAGCCCAACTTGGGGCTTGATCTCACAACTGTGAGATCAGGACCTGAGCTGAAACCAAGAGTCAGATCTTAGCTGACTGAGCCACCCAGGCACCTCGGAAGTAATTTTCTTAACCTAGTACTTTTTGCTCCTCAATTTTTTTAAACCTTTGTTACCACTTACTGCTTTTGTGCTATAAAATAAGTAAATACGAAGTTAATATGATCAGTGAAAAAACTGGAAACAACCCCCATCCACCAAACACTGAGAGCTTCCCTGGAAAACAGTTTTCCTGATCCCTCTGCAACTTATTTCCAGACTTCTTCCATTTCAGTCCAGTTTGCTCTTGGTTTCTGACCTGTAGTCTCATGTCTTGTTTCAGATCGTCTTCTGCCCTTTGGACAGAAGTCAATATTTGGCTTTGCTAGCTTTAATGTTTGATGCTGTAGATGTTGGTTCTGTCTTCATCTTCTGGCCTTGGGCAGGGAGAATCCTATTCCAGTTTTGGTCTCTTAGTCTTCCCAGTTAATTCTAAATTGTACTCACAGAAACATGAGGTGTTGGACTAAGCAGACATTATTTCTTTTAGCTCTATGCCTTTGGCAGTATGAATCATTCCTAAGCATCTAAGAAAAGAGTGTTTTCTCCCATAGTCACTTGATACCACAGATAACATTGTCATACTCCCTACAAGGAGATAGAAAACTTTCTCCCCAGAAATCCATGGTGGTTAGACACTTTGGGAAGTTATTGAGAATCTATTAAGTTATCTGTTCTTCAGGTTACCTGTCAGGAGAGCGGGATGCTGAGAAACAAGATTTATATTATACAGAACACAAACTAAGAACTGTAAGAAATATTACTTCCTTTGTTTTCTTTAATTCAACTTAATTCTGATTCTCTACCCCATCATACCAGGCTGGCAGAATATCTGATCTCAGGCATTATTGGAGTCCCCTCTCTGTCCCAGGTTTGCACCAGAATATAGGATATAAAAGTAACATCTAAACACACACACACACACACACACACACACACACACACACACACACACGAACAGACTGACAGACAGACAGGAGAAATGGGGAGAAAGAGAGAGAGAAAGAGGTTTTCAAATCTCCAGTCTATATGAGGACCACTGATGTCTCAGATTCCAAGCCCATAGTAGCCCCCCTGGCCTCTGATGGTTGTTGACTTCTATGTCACTAGTGGGGTCTGGAAACTCCTCCTAAACTGAAAACTTTCACAATATAGGTCCCACCCCCCTAGGCATTCATCACAGTTTTAGTTTAAATTCATGTCTCCTCTTCAGGGGCAGCCACAGAGCAGGATATAGTTTACAAATCCTTCCCAGTCTGGGCACACACAAATCTCTCCCCTTTACCCCCATTCAGGAGAATCCCTCTCCATGCCCTTGTCCTTAAAAATCTTCTCCCTTTAATCTCTTCCTCTGGGATATGATCTTTTTAAATACCTGCAGGATTTTTATAAGAGACAGAGTTATTGACTTCAAGTTGCTTTTACTGAGGCTCTGGCTCCTACGTGGGACAAACACTGTGAAACCACAGATTTAGACAATGGCTTCTTTGCTTGTTAATATGTCTCTAGTAACTCGTGTAGTACTTGGTTTAATAAATAAAGATTCTATAAAAGAACGAATGAATGAACGGATGAAAAGTATTCGACAAGATGTATATAGATTCCAACCTTTCCTGAGGTCTGCCAAATTTAAACTATCTTCCTCACTTTCTCAGGCTGCCTACATAAATTCGTGTATCAATTTGGCAACCATCTCTAAGCAAAGAAACAGACCTTATAGTCATGGTGTGAACCTTCAACAGTGCACACACTAGACAAGCAGAATATAATCCAGGACATTGCAAACATGTTTTTATCAAGCAAAGAATCTGTGGGCCTATTTTCATTTCACTTTTGTATGAGGAACTTTGGTGGCAAGACTGCTAAGTCCTCTTCCAGTTCTGATGTAGAAAGAGCTTACAAATTACCTCTAGACCAACGATCCTTGCAAAGTCAGCTTCATCTTAAAGACGAGTAAGTGAAAGGATAAGACGAAGTGTGGGAGAGGCTCTAGTCCCCTCAACATGCCTCCAGGTTCACAGAGCTCTTTTTTTTTTTTTTTTGCTTCACCCACTAAAAGAAGATCTATATCCATTACTATCCTTTTCTCCTTTGATCTTCCTCAGTATGAGAAATATGTTTCCCCTCTTTTTGAAAACAAGTGCCTCTAACTATGCTTGGGATATGTAGCAGGTGACTGTCTACAGGGCATCATTGGTTTTCACATGGTGAACATGACAAAACTCAAGAGCACAGTAAAGACAGTGAGATAACATAGAGCACCATCACATGGGAGGCATGCCTTTGGCTCTTAGATAAGAGCAGCCAGTTGATAAGGGGCAACGTTATTTACATGGCTTCATGTTTCCACAGAGAGATAGCCCCACTACAGTAAGGGTCCTGGCCTCCTTCCCCACCTTCTTACTCACTCCTCTCCATGAGAGAAGTGATTTCTCTACTAAGGAGTTTGGGAGAAGGGATAAGATAACCCCATTCCATAACAGCTATTGGGCCAGGTCTACCTTTGTGAGGAGTAGGAGGGTGCCTTGGACCAACAGACTCTGTGATTGAGTAGGTAGGTCTGCCAGATCCTAGAGTTCAGTGTTAGGAAGTGACATCCTCCAACGCAAATTCAGGATCTCTTACAACTCCCAACATGTCATGTTCACTGTAATAGCCGTTGGAAATACAAATACCAATAAGTCATGATCTATTTATTCAAACAACTCATGGGTCATAGGGACATAAACATAATTACGACACAATGTGGTAAGAAATGACTGAGATGAGTACCAGATAATATGAGAACACAGAAGAAAGATATCTAATCCAACTTGAGGGGTTCAAAGAAAGCTCAAGAAAGAAGCTGAGTCATTTTTAAAAGAATTTTGTTGTTTATTTTACAGAGAGAGAGTACATGTGAGCAGGGGCGAGGGGCAGAAGGAGAGAATCTTAAACAGGCTCCACACCAAATGGATGCAGGGCTGCATCCCACAATCCTGGGATCATGATCTGAGTCAAAATCAAGAGTAGGACGTTCAACTGACTGAGCCACTCAGGGGCCTCGAAGCAAACTGAGTCTTAAATGAGAAGTAAAATTTACCCATCAAAACAATAAATAACAAAACACCTACCATTTATTGACAATGTGCCATGTTCTAGGTAAGTGCTGTACATGAACTATTTAACTTAATGCTGATAACAGTCTATGAAGTCGATTGTCAATACTCCCATCTGAACAATGAAGATGTTGAGACTCAAAAAGCAAGTTTTTTGAGCTCATACAATGTGTAAGTGGTGAGGATGGAGGCACACATTTTTTTGGTACTTTAAATCAGGAGTCGGTGAACTTTTTCTATAAAGGGACAGATGTCACCACTACTCTCGACTCTGTTATTGTAGTGTGAAGACAGCTATAGACCATGCATAAATCAACGAGCATGTTTGTGTTCCATTTAAACATCGTGGACACTGAAATTAGTTTTCTTATATCTCTAAGGATTTTTCTTCTCCTGGTTTTTTTCAATATTTAAAAAAGCAAAAGCCATTGTCAGCTAAGTACAAACAGGCCCTATTCAAAGAGATTGCATCAGATTTGGCCATGATTACCAAGGTCTTGAGCTAAATCATTTTATACCCAAATTCTTCTCTGTTTCTTGCTTGCAGTTTCCCCCCTGTTTGTGATGGCTGGGACTTCAGTTGGTTTTATTTTGTCTTTATTGGTGTGAGTTACTGTATTTTCTTTGATGTTTTCTAAGGTGTAAAATAATTTCTCGCCTTCCCAAAGTACCACTTAATTGAAATTAAGGAAGTTACAGCTTGTGCAAGTGCCCTTTAGAACCTATTACAGTCTGTCTGCACCACTAGGGCTCTAAAATATTCGGCAGAACTTTACTACGTGTTCTTTTGGCTCATCTTGTTTTTTTCTCACTGTTCTTGGGCACATCCCTCTGAGTTAAGATGTTCATTCCCTTATAAGTCCAGACAGGGAGGTGATAATAAGCAGATTGGCAACTTCAGAAAGTGACCTGTCAGCTTTTACTACATGGAGGTGTTGGGTGAACCTTAGAATATTCCTTCTATTTTCCAAAAATGAGAAGTTAAAGGCTCTCATACACTGTGATGTGGAAACTTTCTTGTAGGAAAGGCCAAGTACGGTAAAACTGTCACAGTTCAAATCTGGCTGTTATAAAAAATTGTGAAGGGGTAGAACTTACTTTCTGAGCCCCTCCACCCTTTCTTAGAGTTTGTTATGCCTGTTTAGCATTTGCCTACCTACCTGTACCCTGAGCTTCCCAGTATCCTCAAAATGTCCCTGGGTCAGCTCCTCAGATCAGTCATAAATAGAACGTCTTTTAGTATTTTGAAACTATTGGATGTGAACCCTTCCAGACAACCAGGAATGGATCATTTTTAGCAGAACTGCTATTTGCTTCCATTGTCCATTTCTTACTTAGTAATAGAACCCTAAATTGTTACCTAAGTAACTGACTGTCTAGAAATAAAGACTAATTTTCCTAGCTTCCTTACAGCCAGCTGTGAACAAATGGCTGTATTCTGAACAATGATATATAAGGAGAATTGACGTTCAGCAGCTTTCGTGAAGCACACTTAGCTATCCAGTAGGCACCACTATTTTCTCTTCTTTTTGTCCCTTTGTCCTGGAAATAGGAATGCTATGGCTGAAGCTCCAGCAGCCACCTGGACCAAGAGTATGAAGGTCACATACAAGGGATGGCAAGTAAGGAGCTGACAGGTGCATTCCTGATCCCTAATTTACTGCAGTCCACCAAATTCGTTCTGAATTACCTCTGGATTTCTTATATATGGGGAAAAAGTTAATCTCTATCTTATTTAAGCAATCACTTTATTGGGTTCCTACCATATACAGCTCCCCTAACTCTAACTGATCCAATAATCAAGTTAGCCAAACTCATATGGACAAGAATATTGTCTCTCTGGCTTTTTGAGTCAGTTTAACTCATATATCACCAGATACCCAGTGGCTGGGAAAGGTGATCAGGGACACCTCCAAGACAGTTACAGAAATTTCTTGGCTCCTACTTGTCAGTTCCAGATCAGTCCTCAGCTCAGCTTTGAACTTGGATGTTTACCTACAGACACAGGGTAGGATAGACGCCAAGAGCAGAAACTCAAGACTTCTCTTGCCCATACCTGCCCAACCACTTACTCCCTGCTTGTCCTGGGGTAAGTTAACCTCTTGATGCCTCGGTTCCTCATCACGAAAATGGTGACATGAATAATAACTACCTCATAAGATTATCATAAGTCTGAAATGAGATAATGTATGCAAAGTGCTTAAGACAGCGTCTAGCACAAGAAGGACTAAGTTGGTATTTTTGACTACTATTATTGCCGTTAGTGTTTGATGCTTTGGACTTATGTTGATAGCACTTTATCTTCCTAGCATAGATTTTTTTTTTCCATTTTATTCCTTTATAAGTTCATTTGAAATATGTGTCCGAAACTGCCCATCCAATCCTCTCTCACATCTACTTAGAACAAGGCATTTGAAGTCAGGACTTCAATGACAACTGAGTGGCTCATGTCAGAAATCAGAGGGGACTGAATTATAGCAGGGGTTCCTATGTGAGGTGGCTCAGGCACAGAAAGCCACAGTCCTCCAAGAAACAGCAAGATTCATATACTAGAAGGACATAAACAAAAGACATCCCATGGAAAAACAAATAAAACAGATGATAAATTTCCAAAAAGCTTCTCAGCCTCACTCACAATACAAATTAAAACAATAAAGAATCATTTGTCGTCTCTCAGGTTGATAAAGATTTATGAAGTTTGATAACATCCAATCTTAAAGATAGCGTAGGGACATAGTGAATATGAGTTCTGTCTCTCCTGTGATCAGGGGATCCCCTGTGATCTTTTTTTTTTAATTTTTTTTAATGTTTTATTTATTTTTGACACAGAGAGAGAAAGATAGAGCATGAGCGGAGGGAGGGTCAGAGAGAGAGGGAGACACAGAATCCGAAGCAGGCTCCAGGCTCTGAGCCGTCAGCACAGAGCCCGATGCCGGGCTCAAACTCACAGACTGTGAGATCATGACCTGAGCCGAAGTTGGACGCTCAACCGACTGAGCCACCCAGGCGCCCCTCCCCTGTGATCTTAAAGCAAACAGAGACATATGTAGAGAAAGAGTGAGACAGACCTATATAGATACACAGTTCCTTTTGTTGTTTTATTTGAAAGAAGTGCATCCTATATCTACTATTTTATTATTTGCTGCTTTAACTTAGTATTATTGTTTTTAAATTGAGATATAATCAACATGTAACATTGTATTAGTTTTAGGTGTACAACATAACGATCTGATATTTGTATATATTGTGAAAGGATCACCACACTAAGTTTAGTTAACACCCATTATGTCACATAGATGCGGTTTTTCTTCATGTGATGATAACTTTTAAGATCTACTCTCTTAGCAACTTTCAAAGTTCCAACGTAGTATTAACTGTAGTCAGTCACCATGCAGTACATTATATCATCCCCAGGACTTACTTATCTTATAACTGGAAGTCTGTACCTTTTGACCTAACATTATTTTGACATCTTAAAATGGTTTGTATAGTATTTCCTAATTGTGGACTCCTAAAATGTTTCAAATTATGTACTACTATGAAAATTGGGGGGTCCCTGGGTGGCTCAGTCGGTTGAGCGACCGACTTCTGCTCAGGTCATGATCTCACAGTTTGTGAGTCCGAGCCCCGGGTCAGGCTCTGCGCTGACAACTCAGAGCCTGGAGCCTGTTTCGGATTCTGTGTCTCCCTCTGTCTCTCTACCCCTCCCCCACTCATGCTCTGTCTCTGTCTGTCTCAGAAATAAATAAACATTAAAAAAAAATTTTTTTAAGAGAAAAAAGAAAGTTGGTGCGCGTGCCTGGGTGGCTCAGTCAGTTGAGCGTCCAACTCTTGATTTCAGCTCAGGTCATGATCCCAGGATTGTGGGATTGAGCCCTGCACTGAGCTCTGCACTGAGTGTGGAGCCTGCTTAAGATTCTCTCTCTCTCGCTCTGCCCCTCTTCCAGCTTTCACGAACTCTTTCTCTTTCTTAAAAAAAAAAAAAAAATGCTGCTGTGAACTTCCTTGCATGGTACCTTTGTGCACTCGTATGAGGACATATGTCAAAAAAATTCCCACAAACAGAATCGTTGAGTCAAAGCATATGTGAATCATAGTGCTGGAAGCTCTCTAAAAAGTTTGTTTTATTGCTGTTTCTTCAAGGATTCTGGCTTTCTGTGCCTTAACCACCTCACAGGCGGACCCCTGCTGTAATTGTCTTCTTCTGGATGCTGACATTAGCCATTCGGTTGACATCCGGGCCCGAATGTCCTGGCTTCAAATGCCCTTGTTCTAAGTAGATGGAGAGGGACTGGATAGGCAGATTTAGACACAATCATCTAGGAGGCTTAGGTGACAGAATGAAAAACCGTAGGGCTTCTTTTCCTAAGTCATGCCTCCTTCATGAGGAAGAGGGATAGGTTATATAGCCCTCAGACTCTCCAAGCTGATGTGAGTCTGTGTGGCCTCATGAGAAGCCCTTACTCTGTAGTGAGGACTATGCAGAAAGCCCAACAATGAGAGCTGAATCCCTTTGGGAATGTTGGGGAAGAACAGCGATCTCCAGGCAATAAGGTCTCCCCAGCCTGGGGCCATTTAGAGCCCACAGAGTTAACACTGGCTGATACATTTCCAAGAGCTCTTGGCATCACCTCAGAGCACCAACTGCAGCAGAGGAAATAATAGAGAAAGTGGAGTCCAGAAAACCTGTTCCAGCTTTTCAAACGATGCAGATCAAGTAAAATACATCTGTGGGCCATAGTTTTGGTAGGTACAAAATTTGAATCACTTTTTTAAGAACTTGCACAAAGTCCCGTGTTGTGAAATAAGTATGTATATCACAGCCTCCGGAGAGCCTCTTAAACCCCCTTCACCGTCCCCTAAGAAAAGGCATGGCTCAATCCAATCTTCCTTGCTTAGGGGAGCCCCTTCCCTCTTCTCCCGCGGATATTGCAAAATCTTGTTTTTCATCTATTCCTGGGAGTACCTGAACTCAGGAAGCTAAGGCACTTGGCAAAAGCAACAAATTCTCCTTCAGAACAAAGAGGCACAGTTATAAACCCAGCTCTAAGAACACACGGTGCTAACCTATAGCTCTCTAGCCAGATAAGCCACCTGAGCTCTGAGAGTGATTGCAACACACAACTTAACCAATCACCCAGCCATCACTCATGCTTTTCCAATCAACCTGTGCCTCCCTCCCCACCACCTGGTCTGCACCAATCCATGCTCACCAATTTCTTTCAAGTTCCAACTCGACACCCACCGCCCTGTCCTTTTCTGAGGATGCCCACCTTCCACATTTTCCTGGACACTGAAGTATTTAGTCCCCACCACAGTGGGCTCCTTTATGTGTTCAGAAAGTCAGAATGACACAATGAAACTTTCCAGGACTTTGACATCTGGCAGACGTGTGGTTGAATTCTAGCCCTGGCAGTAGCTAGCTATGACCTTGGGCAAGTTACTTAATAGTTTCCTCCACTGTCAGATGGATAATCACAGTTGCCTTGGAGAGTTGTTTCAAAGATGACATCAGATAGTACATGTAAAGTACTGAGCTCTGTCCTTGACTCATGCTATCAGACCTATTATTCTTAGTTTTGCCTCTATTTCTCTAATTTTTAACTTCACATAATTATTTTTTAATTCACATTGTCCATTCCTTGAAACAGAAACCAAGTCCTGTGTTTTTAATCCCATAAAATTGTCTAGCACAGGCTATTTATAGATTAGTCAATAATTACTTCTGAAATTATTGGAATAGTTAAATAATATTGAGGTCAAAGTTAAGAGGGACACATGAATCAGGTTTAAAAGTTGAGGACCCTTAAAAACTGAGAATAAACTGAGGGTTGATGGGGGGTGGGAGGGAGGGGAGGGTGGGTGATGGGCATTGAGGAAGGCACATGTTGGGATGAGCACCGGGTGTTGTATGGAAATATATTTGACAATGAATTTCATATTTAAAAAAATAAAAATAAAAGTTGAGGACCTCAACAGAATAAGCACATATTGTATAGAGCTATAATTCTCTGGAGACTGAAGAAAAATGCTCAAGCTAACTCAGAAAACCTGACTAACAGTAACCTTGGTAAAGTCTCACAACCTTGCTAGGCTTTTGTGTCCTCAGCAGGAAATGATGCTTAACAATATCTGATCTGTCTACCTGTCCAGGTGTTTTGAGGACCCGTTGCCATCATCCATATGAAAACATTTTCAAACAGTAATATAGTATAAAAATGAAAGACCTGAGAATGGTTGGGTAAATTACATTTGTTAGGATTGTCTAGGAAAGAAAAAAAAAAGAGGTAGGCTGTTTCTCCCGGAAAGCACTAGACCTCTGAGCATGGTTAGAATCTGTAGCCTTGAAATGTGTGCCTCCCTGGATGATGGAAGGTCAGGCTGTACTTTCCAAGACTGATCACAACCACCTCTGCTTGCTCCTTAAACTCTGCCCCCGCGCCTGCATTAAGCCTGTGGTGTGACTAAAGCTAATTTCTAAAATATTAGGGGCATTTAAAGGGAGCAAAGTCCAGGTACTGACCCAGAAATGTTCTCTGGGTTGACTATGTTTACCAAGAATACAAAGTGCAGAGAATACTGGAACTTTGATAGAGTCAAATAAACCCAAACTTCACCTCTATTCAAGTCCCGTTTTTCACACCCTTTAGTTCACGTTGTTTGGGTTTCTTTTCATTTGCTTTTGCTGCAAGCATTTGGAAGTGTTTGCTTCTTATCAACTGGGATTTTGAAAAGAGGTGGAAAATTACTATCAGATAGCTGTTGCACACTTTTTTTTTTTTTTTTTTTTTTTTTTTTTTTTTTTTTTGTCAGAACCTAATATAAAAGCATCTAGTCTGGTGTTGAACCATAGAGTAGAAAGCAAAACGTCTGCCATCTTATTTCTGTTAGTAGTTTGGGCACTGGTATGGGTTGAAGGAATACACCATGAAGCAGAAGAAAGGCCAGCTGGCTAGTTGCCAAAAAACTTACCTTGTAAGCATTCCACTTATTGTATGAACAGGGATGAGTAGACCTTGGAGCTCAGAGATATGATTCTGTGAGAACATGAGACTGTATCCAAGCTCTGAGGAACAGAATTGGCATATATTAAGTTCCCAGACAGATCTAGAAATGCAGACCCTTAGTTCAGTTCCTTTCATTGAGAGATACAGACAGAATCATGATCTAAAGATCAACACCAGACTGTATATGTCTTTGGTTTGCTTGTCTTTTTTCTTTGCTTTTCTTTGCATTTTCTTTTCTTATCTTTTCTTTTTTAGAGAGAGAGTGTGCACATGCACACCGGAGCGGGGCCGGGGCAGAAAGAGAGGGAGAGAGCATCCCAAGCAGGCTACACGCTGTCAGTGCAGAGCCTGATGCGGGGCTCTGTCCCACAGTGAGATTGTCACCTGAGCTGAAAATCAAGAGTCAGCCACTTAGCAGACTGAGCCAGCCAGGCGTCCCTGCTTGTCCTTTTCATTTGTGGGGCCAAATTACATTCAACACGTTTTTAAGACAAAATTTTTCCAGCTTCACTGAGATAAAGTTGACATATGACATTGTGTATGTTTAAGGTGTACAACATGATGATTTGATATACATCCATATTGTGAAATGATTAACACAGTAAGGTTACTTAACATATCCATCCCTTACATAGTTACCTTTTTTTTACTTTGTGGTGAGAACTTTTAAGACCTACTGTCTTAGCAACTTTCGGGTGTACAATAGGGTACTGGTAACTATAGTCGCCATTTTGTACATTGTATCCCTAGAACTCATTCATTTTGTAACTGGAAGTTTGTACCTTCTGATCACCCATTTCCCTCAGTGCGCCCCCCACCCCTAGCAACCCCAATGCACTCTCTGTTCCTATGAGTTCATTCTTGTAGATTCCACATATAAGAGAAATCATACAGTACTTGTTTTTTTCCCTGTCTGACATATTTTACTTAGCATAATGCTCTCAAGTTTCATCCATGTTGTCATAAATGACAGGAATTTATTCTTTTTATGGCTGAATAATACTCTACTGTATTTATAGTTACCCTGTTTCTTTATCTACAATAAACACAGGAGTAGAGGTATCTCTTCACGATCATGATTTTGTTTCCTTCAGATAAACACTCAGCAGCAGGATTGCTGGGTCATATGATTGTTCTATTTGTAATTTCTTGAAGAACCTCCAGACTGCATTCTGTAGTGGCTGCACCAATTTACATTCCCACCAAGAGTGCACAGGGGTTTCCTTTTCTCCATATTCTCACCAGAATTTGTTAGCTCTCATCTTTTCTTTAATAGCCATTCTAATAGGTTGATCCAAATTTCAAGAATCATTTAAAAGTAGATCTCTTGATCGTCCTGGAGAACCAGAAGATCTGGCCCCTGTGCCTTTCCAAATGGCAACAATTCCTGGCTGTTGCTGAGTGCTGGTGCCATTTACAGGAAGTTTGTGCCATCTAGATTTGCGCAGATCTTATTACTGATAGTTACTGATAGTTTACCACAGCACTTGCATGGCTTTCTTGTAATAGAGAAATACCTCTTCTATAACTTATGTCTCTATCAAAGTTTGGAAAGTTGAATAAAAAGTTAGAGGGCAGAGTAATTCGAGAAAATTGAAAGAGGGGCCCCTGGGTGGCTCAGGTGGTTGAGTATCCGACTCTCGAATTTGGCTCAGGTCATGATCTCATAGTTTGTGAGCTTGAGCTCCGTGTTGGGCTCTGCGCTAACAGCATGGAGCCTGCTTGGGATTCTCTGCCCCTCCTTCTCTCTGTGTCTCTCAAAAAAATTAAAAAGAAAATTGAAGGAGGGCGTTTTTCCTTTTGGAGGTGAAGAATAACATAAACAAGAATAAATATAATAAGGTAACATAATAATGTGAATATATATATTATTTGCCTACTGTCACAAGCCTCTCCATCCCTAACATAGAGTTGCAATAACTTTAGCCTTGAAAGAATTTCAGATCTCATTGATTATATACGACTTTTTGTGATAGAATCTAAGTTCACTTGAAGTAGATTCAATTGGGAAAAACAAAATTCTCTTTTTGAGAAAAAAAAAAAAAAGAAGAAGAAATAAAGAAAGAAAAAAAGAAATCCTCAATAACCCCCAAACAAATTTTCAGCTGCTTGGCTTTCTGGGGGGAAAAAATGTCAATAAAATTGTGTTGCATTTGTGCAAAAATAGGACTCCCTTGTCCTGCCTTTTATATAAAGCTACTTTTACTGGGAGCATTGATGTTGGTGACTCCAAAAGGAACAACGGTAGTTTCTTAATCTTTCAGAAACCCTGTGGGACAGAGTTTAAAACACAGCAATGTTAGGGTTGCCAAAGACTCACCCTTTGGAAGAGAGGCTGATCCTCTTGAGGGCTCCCCTTTAAAAATGATTTAAAGGCCCTTGCTCAGAGGACCACAGATGTAAAATCAGAGCTTCAGTCAACTGAAGCCCACAATGTGGCAAAGGGGCAGGGTGACCCAGAGGAAGGGGATGTGATGTGGAGTTTGTCAAACTGAAATCTGAGTTCCAGTCCTTCCACCCCAAACAGATGTAACCTTGAGTGTAACCTGGAGCAACAGAGCTGATGTGAATATTGCACGAGAAAACATGAACTGACCCTTTGTAAGCACTTTCCAAAGCTGGTTCTGATTCTATTTTGTGTTTCTTTATATATAATAATGATAGCTATCATGGCTTGGAATGCCCACTATTTGCCAGACCAGTGTCCCTTAACCTGAGTTCCAGATTCCCCTGCTTTTAAAGTTGCTTCAGAATGGGGCACCTGGGTGGCTCAGTTAGTTAAGCATCTGACTTCTGCTCAGGTCATGATCTCACTGTTCGTGGGTTTGAGCCCCACGTTGGGCTCTGTGCTGACAGCTCAGAGCCTGGAGCCTGCTTTGGATTCTGTGTCTCCTCTCTTTGCCCCTTCCCTGCTCTCTCTCTCTCTCTCTCTCTCTCTCTCTCTCTCTCTCTCTCTCAGTCTCTCTCAAAAATAAATAAACATTTAAAAAATGTAAAAAATAAAAGTTGCTTCAGGTCAACATTCTAATGCACTAGACCAGTGGTCATTCCTTTTCTGCAAAGGACCAGATTAGAACTGTTTTTATATTTTTGACGATCTCTACAGTCAAGGGGCTCAAGGTCAGAGGCTTCTACAGTCTCTGAAATTATTACTCAACTTTGCCTGCCATTGACTATGAAAGCAGCCATAGACAACATGTAAACAAATGGGCATGGCTGTGTTCCAATAAAACTTAATTTACAAAAACAAGCAGCTGGACCATAGTTTGCCAGCCCTTACACTTGATTATGAATCTTTGCATCCCAGATACAGTTCTTGCTATCCCAATGCATAGTTAAAATTTTCAGTTTGTTTTAGGAATGAGGAAGGGAGGCAAAAGAAGGGGACAGAAGAAAGAGCAAGAGACCTCAAAGCGAATTTATATACGGTACACTTATATTTAACTATACAGAAGATTCTTCTTCCTCTTGTCTTAAGCTATACGCCTTAACTAGAATGTTTACCATTTACTAGCTCTGTCTGATCTCTGTCATGACTAGTTAACATTACTCCAATCACTTTTTCTGACTTTATGTGGGCCTGTGCCAAGTGCCTTATATACACTATTTAATCTTTACAATAATGCCGTGAGATAAAAAAATTTTTAACACAAATTTTATAGGTGAGTAAAAGGAAGCTTAGAAGAATTAAATACTTTCCCTAGTGTCATAGAGCCAGTAAATTAGAGGGCTGGGACTTAAATCTAGGCAGTTTGACCTCACAATTGCTTACTCTCTTAGCCATGGTTTCTCCATACATAAAAAATGGATTATCCATTTACACCCTGCTGGGTTCTTTGAAAGATTGCAGTATTGAAAGTATCTGAAAGTGACTGGGTCAAAATCAGGGAGCATGAAATCAGTTCCTTTTTCTTTGTCCACCCTACCATTCAGGATTACCCACAATTACTAAATATTTATGGAGTACCCACTATATTCTCAGGTTTGACTGATCTAGAACCACCGATTCCTGGGAGAAGGAAGATTTGGTCATGGCTTTGCTTCCAAGGATGTGTGACCTTTTGGAGTCTTTAACCTTAGGTTCCCACATCTGTAAAATAACACATGTCTGCTCAGCCTTTTCAAGAATGCTAACTTATCTGCATTAGAAATCCCTTGAAAAACATGTACATTTCCAGACCCTATATAAGACATCAGAATCCTTCGGGCTGAAGCTTAGGTTTCTTCATTACTATCTCCAACTCTATTTTGAAAACAAAAAACAAAAAACAGTATTGACTCCATTAAAAAGTTGAAAGAATAGGGGCGCCTGGGTGGCGCAGTTGGTTGAGCGTCCAACTTCAGCCAGGTCACGATCTCGCGGTCCGTGAGTTCAAGCCCCGCGTCAGGCTCTGGGCTGATGGCTCGGAGCCTGGAGCCTGTTTACGATTCTGTGTCTCCCTCTCTCTCTGCCCCTCGCCCGTTCATGCTCTGTCTCTCTCTGTCCCAAAAATAAATAAACGTTGAAAAAAAAATTAAAAAAAAAAAAGTTGAAAGAATAACGAACCCCCATTTATCTTTCACTAGATTCACTTATTGTTAATTTCGCCATATTTGCTTCGTAGATCTTTTGCTCTTGCTCTCTTTTTCTGTCTCTTCTATTTGGAAGTCAGTTGATGGTTTGCCACATTTTCTGGGTAATTCCTCTCTTCCCATTTGAAAGTCAGTTAAGGACATCATTTCACACCTAAACACATTAGTGCATATCTTCTAAGAATGAAGACATTCTCTAATGATAATGCCATTATCACACCCAAGTAATTTGGTTAACAGTGATACAATTATATTATCAAATATATAATGTCTTTGAATGCCACCAAAACAATGTCCTTGTATTTTTTCTTTGATGATCTAATCTAAGATTTTGCATTTTATTTGGTTTTCATGTCTCTTTAGCTTCCTTTCATTTAGAAAATTCTACCATGTTTTTTGTCTTCCATGACTTGACATTTTTGGGAAATCCAGGACACTTGTTTTGTAGAATGTCCCCCTCCCCCCAGTCTGGGTCTGCCTGTTTTCCCATATCTAGATATTTAGCTGGTAAATTGGATCAAACATCTGTATGGTACTTTGTGCACCTTTATTGGAATACATTCTAAAGACAAACGAATTGCAAACCAATTTTTAACTTACTAGGTTGGTTTGTTGTTGGTATTGCTATTGGAATAGTGATCATAACTTTGAAATAATTTCTATATTGTAGGACACAGCAAGATGAATAAATACGTTGACATTTTTGGAAACAGATTCTCATGTATTGGAAGACAAAAATACGGAAAAGAGAAAGTAAGAAAGTACCTTACATGTTGGATTGGAATTGGATATGAATACAAACTCAACATACCTACCTTCATAGTAGAAATAAGCACATCTAGTCTCCAGATCGTGGTTTTTATTATTTTTTTTATTTTTATTTATTTATTTTTTTTTTATTAAATTTTTTTTTCAACATTTATTTATTTTGGGGACAGAGAGAGACAGAGCATGAACGGGGGAGGGGCAGAGAGAGAGGGAGACACAGAACCGGAAACAGGCTTCAGGCTCCGAGCCATCAGCCCAGAGCCTGACGCGGGGCTCGAACTCACGGACCGCGAGATCGTGACCTGGCTGAAGTCGGACGCTTAACCGACTGCGCCACCCAGGCGCCCCTAGATTGTGGTTTTTAAATAACCTTTCATACTAAAAGGAACTAGAGGTCCTTAAGGAATGGCTGATCCCAGGGCTAGGCAGATAAAATGCAAGTTGATCCTGGAATAGCTTGTTATGGCAGAAAACAAAAAGAAAAAAAAATATGCTTAAAGACAATGGGGACCTATCAAAAGTACATAGGAGTCAGCTTGAGGAGTTTCATGCTGGCCAAATTTGGTATATGTAAGCAGAAAACAGAACAATAATACTAATGGGGTAGAGCACATTAGATAAGAATGTACATCATAGTGAAATTAAGAAACAACAGGCACAAAAATGACTGTACTTGGAAGAAAGATCCTCATTTCAGTAGTATGTCTGCTAATAAATGTAGAAGGAATTACTGAATTCAATATCTGCTTTTTAACATGCTCCCCAGGTGGTTCTAATTCCCTCCAAAGTTTGGGAACAATTGCTAGATGTTTCCTTGAAGCTCTTTAATTCTACAACAGCTATAAAATGTTAAGCACAGCCCCTGCCCTGGAGAAAATAATACTTAATAGAAATGTATGAAAAATAGAAATTCTAGTCAGCCTGTTGACAATTTGTTTTTGTCTTTAAAGTACTTATGAAAGTATTTTTTCCTCACTGTTTAATATGCCAGTCATTCTGGCTACTCCTGACTCCAGCACTGTCCTAGGAGAACTCCTTCCTGTTACTCCCACCACAAACCCCTTCCCCTGCGGTATGAAATATTGACATCCATGGAAATGGGAAAAGGAAGCAGCTACCTGGGATTGTCTCCAGGCTCTGCCTTTTGCTTACTCTAATTTTCTTTGTTCCTTCACCAGGCAGACCAGAGCTTTCAGGCATCAGTGCATCCTTGGAGTTTAGTTTGGTGGACCCTGTATGTAAATTCAGTGTCTTGTGACACCTCAGAGGGCTTGAATTTCCATTCCAGAAGTAGGACAGTATCCCTTTGCTTTTAAACATGTCTTCTGCCTCAGGGCTTCCAAATTTTGCAGTTAATTGGGCCTATTTTTGTATAGTTCTAGTATGATTATGCAGAGAAGCAATTCAAAAGCTAGCATATACTTATGGATTTCCCTCCCCGTAATCAATCTCTTTTCCTTTGCTCCCCACATCCAAATCGACTGCCAGACCCCATTAACTCTGCTTTTAACATTTTTTAAGCATCATCCTTTGACTTTCCATTTTCTTGCTCTCATTACCAAAGAGCCACTGCTGTCTTCTCTGTGAAGTTTCTCCCTTGATCGTATTAGACTCTAGTCTAAGCAAATGATACCAAAATGCCCATATCCAGGCCCTTGACTTCAATGCCTACTTGTTGATTGTTCTACCGTGCCCTCAAATTCAACAAATCTAAAAGAAACTCGTACCACCTCTTGACTAGTTCTGCCCTCTCCTTCCTGGCCACCTAAGCTCATACCTAGTATATTGTAACAATTAAAAAGCACGAGTTTGGAATCAAACAGAACCAATTAGGACAAGACTTAAATCCCAACTCAAACACTTAGAGGCAGTGTGACCTTGTTTAACTCAACATTTTCATCTGTAATATGGCGATAACATTACCTACATCAAATGGTTGCTGTCTGGAATCAACAACATGTGTTTTGTACATACATACAGTGCCTACCAGAGTGTAAAGATTGAATAAAAATGACTTCTTATTTCACGGCTTCTCCTCTTCCTAATTCTCTATACGGTAAATTATCACAATCTGTTTAATAGTTTTTTAAACGATCTCTTCTATTTATGCACAAATGCAGCTTCTTGGTTATCCCTGCTTAGGCTATTGAATAATCTTTCTAGGTTGTTTTCTTGTCTTCAGTAACCCCAAAGACTTGTGTTCCTTATGTGTGCAAGAAATCATGCTAAGACACTTCAGTCTTTCCAACTAACCCATTCCTCATTCTGTCAACAGATTAATCTTCCCCTGGATCTGTTTTTATTACACTTCTCCCTTGATTAGGAAGAATCATTGGCTTCCCAGTACCTTTAGGATAAATTCCACAGATAGGGTAAATAGGCTCCAGATTATCTGTAGTGGGGAATTATAATTTGGTCTGGCCCAGGCCTCTTTTCCTGCCTTATTCTAGTAAATGTATCCATTTATTTTGGTGAATTGCTTATCATCCCCATTCCAGCCACGGGGCTGTATTGGGAGCTGTCAATCATGGTATCTATCTTCAGCCACCAAAGAAGATATGTGATCCAAGCTGAACCAACTTTCTCCCTTTGGATACTTTTCTAGTTGAGACCAGGGGAAAAGAGGCCTTTCCTTGTTGGAAGCTGAGCTGGGTACTATAAACCTTGGCAGTGCCAGTGGCCACCGTTTGGCCTTGTGCAATCTGAAAGAATGAGGTGCACTGGTATCAGTTCCAGCCGTACTCAAGGCTAGCCTTTCTCTTGCCCTTAGCAAATTGGCTATGTGAGCTCATGCATTTCCCATTCGGTGTTTAGCATTGGTTAAGATCCTATCATTTGGAGCCAAGCATTCTGACTAATAATACTATCTTTTTACCAGATCTCTGCCTTACTTTGTTCCCAAACCATTCTAAGCTGATCAACCCATGGCTCAGTGAAGATAATCCGTTCATCCTTCTCTTCCTGCCTTTGACCAAGTTGTTCCCACTGCTAGGAATGTTTGTTCTCTCTTATCTCATTCTCCAAAGTCTGTGCTTCCGTAAGACCAAGGCAAAACCTTTATCTGGGTGAAGCTCGGTTTGTTCTCCGCGAGCTTGAGGGAGTGTTCCCTTAGCTTAATATGTAGGCTTTAGATTCCAAAACCTAAATGTCATCTGATGTTTAGTTACTTATTGGGTCATTAATCCTTGCTATTTCCTACCTTTCTACCAAGTCAGAATAAAATTCCTAAGCTCAACTAAGGTCTAGAAGTGAAGGAACTAGTTCCAAACCATAAACACAACATGGGGCAGAATACATTGAAGTTTCCTTAAAAATACTCATGTCTGGCTGCTGAAGGTAGAGAAATGCATTTAAAAAGGAAAAACATGAACCAGGAGCTTAAATTACCCAAACACATCTAGATTGTTAGGTGCTGGGGAAAAGACAGAGCATAATTTAAAGAAAGTGCTAGAGTTTACTAAATGATGAGAAATGGAAGACCATAAACATTTCATGATCTACAGGTATTACCAGGCATCAAAAATGTTGTTGTAATGTTTGAGAGACCCAGAGCCGTCAAAGAACGTGAGGTTCTTGCCAGAGAAGGCAGAAAGGTGGGAGATGTGGTGTTTGGGAACTAGCTCAGGTTCCAATTGGAGTCAGGGAATAGAAGGAATGGGTGAGAATTCAATCTAGGATAAAAAAGGAACTGCACATAGCCATGCGATAGACTAAGAGTGCAGTACAAGGAGCTAACAGGGAGATTATCTAAGAGAACCCTGCTACAATGGGAGGGAATAAATTGGGTGATGAAGAAAAATGGGCTATCAGGTTGTGACGTAGAATATGAGATGAACTTTCTCATGGGTCAAGGGAGAGTCTTGGGGGGCGGGGGTGATTCCATAAAGTAAATGGAGACAGTGTGGAAAAAAGTGAGTTTCCCTCATATATAGACCTCTTGAGCCTGAAGGTTCTCAAAGTAATTTAATAACCAATCTCTTTTGGAGCCTAAGAAACAAGACTGTGTTGGGGTGCCTGGGTGGCGTAGTCGGTTAAGCGTCCGACTTCAGCCAGGTCACGATCTCGCGGTCCGTGAGTTCGAGCCCCGCGTCAGGCTCTGGGCTGATGGCTCGGAGCCTGGAGCCTGTTTCCGATTCTGTGTCTCCCTCTCTCTCTGCCCCTCCCCCGTTCATGCTCTGTCTCTCTCTGTCCCAAAAAAAAATAAATAAACGTTGAAAAAAAAAATTTAAAAGAAACAAGACTGTGAGATAGTTATTTGAAATGTCATGTCCATTTCATTTCATATTATTCGAAAGATGTGTATGGAGGAAATTTTGATTCCTTATTCCTCCTCACCCTCAGACCAGACATGTTTATGCCTACTTAGGCTAACTTGCTAAAGTTCCCAATATGCAGAGGGTTATCTTTCTTTCTGGGATTTCAAAGAGCCATTTTGTCCCAACATGCCTTTAACCTAAGTTCTAACCGATCACTCACAATTTTAAAAAGGCTCAAATGTACAATCCCTTAGAAAAGTGACTTAAATTTATAGGATGAATATAAATATTAAGACTGGTATAAATATTAAGACTTATGTAGATATTAAGGCTGGTATCAGGTTTGTTTCAACAGCAGGTTGTTAAGGAAGGGAAGTAACAGGAGTAGAACCCAGTCAGAGAAGCTGGAAGACATCTAAGTACTTTCAGTTCTGCCTTGGGCCAGCCCTGCTCCCGGAAAAGTCCCCCAAGCAGCACCCCCATGGTGAGCAGTCAGATAACTCTCACCTGACTGACTGGCTGGGTGATAGTCTGGGTGGTGGTCCATCTAGTTTACCAAGGACCCGCCCAGAGAAAAGCCAAGCACATGCAATAGAGGGTGTTTGCCAACCCTTTTTAAAATTGATGATGTACCTGTTAGCCAACTGGGGTGTACCAGAGAAGAAAGAACCTGCCGGTGCTGTCCCCCAGTCTCAGTGCTTGATCTCTGAGGTGAGAATCTATAAGCCAGCATTTTGCTTTAGCCACTGATTTCACACTCAGCATTGCAGCCGGCTCAGGCCCCCGTGTACTCTGTGTTCATGTCTGTCTTCCTGTAGGAAATTCTCTTTGCATACTAGGGTGGGCCTCTTGCAACACCCTCAGTTCTTCACCAGAGTAGGGACTCCCTAAGCGTTTAGCCTATGGTATTGACATCCCTAGGCCTCACCTCCGGGGTTTTGCATTTCAAGTACCCTTCCTGTGAGCATCCCCCTTCTCTCTTGTTCTGTTCTCTAATTGCCCCCTAGACATCAAAAAGCTCTTTGCTTCCTCTTCACTATTCACCTTATAGCCACTGTCCACCCTGTGTATTGGATAAATCTCCCTAAAGATGCTCAGCCTACTCTTCATGAAATGGCGCCCCAAATACAGTGATGATATTTTCCAAACCCAAACACTGGATCCTGTGTTCCACCCAGTAGAAGTTTACTCAGTAGGTAATAGTAAGCAATGCTTGAAATCGACACTGTCTTCGACAATCCAAAATGTTTGGCTCTTGCAGCTCAAGAGGACAAGGAGGACAGGTATGTTGCAATCTTCCGAGGCCCTACCTTGTGATCTGGTCCAGCCTACCTCTCTGATCTTGCCTCTACCTCTCTCTTCCTCCCACAGGCTGCACCAGCCACGCCGACCTCTTTCTGATCCTGTGAACCAGATAAGCCGGGTTCTGTCTCAGGTGCATTGTACTGGTACATCCTTCTTCCTGAGACTGTCTTCCCTAGATCTTTGTAAGACTCCCCTCTTCTTACCATCCACCTCTCTCACAAAGGTTGTCCTTAATAGCACCACTCCTGGTAATTGCCTGTCCTGGTTACTCTTGACCCTATCACACTGCTGTATGTTCTTCCCAGCATTTACTTCTGGAAGAAAATACCTTGCGTGTTTGTAGTCTTTCTCTACCTCCACTCTACCACCAGCTACAGTGTAAGCTTCATAAAGCATGCCTTTGTCAGTGTGTCTGTTCCCACATCACAACACCTAGAACACTGCCTGGGATGTAGTGGTTGTACAACCAAACTGTGTGGGGGCTACTGATTGGATGAACACTGTTCCTTCCACCACACGCTGTGCTGTGAAACTGAGGATCACATGACTTGCTCTTGCAAGTCTAAGTTCACACAAACCTCTGTAGGAAAACGCACATCCCGCAGGGAAGGGACACACAGAGGAGGACCCCAGTCCTAGCTGGGTGAGAAATGAAAATCAAAAGTTTAGGACAGAAGTAGAAAACACAATAGGAGACCTAGCTAAGCAAAAGAAATCTGGTTTAAGGAAAAAGGGGGTTGGGGAGCTTCAGATATAATTTCTGGAACACTGAATTGGACCGGTAGCCATGACAGCCCAGGTGCAGCTTTGCCACAAACCCACGTTGTGGCCTTGGGTCCATCATTGCTCTACTCTGAGCTTCAAATGCCACGCTTCTAAAATGAGGAAGCTGGAAGTCTTGTCAGTGCTTTCTAGGACCATTCTTTAAAAAAAAAAAAAAAAAAAAAAAAAAAAGGAGACCTGGGAAGGGGTGATGTGTCCTAACTGCAAGGATTAAGGGGCTACAGTGCACTAGTTCCAAGACCCGCCACGAACTAAGAAATGAGGTAAACAAGGTTTACTCTTGAGAATCAGCATTACTAGTCAGAGGCCAGAGATGCAAAGCTCTTTGAGGGGTGAGATAGGACTTCTCGGCCTGTACAACCACAACAGTCACCAGTTTCAACATATTAACACGTCTAAAATAATAATTTAAAAAAGCGTCAATTAGCGGAGGCCGGAGTGCTCTCTAACCTAGGAAAGAGGGACAGGCCAGAGGCAGGGGCTGGCTCTCCCCTTCTACAACCGGGGCGTCTGGGCGCTCCCTCCCAGGGGAAAGGCTGGCCTCACTGCAGGGTGCACCCTGTCTCTAACAGGCTCCAGGACCTTCAGGAGAGTGTGAGACAAGGGTTAAGAGTCCAGACTCATCCTATCTGGCTTCAAATCCTGACTGCCATTTACTAGCTACATGCCCCAGGCAAGTTATTAAACCTGTATCTCTACTTTTTCACCTACGAGGTGGGAGTGATGATAATAGTATGGATCCCCGAGAATTGGTGGGAGGATTAAGTTAATATGTGTAAAGCATGTAGAATAGGGGCTGTTGTTACAATTCCACCAACAGAGCCACCTGCATGTCTGAGGCCTAATGACATTAAATATTGGTCTCCCCTCCTTCTAATGCCACTTTAAGCGAGGTACCTACTTCTTTCCCATGTAGGTTTGCTTACACAGAAACAATGTGCTTGTCACAGAGACTCTGAGAAATTGCCATTCCAGACCCTGTGGTATCTTATGGCAAATCAATGAGTTACTTCTGGTTCTGCCTGGGCCTCCCACCTTGCCTGACCACAGAGGCAAGACGCAGGCATCATGGAAATGGAGGATTTTGGTCTGGGGGCAGATCAGTTTTGATTTCTAAATCATCACGCTGGTGTTCTGGTGCCTATTTCCTCCTAGGTATTTTGGGTTACTGCATAGACGCTCAGGCTCTGATTTCTCTGAAAAGTGATATGAGTGAATCCTCAGCTCTGAAGCAGAGGGCAGTCCCAGCTGGTTTTCCCACCCCACAGTGGTCGACCCGAATGGGCTTCCTATCTGATGCTGGGGCTGCTCTCCCTGCTATGGTACCTTTCCATGAAAGAACACAGATCTTGTAGAAAACTGGTGGATTAAAAATGTAGGAAAGGAGGGAGCTTCAAGAGGAAGCATTAAGCCAGGGGTCCCCACTGACCTGCTTGCAGTGACTTCTCTAAAGAAGTCCAAATGTTTTCATTTCATTCCAGGACACTGCCTGGAATTGCAGCTACCCTTTAGGGATTGTCTGGGTTTTAAAGCATTGTCAACTAATAGTGTGGGTCGTTCTGGAAGGGTTAGAGCATGTTCGATAATGTCAACGGTGATGCGCATCAATGGGAATGTGTTTGATAAGATTTCTTTCCTCCTGACATCTTGCGGGGTTGGGTTTACCTTTAAGAACAGCAGATTTGTGAGTTTTGTTTTATTTTGATTTTGGACAGAGGGGTGAGGTAGGAAGGGGGAAGGGATACACGAGAGACTTAAAACTCTTGGGGAGGTCCATGGCACCTGATTATGGTTGAGGGGGAGAACCTGAGAGGTTCAAAGAACAGGAGGGCTCAGTGAGGTTAAGCTATGACACGGGTTATGTTGGCATTCCCGGATTGGCCTGGGACAACAATTATAACCTTCCCCTGGAAAAACGCAGCCTGAGCTCCAAATAAGCAACTAGTAAAGGAACTTTTCAGATACTGCCCATTGAAATTGAGTTCTCAAACAATTAACTTCCGATAGTGGATCTTGGGGAGAAAGAGAAAGTCCCGGGAAGCACTTGGGACGGCACTGGGGGAGAAAAGATGGGCCAGAAGCATAGAGCATATTCGGTGTTAAAGCTGGGAAGGCATTTGTTCCCGGGGTTTGGGGCAGGCAGTGACCTGCTGAAAACCCCCGCCAGCACAGGCACCTCTCCAGAGATCTGGTAGAAAGACGTCCTGCATTTCAAGTGAGGAAGTTGCGGACACTCGGGTTATGCTGACGTCTCATTCTGAGTTCTTGGGACAGCCTTCCCTCTTAACTTTGCGAGAACCTGGGGCCTCCGTCTGCGTCCACCTTAGAGTCCGTGCGCAAGGGACAGACAGGTAAGAACTCGGCAGGAGAAGCCAAGCCCCGGTTGGAGGAAGCCCGAGCGAGGAGGCGTGGATGGAGATACAGCTGGGGGTCAGGACTGAGGGACGATGCAGCGGGACGTAAGAAAGGGAAGGGAGGGGGCGGGAGCGTCGCGTGCGGGGACCTCGGCAGCACGCGCGGTCCCAGCAGAGGTGCGGCGCGGGCGCCCGCGGAAAGGGGAGGGTGGAGAGGCGCGGGCTGGGCGGGGTCGGGGAGCCGGCGCGGGGAAGCTGTCCCTGCGGCGCCCGGCGCTCGGCCGAACGAGGCGGCGGGGGTCTGAGCCGGCGAGCGGCGCGAGGGCGCCGAGGCCGCGGCGGCTGGAACAGGTGAGCGTCCGCGGGGCGGCGGGTCCCCGCCCTTCCCCGCGGGCGCGCCTCCTCCCAGCCAGCCTCCCGGCGCCGAGCTGCTCCGCGGCTCCCCTGGGTTTGGGCTTTTGCGCCTGGCAGCTGGCTTTTTTCCCCTCCCCTGTTTCTGCCTCTCCTTCTTCTTTTAGGTCGCTCCACCCCGCCCAGGATCCGGCGAAGGGGAACGGGCCGGGCTGCGGCTGCCAACTCGCGCCGGGTGCGTGTGTGCGAACTCCCGGAGCGGCGTCCCGCGCCCTGCCTCCGCCCTGCGCGGCGCGCGCTCCTCGCTCCCCGGGCCCGCGGCCTCCCCCGCAGCCCTTCCCCACTTTTCCCCCCTTTGGCAATCACATGGCATTTTAAGAATGCCGGAAAGATGGCGGTAGCGGCGGCGGCGGCGGCGGCGGCGGCGGGGCCGAGCGGCGGGGGAGGCGGCCGGGCGCAGCGGAGCGGGCTGCTGGAAGTTTTGGTGCGGGATCGCTGGCACAAAGTTCTGGTGAACTTGAGCGAGGACGCCCTGGTTCTGAGCTGCGAGGAGGGCGCCGCGGCGTACAACGGCATCGGGACCGCCACCAATGGCTCGTTCTGCAGGGGCGCCGGCGGCGCGCAGCCCCCGGACTCGCCCGCCGGGGTCCGCACCGCCTTCACCGACCTGCCCGAGCAGGTGCCCGAGTCCATCTCCAACCAGAAGCGCGGCGTGAAGGTGCTGAAGCAGGAGCTGGGCGGGCTGGGCATCAGCATCAAGGGGGGCAAGGAGAACAAGATGCCCATCCTCATCAGCAAGATCTTCAAGGGGCTGGCGGCGGACCAGACCCAAGCCCTGTACGTGGGCGACGCCATCCTGTCGGTGAACGGAGCCGATCTGCGGGACGCCACCCACGACGAGGCGGTGCAGGCGCTGAAGCGCGCCGGCAAGGAGGTGCTGCTGGAAGGTAAGGGGTTAACGCCGCGCGGGCCGCGCACACACCCCCTCACCCTCCCGCCGCACCCTCACTCTCGCCCACGTGCGGACACAGCCCGGGGTTCCGGCGAGTGGGGGCGGCGGGGAGTTTGGACAACTTTACCCCACCTGGGGGCAACTTGTCCTCACGCTAGTCTTTGCCGGCTTGGACGCGGCAGGGGTGTGTGAAAGGGCTTGGCGAGCAGGGCTTCTTGGGCTACGTGGCAGGCACAGGGTCTTAGTGCCTAGTGCCCGGTGTCTCATTTTTACCCGCGGATAATCCAAGTGGAGCGTACGTAGGGGTAGGACGTGGAGCTGGAAAGGAGGGGCAGCCGTCCACGCTCCGGTGGAGAGCCCACTGAACAGTAGCGACTCCGAGAGTTCTGCTTTGGCACAGTTTTCCTCAGGAGCCTGGGCAATCCGGTGAAAAGGGTTCCGTCCCAAAGAGGACAGAGAGGAGGGGCATTGTTTGAATGCTAAAACCCCATCACCCTTCCGGACTTCCCTCTTTCAGATTGGAAGCCGGGCTCACGCCGGGGACTTGTGCCAAGGGCTGGGTAGTGTGTTGCGTCTTTGTGCACAAGTTCCCTTCTGGTGCCAGGTGTTCGGCCGGTCAGTCTGGATTCCAGGCTGCTCCTCTGGGTGGAGGGTTGGGGAGGCAGTTTTTCTGCTTGCATTTTCCCGGGATTTTTCCCGAGTAGTGTGCAAACAGTTTTGCATTTTGAAACAGTTTCTCCTGAGTGTGAGGCGTCTTAGAGACGACTCTCTTGAGATCCTATGAGCCCAATCCCCTAGTTTTTCAAGTGAACGGAATAAGTAGCCGCATTACTGTGCCCTTTTGCTGTTAGGAGGGGCAGAAGGGCAATAGGGTATTAAGTGGATAATCATTGTCCTTTCCCACTACATCTGTATTTACTTGATAATTGCCTCTCTGCCCCATAGCTTCCTTTGTACATACCTCCGTTAACACAAATATTGTGCAATTATTTTTATCTATTTACCCAGCTTTCCCCTCGCTGTAGATTGAGTTGTCTTGGGTCTTTTATTTAGTTATGGGTCACCTCCCTTGAGTTTAGGTGCTCAATGATCTGCAAGCTGAGTGAATAAGTAAACGAACCCATAGCCACAGAAACAAGAGTGTTTCAACCCAGACCTTGTAAACTGGTGGTTGATTTAAATCCTAAATTAAGGACTTAAGTCAATTTCCTGCTCACAGATGTGGTGCTGGGGTGTGAAACTGCGAAAGTTCAAAGTTGAGAAGCCAGCCTTGTTAACATGTGACGGCTGATGCAACTGTCTGGTACATGATAGTCCACCTCCTGCCTAGAATCCAGAGGCTTCCCCCACCCCCACCATTATTTACCTAGAGGATTTGTGATGTCTTCATGTTTAATTGCTACCCTGGATCCAGAAAAGTGGAAGGCTATTTGCTTTGGTTTGATGATTAACACAAGTAAGCAGAAAAAAAGTTTTCTTGACTCAAGTGTGTTGGTTTGTGTGACAACGGGCAGGTGGGATCTGGGACAAGTGTAGTTTGGACTGTAAACCACTGCACACCTGTTCAGCTTGCAATATTTATCAGGGGGGACAAAAGGCAGGTCATTTCTGTTTCAAAGCACTGCCCTTCGTTACGACTCTTCTTCTCCATGGTTTCCACTTAAAGAATAATGACTTAGCAATAGATTAAAAAAAAAAAAAATCTCTCACCCAGAAAGAGGAAGGAAAGGTGACTCCCTGCAGTTGAAAATAAACTTAAAGAAAAAGAATCAAGCAGTTGTGTGACTTTCTGGATGCAGCAACTGAAGAGTGAGTTTTGTAAAAACCTCTAATGTGACATTCTTGCAACATGCCCCCCTGTGTTGCAGGTAGGACCTCTGAGGGAAGGCCTGTGGGCCTCCTAGACAGGAACCACCTGGGCTTTGGGCCACAACCTTCTTCCCAGCCTGAGTTTTTAGAGATCGGAGGCAATAAGAGAAGCAAGTAGAGGCCCTGCTCAAAACAATGTGTCTTGTTCTGAGTCAGTGTTGGTCCTAAGTGCAGGAGGTGTGATACTATACCATCAAAGCAAATATCACACACATATCCCTTCTTTTTTAGCTTGGACTAGTACATGGGTGACCAGCTGAAGGGGCAGTCAGAGCCACCAGAAAGCCTTCTTGAAATCACATATCTAGTTGCCCGTATCCTGAAATGCAATCTTGATTGCAGAATTTCTACAGAGGAATGGCTTCGTAGATGTAATCTGCTTGGACGAGAGGCTTAGGGAGATGTTTCAAAGATATGTTTATGTGGAAAATGCACAGTTTTTTACTTAGGTTGCTTTTTTTTTTTTCCTGGCCTGCCGATGGAGATTAGTCCTTTAACCACAGCCAATACGCACCCCATTACACGACGTGCGCCCCCTAGTGGAAGGTCGCTGCCGCTGCTAGTGAAACGCTCTGAAATGAAACGCTGAACCCCAAGTTTCAATCCCTGCCTTCCAGTTGTAGAATCTACCACAGAATTAACCTCCTTGAGCCTCAGTGTCTTCTGAAAAAAAGGGAATACAGAAACTCGGCTAGAACTTCTTACTTTACAGGGCTGTTGCATGGAGAGAAATCTGAGAATAAAAGAAAAACAAGACATGCATCAAATGACTGCTGTGATTAGTTGTGTTGCCATTACATGAAATGAAGGTGAAATTGTCCTAAGGGATAGTCCTTTCCTCACACTGTACTAGGCTTTATATTTCTTACTTTTAGTCTCCCTTTAGTTTTTTTATTATGAAACTGTAATGATAGGAGACCATTCCTCTGCGGGAAGGGAATCATTACAATCGCTAACATTTGGTGAGCACTTATATGTTACAGGCTTTACTTGGATTTGTTCGTTACACTTTTAGTAACTCTGTGAGGCTAGTACTTGATCCCTGTGGGCTATTTGCTTCAAGTAAAATAGCTAGGAGGTTTCCAGGTCTGTCTCACTTAAAAGCTCATACAAGGACACCTGGGTAGCTCAGTCGGTTACATGTCTGACTTCAGCTCAGGTCGTGATCTCACAGCTTGTGGGTTCGAGCCCCGCATCGGGCTCTGTGCTGACAGCTCAGAGCCTGGAACCTGCTTCTGATTCTGTCTCCATCTCTCTCTGCCCCTCCCCTGCTTGTACTCTGTGTGTCTCTCCTCTCAAAAGTAAACAAACAAATAAAAGCTCATACTTGTAACTTCTAGGGGAAATTGATACTCTGCGTTTCTCCTTCAACTATATACTTAAGTTGGTTGAAGTTCCTCAGTTATTGGGCTCAAGATGTTCTTCCTCACTCCTCAAATATGCTGAAGTGCTTGGGACAGCCTTGAGCAGGAAAAGCCCTTGTGTGGGCTACTCAAAAGGGAGGGACAGAAAAGAGGATTGAGTCTAAAAACCTTAATGCACTAAGTGTATGGCTCAACTTCACAACAAGGCAGGGCCTCTATCATTGAACACATGGCCAACAAGGAGACTAAATTGTAATTCAAACTGAAAATAAAGAGTGAATAGACAGGGCCAGCTAAGTCAGTGTTTAGCCAAATATTCATCAAAGTTAATGTCAGGTATCTTCACATTATGAACTCATTTCCTATTTTAGGGGGTAAGATCAGGGACCCTACATTCAGCCATGCAAAGATTGAACCCCATAATGCCAGGGGACGCCATGTACATGGTGTACAATGAGAATGGCACCCTGTGGAGTTGGGCAGGGTACAACTGCGTGAATATCCTTGGTAGTTCTGGGTCAGGGGAGGGGTGAATTTTTTGCCCTGAGATTGGTAGCAAAATAGTAATTTGGAATCTATCGACCTTTTTGTGACTGAAACTAATAAAATTAGTTTCTCCATAACTTTGTCCAGATTGAGGAGTACAGAATGTTCTGGAAGACACATATTGGGGTATGGAAGGTAGGGGTGGGGGGGATGAACAGAATCATATCCGGGGCCAAAAGGTATCCTCCAGAACTGATCCAGAAGAGATGGAAACTCAGAGAAGGTCAGAGACTGTTGTTGACATGAACCTTGTCCGTCAAAGCTCCTCCCCCAGTACTGCTCCCAGGAATGCTTGGCTGTTGAGATCATCTAAAATGTCACTTGCACAGTCACTTCCCTTAGTGGTGGAAGTGGGAATGGCAGGGCAGGGAGATGGGGCACAAGGTAGAGGCAGTGGTTTTGTTGCCATGAAATTTCAGGATTGGACGAGAATTTGAACTTTAAAGAATCTTACTTTATTTAGGATGTACAGATCCTTAAAGATTACCCAAGACCTCTGGAATTAAGAGTCTTGAAACTTGGGCTCTTATATTGTAACTAATAGTTACTCTTTTCACAAGATGCTTTAACTTGTTAGGCCTGGATTTTCTTCACTGGGAAGCTAAGGAGCTAGGTTAAGGTATCCCTAAACATTATTTCACTTCACGTTCTATAAAGTAAGACCCAACACACTTTTAATAAGAAACCTTTCTAACACCGCTTTTATTTTTACGAAATGAATTTCATAAATAATAAAATCGGACTGTAGTTTACATCTAAAAATCAGCATAATGCCCTATTATTATTAACATTAATAAAATGGAGAAATGAGTAAATCTTTTTAAGTTTATTTATTTGTTTTGAGAGAGAGAGAAAGAAAGAGTAGGGGGGAGGGGCAGAGAGAGAGTACTCTGCTGACAGCAGAGAGCCCGAAGTGACGCTAAAACTCCCGAACTGAGAGATCATGTGACCTGAGCCGAAGTTGGACATTTAACTGACTGGGCCTCATGGATAAATTATTTTGAAAAAAGTTTCAATTGATAAATGCATAGTACAACTACACCAGAGGTCTGCATGAGTGAGGTAGATACGAGTACCTGAATGTAAAATCACCATCAGTGAATAGCTACAACTGAAGGTGGCTAGGGGTGTGTGGTGTCATTTGGGATCTGGAAGAATCTTGCACTGTGAAGGGCTGCCTCAGATGTTGCAAGATGTCTAGCTTCCCTGGCTCCTATCACTAAATGCTAGGAATATGCCACTACCGCTCCCCTGGACCCCCAAAATGCCTCCATAAATATCTGAACTGCTACTGAGAAGGGGTATTTTGACCCTCCAGCCTCTTGAGAACATTCTGTAAGAATACTGATTCTGGGGGCGCCTGGGTGGCTCAGTGGCTTAAGCGTCCAACTTCAGCTCAGGTCATGATTTTGCCATTCATGAGTTCGGGGCCCCGCGTCGGGTTCTGGGCTGACAGCACAGAGCCTGGAGCCTGGTTTGGATTCTGTGTCTCCCTCTCTTTCTGTCCCTTCCCTGCTCACACTCTGTCTCTCTCAATAAATATGTAAATAAATAAATAAATAAACAAACAAACAAACAAACATAAAAAAAAGAATACCGATTCTGCTTTACCACTTTATACAGTAGTCCCCTTATCCTGGGTGTTGCTTTCCACAGTTTCAGTTTCGCAAGGTTCACCACGGCCTGGAAGAAGATGATCTTCCTCTGACATAGTGTCAGAGGGTCAGTAGTAGCCTAACGCTCTGTCACAATGCATGCATCCTTCACCTCACTTCATCCCATCACATAGGCATGCTATTATTTCCCGTCATCACAGGAAGGGCAAGTACAGGACAGTAAGATATTTTGAGAGACAGAAAGGCCACATTCACATAGCTTTTATGGTAGTGATTGATATAATTGTTCTATTTTATTATTAGGTATTGTTGTTAATCTCTTACTGTGCCTAATTTATCAATTAAGCTTTATCATAGGTGTGTATGTATAGGAGAAAAACACAGTCTATATAAGGTTCAGTACAGTCTGTGGTTTCAGGCGTCCACAGGGGGTCTTGGAACATATCCTCTGCCGGGCACAGCAGTACCTAACCTTTTGCAAACTCTTTACAGATGTAATAAGAGCTAACATTTATATAATATTTGCATCATGCCAGATGCGGTTCTAAGCACTTCACATGGACTAAATCATTGGGTTCTCCCAGTAACCCAATATGATTAGAATGCCTGCTTTATAGATGAGAAAACTGAGGCACAGATCATTTAAGTCACTTGCCACTGAAACAGTGAGTAAATGCTGCTGCTGAGATGTAAACACAGGCCTTATCGCTTTGGATCTTCATAAACAGACTCAGGCGATGAGCAGATTAGGGGTGCTTAACCTCAGTTTATTGATTAGGAGACTGAAGCTCCTTGGTGGCTCAGTTGGTTAAGTGTCAGACTCTGGATTTTGGCTCCGGTCGTAATCTCAGGTCATGATCTCACAGTTGTGAGATTGAGCCCTGTGTGGGGCTCTGCATGGAGTGTAGAGCCTGCCTAAGACGCTCTCTCTCCCTCTCCCTCTGCCCCTCCCCTGCTTGCGTGCATGGTGTGATCTCTCTGTCATAGATAGATAGATAGATAGATAGATAGATAGATAGATAGATAGAAAAAAATAAAAAGGAGAGTAAAGCTCCAACAGGTCCCATGATTTGTCCTATTTAGGTCTTCTACTTTCTTGTCTGGTGTATTAGTTTTCTATTGCTGCTCTAACAAATTTCCCAAAACCTTGGTAAATTAAAAGACAAATTTATTATCTTATGGTTTGTTTTTTTTTTTAAGTCAGAAGTCTGATGCAGATCTCAATGAGCCAAAATCAGGGTATCCACAGTGCTTAATTCCTTTCTGGAGACCCTAAAAGAGAATCTGTCCCCTTGCTTTTTCCAGAAGCTTCTAGAGACTACTCAAATGCTTTAGCTCATGGCTTCCTTACATTTTTTAAGCCTGGTAGCAACTTGGATCTTTCTCAAACTGAAACAGTCCAACCTCCATTCTGCCTTCTCCTTGCATTTTTAAGGATTTGTGATTACCATGGTCACCCTAAAATAATCCAGGACAATTTCCCGATTTTAAATATATTTTAAATTAGAATTTCCCTGATTAGCAACCTTAATTCACCTTGCAACCCTAATTCCTCTTTGCCATGCAAGGTAACATATGGTTGGGATCTGGAGACTAGGATGTGGGCATCTTGGGAGTGGGGGCAGGGGACATTTTTTCTGCCTGTTACATCTGGTTTGGTGAAGTTATAATGGTACAGAGTTCCCAGGTAGCACTTCAAGAATATCCTCAACCGTGTAAAGGATCATGTCCTGTCACACTGCAAAGGAGTTCCTCACTTATTCATTTATTTACCCATCTAACAGGTAACTTATGGAGTATCTTCCATGTGATACCACTAGGGCATTGCCCTCAAGGAACAATATTATGGTGACAGATGCCGATAAGCACCATGCAGGCAGATACAGGATGGAGCAAAAAGGGCTGTAGCCAGGTCATCATGGGATGCTGTGTGCTGTGGTAGCCTGTGGGAAGGGCATCTGGCCCGTTCTTGGACAGGTCTATGGAAGGCAAAAGTCTCAAGGCAGCCCAACAAAGAGCATGGCTATCAGCTGTCGCTCAGTGTCAGTAGGTGGGAGGAATGTGACCTTCAGACCTTGTTAAGGGGCAGGAAGGAAAAAAGACCAGAGAATTGAGCAGGAATCAAGGCTTCTAGGCCTTATGATAGAGTTGGATTTCATTCTCAGGGTGAAGTGTTGTAAGTAGGAAAATGTCATGCTGGGTTTCACATTTCAAGAAGGTAATTCTCCCGAGCCATGCGTCTATTGTAAGGTGGGCAGGGCTCTAGTGACATGACCCAGCTTCATGTGCTCACCTGGCAGTACCAGTGTTCAGACACTTCACCCTGAGTTATGCTTAGGGGCACCTTCCCCAGCAAGGCTTAGGTTTATAAGGTGACTTCACTCACATCATGATGTTATCACTAGGTCAACCCTGTGTGGATCATTGGACTGGTCTAAGGATCCTTTTCTGTATAGGAGGAAATGGAGGTGCTAGAGATGAGGTGACTGGCCTGCGGTTACCTTGTAGATGAGGGAGCTGGACATCAGATTATCTAATACCCATCCAGTTCTTCCTACTGCATACTACACAAAGTCAAGACATTGTACAGTGGACACAATGAAGTCTTAGAGGTATAAGGCATGGCCTCTGATTTCAGGGAGTTGACAGTTATTAAGGAAGTAGGGCATTTGAGGATGATTGTAAAGTTTCTGAGATTAGTCGTACAAATTGTGTGATCTATAGCATCTATAGCATAGTACCTGGCACACCTTAGGCTGATTTTAAAATGTCTTAGGAAGCAAAAAATAGGACAGACAGAAGGAGGAAGAAGGGAAGGAGAGAGTGAGTGGGGGAATCAGGGAGTGAGAAGGGAAGGACAGACAGCAAGGTAGGAAGGGAGGGGGGAGGGAAAGTAATTTGGGGACTTAGTGACTTTCTCTGATGACTCCCCTCCTCCAGCACTCATGCTACTGGACGTGGTGATGATACACATTTGGCATCCGACAATGAAGACTATGCCTTGGTCTGTAGAGCAGAATTATGGAAGTCACTTTATAGAGTTGGGAGGCACGTACTTAACATAGACCGGTCTTGAAAGACAAAAGAGGAGCCAGACATGATTTTAAAAGTTATTGGGAAATGTAATTATCCTTCTAATGTTATAACCACCTTTCTTTTGCCCCCCTGTAGCTCAGGGACCTACAAGTCTGAATATGTTAAGAACACTTTCTACCTGGAGAGATGAAAACTGTCTGCTTAGATATTTTAATTGTTTCTTTTTTAAAGCTTACGCATCAGCGTGAGAATTCAGACTGTATTCTTTATCAGGAAGCCGGTCAGAATGGTCTTTCAATTCTGTATTCCTGTATTCCTGCCGTGGTGGGGAATGTCTTCATGTCCCTTGATGCTTGTAGCACTCACCCCATGGAGTGCCAATCAAAAATAACTCACCACACAGGGCTCCGCATTTGTAAAAGGCATCTAGCCGAAGCTACCATTGGTCTGTTTGGTGAAGGGAAATTCTTCTCTGGCAGCTAGAATTCTCTGGCCTACTGAGACTTCTGTTTCAAACGATGCATTTCAAAGCATATAATGTTAAAGAAAAGCCAGAATTTCCCCCTGCATTTATACTGAGAGTTTTATATACCAAACCTCATTACCTACTTCAGTGGCTTTGATCTATAATAATAGCTTGCCTTTAGCTCTGGCCCGCAGATCCAGACTTAAGAGAAAGTATGAAACACACACCACGAAGTAAATGTCCTAACAGACCCATGCAAATGAGCCCCACTCCCAAAGTGGGGTAGAGAAGATGGAATAGTGGTTATAATGGGAATTAAAATGATGCCCCATACTTTAGCTCAGTGCTTTTGAAACTACTTCTTCCTGTGATTTGAAGCATCATTCTCAGCTTGTTGAGAAGTGTGGGAAGCTCCATCTCAAACTCAACTGGTTGCTCAGTGTGTCTACAGCTAACCTACCCAGTTCATGTGCTTGCTGTTCAAACTGGCCTTGTTTCTTCTCACTGCAGTTTCTTTCCCAGAGGAGTAGAATGCAGTGGTTTAGAGGGAGGGCCTTGGAGTTACCCAGCGTGGGCTTACATTCTTGTTCTATCTCTTTCTCACTGTGTGAGCTTGAGCAAGTTACTTAACAACAAGCCTCAATTTCTTAATCAGTAGGTTTATTGTGAGGGCTAGAGTAATTATGTATGTAAAGTGGTTAGCTCATTGCCTGGAATATAGTAAGCACTAAATATTTTCTAACTGTATAACATGTCACATTGCATGCTTAGCTAAGTACTATTTGCACACAGAGGTCTTAAGCATACAAGTGAAATGATGGGTTCAATCATATGTTACATAAAGTCTTTGGGGGGGGGGACACAAAGGACAGTTTGGGATTTGCCATGGTAGGGAACTGAAGGATGCAACTGATGGCCTAGGAGAGTTGGTTTGCCTTGTAGGGGTGAATTATGATCCCACAAGGGTGTATTTCATTGATGATTTTTAGTAGCATCAGATGTTTTCCATCAAACAGATCACAGTGTAGGCTGCTGTGGTTTTTGGTGGGCAAATGTGAACTTTGTCTTAAAATGCTGATATGTAGGAACATGCAAAAAAGTGTTTTGTAAAGGGAAAGTGGGCAAGTAAGGATTTAACTTACACAGCAAAATTCAAAATTCTTTGAAAATTTGTCTAGTGCTTATAGGGGTGTGGAGCTCTTATTGGCCAAAAGAAACCCAAAAGTTTCTTTTGTTAAAATGTGGGGGGTGCCTGGGTGGCTTAGTTGGTTGAGAGTCCAACTCTTGATTTCAGCTCAAGTCATGGTCGCAGGGTCGTGGGATCCAGCCCCTCTGTGCTGAGTGTGGAGCCTGCTTAAGATTCTCTCTCTCTCTCTCTCTCTCTCTCTCTCTCTCTCTCTCTCTCTCTCCCCCTCCCCCCCTCTCCCCCTCCCTCCCTCCCTCCCCTGCTCCCGGCCCCTCTTCCTCGCTCACACATGCACTCTTTCTCTCTCAAATTAAAAAAAAAAAGAGGTGAAATATTGATATAGGTGTTACTAAGCCAGCATTATACTTTAGTTTTTTATGGTTTTAATTTAATGCTGTATTTCATGGAATCTAAGAGACAATCCAGTGGAATTGTATCTGTACCCTCAAAAAAAATAATGTTTAAGATGGGGTGTCTAATGGGATACCTGCTTAAAGTTTTGATGTAAGGGACTATCTCTTCAATGCAGGGATAAGTGAAAAATAAGCCCATCACACAGAAAGGGACAACAAAGAAACTCACACATATCAGATTTAGCCCTGGTAGAAGGCAGAAAAAGTATATCTGCTAAGATTTTGAATGGCAAGTCGGTTCTACTAAATATGTAGGTCTGAATGTAGTGTCAGTGTGAGTTAAAAAAAACAAAAAACAAAACTTAGGCAGATAATTTAAAATGGTTTCAGATTGGGAGGGCCCCTGATGAATGATAGGAGTGGTTGTAAGTTCTGTCTACAAGAATTCAGCTTCCATCTGGGCCTCCAGCGATTTTAAGGCACATTCCCCAAATCAGAAATGATAAAATGTGAAAAAAAAATGGGCAGTTTAGATTGATGAGATATGGGGTATTATAGTCACATAACTAGTTATTAAAATAATTTTTCTGCTAATGTTTGTAAGGTGAGGACCTTGTCGGTAGATTGAAGGAAAAATCTATACAGGGATGAGATGAAATTCCTTTTCTTCTGAAATAGAACAGTCCAGAGAGAGACAGGTGTGGAGTAATAAATTACATTTACATATATTACAAGTATATTCTATAATAATAATAATAATAATTTATATTTATAAGTAATATAAACGCTGTAGCAGAACTTGTGGAATATCTGAAGGTACTAAGGATACCTGGAGTGGAAAAGAATGCTTCACAGAAGAGGTAACTTGTACAGTAGGGTGATCTAAGCAAAGTGAAGTTTAAAGTGTAGGTAATTACTTGGCTGTTTGCGACCCTGCATTTCAAATACTTTCGTCTAAAAGCTTTTAATCTGCAATAAAAATCAAAGTTAATGACTTTTCTCTTTTGCTTCCAATATCCATATATTGTCCTCTGTTCTCTACTTCACGTTTAGAATTTATCTAAACCAGGGGCGCCTGGGTGGCTCAGTCAGTTAAGCATTGGACTCTTGACTTCAGCTCAGGCCATGAACTCATGGTTCATGAGCTCAAGCCCCACATCAGGCTCTGCTCTGGCAGCACAGAGCCTGCTTGGGATTCTGTTGTCCTCACTCTCTGCCCCTCCCTGGCTCACTCTCTTTCTCTCTCTCTCAAAATAAATAAAAATAAACTAAAAAAAAAAAAAAAGAATTTGTCTAAATCAAAATAATATATGCAAAAAAATAATATATGTTTATAGCATTCCTTTGTGCACCCTACCCCATACCTTCTCTGTTGTCCCCCAGAATATTAGAAAACATATTTTAATTAATAACTTAATGATTTTTATTGAAAATATTTTAATAGAAGTATAGGTATATTATATTTATAATATTAGACTATATTTCTAATCCTAATATATATAGAAATATATATTCTAATACTCCAAATAATATGCCTGTGCTGCTACTTCTTCGTATATCAGTTTTAGCCACTATTGACAGAATTAGTGATCATGTCAATATTGTTCCATTTTGTAGCCATGTAAAAGTCAATGATCAGGTTTCTTGCATTACCCACAGCTTTTCTTTTTTTTCCATTTGCTTCATTTTCTTTTCTTTTTATTTTTTATTTAAAAAATCTTTTCCGGGGGCGCCTGGGTGGCGCAGTCGGTTAAGCGTCCGACTTCAGCCAGGTCACGATCTCGCGGTCCGTGGGTTCGAGCCCCGCGTTGGGCTCTGGGCTGATGGCTGAGAGCCTGGAGCCTGTTTCCGATTCTGTGTCTCCCTCTCTCTCTGCCCCTCCCCTGTTCATGCTCTGTCTCTCTCTGTCCCAAAAATAAATAAACGTTGAAAAAAAAAATTAAAAAATAAAATAAAAAATCTTTTCGGCGGGCGCCTGGGTGGCTCAGTCGGTTAAATGTCTGACTTCGGCTCAGGTCATGATCTCATAGTTCGTGAGTTCGAGCCTCACATCAGGCTCTGTGCTGACAGTTTAGAGCCTGGAGTCTACTTTGGATTCTGTGTCTCCCTCTCTCTCTCTGCCCCTCCCCTGCTCATGCTCTGTCTCTGTCTCAAAAATAAATAAAAACATTAAAAATAAATAAATAAATAAATAATAAAAAAAAATTTTAACGTTTATGTATTATTGAAAGAGAGAGTCAGAGCATGAGCAGGGGAGAGGCAGAGGCAGAGGGAGAGGGAGACACAGAATCCGAAGCAACTTCCAGGCTCTGAGCTGTCAGCACAGAGCCTGATGCAGGGCTTGAATTCATAAGCCGTGAGATCATGACCTGAGCCAAAGTTGGATGCCTAACTGAATGAGCCCCCCAGGAGCCTCCCCTTTTTTTTTAAAGAGAGAGAGAGAGAGTGCATTGGCAGAGGGAGAAGGAGAGAGAGAATCTTATGTAGGTTCCACGCCCAACGTGGAGCCGGACATGGGGCTTGATGTCATGAACTGTGAGATCAAGACCTGAGCTGAAACCAAGAGTCAGACACTTAACCAACTGAGCCACCCAGTCACCCCTTGCTTCATTTTCTTGTACCTGTCTGTACATTTTTTTCCCCTGAAGCAGCACTATATTTATCAAATTTCTAGGAAATTTGTTCTTTTTCAAATGCTCATACATGTTGAATCCCGCACACATTCTGTTTATTTTCCCACCCTGCTGCTGTGGACTGGTTCTCTCTTGGTCTGGTGCATGGCCGTCTTCCTCAAGCCGTCCTGGGCTTTCTTCTCTGTCACCTTCACTTGTGGTTTACTCCCTAGTTTTGCTGGACAACATTCATCAGTAGCTTCCTGAGAAAGAACGTGTGGGAGGCAAATAGTTGAAAATATCTTTAATCTGTTCTCTCACTGGACTGATACTTTGGGTGTGATAGGCTGAGTGAGCATTTTTCCCTTGGTAGTTTTCAGAGTGTCTGTGAGAAGCCTTTCTGCTATGAGAAGTCTTACTCTTTTTTACATGTGACCTGTTTTTTTCTTTTGTTCTGGAAACTTCTAATTTTTCTTTTTATCACTGATATTCTGAGTTATAAGTAGCGATTGGCCTTGGTGTGGAAGTTTTGTTAATCAATTTTCTAAGACCTTGATAGGTACAGGTAGGCTAAAGCTGTGGTTCCCAAACTATGTGCCAAGGTGTTGTAGGTCGCCTGAGTGAACTCACAAGAGTGCCAGGGAATATTCTGAAATTTTGAGGAAAACATAGCAACATCTGTTGGCCACTAGGCGAACCATTAACTGGAGACTTAATATTAGATTGCTACATTCCTTCCATGATGTCAATATCTTTGCAGAACTGGGTTTTCTGTAGTTGCCATGATTTCAACACACACACACACACACACACACATACACACACACACAAAAACAAGTACCACACAAATCAAAACATACTGTGGAACAGGAAATGAGGGTGGCAGTATTCAATATGATTTCTAGGTTTGAGAAGTTGTATAGTGCCCAGAAGTTACTAAGTTTTTAGGACATAAGTAGTTTGGATTTAACTACTTAAAACACTGAATTGGAAGGTATCTCTTTGGGCCTAGGCGTGTCATGAAAAAGTTACTGAGACATTACGCGTGTCATTTAATGAGTAGACTGGGACCTGTATTCTGAAGAATCTTACACTTCAGTTCTGGAACATTTTCTTGTTTGATTTCTTTGATCATTCCTCTCCTCCATTTTCTTTGCTTCCTGTGCATAGAAATTCTTTTGGTTGGATGTTGGACCCTCTGTATTGACACATCAGCAAGCCGATTTGTGTCGTCTTGTTGGTTTTTCTCCAGTTTTCCTTCTCTGTTTACTTTTGTTCTTTTTCATGGAGAATTACTAGATTTTTATCTGCAACGCTTGTATTGATTTTTTTCATCCATCATATCACTAAGGTCCAAGAATATTTTCTTATTCTCACTGTTCATTTTTTAAATAGCATCCTCTTGTATTGTGGATGCGACAACATCTTTGCTGATCTCTCTGAGCGTATTAATAGTTTTTTTGAAGGATTTTTTTTTTCACTAGTATTGACTCAGATGTCTCCAAGTTCCTTTCTCTGTGCTTCAATTTTCGGTGTGTTATGCATAGCTAATAGTTTCATCTATTTTGAGATTTGTTCCATTTTTGTATTCCCCTAGAGGCAGAACCTGAGCTGAGGATCTCAGAGCAAGAAGTTGATTTGGGATACAAGCCCAAGAAGCACTGGTGGTGGAGTAGGAACACGAGATAGTAAAGGGAATGAGCCCATAAAGGCCCCGCTGTGGACCACTCAGTCACTGTGGCACTTAGCATATTTTCACCGGACATGGGAGGAAGCAGATAAAACTTACTCAGCAACTCTCCACCCATCCTTTTGTTAAGGGCTACTGCTGGGGGCGTTACCTCTCTGGTACTTCTGTTTGGCATCTCTATGAGGTCACAAGGCTCCTCTGCCAAAAAAATGGCCCTGGGCAGAGAAGTGCGGGTACTCACCGGAAGCAACCTTCTGCGCGTGGACTTGACTACAGAGGAGACATGGTCTAAGTTAGTCTCCAGCAGAGCCACATGGCCTAATTTAAAAGTGTTCAGAGGAAATCCTAGTGGAAGATGGACTGCACTCAGTTCTAGACACATTTCCATCACAAGTCTTTTCTGAAGGCTGGTTCAGGCATGATCAAGATTGAGTGTACTGTCCTCGGAAAGCTTTGCAAAGCAAAATGTTGGCTACCTATACCTGACTTTTAATTTCTTTAAGTGTATGGTTGGTAGAGAGTCTTGCAGATCCAGTGAGTTGATTGCAGTTTCTGTGAGTAGATGATGCATGAGTTAGATTAATTGAGCCAAAGGGGAGTATTGTGTTTCTCAACCTCAGTCCTATTGACATTTTGAACCAGATAAGACCGGCCATGAGCGACGTAGACAAACTACCTGGGCAATAGCCTCACCTGCCTAGAACTCCGTTTTCTCATTGATAACATGGGGGTGACAACAGTACTTTCATTATAGGCCTGAGGGGGGAGTTTAAAAAGTTAATACAGAACTCAATACAGGATCCAGCACAAAGAGTTCAAAGTGTGGTGGCTATTCGTATGCTATTTTTGTCTATTTGTCTTTCCCCACTAGACTGTATGACTCCAGGAGAAGGGATCAGATCTTTTCCATCTTAAAACTTGAGCGAACCGAAGACAATTGACCCGTTGGCAGTTGTCTGTTGGTCATTAGCCATGGCAGGATTTGGGCAAAAGTAAGAAATAAACAGCTTCAGTTGGTGAGATTTATTGACTGTAAAATAATGTACATGGCCTTGGGTCAACAGCTACTCAAGAATGTCTTCAGGCAATAGGCCTTTCTTATATCAATCCCCAGTTGAACGAGGGGCTAAGTTAACAAAGCCAGGTGATTCTGCCTTTTAAAACTTGAAAAATCAAATTTTGCAATGGATTTGATAGTTTTCAAATATTTTAAAATTTTTAACATTTTTATATGGGTACATTTTATTTTGAGTTTATAATTCATGTCACAGAGTCATTATTTCTCATTTTTCCAGAAAATGTACTCTCCACAAATTTGCCTCAGTAATAATGAAATGACAGGAGACCATGTTCCTAGGATGGTATGCGTATCAATCTGTATCTGTCAGGGAAAAGTAATTAATATAACTTGATAACCGCTCCAAGAACTCAGTTAAGTTGTGTATTCTTTGAAAAGCCCATAAAGCCTGGAAGAATTATCTGAAAGAAGAAACCTTTTAAAGAAGGGATCTCAGAGTCTGATTTGTAACATTCCACTCTCAGTTACTTTATCATTGCTGGATGTGTTCATATTTATGTATGTGTGTGCATATAATATAAAATACACACAAAAATATTCTTTGGGAAAATCGAAAGCTTCCCTGATATAGTTGTAGAGACAGAACTTGCATAGAAAATACATATGAGAGCTTTGCTAAAGGAATGATATAGGTAGTAAATGCAATACATATAATGAGGGAGGGTTCTGAAAGTGGGGGACAGCCAGGAATGATTCTGCAGAGCCAGGGCAGGGCCTGAACTGGACCTAGAGTAAGTCTTTCTAGTCTGCCGCTGCCGGCTTCCAGGCTGTGTGAGAACAGCATGCTTGCCATGCAGACCAACTTTTACCTGTCCACTCGCCAGCCCTTCCCACCGGTGTGGAATGGACAGATCCTTGAGGCAGGACCCAGGCCCTGGGAGCTTCCCCCGTCAAACACCCTGCCTGTCAGTTTTCACATACAGACCTGTGTTGTTGGGTTTTGGATTCCCTCTCCAGTCTTTCTAACACCTGTACAGATTCACCCCCATTACATGTTGAACATGTCCCCTCCAAATTCATATGTTGAAGTGCTTACCCCCTAGTACCTTAGAATGTGGCATCTGGAAATAGGGTCATTGCGGATGTGATTGGTTCAGATGAGGTGACACTGGAGTAGGGTGAGCCGCCAGTCCAATATGACTTCTATCCTTATAAAGAGGGGAAATTTGGACACAGACATCACACACAGAGAACAACATATGAACATGAAGGCGGAGATTGGGATGATGCATCTATAAGCCAAGACACTCTAAAGATTGCCAGGAAACCATCTCAAGTTGGAGGAGGCCTGGAGCAGACTCGCCTTCACAGCAGGAACCGATCCTGCCGACACTTTGGCTTCCGACTCCTGGCCTTCAGAACTGGGAGAGAAGGCTTCTATGGTTTAAGCCACCCAGTTTGTGGCACTTTGTTATAGCAGCCCGAGCAAATATTACACCTCCTATGGAAGGCTTTGGATACATTTCATAAAAATTTGGCAAGGAGTTTGGGGAGTGAGCAAATAGTAATTGAAATTTAGCACATTTTTTTTTCTCTTTGTCAAATGTCTAATGAGACCATCTGTCTTTACTGAGTGACTGAGTGTTCAGATGCATTTCTCTAGGTGTATGAGTCAGCCCTGAAAGGGCTAGGTTGTTACAGGTTATTGTGGTGCATACAGCACTGCTAAATTTTGTTCTCATGCATGTTCGCCTCGCCATAGGACTGTTCCTTGGGAGCAGTTTCTCTGATTTTTGTGTGAGTCAAAACTTGATATCTATGCTCCTGAAATCATTAATCTAGTTTCCAAAATCTTCACATGTTGGGTTACTGGATAAAAGACAGTTATTTGATATAAATAATTTTTCTAAGTATAAATATGTCCTAAATATATCCGGGGATGTACTTAGGCTAAAAAAAATATTTGTCAAATTTAACTGGGCATCCTACATTTTTATGTGCTTGAGCTGGTAACCGTATTTACATGTTTTTCAAAACTGTAGCCTTGTAGCCAGCCAGTGACAAAACCATGAGTCAGTAGAGACAGACTAATCAGAGGGTGGATCATTGAAAATGGTTTTGTAAAGATAAAAGTCAACCAAGAAGCTGCTCCGAAGGTGTAGCTGAGGCCACTGAATGAAGGTGTGATTTCTTCTTTGAAGACTTTGTTCCTCATCCCCAATTTTAGAAGGACCAGAGTTTGGAACAGCAGCTAAGAAATGGGGGCAAGGGACAGGAATAAGATGACAGTAAATCTAGAATCAGCATGGACTGAATTACTAATAAAAACTAATATTACCAACTGGACCCGAAACAGTTATCATCTGAAAATTAAAGAATTTGCATCTTGATGCTACACCTATAAAACTAATTAACAAGGTTGTTATTGACAAGAGCCCTTTTATATTTTTACTCTTTCTTTCTAGTGCCTCAAAGTACATATTTTTATATACTCCCATATATATATAACATATACTATAGTATACTATACATAGATATATACAACATAGACTGTACTGTATGTGGTTTATTGATTTCTTGTCTGTCTCCTTCATTCACAGCTATATTCCCAATGCTTAGAGGATTACATGGAACTCACTGGACACTCAATAAATACTAGTTGAAAAGGAGTGCCTGTGTGGTGCAGTCGGTTAAGTGTCCGACTCTTGAACTTGGCTCAGGTCATGACCTTACAGTTCATGAATTCAAGCCCTGCATTGGGTTCTGTGCTGATGGCTCAGAGCCTGCTTGGGATTCTGTCTCTCCTTCTCTCTCCCTGTCCCCTGCTAGTGCTCTCTCTCTCCCTCTCTCTCAAAATAAATAAATAACCTTAAAAAAAAAATACTAGTTGAATGGATGAACCAACCAATAGCTTTCTTTAACTTAAGGCTTTACAGATTACCTCCAGTTAATTTGAAAGAAAGGGTTTACCTACCAGCTTTCTATGGGAAGGTCTGAGAAATTTCTTCTATTGTGAATAACTTGGAGCCTGAGAGCCATGGTAAGAGAAGTTTAGATGGGGTGAGATCCTCTTTTCAGAAATTTCCAGCATTCCATTGGAAATTATTGAATCACATCAGGCTTCAGGACATTGTATGGTGTAAAGGACTTCTTGAAGTCTTTACAGCTTGCTCACTGATGGTGAAGTTGACCTTCTTCATACTGAATTCACCAGCTGTTTACTCACTCTTCTGGTTTGATTCACGAAGGGAAAAAGAGGCATGTGAAAAGACAGTTGCATTTCCTGGATCTTAACCTATTATCGTAACAACTACACCCAGTTGCAGGGGTTTTTTTCTTTCCACACCTTAAATTTTTTTTTTTTATTATGCTTGACCTATATTAAAAGTAAGTTGAAGCACATATTTATCATTGCGAAATACAGTGTGAGCTAGTCACACTTACAAAAGTTCTTTCATGTGGTGCAAATAACAAATACATGGAGATGAAAAAAAAAACTCTTTTTTTTTTCATTGTTGTTCTTTGGCAACAGCATTAAAATTCAGATTAAATCTTTGATTGTTAATGTGTTCTAGAATCTTGTAAATAGGATTGTTTTTAATCACCTTAGAAAAATCGGTATTTGACTAGTTAAAACAATGTAGGGTTTGAAGTTAAATAGCTGATTTGCACAATAACTTGGACCCTGACTACCCAAATCTTTATAACTCCAATTGTCAGAAGCCTAGGATTGGGGTGGGGAGAGAAAAAGAAGTTTTTGAACCAGAGTTGGTCCCTCGAGTGGAACACTTGATAGATTGTGTGCTGATAGGTTACATTTAGGGACAGCATTGGTTCATGGGCAGCCTATGTCCTCTGTCTTAGATCCCAACCTGCCTTATCTTTTTAGCAGCATGATTAGAAGTGGTTGCTGCAATTGCTATGGAAAAATACACCAGGAGGTTATCATATTTAATGTTTCAGAAAACTTCCTTTTGAAGGCGATAACAGTATTTCTTAATCACTGTGCCGTTGGGCAAGCACAGGTGTGTTGCATACCGTTAAATCACTCTATCCTTAGGACATAATGTTGTTCTTTGAAAGTATTTGCCTCTCCTTCTACCTTTTTCCTCCAACCCCCTCTTTATGCCAAAGAAAGCACATTTCCCAGACTTATTCTCCACACCCAGTAAGGTATTCTTTAGAAATCCTGAGTGATTTTTTTTTTTTTAACTCATTCCACCCCAGTGACATCTCCAAGCTCAGGATGCATGTTTCTTACTCAGTTTTGGTCCGCACATATTTAAAACAAAAATTTTTTTTAATGTTTATTTATTTTTGAGAGACAGACAGAGTGCAAGCGGGGGAGGGGCACAGAGAGAGAGGGAGACACAGAATTTGAAGCAGGCTCCAGGCTCTGAGCTGTCAGCGCAGAGCCTGACATGGGGCTCTACCTCATGAACTGTGAGATCCTGACCTGAGCCAAAGTCCATTGCTTAACCGACTGAGCCACCCAAGCGCCCCTTGGTCTGCACATATTGACTGAGCATCTCCTATGTTCCACGTATTAAAGCAGATTCCAGAGATAGAAGCATATTAACAAAGCACCTCCCCTTTGTCAAGGTGCTTACAAGACATTGGGGAAGGAGCTTTGTAGAGAAGCCACGTTCTTCTCTTTTCTTCCATTTGAGTTTGCATTGCACTGAATCAGGGAGAACCATGGTAGGAGAAATCATTTAACCCTAGTAATAAAAAAGGTGGGTTGGAATTCTATTTCAGTCAGTTTTGGTTAAATTCAAGGTAGGAGTCTTAAAAGGCAAGTGATAAAAAGTAGAGGCCTTCTTTCATGAGCCAGGTCAGAAACATTTTGTAGTGCCAGCTTCCTTTTCATTTTAACTGCAGCATAAAACACAAATCTTTGGTCTGCCATCTGAACCTGCTACAATTTTAGCCTCAACCTACTTTCTGCATTTCCAGGTAAACACTATGCTGTGGCTAAATTATCCTACTTCTTACCTCCTGGAAACGCTGTACAATATAGGACCCGCCTCAGTGCTTGGCTGGCAGCAGGCGATTAGTAAGGATTTGGAGGATGAATGAATGAATATGAATGTATATATTTCCTCTTCCATGCTGTTCTTTTTTTTTTTTTTTCAACGTTTATTTATTTTTGGGACAGAGAGAGACAGAGCATGAACGGGCGAGGGGCAGAGAGAGAGGGAGACACAGAATCAGAAACAGGCTCCAGGCTCTGAGCCATCAGCCCAGAGCCCGACGCGGGGCTCGAACTCACGGACCGCGAGATCGTGACCTGGCTGAAGTCGGACGCCTAACCGACTGCGCCACCCAGGTGCCCCATCCATGCTGTTCTTTAACATCATTTTTCACAGCATTTTGTGCCAAGAGCATTCCAATTACAAATTTCTGACAGAGAGGGAATCTGATTGGTGTGACCTGAGTCAGGTGTCCCTCCTTTGTCCAGATAGCTGTGTCCAGGAAATCAGACCACATGGCCAGGTACTCACTCAGTGGGGATTCCAAGCACATTCTCTGGGAAGAGCGTCATGAGTATGACTTACCACACCTCTAAATAGCTTAAGGGGCAGAGTTCATTGAGAGATTGCAGTGGTTCAAATACCTGGAAGGGGCTGTAGGAAACAAGGAGTTTGCTAACTTTTCTTCCTTCCCTGTGAAGGTGGACACGGGTCGAAGGAGTGACCAGAACAGGAAGGAGTTAACAAAGGAAGTGGTATTTTCAGGGTAAAGCCAGGCTTCCGTCAGGGTAAGTAGAAGGAGGAGGAGGAAGTGTTCGAAAAAAAGATTAAAGATAAGGAGAAAGAATTTTTTTCATGACAAAGCATAAATCATTTCATTTTATTCTTTAATTCCAAGTATTGACATATTTTTTCTTATTATCTCATTATGATTGTATAGGCATTTACTGAATACACAATCAATTGTGTAATATTGCTTTTATTTTAAACAATGCATTCCAGTTCTAAACAGTAATGTCTTCATACATTTGAGGAAAGGAACCCACTTTTAGGTTAGAATTTGCCAATAATTTTTGAATGATTCTGTGAAAAGTGAGCAAATGAATGGAGTCAGTGAAAACCGACTAAGCGTGAGAAATAGGTACATTTGGAAAGTGATCAGTTTTATAGCATTTACTCTCATGAGAAATATTTGCTCGTCTCAAGTTTGCTGCCAGCACTTGTTTTCAAAGTTAGCCCAGATCAGTTATATATACAATTGCTTATTTTAGGAGAACAATTGATAAGACAGATCAAATACGAGGAAAATTTTTCCCTGTTAAGTTTCCTGTGATGTGTCCTTGCTGTGAAGCCCCTCAGTAGATTTGACTAGAAATCAAAAGGAACTTATTATCCTGATTTTTCTTTCTCAGTGAAAAGCAAACGGTAAATATCATGGTTGAATGAAAAAAATAAATTGGATTTAAAAATTTTATGTGTGTTTCCCCAGTTTAAGCTTCCCCAGCTTTATTCAGCTGGATGGTTATAATTGACAAGGCCCCTTAAAATGTGACATATCCATCTGAGGGTTAAACCTTTTAATGTAGTTATTAGGCGAACTCTTTTACCTTACTGGATGATGACTTTGTTGTATAACATTTGTTATGTTTATGATAATAACATTGTGTGTATGTGTGTAAATGTATACATAATTATTTATAATTTATTATCACTTTGATACTAAAACATCCTAGAGTATATATTCATTTAGAGGAGATAATATTATGGTGAGCATTCTCCATTTTATTTAGTGGAGGATTCAAAAATAGGTCATGTAAAATGAATTTCTAACCAGTAAATCTTGTTTTCCAATTGATTTTAAGTTTTAATGGGATATATTCCCTGAAAAAAAATATTTAGTAAACTTTATAAATGTTTGGGGAGAGGCTTCAGTGATTTGATTCTCTCTATAAATGTTTGGGGAAAGGCTTCAGTGACTTGATCATCTCCTAGTATTATGGGTTAAGTTATGCCCACTCATTCATATGTTTAAGTCCTAACCCCATGGTACCTTAGAAGATGCCCTTAGTTGCAAACTGAGCTGTTGCAGATGTAATCAGTTAAGATGAGGTCATAGTGAACTAGGGTGAGCCCATAATCCAATATCACTTATAAAATTCTTCTAGAAAGGGAAATTTGGACATGCAGCCACGCACAGACCACACTAAGGGACTCAGAGCGAAGTTGGTTATCTACCAGTCATCGAGAGAGTCCAAGAACACAGCCCTCAATGGAAACCAACCCTTTAGAATCCATGATTTTGGACTTCTGGTCTCCAGAACTGGGAGACGATACATTTCTGTTGCTAAAGCCACCCAGTTTGTGATATTTTGTTACAGGAGCTCCAGCAGATTGATACACTTGGCCAGGTAGAGGTGATCTTACCGGGTGCCCCCAACCCCCCCCCCCCTCCCCCCACTGCCATGGGTCCTCCTTCCCTAGAAGCTGACTTTTTGGAAACCAATTCCATATCCCAGCCTCTGGAGCTTTCTTTCTTCTTTGTAACATTTATAATGTTTAACAAGGCTGAGCTGTGATAGAATAATTGTCCAGGAGGGCCCATAGCATAGTCTGAAAATTCCTGAATAAGAATAAAACCATTCCCTATTTTGTGAAATTCATAAAAAGAGGCAGGTTGGGAGTCCGTGGATCAAAAAGACTTAGGAGAGCGGATGCATTCTTGCTTTGGCCGTACATTTTCTGGCCTTAGGTAACACGCTTAACTTGTCTGGATCTGAGTCTTTTTATCTGTATAATAGAAGATAATCTCTTTTTGCTTTGTGCATGTAAATCCAAAACTCTATATTACACAAGATGAAGTAAGCATACATGTAATAATAACATTTAAATGCTTTTTCTCACTTTCCTGTTATCCAAATAAAGATGCTATTCGTTAAAGAAAAAAAAAGTGCAAAGTACAGAATGTCTTATAACGAAAAACACAGTCTCCCCAGCCACCCCCACTCTCCCCGGCTCCCGGCCCACTTCCCAGGGGAAACCACGTTTAACAGTTTCCATATTTAGCTCTTTCAGTGGTTACCATCCTAACTGTAATAATATGCTTATGCTACATCTCCTTGATGATCAACTCTAGACATTATCTCTTCACTCCCCACCACTTACTAGTTTTCAAGTGAAGAATCACTGATTCAGCAGACATTCCTGATAGCCTGTAGGTCAACAGGCCTCTTTAGGGCTCTCACTCTCTGTGGATCTAATTTGAGAAAAGAACGTTAGCTTCACAGTCAGAGGGAAACTGGGGATGTGATGATTTCCACGGGGCATAACACAAAGACAGCAAGAGTTTGATTTAATTACTCAAGCTCAAATTGGGCCTGTGTTGCTATGTTTTTGCTCTTTTTATATTTTTCTGTCTGCATATATTTATTTTAAATGAAATAAAATAAAACACAAACTGAACTTAGAATATCCTATGTCACGTTTATAAAAAGAAAAACGTCTATCCTAATAGCTTATAATCCAGTACCTTGAAAAAACTAAGAGATGTTTAACAGATAAGATGCTTTTTCTTCAATCTTAAGTACTAACCGAACTGCTGTTGAGAGTACCAGTAGATGGTCATTTATGGCACCAGCTTGATTTGGTTTTTCAGTTCACCCCTTCCAGAAAATTGCAGGTTGTTATCCAAAGAGTAAGACACAGAGCTGACAAAATCATTACTGTTTCTTGGAAACACAGCATCTCTGCCGTTCAGATCTTTCTGGAAATGCTGTTAAGGAAATGACTTTGACTTATAATTTACAAACCTCTTTGTTATCCATGATGACAGTAAGATACACCACACAAGGGTTTTCATGTTCACTGCTTGGGGTTCCTTTGAGCCCGTTTCAAATAATCTGACACACGTCTGCTGCCTCCTCTCTGGCCCTTGATCAGATTGGATGTCTTCCCAACACTGATGTTAATGGAGTCTCGGACTTAACTATTACACTTACTATGGCCACAGATCAATGTCTGCAAATGGGACAAATCAATTTGGTGATGGAGTGAAAGAAATGTAGAAGGGGTTGTGTTTCAATGCTTTTTGCTCTTTACCAGCCCTCTTCCTCCCTCTTGCCTTGTTGACTTCATAATAGCAGTGTTTCCTCATTCGCCTGCTCTGCCACTTACCTTTTTTCACCAGGTCATTGTCTGCCATGTGCCTCAACTAGGCTTTGGGAAGGATCTGTCTGTATCTGCTTCTTTTCTACTCCCATGGTTTCACCTGTCACTTATCTGCACACAACTCTGAAATCCCTTTCTCGAGCTGATGCCTCTATCCTGAACTTCAGGAAGGCCCACTGGACACTCTTACGTGAATGAAGTTTCTCAAATATGGTATGCCCGCACACGGTCCTCTTTCACTTTCCTGCTCAAACGTACCTCCTCCGATGCCCCTTAACTGGGCAACAGACTCCCACTTTTCCCCACTGACCCAAAACAGGAAACTGAGGCTCAGGTGCTGTGTTCCTCCCTGTCTCTCAGAGTTCTGTTCACTGTCCCCATGCAGGTAGCAAATCTTATGCTTCTGTCTGTGCCCACTGCTCTTGTCCTCATCGGGACTTTCCATCCTGTTTCTCGACTGTAGCAATGTCTTCATAGTTGCCTTGTCACTCATCAGCCTCTCTAATCCTCCATTTTCAAATTTTATTTTCGGCCACAACTCTTTCACTTATTAGAAGTTGTGATCATGTCATTTTCCTGTTCAGAAACCCTTGGCTGCGTCCCTAGTGACATCACGATATAAGTGAAACTTTATAGCCTGACATCTACCACTTTTTCGTCTGTCCCCACTGGGCTTCATTCAGTATAATGCATCCAGGGCCCCTTGTGGAGCCTGGTGCATAGTAGAGGCCTGAAGAATACATGAATAATGAATAAAGGGAAGGTTGAGTGAATAAATGAAAGAATGACTCAACAGATATTGAGCCTGCCAAACATACCTGTCTCCTGCTGCCAGGAAAACTAGTTCCCTCCTTCTAAAAGGAGTGAATTCTATTCAATATGTCATTTTGTGAAGTTTTTCATGGCGATCTAGTCTCAATTTCCTCCCAGTTTGTGATTTGGGGGCATTTTTTTCATGCCACAGTCATAGCAGTTCATATATGGCATGGCTATGTGTGTGCTGAGTGTTCACAGAGACTGGGACCCTTTTATGGCAACAAAGACTCAGCCCCTAACCCAAAGCCTGACACACACAGGAAATCAGTCCACGTTTGAATTCCCACTACCACCAGTTTCTTTTTGGAGTCTCATTATATTTTCCTCCTGACGTTCCACAGTGTTTTCCCCACCTCTGTTCTCTCATCCTGAAATCGCCTCTTCATAGCCCTACTAGATTGATTCTTTTGTGCTGAGAATTAAAAAGTTTGCAGAAATGCTAGAACGCTGACAAAATGAAGGGTCAGGACTCCTGACTTGGAGGTTCTTGTCTTCTTAAAAGCACCTGGCATTTTCCCTTTTCAGGTGTCTCTGACCATTCTAGAGTTTTAAGGATGCTACGTAGCAACATAAACAGCACATCATTTTGCAGAGTGCAGAAGATCTTTGAAGAAATTTTAGCTGCTTAACCCCTTCACAGGATTTGTGCTTTGAGAGTTCATAGAGTTAGTTAGGAGGCAATGTTCCAGGAAGGAGACATAGTTAAGCCCAAAATGAACTTACTGACTCTTGTGTTTTCCCTGCTTACGGGAGTCTTGGAAACCACCTGAGTTGTATCCAATACAGCTATTGCCGTCTGACTAGATTGTGTGCATGTGCACGTGAAGTCTGGTTGTGGCCGAAGCAAATGACCATGCGTTGTTAACAGAGCTGTAGTTTGCAAAACAGCCAAATAAGTTTTAGACTTGAGGAAGGACAGAGTTCAGGGAAACATCAGTCTAACCGAAGTGTTTCTGCTGCTGTTGCAAATGCCACTGTTAATTGGAATTGTTTATTACTTCGGTTACTTTCAATAGTGCTTTGGGGAGTACCGTTGCCTTCATATTGTGTAAATCTGTCCCTGCCACCAGTGACTGGACAACCTAGGGCGTTTTTACAGGCAGCCTATTACCTGAGAGTAGGCATCCAGTTTCCTGTATTAGGAGACATTTCTCCTGGGATTTTACCTTCTGTTCACAGCCCGAACCATTTTGGTAGGAAAAGTGTGGTCCTAGTAATGTCTGTCGGTCACCTGTGGCTTGCAAAGTACTTAATGCTTATTAACTCATTAATCCTCTCCATGAACTCTGTGAGGAAGGTAGATGTCAAGTCGTGTTTTCGTCCTTCCAAGGGCTATGAATTGGAAGCACAGATTTGCACAGGCTGTTTGGGAACACGCATGGGAAATCCTGAGACCTGACCCTACCATTTTGAGGTGTCTGAAACCAACATTTGGCAGCTGATTCTCTCTCTCTCTCTCTCTCTTTTTTTTTTCTTCTTCCTCTAACTCCAGATGGCTCTCTACTCTTTAGCCACCAATCAGAAATCCTCACTGGGTAAATCTAGCAGGAGACCTTGGCTGAAAAATAAAACTTTGAGAACAATAGCAATTGTTCATTTGGGCGGGGAATAGATACTTGTGACATCAAGACCTTGCTACATGATTTTGGGATTTATCCAAATCCAACACTTTGGTCAATCTTTGAGTGTCCTGTTTATCCATGGGGTAAGGGTTTGCTTAACCAACTGTTTTCTCCTAATCCCTTCAAAAACGTTTATGCATAAAACCTTGACAAGTGCTCTTTCAAGGGACCTAGTCTCTGGCTTCTAGAGAGTTCTGTCCTTTTTTGTCATCCATTTGAATGTTAGAAATATATCCGAGTTCAAGATTGGTATTGGAAACTTAGAGCTAAAACTGGGATATTGTTCTTACTTGTAGGTAAGAGTCTTATTTCCATCCCTTAGATCTATAGATGAAAGGTGATTTCTGGGGATCTACCGAGTTCTAGGGCTTGACTAATCCAAATGCTTCTCAGAAACCATATTGTCATTCCATTATTTCCCTAATGAAGTATGCAGAGCGCAAGGACATGCACACTGTTTACTCATCCATGTGTGCATTTTTCATCTAGCAAGTACTTCTTTATTATCCACCGTGTGACAGCGATGTGCTCAGCTCCTGGTGGTACCGAAATGACCAGATTTATGAGAGAAGAGCAGGTGGGCCATTTAGCCGCAGGCCGCAGATTCATAAAAGGTCTCAAATTGAGACTCTTGACATTGTTCCCAGATGAAGTTCTGTTTGCGTTGTAAATACCCCACGGGCAGTTTATGGCGAAGTGAGACTAGAATGAAGGTTTCCTGATCCGACGTGCTCTGCTCTTTCCTCCGTAGACAGGGAACTTCAACAAAAGATACTGTGTCTATGCAGCTGTGTACGCCTCTACGTCACTCCTTGGGACATGGGCTGGCTTCACTTACTTTATTCTCTTTCCTTCCGTCCTTCCTTCCTTCTCTCTCTCTCAGTCTCCTCTCTGTCTCTGTCTCCTTTAATTGAGTACATTCTGGTTCATACTTCTTGCCAGTGTGTCCTTTTTCTACCTTACCCCATTGTTCCTACCAACAATAGAGGTTAGGCGACATCAAAAGCAGAAAGTTTGGTTTTAATCCAAATGATATGTATATTGTGTGCTTTGATCTTGACTCTCCTGCCTCAGGCCAGAGTAGGACGTCACCACAACAGTGAACTCGAGGCTGCCTGTTCTCTCTGGAGCTGGGATCACCAGGATGCGGTTAGCTTGTTGCAGAATGAATATCATTTGGACCAACAGCCTGCAACCGGTTTTTCTCAGTAAATCCCAACTGTATGAAGAAGAGGCGGAGGAGAAAAACCCCGCACAAACAACCCCATCCTCCCTGCAAAACATACAGGAGGCAAGCTAGGCGAGAGTGACTATTTACCTGCCTTGTCTGTTCTTGCTGTCTCCTTTTCTTCGGGTTTTAGACAAATGCAGTGTGACAAAAGTTCAACTCCATGACTTTTATCAAGTCTTCCCTGAAGTTTCATAATTGTCTTTGAGCTGCCTCATGGGTAGCACCCCTTAATGTGCCAAAAGCTTTTCAAACTCAACATGCCGGGACTGAACGTACCACTTTCCCCTAGAAATCTGCTCTTCCTCCTTAGTTTTTGTAATCTGCCACCGGGCTCCCAAGCTAGAAGCTTTGGATTCATCCTACTCTCTTTCTCTCACTCACCGTGTTCTGTCAATTTAACTACCTGAATGTCTGCAAATCCAATTACTGCATCCTCTCCACATACCACACGGCTGCCAAGGAGATGTGTCTAAAATGCAAATCTGATTGTGCCTTTCTCCTTCTTCAAAAGTTCTGAGGATTCCCCAAACTCAGAATCCCATCCGTACCCTCACACACGGGATCACCAAGTGGTCCCGCACAGCCCGGCTCAGCTGACTAAGCCGTCGTGTCCTAACTCGCTCTGCGGCCACACTGAACTTCCGCCTATGTTCTCGTGGGGCGTGCTCATAAGTCCCTCTGGGTCTTTGCTCCTGTCAGTCACATCACCTGGAATATTCTTTTATGGCCGGTCACATCCTGCTCTTCCAGATTCAACTCAACTCTCTTCACTTTTATCAAGTTTTCCAAGACCTCCCAATCAGTTGGTGACTTTATCATTTTACCCTGAGTGGTTTACTAGAAAGAACATGAGCTTTGGAGTTAGACCAAACAGATGTTGAGAACCTGTGCCACCCTGAATCTCAGTTGTCTCATCCGTGACCATGGACACAGTGCCAGTGTCATAGAGCCATTGATAGGAGTAAGCAGAATATTGTTTCCTCCCCACAGCAAACTGTACAGAGATATAGCATAGTAGTTAAAAACATATGGCCTTGAATCCAGGACATGTGGCTTTAAAGCCCAGCCCCACCACTTATATCCGTGGCCTTGAATGGATTGCTTAGGCAAATGACTCTCAGTGCCTTCAGCTGCATGGTCCTAGTTCCAACTTTGTAGGGTTATCAGGAATATTACATGAGATAAATGTAAAGTTACCATGTTTGGCACGTAGTAATCACATAGGGGATGTTGGACGTAATATTTTTTTTCCTGCGCTTGCCATACCGGATCATAATTATTTCTTTATGTGGTTCTTTTCCCATCAACTGGAGGATTCCTGAAGGGACCAGACTGTATGACTGTATCTTACTTTTACTTTTGTTGTCCTCAGCTACTACCAGGAAACATGGAATAAGCATTCAGAAGCTGTTTCTTCAAATGGGTAGAGCCAGGAGCATTTCATCTGAAGTTTTAGTTCTGTAATGTGGTTAACAACACATTCTGGGCTTCTTCCGGGCCACAGGTGCGTTCTCATATCCATGCCAGTCGTGCTTTGAGACTCATTCAAAATGGGGTCCTCTAAGAAGCTTTCCCCTGTGTTAGCCCAAGTCCATTCAGCTCTCTCCTTTAGACCTCAGTTCCTTTTGCTTTATTAGTTTTTTTCTAAGTTTATTTATTTTGAGAGAGAGAAAGAGAAAGAACAAGTGGGGGAGGGGCAAAGAGAGAGAATCCCAAGCAGGTCTTGCACTGTCAGCTCAGAGCCTGATGCAGGGCTCAATCCCACAAACCACGAGATCATGACCTGAGCCGAAATTAAGAGTTGAATGTTTAACTGACTGAGCCACCCAGGCACCGCTGCCTCATTGGCTTTTAAAGAAAGTATTATTATTTTGCTTGTGTGTCTTCTGTAGGACTGTGGACTTGTAAGTGGCAAGGACGGTCTCCTTCCTTGGGGTGTGAGTGATGTGGTGTCACCAACTGTGGCACACTTGTGGGTACTTTTAACGAAAAGTATTACTTATCAGGCTGCCTCTATGGCAGCATCTTTTTTTTCCATCCCCTTCTTTTCCTCTCATCCCATTCCCTCCAGGGACCCCTCCAGCCTTGAATGAATGTTGTTCCCTGAGTACACTAGAGAACTTCCATTCCTGTTCTGGACCCCAGAGTCCATCAATTTAAGTTCTTTTCTCCCCTCTGTCTTCTCTGTGGCAGGTAGACACTAATTCTGTTGTTCCCCACCCTCCTCACTTCAGTTTGATTGACTCCAATGGTATTGGATACAGGGAGATATTTTTCTGCCTCCTTTGTTATGATATATATTTAAAGAAAATGTGTGTCCCTAACCTCATATCTGAGGCAGGCCAGAGGGTTCTTGACAGAACAGGTACAGGACACAGATAAAACATGTATTGTCACAGTGTTACCCAACAGAGTTCCTGAGAGCAGCGTATCTTAGAAGGTCTCTGCTAGGAGGGCAAAATTCTGTTATAATAAAGATGCTTAGAGAACTTGATTAAAGCTCTATGTTTGAGGTTAAGTGTCAGAGAAAAGAAAGCATGGTTTCATTTTGTTTTAAGCATGCTTTTCCGTTGTTTGCAAGACCGACCCTTGAACCGAACATGAGTCTTGACTGGGAAGAAGACAGAAACCAATAAAAGCCTTCTCTAGTCCAAACTGATTGACCAGTAGAAAATAATGAGAGAATTTATATAATCTTAATTGTATTCAGTTTGTAGCAAAGAAATTTAAACACTTATGATCTAATGGAATAGAAATTACTTCTACATTTTCCCCTAAATCCTTTTTTTTTAAATTTTTTTTAAGATTTATTTATTTTTGAGAGATAGAAGAGACAGTGTGCGAGCAGGGGAGGGGCAGAGAGAGAGGGAGACACAGAATCCGAAGCAGCTCCAGGCTCTGAGCTGTCAGCACAGAGCCCGATGCGGGGCTTGAACCCACGGACTGTGAGATCATGACCTGAGCCGAAGCCGGTTGCTTAACTGACGGAGCCACCCAGGCGCCCCTAAAATTTTTTTTAATGTTTATTTATTTTTGAGAGCGACAGAGACAGAATGTGAGTGGGTTGGGTCAGAGAGAGAGGGAGGCACAGAATCTGAAGCAGGTTCCAGGCTCTGAGCTGTCAGCACAGAGCCTGACGTGGGGCTCGAACTCACGAGCTGTGAGATCATGACCTGAGCCGAAGTTGGATGCTCAACTGGACTGAGCCACAGAGGCGCCCCCAATCCTTTTCTTTATATTTGTATAAAAACACATTTTTTCAGGTGCTTTTTCCTGAAGAACAATTGTTTTTCTACTCTTCAGGTAACAGAAATAATAGAGACTAAAAGGGAATACCACCCAGGGTTTCCATAAATTTCAATTCCATCATCTCATTCTCTAGGTTCTGAGATTCTAATTTTTCACTGGGTCTCTGGACCTTTCTCTTTTCCCAAAACCTTGTTCACCTCCCTCTGGGATAGAGCAGTTTCCTTTCTTGGGGACATGGGGCTGCTGGCTCCATTCTGTCCCAACCACAAATCCAGTGTCATTGCTGCTGTCAGATCTGCCCAACTTCCTCCAGAATAACTTCTCTCCGCCTGCCACTGAGTGGACAGTCTGGAAATAGACAATCCCCTGTGATTCTTCCTGCTAGAATTCCAGGACCATGACTCCTCTGGACTTACGCTGTCTTTCCCATTCCCTAGCCAAATTAAAACATAGGTAAAAGTTGGTATCAGAAATACCCTGCTTAAGAAAATAATCATGGTCTGCTTAGATTAGATGATTCCATAGTTAAGAGTCTGTATTTTAAGAGGAACATCTTGCACACAAGATTTATATACTCCTGTTTATTTATTGATTGATTGATTGATTGATTTTTTTCAACGTTTATTTATTTTTTGGGACAGAGAGAGACAGAGCATGAATGGGGGAGGGGCAGAGAGAGAGGGAGACACAGAATCGGAAACAGGCTCCAGGCTCTGAGCCATCAGCCCAGAGCCTGACGCGGGGCTCGAACTCACGGACCGCGAGCTTGTGACCTGGCTGAAGTTGGACGCTTAACCGACTGCGCCACCCAGGCGCCCTATATACTCCTGTTTAATATTGAAGGTGAAATTGTTTTAAGGTCCAATTTTTTTCAGCAAGCACTTGAAATCAGGCGGAGAATGCCTTGTTATTAGGCACAGCTCCTATCATAAAGGCAGAGATGGATGTAGGGAATGAGGCGAGGAAAGTTACAGAAAAAGTCCACATTGACCTCGCTTTTGGCTTTGTGCTTGAATGGTGCTTGTTTTTCTTGTCTCTTTGTATTAATCCCTCCATGAGGATCAATATTTGCTGGGGAGAAAAGACATCTGGCAATATGGGAATAACAAGAGAAAGCATCCCCAAGAGTGATTTTTGTAGAGTCAGACATCGAAATAGTTAGAGGGGCATCTTGGTGGCTCAGTTGGTTGAGCATCCTACTTCGGCTCAGGTCATGATCTCACGGTTCGTGAGTTCGAGCCTTGCATCGGGCTCACTGTTGTCAGCCTGTCAGCGCAGAGCCCCTTCAGATCCTCTGAATAGAGGACATAGAATAGAAACATAAACTGGGAGGAAGAGCTGCATTTCATAACAGGAAAGACACCCAGGGCTTGTAGAAATGTCTTCCACGAAAAAAATACAGTGGCTGATTGTCACTAACTGCTCACTGATGAGTAAGAACAGCCAGTTGAAGGAGAGAGAGCAGTGGGCAAGGAACGCAGCCCTGCCTGTGTTCTGGGCCCTGCCCGACAGCAGATGAGCTGTGTGCATTGGGTAAATCACCTAATCATAGCAACGTCACCTAGTAGGAATATAGCGAGCATTCTGGTAGGCGATCTGTAGGTGCTAGTTGTTTGTTGTTGTATGGCACACCATCCAGAGCTTCCTCACAGCGAGGCGGGCTCAGGTGCACACAGACTCCTTACGTGGCTGCTGGGATCCCCCAGAGCGAACACCCCAAGAGACAGGAGGTGGAAGCTGCCAGCCTCTCGGGTCTGGATCCAGAAACTGGCACCACGCGTCGTTGCGGCCGTGTGCTGTCCAAGTCAAAGCAGCACCAGAGCCTGCCCAGGTGAAAGCAGGGGAAGAAGGCAGCCCCACCTCCCAAGGGTATCGCCAAAGAAGGCTGCGGGCTGCCACGTGGCCCCAGGGTGCTGGCATGTGGCCAGGCGGCTGGGGATGGGTGCTGTTCCACCAGCCCTGGAACGGCATGAGGACTCCGTGTCCCACGGGAGACCGTGGTGCGAACACGTGCACGTGCAACCCCAGGTCAGCGACCCCACTTCCTGGCTTTGCCGCTGTTTCTGTGGCAAGTCGCACACGCAGGACCAACTGCTTTTCTTTCCAGCAGAGCACTCAGATCGTCAGCATGATTGTCTGGCTCTGGGGAGGATCAGCAAGCCGATCGAATGCAGGTGCAGTGAAATAGTCCAGGCTCCAGGAAGGTTCTGCTGTTTGGCTGGATTGTCACCACCTTCTCGAGAGGGATTCCAGCAGGACTCTTGGCAGGGAGGAACAAGAAGTAGCATTTCTCCTTTCATTCTTCACAGTCTTTTACAATTTACCAGGAATGAGGGAGGTTAGTGTTGAAAAGTACAGAAAGATAAATTGCGCTTCCTAATGTGTTAATAATCAGGCCACTGTGTTCAAGAAACAACAGAGCTTGCGAAAAGCCTAGGAATAGACGAGACTTTTGGTGAGGCGTCCTGTAAGGGCTTTGTGTGTTTTATCACGCTGAAGGCTCAGAACAACCTTCCGAGGAACTGTTCTCCCCGCTTCACCCAGGATGACGCACAGAGATACTAAGTGATTTGTCCAAGGTCACACAGTAGTAAGAGTCAGAGCCCAGGTCTGAACCAACATAGTCTAGCCATAGAGCCTGTTCTAAACAACCGTACCATTAGATCTTTCTAGTGCCTTTTTTGTTTGTGGTGATTGGCATTTTCAAGGCCGGGTGAGTATATGAGCAAGTCAAGGAATCCATCTGAACAGGAAGCTTTTTGTATTATTGAGATACCTAAGCCTGGTGTGTGTATAAACACTTTATATACACCATATACAGTTACAGAGTACATTGGAGTGGGAAGGGATTTTAGAAGCAGTCTGTTCTAGCTTCCCACCCACTACAGGGATCCCCAGAGAATCTTCATTCAGCTTTTGCTTGAACTTTAAGGTCAGGCGAATAAAAATACTAATGGCCAGCCTAAGAATTGATGCTAATAATTGCCGTAACTATGGAAACAAACTAGATAGAAAGGACAAAAAAAAGGTTTTTGAAAGAGAATTAAACACATATGCACACACACACGAGTGCACATGCAAGGTAATGACTAGGTTTGGGAACCCAAATAAATTAATTAAAGGCTAGATTTTGGAGGAGAGTAGGGGAGAAAGTGCTAATATAGCACTACATCTCAGGGAATCTATAAAACACTGTCTAACACTTTTTTGTGAATTTGTTTTGATTAGATACGTAAGATTTTTTTGTGTGTTTGTGAAAAAAAATCTCTGTGATAATCATCTCATAACTGAAAAGAGGATGCTTGTCTTCGAAGTGGATATAGGATAAAAAACATAGCTTATACAGGAAGAAAATAGTGGAAAAGTAAAAGTAGGGAGACAAAAGAACAACGGTAACCCCCCAAGTGCATGCATTATGGTAAACACATAGGTTTACATTTTTCTAGTAAAACCTAAAATATTTCTGAGTGAATTAAAAAGCAATAGGCGGCAATTTGCATCCATTGCCAATTGAATAAAAACTGTGGTCTACTATCACATTGTACAGTGTTTTGCTAGTTAATATCTTCTTCAGTTCCCTTGAAGGCGGACTTTACTCATTTTGGTGTCGCCAGTGTAGAGTTGGTATATGTTTGGTGCTCAAATGTGTGTGAAATGATTTAATAATAAAAAAGGTAAGTGGATACCAATGAGAAAAATAGCATTTAATCAAAAGTGTTGTACACAATGGTTCCACCTTGATAAATGGTATAATCATTGGTGGAGATATAATAGATTGAAAACTTCATGTGCCAAAGAGCATCGCTATAAAATATATGGAGCGAAACATGTTAGGAATACAAAGATAAATTGGAGGTAAGAGGATGGGCTTGGTAATCAGTCACACCTGGGTCTGAATCACCGCTTGGCTATTTATTAGCTTGGGCCAATTATTTATCTTTCCTGAGCCTCATTTTCATCATCTACAAAAACAGAAATAACCTCATTGTTGTGAGGATTAAGGAAGGGAATATAGGTAAAATACTGCCTACCATAGCCAGCCTTTCCTCCCCACCAGGCCCTTTAACTTTTGAAATAGGAAGGAAGGAAGGAAGGAAGGAAGGAAGGAAGGAAGGAAGGGAGGGAGGGAGGGAGGGAGGGAGGGAGGGAGGGAGGGAGGGAGGAAGGAAGGAAGGAAGGAAAGAAAGAAAGGAAGGACGGAGGGAAGGAAGGAAGGGAGGGAGGGAGGGAGGGAGGGAGGAAATCTTCCCATTTTTATATTAGCCCATTACACTGTGCTATCAAACTTTTTGATCTTTGCTCATCTAATCAGTGAAAAAAAACAGCCTTGTAGGTTTGATTTGCATTCCCTTACTTTGAGTGAGGTTGAGTTTCACGTTGTAGATTTTTTTTTAATTAGGTTGATATACTCTTGTAGGTGTTCTTTGTAGTTTATGGAAATTAGCCTCTCATTAGTTGCAAATTATGTTTCCTATTTGTTTTTTGTCTTTGTTTAATGGTATTTTTTTTTTCTATTCAGTAATTAAAAAAATTTTAGGGGCATCTGGGTGGTTCAGTCGGTTAAGCATCCGACTCTTGGTTTTGGCTCAGGTCATGATCTGGTAGTTTCCTGAGTCCAAGCCCCGAATCGGGCTCTGCGCTGGCAGCATGGAGCCTGCTTGGGCTTCTCTCTCTGTCTCTCTCTGTCTCTCTCTGTCTCTCTCTCTCTCTCTCTCTCTGCCCTTCCCCCACTCACACTATCTCTGTCTCTCTAAAAATAAACTTAAAACTTTTTAAAAATTTTATATAGTCTTATTTACTAATCTTTTTTTAAATTTTTTTTTAACATTTATTTATTTTTGAGACAGAGAGAGACAGAGCATGAATGGGGGGAGGGCCAGAGAGAGAGGGAGACACAGAATCTGAAGCAGGCTCCAGGCTCTGAGCTGTCGGCACAGAGCCTGATGCGGGGCTCGAACTCAGGGACCGTGAGATCGTGACCTGAGCGAAGTCGGATGCTCAACCGACTGAGCCACCCAGGCGCCCCTACTAATCTTTTTTTAAATGGTATTCAGGTTTTGTGTCATATGTAGAAAGGGCTACCTCATCTTAAGATAGTTTTTTCTTTCTTTTTTTTTTTTTAATTTTTTTTTCAACGTTTTTTATTTATTTTGGGACAGAGAGAGACAGAGCACGAACGGGGGAGGGGCAGAGAGAGAGGGAGACACAGAATCGGAAACAGGCTCCAGGCTCCGAGCCATCAGCCCAGAGCCTGACGCGGGGCTCGAACTCACGGACCGCGAGATCGTGACCTGGCTGAAGTCGGACGCTTAACCAACTGCGCCACCCAGGCGCCCCAGTTTTTTCTTTTTTTAAAGAGAGAGCGAGAGAACACGTGTGTGCTAGTGGGAGGGGCAGGGAGAGAGAGGATCCCAGGCAGGCTCCGTGCTGTGAGCATGGAGCCCTATGTGGGGCTCCATCTCTTGAACCCTGGGATCATGACTTGAGCTGAAACCGAGAGTCAGACGTTTAACCGACTGAGCCACCCAGGTGCCCCAAGATAATTTTAAAAGGTCATTTTTCTTCTAATACTTATGGTTCCTTTATTTAAGTTTATATCTTGATCCATCTGCAATTTATTTTGTTGAAGGTAAAATGTCCTATAAACTTTACTAAAAAACAAGTTGTGCTGTTTATTAATACTATTCGGTGTCTAAAATAAATGTGGGAAGACCAGGCAACTAGCTCCAGATATCAGCCAGGTGGTTGTGAGAAAGGAGGAATATGTCAGTTCTATTAGGACAAAGACCAGTGTAACTGTGAGTTGCAAGGTGGCCAAGTTCAGCTCCTCCAGGAAGAAAGAACATTTTAACAATCACAGAATTCAACAATAGAATCGGCTTCTTCTATTAAAGTTCTCTTTATGGCATAGTAAGCCAGCCATTATTTCCGAGTATTCCAGGAAGCCTGCATTTCTTATTACTTTAGTCCTCTGTCTGATTTTCAAGAAGAGCTTTGCCTTTTACAATGGGCATCGTTACCAAGCAGAAGCAGTTCTTGGGAAAAGGAGATCTGTAGGACTCATAAGGTTTAAATATCAAAAGAAATTTCATGGGAATTATGTACATGCTGGAAGTAGAAGTTTCTGAAATGGTTCGGTGTGGTGGTCAGAGACTGGGTTTCAGGCCCAACTGTGTACCTCTGGGCCTCAGTTTCCTTTTCTAAAAAATAGGGATGTCAGTACTATCTACCACAAGGTATTGTTGCCAGGCACTCAGGAAAGGTTAAATGCTCAATAAATATTAGCTACGTTTTATTTATTTTTATCTTGTTAGGGCAGGTTTCTGTTGCCCGGAATTTCTTTCTTTCAGCAAGCATTTATTAGGTACCCATTGTGTACTAAACGATATATTGGATTCTGGGGCATAGACCGAGAAGATTTAACGAGGAACCTGTTCCTGAAAACCACAGCCTTAGGTTTTACAGAGGTATAGGGACAACATGTTAATAAAATCCACTGTTAGATTCAATAAGGCCAAAAACACTGTGGGATACAATCTAAAGTGGAGAATGGATGGGACATACGGCGGAGTAACACGTTGGCAGCAAGCCTATGGATGAATAGCAGCTCGACTGGAAAATCGGGGGATGCTTTCACCCGCCCTCCAAACCCCAACAATCCCCTTCTTTCAGGCAGGTAACAAGAGATGACAGCACAGGGATCAGACCCTAATGCACAGCCTTTCATGAACCCCGTCCCTCTTTTCATCCTGATTAGGGGATAAAGGAGATGGGTTTCCTGGCTGGTCTCATCCTGGTAAACATTCTGCCTGTTTTGCAGAACCTCCATCCTAGTTAAAGTGCAATTTGCTGGACCTGCAGTTGGTTGGAAACAGCAGATTCTTTGTCAGTGAAAAGATCCGTAGCGACTGGGTGGACGTTTATAAAAACGCTGGCATGTCTCCTGCTCCCTGCCAGCTGGTGCCTTTGGTGCTCTTTTATGGGACTCTTAACATTCCCAATACTCAGCCCTTTAGGTACAGCCAGGGCATAATGAGTAATGAGATGCGGTTCTCTGGGGTGCATAGTAGTGGTGGCTTCTAAACGTGGGTATTGTCCCACTGAAACTGGAAAACTTCTGTGAAGTTGAGAAAAACAGGTTGTTCTCGAAAAGATGTCTGAGATATTTTTGTAAAGAATTGTTTGGGTTCTTTTCCAGTGGTTTTATTTTCATTGAGGACCAGCAATCCGTGAGTTGAAGGTCATGTGTCGTCTGTCCCAGTTACTATAACAAAATACCACAGACTAGGTACCTTACAAATAACAGAAATCTATTTTTCTCAGCTCTAGAGGATGGAAGTCCAAGAGCAGGGAGCAGATGGATGGGATGAGGGTCCTCTTCCAGAATGCAGGGTTGTAGACTTGTCACTGTATCCTCACATAGTGGAAACAGGGACGAGTGTTCCTTCTGGGGTCTCTTAAGGCACCCTCATGACCTAAGCACCTCTGCAAAGCCCCCTCTCCGAACTCCCATCACCTTGGGCATTTGGATCTCAATGTACGAATTCTAGGGACCACAGTCAGAACACTGCAACATGGATAGCTGGACCCCAGCCTTTATGTGAACCCTGTGTCACAGTCTGAGTCCTCCTATTATAAAAAGAAAACCCTTCCCCTGGGCTGCTCTATGGAATGTCGTATAGCTATTCAAAATTGTAAGTAAAAAGATTGTACAGCGGTGTGGAAAATGTCTATGAAGTGATGATTTGAAAAAGCCAGCTCTGGCTGCATCTACCTTAGGATTGCCACTATACATATGGAGAAGGTCTCAAAGAGATCTCTTCAGTTAAAAACATTTGATGTGTCCAGGGAATGGAATGTGTGCAAAGGTTTCTCTTCTCCTCTTAAAATTTTATGTGCTGTAAAAAATGACAAACTAAAAGAACTGTGTCTGGGTAAGTCTGTAGGCCACCATTCATTCTCCCCTCGTGAGCATGGTCTAGACCAATTTTCACATATGGGCCTGAGCTTCCTATCTGCTACTACAGAGAGTGGCATGGAATGCTTGGAATTCCTTAGAGGTTAGCAAAGGGGTGCAGTAACTATGGCCTCTGGGCCAATTTTGGTCTACCACCTATTTTTTCGTGTATCTGCCTGGGAGTTAGGCTGTGTTTACTGTTTGCTGTGGCTACAGGTGTCAGAAGCTAAATTTTCTCTCATGTCCTTGTTTTTGCCTTCCCCCTCGTCTTGGGTTTCCCTAGAGACTCCTTCATAAATAGGATCTGAGCCTTCCATTTCTTACCAGTTATCATCCCCTGTTACTATACAGGAGCCTTATTGGTGTGGTGGTGAGACATGGGCAAGGGGGAATGCTCTGTTATCTCCTGATTACGTCTCAGTCCTCATTAAGTTTCTTATCATTGTAGTTTTAAGAACCTTTTAATTTCTTTTCCTGTTTATATTTTGGCCCATTTTTCCTGTTGTGTTGATTAACTTTTGTGGGTGTTCTTTATAGTTTTCGGAAATTTGCCTCCTATTAGTTGCAGATATGTTTCTCATTTGCCTTTTGGCTTTGTTTATGGTTTTTTTTTCCATGCAAAGAGTGAAAAAGAGATTAATAAATTTGATTATATAAAATTCTTCACAAGTGCTTCTCACAAGTTGTTGGTTTTTTTGTTTTTTGTTTTTTTTTTTTTTTACCCCTTGGGTGAGACAGGAAACCAGAAGGGGCTTAAATTGGGTATTTCCCTTCTCCCACATCAGTTAGGCTCTGATGAAACCCCAGTTAGTGGTTTAGGCTCTGGTAAAATAGTTTCCATTGAGGCCATGTGTTGTTAAGGAGAACAGAACATTTTGGGTATATTTCAAAATGGTTACTTTTCCTTCCCCTCTGCTGGAAGCATGATGAGAATTTCCACCAATCTTTACAGAGAGAAACTTATGGGGGTGCCTAAAACGCAGGCAATTGTGGGGTCCCATCAAGGCCAGGCTCCAGGAGTTTTTAATTTCTCAAGCTGGGCCAACCTCAGTGCCCAGTAATTAATAATTAAAGGATAGTTATCCAGGGGCACCTGGGTGGCTCAAACAGCTGACTCTTGATTTTGGCTCACGTTAGCGTTTCAAGGTTCTTCAGTTTGAGCCCTGCATGAGACTCTGTGCTGACAGCATGGACCCTACTTGGGAGTCTGTCTCTCTCTCTCTCCTCCCCCATGTCTCTCTGTCTCTCTCAAAATAAATAAATAAAAAGAAAAACTTAAAGAAAAAAAAGATAGTTAGCCAGGTGCCTATTAAGTACTCCCACCCAGTGCTGGCTCCAGTAGGGCTTCTGTTCCAGGTAAGATATGATTCTCCATATCTGCCCATCTATTCTGTTTTGAGGGTGTTGATTTGCTTTGTGATCTCAATTCTCTAAGGGACCTAAGAAGAGTTGCTGATTTTCAGTTTTTCAACTTTTTTCTTGTTGTGAGGATGGGGATTATCAAACTTCTGAGCTCTTTCCATGTCAAATCAGAAACTTAAGTTCACCATCCTTTTTTTTTTTTTTTTTTTTTGTATAGCCTGTGCTAAGAATTATTTCTATATTATTAAATGGTTGAAAAAAATAATATTCCGTGACATGTAAAAATTATATCACATTCACATTTCAGCATCCAGAAATAATATTCTACTGGGAGATAGGCACCTCTCATTCATTTTATATTGTCTATGGCAGAATTGAGTAGTTGTGACAGAGACTATATGGCCAGCAAAGCCTAAAACACTTACTGTCTGATACTGTACAGGAAAAGTTTGGGGAGCCTTGGGTTAGCACCCTCTGGACACAGGTCCTGGGTAAGTTCAAATTCTTTGACATTGTGCTTGAGTTGAAAATCAACAGTTACTGAGCACCTATGAAGTGCTGGAGAAAAGCATTTACATTTGGAGATAAGTGGAGACATAGACCTGCCCCCAAGGAGCTTATAGGCTTGTTGGGTATTTCGGAGGGCCAACCAAATAAGCTCTTTTTGGACTGGTTCAAGATGAAAGACATTGAAGTTGCTCTTGGACCAGAGAAAGTCATTGGAGCCCAGCCTATTCAGTAGAACAGGAAGTATCTGAGGACAGGCAAAGGGCTGAATCTTCTTAGAGTGCCAAGGTCACTGCTGCAGTTTCTGACAGAGCAATGATTGTTAACAGTGACGGCTGTGGACCCCTCAGTATTGTAGTGCCACTTCCGAACATGTACAACTAAGTTCAATCCAATTTTCAATTCTTAAGTTACCAAGCAGTATACCACTTTGGGGAGGGAGTGGGCTCATTTGTGGGGGTGGGGGGGGGGGAAGGATTCAAAGCAGACCACCAATCTTATCTTAAGAAATAATGACCAATGACCAGGGAGAATTTCCTAAACATTTATAAATAGATAAAAATGCTTGAATATTTTTAGGTAGGTGTTAACTCTGTTGTTAGTATTTGCCACTCTGTCCTCTGAAGCCTGTTTTGGGTTTCATGTAGAAAAGAAGCTAAGCCACAAACTGTTGTGCTTGTGTCTATCATGTAATACAGGGCAAATCTATTATGATCTCCACAGAGAACAGGAACTTTAGAGCTCTTGGCCGTGACCTGTGGTAAACTCCTTCAGTCCTTATTGTTACATACGACAGCCGTAAGATACCAGAAACACTTCCTTGCCTTACGTGGGTTGATGCTGAGCAGGGTCTGTGCCAAGCTTCTAGAAGAAGATGGATGTAGGCAACAAGTAGATACACAATCTGGATTTCCTTATTCATTAAAGACAACTTCCCTGAGGAAAGTGAGGTGACCACACCAGCCTCTTGAGCCCCCTTTGGAGACCGTAGCATTAATGCTCATGATTGAATAGTCTCTTTGAGTCTCTCTGGCTCTGCCCTCAAACTGGAACCCTGATAGCACACTGTGCTATGGTTTGGCATGGAAACAAAGGTAAGTTC